>NC_059143.1:34685002-37496252 GCF_020740605.2 Lemur catta
CCGCCGCGCCTGCCCCCGCGCCGGCCCCGACGCCGGTCACACAGCCACCCCCGGCGCCGCCCCCTCCAGTCCCGGCGCCGCCCGAGGCCGCGGCCACTGAGAGGCTGGCGGCTGCAGCCGAGAGGCTGGCGGCGGCCACGACGGCCGCCTCTTGCAGTGAGTCCTCGTCGTCGTCGAATCGCGGCCGCTTGTGATGAGCGTGCGGTGAGCCCGCCAGCTCCGCCAGGGGCGGCGGGGGCGGCGGCGGCGGGGGCGCGCCCAGCAGGTGCGGGCCCAACAGTCCCCCGCCCCCTGCCACGGCGGCCGCGGCTGCCACTGCTGCCGCCTTGACGGAGCTGAGCGGGTGGCAGGCGGGGTGTGCGCCCGGTTGGGGTAGTGCCCGCTTTCTGCTACCGCCGTTGAACATGGCCTTGACATCCTCCCAGGCGAAGACTAGCTCGTCCTGGGGGCTCTTGTCAGTGAGCTTGAGATGACGGCGCCACGAGTTGAAGTTGGCAGCGTCTGGCTGAGTGTACTTGGCGTCGGGCGTGCGGTGGGAGTGGAAGATGAACTTGTTGGGCGAGAAGTACATGTTGCAGTAGCTGCATTTGATACACTTGGCGCGCGAGCTGTTGTAGCGCGCGGGGATGAAGCTGCCACGGCAGCCCCAGGCACACTCGTGCGACACGTCGAAAGCGAAGTTGTCGGGCAGCTTGGGCGGCCTGTTTTCGCCCAGGAATGACTTGCACAGACGCTCGGCCTCGCGCTTGGTGATCATGCCGCAGCGGCGCGACGAGATGGGCATGGCTCCCGCGCGCCGCAGGATCTCCAGCTGCACTGGCGTGCACTGCACGCACGTGATGCCCAGCGCCACGCGGCGGTTGTGGATCTCGTTGTAGCTGAAGTTCTTGAGAAGTGTGTTGGAGATCTGCGCCAGGCACAGGCGCTCCTGCCCGTCGATCACCAGCGACACGATGGGAATGCCGTAGAGGATCACCTGGCCCACCTGGTTGGGTTTGAGGTTGGCGTGGCCTGGCCGCGGCTGGCTCAGCGCGTCGGGCTGGAAGGCGCTCGACGGCGACGCCAGCAGGATGTCGTTGGGCCCCGGCAGCGGGCTGGAAGCCATCTCCTCCGCCGCGGAACCCCGGGCTGAGCCCTCCGGGTCTGCCTTGGAGACTGGAAGGGAAAGGAGAAAGCGTTGACTTGAGCCTTTTCACAACAAAACAGAGGGGTGGGGGAAATTGCTAACTGAAGAATTGTAATAACTTCTTTGCTTTGGTTAAGACATAATTATTACTGGAAAAAGTGACCAAGTATCAGGCAGGAGAGTCATCTCTCTTAATTTCCTTCAACGTTGTCTGTTAGAAATACAAAGATCTGAAGGTACTTCTAAACATTCAAAGTAAATGAAATATATATATATTTAAAGCAGTCAATTCCCAAGGAATTGGAGACCTTATCCTGGATTTATAGAAGCTGTTGGAATAAAATGGTGTGCCCGCTAGAAATTAGGAAATAATGACAGTTGTAACTAGTACAGATTGTAAAAGTTTTGGAAAACTGGAGCTTGGCTATTGAAACCCAAATTTAAAGAGAGAGAGAGAGAGAGGCCATTCGCATTTGCTTGAAAATAGATTGATTTTGATTAAAAAAATAAACCCAAACCTTTTAAAAAGTGATTTTTGTGGCATCTGTGGTTTCCTTGGGGAAATTCACTACTGGTTGAAACACAGTTCATTAAAGCAAAACGAAATCCCTTCCCACCTATCCTTGCCATTAGATTTTTTTTTACTGTAATTAGAATTTTTTTAAAAATGAAAAAAATGTACAAAGCCATATACACAATTGCACCAAAATAGAGTGTTTCTCTTTCAGTTATCAATTTCAAAACCCCACTTGCTGAACTGAGTGGTTCTGGTCCCAGAGAGGGAGCTTAAAAAGATAAAGTTGAAGATTATAAACATTCAAAAAAATGTTTTCCTGTCATTTCCATGACAATTAAAAAAGTAAGTACAGGCAAGTGTGTTAAACCCAGAAACGGTGCAAAGAAACGAACAATTCTTGGGGATCTTTATTGGTAGACTTCAAAAGGCTAATTTAGTTTAATGTGAACTACCTTCTGTGACCTGTTTTTCCTTGATCTATGTAGATGATGTATTTATTGGGGAAAAGCTGCTCCCTCCCCCAGCAAAGATCATCTTGGGCTAGGTAATCTGTGGGAGCCTTGAAAGTCAAAATCCCAGGTTGGGCCTGTGGTAAAATTCCTAACTTTATCTCTGCTCAACCGAGTGCTACCAAAAGGGAAAATATCCAGTAAATTGCAAATATAGAAAAAGGAAGCGAAAGAAACCTTTGTGACAATGTTGTTAAGTCAAGACATGCAAATTCGCTCATTCCCTAGGAAAACAAACAGTGACCTTTCCACAGCTTCGTGTCATAGAGCATTGGCCAAGACTATTCTGGGCCTTGGAAAATCACCAGTGGCCATGGTATAGCCACACTCCACCAAGTACAGTTTGTTAATACAACGATTTCAGAGGATACACTGTCCTACTCCCTCACCCAAATTGTCACATCTGTGCCCTCTCTCTGCTCCCGCATGGCATCTATACTGCAGCCTCTGCCCTGCTGCCCCCTGGATCCTCAGCTCTCATTACATTTGGTGGCCTCCAGGAAGGTTGAACAAACCTCGACGCAATCAAACGGGAGGAAAGCCTGGCTTGTCACTTCAGATGGATCAGAGACAATATTTCCAGGGGACAGGGCGTTAAATGGCAGTTCAAGGCACAGTGATACCTGAGCCTGATGCAATCAAACCTAGCTTCACCAAATAGCCCTTCAGTGCTCATTTCCCTTCCAAACAAGATTCGTATTAGCTTAATAAGACCCTGGGTTAACTCGAACTCTCGCTCCCCAGCAATGCGCGCAGCGGGCCTGCCCAGGAGGAGAGCTGGTTCTGCTTTGGGGACCCGCAGCCTTAACAGACGGAGACCAGGCAGAAGTGTCTCCTCCTGGATGTCCTCCACTTTCACCCCAATCCCTCACAGAAACTCCTGTCAGAGCAGAGGCACAAATAAGAAGGTTTAGGTTGGGAGATTTTTTAAGGTAGCGAGGGGAGAAGAGACAATTAAAAGTTAGCTGAACTGAAAAAGGAAGCTGGGGAACTTCCCTATCCTGCTCACGATCCAAAGATCCCCAACTTAGTTCTCCTGGCTCCCAAACCAGTCACCGACGAAGCCCGCCGCAGCCCCTCAACATAACGCGGAAAATCCCATCGCTGGGGATCTGAAATAGCGAACCGCACGCTGTGCGCCGAGTTAGGACCGGCCGGTTCCAGCAGTACCTGGTTACTCCTAGGTGTCTTTAGGCGTGTGGCTGCCGGCCCATCTTCCGAGGGCGCTCGGAGGCGAAGCATCCAAGCGGGTCCTCGAATCCAGCGGGCGGGACTCCGGCGGGTTCTGCGTGAAGATCCGGGCTCTCCTCCGAGCTAATGACACTCGAACCCCGGCCAGGGGAGAATGACGGCCTGAATTGCGGCCGGGCGTCCCCTGGACCGCAGAAAGTGTGGGCGAGCGGAAACCTGCGGCAGGCGAGCCCCAAGTGGAGCGCAGTCTGACAGCGCCTTTCTCTGTCTCTGAACTCGTGTCGGACCGAGGGGACGCCACCCAGCGGGCAGGGTGACGTCACCGTCTCCCTGACACTCCACATTAAAGGGCTGGCATGTTACAGGGAGGGAGGGGGAGAGCGAAAGCGAGAGCGAGCAGCATAGAGATCCTTTCTCAGCAGGCACGAAAGCTACCACCTAACCAACCCGCTGTTGACAGCAACCTCCCCAACCCGGGAGCAAAACGCAGCAATGGTGGTGGAGCCGCAGATCTGATTTAGGAGAGGAAAGCCGAACAGTCTGCGTGTATCCCAGGGACCTGGATCCTGGCGGCCCCAATTCTAGAAGGATGCCTCCAAATTAACCGTATTCCTGCCTCTTATTGTCTCCTCCCCTCATCTCTGAGTCACTCTCCTTCGTGAATGATCCCTCTGTTACACGGTGCAAACCAGTAGCTTCTCAGAGTGTCTCCGAAGGTACAGAATCCACAGTCAGCAGAGAATAGATTAGCTTCAGCGACTCGTTTGTTTGAAACGCTGTGAAATGAGAAAAAGAGAAGTTTCCACGTAGGGTGCCCAATCTGAAAACTTGGAAGGAAGAATAAAGACTGTCCCTATGTTTGCATATACATTTGCTTTTTAGGAAAAGAAACAGAGAGTCACTGTAGCCTTCTCTATTTTATGAAGTGTACAATTAAGTGAGGACCCAATGTGTGCATTCGTCTTTCAACTTCATTCAAAATAGTTCGCTAACCCATTTAATAAGATCCCTGCGGGTCACCTTAGCACAAGGAAAAGGTGAGGTGGAGAAGCAAGGGGGTTCCCAACCTTGAGTGGTCCTTGAGCAAGTTGCCAATTTCCCTGAAGAAGTAAATTTCCTTAGGAAACCATGTAGAGGCATCCCCCCCCCCCCAAAGACAGCTAGGATGAGAAAACCTTTCCCTGTAGTTTCCCCAAAGTAAGGCTAACCCTAGAATATTAGTGAAGTGTCAATATATTGTCTCCCAATTGGCCAGCTGTTAAGAGTCAAAACAACCACCAGCTAGTTTATCAGAAAGGAAAGAAACCATTTATTTGGAGGACATTCTGAGAAGGATACCTGCTGCGGGTGGGGTCGGAGATTTCTTTAAGTTTTTCCTTTACTACCATAGCTGGATTTTCAACTGATGCCTGGTGAAACAGTCTTAGAGTTGCGGAAATAATTGAATAACCTCCACTAAGCCAGAAACCCAACCAGACTCTGTCACAGCATCAACAACAAACCACTACTAAATACAATAGTAAAAATATGAAATCTTAACACTTCATCAAAAGTTAGTGAAACCAAGGGAAGTCAAATGAACAGAAATGTGAGGGGCTTATTGCTCGGGAGTTGCTGCTATTTTTAATTAATATCCCCAAAACACAGTTTCAGAGCCATGAAAATTGAAATGTTTGTGTGGTATAAGTTTCAAAGGCCAGTGAAATAATTTTTCACCCATCTCCTAGCTTCTTAAGGGCATTAAGGGCACAAATTAGGTTCTATCCTAAGGGGCTGAAATCAACTGAGCACTCCCTCCCTAAGCCCTGAAAGCCTCCTCTCTTAAAAAGAAGGGAAACTCTCGCTTTCTGTTTGCCCAGCCCACTCACCAAAAGAGCGCCATTGTCATTCACAAGTCCTTTCTGGAGAAATGCTTAAGCCCCCCTGTTCTTCTGAAGGATCCACAGCCAGGCTGGGTTCTTCCCCCCTCCCCTGCCTCTTCTCTGGGGTCAGGAGCTCCCACAAAGCAGGTTTCCAGTGTCTGGACTGCTAGAAAGAAAGCTTGAGCCGGGTGTAAGGAAAGCCTGGAAATGGGCGAATTTTAAGACTGAAAACATGGAGAAACAAGAAGTCCCCTCATCTCACTAACGTACCACAGGGAAATGTCTGGTCAGTGCTGGGGAGGGAGAACCTAGTCTTTGCCTTTTATTGCGTAGTTCCTTTCCCATCTTTACTCCATAACGCTCCTCTTCCTCTTACAGATTCATATCTTTAAAAAAAAAAAAAAGCTTGTCTTCCAAAACATCTTTCTTTGAAAACAGAAATGGGCCACATCTTTGCCTTCCTTCCCATCCCTGGTTACCTGAGGTGTGAACGCATACCTTGGTGATACCTGTAGTCACCTCCTTACATGAATCTTTAAACATAAACATTCACACGTTACTTTGGGGGCTTATTGCATACAAGCCTGTAACTTTATGCCCCCCACACTCCGCAGGACAAACAGGAAATATAGCTTTATTTTAATATAATAAAGTTTCACTAGAAAGAGAATCGTGTGGTATTAGGTTAAATGTTTTTACACAAATAATTCTAAGAATAGTTCAGTATTTTATTTCCCCAATGAGTCTGGGGTGCCTGTTTGAAAGGTCTGGCCAATTATATTTTTGGAAGGTGAAGATGGAGAACCTTTGTTCAGAGCAAACTTCGTGCTCCTGGAGAATCCTCATCTTGAGACCCGAGCTTGACTGCGGAATGACAGCTTGTTTGTATATTTTGAGTCTGTGAGCAACTTTCTGCCACCCACGGCCTCTCTGAAGCTTTGCTTTTTTCTCAGTTTGAACAAGCCTGCTGGTCCTCTGCGGGGTCCTTGTCAGTCCCTGTCCTGGCCCCTGGGACCCTGGGAGACTCAGGGAGGAGAAGGCGGTGGCGGGAGGAGGCTGGTCCGGCCCGAGTTAATCAATGCTTTCCTATTCGAGCTGACATGCATTTTACACGTCGGGACTCTCCTCAGCCGGCTAATTGATTCAAATTGTTTTATTGGTTAAACTGGTGTCACCCGTTTGCATGATCTATCACCGCGTGGAGGAGAGCATTTCCACTCCCATCTCCGTTCCGGGCGGCTGCGGTTCACCCAGGCCAAGGACAGGTAAAGGAGCCCAGACGCCGGACCCAAAGGAAAACCACAAACCAAGCTGGCCCCCTCGCAACGGGAGGCGACGACTCGATGCAAACGCACGCGGCCGGCACAGCAGCGCAGATGTGTTTCCAGCGACAGCTTTTAGCAATTGGTTGAAGGGAACCCAGAGCCAGCCGGGGCCGAGCCCAGCGTCCTCCAGTTTGGAAGCAGTCAGGTTTCTGAGCGGGCGGCGGACCCTGGGGGAACTAAGCCAAAGCCAAAGCCGAGATGGGAGCTGTCCGCAGTGCTGATGAGATGCATCGTTCCAAGGCAGAGCAGATCCTACTGCGTTCAAGGCCCTCCCGGAAGAAGCCTCCCAGCCTGAAACCATCGGAGCCCTCAGTTGGACTCTGCCCTGGTAGACTTAAGAGAGAGGCAAGGGGCGACACAGAACCACATTCCCTACTTCTCCCACACATGCTCCGTCTCCAAGGACTGAACAATTCAGCATCCTCCCCAACCCCACCCCTTTCCTTGCCCTGACAGCAAGGAAGATAAAGGCCTTAATAAAAATTCATCACAACCAGAAACAACAGATAGTCCCTCTCCTCCCACTCCCAGCTTGGGTGTTAAGGAAGTCATGATAGTTACAGATCAAAGAAACAGGCTCTATCCCTCTCTCCCATTCTATCTTATCCCATTCTCAGCTCTAATGTAGAAATATTACTGCTACTGTGTCCCTGCCAGAAGTATTCCCGGCATTGGTGTTTTTGCACCAGATAGGTAAAAAAAATGGTTCCCTGTTAGTACCAACTCTGTAAAAGGTGACCCATGTGGCCCAGAAAGAAACTGGAAGACTCGCAGAACTGTCAGGTACAGAAGAATTCTAGTACATTAGAAACTACAGGGGATTCAGAGTAAGATGAAACTAGGTACAAATTTCTCCTCAATTACTTACTAGCTGTGGAATCTTGCTCAGATATCTAACCTCACAAACCCCAGTTTCTTCATCTGCAAAATGAGGAGATTGATAGTTCGCCTGCAGGGGTGTTGTGAGAATTAAATATGATTATATATGCAAAGTGCATGACACACAGTAGTCATTTAATACTCGGTAGCTTTAAAAGCACCTTCCTCAAAGAATGAGGATGAGAGCTAGGTCTGCCCTTTTACAAGATACATTACAAATCTTCACTAACTCCAGAATAAAAGACATCAAAATTGTTTTAGCTTAGTGGTGAGAGTAGGGGAATCAAGTTCCCTGGAGGAACATTAGTCCTTTTCCTTAAAACTTTATTCTGCCCTTAATTGGTCTAGTGTTTATTTTATATACAGTTGGCCAGAACCCCAGCTAGTGTTTGTTTAACCCATTTTAAATATGTTGATAATAAAAATTAGCAATGATAATGGCCATAATGATAATGATTGCTGATAGCCCTTAGTTCTCACTTTCTACCCTAAAAAGCTTGCAGCTTGCAACTCCAGCTCAGACTCCTTGGTTTTTCCTCCATTGCCCCAGCTGGAGTGACAGGAAGCAAACCAGGGCAAGAAGCAAACGAAACACTCATTCATGCTGGAAGTTATAGGAGAAATTAGAAAGGCCTCTGAGCATTCTGAAGCTGACTCACTCTCAATCTCCTCTGAAATATTGACTATAGACAAGGACCCTTTTTCCCAAGAGAAGTACAATGATAGCACAAACCTAAAAATCTAAACTAGAATTGGGGAAGGGAAAGGGAAATGAATATAATTTGCAGGATCTTTATCCTGACCCAGTGATCCCTTGGTTCCTCATGCACCAATCAATGAGTCCTTCTTACACTTCAAACCAGCGTCTTTGTAAGAAACAGAGACTGTGGGAGGAGGAACCAAGACTTAATTTCCCTGGATCAGAGGAAACCATTCTCAAAAGAAAACTTGCATTTGGTTAAGTGGCAGAGAAGGCTTTTACCCTACCAGTTCACAGAGGCCAGGGACTAATTGAAACAGTTGCTATTGGACTTTATTAGAACAGAGAATCTACATTTCTTCATAAGTCCTCCCAAACCTGTAAACACAGAAAGGCACACACATGTGCACATAGTTTGCATGAAGTAATAAAATCCAGAATGGAAGATGAACTTAGTGTACTTGGTGGTCACTTAGCAAATATTAGTTGACCAAGATAAAATTCAAAGGCACAGAAAATACCTGAAGACACACACAAGCCCATGGATGCATGTTCTCCCTCAACACACCTGCAAATGTGCATGAAACAGGGACGCTGGCACAAGGAATAAGCCCACTAGGCTCACTCCCTTCCCTCCCTTCTTCTTTCTCTCTCCATCTCTCTCTGTGCATGCATACACATATGTACCCGCCCCCTCCACCCTCCTCCTCCCCACATTGAAAAGGAGGGGGTCCTTTGAAATGGAGGTGGTCCCAGCTGGAAAACCCCAGAGCTCATTTAGATCACATCACTTCAGGCTTTTGTCTCTGCTCCTGAATAACCTAGGCTGCTGCAACAAAAGGATAGGCATCTACATGGAGTTTTCATTGGCAAAGATGCATCTCAAAGATGCTGTTATAATAATGAATAACAGGCAAGATGCTTGCCTTTTTTGATTGCCACTCCTAAAGAAGGGAGAGGAGAAAAAAGAAGAGGAGAGGGAGAAAGTGGAGCAAGAAATGGAGATTGTGGGAGAGAAAACCAAGGCAAGAATTTGGGTGGATTTCTGCAAAAGAATTTTTAATCATACAAAGATTCCAACTACCACCAAGTATAAGAAATGGGGCTTGGGGATTATTTTATTTTATAACTGGCTCTTATGTTTCAGGAAAACAATTTAAGAAGTAACTAAGGCTGAGGTTATACAGAGGATGTGGAGCAGGACATTTTAAAGCTTGGGGAGAGGAGGCAGAAGAGTGGGAGTAGGGGGAGGGGGTGTGGATTGTCTGTTGACATGTCACAAGAGAGAAAATGACATAGATGTACATTTTACATCTCCGCAGCTGACACTGGTGGAAGGAACATTGGATTTTATTTCCTGAGGAAATAAAACATTTTTTTTCTTTCTTGCTCTTTTCCCAATCCTTGCCCCCTCCATCTGAGAAAATTTCTACTTTGCCATCAAGCTTGATTCCATTAGTTAATACACTATTAAACTATCATGTGCTCTCTGACTGCCCAATAAGCCTCATGCCTTCAGCTTTCCTCCTGCCTGCAGACTTTAACTCAGTGGTAGCAAAGAGGTAAAATTAGATATTAGCAAAATAAATCCCAGGGAAGAGGAGGATAGAAATCTGAGTCATTGATATTTTTTCCCTGAAAATATAGCAATCAGTGAGTATTTAGAGAGAATACTGAGAGGAATTTCCTATTTTTGTCCATTAAAAAGTATTTTTGTAAACAAAAAAGGCTTTCCTCCATATGGCTTAAGGGGTTCCAAGAGAAAGTATAGCTAAACAGACCAAAGGCAATACCATCCCAAACTTTTCCAAGACGCATTATGATATCATCGGCAAAGTCTTAATGTTGGCAAATAATTAAATTTTCCATCTTTTAGAACTGTGTAACCTTGGGTGTCTTAGAAACAAATTGTACAAACAAACCATGGAGATGAGCACTGAGGGTTTCAGAGGAGATATAATGAACCAACTTTAATTACTAACTTGAAATTAAAAATGTAATATACAGATTTAAATTTATTTTCACCTAAATTGTGTATAAAATTATATGGCTTTTGCAGGCTAAGAAATGCTTTGTAACCAGCCATGCTACTAAAAAGTCTGAAGTAGTTTCCAAAACCCAGTTCCCAGACTCACACAGTAATAATGATACATTTATCATTACTGATGACCACCTACTGGGTAATTATTGCTTTGTTACTACTATTACAATCAAGAGATTTCTTTATTTACTGTTAACATTCACTTAAAACTGAATGTTAATGACTGTTCTGAATTCACCAAAGAGAGTTTTCTGTTATATTTCAGAAGTACTTATGTTCTGGTTCAGAAATGGGAAACCATATCACAACAGAGTGGAAGGCTTGGGTGAGTGCTTAGTTCTTACCCTCTCTAAAGAATGAAAACGGCATTCTGAGAATTTCTGGAGCAAAATTTTCCAGCTCAGAGTTGCAAAAGGTTAACATAATGCAACCACTTGACTTGTGCTAATTATGTAAGTATTTTATTACAGGAGATTCATTCATTATTGATACTTGTTTGCAGTAACTTCCTGCTTGGGGGAGTTATATTTTATGTGAGAAGTAAACAATCCATGGCTCCAGGGCTAGCCTCCCCCTCATCTGATTTCCTCCCACCCCTTTGTCTAGTTTCACAACAATCCTCCCAGGTTGTTATGTTCCTATTGAGGCAGAGAGACAATTCTCCAAGACTTTCCTCTTCTCCCTCTATTTCCTTTTCCCACTCAAAACTTCCCAGTTCTTAAAAGGTAGAGCTCAGGGCCTGAAGGATGTTGAGGTAGGGATGAAGTAGGTGAGAAAATAAAACTGGTTTCAGTGTTTTCTTTTTGTTGCATAAAGAGAAGAGAAAATTTTCATTGAAAGTCTAAGCCTAGACTTCTTGAGGCTTGGCTACCAATTTTTCTCTTTGAAAGCTACTCTCAGCTCCCAGCCCAGAAATATCAGAAGTCAGGCTGGCCTTTATTATACCCAGAGGTCAAGAGATGGTCATTAGGGAAGTGGGCATGGTGGAAGCTGTTAACCAAAGGACAAGCTCAGAAAGGGGGTTCCTGCCTGCCCCTGAGTCAGAACCCCACCTTATAGCCAGTGGTGGCTGGTGTAGTCTACAGTATCTTCTTCCTAGGGCCTATGTCAAGTTGCACTAGGAAAAAGACATGGCTTTGCTTATGGGATGGCCTCAATAAGCCCCTATGAATGACTGTGCTGGCTGCTTTGCTGAGAGGACCTCAGGAGTTTCATTTTAAAAACATGCACTGGCTAACTAAGGCTATCTGTTTGGTGAGAGGCCAGTGTTTCCTAGAGAAGCCAAAAGACCACAAGGGTTTCTTCTTGGGCTTTCTTCCAGGTTCTAAGACCCCTGCACATGAGGCCCAGTGCAGAGCTGGGATGGATGTAAGATACCAGAGGTCAGCATGCTCAAGACCCTTTGACTATGTCAGGAATTGGAGATGGTGGAAGGGCAGTGGAAGAGAGTGAAGTAGTTGGAGGGGGAGAGCACTGTAAATACCCTGTTCTTGCAGGTTCTGGTGTGGGCAGGCGGGAAAGAACAAGCTGGAAGCTAAAGTCTCAAGACTTTGGACCAGTTTGAAAGGAATGAAATGGTATATAGTCTGGGATGGGGAGCTATGGAGAGAGGTGCCTGCAAATTAGCTGGGATTGGGCAGGTCTTGCCACGGTCCTGGGCCGAATTGTCAGAGCTCAAAGCCCAGATTCATCCCTGGGCCTCTGCTATCTATCCTAGAACGTCTGCACTTTGGGCCTATGCATGGGGATGAGGACGTGACTAGAGGTCCCAGAGGGCTTTGGGAAGAGCCCTGGGTTGGGTGAGGGGATGAAAGTGCTGACACTGGGTCCAGAATGGGTGCTCCAAGCTTGGTCAGCACAGTCTCTTCTCCCCTGGGCTCCTCTCTCCCCTGCTTTTACCCCTCGCCAGGGTGGAACCGCTCTGCGAGATCTACGGAGGAATGCCGTTCCCAGCAAGGCTTCCTTAATGGTCCTTTAACAAACTCTTCGATCTCTCTTTGGCTGCTCTGGCTCTCGCCCGCCTCCTCTCTCTTCCTTTCTCCACTGCCCGCATCAGTTATTTATGACTGTCGTTAATTATTCACGAAAAGAGAAAACTCCAGCTTTGGGAACTTTTCTAGGTGGCGTTTTGGGGGGGGGGTTCTCCCTTTCCCTCCCCCTTGGTGAGTTTGGTTATTGGGAGTTTTCATGGACTCCCTTTGGCCGGATCCTGCCTGGAAGCAGTGGGGAAAGGGAAGCCCAATGGTTGGGCCGGAGACGGGGGCGGGGATGTACCCCTGGACCCCCGGTCAGCTCCGGCCGCTGCCGGCGAGGTGTAACCTCACGGGGTGGGGAAGTTACCACGCCGGCCCTCGGGAGTCGCTGTGCGGGCTTGATGGTGCTGACACGCCGGCGCGAGCTCGGGGCTGCGGGCTGCGGGCTGCGGGGGTGTGGGGGTGTGGGGCAAGGATCTGGATGCAGTCCCAGGCGGGAGCGCTACTTTCCTCAGCCTCTCCAAAAAGTCCCGTTTGCGTTCCCTCCCTAGCTCTCTCCACCCCCCCCCCCACAAGTGACACCAGAACGCTGTAACCAAAGATTAATTGCCTTAATCAAATCGACCCACCTTCTGCAATTAATCTTATAGCAACAAATTAGAGACAATTTACCTCAACCTCCCGGGTCAGGCGGAGATAGAATGTGGGATGGGGTGGGGGATTGACGGGGTGGGTGGCGAAGGGAGACTTTGAACAAAATCCACACACGGTGCGGGGTGGGGACTTGGCAATGGGTGTGCATTAAAGGCAGAGGGGCAGGTGGAGGTTGGGGTCAGCTGTGAGGCCGTGGAGGCCGTGCCGGGGCCGGAAATTCCTGGAGTCCCTTCCAACCCAGTGTTCTCCGGAGGAGGGGAGGCCGAGGGCGGAGGATGAAGCCACTTACCCGTTCGCGCCGCCCGCCCGCGCGGTCCGCGGCCCTGCGCGCTCGGTCCTCCCGCCTGCCTCGCGCTCGCGGCGGCTCCGCCGAGCTCTGCCTCCCGCGGCGCCCGCCGCCTCCCCCGCGCGGGATCCGCCGCCGCCGCCCGCCCGCCGCCCGCGGTCCCGAGCTCCTGCTCGCGCCGGGTCCCGGGCGAGACCCTGTCCCGTTCCGCCCCGCCCCTTCTCGGCAGTCCCCGCAGCTGCTCGGCGCTCCCTGCTCCCCTCCCCGGCAAGTTTGTAAGTTTGGGGTGAGGGTCGATCTCACGCCCAGCTTCTCGGCGTGGCTCGCTCGGATCCACACCCCCCACCCCAGCTCAGACCTAGGTCTCCGACGCCGCCTGTTGGTCAGGCAGGGCAGGGCAGGTGGAGAGCGCTGCACCAGCCCCAGCCCCGGCCCTCTACTTCTCACCCCTCCATGCGCAGGGGTCTGGCTGGGACAGAAATGAGGCGAGGGTCGGAGGCCTGGTAATTGGAGTGGGGCCAGGGGCAAGAGGGGGCAATCCGCCTTGGGGGCGCGCAGCCTGGCTCCGCCGCTTGCGCTCCCTGCCAGAAGGGTTGTCCCAGGGCGCGCAGGTGCGCCTCTCAGGTCACCCGCTCCCCTTCCCCTGTTTCCGGGGGAAAGACCACCTGAGGTGAGATCGGGCCCAGAGGGCGCCGTTTACAGCGAGCGCTGCTCCTGGGCACTTATTGCGCTTCTCCAGAACCTGGGGAGGGGAGCTGGGAAGATTGGACACGGGAGAGTGAGTCCCTTTCAGCACCCCCAGGGAAGGATGGCTTTAGGGACAAACATAGGCTGCTTTAAAAATAAAAAATAAAGAAGTCGAATCCGTCTCATCACGAAGTGTCGAACCGCGTGGCAAGGCGAGTGAGGGCCAGGGTTCTAGTCGGAGCCCAGCGCTCTGGGCGGGTATGGTCGCAATAAGGACCGAGTTCAGGAGGACCCGTGATGTCACAAAGGCAGCCTTTCAGGCTCTGGCCTAGTCCCTTCCTTGGCAACTTCCCAAGTGCCGGCAGCACTCACCGGGTCACCCTACCCTTGGAACTTCTCGGGAAGCCTGGGTCTAGCCCTGGCTCCACCAAGACATCTGCGTTGTATTCGCCTCCCCATTCCCGTCCTGTCTTTTTCATTGAAAGAATTGATGGACTGTTTCTCCCCTACCCCCTCCTTCTCTAATAAACGTTTCCCATAGATTATTCGATGCAGAGAAGGAAGGCGGCTGCTTAAAAAACAAAAAGCCATAGCCCTAATGAGTTCAATTACAATGTGGTAAACACATTGCCTCTACGCTTTAATTAAGCCTGCTGCCCAATTTTAACTCATTAGTAATTCATTAAGAGAACAGCCCCGCGCTGGCGGGTGGAAGGCACCGCAGACCGATGGTGCGCGGCTAAGTCCACATGCGCGCAAGCCGCCGCCGGCTTTCGCCTGGCGACTCAGGGAGCGAGCCAGGTTTGCGACCAAGTGACTTCAGTGTCTGGCAAGACTAGAACGCCCCCTCTCCCAGACGCCCTGGGCTTTGCTACTCTAAGCCCCCGAGATGACTTTTATCAGCTTGAGTTTTTCGGACTTCAAGCAGGGTTTGCAAACCTGGTGGGTGGGTGGCGGTGGTGCGCGTCTGGGCCACAGTCGGGGAGAAAGTTTCTGGGTTAAACGCGTCTCTCTCCGCCAAAGTAATATCTAGTCGCCAGGTTCGGTAGCCCCCGACCCCTCTCGCTCCCCGGGTCTTCTTTCACTTTGTACTAGTCTCTGAAGGAAAAACCTAGGTTTGGCCTTAGCACTTAGCTCCAGCTACCCGCTGCACGCTCCGGACCCTCTACTAGGGAGAAGCGCGGATACCAATGAGACTGAGATTTTGGGGGGAAGGGGGAGTCGGAAGGTAGGGGGAGGAAAAGACCAACAGGTTAGAGAAGTGGAGATGTGGAGGGATAGCCCAGACCTCTGCTTTTCCTTCTCTTCTCCACTGCTTGGGAGCGGGGCTGGGGTTAAGGCCGCATCTATAAGCATGTCACTTGAGACCAGTCCTCTGTATGGAAAAGAAATGGAGACAGAGCGTTGCAGAATGAATCCCGCACTAGCAAGGAGAGAACTGTTACGGTCTTTCCATGTAAGCATCGAGGGAGAGAGGGCAAGCAGTTCAAGCTCGACCCGGCCCCCTCTTCTCACCCCTAACTCAAGTGGGTTTGGGAAGAAAGTGCCTGCATGTTCTGAGCGTCCCACGGTTTAGATAGGACTGAACTCGTAGGTCCCTAGGTTCCAGCGTGGACTTTCCAAAGAGGAGGGAAGCGCCAGTGTTACGGAGAGAGGCTTTGGTTAAGAAAAGGACCTCGCATCCCCTTCTTGCCCCAGCTCTGGAGCTTTCTTTCGGCGGGAGGAAGAATTGGGCGCCGCCCCGCAGCGCGCCGCGCCCCGTAGGTGCGCCAGGTAACCGCCCGCAGGGCCGCGCGGGCCCGGCGCCGCCTCCCGAGAGCCGGCAGGGACTCCCCAGAGGATCAGTGTGGGGTACCCTCAGCCCAGGCCCCGGACCTCGAAGAAATGCCGGAGGCTGTCTGTCCTTGCTTCACCGGGGAGGCCCCCTCAGGGTTGCCAGTTGCCTCTGCTGGCGTCGGGCCGCTCCCTCCCCTGGCTTACGCGGCAACTCCTCCTGGAAGCCAGTGGACCGACGGGATTTCCTCTCGGCGGAGGGTAATGGATCCTGTAGCACAGCCTGGGTGCCCTGGAGGAGCGTGGGGCGCGCGCTGGGTTTTCTCTGACTTGTCGGTGTGGGGTTCGGAACCTTGGCAAAGGTCGGGGAGGGAAAGTTAAAGGGATGTCTTTGACTTTCGGTCTACGCCCCCCCCCTTTCCTCTCTCAGCCTGGAGGAAGGAAGTGCTGCGGGGTCAGATTGGGTACGCCGAGGGCGAGGGGCATGCCGGCTTTCGCCCTCCCTGGGTTTCCTGGAGTCGGTTCGGGAGAAACCGACGTCCGGCTGGAAATGAGTCCCCGCACTCGCTCCTGGAGTCATTCGCGGTGGATCAGTCAGCCGAGGGCACAGGCAGAGGCCAGGCGAGGCGGGGGCGAGGGAGCTTCCTGGCGGGTGTGGCGCAGAGTGCGCGAACCCAGGTCCTTGACAGAAGACTCAGCCTAGGGTTTGGTGGGTGATGCTTCTTGTTGCTTTTTAAGGCATCTTCCGGAGCAGATCTGCGGAACCTCCTCCAGCGACTGGGCCCTGCGGCAACAGCGCCTTTCCGTGTCCCAGAGGACTGGGGCGCCCAGGGCTTGCCTGGAGAAGGGCCTCTCTCTAGCGCAGAGTGTTATGAAAGTATAAAATTGGATCCCTGCCCCAGGCGATCAGGGTGCCTAAAATGAAGGGGGGCAGCGATGGGATCAGAAATGCGTGCAAGTTGAAGCCTCACAGGAAACCTGTCTCTTTCTCAGGGTTTCCGCGTTTGGAATCCAGCTGGATGTCTGCAGGGAGGAACGCCAAGGATCTCACTCCAGGAGGGCGTTTGTATCCGCTCTGGGGGGAAAGTTGCCGGGGCAAACATTTCAGAAAGACCCCTCCTGCCCGATGTTAATTACAAGTGAAATAGATTGTCTTCCTCCACTTTTTTTCCCCCTAATGCAAGGACGAGGAGGTAGGGTATAATTTATTCCTGTTGACAGTAGGATAAATAAGTACACTTTTGGATGAGTAAAAATGACTGCTGGGGAGGGTCGCTTCCCCACAGTGTCAGATGGAGCCTTTGACTTTGTCCTGGGACAAGGAGGTGGCCTTGTGTGTCAGGTGCTTTTATCCAAGCTCCACACCAAATAGCCTCTACCCTCTTCTTTTCTGGCCTGGGATACTGAGAACAGGGCTGGAAGAGGCCAGTTAAGGGAGTACAGCTGCCAGGAATTTCCCAGGATCAGCTGAAGCCAACAGTTTGCTTTTGTGCAATTTGCCTTCCTTTTATTTCTTCTGCAACCCTACATAGCACCAGCTGCTGTGAAGATCTGCCCTTAGATATCAACTGTCTGTTAATATGTTAAAAATACTTTTTGCTTTCTTGAATGGTGGCTATGGGGGCAGGACTATTATCCCATAGTTTAGGACTGCAAATTGAGAGAGATGTGAGGTGGGGGGAAATAGAAGAGCATCACATCTTTGGAAAGGCACAGAAAGCAAAAACACTAATTTATTAGTCCCAAAGAAGCAGGATAGTAACTATTACTATTTATAAGCATGTCTTAACAGGGACTGGGAGAGCCTGGTCAATTGCTTATGAAGGGTAAGGCTTAAGACCGGGCTGGGAAGTTCTGTAGGAAAAGCATCACCGCAGGAGTAAAACAGGAAGTATACTCTGACTCATGTTTGAGATATTTTCTGGGAAGGAGGAAAAATGTGTCCATCACTGAAATATTTACCATGTGTCAGTTGTGTGTTAAGCATTTTACATATAACCTTTCATTTAGTCCTCGTGTGACTCCCGTGAGTTAGGTGTTACTTTACAGATTATGAAAACTGAGGCTCAGAGTAGGCTCAAGGCCACAAAATTGGTAAGTGGCAAAACCAGGTTTCAAGCTCAGGTATGTTTAGATCCCAAATATGCTCTTAACCAATAAACCAGACTGTGTACTACTTGACTACGGTGCACACTATACCATTTTGATCTTATAATCACCTCATTAAATAGATATGGCCTGTGTTAGTCCCATTTGAAAGACAATAAACTCAGAGTCCTTAGACTGTGGTTCTCAAATGTGAGTGTGACCCCACACCAAGAGACTCTGATTCTGTCAGCTGGCCTGGGATGGGACCCAGATCTGTGGCTAGAGATTCTGAAACTGATATTCTGGGAGTATATTTTGGAAATCACTACTATAGAGAATGGCAAGGTCATTAGGATTGGGCCAAATGGTACCAGATCCCTGTTCTCTTTTCCTCTTCATCAAGGTCTCAATGGAAGGCGATGACTTCTTTATTGCAAGCTACATAGTTAGAATCCGGAGGCTGCGGTGGTCAGGGGGCAGAGATGGTAGGTTCAGGCTATGGGTGCAGGTTGCACCTCTCCATAACTTCCTGCAAGCCACTAACTTAGGCTTCCTATTATTCAGTGTCTTGAAGTTCCTTAAAATCACATGTATCCAGTCCACCTGGAAAGGCCAACTCAGGCACTCCAAAGAAGGAGGGCCATCCTACTGCTGGGACTCAGCAACATGCTCCAAAGGAAATACTGAATAGAGAGCAATGAACCACAGACAAGTATTTCCCCTTGGAAGTGGGTGGGAAGCATGGTCAAAGAAGACAATGTCAGGACACAGCTGATGCATGCAATTTAAGAGAAGCTCTAAATCAAGGGCTGTAGGAATGTATATCCCACCTGGCTCATCCTAGAAAGGTTTCAACTTTCCCTCTAGGTGCATGTGGGGCCTGAACTGCATCCAGAGCTGTATCCAAGGAAGCAGACGGGCTCTAGCCCTGCTGGGCACCAATAAACCTTTTGGTTGATGGCCCTTTTAAAAAAGCTTCTGTCACATTAAACATTAACAGAAACCTCCCAGGAGCAATTCCCTTGTTTATCTCTGTTTTTAGGCCAATGCAAATGTTTATCACCAACATTAAACCACATCACTCTTCTAACCCTCGAAAAATGGAATTTGTGAAAGCAGACAATAAGAGATTCTTACCTGCCAAGTCATTCTTGGAAGGTTATGGCAGAAATAAAAATATTTTAGACCCATAGTCTAGCTTGGCCCTTAGGCATTTCAAGACTTTCCTAACTGTGATACATCATATGTTTGCATTATGCATGAAATAATTTGACATATGTAGTTTTTTCTTTTTTTGGAGACAGAGTCTCGCTCCTTTGCCCTGGCTAAAGTGCCGTGGCATCAGTCTAGTTCACAGCAACCTCAAACTCCTAGGCTCAAGCAATCCTTCTGCCTCAGCTTCCCAAGTAGCTGGGACCACAGGCATGCACCGCCATGCCCGGCTAATTTTTTCTATATATTTTTAGTTGTCCAGATAATTTCTTTCTATTTTTTTTTAGTAGAGACAGGGTCTCGCTCTTGCTCAGGCTGGTCTTGAACTCCTGACCTCAAGCAATCCTCCCACCTCAGCCTCCCAGAGTGCTAGGATTACAGGCATGAGCCACCGCGCCTGGCCGACATATGTAGTTTTAATAGCACATTATTAAGTTTAAATGGGATACTTATCTGCCGTACTTTTTGGATGACATACATTCTGTATTTATCTGGCTAGTCCAGCAGCAGAAATGTATTTAATATGAAAAGGCCAGATTTGTCAACACTCTCCCATTATTATATTGTATGGTGTGAACTTATTTGAAAGTCAAGCTAGTCCACTGCAATAAGGCACTTGAAGGAGAGGCTGCCTTAGTTCTATCACTTCTGTCTTGTCCAGGAAGACAGTAAATATCCCACAGATTGTTTTTTAAAACCTGCTATAAGCAGGAAGTGGGAAGTAGGGCAATAATTGATAGATAGGATTTTGTATAGGCCCAAATTATTAGACATCTGCCCCTCCAAATAAGTTCTCTAGAGTCTTGCTAGCACTTGAAATTCTGCTAATGATGATTTGTTTCTTTGGACATCTCTTTAAACTCAAGCACCTATTTGTAATTTAGGGTTAATTCATTTTCCTGAGATTATATTTTGGTTGGCTTGAAGGTACAAAAAGTGTGCAGATGCCAGGAACCTGGGATTAAAAAGGAAATGGCACAATCCACTAAGGAAAAAGTAAGCAAAGGAAAAGGGCCCTAGAGAAAGAACCACTTACTTTATGATTTTGCTGAGGTTTAGTCCTGTCTGGCAATGGGTGACATACTATAAGGGTGCAACCACACTGCCAGCAAGGTCCCTTACATTCTACTTGGGGAGACAAGATTAATATTAACAGAAGACAAGATGGGACAGCCTGCAATCACTTCTAACTTGCCTGATTCATAATACAAGCAATACAGGGGTACAGAGAAGACAACCATTCATGTTGAAGATCTTTGTGTTGAAGTGTTAGTTTGTGAGAGTGGGGGAACTCTTGTGGTGGCTATAGAACACATGTGACACTAAAAAACTCAAATACCAAACAGACATTTCTTGTTTGAGAAATCTCTGTAGAAATGAGTCTTCCCACAGTGGCATAGAAAGAAATGAGAAAGAAATACAGAAATAAGTAATGTATAAACAAAGTCAACACATTAGCAATCATTGTCTATTAGCAATCTATAGTCTATTTAATCTATAGGTATAGTCTATTTCTCTACTCCCTTGAATCTGGGCTGGCCCCTGATTGGCTTTGACATGATTCACCATATCATGAAATTGTGGTAGAAGTGATGTGGAATGAGTCTCAGAGTCTAGGCCTCAAGATATTTTGCAGCTTCTACTTTCGCTCTCTTGGCACCCTGCTGCGAAGTAAAGAAGTTTGAGTTAGACCATTGAATTATGAGAAACTTCACGGAGACCGAGGTTTCAGCCTTCTAGCCTTCCCTACCAAAGGCAAGGCCCTCTTAGACTTTGCAGCTCCCACTGACCCAGCAGCTGGATGCAGCCTCACGAGTGAGCACAGAACTGCCCAACCAAACCACAACACAAGCAGCAATAAATTGTTGTTGTTTTTGTTGGGGTATTTTATTCGAAACAATAAATAACTGAAACAGAAGTCTTTGTTGTTGTAAGCTACTAAGATTTTTGTAATCACTTATTTTTAACCTCAGCATAACTTGGCCTGTATACTGATAGATAAAGTTAACAATGTGTTTTAACCATATAATTTGATTTATTTAAATGGATTTATTTTCATTAGTGATATATTCAAATTTATTACTATCAGTTTATTTTATGTCATTTGTCCTGATTTTCTGTTTTCTTCTTCCTTCTCTTCTTTTTGGTTGATCAAGTTTTATTATTTTTTTAAGCTAATGTTCATGCTCTATATTTCTTTTGTAGTTACCTTAGTCATTTTAAATTGATCAGTTACTTAACAAAGCCTAAATAGCTTTATCATCCTCCTGAAAAACATAATGATTTTACAATGCTTTAGCTCTGATCCCCTCTTGCCCAACTTATCAGCTATGTTGCTTTATATGTAGTTCCATTGTATTTCAGTCTTGTTTTTTAATCATATGAGATGGATATTACTAATATTGTTTTATATTAGTGAATGCTTATTTACATTTACTCACACATTTATTTACTCATACATATGTCAATATCTCTTGTCTATCATTTATTCACTCATTTATCAATATTTTTTATAATTCCTTTTTGTCTTTGGGAATTATTTTCTGTCTGTGTGAAGTACATTTTTTGAAATTTCCTTTAAGGAGGACTTGGTGGTGGTGTGGTCTCCCTTTTTCTTCTCTGGCTTTGTCTAAAAATTATTTTATTTTCACTTAATTTTTGAAAGATAGTTTTTCTGGCTAATAGAATACAAAGTTGAGTGTTATTTTCTCTCAGCATATTGACAATATTAGCCCACTGTGTTCTGGCTTTCATTGTTACACTGAGAAGTTAACCATCATTCTGACTGTCATTCCTTTGTAGGTGAACTCTCTCTTATTCCTGTTTATTTTAAATATTTTCTTTTTGTCTTTGGTGTTTTTCAGTTATATCATGAAGTATCTTGATTTTTAAATCTTGATTGACATTATTCTGGGTTTCCTGATTTTGAGTATTGGTGTTTTTCAACAGTTCTGAAAAATCCTCAGCCATTATCTCTTCAAATATTACTACTTCCACATTCTCTCTATTGCCTCTTTCAGGAATTCTGGTTAGACATATGGAAGTCTGCCTCAATCTATCCTACATGTCTTGTAAACTCTCTTTCTGCCCTGACTTTTGGTTAATTTCTTGAGATCAACCTTCCAGTTTACTAATTCTCCAGCTATATTTAAACTGCTATTTAAGCAATCAATTAAAATTTCAATTTCAATTATAAATGTATATTTTATTTCTGGAATATCTCTTGGATTTTCACAAATATGCTGGTTGTATTTAGAACCTTTTGTTGCTTGCATATATTTCCAAGCATCTCTTACTTCGTAGTTATAATTAAAATAGTAATATAGTTATTGTTTATTTTACCTGAAGTCTTTGCTGGGCTAATCCATTGTCTATGTTTCTGCTAGTTCTCATTCATAGTGTCTTGGTTTCTTGTGTGTTTTGTGCTTTTTGACTGTGAGTTGCTCATTTTATTTGGAACTTTATCTGTGAGAATTCTTTGTGAAGTTATATTCCTCCAGAGAGGACTTGCATTCCTTCTGCTCGTCACCTGTCCTCTATTAACCCAAGACCACTGGAAAAGACAACTTTATTGAGACATCATGCACATACCATAAAATTTGCCCATTTTAAGCATACACTTCAATGAATTTTAGCAGGATCATTTTAAGTTAAAGTCTAAGCTTGAAATTTATTGGACCACATACACAGCATGAATTCAGACCAAAATCCTGTGCAAGGGCCAGCTTGTAAATAGAAATTTTTCTTCCACCCAATGCTAAGGTTGAAATAGATAAGTTTCCTACTGAATGTTTCTCAGCAGCAGATTTATTTATCATTTGCCCTTTTTAGAAGGTGTAGCTCTTTGCAGTCCCACTTTTATGTTAGGATCCCCTATTAGACTCCCTACTTAATCTCCAATGCATCACCAAAGTGGAACCTTGGGGCGTTCAGGTTTCAGAAGAGACTTTCAGGGCAAAGCCAGCCTTGGCACTCATTCAGCCCCAGAATTCTGGCTTTCTCTTTCTCTTTTGCTTTTGTGTGTTTCTTACAACTGTGCTAGGTCAGCAGGGCTTTAAAAATATAAACTCTATATTTTTTGCAGTATTTTAGATATTTTCATGGGCAAGGACCTTCAGGATATTTTGTCTGCCACACTGCCAGAAATAGAAGGCTGACAAGTGCCTCTTACAAGAGTCATTTGCTCATGTATTTGGTTCTCAGATAGTTGGATAATGAGGGGAAAATATTCACATTCTGAGCAGGAGACCATTGCAGTCCCTGCCTGCTACCTCCTCCCCATCTCAACAGACCTAAATCTTCTAATCAGGAGTCTCATTTATGGGTCCACTTTGTTTAGCAGTGTCTGCAGTCACACCTGCATGCTAATTCCCTCACACACCTTTGCTAATCCTTTTCCACCTCTGGGGGGTTCAGTAAAAACAGCCATTTCTCAGACTGCATTGGGAATTGCTAAGGTCTCTGTTCAGCTTAATGCACGTCAATATTTATAATTGAAGAGGAAAGGGCAGGGATTAGAGAAGAGGAAACTGAGGCCCAGAGAGGCAAAGTGACTTGCCTGGTGTCACAGACAGCTGGAGCTTGAACTCAGACCCACAGATTCTCTGCGACAGTGCTCTTTTCACCATGTCATTCTGCTCCTTTTTGGTGACAAAGGAAAATGGAGTGGGTGGGAATAGCACTGGTGCACTCACTGATTTAAAAGGTAAAGTTTTTGGAGAGTCTGTGGATTTTCTTTTATCTTTGATTTCTCTGGTCTCCATTGCCTGTTGTTATATGAAAGTGGCAGATGAAGAAAACAAACAAACAAAAAACTGCAGCTCAATCTTTCTGTTTTTAAACAAGGTAGGTCATTTTGCGGGAAATTTCTGACTCCTCAGCATGTTAGAGATGGCTAGTTTGACTCTTTCATTGGAGGAAAAGAGGGAAGAACCCAGAGTCTCAATCTCAGTTTATCAGCCCCTCTTTGATGAGTTTCTTACCTCATTTTGGGGAAGGATAATGTTATTAATGTCCTTTCTAGCAATTTAAAGAAACAGACAAACATGGCTTAGAGTGAAATCCTCAGTGATTGAAAATATCATTAGAAACAGGATCCTGGTGTTCACTCTGTCATTTCCAAGTGTTCTGATGAGTTTCATTTGAGCGCTGCACTGTATGGAGTTGGCTGAAGCCCATGACAGCGTCTGTGTGTGTTAGCGATGAGGCTCCTTCCTTGTTGAGGCAGGAGGAGGGAGAGGCAGGCAGGTGTCATTTAGTCACCTGCATTTGAAACTGAGATGAGCCCCACACAGAATCTGCAGACCCACTTCTGGTGCAGTTATCAGTCACTGCATCCAAACTGCCTCAAGCTGTGTCTGCACAGTGCCCAAATGACACACTGGTGGGTGAAAAAAACCAGCCGGGATGGTCATCTGAGTCATGAAGATAAACAATCATAATAGCAGGAAAAAACACAACCAAAAACCAGCTGTTGGGCCAAACTCAATAGTTAAAAAAGGGTGTGTGGGGTGACCAAGAAATGCAGTGAAAAATTTCATTTCTGTGTCTGATTTTGTTTTCAGGAATACCTTCATGGAAAAATCAGATTCTTTGCTGTTAAAAAGGATGCCTGCCTAGGTTAAAAAAAATCCAAGGCAGTACCCACACCCTTTTCTTCATCCTAAAGAACTGGCTCCTTAGGGTCTCATTTGCATGTAGGTAGATTCAAAACAGCTGAAGTTGTGCACATCTAATTGGATAGAATTTGAGTCTTTCCCTGAAGCTGTAAAAGGAAAAGCAGGGCCCAGAAACATGATGAAGTGTTCTTCAGGCGACAAAGATTTGAAACTGCTGCTCTGAGCACTCGCAAGAGATTTCTACGGCCGCCTTCAAGGCCACCCTTCCCAGGCAGTGCTGAATTGGCACTTTTTCCTGCCTTATAGAGATAAGAAATGCACAAACGAACATAGGTACAACAATCAAAATCACAGTGAATAATTTGAGCTATTGCCAAATCTCATGACCTGATTTTGTTTGCATTTGACTCCCTTGGAAATAGAACAAAAAGCAAGAGGTAGGAAAGAACCCAGTTTAAGTCCCCAGGTTGTTGCTAATGTTGTTGATGCCCTTCCCATAGCCCCTTGGCACTAGCAGTCCCAGTACACACCCATGGCTTCTGGCTGCAAGCACCTATGAATTTCCTTGCATGTTGGCAGTGCTGGGGTCCTCCTGCCCTTGGGAGTAGCCCCCAGCAGATGCCTGATGGAAGTACGTATTTAAATATGTTGCTTACCTGCCCCTCTGATAGAACAACTCTGTGGCATGTTCTGTGCTGTCTGCCAGCATGACTGAGCTTCAGTTGCCCACAGTGGTCACCTGATCAATGACTTGCTCATTGTTGGCTTCCTGCCCTTGCCTGTCTCACTTGCCCACTTCCCTTCTGGTGCTTCCTGGGATCATCTCCCAGATAAAGAATTTGCACTCAAATCTTTGCCTCAGAGTCTGTTCCTGGGAGAATCCAACCAAAACACAGGGAAGATTTCTTCTCTTAACTGAAATTTCTTTGTGACATCTGATTTGGCCATACATTCAAAGCATGTTAAAGCTGACAGTGCAGAAATCACTGCTCTAATGGTGTCTTTCACAGAAGAGGAAATGGAAGCTCAGGTCACACAGCTAAACGGCTACAGAAATGTGACTAGAAGCCAGTGGCCTTGACCCCCAAGCTGGTACTCCCCCAGCTGCTATAGCACACCATCCCGGGAGTCCCTGAACTCCCATGTTTAGCAAAGTATTCCTAGCTTCAGGGTTGCAGCTTGAGAAATCATTGAATTCCTCCTTTCTCTGCTAGGCAGGACTTTAACTAAATCAACATCCCTACTCCCCACCCTCCACCCAACCCCAACTTCTTGTGAGTCACATTTTCTTGGGCCGGAAGATCATTAGCTGTTTCTATTTTATTCATTTGACAAATATTTATTGAGTACCTAGTTGGGCCCCAGGCACTGTGCTAGGTCTAACACAAGGATGCCACAGTCCCTGCCTCCTCAGAGCTTACAGTCTGTGGGGAAGAGGGACCTTGGGAACAGAAAATTATAATTCAGAGTGAAAAGGGGAAGGCCTAGTGCTCAGAAAGTGTACAGAAGATATGCAGAACCCAGACCAGGGGTTTCCAGGAAGCCTTCCAGGAAGAAATGATGTGTGAGCTGAGACCAGAAGTTGAGTAGCAGGGGTGAGTGGGGGAGTCTTTGAGGCAAAGAGAAAGGCTTCCAGTAGGAGGGGTGGCAGGAGAGAGAGCATGGCCTGTTGGGAGGAACTGAAAGAGGTTCAGTCTGGCTGAAGCTTAGAGAGGGAGGGTGAGCAGATGGGGCCTGAGAGGGAGACAGGGTCCAGTTACCAAGGGCCTTGGAAGGCATGTCAACAGACTGAGTACTATTGGGAGGGCAATGAAGAGCCATCCAGGTACTTTAGGCAGAGAAGTGACGTGATCTGAATTTTCTGTTAGGCTGTCTTGGTGCTCCGGCCAGGAGGCGGAAGACTAGGTGAGCTTGACAGTGGCCTGAGTTAGGGGAGTGGCAGTGGGGGTGGAGAGACAATGGGAGAAATAATTGGGGTTGAGCATTGGGAAGACTTGGGGACTGACTGGAGAGGTTGGATTGTCTTTTAACTTTTTTTTTTTTAATGGACCTTATTTTTTAGAGCAGTTTTGGTTTCACAGCAAATTGAGGAAGGTACAGAGAGTTCCCATATAGTCCCTGTCCCCACACGTGCACAGCCTCCCATTAAGGGCATCCTTCATTACAGTGGCTACAATTGATGAGCCTATATTGACACATCATAGTCACCCAAAGACCATAGTTTACATTAGGGTTCACTCTTGGAGTTGTACATTTTATGAGGTTGTACAAATGTACAATGACATGTATCTGGCATTGTCAATTCACACAGCACAGAACAGTTTCACTGCCCTAAAAATCCTGTTTCCACTCTCCCCCAGCCCCCGGGAAACCACTGATCCTTTTACTGTCTCCACAGTTTTACCTTTTCCAGAATGTCATATAGTTGAAATCATAAAGTAGGTAGCTGTTTCAGATTGGCTTCTTTCACCTAGTAATATGCATTTAAGTTTCTTCCCTTTCTTTTCATGACTTGATAGCTTATTTATTTTTTAGCACTGAATAATATTCCACTTTCTGGATGTAGCACAGTATATTTATCCATCTACCTACTCAAGGACATCTTGCTTGCTAACAAGTTTTGCCAAGCGTGCATAAAGCTGCTATAAACATTTGTGTGCAGGTTTTTGTGTGGACATAAGTCCTCAGCTCCTTTGGGTAAATAACAAAGAGCATGATTACTGAATGTCTTTTAACTTTCAGTAGATTCTCATTCCATCTCTTTATATCCTTGTAATTTATTTGTTGAAAAAACTGGGTTATTTGCCCTATAGAATTTTTCAGTTTGGATTTTTCTATCTGCATCCTTGCGATACTGTTTACTTTGTTTCCCGTATCTGCTATAAATTCCTATAAACTGGTTATTAAATCTAGAAGTGTGATCAGATTCAAATTTGATTTTTTTGGTAAGAATATTTTTATAAGGGGTGCTACATTCCTCCAGGAACCTTTTCATCAGGGAGTCCTGAAGATGGAGTGTTAGGTTCGTGAACGATGTTTGGGTGATTTGGGGGTGGATGTATCTAAGGTCTTCAACTTATGCTGGAAAGTTGGCTGTTGACTTCACGTGTGCATAAAATCAGCTACCAGTTGTGTGTGTGTGTGTGTGTGTGTGTGTGTGTGTATGTGTGTGCATGCGTCTATGTGTATTTATGCATGAGTTTGGTCTCTAGGATGAGAAAATGACATGTAGTTTAGATTGTAGCTTAACCAGAGTATGCCAAATTTCCTGGCTTCTTAAGGAAATGGAACCTATTAGTGAGAAATAAAGCATTCTAATTCAACAGTAAAGACCGCGTGATAATAATATTACTATAAAAAGGAATTGTGGCCACAAAGACCAAGAGAAAAAGTGTTTCAGTTTCTGACCTGACACCGTTGTGGCAAGCACTTTCCCTTTCTAACCTCTCCCTCTTTAATTTTTCAATCGGTGTGTAGCAATTACATTAGTTGTTATATTTAATACATAGTATATTTGTTCCTAGACTTTTATGATTGCTGCTAATTAACTGTACAGTCTTTTATTAGTATTTGAAATTCTAATTACTGCAGTACCAGGAAGTTTTAATATTGTTTAGAATGCATTGTTTCTTTATTGACTTCCAGGTTTTCCAAGTCAAGTTATGAATCTCACTGAGTCAGTATTCATTAAAGGAGAATACCCAGGTTTAAACAACCCACCTCCTTTGTTAATGAATAAAAGAGTAAGGAAATATTTCCCTGGAACTGGGGTTAATGTTGAATAGCTTGTTGCACATCACATGCCGATGACTGGTTTTCAAGGAGTTGAGGGAATTTCTGTGACTGGCAAAGAAATGCCTGGGAAATATGCCCACTGCTCCTGAAGGCTCGTCCTCCTCCTGTCCTGCCCACAGACCACGTTCATCACCTTGTCTTGGCTCCACGTGTTCTCCAAGCAGGATGGCTTCTTTTGTGGCCTGTCACGCTTGCCTATCTTTTTAGGTCTTGCTCAGATATCCCTTTCTCCATGAAGCCTTCCCCAGACCCAAACTCCCCAGAGCTCTCAGTCTAAACCCCAGATCAGCATGTAAATTTATCTTGTGTCATTCATTAATCGCCTCTTGTGTGTGTGTTATCCTCATGCCCCTAACTGGAATGTAAACTCTGGGAGGATAAAGATAACCTCATGGATGTCCTCAGCACACCCCACAGCCCTGTAATGCTGCAGATACTCAATGACCACTTCTTGATCAATGGGTCCCTGTTTGGGGAGAAGAGGGGTGCAGAGTGAAATTTCAAAAATGAAACTTATGACTTAGGTCAATAGCTTTTAATGTAGAATCATAAAATCACCGACAGTTGGGTTAGACATGCATTAAGGTCTGTCTCCAAGTCTTATCTTGTTCCCTCCTTTCCCACAAATGTGACCTGGGCACCTTATGGGTATTAGGTACTATGTTGGCACTAGGCATGTGAAAGGAAGATACTGAGCTTACAGTCCAGTCCGGTGGAGGAGAGGCGGTCTTGTAAGTGTGTGGGTATGTTATGACATGACCAGTGCAAGTGTGTGGGTATGTTATGACATGACCAGTGCTGTGTTCGAGGCAAGTCCCCGGTGACAGCATGCCCGAGGAAAGGGTAGGAATGTCCTTTGGGGTAGGGGACAGGGGTTCCTTCATCTGTCTGCCTCCTTATTGACTTAGGTGAGTGAGTGACTTTTTCCAAGAATGGGATTTTGTAACATTACTGAGTGATGGTTTCTGCCATGAGTATCCCTTAACACCGGGGAGAAGCAGTTCCTGGAGTTTGATCTGGGTTCTGGTCACAGTGCTGACAGTGTCTGGGGGTGGCTGTGGGAAAGCTTCCTGACCTCCCCAAGCCTCAGTTTCCTCATTTGAAAAAGGGAGATAGATAATCACTATCCAATCATAGGGATAAGATGGGATTCAATCAGATGACTCAGGAATTGTGGGTCTGGTGCACCGTGGATGCTCAGTAAACGTTGGCTATTATCGTGTGGCTAGAAAAACATTCCTTCTGACCTTATTCCCTTTCTTCTCCCCCTCCCTAGAACTCCAACCCCTTTCCTCTTGTATCATACATGCCATTCAGCCTCAGAGAGGTAAGTCATTGGATTCTAGAGCCTGTATTTCAGTACCAGGAACGCTGTTTAGGTAGATAAAAGACAGCGAGGGAATAGGAAGCTGGAAATCCCTGGTTCTGAGCCTGCTGTCCATCATGCCTTTGCTGGGATGACTCTTTACCAAGTGCAGAGCCAAGGGGTGAGGATTTCTTCTGTCCCATTGGGACGTAGGGGGTGAATGAGTTAACATTTACAAAGTGCTTTGAGCTCCTTGGAGAAAAGGCACAATCTAAGTATTCTCATTAGTGCATGAATAATAGATGAGCATAAAGCACTTTGCAAATATGAAGTTCTTTAGCAATGCTAAATAATACTTCCACCAACCTACCTGTGAGTGGAGGGGCCACTTCTTGAAGCTCTCATGGTTCTAATCTTGGCTGTCACCAATGTGGAGCATGATCTTAGGCGAAATCATTTTTCCTTACTGGGTCCCAGTACGGAGGGGTCAGAATGGATGATGTCGAGAGCATCTCTTTTTTAGCTTGGTGCTTCTTTTTAGGGTTCTTTGTTCAAAAAGGGAAATGACTGCAGCAGGAGTCAGAGCAGTCATTTGTGGGAGGGTACGATGGCCTCACCAAAGCACAGCCAGCTACTGAGCAGAGATGCTGAGCAGTGGCCGCACCTGCTTTCTCCTCTTTGGTGCCACTGAGAATAGACTTACCTTTTCTTGGGGGGTGGGGGTGGAGGGTCCTTGCACCCAGGAAAGTGGAGAAAAGACCTCCTGGATCTGAGTTCTAGAAGATACCTAGCTATTATATTCCTTTTGAAAATATTTATCATCTCAACCCTTTTAAGTGTACATCTGCAGTGTTAAGTACATTCATCTTGTGCGACCAATCACCAGAACTCTTTTCATCTTGCAAAACTGAAACTTCATACCCATTAAACTGCAACTTTCCATTTCTCCCTTCCCTCAGCCCCTGCTAACCACATTCTGCTTTCTATCTCTATGAGTTTGGCTGTTCTCAGTTCCTCATATAAATGGAATTATACAGTATTTGTCCTTTTGTGAATGGTTTATTCCACTTAACATAACATCCTTAAGGTTCGTCCTTGTGGTAGCATGTGTCAGAACTCCCTTCCACTTGTTGTTTGTCCATTCACCCATTAATGGGCGCTTGGGTTGCTTCCTCCTTTTGGCCATTGTGACTAATGCTGCTGTGAACATGGGTGTGCAGATATCTTTTTGAGACCCTGCTTTCAATTCTTTTGAGTATATACCTGGAAGCAGAATTACTGGATCATATAGCAATTCTATTTTCAATTTTTGGAGGAAATTACCATATCCATTTCTTCTCCAAAAATTGATGACCTCAAATTCTCCACTCTGCAGGGTTACCTCCATCAAGGGTCTCTGCCCTCACCTCTGGTCACTGAATTATGACCCTGAAGATAATTTGCATGTTATCAAGAGGATTAGGTAATTTTAGAATTTGGGGCTTGAATGGGACTGTGGAGACTTGCTATTCGATGAAGATGTACTTTTGTTGGGACACATCTAGGGCCTAGAAGCTCATAGCCTCACAGTGTCAGCCATCTACAGTGGGGCAACTCTAACTGGAGGTATCAAGCTAAAATCGACCCCCTCCCTTAACTTTGGCCCTTTGGTCCAGTGGGACAACACAGAGCAACTCCAAGCCTTTTCCACACACAGCCTTTTAGGTGTCTTATGGCAACTCTCATGTGGCTTCAAGTCTTCTCTTTAGCCTGTACCTTTGGCCTTGACCATTCCTTACCAGGTACTTCTCATCACCTTTGGCTTCACAAGCAAAATAGGTGTGTGGCACCTTTTTAGAATCTCTGACATCCTAGACAAAGGCCTGGGCTATTTCACCTGGGCCAGATCTCCTTGGCTCACTCAAAATATGGACAAGTCCCACCTGCTTTAAACCACAGTTTTCTGCCCCTGTAGAGTTGTCAGATACAATGTCTGGGAAAATCACAAGCTGGGAAGAGGGTGATGTTTCCTACAGAAAATGGAGATCTCCTTCCAAGGACATGCCAGGTTAAATATCATAACAGCTAAGATGTGTGTGGCTATGGTAATAAAGACATTTAATTAACTCACGTAACCAGGAGTCTGGGTGGTTTTAGATTTGGTGTGAGGGCTCAGTGGTGTCATCTAGGAACCAGGCTCTTTCTATATAACCCCAGTTTATTGTCTTTTGGTTCTTAAGCTTATTGCCTCAGCTGCAAACAGAGAATCCTCACTTACTCAGGCTTAAGGCAGAAGGAAATGGAGGTCCTCATCCTTATTTCTCTTTCCTTTTTTTAACAGCAGTGGTACATGATTAAGAGGCATTTCTACCAAACAGATACAACAGACATAGATATCTGCAAGAGCACATACCATAGTAGCATCTGTGAAAATGGTTAGAAAGTGATGAGTTTGGAGTATTTCTTGCTTTTGTTTTTATTAATAGTATAATTTATTCAATTGTAAGCTTACCTAATGTAATATCTAATAAAGGCCATGTTTAACAGTTGCTCATGAAATTTCTGAAAATCGAGCACCCAGTTCTCCTGAGCTGGTGTGAGTTGGCTCCAGCTCACCATTGGCTATGAAGTAATGAAATCAGCTTCTCAGTATGGCAACCTGTCTTCCTAGTTTATAGATTTGTCCTGATCCTTTTGCATACTCTCTGGTGGAAACATGAAATGTGAATATAATGGAAAAGAAGAGCAGAGGATAAATGAGTTATTCTGGAGATAAATTTTGGGGGGGCGTATAGTTTGTAAGCCCCCAAACTATAAAAAGTTTAACTTTTGTAGATGAACTTTTAAAAGAATTGCATTGTACTCTTTCCTACTTCCTTACACATGAGACATGAGAGCTTATTGCCTTTTTATTGACAACTGAGGGTATGTTGAAGTGTGGAAAGCTATTTGCCCCTGGAATAAATGACACCAGACTGCTGTCCCATTGGGGCTCTTGGACTTGCATTTTAGAGGGTTTTTTGTTTTGTTTTTTGTTTTTTTTAAAAATTCTCACACACTTTCCAGTAGCTGTGACTTCTTATTACTGTCAGTGTGTCTGTCTCCAGCTTCTTTCTCCTCTTTCTAACTGACTAGATGGCCAGACTTATTAGGATCATATTAAAAATGTCCGCAACCTACCAAAACACAGGCCTAATGAGTAAAACACTTAAATTTTGGTGCATGGATCTTGCAATATTTATTTTGGCTGATCAGATGTCTTTTGGTGTAACTTTTGGTTCTTGTAGAATTTCTGGAGAGGTGATATCAGATTAATATGTTCCAGATAAGGCAGTATTGCTACATTGCATATACATTGCATATATGCTAGTATATATTGCTAGTGTTATATATAAGTATATACTATATCATTATGCATGTATTCCATTATATTATAGAAGAAAGGAAAATTAATCTCTGGGCTGGGTAATATGTCACATAAAAGGTAAAGAAGTCCTATTTGTATTTTGAAGGACCCAGCAATTCTGTTGGAACATGAGAGGTTCCATATAGTGAGCTTTGCAAAAAACAGTAAGAATTAAATGGTAAAGTTTGGGGCATGTATTCTTGCTCTAAAGGGGAGCCTTGGACTCTGAGCACAGATGCAGGCTATGGATAGGGAAGTCGATCTAGCAATTGAGAGTTTCCCCCACGTGGAGTCAGAGAGGTCCTGCCACACACCTGCCCATCCCTGGGAGTGCTGCTTGCTGGGGCTGGGAAAGGAAGTACACTGCACCTGGTGACCTGGCACTGCCCTTCAGCTGTGACATGAGAACAACCAGCAAAGCCCCCTGTCCTTGTTTCACTAGTCTATTCCTTCCTTTGCATATAACTGGGAAGGAGCCATTAGGCCATTCAAAGAAGTGGTTTCCCATACCTCTGTCTTCTTCCCCAGCTGCAGGAAAGGCAGCCTCAGGTGCTGATGGAGGAACCAGCCTCTTGCCCACAGAAAAAGGACTCCCCTCACATTCCTAATATCTCCCTCACAAATTCACCTCTCCTTTCTTTGGAGCCTTCAAGCTTTTAGGAATTCTCATTATACTTCCTTTCCTTGAGCTCCTGTTAACTCCATGAGGAGATGCATTTGAGATGGGCTCTGGCACAGAAGCCAGGTCCAGGCTGGGGCTGGTATAAGGAGGGCGACTGCCAGGAGGTGAGGAGGCACAATGACAAACCTTTCCTGTGCTGGCCCTGGTTTGGATGCTGTTGACATCATTTGGGCAACTTTTATGAAGTCTCTGGAGCTGGGGTCACTCCACACAGGGCAGCGGGGAGCCCGGGAGTGAGGGTTTGCTCCCCCCAACCCCTCAGTGGCCTAATTAACAAGTTGGGTCCTTTCCAGCTCCTTCCGTGGCTCCCGTGGGGCTGGGCTCCACTGGGAGCGGGCAGACAGTCTTACTTTAAGCCTCGTATTGATCCTCACGTGGTCTGGGTGCTCCTCTTGGGGGAGCGCTCTCGTGTTTTAAGTGCATGCAGTTACTCTCTTGACTGGCTTGTAAACAGGTTTTAATGGGGCTATTAGTGTAAAAGGACAGGAAACTTTCAAAAACAGGCTCTTAAATATTCATGAGGATGTTAAATCTGGCACTTAATCACCAGTGTTTGCACACAGCTAACAGGGAGGGAGGACAGCTAACAGGCTGCTTCACTCCGAACAATTGACAGGGCATTAATAAACGCTCTTACAGCTATGATTAATGGCCTAGAGAAAAGGACTTTATCTTTTTCTTAAACAAAAGGGGCCCCTTTCCTTTGGGGACTCCTGGGGGAAGTGCCCATATGGGAGTGGAATTCAGGGGGACATGGTGGCAGGAGAGGTGTCATGGACAGGACAAATTCTTTCCCTTCGGACGTAGTTAGCTGGACTTCCCATCTGACCGTCTGTTCCTCCAAAGCACGGATTCCCCAGGGGAATCTTTGCACAAACTTAAGCAAGGACTCTCACAAGAATTCCCTACTTGGAGACACCTTAACTCACCTTGGGAAGGCCTGTGAGGGAAGCTCATGGCGGGGAGAGCTGGGACCAGTTGCCTCCTTGGTGCCTGACCTCATCTACTTTCAGATTTGAGTTAAATGCAGACAAAGATGGTTGACTGTGGCCCAGGGCTCCTGGGAGCAGCCTCACTCCTCTCCAATCCACCTTCTCAGTGTGCATTTTAATTCCTGTAGAGACATCTTTCTCTAACTTCTCTCTGAAACATTTGGTGTAGAATCCCCTTTGAAAAGTGAATGGAAAGACTGCTTTTGAACTAGTAAACAATCTGCACCATCACCTCTCTGGAATGGACCTTGGAGATTGTCTAGGGCTGGGCCAATTCCCACTCCTTCCAGGTGAGGAAACTGAGGTGCAGAGAGGTGAAGCACCTTGTCCAAGGTCAAATACTGAGGTAGTGGCAGAGTTAGGACTGGACCCCGGGTGCCCTGAGTCCTGGTCCTCTAGCTCTTTCTACAGTGTTCCTGCATCTGCGTGGTGCAGCTTTTCCAGGGAGAGCCAGAGAACACCCCACTGATTCCTACAGAGGTGCTGCAGGCCCAAATGCCTGATCAGTCTCAAGTATGGCAAGACTGTGCTGCTAGAACTCACCAGGTTAAGCACAGGGGATTTTGGAAAATATCCCTCAATTTCTGTGTGGTGGGAAACCCCAGCCTCATTATCTGAGACCAACTGAGAAATTCAAACATGTTTCCTCCCCACAAGTACCAGTTGGGATTCTTAGTTGACAGGTTCCATTTGCAAGTGAAACAAAGGTAACCTCCCATGCATAAAGTCAGAAATCCATAAGAAATGTTTTCAGAGAGTTAGAAAAAACCCTACTATGTTTTATAAGGACAGGTCAGGGCAAAGAAGTCAGCATCTTCCATGAAACCCTTCTCAGCCCCCAGCCCTTACAGATCACATCCTGCAGGCTTCTAACAAGCCCTTCCTGTGCACAAACTGCTGAATTAGGGGTTGCGGTGGGAAGGGGTGTCATAAAGATGGAAAACAAGTGTCCCCGTCCCCAAGGTACTCTTCTTCTAGTTAGCAATTTGACTCTAGGGCTGTGTCAGAAGACCAAATGCTGTACCAAGCTCAGTTTTTTGCAAATATCACTTTCATCATCTCATATCATTGCTCAAGAATCTGTTCTGGCTTCTAACCCATCCAGGTCCAGCCCAGACCGGTCCTCTTCTGCACAGCCAGTTTTAGTTTCTGTCCGCAGAGCCAACACATCCTTCCTTTTGAATCAGTGAAGCAGGGGATGCTTCACAGACAAGATGAATAGGATTCTTAATCATGGATTTGTTTGGAGACTCAGTGCAACTTTTTTTTTTTATGGAATGCCAACCAAGAATGAAAAATCAGCCTCTCTTGCTAAACAGTTTGCATTAATGACTTCCATAAGAGCCAATCTATTGATTTTTTTTTTTAAACAAAACTCCACTTGTCTCTTTCATCTGGATATATAGCTGGTAGGTGTTGTTGGTAAAGCAACCAGGCTGAGAAGTAGTTTCCTCTTCAAAATGAGAATGAATGTATTTTGACAGTTTTTACCAATAATTGTTGCAAATGCAAAGCACAGATGAAAACTTAAACCACAGGAGAGTTGAACTATTTTCTCAATGGAAGGCTGACTGTCAGTTGTATGAAGCACAGGGATGGGTTCTCTATGTCTTGTTAGGTTATCAAACTGACAGCAAACGTTGGACAATATAACATTGATTTCACAGAACACAACTTTGCATTTACATGGTGTCTCTTACACTCGTCCAAATGTTGTCCTTTCCTTATTTCTATTAAGTTAGTGGTGGAGACAATGAGCATGAAGAGGCGATGAGGATCCTTCCTGGTTGAATTAATGAATGAGGTGTGAAAGATGATATATTCCCACCAATTCTCCATAGCCTGATTAAGTGCCAGCTCCTCTTTGAAACTTTTCACTGTCCCCCTGTGAGGACTAACAGTTACAGAATTGTTATGAGAATTTAGTGAGCTAATACACAGGAAGCACTTAGAATGGCACTGCACACTATATGCACTCAATATGTTTTAGCTATTGTCATTGCAGTAGGATGAGAGAGAGACTATGAACACAATGGTTACCAAAAACAGATGTCACAGCCTATGTTGGGTCTGTATCCATTTCTCACTTAAAAACTTTTCCTCTAAGAACTTGCCTGGGAAGCACACTGTGGGCATTTCTCGTCCAAAATCACTGTGCCTGGGCTGGGTTATCTTACGGATGACCATTTCCACTTGGGTTCCTACAACAGCTTTATGAAATTTAGTTTGCAATTCTAATACTTTGTGTTTAATCCTCACTGGTAGATCTTATGAAAATGGGGTTTTCCTGAGAGATTCCGAGTCTGTGGGTCTGGGGGAGGGTCTCAGGAATGTGGAATTTTAACCACATCTTCAGTGATTCTCTTCTCCCACAGGTGGTTCCAGGGACCATGATTTGAGAAACATTGGCCCAGAGGAGAGAGAAATAGTGCTGAGGAGGGATGGGAAATGAGTAGCACGTGTTCTGTAGTTGGGTCCATATAGATAAGAAGACAATTCCTGGCTTCCCAAAGTCCCCAAGTGCCCCCAACCAGGAAGAGAGTGCCATGATGTTTCCCTCACGGCTCAGCCAGGTACTCTTCTTTTTAGGTGAGCATCCCATAGGTGTGAAGCATCTATTGTGCCTACAGGTCCACTCAGCCTATGGCCATCTGGGCCAGTGACAAGGTCACAGCTCTGCCAAGCCCCAAATAGGCACCTATTCATGGTTTTGCTGCTGAGTTGAAAGAGGGGCTGATAGTTAGCAGAGGCCAGGAGTGTCCTTAGGGGCTTCATGGTGTATGCTCCCCTCAGGTCTTTGTCCCTTTGCATGAAGAGATATCCATGAAGGCTCAGGAATAGATTTTGAATGGTCACATGTAATCCCAAAGACCCTGCCCTTTGGACAGGAGTTGGTGTGTATTAAGGCAGCCTGTCAGAGGAACATGCATTACCAACTCTTATGCTTTTGTATTAAGCATTATGTCTCATCTTTACAGTCAGATTAATGGAGATTAGTGGTTCCACTTAAGAGTTTAAACATCATGCTGACCCAAATTGTTGGAGCCATCATAACACAGTGCTATATGTTCAAGGACTGGACCAGCTGGTAGTCCAGTGGGGGAGGGGAGGTCTACATTTTCACAAAGTGATTTCATTAATTGTTCTGTGTAAGAAAGCCGGGGTGCTTCTGTATGCATAATGCATGGATAGCACTCCCCCGACTTTCCACACACTTAAATGGCCATCAGGCCAGTCTGGCGATGCTCCTTTGCTAAGAGGACATTTAATAATCAACGGTCACTCACGCTGGCCTCCTCTTGGCTTCTGTGGGTGGAGCCCAGTCCCTGAAGTCTTGAATGGTTTCATTAATGTCTTTTATCCATTGCAAGGATAAAAATAAATCTCTTGAAAGCTCTTAGAAACCCGCCATCCTGAATGTAGGAGGAAAAAGGAGGACGGCTGTTAATTAATAAACTCAAACCATCTCTGCAGGAGCAGACAGCTGTGATCCAGAGAACCCAGGAACGAAGCCCAGACTTGCTGTCCATTCTCAGTTACTTCTTATTCCTTGGGCAGACTTAGGAACTCTGTGCCTGTTGTACAGTTAAAGAGGAAATCACATATGAATTTTACTTTAAAGTGAAGTGTCTGTTTTTCTTAGCAAGTGTACTCAGGGCTGGTAAAATATCCTTTTACATATCCTCAAAGGGTAAGAACTTGATTGGAAACAGTCAAAGCCTATTTGGGACCAAATCTGCTGAATAAGATGTGTGATCAAGCTGGGGAAAGTCATGTTGAGGCAAAGCCAAGGTAACATGGCTGTTTTGTTCTGTGGCCAGCCAGAGCCAGAGGTTACCAAGAAAGGAATCCCCAAAATGCTTGGTGTATTGGCAGCCTCAACAGATAAGGGGTAGGATGGGGCCAGAGGAGTCAGGATCTGGTGGAGTGAGGAATGTGTTTAATTTAAAATGGCTCTGACTGTCCCCTCTGCCCCAAATCCAGCTGTGAATCACTGTTCTAAATTGTCACAGGGACATCTGGAAGATGAGCATTCATTTCATATTCAGGGATATTTGTTCTAAAAAATTTTCTCTTTATGTTATAACCAAACATGTATGTACATGACATGGATGGATATTTTTAAAAAGTGTCTTTTACTTTATGTTTTTCTAAGAGTACTTATAAAGATCTCCATAGTTTCATCTTTAAAAAAATTTCCTAAAACTCTGCATACAAAGTAAACTATTGTTTTAACTACAACACTAATTGACTAATTCTCCCACAAATGCTAATGACATCAATAGCATTGTGGAGAGAGGTAGGTACTATTATTATTTTCTTGTGTTATAGATGAAGAATCTAAAATTCAGAGAGGAGAAGCTGCTTGGCAAAGGCCATATGACCAGTAAGTGGTCATAGCCAAATGGAAGATTTATTGATCCGTGGAATCAAAGGAAAGGTTGAATGGTAAGTGGCAGTGAAGCAGCTGGGCCTATGTCCTTACTAGAACCAGACACTAGAAAGCCATGAGCTTCTCTCTCTGCCTTCTTCTGCTTGCCCCTGACTGTTAACGTTAGTCTCTCTCTGTAGATATAATTTTATCAGAGTGGGAAATATGGCTGTATCTTACAACTCTGGCTGCTGGAGATAGTCCAGGTTCTTTTTCTGGTCCCAAATCCAAACATTTCAGGGTAAGATAATTCAGTGGCTCAATGTGGGTCACGTGCCCACACTTGGATCAAACATCTGTTGTAAAAGACATGAAGGAGCCAAGTGGATTTGGGGGCAGGATTGCATACTGGGCCAAGGATCTCCAAGATGTCCACTACATGGACTTCACTGCAAGGTTACTGTGAGGATTTAATGAGATTATATCTGTTGTGGGTTGAATTGTGTCTTCCTAAAGGATAAATTCAAGTCCTAATCCCTGGTACCTACAAATGTGGCCTTTTTTTGAAATGGGGTCTTTGTAATCAAGTTAAGATGAGGTCATACGAGATTAGAGTGGTGCCTAATCCAATGACTAATGTCCTTAAAAGAAGAGGGAAATCTGGACACCGAGACAAGACACATGCAGGAAGAACAACATGTGATGATGGAGGCAGAGATTGGAGTGATGCATCTAAAAGCCAAAGATTGCCAGCAACCACCAGAAGCTAGGACAGAGGCATGAAACAGATTCTCTCTCAGAGTTTCCAGAAGAAACCAAACATACTGACACTTTGATTTTGTACTTCTGGCCTCCAGAACCATGAGAGAATAAACTTCTGTCATTTTAAGCTGTCCAGTTTGTGCTATATTGTAAGGCAGACCTAGGAAACTAATACCTCCCATTCTGCCTCCCACAAACAGAATTCAGCCAAGTTCTTTGCCACTTTGTACCGAGGATGGCTTATCCTCCAGTTTCCAATAAAATATTTCTTATTTCTGCCTAACACCAAATCAGAATGGCCTTTGCTGCCAAAATTTCTACCAACATTCTGATCACAACCACTTCAGTAATTTCTGGGAAGACTGAAGCTTTCTCTACAGTTCTTCTCTTCTTCAGAGCCCTCACCAGTTGCCTCACCAGTCCACTCATGGCAATATAGGCTTTTCCTAGTTTTCTCCTCTAAACTCTTACAGCCGCTGCCCATTACCCAGTTCCAAAGAAGCTTCGACATTTTTAGGTATTTGTTATAGAAGCACCTCACTCCTGGTACCAATTTCTGTCTTAGTCTATTTGTGCTGCTATAACAAGATACTTTAGACTAGGTAATTTAGAAGCAATAGAAATTTATTTTTCACAGTCCTAGAGGCTGGGAAGTTTAAGATTAAGGCACCAGCAGATTCAATGTCTGGTGAGGGCTGCTCTCTGCTCTCAAGATGGCACCTTGTTGCTGTGTCCCCACATGGCAGAAGGGACAAATGCTGTGTTCTCACCTGGTGGAAAGCAGAAGGCCGAAAGGAACTAGGGTGCTCCCTTCAACCTATTTTATAAGAGCACTAATTCATTCATGAGAGTGAAGTTCTTTGGTGGTCCAAAATGAGGGCAGTCAACGGCAGCCCAAAAATGTTAAATGGAATATTCCAAAAATAAGCAAGTTATAAGTTTTAAATTGTGTGCCATTCTGAGTAGTGTGCTGTCTCACTCTGTCCTGCCCAGGATGTGAATCATCCCTTTGTCAAGCATATACACCCCGTATGTGCTCCCCACCCATTAGTCATGTAGTAGCCATCTTGGTTATCAGACTGCAAAAGCACAGTGTATATAGGGTTCAGTACTATCTGCAGTTTCAGGCATCCACTGGGGGTCTTGGGACATATGCCCTGCAGATAAGAAGACTACTGTACATCCTGCTTCTGAGTCACTGGCTAATTCAAAGGGTGAATTCATAGCCAGCTCCTGCCTCCCAGTGTTAGGTTGTGAGTGAAATGAGTGAAATGGTAACTTACCGGCGCTCATCTGGCATTGGTTAGTAATTATTCTCTATAGGTCTGGCCTAAGCAGAAACCCACCCAGGAATCCTAGAAAAAACAGCGTACATCTTGGAAAACCATGTATATGGGTTGGATACCTCAATGGGATGTCTGCTCCACCAACTAAATGCCAGATTTAATTCCAATCTCTTCTACTTTCTTCTGGATTTGGTCTTGAAGCATGACTGTCACAGTCCAAGGTGGAGATTAGTTCTTCTGTTTGAGCTACTCCTGCGTTTCTCAGGAGCCTCCAAGGGAAGGAATAAAAGGATGTGTGAAAGGAGACCTGCCTTCTTGTCTTCACTTGACTGTTTACTAATTGTGAGATACCTGGACAGCCCCTGATTAGCATCTCCGTTCCTCAGTGTCTTCCACTGCCAAGGGATAGATTGGATGAATCGATTCAGTACTAATGGGGAGTGAGGTATTACACTAAAGGAACAGTTTCAGAACACTGAAGATGACTACATTAAGTGTCATAAAACAATTTCAATCTAGCCATTGTAGTGGAAATTATTCATTTAAACCATTCTTTGTCATTTAAACCATCATTTCTTATATAGTTATAAGAAAAATAAACCAGGCTGGCTATTTAAGTGGAAGAGGGATTTATTCAAAACTCATAAAATTTCTGGGAATGGTGGAGAACAAGCTGAAAAAATAGACAGGAATAAACAGAGGCTGGACGGGAAGAATCCCAGCCCAAGTCCTGGCCACCAAACAAGTTGGGGAACAAGTCTGGGGGAGGGGTCCACTGTTGGGGGCCTTGAACGCTCCCCTCAACATTTTACACTGCTGGCCTTAGACTCTGAGGGCTACCATGGAGAAGAGTGTTCTCCCCTGTCCCTACTTCGTAGATCCCTTGCTCTTGACTGAAGGTCTAGGACTAGTGCATCCAGGTGGCTCAGCCTGGGTGACTGGTCTGTGCCCAAGCTGTAAGCAAGACTGAAGAGCACCTGGTGTCCCAGCTTCTGCGGTGGGAGGCCACTCTACCCCACTGGTGCAAGACCCTCTAAACACTGGAGGGGGTTTAGATTTGAGTAGACACAAAAGAGAGAATTTTTCTCCTTGAACAGAAGATTGAGCACCCTGATGATAAAAGAACTGGCCATGACACAGGGATTTATAGTTCCTGAGTGCTCTCACCCGCATTGTCTTATTCTCTTATGACAACAATCCTTGAAAGGCAGGGCCAGTATTATCACAATTTTATAAGTCATGCCAAGACTGGAAGAGGTGAGTCACCCTGCTCTGAAGTACGAGTTCTGGGACACTGTGGTGGTTTGGTTTCTCAGCAGTCCTGGCTTGGCTGCTGGTCAGCAGTATGTCTTTGGAGCAATTCCTTTCCTCCCAGAACCTTTGTCACGTGTAAAATGAGTTTGAATGATCTCTTCTTGATTCTATGACTCTGTGAAATCTAGGTTGTGCCAATATGCTCAGGACCTCTCTGTAAACATTGGGATGGCCCGTAGGAACATGTGGCTGGGGTTCATCTTCTGTCTTGCCAACAGCACAAGGTCGGGTTGCAGATGAGCTCTGCTGCCCAGTCCATGGTGGAATCCAACAGGACCACATGCGTTTACCTGGGCACCTGCACACATTCTCCTACAGTGGACTCTGTGTCCCACCCATTGAACATGCAGAACTCATCCTCCTCTTTTTCAGAGCCTCATTTCATTTGTTTCCTACTGGCACGCCTTCTCACCAACACGTGAACACTCTGCTTACGTCTGTGTCATTTCTTTTACTTAAAAAAAAGAGAAAGAAAAAGAAAAGATGAATAAAACAATGCACCCACCACTGGAATTCAGTGTTAATATTTGCTAATCTTTGTTATTTCCTCCATCGTTCCTCCTGTCTTCCTCCCCAGAGGCAAACATGGAATTTGGCATGTATCCTTCAAGTTCATGGTTTCATGCTTTTATTGTATACATGTAAATAATATGTGGTATGGGTTTGTGTGCCTTTGAACCAATCAACGAAAATGTTTTCCTACTATTTGTATCATTCATTATTAATACATTTGGACTTATTTCTATTACCCTAATGCCCTCTGGCATCTGTTGTTGCTAATGAGAAGTCTGCTCTTAGTCTAATTATCATTTCCTTTTCAGTAATCAGTTTTGGTTTTCTGATAGCTGTTACGATTTTCTCTTCATCCTTGATGTTTTGTGGATTCGCTACAATGTGTACAGGAAATGGATTTGTTTCTCTTTATCCCACTTTGTACTTACTTAATCTGAAGGCCAATATCTTTCTTCAATTAGGGAAACATTGCAAACCATTATCTCTTTGAATATCTCTCTCCTCACCATTAATTATTATCTGTATTTGGATCTCCTCTCTTTTCTCATTAAAATTCTGTTTCTTTATTGTTTTATGTTGAGTGACTACCTTAGTCCAACTTTCCAGTTCACTAATTTTTTATTTGATGGTGTCCCATCTAGAATTTTTCCAAATATTGGGTTAATTTCAGTGACTATCTTTACTTCTCCAGTACTTCCTTGTTAATGCTTTTGTTTCATATTCTAATTTTTAACAGCTTTATTGAGATATAATTTCATATAGCATGTAACTCACCCATTTATAGTGTATAATTCAATGGATTTGATATAATACACAATTAACTTAAAAATTGTGGTAAAATATACGTAGCATAAAAATTTCCATTGTAACTATATTTAAGTGTACAAATAAATCAGTGGCATTAATTATATTTACAATGTTGTGCAACCACCACCACCATCTAGTTCCAAAACTTTTTCATTACTACTAAACAGAAACTCTATACCCATTAAACAATAACTCCTCAACCCCCTTTACCCCTAACCCCTGAAAACCTCTAATCTATTTTCTGTCCCTACAAACTTGCCTATTCTACATATTTCATATAAGTGGAGTCATAAAATATTTATTCTTTTGTGTCTGACTTATTTCACTTAGCATAATGTTTTCAAGGTTCATCCATATTGTAGCATGTGTCAGAACTTCATTCCTTCTTATGACTGAATAATATTCTATTGTATACATACATTACATTTTGCTTATCTACTCATCTGTTGATGGACATGTGTTATGTCCATCTTTGTTATTGTGAATAATGCTGCAATGAACAGTGGTGTATAAATATCTGTTCCAGTCCCTACTTTCAATTCCTTCTGGTATATACTTAGAGGTAGAATTGCTGGGTCACATGGTAATTCTGTGTTTAGCTTTTTGAGGACCCATCAAACTGTTTTCCATAGTAGTTGCACCATTTTACATTCCCATCAGCAATGCTTGAAGGTTCCAATTTCTCTACATCTTCATCAACACTTGTTAATTTCCATTTTTAAAAAAATTACAGCTATTTAGTAGGTGTCTATTGGTATCTCATTGTGGTTTTCATTTGCATTATGGACTGAATGTTCTAAGGAAGTAATTAAGTTTGAGTGAGGCCATAAGTGTGGGGCCCTGATCCTATAGGATTACTGTCCTTATGAGAAAAGATACCAGAGAGCTAAATGTTTCTCTTTGCATGTGTGCACGGAGGAAAGGTCATGTGAAGACACAGCAAAGAGGGGGCCATCTGCAAGCCAGGAGAGCCCTCACCAGACCCCAACTATGCTGGCACCCTGATCTCAGGCTTCCAGCTTCCAGAACTGTGAGAAGATAAATTTCTGTTGTTGAAGTCACTCATTCTGTGGGATTTTATTATGTTATCCCTAGCAGAATAATACAATTTGCATTTCCCTAATGAGTAATGATGCGGAACACCTTTTCATGTGCTTATTGACCATCTGTGTATCTTCTCTGGAGGAATGTCTGTTCAAATCCTTCCACCATTTGGAAATTAGGTTTTTTGTTTTTTTGTTGTAGAGTTGAAGGAGCTATTGATGTTCCTTCCTCCTCTTTCTTCTTTGTAGTCTGAGCAGTTCTAAAAATCTAGCTGACCTCTTGTAGAAAAAACTTGGGCATGGAAGTGCTCCAAGATCCATGTGGCTTGGTTCCCACCATGGCCCCTACATGAGCTGTCTCGGGAATCTGAATCATCTTCCCCCCTCCCCTGGCCATCCCAAGGGTGCTGCCCCCAGGACCATGCTTCCTGACCGCTATTGGAGGGGACTCAGGGCGCTTCCAGCCCTAGGTGATATGGCTGCGTCTAGATGTGCTTAACAAATTGCCTGTTCACTCAATTACATTTTATTTAATCATCTGTAATCATATAAATTATGCCTGATGGTAGTAAATGTTTGTGTCAGTTCCTAATTACAGATTGATTAATTGGCTGGGGCGATCTGTATTACTACTTATATAAGAATATATGAGGATGATGATAAATTAGGGCTGGTAATTGGAGCCCAGGAACATGGAACATTTCCAATTGCATCCCACTTTTTCGGGGTGGGGAAACCATTGCCCTTTCCCTGTCATGTTCCTGTCAAGATGCCTCCAGGAGGGTTTCTGTTCTATTGATTGATTGATTTTGGCAATACCTGTGTCAAGAAATATTTATTATTATTTAGTTAGTGTGTGTGTGTGTGTGTGTGTGTGTGTATAAAATTTTTGCCGTGTGGTGCTCCTCTTTTTGGCTGTGGTGAGATGAGTAATGACAAGCTCATTAAGTTCAGTTGGGCTCATTACAGCCTGCTGGGCCCAGAAAATTCCCGGGGTTGAATTTGGCCTGGAGAGCAGAAAGGCAGAGAATGAAGAGGTGGGGCCCTTGATCAGTGTCTACGAGATGATTCCTTGTTAGGTGACAACGTCTTTTTGTTTCCTTGGATGATAGTCAAATGGTCCAGAATGTACCTTGTGCTTTTTTCCAGGAACATTAGACCTTTGTGGATGTTTTTAAGGCAACTTGCCTGTGACGTGTAATTTGTTAGTTCTCAGTTTTGGAAAACGTCGTCTAGAATGTACCCCACTTCCATCATCCTTGCTCCCCTCCCATTCATATCTTGGGCTAAAGCTAAAGAAGAGGCGACATGGGGTAGGACATGCAGGGGACAGATGGAGAATCTGAAAAGCCGAGAGTGGACCCTGGTTTTGGAAGGAGGCTGGGACTTCATCCCAGGTTTCCTGGCTCTTGAGAAGGGGTGGGCAGAAGAAAGAATGGCAGAGCAGCCTGTGGGTGTCTCAGGGGGGTGTTCCTAGACAGGACTGTCAGGTGACCTCCCCCCTTGACAAAGGAGCTACTATGGGAGCAATGATTTATTGTCGTTGACGGTTATGGGTGACTTTTCTTTCTTGGGGGACTTTTTGTTATGGCTATCATTTCACATAGCATCATGCCAAAGATCATAGCCTCTGAAGTCCAAACACCTGAGTTCAAATCCCAGCTTCACCACTTAGCTCTGTGATCTGGGGCAAGTTACTTAGCTTTTCTGTGCCTCAGTTTCCTCCTCTGTAAGGTGGGGATGATGATAGTCCTACATTACAGGCCTGTTGTCAGGGTTCAGTGAATAAATAAATATGTAAGTGCTGAGAACAGTGTCTGATACATAGGACACATCAAGAAATGTGAGCTGTTTTCATTATCCACTCACTGAATCTCAAAACAGCCCTGGGAGTATACTAGGGTGGATTACGAAACTCCTTTACTGGGCGAGGCAACTGAGTCCCAATGAGGTGAACAACTTGCTTCGGGACAATGATTTAAATAGTGGTAAGGTTGGGACTAACACCTGTGCCCCTTGGCTCTCCTCCTTGGGGTGGGAGGCAAAGTCCCTGCAGATGCGACCAATGAGCATTTGACCAGAGGATTGCCAGTGTCCTAACACCTGCCTGTGATGATCCTGCCCTTCTTTATTAGCTAAAGGTCCCCAGCTGACTTTCTCAGGTCCTGTTGGCTAAGATTGGGTCACATGTCTGCCGTAAACTAATCATTGTCCAAGGGATGGAGACAACTGTGATTGGCTTACACCTGTCATGATTGACTCTCTCGTGGTCTAGGGAGAAGGGTCACTTTTCCTGAATATATGGCCTGGGAGAGTGGCACTGGGACAAAATTGAGACTCTGTCAGCCACCAAGAATTGGGAGTGTGTGTGTGTGTGTGTGTGTGTGTGTGTGTGTGTGTGTGTGTGTAGAATGAGAGCAAATTGGTTTGTGGAGTGGGTAGCCAACAGTGTCTGCCCTGGGAAAATCACATGAAGTCCCTGAAATGCAGGAACCATGAAAATCCCACATCAGATCCATACGAATGAAGATTCAAGTACCTTAGAAAAGAACATGATAAGTGAGGCACATCCTCCAATATGATTTGGTTTTCATTCAATTCTTCTCATTTTGCTGGTCATAATGCCTTGCAGTTACAGACGGCATTCCCAACTTTATTCTGCACATCGCCTGGAGGTGTCCAATGGTAAATCAGTTCAGTGACAATCACTGTGTGTGATGGGGGGAAGGGTGGGGGTCACTGTTAGTAGCCTGTCCAGCATCCATTCTCTCTACGCCCTCTTTCAAACTGACCTGCTAGACACTATCTCCGGGTTCAGGGGAGGGTCCTTGTGACTGAGTGCCAACTGCAGCCTGGCGACCCCTGGTGGTGGTTACAGGTTCAGGTGCAGGCAAGCTGGCCCAATCAGACTGCAGGGAAGGACTCAGGCGAACCTGGGGAAGAGGTTCCTTTTTCCCTCTCGCTGGGTGGGGGAACAAGGAAGCACACAGCCCTACTGCCCCTGGCAGCCGTCTTGTGAACATGAGGGGGCCAACAGGAAGGTGAATCTGACATGAGGAAGACAGAGCCGAGGGAGGGACAGACACCAGGACCTCAGCCACATTGCTGAGTTGAACCCAGAGCTACCGCCTCTGACCTTGCTCAGTAAGGGGACAACTTCCCTTATGACTTAAGCCAACTTGAACTCGGGTGTCTGGTTACTTGCAGCTGAGAGAATCCTTACTGAAACCGGCACCCATGATTATTTTCTTTCACAAATGAAGAAACTGAGCAAGAGAAAGTAAGTGAGCTGCCTCAGGCCCTACCCCCGACCAGTGATGGATGACGGGAAACCCCATCTTCTAACCCGGACGTGGCTTCACTTCCTCCCCAGTTCCCTCCTATCATGCGGGACTACTTCTTAGTGATCAGAAGTTATCTTGAGTTGATCTGGGGAGTCCGAGGGGAAGGGTGACGTGTTTCCAAGGAGCACCCCTAGGGTCCACTGGGAAATCTAATTCCTCCTGGGCTGGCTGCTGGCTGCCATCTGGATGCAGATAATTATTACCCTGCCCTTTCTTTGTCTGCCTGGCTCTGCAGTGGGAACAATGGCTTCCGATGAATTGTGCTGGTAAATAATATCTTCTGCTTCCTGGGGGGAAACTTACTAAACAAAGGGTGAGGGCGCCCCCACTACGAGGAAGGGAGCAGGATGGAGAAGAGGCACAGACTAAAGAGCCCCGGTAACCGGCACCCCCAGGCTGGTCATGGGGAAAGGTCAGGCTCTGGCAGACCCAGCCGCTACAGCCATTGTGAGATTGTCCTGCCGGGCCACCCGATTCCCTTTCTGACATTCTGTTAATCCAGAGAGGAACTTGCTGGTGGAGTCTCTGTTGCAGAGACATTGGTCTGTGACACAGGCCCTCTGCAGCCTGGCTGGTCCCACGGGGAGCTCTGGAGCTGAGATGGCTCATCAGAGTCCTCTACACTGGGTGGAAACAGGCTGGCCTTTATACTCCTGCCGTCATCAGTCACTGGATGTGGACTGCCCCTGGAAGGACATGACTTTGGGCCAGGTGGCTCTCTGTAGCTGAGCACTGACCTCTGACTGTGCTCCGGCAGCTGGGGTCACCAGTCCATCTTGAAGGGGGATCTCGGTGATGCATCTCTGTGTCCATCAAACCTGTCCCCACCCACAAGGATTTCCCATCTTTGGATTTGTGTCCTTAGACTCAAGGTAGCACTGCACTGGTGTAGGTGACTTAGTCTGCATTGCCCAAATGTGCATTTTCATGGGAGTTCCGGAGACTGTGACTGTTTGTCCTCTCCCATCCGTGGTGATGCCACAGGGGCAGGTGGGGCTGTTTGCACCATCTCGGTTTATGTCTCATGCCTGCTGTCGGCCCCGGTGGCAATGGGATGCTCAGTAACCAGCAGCCAACCTCAAGTCGTAAGGGCCACCTCTTGGCTTCAGAAAGGGGGCCTAGCAGGCTGGGAAGCAGTTCCCACCCTTTACGGATGGACAGTTAGAGGGAATGTGGACAGGTGACAGAAGTGGGACCTAACTCCAGCCTCTTTTTCCTCATCTGCAAAATGCAGATAGCAGATAATATCTCCTTTTCTGCTTCTCGTAGAAGACTATCATGAAGGCAAATATAGTAACAAATAGGAAAACAAAAAATTAACAAGCCTACGGAATTGTGGCACAGTGCCACTATCGTGTCTGGTATTATTTATTAGAAGGGGCTGATGGACTGCATAGAAGCCAAAGCCCGTACACCTTGACTTCGTCCGCGAAACGACAAATATGAAATGCAAAGCATTTGACTTTGGGCAAATGACTCGTTTTCTGTGCGCCACTGTTTCCTTAGAAGACCCGGCTCGAATCTCACCTCTCTCTTGCTTTTCTGACCTGTTTGCCTGTGCCTGCTCCTGTTACACTCACTAACGTGGTCTTCTGGATGTCTTGGTTTGGTGTGTCACCCTGGTGAGAGGATCAGCTCTTGGATGGCAGGAATTATTTTCCTTTTCTTCCCTGTCCAGAGCCTGCCTAACTCCGGGACAGACAGACAGGGCCGTGGGCTGCTGTTCTCACGTGGTGGCCCACAGTTGCAAGGCACGGTGTGAGCGCCTGTGGGGCGTCCAGAGCTGCTGAGAGATGGGGTCAAACCTGCCCCGTGGTGGGTCTTGGACTTAGAGACTAATAGGCTGTCAGAACTGGCAGAGACTTGAGGGCTAATTTGTCACACTTCCTGCCATTTCTCTCCCCACCCCCACCAATTCGATATTCAACAAATATTTTTGGAGCAACTGAAATGTGCCAAGCCCTATTCTGGGGAGGGTAGATGTCATGTTGACTAAAGTAGCCAAAATCTCTGGCCCCATGGCCCTGACACACTGGGTGGTGGGGAGAACATAAGAAATAAACCAGGTGGCAAACTATTAATATATATGTGTTAGATGGTGACAACTGTGTAAAGAAAAATCAAGCAGGTAAGGGGACCCCAGATAGAGCCAGAGATGGAGATCGGGAAGGATGTGGGATTTTCAATAGGGTGGTCAGGAAAGGTGACATTTGAGCGGAGATGTGAAAAGGGGGATATCTGAAGGAGCAGCATTCATTCCTGGGGTGTGAACAGCATGTGCAAAGGCCCTGGGGTGGCTCTTGCCTGGCAAGTGTGAGGTATGGCAAGGAGACCAGGGGCTGGAGTGGGGTGGCGGTGCTGAGGAGAGTGGGAGGCAGGACAGGATGGAGTGCAGTGCCACAGAGGGCCTTGCAGGCCTTTGTGAAGTCTTGGCTTTTGCTGTGAGTGAAGCAGGGAGCCATTGCTTTGTTCTGAGATGAGGAGTGAGGTGATCTGACCTGGGCTGAAAAGGATCCCTCTGGCTGGTGAGCAAACAGGCTGGAGGAGACCGAGGAGATTGGTAAGGAGTCTGTTGCAGTAATCCAGGCAAGAGGGAGGGGGGCTTGGATAGGTCATATCAGTGGAGGTGGTGAGAAATGGTTGGGTTCTGGAAGCATCTTGAAGGTAATATGGGAAGATTTAATGGCAGATGAGGATACTGGTGCAGAGAGTGATTTGGACCAGAAAGGAGTGATCTGTCTACAGGTGTGTACCTAGGCACAGACTTGGACCAGAATGGCCTGGAACAAAACTGACTTCTGGGCCTGAACCACACTTCCCTGTGTGTTTGATGTGCTTGTCAGCTCATGGGCCCAGGTTTGTGTTAGCGTGTACCTGTGTGTCTCTGTGTGCATACGTGTGAGCGTGCCCTGTGTTAGTGTGTTCTAGTGTCCTTGGGTATGGGGTATGGGGGAGGGGGCGGTTAAGCTGGGCTGGGGCCAGGGAAAGCAGCAGTTGGAGGGAGCTGTGCCTCAGCTGACTTCTTCCCGCCTGGAATCAGTGATCAGCGTGCGCCATTCCCTGCCTTCACCCTACACTCACCTCCCAGCCCCTCCTGGCCCAGCTTCTTCCCGCTCACCCTGCTGGTGCCCGGCCAGGCTAATCTGGCTTTCATGAGGCCGTCCTCCCCCATCTGCTCTGACAATGCAAAGGAAAGATTGAACCCTCAGGGCTTCCTCCTGACTCCTCTTTTTTTAAGTGTAATTCACCTAGTCCCAGTCCCAGCTGAGCAGCCCTGTGAGTGGGTGTCTCTTTGTGTCTTGGGGCTGGGAGGGGAACAGCATGGCATGGGAGATGGAGCCAGTGGGAGAGGGTGACTCACACAAGACAGTGGCAGAAAGAGTGACGTGATGGCAACATGTCTCCGTGTGACTCCAGAAGGAAGTGGATGTTCAACAGTGACCTTGGAGAGATGCTTGTGGTACCAGACAGGAAAAGAACTCCCATGAAGACACTGGGAAGACCATGCTGGCTGCCCCAAGGCCCAGGGTTCTTTCTCAAGGTTTTGTTGGGGGGCCTCTCCTGGCTTTGGCACCAGCTGGCTGTGCCGTGAGGCTCAGGGGGTGCTTGCCTTCGTTAGCTATCTTAGACACACTGCCCAGAAATTTACTGTCTGGAAATTTACTGTCCATGAACTTCACCTTGGGGTATCGATTGCATAAAGATGTAAATGTAAGTTCCCTGTTGTCATCCATCAACCAGAATGGACACCATAAAGGACCATTCCTGTGTTTGGAGGTTTCACTGAAGGAGCAGACGTCTGGTTTGTTAGATCCCAGCCTGACAGGTGGCATGAGACAGTGGCAGGTGTCCTGGCAGAAGCAACGTGGGTGCTGTGGAAGGATGGAAGGAGCATCCAGAACACAAGGATGGCTAAACAGCCATCTTACAGCTTACCTGTGAAATGGTTATGACATGCCAACTGTATCCTGCCTCCTGGCTCTCTCTCCCAGGCTAACCTATAACTATAACCTCAACAAGGTTATAAATTGACATCACAAAGGTCCGAAGAGATGGCAGGGAAAGCCCTCCCTGCAATACTGCATTAATAATACTGGAACTCCTGCTCAAGGCTTTGATCCTCTCAAAACATTCATTGCAAGAGACTTTATATCTCAGAAGGAATTAATCTGCCAGCAGTTCTCCTTGCAGCAAGACGGGACAGGTGAATGCTGACCACTCTGCATATCGAGATGCAGCCCTCCCTCTGGGGGTTCCTCCTGCCTCCCTGGCCTCTCCTCTGTCCCTTTCATTGGCTTCTGCTCCTCTGCTTGGCCTCCAAATATTGGCCACCTCGGATCTCACCCTGGAAATCTCTTCTCACCTCCATATATACTCCCTGGACGAACTTATTCAGGCCCAAACCTTTAACTATTTCCGGCGCACCTATGACTGCCAGACGCATGTCTTTGGGCCCCTGAGGGCAGACTCAGGTGTCCAAACCTCCAACACTACGAAGAGGACATTTTGTAAATCATGCCAAATATAAGTATTTCTACAGGGATTCAAATGTAGATTTAATTAATTTAACGTCTTAGTGAAGGGCAGGTCTAAGTTGAGGGATGCTGGACTAGCGGCTCCAAGGCCCTTCCAACCCAAGGAGTCTGTGATCCCGGGGCCCGTTGCGATGGTTGAGTGAGGACTGGATGAGCTTTCATGATGCGGCTGCTGCACAGGGCTCTTATTCAGCAGAAACAGTCGTGCTACATCAGCAGAGTGGCGCTGGCGTGGCTGCTGGCATTGCGTGGACAGGCCTCCTTCTTGTGAGCTGACCGTCTATGCATCTTTTCCTCAAAAGTACCAGTGAAAGATTCAAGATGAAGATCCGAACCTTTGGTGTGGCCTTTAAGCCCCCCTCAGCCTGCCCCAACCCCCTTTCGCTGCCTCCTCCCTCTCCCGTCCTCACCCTTCCCACCCCCTCCCCTCATGCCCTCTGCCTGCATGTCACCCAGGCCATGTCACCTAGGCCCTGGCACAGCACCTCGCAGACCACCTGCCTGCCGAGCACCTGCCTCCACTTCCAGCAGGACTTCCAGTCCCTGGCTTCTCCTCCAACCCCAGCTTCCTTCACTCTTCCTCGCCCAGCTGGGCATCAGATAGCTCGTTCTGCAAACACACTGCTATTGTCCCTCCCAGCTCCCTGTGGCCTGAACACACTGTGCTTCCCCCGCCAGTGTCTTTGCCTCCCACGTGGACTGCCGCTCTCTCTGCTCTTCCAACAAGCTCACAAGGTCTCTTCTCCCAGGATGACGGTCCTTGCCACATCGGCCCTCAGTAAGCTCAACTTTCTCTCTGCTTACTCTGTAACTTTCATGTGGCCTGTATCCCAGGCTGTCCAGTGACAACCTTTGTGTTTCATTGAATGCTTCTATTGCATGACACATGCTATGGACCCAATCGTGTCCCCTCTAATTCATATGTTGAAGTCCTAACCCCAATGTGACTGTATTTGGAGATAGGGCTTTTAGAAGGGAATTAAGGTTAAATAAGATCATAAAGGTGAGGTTTTAATCTGATAGGATTGGTCGGCTTATAAGAAGATATTCTCTGTCTCTGTCTCTGTCTCTGTCTCTGTCTCTCTCTCTCTCCCCCCCCCCCCCCCCCCCGAGAAAAGGCCATGTGAGCACACAGTGAGAAAGTGACTGTCTGTAAGCCAGGACAAGAGCCCTCACCAGAACCCGACCACACTGCAACCCTGATCTTGGAGTTCCAACTTCCCAAACTGTGAAAAATAAATATCTGTTATTTAAACCACCCACTCTATGCTATTTTGTTATGGCAGCCCATAACTTTTTTTCCTCTTTTTAAATTTATTTTTGATTTCCTTTTTTCTTTTACTTTCATGAAATAGACTAAGACAACACCTTTGAGCACTTTTATTTCTGTCTGTCCAGCAAACTCTGTGCTCCTAGGACAGAACTGTGGCTTTAAAATGTTTTTAAATTTATGTTTAAGATACATATAGAAAGAAACTCATATCATCAGCACATAGCTTGCTGAATGTTTACAAACGGGACACACCCATGAGACCAGCAACCAGACCAAGGACCAGCACATCACTAGCACCTTGGCAGCCCCCTGCACGCCCCCTTCCAGATTTTGCCTGCACAGAGGTAACCACTGCTCTGACTTCCAAGCTTAGATGAGTTTTGCCTGGTTTTGCACTCCATGTAAACAGAATCATATAGTATAAACTTATTTATATCTGCCTTCTTTTGCTCAGCATCCTATTTGTAAAATTCATCCGTATTATTGTGTGGTTGTAGATTATTCATTCTCCTTGCTGTACCATAGTCTGCTGTGGAAATATACCACAATTTATATTTATTTATCTACTCTACTGCTGAGGGGCATTTGGGTAGTTTCCAGTTTTTGCCATTACAAATAGTGTGGCTGTGAATATTCTAGCACACGTCTTTTGGCTAACATGTGTATATGTTTCTGTAGGGACTATGACTAGGAGTGGAACTGATAAGTCACAGGGTGTGCATATGCTCAACTTTAGTGCATACAGCCAAACAGTTTTCCAAAGTTATCAGACTACTATACTTTATGCTCTTACCAGCCATGTGTGAGAAGAGCTATGTTTTATTCTCCTTATGCCCCTTGCACAAGGAGTACATATAGGGTATTTAAGAAATGCTCACTGTTTGAGTAGAGTGAGAAGGATTCCCTTGGTGTTCAGGCATTAGTGGGCCCAAAGGCACATGTGTGAATGACATAGGTGGGGTTAATCGGGACCTTAGTGTCCTTGGTCTCAGGATGTTTAGGAACTCTCCTTAGACGTTGAAAAAAATATTTTTTTTGTTTGAGTCCTGGTTCTGGAGGCTGTGGTCCCATCACTGATTTCCTGGTTTCCTGATTACTTCACTAAACCTCTGCAACGGAGATTCATTTGCAGAAGGAGCCTGGCCCTGCAAAGCGCTGGATCTTTGTTCTTGTCAGATATTTCCGCACAAGAAGGCAGAAAGTTGGAAGGAAGTTAGAAGCAAGGAAGAATCAGTCACGCAGCTTTGGAAGCCTGTGTTTGGAGGACGGTGGGTACAGCAGAGCTACAGAGGAGTTCTACGCCACCAGAGGGCCGCTTTGGGAGAAGGGGAGACACACAGACAGGAGGAAGGCCCGGTGCCGCCACCAGCTCTGACCACTTGCACACTCTGCATAATCGACTTGCACCTCAGCAAAGCCCCGGGACTGAGAAGACAGGCGGGAAGAGTTATCAGTTCATGCCAAGAATATTGAAGTTCCTACATGGAATCCCAGAGAATTTCTAACTCCACCATCCCCCATGGAAGGCAACTCCCAGCACCTTCTCGCTGCACTTCTCTGGGAACTTGCCAGGTTCAATGCTCCTTTTAAAACATGGAGGCCGGAAGAAGAGACTGGAAGTGCCGATGTGGTCTAACATTTCCCTCGATACGGAAGTTACATTTTTATTAACACCATGTAAAGAGTTTAATTTGCTTTCTTTTTGGCAACTGTATTACACTGTGAATTCATACTCAGTTTGTGGTGAACTTAAACACTGCCCACCCCACATCTTTTCTAGGTAAGCTGCCGACCTTCCCAGCTTGCTGCTGTGCAACTGTCATTGTTTCCTTTAATTGCAATACTTCACATTTTTCTTTGCTTATTTCATCTGCAGATTTTGGCCTAGGGCCTCCATCTGACGTTCAAGGTAAGTCAGCAAGTCCCATGACTTTCCCTTCTTGACTTCTCAAAGTCCTCGACATCTTGGACATGGTCTCTTCGGCTGTTCTCTTGCCTGGCTACTCTCTCCTTGTCCTCTTCAGACCCCTCCTCAGCCTTCGCCTATGGAATTCCTACCTTTGCTCACTCTGGGAGAACCCCCCCTCTCAAACTCCTGCAGCTAAGGGTCTGTCACCCCTGGGAAGGAGGTGAGCTGAGATCAGGACATGTCATCACAGACTCTTGGTGGACCCTGGGTGGTTGGGGGCACCTCCCTGGCATTGGCAGAGCTGGAGAGACAAGGTGCCTTCCCAGCTGTCTTTCCTGTCCTCAGATGCAGCAGTGGAACAGGCAAGAAAGGACTTTGGCACTTGGGATGCACGCTAATCGGCTTAAGGCTGAGCCCGTGCTTCCTCTGGTGAGACAGTGCTACGGAGAGTAAAACCCTGGTTATCATATTGGAGGAGCTTTGAGAAAAGCATGAATGATGAATGACGGGAAAGAGCCCTCGTACTGCTTAAAACCAGCCGGAGAGATGATCTAAGTAGGGTTTCTCTTGGGGAGTAGTGGGAGGACATAATTGGATAAATATTTTGCCTGCCTTCCATCCCTCCCTCCTTTTCTTTCTCCTTCCTTCCTTCCATATTTATTGAGAACTCACTAAGAGTCCTGTACTTTGCTAAGCCCAAGGGATGCAGCTGTGAGGGGGACAGTCATGGCACAAGCCCTTGTAGGCTGACAGTCTACAGTGAGATGCAGAAACCAAGAAAATTGCTCCATGAATTGCATGAAGAATTGTTGTGAGAAGGAGCAGAAGGAGATGTACAGGGTGTGGTAAGAGCATAGTGCTGGGAGCCTTATCTAATCTGGAGATGCTACAGAAACCTTCCTGGAGGAAGGGACATTGGGGCTGAATTCTAAAGGGTAATGCTCCTTTAGATAGATAATGCTAAAGGATAATGCTCATGTCGTGTTGTTTTACAATTTGATTTCTCAGTAAGCTTTCATTAAAGGAAGAGTTCTATGGCCAAAAGTAAAAATTCGAGAAGCTCTGGTCCAGGGCAACCCATCCATTCTATAAATGAAAAGGCTGATCTGGGTAAGACCAGACATGCATGTCTGGTCCTGCCCTGAATGGGATGCTGGATCAGTTCCTCTTCTCACCGGAAGACTCCAAGATTCTGCAATGACAATCTGATGTCCTAGCATGAGTCTTTTAGGAGGTGAGGGTGTGGAATGAAAAATGGATAAACAAGAAATGGCATGAGGAATGAACTTTGAGAGTGGGGTGACTCTAATAAACTCAGGGAGTGAGAAGTTGGGGGCCTGGATTCCAAGGACAAAGAGTCTGGCTTGACTCAGGGAAGAGACATTGGTCTTGGGGCTGAAGACAGAGGTGGGAGAACATGGGAGAATGTGGCTCTCCCTAGAGATTGTCAGAAATCTCAGTTGGTTCTCAGTCTTGGGAGATTAGGAGCAATTCTGCCTGAGGCAGAGGGTTGGACCAGATGACCTCTCAAGATTCCTTCTCTCCTGATGATGCTGGGAAGACATTTCTCATTGTCTTGACAGTCCCGAAATGTCTTCTCTTAATGGGGAATTTATCTACCGGATTCAATTTAACTGTTGCATTTGTATTTTGTACATGCACCTGCCCTGGGGCAATGGTTACATTTTAAATAAATCAGATAAATCAATAAATATGATACGCCTCACTTTAATCATTACATAATGCAAAAAATTATGGTAATGCCACATTAAGTTGCAAATTAAGATACGCAAAAGTAAGGAAATGTGGAAATGAATGTTCTCCCAGCCACATTAACTCCCCTGCTTTGTGATGTGGTATAATAAAGTCTATATTTATATCTGCCTACCTAGCAATCTCTCATTCAGCACGGGCCAATGTGGGAGATTATTGCCAATTTGAACCTTAACTTTTGAGTCTGATGGCTTGTTGTAAATGTGCCATCTTAAATGAAGCATTAGCCTGGCTCCTTCAGGAAGATGGGAGGGTACAGTGGTGAGATCTCAGGCTTTGAGCAAGATTATCCAGGCTTGGAATCCCAGTTCTGCCTCTGAGCATCATGGAACCTGCCCAATTTACTGAGTTCTCTGGACTTGTGTTTTCTCAACTGTGATATGGGGATTAAGCAACCTGTCTACAGCATCTAGACCTTTGCCCTCTCCCCCCACCTCCATACCAGCACAGAGCCTTCCGTGCTGCGTAAATACTGAATTGAATCAAAAGGAACTGTTCCTAGCTCTATACTCATTCTCATATTACAGGAGAGGCTAAGGCAAGAGGACTGTGCTGGCTGCCCTGGGAAAGGGATTGGGTGGGGTGACAGGGAAATGTCATAAAGGCCAAATTGAATGTTGAAGCCCAAGCTTTTGGGCATCCCAAATTTGCCAAAGATGGGATCTGCAAAAATGAAATGAAGAACCTCACCAAAATCAACCAGGGCCCAGGATAAGAGGATGCTACTTGTGTTGTTTAGAGCTTCATTATTTCTCTGCAATCTTTTGGAAGCTCAGCAATGTAATCATCCCAGCCTCTCACCAGGGCCTGGAGTTTTCAAGTCCTAGGGATGGCATTATTTAGGCTCAGACTGGGAAAATATGATTTGTTTTTCCTATTGTTTTACTAAAAAAACTACTGAGGCCAGGCACAGTGGTTCACACCTGTAATTCTAGCACTTTGGGAGGCTGAGGTGGGAGGATCACTTGAGGCCAGGAGTTTGAGATCAGCCTGAGCAAGAGCGAGACCCTGTCTCTACAAAAAAAAGAGAAATTAGCTGAGTGTTCTGGCACGCACCTGTAGTCCCAGCTACTTGGAAGGTTGAGGAGGGAGAATTGCTTGAGCCCAGGAGTTTGAGGTTGCAGTGAGCTATGATGATGCCACTGCACTCCACGCTGGGTGACAGAGTGAGATCCTGTCTCAAAAAGAAATAATAATAAAAAACCCCCAAAAAACAACTACTGAATGGGGTTCATAATCACATTTGGGCTGCACACCAAGGAGCTTCGTGTTTTATAGCCCCTACTTCCTAGGAAGGAGAGGGTGAGTGCAGAGTTGGGAAGGTAACTTCCTGTTTCCTGTAGGAGTCATGAGAGGGATATGACGTTCACAGCAATGCCAAGGCATGAGGCTTCTGTGCAGGGACTGGAGGTGACACTCAGGAAATAGAACAGATACTCCCTTTTTGTTATGCTGAACCAGGTCCTGTCTTGGCTAATCAGCTCCATAGCAGGGATTTATTGAACACCAGTTACATGTCTGAAACTGTGCTAGAAGGAACTAATTTTGACAAAGCTATGCAGCTGGTATTCAGTCTCCAGTGCTGCCAGCCTGTCCTTGTGGGCTGTCTTGTCCCTTTGACCTATTTCCAGGTGCCCAGGAGGGCTTCAGTTATGTGTAATGCAGGATGGCAGAGCATCTCTTGGTGTGTGAGTGTGAGTGTGAGCATAAGTGTGAGTTGCTGGGTTCCCCTGTCCACATCATCAAACACGTCTCCTTTGGGAGTGACCACAAATATTGACTACCTATTCTGGGTCACTCATTATGTGAGACTTTTTGCTCTCAAATTATGAAATATTTCAAAAGTGTGAAGAAGTGCAGCAGGTATAAACTCTGTACCTATCCAGAATTAACACGTGCTGGCATTTGGTCATATTGGTTTCATGTCTTTCTTTTTTAAAGAGAAACTAGAACGTCCCATGTATACCTAAGGTCTTCCTAGAACCTTCTCCAATATATTACCTCATTTAACACTTAGAGCATCCCATCTGCTCTAAGAATGTGGTGTTTTTCTCCCCTTTTTGTAAACACTGAAGGCGAGCTTCTGCGAAGGTAAACAAGCCTAAATGCATGGAGCTTATAGGAGTGGGAGCATTCAAACTGAGCCCTCACTCACCTTTCAAGCCCGTGTCCCTTCAACCTGACCACTATTCTAGTTTTCTTCCTGGGGAGGAAGAAAGATTACATTCTCTGGTAAAGGATTTTTAGCAAGCAGCTAGCAGACAAAGAATTCTGTCCTTGTAGCAGGGAGGAAGAAGAGAAGAGACACTACTTGTGCCTTGGAAACTGCCCTGCACCCAAGGACCGTCTGTTTTTTTCAAAGCCCCTCTGTGAAAACAAACCCTTGGTAAGTTAGTTAAAATCTTGTAGAGCCCAGGCTTATATGCATGTTAGATCTTCTCTCTTCCCTTTAGGGAAGTTAAAGGAGGGAATTAGAATCATTTGATGGGTTGGTTCCACTGTGAATTTTGTGAATGGATGACCCCCAACACCAGCTGCACCCACTGAGCTGATTTGAATGGGTTTGGGTCAGTGCTTCCTAATTTTGAAGTCTTTTAAATGGGTGACTGTGGTAAGGGAAGATGTCCTCTGCTGCAAGGAGTAGGAACTCTGACTCATGGCAGCATAAGCACTATCCCTTAGTTATCTCCAGTAATGGAAGGCCCAGAGGTGGAAGGTTCTGAGAGGAGGTCCAGGGACAGGTTGTCCAGGGCTGCTTCTGAGCCCAGCACTGCCATCAAGGACATAGACTCTGGCCTCCCTTCAGCAACACCATCCTTAGGATTTTTTTTTTGTCCTCATACTTGTTGCCTCATGGTCCCAAAGTAGCTGCAGCAGTTCCAGGCAGTGTAACAACCTGTCAAAGGGTACAGGTTTCAGTGAGATAGGAGGAATAAGATTTTGTGGTCTATGGTACAGCATGGTGACTATAGTTAATAACACTATAATGCATATTTCAAAATTGCTCAAAGAGTAGATTTTAACTGTTCATACCACAGAAAATTATAAGTATGTGAGATGATAGAGATATTAATTAGCTTGATTTAGTCATTCCATAATGTATACATACAATTATCAAAACATCACATTGTACTCCATGAATACATACAATTATTTGTCAGTCAAAAATGCAGATTCCTGGTTAGTGCTATAATACTAAATCAGAATCTCAGGGAACAGAGCATGAGAATGTGCAGTTTACTATTGCCCTCCTCCCCTTAGGTGAGTGGGATGCACCCAGGGCCCCAGCGTTTGGGGCTGGGAGTTGCTGGTGAAGGGGCAGCACAGTGCAGCAGAGAGAACAGTGGGGTCGGTTGAGGAGGTCAGGTCTCAGCTCTGGCTGCTGGGTGCTGGACTGCGGGCAGGTCACTCAGCTTTGTAGTGCCTGGTGACCACCTTGGAGCACAGCAGGTGAGCCTTCAGGCAAGTCAACATGCTGCTTTATTCACCGGCCCTGCTCTTTCCCTGTTTCTACCTTCCTGCCTTGGATCAGGATATTCATTCATTCATTCATGTATCTGTCAAAAAATGCTTCCTGAAGGCTGACATTTTCTCTCTTGCCTTGACCATCCTTTCCCCACCTCTCTGCTTACTTAAATCCTTTCTGGCTCCTTCTTGAAGTTTTTATGGTCATTGTCCCACCCCACACCCTTTCCTCTGATTCTTCCCCACTTTTAGCTTGAACCCCATAATAGCACCATCTTTATTCCACATTCAGCTACTCTTGATTGGGTGTCTCAGCTGCTCTGCTGCTCAGGGAATGTTCTAGATCCTGGGAACACAGAAATTGACAAGACACACAGCACAGACCCTCAGAACAGCATACAGTCTGGTCTTGATTTGGTCAGTTTTTATAAAAGTGTTAAAAAATTATAAAAAGTAATAGATTTCCAGCTTCTGGTTCTATGTGTGAGGAGCTTAGAAGCTGCTATTCTGTCTTAACAGTAAGTAAAAAGCAAACAAACTGGAAAGTTTGTTGCAAAAAGTTGCAAAAAGTACATTGTTGCAAAAACTTCCGGAAGCACAGGGTGTATAAAGGCAAAAGCAAAAGCTTGACCTTGTTCTCCTTCCTCTGTCATCTGCCGTTTCCAGTCTCCAAGGAGAACTGGAGTTACCGGTGTCTGTATGTCTCTTCCAGAAATGTTCTAAACCTTTGTGTTTTTGTCTAACAGATTCATGTGCGAGTCCCCTTCTCCCAGGTGGATCACAAGGGTCCAGGCAGGGGCCTCTGTTTTCTCTCATGTCCCACCCTTCTCAGGCCTGGGTACCCATGAGGTGATCGGTGCTAACGGATTGGCATGAAATTCAGGGGAATTTGTATAGATCTCTTAATATTTCCTGTGTGAGGCTCCTTGCCCCAGCCAAGGGAAAGCCCCCGGATGGGAGGGCCACCCAGCCTGTGCTGAGACTCCGTCTTCCAGGCCTATGAGTCTTTGGTTGCTTCTCCCTAGCCAGAGCTTTTGGACATTCCCTGGCTCACGCAGGGGGCGGCCCCCACATCAGCACCTTCCCCAGCCAGCCATGTACACCGTTCCACTGTGTCACCAAAGGAGTATCAGAGGCCAAGCTCCATTGCTGGTGTGATGCAGCTCATAAGACGTGCAGGGGCCAGTGGAAGTGGTGTTTGCTGGAAGCCCGGGAGGGAGGGCTGAGCTGTCGGAATGAGAGAGACGGAGAGGGAGTGGGGGAGCGCGGGAGTATCAGAATGAGTGATGTGCAATGTTCAGGGGTCAGCGCATTACAAAATGATTCTCGTTAATTATTTAGAGTCCGCCATCTATCGCATGGCAGGTGCGGACAGCCAGGATGGGATGTCTGCCTCTCTCCAAGCCACTGAGAGAGGGGAGGGTGGGACCGCCTTGGGTCAGTCTTTGGAGGGTGAGTCTGGGAGTGGCCTTAGTGGGGGGTGCCTGGAAGGGGAGGGACCAGCTGGGCGGGACTCCCCACCTTTGAGATTTCTGGCATTCAGTGCCATGGTGCAACTGTTTTTGGAGCTCCTTTAGGCAGAAGGCAAAGAGAAAAACCACCCCCAATCAAACAATTTAAAACATGATAACGTACAGGCGGGCTAAAGCTGTCTGCTCAGGCAGAATAAGTAGAAGCGTGATGAGAGCTGGGGAGGAGAGAGAAACTTCCTCTCCGGCTCTTCCCCTTTTCTGAAATATCCCCCACTCTCCCCAGCCAGGTCTAACAGTTCCCTGCGAGTCCAGCGTTAGGGTGTCTCCCAGTGTGGACAGCTTGCCCGGCAGGCGAACCGTCCAGCACTCTTCACCCTGGGTTCTACACTCTAGTTCTAGCAGTTGAGGAAGTTCCCTCGCCCCTCGGCATGAATTAGCTTGTTGTCAGAGAAGGACCAGAGAAGGTGTTGAGGGGAAAATAGGACAAGAAGATCTAGGTAGAAAGAGCAAGTACGCAGCAGAGGCGGCGTGGCTGAGTGGCTGAACTGTGTGGGGCCCAAGTCAAACGTGCTGTGCCTGCCGATGGAGAGCTGGGCGACTTGGGTGGAGTCATTAATCTTGCTCAGCCTCAGTTTTCTCATCTGTAAAGTGGGACTAAAACTAGTAGCAATTGTGAGGACTCAAAGAGGTGATGTCTACTAAGTGCCCAGCACAGGGGCAGCATGTGGCTGTTTGTTCATGTGTGTCCTGCTTGGGTGACCCCAAGTTCACGTGATGTGCCCTCAAGGGAAGCAGGGACAAGTGCCTCCCTCACCTAAAGGCCTTGCTTCGGGAAAATCCTGTTGCCAGAAACATCAGACATGGAGAGATTGTAGAGCAAGTGACGGGGGGTGGAGGCCTTTCTAGTCCCCAGAGTGAGCCGCCCGGACGGCTGCTTGGCACACTGGCCGAGCCTGCTGCCTCCTGCCCTTCGGCCACTCCAATTCCAGTCTTACTTACAGCTGAACTTGCTGCCCTCTGAAGGAATTGGAACATCAGGCAAAGCAAACAAACAAGGCAACCACCTGGTGAAGGCACATGGGTGAGCAGACGGACCATCGGCTCTGGGAAGCCAGAGACCTGCTCCGGGCCTGGCTCCGGAGCTGACCTACGTGTGGTCCTGGACGCTCCGTATGTCCCTCCTGGATCTCTGTATCTTCATCCTTCAAATGAGACAGGTGGGTGAGTTAACACTTCCCAACTTTAACATTCGCGGCAGTGGTCAACTATCTGGAGATGCCATGGAACTGAAAGACTCACAGGGGTTGCAGCTGGCGAGAGAGGCCAAGTTTCTGTAGGTAGGAGGGGGCCTGGGTTTATATTTCTTGTTTGATTTCCTTTCCTTTTAAAATTGCACCTCCTCCCTGGACCCTTTACGAATTGCCAGGAAGAGAAAGGAAGGCTCCTCTCCCTTTCCTTGTTCACCATCTCACGGATGCACTTACTCTCGCCTGTGTGGAGTGTACATATTTAATCTTGCCTAATTATGCTTTCAGTTTCCAACTCAAATGCCTGCTCAGCCTCTGTGCATCCATTTGAACCATGCCTCTGTGCTCTGTGTTGGAACAGACACCCTTGGAGGACAGAGCCTGCTGTATGCAGTCAATCTTAGGGTTCAGCCGCAGGTTGTGGGGTCTCGAAGTGCTCGAGGAACAGCTAGTGCAAATGCAGCCCCTTTCCAAGCCAGCGTCCAAAGATACGTAGGAGCAAATGTCCTACCCGGTGGCCTCTCCCCAACTGGATATACCACTTGCTGTGTCAGCTGATTTCCTCTGCTGGATTCTAGCCTCTGGGTTGTGGGGACTTGGTTCTTTTGACTTGTGGGTCGTCAGCACCTGCTGCAGTGCCAGGCACAGAGTGGGTGCTTAACAGATGTTTCTTAGAGAGTGAACGAGTGGATGGTTTTTGCAACTCAACAAAATCAGTGAGGAGACAAGGTAGTAAGACTGCCTGATATTTACTGAGTGCATAGTAAATGTTGGGAATTTTTCTGAGCTTTTATGTATTAACCCCTTTAACCTCATCTAATTCTAGGAGGCAGATACAATTATTACTCCTGTTTTACTGAAGAATTAGAGGCACAGAGTAGTTCAGGAACCTTCCCAAGGTCACACAGCTAGTAAAGGGCAAACTGAGGTTCATGCAAAGGGCGGTCTGGCTTGTGAGTTTACGTGCCTAGTCACCATGCTCTGTGACAACGAGGATGGGCTTCACTTTCAACAAGCGCCTGAAAACGGGGAGACGTTGTAAGTGAACGCTGAGAGTGACCAGGGACTTAAGTATGATTCTGAGGTCACAGAAATGCTGGAACAGAGTCCTGTGTCTTGCATCGATTGGGGTCTCACTTGCTTTCTGGTGCCCAGAGACCCCATTTGTTCACAGCTCCTCATCTGCTCTAATGTCTTTGGGGCTGCTTGGCTGGTATTTTTGGAAATGTCAGTGGAGACGTTCATGGTTTTGTCTTATCCTCCTGGCTTGTTCTGGGGCTGACTCCCAGTGCCTGGTATGTCCGAATTTCCTTCCAGGAGGCTCGGCATCTTTGGTGGGCTCTGCCACAGCCCCTTGCCTATGCTCCTGTCAAGCTGAACACCAGCCTTCCCCACCCCATGTGCCTAACCCTGGCGTGGGCTTTGAGGGTGCCATGAGGGATGCCTAAGGAATGGTGCTGCCACTTAACGGTTTTCTGATTTACTTGGAAACAGAAGGAATAAATTATATTAGAGCATAAAGGCAAGTGCCAGGTGATATGGTTCCTGTTAAGTGTGAGAAGGAATTGAGAGGAGAGAGATGAAGGTGCGATCAGGCCAGTGGGAATTAGGAGATGTGTGATCCAGTCCCAGGCACTACCCACTTGCTGTGTGACCTTGGGTCACTTACTTTCCCTCTCTGGGCTTCAGTTACCTGATCAGTAAAATAAGGCGATTAATCTAAACTCTAATGTTGGCTTCAACTATAAAATTTAATAATTGTAAGACTCCCTGGGATGAAGAGGGATTTAAGATTTGCCCCCAAATGAGGAAGGCTTTGAATGGGGGAACAAAAGAGCTGGTAGATACTTTCTGGAAGTCTCCATTCAGCAACCCCGAGGGCTGCCCCTTGGCCCCATCACCTCATCATGATTGCACCCTGCTCTCGGTTCCACACCACCTCCCCAGGTGGGCCTTAGTGCTTTCTCCCTCTCTCCTTCCCTCTTTTAACCCTAGATTGTTCCAGTATTTGTAACTGGTTCCCACTCGCCTCAGACACCACCGCGAGTCGAGTTCAGCCAATTTCCCTCCCTCCTGATGCATGTCTTTCATCCCTCTGCTGTTGGACCTTCCTCCCCGCATCACTGCTCTCCCTGTCCCAGAACCTTTTCTCCAGCCCATCCATCTTGCCGGAGTGCGGCTGGTCCTGGCATTCCCCTCCCAGTGCATTTGGGGGACAGGTGCCGCTGGGATGCACGCGTGGAGGGAATGAGATGCGCCCCCTCCCTGGATGCAGGGAGGATAATGATCCTCAGCGCTTGCCTCCCAGGGCATGGTGAGAATCAGTGAGTTAATGCCCATAAAGTATTATAATTACTCCGTGGAGTCATCTGATGGAGCGATGAGGAACTGGGCATCTGGCTCTAATTTACTTAGAGCTGGAGAATTCAGGCAGAAGCGGCAGCCTCAATTTTTTTTTTTCTTTTTGTACCAACCACTCACCCCGATGCAGAGCAGGATTTCTATGCAAGGACTGACACCGCCTAGTGTGCTATAAATACACCAAATTCTTGATTCATGAGACCTGGGTGTGGAAGGTTCATTTCAAATATCCTGTTGTCCCCTTACCCCACTCCCTTCCCCTTTGGCAGACTAGGAAACAGGTTCTGAGCCCTTAAGTGACATGATCTCAACCACCCAGCTGGTTGGTAGCGGGAGTAGAAACTTCATCTCCTAATTCCAACCATGTGCTGTGTTCTTCCTTCCGTTCCTCCCTCCTTCCTTGTTCCTCCCTCCCTTCCTTGTTCCTCCCTCCTTTCCTTGTTTTCTCATGTACGTATTTGTTGGGGTACCTCCCATGGTGCGACCCCATGCTGGGTATGATACAGGGTTTCCTCTTTTGCACCTCCAAGCCAGCAGGGGAAGAAACTGCCGACCTAGAACTCAGAGCCAGGTGGTTCTATTAATAGTGTCACGGAGCCCTTGCTTCAGCTGTGCACGCCGGCTCCTGATCCCACTTTGTGCGGCTCTGCTTCCACGCCTTTGCCACGCTGTTCCTCCTTCCACAACTCTCTTCCTCCTGCTCCTCCAGCGAGACACAGCCTTCTCCTTTCAAAAGGCTTCTCCACGGGCACCCCAGCATCTCCGCACTCACCAAGCAGCGCGTCACCCCGAAACCTGCTGACATCAGACCGTCTTGGTCAGCTGCTCACTGTGTCCACCCGCAGGCGCTTTGGGCTCAGGGCTGTGCGGACATGCATCGCAGGTAGACGTGCTGTTTTCACATGGTGGACTTGATGGGGAAGCCCATGCCCTTGGCTTCGCTTCTTTAGCACCACAAGGCTGGCAGCAAACCCCTCTGCTCTGCCTTTGCTCCTGGCTCACTAGAGGCTGTTCCTGCCTTTGCCACTATCTTTCCAGCCATCTCTTCCCCCACAGGAGTCCTGGCCTCTGGCTATGTTCTTTCCATCCTACCTGTAACTCCTTAGGCTCACAAGTGACCATACTTTGTAACAGAATCAGATCTGGACCACAGCTTTGATCCAGCTCAGTGTGTACTTCACCTGGAATCCGGCCCCTTCAACAATGAACTTGAGTAATATGTATACGGACTATCTCTGTCTCTGCAGATCTCTCTCCCCTCACACCTCCTCTGAGCCCTCCACGTTGCTCCTTTGAAAACACTTAAGCTATATTTCTGTCTTTGGAACATAAGCACCTTGAAAGAAGAGACTGTGATGATTACAGCATCTCAATGAACCTCTGTAAATATGTGTTGATTAATTGATTTGCTGACATTACTGGGCCATGAATCTAGTTTCTGGACTTTGGGGTTGAGTCTATAGCCTTCTGTTAGGCAGCTGAAGTCACAGGTTTTGTCTGGCCCAGACTCGGGGGTGGAAAGTTTGTAGACTCTGGTGCTGGGAGGAGGTAAACCAAAAAAAAAATTTACTAGAAAAAGAGTGTTCGGCAACACTGTGGACTTTGTAGCCAGATTGGAGTTTTGCCTCATAGCAAACACTTTAATTCTGGTCTTGCAGTAAGTCTGTTAGGAGGAAGGGTCATTTGTTAATGTGAGTGAGGCTTGTGCTTCCTGGGACTCTCATTCTGCGAAAATATTGAACACAATTGTAAATCTAAGCACCGTCTCTCTCTCTCTCTGGCAAGCAGTCACAACTGTAAGAGAAAACAGCTACTTTCAGTTCAAATGCATAAATGTTTCTCGTTGATCACAGAAATAAAAACACAACCCTAATGAATGAGTTCAGAAAGCATCCTCCCCACTGTATGGAATTTTCCTCCATTCTCTTTATTGTCTGTCTGCCCTTTGCTCTCCTGCCCACTTCTGCCTGTCCCCCTATGTGACCATGGGGGACACGTCCACTAGATTCTTACTGGCCTCAACAGTCAGTGCTGGGAAGAACCTGCAGAATTAGCCAGAAACACTCTACGTCTACACAAATCCACACATGGTGGAAATTAGGTGGGTCCCAAAGACATCAGCCTGTGGTCAAGAAAGGCTGAAGTGGAAAGGGTCCTTCAGAAAGGTGGTCTGATCTCTCCAGGTGAGGCTTGCCACTGGGTCAATGCCTGGCCAGAGTGAAAAGTCTTCCTGCCACCCCTGGCAGAGCTGCGAGTGGGCAGCCTTCTCCCGGGAAGGCTCCCTGGCTCCCTGGCCACTGCCTGCCCTTCCTCTGGAATCTTCCACCGCCCTTCGATCAGGCAGGGAAAGCTGCACCCACTCCCTTGGCCACGTCCGTCCCAGCCTGGGGAGAGGCAGCGGTCTGTTCCGGGGGCCCTGAGCCACATCCAGTTTCCTGTCTCTTTTTCTTTTGTTAAAGCCAAATGAAACAATGTAATTAGCTTGTTACAATTAAAGTGACTCGACTGGATAAATTGTAATCACCCAGAATCAAGTCAGGCATCCCTGCAGGTCCCGGACATCGCAGCTGAGCTGCCTCATTTGCATAATTAAAATATACAAATGATAATGGATTTTGTACTCAATTTCCAGCGGCTGTGAATTTGAGAAACTCTGAAATTAGAATAACAGAGATGAAGCCCGCCTAGAGGTAATGGGGATGACAAGTTTTGACAGTAGGGGTGTTTATAACGCTAGTTTCTCGCTACAAAATAAATAAGTACAAAAAAGATTAGAGAGCGATATTAGTTAATAGTCCACGGGCAGTGGGAAGTGGAGATAGACTATGATTACCTCTGTGAATTTACACTGCCTTTTTTTCCTCCCTGACAAGCTCCTGCCTAACCTTAGGGGATACCTTCCCCCTGATTATGAGAAATCGAGAATGAATTAAATGCATAAAAAGGGTTGTCACAGATCTACTCACCAAAGGAAAAGAAGAGAAATGAAATTAGTCTTGCTGCTCTTGCTTCCAGCTAGGGATGCATCGAAGGCAAAGTGTGCTGAAGGGGGCAGAGAGGGCAGGGGGGGTGGGGAGGGGCTGTGGTCAGAGGAGGGAGAGGTTGGCATAGCCAGGGAGGGGGCAGACATTAGGGGTTCAGGCAGAACTGAACAATGGCAGAGCCACAGTACAAAATTAATTGTGGAGTAAGATTTGACAGAGTCTTGGACAAACTCATCTACTCAAAATATACTCTGCAGAGAGGACCAAAAATTCAGTGCAATACACTGAACATCAAAATACAAAAAAAGTTGTTACTTTTTTCTTGTAAACTCCATGAGGTCAGGGGCTGGATCTCTCCTATTCACGCGGTATTCCCAGGACTTAGCACATAGCAGGTCCTTAATAAGTGTTTGTTCAATGAATAAATGAATGGATAGGAGAGACTGAGGACAATATAAAAATATTGGGAATGGATGGAAAAAGACCCTGGAGGTTCAAATTACCCCTTTGCCCATTTTTCTTGGAGCCGGCAGAGCCCTGGGCATTGGAGTCCCCATCTGAAATGGGTGCAGGGTGTCAGAGTCCATCTTTCTGGGGCCAACCTGCCTTCATCTTGTGGTCAGCACGATGGAACGGAATCCCCCAGCCAGAAAGAGACAAGACAGAGCAGCAAGGCAATCGGCAGTTGCTGTCTGGGAGGGAAACCCAGAACCAAGGCTCTGGGCCTCTCCCATTAGTAGGCTCAGCACAGAGGCTGTCCAGTGGAGCAAGCAGGGAAAGTGCCCTTGATGAAATGGAGGTGACTTTGATGACTTTAGTGTATCTGAAAGGGTATGCAGATAGGGGCAATCAGGAAATTGACCAAACAGCCAATTCACTTTATGGCTAGAGTCTTGGGCAAGGAAATGCACCTGGGGACCTGGGGGCAGGGACTGGAGTCTAAGGCTGGGTGGAGGGGGGGCAGGGGATCATTCTTCTTGGGAGCCTGTGAACTGGACAGCTATGAACTTGGCAAAGGTGTGAGTCCCCTGAGCTGGGAAAGGGGGAAAAGAAAGGCCACTGTCGGTTTCCCAAAGGACTCTCCTCACACTGGCTGCCCAGCCAGAGAGTAAGTAACAATTCATGACTTTTCTTGCGGGTCCTCTCTCTGGGGTAGGAGGACCTGCCTGATCCCGGGTCCTGAGGAATGATGGGATGAGGTGCCATAGTCAGGGTTAGGCTCCTTGGAGGAAGTACACCAACACACGCAGACCTCAGGACAGGACTGGTGACCATAAATTTCAGGTTAATGATGTGGAAAGCCAGCCATGTCCTTGTGGGCAAGAACAGACTGGGTGGAGACCTTTGTGTGTGCCTCAGGCCTGCCTTGGGCACCATTGTCCTGTGGGCATCAGAGATGCCACTATGGGCAGTCCACTGGTCCATCCAGTCTTGCCATCTGCCCCTGAAAGAGGGCATCTGTTGGATGGCAATTCAAAGCTTCAACAACTTTGGAATTGCTACCAACCCTCTCAGCTTCCTTTAACTGGCCATTAAGAATTTTCCATAAATTATCCACACTCTGCTTAAAACCACTTGCATTGTTGCCCACGGCCTCATCTTGGAATTCTACCTCTCGTAGGTGGTTTTATTTATCTAGACTGCTTCTTACTTCTTTTAAGGTGGGGAGGCAGCGGGTGGCCAAATTCTATCATCTGGTGTAACATCATGACTCTCGTAACTTTCAGCACTGAGTCTCCAAAAGCCATCATTTGAGAAGCTTTCTCAGGCCTCCTCCTCATCCCTGAGGCATTTGTCTCCCTATTCTGCCCAGGGTGTGGCAAAGCCCCTGAAATCTAGTCTGGGAGCAGGAGGCCCCTCAGTCATCCTTCAGAGGGACTGCCACGTCCTGTCCTGCTGGGCGGGTCAGACTCCAGGTCAGACTATGCAAAGGGAGATACTGATCTTCAATGTGACCCTATTGGCCTGGCGTTGCTACTGCAGATAGAGGGCCTGGCTAGAGAAGGTGCCAGGAAGAGAACGCCTGTTAGTGACGTTTTGGGTGGACAATTCCCACGTGTGGACATGGACAGGAGTGGGAGGAGCACGTCCTCCCTCCTCCCATCTACTTTTTCTAGAAAGCAGCACTATGTCAACATGATAGTATAAAATGAAAGTTCCTTGAGGATCTGGATCATATTTATTTTATGATTACACCCCCAGCATCTAGCATAGTCCCTGACACATAGTAGGTGCTTAATAAATATTTGTGGAATAAATTAATGAATGAACATGTTGTTCTTTAAAGTTAATACACATTATGGAGCACTGCACAAAATAAAAAATACATTCTTAGGTTCAAATCTGTCCGTTTATTACTAAATCTACCAATTGGTATGAATCACATTGTAGGTTGACCCAGGGCTTGATTTCTGAGTTCTTCCTTCCTTAAGTCCACCCATTCATTCTTTCATGCCAGGCTCTGTTCTCAGCCCTGGGGGTCTAAGAGTGAGCAAGTTCCTTGTTCCTTCAGTTACACTTGCTATATATTACTTATTGCCTTATCTTACTTCTTGGTGTTGCCACTGTCACTTCCCTGGCCAGGCCACTATCGTCTCTTACCGGGAATATTGCCTTGTTGGGTTCTTCAGATTCAATCTTCTACTCCCTCCTGTTGTTTTCCATACTGTGGCTCCAGGAATCTCTCTAAAAAAAGAAATCTGACCACCTCTCTCCTTTAGCCTTTGAAACTCATGGAAATCCAGTTCTGCCCAGCTCTACAGTGCCAGCTTTCACCACCCCTGACCCACAATTCACCTTGAATCCCTCCTGGCCTAGAAGCACCCCAGGCTCTCTTTCCTCTCTGGGCCTTGTGCTCACCAGTGTGTCTCCTTGTCTTCTCCCCATGCTACCAGTCTGGGCTCCAGTTAGGGTCTCCTCTGGGAAGTCTCTTCTGTGTCCCACCCCTCATCTCCCAAGATGGGGGCCTCTTGCCTGGTGCCTCCATGGCATTCTGAACTTCCTCCCACTTTACTGGGGTTCCTTGTTTTAGTTGGCTCTTTCTCCTCCATAGAACTGGAGATGTCAGAGTGCAGGGATGGCCATGTATCTCTAGCTCTGAGTGCAGCACTTGACACACAGTGCTGTTCATACCTGCTGAATACATGAGTGCATCAAATGTGACAGCAGAATTATGAGACTGCTAAGAAAGAAAGAAAGTGGAGGGAGGAAGAGGACCTTGAGGAATATTTGCACCCAGGGATCAGAAAGAAAAAGAAGCACTAGAGGGAAACACTCCCTGAGAGGCAGAAGGCCAGCAAAACCTCATGTCACTGATGCCCATTGAGGGGCAGGAAGGGCTGGGCCACCTGACCAAGACTGGGTTTCTGCACAAAAAAATATTATCTATCCTTGACCCTCCCAGGTGGGCCAATTTTGGGTCACAGGATTTGTCCCCGTCCACTATTTTCCAGTCCTTGGTTAAGAAGACCAGGTCATCAGCTGTCCCCTTCCCATTTGGAAGGCTTTGGGACAGCCTTTCCTTGGGGCCCACAAATCTCACTAGGGTTGCTCATGGAGTCTCCTGGACACATGTGGCCGGGGAGGGGATGTTCTTGCCCTGGACAGCCCCTGCCTTTGAGTCTCTCACTCCTAGAGGCAATGCACATCTGCCCTGTATCCGGAACCTCCAAGCAGCCAATTTGAGCCCTTGTCTATTAGAGAATTAATTTTTAATGGGTTTTATAGCATGGCAGATAAATCAGTTAGGGAGAGACAAGGAGCTGGCAATGCCTAATGAATATCGATTGGGCCATTTAAAAGGGAAACCTTGCCAAAAAGGGGACAGCCACCCAGCAGAGTCAAGATCAGCTATGCTGAGTGACTAAGGGGCACCAGTGACTTCTCCTTCACCTCTGTGGCTAAAATTGTCTCCAACCTGTTGGCCACTGATGCCAGACATTTCACCACATTTTGGGTAAGGGCCATGTCTTTTGTTGATATTCACGTCCCTTTGAGACAGGATAAGGAAACTATTTGCCAATGTATAATTCCTTAGTATAAAGTTATGGAGATACTTCCCAAAGGACAAGAGCAGGAAGGGGAGGATTGAGACAGGGAGATCTTGAGCATTTTCCTGGGATTGACTTTGTCTGGGAACCCAGAAGACAGCATCTCAATCAGAGATACACACAATGTGGGGGATTACCTGGTGGTGTTACAGGGGGGCAGGCAAAGCCTTAGGAATGATACTGCACATTTGCAATGCCCATTTTTACTTGAAGATTTGATGAAAAATATTTTTCATTAAAACTTATTTTCAGGAAGCAGAATGCACAGTTGGCATTGCGTAAAGAAACATCTTGTGTTGTCTCCTTTCCCCTCTTTCTGCTGTAAAGGAGACCTCATTCATTGATGCAGAGGGAACTGGCCTCAGGGGAAAAAAGCTCTGGGTTGAAGTCTTGGTTTTAAGCAATAAGGAACAAACCATTCATTGTCCTATTAAAGAGTATATAATTAATGCTAAATTTTGCTCTATAGACTGTAAAACAAGGGGGCTAAATAACCTCTGAGGACCCTTCTAGCTCTAATATACCATCATTAAGAGGATTCGTTGTATTTAATATGATATTGTGGTAAGACTTATTTTTGTATGTGCCATATCTGTAAATAAGTTTGCCCTCTATCAAGTCCTATATCTTCCCAGTGATGGTGTCTTCATACAAACTATGTTAGAAAATTTTCCTGGAGGATTGTCTTCAGGGCCAGTCTGTGAACTATGAACAAGCATTCACTTCATTGAAAACAGTTGTACCTCCTAAACACAATGCGTACCAGGAGGTGTGGGAAGAGGGGAGGGCCAGGGGATCAGAAAAGGCCAGGTAGGGGTGGCCTTGGGCACAGCTGTGGAGTTGCAGGGATTTTATTTTAAGGCTCCTTTTTCACCTAGTCCCTTTATCACATGGGATTTGCCTTTCCTAGTTCAGGATTCTCTTGATTTTGCCAAATGAGTCATATTCCTCACCATCTAAGATTTGGTCATGCAGTTCCCTCCCTCTCAGCCCCAGGGAAACCTTTTCACACTATACCTCATCAACTGGGGGCCCAGGCTTAGAGAGCCTTGATGCAGGGACAGGCTGGAGCAGTGGCTCTCCCCAGGTGGGGCAGGTTGAAATCCCATGGGAGGGATTTCCCTTCCCCCCTCCATGACAGTCCCTATTTACACAGAGGGTTTTGTCCATGCTGTGAAACCCAGAGGAGTGACTCTGACTGGGAAAATCAGAGACCATCCATTTGCCACAGTTAATTTTATGTGTTAACTTGACTGGACCACAGGGTGCCCAGATATTTGGCTAACCATTATTTCCAGATGTGCCTGTGAGAGTGTTTCTGGATGGTATTAGCATTTGAGTTGGTTCATTGAATAAAGCAAGTTGCTCTTTCCAATGTAGGTGGGCATCACCCAGTTTGTTGAAGGCCTGAATAGAACCAAAAGGGAGAAGAAGGGAGAATTTGCTCTCTCTGCTGGATTGTTTAAGCTGGGATATTGACTGCCTTCTGCCTGTGGACTGGGACTGACATCATCAGCACTCTGGTTCTCAGGCCTTTGAGCTCAGACTGGAGCTACATCACTGGCTTTCTTGGGTCTCCAGCTTGCAGATGGCAGATCATGTGACTTCCCAGCCTCCATAATTGCTGCAAGCCAATTCCTTATTATAAATCTCTCTCTCTCTCTCTCTTTCTCTCTGTCTCTCTCTCTCTGTGTATAAAATATCCAATTTGTTCTATTTCTCTGAAGAACTCTAATACACCGTTCTGGAGGGGAGTTAACTGGGAAACTGGCAAGACCTCTTATGTTTCAAATCATATCCCAATTTAGAACTTCTGTGAACAAATTCATTTTTCTTAAATTTGTAGGCCCATAGAATGAGATCTGGAGTTGGAAGGAACTTTAAGAGATTCTAGGTCAAACCTGTCTTTCTATGGATGAAGAAACAGGTCCAGAGGGGTTATATCTTGCTAACATTTTAAAGCTAGTTAGTGACAGAGTCAAGTATGGGTGGTCCCTGACTTATGATGATTTGACTTTACTATAGTGTGAAATTGACACACATTCAGTAGAAACTGTACTGTGAATACCCATACAACCATTCTGATTTTCACTTTCAGTACAGTATTCAATAAATTACATGAGATATTCAACACTTTATTATAAAATAGGCTTTGTATTAGATGATTTTGCCCAACTGTAGACTAATGTGCGTGTCTGGAGCACATTTAAGGTAGCCTAGGATAAGCTGTGATGTTCAGTAGGGTAAATGTGTTAAATGCATTTTCAAGTTAGTATATTTTCACCTTACAAAGGGTTTATTGGGATATAATCCTGTCTTAAGTTCGGGAGCATCTTTATATAACTCTTCACACCTTGACCAGATTGTCGGCTCCCCAAGGGCAAGTACCACATATTCTCTAGTATCCCATAACTGTAGTGTAGTTGCAGGCGTGTACTAAATGCTTAGGAAAACCTTAGTGATCTGCAGCAGTGGTTCTCAAACTTGAGCATGTATTAGAATCACCTTGTTAAAACACAGATTGCTGGGCTCCACCCCTAGAGTTTCTGGCTTAGTAAGTTGGGGGTGCGGGGGGTCGGAGGGAGGGGGGCCTTTGCATTTCTAACAAATTCTCAGGTGATGCTAAGGCTGCCGATCCCAGGATCACACTTTGAGAACTGCTGAGGTGTATGTCTTAAAAATCTATCCATTGCTAATATAATTTGAAACACTTCATTCCCAGGAAGCCTGCTTTATTAGACACTAAGTGGCTACGTGAGAAATCCCAGACTTAAAAAATACTAGTTTAAAAGTATTTAAAGTGAATAATTACCTTCAGGGTGGTCTAGGTAGAAAGATTAAATAAATTAAGTTGAGTCAATAGGAGTTTAAGCATCATTTGTTAAAGCAGTACTATTAGTTTTTCTTTTCCTAGTGGAAATTCTCTTCTTGTCACATAATCCTAATTAATTATTGTATAAAGACCTGAAAACTTAAATGCACAAGGGAGTAATAATCTTATGTTTCATTAACCAGCAGCTTCGAAAGCCAGAACCGAGTATGTATTACAGAAAGAGCACAAGCGTGTACCCGGAGCAGAGGCCCTTCCAAGCGGGCCTGAGGTCTACCGTGTGCTTTCATTTGTCACTGAATGTGTTAACATGAGCACACATTTACACTCTTAAATATATCATCTTTGTTCAATGTAATCTTATTGGAGTTAGCCAATCAATATGAATTTCAGGAGTATTTGTCATTGATTTTGCAATATGCTTTGTAATTACTGAATCAATATAAAATTCTCAACTCATTAGGAGATTAGCTTTTTTTAATCATTTATATTAATGTGTTTAACCAAAGGCATTGGAGTTTCTTTTTTTTTTTTTTTAAAGTCACTCATTTTGTCATCTATATTAAAAATGAACAAATGCTATGGAGCAAAAGCTCACTAGACTTGATTTCCAAGGAGCACTTGCCCTGTTTCTTGTCTTTGATAGGATGTCAGCAGACTGGTTGCTTTAGAGCCCAAACCATGATAAGGAGCAACATGGGAATGCCCAGCCGAACGACTTGTCAGAGAGAAGGGGCGAGGGGAAGAATGCGTTATGCCTGATGAGTATTGGCTCTGATTTACCAGTTTAATTCTGGCAGTTTTGCATTTTGTGTCCCACTTGTTGCTTATCTGTGATGCATTCGCACTGGAACAGAGCTCATAGCATTTGGTCAATGAAGAGAAAGTGGACATTTAGGCACTGAATACACATTTGGCGGATAAAAGAAAAAATTGTTTTCCTACTCACAAAACTTCTGACAACAAATATGTGGGTTTTCCACACCAAAATTCTCCAGTTCTCTGCAGACGGCAACTAGGTCTCTGACAATTTAATTCAATTATGACACTAAATATCAGGAGTTGTTGCAGACCACAGAGATTCAGGGCTCAGTCCCACAAGACTGCCCCCCACTTCAGATGCCAGTTGCAAGTATTGATTGGGTGCTCAGTGCACTCACACTTGTGTCAAACTTGGCTGCAAAGTCAGGGGTTCCCGTAACCTCCTTCTCAGTTTCCGTAATTTGCTATAGTAGCTCACAGAACTCAGGGAAACACTTTACTTATGTTTACCAGTTTATTATAAAGAGTATTATAAAGGATACCATTTGCCAACCTGGAAGCTCTCTGAATCCTGTGGTTTAGGAATTTTTGTGGAGGCTTCATCATGTAGGCACGATGGATTAGTCACTCCATCTCTGGCTCCTCTCTTCTCCGCAGAGGATGGGGCTGGGCTGAAAATTCCAGGCTTCTAGTCTTGGTGCAGTGGCCAGACCTGCTTCTGAAGCTTCTCAGACGTTCAACAAGAGTCACCTCATTAGAACAAAAGGTGTTCCTATAACCCAGGAAATTCCAAGGGATTTAGGAGTTCTGTGTAAGACAGGCTTCTATCACCTTCATCGCTCAGGAAGTTACAAGGGCTTTCGGACTCTGTGTCAGGAACCAGGGGTCGAGACCAATGATATATATCACAGTGGATTAAATACATATGCAGATTTTTGGTAGTGATAATAGCAACATGTCAGTAACCCATGAGTGAGTTGGGCAGGTATTGTCTACTTTATAAATGAAGAAACTGAGTCCTGGGGGATGAATGACAAGCACCAGGTCACTTTACATGTTTGTGGCAGAGACAGATCTAGAACACAGGTTTCCCTGTTGTTGGAATACACAGTGGGCTGTATGGCCAGTACTGTCCTCTGAGGGGTGTAGCTGTCACTTGCAAAGCAAGTCACTGCTGAAGACTCTGCATTAAACCTTCCTGGTGACCTCAGAGCCCCCAGATGTCCCCTCTTATCCCTCCCAAATGGGCCGTGCAGACACAGGCTGCTCTGGCTCTAGCCTCTTAAAGTTCAGTGCTGTGGTATTTGGAAGATGTTTTTTCTGCCCACCAGGATCACGTCACCCTGGTTATTACCCTAGGGTCCATGATAATAATAATGATCCCTTCCATGTGTATTGAACCTGAGAGTTTACACAAAGCCTCTAAATGCACTATCCTATTTGATTCTCAAACAACCCTATAGGATGGACTAATGCCCATGGTGCATTTTATAGATAAAGGCTAGTGAAGCTCACAGAAGTTAAGTGGATTGCTAGTAGTGAGTAAATGATTGGAAATACAATCCCCCTGCCCCACTACATGGTGCTGCCTCCCTGGAGGGAGAAACTAGCCCCAAACACAGAATCAGGAGGCCACACTCTGGGATCTACGCTGTCCCCACTTCCTTTGGGAATGTCTCTCATCCTCACTGTGTCTCTCAATTCGTTGAGGAGGTGAGGGATGCAACTCCTGCTCTTCTTCTGTGAACAGAGGACAGGGCATATTTATTTCCAGCAACCAGCAAACGTATATTGGCTTCTGCGTTGATTATAGCTTGGGGCAGGGTGAGGGGTGGCTCAGGGCATGCCAGGGCCCATGGAGCACGCACATTTTCTGGCTTTAGGGCACTCACTCTGTACCGAAAACAGCCTTCTTCCAAGGAGCCCTGTCTGAGGATTGAGCTTCCTTATTGTGCTTTGCGGTTAATTAATGTTAGTTTCTGCTCAGTGCACTTGGCAAACACAGTGTGTTCATTCAACTCTGGTTTCAGATTTGAGCTCTCCCATGCCCCAGGGCCACAGCCTGAACCCATAGCCTGGCCCTCTCATGCCCTGTTGGCTTCTCCCATATACTCACATGGCCCCTGAGAAGACCAGCAAGGTGGCAGCTGCCCCCCTTGTTGGATACACCAGTAACAACGCTTGTAGTGAGGCGGCATTCAATCACCTTCATGTCATGAGATTGTCTTCTTTTTTTTTTTAATTGTACAATTTGACTTTTTTTAAGTCTATTTATAAATTTCAGAATATTACTGGGGTACAGACACTTTGGTTACATATATTACCTTTGCACTGCCCGAGTCAGAGCTACAAGTATGCCCATCCCCCAGACAGTGCGCACCCCACCCATGTGAGGGAGCATTGCCTATGGTGGCATCTGTCTGCAGAGCTGTCATGGTGAGAAGCCCTAGAACGCTGCCTGGTGGCCCTTTCCTTCTTCTTTTGAAAGTAGCCTTGAACAGAAATGACAGTGATGATGGTAACACTTCCATACATCTGCATGGCACTTTGCAGTTTATAAAGTCGTCCTCCCAGCAACCCTATAATGTTGGCTGGGCAAGTAACAATGCTGCTGTTTTACAGGTGGGGAGATGGAAGCATCCTCAGCCCCACATCTGAGTTAGGTGCCCCTCCTATGAGCCCCCATAGTGTTCTGCCCACCTGTCACATAGCACTTACCAACATGCCACTGTGATTGCTCCACTCGACTGCTTCCCCAACTGGAACGAGAGCTTTCTCATATGCTTTTCATATTTGCATATTACCACAGAGGTCCAGTTCACACGCATACTTATTTTATTTTTTGTAGTTGATAATCAGGGTGCTTTCATCATTTTTCACTCTCATGATGATTTTTTTTTCATGCAGGGTAAGCAGGTGCAAGGCTGTGAAGCTGCCTGTCCACCCATAGAGACTGGCCCAGGGCTGTGCCTACTGCCGGGGGCCACTTGAAGACAGGGCCAGGGTTGCGGGTGTTCGGAGCAGAGAGATGGACAGAAAACCTCTAGGAGACTGCTGGGTCACCAGCCAGGTCTGATTCTGGGATCTACATGGGGTCACCACTGGCAGCAGTGCTCAGAGCCTGGCTGGCATCTTCACGGGGCAGTGAGGCCCCTGAGACTGTGGGGGTGACACACCATTGCTTTCACTTTCTAGACTGTTGGTGTCAGCAGGAAGCCTGGAAAGATTCTGGCCCAACCTTCTCATTATGCGGATGAGGAAGCCAAGTCTGCAGGACAGGAAGTGACTTCCCTTCCTTTTCTAAAGAGGGTATTCCCTTACGGATTGCATGTGTTGCAGGGGTCAAATCAACACCACAGAGAAACGTCTATGGTTCACAGTAAGGAGTCCGGTGGGACATTCAAGTTAAATCACAGCAAATGAACATATATTTTTGACTTACAGAAACAGCAATTTCATATAGTTCAAGCTGCTAGCTGGGGAGGCAAGACGTATGAGAAGAGGCCTCCCAGAAGATGAGCAACAAAAACAGCTAAAGAACAACGCAAAGGATTATTGAAAAGCTGCCAGAAGCATTGATCATTTAGAAAATTTCCACTTAGTTCACGGTAAACAGCAGAGTCATGTTCAGATTTGTACTCCAATATATTAAAAGCATTTATCACAGTACCTGACACACAGTAGGTGCTCAATGAATATTTCTTTTTCTTTTTCTGAGACAGTGTCTTGATCACCCAGGCTAGTCTCAGGCTCCTGGGCTCAAGCGATCCTCCTACCTCCAGAGTAGCTGGGACTACAGGTGCAAGCCACAATGCCGGGCTTTCAGTGAATATTTCTTGAACAAATGAATATTCCTAGTGTTTATTTCTGGTTAGCTGTTGACTCAGTTTGGATTCTGTTTGGCTGTCTGTAGCAGAACCTGACCATAGTGGCTTAAACAGTCAGGGACTTCAGTTTTCTACCATGAAAAATAGACCAGGAACAGGTTGTCCAGAGCTAATGTAGCTATTCAAGCAAGTCGTGGGGGCCAGACCCTTCCTTCTGACTCTGTCATTCTCAGCCTTTGTTAGTCCCAGGATGGTCCTGAGATGATGGCTCCACCTCAAGAGATCAGGTACCAGTTCCAGGCAGGGACTTTTGCAAATGGTAAAAGGCACTGTGTGTTGACAACATCTTTCCTTTTTCAATGGGAAAACAATAGGTTTCCCGGATGCCCTGCCCACTAGACTTCCACTTGCAACTCATTGGCCAGAGTAAGTCACGTGGCCACCCTTGCCTGTGAGGAGGTCTGAAGGGCAGCGCTGGGCAACACTAGGTTCTGTGGCTCAGAGAGCAGGGGATGCATGTTGGTAGATAATGTGCACCATCTCCCTCAGCTGTTTTAAACTGAAAAATGATTAATTAGGTAGAAACAAGTAGAGGTTCTAATTTTGAAATCTCTGAGTATAGTTAATGTGCTCATTCATGCATTTATTCATCCATCTTGCTAATAGTCCTAGAACGTCCACTCTGAGAGGGGTGTTGGCTATGCACTAGGTCTGCGAAACGGGGCAGAGTAGACTTGACGTCTGTCCTAAGGGGCTCAGGCACACACAGGGAGGACAGTCAGATCCGGGGGACAGCGAGGGAAGAGAGATCCAGGTAGGTGGCAAGAATAGAGTGTGTGGAGTCTGAGGAATGAAAAGAAGGCCCATGGGCAGGAGCTGGGGGGTCGAGGGGAAGTGGGGCTTTCAGTGACCTAAGAAGGAGAGCGGCTGACCTAATAATCCAGGTTGGCAAAACCAGGCCTGGGGCACACACTGTGGACATCCGTCGGGAGTGGGGGTCCAGAGTGGCAATCTGGACCAATGTGCGACACTTAAATCTTGCCTAAAATGTAAGATCTTAAATGTGATGGCCCTGGGCACCCAGGGTTACCAAATACCCTTCCTCCGCCCAGCGAGAGCTCCAGCTCCAGGACGTGTGAGATCCGGACCAGAGATCTCATTTTACAGGTGAATGAACCGAGGCCCGAAGACCCCAAGTGACTTGCCAATGGCCGTCCTGCCAGTCAATGCCAACATTCAGATCAAATCTGCCATCTCCTGACTGCTGCACTTTTCCTCTTCGGAAACATTATATTTTTACAAGCACTTAAGTTTCCATTGTCTGATTTGGTCTCGACAGCAGCTCCATGAAATGGCTCTGATGGGGTTACTTACCCCAGTTTTACACACCGGGAGACTGAGGTTGGGAAGGGTGAAGGGCTGTGCACCTTCTGCTTCCCTGGCCCCTCCAGGTGGACAGGTTAGCATCACCTGAAGGTGTGGTTGGAGACTACGTTGCCTCCCGTTGGCTGCCACCTCACCGTGAAACGTGGCCCAATGCTGCTGCTCTGGGCCACTTTCTCTTGTGGGCATGCACAAGTGAGAGGAGAGGGTTTTCACTGCCTGATAATGAAAATGTGACATTTTCACCCGTCTCGAGCCCTAGGAAGACAGGGGGCTGCTGCGCACAAGTGTCCTAATTGCTTCTGACACTGTTTATCATTTGTGATGATCCGGCCATGCTCGGCCACCTCAGGTGAGGGGGCGGCTCCACGAGCCGGGGAAGCTGACAGGGCACAGAGCTGTGGGAGGTGATGGACTGGCTGCCAGGCGACCCCAACACAAACATTCGTCCTATCGATTGACCTTTTGGAGAGAGAAATGGGTGCCCTGGTTGTCACCAGGCTAGCGAGGCTGGGCTTTGATGAGAGTGGTTCCTAATCAAGACAGATTCTGTTCAGGGTTCACCTCCCCTGTGCTATCTTGGGACCAATGAGGACACTCCAAGAGGGCCATTTCCACAGGGCGGCTGTGCAGCAGTGCGCTACAGTGGCCTTGTGGGCTTGGCCTGTGAAGGGCCCTTGGGGACATGGGTCAAGTCTGGGGCAATCCTCTCCTTCCCCTTTCCCAGCCTGCTCCCCCAGCTGTTGTCCCCCTAGGTTCTCATACTGCTCCCTCGCTCCAGGGAGACTCCAGTCTTCAGGCTCTGCCTGCCCAGGCCAATGCTGCCGCATCATCATTTCTTCCTTCCTGCTTTTCCCCAGCAAAGAGTTCTGCTCTCAGCTCTGCAAGGGCCATGCCAAACTTGCTGCTGCCACACCCCTAGCACTGGAAGTAACTTTCTTAGAGCCATTGGCCTTTTGAAGAGGTGGTAATGGCTTAATCTGTGGTTGTAGGAATTGGACTCCATGAGAATTTTAAAGTCTTAATGCTTTTTGTTAGATGAAAATCTACAGAAGTTAACACAAATGATGAATTCTGTGAGGGGTCTCTTTAATGCCAAGAAAGGTCTCTCAATTTCAGGACCCCATTTGCTTTTGAGCTCACAATAGTATTAATGTAAATAAGTACCATTTTAATGGTGAAAAAACTGGAGGATACTCAAAGGTATGAATCTCAAATGAAGACATTTGGGACATTTGGATAATAGGAGATATTTGGGGTCTTTTGCAGACCCTCAAATGATACTGTGAGACTGATGTGGCTGACCATGAATGTGAATGCTTCCCAAGCAGTGCCAGCCTTGTCATGGCTCGTGTGTGAAGGACAAGAAGCCCTTATGCCTACTTCCTACTTCCAGTCCCCTGGCCAGGGTAGGGCCACATTCTACCATTGAGGAAGACTGAGAGCAGAACAACTCTAAGGAGGGTTGTTTCCAAAGCAGAGAAATAGTGATGTCCCAGCCAACTATTGCAGAGCAGGGTCAGGGAGATATTTCCTGCCCGTGAGGGTCTTCAGATATTGATGATATATCCTTCTTTGAAATACTAGGTGAAGTGATAGGCAGGGAGAAAAACTTAGTCAAGCTGTCTTAGTCCACTTGGGCTGCTATAACAGAATACCAGAGACTGGGTGGCTTAAACAAAAAACCCAATTATTTCTCACAGTTATGGAGCCTTGGAAGTCCAAGATCAAGGCACTGATGGACCCAGCATCTGGTGAGGATTCTCTTCCTTGTTTGCAGATGGCAGCCTTCTTGCTATATCCACATGGCCCAGAGGGAGATCATCTTTCTCATGTCTCTTCTCATAAGAGCGCTAATCCCATTCAGAGGGCTCCATCCTGTTAGAAATTGAACATCAACTCCTTTATATTCTGCAACAACTTTTGCAAAATGTTTTTAATCTTCACATTCAAATTAATATGGTTTTGGCTGCCTGATGTGGATCAATAGTGTACTAAATATGGATTTACACACAAATAGCTCTAAAGGCCTACCTGGTCAATAATATGTGTTATTAATGCTCCCTAAATACATATTTACAGAGCTGAACCAAGAATCCAGACTTCATAGGGTCCCCCAATGCCTATTGGACTTCAGGAGCCCAGCAGCAAACCCATACAGCGGGTCTGAAAGGAATGGGACTTGAAACAGCTGTGGGACCAAGAATTCTGCAAAGGGGAAGATTATCGAGTCATTTTTCCCAGGCAAGCTGAGGAAGACTTCTCATCTTCATCTCCTGCACATTCGTGGAGTTGGCCCACTGATAGAGCGTCCCCTCAACCCCATCATTGCACAGATGAAGACTCTGAAGATTTGAGAGGTCAGGGGACCTACTCAAATTCACAGACCCAGTGAAGTCCAGACCGGAGCCCTGACCTGCCATTTTCCTGTTTGATACAGTGTAGTGGAGTCAAAAGGAACAGAGTTTGAATCCTCTCTGTACTGTCCCCCACTAACTGTGTGAACTAAGGCAAGTTGCTTAATCTCTTTGTACCTCAGTTTTCTTTTCTGCAAAATGGGAGTAATGAATAGTACCTACTTGGTGGCATTGTAAAGATTCAATGAGAGAATTCTCTGAAAGTATTCAGTCCAATGCCTGCCTAAAGCGTTTGATAAATGTAACCCATCACTATTACTATCACGCTGCTCCTTTAGCAGTGGGTTCATTCTATGGCCTGAATGTCTGTGTTCTCCCCACCCCCCCCCCAAAAATTTACATGTTGAAGCCTAATCCCTAATGTGATGATATTAGGAGGTAGGGAGTTTGGGAGGTAATTAGATCCTGTCCTTCATTCTGTTAATTTGATGTATCACATTTTTTCAGTTGCGTATGTGGAACCATCTTTGCATTCCTGGGATAAATCCCACTTAATCATTGTGTATTATCTTTTTGATTTGTTGTTTGATTCAGTTTGTTAGTATTCTGCTGGGCATATTTGCATGTATGTTCTTCAGGGATATTGGCCTGTAAGTTTTTTTTCTTAATTTTTTTATTATGTCCTTGTATGTTTTTGATATCAGGGTGATGCTAGCCTTATGGAATCAGTTAGGAAGGATTCCTTCCCCTTTAATTTTTTGAAATAGTTTGAGAACAATTGGTGTTACTTCTATTTATAAATTTGGTAGAATTCTTGAATAAACCCCAGTGCTAACTGTTTGCACACTAAATAGATGTCTGGGACCCAAGATGGAACCAGCTTTAGACTAAAGGGACATTGGGCAACAGCCACACCATCACCCTTTGCATCACGTTGGCCCCAGGGAATGCCTCCCCATGAGAAGATAAAGCTAACAAGGCAGGAGCTTCCACCCAGCCCCCAGGGTAATCAGGTGCTCAGGTGGTGAGCATTACATACGGCCCACAGGCTATAAACCACCCTAACAGGCATAATGACTTTCGCGCCTCCACCTGAAGGGGCTCATTGCAATAAGGTAACAGCTCTTACAGATGCCTCTAGCTTTAACTATGGGAACACTCACTTTACAGCATCACCTGAATGATCTATATCCTGCTCTCGTCAATGGCAATTTCAGGAGTGATTTGGCTTATGTCTTTTGTGCATGTGTGTCTACACAGCGCCCTGAAAACCTTTGGCATTGAGAACGTGCGAAGGGGGGTGTCGCAGCTGCAGAGCTGGAGGTGGATAGACATGGGCCCTAGATGTCATTAGAAGATAACCCTCAGGAGATCACACTGGTCACAGGGGCAAGACTACCACCGTTCTGCATTCATTCACTCATTCACACTCACATTCATTCACAAACCCTTACTGAGCTTCTCAGTTACTGAGCACAACATCACACACATACCACGATTTCCTGTGAGTCAGGTTTCCTTCTGAGGTCTGTTGGCAGAGGAATACACTCAGGTAAGCTGTGTCTTTACTAGGCTGTGGGGCAGATTCTATGATAACAAGGAGTGCAGCTAATGGGGCCCTGGGCACAGGGTGGGTTAAGTGGTTTGGGGAGTTTCCTAAGCCAGGAGCCCAGGCATCATTCTTCACTCCTCTGTCTCCCTTTCCAGGAGATGCCCCTGCCAATTAATGCAGGACTTATCAATTCTACCTCGTAATGTCTGTCTTGAAGCATTTACTTGTCCCCATCCTCACTGCCCTGACCATAATTCATTGCTTCCTGTCTAGATTACTGCACCCACCTCTCACCTGCTCTCCCATCGCCAGCCTTGTCTCCCTCCGTCCGTTCCCCACATCACACCCAAATGCGCTTTCTAAAGTGCAGATCTGGTCACCCCTCCCTCCTCCTCCATGGTTTCTCATTGACCGTGGAATAAGGTCCTAAAGCCTTTGCATTGCAATCTTCTCCTGCTTATCTCTCTGCTTCATCTCTCATTTGTCTGCTTCCTCTTCGAGCGTGTGTGTGGGCCTGTGTGTGCATGTGTCCCTGTGTGCACACACATGCTCTCCCCATCTTCCCCTGCCCCCCAGCCTGACCACTTGGCCGAGTCTCGGCTTAGCTTTTATTTCCTTGGCAGAGGCTTCCCTGACCCCTCCCGTAACCCTTACCATTCTGTATCCTGATGTAATTACCTGTTTTCCCTCCAGAACTGTGGGTTCCTCCAGGGCACAGACTCTGTCCATTTCTTTACCCCCACCCTGCCCCCACCCAAGGCCTGTCATGGTGCCTGGCCCACAGGAGTCAATCCATAAGTGTCTGATGAAAGAAGGAAGGAAAGGAAAGAAGATAAGAAAAAATCTGAGCATGAGTGAGGTTCTGTGTGCTGCTACTAAGGTGGTACTGGGGACCAGGAGGGGTGTGGCTGGTACATCTGCATTTTGCAAGTCTTGGAGAAATGCCCAGCCACGCCCCTGGGTAGTTCAGCATGGAGCATGTTTCTGTGCAAGAGTAGGAACAATAAAACAATTCTGATATTGCTTTATTTTTGTCCCACCATGTTCCAAAAATGATTTATGAAAAAAAATATACTACAAAATTTTAAAAAATCAATAAGTGAGAAAATTTGGTTTCTGGAAGAGGTTAGTACTCCAAATATTCTTTAAAAAGTGCGCACACTTGGGCCATGAATTGGCTCTGAGATACCTGGCAGGCCTCGCAGAGAAGGAAGCGTGATGGGTTTTAGGGTTTTGTGATGTCCATCAAATGAAAACAAGCTAATTGTGGTGGAGAAGAATAAGATTTCCTGGTACTGAGGCAGGAAAGAAATTTCTCCTGTGGATTCTTTTAAAGAAGAAGCCAGCTAACATGACAATAATCTCTTTCAACAAGACAATGGGGACAGATCTTGGAATGGCCCTAAATGGTAGCTGATGGCCAACATTCAATTCATTCTAGTAAGAGTGCTTCCACAATGACACCAAACCATGATGTCTATGTACCTTGGTCTCCGATGATTCACTTCAGTCCAGGTAACTGTTTTAGAGTATTTGTAACAGGGCTTATAAGCTGGTCTCTATGAGGCCTATGAACCTTTGATACTGTGTGGAAATTTTTGAACACATGTTTATGAACATTTTCCAGGGGTGAGAGCTCATAATTTTTCCCTCAAAGTTCAGAATGACTAAATTAGGGAAACAGCTGGACTATGTCTCCATAGATTATTTTTTACACACCCATCTTTTGCTCTGTATAGTTTGGCCAGGAGTTTGGGGCTATACGATGCAATGAGTACAGAGAATCAGTACGTGATGCTGCAGGTTAAGATGGTCAATTGAACTGGGCTGGAGTTTATGTCTCCCAGTGAAAAGTGAACGGCTCTGTGTTGTTTGAACCCAAGGCCAGTGCTGTTGCACTCCGTGTTTATGGAAGGAATAAACAGAAAGGGCAGTGCTCCATTAAAAGAGACAAGGGCCAGAGCAGCCAAGCAACCGTCCGGGCACCGTGGACTCAGTCAACACCTGGAGCCACAGAGCCGCAGCCGGCGGCGGAGGAAGGGAGATGGAGGTGCTAAAGGGAAGTGGTCCCCTGCTCCAGGTTGCCTTTAATCAGGTTGATTAATAACAGTCTGTAAATAAGCCCTAATCAAAAGATACCCTAAACCCTGGAGAACTCTCATGCTCTCCCTCTTATTATATTTTTTTTTTTTGGATTAATTTTTTTCCGAGTAGAGATGAGAAAGGAGCCATTATCTAAATGAAGCTGGGTAAGATGATTAGATGTTATTTACAGAAAGGGCATGAAATCATCCACTGGACCCTGGGTGTGCTTAGCAAGACATTGTTTTGTTATCAGTGTCACCGTTTTTATCGTTGCACAGGGATGCCTCTGGTGTGGTGAAGAGGGATTCCCTTATTTCAGTAATCGCTGATTACAGGAACTTGAAAAGTCCGTCATTTCCAACACAGCAATACTCAGGGGGCCGGTATCTAATGCAAACCACAGATTTTTCAATCAATCAATCAGCAGATATGTATCGATCGCCTACTACGTGCAGAGAAGATGCGTGACAGTGGCAGCTGGGGAGTACAGCCCAGCCTCCAGGAAGCCTCCTTGCAGACGCGGTGTGCTGGGCAGTCCTTCCCTGACTTTCAATGTGCCCCGGGATCGTCTGGAGACCTTGGTAAAATGCAGAGTCTGATTCAAGAGCTCTGAGGTGGGGCCAGTATTCCTAACAAGCTGGAGCAAGGACCACACTTTGTGTAGCCTGGTGGAAGACTGCAGATTGCCATGAGTGAAAGCTGGGCACATGGGCTCCCAATAACGCTCCGATGCTAACTACCGGTGGAACCTTGACCAAACCGCTTTGCCCTGAGCCTCAGCTTCGTTTGACATGAAACCAGCAGTCCCTTTGGACAGGTTGTGCACCGCACAACTCCTCCAGGGGCACTATGATGTGGACTATGGGTGAATGGCGTCCTCTAGAGTTGCGCAGGACACAACCTGCCCAAAGGTACGCAGAGCTCCTGAAAGGGCTGGATCAGACAGTGGCTGTCAACCTTGGCTGAGCTTTGCCATCAACTGCTGAGTTTTTAAAATGCCAATACCTGAGCCTCCCACCTTGTGATTAAGACATACTTGTTCCAGGATGAGGCCCGGGTGTTGGTACTGTTTTTTAAAGCTCCCCAGAGATTAGGAGATGATCCTTAAAGTCCATTGTAGCTCAAGGTCCTGTGATTCTTAGACTGTGCCCTTAGAAGCCTTAAATTGTTGAACTCGAGAAGACCAGAGGAGGGAAAGACGAGTGCAGAATGAGGAGTCCAGTGGATGTTCCCGGGTGGGTTTAACAGAGCAACTGGGAGGGAGAAGCCACCCTGGGCCAAGCCAACCTGGGAGGAGCCACATGAGCATTACTGAGGTTTCTGTTCATGTAGCAATTTCTATTTGGGCTGATGCTGGGGATAGACCCGTGACCTCCTGTCTATCGGGAGAGAAAGACAAACAGAGAGCAACGTCCACGAATGCATAATCACACATAATAGTGAGGCCTTGGGAGGGAAGACGGGGCAGGGAATGAGGCATATGACAGAGGCCCAGATTTGGATTGGGGGTTGAGGAAGAGGCAACAGAGCTGAGAAAAGAAGAATGGGGAGAAGGACCCCCTTCCGTCCCAGACACTGTGTGTCTGAGGCCTTTTGGTGACAGGATGAGGGCAGGGAGGTAAGAGTGGGCCAGGGCTTGTCCCCAGCTGTGTGGGCTCTGTGTCCCTCTTGAGGGATTGGCCACCCCTAGGACCATGTGATCCCACCTGGTTAGAACTGGCTGCCTGAGCTTGGTCCTGGCTGGCCTTGGAATAGATGGTCTGGTGCACGTGGGTGTCGCGTTGGGCTTCAGCACACTTTAAGTCTAAAATGTGTGTGCTACTTTGTATTTTCTTGTCAATCCAATGTGTCTTTTTCTACCCTCATCGTCCTGTCTTTTAGGCCTTGACCTGGAGACTGTGGCCAGGAGTTCTGGAGGAGCGTCCTGGGGCTGGGGACTGTCCGTCTCCCTCCTGCCCCTAGCTCCACCCAAGCCCCGCTCTCCACAGGCGTAACTAAAACGGCTCCTGCCTGCTCTGAGCAAAGGTGGCCTCCCAGGGCCACCCCAGGCGCGTGATTGATAGCACTGCTGTGGTGCGAGACAAAGAAGCCCTCTCTGGTTTTTGTATTAATGCTGGGTTATCTCCACAGTATTGATTTTTTGTTTGGCTTTTGAAATTTCTCTTCTCTGTTTCTGAGCCATTTCTATAAAAATGAAAGAGGAGGTGAGGGATGATGGCGCCCGGGTTGACAAGCTTTGCTGACTTGCAGTATGAGCTGCTATTTTCCATTAGGTCTTTCCGAGCCTGTCAACCGTCTCTGCTGGGCAGAAATATATTTAAAACGTGGTATGAATCCCCGTGTGTCAACAGTAAGAGCCTGCCACCAGGTTTAGTCACTGGATTAATCTTCCCATCCTTAGCACTTGGGTCTCCTTCAAAGGGCAATGAAGATTTTGATGGGCTCCAGCCTGCCTCTCCCAGTTCTCCTTTTTTGTTCTGCAAAGACAGCTCATCTTCTGCAAAACTGCGAAGGGCTAAGACTGGCCTTGGGGACACTCAGCCTCCCTTCTTCTTCTGTGTTTCCCGGTCAAATATGTCCCATTCCTTCCTCTCTCCTCCTCACCCCTTCCTGCTCTGAGAGCTGCCACCAACGCCTGGGGGTAAATGACGTAGTATGGAGTAAAGGGGAATCCTTCCCCAGGGGATTTGTCCTTTACTAGGATTTAAGGCTTAAGGACTTTAATCTCTAAATAGTAGAATTTCATACATTCCTCAGCAAGGAGAGGATGTTTTGGAGGAAGGGTGCAAGTGCAGCATTCCCTGAAATCTGGGTGTCACCATCTACTTGTGCTGTACTGGAAGTGCCACCATCAGATTGGAGGGCACATAGGGCCAGTGCAGGCAGCGTGGCTGTATCTGACATCCTTGGGCCGTTCATTCATGCAGCCAGTCAACAAGTACTGGAATTGAATTTGCTTATAATTTTCTGCTGGACCCACAACCCTACTGTGTCAGGGTCTGTATCTCTTTAGCGATTCATTTTTCATTCCACAAAGAATCCTGCAGACCTAGTGCCAGAGCCTGGGCAAGGGATGGGCAAGAGAATCCTGCCTCGTGGAGCTTCCCAGGCTGGAGACCTGGAGGTCGTTCCTGCCTTCGCTCCTTTCCCAACACCAGCACATCCAGGCATCTTGTCCTGCCTCCCTGCCGCTGGCCTGGACCCCTCTCATCTAAAGCTTCTAGAACAGTGCTTATCACATACAGCAGGCCCACGATACATGTTGGTCTACCGTCACCCCCACCACACCCCCAAAACCTGATTTAACATGCAAGTCGGACTCCTTTCTTGCTCAGAAATCTCCAATGACTCCCCGTTTTCTACAGAATAAAATCGGAATGGCTTTGAATGGCACATAGGCCATTCGGGACTTGATCCCTGCCATCTGTCCAAACTCATCGTTTGCAATCCCCTCCTGCACCAGTCAGGGTTCTCCAGATGAACAGACCTGATAGGATATGTACCTATATTCAAGCCTTGGGGACAATCTGCGTTACACACAGTTCAACAAGTTCAATGATCATCTCATCCCCAAGCACCTTCCAAGTGGACATGTGAAATTAACCATCGCACTCCCTTTGCCCTTGATGTTCTGGGAATATTGCATCTCTTTTTAGCTCCCCGACTGGCACACTGTCCTGCCTCTGGCCTTTGTGCACGCTGTTCCCTCTGCCTGGCTTACCTGCTCCCACTCTTGGACACCCTCTCACCCATCCAGCCTCAGCTGGGGAGCACTCTCTCTCCTTAACCCTTCTCGAAACCTCATAGATTTGGGAGCTTTGGTGTCACTGTTCCCACTCTTTTTGTACTTAGCTTTGTTACCTCATCGATCACGTCACGAGTGCTGGCTGGCAAGTTCCCTTCCCACTGGGAAGGCAAGGGCTTATCTTTGCATTTTTGTCTAACTCAGGCCCTGGGGTGGGTGTGGGGGAAAATCTCTTGAGCATTAAGGGCCTTAACCAATGATCTTGTAATCACCCTAGCACGTCATTTTAGCCACTTGTAAAGCGGGGGATTGAACTGGTAGGGCAGTGATCACTAAACTCTTATCCCAATAGTTGTTCTTCCCTTATTTCATAGTCATAGAGCTTTTAGCTGAACCCGCAGCCACCGGGAAGTAAAACTACATTTCCCAGCAGCCTGGGCAGCTGTATGTGGCTATGTGACTACACCATGGCCAATGGGATGTGCATGGAGGGTCCTCAGCACCTTCCAGGAGCCTTTCTTCTCTACCACTTCCTCCACCCAGCTGTCGGAACCAAATGCCACCACCTTGGACCATGAGGATGTGCAGCAGAGGCAAACAGATGGCTGTGGACTCCCCCCACCCCCTAGATCTTTGCTGCCTATATCTGAATTTTATGAGAGAGAGAAGAACACCATTATCTGGTTTAAGCCACTATGTTTGGAATCTTTGTTTCCTGCAGTTGTGCCCAATCATAAAAATACATCTTGAGAAGCCTCTCCTAACTCTTCAGGGGAAGTCAGGAGCCATCATGAGCAAAGGGGGGGTCTAAGGAGGCTGGGCTAGCCCTGCTCACTCACTGCCATCCCAGTCCAACGGCATCGGTTCCACTTTTGTGCATTTTCTGTGTTGACTTAGAATTTGTTTAGAGATGGGCAAGGTAGAAGCTCCCTGAAGTCCCAATCATTTCTGGCCTTCTATGAATCTGTCTATAACAAAATGAAAAAAGGGAACATTTCCAGAAAGAAAAGGAGGATCTCTCTATTACGTATACATAGACAAACATGGATGTCAATGGCCACAGACTTCACTCCTGATGGTGGAACTTTAGGCACCATGGTGGGTGTTGGGGAAGATCTCTGTCATCTCTGTCTATGTCTCGGGGCTGCCTGAGTGGTGTCCTCTCATTTCCTGCCCGCCTTGTACTACCCATCCCAGAGCTGGGCAGGTAGCAGGTATTCAGGGGATATGAACTGGACCTGCTGAATGAACACTGGACTGAATGAGCACATGCTGACCACTCCACAATAACTTCTGCACATTAAATGCTCTCACAGGCTGTCTTGAAAGAGCTGTGGGTTCGTTTCTTGGCAGTTCTGCAGTGTGGCCTTATTTCTTTCCAGTCTTGCCCCAGGAGTCTTTGTGGCGGGTTGGAGGGTCTGCCCAGCACCAAGCATGGCAGAGACAGCAGACGTGGGAAGCAGGCTGGACGTGCAGTGGTCACGCCAGTGTGGTGCATGCGTATCCACCTGTGGTTCGTCACTGTCTCTCGCCCAGGCTGGCATCATTCTTTCCAAGAATTCACTCAGGCGTCTCAGAAGGGTGCCTACTGTGGAAGACGATAAATTTAGAGCACCGGGCAGTGGGGCAGTCGGGAAGCTGCAGCCATCAGCAGCTGAAGTGGGCGGGAGCAGAGCTGAACAATCTCTGGGTTTTCGGTGGAGCCGCGCTAACTCCTCCACGGCTGCGGCTTTCCCGGGTGCTGTTATTAGGCTTGTGGTACAGATGGGAAAGCAGAGGCACAGGCAAGTTCAGTCGCTTGCCTGTCTCCCTCCAGCCTGAAAGGGACTGTCCAGCTCCAGTTTTTAACCCCTATTTATCTGGCGATCCAGGGGGTGTGGAAGTGCTTTGCACACTGGATGCAACCCATGTGGAAGGCACCACTGCCGTGATTGCTGTCTTCCAGAGAGGGGCAGTGGCAGTGGGCACCTTCCCCTGTGAGCTGAGACTGACTTCATCTTCCTGGGTCCCATGTGTGCAGCTAGTGTGTGAGCGAATGTGCACGTGTGTGCACGTGTGTGTGAGAGCGGATGTCCATCAGCATGTGTGCACACGCCTGTGTGAGAATGCCCTGCCACCGCCACCTCCAGCCTTAGCGGCAGCTGCTGTTTCCGGTGCAGGAGAACCCGCACTTTGCCCCATCACGCAGTCCATCATTTTCCCAGCTGGGCACCTGTCACCAGCACTCGGGGAAGCACGTGTCATCTGGGCCTGAAGGATGGCTTGGCCTCGTGGAGGGGCTCTGGCAGGGGTGGCGACTGTGACCCGGGGCAGGAATAGGTGGGGCAGGGCAGTCTCTGCCCAGTTGCCCTAATAATGTGGGGGTGGCCCCACGAGGCGAGCCCTGGCCCCTGCTCCCACCCTGGGGCCCTGTGTCCTGCCTGTCAGATCAGTATGAGAGAGGCGGGCTGAGTCCAGGGCCACGTGAGCCCTGCCCGGGGTCAGCCTTCATTCATCACTTTCTCTGACACCGTTTCTGCGGCAGCTTCTCTCTTTCAGTGGAAGGGGAGAGAGGAGGAGGGGAAGGTAGGGAAGGGAAGCTTCGAGGGCCTCCAGGGCCTGAGGGGTTAGTGTGATGGAGATGAGGCCCAGATTTAGGACCAGGGGTCTGGGCCAGCCTTAGGGAAATTGGTGGAGGACAGAACCTGGTGGTCGTGCGCACCAGCCCTGCAGCCGAAGCCTGCACTCCAGCCCAGCCGCCCACCTCGAAGGCACTGGGAGGCTTCACCTCTCTGTGCCTCTGTTTCCTCACCTGTGGAAGGTGAATCTTAACAGTCTCTGCCTTACACGGCATTCTGAGGGTTACATGACTTAGAACGTGGCTTGGCCTTAGTAAGGATTCAATAAAAGGTAGCTGCTACAGCCATTGTTATGGCTGTGGTTGAAGCTCCACCCATAACCCACCATGGAAACTTGGTCAAGAGGGTCTCGTCCCTCTGGGCCTCAGCTTAATGTCAGGTTGCATAATTTCCCTAAACCCTCCGAGCTATTACTGTATAAGGTGGACAGTAATTCCAGCAACAGAGAGGGGTCCCACATAGGGAGCAGGTAGGAAACAAGGGGGCATTTGTCATGCAATGACTTGGAAAGTCCCTTCCAATGCCTGCACAAAGGTAGTTTGCTTTTGGAACACCCACCCTTTTCCGTGATTCCCCCAGTTCAACCCCATCTGTAACCTGTTCTCCTAGAATTTTGCTTATAGCCAGTTGTGAAACCGGGGACCAAGCTGACAAGACAGTGCCCCAGGTGTACCCTTGCTTTGGACATGGCATTTTCAAAGGAGATCTGGAAGACTGAAAACATTTGGAGGCCTAATGGAATGGCACGCTAGCGGTGGCATTCCAGGCATTGTGGCCAGCAGCGTTGGGGCAGGCTGGGTTTTTCCAGGGAAGAGCCTGCTCAGTGCCTCCCTCGTCATACCCTGTAGGCAGCAGCTCTCGGGGTGGCCATGCTTGATGCATGTGGCTACTTTGCTTTCTTTCCCCTCCCTCCCTTCCTCTCCCTCTTTCCCTCCCTTCCTGTCTCCCTCCCTTCCTTCCTTTCTTCCTTCCTTCCTTCCTTCCTTCCTTCCCCCTGCTTCTTTCTTTTTCTTCTTGGATACATGATTTTAATATGCCAGGTAGTTCATTTTGCCTTGAGCCCTGTAGGGTTAAACTTTGGTCCATACTGTGTGCACACAAGTGCGTGCGACTTAGTCTGAAGCTTGGAGGCCCTTGGAGAACGTTGCATTCACTTCGTCAGTTTACAGAAGAGAACACTGAGGACTGGGACTGTGAGAGATGTCCCCAAAGCCACAGTGCCAGTTAAAGATAGGGTTGGACAGAACCAAGATCTGTTTCCTCCTGCAAATATCTTTCCGGATATCAAGTTCCTCACTTTATAAATGTGAAAACAGTAGCCCAGAGAGGTGTAGTGACTTACCTAAGGCCACACAGCTAAGGCTTTTATCTGCCTTCCCCACCCATGATTCCCCAAAGACCCCAGTTTTCCCTAAACGGGTAAGTGCCTATGGGCTGGCAGCAAGGGATCCTGGGTAAAGAGCCCCCATTAGTGGGGAAATGGCTAATTTCCCCCGTGTTTCCTCTGGCTCCCAGGTTTGAGCAGATCCTGCCTCTGAGCGCTGAGTTCGTGGATTTCCTTCTGGAGACAAGCAGCCTGCCTCACAGTGCAGGCTTTGCAGTGGGCCCTCTGTCTTCCTCCCCGATGCGACTTTGCCCAACTCCCCAGCCGCCCAGCCCAGAGTGCACCCAGCCTGCAGCCTCTGGCTCACCGGCTCAGCTACAGCCCCAGCCAGGCCCTGCCACAGCCTGCTGTGGGCTGTGGGCTGGACACATTCATAGAGGATTATTTCATTTAATTCTCCAGTGACCCTACAGGGAATTGCTGTATCAGTCTTAATTCACACATGTAAAAATCAAGGCATAAAGAGTTTAAAGGAACCTGCTCAAGATCATGTGGTGAATGGTGTCAGAAGGGGTAGAATCAGGATTACAACTTATTCTGGAGCCCAGGCTGTCAATAGCCTCAGAGTACCTGAGCCCAGCCTGAGATGGCACCACGGCTTGGTCCACAGCCACCGCGTCCCAAGGCCTGGCAGGCACTCTGCTCTGCTCTCCCAGCTTCTGACCCCCCAGAGCGGACACCAAAATCCATCTGGATCAGTTCAGATGCTGGCTGGTGTTGTCCTTGCTAGTTTCTCACAGGGACTTTGGCTAAAGACAGAGCCCACACTTGTGCTGACAGTGAGACAGTCCTAACAGAATTCAAGTGTCAGAGGGACCTTTAAAACAATTTACTCCAGATACTCTTGCATGGTTTTCCTTTCATAAATAACCTTTATTGTATTTTTCTTTAAAACTGATAACACACATTAGAGAAAGCTCAGAAAATACGTGCGAGCTAAATAAATAAATTAATAAATAAATACAACTACTCACGATCCTCCTTCCCTCCAGAGATAATGATGATGAACATTTTGGTCTGTATTCTTTCCACTTTAAAAAGTAATATACTATTTCACATGAAATTGTGAAAATACAGAAAGGAATATAACAGGCACTCATATGTCTGCTACTGAGGGGTGAAAAATGTTTTATTTCCTACTTGTTTTATTAAATGAAATGCTACCATGTAATTGAGGACTTCTTGGTTTCCTGCTCCACGTTGCCATCATGCTCTAACTTCCAGAAGTTTCTGAACTCAGAGAGCACCTTTCCTGCCCAGTTTTTAAACTTTGCCACACTGGTTAGTCTTCACCCATAATGACGTAGCATTGCTTTGCATAAACTTTACATCGATGCCATCATCCAGTATGTATAATCCTGTAACTTTCTGCTTTTCCTCAAGCATTAAGTTTTTGAGATTTAGCCATGGTGTTACACGTAGATCTAGTGAATTACTTTTAACTGCCGTATAGGATTCCATTGTATGATTATACTGTCACTATACTATAGTAACTACAGTATGTTACTGTACTGTTTTTCCAATCTACCAGTGATGGTCATTTAAGTGTTATCAATGTCTGGTTATAACAAATGATGCAGCAAGATCTATACAAGGTACAAATCTCCCTCTATATAGTGAGAGGGGAATTGCTGAGTTGTGGGATCTGAACAGCTTTAACTTCAACAGTTATTGTCAAAGTAGCTGTACCCATTTACATTGCTATCTGAAGCATGTGAGAGTCCCCAAGGCATCCTATCTTTGACAAAACTAGGTATTATGAGGCTTTTTGATTTTTTCCAATCTGATGGGTATGAACTGGTATCTCATTGTCATTTTTAATTGAGATTCCCTGATTTTTAGTGAGGGTGAGTGTCTTTTCATAAGTTCATCCATCATCCTCCTCTTTTGTGAATTATATTTCATATACTTTGACCATTTTTCTATTGGGTTGTTTGTCTTTTTCTAATAGATTTATAAAAGTTCTTAGATATTCTGGCCAGTCTTCCATTTTTCATCATGAGGGTTGCAGATAACTTCTCCCAGGTTGTCACTCCATTTTTCACTTTGATTAGGGGATGTGTGTGTTTGTTTTAAGGTAGTCTAATTCGTCAGATGTTTCCTTTATGGTTTTTGCTTTTCACATTTTGTTGAGAAAATTCCTCCTAATCTGATGCCAGACAGATAAACTTCTAGTTTTGTTTTTGGAAAAGTTTTAGAGTTTTGTTGTTTTGCATTACAGTCTTTAATCCACCTGGAATTAATTTTTCTATATGATATGAGGCATAAATTTAATTTCAGTTTCTTCCATAGGAACAGCTGATTGTCTCAGTACTTTTTCAACTCTTTGAGATGACATATGACAAAAGGAAGGTCCAGAGAGGTGGAGGGACTTGCCCAGGGTCACCCAATGACTCAGTGGTGGGATCGTGACAGAGAATATGTTTTCTTAACTCCCAGCCTAGTGTGCCAGTACGGTGATACTACTGTGCCACAAAATTCCATCGTGGGCTGTTTTTACTATCCTCATATAGAAATGTACAAATCTGATTATACATTTCTTGAAAGTAGAGATTCTGTCCTTTTCTCCTATCACCTTTAAATATTTATTCAGTGCAAGGCCAAGCATCTGGTAAGCACTCAGGAAGACTATGTTGAAAAATAAATCACTTAATAAATCAACAGACTGATTCTAGAATAATCAGTTCTTTTTAAATTCAGCTGTTTGTTTTATCTCATATAGGGTTTTGTATATAGACATATCATTCCTTCAATATTTACTGAATGCCTGTCATGTTCCAGGTACTGTGTTAGTTGCTGGAGATTAAAAGAGGAGTAATAAAATGTTGCCTGCTCTCAGGGAACTGAAAGTGTAGTGTGAGAGGCTGAAAAGTCAACCAGTAATGCTACGACTGTGCTATTAAACAATATGCGATGGGACATAGGAGGAGATAAAATGTGGCCAAAAATCAGGAAGGCTTCCTGGAGGAGAAGACAGTTGAGCTGAGTTTTTAAGGGTGAGGAGGAGTGATCCATATGCTAAGGGTGGAGAGGGTACAATATTCAGAAGTAACATCATGGGCAAAGGCAGAGCTCTAAGGTATGGCCACAATTTACTTGAGCATAAAATAATTCAGCAATTAAATCACATTTGTACATCTGAATCACAGAGTTCAAGTCCTCTGCTTCCCAGCTGATTCTAGCCTAACTCAAGTTTGACCACAGCAGAACACAGCACCCCAAATGCTGTCTGCCTTGCCATTGATTAAACCACCTGGATTTAGGGGCCCTATTTTGTAATTTTCTCTTGTCTAAAGTGGGTTTCAACTTTTTGTTGAGGAGTGTGGTTTTCACCTTGTTTCATGACTGTACATTTACATTCCCATTTTTGCCATCATTTTTGTTGCCAATGCTATTATTCTGGGCTTTTTTTTTTTTTCATGCAGCTGGAATAACATATGAGACACCAGCCTGGAGTGACAGTGTGCTTGACAAAAACAGAAATAGCCCAGCTCATATTATTTGCAAAGGAATTATCCCCTGGAGGTGATTTTTAATTTGGGGGTTTGCTGCAAAATGGAAACCTAAGGCTGCTTTGCAACCCAAATGCTTGTCTTACCAATCAATTATCAAAATGAGACTTGCTGGGTACTGTAGCAAATCTTTCTGGGCACTCTCCTTTAATGGGTCAAGTCCAAGTTGCCTCTGTTATTGGGAAAAGCTGGGGGCAACTGAGCATTTTAATTTGCTGGTGAGGGGGAAGGGATGACAGGGAAATAGGTTCTCATGTTCGGATAAAGAAAAGCACAAAAGGTGGGTGGAGCAGCCCTAAATTAGAGCCAGCTACCTCATCTGGGCACCAGTGGTGTGATGGTGGCTGTTTGTAAGGGATTAATAATTCAGCCCCAGGAATGAGGCTAGGGCTTACGCACAGCAGAAGCAAACTTGCATAAAGGTTAATTGGTATCTATCGGGTACTGGTAAGTGGTATTTATGCTATTTTGGTATTTTGGGGGGACTTGAGAGGAAATAGAAGCAAAGTTGAATGTGGAAATCCAGATAGGCCTTTTCTCGGCATGAAGATGTCATGAAATTGTTCTCCCGGCCCCAGCAGGGAGGAGAAAAAGGTGGCCTTAGAGCCTTGATGGGCTTGAGAAATGAATTCTGTGTCGCCTCCCTTGCAAGCCTTGCACATGCTATTTAAACTTGACATGTCATAAATCCAGTAGCAGCAAACAGGATGGCATTGGCTTGCTGTCCACTTTTATTTGTGTGGCTGCAGGAAGTGATGTTGGTGTGTGAGAGTGGTAGGTACCGCAAGCCACTCAGGCTAAGGGACTCTGGGGACCCTAAGATGCAGAGTTGTGGACCACTGTGTGATTTAGGGCATCCAGTTCCCTGTGTTACTGCATGGCTGGGCTTAGGATCAGGGCATTTTCCTAGCTCCCAGAATAATGACCCTTATTGCAGGGGAACTGGTGTTTGTGTTTCTGAGTTGTAATAATACTTCATGGTTAATATCTACATATAATCAGCTATTTCCCTTACTTAGCTCCTTGGGGACAGGACCATGTCTTGTTCATGTCTTTATCCTCAGCACAACCACAGCATGAGACACTTGGTATCCATCTGGGTCATGTTTGTTAAATGGATGGAAGTGGTAGGTCTGCACAGGGCTTTCTACAGGGCAGATGTCTTCAGTCTGTACCAGATCCAGCAGGCATTTAAGTGCAGTGATAATTTGAGGAGCTCTGAAAGATTTTCCTGAGTCCAACATCTCATTCTTGGCCTCTTTGACTGCTTGGACTTCCCCATTAGTCCAACACCCTGTGCATATTATCAAGTCTCCATTTCACTGGTGCCTCTTCATTTTTCAATAACTAACAAAAACATCTTGTTATGGAATCCAAGGACTGTCAGTCGGCTCTGGCTTTTGCTTGAGGCTTAATGTTTTCTTGACAGCATTCACAACATTCTTCTAAGAAAGAGTCTGGCTCAGAAGAAGAGCTCCTAAGATTTTCTTTTTCCTTTTCCTCTGGTCTCCTGTGCAATCAGAGCATGCACCAAAATGTCACTTCTCAGATAAGTGCCACAGTACAGAGGTCAACTCTGCTGGTCTTGGGAGTATCAGTATACACTCTTACTCTTGATCACATGCTTCATGCAGGACTGAATTTTAACATTTTTAGGGCAACTTCTTGGACTTCTAGGACTACAGGTGTGTGCTGCCACACCTGGCTAATTTTTCTATTTTTATTAGAGACGGGCTGCTCTTGCTCAGGCTGGTCTTGAACTCCTGAGCTCAGGCAATCCCCCCACCTTGGCCTCCCAGAGTGCTAGGATTATAGGTGTGAGCCACCACACCCAGCCTTGTTGCAGTCTTATCCTCTGTAAAGTGGGCTAAAAATTGTGCCTCTCTCATATGATTATTAAGAGGCAGATGGTGGTTAAGGGTGTGGTCTCTGAAACCAGATTCCCTGGATCTGAATCTCAGCTCTGTCATTTCCTGTGTGACCTTGGGTAATTCACTTAACTTCTCGGTGCTTCAGTTCCAGCGTCTTTAAAGCAGGGATCATAATAGTATCAATATGTAGGGCTATTGTAAGAATCAAGTTAATATAGACAAAGCACTTAGAGCACAGCCTGGCATCTTAAAAGTTCTATACAAGTTTTAGAAATTACCACTGAAAAAATTAAGTGAATGATACATGCAAAGTCTCTTGAAGGGTGTCTGATACATGCTAAACACTCAATAACTATTTGCCAAGGCATCTAGAACAAAGAGTGGGTCTTCAATAAACGTTAGTCCCTTTCTCCCCTGTCCCAGGTGTGTGGAGTGGGAAGCCCTTTCCTTCCCTCGTTTACCTAACATATGCCCAGCCCTGGGCCAGGTAGGCAGGTAGGGAAACCCTGAAGCTCAGGATTGGGGAAAGGGGGTGGGGATTGGGTTTATAACGTGGGTTGAGAGGCCACATGCTTCAACAGCACTCTTTTGATTAAAATAAAACTACAAAGCCAAGCAGAAGTACTGCTCTAAGCATTCCTATTTTGGGTCAATATTCTATGAGGAAACAAAGGAAGCGTGGGCTGAATTAAAGCAGCATTTATAAATACTTTAATAATGATGAATAAATGATTCATCAAAGTTGCTTTGCTAAGTAAATTATTCCAAGATGCACAGAGACCTGTCGGCAGGATTGTGAACTAGTTAATAGAAATGTTATCACAACTTGCGAGGCAGCACTTCAGAGCCCAAGCTGTTATTCATGCCTCTGCACATCCTAGCATAATTTAAGAAAAAGAGAAATTTACTTATCGGCTCTTAATAAAGTATTTATGCTACCTTAATGTGAAATGTTACCAAAATTATTTAGTGACTTATTGATTTAGCTCGGTTTTATGATCCACTCTTGGCATTCTTTGAATGGCAAAGTTAACTAAGGCAGCATGGCCTTTGATTTAAACAGTTCTTGTCTCTGGTAAATTCTCCGAGTCTCAGGAAACCTTGCAGGGGGCTGGGGTAGGGATGGAGGGATTGGAGAAGGGCCTCGGGGCTTCCCTGGAGCATAGAACAAACATGTGGGGTCATGTGGCACACCTGGATGTCCTTGGGGAGACTGTCATGAACCTATGAATGGTCAGAGTTGGAAGGAACTTTTACGTCTTCTGGCCCAAGTTTCAAACAGGGAAACTGAGGGCCAGAGAGGCCAAAGGACTCACTGAAGTTCACACAGCTGAAGCGTGGCAGAGTCCTGGACCTACTATGTTGTGAAATCCCGATCTCATGAAAACGCCCTCTGCCAGTTAGCTTGCATCTTAGCATGACTTTATAGGGAGTCATGGAGGGACAACTGAGGACATAGAATTCACCTCCATCTCCTCATTTTACAGAGAGGGAAATAGAGGCACAGAAGGGGGAAGTGTATCTTCCAACTTCATACAGAAAGTCAGTGGAAGACTGGGAAGGGAGCCTGAGACTACTGACTCCGAGCCTAGTGTGCCCGTGTGTGCAATGTCTACAGTATATGTGTGTGTGTGTGCATGTGTGTGTGTGTTTGTGTGTGCATGCACGTGTGTACTTGCTCTTTGCACTTTAAATCTCATTTTGCACAGTGTAATTAAAGCCTTCCCCACCTGCTAAAGAATGGAGACTTCAGGAAGTACATGGGAAAAAACTGGTGGCAGAGAATAGTCTTGAAATCTTAATACACAGGTGAATGCCTACTCTGCTTAGTCAGAGAGTGAAGCTGAACTTGTTGTCTCTCGATAATTAGGGAAAAGGAGACAGAAAGACCCACAGCTGTAGAGAAGATGAAGGAGCGATCTGGAGCCAGGGCAGCTGGCTAGGGAAACCTGCTGACAGCAGGATCAGGGTATCCAGGTGCAGACCTTCCTGCTCTGTTACATTTAGTCCTCGAGGCAGGGGCAAGAGCTCAGGGCAGCTCAGCTTTGCCTCTGGCTGCATTAGAATCAGAATGGGCTTAGAGCAGCAGATGCAGAGACCACCACGGTGGCTCTCCCAGGGGCCTGGCCTTGCTGCTGATGGGATACAGGCCGCCTTGGTTAAGGGTGGGCCAAGGCTTCTGCTCGGAAGATTTTTCTTTGGGGATTTATAAATCAGCCAGCAAAGACAGCCAATTTCATGCTGAGATGTCATATTGAAGGCCTCCACCCAAGATCAGCTGCTGGTTGACTGATTCCCTGTCTGGAGCCTGGGCAGGTCCTACCCTAAACTGGGACATTAGCAAAACTTGGCTTTTGATGCTTTCTACTCAGCCCTTCTTTATTATTTTAGTCCCACCTCTGCTCCCCTGGCAACCTTTTTCCATGTTAAAGGGTTCACCAATAACTCTTCTACCCTAGGGTACCCTGACAAGAGTTGTTGCCCCTTAAACAGAATATCCTGCAATTTGGCCATGTTGCCATAAGGGGGCGGTAGTTCCATTGCTCAGGTGCTGTGAATGGTAATGTGATAGGTGAAAACTAATAGCTGCAGAGTGTTTAGCTTGGCATTGTATTTTTTTTGTCTTTAATCTTGAATTTGTCACAAATATTTTAACAGTAGGAGACTGCCAATTAAAAATTCTGACTTGGGACTTCCTTTGAAATGTCAGGACATTTGGCAACATTTGCTTGGGCTGACAGTGGCTGGGGCTGTGTAGGGGTTGGCCCCTTGGGACAGGGCACGCAGCCTCCTGTGGCCACTGCCGTCACCTGGTTGGAAATCTCTCATTTACATTATCTGTCTGTTTCCCAAAGCTTCTGTTTAAGCTTTAGGCATATTTGAGTTATAGATAAATATTAATTAAAAAAAATTAAATAGCGTAGCTTTAAAAAATTAAAACCTCTGAATTTAGGTGACTAACAAGGTCCACATTTAAATAGGATGCCTTAGGATCAACTTTCAAGTAGACAAAATATAAGATTCTTTTATATCTTTTTTATTATACTTGTCCTAAACTTGTGCCAGTTTCAACTTCCAGAGTATACCCACTTTCTCTTACGCCTATGATGACCAATCATCCCTGATTGCCTGGGGCCGGGGGGTTTCCTAGAATGTGGAACTTTCAGCGGCAAACCAGGACGTAGTGTTTGCCTTACCTGTGGTCCACTCTCTGCCTGGAACTCCTCGCCTTTGCCTGGGTCCGTCCTGACTACCCCTCTCCCCACAGCCTGTACCAGGTGCCCCATTTCTCCCTGCACCGCACTCTGCGTCTGCTCACCTGTCTGCTCCCTGCTGGACCCTGGGATCCTGGGCAGTGGCCCAAGGTCGCTCCAGGTTGTGTTCCCAGCACACGGCACAGTGGTTGCTTGGGGTCAGTAAAGTCCCTGCTCACACATTCTCCATTCTCAGGAGGACCAGAATTGCTCCAAACTGGATCAGACACAGATTGCAGGGAGAGATGAGATTAAGACGAAGAGTGGACCTCCATATCGAGTGATTTAGTTATGGAGGACATCACCATAGGTCATTAAGATTCAGAAAGGCAGCCCTGCTCTTTAAGACAAGAAATGATGTGAGCTGGCTCTTTAGACCTCGTTCTAACCTGAGACTTGGTGGCTTTTTGAGAGGGCAATGAGAGCACAGGGGAGTGCCCTGGGTGCATTGGAGCAACTGAGCGCTCCCTGCCCAGTGGGAGGGAAGGGGATTCATGCCAGGGACAGCTCTGCCCACCGCTGGCTCTCGCATGGTCACATGAGAGCCTGGGATGGAGTCAGTTTCTCCTGCTCCTACATTTTCTTCAGGCACCAGGCTTCCCAGTCTGAGTGCCATGATGGGACCATGATGAATTGCTGAGCTGTTGCCCACTCAGGCACCTGGGCAGCCAGGTAGGTCCTACAGCAGGCAGGATCCCCAGGCTGGGGACCTCTGACCTCCAGGGCTGTCCCTCACACTCACCTCAGTCTTCACAAACAGTCTCATGCTCTGTCTGCCTTGACTTGAAACGGGTGAGGAGTCTCTGTCTTCTCCTTCACTCGTGGGACCACCAGCTGCCTGGGTGACATCCCAAACATACCATGGCAGAGTGGGTCTGACCTGAAGTCCAGAGGCCTGGGCTCCAGTCCTGGCCCTGCCTCCTGCCAGCGAGAGTGTCTCAGACTGTCCTACTTCCTACGCATGGCATGTGAGTGACTGTCAAAATTCCATGCAAATTACCCATGCAGGTGGTAAGAATACGTCGTTAACGTTTTTGTTTAATATGTTCCATTCAATATTCAACAAATATTTTGGGGGGAGCCTTTTCTGGGCCAGGCTCGATAGTGCTGGGGCTACAATGGTGAGAGGAAGCCGGTTTGGTCCCTGCCTTCACGAGGTCCACCTTCTAGCTGTTTCTGACCCTCTGTTAGGGACGAGCTCAAGCCCACCCCTCCCAAGCTTGTCCCCGAAGTGGGGTAATGATGCTACCTTGCTGTGTGAAGGGCAGACTCTCAGCCCAAGTTCAGTGCCAAGAGCACATACCCTGTGGCATTCTGCCTTCTGCCACTACCCTCACCTCCACCTGGGGCTACTGCTGCGCACATTCATGAGTGTGTTAACAAACCAATTGAAGAGACATCACCAAGGAGACTGCCGGGGCCTGAATGCGTCTTGCACTCCCTGGGCACTGTCTTTCTGACATCTGGTGTGTTTTTGACACTTGTGCCATCATTTCAGCTCTCTCTCCTTCTGCTGACGATCTGTTCTGTCACCGCCCAAATGCCTCCTTTCCAAGAGGGCCCAGGGGCAGCCCCGATGACCGAGGACGCATTGGTTTCCAACACCCACGACTCCAGCAAAGAAGAGATGTGAGTGTCTCTCTGGGGCGACCGCAGCATCTTTTGTTGAACGAAGTACCTTTCATGTGAAGAAACGGCAGCAAGATAAAATGACACGTTGCTAATGATGTACTTTATGGACTGCCATCTGTCTCCGGAAAGGTCAGAGAAAAATGGCAGCTTGGTTGCAGGCGATTGGGCGGTGGCGGTGGTCGGGCGACAAATGGCTCTCGTCGGAACCTGACAAGGAGGCTTGGTGACATCATATAAATGCCCTAATTGGGAAGTGGTCAATCGAGCGGGCCTGACTTCTGAATTTGATGTGTCAATAAACAAGCTCAAGGTGAGATGCCGGATCAATACCACAGGACAAGAACCATCCGGCAAATTTACTGCAAAGTAATTGGGTGCAAAATGACTCAACCCAACCTTCACACCGCCAAAAAGCAAACAAACGGCTGGTCCACCGGCAACCGTTTGTACGTGTCAGCGGCTGCCTATGCACACTCGCTGCCTGCTAATGCGCCCGGGGACAGGGAGTCCCCAAAAGGGACAGAAAACCACGCACCCTGTAGGATGGCGCTGGCTCCAGCAGAAGCTTTCTCACAGTTGGGGAGCATTATCCAGATGCTTCTATCAGGAATCATCTTAAATATAATATGATAACAATAACGATAATAATTATATATCCATTTTTTATTTTGATCAGGTTGCAAAACACACGTGACACAGAGGAAATACCATCTATATCTGTATCTACTTTTGGTTGAGATGGTGGGGCTGTTCTCTCCACCTCTGAGTGCAGGGAAAAGGGAATACAGATTCTCTGTTGCTCTAACTTCAGGTGTCCTGGCCTGGACGTGGCCCAGCGGTGGGCAAGGCGTCCCCCGCAGAGCTTCCTGCTCACTGTCCGGGCCCGCCAGGCTCTGAGCAGGGTGTGCTGGAGCTGGCTCGTGCCGGCGCACAGGAGCCGATTGTTAAATACGCTGGAATTTTATGAGCTGGCTGTTTAACAGTTGTTACACTTGGCCATGGTGGGAGCAGCCATATCGCGGGAATCAGCAAACGCCGACATCAGGCCCCCCGAGAGTCATTCACTAGCACATCAGTGGGAGCAGGGCGAGGTCCCAGCGTGTGGGATCCAGCCAAGGAAGGGTGAGTCCAGGCGGCGGGGGCTGCACCCTCCGAGGTGGGCCGGCTGCCGGGGAATCACACTTGGGCCTGTGAGGTCTGGGCCTCCCCGAGAGGTGCTAAGAACAGCAGGACAGTGAGCGGCCAAGGAAGAAATGCCATCCACATCCTGACCAGCGTTTCTCAGAGGGGACCAGTTTAGGGAACCTGCCTGGGATAGGAGACAGAGCCGTGGCCGGCACCAGCCTTCCCGCCCCGCTTTGCCCTTTACTGGGTACATGTCTAGCACCGGTAATCACCCGGTGGGGCCCAGAGGGTCCTATGGCCCCTGACATATTAGAACACTTCTGTATGGGCTGCCCACGCCCCGGGAGCACCCTGTCCACGACTCCGGTCCCTCCCCTGCCTGAGACCTCTCCATCCCCCCATCTCCTCACAGTCCCACAGCCAAAGGGCCAACCCCTGGCACACCTGGCGCAGGAGCATTTGGGAGGTCAGTGGGGCATGATCTACACTGTGAAGCACCTCTGGGTGCTGGGGTATAAACTGCAGTGAGGCCTGCGACCACCATCAGACCGCCGGGATGGGTGTGGCTGCCGGCCAAGGTGGGCCGAGCCCCCGGGCACGGGAAGCCGTGAGCTCCCCCGAGAGAGGCAGGTGGCCAGCGCCAGCAGCCGACAGCCCAAGTTCAGCCCTTGGCTAGGCTGCCGACTGAGGCCAGGTGGCCCGAAGCAAGTCACTGGACACGTCCACACCCCTGTGCCCCATCCGTGAACTGAGGTGACTAGAAGATCCCCCTTGGTGGGCTGCTGTGAGGACTCAATGAGCTCATTCCTAGAAGGTGCCTGGAACACATGCGGCTCTTAGGTGTGAGCTCTTGGGCTCACATTCTCCCTTGAATAGGATGTTTATTGTTCTCGTACATTCTAGTACAATTTTAGGGGCCTAACAAATTGTTCAATAAATGAGAGGGAGAGTCTTGCGGTGACAAATGCCTGAGAGGAGAAGCCAGGAGGTGCAGGGTCCTGACCCGGTTCTGTGATCACCATGCTGGGCGCCTGGGGTCAAGCCCCTTTCCCTCTCTGGGCCTGAGCCACCTCATTTTCGGATGAGGGGTTGGACTAGACAATCTCTAAGGTGACTTCCAGCTTTACTATTTGGGTGAAGGTTTGTGAAAATGCTTTTTGATGGACACCCGTTTTGCAGACGAGAGGGACTTAAATCTCCTCTTGCTCGGAGTCCCTGTGGGACCGGAGGGGCCTGGGCCCATCAGTGTGTGTGGCCTGGAGAGGGGCAGGACTGTCACAAGAGGGGCTGGGCCCTGCCAGGTGACCTCTGGCCTGACCTCCAGCCCTCTGGGCCTCACCTGCCCCTTCAAACCCCCCGCTCGCTCGCTGGGTAAGAATATTCCGTGTCCTCCCTGGCTCACTCCTGGGAGCATCAATCACACTGGCTATTTTCTTCTTTGACTTAAGAGGATTATCCAGACTGGATGTTTTACTTTGTCAGTATTACACTGTGACACTTCCCTTCACCGGCCCCACCTGGCCTGGGGACTGGGCCAGCCGGCCTTTCTCCCAAGTCAAATGCTTTTCTGACGTCCCAAATTTTTATGTCAGTGTCCCGGGATCTTTGCAGGCAGGAAGGGGCTGACTGGGGGAGGGGGGAGGCGTGCAGGATTGGAGTTCCTGCCCTCCATCCACTTGCCCCCGTCGTGCCTGTTAAAGGAGACTCCTTTGCCGGTGTAGCTGGAGTGCCTCAGCCTGCACAAAACAGAAACCCGGTGACTTAATGTCTTAAAAAAAAGAAGGGTGTTTTTTTTGTTTGTTTGTGTGCTTTTTACAATTTACCCCAAATAAGAAATATGGTGGCTGATAGAATCAGTCAGTGGCTCTTGACCAGAGTGCCAAACATTCAGGGTAGGAAGAAAGAGATGTCACCAGCAGGCGTCTGCTCATTTCTCAGTGTCTGGACTGTGTCCCGTGACCTCCAGCTGCAGAGGAGGCTGTAGAGGCGTGTATGCTGGGGGTAGCTACGTGAGAAGGGGATAGGGGCAGAGGTTGCACGTGATGAGACTCGGTTCACACCAGGATAGGCCAAAAGGGAGCTTGGTCAGCTCCCGTAACCAAACGTCAGAAAGGCCAGGGTGCGCTGGGCCTCCAGGGTTGCTGGGGCTGGTTCCTGCAAGCTCTAGGGCTCAACTTTGCATTTTTCTGGCACATTGACTTTTGTCTCTTGGATAGCCTTCCTCCTCCCTGTACCTGAAACCCAGTGTGGCCTCCAGGGAGAGGACAATCTCAGGGAGGTGTCTCGCATGGCCTGGGGTACATGGCTACCCCTGGGCCTCAACCCTGGCCGGGGAGGGTGCCTGCTGTCAACTGGTGAAGTCGTGACACCTGCACTGGACCCACAGGTTAGCGACGGGGCCTGGGGGGAGCATTCATGAGAAGAGGAAGGGGGGGTGGGCAGAGGGCGATGGTTGTGCCAACACCAGGGCCACAAGATACCCCAGAGAGCCTGGACTCCGAACTCCAGAGAGGTGAGGGGACTTGGCCTATGTCGCATGGCAAGTTAGTGGCTGCGGCTGAAACCACGGCTTCCATACTCCTTCTTGTCTCTCCTGCAGGGTGTCCCAGCCTCGGCACTACTGACACATGGGGCTGGCCAGTTCCTAGCTGTGGGGCCATGCTGGACTCAGCTCCTCGGTTCCACAGGAAGAGGAGGCTGGCCCTCGGCGCCTGACCCTGCTCTGTCCTGGCGGAGGTGGGAGACCCTGGGGGTTTGCAAGAAGAACTGTCACTGAGTCACGGGACACAAGCTGTCCTCATTCCCCCATTCTAGTGGAGGCTGGGGATGGATTTATTGCAGGTCAGGTCAATTTCAAGAGCTTGGGTGGGGCAGAAAGAACCTGAGCAGAGGCCAAGTTCATGAGGAATGTGATGGAATCTGGGTGAGACACCTCGGGGCTGAAGTGGCTTTGCAGATACCCCACTGCCACGTTCTTCCCTCTTTTCAGGCCGGCTTTCAGGCCGGGCGGCCCCGCACAGGGCTCTGCCTGGAGAGGAGGCACAGGGCTGGCAGCCAGGTGAGGAGGTGGAGGCTCCGTCACTGTCTTTTGCTTCCTACGGCTGCCCCCAGTGAGACAACACTTGTCATGGTGAATCTCTTGGTTCAATCTGAAGGTTCTGGATTTCTGATTCGTGTCTTTGATCTTCCATCAGCATCGTCATATATTTACCCCATATTCTGCTGAGGGGAATTCAACAAGAACTAGGCATGTGCCCAGCCTGGAGGAGAGGCCTATGGGAAAGAAAAGCTATGGCTCCTACTTTCATTAATGTGTGAGGCTGATACACAAGAGATAGTAAAAAAAAAAAAACCTGTGATGGAGATATAAATAAAATATATTAAGTAGATTATCAGTGAAGGGGAATTTGTGTGCTTTATTTGGGATTAAGTTAGTGTTAACAGTGTTAGCTATCCTGGAGGGCTTCCTGGAGGAGGCAAGGAGGCAAGCATTCATTCCAGTGGGAGGAACTCCAAGTGACTACGAGGCAGGGCAAACCCCGGCACAGGGTGGGTGTGGCTGCTGCACAGCCCGCCTCGCGTGGCTGGTAAGATTTCATACAAGCATTTCCCAGTTGTCTGTGTCGTCGCCAGCAGCACCTTCCTGGGCTCCGCAGGAGGCGGCTGGCGCACTGATTTGCCATGGACACTTTCCCCGAGGCCATTACCTGCCGCTCCGTTTCTCTAGGAACAGCCGATCTCCACGGCAATTTCATTTCCGCTCAGGTTTGTGTTTCACACAAGGCTGAGTTTCCTTCCACCTTCAAGTGTCCTTCCCCTTTCCCATTTCACGCTCCTGTCCCTAAATAATGTTTGCATTTTCTATTAATAGGACCGTCTTGATTGTGGCTGGTCCAGCTGACCTACTTTCTCCAGTTTTCTGTTCCTGATTCTCTTAGCACTGTCTACTCTTCAGTCGTTTACGCCACGTATGGTTATGCAGCTCCTGCTGTTTAGAGACGGCCAAAAAAAAAAGTGTAAAATACAGTCCCAGGCTCCGGAGAGCCTAGAGTCTAGTTGGGAAGTCAAGACAGATGCTTGTGCCACAGTGATTTAACCAGGTAATGCAGTGCCTTCTGGGTGCCAGGAGGCACTACCCACGTGTACATGCCTGCTATGCCTGCTGCTCAGGGAAAGGAGAGAGCCCAGGGCTGGGTAAACCCTGGAAGTCCTCCTGGAGGCGGTGGGAGCTCTATGAGTTGTAATATTTTTCCAGAGAGAAGATCCCACAGGAGCAAACTCTTTTGCTCCCAGGTCATGGTTTCTTAATTCATCAGGAAGAGAACAGGGCCCAATGGAGAGAGCGTTCGCAGCTTTGCCAGCCACTGAAGCCCCCAGCTCATTGCTCACCTTCTCTGCCAGAGCCAAGTGGGTCTCCACCCTGCATACTGCCCACCCTGCCATCTTGACGTGGTTGCCCATTTCTTCCTGGCTCTCCTCCTACACCAGATTCAGATTGACCTTTGGACCTTTGCTTACACAGTTCTCCTAGATACAATAGCTTTCCTGTCTTCTCTAACGCTGTAGTAGATTCAAAAACAATCCACTTTCTTCCCACCCGCTCCTTCCCTCTCCATACACACATACTTCCTTGCCCCGCTGATGTTGGGCCTGGCTAGGTGACTTGCTGTGACTTCACGTCTGCCCCTTGGAGCCAGGCCCAGCGAAGCCCAGCCTGGATCAGTGTCCTGTGGACACACAAGTAAAAGGAAATGATTGTTGTTTTCAGCCACTGAGTTTCAAGATGGCTTGTTATGCAGCATTAATGTAGTAATAGATGATGGATACAACCACCATTGCAGGAGTTCTCCTTTTCCCATTTCTTTAGGGCCCAAAGTTGCTTCCTTCAGGAAGAACTCCCAGATTGACATTGTCTAAATCTCTCTGTTCATCTGCTGCGTGCCACTCTACTTTCACGGACTCTGCCTCTGTGTAGTCTATGAGTGTACTCTCTTGCCATCTCCCATGTGGGCTTCCTGCCTTTGTAAATGTGCTGGGAGCTTGAAGAGGGCCGGGCATGTCTCTTTGGTGTCACTGTGTCACTGTAGGAGCCAGGCACAGTGAAGGCTCCCAGAGCCACCCAATGCCTGAAGAAAAGCACAGGCTAGTTCTGACATCCTTGGGATGGACTGCCTTGGGTTCCAATGTCACTAAGGCATTTAGTGTCGAGTCTGTGTTTCCAGAACGCCTGGCGGTTGGGTGCAGGCTGGGTTCCACAGGTGTGGCATCCAGGGATCAATCGGGGATGTGCCGGTGCACTTGGCCTGCTGACCTCACCGGCCACCTGAGCTTCAGCAAAGCAATTTCCACCACTGGACTCGTTCCCAGGAAATGCCGTGGACCTGGAGTTCCTGGGCTCTGTGCCCGTCTTTACGGGCGTGGGAAAGATAACCGTGCCCTGGCCCATCAAGCCGTGGGTGTTCTCTGAGGAGACTGGTGCCCCCTAAATATTCACCCAGCAATGTCCCCCCTGGACATGGCCTCCTTTGCTGGGTTGTTCCGCACTCCCTCAAACGCACACATCCTTGCCTGCCAGAGCTGCCCCCAGCCCGCCCGGCCACTTCCTCTGGGAAACCTTGTCACCCCCAGGCAGAATTCATGTTTTCATTCCTAGGTGCTCCCATAGGCCTTGATTTATTCATATTTTTGGGCACTTGGAATTACATCACATTCTAGATACTTGCAAAAACTCTCTTGAAGGCCTCTAGACCAGGAGCTCCCACCCGGGCAGGGGCGACTGTTGACTCATCTCTGGGCGTCCTTGGTCCTTCGAGTACTGCCCGGGCGCAAGGGGCAAAGAGAAACGAGAAGGCGAAAACCGATGAGAAGGTTCCACAGAGACTCTGAAGACTTGAGGGTAGTGGAAACCGTTCCTGTTTCACAAAAACCTGTGACGCCCAAGGGATGCCACTTTGCAGGTGGCGGAAAGGGTTGAAGGACAGCTTCCCGAGGGCTGAGGTGGATTTCTGGATGAGAGTATTAAGGGGTGCAGGTTGTCAAGGGGATAATGGTTCATTTGTTTGGAGCCTGGGCTGAGGATGGCCTTTCGGGTGACGAGTGCAGCTGCCGACGGGTGTGGGGGTGTGTGTGGGGGTGCTGCTGCAGGGCCAGCTGTGTCTGGATAAAGCCAGGTCTCTGGGCTGATTTGGGAGCACAGGGTATAAGGGTTGAGAGGCAGCATAATGACACTAGCGAAGTGACTCTTTTACAGATGAGGAAACCAGAGCCCGGGAGTGCAATGTGTCACCTCAGCTCACCCAACCAAAATAGTGGCAGAGCCAGGACTAGAGCGCAGGTCTTCAGGGCTCTAGGAACCGTGTGAAATCGTTCCTGAGGACAGTGAAGGGACTGAGTGGACCTCAGGGGACACGGGCGAGTGCTTAGGAAGAAGGGATGAGGTCATCCGATGGCAGATACCCACTCCCTGGTCAGCGTCATGCCCGGGGCACAGCTGTTTGTTCGCTTCCGGTGACTTCCGTGGCAGTTGAGTCTTGCCCGGGGCGCTGGAGAAGGAGGACACACCATTGCCGGATGTTTTAATATCTCTTTCTTCTGCCTTTCTCCTTTGCTCCCTCCTGAGCTCCCCCTCCTCTGCCTGCATCATATTGAATCACCAGGGTGTGAAATATAATAAAGCATTGTACCGTTCAATCTGTCGGCTATTCCTTAAAGGTGTACTCCAGGTAAATATCCCCTTGGCCTGTGAAAAATGAGCTTACCTGCAACAAATGACTTTGATGAACCTCAGGAGCCGGCCCTCTATCATTCTTTTCCAATTGGCTTCCCCAGCCGAGCATGATTTCCCTGCACAAATTTGTCTTGCTGAAGGAAGAGTTTCTCTAATTCACTCCCCTCCCGGTGCCCCAGCTTCCCAGCCTGGGCGTCCCTTTATCCGGCCACCACTCACAGAGATGTCGTTCTTCTGGAAGCCGGGAACGCTTCACACCGTCATCAAGGGCTTCACCGGGTCGATCGAAGTCAGAATCCAAATCCATCAGTCCTTCCATGAGCACTTACTGGCTGTGGCAGGCTGGGAGGGGACTGACCCTGGATTTGTGGAATGGGCATCACTCATGCTCCACCACTTCCTAGTCCTGCAGCTCAGTGTCCTCACCTGTGAAGTGGGGACAGGTAACACACCTGGTCTTCCTACTTCACAGGGATGTCTGAGTAGCCAACATGCTTTAACATGTGAAGACACTTCCAAAAGTGTGAATCACTGTGCAGATACAAGACTTATTACTATTACTGTTGGTCCAAATCCTGTAGGGGAAGAAAGAAAAGTTTGTTCATTTATTTCATTAAAAGTTCATTTGTTCATTCAACAAATATTTACGGAGTACCTACGGGGTGCCAGGCATTGTGCAGGGCAGTGGGGGTGGTTTAGGAAGTAAAAGGGACAAAACGCCTGCTCCCAGGGAAGTTAATGGCATTTCCTTACTATCTGGTTGTGATGACAAAACCAACCTGCATAAGAACCAGCTGTAGGACAAAAGGGTGTATCGTATTTTGGGGAACTAAATCAGGTACCTTAAAATATAAGTCCATATTACCTGAGTACCTAATATGCTATGATGTGTAATTTTATTTAATTTTCAGACAACTATGCAGGTTAAGCATGTTTACAGAGGAGGAACCTGAGGCTTGGAGAAGGAAATAATTTTCCCAAAGTCCGGGAGGAGAACTGGGATGGAGACCGGAGGCTGTCGGCCCCTCCAGGGCTCCTCCGCCTCCACCCCAGGCCCCCAGCCTCCTGTCTGCAGACTCAGCCTGGGCTGTGAGTTCAGGGGCCAGTCGTGCTCACTCACCGTGACTGCAGTGGTCTGAAGAAACTTCAAAGACGAAGTTGCCTCTCACTTGGCTTTGAGGGAAAGGGAGAGTTTGCATGAGCTCGGTGGGCAGAGGAGGGGCTTCCTGCTGGGGCTGGAGCTGGGGGGTGTGAACCCCACAGGTGGTGGGAGGAGAGGAGCCGGCAGGGTGGAAGGCCAAGGTGAAGAGTGAGGTTGGAGAGAGCCAGACCACGGAAGGCCTCAAAAGTAAGGCCGGGAAGCATTCCTGTGCAGAACGGGAAAGGGGAGGGCATTTTATTGTTAAAACAAGAAGAAGACCCCGTTTCTGCCCAACATGTTCATTTCACAGCTCTCTACACCGGAAGCGTGGTTAGCCTGCCACATCTGAGTGATGCTGGGTAATGAACGTCTTTCCTCTGGGCCTTGGTTTCCCCATCTGTAGGAGGAAAGGGAAGGAACAGAGGGATGCTGAGGCTCCTGCTGACTCTGAGATGTCTTGATTTTGAGATTCCATAATGAACTCGAAAGCACGTATGTATATGCAGATCACAGCCACGTACCTGCGAGGGCTGTTTTTCCTTCTCTGCCATTGTAATTTTAGATAAGTGCCAAATGCCTCTTTATTCTCAAATATAAAAACATCGGGAAGATTAAGCCATAGCCTGTCTCATAATAATCTGGGCATCCAATTCCAGCTTTCTGATGAAACCACCACTGTTAGAAGAAAATTGGAAAGTTTAATATTTGCAAAAACAAACAAATAATCCTCCCCCCACCCTTGAAGGAGGCTGAATGTGTTTGGTGACTTACTGTTTCTCTTCCCGGTTTCTTGATACATGGAGCTTTATGTTGGGACATTCGGGATTTCTGGAAACGGTGCTGTGGTTACAGTCGTCATGTGGGTCCAGTCTCTCCTTTGAGGGTGGATCCTGGGTCGGAATCAACAGATCTGTGGCCTCCATAAGAGTTGAGCCTTAAGTAGCAAAAGGACTTAACGCAGTTCAGGTTAGTTACAAAACTAACGTGAGCTACTTGATGGACTTATGCAAAATGCTACTGCTGCTGATGAGGAAGAAGCACATTTAATGCTTATGCGTCAGGCAGGCTCCTAGCACTTTCCTTGCATTAATTTATTTCATCCTCCCAACAGTCCTCTGAAGTGAGTGCTATTGTTACCTTCATTTTGCAGAGGAGAAGCCTGAAGACCAGAGAGGTTAAGAAATTTGCCCAAGGCCACACAGCACTGCGATGGGATCTGAGTCTGGCAGTCTGGCTTCAGAGCACTGGTCTCCCGTGATGCTTTACTGCCTTGCAAGGAATCAGACTGCTGCACTCGGGAAGCACTTCGCATCGCTCACTCTCACTCACCCTGTGTGGCTTTTCCTCCATTCTTCAAGCAGGCCCATGCCACACAGTCAGCTGAATGACTTACTTGTTTGGGCATCTGACCAGCAGACACCGAGTTTCACCATTGTTGGGCACCTACAGGTGCCAAGGATGCCAAGATGAGGAAGACAGGCATCTTCCCCGGGCAGTCCATGCACCCGTGTGATGTGGCACAGTGTGCTGGGGCCGTGCTGGGCCTGGGGGAAGGAGTGACACTCTTTCCGGAGGCCGTGCAGGGCTGCGGATGCCTCACATCCCCTCGTCCCTTCTCACCACTGCCCTCCTGTCCTCTCACCAGCAGGTTTGCTAACCCATGACTTCCTCCACGTGTGGGGCTGCGTGCACCTCCTCTCTGCTCCATACGCACCACCCCACTATCTTCTTCACTCTTTCCTCCAGCACCTTTTTGGGTGGCCTTCTCCTCACCCTCCTGTGGCCAGTGGGTCACCGCCACCCCGTCCTGCTCCGATGCTCGGCACTAGGGCAGCTCTGACTACAACCTCCTCTTAGCATCACCAGGTGGGTAAAACTGTAAACCAGGAAATTTTAGCTGAAGTGGGTGTATTAGTCAGGGTTCTCTTGAGGAACAAAACCAGCAGGATGTGTGAGTGTGTGTGAGTGAGTGTGTGTGTGTGTGTGTGTGTGTGCATTGTCAGGCATTGGCTCATGCAATCAGGAAGGTTGAGAAGCCCCACAATCTGCAGTTGGCAAGCTGCTGACCCAGGAGAGCAGACAGTATAAATTCTAGTCCGAAAGCCGGCAGGCTTGAGCCCCAAGAAGAGCCAGTGTTTCAGTGCAAGTCTGAAGGCTGGAAGAGACCAATGTCCCGGCTCAGTTAGGCGGGAGGAGTTCCCTCTTACTCAGCTGTTTTTGTTTTGTTTACGTCTTCAGTTGATTGGGTGAGGCCCACCCACCCTAGGGAAGGCGATCTGCTTTACCCACAATTCACTGATTGAAATGTTAATCTCATCCAGAAACAGCCCATGGGTTCTCCACCTTTTTGGGGGGTTACTGGAGCAATAGGCATTTCTATTACAATGCAGTTTTCATGGTGCAGTGGCAAGAAAAGTAGCTGAGGGATTCAGGAGGTCTGTTTGAACCTTAGCTCTGGCACCTTCCCTCCCAACTGGGAAACTTTAGTAGGACTCCTGTGTCCCCGTAAAGCTTTTCTGGTTGGGGAGAGAAGCAGGGAATACAGCCCCCCCCACCCCGCATGCTGGGGAGAAGGGGTGTCTCCCAAAGCGGAGGGGAGGTTTCTTTTCTGTGCTGAAATGTGAGCAAGTCCACTGTTGCCACAGGCCTCAGGCTGCATCTTCCAGTCTAGCAATAACGAAGTTGATTCTCCCTCCATCGGACTTGGCTGCTTCTGAGTCATTGGTCTGGGAAGAGAAGTATTATTTATGGACCTCTCAGATCTCATTAGGAGTCACTTCCTAAGTAAAGCAGAGGACAGGAGCCAAACCCTTCCAAAGCAAGGCTGCTCAAAGGGAATTTACAAATCATCTGTGCTGTCACCCCATTTCGTGGATGGAGAAACTGAGACCAAGAAGGGGAAAACTAACAATTGGCCACGTTACTCCCGGCAACCCTCCAGGATTGGCGTCATGACCTGATCTTACCAATGCAGACCCAGTGCGGGGAAGAGTGTGCCACAGCTGGTGGCAGAGCTGGGGTTCAGACAGGTCTCCTGAGTCCTTTGTGTACTTTGGTTTGTTTCCACTGTACCTTGGGGGCCATGTGTATAAAGCTACATTAAAAAAAAAAAAAACGGAGGAGGAGAAGGAGGAGGAGGAGATGGAATGGAGAAGTAGAAAACAAAACAGGAATCAAAGCCTTAAGCTAAGGGGAGGACTCTCAGATGGCTACAGCGATGGTACACAGGAACAGCGGAGGTATCTCAACCTATACGTAAAGCTGGGCTCACGCCCTCTCGTCCTTTTCGTCTCTCTTCTCCTTTTCTTCCTCTGGCAGACACTGTCCTGCCGTTCCAGGAGCTATTCCACTTTGTTCTCTTCTTCCCTGGCTAAAAAACCCCCTTCCAATATGGGACTGGTCATAGGATGATGGCTGGAGCGTGGGCTTGGAGAGGGTCTTGGAGAGGGTTGCCCAGGGAAAGGGCTGAGCAGTGTCAGGAAGCTGAGGATACCAACTTTCTGAGGGGCGGGTGCCATTGGCAATGCACCCTGTGAGTATGGGGCAGAGGGCAAGGTGTTGCGATCAGACGGAAGTTGAGACATTCCAGGCAGTGAATAGACTTTGCCCCTACAGGAGGGAGTGATGGAAGGTATTAGTATAATGGGGAAGGTGCTAGGAAAAGCCTTTGCAAGACAGGAGCCTGGTGAGCAGGCTTTGGAACCCCAACAATAATGAAAGCAGCTCGCATTTGCTATGTGAGGTCCCTGCTCTAAGTGTTTTACAGGGAGTCTCATGTCGTCCTGTTAACTGTGTGAAGCAGGTGCTGTTATTCCGGTTTCAGACGTGGAAATTGAGGCACAGAGAGTTTAAGCAGCCTGCCCAGCTACGAAGTAGTAGAGCAAGGATCCAAGTCTGTGCAGTCTGACTCCAGAGGAGGGGAAGGGCGACCAGGGAGGGGGAGATGGCAGCTGTCCACGAGCTTGGGGATGATCGATCTCACAAAGCTCTGGAGGAAAAGGGAAGGGCCGGGATCAATAGTCCAGGTGGACGGGTGCACCTTGGCAAAGTAAAAGAACATACATCTTCCTTGGAGACAAGAGGGAGATGAAAGGATGGACGGTAATGATGCAGGGAGTCTCTGAGGCAGAGGAAGGAAAGTCAAGGCAGTTCATATTAGATGACCTTGATCTTCCCAGGGAAGTAGGGAGCAACCCAGATTAGCAAAGCTGGTCTTACTCACTTCCTCCTTTTTCTTTCCTGCCCAACTCCCCCACTCTTGTTTTCCTATGGAAGAAACAATCCACGTTATACTCTTTCATCTATATCAGAGCTTCATTTGTAAATGAGGGATTGGGTTGTTGATGAATAAGCAGAGGAAAGGGGAATAAGTTAAAACCAATTGGCCAAAGAAGGATTCTGGGAGTTAAGGATGGACGAGGAAATATGACGGCACAGAAGAGGTAAGTACTGCTTTGATTTTATCACAAGGACTTAAGGGGAAGGCACGACTCGGTGAGGCATTGCAGCTGAGTCGTGTTGCTCCCAGGAGGGAGGGAAACAGGGAAATGTGGAGTCCGTGAATTTGAAGCCTGGAGTTATAGATGACTTTTGTGGTGGATGGGTTAGAAAAAACAAAGATTACTATTTTGTGTATTTTTCTTTTACTGTCTTTTCAATGCATTAAACAAAACTTAAAATCCCACCATATCATGCTTTTACTGCATAATGGTGTTGTAAGAATTTTCCCATGTGATTGAAAACTTCTATTAAACATATATTTTAAAAATAGAAGATGAGTGAGTAAAATTATTGATATTTAATTTAGTTCCATGTTTCACACATGTAAATATGCTTTATAGTCTCTGCTGAGCAACGCTTCATATGTGTGCACTGCATTTACCTAGCTATTCCCCTAATGCTGGGCAGCAGGTTGTTTCCAGTTCTTTCCTTTGGTGTTAATGCTCTGAGGAACATCTTTGTGCAAAAGCCTTTGTTCACAGTTTGATTATTTCCTTAGGATGGATTCTTAGAAGTAAAATAACGGGGATGAAAGGTGTGAATATTTTAAAGATTGCTCACTCCAAGTGTCACTTACGTTCATTTTCATTCCCCCCACAGGGGCGTGCAGAGAATATACGCCTTGGAATGTCCGGACTCTGGAAGGTCAGGGTCGGGCAGGGTAGCACAGGAATGCGGATTTGGACTCTGAACTTGAAGTCTGCAGAGAGGCTGTTTGCTGGTTGCTGTGCTCTGGGTACGAGAGGCGCTCTATCAAGTGTTTGTTCCTGGCACAAGGTTAGAGACCCCTAGGGAGTCCTGCCCCGGCTGGCAGCCAGGGAAGGGGTGCTGGGGCCGTGTCTGCAAGTGCTAAAAGCTGGGGGACAGAGAAGACAAGCCTTGCCCTGACAGACATCCCATCTGCCCCATAGCAGCTCTTTCTTCCACAGTCATAAACATTTTGAAAATCTAATGAATTCAAGGAATCCATGGTCTCCCTGGACACACACACACACACACACACACACACACACACACACGCACACATACACACACACACATACACACAGGTTGCCTTCAATATCAAGGGACTCATTGATCCACAGAGGTCCAAGAACCTCTGCCTTAGAGACCATTAGCAGTTCTGGCCTTGTTTCCAGAGAGTTTAGCACTTTGGGGACCCTTTTCTGTACTGGAAATTTCAAGCCGCATTCTGTGTAACCGTAATGGTCTGAGTTTGGCCTTTTCAGGCAAAACCCCTGCATCAATAGCTTCTTAAAGTGTATTGGGGGAGAAATTCTAATTCTCAATACTGGGGGTTAGGCAAGGTGTCTGGATGGCTTAACAAGCTGGGAGAGAAAACACATTCACATGTATGTATTCCCAGAGACACACGTCCTTTCACACAGATACACACACTCACATACACACATCACTCACTTACATTCATACCTACACACACACACACACACATGTGCACTCACACACACACAGATTCCTAGATAACATGTGCTGTGACACACATATGCCCTCTCTCACACGCACACACATGCACACACACAGCTCTGGGACCCAGTCCTCCCCTGCCTCGGGCCCTCCCTTTTCCTCTGTCCCTTGGTCGTGGCCTAGGTCCCCCCTCCCGCTCTCTTTTCCTCCCACCCAGTGGTAAATATACCCGCCTGAGTTCAAGCAAATGTAAAAGAAGTACAGGAGGAAAGTGGTAGATAAATTTAACAAGCATTAAAGTTAATATATAATTTAAATATGTATAAAATTATTCCGTGTATCGATTAGAAAATGGGCTGTTGACCATTTCAAGGCAACAATCAATTTCATAGTTCACAGGTCAGGTCAAGTTTCTTTCTAATGATCTAGGAAAGAAGGCCGCATTAGGGGATAATGAACTCCGCGGCTGATAGACTCGATCTATGGCCGGTGGCCGCCGAGTGGCAGCCCGGGCCGGCTGCAGATGGAGTTCTCCTGTGGGCCTGTGTAAAAGCCTGGCCGGGCGACAGCCCATGATGTAATCAAGGCAGCCTCTGGGATGACTGTTTTTTTTTTTTTTTTTTAAAGACCAAGTGGTTGCCAAAGCTCTTGGTAGTCAATGGGCAGCTGCGGTGGAACCCCATTAATGCGGTTTGCGCGGAGAGCTTCCCCTTTTCTGGGAAGTGGAAATGGGCTCCATGGTTAATCACCTGGCCCGATGGGGGCCGGGCCGCCTGGGGGAGGTGCAGACCTCGCAGCCCGCTGTTCCAGGGGCTCAGCCACAGCTTGTCAACGAGCAGGGATCCCCGAGTCGCTGGGTGATTCCATAGTGGGAAGGGGAAGACTTTGGGTACCCCGGGTCCTTTTGTAAAACTGAGAGGGACCAAAGTTTGGGGAGAGGGGCGAGTAGAAGGGGTGGAACAGCACAGTACAGACAAAACGTGAAATGAAGGAAGATGTGGCTAGCGGCCAAGGATGGCCCACACAGCCTCTGATCCTCTTCCTACCCTGAGAGCACGCGGAGCTCTGAGCCGGATCAGGAACCAGCGCTGCCGTCTGACCACTGCCACCTTAGGACCAATGGCCGATGGACCCCAAAGGCAAGAGACACCAGGTCCCAGAGCTTCCATTTTTCATCCAGAGAGGAATTTACTTTTGAAAGGCTTTGAGATTTCTTGATGTAATGAAATGCTTTAAAAATGTCTGCCCAACATACTATACCTGGGCTGGTCCAGCCTCTGTCATTATTTGAGGGACAGTGGAGAAGGGGCTCCCACCTCAAAGTAGCCCCCCCTGCCGCCACTGCCAGGCTGATCTTCATGCCTGAAACCTCGTCCTTAGACATCCATTTAATTAAACATCATATCCTCTTGCTTTCAAGATGTCCTCTGCCCTGCAGGTGACGACTGGTCTACCAGTTCAGAGTAGGTGGTTAATTTGATGGTAAGTGGCCCAGAAAAGGAGGGAGAAATGACAAGTTAGCCATCTTCTATGCCACGGTGCTGACAGGGGCTGCTGTTTAACCTTGAGTGTCCTCTGAGAGGTTCGCATTGGCCATGAGCCCCTGGCAGTGCTCCTCTGGGAACAAGTAAGGAAGTGGAGAATGAGATTATCAGGGGTGGGAGAGAGACGGGAGAAGGAGAGATGGGGAGAGGTAGAAAAATGGAGGCCCCCCATTGCCACCTTCAGGTGGGCACACATTTGCACATGCTGTTCCTGGCCCTTCCTGCTGCCCCGTTTCCCTACTGTTGGTCTAGAAAACTCCTGGTCTTCTTCCAGGTCTCCCCGCTGCTGTAGAAGTGCTCCTGAGCGACCCCTCCCACCTCCAGAAGTTAACAGCCCCTTATCTGCCCTCCCCTGGGGCCACGTGCATGGAAGCACCAGACTAAACTGTAACCATCAGTTTGTTCCACTCCCTACTGGACCGAAAGCTCCTTGAAGGCAAGAACCTGTCTGTTTGCCTCGGTACCCCCGGCCTGCTCAGCGCCCGCTTCCCCACGGCTGGCACTCAACACGTGCTTGTTGAACTGAACGCAAGCAGAGCAGCTGGCCAGGCCTGGGCAAGCAGATCACACCCAGGGTGGCTGGATTGAGGGCAGCTCCTGAGGGGGGAGGGTGGGGACAGTAGCCAGGGCTGTTTCTAGAGGGCCATGTCCAGACTAAATAACACATACTCTGCATTCCTCTATAAGCATTTTCAAAAGGGTGAAATGAGGCTGTAATCACCAAGGCAAGTTTTGTTGGGGCAAAGAACACAAGAGAGCAGGCCTTGATGTGTGGGGCAGAAGGAGGCGCCGGCTCTCCTGTTCTGTCCCCACGACGGCAGCAGGGATGGCAGCACTAAGTTTATAAGCTGAGTGGATACCTACGCGTCTAGAAGACTCCCAGTGTCCCCTCTCATTCTACTCAACACAGCCTCCTTCCTGTGCCCTCCAGGTCTCTGTCTTCCTGAATTGCTGCCCCGTGTTTGGGCCCAGGAGGCCTCAGAATTTCAGGCTCCTGCCATAAGGGGAGGCTCTAACGCTGGAATGCACACTCAGGTCAGCCCCTGCAGGACAGACCCAAGCGGCAGATTGGGGGAAGTGTAGGATGACAAGAAGGTTCTGATGACATTGGAAATGCTGGACACCAACACCCCTTGGAGGGACATTTGGAAACGGTTGTCAAGGAAGATGTGACATCAGGACATTACAGAGGAACTGGTTTGTAAAAGATCCACCTCCCAGGGTTGCCAGCCCCCCAAGTTCAGCTGCCTTGGAGGCCGTTGCCCGTGCCCCTCCTTGCTGCATTGCTCTGGAGAGGTGTCCTGTGCTAAATGACGATTCTGCACCCCACGCAGGATGGGAAGGGCAGACGCCAAGTGTCTCGGATCAATTTTGGCCGTCGGCACAGGAGGTGTGAAGAACAACCCCACAAACAGGTCTGTAACCACCTCTGCCTCCCTCCCCTCATTAGCCTCGCACGGTGGAGGACGGGAGAGAGCCGGGCAGCCCCGCGCTGTACGTACATTACTGAGTTAACCAGGCATGTAATTAGCGCTCAGGTGCTCCGCGGAGGAGGAAGTGCTCGCGATTAGTCAAATTTAGCTTTAATGTCCTGAAGTTGGGGGAGCTGCGGTGGAGCCCTCCGCTCTCCAGCATCCCCTCCCTGCCTCCCCTCCCTCCTGATTGTGGAATGTGATGTTTGGGGCATTTGCAGAAATTTATGGAACCGTTCCTAGTGCTGTAAATCATGTCCTGACGAGGAAGACCGTGGTCCTGGTGCCGGGGTGCGAAGGAGCCTGCGGGAGCCGGTGGTGGAAGCAGTCGGCCTCCTCTCTGCGTCAGAGTCTTGCGTGAATGAGATGGAGATGAATGCTGTCATTCATTAAATGTTAGCGGGGCCTTGGTTATAAAGCCACCTTTGCAGTCTGTGTGGGGCATTTGTCCACAAGGTGACACTATGTTATAACTGCAATAAGAAACCCCTGAGGTCTCCGATCTAAGACCTAAAGATGAGGTTCTGGCCTCGGCCTTTCTCCCCAGCCTTATCTCCTACAGACTCTTGGTAAAAATTGCCCCAACAGGCAAACCGATTCATCATCCCAGAGCATACATAGGGTTGCCTTTTTTTTTTTTTTTTGCTACCCTTGTCTTGATTCTGTTTTTGGAATGCCCCTTCTCGTTAGCCCCACCAAGTCCAGCTCAAATCTCACCTCTGCTTTTGTGGAAAGAACTCCAGGAACCTGGGAGGAAAGATTTCCTGCTCCCAGGCATCAAATGGGGTTGACTTTACTGCCTCTGCCGCAAGGTCAGTTTAATGTTAGGTCAAAACACTAGGACCACCAGGAAACGCCACATGGGAAGGTATGCATGGGGAAAGGGGTGGGGGCAAAGAGGGACGGGAAAGGTAGGTCCACGGCCCCAGGTCAGCACACAACCTTGCTAGCTTCAGACAGTTGAACTTGCATTACAACCATAGGAGTGTTGCCTTGAATAGATGGCACCTGGCAACAATGGGCTTATTTCTAGAGCACAGGTATTCTTAATCAGTTTTGTACTTCTTCACACGTGTTTACATGTTAACCTCTAAGGGGTTTCATATGCGTTTATATGTGTTTGGTTTATCGCCCTATTGAAATTATTTAGAGTTGGAGTTCTGTCAGCTTCATGGGTCTGGCCCAGCTTGGGGTGCTCAGATTTTTCTCCTTGTCATGCTACTCCAGCCCAGTCCCGTCTCTCCTGGCTTGCCCTGGGCTTAGGGCTCCTGGTTTAGGGCTGGAAGCAAGAGGTGGTTAGACAGTCTCAGTGATGTGAGGTTACCTGACCCTGTACAAAATAATGTCCTGCATGCTCCCGTGCAACTCACTGTATTTGTGTTTCTTTACAAGTATTTGGTTTCAGAGCATTTTAATCTCACTATTTCTTGAGACCCTGGTGTTTGAACCGTATCAGAAAATTTCAGTGAGTTGTATGACACTGAGCTCCCCTCCCCCTTTCTCAGTTATAACTGGCAGCTTCCGTTCTATTTTGCTTTTATGCAAAACCACACCAACAGAGTTTCAGGCCACCTTAGGATAAGACATGTCTCTAAGCCTCTCTCGTCTCTGAGCAGTGTGTGCCAAAAGTTTATTGTTTGGGTACTCATTGATGGCCCTGGTCTCCCATTCTTGAATCTGTTCCTTTTGATAAAACATGCTCTTTAATTAAAAACATCCTCCAGACACTGAGACGGCCGCTCATTCCCCATTCAGCAGCAGCAGAGGAGGAGAGCGGGGCCAGCGAGATGGCCGAGGCCCATAACTTAATTCCTGTGCATTAGCCCTGTCCTGCCTGCGCCCTTTCCAGTCTTGGCTTCCCTGCTAGTAAAACAAGCAGGATTAGCGCATGATAAGAGAAGCTGGGGTCGTAATTACACCCTATGCAACGGGGCAGCAGAACCACCAAATAAATCCCCGGACAATTATTAAAATGGCCCAATGCATTACACAAATTAGAACAGGCTGGGACTTTTGGGGAGAAGGGAGGGGAGTGAAGACCCAGTATTTAAGTGTTCTTGTAAGCCATCTAAGATATTAATGTTGCAAAGCTCCTTATGAATATTTAAGAACATAAAATGGAGCTTCGCTGCAGCCGCGCATCACCGCAGAATCCTGTAATACAGCTGAGTCCACTTAGGAAGCCCAGCCCCTGTCCGCGGCAGATTGCAGCCAGATGAAAGCGGGCTGGTGCGCCCGCGGGCAGATGCTCGGCACAGAGCACTTTAATGACGCTGCATTATGTCCTCGCGGACGAGGATTTAGTTAAAGACTCAAACAACTTTGATGGGTGGGATGCCCATCAAACGGAAACCCGTTTCCCCCACGCCCCAGTGATTTTGGGGGCTTGAGGTTGCCCCTTACTGGGTGGTGACACAGAGCCGATGCAGTCTTTGTTTGCCCATTCCGTTCAAGTCCAGGTTACACATGACCCTCTTAGCACGGGAGTCCCGGGACCTCTGGGCTTGCCAGGCAGTGATTTCTCAGAGCTGCGTTTGTGGCCCTGTTAGCTGATTCCTCGCAGGAGACAGTTTAGTTCCAAGTTCTGACAAGGAGCAGATGACGTGCCCTGGATAGCAGGGGAGGGCTGCTCTGCTGGGGAAAGTGGCGTACTCAGAAAACACATCGGGTGGATCAGCCTTGTGTGTCCTGATTGCTAGGAGTGGCCGTGTGGGCTCCTGCGAGGTGGCTGGAGACGCCAGGTCAGCGGGACACAGGAGAGTGTTGGGCAGGAACTCAGAGGCCGTGGGCTCTGGCTTCAGCTCAGCCATGGTCTGGTTTCTGTCCCGCTCTCCCCATCTGTCCGGTGGGAATGGTGTTCCTGGCAAGTCTGGCCAGTAACGGAATAATAGACATGGGTACACTTGGGAAGAAGAGTCCTCTAGAACATGTGACATTAGGATTGTTAATCTGCCTTGACTTATATTTGCTAGGGATTCTGCTTTTCCCCTTCAGAGCTTTTCTCACTTCATTCTGCTTCCAGGTGAAGGGAAGGAAGGAAATGATCCTATCCCTGCTCGCTGGTGTCTTCCCCCCTCCCAGACTCCTGGCTGCCTCTCTTCAGGCTTCGGGCAGCTCGGAGGGCAGCAGACCCTGCAACTTCTACGGCAACCTGCAGCTGGGGCGGCCTGTGAATGAGCGCAGTGAGCATTTGCCTGTGTGGGGTGCTGGGGGGGCTCTGAGGACACCAAAAACCTCCTTCATAGCACAGAAATGCTGGGGAGAGAGAGGAAAAGATCCCACACCTCCTAGGGCTTCAGGCCCAGACGTAGGGAAGGGAATAGGCATAAAAGGCAGACAGACGGGCAGCCTGGACTGGTGCAGGTGCAGGTAGGCCAGGCGCTTTCAGGTCCTGCCTGCAGTCCAGCTGGAGGGCACACCGGTCCAGGCAGCCTGGTGGGTCACACCGAGTGGTGTCCACGGCACACGTGAGACTACGAGATGGCAATGTAGTCCTTTTCTCAGAAGCTCACAACAGAAAAATTCCTTGATCTCATTATTTTTCAAAGTTTGATAATGATAGCTACTATTTATTGAGGAGCCATACAACCACCCTGAGAGCTAGAGCTAGGTATTGTTATCTCCACTCGACACAGAGAGCTCAGGGAAGTTCAGTTCTCACTGCCAGTGTGCTCTCTCTCTCTCTCTCTCTCTCTCTCTCTCTCTCTCTCTCTCTCTCTCTCTCTCTTTTTCTCCCCACCCCCCTTTCCCTCTCCCCTCTCTTCTCTGTTTCTCTGTCTCAAGGGTCGGGTGCCATCTTCTCAGGAAGGATTTTATGTCTGGCCCAGACCGTTTGACACCCACTTCCAGCCCTCATGGACACTTCCAGCCAGGCTTAACCACACAAGAATCAGCTTTATTAAATCTAAATGAATCGAGCCCTAAAAACACTGGCTCAGCTGACCTGAGTTCAGATTATACCTCCTTACTTACCAGCGGTGTGACCTTGCACAACTTATTTGTCCTCTTTGAGCCTCAGTTTCCTCATGGGAAGAGGGGTGGGGGACATGTAAGAGCACTCACCTCCCTGGGTGAACGTGGGGATTCAATGAGATAATGCACGTGAAGTGCTTGGTACGTGACCCAGACTCTGGGCACTAAGTGGGAGTTATCATCTCCAACACACAGCTGAGATGTCTCTAGCAGAGATGTTTTCCATCAAGAGCTTAAAACTCAGACACCTGCAGGGAACAATATCACATATGAAGCCTTTACCTGCCAATAGCGTTATAAGTCTAACAGCATGAAGTGTGGACCAGACACCCTGATGGCTCCTGTCAATGGTGAGATGTTTTGATTCTGTGAAATACCTTAGAGTGATGGGAACTTTGTAGGAAGGGGGCACAGATGAGGTGCCTAGAGGTGTAGGAAGGAGGTGGTAAGAGGTGAAAGGAGGCCTGTTGCAAGGAGAGAATAACTTTCAGGAGGGCTGTGTTTTCTCTGGGTTTCTGAGTTAGTCTAATTCCTTTGGTTTGTTTTTGTTGGCTATTTGAGGCAAAGGTAAGCAAAGCTGACTTTTCCCCTAAATAACACGTGATTTGCAAATACTTTCAATTAACCTCTCAATGTTATTAGTTAACAAATATCATTAATATTTGTTAGCCATGGTGCTAAATACTTTGTCATTTAATCCTCACTCACAATCACTATCATTCTTGTGTTGCAATTGAAGAACCAAGGCTCAAGTTCACACAGCTGGAAGTGGTGGTACTGAGTCTGAACCTGGACTGTGTGAATCTAGAGCTGTGCCTAGATTATATCTGCTTATAAATGTTCCTGAGATTGTGATGCTTTGGCCCTGACTCCAGTTTCACTTTGCAGTTGTAGAATTCGTGTGGTCCCTGTCCTCTACACACTTGTTTTTAAAAATATTTAGGTCCTATCTGTGTGCCCGGTGCTAACGTCGTCTGTTATTGGAAAAGATGCTACTGACCATCATCACTGGGGCTCAAAGGGTTGGGTTGGGGTTTGTGTTGCGGCATCCACACTCTCTCAAATCCCCCTTGCCCAGGGGCTTGCAAGCGTGTATAGAGTGGCTGCTCAGTATTGGTGACACAGTCTGAAGCCAGGGACCAGAGGCTTTCTCTCTCCATATGAAACTAACTGGCTGCCGGGTGCAATAGTGTTCCCCGAGGATTATAGGGCCACAGGACTGTGTAGCTGGAAGAGTCTTTGATCTCATCAGATTTTAACTAACTGAACTGATCAGGCCAAGCTGGGGAAGGCAGGATTATCAAACATACACAGAGCGAAGGCACTTACATATTGCCGTGTATGGTCTATTTCACTGCTTGGAAAATCTTCATCTTTTTTCTTTTGCTATCTAAACCTTGTTCTTTTTTTGTGAAAGCTTTTGTCTATTTCAACCTTCCCTTGTCTACTTTTCCTTTGAATGTGAGGGGCATTTATAATCTGCAGACACTGATGTTATTGTATTCTGGTGGTGTTCTCTGCCGTATGGGGAAGAGTTTTGTTTCTACGAGACTCTGGTTTGGAGAATAGTGAGTGCTTTAAGGGAGGGTGCTGTGTTCACCAGCATAGTGCCTGAAACACAATAATTAACAAAAAATTGTTAAAAAAAAATGGCTGGATAAGAAACTATGTCTTCTCTGGAATCTCCTCTGAGCCTAGCACAGGACTGATCACACGGTGGGTACATGTTGGACACATGGTGTTTATTGATACTACTGATCCTTCACCGATTAATTCTCTTTCAAATGTTTTTCTAGGAAACCTCACCTCCAGGACCCAGGTACCACAGAGGGTGCTATATAGGTCCTTGTATGGCCTTTGAGAAGCTGTGCTTTTTGCTGAGAGAAGTTTTGTGTCGTGTTGTTCTCTTGGGAGGCAGAGGTGTGGCTTCCTGACGGGGTCAGCTGATTTAGGGAAAAACAAACCTTGAGACAGGAATGCAACCATTTCCAGGGCTTCCACTTGGGGTTCCATTGAGGGGCAACAAACCAGCCCATGGTAACTAGAAAGTCATGGAGTCTTCCGGGTGAATTTCAAAGATGATCTATTTTAGTGGTTTTCTAACCTTTATTAAAAAAAAATATGCCTTAGACCCCTTCCTCAAATGAAAGCCTGTAACTTGAATTTGATGTTTCTTTGATTGAAGTGGAGTGTGGTGCCCAGAGTCTTGTATTCTTAGTTTCTGGAGGATCTCTGAGAACCCTCTAGAGCTTCCTGGAGAACACTTTGAGAATAAACGTTAGTGACTATAGGGGACCAGTGTCATTTATTTTGGTGACCCAGCATCTAAACTGGCTTTCCATTTGGGGAGAACATTTTTATTTTATTTAGACAGAATCTCACTCTGTTGCCTGGGCTAGAGTGACGTGGCATCATCATAGCTCACAGCAACCTCAAACTCCTGGGCTCAAGTGATCCTCCTGCCTCAGCCTCCTGAGTAGCTGGCACTACAGGTATGTGCCACCATACCTGGCTAATTTTTTGTATTTTTAGTAGAGATGGGGTCTCACTCTTGTTCAGGCTGGTCTCAAACTCCTGAGTTCAAGCGATCCTCCTGCCTCAGCCTCCCAAAGTGCTAGGATTATAGGCATGAGCCACTGTGCCCGGCTTAGAACATAATTTTAAAATAGGATGAATTTATGGATATGAGTGCATTTCTCAGAGATACTGGATTCAACATGCTGGCTCAGGTATCCAGGATTTCTAAGTATTTTCTCAGATGGCTTACTGAAACCTGTACTTGATAGTGGCCCATGAGGAATTAAGATGCCCAAAAACCCTTGATACCATGTAAAGAACAACAACAACAACAAAAAGATAGGAGGGTTGACATGAATTTATCATGTGTAACCCACTTATCCACCTTTAACTGTACCCCCTAAGAGGGACCAGAATATGCTTCCTTTACTGACGCACTGAGAAATGCTATAATGGGGAGTGCCAACATCTTTGACAAGTGCCATAAGGCTGTTATCTTTATGCTGAGGGTGATAGAGCTGAAATTGGATCCCTGGTTTCACTGGGGATACTAGGATCCTCAGGGGAGGAGACCAAGGAGTGACACTTGTAAAACCTCCAGAGGCAAGGTGGTACATGCATTATTTAATGTCCTTAATTGCATCAGAATCCATGCTGGCTAGCTTAAATAGAAAAGGGATTTGATAAAAGGATATCAGGTAGCACAGAGGATACCTTTGCACGGAGGGTGGCTAAAGAGCAAAGCCTAGGGCCGTGGGGTGGCTTTAGTGAGATCCCACTGCTCCCTGGCACTGGTAACACTCAGGCCTGGGTGCCAGGCACTCGGCACTCTCACCATTGCAGGGCTGGCTGCCTCTGCCATTGTACTTGCCAGATGTCAGTGCCACTGCACTTAGCTCACTTCCAAATCCAAGTTTCACGTAGATATATCTAATTTGTCAGAATCTAAGTCGCATACCTGCAGCTTAACTGCAAGGGAATCTGGGGATGTGAGAACATTTAGCTGGGCATTTAACTGCACTGCAAAATATCGTGTTTCTGTTAGCAAGGAAAAAGTAGAGAATGGCTATTGGGTAAGCATCTAACAATGTCTAACACTGCATGGTTCCAGGCTAGTATGCTAGTCAGAATGGTCTGGACCCATTGGGACCTTAAGGATGGCTGATTGATTATGAGGTCTTTGCTCTGAGATATGTGGACAGTCTTCTAAAAACCTTCTTGTTCCATATAATCAAAACAAACTAAGGCACAACAATCACTAGACCTAGAGGACAGACACCTCCTTTGAGTCACCAAATATAGAGAATCATTGTTTGTCATCCAATTCATAAACTTGAGCCACAGACCCAGACCCAATTTAAAAAAGAAGGGGCCAGGTACCTTTGGGGAAGGACTCTACAATTAAATCACATGTATTTAATACATACTGCAAGTCCTATTCCTGGCTGTTTTCCAAGAGCTCTGGAGCCACTTATCAAGATAACAATGGCTTGGGGGGAAAGGATTTATACCTTTTAGATCATTCATTGGCTTAGAGATGATTTGGGGGATGCATTATACCACTGCAGTCCACTAGTCAGGAGGGGAATCTTATGCAAGTCAGGTGTCATAGCTGGCTTAGTGGACCACAAGCCCATTCCATGTGATTTTTCCTGACTGTATAGTTGGAATAGATACCTTCAGTACAAGGCAGAAGTATTACACTGATTTTCTAAATTATGTTAGAAAGTGCCAAATGAAAGACTTAAAGTAGTAAACCAAAAGCAATACCCTATCCCTGGGGGAAATCATTGAAGCCATCAACAACTTGAAAGGTACAGAAATGGGGATTTCTTTCCAAAGCTCATTTTAATCACCTATTTGTCCACTGCAGAAAATGGAGATGTCCTAGAGAGTGGCAGTAGATTATTATAAACATGATCAAGTGGCCTCTAATTACAGCTATTCCAGATATGGCCGCCTTACTGGAGCAAATTGCCCAACTCCTGCAGCTAGTTATAAGGCCAGTGTTTTATTTGAAAAACTCAGTTCCAATGAGAAGACAGTTTGCTTTCACTTGACAATGACTGCAGTACACTTGACTGCTCAGCTCCCCGTCTCTCTGTCACAATTTAGTCCATAGAGATATTTAATCATCTCTTCATGCTACAAGGAATCAGGCTGATTTAGCATATTGACAAAATCATACTGAAAGGACTCAGAAAGCAGATGTATGTACTATAGACACCTGAGTAGGATATAGCAACGCCAGAGGGTGGGGGTTGAATTACATGAAAATACAGGCAACTAATGATCATTAAACAATTTCTTGTTTCTGTTTACTATCTTTTGCAATATACAGGCATAGATTTCTAAATAAAATTTTAAATGGTTATAATTAGTTTGTTGTTCTATATATGTATTATGTGTGGACATTGTGAGCTTTCACTCCTACCTAAAATACCGTAATCTGCTTAGCTTGGTTGTCCCATTAGAGCTTAGGTTGTTACTGTTTTTTCTCTATTCTAAGTACTGTTGCTATAAACTTCTTTATATAAATTGCTTTTTTTAATTTGTATTATTTCCTTAGGGTGTATTTCCTTAAAGTGGAATTATTATGTCAAAAGTTATGATCAATTTTATAGCTTTTGATACATATTGCCCTATTGCTCTCCAGACAGATTGAACCAACACTCTTTGTCATTCTATAGTTTGTGCATGTTATTCTGGTTTCCCTGATGAGTCTGTAGGTCTGTCAGTGGTAGAGATTGTGCATCATCCATGCATCCATCTGTCCATCATTTATCAGTGTTATCATGTTCCAGTCCAGGCACTGCACTAGGATGGAGGGATACAGGAGGATAAGATGTAGTGTTCACCCTTAAGAGGCTCTCATTGTAGTTGGGGAGAGCAACAAGAATAGTGATTATAATTAAATGTCACTTAAAATGAGCACAAGTTGCTAATGGGGTTCAGAAGAGGAGCATAAGGGGGTCTTATCCAAGTTGTCCTTAGAAGAAATGTTGGAATGCTTCTAAAACGAGCCATGCTTGTGTTCAGGTACCCAACCCTCAGGGAGAGTGAATCAAGCTTCAGAAGTTAAGTAAAAGTTAGCTGAGGGGGAGAGGTGGATTGTGCGCTTCACAAAGAGAGAGGAACGTATGTCAAATAGGTGTGAAGAAAGCGCATTATGTGATTTCAAAGAAGGGTCTGAGCAAGGACATGCTGGGAGAAAGGCTGTAAACTTAGGTGAATTTATTAGGATGTTTTTGGTTCTAAATAATAGAAAACTCTGACTCAACTGATTTAGACATTTTAGAAATATAATTAAGAGGATTTGGTGATTTATTAGATTTTGGGGTAAAGATGACTCCACATACCTGGACTGGGAAACAGGATTAATTATGGTGCTGTATATTCAGGAATCCCTGTTTGTGGGTGATGGAAACTCAACTCCAATTATCTTAATAAGAAAATATGTAAAGACTTTTGTAGCTGGGAAGAAATTAAGGTAGCTTCTGGAGTTGAAGGAAGAGATGTAGGAACCAAGGTCTCAATTCCTCTAGGGAATTATCTGTCTCCCATCTTTGCCTGTCTATGCCTGACCTTTTCTACATGCTCGCAAAGATGACCCCCACTCACTTCGTGTATGCCTCCCCAGTCTTTGCAGTGGGAAGACCGCTTTCCTTACCCATAGGCCTGCTTAAGTCATAAGCTCTTCCCAGACCAATCCCTGTATCCAGGGAAATGGGGTATTGTGGTGGCCAGACCAGGATCAACTGCTCAATCCTGTGGTCAGAAGATAGGCAGTGGGGTAGAACGTCCCAGGTGGCTCAAGATAATACCTATCACTCTGCACCGTAGACACTGTTAGCCAAGAGAGGCAGTCCAGGAAGGGCATCGAATGGCTTTCAATCCAGTTCTGATTTGGGTGTGTGTGATTCACAGCGTCAAACTCTCCAGCAGACTCCAAGTGCTATCATATTTTATTGAAATCAACATGCTGGTGAGACAAGGAGGCTGACAGACAGCAGATGGCTCCCACACAGAAAGGCTAATCAATTCAGACAAACAACAGCCATCGTAAAAGAGTGGAACGTACACAGCATGCACACACGTCTGAACAGCTTGCAAACAAAGGCTCTTGCTTGGGCTCACGAGGAGAGAGAAACAAACTCTAGGAGACAATGTGGTGGGAAACTCTGGGCCTTTCAGACCCTCTCCAGCTGACCTTACCGTCCACGGCTTACCCACGCGGATCTCTGCAGCTCTTGCACTGAACACTTCAGGCTTCCTAAGACTCGCCTTGCCACACCTTTGGTCACTTCCTCCGCTCTTCCTGGGGTGCCCTATCCTCTCCCCTCCTTCTGAGCCAGTCCTCAAGGTCCAGCTCAAGTCCTCCCTCTTCCTGAAGACTTGGATTGTTGTTAATGCTCCACAGATGTATGTGTTTGTGACCAATTATCCCAACCAGATTACCTAGACTGCAGATTTCTCAGGAACAGGTGACATGCCTTACACATTCCCATATAACTAGGAGCACTTGGCATAGGACCTTGGACTAAATTTTCAGTGAAAGTTCATTAATTCACTTCCAACCTTGGGATGAGGGAGTTATATTTTTTAAGAGATATAAAAAGTATTTGCCATGCATAGTAAAGGATTAATAATGTCAATATATTAAAATAAGCCTTTACAAATCAATAATAAAGGACAAAAAAATCCAACTGGGATGCAGGCAAAGAACATTGACATGAAATTCATAAAAAGCCCATACTTATCAAAAAGGTCAACTTTACTGGTTATTGAAGAGATGTAAATTAAAACAGGGTATTCAATTTTTGCTTATCAAATTGGGGAAGATTTAAAAATGGATTCTGTAGTGTTAGTGAGAGCATAATGAAACAGCTACTCACATGATATAGCTGGGACTGCACATGGGTACAGCTTTCCTGGAGATTAATTTGGCAATTTGCATTAAGTCTTAAAAATGTCCATACTTTTAAAATCTGTGATTCTGCTTCTAGACTTTTATCCTAAGAGTGCAATCAGCGCTGCACACGTAGATTCTATATGAGGATGTATATCTTAGTATGATGGTGAGTGACCTGGCTGATTCTCACTTGTTCGGTGTCCAGAAGACAGCCCAGAAAGAAAGGTGGGATGTATACAGTTTCTTCCCATTTGCCTGACTTACAGGTTGACAATTAGTTTGATGCTTGCTGGGATATGGGAACCAGCTTCCTTTCCATTGCTAGGGGATGGTCTACTTTCCCTGGTGGACCCCCACCTAGATCTTCTGTTTTAATCTGAGCTTCTGCCGTGAACACCCCTGTTTTCCATGCCACACTGCAGCTCCTATCATTTCTCTGCTCACCTCTCAGGTCCTGAAGTCTTTGGGGGATCCGATACCCTATACTAGAGGCTGCACTAGCTGGAGGGGTGCAGACTGGAAGAAGGAAACTTATTTTATTATTCCTCAGGTTGTTTAAGCACTATCAACCCATCTATCAGTCCATCCATTCAAATGTCCACCTACTCATCCATCCAAATATCCATCCATCCATCCATGCACCCAAATATCCATCCATCCAAATGTCCATCTATTCACCCATCCAAATGTCCATCTACCCATCCATCCATCCATGAACCCAAATATCCATCCATCCACCCATCTGTCTATCTAGACATCCTTCTCTCCTTCCCTCCCAGTATGGACTGAGCACATGCGATGTGCCAGGAACTGTACAGAGTGTTGGGTGCTAGGTTTGCACAGGCTTTGGTCAGATTCCTACCACAAAATTACTCACAGCTCAGGGGAAGGATGGACTACTAAAAAGGCAGGTAACTGTTTCTTCTAGAGGTCAACACACAAGGCCTGGGATTGAGAGGGAGCATGAGGCATTGGAGGAGCTATACAGAGTTCAGCATGACTGCGGGGTTTGGAGTTCAAGGAAGGGATGAGAGCCTGGGAGGGGCAGGGCATGAAGGTCTTGTGGGCCATGCCTAGGAGTCTGAGCTCTCTGAGTGGCAAGGGTGGGGAGCAGTGAAAGGTTTAAAGGAGAGGAGTTTAAAGTGTTTCTGAAAAATCAGACCAGTAGCAGGGAGGTGAACGGATTGGAGGCTTGAGGACAGCTGGGACGTGACTGCAGAGATCCAGACAGGGAATTATAATTATCCAGAGGAGGAGCTGGGCTAAAACATGGATGGAATGGAGAGGGAATAGGGTTAAGAGATGTTACCAAGGCCAAGTTGCCAGGACCCAGTGACAGGTCAGGAGTGTGTGGGGTGGGGAGGGTCACAGGGCATTGCAGGGATGTGGGCAAGAAGGCATCAGTGAAGCTCACGGGTTTCTGGCATGAGCTGGCCAGGCTGGTTGTCAGGAAGACAGAGAAAATGATTTCTGCCCTTGTCCCATTTCCTCTGGAAGCCCACTCAGCATTCAGCCCTCCTCTGTCTCCTTCCCTCTCCCGGTCTGTCTCTGGAGCTCCCCGGAAGGGGCTGCCATGGACGGCCCAGACATAGCCCTGCGGCCGGGGCCCGGAATCCGCATGGTTTCCCAGACCACAGAGGGCTCTCCTGACAGCATGTTCAAGTTGTGCAGCCTGGTCTCAGGGATGGGCGACTGGGGACGCTTGTCCTGCTGAGAAGGTTCCTGGAGGAGTTTATACTTCATTTAACAAAATGTTGTTGAGAAGGGGCCTGCTTTGTGGTCCGCATTAGCAAGGCACTATGCAAGAGCATCTCTTTGACATCAACAGCACCTTTTATTCTACTTTCAAGGCCCAGCCTACGTGGCACCTGTCCTAGAAAGTCTTTCTTAAGTCTCCACCCCTACCTGGGTTCCCATGGTTTCGACCTCTATTACATTCCACCTAACATCAAATTGTCATTCATTCATACATCTATCCCTTCAGATAAGCTGGGAATTTTGGGGGGCAAGGGACAGATATATGCCCCTTTCCCCTCCAGCATATGCCAGCCCAATTCCCCCGCATTTTGAACAGTGTTTGATACAGTTAGTATTCATCACTGGGATGTCTAACTTCTCTGGTGAGGGAACACTGTTGTTTACTCCAGGGTCAGACACAGAAAATTCCCCCGGGGTTTAAAAGCTTGTAGCTGTGGCCTGAAGCTCTTAACACACTCCTTAGTTACCTGATTTCCTCAGATGGATAGGGCCGCTCCAGGGAAGGCATTTTGTCCTGGAAATGCGATGCTTTGAAGACTCCATAGGAAGCGAAACACCCGGCTTTCCGCTTGGGAGTGGGGCTTGTGCCTTTAAGACCTGCCTTGGGAAATCAACCTGAGCAACATAATTGCGATGAAATTACCCCAGATCACACCCACACATTCATTATGAGATTCCTTATTGACACCTTGACAATTTGTTTCAGAAGACGTTATTGCATATTCCTCCCTCCGGAATAGATACAGATGCATATAGACGTACGAGCCCACACGTAATGTATATGCATATCAGTGTGTTTTTATTATATAATTATACGAGGCTATCAATCAGTTTTCATTTGGAACTCTTTGCATTTATCGTTCAGGAAGTTATTTAAAGTCGAGAGGTGGAGAAGAGAGCCTCTTAGAAGAGCTAAAGAGGAAGGGTTGGGTGGGGTGAGCCAGGGAGCGTGTCTTTGCTATTTGAGAACTGCGCCTCCCTCTGCCACGCACATTCCTCCCCTTCTTCACGATGCCAGGTCTTGCTTCCAGGGGGAATTCAGAGCTGGAAAGTGCTCATGAGAGGAGAGTGCCAGTGGAACAACTCCAAGGGGAAACTCTTCAGCCATCTTTGGCTTCTGAAGATCCTTCCATTGGGTCTGGGGAAGCCTCATGGCCACACCGATGTGCAAATAATGACAATGAGACAGCTGGGTCACATATCACCCTGATCCACGAAGATCAAGCACGATACCTTAGAGCAGGGCTTCCCAGCCTTTTAAAGTCACGACACACGTGGAAATGGGAATATTCATATTGTACATCGTAGTGAACTGCTGGGGACTTGGGGCATCTATACGGGGCTTAGGAAAAAAGTCATTCCGTTTTCTTTATATTATAAAAAATGAAAAATAAAATGTGGTATATTAGGAGAGACATTATATATTGAATTAGTATAAAACATTTTTCTAGTTTTAAAGAGAAACTTGAGCTTGCTTCCTTCCATGAATATAAACTGTTTCATCGGAGGGTTTATGCTTGAAATGACTATGCATAGTGCCTGATCAAGACTTTTTAAAATGATGATCTCTACAAATTCTTGGTAGTCACCCTTGATAAGAGACTTTGCACAAGTGGGTGATAAAAAATTTAGAGCCATTTTTATAACCATTAAATATTCATAACAGTTGAAATTATATTTAAAGGATTTAACAGCTCTTCCTTTTTTTTTTTCATTGACAAATGTGGTGTTGAAAGTTTTTGTGATGATGCAGAAAGGTTTCGAGTCCAACAGTCCTTACTCACATCAAGGATTCTGAGGAATGATGGCATCTCATTGGTGGGATGTGTGGATGTGTGGCTGGAGCATTCACTCTGCAGCTGGCTTGAATGACACTTGCAGGGTACAGCCACTGCAAGCAAAGCTATATGGCATGTATGAAGCCCCATCCAGGGTCATGGCCAGTATGCCCACCACCAAGCACCACCCATCTCTCTGTCCCTTTTCTCCTCTGATTGCTGCACTTGGGGCTGCACATGGTGCCCTTGGTCTGTGAACTGCTCCAGCAGCTTATCTGACTCCCGGTCCTTGTGATGGTGACCAGTGGGGGTGGAGCTGGCTGCTGGAGTAGATGGCTTGGGGTGGAGTATCTCCTTGCAGCTCTGCAGAGCAGCATGGGTCAGGCACCACTAGCCTTGCTCACTGTCCATGGGGACCATAGTGTACACCAGGAGACTCTGCCCATCTTGGGTGGTCTTCTGAGGAACCACAGACAAGGTTACTTGTGGCTACAGAAGACCATCCACAGGTATTCTGTCTGCCCCAGACCCTGCCCCAACGTCCTGGATCTGAAAGGCTTGGATCCCACATAACTGTAATTCATTCGTGGCATGCTGGTTGGGAAGCACGTCAGACAAGTCCCTTCTCCTCTCTGCATTTCACTTCCTCATCAGTGACATCACTGGTTGCTTCTGCATGAGAATTATATTCATGAAACAGAAAACCAGACATGGTTGAGTATAACTAGGCAAACAAACAAGTGAGTCAGATGACAAGTGCTCTAGGCCTTTGTCTGGAGGATGCTAGGCAGAGAGGAGTCTGTTGAGTTGGGTTAAAGGAGAGAAAGGTGAGAGAATTACGTCCATATGCCTCTTCCTGGGGGACACGAGCTTTGCAGTGGGTGTCTTTGTAAATCTGGTAGCGATATCAGCCCAGCAAGCAGAGGACAGTGCCCCCAGAGCTGGGGGGAAGGAGGCAAAGTTGTTTCAAAGAGTAGCTGGAAACAGACTCAGTGGAAATCATAGAAACAGAGAGCCCAGTGGGATGACGTTGGAAGAAGAGCTGCACATCATCACAGCTCATGCTATTGACACTTGTTGGGTGCCTGGTAGTGAGAGAATGTATTTATATATATTAACTGATTTAATCCTCACAACTCCTGACAAGGCAGGTACTATATTTCCACTTTACAGATGTGAAAACTGAGGCTTAGAGATGTTATTTAAACTGGCCAAGGACACAGGGCTGTTAGGGAGCAATGACTCCAGGCTATGGAAAGACCCCCAAGCAAAGTATGAAAGTAGTTCCTGCAATCGAACACACTTGCTTTCTGGAGGCCCTACTCTATCCTGAGTGCTGTTGAGGGTATTTAGGAGGAGGAGATGTTGTCCTTGACTTTTAAAACTTTCAAGCAATCCAGAGATGTAAGATCTAAAGAAATTTCACGAATCCTTTACAGTGTGGCCAGGACCTGAAAACTCTTCCTTTGTGAGTGAAGTCTCTCTCTGTCTCTTCATTTGGGGCCCCTCTGTCACTACCATCCTGTTCATAAAGGCTCAAACTCAACAGGACACTCAAGGTCACTGCAATCTGGCTGCAGACTGAAGCCTGCAAGAGTAGCCGGCCCTCAGCAGGTGCTCAGCTGACATCTGCTAAGTGAAGGAATGGATGGATGGACGGATGGTGCCTCTGTGTCCTTCTTCCTTCACCCCTTTGCACGGCCCCAGGCCTCACCAACACAACAGCTTGCTGAGCCCTTAAACACCCTGTGCATTCCATGCCCAGGTCTTCGTTCACACTTTGCTCCTTTAGGAGTGTTTTCCCATTTTCTGTCCTCATCGTTAAGTCCCACACTGTCTGCAAGGCCCAGCTCAAGCCCTTCTCGTCTGCCAAGTCCTATCTGAGTAATATGGTCCATAAAGAATGGCCTCCCTTGAACTCCTAGAGCCTGGGCCCTTGGGTGGCTCTGAACTCAGTGATTTGTGCTACATTTGCGCATTTAAATCTAAGTGTGCTCTTGTCCTGGCTGGAGAGTGAGCACCCACCGGCAGCTAGTGTCCCTGGGGCCCCGACTCTTGGGACTCTGAGAGAGACCATCTCTTGCTTAGTTCTGCACAGTGTCTTGCACATAGTAGGTGCTCAATTCATAGTATCTGAGTGATTGGGAGGGAGGAAGCAACTTGCACACAGTGAACACAATTCATGATGATGCTGTTTAATAAATTCCATTAAAAATAATAATATTTAGCACCAACCTTTCATGCAAGGTTCTGGGAATACAAACAACTTCCTAGAACAGAGAATGCTTGCGTTATGACTAACAAAATGTGCTAATGTTCTTCCCCCCTCATTAAATGAGTAGTCAAATGCTCAAATAAATATAATATTACATACTAATTAGCATTTTTAAAAACTTTTTCCCAGTCAGTCCAGCATTTCTATTTTGTCCAAGGGGCAATTTTGCTATACGGGAGGGCTATAAAAACACAGGTTGTTTTGCATGCACTGTCCCAGGAAAAGACTTTGCCAACTGGGCAGTGTGTGCCCCTGCAGGGCCAGGAAGGAGACGGTTAACAGCCACCTTAGGGATCTTCTCTAGGTAGTTGAACTTGGAGTTCAAAGTCCTAGGTTGCTCGGGTGCCTGTTTTGTTTTTTTCTTAATTTAAGTTCGTGATTGACTTATTATGCGCGCTGGCACTTTTAAGAGACTCGAATAAAACACAGTGAGAGTTCAGAACAAATGTAAATGGCCTCGAAGAAAAGGGAGGGGAAGAGAAAACAACGATCATCTTTTTTAATGGCTGTAAAATGTAGGAAGGATAGATCATGAGCTCTCTGCATGGGGCCCTCGTCTGATCTCAATCCAGTATTGTAATTTAGACATGACTTTTTATTTAATTTCTGACTGAGAAAGGGAAATTAGAAAACAGCATTATCTCAGCTGCGTCGTTATAATGAACAATATTTCACAGTGCCAGCCCCGGAGTTACCTTCAGAACTTCTTTTATGAGGCTGATGTCGACTCCCGTGCTAGAAGAGCTTGAATTTCCCCCACACACTGGTTGCTGGAGGAGCAAAAACATAAGTATGGTTTTTAATTAGAAGCAGGTTGAAGGCTCAGGCAGCCCACAGGTTTGCAGGTAGGGGAAGAGAACAGAAAGATCATAAAACGAGTCGCCGGAAGTCACTAAAACCCGGACTAGGCTGCTTTGGACTTTCTTACATGTAAGTAACACTCTCCTTCTAATCTCCCAACCCTGTTTATTTATTTAATTTTTTAAATGGGGGGGGGATTTATCCCATCTGTAATTAACCCTTGCATCTGGCCAGAGCAGTGCTGCCTTCTGTCCTTTCTACTCCCCGCTCCCGGCCACTAAATACATAATGGTCTGATAAATATTTAAGCAGTGATGAGGGAGATAATGCAAGTAATCCATTAGAGCTCCCTGCCTGGGCTGGCACCGGGGAGCGCGGTGGTGCTAAAGTGGATGGAGTCAGTGCCGAAATCCCAGGCTGGGCAGCAGGCTCGCTGGCCGCGGAGGGCCCTGAGTGCCGAGCCCAGCTGTGGGGAGGCAAGACATCTGGGGCCCAGGGAGCCCCTTCTCCCACTTGGCCATCCCTGAGAGAGGGCCTCGGGGACAGCCTGCTAATCTCTAGAGCCAGGGTGGCCACAAGCCCCAGTTTGCCCAGGACAGTCCTGGGACACGTCAGTGGTCCAGCACAATGGCTCATAGTGCCCCATTCACTTTCAAGAGCCCCAATTTGAACAATAAATTGTGCGGTCGCCCCGCCTATGACTTTCTAATAACACGCTTTAGAATGATGGCGGGATAGAGGAACTCAGGAAATCGTAGTGGCAGCTCTCTCACATGATACACCACAGCACGGCCACATGTGGGGGCTTAGAACCCTGCCCTCAACCCGGGGGCCCTCCACCCAGACACACACCAGTGCATGCTCACACCCAAACACCGAGTATGGTCTCCTGGCTTCTCCAATCTGCGCTCACACCTCACCCGTATGTCCCTCTGGGCTCACTGCAATCTGTCCCCTGATTCCAGTGTCAGACAACATGCCTCAACACCTCCGCTTCCCTCAGGGAATAATCTGGGTCTGATCCCTGCGGCATCCGCGATAGCTCCCAGATCACGGTCCACTACATATCTGGAGTGAATGAATAGGTGGTGGTTGCCTGTGATTGTGTCAAATCTCTCCCATCGTCTCAGAAGGTCTTTGGCTGCAGCAAATTGTTTTACCCATCTTTACCCAGCGCATCATTCATGTACCCAAACTCACATCCCCGTATAACTGCCCTTATACAAATGCGCGATCCAAAATCATCCTGTGTGAACTTCATGCACACGCTCCTTCCCTGCCTCTTCTCCACCCTTGGAAAAGAGAAAGATCAAGTTTCTATTAGTTCATCTGTACTAGCCTTCTGTTAAGTTTCTCCCCTTTGGAATAAGGAGTAGACAGTTAAAAAATTTAAGGTGGTCCCTATTATCCATTCAATTAATCTTTTCTATCCCCTCCCTCCCTTTCATTCATTGATTCATTCATTTCTTCATCCACTAGACAGTCATTGAATACCATGTGCTGGGCTAAAACGGTTCCTGCTGTGACCTCAGACACACCCTTCTGGGGCCTCAGTTTCCTCATGACCAGAATGAATTAAATATTACATTGCTGGCTTCAGCAGCACCATCCAGGGCGTTCCTCATAGACAGATTGGGCATAAATCCCTGTGTCTGCCTCTTTCATGCTCCCGGGGGTGGGGGAAATCTGGAGGGTGAGCAGGGAAGGGGCCTCCAGGGGCTTCACACCCTCAAGTCTATTTGTGCATCGCTTCTCCTCCTGCCCTGCCCCCAGGTCAGCCTGGGCCTGATGCCCTGAGCTCTGCTTCTCTGGGGAGCTGCCCCAGCCCTCCAGCATGATGAGCTCCTATGGCCTTGACGTCAGCCCCCTCCCCACTGCAGTGCCCTTGGGGCTTTTACTTTAGCTAATGCTAGACGTCTAGATGCCTGCAGCCTCTCCCCCACTCCGCCCCCTTCTAGAAGTGAACCTGCCTGGACACACAGGTCCTTATGCCCTGCCAGTGTTTCAGAGATTCACCCATCTGCCACTCTTCTCCTCACTGCCAGCCACATTATCATTATTTACACGCACACACGTGCACGCATAGATGGACACATATGCACATGCATCTGCAACACACATGCATTAATACATGCATAAGTCTTGCAAATATTGCCCATAAAATCAACACATGCTGTGCACCTATAAACTTTATGTGTGCACACATTTTATACACATACACGCACACATGTATACAGCACACACATGAGCATACACACCCTAATATCATAGAAAACATGAGATAGACACCAGTTTCTGGACATCTGCAGAACTCCCGCGCGTGAGGCCCTTTGCTGTGTGGGATAGAAGGGTGAGGGTGTATGCTTGTGCGGACGTATGCACACCCTGGTCTTGTGGCCATACCTCACTTTCCTCACTGACGTTAACTTCTCTTCTCTTACTTTGCTCCTGGCATTGCAGGTGGCTGCCTGCAGCCATTTCCTTTTGTGGCATGTATTTAGAGATGAGGCCCCTTGAATTAGGCATGGATTTTGGTGCCAAAATAAAACTATAATTCCAACCCAGAGCCATGTTGTCCAAGACATTAGTGTGGCAGATTTGCGTGCTGGTGATAATTGTCCTGGTCTTTGGCGTGATCACTTAGCTGAACACTGGGCTCAGCCATCAGAGGAAGCCACAGGTGAAGAGGTCGTCTCTGCCCCTGGAGAGACAAATACACCCACAACAACTGCACCGAGATCAAGACTGATCTTGGCCTTGTGCTCTGAGCCGTCCCTTTGCATCAGTGTTCCACATTATTAGGGTTTAACTTCTGCAGAGACTAAATCCCGTTAGGCTATAAAATTTTACGAGGCCCTAATGTGCAGTTCCTTCCTGGGGTTAATTACGTGTTGACAGGGACAATGTCTTAACCAAAATGGTAGACTTCTCAAGTAACAGAAGTTTAGACATCAAGAAGAGATAAGTCAATGTCCCTAGACTCTCACAGACTTTTTCTGCCCTTCAGGCAAGTCCTAGTTAGGGTTTTCCTTCCCAGTGTAGACACCAGCAGTTTGCTTCATTGCGGCAAATGCAACTCCGCCTGTAGCCAAGTGGCCCATTGCTCATGACCCAAAGAGAAGGGACAGAGAGCAAAAGCAATTGAGTCCAGCACTGCTTGGCGAGGTCAGGAATTGGAGAAAGTTTTCTTATATATCTGTACATCACACCTGGATCAATAAACAGGTTTTTTTTTTTAATTGTTACTCATTTTACAACTCAATAAAGCTTAATTATGAGAAAGCAGGAAGACAAGCAGAAGCCACGCTCACATAATATTGTATTCCTTGCAGCAATTCCTTCGGGGCCCTCGCACTTGCTTCGAAATGTAGAACAAACCAAATTACGGGGACCATTCAAAATTCATTTAAAAACATCATTGAGGAGCATCATAATAAAAACACAATGAAAAAGACAAGCTTGGGTTGTTAATTTGTAGTGCCGTGCCTGTTTATAGGGGGTCTGTGTGCATGTGTACGTGTGGGTGTGTGCACATGTGTCTTGATTAGCTCTGCAGGGACAGCCAGCGAGGGCTAGAGGCTTTGACGCAATGGACTGGACTGGCCCAAAGGGGACATGGAGAGGGGTTGGGGACTGTTGGAAAGTGCCTGCAGCCTTGTTTTCTGTTTGGCCAAAGGTCAGCCAGGTGATGTTGGAGCTTAAATCTCAGAGCAGTATCTGGGGGGACCAGGATGTTGACAAGGGGCTGCGGGACATCCCGGGGTTAGGCTCAGGGAGAGTATGTGCAAATTCTCTGCCTCTGATTCTGTCTAGCCCAGCGGGCCTGCTCCCACCAGCAGACAAAGAGCCCCACACTCTGATTAGCCCCTGTCCCATTAGGGAGCATCAGGAAGGCTCAGAGGCATTTAATTGTGTGCCAAGCCCCAGCCAACCAGGCGGGCACGTGCCTGTCACTTAATCCAGCTGACTGTGGTTTGGGTGCCTGGCCTGTGAGGGCCTCAGACCCTCTGTCAGGAGCCCACCTAGCCTGGGCTCTGGATCTAGGATACCCGACCCCTTGGTCTCAGCACCTACTGTCTACTTAGACTTATCCCTATGGCCTTCATTGAGCTCTTGTGTCTTAGCCTCCCCTCACCTGGGTTCAGCTGTGCCCTCGCCAGCCTCCCGCTCTTTCTTCCTGAGCCCTCCGTTGCCCAAGGCTTAATGTGTTGGGTGAAGTTAGTCTTAGCCCCACGGCCAACCCCATTTGACCACCTTCCTTGTTGGGACCTTGAGCCTCAGTTTACTCATCTGGAAAACAGCAGTCACTAAATATATCTTCCCTCCCTCCAGGAGTGTTTTCCCAAATAATTAATTCTTTTAATTAATTAAGTGAAGTGCTTAGAGATACTTAGACAAAAGGTGCACTAGAAGTGCAGATTATTATTTATTCTTAATGAACCCTTCTCTGGAGATAATTTACTCCTGATTCTGAAGGGAAACACAGTGGATGCCAGGGGAGGAGGAAATGACAAGGTTGGCTTTTGTTTGTTCGGAGGGAGCAGAGTGGGGGGAGTTACTACATGGGGTTATTCTCTTGTAGGCGAATAGTGAGAGAGTTAGCCAAGCTTCTTTCCACTGCTCTGCTGCGCGGCCCGGCCAGGATCGCGAACCCATGAAAGTGCAATGGCAGTGGCTGCAAAGACAGAATGGTTTTCGGATCTTGTCAGGATCTGGTTTTAAGACCAGGAAGTCACCAGTATCAGAGAGGAAGGGAGGGAGAGAGGGAATGGAGAGAGAGAGAGAAGAGAGAGGGAAAGAGAAGGGGGGCGGTGGGGAGAGAGCTTTTCAGTGTGTGCTGTTATGATCTATGGGTACTCGAGGAGAGAGGAGACTTGGAGAGGCTGTGTGTGGCTGCCGTGTGTATTTCTCAGCCAGATTCTGGCCCTCTGGGCACTCTCTAAGTTTCCTTCCAGCTCTGGCCATACCTGACTTCCTGCAGACCTCCTTCCCTCCCTCTTCCCTTCCTAGGCCCAGATCTCAGCCAAAGTGTGAAGTTTGTGTATTTCCTCTACAGGGCTCCTGTTGTCTGTCCTACCTCAGTCCCAATCTGAGACCCTTGTCCCCAGCCAGGCACACGGCCCCCTGGTCATCTTCCTCAGTCCCCTCAAAACCTCATCTCAGGAAGTGTGTGTGTGTGTGTGTGTGTGTGTGTGTGTGTGTGTGTGTGTGTGTGTGTGTACACGGGCAATGATTCATGAACCCAGGCAATGCAAAGGATTTCTTTTCTCTGGGATACTTGCACTTCGACAGATAGCAACTTCTACAACCAAATAACTTACTTCTGGGGCCTGGAACTGGGGAAGGAGGAGGAAGGAATGGGAAAGAGGCTTCATTATTTCCCTTCTATGCCTTCATATGGTTTGACACTTTTCCAGCGAAGATGCATGATTTTTATTATCAGCGGCTCCTATCTCAAGCAGATTAACAAGCAGCCTAAAGAGGACATTGTAGGCACCAGCCAGAGGAGGGTGGCCATTCTTCTCCTTGACAGTCCCGAAACTCTGAAGCTTCCTGCCTGCCGTAGGAGGTGCTCCTGGGCTGGCCTGGGAAGGGGGGAGGTTGGTCAGGGGTCCGGGAGTGGGGAGGGAGCCGGGCGGGGCAGATGGGAGAGAGAAATGCGGGTGCAGCCTGCTAGAGCTCTCTAGAATCTGGATTTTTGCAAGGCATTGAATGTCTCCCTGCAAGACAAAGTGGGGCTGGGGCTGGGTGACGGTGGCATGATGTGGACTCTACAAAGCCGGGAAGACACGTTCTACCAGAAGCGAGCCCATGCTCTGCGCTGCTGCCTGATTAGAACTGCAGGGTGACTCTCGTGGTCACCGGGGTGGGCTCTGGAGGTGTAGGGACCAGATTTGAATCACAGTTTTGTCACTTGCTTTCTGGTAACTTTGGGCAAGTTACTTAAGCATTTCATACATCAGTTTTCTCATCTGTAAAATGGGGTAACAGTAGCATTTACTGCACAGGGATGTTGTGAGGATTAAATGAGTTACAATGGTACAAGCACTTAAAACATTGGCTGGCACATGGAATGTGCTGTATGACTATTGATATTATTATAGCTTAGTGTCCCTGTGTTACTTGGCACACTCAGCTTAGGCCCGCTGGCCCTTAGGAGCCACTGAGGAGCGTCCTGCAGATGAGCCCTTCTGAGGGAGACTGTGTGTAGGTCCAGCCCTGTCAAAGAGGGATTCTGCACCATGCCTGGTGTTCAAACTGACCCCCAGCTGGCCCTCAGGGTCCCAGCCCTGTTCCTAGAGAGGTCAGGAGCTGCAGGGAGGTAAAGAATAAGCAAAAATGGTACAAGCTGGCAACAGCATTTCTGTAAGACGCAGAGAATGGCAGGCGGCACCCACTGCTCCAGGGCTGGTGGAAGGGGGCACGGGGCTGGGGCACAGGGCAGGGAGGGCCCAAGGACCTGCACCTGAGGCTGCAGCCTGAGGCCTGGGCTGGGCAGAGGGAAAACTGAAGACCACTCACGCATGGCTGAGAGACACCCCGGACTCTTTGGTAAAAATCCGAGGTGGCAGCAGATGCCATAGAGTGGGTGAGGTCTGTCCCAGAAAAATGACGAGCTTGTTGTTGCCAAAGGGAGAATCTACAATGCTGTGCATGATGCTTCCTGCCTTCTGAGGAGGGTGGGCCCTGTTTCAGGAAAGGCCCTTTGTCCCCAGTGAAGTTTCTCAAACTCTTGGTGCTGAAGGACTGATTTTATCTATTTTACTTTAAAAATTTTTCAATTTGTCATTTACTGATACTTTTAGAAAATGCAGTAAAAATGAATTATTAGAAAAATGGGCCAGATGTGTGGTGGCTCATGCCTGTAATCCCAGCACTTTGGGAGGCCCAGGCAGGAGGTTGCTTGAGGCTGGGAGTTCAAGACCAGCCTGGGCAACATAGCAAGACCCCCATCTCTACAAAAAAATAAAATAAAATAAATTAGCTAGCTGTGCTGGTGCTTGCCTGTAGTCTCAGCCACTTGGGAAGCTGAGGCAGGAGATTGACTTGAGTCCAGGAGTTTGAGGCTACAGTGAGCTATGATTAGGCTACTGCACTCCAGCCTGGGTGACAAAGTGAGATTCTGTCTCTAAAAAAGAAAAAGAGAAAAGAAAGAAAAAAAAAAGAAAAATGAAATAAAAAAATTAGATGTGCATCATACAACCACAATTTTTAAAATTTTTAGAATTAACAGACACAAAATTACTCTGTCAAAAAATTTGGGGCCTGGCACTGGTCCCAGCCCCCGTGAGTCACACTGGATCGGGGCTTGGGTCGGCAGTTCAGGGGTATTTGTCTCCGGACTGAGGAAGTGGGAGGACTGTGTTAGTGTCCTAGGGCTGCCATACGGGGTGGCTGGAAGCGACAGAAATGTGTTCTCTCACAGTTCTGGAGACCAGAAAGCCAGAATTCAGGTCTGAGCAGGGCTGTGTGCTCTCCCAAGGAGCTGGGGAAGAACCCTTCCGTGCTCCTTCCTAGCTTACGGTGGCCCCAGACAGTCATTGGTGTCCTTGGCTTGTGGCTGTGTCACTCCAGCCTCTGTCTCCACAGTCGCATAGCTATCTTCCCTGTGTGCATGTCCGGGTGTTTCCAAATCTCCCTGTCCTTGGAAGGATGACAGTCATTGGATTTAGGATCCACCCTAATCCAGTACGACCTTTCTTGTGTGTGAGGCGATGTTGCCCAGTGGTTAGAGCACCATGCTGGGCTCAGTCCAACTCCACCAGGAGCTTTATAGCCTCAGGCAAGTCACTTCCCCATCAGCACCTCATTTTCCCCATCTGTAAAATGGAAATAATAATAGCACCTGCTTCTGTGATTGTTGCAAGTAATAAATATGATAATATATGTAAAGAGCCTGGCATGGTGCCTGGCACATGGTAACCACTCAATCACTACTATCTGTTATCAATACAGTGATTTTTAGCAGGACAAGGAAATGACTATTATCCTGTACCTATTAGGAAAAAGAGACCTCGTGTTTATTAAGCACCTCCTATGTGCCAAGCATTGTGTGGGGTGATTTATATGTTTATATTATTACAATATAATATAAATAGAGGTTTTTCAGTGGTTAACTTGTGGTTGATTCATTTATTAAATTAATTTATCAAACATTTATGGAACGAACACCTACTATGTGCAAGAGGCAATGGGGAATCCAAAGTATGTTTAAGTAAAGGCCATTGCATTTTGGACAAAGAAATAAGGTGAGGTTGGTTCTAAATAGGATGTCAGCCTTTAGGGAAGGATTTTATGCTGCTTTATCTTGAAATAGGAGACTTGATTATTTGACGTCTTAAGGACCCTTCCAGCTCTTGGTTCTGCAGTGCAGTGTGATAGGAGAAGAAGGTAGATTATTTTCATGAAGCTGAAGCTTTGCATTAATGCTTGTCTTTGTTTATTTCACTAAGACAGTATTACTAATTTGAACTCTTAAGTAGCTTTTCTGTTCGACCAAAGAAAAGTCTTTTCAGTTCATTTTGGAAAATACCATGTTTTACTTCATTCTCATGATGATTCATAACAATATAAAAAAAATATGAGTTATAACCAAACTCGATTACTAATATGTAACCCGTAGCATTGCTTAATTTGGCTTGCTATTAAAGTTTTAATAGAAAATATCATTTGATTGCAATTTAGAAATAAAATTTGATTTCCATATTATAACTAATATGAATAATAAGCTCCAAAATGTCTAATATACTTAGGCATTTCTATTAACACAATGAATATGTTTTGGATGCTTCTGGCATACTAATTCACTAATTGTCTCCTTATAACAGCAGGTTAGCTCTGTCGAGCGCTCACTGACCTACCTGGGAATCCTTTACCAGCTATGGGTTCTCAGCTGTATTAGCCCTTTGGAATGCCACCATAATTAAAGAGTTGTGCCTCTTTAAATGACGTTGGCTTCTGGTGCCAGGCTGAATTGCTCTCATAAGAGCGCCCCCTTTCTCTGTGTAGTGTGGGGTTGTGGGTAGCTCTGCCATCCTTGGCTCTGGGCTGGGACCTGGAGCTCACTTACCCACCACACTTGCCACTTCCAGATCTCCAGTCTTGCTCTGTATTCCCAAAAGGGAGAGGCTGTGAGCTTCCCTTCCTTCATAAACAATTGCCATTCATTCGGCCATCATTCATTCATTTGATAACTGAATTGAGAGTCTACTATGTGCCAGCTCTGTGTTAGAGGCTGAGTTACCATGGAGATTAAAAACAGATGCAGTACCTACTCTCATCGAACTGAATAATCATAACAAGGAATGCATAAACGCATGTTATGGAAAAGAGAAATATGGTTCTAAGCAAGCAATAACAAAGGAAGCTGTCCAAATTGGATGTCAGGAGAAGATTTCCTTGCTGACATCTGAAAAATGAATAGAAGTTAGACAGAGAAAGTTGGGTTGGGGAGCGTGAGCAAGTGCCCCGTGTGTGCATGCAGGCCAGAGCGCCCAGGTGGAGAGAGGTTGGGGAGGGGGTTGTGTTACAAGGCGAGGCTGGGGGCAGCCAGGCCATGCTGAGCCTTGCCGGCCACGGGAGGGTGCTGCTCTGTGTCCTAAGAGCAGTGGGAAAGTACTGCAGGTCTAAGTCACATGGCCAGATGTGCGCTTTGCAAAGATCCCTCTGGCTGCAGTTTGGAGCATGGACTGGAAGGGTATGAAGGGACAGGCCGGGAGGCCAGTAAGAAAGTGTTTGCAGAGTGTGAGCCAGATGTCACAGTGGCTTGGACTGAGGGAGTGGCAGATGAAGAGACAGAGTAGAATGGGGGAGAGATCAGAGATGAAGGGTGGCAAAGGAAGGGAGATGCCAGAAATGGCCTCCTCCAAGTTCACTCAGCTCAAACTCTCTCCTGGCAATGCTTATTGTCATGGCCACCACATGTGGTTCCCTGGAGAAGCAGCCATTGGGTCACCCTCTCAGAGGTGGGCTGGGCAGCCCGGGAATACTCTAGATCTCCTGGGGAAGAAGGTTCCAATTCCAGCCCCACCTCCCATCCCACTGCGACCTGGACAGTGGGTGACAGGCACAGGGTTCTCCTGCAGAGAGTGGAATGAGCTGTCACCTCTACTCTTCACAGGGGCTTTCTCAGAAGTAAGAAATACAAGTGATCAGAAGGCAGCTGTCAATGCTTAACAATGTGCGGCTTCACCCAGCTCTTCCCTGCGACACAGGGCCATCAGTAGACTGAAAGCTGTCCTTGTTCACCTTGTAGGGTGGCTGGAATTGAATGAGAAAGCTGCCTCTCTCTCACAGCAGGCACTCAAAGAATATTGGCTGCTTCTTTCCCAGTAGGCTGTGGAAGAGATTCCGGGGCAGCAGAGAGTTGGAAAGGGTGAGAAGGGAATCTACTAGGCCCCAAGGGATTAGGTTAGCAGGGTCCAGAGGACAGAGGGTGGGAAACTGCTGTGTGTCTAAGGGGCCCTGGCTCCCAGGGTTGGTTTCTCTCTGCCAGTCCTGCCTCCTCTGCCACGGGAGGGTGGCCCGGGGCTCACGAGTGTGCACGTGTAGTCAGCAAGATCTGCTAAGGCAGGGCCTTCTTAGATAGCACATTCCAACATGGGGCCAAAATCCAGCACATATGCAGTCCCTTCTTGGCTGGGCCACACTCTGGGTCATTTATGTTTTCGTGCCCTGAGCTTTGTTCATTCTGTTCCTCCCACTGAGAATGCTCACCTCCCTGTACTCCGCCCCTGGGATCTTGCACAGCTGCTGGAAGCCAGCTCAGTATCTCCTGCTCTGAGACGTTTCTCCCTCCTCTGGGTCTCCGGCTGGTGCTACGGCAGACTCTGGATTTGAACCTTGCTCTACCGCTCACTAGCTGTGTGGCATTAGGCCAGTTCCTTAAGCCCCCTCTGCTTCAGTTTTCCCATCTCTTAATGGGTACATTAACCTCATTAGGTTGTGATGAAGAGCAGAGAGTTCATTTACACAGGCACATAGAGCAGAGCTTGACGTTACCGTGAGAGGGGACAACGTGAGTCTGCCCCAGAGCTGGTTCACGCGCCACCTAACTCTGCCTGGCCCGCCTACACACCAGGCCCTGGCCACCTGCCTTCTTTCCTGGCCACAGCGGCCCTGGGGACGTTTTACACTATCCTGTGGTTGAAAAGCCCCAACTGCTTCCTCTACCACAGCCCAGGGAGTCCCCGCACGCAGAGCCGAGTGACGAGGAGAGCCCAGGGCATCTGTGCCCTGACCAGCTGCACCCGGGAGACTCTGGCCAGGTCACACACCCGGAGGATGCCTCCTGTGGTGGACTTCAATCACAAAGAGAAAAGAGACACGAATGAGGCACAGATAAGGTGCTTGCCCTTCCCCTCGTCACGTGCCCATGGACAACTGAGAGTGGTTGCTTCACGTGGCCTCTCTGGAAATGTCTCAGGAGCCGGAGCCGCAGCTGTGCATGCTGTGTGCACCATGTGGCCGCTCAGCCATGCCTTGCTCACCTCACCCTCCCTGCTCCCACTTCCCCGGGATTGCACCCTTCAGCAGGACCCTAGCAATCACGCCTTTGCCTCCAGTTCCATCTTCTGGGCTCCTCTGGCTAACGCAAGGGTCTTACATTGTAACCTTTCATGATCTTTTAAAAGGAATGTGGGTTTTGTTTTTTCTCCTAATGAAAGGATAGTCTCTCTGATGTGCATAGTAGGCTGTATTTTCTCTTTGTCTCCCTTGCTATTATACTTGGCAAAGCCACTGACGTAGAGATTCCGGGTGAGTAATTGGTCCCATCTGTGATTGTTCAAATCAACAGGTCAGAGCCCAGTGTGGATACAGCAAAGTCCACTCACCCAGGGCTTGGAATGACCCAGAACTGATCCCACTCTGAAATCTCAGGTGCCAATAGCCCCTTCTTGGACCAGCTCACTCTGTTATGCCCCCTAAACCTTCCACCTCTTCATCTCCACGATCTGAGAACATGTTCAGGGCATTCTCACTGAAGAACCAGCCAGACTGCACGAAGCCCTCCCTCAACCCCATGTCCCCTTCTAGCTGTTGTCCTATCTCACTCCTGCCCTGCACAGCCAGGCGTTTGCAAGCTCTCTTGCCCTCATGCCTCATCCCCTCCCACATCCCTCTCAACTCACCACAGTTTGGTTTATGCCCCATTTAATCCATTGAACCTCTTCTTGCTGGTCACCGTTGAATCCAGTGGAGATTTTTGTTCTTTCTTTGCTCGAATTTTACTATGCACACTGTTAAGCATTCCTTCCTTCTCGAAACTCTTCCTCTCTGGCTTTGTGTGATTCCACAGGGTCTCTGTCTTCCCCGTTCCTCTCAGGCTGCTCCTCATCCTCCTTAGCAGCTGTCCCAACAGGCGTTCCCTCCAGACCTGTTCTTGGCTCTCTGCCCTGCATTTTCCATGCGCGCTTTGGGTCTCCCCTTCACACTGTGGCCTGAGTTATCACAGATACGTTGGTAACTCTTGAATCTCTAAGTCCAGTCTGAACACCAACACATTGCTCACCTGCCAGCTGGACATACCCCAAGCATATTGAGCCCAAATTGTCCAAACAGAGCTCTTACTTCTCTCCGCAACCTGTCTGACCATTGCTTATCTGAATGCCACCATCTACCCAGAAACCCAAACCAGGACCTCTTTTACTATACACTACCTTCCTGCTCAGCTTCCTTTGCTGAGCATTCAGGAAAGTCTGCAGCTCCCCACCCTGCCACCATCACTGCCTTAGTTCAGGTGCTTGTACTTGGATCATGGAAATAGTTGTCAAACTGATTACCTTGTCTCCAGACTATCCTTCCCCTTTAATGCATGTTTCCACTGCCACCAAAGTATGATGCTCCTCAACTTACAGTGGGGCTATGTCCTAATATACCCATCATAAGGTGAAAATACTTCAAGTCAAAAATGTGTTTAATACAACTTACCTACCAAACATCATAGCTTAGCCTAGCCTGCCTTAAATGTGCTCCAAACATTCACAGTAGCCAACAGTTGGGCAAAATCATCTAATACAAAGCCTATTTTATAATAAAGTGTTGAACATCTCATGTAATTTATTGAATACTTTACTGAAAGTGAAAAACAGAGTGGTTGTGTAAGTAGTCGAAGTATGGTTTCAACTGACATGCATACCACTTTTGCACCATTGTAAAGCCTAAAAATCAGAAGTTGAACCATTGGGGGCCATCTGTAATCTTTTAAAAATCTATGCCAGATTTTGTCATGCCTCTTTCTAAATGCCTTCAGGTGCTGACTCCACAAGGCTTTCTTCTTCTTCTTCTTCTCCTCCTCCTTCTTTTTTAAGAGATGGAGTCGTGCTATTTTGCCCAGGCTTGTCTCAAACTCCTGGCCTCATGTGATCCTCCCACCTCAGCCTCCAGAGTATCTGGGACTACAGGCCCAAGCTACTGAGCCTGGCAAAGCTTTCAAGTTGAGGTTCAAATTCTTGAGCTTCATGCTATAAGGTCTTTTGTGATCCGTCCCTTGCCTAACTCGTTGACCTTATCTATTTACTTTCCTATCTACTTTTCTCCAGCCAGATTGGAATTTTCAATTTCCTTGAACATGTGATGTTTCAAATCTCCATATCTTTGCAGTTACTGTTCCCTTGCCTGGTATCCCTCCTTTCATCCACATCCTCTGCTAGCTAATGCCTATCACCCTTCCAAAGGTGGTTCGCATGCCCTTCTGAGAAGCCTTCCCTTGGCCTCTCAGTCTGGGTCCCAGTGCTGTTTATATTTTTCCAAGTAGAAGCATTATGACACTGACATGCAGGAGTTGATTTATCTGTGCTCTCAAGCCCCTTGAGGTCAGGGACTGTTTTACATGGCTTTGTCTCTCCAAAGCTCAGCACAATGCCTAGCACATAGCAGATGCCCAGTGCATGCTGAGTGAATGAACATGAGCCCCCCGCTCCCCTCTGCTCCATCTCAGAACTGTGCCCCACTGACCACAGTGAGGAGCGAGTTGGAGAGGAAGTATCGAGGGCTCTTGCAAACCATTCCCGTGTCTGAGCAGTGTTCTTTATGCAAAGCTCATGGTAGCTTCTTTATATGGTAGCTATAAATGGCAGCTTGGTTACTGGTTTCTAACTTTGACCCTTCAGGTCTCCGTAGGTGGATGTTTCCGCCATCTTCCCTCACTGGGCCCACTGTGTCCCCTCATGTCCCTTCCTCCTCCCTCCCCTCCTGCCTGCCCACGTCCTTCCGCATTCCCTCCACACTCCCCTTAGCCCGGCTCTCCTGCTTTAGCTTTTAATCTTTCCTCGTAAATTAATCTCTCCTGCTGCCTAATCGTGTCTGGTGCCCTTCCCTGAACTCTCTCCACTTTGCCTACCTCTGTCTGGTAATGAGATGCCCACCGCACGCTGCAATATCCCAGGTCCCTCTCACCTCCAGAGATGATTTCCTCCTGGCTTTGTGTCCTGGCCTCGGCATGTGCACACTCAAATCATCTTGCCTTTTTTATTGATTAATATTTCTCCGCCACTTCCCATTGCAAACTCATCTAATTTGCACTCTGCTCTGGCCACATCTTTCTCCGCGGGTACCTGCTTTTGAGGTTCCCCCACTTAGTGAATCCATCTCTGTCTTTATGATTATTTTTCCCCTCCTGTGCTAATGCTTATGCCTTTCCAAGCAGAATCTCATTTGGGGGCATCTTACCCAAACTGCTGTCTTCTCCGGGTCACACATCATTTTCCCTCACCCCTTCCCAGGCAGGGCGGCTGTCAGTTTCATAAGACGCTTTTTTGTAAGTGCTAAGAAAAAAGTGACTTTCTCCCGACCATACTCGCTTTTATTAGAAAATGTCATCATACTTTTCTGCCTCAACTATCAGAGAACCTAAAGAGAAGTTTTGCATTTGGTGGCAGCAACTGGTCTTTCCCCCAAGTCTCTGTGAAATTCTCCTTTCCCTTTATTATAGCATACTCTTTATAATTATGAATTATTAGTATAAAGGGATTAATATGTATGGGTTTCATGCTGTGAATTTACTGAAAATATTTTTGGAAATAAGTAAGGTCTAAAGTATATATTTAATAACTGGAGAGTGCAAATGCTTTCTTTACTTTCTTCTCTTTTTACTCCCAGCCTCTCCTCCTTAACCCTCTTAACATGAATAGAAGTCAGTGTGGTTGAGCCTCTGAGGCTGGGCAGCCTCACCACCCCCCACCCTCCACAGCAGTCATTTAGAGAGGGCTGCTGAGGAGTGGGCAAGGTGATCCACAGGTAGGCAGGGGAAGTGGGGCAAGGGCACCAGGGAAGACGCTGACTTTAGGAGGAGACAGGTGTCAGCCCCAGGCTTGATTCTGTTCCTTCTGGTTCTGTGACCTCGGACCAATTAACCTTTCTGAGTTTCAGATTCCTCATCCAAAAGGGGAAGGTAAGTAAAACTTCCCAGGATTGTAAGAAATAAAGGAAACAAAGGACAGAAGGTGGAGGATGAAGGGGGACTTGATTCAGCTTCCTATCCTTGATTTCTTGGCGGTGTCTCCTGCCCATAGATATGTCCCCCAGGATGTTATGTGGCCTGTAAGTCCACCCTTAGAGTCTTACTAACTGGCTTGAACTTTCAAAAGACAAATAATTGCCATGGTATGTATACCTTAGTTTGGCTGAGACACTCCAGGAGAACATGGAGCAGTGAGGTGACAGTCTATGATGGGGGGTGGGCGGGTGAATTTCAGAGCAGAGTATTTCAGGGGGCTGTAGTCCTTCCTGGAGGAGAGCATTGCTGGGGAGCAGGGTGAAGGTGAGAGTGAGCCCTCCAGCTTCCCAGGGTTTTGGAGCTATTTCTGGAACATGTGTATGACTCCCCAGGAGGCCTTGTCACATGCCATGAGACTGCAGGATATCTGGGGTGGGGCCTGAGATTCTGCTGCTGCTGCTCCATGAACCACTCAGACTGGGAAAGCTTTTAGCAGACTTCACTCACACCTCCTTTGAAAATCGAGTTCTGGGCAATGTGGGGGGTGGGGGCGGGCCCTGCAGTGTGGTCCCCAGGCCAGGATCTCTTGCCAGGCCCACTGGAATTATTATTGAGTTTTTACTCAGAACTTTGCCCAAGTCACTCTCCCCAAGCACTTTCCTAAAATCGAGAGCTATTATATTCATTGCTTTCCTTTTATCTCCTCATCTGGCATTTCTATAGATTAGAAAAAAAGCAATTAAATTTGTCTGGCATGATGTGCACTACATCAACTCCTGCCATTTGCTGCGTGCGAGTGGATCCTCTCCGTGCTGCACCCTTGGCTTGCCTGGGGGGGATTTTCACTTTAAGTTTCCTAACAGGGTGATGCACGGGCCTCAATTTACTCAACTAAATGCACCATTAATTTTAAACACACGTATGCATGCTCACGAAATGGCCAGGATCCAGGGGTCCCAGGCCTAGCTCTGCCCTTGACTAGATGTGTGATGTCCAGACAGATGCCCGAGTCTTTGGAGCCTCATTTTCCCATCTTTTAAAAATGAAAGCAATAAGACACATCTTACGTGTCTCCTGGTGAACTTGGTGCATATTAGGTGCTCAGTGAACGCTTATGGAAAAAACACAATTCTTACTAAAAGAGGACCAATTCAGTTCAGGGTGGTGCTCAGCTGGGGGTACACTCCTTCCCATACTCCCTGCAGCTGGAGGTGGCCATAGGGCACAGCCATGGTTTGAATGTGTCCTCCCAAAATTCATGTGTTGGAAACGTCATCCCCAAATTTATATGTTGATGATATTTGGAGGTGGAGCTTTTGAGAAATAATTATGGTTAGATGAGGTCACATGGATGGGGCCCCCATGATGGGCTTAGTGGCTTTATGAGAAGAGGAAGAGACCTGAGCTGGCATGCCTTCTCTCTCTCTCTCTCCCCTCACTCTCTCTCTCATGACGCTTCCTCCCTATTACAACACAGCAAGAAGGTCCTCACCAGATGCGGCCTCTCAACCTTGGACTTTCCAGCCTCCAGACCTGGAAGAAATAAATTTTTCTTTTTAAATTAGCCATGCTCTGGCCAGTTAGAATTTAAGCTTTTTGCAGGGTGGGGTGGAAGTAATTTTGGGGAAACCTATGCCTTCCTGACACAGGGGCCACGCCCTCCTCCTTCTCTGGATTTGAGATAGAGATGCAATGCACAGAGGAGCAGCCATTTTGCAACATGAGGCAACGAGCACAAGGATGAAAATTTAAAAAAAAAAAAAAAATGGTGGAGTGGAGAGATGGGAAAAGAATGGCTCCGTGATGGCATTGCTGGGCTTCCACACAGCCCTGCTGCCTTTGCCTGGACTGCTTGTCACAGGAGAGTGAATGAAGTGACAATGCCTTCATCACAATCCGTCTAGTCTCTCACTACTCCGAGTGCTGCCTGTGAACCAGCAGCATTGGTCTCACCAGGGAGCTCGTTCAAAATGAGGCCTCTCAGGTCCCATCCCAGGCCTGCTGTGTGACAACCTGCATTTTAACAACAATCCCAGGTGACTTACACTCATGTTAAAGTTTGAGAAGCGCTGTCGAGTCAAGGTTTCTGTTGCTTATGGCTCACCATTTTCCTAACCTAACCTCTGCTCCACATTTTCATGACAAAGAGATGCAAGTTAAGTTCTGGATTTTTTTTAATGATATATCTGGGCTCTGTGTGGACCATTCTTTTAAACTTGGTGAAATTTTTTAGTCTTCCTTCCTCATGAAAATTATCACTCTACCATGTGACCTGCACAAATAAGACCTTAAATAAATATTTGTTGTTGAATAAATCCTTATCTGACTACATGTTGCATCTTCCCTATTAGATTAAAAGCTCCACATGGGAAAGGATTGTGTCCTATCTCTCCTTATACCCTCCAGTGCTTAGCAATGTATGCATACAGCAGTGAGTGACTGATAAATGTTATATAAATCACTTCACTATGTGTTCTACTTACAGGGATATGTACCTCTTTTGATGCTGTTTAGGAGAGTTCTAGACATGGTCACATTATATGCTGTGCTTCTAAGTTCTATGTGCTTATTTACAAGAACATAAATAGGTTAGTCTGTAAATCAAGCCCATTCCCTAATACAAAGCAATAGGGTTAGTGTTCGAAGAAACTGTAGGGCCACATAAGTCTGATCCTTCCTTTCCAGAAGAAGCCCTGAGAGGACAGGACCTTGTGGAGGGTCCCACAGCTGGCAGGTGGTGCAGCAGACGCTGGAGTGCAAGTCATTTGACTTTGAGTCCAGTGTCACCCAGGCCCCCGGCTTTCTGTTCATCTGTGCCAATCTTCCCTCCCTCTTCAGAGTTCTAGCATGCGTGCAGCAGGCTGAGGTTTGGATTAAAGCAAATCAGGGCAGATTTCAACACAGTGCTGGATGATTTCCTAGAAACAGCAGTGGTACAAAATCAGATACTATTTTAACTACATTAAGCTGTCTGGACAATTAAAGGATTTCAGAGCTAACATGTTTTGTAAAGTGAAGAATCATCTTATGAAATGAACATTCACCTCTTTTGCCCATTGAGATTTAGTAGTGGTTTGTTTCATAAATGGAGGATTTGCCTGTTATACATCTTGGTTAGACTCAAAAGTGAACAGTTATGAACTCATTTATAAATTCTGCAATAGGTATGAATTATTTATACAGTTGTGATCGTACATGTGCAAAACTATGACTTTCTATGTTTCTCTGTAACAGAACCCATCTCGTTCTGTACCCCTCGTTTCCTCCAAAAGTGGAAAACAAACTTTGCGATTTAAGATCACAAGCCACTTCTCATTTAAACACAGTCAGTTCAGATTTGACCTCCGTTTTACTTTCTGCTCCCTGGGATAATGTAGTTCCTGGGGCTTGGGTACCTTCTGGCCCCAAGGGAGGGGCACCTTGCTGACTCTGAGGAGGTGTACCTCGCGCTGTGAGTTCTAGGATATTGACTCAGGCCCTGCTGCATCTGCAGCAAATGACCTCGGTCTCCACTGTGGCTTGCAGTTGCCAAGTTCATTCTCTTGGCTTTCCCTTGGTCCCACCCGCAAACGCTTTTTGCCTCTTTTCCAGATGCCCTCTGGGCCACATCTACATCTGTGATGGGGAGCTTGGGAACACTGACAGCTTTACTCCGCACCTGCCAGGGTGAACAAGTTGGCTGATCTAATCACCCAGACATGTGCCCTCGGCCATTGCTGGTTTTCTGCTCAGGTACCATGTTGGAAAAGGGAGTCCTGGTATCCCGGGAACCCACTAGAAAGTGAACGATATTCCCTGCATCTCTCAGATCTTTTTATGTCCATCTGAGATTTACCATCAGAGTTTCATTCATTCTGCAGCCCCCCTTTTTCCCTGAGCCCCCACCTCCTAGCTCCAAGGGGCCAGTGCTGCTGGGCTCCAGGTCAGAAGTCTACCCATTTAAACCCTGAGCCTCTTTCTCACCTGCTGAGTATCTTCCTCTCCTCTGAACCTGGAGGGTGGGAGGGCAGGTGGGTAAGAAAATGGCTCTCACCTCATATTCTCCGTGCTTGAAACCTATACTCTGAGATCCCCAAGCCCCTTTGAAATGCCACAAAATCTTCTCACACAAAAAACCTTGCTTTCATACCTCCATTTCTGCTGAGGACATTCCAAGGCCTGCTCTGAAATTTAAGCTGGACAATGACACCATGTTCCTGGCTATATCCACCCTTCCTGGATACCTACAAATCTGCCTAAATGACAAAGAAGGGTAACATGAAGAAAACACTGGACGACAACACCCCAGCTATTGCCTCAAATTGTTGTCCACCATATTCAATAATTAACGGTAGGTGGCATAATCTAGAACAAAGATTCCCGACAGGTATCCAGCCACAAATGGTTTATAACTAGGAGGACAGATAGCGATGCTTTCAGTCCTGGAAGCTCCTGGGATGCCCAGAGCCCCTGGAGCTATCAGCATTGGCCACAAACAGCCTAAAGGGAACAGGTTTCCAAGGGCCACCCTGTGGTCCTCATCTGTGACAAGCACAATGAGCTACGCTGGTGCACGATGCAGGCACTGTTCCTCGAGGTTATACTGAGTGCAGCAAAAGGTACACTACTACCTGCATGTCTATTTCAGCAAGCAGTTACCCACTGTATGGAAGGGACTTGGGGGCTGCTGGAGAACTTTCCCAGGCACCCAAGGAGCAGAGCACATTGCCCCCGCCATGTGCAGGACACTGGGTGGGGTTCCTGGAGGGTCTAGGACAGGTGGGACCCTGACTCTCTGCTTATGTCTATTGGCTCTCCCTTCCGTTGGCAGCTGGTGAGCCCTGGTAGGGTGGTCTAAGCTAAGTGCTGGGTGGATAACTACTCAAATATTGCATATGCATCCCTCAAACCAGACTTCATCATTATGTTGTAACACTTGACATGCAAAATTTCAGTTCAATTAGAAATCCAAATGTAATATTACGAGAAATTTCAACAGCAGTTGTCAATGAAAAAAAGGAAAAGCTGTTAGATCCTTAAAATATAATTTCAACTGTTATAAATTTTTTAACTGTCTGTAAAAAAAAAAACAATTTAACATTTTTATGACCGAGTCGTGTGAACAAAGCTTCTTGTGAGCGGTGGTTATTGAGAATTTGAAGCAACCATCGTTAAAACGTATTGATCAGGAATGGGTGTGCAGTCATTTCAAACACAGGACTTGATATGAAAACATTATGTTCACAGAAGCAAGTTCAGGTTTCTCATTACAAAGTTGAAAATATATATTTGAAAATTGTATACATAGTCAATATTTTACATCTTCCCAATACTTAGTTTTCTTACTGTAATTACATAATACAAAGAAAAGGTAATAAAAAATTTCCACTAAGCCCCATAGAAAGGCTTCCAAATCCAGTTTATCCAGTAAGCAGCACAAATATCATACTTCCGTATATGTGCCACAATGTAGTGAGGCATCACTCTGCAACAGAGGATGTGAATTCTGGATGCAAACCAGCCAGGGCTCAAATCCCACCTCTGCCGCGTGCTGGCTGTGTAACTTCATGCAGGCTACTTAACTAACCTGAAGCTCAGTTTTCTTATCTGCAAAATGGGAAACAACCTCAACTTCCAGGACTGGACCGAGACCCACAGGCCCACGCTGGTCCCGCAGACTCATCTCTGTGTGACCTCGCCTTTCTGAACTCCATTTCCCAGAGTTCGGGATTCGAATGCTGCCCTCATGGGCTATCCTAAATGGCAGGTGGGCCCAAGGCCTGTTCCCGGGTCATGTCAGGGGCTGGACTTTAGGAGGGGCAGGGCTGGGTCACAGAGTCCCCGTAAAACAACAACTCCAGGAAGAGGGGGGGACTGGCTCCCAGCACCCGCCTCCGCTGGCTGATTTAGTGTTGAGAATTTCGAATATATGGAGCCGCCTTCCTCTGTCACATCATTCATCAGAGACAGACACTCAAGAGACGGAAGGGGAAAAAAATTAAAAACCTGTTTATTGCTCAACTTGCTCCAGGCATGTTTTAGCTTATTGTTCAGCTCTGTTCATTTTGGTGCTGCAATTTGAATGGCTTCCCTAGTTGCCGTGGCTAACATGTATATATACGTGTGGATGCATGTCAAAACGTAGATAGCTTTTGCTCTGGCAAAATGAAAACCCACCAGAAATTGCACTGCAGGTGAAGTTTTTGAGGCTTAGGGTGGGTTGGGGACCACGGGAACCCACCTCGGCCCTGCTCGCGTTTCCCGGCACCCTCTTACTGACCCGGGCCTCCCTTCGCTGGCGGAGGGAGCTGCACTGCGGGTGCTTATTGGGTATGCTGCGATTGTTCCCGCCGATGTCAAGGAGAGTTTGTGGGCAGGATGAGCGTGGAATGCACAATGGCAACAGGCAGCCAAGACAGGCAGCGGGATGCGTAGGTGGGGGAGGCAGGCAGGGAGGGCTCGAGGGCCATCTCTGCAGAACAGGGACGATTTGGTCACATGCAGTTCTTTCAGAACCAAAGAGGGTCACCTTCGTGTTTTAGCAAACACTGAAACATGTCTGGCAGCAGAAGAATATGTTGAGAATGATGCTCAGCTGGGATTCAGGACTCCTGGGTGACAGCCGCCTTTGCCACCATCGTAGTTGAGTGGAGCCTCCAGGGTCAGGTTATTCAGACTTGGGTCCTCTCTTCACCACTTCCAGCTGTTTGACCTTGAGCTAGTTAAACATTCCATGCCTCAGTTTCCTCATTTTCCTCATCTGTGAAGTGGGGGTAATAATATCTTTGTTATCATTAGGATGAATGCAGGGCTTGGCACCAGGCTCAGCACACGGAGGGCGCCTGACGTCTGTGAGTTATTATTACACATTTGCAGTGTGTGCTTGCATGACCCTGGCTGTGACCTCCGCATTAGTAAAGCTGAGATGGAAATACTTGTCCCAGCTACCTCCAGGGCTGTTATACTAATCACTCAATGTGTGGGAATGTGTAGCTTTCAGAATTGAATGAACTGTCATCCTAGGGTGGAGATAGGTGACACTAGATGTCCCCTCACCCGTAGCAGTCAGGCATTGAGCCCAGTGTCTCTGGGGTGGACTGGAGCTTGGTTTCACCAGAGGACCAGAGGGTCTTCCTCACCCCCCTGGACATGCTGCTCCTGGACTTGGCTTTGGTGGCACTTTCTGGGCCTGTCTGGTGAAAGTTCTGACCTGTGGCTTAAGTATATCATATCTTGCTTTCAGTTTGCTTTCTAACCAGTATCCATTACATTAAGGACTTTTGTTTGGTTTTTGACATCTCAACTCCCTCTACTTACTTTGCATTGAGAGAAGGCCTGAGAGAAATGTAGTATTTTATCAACAGTTGTTTCTAGAGGGGGCTTGGAGGAGAGCTGTCCTTCCCAGTCTGGGGCAGAGGAGTTGGGCAGAGTCTCTTCCCATGAGCAGGACACAGCAGGGGCCTGGTCTGGAGTGGTCCAAGGCCATTGCTGGAAGAGGTGGGTTTCAATGGTGGTTTGAGATTTGGGCAGGTAGAGAGGAGATGGTGGGTGTGCAGTGTATGGGGGCAGGTTGCTAGGGGTACCTACGGATCTCTGACCACTCACCTGAGATCTCTCCTGGAAGTGGGCAGGGCTCACACACATACATGTACAGACACACAGCCTGAGAATGATTCAGATTCTAAGGCCCAGGAGGTCAACGCAACACCCACATCCATAGTTCACAAAGAATCTTTCCACAAAAGAGGTTGCTGGTGGAAGCAGCCAGTGCTGTCCGCTGCACACAGAGGGGTTGGCTAGGATGGTGGGGGCTGGAGACCACGCCTGGGTCTCCTGATATGTGTCCCACAGCCTGCAGAAGCTGGGCTTTCGAGATCCACCTGAAGCAATTGTGGATTCTGGGGCTGCCGAATGCCCGTCTGAGGATGTGGGCTGCAGAAAGTTGGAGGGAAATTCCATGGGGCTGAAGGCTGTAGCCGAACTTGTCACTGTTTAGTGAAAAGAGAATATAGCCTCTGAGAAAGACAAGAGAGAACATAGCCTCATGGAAAGAGCTGGGCATTGGATTCAGACAGGCTCAAACCCCTGCTCTTCTGCTTTCTGGCTTCATGACCTTTGATAAGTTACTTACCTCCCTGAACCTCAGTTTTCTCATCTGTAAAATGGACATAAGAATATCTTGTGGGATTATTTTTAAATATAGACAATGCATTTAAAGTGTCCAGTTCATTACAAATGTTCAACCAATGGTGCAAAAACCTAACATTTAGCAAATCCTTTTGTGTTCCTTGTTTTGTTCTAAATGCTTTGTATAATTCAATTTATTTATTAAATGATTCTCCCAGAAACCCTTTGAGGAAGACACTCTATTATCCCTGATTTTGGATGAAAATATCGAGGTGCAGAGAAGCTAACTAACTTGTCCAAGGGGACAGTCCTTGTCAGCGGGACAGCCAGGAACAGAAATCCCACGGCTGAGTGTTAGTACCTGACCCCAGGTTCTGAGTTGCCTGTGCCGCTACTGCTATTTTAGCATGGAATTGCAAGGAGGGAAGATGGCTCAAAATGGTTGCCATTCACACTCTTGTTAATTAACTTGAATATATTTTATATATTGATTAGCATATCCATGTATCTATCTGTCTATACAGTTGGGCAACGCAGAACCTGTGAGTGGCTCATGCAGTCGCCACTCCACTCCTTCTTTGCCAGTGATAACCCAGCTCTGTTCGGGGCAGCAGTGCAGTGAACTGTGATCCCACGGCCAGCCTTCCCGCCTTGCCAGCCTCTTCCTTGCTAGGGAGGGCTTGGTGATGCAGTATGGCCAAGGGGGAAGTCAGACGGGGCTCTTCTGGGGAGAGTTCTGCTCTCTGAAAAACAATCAATGGGGTTCTCCATTGCCCCAAACATCTTCGCTGCTAGAGTTAGACTTCAAAGATAACCTGCGGAATAGGTGGTATTTTTCTCTCTGCTTATTCTTAAGTTCCTGGGACTGAAGCACATTCGAGGGGAGAGGACTTGAGACTAGTGTCCCCTCACCTAGGCAGACACACCTGTTTGTGCAGACAGGCCGAAGGCTCGAGACCAGGGCCGGGATGCATCCATGTGCCTTAAAGGTCAAGCTTGCAGTGGGGTAGACAACAATGCTGCTGGGACACCACTGCTAGCACTGTGCTAGGCAGGGAGGACACAAACACGTGTCAGATGCTCTTCCTTGCCCCATATTTTCCCCTTGGCCAACATGAAGTGTTTTTTATCCTTTCCTATCAAAACAAGAAACCATGAAACCCTCTCCCGACCCTGTGGCCCTCCTCTGTCCTACACCTGGTCACTCTCTTCCCCTTCACAGCCAAGTTTCTTCTCTCCCCTTCCCGTCCCAAAGCCCGGGACTGGACCTGGCACATCTGTCCCCCTCTCCAGGCTCAGCTCGCACATCTGCACGCCTCCTTCCCGGCATTTGGGCTCCAGCCTTTCCGGGTGCCCTGCAGCCCTGCCGGGTGCAGCAGATGGTCTCTGTCCATGACGGTCTCTCAGCCTGGATCGTCCTTCCCTGAATTCCTAATTCTTACTCACTTTTATACCTTTGTTCAGGTGACATCTTATCTCAACCCCATGTGCTCCCACCTTCCTTACCACTTTCTGGGGCGGCTGTCTTTTCACTTGCCTCCCCGTCGCTAACCTTGACCCATCGGAGGGCAGTGGCTGTTCTTACTCACCACACTTTGGGCTTCCAGTGTCTAGCTCAGCGCCTGACACCTGTAAGTGCATCACAAATGTTAGTTCTCTCAAGGAACTTGGAATAAAATCGAGGAACAGAACATGAAAAAATAAGAATACAGGCCAAGGGCAAGTGGATGGGTCCAGGATTTCTGGACAGAGGGACCTGTTAGGAGATTTCTGCAGTTATCAGGGCAAGAGAGGATGAAGGCCAGATAGGGGAGTGCAAAGACAGACACTGGAACAGCCCCATTCCCTCAATCATGCCTGTGGTCAACTGTTTATTGACCAACTACTATGTGCCAGGCTCTCAGCATACAGCAGTGAATAAAACAGCCTCACATCTCTGCCCCATGGAGCTGACATTTCTAGTTGGGGGGGAAAACAGGATGGATAGATACAATATATAGTCTGTCATCTGGTGCTTAGCGCTGTGGGGAAGGTGAGGCAGGGAAAGGGACAGCACACTGCAGAAGCCATAAATGCACTGCTCAGGGCACTGGTATGCAAACCCCTTCAAGTCCCCATGGCCCCTGGCTTTCCCAGAAGGCTTTTCTGTCCTTTTTTGCCAACAGTGACATCTCTTCTATTTGGAGAGACTGCAGGGCACGGCAGGCCCTCCACTCCCACCGAGCCATGAGCACACCCTCCTCTGCATCACTGTGAAGTCCCTCTGACGTGTAGCAGAGTCTTCCGCACTCGGGCAGAAGCTCCCTGTGGACAGGGGCCCCATCCTACACTTCTGTTTTCTGCTCTTTTATAGCATCACACTCAGCTCCTGTTAGATATTCAATAAATACCTGTTAATTTGATTGATTGCATGATTCATAAATAAAATTACATATGAAACCACCAGTTAAAGTCACTTAAGGAGTTTTATCAAGGCACTGATTACTGAACATTTTACAAAGGGGAAAACATCTTTAGAAGAGAAATTAGGATAGTAACTATTCTGGCTCTGATGATAAAAATCAGAAGTGTGAACACATCACATCCCCCACCCCATTCCTGCAGGAAACTGGGATTCAGAGAGGAAAACAATTTATCCAAGAGGAAAACAATTTGCCCAAACCTACAGTTAGACTTTTGTCTGACTCAATTTTCTTATCTGTAAAATGGGTGAATCCCCACCTAAATCACTTATTTCAAAAGATGTGCAAAGATCAACATCTTTTGATATTGGAGGAATTTTTAAAGGAAGGACTTCAGCCTAGTGCAATTGTTCATTTCCAGTTGTGGCTCCTCTCTCTGTTGCCAGCGGGGGCAGAGGGCTCCGGGTGCAAAGGACACATTCCCTAGTAGCCATCTGTCTCTCCAGCAGGAAAATGAAACCAGGAAGTACCTGCCCCAGTGGGGAGGGAGGTCTAGGGAGCAGGAGTACGCCCTGAGAACCAGCTCTGCCTGCCTAACAGCTTGCCTATTTTTAATTTAATCTTGTGCCGCCCTCGTTAGCATCTGGTTATTATTAGACCATAGCCACAATAATAAGTATTCCAGTTGTATCTTCTATTCTCAGAGTGCTTGGCAATTTTTTTTATTAGTTAGTTGCAGTTTGGTTGTCCTGGAAACCAATATACACACCAACAGGAAGAAAAATGGGGTGGGGGTTAGGGTGAAGTGTCTACCAGGCAGCTCAATTTATCTTTGACCAGCAGGATGCCAGTGTTCCCTTGGGAGCACTTGAAGGAGTTAGAATAAGGTAACCAACCCTTCAGCAAGAAGAAAACCTGGAACCCTACCAGGGGACCCCTGCTCAGTGGGAGCCCCCTAATGTACCTGTGGGTGATCTGGCTACTGGTGGCAGAGCTAGCTCTCTGGTTTGGGGCACAGAGATAGCCTGCTCTTTGTCTTGCATCTGGGGTGACATCTGAAGAAATCGCCTTGTACATAAGCAAATGTACGACTCTCTCTCTGGGAGATCAGTCAATTACAGCAAATTGAGCTATTTCATTTCAGCTTGCAAATGGCTTTCAGTTACACAAGTAGACACATTAATCTAATAACTAATGATCATATATTTCACTAATCATACAGCCCTGCATGTGGTATAATATCTAATTATATTTAATATTAAGACATCTTCACATGTGCATTTTTACCAACTGTCTAGCTCAGGGAGCCACGAAAGAGCAGAGTGGCAGAGAGGAGGAACCTGCTCCCAGGCGGGGTCTAGGAGGCTGACTGCCCCCGTGGAGGAGGACTTGTCGTCTGAGGACATGGAGGGAGAATCTGTGTCAAATCACAGCCAAAGCTAACTCATAGGAAGCTATTGGGATGAGTGCACCCCCCTGGGCAGACCAACTAGAAGAGGCACTTCCTTGCTCTGAGCTGCCATATCGAGTGGCCAGGGACCTCAGTTGGGCAGTAGAGCACGTCCTGATTTAAGCCCCCATTGGAGCTCCCTCAGCCCAATGCCTGGAGCTGAGCACCATCTATGCAACCTTAGGCTGCTTCCCTGGAAAAGCTTGGAGACAGGACAGGGAAATTGTACACACAGCCCCCTCCAGAGCCAACTCAGGAACCTCATGCTTCATCTCTTCTGAAACTCCAACCCTGCAAACAAGAAAGGACCCTGAATGGGGAGTGGGGGAATGGGATTGCTGCAGGACAGAGCGTGGGGAAGGCGGAAGGGGGCCTGAGTTAGTTCCCCTGACTGTGTGTGTCTGAGCTTTGGGTCCTGTGGTATCAGCCTCCTCTGTCACCTCCTCTACTTGTGGAGTTGGACTGGGTCAGTGGTTTTCAGGTTGTGTTCACTCACAATCCCAGGGGCCCACCACAAGCAGGAAGGGAGGGAGGGAGAAAGGCCCAGGAGACAGGACAGCAGCTGCCCATGTCGCTTCAGCCAGGGCAGCCCTACCTTTCCCCATTTCCTGTGTTGGGGTGCCACACGAGATTTGCTCTGGCGAAGGGTTCTACTGCTCAGACACGTGTTCACGGCACTCTACCAGGTGCTCCAACCTGCTTGAGCCTGTGGTTTCTGGGAACGTCCCAGCAGAAGAACTCCCACCATCTAGTCCCCAAAGGACGCTGATCAAAAGGAGGTGAGAGAGATGCTAGAAGTTTCGAGTTTCCAGGAGTGGCAGGGGAGAAGGTTGGAGACGCAAGCAGCCCACACAGGCCACGTCGTGGCGTTTGAAGTCCACCCTGCACAGGAAGTCTCTGAAGTGTTTTAAGCAAGGAGGCACAGTCAGATTTGGAAGAACTCAAGGCCACAGTAATGGTCATGTGGCTCGGGACACTCCTGAAACAGCCCCTCCAAAATGCATCTGGAACAAACCATCTCCCAGCCTCTGCCCCCATCTTTCTCTTAGCGCCTCTCCTTTGGGAGGGGTTGAGGTGCCTGGGATTCAGAGGAAGGCAGAATTGACAGGTAAACAATGAGGCCTTGATCGCCCCTGCAGGCTCCAGCTCTTTGAGGACACCCCTCCCCACTTTCCCCTCGAGCTTCCTACAATGAGGACAAGGAGACCACCCCTTGGGGGCTTCCCTCCTGCACCAATCAATTCTCCTCAATTACCAACAAATCTAAATGTGATTTATCTGTGCAAGAATCATTCCAATATCAGGCGAGAATCTATCAATAAAACCCCCTAAGGCAATCTTGCTCAGAGTTGTCAATAGAAGCTCTAAAGCACAAAGGCATAGCAGCTAACAATCAGAGTATTTTTGCCTCCCTCCCCCCTTTTTGGGGAGCACTTAATTAAGTCGACCAGAAGCTGTCAAAGATAATTTTCAAAGCGCATGACCTCAGCAGCTGACATTTGATAATATTACATTCCACGTTGATTGAAATTGATTTTCCCCTCTTTTTGGGGGGATGGAGAGAAGATGGGAGGGTGAGGTCGCAGAAAAGGGGAGGCTGGGATCCCTTTGGCTGTGCTACTCAGCCCAGGCCAGCAACCTACGGGGTCACCACGAGTAGAATGCTGGGCGTTCCTACCTTCAGTGGGACCAGGGCTGGGTGGCCGTTTTCCCACTGTGCCATCATCTGGAGCTGATGTCTGAGGAAAGACACAGGGACCTGGTGTACGAGGACTGGCAGCTCACACACAGATGGCACCTGGCCAAGTCTAGGTGTCCAATGACCTGTGTTTGCTGGAAAGACAGTGCCACTGGTGAGGCACAGCACAATGAGAGGTGCTGATTGGCTGGTCTTGGTTGGGTCCATTCTTAATGTTTGGCTGCTTAGTCTATAATGGATGTGCTAGGTGGCTCATTGCAGAGGTCAACTGTCCCCTGGACTTTCCTGCTATTAGAGAAGCTCATTCCAGCATTTGCCAACCCCCTGTCCTCCTGCCCTCCTCTGAGCCTGAGCAAGAGCACGTGGGCAGTCACAGTCTTCTTACTCAGTCAACTCTAGTCTCTACAGTCCCCCTAGGCCCAGAGCAGTCCTCACGCAACCACCCCTCATCCAAACAACTTCCATCGTGGGGCTGGGCTCAGGACCACGTCCTGGAGTGGGTGTAGGAGGCTGACCACGTGGCTTCTTGGTTTCTGGATCTTTGGCTTTGGTTCCTCGTGTTGACTGACCCCTTGGTTGACTAGCTTGTGTCCTATATCTGGTTCTAGGTAGGAAGGAGGCCTCTAACCTCTGCTCCAAATCCTTGCTTTCAGATGTTTTCCTGCTTTGAACAACATTTGATGAGCTTTTTAGGAGTCCAGCTCTTGGTTAAAAGCCTATGCATGGTGTTTCAGGCCTGGCCACAGGCAATGACAAAGGCTGTACCTGGCCGGCCTCAAGGGAAAGCTGCCCTCCCCAGACTTGGTGCATGGCCAGTGCATGGCGGTCTCAGCCTCAGAAGGAAGTCGCTAAGTCACAGCTAAGGGCTCAGGCCCCCTGGTCGGTCATGCTCTTTGCATATTTGCATTCCTAGCCTGGGTGTCTTCATGCCAAGGTCCCTTTATCTGAGGCCTTGGGCAGAGGTTTTCTTCAGGTGCCTCAGCTGAGATTCCCAATGGAGGGAGGAGGAGGAAACTTCGAAAGACTTTTTTCTCTCCTAGCCCTTCCCTCTCGCCCTCCCCAGCCCCAGGGTCCATAAAACCGCCAGAGGCTTTCGTTTGGGGCTCTCTCAACAGTGACATGACACTAATATCTGCACTATTCTGTGGGGGAAAAACAGGGCAGTCACTTTCCCCAGTTTTAGATTGTCCTTGTACCACCACAGTAAGTGACTAAAGGCTTAACTTTTTCGGCTTGTTGCTCTAATCGGCCACACGACACCTGACTACTCAGCTCTCTCTCCCAGATGAGCAGCATTGGCTAGCTGGGGGCTTGGGACAGGCACTGCAGGAAATGAGGACAGCTAAGGGAGGCAAGAGTGGCAAGTGGCTCTGGGGCTCTTCCAGTCGGTCTGGAGCTCGAGGAGCTAAGTAACGAAGAGCTGTACGTGGGAGGTGGGAAGGGGAGCTCAGAGTTCATGTGGGAGAAGGTGGGGTTCGCAGAGGTCTCTGGTCCTATTTATACGTCTTGCTTTAAAGACAAAAAAATAAGCCATTAAAAGTTCTGAGCCAGGCATTTAAAGGCATTTAAAGTGGTACTGTTAAAAGAGTATTTGTGAGAAAAGATGTGGATTTTAGTCACTGTGTGGCTGTGGGCAGAGATGTCACCTTTCTGATCCTCCATTTCCTCATCTGTTTAATGTAGCTTCGAAGCTGTTGGTGTGGACTATCGTGCTACATCACAAACTTCTCAGACCAAGGAATCCTTTTGTCAAGCAGCATATTTCAGTGTAGTATTATGTGGATCAGACGTTGGGAAATGCCGGTGTGCTGTGTGACCCAACCAGCATGTGAGCACCTCAAGAGCAGGGTCTGGGTCTTGTCTATCTTTGCTCCCTCTTTGGCACCTAATGCGGTTCCCTGCAATGGCAAAATTAAAGTGGGGAGAAAATTGCTTCTATTTTCCTTGGGCATCTCAAATAAGAGGTTATTTCAAAGGGTCTTGATCCATATATTAGAGTTCATCAGAGAAACAGAACCAACAGGAGATACACACATACAGAGAGACAGAGAGAGAGATATTTAGGGAATTGGCTTATAAGATAGGGAAGGCTTGGTAAATCCAAAATCTGCAGGGTAGACAGGCAGACTAGTGACTCAGGAAAGAGTAGCAGTCCAAGTGCAAAGGCAGTCTGCTGGAAGAATTCTTTCTTGCTAAGAGGAAGTCAGTCTGGAAGTTTCTGGTGTGGTTTTTAGTAAATCTTGTAAGAGAAAGCAGATTCAGCTGGCACAGGACATTTCACTTTTGTTTTTTGCCCTGTTCCCTGTTCCCTCCGTTTGGCCTGGAACTTGGATCTGATGCCCATAGGTGAAACAGTTGACTTGCACTCTTAGGAACCAAAGCCACGTGCTAAGGAAGGTGAACTAGAAAGGTAGAAGGAGCCTGTTCGTTCAGCACCACACCTGGGCTGCCTACCCCTAGACTCTGTTGTATGAGAAAAAATAACATTTTATTTGATGAAGCACTCATTCAGGTTGTTTACTCTATAACAAATCACCCCACAGCTTCATGGCTTAAAACAACAGTAGCAGTTATTTCGCTCAAGAACCTGCAGTCTGGGTAGGTGAGGACAGCCTATCTGCTCTACTTGGGGTCAGTGGGGGAAGTTGGATGGGTAGAAGCTTGGAGGTGTCTGAAGGTTTGTTCATTTGCATTCTGGTGGTTGATGCTGATGGGTGGCTGAGGTCTAAGCTGGGGCTTCAGCTAGAATTCCTGCATGTGGCTTCTCCTTGTGTCTTTGGCTTCCTCACAGCATGGTTGGGTACCAAAGTCAAACATTCCAGGAGAGGGAGCTCCAGGAAGAAGCCAGGTTATCTTTCATGATCTAGCCTTGGACATCATGCAGTCTTGCCTCTAATTGCAATCTATTCATTGAAGCAGCCACAGAAATCAGTCTGATTGCAAGGAGGGGGCATAGACTTCTCCTCTGTTTAGGATAGACACATGTGGAACCAGATATGTGGCTGTGGCCATTTTTGTAAGTTACAAAATACAGTCTGCCACAGCATTCTTTTCAGGTTTCTGTTACGTGCAGTGGATCCCAACCCTAACTGATTGAGCAGAGATCGCTGCCATGTGTTCCATGAGACCACTTCCCCCTTCCCTACCCGTCTCTCGGCTATCTTGTGAAGTCTACAGTGCTGTTAGGTGCTCAGATCACAACCAGAGGATTACTGATGGCTCTTTAAGGAAGAGCATCTTGAGGTGGGAAATGCTTTCCAAATCCCAATCATTCAATGAGCATCTTAACATTTCATCTGATCACATATTGAAAATGATTTGTGACAGATAAAAAAGAAGTTGTGACTTCTAAAAGTGTTCAGTCTTGCTAGAGTATTAATAGTTTCACACAACACAATTAGCAAACAATTTGTAATGGTGAGTAACATGGTTCTAGAAGGGGTGAAGCAGACCAAGAGATACAGATGATGAAACAATGTCATAATCAGGGTGTCCTGAGGCTAACCAGGGACAGCCCCATGGAGTGCATGGGATGGGGAAAGAAGGAGGCTTTTCAAGTAAGGGGCTCAACAAGAACCCAGCATAGAAGTAAGAATGAACTGGGTGTGTTCACAAACACACAGGCAACGGGGCTGATCAGACCGTGAAATCTTATAGGGGCGAAGAGGGGCAGGCTTGGAGGTAGAGATGGTGCATGGGAAGAGCAGGATTATAGATAAGGAATTTCTTGTAGCATCGATGGCAAAGGACCTTCTCTCTGGGTCCCTCTAAGGGATAGGAGAGGTTGGCTTGTCATCTCAAATCACAAGACGTGAACAAAGAATAGTTCTTTTTCTCCTAATGACAAGAGCATACACACCTTATATATTTATTCACATTCCACTTATGCAACACCTAGCATGCACTAGGTACTGAGGACATTAATACGAACGTAAGATATCCCTGATCTGACCTCAAGGACCTTCCAGTCTATTGGGTCACACAACAGAAAATGGGCTGTCACTAATGATGTCGTAGTGTGGGACATGCAGGGGTGAGGCAGGTAAAGATGGAGATGAAAGAACACAAGAGAAGCACCCACTGCAGCCTGGGGCAGGGTGGGGGAGCCAGGGAAGGCATCCCAGAAAAGGGGATTTCTAAAGTCATGCTGCAAGGGACTAGGTCACACCATGACCTTTAGCTCCTTGATAGATAATGAGTTGGCCAAAGAGTAGGCAGCATAGTGGAGTAGAGAGTCCTGCTAGACCGTGACTTGGGAAGCCTGGGACTTTAGTTGTATCTTTGTCTCTATGAGCTGTGTGACCTTAGAAAAATTACTTTCCCTCTCTGGGCCTCAAATACCCTCATTCATAAAATGATGAGGGTGGCCAATGACCTCTAAGTTCACTTCCTGCTCAAAAATTCTATTATTGTCAGAAGACAGTTCCTCTGCAAGGGAGTTATGCGGAGGTGCTTAAGGAATGCACATGTTTAGTTAATTTAGTAGCTCAGCTTCATATGTACAAATTACGGCTACCCCGAGAGAGACAGAGTTCTATTAAAAGCCTGGCATTCGTTTTGATCATGCTTAGAAATACTGCAGGAAATCATCAGCAATGCACATGAAAGCTCTGCTCACTCATACCCCAGACAGATGACAAAGTGATAAGCAGAGCTAATTCCCCAGGGCAATATTTCTTCCCAAAGCATAGATATGGGTGAATTATTGCCATTCTTAATTGCCTAATGATTTTTTTCCCCTTTCATGTAATCTTTTCGGGGGGTTGTATTTTTACCATCTTGCAAATTCATATTGGCAGAGTGATATACATTGTCGAATAAAACACAGTAGCCAATCCATCAAAAATCAGGCTGCAGTTGCCTTGAGATTTTGGAAAGAGTGTGTTAAAGGGGAAGGCGGGGAGGCGGGGAGGGAAGGTGCTCCAGTGACGTGGGCGATGGCTTCCTTGCTGTCGGGGCAGAGTTCTCACGGCGGACCCTGATATGGGCTGAGCATTCAAATGGACTCCAAACTATTTTCCTTCTAGGTTCAAGTTCTGGCTCTTCGGGTGTTAGCCTTATTAGCCACAGCTGTCTGGGGAACTCAGAAGGCAATTAGGCCAGGGAGTGAGCCGTTTAGGGGATTGGTAATGGAATGTGGATTTTTTTCTCCCCAACTTAATTGTTTGCAACTGACCAGAAATCATTACCGGTTCATGGCTGCTTGGTGGCATCGCTGAAATAAAGCGAGGACCCAGTGGAGTTCTTAATACGTGATGGGAGCGGGTTCTTGGGAGAGACCTAATAGAGTGAGGGATCCTTTAGCTCCTTTGATGGTGAGGAGGTTTTGCTGTAAGACTTGGTGACGTGGTACCCACAGGTCCTGGGTGGATGCTAAGTGGTTCTCAGCCTTCGCTGCCCATCAGGCTTGGCTGGGGACCTTTGCAACTTCCCTTCGCTCCACCCTAGACTGATTAAATCCAAATCTCTGCGGGTGGGACCTGGGCATCCATACTTTTACAGCTTCACAAGTGTTTCCAATGTGGATCTAAGGTCGAGCACGACGACAATAGGAAAGGGTCTTATTACCTCTTATCTTGAAATTACCTTGAATTTCTTCATTGAGTACAATGAAAGAGAAGGGAATACGGAAGAGAAGTCAGGAACATGGAGATGCCCCCAAGCAATTTTTCTCAGCATGTATTTGAGACCTACTATGTGCTAGGCCTTGGACTAGGTGCTACTAGGGCTGCAGCTGGAATGAGACAGTCATGGAGCTCACAGTTTCCTGGGGGACACAAACAGCTGATCTCAGCAGTAGGGGTGCAGGGTGCCAGGGAGCACAGAGAGGCTCCCAGTTTTTCCTGAACAGAACCCAAAGCCAAAGGGTGAGGAAAGGCAGGGAGAATAGGAGGCAATGTGGATTGTTCTAGGCCAGCGCTGCCCAGTAAAATATAAGGGAGCTATGGATGTCACTTAAACTTTTCTAGTAAACTAAAAAGAAACAAGTGAAATTAATTTTAATTGTATATTTTATGTAACCATTTATACCCAAAATATTATCATATCAACATGGAATCATTATAAAAATTATGAATGAGCTATTTTACATTTTTTTGTACTACGTCTTCAAAATCTGTCATGGAGTTTACACTTAGCGTGCATCTCAATTTGGACTAGCTACATTTCAAGTGTTCGATAGCTAGTGGCTACTGATTTTCGGCGTCACACCGATCAGCACTGATTTAGGCAGAGGGAACAGTGTGTTTGCTATGGTGTGTTGAGGAGCGTGGGCAACCCAGTACAACCAAGTACAGAGTGAGGGTCACGGCAGGTGTGCAAATTATTTTGGACTTGATGAATAATTTGCTGGCCAAGGTGTAAAATGAAAATGCAGGACTCCTTATTCAAAACCTATTAAGAAATTTAAGGTGGTGGCAGCAGATCATTAATCCAAGCTGAGAGCAGGACCGAGCACCTGCACAGGTCGCTGACACTTGAAGCCGGTGCTGGGTGTGGCAGGCACCGAGAGAACCCACCTACCGTGATTCCCTCCTCCTCTTCCTTCCTTGGGGTAGAAGCTGCATTCTGAGCCATTATTCCTCTTCCCAAGTGCCTATGGAGGACAACACCTTCCCAGCCCCAGGGAATAAATGTTGATTGTCTTAAAGCCCACCTGGGTAATTTGATTACCCTTGCTTGATATTGATTAGCATGTCCATGTGATTACAAAGGAAGCTTGCTAAGGCTTCTTGCAAAGATCACCCTCCATGATGTAGAGACACTGGTGGAAAGGACCTACCCTGCCAGATTTTGCGTGTGGTTATGTCAGGATGTGAAGCTTGAGGCCAGTGTAGCCATCGTAGGACCTAAAGGGAAAATTGAGGAAAATTTCAGAGTGGAGCCACTGAATGAACCAAGTGTGGAGCATCTTTGCAGCTAGACTCCTTGTTAGGTGTGTTAGTAAATGTCTTTATTTATGCCATTTCTGTATGGGTAGCCAAAAACATCCTCACAGACACAGCGAGAGATGGGGACAGAGGAAGACAAACCAGGAAGGACCTTGGCAGGTTCACCCACCCCCAGCTTCTTGTTGGACATCAGATGACCTTGTTCCACTGCTGTTCTCAGAGTAGATTCAGGATTAGGCCCCACATTCAAGGTGAAGAATGAACCTATGTGGGAGCCTTACGTTGCTTCTCTTGGAAGTGCTTGCTGGTTGTGTGGCTAAGAGTAGCGTCTCCACATGACTATGGCCATGCTTTTTCGCATCAGATTTTCAGCTCCCGAAAGGTTTGGGGCCCTGTGTCCCTCCTCAGAGAAATGCTTATTGGGTACCAGCTCAGGACTGAATATATCCTATATAGGAGGCATAATATACATGTTCATGTTCTCTCTTCATTTTCTCACTGAGAAGGGAAATAGTGGCACCACTCCCTCCCACCTACTTCATGTTGCATTGTGAGGTTCAAGTAAAATGATGGGTATTGAAAACATTCCCCACTCTTAAGGCATACTCTCAATGAACAGTTACTATAAATCTATACACTCCCCACCATGCCTTGGAGAAGGTAAACATTCAGTTAGTTTCTGCTGAATGGATGAATCGATGCAAGTTATCTCATTCTTTCCTCTCTGTTGTGCTCTGAATGTTTTTGTCCTCCCAAGTTCATATGCTGGAACTTAATCAACAATGTGATGGTACCTTTGGGAGGTGATCAGGTTATGAGGGTGGAGCCCTCCTGAATGGGATTAGTGCCCTTATAAAAGCGGCTGCAGAGAGCTGCCTGGCCCCTCCCACCATGTGAGCACACAGAAGGAAGGCGCCGTCTGTGAACCAGAAAGTGAGCCCTCACCACATGTGGAAGCTGCCAGTGCCTTGATCTTGGACTTCCCAGCTTCTAAAACTACGAGGTACAGATTTCTGTTGTTTATAAGCTACCTAGTTTATAGTTATTTTGCTACAGTAGCCCCAATGGACTAAGGCATTCTGCAAGAGTCCATGGCACCTGGTAGAATTTTGGACATTGGAGGAATAAAAGGCACTTAATTTTCAATTGTCAGGATAAAAAACTAAAAGCAAAACCAAACCAAGCCAATGGTGGATGCCCTGGTGCAGTGTTCCTACATCACTCCCAGCTCAACACTCCTCCCCCACAACTCCATCTGTCTTAATTGCCAATCCTTGACCACGGGGCGGTGCTTTCTGAGCCTTCTAAACTCCCTTAAACCATTTGCTTTTGAACTCCTCCACTCATCAGCCTCTTGTCAGCCACCACCAGGAGGAACACGAAGGCCTTAATTGATCAGGCACGGCAGTAGCCTTGAGAACTTGATTCAGGTATTGACTTCTGGGGAGCCAGTTTCACTCTGGCCTGAACAGTGAGGAGTGGCTGAACATCAAAACTATTAACCTCTGGCCCGAGCAGTTGGCGAGGCAGCCCAGCAGCAGTAATTAGGAAGTCAATCGGAATCGCCTGTCTCACTTACACTGGCATGTCAATCAATAGCAGCAGTGACAGGTTCATTAGGCCCAGGCCATGCAAGCCCAGCCTGTAACAACCTCATAAAATACACCAACGACTCAGGGCAGAGAGAAATCTGCCCAAAGGACTAGAGTGGATGACAATATGTATTGATTAGGGCTCCAGCAATTTATGAAGTGCTACTTGTTGGCCAACCTTTCTGACTCAGTGCTAAATTTTCCCAAGTAGTTGCAAGATGAAACCAAATATTACCCTTTAAAAAAAAAATGAGAGAAAGAAGCTGTTGTCTGACAGGGCATTTTTTACATTAGTTACTCCTAGAAAATAATCTATTGGGGTAAAACTTCAATAGTTACTTAAGGCTGAGCGATACCTTTGTCTCTGTGACCATCAGACTTTGAAAGAAGACATCCATCTGCAGAAGAAAAAATATGATTTGACATGTGATTAGGCAAGACTCTACCTTCAGAGAGACAGGGTGATTTAGACATTCATTTCTTCTTGGCGTTTTGAATGGCTCAGCTGGGTTGTTCTAGGGGGATGGCTGACACCTGGGTTTTCAGAGCTAATTTAAGAGCTCAATAGAAGGAGGGTGGAGAGGGGGTGAAAAGGACCCCTCTAGCCCCTTCCCCTTCCTCGTGGATGACATGGCTTGACCACATTTGTTGGAGACCTTGCCTCTAAGCCTGCTGAATAACAGGGCAGTTATTCTGAGCCTTGTCTGGGCTGTGTCCTTGAAAATAGCACAAGGAGGGGGTGATACGTTCACAGCTCAACCAGATTTACACGTCTCCTCACCCTCAGCCCTCAGAAACAGCCAGAGTCGTGTGGATTGCCAGATATCTCCTAATAGTGCTTCTGTGCTCTGTGGTTGCCGGCATGTGTATCTGTGCCTGTGAATTCATGATCATTATCTTATATTTGATAAGACTTCAAGAAACTCATGACACGCCCCAAAGCGAGTCCCCGTTTGGACTGTCCCCCCGAAGGCATGGCCCTGCCACCAGGAGTGTGCACAGTGAAACAGAGATCTGGCAGTCAGGGTCAGGTCAGAAGGGCTGAATTTAGTCCCTGTTTTGTCACAAATTAGCTGTCACCCTTGAGAACGATCCCCTACCTCACTGAGTTTAGTTTCTTCATCTATAAAATGGGATAAAAATGTCACTGCTTCTCTTCAACATGGTTACTGCGAATCATGGATGAAATAATGGAACAGAAATATTTTTTGTAAAATACTAAGTGTAAAAGTAGGTTTATAGAGAGAACAGCAACTGGGCAACTGTGTTCATCCCATCTGCCATGTAGAAGGAGAGGTTCCAAATGGTTCCATAAGGAAGTAGAGATTTTCTCCTCTAATATCTTCAGGGCATGCCCAGATCAATCGATCCGCAAACACGTGCGCTTTGTAAGGTACCATGGCTGGTCTTCACCTGCCCCTTGTCTGGTGTCAGTTACAGGAACTCAATAACCATGGGGAAAGGGAAAGCACTGGTTTTCCCAGCCAAGTTCCAAGGCCCAGATCTTTATGTAAAACCAATTCCTTGAGCCGGATGTCCTTTTGTCCTACAGATGCCAGGAATCTGGCTTATTAGTCCTCAGCTCCCATTCCTACCCCACTGTGCACGTCACTTAACTTCCTCCCTGGGGTTCCTTTTCTTTCAAGAAATGGTTGCCGGTTTTGCCAGTCGCCATCCTTGCCTGCTCTTTAACAAACACAGAAATGGGAATTTAATTGCTAGTCACTGAGAAAACAAAATAAAACAACAAACAAAAAGCCTGAAAACAAAATAAACGGCAAAATTCAGACAGCACGTCCTAGCTGAAGTTGCCCCTCATCCATCTGGAGCCAAGCATTGGGCCAGGCCAGCCTTTTCACTGCCTGCGCCCTGACCCCTTCTCCCTGGGCCTGTGCCTTCTCTAGTTCTTGCCTTGCAGTCCTGCCCTCTCAGTTCTCAGCAGGCCGGATGCTCAGATCAAGGGTAGTGGTAGACTTGGATGGGAAGAGCTCTAGGGCTGGGGGTGGCACTCTGTCCTTTGTAGACCCTGCTGTCTAAATGAATGTTTGCACATGGCTAGCCTGTCTGACAAGGAAGGCACACCTAGACTCTTCCCTGGGACCCATAAGTATGAGCCCTGAAAAAGACATCCCCTGCTCCCTGCCCCCTGCCCCAGACTAGTTGGTTTTGTCTGGTTGGTTGGTTTGGTTGTATTTAAAGCTTATCAACAAGATTGTTGTTAGGACTGGTTCTACTTGTAGGTGAAGCTGTGCTTCTTGGACCTATGGTCCTAAATTGGTTTCTGGACCTGGTCTCACCAGGGACCAGGTGGTCTTTGTGGGGGAGGGGAGTGTGCCATCTTCCGCAGGTCTGTCCACATGACATGGGGCTCGTGACCGGCTCTGACAGACAGCCACCTCCTCTCGTTTCAAAATCTCTCCCGAGTTCCTGTTCCTGGTCTGAGAGGCCTCTTGTTTATAGCTCCTGGACAATCAGAAAATAATTGACATGTGTTGAGCCCAAATCCTCCCTGTTTAGGATTTATCAGGCACTGATGTCCTTGGGTTCGCCTCCACTTTATCATTTAGGGTGGGCTCTCTCTTTTCTCCCCAAGCCCCCAAAGAGAGGCAAGACTTTACAATCTGAAAACATGCAAGGCAATTTTTACCAGGGAGAAGCAGCCCCAGTTGTGATCTGGAAGCCGACTTTAAACTGTTCAAACCCTTCCGTACCCTTGACCTCATCCCTTCCTCACAGCTGCGGTAGAGGCAGGGATGGTACCTGTTAGTCCAGGGGGAAAGGACAGTGGGAATTGACACCCCCAGCAGGGCCACTATGGGAGCAGCAGAGGAAGCCCTGTGGGGACGCCAGAGAGGCCTGTTCTGATCTCCACCCCGGACGCTATCACCTTCTCCAACCGGCCTCAGCTTTGACCTCTGTGAAACGGAGCGATGCCCTCCTTTTTAAGTATCACAAAACCTCCAAAAATGTAAAACTGTGAAAAATATAGAAATATAAGGCTGAGCACTACCATTTAAATTTCTTTGCTGTTTGTATTTGTATGTCATAATAGCAACATTTTAAGCAAAAAAAGAATTTTGTTAATTTCTTATTCATCCATGTATCCCGGTCCCCAGCACAAACCTGGGACACAAAAGCAAACCTGTTGTTATGAAGGAGTCTTGATTTGTAAGGGAAAAGGGAAAAGGAGGAGAGGAAATGCTTTTTTTTTAAAGGTCATACTATGGAGAATCTCTCTGTCCCAGCTTCTTACGATGGCATTGTTTGTTCTGTGGCTCAGGCACAGTCTGGGAAGTAAGAGGAGCCGGGACTTGGGGGAGGCCCCCTCTCCCCTGCTGGAGCCACAACCCTCAACCCCCTAAGCCCGTGTTCCTGCCAGCCCATTCTAATGTAGAGACAGGCACATCTGCAAGGTGCCAGAGGTGTGCATTTTGGGGGTCACAGAGGGACAGGAGTGGCCCTCTTAAACCTCCGGGAGCCAAGCGTCTCTCCTGCCTGGCACCCTGAATGTCTCTACCTGGCCAACAGTCCCACGTATCGGCTCCGGCAGAGGCAGCTCGAGAGCCTGCGAGATGCTGGCTTTTCCACGCTGGTTTGCAGCAAGGCCTGCAGGAGCAATCCTTACTGTCCAAGACACAGCCACCAGCCAATAACGCCTTTCCCTGCACCTGTGCCTGTTGCAGCCATTTTTATCATTTTGCCACGCTCCATTGACCGATGGATTTTTTTTTCCAGCTTTGCACATTTTTTTATTACTATTATTTTTATCTTCATCATTACCTCCATGCCTCTGATGGCATTTAGATATGAACTGCCTATGAACCTTCTAGCCCGACTGTGCCATGACAAAAATATCGTCGTTTCCATTCTGTGCCAAAGTATTATATAAAAACACATCAACGAGAAGGAAATTCAGGAAGCCGGGAGTAAAGATATATAGTCAGCAAAGTATATAACTTCTGGCATATTACTGCTTAATCCTAACATAATTATTCTCATCCTTTTATTTGATTAACTTCTAATGGTTCCTCTTGGTGTTAAAGGTCCCACTCTGATCATTTGATTTTAGTGTCTGCTATAATTACCGATAATGTTCTTTGCAAGACAATTTAATGATAACCGCATAATGGCCTATATGAAGAAAGCTGCAGGGTTTCAAAGCTTTTGAGTAATATAAAATACATTAGACTAACACAAGCTATCAACATGACAGGGAATGTTTGATTTACACTCGGGACTGGGTTATAGCGTCGTGGAATTTTTTTCTTTTCCTTTTCCTTTTTTTTTTTTTTTTTTTCTTTTTGCAGCCGTTTACAATAAATGACAAAACAGTTGGACAATCTGCAACTTGCTGATTGCAAAGAAAAAATGTATTGTGAAGTTTGGAATGGGGCAGAGGCAGCTAGGGGAGCTCTCAGGGAATGATGTCCTCGAGGCAGAGCTGCGACGAGAGCCCAGCCGTGGAGCTGGCTCTCTGGGGACAGTGACCAAATAGCCTTCCCCTGGGTAGGTCAGCTGCAAGGGAAAAGCCTGTTCTCTTCGCTCCTCTCCTTGCTGTGCCAGATCCCAACAACTGAGCTGCTCTCTGTCGTATCCCCAGGTTAATAGTTAGCTGCCCGCTCCTCTTAGGGTAGCGGAAGTCTCAGTCAGTTAACTATTTTTAGGATCAAAATAAGAATTATTTTGTTTTCTGTTACTTAATCTCTTCTTCCAAAACAAGCAAATGAGCAATGAAACGGGAAAAAGCAGCCTAAAACAAAAGCACAGTTTTGCCCAGACCCTGCTGGCCAGCACAGTTGACACCATCTTCTCACCAGCCCCCTCCTGGCCAGCCCCCTCGGGCAGCAAGGGTTCTTTGGGAGCCTGGCACATGTGCCTTTTTCGTTTGAAATAAAGTGATCACTCATCACTCTGGCCAAATGCAGCATAATTGATGGTGTGAGTGGATGGAGAAAATTTCCTGTCAGAAAAAAAAGGTTAACCATGGACATATTACACCCAGGGTCTCTGATTCCAGGATAATGGCATTTGGACAAAAGTAGGGCCCGTCCTTTTTATAGCACTTTATGCCCCATTAGTATTACTGCAAGTCCCAGGACCTGCCTGTTCGGGCACTTAATCAAAAGCAATGGGTTGAAAATCATGTTCCAGCTCTCCTCATATTTGATTCATTCCTTCCAGATAGGAGAAGTAAAAAACACATTACTAGCATCCAAACAGCACATGCATTATGCGCTAAGCAGTTGAGAAGGCTATCATTGGGTTTTATCCCTTTGGGTACTTGGATGGACAAGTACTTTCCTATTCATCCCGTCAGTGGGCTGAGGCAGCCATATTTCATGTTTTTTTTTTTCTTCTCCTGACAGACAATTCGTTAGTTTTCCACAGATCTCTCTTTTAAAGACACATTCATGTCACTTATTTTAATTGTAGGCTTCAGGCAGCGAAGCCCAGGATGTGCGATCTCACACACACACACACACACACACACACACACACACGCACGCACGCACACGCACACAAATGGAAACCCACTACTTGGATGTAGCTCCTCCGAGAGCCAAATCTAATAATAGGAGAGGAACATTTCTTAGGGGAAGAATTAATTTATACACTTAATTACTCGGGATCCACTTCAAGCTCTCCGCCTTAACGCTCTTCCTTTTGGAGAGAGTTTTTAACTAAACACCGAGTGCTCTGATAGACCCTAAGGAGAGCCTGCCTCGTTTGGAGTGGGGGCCTGGCCTCTCCCCAGCCCTGCCCTCCCGCCCGCTCCTCCACCCTCAGCGGGGAGATGGGGGCTTCAGCCCTGGATCTGGGGCCCGAGAATGTTAATAGTGATTGGGATCTGGGTGAGAGAAGCTCCAGCTTGGTGAACTGCTGTCTCTCGCTCCCACGTTCTCTGGGGTTTCCAAGTGGAGTTCCTGCTGGATGGTGCAGCCCTAACATAACCAAGGAAAATGAAACAATTTCTTCCACCTGTTCAAAATGGGGGCAACAGCCAGGTCCCTGTTCATTAAGAAAGCGTCTGTCTGAGGAATGGGCATTTTTTTCATTTTGGAGAATTTGTTCTATTTGGCAATATCTTGACAAAGACTGGAGGAAGGACATAGTCAATTGCAAAACTGCACAGTATTGGGGAAAGGGTTACCTCTGCTGGATCCAGGAGGCAGAATAGTTATCATCTGCTTCTGATGCCATCAAACAAAATGGATTGGACAAAGGGGTACCATGGAGCCAAACGGGCCAGGGAGGCTGCCCCTGCTAGACCCATGGGTCAGTTTAACAGACTGGGGACCCGGACACCAGGGTTCCAACCGGGTACAGAGGGAGCAGCTCCCTGTTCCGCTGAGGAGATGCCCATGCACACTGCCATTGTCCACACTGGGGAGGGGAGGCATTTTGAAAACATGGGCAAATGGAATAGAGACTCAGGGAGAGGGGAAGGAGTATGTGACCCACGGGCCCTGACTCTGAATGGGGACCTGTTTAGCCTCCTGAGGTCTGGTCATCCCTCCACTGTGTCAGCACGTGGGGGGCAGCCAGTGTTCACTGCACCTGAATGCACACCTGATACCTCGGAGGGGTGAAACAGAACACAAAATAAACATGTCATCACATTAAGATGAATTCAGGTTCAATCTTTTAGTGTCATCGTAGAATATTTTACTTAAATTACGATATCATGTTGAAAAATATTTTTTTTTGTTTAGGGACTTATATCCCATTATGTATCAATATAAACTCTATATGCTACAGAGATAATTATTTTCAAACCTTGAGAAAATCTGGAAGAAAATTAAATTGACCATTTATCAAGCCTCAGGAGAGAAGGATGAAAATGATTTTTCTAAGCTTAGAAGCAATATAGAAACCCTCAGAGGAAAAGAGTGACAGATTTGACTATACAGAAGAACAAAATATTTCTATATGTTAAAAAAAAGGCAACCAAGAGATTGGGAAAATATTAATAGCTACTATGACAAACGGTTAATATCATTATTATTTAAAATAGTCATATTAATTTATAAGAAAATGTCAAGTCCCAATAATAAGCTAAGAACATAAACATAATTCATAGAATAGAAAATACAACCAGTAAATAGAAATTATAGAAAAATGTTCCACTTCACTAGAAACCAAATCAATGTAAATTTTAAAAAAGAATCATTTTATGTATTTAAAAAAATCTTTTTAGATGAAAATACCTAATATTGACAGCAGTGTCCTGAAATCGTTTCTGTTGTGTATTCCTGGTGGTCTTGTAAATAGACAAAACCCTTTCAGAAAGCAATCCAAAGTCATAAAAATGTTTATACCCTTTGACCCAAGAATCCCACTTCTGAGACTTTAACCAGAGGAACTACTCCAAAAGATGAAAAAGCTAATGTGTAAAGGTCTTTATTGCAGTGTGGCTCATAACAACAAAAATTGAAACCAACCCAACACCAACAAGAGGTCCTGGTGTCACAGCCACTCAGTGGAATATTAGTCAATGTCAAATTGATGGCTATGTGGAAAAGGGTCCTCTTTACTATGAGATGAAAAAGTAGTATACAAAATTCAACATAAAGTTGGATTTCCAGTGGAAAATGTGAACATATGAAGAAAGATAGAAATACATAAAAAATGCTTTAGATCATTATGCACCTACTAGAATAGATAACATTTTTTAAAAACAAACAAATAACTGACCACGTCATGTACTGGCAAGTTTGTGAGCAACTGGAACTCCCACACATTGTTGGTGGTGTGATGGTACTATAAAATGGTATAGCCACTTTGGAAAGCAGTTGTGCAGTGTCTTACCGAGTTAAACATATACTTAGCATATGACCTAGCAATCCTACTCCTGAGTATTTGCCCAAGAGAAATGAAAGAGAATATTCACATACATACCAAAAGAGTGTATGTGAATGCTCATAGCAGCTTTATTCATAATTGCCCAAAAATAGAAACAACTCAAATGTTCATCAGTTGGTGAATGGATAAACAAATTGTGGTACATACATACAGTGGAATACTACTCGGTAAAAAGGAACCAACTACTAATATAGGCACATAGATAAATCCCAAAAGCATTATGCTAAGTGAAAGAAGCCAGACATGAAAGGCTACATACCATATTATTCTATTATATGACATTCTGGAAAATGCAAAATTATAGGGACAGAGATCAGTGGTCATCAGAGTTTTGATGGTAGAGGGAGGAGATTGTTCCACCCTTTTTGATGGAACTGTGCTATGTCTTCATTATGGTGTCGGTTACATGACTATACACATTTGTCAAAATTCATAGAACTGTATTCCTCAAAAAAAGGTGATTTTTTTCCTGTATGTAAATTAGACCTCAGCTAACCTGTTCCCCACCCCCTACAAAAACTATCCATAGTTCTGATAAAATAATAAGATTATTATGGTGATTCTTCTTTTTTTCCATTTCCCAGATTTTCTGACATAACTTTGAAAAAGAAAATATATATCTGTATGTTTACTGTATCACACGGGAGAGAGAATCCATCAGTAGGGGCACATTTGTCTAAATAAGTATAATGCTTCCACTCAAAGAGCCACTGACAAGAAGCAATTAATGTAAAAATCCTTTGCAAATTTTAAAGTTTCCAGACCCAGGAGGTTGCTCTCCCACTGGCTCTACCTCTCTTTGGATTTTTAAAGAAGATCAACTTTCTCTTGGCCTTACTCCGGCTCTCAAATCAGGTGACAAGTAGCGAAGGAACTATATGTGTTTAGCTTAGAAAATACAAGACTTAGAAGTGAAATTTATCCTGGGATTGCAAGGTTGGCTCAACACATGAAAATCTATCAATGTAATACACCATATTGATAAAATAAAGGACAAAATCCACATGATCATCTCAATAGATACAGAAAATGCATTTGTCAAAAATTCAACATCCTTTCATGATAAAAACGCTCAACAAACTAAGAATAGAAGGGAACTTCCTCAACCAGATAAGGGACATCTACAAAAAGCTCACTGTTAGCATCATACTTCATGGTAAAAGACTGAAAGCTTTCCCTCTAAGATCAGGAATATGATGAAAATGTCCACTCTCATCAACTCTGTTCTACATTATACTGGAGGTTCTAGACAGGGCAACTAAGCAAGAAAAAGAAAAAAGTCATTAGATTGGGAAGAAAGAACTAAAACTCTATTGGCAGATGTCATGATTTTATACACAGACAATCCTGAGGAATCTACAAAAAAAAAACTATGAGAACTAATAAATGAGTTCAGCAAAGTTGAAGGATGCAAAATCAATATACAAAAATCAATTATATATTACTTCTGTATACTGGCAATGAACAATCCAAAAATGATACTAAGAAAACTATTCCATTTACAATAGCATCAAAAAATAAAATACTTAGGGATAAATTTAGCAAAAGAAGTACAAAACAAATGCAAAAAATTGAAGAAGACCTAAATCAAAGGAAAGATACCATATTCATGAATTAGGAGAGTTAATATTAAGATGTCAGTATTTCCCAAATTGAGCTACAGATACAGCACAATCTCTGGCAAAATACCAGCTGCTATTTTGTGTATAAAACGACAAGCTAATCCTAAAATTTACATGGAAATGTAAGGTATGCAGAATAACCAAAACATTCATGAAATAGAAGAATAAAGTTGGAGAACTCATACTTTCCAATCTCAAAACATATTACAAGCTATAATAATCAAGACTATGACACTAGCATAAGGATATACATATATCTACATCTATATTAAAGGAATGACATTGAAAGTCTAGAAATAAACTCTTACGTTTATGGTCAATTGATTTTCAATAAGAGTGACAAGACAATTCAAAGGGGAAGGAATAGTCTTTTCAACAAATGATGCTGGGATAATTGGATACCCACAAGTAAAAGAATAAAATTAGACAGCTACCTCACATTGTATACAAAAATCAACTCAGAATAGATCAAACACATTTAAGAGCTAAAACTATAAAACTCTTAGAAGAAAACAGGTGTAAATCATCAAGACCTTGGATTAGTCAATGGTTTCTTAGATATAAACTCCAAAACACAACAATAAAAGAAAAAACAGATAAGGTGGACTTCACCAAAAGTAGAAACTTTTGTGTTTTGAAGGACATCATCATGAATGTGAAAAAACAACCTACAGAATGGGAGAAAAAGCTTACAGATTATCTGATAAGGAATTTGATTCCAGAATATATACAGAACTCTTACAACTCAACAATAAAAGTACAAATAATCCAATTTTAAAATGGGCAAGAAGGATTTGAATATTTGAATAGACACTTCTCCAAATAAGATATATAAATGGTAAATAAACATTTGACAAGATTATCATTATCATTAGTCATTAGGGAAATGCAAGCCAAACTACAATGAGGTACAACTTCACACACTAGGATGGCTATAAGTAAAAAAAAAAAAAAGACAATAGCAAGTATCAGTGAAAATGTGAAAAAATTGGAATCCTCATTTGCTGGTGGGAATGTAAAATAGTTCAGCCACTTTGGAAAAGTTAGGCAGATCTTCAAAGGTTAACCATAGAGTTACCATGTGATCCAGCAATTCTACTCTGGCCAAACTGAGAACTTATGTTCATACCAAAACTTGTGCCCAAATGTTTTTGGCAGCTTTATTTATAACAGCCCAAAATTAGAAACAATCCAAATGTCTATTAATCGATGAGTGGGTTTACAAAATTTGATATATGCATACAAAGAAATACTATTTGGCAATAAAAAAGGAACATAGTACTGATACATGCTACAACATGGAGGAACCTTGAAAACATTATGCAAAGTGAAAGAAGCTGCTCACAAAAGACAATATATTGCATGATTACATTTATATGAAATATTCAAAACAGGTAAATCCATAGAGACAGAAAGTATTAATAAATTGGTGATTGACAGGGGATGGGTAGAGTGTGGCATAAGGAATGGGTACAGAGTTTCTTTCTGGAGTGATAAAAATGTTCTGGAATCAGGTAGTGGTGATAGTTGCAAAACTTTGTGTATATACTAAAAACCAACGAATTCTACATTTTAAAAGGGTGATTTTTTTAATATGTGAATTATTATATCAATGAAAACAAAAAGGATGAAAATAAAAGGCTTGCGAAACAAACTGGAGGGGGTTGGGGGCAGTATACGTAAAGATCTGACAGCAGTGTTACTAAAGACTCAGCATCAGCTGCAGTTTTCCAGCCATCAGACTGTCCTGGGAACAACAGGGGGGTCACGAGGTGGTCCACATGCCGGCCACCATTGGTTGTCTATCCTGGGTTGGTGGCTTTAGATTCACCTTCTCTGTATTTTTGTCACTCACAGGCACACACCACTGGCTGTGCCCATATTGCAAATATTTGGGTATACATTTTTTCTCCTTAATTGTAAAGTCTTTAAGTGAAAGGACTAGTCCCCAGTGTGTCAATACAGTCACTTGAACACGGTGGATGTGTCTAAATGTGAGGTGATGAAAATCATAAAGTAGCAATTTCTATTTGGTACATCCTCCTTCCACTGCGCCTTCTCAGGGGTTGTTTGAGGTTCCTTGACATGTCTCTGGTGACCTGAAGTTCCTGGATATGAGGTGACACTGTGGTGGGGGGAGCAGGGGACTCAGTTTAAGCCATCATGTTCCCCTCCATAGCATAGTGCCTCCTTACTTTGGATGACTCCATGCCACATCACATCAAAGATTACAAATGAACTCATTTGTACATGAATACATGAAATCTCATTTATATTTAACCATCTGAGTTGAGTTGTGGTTGCATCGTTGGCAAAATAATACACTTTGCACACATTTGATTAAAGTTTAATTAATTTTGATTTTGCAATTTCTTATTTTAGAGCCATTTTTTTCCAGGTTGCAAAAATAATTTTACAGGCTCTTGCAAAGCACTCTGCTGCAAAGCTCCGTGTTGCCCAAGGCAGTATATTGGATGAGAGGCCCTGCTTTGTAGGCTCTGTCAGGGAACAGATGGGGAGGCATTCTGGGGAACATGGAGTCCCTCCTAGCCCCTAAAATTTCTTCTCTGAGGCAGTTTGCTGACTTCGCACATGGTTTGAGTGGGCCTGTCTCTTTAAGTGGGAAGCAGCCCCTTGGCCCAGCAGTCCCAGGGTCCAATCCTGCCCAGCAGTGGCACAGAAGTGGGCCACACAGGCGTTGACAAAGATTAGGGGAGATCGATGAACACAGACGCAGATTCATTCCCAACTGCTGAACTACTCAGTTGGTTTTCACAAGCACTTTATTCCCCTGTCATATCAGCCACAAATACCTGCTTTAACGCTTGGGATCAGCCCTGCACCAGCCAAATTGATTATATTATTTGGTTTGCTTTAGGAGGAGAAATGGAAAAGACCTTTGCCATCCCCTATATGAAAAAAAAAAGCTAAAGGAAAAACAAGTAAAATAACAACCGTTGCAGGTTCTGAAAGAGTAGAAGAGCCTGCCCGCTGGGTTCAGACAATACTTTAGAGAAATTAAACGACTATATCAACTGAATCTCGGTCTCCAACCCATTGGTCCACGATACCGAGAGTCCTGGAGAGAAGACAACGGTCTTGCTAGACCTCAGGTAGTGGCTTTGATTAGAAAGAGAGGGGAGGCTGGAAAGATACCCAGACTCCAAGGGGAGAGTATCAGAACACAAACATCCTGGGAGGAATCACTCCAGACTGTAATACAAGGCTTTCCAGTGGGCAGTAGCAGTGGCGCCATGAAGGAACTGGTCCATTTAGAGACATAGGGGCACGTTAGCTGGTCTCGGGGACTGTGACGGGGGTATTCCTTCCTTAGCAACTTACAAGACGGTACCCGGTACCCATTTATCATATAACCACCCAGCTGGAAGGGACCAAGGAAAACAATGGGTTTGGTCTCTTCTATTTATACTGGGCTTCCTGCTTCCTCTCTTGGTCCCTCCAATCCCTTCTCCCCACAACTGCAAATCGGATCAAGTCACCTATCTGCTTAACAACACTCCCACCCCCACCAACATGCGATCCCATAGCTCTTAGAATAAAATCCACACTCCTTAGTCTAGTTTTCAGTGGGCTACCTGAACCAGTTCCTTTATCCATCTTTGACCTTGTCTTTCTTTCACCTGGGCTGAGCCATTTCTGATGTGACCCGTGTATTGGTTGTTTCCTTACACCTTTGTATTATGGGCCTTTGCTTTAGTGTCACATTCTCTGAGATGCCCTCCCTGGCCACCAAACTGAAATTGTCTTTTGCATCATCCTAAGTCTTTGCATATCACTTCTCATTACCTGGCATTTTTGATGCTTATTCATCTATTCACTTATTGTCTCTAGCCCCCATTACTAGAACATAAGCTCCCAGAAGGCAGGAACCTTGTCTGTTTAATTTACTGTCCTATCCCTAGTGTCTAGACCAGTGTCTGGAAGCATCCTGGCATATGGAAGGTGGGTGCATGGTGCATATTTGTTGAATGAATAAATTAATGCGTGATAATTTCTGGGAGTGGAGTTTGGAAATCTCTATTTAAAATAAGTTGAGCAACTAAGACCAAGGACTACTATGCAAGAGATCTAGTGTATTTGCCAGGTAGGATGAAGCAAGAATTTCCATTTCTAAAGATTGTGGAGGGCAATGGTTACCCTAAAGGAATAAATCTTTAATGGTAGAATGCCAAGTCCCGTGACTTATATTTAAAAGACATGGGTCTAGGGCTCCTTGCGTATGTATTCTTGTGGCACAGAAGACCATTGTCTTTGTTGCCCCATGTTGCTGGCCCTGCCTTTAGCTCAACAGCTGGGAGATAAAGTGCCCTCTGTCCTCCTTGAAAGGAATCAATAGTAAGAATGAGTACTTGGCTCTCTCCAAAAGGTCAGCTTGACACCTGATTTCTCAGGCTACTCTCTTGATCTCTCCTCCCCATTAATGGGGTAGCATTCTTTTGCCTGGCAGACAACTTTCTAAGAACAAATCTGTAATCCGATTCAGAGAAATATTATAGGGATTAAGATGGTATCTCAGGGCTCATTTGGTTTGGCCCCTTGAAGGATGGGACATGGGTCCAGAGCAAAGGGCAATGTGTGCCCTGCACATGTGAGGGCAGGTAAAGAAGAGGGGTGTAGGTAGAGAGGTGGTAAGCAGTAAGAGGCTCCACAAATGGGAAGGAATCTTTCCGCACGTACACGCAAAGCTGTATATGTAGCCCGTGTGTCTAGCTGTGGGTGTGCAGAGGCAAGAGCAAATAAATGTTGGTGCATGTGTTCACATGTATGATACACACATAAGTGCATTTGCATGTGTGCTAGACAATGCTTTGCCCTAGTCAATAACCAAGGAATCATGTGACTGACTCTAAGCAGTCTCTTAGTTTTCCTCATCTGTAACCTGGGACTACAAATCAAGCCCCATGCATTTCACATTTGTTGCTGGGATTAAATGAGAGCACGCAAGGAGCATTCTTTTTTACAGAAAAGCTCCCAACCTAGTAGTACTTAGGTCGCAAATCTGCTTGCATGTCACCTCGGCCCACACACGTGCCTGTAGCTGCACTGAGGCCCCGCCCCGCCCCTCAACCTTTCAGCACAAGCATGCCCCTCTTTAAGAAAACCTGATGTACAAAACCAGACATCCGGAGCACAGGCAAGACAATTAACCTGCGGGTGAGGTTACCAAGGGCGGGCTGGGATCCAGTGGTTTGGAAAACATCTGGGCCCCCTGGTCCAACGCCCCACCCCCATCCCGTACCTCTAACCCTTCGCAAAGCCGCGGGGAGGAGGCAGATTACCGTGTTTTTTTTTTTTTTTTAAATGAATAGGACGGGCTGTGGGCGCCAGGCAGGCCCCATCTGTCCGCTGCTCCAACTCAATTTGATTCCCATTCACCCGCCTTTGTTTGCCTCCCTTTTTTGATCAGCAATATCGTGGGGGGTGGGAGTGCAAAGGCTTAATGTTCTCGACGGCTCCCCACCCCCGCGGCAGCCCCGGCCTCCTCCTGGAGGTGAGTGTCCTCGGGGCGCGCCCGGCTCCCCGCGGAGCAGAGCCCAGGCTCTCGGGTCCCCGTGGGTGGCAGCGCAGGCGGAGGTGAATGCGCCTGTTTTGCAGGTCACGGGGCTTGGATGGTTGCTAATGCCGGAGTGGGGTCAAAATCCACCTGCCGGTGTGGGGTGCCTCTCTACCGCGGGGGAAGAGGGAGGTGAGCTGGGAGCCCGCGGGCCTCTAAGTGGGTGGGAGCCACAAATCCGGAGGTGGCCTCTCCACAAGCCATTTCACCCCCTTTTAAATAGCAAAGATAATAGTGCAGCCACAGTTCACAAACATTCCCTCATGACACAGACATAGTGCCAAGACCATTTTGGGATTTGCCTATAACCTTTGGTGGCCAGTTTTTTGGGGTGTCTTTTTTTTCTTTTGTAAATTGCTATCCCGAGTGCAAAGGGCTCTAGGGAACTTCAAAGCTGAAGGGGCTTGACAGAGTGTCACCGGCCCACTTTACAGAATGCACAACCAAAGAGGAAAGAGCCCAGGCCACTGGACTCCTGGCTCAGTGCTGGCATTGCAGCTGGGGTCAAGGTTATGGGAGAATGAGGGGGTCAAACAGCTGCTCTCCAAGGACCCTCACGGTCTGCCAAGGTTTAGAGGCACAGGTGTGGGCTCAGCAGGAAAGCAATAGCTCCCAGCATCCTCTGGGGAGTTGCTGAGAAATAAAATCAAATAACAGCAGTAAAGATTAGTCCAGAGGTCGCTACTGTGTGGGCCAGGCCAGTTAGGGGAAAGATGCAGGTTAAGATGTTCTTGGTCTGGTAACAGGGCTCTGTGCCTGGCATTTGGGGCAGGGCCCATTCCTCCCTGCAGAGGGCACTAGCGTGTGACTCTGCACCTTGCTTGGCATGTAACTTTACATGGGTGACCGTTGGCATGGGCTGCAGCCACTCTGGGCTGTCTGGTTATCCAACAGCTACATCCCAGCAACCTCGTCTTCAAGGAGTTCATATCCTCAAAAAAAAGTAAGACCTCAAAAAAAAAAGTAACTATAGGAGGTAGACAGTTTGGGGGCCATAACAGGTACAGGTAATGGGCCCTGGAAAGAGGAGAGATTACTTCCAGATGATGGTGGCAGGGAAAGTTTGAGGGAGAAGGAGGCCCCTGAGTGGGGTGGTGGAACAGATGGGACCCTGGGGAAGGAAGAATGGTGACACGCTTTTGCAGAGAGGTCAGGCAGAGCAGAAGCTGGAACAAAGTCAAGTACATGGTGTGGACAGTAGCTGGAAAAAGGCACATGAAGCTAGAACACAAAAAGTGCCAAGAGGATGGGGTGGGTGACCTGGGACAGGAGACAGCACCAGAAGGAGCTGAGGTGCTCAACTGGGGGCCACAGAGTGCCAAGGTAAGGGATATAAGAATTGGCTGCAAGAGGGACAGGGGTCCATTTGGTTATTCAGCATTATCAGAAGCCTGAAAGGGAAAATGTCTTTGCCCATGAAGACAGCAATTTTCACATGTTTATGGATGTTTGAGATTGATAAATATACAAATGAATTTAAAGGCATTATTGCATTCTTAGGAGATTTGATCGTTCTCAATTTTCTCAGTTGATGGATGCTACTCTCAAGTGGAGTCCTTGAAATTTACATGAAAAGGCATTCTGCCCTGTGTAAAGGTCCCAAGCATTTCCTGAGAGTGTCCTCTGAGCCCTGCCTGTGCTGGAGGAGGCATGAGGGGGATGCTCACACCTCCAAGAGATAAGACTCAAAAACACTAACAACAGAAAATGTCATGAAGCAAAGAATGACCAGGTGCCAAACCCAGTATAATCTGGGGGCCAAATGCATGCTACAGACAGGACTATAGAAATTCAGAGGAGAAATCTCTGTGGGTAGGTTGGCAGGATGGGGTTTATGGGCAATATAGGATTTGATTAACCCTTAAAGGATGTGCGGTAATTGGAGAGGTAGACGAGTGAATGGCATATGTGCTTCTAGTTAATTATTTATTTGTGTTCATCTGCTTTTTTTAATTTTCTGAAATTAAAAAAATGCAGAAAAGGACAGAGAATAACATAACAGAGACTGCTGTACCCACTACCCAGAAGTGACAGTTATTAATATTGTGTCAAATAAAAGACACAACATCATTGTGTTAAATAAAATAAATAACAATAGTTTGAGTAGAATTGACATTCCCTTTTGTCTCTCCCCACTTCCTCTCTTGCCAATCCCTCTGTGTCCCATGACCAGGCCCCCACCATCATGAATTTGATGTGTACCCATCTAGTCCATTTTAAGTACCTTTACAAACATCTGTGTCTCTAGGAACAAATACTAGTAGTGTTTCTGTGTATTTTTAAATGAAAATAAGTGGTATCATATTGAGCAGATTGGTGTGCAAGGTCGTTTTAGTTTGTTTGTTTTGTACTGGCTTATGTGTTAGTAGAATTATGTTCTTTATACCTGTAATGTGGCACTGTCACACAAATACTGCACAGTTTTGTCTTGCAATAGTACATCTTCTTCCACAATATCCTTTTCTACAATACCGTCTATGACACCTTCTTCTACAATAGTAGAATACCTTCTATGCCACTCCTTGCACACACGTACAAGAGTGTAAGAGGGAATACTGAGTTCTAGGGAATGCATAATTTTAGACTTATGGTTATACTAACTTACATTACTTACCACAGTTTCAATCAGACTTTTTTTTAAAAAAAAAAATTTGATGTGTATGGAATGGATTGTATTTGTGTTTCCATTTATACCTCTGTTTACGAAGCACATTACATTAAAACAGCCTACTTTAATCAGAGCCACAAACATACGTTTTTACTGAGCTGGCTTTAATATTGGAAATACAAACACACTTTCATTTACTAATGCTTAGAAGAAGAAGTATTTCAAATTGTTGACCTTGGAAAAGGGAGATAAATGAAAGGATAATTTCTGAATGGGAGACTTGTCCTTCTGAACTATGGATGGAATCTGTCACCTGGACTTTGGTTATTGTGAATATATGCATATCACAGACCAACTTACTTTTTGACTCTGGGTCTTGGCATATATATATCAAAAGTTTTCCAGTGTCATCCTTATTGAATACTCATGTATCTGATACATACACATACATGCACACACACACACGCTACACAAATGTGTCATTCACTGATAGGTAGGAGTATGGCCACAGCATATCAGCAAGACCGGCGATAGCTCAGTTCTTAGGGGCACAATACATGTAGATAATATAATAGTTATCAGGCCAGCTTTATGTTTTTGTGAGTTTGGTGATTTGTGGATGTTATCCTCTGATCCATTTATCATCATATCAGAGTACCACTAGTGAAATTCCCCCTCTGTGTTAGAACTTTCATCACAGAAGAAGGAAGATATTAAACTGTTACCTTCTTTCTGTCCAAGTATAAATTCACTTGCCATTTCTCTATAAGAAAGATAGTTTCCATAAAATGGGACATGGGGTAATTTTTTGAGCTGGGCAGTGGGCAAGAGAGGGCAAGTGGGAGGCAGCTCCAGTACCGGGTGGTCCAGAGTTGGGTAGGCATGGGCATTGCAAGAGGCTCTGAGGTAAGGATGCCCCGAGTGAAGACAATTGTCACCTGTAGCTTGCAGCAAAGGGCAGTACTTGGAGGAACAGCAGCTGCTGAACTGCACCCCTCCCCCTCCAAACCTAAAGGGCTTTCCCCTACAGGGACGAGAGTAGACCACCACTCCATGTAACACTGATGGATGAGCCCTGAATTCATTCTCCTAGGTGAAAGAAAAAAATATCCAGGCATAGTTGAGATCTCCACTACCCGTAGTTCTCTGTGGTGTGCACATAATTTTAAAACAATTAAAACAGCTGGGTGGAAACTTGAATAGCAGTAGAGGGCATGGAAGCGGTGAGATTGTTATTTAAGTTCGTGAATCGTCCGTCCTGTCAGAGAGGGAAGTCCTGCCTGAAATCAGACCTCCTGGCATCGGAGGCGTGTTCTTTCCTTTCAAAGTGTTTCCACATCCATTATCTCAGTGGAGCTTCACGATACCCGGGCGAGGTGAGTTGGAAAGATATTGAGGCCCCATTTGGCAGAGGTCAAGTGGCTTTGCTGAGGTCATATATTTTAGCAGCAGGGCCAGCCTGGAGCCTGGGCCTCTGGACTAGGACATCAGGGATGCCACCCTCCCCCACCCCCCATAATTTGATTTGGTCGCATTTTTTCACGAGGTACTCTCCAACTGGATGGCAAGTCCTGGAGGGCAAGGACTGGTTTTTACACCTCTGTGAATCCTCCATTTTTTAAACAAGTTAGTTACTTTTCTAGTTGAGCCCTTTCCTTCTCTTCCAGGGTTGCCAGGGCTCTTGTGCACTTCCAAACCCCTTCCGTGGGGGTGAAGGACAGGTTAGAGTCAAAGGGTTTTACCCTGCAAAGCCTCCTACAACCCACCCATCAGGCCAGTTCGGATCTCCAAAACTGGCCTGCAGACCACGTGTGCTGATACAGATATGAACAGTTTAGCTGCCGTTTTCCAAACAGCTGTTACTGCCAGTCACTCTGCTGCGTGAGCCCTCCCCACAGTCCTACCTTGGAGGTGTTGCTGTCCCAGCACCATGGACAGGGTTTGAGGACTTGCTGCCAGCTTTCCCCGCCTCCCTTCCTCTCCTCTTCAGCACCCGCCTCTGGGGTTCTTTCACGTGCTCCTCAGGCCACCTGCCCTCTTCTGCTGCACACACCCTCGCCTGCCAAAGTTTACGTTTGGTACCCGGAAATGAACATGAACTTGGAAAGCCCTAAGACAGAATGCAGCCAGCCAGCCAGACCCAGGGGCCAAATCAGTGGTTGGAGAAACAGACCAACCTCAAGAACCACTGGGAGACCAAGGCAGGGCAGGACTGAAGGGTGGGTGCTCTGGATGCCCAGAGAAGGCAAGGCCTGGGCACCCGCCTGGAAGAGGAGGCTGGCCAGGAGATGGGCTCTGAGGTTGGGGGGGATCCAGACAGCAGCAAGGGAGGGGGAGGAGGCTGGCAGGCTCGCAGGGTGCCTCTCCCCCTTTCCTTTCTCAGGTTCCACGCCTGAAACCCTCAAGACCTCCAGTCCTGGCAGGGTCTGGGGCCACGAGGCAGACCCTCCCCGCAGGCCGGTCGCTCTCTTCTCCGTGATTACCGGCGGAGATGAGAAATTCCTCGAAAGGCCGCCCTTTCTCTTTCCCTGCTCCTTCCCTTTTCTTTCAGAGGCCGGAAAGAGAGGGGAGACGGGGCGGGCGGGGCACGGGGCTTCCTGCAAAGCCCAGGCTGACTGGCTCAGAGCAGGATAAATGACTCCGGTCGCCGTGCCGCCGGTGTTACACAACTTGTCTGTGTTGGCTTGAGACCTCGGTGATCCCCCTCTAATTGAAATCACTTTCCCCCGACCTCCTCCGTAAGCCGGGAGCTTGCTGCTCTCCGCGCCGGCCGAGGGGCCGCGGAGGTCGGAGGAAATCCTGGCGGGCCCCCGGGCCGCGCGCGCCGCATCCGTCTTCCCTGCCCGGTCCCTCCCGCGCAGGGTGGGCGTCGGGCCGCGCCGTCCCCTCGGCAGGCGACCCAAGGGGTCACCGGCTGCTGGGGAAGCTCCCCACGGGGCTGGCGCTGCCCCCTAGGGAGCATTTTGGACACTTCGTAGGGGCCTGTCGATGGGCACTCCATTTGGGGGTGCGGGGGCGCGTTCGGTGGGGATAAGGCCGGGATGCTGGACGTCCTGCCACGTGCCGGACAAGCCCATCTTGCTCGGCACGACGCACCTGCCAGTCTGTAGAGACGAACAACCTGCTTACAGTGATCTGAGCCCACGCTGTATCACACATAAATCAAAGTATTTTGCACCGTTATAACAGACTCTGATGTTCCCAAAAAAACAACTATCACGTAAATCAAGGGGAAAGGAACTCTTTTTCCAGCGATCTCCTTAAGAGATGTTTACCATTTAGGCACATTACACTACTTGGACGATGGCAGTATGACACGTCCCCATCTGTCAATCGATGGATCCATTGTGGGGGGTGGGAATATCTTTTCCTCATCTGCTGCAAGGTTCATGGCTGACCTTCCTACAAGCATTAACAAGAGAAAAGCATAACGAATGTATTCAATCCAAATTTTATGTGACACGGGAGCCTTTAGAAATTAAGGCCCAAAGACCCAGGAAAACTGTATTTTTATGCTAAGTTTCAGTGAAAAATGGACCGTCATGTAGAAATGTCACCGGACAAAAAGGGAGTCTGAACCCATGGTAATAAACCGGGGGACTCAGCAAGGCCTGTTTTTTCAGATTCTTCTTGGCCTCTCTGTGCAGCATTCCTTTCCTCTGGGTGTGGGCTGGGCACCTGTCACGTGTAGGTCTTGTGACCTACTTTGAGGGGAAGTAGTCGGAGAATTCTTTTTTTTTTTTTTCTTTTTGAGACAGAGTCTCAATCTGTTGCCTGGGCTAGAGTGCCGTGGCGTCAGCCTAGCTCACAGCAACCTCAAACTCCTGGGCTCAAGCGATCCTACTGCCTCAGCTTCCCGAGTGGCTACAGGCATGTGCCACCATGCCCGCCTAATTTTTTTTTCCATTTTTAGTTGTTTGGCTAATTTCTTTCTATTTTTAGTAGAGACGGGGTCTCGCTCTTGCTCAGGCTGGTCTCGAACTCCTGAGCTCAAGCAATCCTCCTGCCTTGGCCTCCCAGAGTGCTAGGATTACAGGCGTCAGCCACCACGCCTGGCCTAGGAGAATTCATTTACAGCCAGCTCTCACACAAAAAGGTGGGAGAAGATCAGAGAATGACTATCTTACATCAGCGATTTTCTCAATTGCCAAGGTGCTATACTTTGGGGTGTCATATTCTCAGCCTCAACATTATCTATATCTATCTATCCATCTATCTACATATATACACATATGCAAAAATATATACATACCTGCATATATACACGTATATACTTATATATATATACACACACACCAATGTGTGTGTCCTAAATTCGAACTTACTTATTATGAGTTGGTGCTAAATTCACTGTAATACGCTGTCACTAGTGTAGATATACCTGAATCTACATGCAGAAATGAACATTATTTTATTATAAATTGCTTTCATTTTATTTCTCCTTATAATTATACTAATAAATTGCATTGATTTTCTGAAGGAGGTTTGAAGTCTTTTAGAGTTGAGAACCATTCCTGTTACCTTTCTAGGTCTTAGTGTCCTCAAGGGAAAAAGATGTTAAAAATAGCAAGAGTGTCACCCAAAATAATATTCATACAGCTCAGAATAAGATGCCACTGCTAAGAGAAATATTGCTGACTACAGGAGGCCCAGATTCCCAGTGTGGAGGGAGAGTGAGCCTGGGAGGCAGGAGACCCCTTGCGTTGTGAGGGCGTGGCTCTGAGCCCAAGTTGGAGGACCAAGGGTCACAGGCAGTCTTCAAAGTGTGTTGTATGCAATGCATGGAGATTTGTTCCTCTCTTTTAAAATTATCAAACATTTAAGGGAAAACCTTCCTTAAGCACTTATTGACCACCTACTATGTGCCAACACTGTCATCTGTGCTGCAGACCATGATCTTCTTTAATTCTTATTTCAACCCAGTGAGGTAGACATTAATATTATTACACCTACTTTACAGATGAAGAAACGGGCTCATTTAGCAAGCCAAATTTGAACCAAATTTATTTGATCCAAAGTCAGTATGACATACTGGCCCTAAAAACTTGCCAGTGGGCTTGTTTTTATTTTTACAGATTCCTGGATTAATTAAGGTCTTCTGTCTTAGTCAGCAAGTTTAGTCTATGATACTTGTCTGAGCCTAACTCCTAGATGTTCAAGGAAACACAGATGGAAATTCAAATATAGAATTGAACCAATATGAAGACATTTATAGGATTTTGAAAGAAATAAAATGGTATCTGTACAAGTTGAAACCATACCACATTCTTGGATGGGGAGAGTTATATCATAAAAATTTCAATTCTCTCCCAAATTACTACATAAAGTAATGAAATTCCAATTGGAATTCAAATGGGTTTTTATTGTATGAAATTATCTAAAAATTGATATGAAAAAATAAATGTCTGAGAAGGGCCAAGAAAAATTTTTAAAGAGTAGTTCGTGAAGGGTAACTTGATTTCTTGCCAGATATAAGAATATAATATATAAGGCATGGGACTAACATAGGAATAGAAAAAGAAAAACTCAACAACAAATCCCAGCAAAAAAGAAAGTCTGTTTAACAAATGGTACTAATAATGTGTTTAGAAGAAAATAGAGTTGGATTCCCTCCCTCATATCGTATTGAAAAAATTCACCTTGATTAAAAGTTTAAATGTAAAATAAATAAATAAGTCAGCTTATTACAAGAAAATTCTTAAATACACGCACACACGCACACATATGAAATTCATAGGTAGATAGATAGATCTCCCAAGGGTCATGGTTGAAGGAAAGAAAAAATTTTTACCAAGTCAGAAAACTTAGAAGCTATAAAGAAAAAGATAGGCATATTCAACTTTGTGAAAGTTAATATATCAGTATGGTGAAGAATGTCATAAACAAAGGCAAATAATAGCTTGGGGAACAAATTTTCAATGAAGATGATTGAGAAAATGTTAATATCTGATATATACCAAAAGTTTCTAGCAAATTAATATGAAAATATCATATAATTAACAGGAAAATGGACAAAAAATATAAAGAAACAGTTCAGAGAAGATCAAATTCAAATGTCAACAAACATATGAAAAGATGAAAGACTTCTCTAGTAGTCAGATAAATACAAATAAAAGTCATAATGAGGTGTCCTTTCCACTACAAAACTGGTAAAAATTAAAGAGTGGTAACTCCCACCATTGGCAGAAATGTTGAGGAAAATCCTTCTCTTATATATGATTAGAGGAAATGTGAGTCATCATACGTTTTTAGAAAGCAATTGGGCAATGGTTATTAAAATGTGAGATACACACACCCTCCAACCTAGCAATCCCACTCCTGGGAATTTGTCCTTTAAAAAGAATTCTAGCAATTATTATGTTTGTTTAAGGTCAAGAAGGTTCATATCAGGATTGTTTGCAACTGCACAAATTTGGAAACAAAATTAGTGCCAATCAATAGAGGAATAATTGAATAAATTGTGGGAGATTTATACCATGGTATATTGCACAGCTCTTAAAAAAGTTGTATTGGATATTATTTCCTGTTGATTTTGAGGGATTATTATGATATATTTTTAAGTAAGGAAAGCAAAATGCAGAGATGGGTATATATATATGAGATCCATTTTGTAATGATGACCTCTTATATTGTACAAACATATATTTATGTACATAAATGACTATACAAGCACGAAGAATATTATGGAAAAGTTCAATACAAATTCATATGAGTAAACATGAGAGAGAAATGATGGGGGTGAGTGGTGGTGGGGGTGTGTGTATGTGTGTATGTATGTGTACAGGGAATCAGAAGGTTTAAAAAAAGATAAAACACAAAAGAATATTGACCTTGATAAAGTCAGTGTGAATGATATGAACCAATTTATGTAAAAGTATATGGTGTGTATATAACTATACATGGAGCGAGAAGTATGAAATAGTATTCACAATATTAATGATCTGTTCATGAGTTGAATATTGTAGAGATGCCTGTTCTCTCCAAATTAATCTATAGATGCAATACAATTCTAGTACAAACCTTAGGGGATCCGTGTGTCCAAACACATGCACATATGTATGTGTGTGTGTAAATTGTTAAGCTAATTCTAAAATTTTTATAAAAATGAACAAGGCAAAAAAATGGCTAAAATATTCTTAACAAAGAAAAACAAGATGCATAGAGGAAGCTGAGGAGGTGTCTTGCACTATCAAATATCAGACTAATTCTCTCCCTGGATCTGATGAAAAGAAAAAAAAAAGAAAAAGAAAGAAAAAGAAAAATAAGAAAAAAAATATATCAGACTAATGACTTATGAAGTTATGGAAACTAAGACAATACAGTATTGGTGCAAAGAAAGGTGAACAGCCCAATAGAATTAAATATAGTGTGACCACAAACAGGTGTACACACAAATGGAAACTTTGTGACAAAGGTGAACTGCATAGTAGCAGGAAAGTACATCTTTTCAATAGGTGACATTATGTCTATTCTGAATGTAGAAAAATGAAACCTGACTCCTACCTCATACCATACACAAAAATGAATTCCAAGTGGATCACAGTTGTCAATGATAAAGGTAAATCAATAAAACTTCTAGAAGATAATACAGGAGAATTTTTTCACAACCTTGGGCAGAGAAAGATTTCTTAAATCTGATACAAAACTCACTAATCATAAAGAAAAAAATTAATACGTTGGGCAACATTAGAATTAAGAACTTCAGTTTATCAAAAGAAACCGCCAAAAGAAGAATTTACAATATATAAAAAGTAACAAAGAACTCAAACCCTGAACTACAAATCATTAAGCACAGAACAACAACCCAATAGCAAAATGGCAACAACACTCTGATCTAATCACCTCTAAAGTCTCTCCCAAATCTGAAATTCTATGGCTGTATGTCTTAGTGATGTGGAATAGATTTGAGATTGGTAAAGCAGGTGCATTGGGCAACGCCAGCCTCTATTCGACATCTATCATGTGACAAGTGCCAGAGTAGGCACCAGGGATATCCCAGTAAATTAGATACAGAAGGTTTCTACCCACAGAGTGTTTACATTTTAGAGTGGAAGACAGGTAACAAACAGATAAGTGAATAAATATCAGGTTGAGAACCTGTCCTGTGCTAAATTCTACCTAAGAGGGCTGGACAGGGACCACAAATTGTCCATTGGACTTGACAGCAGGAAGGTCGAACTGGGGACCTAGACAAGAGCAGTTTTAGGGTGATGTGAGGACAGAAGCCAACCTGGGTGCATAGTAGAAAACACAGGAGATGAGGAATTGGAGATGGTCCACACAGACAGTTCAGAATTTTTTCTGGAAACGTATGCAGAAACATCAGATGGCAGCTGTTGAAGGAGGCAAAGTTAAGAGAGTAGTTTTTTTTTTTTTTAAGGGACAAAACTAGACTATATTGGTGTACTGAGTACCCAGGAGAGGGACTACATGGATGATGGGCAGGAGACTACACAGAAGAGGCCTGAGCAGGAGACCAGGCACTGGATCCCGCGCTGGAGTGGAGGGGTCAGCTTTAACGGGGAAGGGCAGCTCTGCCGTGAAGACAGGAGGAAAGACAGAGAAGACGGTCCAAGTGTGGGTTAGACTGAAGATTTGGTGGAGGAAAGGTAAGGGAGTTCCTGTCAACTGCTTCTCTTTTCTCACTGAAGCAGGAGGTGAGGTTATCGACTCAGAATTGATATGGGATATTTGAGGAGATTCATCTTGTACTTGAAAAGAAATAGAATTGCTGGGCAACGTTGAGTTGAAGTTTATAATTATAAAATCTCAGTAAATACCGTAATGAACTTGAAGGCCACCAATTTCTCCTCTGATAAATGGAGATAGTAAGATGGAGGACTTCCTGATACCCTATGATTCTGTGAGAAGCCCCTCGATCCTTTCTGGAAAATGCTTTGAGACTCATGATCTTATGATCCATGGTGCCAATAAGTCTTGTAGCTAAGAAAGAGCTTGGGGGACTGTCAGATCTAATCCAACTGGGCAAATGTCAGAGCAACCTCAGATTAGTTGTGTGGAGTCTACCCATCCACCTACCCATCCACCCACCCATCCACCTATCCATGCATCCACTCATCCACCCATCCATGCATCCACCCATCCACCCATCCATGCATCCACCCATCCATGTATCCACCCATCCATGCATCCACCCATCCATCCACCCACCAACCACTCACCTATCCATCCACGCATCCACCCAACCTCCCACCCATACTCACATCCATCCATCCACCCATCCACCCAACTACCCACCCTTCCTTCCATCCACCCCATTCCATTCCATGGGCCTCTTCTCACTCATGCACTAGGTGCTAATGTAACATCATTCTCATTATTTGATGATTATTTGTCAATTCAGCGAATAAATTTGTTCAACAAGTGTTTGTTGAGCATCAACTACTTTGAGGCTAGCCCTTTGCTGAGGATTGTGGAGAACATAAGAATGCAAAAGGAATTCTCTGTACTCTCAAGAAGTGTGCAATGTAGATAGGAAGGCCATTCCGTGTCACATTGTAATAATTTAGTGTGGAAAACAAGTGCTAAATCATGGTGCAGAGGGCAGGAGCTCTGGGAGGGGGCTCTGAGGAGGAAATGCTGGGTGCACAAGCACGGCTTTGTCAGGAAGGCAGGGTTTGAGCCAGACCTGATCATCTCAGCTTTCATCTTCCGAGAGGGGGAAAAAAAAAAAAGACCCCAAACTTGAAGAAATAGTGCAGTATTAGAGTGCAATCATAAACATAAAACATTAACATGTAATTCCCTTATGCTTTTGAAAAATTACTTCATAAACGCAAAGTAAAATATTTTTCCCTTTTTATTACCTGACAATTACATATTAAGAATTTCTTTTTATGTTTAAAAACATATGCAAGCCGGGGAAGGCAGACGCCAAAATGTAATTGCTTTCCTTCTATAAGAATCAGATGTCATTTTCTTCCAACTCAACTCTGAAAAGAGATAGGAAAAAGCAAATTGTGGTATACATTAAATTTGGAAACATCTGATAGCTTTCCTCAATTAAACTATTTAAATGGAAAAAGATTGCTGTACAGCTCTATCATATCCCACTGAATAAAACCTCAGCTGAGGCAAATTGGCAGTGGCAGGTACCAAATGCATCGGCAATAATGAGATTGGACAACCCAGTGGAGGTCATTGGTAATTGTTATTATATGCAATATTGCACTGTCAGAAAAAGAAAAAGCCACGTACTCGGTAGCAGGCAGAGCCAATGCTGGGGACCACATGGGTTGGGAGTGCTTGTGACCCTCCCCTAACCAGGGTGACCCAAGGGGTGCAGGAGAGGTGGAGCCCCCGGAATCCTGAGCCTACTCTTCATGACGGCTCTTTCCTGGCTGGCTGTGCACCACAGCATGGGAGGGGCAAACCACGGCACATCCTAGCAGCAGAGGTCTGCTCACCCGCTGCCCAGAGCAAGGTCTCAGGGGGTGGCACTGAGGCACAGGATGGGCGAGGGGACAGGGCGAGGAGAGTGGAACACTGAGAAGGGAAGTGGGACAGAAGGAAGACAAGATTTGTGTATGTCTTGAGGTTTGCTCTGAGCTGACCCTGACTCGAGTTATTGAAAGTTCATTTTTTTCCCTTCCATCAATTTTCTGGATGTGGAAAAGGAGAAAAAAGAATAATTGCTTGTTCTCCAGGGTTTCAGGTCTCCTTCTTAAAGTTCCAAACTTGAGGAGGAAGGGGCGGGAGTTGGTGTGGGCTGCCCGGGACCTAAGCAAGCCTGCCTGTCTGCTGTAGACAGCATCTCCTGGCCTTGCTCTGGAACCGTCCAGATTAAGAAGAGAAAACTCAGTTGCTGCACAAGTGCTGTGCAGGTGACAGCTGTATGCCAACTGGTCTGGTGCAGTGATGGATACACAGCAACATATTTGACTACCCTTGAGCCAGTTACCAGACAGGCTCACATCCAGCACACTGCAGCAGGCCGTGCGTCAGTGCCCACCGCGGTTCAACCATGAGGTCACTTTGAAACAGGATGTGACTATTTACGAGGGCCAACGGCCTCGAAATGACTGTGATGCTGCCTGAGGGCTCCCTCTCTACTGCCCAGCGGTTCTAGCATACTTGAGAGCCATGGTACCTTGTTAAAGAAGGAACGGGGGAAGACCACGCACGGCCCAGGCCTCTGGCACCATGAGGCTCCTGCCTGCAGTTAGAGTAAATCCATCAGAATCAGCGCCACGGTGTAATCACCTCCTGGTCTCACAGACATCTCGGAGAGTGTTCCTTGGTGCTGAGTGTGCGTCTCAGTCAGTTCAGGCTGCTATAACGAAATAGCAGGGGCTGGTGGCTTAAACAACAAGCATTTATTTCTCACAGTTTTGGAGGCTGAAAGTCCAAGATCAAGGTGCTGACAGATTCTGTGTCTAGTGAGTGCCCCCTTCTTGGTTTACAGATGGCCCCTTTGTTTCTGTATCTCCACATGGCAGAGAGAGAGAGAGACAGAGAGAGTTAGTTAGTTCTGGTCCCTTTTTTTTCTTACAAGGGACCAATCCCATCACAGGGCTTCACCCTCATGACCTCATTAAACCTAATCGCCTCCCAAAGCCCCAACCCCAAATACCATCTCACTGTGGGTTAGGGCTTCAACATATGAATTTTGGGGAGACATAAATATTTACTCTATAGCACTATCCTTCCCAAATTTGTCCAAAGAAAGCAACAGGTAGGTAAATAACCCTATTGGAACAAAACCTAAAAGCCGAAGGGAAGGTCAGGCATCCAACCTGGAGGAACGCACCTTTCTGAGCTGGTGAGATTCTCTGCTGTCATCTGGTCCTGCATCCCACTCCAGGTGGAGACACCTCCAAGACAGGTCTTCTGAGCTCTGGCTGTGCTGGGAAATTTCCTGGAGAGCTTTGCGCAAAATACATGGATTTCCAGGATCCGCCCCTTGCCTGTTGGCTCAGATTTCTGGGGTGGAGTTCAGAGAGTTGTATTTTTAACAAATTTTCTGGAGAATTCTGAATCAGGTTCTCCACAGACAGGAGCTATATATGAGCAACACTGTATCCCTGACAGTCTTTGCTGCAAGAATTCCCCAAACAGGAAGCTCACACCTCATAAGGCAGCATGTTCTGTTGTAAGTCATGTTGAATTGCCATGAAGTTCTTTACGTTGAGTACTATCTGATCCTGTGCCAATTCTACCCAAAGTTTTAGCTCTTAACCACCTGACCAGGAAAGGATGTGTGTGTTTAATCACTCAGTTATCTACGTCTTCTTCAAATGACTACTCAGCAGCGTATCCCGGCAGAAAAAAGTTCACTTCCACTGAGCTGATGGCGCAGTGTTAAGAGTCTGGCTGTGCCCTGAGGCAGGCACTGCATTTGCGCACATTCATTTGGATGGAAAGGCTTCATTCATTCATTCTCATTGAGCACCTATTGTCTGCACTAAGAACTGGTGATACAGAGAAGAATCAGAGCACAGATTTTGCCCTTGTGGACCTGGCAGCCCAGGAAGGAAACCATGCACTCCTGTGTCTCTTGTCCACCCACCCAAGGGATTTCGGTAAAGGACCAAGGAGGAAGGTTAGACGTGGGAACTGATCAGGGGCGGCTTCCTGGAAGAGGTGGTATTTGAACTGGGTATGAGTTGGATGCAAAGAGGCTGTGTTACGGGTAGGGAGCAGGTGACACAGGGGCATCTGTGGGAAGAACAAGGAGCACAGCAGGTAGCACAGATGGCAGGAGAGGAGCGTTCTCACACACTCGGGTTTAGTCATCTTGGTGAGGAAATAACTCCCCTCCTTTGACCTTAGCATCAAATCTTAGGTATTAGGGCTGGAGAACTGCACCAGGTGCAGCATTTTACGCTTAAACAGGTACCACTACCTCAATTCTAAAGTCAGTTTAAGGCTGATTAAACCTAAAGGAGTCATTGCTGAGCTGTTCTGCCTCAACGGGAAGATCCTACTTGATATCCAACCAGTGTGGAACCACAGGGCACCTCCTCCAGACCAGGCCTGTGCACGGCCGTGAGTGCAAACACCTGAGCCTTGTGTCTCTTGTTGCCTGGGTCAGGCAGCCATGCGGCCAGTCCCCCGGTGTTTACCGGGCTGCCAGCAGTGAGTAAGTCCAGGTTCTTGCCTGCAACAACTCTGATTGACTAAAGGAAGAAGGAATTTTCTGGAAAGATAACAGGTAGTTCACAGGGCTGGAGGGGAGGAGAAATGGGGAGGGAACAAAGGGAGACACAGGCCAGCTAAGGTCAAGCCAGCAGAACCGTCTGCTTGAGAGCCGGTGGCCAGCCTCAGGAGAGAAGGGGACTGAGAAGCAGGAGGGCAGGAGAAGGGCAGGGAAAAACTTTTGCTTCTGTGGCCTTCATTTTGGAGGACTGTTTTCTGAGCCCCAACAAGGGAAACCTGGAGGGAGGAGGAAGGTGGAGAAGAGTTGGTGTGGGAAGGCCCAGAGGTGAGACTTGAAAAAGCTGGTGACAACTCCTCCTCCTTCCAGGGGTGGTGAAGAAGGGGGAGTTAGATGTGAGAAGGCCACATGCAGCCTGACTCTGTCCCTCCACACCTCCAGTGTAGCTGCCATGCTCACGGATGCCCAATAAGGTGAGCTGTGATTTTGGGGTGTGTCTTGTGTAGGCAAATGCAAATTGAGAAAGGGACTGCATCTCCCATCTGGCTATTTAAACAGCTCTCTGGGAAGGTGAGATGATCCAGGCACTGAACTAATTCAGGGGGGGAGGAAGTTTGGGCCCCAGAAGCCTGCAGTGGTACAGTACGCACTCCCAGCTGCTCTAGAACTTCTAGCCTGGGAGATGCCCCCACCCCAGGTTACAGATGCGGAGGCTGGAGAGCGGAGAGCTTGCAGAGGGGAAGGTACAGTTGGTGAGTTGAAGGGCAGTGTGGACATGGACCTCCCTGGCTGTGACGAGGTCCTAGGCACAGGAGTGGTGACCAAGAAGGGTGAACTCAAAGTCTGAGACATTGAAGGCTGGGCTAAGGTTTCTAAATGCTCTTTTTTTTTTCTTTTTTTCTTTTTTAAGAGACAGGATCTTACTCTGTCACTCAGGCAGGAGTACAATGGTGCAATCATAGCTCAGTGCAGCCTTGAACTCCTGGGCTCAAGCGATCCTCCTGCTTCAGCCTTCCAAGTAGTTAGGACTACAGGCATGTGGCACAACACCTGGCTAATTTTTAAAATTTTTTGTAGAGACAGGGTCTTGCTGTGTTACCCAGGCTGGTCTCAAACTTCTAGCCTCAAGTGATCCTCCTACCTTGGCCTCCCATAGTTCTGGAATGACAGGCGTGAGCCACCACACCTGGCTAAACACTCTTTTAGGCAGCTAGTTTCATATTCCCTATATTAAAAGATAAACTTAGGCACATGGAAATTCCAATGAGTTTATCTGAGCAGGCAGTGATTCATGAATCAGGCAGAGCCAGACTGCAAGAGATTGGGCTCCACCTGGGGTGCATGAGGGGAAAGCTTGTTTAAGGTGTTAGAGGAAGCAAGAGAAAGAAAATACACTTGATGGGTTAAAGTGGAAAGTTTCTAGGTAGAGGTTAGTTTGGCCGTTTCTGATAGTTAAACTTAAAGTTCGTTTTACTATTTAAATTGAGATGGGCTTTGGTTTGCTTACGTAGGAACTCAAGGCCCTAGAGCAGTCTCAGCCTAACGCCTCTCTATTAATTTTTTTTAAGTACCTACTTAGCCACAAACCCCACACTACTCTTTGTCTTAGCTATAAGTAATAATAACAGTAGCAAAAATTTCTATAGCACTTCCTATGTGCCAGGCACCAGTCAAAGCACTTTACATATATTAATTCATCTAATCCTCACAATAACCCTTTGAAAAGGATTCCACTATCATCTTCATTTTGCAGATATGGAAACTGGGCCATAGTGAGGTTCATTCTTCTCATCTTCCCTGGCAACTGTGGGACCTCTGTTTTAGTGCTTTGCTACTTTTTATGTGTGCATGCATTATGTGCATTGGAGTAAAACTGATAATCGCAGTGGAGTGAACTGGTGCTGTATGGTAGAGTATGCGTATATGCTGTTCCTGTTCATGTCTCATCTCCCTCTCCAGGGGGAAAACACTGTCTTTTCGTTCCTGCATCCCCAAAGCACCTTGCACAGTGCTTGGTGTGTATAGTAGGAGGTGTCCAGTAAGTTTTTGTAGAATGATGAACCAAAGATTTGTGAGCAGGGGAGTAATGTGGTGAACAGTATTTTTGGAACATCTGCTGACTGGCAGGATAAGTTGAAAGAGAAGAGTCTAGAAATGGGGTCCCATGAAGTTCCAAACTGTGCCCCAGGGTGAGGACAGTGGTCTGGGGCTCTTTGCTTCCCAGAGGCACCTCTGTCTGAGCTCTGGGTCTAGGTTTTCCTGTCTTTTCCTATCTCCTACCTTTGCACGACCATATTTCATGCCTGAAAGGAGCCTTCCACGGAATCCATGCACTGGCTAGAGACACTCGCTCTTGGCAGACTGTGAAACTGCTGTGAACTCTTTGTTCTCAGTCCTAACATTTGGTTCATTTAATTAAAGGCTGTGGACATTATGAACACCCCTCAATTATCAAAGGGCATTTGAAACAACTCACAAACACAATTAACCTTGGTCCCAAAGATGAAAAGAAAGCAGGCACAGTGTGGTACTGCACTATTTATAATCACCAGTTAGCAAAGTATGCAATTAAGTCAAAGCTGAAGGAGCAGCACAAGCCCAGCACCATGGCTTTGCCCTTGTCCAGTGTCTGCATGTGACCGTGTGGGGCTTTGGACCAGTGGTCTCCAGGGGGAGGGCCACGTTAGAATTTCCAGGGGGGGAGGGTGTGCTGTGAAAATCAGGAGTTGCTCTTATTATTTCATTTGGGGGATATTATTAAAACCCAGTTTTTAAAAATGTAAACTACAGAAGTTAATGCTTAAGAAAAATCTGTCTGGATAGTGGGAAATTGATGAGGATAGACATTCCCAAGATAGAGAAGATACCCTTCTCCCGCAGGGATCTCATACAATTCTCTGGGGGAAATATGAGAATGTTAAAATATCAAAGGAAGGTGTGGATGAAGAAAAGGTTGAAAACCATTGTTATTCCCACACCGTAATCTCGGGCTGCCCTTGGAGAGGGTGGCCTCTGCCATGGGGGTTGCCACAGGAACCCTCTCTAGAATAAACAATATTTTTAATAGATACATTTAATTTAGTCTCTCTCCTCCCTTCCTGCCTCCTTTCTTGCAACTGGCATATTTATACCCCACCTTATTCCAAAAAGGATGCGAGACGGATAAATCCCTTTGGATAATTTCTAAGGGGAGCCACCCAGGGGGCACTAGGATGCATCAACACTCCAGTTAACAAGCTCCCTTTTACTCTGTGCCAGTCACGGAACTGGATTCTAAAAGCACAGGATAAATCAGACAAGATATCTGTCCTCAGGGAGCAGAATCAGCCTAGAGAGGACAAAAGCAGGAAGAGAAACTCCATGCAACAGACTGCAATCCAACGTGGTAAGCACCAAGGGAAGTGGATCTTATCAGTCAGGATACTTTTGATCGCAAGTAACAGAAAACTCAGCTCAAAAGGGGGATTTGTAATCTCCCATAACAGGAAGTCCTGAGGTCCGCCAGCTCCATGCACAGCATGGATCTGTTTTTATGCTCTGTGCTCAGCTCCTTACTCCCGGCCGGTGCACCAGGGGTTTTATCTTCAGGCTGGCTGCAGGCCAGCTACGGCAGTTCCAGGCATCACTGTCTGGCAATGTCCAGGGAAGATGCAGGCACATGGCTGCCTGCAAGGTGCTTCTGTTTATCAGTGGGGGATCCTGCCTCACAAGTCCCCAAGCTCGTTGGCCTGATGTGGGTATGTAGAGTCCTGCGCACATCCCCACAGCAGCTTCGAGCCAAGGGGAGTGTCATTACCAGGAAGGACTACCTGCGAGTCAAATGGGAGAGGAGTGGAAGAAAATAGCGTTCTGCCCAGAGAAGGCAGGGGTAAGAAAGAAGTGCCGGAAAGTAACCAGCAACAGTTTCTCCATGACCACGGGGCAGGAACGTGGAATTCTCTCTGGAAGACACAGTAGGGGAGGTGAGCTGATTTGACCTTGTCCTTGAGGGCCTATTCAGACTTCTTTTTTTTCAGGCATGGGACAGGAAGGACATTCTAAGTGGAGGAAACAGCATGAATAACGCCATGGGTAGCTGCTCTGCGCAGATACAGAGGCTGCTGTGGCTGGAACACAGGTGCGTGTTGGGTAGAGGTGGAGGGGGAACCAGAAAGATGGATCAGGACCAGCAGAGAAAGGCCTAGACACCAGGCAGTGAGTAGCCTTTATTATAACACAGAGGTTCTGACAAAGCAAGGTGTTAGTGGCGTGGTTTCTCACTCAGTTAATGGAGGCATTACTGTAACAAAGACCAGCTCCAGAAAATGTTCCAAAATGCTGTAGCCAAAAATCTGTCCTTGGGGGCCTGCTGGAGGGAGGTGGCCGGCCTCAGAGGGACGTCTTTGGCAAGGGCCTTGACTCTTATCAAAGAGCTCTTTATCAAAGAGCCCAGACTCTGGGGTCAGACTGCCTGGGCACACAGTCTGTCTTTGCTTTCTGTCTTTCACTTTGCCTCAGTTCCCTCATCTGTGAAATGGGGATAAAAATTGTGTACATGCCATAGAGTTAAATAAGTTATTCACGTAAAGCTCTTAGAAAATGCCTGGCACGTGGTGAGCCCTCCATAATTGTTAGCTGTTATCACTGTTAAGGGCTGAGAAGGAAGTGAGGATGCAATATCTTAAGGATTCTAATGTGGGGGCAAGTGGCAGCTTTCATCATGTGTGTTTTGTTCACAACTTGTAGCTGACAACTGTCTCTAAACAGAAGGCAAAGGGCCCACGGCTTCTGACTACCTGAACATTAGCCCAGACTCAATCGCCAAATGACATTCACATCCCTTCCTTTTGCCTATAAAATTGAGTCCACACTCTACAGATCTTGTTGCTACTCTACTAATATTAATTGGAGAAGCCATTAGTTTGAGTGATTGGGGCTACAACCCCTACAGTAAATACTATAAAAGACTAAAGATGTGTTAACAAAGACTAAGCTACGAGAGTTGCAAATTTTCACTTGACCCAAGAAAATCTTCTGTGCTCCTTGTTTCCTACCCTTTCAGATCCTCTGTGTTTCCCAGGAACTGGAAAAACTCCTGATGCTTGCTTACAAAATTAGATGTGTGTATGGGTTATCCCAATTAGAGGTCCTTATACAATCACTATACCCAGGGATATAAACGGCAGGTTTTAAAGAAATTGACCACAGGATACAATTTGGAAACTTTCTCACCAATTTTGATTTGCAGTTGTTAATGAGTTACCACATTTACTTTCTCTCTCCCTCTCTCCCTCTCTCATAATCATTTGAAAACAAGTTGCAGACATGTTGACACTGTATGGCTAAATACCTTAGCCTGTATCTCCTAAAAATGAAGACATTTTAATCATGAGATCATTATCATGCCTAAGAAAATTAACAAGAATTTTCCAGTATCATCTAAACCAGATCTTATCCAGATTTCTCTACTTTTGGAACTGTGATCCAATTAGGGGTCTACTAGTGTTGTTTTTAAAACACAGGGAAGTGTATGTACATGTGTCATTAATCTCATGAAGTGTGGTGTGTATATAGTGCTTGTGGATATATGTTTATGTGTGGCATGTGTAAGTATGAATGCATGTGCATACATGTGTATGTGTGTGATCATGTGTTTTGTGTGCACATGTGTGGTGTGTACAAGTGCATGTATGTGCATGTGCACATGTATATGTGTGCAGGAGGGAAATGCTAGGGATCATCTTTGAGCAAAATGAACCAAGATATGCCAGAAAGAAGATGCTTCATTTTTTCCCTCCAATGCATTTGCAGAAATAAGAGTTGAATTCCAGAAACGGTTGAGTGGAACCGATCTTGGCTGAGGAGGTTGAAGATACTAATGGCTTTGTTCCCTTTGAGAGATTGATTCAGGTGTCCCTCTCCCCTATCATCCTGGAAGAGCTCTCTCTGAAAAGGAACAGTCACAAAAGTCCTTTCTCTTCTCAAAAGGGTCAGCATTATCTCCTATTTTCCTCGCCGGGCCTGCAGCTGACGCACAAAGAAAGGTGTAATTACAATGTGACGTGCTGCTGATCACAGGGGCCTGGAAATCCTGAACCGCTCACTCTGCTCAGAATACATTTCAATTTGGTGCTGTGAATTTTACATTGAAATGAGTTTTTTCTTTAAAACCCTAGAGAAAACAGCCCTTGCACAGAAGCATTAACAAATTGCTTTGCAAATCTAGGCTAAAGTGAACATTCAATTTGAGGAGGTCAAATCAAGCTCGGGTCCCGGAGCCCAAAGCCCGGGCTCAGCAAGCCCGAGTTGGCTCTGGGTGGCTGTGACCATGGAATTGGGCTTGCTTTAGCCAGTGCTGCCCTTCCTGGACCTTTCTCTGGGCTGACTCTCTTAGGGCTCTTCCAGATGCCCAATGTCTCTGCCTAAGGTTCCGGAGGTTTAAGGCTGGAAGCTGCTGAGGCCGGAAGCCCTGGGGTGAGTGGCCTTCGCTCAGCTGCACAGTCCCTACGGCTGGCAGGGACTGCAGAGAGCATTGCTTCACCTCGAAGACGAGCACACAGAGACCTGGGTGAGACTTCAGTAGCTTGCCCAGTCCCCCAACTGGTCATTGTAAATCATCATAATAGTGATATTTCTTATTGTCAACAGTCTGCCAAGCACCATGCTGAGTGCTTTATACTTTCTCATGGAAGGATCCTGGCCAATCCTCTGTAGTAAGATCACTATTTCCATTTCTCTCTTTACAGGTAAGGAAATTGAGGCACAGAGAGATTCAGTTCCCCGAGGTCATGCACCTGGATGTGCTCGATACTTAGCTGGTAATCACCGCCCTGCACCGTGGGACCATGCTGTCTGCCCACACTCTGAGCTGTCCTAGCCACACTGCCCCAAGCCTGGCCATTCCCTCTGGCCAAGGATGACCTCTTCAAAGCCTGATGTTGGAATCACCCACCTCACCAGCCCCTGTTTCTATTCCTTGGGCTGAAGGAAGCTCCCAAAGCGGGGCTGAATCTTCCTGAAATTTAGTTAACATGTGTTTTGGCCCGTGACCCAACATTTTTTAGACCTGTCCTCTTTTCTTTGAGGCCTGGGCCAAGGATCATTTGTCTTGCATTTGCCTTGTTTTCTTAATATTTGGTGGCCCTCTGCCCTCACCCTCCCATGCCCATCGTGCTCACACCCTGAGGGAGGGGGTGCAGAACCTGTCTGCCCGTGGCCCTGTCTTCTGCTTCATTGCACTTTCATTTACAGGGGGAAGCTTTAAGAACAGGTGAGGGTGAAAGAGCTGTACCAGGCGAGATGCCCAAGGGCCCAACCAGCCAGTCTTGCGTCTGCTTGTTAAAGCCACTTCTCAGGAGGCCAGACATGACCACATCAGTTGTTCCTGGGGGCATCTGAGCTAGAGGAACCCTGGCCCCGGGGAGGGGGTGGGGACCCACCCACCTCTCCTGCCATCCCGAGCACAGCTTCTCCAGAGCCACAGAGATCAACCGGCCCCAAACAAGCATCGGGAACTGCAGTAAACCCAGTCCCCAGGGCCCTTGCCACGGAGCCTGGGGCAGCTTGGGGACCTGGATTAAAATGATACGTTTTCAATTTGGCCTTAAACGAATTCACCAAATCGGCATCTTTGATGTCAAGTGGAAGTGAATTCCACAAATCTCAATTTATTTTATGGGGAAGCGTTATTGATTTTTTTTTATCGTCTGCTTCTCCTTCTTCTCCCCTCCCAAGCTGCCAAGCCTCTTCCACCTGGATTGAATTGTTTGATTTAAGAGCGGCAGTTCAGAAAGAGGAAGAGACGCCTCTCCCCTTCCTTCCACACCTCCCCCACCGGGGGTGCCCAGCACCTCCCTCTAGCCTCGCCAGGGGCAGGGAGGAGGCAGGCCCCAGCCAGGAGTCCCAGCTGGGCTGGAGCCACGGTGCCCGTGCCTGCAGCTTCCTTGCGGGTGCCCACACTTGGCCAGTTTGGCGCCTGTGTAGAGGCTGCCATGTCAACTCTTCTTACATCCTTTTTCTGCGTTGTGGCATTTGCCTCCTTAGGTCCTGCAATGGCTGCCCGTGCTTTCTGTACATGCACGCACCTGGTGACCTAGCACATGAGGCTTTGCAAAGCAGACCACAGCCTGTCTGTCCAGCCATTTCCCCATCTGGTCTTCCATTCCCTTCTGGAACATCTTTTATTTGTTTATGGAGGTATTTGTATCTCCATAAATGTGACCATGAGGGGCTCAGTGCTCGCGCACCGGGAGGCAAGCATGGCGACCCACACAAGTGCTGCTGTCAGGCCCTGTCTTTGCTTGTGCGCCTCTCTTCCCCTGGGCACGAGGGGAGGCTCTCCGGATTACTCTGGCCTGCGCCGACCCTAACTTACTGCACCGCAAGCAGAGCTATGAGTCCCTGTCCTCCCCACCCGCTCCAGCCCTCTTCTCCCAAGGCGCTTGCTGCCCCGAGTGATGGTGCCACCCTCACTCAGTGGCTCAGGGGAGAAGCCTGGCCGTCATCCTTGGTTCCTCTCTTTCCCTCATACCCAATCCAGTCCAGTGCAGGTTAGCAGTCCTACCCTGTGGGAGGCAGAATCATGCCCCCTAAGATGTCCACATCTTAATCCCCGAGAACCTGTGAATATGTTACTTTACATGGCAAAAAGGTCTCTGTAGATGTGATTAACGTTCTAGGATCTTGAGATGAAGAGATTGTCTTGGAACATCTGGGTGGGCCCAACACAATCACATGAGTTCTTAAAAGCAAGGACCTTTCCAGGCTGTGGTAAGAGAGAGGGGACAGTGTGAGAAGGACTCAACACCCACTCTGTTTCGGTAAGGTAGGGGGCTATGTGCAGGGCCTGGAGAGAGGCCTCTGGAAGCAGGAAAAGGGAAGGAAATGGGGTCTCCCTTGCAGCCCCCAGAAAGGGGCACAGCACTGCCCACGCCTTGCTCTTAGCCCAGTGAGACCTGTTTCTAACCTCGGGTTTCTAACCTCCAGAACTGTAAGATGATAAATTTGCCTTTACCCAGGTCTGACACCATCTCATTCATTTACTATGTGCTTGTTTGCGTGTTCATTCCCTCTACCTCTTATCCTCAAATCCTAGAACAGTGCCTGGCACATAGTAGGTGCTCAGCAAATATCTATGGACTAATTTTCTGTGACATACCATGGAGCCCTTTATGCAGATGGAATTGCTTTCTAGGTGCATGTCTTTTCTTAAGGGCAGGCAGGATTCTTTCACTTTCAAATCTTTGCCTCTTCGGGCACACGACAGGACCACCGCTGGATGCTGGGGGACAGTGTGGGCCGCTGAGTGCAGAGGACCTGGGTACCTTCCCCACACACCACCCTGACCCCTCACAGGGAGCTCCGCAATCAAATGCATACACTGATGGGGGCCCAAGGTCATGATAATGCCTCTTTCTCCCACACCATGCTGGTAGCTTTCTCATATTGTCCATCCCCTCAACCCTGTCCTGGGGTAAGAACACAAAGAGCATTAGCCCCATTTGATGGACGATGAAACTGAAGCAAAGACAGGTTAAGGGGCTTGCCCAAGGTCACACAGGTAATTAACGGCAGGACAAATCCCCCGATCCCTAGCCTGGTGCCTTTTCCTGCAGACCACAGAACAGCTGCCCCTCCCCTCCCCCCGGGGACAGAGGAGCCCAAACCTGATATTATGGGCACAAAGCTTTTAGCAGATGTGCGGAGGGCAGGAAGCCATGTGGTTAGGTGAGCTCTGGGTATGTGTGTGTCTAATTGCTTTCATTTCCTTTCCTTTCATTCATAGAGTCATTCACTCACTCAGGCAGACGCTCATTCACGGCGCAGTCATTGAGCACCTCCCACCTCCTCGCTGGCTGCTTGGCATGGAGGAGGGCGCTGGGGAAGGGGGCAGGGGCCCACTCACGGGAGTCTGTGCTCACATGCAGGAGACTCAACCAACATACGGGAGGCGGAGAGGCAAGACTGGAGACCCCATTCTGGCAGGTGGGACATCGACTCCTTTGGGATATATTGACGAACTCAGCACAAAGTTATGCACGGGCACAAAACATACAAATTGGGTTTGACTCCCCCTGTCAACACCTGCCCTGTGCAACCTCTAGTAAGAGAACCCTCCTCCCACTCTCCACCCAGGGATGGGCAGAGGCCCAGGCTCAGCTCCCCTACGTACCGAACCTCCCCCGCAGCCACCACCCAAGGAGAGAGCTGGTGACCCAAACCTGTGCAATGAGGCTCCTTATTGGGATTTAAAAGCTATGTATGAGACAGAGACCTCTCTGTTGGGGACGAGGGCTGTGCTCACTGAAAGGATGCTCACAGCGGCAGGAATGTGCCTGCCCGTAGCCACATCCCCCACACTGCGTGCAGTCAGGGGAATGGTGACATCAACAGGCCAAGAAGCAGAAAGAGTCACACAGGGACTGAGTCATGGAATGGGGTCCCTGAGGGTTTCCATCATATCACCCCAAACTCTTGCTCTTGTGAACTCCACCGAGTTGTCCGTGACAACCAACCAGCCTGCTTTGTGTACTTGGCCATGAAGGCCACGAGGCCCTCTTGCAGGTCTTCAGCGGGGAGGACTTCTATTCATGCAGAATTCAGCAGCAGAAGTTTAGTCTATTTGGGCCCAATAGACTAAAATAAGGCGCTGTTTTGAAGAAGTTGCTTCCAATTCTGCCTAACCCAGTTGTAAGTAAGCTTGTGTGCATACTGTGTATGTACCATCAATTATTTATATTACACTGCTGGATTCTTCAGAAACTTCAATTCAGTGAGACATAAATATGAAACTGTTTAATTTTCTAACCATTGCTTTCAACCCTACAATGCTCAGTCTCCCATCTCCATGCCTCAATGAGAACTTAGAGTCCATAACTTTCTGATCACTTTAATTAGGGCAACTCTGTCCAGTTCACATTGCAACTCCAAGCTCAGTTTGAATGGCACCTGTCTGCCTCTCCCCAGTGCAGTGTGAGGGACCCTGACTCCTTTGAGTGTTTTCTGGGGCAGGGATGATGGGGTGTGGGGTGGGAGTGGAGAAAGCTGGCCAGTCCCTGAGACATGAGGCCCCTTCCCTCCTCAGTGACCAGCTCCTCCAGGAGGGTCACAGGCAGAGGGACGAGTGTCCCTTTACCCCACCAGTGCTGGGGAGTCCTCTCTCTGTTGGCTCTACTGCTCCCATGGCTGGCTGGTGATGTCTGGGTAGCAGGATCCCATGCTGCTCTTTCAAAGACCCTGTGGTGGGCTCCCGGGGTCTCCTAGGGGCCTGTCACTGCCCAGCTCTCTGACCTGGGAGTGTTGGCCCAGCTCTGGGCTCCATGTCTTCTAGCCCTTCCAGCTCTTTACTCGGTGGGCTGTAGGGGGTCCACCTCATGACCTCCCACTGCTGGGGCCTCCCAGAGAGACAAGCTATGCCTGTGAAATGGAATGGTTCTCTCTCCATCCCTCACCCACCAAAGTTGTCCCCAGACACTTCCCTGGCCTGTTCTCTGTGATCATGTGCTTTTTCACCTTCATTTATCTATTTGAATATTCAAGAAGGGGGTTGTTAATACCTTTGAAGAGCTTGGAGTTTTGTTGGGGAAGTAAAATTAACACAAATGCAAAGATCAGGGCCCCAGGGTGGCAAATCCTGCAGGCCTCCCAGTGCCCGCCACTCCCCAGAGCAGGGCTCTGCAGGGGCGTGTGTTTACGCAGGCACCGCGCTCCTGGCGCAGCTCCGGAGAAAGCCAGCCCGCAAAGCTTCCCTCAGCATCTGCCAAGAATACACCCGACATAATAATTTCTTTGACCTCCACCACATGAGTTTCTGAAAAGAACAAAACAGCATCATTCCCTGGCATTTACAGTTTAAACCTTTCCTATTCAAGTTTCTAACAAAAAAAGCCACCAACCCATTCTGGCCGTGATTAAAATTCATAGGCTTGCTGCAGAGAACAGATGCAGAAGCAATTTTAGGCCAGTCATATCCCAGGTCTGCAAAATTAATTTGACAGGTTTGCATTAAAGCACTGATCAATATCCACTTTAGAGCGGCAGAGGCTAACTGAGAAAAAATAAGTGACCGGAGTGTTACCAGACGAGAAAAAATGAATCTTTGAGACTTTTTTCCCTCTAAGCTTGCACCTACATCAGAAGTCCTGACCTCAATCCATTGATCGGCTGCAGTTAACATGACAAAAGGCCCAGCAGATAGACCGGCTCGGCCTACCAGGGAACAATCACCCGGATACACTAAACGTTTGACCGAGTGACTAGACTGTGGAATTAGTCTTGGCTTTCCGAGGCCGGCCCCCAGCCCGGCCTTCCTGAATCCTCCCCCTCCCTTCCCTAGTGCCATTTGCAGAGACTCAACTTTTCCTAAACTTCATCCTGAGAATGAAGTGAGGCTGTGGCCCTGGTGGCTCAATCCAGCCACCACTAAAGGACCGCAATGAAGTTCAAGCCTTTCTTTGCACTGCATTTTAAAAGGGAGCCCCTGAGGCTAGCATCAGTGACGTCCTCCAAAGGGTTTGATTCAAGAGAAGGCAAGTCTAAAATATGGAGAGCCCCAGATGCACGGCCATTGCCTGCACTTGGAGAGCAATGGGCTCTAGCCAGCTGTTCTAGTTCATTATCTTTAGGGGTATAAGGAATGCATTTCAAATTCAGAGCATCCTCTGGATCTCACCTGCTCTGGTCCTAGAACTTTTCGCCTTCCTGCCCTCTCTCCCACCCCACAGCCAATTCACATTTTGCCAATAATTCAACAAATCTAAAGGGAGCACCCACTAAGGATGGGACCTGGGTCAAGCCCTGACACAATATCACAATATCACCCTTGCTTCTCCGTGAAGGTCTTCGTAAGGAAGTTGAATCTTTCCCTTCCCAGCTACTCATCTGCTGGGACCCACACCGTTCAGCACTTGGCTAACAATGTGAGCCATAAATACAACTTAAACTTTTCTAGTAGCCATATTTTTAAAAAGTAAAAAGAAAAGTGCACTTAATTTTAATAGCATATTTTGTTTAACCCTATATATCTAAAATACTGCCATTTCAACACAGAATGAATGTAAAAAATTATCAATGAGCTGTTTTACGTGGTTTTTGTTTTGGTTCTAGTCTTACAGCACATTTCGGTTTGGCCTGCCCATAGTTCAAGTGCTCAGTGGCCACGGGTGCCTAGCTGGCAGGTGCCAGCTGCATGGGGACCATAAGCTGTGTGACTCAGGCTGATGACTTCCCTTATCTTAGCCTGTTTCTTCATGTGTGAAATGAAGACATTGGGATTGGGGGTTCTCAGAGGTATCATTACAAGAGCCCAAAGAAAAGGCTACAGTAATCATCACCAAATGGAAAGTACTTGGAAAACGAAAATGCCAGTGGCCAGAAGAGAGTGTCAAGTAATCAGCTTCACAGGGGTGGGGATCCCTGCCTCCCCATCCACAAAACACCCCTACCAGAGCCCTTACCCGATTGCCTGCTAACTCAATGGAAGGAGCTCATCCTTTTTATTTTTGTATCTGTCCCCAGCATCTAGAGCAGGACCCAGCTATAGGAAGCCATTCCCAAATGTTGAATGAAAGAAAGAATAAGTGGATGGTCGTATCCCCTGAGTTGCAAGGAGGCTGGGCAGAGAAGGACAGTTGCCACTGAACAAAGGACTCTGCCCCAACGCAGTGGGGCTCTGCCCAGACCTTCACCTGAGGCTGGAGAAATCAGAGCCCTCACCCCAAGGAGCAGCCAGATTCTACAGAAGGTCTTGATGGGCAGATGACAGAGGGGTCACCCCTCTTGTCTGCAGATATCCTTTCCCTCAGCCCTTTGCCATGGGGCTGTCTGGCCCAGCCTTCTCTCCTCCATCTAATCCACACATCCCGAGAGCCCACCAGTTCCCTGTCACCACGCTCCACTCCACACCCCCACCTCGTGCACACACTGCATTGGTGGCCTTACCTTCTTTCCCCATCAGGTGCCCTCCAGTGGCCTTTTGCTGCCCAGGATCTTACAGAATCCTGTAACTGAGGCAGAGCCTCATGCCCCTCCTGCTACATGCCACCTTCTTCCTCCCCAGAGAGCTGGGCCCTGCTCAAGGCTTATTTCTTCAGGGCCCAGTTTCCACCTTCCAGGATCTGAGATCAGCCACGTAGGGCACCGAGTGCCAGCATAGCCCATGCACGGACTGGGAGGCATGTTACGTGGCTCCAGAATGTGAGCTCTGAAGTCAGCCCACCTGAGTCTGCATCCCACCTTGGCCTCTCACTAGCTGGGTATTTTGGGTGAGTTAAATTAACTTCTGCTCTAGTTACTATTGATGCACAACAAATTACCTCAAAATTTAGCAGCTTGAAACAACTATTGTATTACGCTCATGAATTTTGTGAGTCAGGGATTTGGACAGAGTGTAGTAGGGATGGCTTGTCTCTACTTCACAATGTCTGGGGCCTCACTGGAAAGACTTGAAAGTTGGCATATCTCAAAGACTGGGGCTGGAATCATCTAAAGGCTCTCTCACTCACACGTCTGACTGGAATGACTCAAAAACTAGGATCAGTGACAAGAGCATCTGCCTGTGGCCTCTCCGTGGGGCCTGGGCTTCCTCACATATGGCAGCCTCAGAGTGGTGGAACTTCTCACATGGAGGCTCAGTTCTCCAAGTGCTTGGGTTCCACTGAACCAAGAAGAAGCTGCCTGGTCTTTTATGGCCCAAGCCTCTGAATTCCTACAGCACCACTTCTGCCATATGCTATTGTAGATGCTGTCAGAAGCCCACCCAGATTCAAGGGGAGGGGATACAGAGTCCCACCTGTCAATGAGAGGAGCACCAAAGAATTTGGGGTCCGCATTTTAAAAGCACCACAATTTCTCTCAAACTCAGTTTCCTTATCTGTAAAATATAGATAATAATGCCCAGCATAATGTTATGATGATTACAATAGATAATGTATTTAAAGTGCTGGGTGCAGAGCCTGGCACCACTCAACAGGTATCAACTTTTATTATTAGGAATAACATTAGTAACTAATGCTACTAACATGAGTAACATTAGCCATTACTCCTAAGGGCAAAGAATACTCCAAAAGGTGGGACTAAGGGTGACAAAGTGCTAAGACCAGGAAAGTTCCCAGCCACCTTAGATGGGAACAACTCAACAATTCAATTCCAAAAACCTATACTTAATGCTTCTTTGGGTGACTTTAATTCACATACTGCTGTTATTATTAATTTTTCTGAGAATGTGCTTTATCTCCAACAGCTTTTTGAGAGCAGAGCCTGTTTTATTAAACCTAAATACTGTTTACTGACTCCTATTATACAGCAGGTGCTGGCTCTCCACGTATTTTCTCCTTTTTGAGGTAGTATCGGCCCACTTTTCAGATGAGAAAACTAAGGCTGCCCCAGGTGGGATGGGGCAGCTAGAGGTGAGGACAGGCATGAGGGGCGGGGGGTTCTTGCCAAAATAAGGAGTCACCTGGGCTGCTCTGGCCGAGGTTCCTTGTAGGACAATCCCTGAGAAGGTTCCAGCTCATGACATCATGAGTATTACAATCGGAAGAGACCACTGCAGTGAGTAGGGGGTTGTCATTCCGTTTCACAGACATGCCATCTGTGGTCAGGAGACCAAACCATCCTGACTTCAGGGAATTGAGGAAAACATGCAGGTTCAAGGGCCACTTCTGGGCTAATGGCAAAAGTCATCCAGAACGAGCCCTATTTATTCATTAAATTGCCTGTTTGTGTCCCGATAGGATCTGTAGGCAAGTTCACTATAAAACATCAGTGGGTCCAATGGATTATTCTCACTCTTTCTGTAAATAAAAAATAAATGCCAAATAACCATGTCAGGCCCAGTTGTTTGATGGCCTCTCTCCTGATACTTAATTTTATTTCATGACATAAAATAAGGTGGGGGGGTCAGGTGGAAGCAGACTTTTGTCAAAGTACAGTCTCATTGGTTAACACCTGAGGGGAACATGACTGAAAAGAACTTAATTCAAAAACTGCTTTAGGCACTCAGGAGCTTCTTCCAGCCAGTAAGAGTCAGACAGCTATGGAGAGAGAGGCATCAATAAATAATCAGCCGGCTTAGACTTTTAAATGGGAATCCCAGCCTCACCACCCAAAGGAAAATTGCATCTTTTCCACCAGCCTCCAAGCAGGGCTTCTTGCTCATCTGGATGGGGAAACTTTGCTTGGTGCAAATGTAGCCTGACCTCTCTTTCTAAAACGATGTATAACCTATTCATATATATCTTGTGTATATCCTACGTGTCCTATTTCACACACGTATATGGAAAAAGGAAAAGTGTCCATCGTTAGAAACCCTGAATAGCATCTTTGTTGCCCGTTTCACTGTGCTTTTGGTTTAAGGCACAAATCCCCCATGCAAACATCATCCCTTATAAACAGCTGGGGTGGGGCACGCTGTGGAACAAGGAGAAGGGGGTGCCCAGGCTCTGGCCCCTGAGCCCAGACATTTGCCTCCCCAGGATCCGAGGAGTGACAGTCCTCCTGAAGGAGTGATGTCATATTTCAAATCTGATTGAGGATATTTTTCTGATTGTACCTGGCATAACTCAGCCTCTCCCAGACTTTCACTGCCAGGGGTATGGATTTGTCAGCGTGACAAGGGAGCAGGCTCCTTCCAGGGTGGGATTTGAGTCCCACCTTCTGCTCCCTGGCCAGGGCCCCCGGCTTCCCTGGGCCAGGCCGGGCATCTATTACCTGTCTGTGAGTGTTTTATGAGGCCGCCTCTAAACCAAAGAGCCAGCGAGGGGGTTTATGGAGCTGGCTCTATACACCACACTGTTTCTTATTGCTTGTCATTTTCTTCCAGGCTGTCAACACCTCATCCCTTTAAAAGCAAACTGGCCTTTGGGTCTTCCTTGGTGGACAGGGCAAAGGAGGCTGTGAGCAAAGGCTGCCTCTCTGCCTGCAGAAAGCACTGTGCTGCCAGGACTTTGGAAACAACGGCAGCCCCTGTCCTTCTTCCTTGGCCCTCTGGTGGTGGGGTAGGTGGTCTTTTCCTGTGAGTGAGGGTCCCCCTCTCAGAGCAGAAAGGAGAGCCCAGATGGGGGGTGATACAAGGTTTTTCTGGGACCACACTGCATTCCTGGTGCAGTGAGGGAGCCCAGTGTTCTCAGCCCATGGGGCCTGCCAGGAAAGGGGCCTGGAGCCCAGGGCTTTGCCTGCCCTAGTTACTGGCTGGTCAGAATTGAGATACACAGCAAGTGTAAAGTAATTCCTGAATTTCCAAGACAGTGCAAAAAAAGCAAAATATTAATAATTTTTAATGTTGATTACGTGTTGAAATTGCAATAAGTTGGATATATTGGGTTAAAAATATATTATTAAAATAAATTTTACCTATTTTGTTTTGCCTTTTAAAATATGGCTACTAAGAAAATTTACAATTACATATGTGGCTCAAATTATATTTCTATTGAGCACCATAATATCATATGTGCTCTTTCGTTATTCAGGGGAGACATTTACCAAGCTAACATCAATGTTTCAACCTTGTCATTCAAAAATAGTTTTTATAAAAAAATACAGACATGCAGAAAGTATATGTAACATATAATAGAGTTTAAAAATAGTGAAATGATCACCTTCCACCATCCAGTTTAAGCAACAGAAATATCCAACACATTTGAAGGACCACAGTCCCCTCTCTGACTACATCTCTCTCCATCCCTGACCAGAGGCAATTGCCATCCGAATTTACACTGCCCTTATTGAATTATAATTTTACTTTGAAAAATTATAAAAAATTCAGAAAGTGTTAATACCAATAAACATCTAACAAACAACTGTGTACAACCCCTCAGCATTGAAAATTGTTAATAAGTTGTCCTGTTTGTTTCTCGCTAAATAAAATAAACAGACATTACAGATAAAACTAGAGCTGTCTTTTAATTGCAGGCCAGATCACTCCACTCCCAGGTGCCCAGTTGTCATTCTTCAGCAACGCATTAGTATATCCTCAAATGACAATAGGAAGCCCAGCCACTCAGCTGGCCCCAGGCCCCCAGCTGCTACAGTGGAGATTCTCACAGGCACAAACATCCAGGGAAGAAATCAGTAGATCTTAAAAGTAGCTGCAATCTAGCATGACTCGATTACTGCATGGTGTCTTTGACCCTTAGTCACGGGAAGGCCCTTAGAAATCGGCTACAGTGGTGGCCAGAGAGGCTGAGTGACTGATCCAAGGTCACCAGCCAGGTGTGTCAGAGCCTGGTCTGCACCTGAGTCTCCCATCAAGCATTGAATTCAAGACAGGCTCAGCTGTAACCTGTGTAAATCACCTGGGTTATGACACTCCACACTAGACTATCCAGGATGGGTCAGGAGAATTGTGGATTGGGTTTTTTGGAGCTGAAGATACAGCAGAAAAAGCCTTTGGGTTGTTCAGAAACATTTCTCAAATATCCGGGTCTGCTTGCGCTGGCAGGAAGTCCCTGCTGCTGACATCACACACCTTTCTTGGCCATTTATCTGAAGACAGCCATGCTCACTGTCCAACCTATAGCTGGAGGTGAAGGAGCTTGGACTATGTCTGAGCCAAGCTTGGTCTATGTCTTTTTTTAAAAAAAAAGTTCTTACTGAGTGCTTGATAACGTTATTTTATTGTGATTTGTTTCTGATCTAAACTGAAGTAATGTGAAAAAAATTTTTTTTTCCTAGTCACCAGGAATTCTGTTGAGTTCTAGTTAATAGAGTTTTAAACACTGTGGTGCGACTCACCTGCAGCCTGGGTCAGCCGCACCAGGAAGCCCTGCACAGAGACGTGCAAGAATAGAAGGAAACTGCCAGGTTCTCTTCCAGGAGCAGACAATTGAGAGACCAGGTGCATGGGTGGGTTTGAATTACCCGAGGACTGGAGAGGAGAGGCTCAATTTGGCTAACAATATTAACAGTGCCTAATTCCCTGCCCATCCAAAGCGCTACGGTCCTTATGCTGGTAAAGTCCTCCTGCTTAATGTTTGCAAGCCGTCTCTCCAGCAAGACCACAAGCGCCCCGAGACAGGACTTGGGTCCCTGTATAGTTCATCGTGACTACCTCGATGCTCTGCATGTAGGAGGTGTTTGAAAAATTTTTGTAGCATCAATAATAATAATGATCCAATTAAGGTATGCTTATAAAAAACTCTCTGTCCCAAGGTGGAGCAGGTGTGTCTTCCCTGTTCTGGACAGAACAATGCACTGTGATGCCAAAAGGGCCAAAATCAATGTCGCGGGTTGTTTGCTCAGGAGGAGCGGGTGGGGTGGAGCGGGGAAGGCAAGCAAGAGAGAAAGAGCACGTGTTCTGCAGAAACCTCTAAACAATCAAAGGCACAAATGCCTCTTCTTATAAACGCACACTGTGAGGCAGATGTTTACCCAGGACAATCCAGAGAGAAAAAGCCAGCGAAAGCCACAGAGATTCATGCTCCACAAACAAGGGATTTCCTGGGGGAAGGAGTGGCAGGTAATGGGTTCTGCAAATTTCTCCTCCTGATAACTACATCACAGACCAAGTCCGAAGAGACTTTTCCTTCCTATTGAAACCTTACTTAAATACCGCCGCCTATTTCAGCAGTATTGGCTGGCTTAGGCTATTCTCGCAAACCTTTATGAAACACTCGGGGAAGAAATAAGACCGCCGGTGTCTCTGCGGGAGCAGGATGTACCTCACCGGGCATTCTCTTCCCGAAATGCGCCAGGAGTCAGCCCATCCCAATTCTGACTAGTGGCCTTCAACCAAGTAAGGTCTATAGAGAAAACAAGAGCTGTGCCTCTTAAAACAGCAAAAATACCCTTTGTACAGTGTAGATGCCTCCTACCTCGTTCATGATTACTTGATTATTTAAAGAACAACCACCTCCATGAAAGAGACCGACACTATGGCTAGCGTTGCAATGGTTGCCGTGTTTGTTCTTCTTCCATGTCATATCCCCTTCCTGGACTCTCTTCAGGCACAGGAGAGGGCTCAGGACTGGGATCAGGCCCGAGAATGGCCACAGTTTTCTGTGTGAGTTTGGATAAATTAGCCCCCTCTTTCTGGGCCTTGGTTTCCCCATTTCTAAAGAGCTAGCGTTAGGGTAAGCTATCCTTGGCGCTGCCAGTTCTGAAATGCCGAGTCTGTTCATTCTCTAGGAGTAGGTGTGGGTTTGCACCCGCCTGTCCATTCTTACTCACCAACTGACCAGTGCCTTTTTTTAGGAGGCAGCTCAGGACATCAAGTACAAGACCTAAAGCCCAGCACAGGCTTCTGGCCCGTCCCCTTGACCAGTGGAGTCAGCCATTGCTCTGACAGATGTGACTGACTGCGGGGAAACTGGCCAACTCCACGCAGCTCAGGCTGCAAGGCGGGGGCTCCTGCAGGGAGCCGGAGCTCTTCTTTCCAGATAGCGGAGGCTGGTTTCTAGCACAGCCACCGTGCCTGGGCAGCCACCGGCCTGCACACCTCACTGTCTTGGGTTCAGCTAGCGTTTGTCGCGGCTCTCCTGTCTCACGTGCTATGCTCGGCACTGGGAATGCACGGAGCGCAGCACCAGGCCCGGGTATTTCGTGCAGAAACAAAGCCCAACACCAGAGAAACACTCCAATGCAAGGTCACATGGAGCCCTGCGGATGGCGACTTTGAGAACATTTTATGAAAAGCTCAAAGTATTTATTTCTTACTTCCTATCCCTGAAAGAGGGCGTGTGGGTGGTGGAAATGGTGCCAGGCTCAGAGCAAGGCAGGGCCTGAGCCCTCCCCTAGAGTCCGACCAACCTTCCTTCCCCATTCCACGGGGGCCTTTACGCTTTCACACCATCCCTGAAAGATCCAGGAGCCCCTGCCCTTCAGATGGGAAAGGCCTGGAAGAAACAACAATGGCCTCTGGACATTTCTGGCATTTTCCATATGGTCTTCAGTGTAGTGTGGTGTGTGGTTCGGGTGGTTCAGGTGGGAGGAGGGAGCTTCTGGGGGCACGAACCGTGCTTGGGCACGCCTGGGGTGGAGACCAAGGAGGTAGAAGGGTGGAAGTCTCTGTTTTGGGCACCCGGGCAGGGCTGGGCTGTCTGGGAGGGTGAGCAGGAAATGGCCCCAGGACAGAGCCAGATTTATTCACTGTCTGGGCCTGGTCCCAGCCCGAGCTTTGCTCAGGCTTGGTAAATCCTCCGGTTCTAAAGTCATTTTTATTAGCGATTGCCTTTTTTTTTTCCCCCTTTGAAAATGTGGTTGGACGAAAATGAAATTTCAGATGTGTGTGTCTCAGCATTGATTTTTCTATTTGTAATAACACACCTCGGCATGTCTCCTTTGATATCAAGAGGATAAAATGTCCCTAACACCATGCTCTCCATTCTGGGGTAATGGATAAAGCCTGTTTATGAGATGTCATTTATTCCACAATAGACAGTAAATAAAAGCCATTTCAAGCTTGGGTTAAATCAAAGCTTGTTCAGGATTTCAGCAGATTTGCAAATCACCTCGGGGACCTTCATCAGTTGCAGTTGCTGTTTTCTTCCTTGCTATTGACTCTCTCCCTCTCCCTGCCAAGCTCCCGCTATCCCCAGCTGCCCCGAGCCCCCGGCTGATTTGGAGAAAGACAACTGGCCCTGGCTGAGGACCTAGTGTAACATTAAAAGTTCCTTCCCTGCATTTGAGGAATAAAGGCTTTGAAAGGCAGCAGGAAATTGAGGTTACACCAACAAAAGCCAGCATGGCAAAAGGAATGGGGAAAAAGTTTGCAGGAAAATAGGATGCAAACCTGAAATGGGAAAAGCGTCTGAAAGACAGCAGTGGTGGCTCTTTTAGTCACGTGCAGATTGTGTTTCTTTCATCCTCTGGGACCCTGTGCACTTGAGGGAGGCGGAGACACGGGAGGGGCCACCTCGAGTGTCCCTGCATTCCCCAGCCTCTTGTTCTGCACATCCTGACTCCTGTGCTCCAACCCCCCCAACCCAGCTCCCAGCCCTCAGCCCCCGTCCCCCCATCTCCTATATATCCTGGCCTTTGAGATCCAGCTGAAGTCACAGGAAACCTTGTGGCCTGTCCCTTCTTCCTGGCCACTCGCAGTACCTCTTTAGGGTCTTTAACGCATTTTGTCTCACCTTACTCCTGCTTGTGCTGGAGTGTGAGTATTGGGCCCGCAACTGAAATGTGTATTCCTTTGAGGTTTGGGACACACTTTTAAAGCTGCAAGAGTCAGAGCCCGGTGCAGTGACTCACACCTGTAATCCTAGCACTCTGGGAGGCCGAGGTGGGAGGATCGCATGAAGTCAGGAGCTCGAGACCAGCCTGAGCAAGAGTGAGACCCCTGTCTCTACTAAAAATAGAAAAATTAGCTGGGCATGGTGTTGTGTGGCTGTAATCCCAGCTACTCGGGAGGCTAAGGCAGGAGGATTGCTTGAGCCCAGGAGTTTGAGGTTGCTGTGAGCTAGGCTGACACCATAGCACTCTAGCCTGGGCAACAGAGTGAGACTCTGTCTCAGTAAATAAATAAATAAATAAATAAATAAATAAATAAATAAATAAATAAATAAAGCTGGAAGAGTCAGCGCTGGGCCTCTAGTCCAGTTCCCTAACCACTGCAGGAATCTCCTCCTTGGCTTCATCAAAGAGGGTCAGCCCCTGCCTCATGCCACCCAGGACAGGGACTGCTCAGAGAGGACACTGTTTGGGGGACATTTCTTCTCTGAAGCTGCAGTCTTCCACTTTGTAATACCCTCCCCCGCCTTTGGATGCCAGCCTGCCTTCCAGAGGGAGAGCGAGTGGGCCCAGCCCTGCTTCCCCAGGGCAGTAACTCCACAGGTGAACTAGGCCTGTCTGGTCTGCTGCAACCACGTGCCAGCCAGAGGGCTTACTGGGTTTCAGTTTACCACCTGACCGTGAGAATCAGAACCCCAACATTTAGCTAGCTAGTTTAGATCTAACAACCACATCAAAAAGATGTGTTCAAATGTTTCTTAAGATATTTGTCACCTCATTTTCACTAAATATTGAAAGAGCAACAGCTTTGTAGAATATACCATTCTACGTGTGCAATAGGTTGTATTAGTATTCGAAGTATCTGCTGCCCTTCCCAGTGAGGCCGCCTCAGGTGGGAGGATTATATATCCCTGACCCAGGCAAGCTAGTGACCTGCTCTGGCCAGGGAGCAGCAGTGGCCCTGCGAGATCGACCCTGAGCCTCTCACGCCGGTGAGCAAGAGACCCCTGTCACTAGAAACACACACAGATCGTCATAATTAGACTAAGCTGATGAAGCAAGGTCCTCTTGGAAATTTCAAGAAATTGCGGGCATGTTCTATGCCCTCGGAAGACTTACAGTCTGGTGCCAGATGAGTGGGGGAAACAGCAAAGCTGCAGGGGCTCCGAGGAGGGCGTAGAGGATTGCCTGGGCGGTTCACGGAGAGCTCTGGGGAAGAATGGGGTCTCATCCCCACCTGGTCAGTGGCTTGCGGATTAACTCGCACTGGATGAGGCTCAGAAACTTCATCCACCTGTAGGAGGAGTGGCCCACTGTGAACTCAGCTCCTCCTCATGTTGAGGAATTAAGAACTTAGGGCCTTCCTCTCCTAGGAGTGAGCGAATGAGGGCACATTCCGTGTACCCAGCATTGTGCCAGGCCTTAAACCACTTCCATACAGATGCCTTACCAACGATGCCTTGATGACATCAAGGGTAAAGATATTTGGGATAGACGTCTTTTCAGTCTCTCTGAAATCAAATTGTGGCAGTAACTGTTTGCCGCAATTACTGTGCAGTCAAGGCTGGGTGCAATGGCTCACCTGACACCCATAATCCCAGTATTTTCAGAGGATAAGGCAGGAGGATCACTCAAGGCCAGGAGTTTGAGACCAGCCTGGGCAACTTAGCAAGACCCCATCTCTATAAAAATAAAAAACATTAGCTGGGCGTGGTGTCATGCACCTATAGTCCCACCTATAGACACTGAGGTAGGAGGATTGCTTGAGCCCAGGCCTTCCAGGTTACAGTGACTATTATCTCACCACTGCACTCCAGCCTGGCCAATAAAGCAAGAACCTGTCTCTGAAAAAAGAAATAAAAATAAAAATAAATAAAACCAGCCACTAGGGGCTGGCCCCCAGAAGTACCCAGGAAGGTCCCCAGAAGCTCCAGCCACAGCCACCCCTTTGTTCCCTTTGCCTCCCTGGAATAGCTCAGCTCACCTGTCATTATCTATCTCACTTGATCCCTCCACAGCCTTGTGTGTGGGGGGTGCTGCTGTTAGCCCCATTTTGCAGAGACAAACACTGAGTCTTAGAGAGGTTACATCTTTCGTCTAAAGGCATGTGGTCCATAAGTGGCCAAACCAGGACTGGAACAGGGTCCTGTCTGAATCCAGGGCTTCACCCTGCCCCGTCCTCTGCTGCCTACAACAGGGCAGGTTCTGTCCCTTCCCCCCCTAGAGGGCCAGGGAGGGGGTCTGCCTGGGGCAGCAGCTTGGACATGGGGCTGACTCCCAAAGGAGCTGCAGAATGAGGCGGTAGTAAGGGAGTCTATAGAAATAATAAGGGAAAAAAGGAGCAAGCAGGAAGGGAGGAGGAAGGAAAGAAGGAGATCGAGAGACGAAGGGGAGGGGAAGGCCCCCAGGTGCCCTGGTGCCTTGAATCCTCGCTCTGTGCCTCTAATTTCTCCAGAGTGGTGCCTGGGTGCGCTCTGTTACAGTTAAAGTTGTGTCAGCGGTTTCATTAGAACCCACGCTTTGATTTATAACCCTCCCTGCAAAAATGTGCTCCTGGCTGAAAACTGGCATCAGAGGTCTTGGGCCAAGAGAGCCATTTCTATAGAAGATCTACAAGGCACGGTCCAGGCCCTTGCTCGAATCCAGCTTTCCAGCCAGAAATAAAAAGAAGGAGGCAGGTATTCGTTTAGAATCTGAAAGCATCAGCCTAGATTTCAGAGGGACTGCTCCAAGGGTCAGTTTCTACATCACGTGCATACAGAGATTTTTGTGAAAGGATGTAAAAACTGTTCACAGGAATGGTGCTTGGGAGTAACTCCATCTTGCAAACATTATTAGGAATAATAATTAACGATAATAATGAAGATCACGATCATGTTGCTAAGACTCCCTTGTGGGATGGTGCTTTAACCTTATCGTGAAGCGTCTGTGTGTGTACATGGTCCCACTGATACAGCAGCCCTGAGAGCGTCAGGAAAAAATTATTATCCCCACTTTGTAAATGACAAAACTGAGACCCTAATAGGCTGAATGGTGGGCTTAGAGGCACCAGCCTCAGTTCAGTGGCCCCCCACAAACCCAGCATGACATCTGAACCAGGACTTCAATAAGCCAAACAACAGAGTCGGTCTACACGCCAGCCACTCGTTTTGATGTTTTTCACTTTTATTTTAGAAGAATACGCATCACTGGAAACAGGTCCCATTTTAAGCCACATGAGGCTTGAGAAAAATAAATGTGAAAATAAAAGCGCTATTTAATATAGGCATCATTATTACTATTATTATTGCAAAGAGTCTATTTGGAACTGCCTAAAAACCTAAAAACTGATTAATATTTTTAGAACATCAGAAGTATGTTTTTTTCCCCAATATAAATTCTTCTCTCCCAAACGGTTGAATAATCATAATCATAATCATTATCATCATCATCATTTTCCCACTAATTTATTGCTTTGTACATAATTTCTCATGAATTAGCACATTTGCTGCCCAAATATCTCCATTTAACAGATGAGGAGATGGAGGCTCAAGCATGTGTAGCAAAGTGAAGGGTCTTGATGCTCCGACTGGGATGTGCGACAAGCCGGCACCTCGCCACTGCGCCTCCCACCCTGGGCGCTTTGCTGGGCGAATGCTCTGAAGCGCCGAGTCACACTGGGACAGAAATTAGAAAGAGTTCACCATCAAGGAAAGAGCTAATGCAGCCAAGCCCGTCACTGGCAGGACAGACACTCCAGTGACAGACCCCTGCATGTCTCCCCTGCATGTCCGTTCGCTGCTCACGGGGTCCTCAGCCCGTCTCAGTCCCTCCTGCTGGATCCCTGTCCCATAAAGTCCTGCCCCAGGGGCCGGGAGCCGGGCGGAGCTCCGTCCCTCCCACTGAGCTAGACTTGGGCTGTCACTGTGCTGTTATTTATGACTCCCCCTTGCCCAATGAGTGGCCTCGAAGGGGCCCAGCCTGGGCCTGCTGTCTGGCCACACTTGTCACACGTCATTAGATGTTTGGTTGCCGCTGACCCCTCTGCCAGCTGGCTGAGTGGCCTGGGGGTGAGAGGAGGCGGGCAGCAGCTCTTCATTCAGCCTCTGAGTCTTTGTGGCACTCAGGAAATGGAAGGGTTGCAGAAGCTGTCGTGCTAATCCACTAAGGGGAAGAGAGAATTGGAAAATAATCTCGGAGAGAGGGGTGTCGCGTAGGGTTTCTCACCCTTGGCAGTACTGCCATTCGGGGCCAGATAATTCTTTGTTGCGGACGCTGTCCTGTGTGTGGCGGGAAGTTTAGCAGCACCCCTGGCCTGCACATTCTAGATGCCAGTGGCACCCCGTCCCAGATATGACATCCAAAAATGATTCTAGACATTACTGAATTGTCCCCTGGGGGAGGAGCAAAGTCACCCCCTGGGAGAACTGCTGGCCAGCTCTAATTGCAAGATAAATCGGGCAGTGGGTAACTTCACTGTGACCATGGCAGACCCGCAGGTCCCCCAAATAATAACCTTCTATGGATCCACATAAACAGATGGCAAGCGTTTTAGGAGCACTGTGTTGCTTAATCATTGCTACCATTGTATGGTTGGATTGTTGGCTTCTTTTTGCAGATGAGGAAACTGCAGTTTAGAGAAGGGAAGTGCCTTGTTTGAGGCCACTCAGCTGGGAAGTGACAGAGCTGAGCTGGGTTTGCACCTGTTTTTCTGAAGTCTGATCTTGGGTCCTGCTGTGGCTTCGTGCCCTGGTTCCCAGTGTAAGGGCTTGGCAAACCCAGCACGGTGGCCCCTGAATGTTCTACGAATGCGTACCTGGCCTGGGGCCAAGGATGTCTATGTCTTGTCTTCCTCAGAGGCCCCCTTCCCCAGGGCTCCCCGCTCTGTGCCCTGGAGCAGCCCTTTCTCCCCGTAACAGTGTCTGACCCAGGGTGGTGGGAGAAACTTATACCCTCCTAGGGATGCTCACATTGTAAAAAGATCCCCAGGTAGAGAAACCCAAAGCATTGCCACTGTGTGACACTTCAGTCACTTTGCCAGGTTGGTGTAGAACTCACTGGGTGGGGTCTTTTAGAGCCCTTAAATCACCGTCTATGAGCTAGGAGACGGTCCCTATAAAAGTGAAATATCTGTGTTTAAAAAAACAAATGGAAATACAGTCAAGTGGTTGCTACTGCTATTTTGATAATTGCACAAAAGTCTTTAATTGCAAGTCACCTCAAACCTTCTCTGAAAGTAAGTGGTACATTTCTGAACATCCTCTGTGCTTGTTATGTAACACAAACCTGTTCCCAGAGTGCCTGTCCCCAGATGTATTTTGTGGATTCTGGGGTAAGCGTTAGGTTATACATAAGCCAGTAAAGTGGTCCAACCACACATATAAATTACATGACCCTGAACCTTTCTCCACCCCCTGCCCTGAATTGCGTGCCCTGCTTGCTGTATAGCAGGCCAGGGAGGCCCCAGTTGGTCCTGCTCTGGGTCCAAGTTTATAGAAGATTGTTTGGGCTTCTTCCCTTCAACGTGGGTGGCTTATCTGAGTTTCAGGGTCCACCAGCAATTCCTTCTTCCTGATTTTGTTTAATGAATCACTTCCTTTGCCAAATAATTGATTTGAAAACATTTCTAATTTCTGCATATCCTCCGTTCAGGACATGCAAACCTCCTGTCATGACCCCTGTACCGGAGAAGCACACGGTCCAGAAAGGTCATCAGATGTACAGGTGGAGCCAGAGAGGGACAGACATTTGCGCTAGAGGGATACTGGGAAACTGGAAGCTGGCAGTCTTGTCTGCTTTTCCCAAGCCGGGTTATTCAAGAAAACGGTTTTCGTTGTTTTGGTTGTTGTTGTAAACTTAGATTTGAGGCAAAAGTTACTCACATCCATGCTGGGAAGTAAAGCTGAATGCACTTCCCAAAGCCAAAGAGTAAGGACTGTTCAGTGATTCCCTCAATTACATGGACGGGGGGATCTGGGCAGGCGGGAGGAGGAGCGGACAGTGGGCCGGGCTGGGGGTGGCGTCTTACACAGGTCCAGGGGAGAGAAAATGCATTCTGGGGGTGGGGGTACTACTGGGGAATAGAGGTGCAAGGCGTGTTTCAGGGATGGTGTTTGGCTGTGAGATTTGATTGTTGTCTGGCTAGAAAGCTGTCACAGGCCCTGAATACCAGGCAAGGCAGCGTTCCTGGCCTCCACCTGCGTTCCCAGCAGGAGAGGTAAAAGACAAACGTTTTGAGAACCAGAAAGTTCCTTCAGCCCCTCCACTCCCAACCTCTGCTTGCCATAAGACCCCAAGATACTGCAGCCAACCTGAGGGGCTGCCTGGGTCATCAAATACACGTGTGATTTCATCAAGTAGGTTTTGTGATTCGTAATTGTAATATTTTTAAAACATGGCTACTAGTAGCAGCATCTTCACACAGCTCAGCACAACTCATTGACTGGGACCACAGCCTCGTGAAATGGGAAGAGGATGTACAATGGCGTGTGGATGGGGCAGGAAGTGGGGAAGTTACCAAGGCCTGGAGAAGTGACACCACCTGCCCAAGACCACAAAGTGGCTCACTTAGGGGTCTTGGGACCTATAGCAGTTGTCTGTTAGCAGACTGCCATGCTTATGGGGACAGCCTCAGGCTTTGCTGAAAAGTAGACTCCAGGAAGCTTCAGGCCCTGGTACCCGCCACCACCCACAGCCTTCAGCCAAGCTCCCTGTGAAACAGACACCTGTGGGCGCCCACAGCACCCTGGGCCCCGGGGGTGGGGTGCAGGTGGTCACTTGGGGCTGAAACGCCATCAGCAGGAGCACACCACATAAAAGGGAGCCAGCACTGCCAATTTCCATTTTCATTGGAGTGGCTGGTGCTTAGTAATCCAGAAGGTTTATTTAAGGGCTGACCTCCGACCAGGCCCGTCACTCCAGTGGCAGGCGCCTGATAGCCACTGGAAATCAATAGCCGGCATGAAGGTCACTTCCTAGAAAAACTGGGGCTATCAACGTGTCAGTTCCAATGAAAGATTATAACCAACCAGCAGAGAAGTTTATCTGTGGCTGAGAGCTCATCTGAGCTGGGCTCGTTATGGGCTTTATGTGCACACACGTGAGTACCTATGTGTAAGTGGGCACGTGTGCGTGCATGTACAAATGCGTGCTTTCATGAAACAAAGCATGCATGTGCATGAGAGAATGTGTATATGTGCTTTTGTGCAGATATGAATGGGCATGTGTGTACATATGGGTGTGCATTTGTATGTGCATGGGTGTGTCAGTGTGTTCAAGTGCAGATGACAATGTGTGTAAGAGAGTTGTGTACATGTGTTTCTGTGTATACATGCATTTTCAGGTAAGTTGGTGTTTATGTGTCAGTGCATTGTGGACATGTTAAGCACATGTGTGCACATGTTAAGCACATGTGTGCATGCATTTGTGTGGCTGTGTGTGTGCACGCCCACAGATTTGGGTATATGAGAATAAAGGTGCATTTGATTGCATGCACACATTTTACCTGTCTGGAAGGCCTAGAATAATCTGGCCTCTATCTGCCCTCCAGTCACACCTCCAGGCCCTCTTCTCCCCTCCCTACTCCATTCTGGCCCCTCGACGGCCCCTTTTGCCCCCCTGAGGACCCAAACCACTGTGCTCTCAGGGTGCCGGTTTCCTTCTCCCTTTTCCTGTACTGGCTTTTGCCCACTGGTTCTCAAATTCAATGCCAGCCCCTCAGAGACACATCCCTGGCCATCCCATAGGTGTCCCTCCCTGCGTTCCCTCCGTGGCACTTACAACGACGAGTGAGAATTCCAGTTCTCCGCTGACTTACTCGTTTGCTGTCTGCCCCCTCACAGGCCTCCTCTCCCTCTCTGGGGACTGAGCCCTCGCTGAGTTATCCAGAGTGTCTAACAGGGTCTGATGCCTACCAGTGCTTATCCTTGGCCTCTCTTCAGACAACGAGCTGAGGAATTTCACAGTAGCCCTGTAGCCTTCACCTCCCTGGGCCCCAGTTTCCCCATCTGCAAAATGGCAACACCTGCCCTATTTACTTCACAGGATCAAATGAAACAAATACGGCAGAAACCTCTCGGGAAGCAAGAGCTGTCGGGGCTGTGTAACATATTTCCCCACGATGAAGGTCCGCTGTTACTCAGAAAGAGATGCGCAGAAACGGGCTGCACAAATAAGCCAAGAAATTCGAAACAGAGATTCCAGAGTGGTTTTCTCCATGCCATTAATTCTATTTAGACACACTCACAAATCCGGAGACCTCCCCAGGCCTCTGTCAGCTGGGATCTCCATTTCCTGTCTGGACACCTGTTTCTGGAAGGTGTCCCAGTCTCTTCCTTTCATAAATGAGTCCATTTGAGTAGGGTGAAGAGTGTATTTCCCCTCAAAGAAAAAGAAAAGTGATATAAAGAATGAGTCAGTGCTACCCAAAGAAGATGGTTTGTTCCACATAGTTGCCATGGGAACCTGGAGCTGAATCCCAGGGCTGCCTGAGCTCTGTGTTAAGTGGTCCTAGACTAGGTTTGGGAGCTGCATTCCTGTCCCCACCCTGCCACCGCTGAGCTATGGGACCTTATGCCGTCATCACCTTACTCCTCGGGCCTCAATTTCCTCATAGGTAATATTAAGGAATCTAAAAGATGATAGGGAACCTCTGTCCCTTCCTGCTTTGCATATGTAAAAATCTAAGTCACATCTCTTACCTGGGTCTCAGTTTTCCCATCTGTTAAGTGGGAGTTGCCTCTTATAAATGGAAAGGCTAGAAAAATGAAAGCCTGGCTCCCAGAATGGTATTTCCTTATTCTTAAGACAGAGTTTTATGAAAATAATTCTAATAGGTGCAAATCCCATTCTTTTGTTCCTTTATTCTACAAACCTGCAACGAGTAACTGCAGCATCATGGTTTCAGGAACAATGGCAGATGCTGAGGGTTTGGAGGGGACAAAATGCAGTCTCTGTTTCTAAAAGCTTGCTGTCTCACGCAGGGGACAGACAGGGAGAGAGCTGATTTCAGAGCCAGGAGAGATGGGCTCTAACCACAGTCGGCACTTAATGAGTGACAGTACCTTTGTGACTATCCTTCAGGCACAGGGTGAGTAGGTGACCCAGCCTCCCATTCCCCAATGCCATCCTGCATCTGCAAGTCTTCTTAGGGGCATGATAGAGACCTTTACCTTCAACATGAGCCCAATATTAGCACTAATATATATGGAATCATAGTGTTAACACTGGAGGAAGCCCCAGGTTCATTTGAGAGTCCAGAAAGACCTGCCCAAGGTCACATGGTCCAGGGCTCCTGGCCAATGAACCGCAGCTGCTCTCTCTGCCCCATGCAGGACTTTGAGGCTGGATTCTAGGCAAATTCCCCATTCTCAGGCCCACTGGGTGAGAAGCCAACACTCCTTATTCTCTCAATGATCTGAAATCGTAGGCAGAAGTCCACTCCCTCGCCACAGAGAGAAGTTAGTGGAAGTGTGCTTTGTTCCAAGCATCATCCTCTCTGTCCCCTGGATTCAGGCTTTTGCATACCCCCAGGACACAACAGGGCCTGCCCCCTTCAGGTGATTGTCCCTTGTCCAAAATGTTCCTTCCATCATTCACTTCCCATTAACCCAAACCCTCTTTTCTAGATGTCTAGGTCCTGGGCCACTTTCAGGGAGGAAATTCCTCTTATTAATTCATACTATGATGTAAATGACTGCAAAAATCCCCTCCTTCAGTCTCTGGGTAGAGCAGCAGTCAAGGAAGAAATCCTTCGTATTAATTCCCAGTAAGACGCGAATGACTGACAAGTAGCTCTCCAATTGCACTTGTATTGTCAAAGACAGTGCCTGCAGGTTCAAAACGTTCATAATTCCTTTCATTTGTTTAACAATTATAGTTTTAGAAGTTTTGTTCAAATCTGGGTTTAGTCACTTAGGAGCTTTGACCTTATTAAAGTTATTTAACCTCCCTGAGCCTCAGTTACCTCACTGGGAAAATAAGGATCATAATTAGATGCCAAAATATCAGGTGAGAATTAACTGAGCCCACAGCATAGCCTCCGACTGATTATAGATGCTTAATAAATGTTAGTTCCTTTTGAAAGATGGAAGCTGCCACCCACGGAGATTTCAGAACTTGCTCAAGAGCACTGCCTAGTGAGAGGCAGGTCACGACCAGGGGCTCAGCAGTTTCTAGTAGAGTCACAAAGTCCCTCCTTGCAGGACATCAGCCTTGGCCTCATCCAAGCCACACGCCCGAGGCCGTGGTTGGGTAGTAGGAATACAGACAGAGTAGAGAGACTGGTGGATAGGGTGCTTGGGGACTAGGGGCCATATGGGAGTAGTCTCAGAAACTTACCGCTCTGGGGGTCTTCAGCAAGTAGCAGCCCCCATCACTGTGGCCAAGCTGGGGCGATCAGGGTGACCCGAGGGAGACTGGTGCAGGTCAGCGAGGCATGGGGAGAGGGGTGGCACTGTTGATGTGCCGGGTCATCTTGGGCAGGGTCTCTTGGCATTCCCCCCTCCTGAGGGCTGTGAAGGCTGCCTTTATGGGGAAGGAGCTGGACCATCCGTCTCCTGTTTGCTCAGGGTACTGGGCTCTTGCACGAGAGGTAGCTGAGGGACCACAATAGGTCTGCAGCCTCCAAACCTGGGGCAGGGGCAAGGGAAGGCTGACTCACTCTTGGGACAAACCAGCTTCTTCTAAGTCAAGGAGGGCAGCCTGACACCACCTGACGTCAGCCATGAGGGTGGCTTTTCTCTGGCCTTTGAAAGCAGTACGGCTGGAAATCCTGCCATAAAGCACAGACCTTTCACGGAGTCAAAGTGTGCCTTTGCTTTTATGCACTGGGTTTGATAAGAATGGGATCCATTGTTTCCTTGTAGACACCTGGGCTGAAGACTCTCAGCAGACAAAAAGAAATTTATTTCCTTATGGAAATAAAAGGTGTCCTTCCAAAGGATATGAAAAATATGAGAAAAGAGAAATGTTAAAAATCATGCATAGTGTCGCTGTCCCCAAATGCTTCTGACATTCATGTATTTCCTTCCAACATTTTTGCAGGTGTAATTTTAGTTTGTTTCCTGCCTTTCACACGCATGAACATTTTCCATGTTATTATAATCTGCTTATACATTTCCTTCATTTATTCTTCTTCTCCTACCCCAACATTTTACTTTGAAAAACTTCAACCATACAGCAAAGTTGACGGAATTTTATAGGCAACACCCACATACCCACTGTCTAGACTCAGCCATTATCACGTCTTTTTTCCATAGATATGGAGGGTCCAGTGTATGCTAGTCTCTTGTTCAGTGTAGGGATTCAGAGGTTGATAAATCAGAGCCCCTGCCCTCAGCAATCAGAGTGTCACTGGGCAGGCAGATGGACAGCCCACGTGCTCCTTTGTTACAGAGGAGGAGCTGTCTACCAGGTGGGTGGGGCCTGCGAGAACAGCCGTCTCAGATTGACTGGTGTTCAGGTGAGACTTGGACACCTCTTTGTTGGCAGGTAAGTTTTCTGTCTTTCCCTGTATTAAAATGATACTGTGAAGAACATTTCCACAATACGTGGTCTTGATTCAGCATTGTTTCTTAGAGTCCCAATATTGTGTCAAAGGGAATGCACTTTTTAAAAACCAGGTTGTCATCCCAAAGCCTTGGGCTGAAGTGTTGCATATACTGTCTGCGAGGTGACTGAAGGAGGCCAGGCCTTCCCTTTGAGCTCTGTGCTGGACCCGGGCTGCCCAGGTTTGAATCTGAGTTTTACTGCCTATTCCTGGGGTGACCTTGGGAAAGTTTCAGGAGCTCTGAGCTGTGACAACTTTCCTCATCTGTAAAATGGGAACTCTATTCATCTTCTATTCAACACTCACCTTATAGAGTTGTCATGAGGATGGAATGAGTTAATTTACAAAAAGGCTGAGAACAAAGCCTGGCTCATAGGAGTGCTGCAAGATTGGGCATCATTATCCCACAGAATGAAAGCTCCACGAGGACAGGGGTTTGTATTCCTCGTTCCACATGGCCGTGGAGCCCGCTTAAACGATAAACACTCAAGGGCAGGACACATCTGCCCCCTGACTTGGGAGAGCCAAGTACTAGCCTGTGATCACAGAAAGCAGCAGCAGTGGCAGCCCAAGCCCTACACACATCAATCCCCCAGCCCTCTTCCTGCCCCATCCTGCCCACGGCTGGAAGGCGGGAAAGCAGGGAGGGGAAGAGGCGGGGAGGACTGCCTCGGTGCTTCCTTTGTGCCAAGCCCTTCACATATGTTTTCTATTACTGAATTCCCTCCCAGATCCCATGAGGATGCAATAACAGCTGAGGAAACTGAGGCTCAGGGCAGCAAAATAATAGCAAGCCTTAAGACATGGGTAATTGCTCCCCTGTGGCAGACAGGAGAGCAGAGGAAATAGAAGAGACATTGTCCTGCCCTGCGGGAAGCAGTGCTTGCAGCAGGACACCCAGGAACCCGAGGGACAGGTGGGGGACCTGCTGGAGGGGAGCCCAGGCCAGAGGCAGCAGAGACCCCATGCCACATAAGAAGCCCAGAGGGGAGGATGTGGCAGCTCCATCTCCCCTGGAGACCCAAGGCAGGGGTGAGCACTGGGGAAATGAGCAGCGACAGGACACCCCTGGGGACCCTTGGCACTTAAGGCCCTCGAGCCCTCCAGAGATGTATGCAGGTGGGCCACAGAGACAACACCTTGTTCAGCCCAGACCTTAGGGCAAGGAAAGTACTCCTAGAGGTGCACAACCGTTGTGTCAGAGAGGCCACCTCAGCTCATGCTGATGGGCTCACACAAACACCCCCCTGGAACAGGGTTGGCAAATCTTTCTGGACTGAGCCTCGGATTCAGACATACATTTCACACTGTAAGTCAACACCTACATATATGTGTGTGTGTGTGTGTGTGCGCACGCATGTGTGTGTGCACACAGACATGACTGGAACAACAGTGTCCCGATATCATCCTTCCCCTCACCAAGCATGATGCGTCCCAGTATTTCCTACTCCACTTGCTTCTATTTCTCTCCTCCCTGCCTCCTCCTCCTCCTGGTTGCAGCCCACTGCGTTGATTTCACAACCCTACGGTTCGAGGGAGAGAACAGGTGCAGCCAGGATAGAATCAAGCCCTTTGTGTTGCGTTGTGGATTGTGTGAGCTACACAGAGCTCAGAGAGGAGATTAGAAAGGGCTGGAGCAACCCAGGAAGACTTCCGGCAGAGGAAGCAACTAGAGCCAGACCCAGAGAGACGGCTGGCTCTGCTGAGTTAAACAAATGTTTCTACATCTGTGCTTGGCCCAGGGTACCAACAGGAGGGGAAGGAAATGGGCCTCCAAACCTTTGGCTCATGAGTGAAGGTGCAGAGGTCATAATGATGTAGTGTCCGTGGGGATGACGGGGACACCAGTGGGCTGAGCGGGGGTGGAGCGTGGGAAGGCTACCTTCAGCTGACAATCACGCCTCCATTTGCAGAGACCTTGGGCATTTTAAACACCAGCACATAACACCATTTCATTTGCCACTCATGGCAAAGTGGTGAGACATATGAGGGTCTATTGTAATCTCCACTGCACAGGAAAGCAAAGTGTGGCCTGAGGACCCAGTGACTCAGCCAAAGGCACGCTGCTGACATGCAACAGAGCCGGAGGTTAACATCTTCTGGCTCCAGGCTCCATATTCTCCTCAGACTTGAGGTCCAGACTGCCTGGATTTGAATCCTGCCTCCCCATGACAAGTTAGTTAGCCTCCCTGGACCTCAGTTTCCTCATCTGTAAAATGGGAATAATAATAGTAACCATCACATAGAATTGTTGTGAGGTTTCTTGAGTAAAATTTGTAAAGCACTTAGAGCAGGGCCTGGCACCTAGACATAACTATTTAATGCAAGCCAGAGGTTCCCAGAGGCTGCGAAGGGAAGGGAGGGGGAGAATGAGGACAAGGTGGTTAAAGGGTACAGTTAAATAAAAGGAAAAAGTTCTAGTATTCAATAGTATAGTAGGGAAGTTATATTAATAGTTAAAAATAATTTATTGTATATTTTAAAATAGAAGAGAATTGAAATGTTCCCATCACAAATAAAAGATAGATGTTTGAGGTGGTGGATACCCCATTAATGATCAAGAACTTGATCACTACACATTGTATACATGTATACACGTCCACCCCTAAAATATGTACAGCTATGATATATCAGTAAAAGAAACACAAAATAAATGTGAGGTAGTGTTGAACAAGTATTTATTGAGGGCCACATGCAGACAGGTGAGGGTTGGGTTGGGCAGAGGGAAGAGAGGCACTGAATACATAACTACACAAACAAGTAATAATTGAGGAAAATAATGAAAATGGAAAGTATACAATGTCATAAAGTAGAATAAAAGGAGTCTTAATGTAATCTCAGAAATCAGGGAAGGCTTCCCAAAGGAAGTGACATCCACAGGATGAATAAAAGTCAACCAGACCCCAAAGGAGGACAAGAGCTTTCTAATGAGGGGCCTGGCACATTCAGGAGCCTGTTTTGGGCGACCAGCAACATTCAGAGACGCATTTACCCTCCTTCTGCTAGAGCAGCCAGAAAATCTGGTCTTCTCATTCCTATGTCTCTATGCCCTAGCTGGGTGCTCACTCAGTGTTTGTTGAATCCATCAGTTTCTGGATACGGGTAAAGGTTTCCTGCGGCTCCTATACATCACCGGGATGCCAAGCGACAGGGAATGTTTGTAAACACAGGGGGTGGATCCAGCTGGCAAAACTCCTCTCCAAGTATTGTCATCAGAGAAAGTCCGGTGTGAGACATGCTGTCAGCACAACATTCATACCTTCTCATTCATTTGGGCCAGGTGACCATATGACCTGCTTCGCTCTGAACAGTTCCAGTTCACCCTGTGGCCCTGGCATGATTATTCACCATGCCTCCCTTCACTTTCCAACGTGTCCCAGTTTGGACGATAAATTATATGTGCGTCTAACTCTAGGGTGCATAGAAACATCCTGGTAGCATGACAGATGTATCCAAAGGTGCCACTTTGTAAACGGATGTTCTATTTAATGAGTTCCCAGTTCCTTGGGGTTTTCAGCCTCCCAGCCACCGCCAGAAAGTCTCGTCCCTTTCCAGAATAACTCTGGAAGGTCTCTGGAAGGCCAGCCTACTCTATTTCCACCTTAGGACACGTTAGCCCAGCCATAGGACAATAGTCTTGTTCCCCCTTGGGCAGCGGGGTGGAGTGGGACGATGACAGGTTCCTTGGGTGACCCGGGTGCGAGTCCTGGTTCTGCTATCCCTGGTTCGTTGACCTGAGCAAGTCCCTTCACATGCACATACTTGGTGTTTCCCTTCGTCGAATGAGGATAATAAACACCCCACCTAGTTCCCCTATGTTACGAGGGTCAGGTGTCCTGTACAAACGGAAACATTGACTGTCCCAGAACAGGACCCCTGGCTTTGGTTTGGATACTGACAATGGGATAGGTAGCACACTACTCAGGCTAATAATAATAATAATGTTTTAACACACCGGGACCACCCTCTAGGAGGCTGTTCCCTGCGCGGGAGACTGCACCTTCCTGCTACCCTGACAGTGTCTGCCGCAGCCAGGATTAAGCCAAATGACAGCAAGGAAGGAGGAAGATAAACCCTGAGTGCAGATGGAACGGGCTGTGTGGCAAGGCCACAGAATGCTCCTCCAGCCACCGCAGGAAGTGTCAGGGATGCAGAATCCTGGTTGCCTCTGACAATTTTTTTCTCTTTTTTTCTTTTTTTTCTGCTTTTTGGAAGCTGGAGATCCCCGTGCCAAGCCCTCAAAGCAGCCCTGACTTTCCATGCAATAAAGCATCAGTGAGAAAGGCTCAGAGTAATTAAGTGGCTGACGCACAGAAGAAGCCGTTACAAAGAATTGACTAAATTGCCCATTCATTAGCAGCTCGGCATGGAAGGAGAATTACAAATAGACGGCGGAGCCCGCAGTAATTCAATCTAACCTTGTACTTACAGAAAACAATGAGATAATGAACAGAAAAATTACCAGGCACATATTGTATTTTGTTAAAGGGGCGGGTGGGGGGGGGCCGGGGGAGGTGGGGGAGCACAGGGACGGACTGGCACATGCAATGCTAATGGCCTCGCTCAAGCTGAGCAAACGTTTCTCCAACACAATCATAGTTCTCAGTCTAAGGGCCTCTGGGGAGCTGAGATGAGGCAAGATCGCGAACAAAAAAATGTAATTTATAAGGCGTCTGTGGACTGGAATTTATCATCGGATCCGCTCGCCGCCGCTCAATTGATATGTAGTTGATTTCAAACAACACCCCCCGGGCGCCCAGAGGGAACATTTTTTAGATTTTACGCTTGGATATATCTGTTTAACTCGCCATTTACCAAAACAACGGCTGATGACAGCACAAACCAGTCACTCTGGAGAAAACACGCACACACGCTCTCCTACACATGCGCTCGTGCGCGCACACACACACATACTCGCGCGCACACACACACACAGACACACACACACACACACACACACACACACACACAGGCATCCGAGACAGCAGCAGCCATAGTAACAGCAGCAGACAAACCTGCTCAGCCTGAAGAAGACTGCTCTGTGAATCTGCAGAGGGAGAAGGAAGGAGGAAAAAAGTCCAGCCAAAAGATCGAGCCTTTCTCTCTGGCTTCGCAGGACTAAGTGCTTGTAGTTGGTCTTTATAGCTCACCCGTTGGTTTTCATGCCTGACACCTCCTACCTTTCTGGGTTGAACAGCTTAGAAAGCCTCGGTACCATCCCAGCTCCCCTCCTCCAGGGTCTCAGCACTGCCAGCCCCTCTCTGGGACCAGACCTGGCCTCACCCGGGATCCATGAGACCCTGGACCTCGGCAGGGAGAAAGAGTGGGGAGTCTCTGTCGAGCACAGGAAGGGGATAAATGAGTCAAAGGTCGAAGCATTGCTGGCCCCTTCCCAGGGCTAGCAGGGCCCAGACATGGGTGTGAGCAAAGTCAGTTTTAGAAGATGTGGACAAATTCCCCATCACCTCAAGGGCTAGGAGTTCACAGTCTGGGTTGACAAGTCATTCAGTTTTAAGGACAGTTTTGAGGACACTGACCTACCTGTCCCTTGGTGCCCAGGTTGGGCACAGAAGGAGGAACCCCAGGTACATTTCTGGTGTTAAAGAAAAACAATGCACTGGACACATGTTAAAAGCTGCAAGACAGACTTTATTCAAGACTATTGCGATAGGGGAGAGGCTGGACCCCACTCTGGATATGCAGGAACCAGTGGAGATTTATAGCCAGGGGCAGGGTGAGGAGAGGATGGAAAGCTACTGAGAGGGACTTGGTTAAGTGTCAAGGGTGAGGGGAAGAGGGACTTGGTTAGATATCAAGGAGGGAGGAGCAGGAGGTTGATTGGAGATCGAGGGTGGGGGATTCTCTTTAAACTGGCTTGGCAGGACTCTTTGCTAAAACTGGTCTCTGCAGGCCAAGAATGAGGCCCAGCAGACAAGACGGCTCAAAGGAGTCCGCCTTAAGCCTGGTCTAGGAAAGCCATGTGGGTGAGGACTTAGTCTTCCCTGCAGAGTGCCTGCGTTTAGACAAAGTGCCTAGCACGGTGCTTGGTGACATCGAGGGACAGATGGGACAGCTCCCACCTGCAGGACCTGTGAAAGTGAGAACCCATTTCTAGACTCAACACCTTGCACCAAAACAGATGCCTCGTAAGCACCAGCCCCTGGAGACACGCTCACAACCCTGCATGACGAGGGCAACTTTGCAGCTTGTCACCAGCCTGAGCTGGCAGCAGGGGAGGGTGGTTGTGGCCATGATTGACCGGCCAGTAGGGGGCAGCCCAGCCCAATGGGAGGGACACTGAAATGGATGTGCAGAAAAATCCTGGTTTTATCCCCACTTGAGCACCAATTCGCTGTGAGGCCCTCAGTACATCACCACTTCCAGTCCCTGGGCAGCCTGTGCATTTATAGACTATCCCTAATACTGCCTGACCTATGCCCACCTCATTGAGGTACTAGGGGCTATCTTGGGAGTGATCAAACTATGAAAATCTGCATAAATATTAAGCACATTGAAGCAATACACTAGTAGTTCTTAAAGTATAATCCTGAAACCAGCAGCAACACCACCTGGAAACTTAGAAATGCACGTTCTCGGGACATCCCTCCCCACCGTCCATTGCCCTACTGAGTCAGAAATGCTGAGGATGGGGACCAGCAATCTGTTTCAACCAGTTCTCCAGGGTCCGACACACGCTCCAGTTTGAGAACCACTGATCTAGCTAACCCAGACTATGTAACCTGCCGGGAGCACAAAGGGCAGCTGAAGAAAATCATTTTGGAGACTGGTAAACCTTTTGCAGTCAACCAGAAAACTACCCCAGAGATTAAACTCAGACTGTGAATCAAATGTTAATGTTTGCGTTGGAATAGTGTTGTAGAATTTTCAAAGCACTTTCAAATACACAAGTTCATTTGATTCTTTCATTCATTCTATAAGGTAGGCAGGGCACATAATCTTGTGCCAAGAAGCACAAAGATTCAGTAAAAGTTTCTCAATAACACTTGGAGGTGGCAATGATGACGTGCTTTGCAATAGCCACCCCCATACTGCCCTTTAATCACAGCACCATAGAACTTTGAACCTAGAAGGGACCTCTACATCTTCATATAGAAACTTTTGTCATTGTGCCCTCTCTTAAGCACAGTCCCATTTATGACCGTATTTCAGCTCATTATCAAGTATCTATGCTGTTCCCTCACCCACGACTCTAGAGAGCCGGGCAAGAAAATGGCCTTTGTCCTTAACCTCAAGAGGACCATGAGCCCAGCGATCAGGAGGTAAAGAAACCTGTTTAAGGTCACATGGCTAATTAGAGATAGAACTGGGAGCTAGGAATCCTGACTCCAGGAAAGCAGGCTAGAAAGTGATGTCTTCAACATTGGTTGTTAAATAATAGTCATCGTGTGTCCAGAGGGCTTTAAGTATTGACTCAATCTCCATTTTTCTATTCCTCAGATACATATACAATGCATCTTTTGTGAGGCACTACTTAGTGGTCATGTATTCAATGGCCCATCCAGCATAGACAAACACCCTGTACACCACAGGTGGGTCATTTCACCTCCCCTTGAATTCCTGCTGTGATGGGAACTTCACCACAGCACAAGGCATTTGAGAGGTGCTACACTACATCATCAGTGTGTCTCAGAAAAGGCTTCATGGGGGTCCAGTGCCAATCATGCCCATCTCTCACCTCTGTTTTCATGTGTTTCCATCTCCCAGAAGCTCATTTGAAGATACAGAGTCCCTGGGAAGTGTCAACTTAAGTCATCGATGGCTGGATATTGAGGATGCAGGGACCCTGGGAGGTATCAACTTAGGTCATCATTGGCCTAATACCTGCCCACACTGTAGGTTCATGTCTGGAATTATTAATGGTAAATGGTGTGAAAAGAAGACGCTTGATCAGGGTCAATGGAACCTTCCATGACTCTCTGTCCGCACATCCCAGGTCAGCACCTCCCCACACAACTCTGCAGGAACTCCTGTTCCCCATCCCCACAGCTGTCAATGAGCAAAATGGTTCCAGGAGCCCGAGGGAGTCCGTGATGAGACTCAAGGAGATCACTTGCAATCTCCCTAGGGAGACACTGACTACTTTAAAGTCAGTAGTGATGTCTTCTCCAGGAACATTCAGAGAATCACTACAACCACTGCCACCACCAACACCATCCTCACTACAGCCACCACCAACACAGTCACCACCACCACCAACACAACACCACAACCACAACCACCACCCTCTCCCCGCTCACTGCCACCAGCAACACGGTCACCACCACCAGACCCAGGACTAGGTTTGAATTAGAATCCGGTCAGTTATTAACTCTGTGAATTTCTGAAATTTATTCAAATTCTCTAAGTCTTAGACTCCTGATGATAATAGGTCGTAGAGTTGTGAGGATTAGAAGCAACATATGTACAGCAGCACAGGATAGCCACCATACGCACAGTAGCTACTATTAGAAGGGTGCATTTGTAAAGAGAAGAACTAAATTAATTGCTGAATAGTTTGTCATTTCAGGGAAAAGAGGAAAGTTCTCATCCCAGAGTTCTGGGGCTCCTTGCATCCAGAGAAAAGAATGTGAAGTTAATATGCAGCAGGGGCTGGCTCTTCAGTCCTGCCCTGTCCTTCCAGAATGTGCAGACTGCTTTGTTTCCTATCTTGCTTCTATTTCCTCCAACCCTGGGAGACACACTGTTAGGCAAGTGGTGAATTTGCTGGATGAGATGCCTCTATTCTTCTTGCATCACTTGTTGTAGCAAATATGCGCAATATGACAGCCAGAACTACCCTGCCAAATTCCTGGATCCTGGGGCACTTTGAACAGAGAGATGCCAACAGTTAGAGCCCCATCCAGTTTCCTCTAACTCTTGCACTGTCTTGGTAACTTGCTGGTTGACATTGACCCGGGAGCGGCCAGGCCCAGTCAAGCACGATCGCTGGGTGGCATTTTGTCTTCCTCCCTCCTTCCCATTTTTCTTCCCATTCCTTGTCATTAGTTCATGAACTACTGCTGTGTCCACTGGGGCTCTGGACCCGAGGGTGCCTCCCTGTCTACGTGTTCTCTCTCTCTCTCTCTCTCTCTGTCTGTCTCTCTCTCTCTCTCTCTCTCTCTGAGGCATGCACAATGACACCTCTGCCCTTTTGCCCGCCCTCTGTCCTTTGGGAAGGTGCAGCTCTTGGCAGACAATTGGTTGTGACCTGCCGGAGGCGCCACTCTGCATGCGTGCCAAACACCATCTCCTCTCCCTCCCGGCGTGCCAGGCTCCTCTGACAAGGAAGGGTAAAGACCCTCCAGGGTTCTCAAGAACATCAATATGTTTTGTATTTAATGTGCTGGCGCTGTTACAGCAAATTAAGGCGAGGGGGCCTGGTGGAAGGGAACACAGCCCGCAGTTCCCTGTCCCTTGTCGAGCGGGAGGCTCTGCAAACGGCACTCCAGTGTGGAGAAGGAGTGCACATTACACCCCCCTGCAGGAACAGAGCAGACATTAGACAAAGCCCCGAGTCTTAATGGGACGCATCCGGCAAACATCTGAGCTTGGGCCTTCAATCACAAACGCTGCAGGATTTAAAAATGAATAAACTTCACATTGTGTTTCTCTTATTTATCCTTTATGCAAATTGTCCCTGGGAGGACCCATTATGCGCACTGCATGGGGACAGCAGAGGCCGCTCCGAGGCTGGGAGGACCACTTGCAAGCCATTCCTGGAACGCCAGGCCCGTCCTGGTGCTTTACAGAGGGAGAGAAAGTGATCATAAAAGAGAAATAAACGGATTCTGAGTGTTTGGCTTGTGCAGAAAGCACAGGCACACGTGCACATACAAGGACACATCACATACACTCAAGCCGCTCATGGGCGACATTCGAGCAGGCACTGCTGTCAGGGTACAAGGGCCTCCGTGTGGAGATCAGGCATCATCTGCCCAATTATTTTTCTTCCACTATTAATGGGAGGATATGGGGCCAGTCGTGAGACTGAGCAGAGATGGGCAGGACAGTGAGACACAGTCACAGGGCAGGAATTCCTGGCCACTCTGGTTTCATAGCAGCTGCTGTGGGCCAGGCCCTGGGCTGGAGCTGTCATACCCCCTGCCTATGCCTACGGGCTCCCTGGGAGCTTCCTGGAGCAGGGTGGAGGCGGGGAGCAGTGGACAGGGAGTCGGGGCTGTGAGCCTGGCCCAAGCGAGCCAAGAGTCACCAGGGTCAGGCCACGGCAGCCTGTGCCCAGGAAGTGGAGGGCAGAACCCAGGGGCCCAATGGGGTTCTCTGAAGGAGAGCGGGACCATGGAAAATGGAGAAAGCTGGGCCTGCAATAGGAGGCTGCCCTCCTCGCCCTGTTCTAACTGGCGTGTTGCCCTGTTCACTCCATTTCGGGCACCTGTGCGACAAGAGCTCACCCCCTGCAGCTCCTGACTGGGAGAGACAGTGGCCTGTGCCCAGGCCCAGGGTCCACCCTGTGTATGCTGGGTCTCCGGCACCCCTGGCCCAGGGCTGGGATGGGTGCTTGTTAGCTGAGCAGGGTTAAGCCAGCCCAGGAACCTGATACAAGTGACTCCAGGTGCTCAGATACAGACAAGGTAAACTGACATTGGTCACCTGGTGCCCTGGAACCCCACCCTGAGTTGCCCCTCCGTGACAGCTCCTGGGGGGCATGTGGCTGAAGATGCTTCTGCTCCTCCTGGCTCCCCTCCTGTGTGTGCGCCCTGCAGTGGGCATTTCCTCCTCTTCAGAGTATGGAGACGCAGAACCCTCTTGCTCCTGGCGGTCCCCACTCTTACCCCCATTCCCCCGCTGTCGCCATGGGGACAGAGGAGCCCCCCCCCCCCTCGCATGTCCAGGCTCAGAGATGGGAAAGCCAGGAGCCCCATCTCCGATTTCCCCTGCTCCCACAGTCCTTCCATCTAAGCTGTTGCCACCTCCCAAAGTGTCCCTGGGCTTGATCCGTCTCAGCCGTCCTCACCTGACTCACCTGGTGCAGCCCTCGCGGCCTCCGAAGCCTGCGCCCGGCCTGGCTCTGGCGCCCCCTTCAGGCAGAGCCGCCGGCTTCAGTCCTTTCTCTCCAGCCCACCTGGCTCCCCCATCTACCACGTGCAGCCGAAGCCTCTGCCTGGTCCCGAGGGCCTTCCTAATCCCCTCACCATGCATTTACACTGGACCATCCGCTTAATAATTTAAATCTCTTTCTTCAGCCACTAAGCACTCATTGAGCGCCTACTGTGTGCTGCACCCAGTGCTTGTATGAAGGGTGAGAAGATGAAGGAAGCACGTCTGCCCTCAAGGCGGATACAGTCGTCGGGGGACACAGGCTGGAGATTCGACTATTAAGACGTAATGTGATCTTTCAAATTCTCGAGCTGCGGTGGGGGGCAGTTGAGAGGGAGAGGTAGGTGACAGGAAAAGTGGCACCCAGGCAAATATATCTTGAAGATAATGTTGTCGAAGTTATTAATGTATATTTTTTGAAAAAGACATGGCATGATTTTCTCTGGCAGGAGTGAACACACGTTGAGACTAATGGGAACACAGATTAAAAGAAAGTTGTGACAGAATTAAACCCTTCAGTTCACCCCCCTTGTGACAGACACCACACCAAGAACTTTACATTTATCATCTCATTTAAGTATACAATTCCAGGAAGTCAGTGCTGAAAAGGACTTTTAACTACACCGAGTGACTAACAGGATGGGACAGAGCAGGCCAGCATCATGATTGAGATCCTGAGCTCTGACACCAGTTACCCGGATTCAAATAGGGTTCTGCCCCCTGTTGGCTGTGTGACTGTTAGGAAGTGCCCTAACCTCTCTGTGCATCTGTTGCCTCCTCTGTTAAATGTGGATAGCAATTGCACCTATCTCTCTGGATTGTGGTGAGGCTTAAATGAGTGATTATAAGCAAAGCACATAGAACAGTGCTTGGTCCAGAGCTAGCGATAGCTATTATTATTTTTCTAACTCACTTTTGGTGTATGAATTTATTTAATCCTCACAGTAACCTTTTGAGGTAGATATATACCCATTTCAGATGGAGAAACTGAGGGACAGAGTGGTTAATGAGCCTTTCCAAGGTCACACAGTTGATAAATGGAGGAACTATAACTTGAACCCAGAAGTTGTCACTTCAAAGGCCACTACATTTTCACGTAGCCAGGGGACATCTAATAGAGGTGCCCCAGGGGCTGCTCAGGACATGGGTACCACTATCTAAGAAGAGCTCTGGTTTAATATTGGCTTTCCAAAAAAAAAGCATTTATTGAAAAATTTTTGAAACTGTTGCTACAAAGAATGTGGAAACCAGAACGCACTAATCTTGCTCTATCCCACATCTCAGGGATGAAGAAACAGAGGTGGACCCATGGGAAGGGACCCATTCCAGGTGGAGACGTGGTGCATGGCCATGGATTGGGTCTCCTTGCAGTCACCTCTGGTCTCCCCTCTGTGCCATCTCACCCTGATCAAGGGCCCTTAAGCAGATTAAAAACTTCCCTAAGTGAACTGGATGACCACAAACATTAGGGCCATGATGGGCAGGTAGCTGGTGATGCCAGCTGGGAACCAGGGCTCCCCCAGAGGAACCAAGGAGAAGGCGGATGAACTTGGGCTTGGCATGAGCCTGCAGAGGCGGCCAAGTCCTCTGGGGCTCCACCCACTCATCTATGCAAATGCAGGGGAGCAATTTGCATAGGGAAAATGTAATTACCCAAATTGGAACGGGGCCAGGACCTCATCGCCTGGACTGGGAAGTGCTGGAGGATCCTTCAGAATATAAAAGCCGCCTCCTTTTGCTCTGCCTGTGCCCCCAACCCTCCGGAGTCAGATCACAGGAGCTTCAGAAACGAGAACATTCCTGCTGAAAGCCCTGCAGAGAGACCCTGCTTCCTACAGCCTCAGGGCTGGGAGGGCAGGACCCCTGGGGTCCCAGCTGTAGGGGAGGAGAGCTTGGGTTTCTAAGTCCCCACACTCCTGCCAAAGTTATCTAACTGGGACAGTACTTGAGCTCTCAACTTACCGCGTTTGTATTGTTTTGTTTTACAAGTTTTCCTTAACTGGATGACTGTCTGCTGCCCTCTCTGGGAAGAACTTCAAAGCAACTGACCTTTGACCAAAACAGACAATGCAGAGTTTGCACATCCATAAACACCAGTCCTGAAGGCAGGCAGTAACCCTTTGTGAAATAAATCTCTGGGAGAGGAGCCACATGCCACCTTGGGCACGTTCCTTGACCTTGCTGTTCACATTGGCAAAGTAAGGGAATTGAACATATGATCCTAAAGCTTCCGATCACTCCAGCATTCTAGTCCTCCCTGACCTCCTGAGTATTCCGCAGGAGCCTCAAGAACAGATGACATCGGTAAACACCCATGTATCAATCATGCCATAAAGACCGTTGAAGCACACCTCCACCAGGAGAGGATGAGCTGAACGTGCCAGGAAGCCTGTAATACTCCAACCACTCAGCGGCAACACACAGAAAGGCATTAATCCATCCTTCCGTTTAGTCAGTCCGATCATTCCATCCCACACACAAGAGAGTACGGAAGCACACATTTGACTTACTGGGGACTGGGTCAGAAACTACAAATAAAAGGTAATTAAGAGCCACCTGGCCTTGGGTGCTCACCTTGAGTGGGGCCAAGCTGGCTGCCTACAGAGGCCATTAGCATAATCTTCCTGCAGGTGTTGTCCTGGGGTAACCTGGCCCCTAGTCATTCCTCTGCTGGAAAGGGGGCGCTTTGTTTAAGGGCTCCTGTTTGCCTTCCAAAGCCAGCACAGGCTTTTACGGGAAACAGTGGGGGACTGCTCCGCGCTTGGAGAAGTGCCTTTGCTCAGGGCAAACTCTGATGTTTGGAGAACAGCTCTGCCTTCTCTTTGTGTCAGTGTGATTTGAGGCAACCTTTAAGCTTTAACAATGCAGAAAATAAATCCCCATTAAAATATATGCACCTTAAAGAGCTGAGTTCCCAACCCAAACTGTGGAGGAGAACTGCACACTGCCCCTCTCCTCTGCCTGTCCCCTGCCTATCCCTCAAGGTCAAGTTAAGAGACCTCCCACCCAAGAAGGCTCCCTTGATCCTTCCTGGCTGGGAGTGATTTCTCACCCCTCTAACCACCCATACACATTTATTTATCAAGCACCTGTGGTGGAATTTGATTTGGATGATAACCAGACTGGATTACAATGTGAACGCCACAGGAGTGGCTAGTCAATGCCCCTCAGCTTGGTTTCAGCCTTGTGTCTCCATTTTATATGCACCCTCCACCCTGTTCCTAGACATCGTAGGGGCTCCTGAAGTGTTTGTTGAATGAATGAATGCACTTGGCTGCAGAATCGGACACCTTATGTCCCTAGCCACAGCCTAACTGAAATCCATAGTGCTCAAGATATCTGGCAATGGCAACCCCTGCTGACCCCCGAAGAAACCCTGGCTAGGCCCAGCTCCTTGAGGGTTCCAGCCCTCAGAGGCTGATTCCCCTGAACTCTGATCTCATGTGGCTGGGACTCCCACCTCTGTCTTACTGACCTCTAGTGTCATTTACCTCTTGCTTTGCAATGCACTTTTCACCTGGCTACAGTATGTCTCTCTAGCTGAGAAATAAGGCCCCTATCACTAAAAGCCAAGACTGTATCTCTCTGTCCCCGTCACAGACTAGAATTGTACTAAGTACTGGGGGTGCTCAATACATACTTACCAATGGATCGACCAACCCAGGCCTCACTATTAGGTCTAAACACCTAAGCAAAAGACAGGCAGTGAATAACCTTTTAGAGCTGAGACATTTCTCCAGTTACCCCCACAAAATAAGGGCTCTGGGACCAGGAAGGTGTTGGGGATAAATTCAGGAAGACCTGACTGCAGAGCTGTTTACTCTACGCAGGGCCTCATTTCCCCTGAGTCAGCCTTTGGTGGCAAGGCCAGCCTGGCTCTGGTCCCTGCACCACCTCTCACCAGCTGTGGCTCCTTGGACAAGTCGTAACCTCACTGGGCCTATTTTCTTATCTGTCATTCTTTCTTTTCACCTTAAGTGCCAAGTCCTGTCTTAATTCCTGGGGAAACAAAAATAAAGACAATCTCAACCCTAATGAACAAGTTTCTAGTTAGCAAGAGAGACATACATAGAATAGTATAAATGACAGTGCAGTCTGGGGCTGCAAAGAGATAAGTAAAAAATGGTACGATATGTCCCTCCTGGAGACCACAGGCACTCCCACCGCCTGTAGCAATTTAAGACTTCCAAAAGGGGTGGCATTGAATTAGGCAAAGCAAGGAAGAAAGGGCCTTCCAGGCAGAGAGTATAGCAAGTGTGTTAGTTTTCTATTGTTGCTGTAACAAATTACCACAAATTTAGTGACTTAAGACAACACGAATTTATTACCTTACAGTTCTATAGGTCAGAGTCTGATATGGGTCTCACTGTACTAAAGCCACGGTGTCAACAGGATTGTGTTCCTTCCCAGAGGCTTTAGGGGAGGATCATTCCCCTGCTTTATCCAGCTTCCAGAAGCTGCCTACATTACTTGGCTCACGGGTCCATCCTCCATCTCCAAAGCCAACAATAACAAAGCTGACAATAACAGGTTGATTCCCCCGCAACACTGCATTGCTCTGACCTCCTCCTCTGCCTCCCTCTTCCAATTTTAAGCACCCTTGCGGTTGCATTGGGCCCACTCAGCTACTCCAGGACACACTCCCTATCGTACAGTCAACTGATTAACAACATGAATTCACTTTCGCCATACAAAGTAGCAGATTCACAGGCTCCAGGGGTCAGAACATGAACATCTTTGAGGAACCATCATTCTTCCTCCTGCAGCAATGGCAAAGGCACAGAGACGTGTGAGGACTTGCTCTGTCTGGGGACAGAGAAGGGTTCAGAGATCAGTGTGTGGTGATGACAGGGAAGAACTGGGTTATAAGGGTCCTTGTATACCAAGCACAGTACTTATTCTTTTATCCACTGTGGCATTTAAGTAGAGTAGTGACCTTGTTGCGTTCAATTGCTGAATAATCACTCTAGCAATGGGGTGGGAAGGAACCAGAGGGACGTGAGGCAGGGAGACTGGTTAGGAAGCCACGGGGACAGTCCACACGGGAGGAGACAAAGGCCAAACTGAGGCAGTGGCCATCGGATAAACAGAAGGGGATGAGTCTGAAGTTACTTCAGAGGAATCATTGCCAGGATTTGAAGATTGCTGGAATGCAAAGTGTAAGGGAGAGGGAGGCACCTCCTGCCCAGTTGGCAAAGGCATAGTAAAGCCTGACTAGGAAAGCTTCCTACCAGTGCAAGAGCCCAGGTAGGCATGTCGTTACTCACCTGTTCATAGGCAAGAGCAAATACGGTCTCCTTCTCTGAAGACACCACTGTGAAGCTCATCAGCAAATGTTTCATGGCCCCTTTTGTGTGTTCACTGCCCTAGGTTCTACAGGGAACCGAAGAGGTCTCTGAGGTGCTTCTGCACGTGCGAAGTGCCGGGTATGGCAGGAAGCCAGGACACAGGAGTCAAGAGAAATGCCAAAGAACTAGCCATTCTGGCCCACATCGGGAATCTGGGTGTGGTGTAGATGTCTCCTTGCCTCTCACCTTCATATAACTAAGTCCTTTTGATTTTATCTACTAAACACTGCTTGATTCCACTTCTCCTCCGCTTTAAGCTCAGGCCTTTCTTAGTCTTCATTTGAATTAGTATAAAAGCCTCTGAACCAGCTCCCTGTCTCTAGTCTTGTTCCCCTCCCATCTATTCTTCAAATGACAACCAGAGAGAATGATTTCTCTAACTTTTATCTGATCTTAACACTATTCAACTTGAAATAATTCAATAAAACATAGGGAGAACATTTTAGATTATAGGAATAGGGAAGGCCGTTCTGAACAGGACATAAAACAAGCAATCCATACCAGAAAAGAATGATAAATTTGAATACATAAAATTAACATTTTCTACTTGGAAAAAATGCCATAAACAAAGTCAAAAGACAAACAACAAAGAAAAAATTATTTGCAATATAAATGACAAGGCACTAATAGCCTAAATATATAAATGGTGCCTACAAATCAATAAGAGAAAAACCTAACTATCCAATACAAAAATTGGCAAGGGAACAGGAAGAGAAAATGAAATATAGATAGCTTTTATACATATGAAAAGAAGCTCTAACTCACAATAAGAAAAATGCCAATTTCTCTAAAATTAGACGCAATCAGATTGACCATGTCAAAAAGTTTGATGATACACTGAATTGATAAGTTTGGGGAAATATGCACTCTCAAGTGCTACTGGTGGGAATCTACTACCATTTGGAAACTGTAAATATCTATCAATTTTTTATACTATAGTCTTTGAAGAATATATTCAAATAAAATATTTTTTGAAATTATATATCTATAAAATTTTTCCATAAAACCTATATATACAAGCACAAAGCTATGTATGAGGATTTTCACTAAAAATATCTTAAATGTCAATCAGAGAACTCCCTAAATAATCATAATATGCATATATCAATACTCTAGAATGCTAAAAAAATGGAGGAGGAAAAAAGAATGAGGTAGTGCTACATGCTTAGTATGGAACGATCTCTAAGATAAAATACTAGCAATTAAAGAAATATTTACATAACATCTACCATTTGTCAGACATTATTTTAGAAGCTTTATATATTTATATATAACTTTATATTTGTAGCACATTTCTATATATTTAACTCATTGAATCATTATAACAACCCTACAACATAGGAATTATTATTATTGCTCCCATTTTATAGATGAGGAAACTGAGGCACATTAGAGTTAAGTAATTTGTCCATTATGAAGACATGTATATTTCTTTCTGTGCTTTTTTTCTTTCTGTACTTCATTGAGGATATTTACATGTAATATATTCTCCAGCTCACTAATTTTTCTCTTCAGTGTATATAATTCATTGAGTTCTTAATTTCAGTTAATTTTTTTTTTCAATTTTAGAATTTCCATTTGATTTTTTAGTTCTCTACTAAAATGATCGATCTTTTCTTTGAATCCTTTGGACATATTCTTCATAGTGATTTAAAGTCCAAACCTGATAACTACACCCCCTGGGTCTATTTCTAGTGTCTGTTGTTTATCTTGGTTTTTCAGTCATGTCTCAAACATCCTATTATACCTTGTTATATTTGATGAATGTCAGACTTGTACATGAAAAATTATGGTGATAATTCAATCCTCCAGATGATGTTGTCTTCTTCCATAGAGGATTTACTTTTGCTTTGGCAGGGCAGCTAGGCACCAGCACTGACAACCCCAAATCACCTTAGTCCAAGAGGTACAATGACTCCAAGTTGGACTTCAGTCTCTGTGTGAACTGGTCCCTTTGTTATTTCACCATTACTCCTAAGGTATAGCCCTTTGGGTCCCAGCCTGAGTATATACCAGGGCCTCTCCTCCCTGGTGGGCTCTGAATTCCCATTTTTTACTTCATAGCCCTATGAGTCTGCTGAAAGCTCTACTCAGCTTCTTGGCCTCTGAGTCATTGTTACTTTTGAAAACATCATTAGCCTAGAAAGAGAAATTGGCTTCACCTATTGAGCTTCTTTCTCTGGTCTTCTCTGCTCTCCTGAATATTAGCCTTGGAATTCCTCAGGGCCTTGGAAGCACTCTAATACTTTCCAAAATAGTTTTTGCTTTTGTTTTTTGTTATTTTTAGAAAAATATTTTGTTTGGCTTTTCTAGTTGTTCTCAGAGGAAAAAATTGGTTGAAAACAGCTTTGTGCCCATCCACCAGATATATTTTTAAGTGGAAAGGAAAAAAAAAAAGCAATGGCACTCAGAAAAATGTCTAAGCCAGGCAATTTAATAAAGGAAACTTAATGTAGGAAACTCATGCTGAACATGTTGAATGAGCTGAAAGAACAAGTAGAAGACAGTGGGGGGATTCGGAGATCAAGGACATCAGGGCTAGAGGAGCAGAGGAAGGAGATGAAATTGTCAAAGCTCAGGAGCAAGGGCCACCAGTCTGGAGCTGGCACAGTGGACAAGCCACCCGTCTGAAGCTTGCCCAGCAACAGCTGGGACCACAGGGCCACAGAGTGCCAGATGCTGCTCAAAGGTGGGGCAGGGAGAGGGCAACCTGAGTCCCTGGGTCTCTGCTCCTCCTGCCCTCCAGTCACCTTCTAGTGCCTCCTGTTGACCAAACTTACCAGAAAGGCAGTGGCCAAAGGAGCCTGGGAAAAGCAGAAGAAGGCAGGGAGGGAAGCTGAGAGCAAGTAGGCAAATGACTAGACACCAGGCCACCTGGGAAGATACCTATGAAACTAGTAATTGTGGTTGCTTCTAGGGTACAGGGAGGTGGAAGGTTGGTGGACGGAGGAACTAGAGTGGAAAGAGACTTACCACGTGCATGCAACATGTATCCAATAAAAGCCAAGGCAAACCCTTCCATAGCTCTCATCTGCCACTGTAGCATTTCTCAAACTTCAGAGTATATTAACATTACCCATCATACTGGAGAAAATGCATACCCCATCAATCAGCAGTCTCAGGTGGGTCTCTGGAAACTGCATGTTATCAAACCTCTCATGTGATTCCGGTGTGCCTGGTCCACGTAGAACACATTTGAGAAATGGTTTCCAGTGGAACAGAATTCAAGTTCCTCCTTTCATGACACATGCGACCAATTCCTCTTTGAAACCATCCCTAACAATGACAGCAGATGTTGGCCTTGCTCTTCTCCTGCCTCTGATCTTCCTATACAACGTCCTCCAAATTCTCACTGCATTTTGTCCTAATCATTTGTTTGTATGGCCAGGTGTAGTCGCTCATGCCTGTAATCCTAGCACTCTGGGAGGCTGAGGTGGGAGGATTGCTTAAGCTCAGGAGTTTGAGACCAGCCTGAGCAAGAGCGAGATCCCATCTCTACTATTAAAAATAAAAATAGAAAAATTAGCTGGCATCATGGCATCTGTAGTTCCAGCTACTCGGGAGGCTAAGGCAGGAAGATTGCTTGAGCCCAGGAGTTTGAGGCTGCGGCGAACTATGATGACCACTGCACTCTACTCAGGGCAACTGAGTGAGACTGTGTCTCAAAAAAAAAAAAAAAATTGTTTGTATGTCTGCTTTCTTCATCAGCACCTGAGAGCAGAGGACTTTTCTTATTTACCTTAAATCCTAGCAATGCCTTGCATTGTACTTGGCACATGGGAGGTGCCCAGTGAAGTTGGTTAAATTGTGTCGCTGGTGGTTTTCAGGGAAAGGAGGACTCTGAGTCGGCCGAGGTGACCAGGAAAGGTTTCCCAGAGGGGAAATCGCCTTAGACAAGCAAAGTGGAAGGGAAATGCATTCCAGGCTGGGGAAAGGGAATACACTGAGGTACTAAAGGCAGGCAGGCTCATTTCTATTAGTGAACAACCCGGCAATGAATATAAAGTGCTCCTGTTTTTTTTTTTAAAGACAAATTCCCTAAAACCACACTCGGTAGGTCGCATCTCCCCGCGTCTGGGGCCATAACTTCCCCAGATGTTAATGAGTACTTCCAGCATTGATCAAGGGGAGAGAGACCCCTACGGGTTTATAAAACATGCAGATGACTGGTTTTTAACGAATGCAAAATGTCATACAAAAGCAGCATCCCGGGCCAGTTACTCATGCGTAGTGAAGTTCCCAGGGAAAAGGGAACAAATAAATAGGGAAAAAATACCTTGGCTGAAACCGTTCCTAATAGGCAATGGACAATTGGGAACAGCAGGGGTTTGTTTGCAGGGACACAGGAGCAAATAGCAAATACATTTGGAAGATATCAGCTTCAGCGAGATCTAGGCGGTACCAAATGGCCCTCTGGCTTTGTTTCTATTAGGGACTGGGGCTGTATTCAGCCCTTCCCTAATAGAATGTGCAGGGCTAAGCTTTTGTGTGTCAGAGGGGTTGGAGAGAGGGAGAAAGAGTTGAACATATGTACAGCAAAATGAAAACAATTCTAGAATTGGGGTGTTTAAAGGGGCCTTCTGTGGATCTCATTTTGATCTAGAAGCCACTGACGTGAACTTGGCCTTCCTTAAATATGGACAGGATTTAGCTTGACCCAGAACGTGTATTCTCACACAAACTGAAATTTAGGCTTTTCATGGTATTTCCAAATGTGGTCACATACCAAGTCACTGTGTTTGTGTTTGTAGGTGTGTGCGTTAAAAGGAAGAATTTGTTACATGTATAGAGTTTCTATCACCTTTTCTCGGCATGACTTCATTTTCTAACATATGCAAAGCTTCAAACCCTGAATGCAACCGGGGACCCTTTCAGCCCTTGTCTGCTAGACCAGCTCTCTGCTAGGGCAGTGCAGATGGCGTGATCTCAGAAGCGCTGGGAGGGCACTCAGCCCCCTGTATCCCCCTGCAACCCTCACACACCCGCTTAATGACGCTTGGAGTCCCTTTGTCAGGGAGCTCTGTCTTTCTTCCCGTGCTGGGAAATGGGCCTTAATTTGCAAACTCTCCAGGGAGAGGGGGTCCCAAGGCCTTGCATTGGCTTGGCGGTACCGGTGGGTGTCTCCGGCCTTTTTGGGGAGCAGGTTTCCTTAGGGCAGTGCCCCTCACACATTTCACCAAAGCGTCCCTCATATCAGTGGCGGGGAAGGGTAGGCCATTCAGTCCATTGATGACTATCAACACGTGCTCAATGCACTGGGCACTTTGCTTCCCTGACACGAGTCCCTGCCATACTTGAGGGCTCTGCTCTGTTCACCAAGACAGATGGTACCTCGAATAATAAAATGAGCTTTAAAATGTAAAAAATATTGAAATCATAAAAAGTATGTTCTTTGGCCATAATGGGATTAAACTTGAAATCAGTCACAGAAATATCTGGAAAATCTGCAAATATTTTAAAATTAAGCAATACACTTTGGAATAGCCCATAGGTCAAGAAGGAAGTGTCAAGAGAAATTAGAAAATTATTTTGAACTAAAGGAAATGAAAAATGCAACATTTCAAAATTTGTGGCATGCAGCTAAATGGTGCTTAGAAGAAAATTTATAGCGTTAATTGCTTAGGAAAAAAAGAGGGATCTCAAATCAATATTCTAAGCCAGTGGTTGGCAAACTACAGCCTGTGGGCCCCAGCCTGCCACTTCTTTTTATAAGTAAAGTTTTATTGGAATACAGCCATGCTCATTCATTTGAGTATTATCTATGGCTGCCTGCCTTCTAAGAGGCTAGCATTACCCTAATACCAAAACGAGGCAAAGACATTATGAGATAAAAAAAAAAAAAAACCTACAGACCAATATCTACAAAGATGCCGAAATTCTAAACACAATTTAGCAAATCAAATCCAGCAAAATATAAAAAGAGTAATACATCACGAATAAATAGCATTTATCCCTGGAATGCAAGTCTGAGCCAACATTTGAAAATCAGTTAATGTAATTTACCATATTAACAGATGAAACAAAAAAAATATGATCATTTCAATAGATGTAGAAAAAGCATTTGACAAAAGAACATTTTTAACTTGATAAAGGGCTTCTATACAAGGTAGTTCCACTACATATCCATTAGTATGCTAAAATAAAAGAAACTTACAATGCTAAGTGCTTGTGAAGATGTGGAACTCTTGGAGTTCTCAAACATTGCTGATGGGAATGCAAAATGGTGCATCCACTCTGATAAACAGTTTGGTAGTTTGTCTGATTTTTTTGTAAAGTTATCCATATGCTTACCATGTGACCTAGCAATCACATATTTATCCAAGTCAAGTGAGAACTTTGGTTCACAGCAAGACCTATCTGTGAATGTCTGTAATGGCCCTGAAGAGGAAGGACCCTGCACATAAAGTTTGTCTCATTCCCCTTTTCTCCTGAGAAAGTGGCATCCCACGCCATTCACAGTCACAGTGTGTCACAGAGCTGCAAGAGAGCACAGAATTCAACGCTGGTGTTAGAGGCTTAAATGGGGAAGCTGAGTTGTTGCCCAGGGACACGCAGAGCCAGGACTCTGTGTCCCCCCTCTTCCAAGAAACCCCTCTTGGTCTGATTTCTCCTTCCCCTTCACATTTGCAATTCCTTATTCAGGGATTGTCTTCTTTTCAAGTCTGTAAGATCTATAAGTGCAGACATCTGTCTATCTGGTTTAGCATGTTTCCCTAGTGAGTAAGGAGTGACTCTGTGCATGCATGCGTGTGAGTGTGTGTGTGTGTGAGAATGAGTGTGAACATGGTATATATACCATCAACTTTGCATGTCTTCTCCCCTTGTCTGCTCTGCTGGAAAGCACAGAATCCATCCTTTTCCCCTTCTGTTTTCCCCCACTGTCCTCAATATTTTGTTCAGAGTGAGCATTTACTCTATATTTGATGACAATTTGTTGATTGCAAAAGAATTTATGACAGAGCAGTGATAATCATACCTACATTGGTCTAGCTCTACTTAATTTTAAGTGCCTCCGTATGAGTGAAAATTAATTGCTCCTTTTTAGTATTGTACATTTCAAAGCTCTTCTAAATACACATTACTTAGCACATAAATTAAGTTGGGAGGCATTTTTGTCTGTCTTAGAGAAAGGGGAAGATGATCCACTTAGTATAGAGGAGCTTTTTTGATCAGATTCTATTTGAAGACATCTATCACTCCTCTTTCTAATGGGGCAGAGGAGAAAGACAGAGTTGAAATGGAATTCCAGCCCTATCACCTACTGACTGGCTCTCTCAACAAGTTTCGCAAACTTTCTGTCTCAATTTCCTCACCTATAAAAGCAGCATAAGAGAATCTCATTACTAGGGCTGCTCGTGTGCGTCAGGGAGATCATGTGGACTGTGCCTAGCACACAGAAGGCCCTCTGGAAATGTCAGCTTCTCTTCTTCTTTCTTCTCTTCTTTGGGGAAGACTTCCTGGAAGGTCAAGATTTAAAACTCTTCTGAATAATGAAAGGGAATTCAGATGTTGGCCTTCTGTTCACTTCCCTGGTTTCCAGAGTCCCTTCCCCTACCTCCTCCCCTGGGGAAAGTTAAAGAAACACAAGGCCACCATCCTCCAGATTCTTCCAGATCTCAGCCTGACTTCCCCTCAGCCCTGCCAATTCCTCCCATTTGAAGCTCTTGAAAAGGAATCGCTCCATCTGCCTCTATGTATGTTTGTTTTTCCAAAACATCTCTTATGAAATGCAAAGTTTTAATAACAGGGAAATGATCATTTGGTGGATTACAGAGCAGTAAAAACTAGGCTGGAAGCTGTACACACACCAAAATACCAGGCTCACTTTATGTTTATAGTGGGGAAATGTAATATTTAATAAGCCAAACATGCAGGAAATGTGAACCAGGTTTCCCTTTCCCTTCCTTCTCCAGCAGAAATTAAACAACTTTTACACACCACGTAGTCTTCAGTAGAGGATGCTAATTATGTCCCCGATGCCCTCTTCATCTGATCAGATTTTATTGTCTGTGTCAGGCTGCCAATTAAGGCATGGCTCCTCTATCGCACAAACTTCCCGAGCCACCTTAAAGGTTAATTGAATCATGTACATGTGATGCTCCAGTGGACAGGGGGCTGTAGAATTTCTTTCAGGTAGTGGATCTCTTGGGAGAACAAATAAAAGAAATAGTGTGATTGCTATGCAGCCAAAGTAGAGGCTCCTCGTTGGGGAAAAGTGACCAGAGACCATCTTCCTGCCTCAGACTTTCTTCTTCCTCTTGTGTTCAGCTTTTTCATGGCACCTCCTTCAGGTTCTTGTGAGCATCTTCCATTTCTGCTCTCCTCCATGCCATGTCATTTGCTGAGGAAGACAGAAGTTGTCTAAGGCAGGTACAGCTTGGGGACTGAGTCTGACCCAGGTGGCCATCTGTAGCCTGATCCCCCAATGCAAGAGTTTGACCAAAGACTTGTAGCTTTCAATGTACTTCCTGGAAATGCACATCATACTGCTCAGAGGACTATCTCCAAGAGCATATGTTTATGTGAGTCTAGGCTCCTCCAAGCTAGAAATTATGACCCAGACACAGGCTAAACCACAGTTCTCAGGATTTGCTGAATGAGTAACTAGAATCACAGAATCATGGGCCGATCAAACTGAGGTCTCTAGAGATCCTTTTATTCATTCCTCTTAGACTGCAGATGAGGAAACTGAGGTCAGAGAGGGAGCATGGCTTTCCCAAGTATACAAGGACAGGAAATAGAAGAACCTGTTGCAGAATCCTGGTCTCCCAAATGAGGGAAGTTCCATGGACAGGAATAGAGTTGTCTGAGTCTGTTTATGAATAAATGCTGTGCTCACCCACCTCAGGGACATCCATCTATAAATAAACATTGAAGGCGCTACAAATAACTTTGTAAATTCATTAGACCAGACTTCTTTCTAATTTTGATGGCTGACTACATTTCCCAGTCTTCTTTGCAATTAGGTATGACCATATGGAAGTTTTAACCAATGAAATGTTGGATGTTGATGTACTCTTCTTCTAGTTTTTTAAGAGAGAAGATAGGATTCCTCTCCTCCATGCCCTCTGTCTCTCCTACCACGTGTTGTAGATGATCACCCAGGATGATAACCTGAGGTTTCACAGAATCTCAAGAGGGAAGGAACCTGGATTCCTGAGTCACCATGTGGAGAAGAGCTGCCCAGTGGCCAGTAATATCAAAATTACATTGTTACGTAAGCAAGAATAAACTTCTGTGCTTGATACTTTGAAGTAGGTACTACTGTCTCAAAAATCTGAAGTATGTGGCATTGGCTTAGGAGTCTGGTGATGAGCAGCAGAGAAGGACACTCTGCTAGTGCTATGGTTCAGATTTTTGTCTTCTCCAAACTTCATGTTGAGATTTGATCCCCAGTGTTGGAGGTGGGGCCTAATGGGAGGTGTTTGGGTCATGGGGGCAGATCCTTCATGAATGGATTAATGCCCTCCCTCAGAGGTGAGTGAGTTCTTACTATATTAGTTCCCTAGGTTGAAAAGAGCCTGGCACCTCCCCCTTCTCTCTTGCTTCTTCTCTCGCCTTGTGATCTCTGCACTTGCTGCCTCCCTTTCACCTTTTGCCATGAGTGGAAGCAGCCCAAGGCCCTCACTAGATGCACATGCCCAGTCTTGAACTTCCAGCCACCAGAATTGTAAACCAAATAAATCCTTTTTTTTTCCTTACAAATACTCAGCCTCAGGTATTTCTTTATAGCAACACAAAAGGGACTAAGACAGCTAAGAACTTAAAATATTTTATTTAATTACTGAACTGCATTCAGGTAAGAGTAAATATCATTATTCTTATTTTTGCACCTGGGAAATCAGGTTAACAAGAGGTTAATTAACTTGCCCCTCAAACCACACCACGGTTGGTGAGCAGCAGAGCTGGGATGCAGACAGAGGTTTCTGATTCCAAGGCTCCTGCCTTTATCACTGACCTTTTCACTGTTAAGCCCTAAGGACTTCTCTCCATGCAAGTCTCCTTTGCTTGTCTGCTTCCCATTACTTTTAAAACTGTATTAATGAAAATTTTCAGACATACAAAAAGGTATAGAGACCATGGAAGCCCATATACCACCACCCAGCTTGAGAAATAAAACATGACAAATCCATTTGCAGTCCCTGGTGTATCACTTCCCAATGCTGTTTGCCTCCCAACCCTAGAGAGGCAGGAATTATCCTGAACTTGGTTTTATGATTTCCATGTAAGCCTTTCTACTATTAAGGCATGTGGATGCACCTACAAAGGGCACACAGTCTGGTTTTGTGGGTTTTTTAACTTGTGTAAACGGTGGTATGCTGTGTACAATCTTCTGCAACTCCCCACACTCAACAGTGGGGAAGCCTTGGATTATTCGTATTTAGTGCTATGTAGTATTCTACAGTGTGAATACACAGCAGTTGACTTAAGAATAATGAGGATAGTTTCAATTGCTGACTATTCCAAACAGTGCTCCCATGAACCTTCTTATATGTCTGTCCTCATGCACAATCCACAGTAGGTTCTGTAGAGTGTAGATCCAGGAGTGGCATTGCTGGGCCTAAGTGTTTCTGTATCTTCAACTTGACTAGATATTGCCAGATTGTTCTCCAGAGTGGTTTTGGCAGTTTACCCTCTCACCAGCATGGTATGTGAGTTATGATTGCTTCATATCCTTAACAACCATTGATGTGACTTCTTTCTTTTTGTAATAGTATATTGAATATTGAATATTGAATATTTTGAAACAGCATTATATTGTGGCTTGAATTTTTATTTCTCTGCATTTCTCTGATTACTCTGATTCCTAGAGAGACTGACCTTCTTTTCATAGGTTGATTGGTTGTTTGAGTTCTCTCTTCTAGGTAGTAGCAGCTCTCCCCTTTCATCTCACCACTCCTCAATCCCTCTGGGCTCATCTTCTCTTAAGAAGGCTGCTTCTGCAAGAGAAAGTCATTCTTTCCTTCCACCCCACTGCAAGTGCCAAGTCCCTTGTGATTTAAGGGTTATACTGCCAATTGTGCTGGAGAAAGTGCCAAGAGATGATATAAATAACAAATACAGGAATGTTACGAATGTCCCACAATCTTACAAAATTCTTACTTTCACTCTGGAGAAGCTTTCCTGATTGGTGTCTTTGGACCAGGACTATGGTCATATTCTTTCAGGGTTCTAAAGTTCTCTGGAGAAAATTTAAATTCATGTTTTCATTTTACTCATAATCTTAAGATTATATTAATATGAGTATTTTCTGTATCATCTTGTTTTTAGTACTGCTATGTGATTAGAGTGCCTACATTTCTGATCTTACGAACATCTTGGTGCCAAGTGAGACCACTGAACAGAAGTGGACCTAATGGTTCTCACTGCTAAGATGTTACAGTTCTAATAATAGAATATCCACATAATGGGTGGCTTAAAAAATTTTAAAAAAGACATTTACCGCCTTATATCAATAAGCCTGGAGCTGGTTGGTTCCAGCTAGTTTAGAGATTCAGTGTATCATCAGGACCAGGTTCTTTGTATCCTTCTATTCTGATGCAGATTGGCTTTCTAGAGTCAGCTTTGTTGCCCCATAGTTCCAAAAGATCTGCTCCGTGCCCCAGGCAACCCACACTCATATAACTAAATTAAAGGGCAGGAAGCCAGGGTGGGGCTGTGAGAATGCTCATCAGGAGGAAGAAGAAATCTTCCCCCAGAGGTATCTCAACAGATTTTTCTTTTTTGATTTCAAAATATTAAGGGGGTACAAATGTTTTTGTTACATGGTTGGCTTTTATGATGCTTAAGTCAGGGCTATTAGTGTTCCCATCACCCAAATAGTGTTCATTGTACCTGTTAGGTAGGTTTTTACCCCTCCCCTTCACCCCTCTCCCCCCTTCTTGATTTCCAATGACTTTCCAGACTTTTCTTTATACTCAAACTGGTCACAAGGGCACACCTAGCTGCAAGGGAAGCTGAGAAAGCCAGTATCTGGTATCCTTGGACTCTATGATAGAAGGCAAGCCCTGCTCACTTGAAACAAGGGCAGAGCGATGGCTTCTGGGTATGTAAATGATGGATTAGTGCCAAGTTAAAGCTATGTGCTGTCAACACATGCTGTAAAAGTAACAGTTTTGTGGTGGAATAAGTAGAGAAAACTGTGAAAGAAAATCAGTCATCATTTGTGACATGTTGCCCCAGGCAAGCCTACTCAAAACCCTGTGCATGCGTTCAGTGAAGCAGCATCTCCTCTTCTTTACCTGCCCCTCTCAACATCTACAGACTCATTCTTTGGTAGCATATAAGACCCTGGTGTGCTCATGCAATCCAAGCCTATGACTCAATTACTTTAAAGAAATAAATTATCACTGCCGTGTTTCTCCTACTTTTCCCAAGCTCCTCAGCTCCACTCCCTGGGCTCTTTGACCCCAGGTTCATGTTCACACATGAACTTCCTTCCAGCAACCCTCGTTCTCACCTGGCTTTCCCTCGCCACTAAGGTGTTTGTTCCTGAGGACTTCATATATGCCCCTCCCAGAGACTGCACTTCATAACCGGAGTAGGAGTCCACAGGAGAAAGAGAAGAAACTTTGGAGTTAGAAAGGATTATATTAAAATCCTGGCTCCAATATTGTAGACTTCAACAGAATAATGAGGTACTATTAGAAGTAACTTTATCTCAATAAATTCAACTTAGATGAAATGAACAAATTGAAAGACTCAAATGACAAAAACTGACTGAAGAAGAAACAGAAAAATCTGGAAAGTCCTATATTTAGTAAAGAGAATGAATTAGTAATAAATAAACAAACCAAACTTTCCTACAAAGGAAATACTACCATTCCCTACAAACCCTTTTAGAAAATAAAGAGGAAAGAATACTTCCCAAATCATTTTATGAGGACAGCATTACCCCTAACACCAAATCCAAGACATAACAAAAAAACTACAGGCTATCTCTCGTGAATACAGTCCCAAAAATCCTTAGCAAATTATTAGCAAATTGCATATAGCAACATATAAAAAGGCTAATATACCATGAAAGTGGGGTTTATGCATACAATGTAGGGTTAGCTTAACATTCAAAAATCAATCAATATGATTTATCATATTAACAGAATAAACAATACTATATGTTTATCTAAATAGATGCAGAAAATGCATTTGATAAAATTCAACATTCATTCATGATTTTTTAAAAAAATTCTAACATCATACTTGATACAGAAATATTGTGTGCTTTTCTCCTAATATTAGAAACATTGCAAAGATATTCTTTCTTATCACACCTATGCAACATTATATTTGGGGGTCTTAGCTAGTGCAATAAGGCAAGAAAAATAAATAAAAGACTTAGGAGTAAGAAATAAATTAGTAAAAGTGTCTTTATTTGCATAAAACATGACGATATACTTAGAAAATCCTAAGAAATCTATCAAAAAGCTATGTATATCCACAGAAAAACTTGTCCAAAAATGTTCATATGAACTTTTTTTCAAAATTGCTAAAAACTGAAAAATATGTGTCTATCAACAGGTGAATGGGTAAACAAGTATTCAACAATAAAAGGAGACAAATAATTGACACAAAAATATAGATAAGTTATAAAAAATAACATGCTGAGAGAAAAAAGCCATACACAAAAGAAAATATATTGTATGACTTCATTTTGTGAAAGGCTAAGCAAGACCAATCTAATCAATAGTGGATAAAGCAGATCAGTGTTTCCCTGGGGATGAAGTGAGAATTGGTTGAGTAGGGGCACAAGGACACGTTTGGGGATTATGGATATATATGTTCCATATCTTGATTGCAGTGATAGTTACATGGATGTATGCATTCATCAAACTCATCAACTGTATACCTAACATGTTGCATTTTATTGTTTGAAAATTATATCTCAGTAAAGTTGATTTTTAAAAATATTCTGTCCTCTGCATTTACAGAGTGGCCTAGACCAGCTAATTTATCTCTCAGAACCTCAATTTTATAAAATAGCAATAGTATTTACTTTGCAGATTTGCTGCGATGATCTATATGAGTATGATGGTGGTCTATCTAAGTATGGTACTTAAAACTGAGTCAATAAACACTCACTTATTATTAATAAGCGATATCTGAAAATTCAAAGAGATGAATCTCTAATGGTGGGACTTCAGATGTGACAAGAAGTGTGAAAAATATGTTAAGGAAGGAACTCTTGGTCAGTGTTCCTCAAAATGGCCATTTTCCCTAATTCCCCCAAACTAACCCTGGGTTTGGAACTTAAATTATATGACTTCATATTTTTAAGAAACTATATTTCATTTGACTCCCAAAGTCATCTTTGGAAGTAGGTAGATCATGAACCATATGACTCTGTAGAGTGCAGAAAATTAAAGTGACTTGACAAAGGTCACACAACTAACCAAGCCAATGACTGAGAGTATTTAATATATTACCCAGAGGAGATGGGATGGGGAGGGGGCTGTGGAGCGGAGCTCTGTTTTTGCAGAACATCAGAATGATCGCTCTGTTTGAAACACTTTACTTTAGAGATGAGAGTCCATGCCCAAGGTCATGGAGAAAATTAGTGGCCGAATGAGATGTCTCTAAATCTCAGCCTGGGTGCCCTTCCAGCAGCCCCTGCCTCCCTCTTTCCCTTGGAAATGGTGACGGACCTGGTATTTGCCCTTGACTTTCAACGGGACTTAACAACACAAGATGCTCTCCTCCCATGCATGTTTTCCTTGTCTTTTCTGGGCAGCGTGGTCCTGTCTCCCCTGCATACTCCTGCCGGGACAAACAGCTAGGGATGATGAAGGTCAGCGGACAGTTGGCCCAGCTGTTCTGGCCGGGGAAGATGCCCCGCTCTTGGCTGCCCCGGAGGGAGCAGGAGAGACAGAGTAATTAATTTCTATGCATATCATTGCCAGGATCACTTACTGATCCGAGGAGGGAGATTAGAGATGTCACCCTGTAAATTGAGTCAGAGCCTTCACCTCAGTTCTTGGCTGGCAATTTTACACGGTGCCTGACACGGTAACAAACACAGGGTACAAAAAGGCAGTAAGTCCCCTGGGTGATGGACGGGGGGAATTGGCCCAATAAATTGTTCCCTGTAAAAAGCCATGTTTCCCTCATTAAAAGGCAGTGAATTCTCTATTGCTTTTCATTAGCTCTGGCCTTGCTAGACACGGGGTGTAATTGACAGTGTGGTTACAGGAGGTGGGCCCCGAGGTGAGGAAGACAAAGAAGCTGAAGAGATTCTTATTTATTAAGGTGGAGGTGACAGGCGCCTACTTAATAAGTTTTTGTCATGGGGGCCGGGAGGTGGGAGAGTGGCTGGATCCTCTGAGGGTTGCTCCAAGGGCATTCGCTCCCCCCAGGGGAATAAAAGCCGGCCAGACTCGGGGGAGAGGGGGGGCCTCCCCACCAGGGCAGAGGTGGCCCTGGAACGCGGGGCCAGGGAGGCCACCACGGCTGTCACGTCCAAGAGCTTTCAGGGAGGATTCCATGAGGTCTCAACCAGGGTCAAAAGGCCTGGGGTCTGGTTCTGGATTTGTCACTGACTAGACCACTGAGAAACCCTGGAAAAGTTACCACATCGTTCCATGTGTCTGTCCCTCCATTTGAAAAGTGGGCAGGGTAGGACCAAGTGAGAGTTGCTGTCCGTGAAGGCACTTGAAGGACAAGTTTAAAACATGGCAGACACACTTCTGACTCCTAAACCATTCTGTTTTCTTAGTATAAGCATGGTCCCAAGTGTCTTTTTTACCCTGTGGGTTACATTCATTCCTTTCACTGTCATTCTGATGTTCACACTGTCCCAGGTGTGGCCCTGGGAGCCACGAGCTGGCTCCTGTGTCTCCTCCTCACAGGCCCCTTGATTCTCAGAGCCCTTCCTCACGTCCCTGCAGGATGAGACGCTCCAGGCTCATCCGGTACGTCTGTGCCTCCCACACCCCAGCCCTGCCTCCTTCAGTGGGCTAAAAACAAACCCACTCTCATGGGGGCTGTCGCCGCACATTTAAGAGTGAGGCAGGGACCACTGATGCAGGACTCAGCCCCACACACCTCAGGTGGAAAACAATGGAAGTCAAGTGGGCATGGTGGCTCCAGCCTGTCTTCCTAGCACTGTCGGAGGCACAGGTGGGAGGATCACTTGAGCCCAGGAGTTTGAGTCCAGCCTGGGCAATATAGCAAGACCCTGTCTCCACAGAAACTTTAAAAATTAGCCAGGCATGGTAGTGTGCACCTTTAGTCCTCGCTGCTTAGGAGACTGAGCCAGAAAGATCGCCTGAGCCCAGATGTTCCAGGCCACTGGTGCACTGTGTCCCCAGGAGCTAGGCGCACACAGGCAGGTGTGTGACACATGCCGAGCAATCATAAACAAGAGGCCACAGTCCCAGCCCAGGCCTGGGAAAACTGGAAAGAGTCAGCCACCCTAGATAGGGCAGACATCTGACTGCAGCAAGCAGTCAATCAGAGGAAAATCAAAGGTGAGATGCAGTAAAAGCTTGTGCTAAGGCTCTCTGTGCAGTTACGGAGGGAAGAGCACACAGTAGTGTCTTAGGGAGACTTCAAGAGGGAGGTAGAGTTAAGCTGGGCCTTTGAGGGTGGGAGGATTGGATGAGGGGGAGAGAGGGCTCTACAGGCAGAAGGAACAGAAGGAGCAATATGCACAGGAGAGATTCACACCTGTGGGAGCTGCAAGTAAATGTAAGAGGGGCTACAATTCCTGCCCCTGGTTAGAACCTTGTGGAACGAAGACAGAACCACGCCCGTGTGCAGAGACACGATCAGGAAGGCAGGTGGTCAAGCCAGATGAGGGCCCACAGGAAGCCGGCACGCATAGGCAAGTTGGAAATGTCAAGCCATGGGGAAAGCAGCCCAAACTAGCTCCAGGCTCCTTCTGGGGAAAGCTCTACTTTGCTCCTGTAGAATATACCAGAAGCCAAGTTCCAGGATTCTAATGAGGCTGGGATCCCCAGGGCTATAACTCCCTGAGCAACCTTCCTCCCTTCCTCCCTACTGACTTCATTCACCCTTCCCTCCATCCATCCAATAATTACCAGGTACCCATTATGTTCCAGGCCACGTACCGGGGCCCAGGAGCACACCGGTGAGTGGAAAGAGAAACGCCCTCTGCTCACACAGAGCTGCGCTCAGAGGGAGGAGCCAGGAGCTAGTTAAATCATCAGATAAACAAACATGAAATCACAAATAGGATCAGGGCCATAAGGACAAGGGCCGAGGGTCCTGTAGGAGCATAATAACCAGTGTAATGACAAAAGAGCAAAGCATGGATCTGCCAACTGAGGAGGACTTCAGACATGGTGCAAATGGGAAGAGCCCAGGTCTTACCTGTTCAGGAAAGGAATTTTGCAGATACAACCCAAGGACTCTTGAGAAAGAATACTTCATAATTCATTTGAATTCTTCCCAATTTATCCTCTTCCTGCCTGGCTGTCCAGATGATTGGGGGAACCCAAGAAATGGGATCCAAAGCCATTTTCCCATAGGAAAGAGCATGGTTCTCTCCACCAACATTCCTCTCTGAGCTTTCTTGTTCCCCTGTTCCTCTTGTTCCTCCTCCACAAGGATGCTCAGGAAGGTCACTCCACGCCTTGTTGTCCTCAGAAGAAATACTGGCAAAATGGGAGCCTTAAAATTAAATAGCATGGAGGGTCCAATAATTAATTTGATTTTATACCCATTGTTTATTTAATACAACTTTAAAACTACATTAAGAAGGCAGAACTGCGCAGCATAGCATGAAAATGAGCTGGAAGCTTTCCAAGTGGAGGCCAGGAATTAGCAAACTGGTCGGATGTGCAGGATGGCTCCATCTAAGATGTAATGAAGAAGCCACGCTTCGGATGGCTCATCAGCAAGAGATACTGTCCGAGAGCATTCGATTTCCTGATCCCTGGGCTGCAGCATGACCTGGGCCCCCTAACCAGCCAGAGTGAAGCTCCATCAGCTGTAGACTTCCAACGAGACCATGCTAGGCTACTCCTGAACCGCAGGCGGGAGGCAGGATCTGTGCTGCTTCCACATCCAGGTGCCATTTGCTCCATGTTGCTTGCTGCCATCTGGAAGGAGGACCTTAGAAAGCCACTCTGGGCTTCATCTCTTTCCCTCCAGAGGTAAATTGGGAGCTCTGGGAATGAGGCAGAGCTGCCTCGGTTAGCAGAGGCTTGGTGCCTGTGCCAGGCCCATTTGTCTGTTGTTGTCTTGCTTATTTGGTTTCTGCCACTTCCTTGGGTCTGACCATCTTATGAGCTTCCTGACCACCATCTCCCCTGAATCCTAAATACAGCATCCACCGGGCCCTCCCGTGCCCCCAGGACTCCCTGGGAGCTTGACCACAGACCCAGGTCTTAACCCTCACCTCAGTCCCCTCTGATGTCCAGTTGTGACATTTGACTCCTTGGGCCTCGATGCCCAGCCTTCCTCCTGGCACCTTGGACTGGTGGCTGAGCTGCCTGGGGTCTGACTCACCAGGTTCAAAGCCCTCAGCTCCCCCACAGCCACAGCCCCCAGCCTCATCTCACTGCCCTCTTGACCTCCTACTCCAGTCTCTCGGCCTTCCTTGTCTCTTTCTTCCCTGGCTTCTCACCTGCTTTCAAAACCTGCTGCCCCTTTGACCTGTTGTGGTCAGTGTCTGCCCAGAGCAGTCGTGTCCCTCCTGGATCCTCTAACTCTGCCACCTGACACCACCCTTCCCTTTCCTCCCACACATGCTCGACCTCAAGCCAGGCTTCAGCAATGCATTCTTCCCCATCAGCAATACATTCGCTAAGGAGTCCAGCTACCCCTGTGTCGGGTTAGCCCGACTGCTGGCCCCCCAGGACAGCACCACTGTGGGGACCTGGACCCCAGCTAGGCATTCAGGGCCCTGTTGTTTGGCAGCAGGGCTCCCTGCCAGTGCCTGCTGCCACCTCTCCTGTGGCTCAGCTCCCACATAAGCCAGCCCCAACATCCCATCTCCGCCCCTGGCCATCCTGGTGCAGACTGACCCATTGCTCCTCAGCATGTGCTCGTGACGCTGCCTTCTTCTTACCGTCCACAGCGTGTGTTCAATCCCCACCCACAGGGCCCCTCCCCAGGGAGGTGCATGCTTCCACCTCCCCAGCTCTGCCCCGTCTAGACCACCAACTCGGCAATAATATTTAGTCAAAACGGTCTTTTCTAATGCCCAATTTCTATGCCATCGATCAATACAGCTATAGTATTGAACTAAAATGATGGAAAATGTCATGGAAAACACTTGGCCAAATGATTTTTTCTGCCTCTGTTATAATTAGAGAACAATAGAAGGTCACATATGATCAAAGGCTACATCATGTGTTAAGGACTCTGATTGGCAAAAGAATTAAGAGAAGGAAGAGGAAAGTCAGCATGGGCTTCATTAGACAGGTGCAGTTTTGGAGGAGAAGACTTTGGGGGCTCTATCTTTTACCATCTGTGCAATTAGAGACAGGGAACTTAGTCTATATTTTTTTCACCACCTAAAATAGGACTGACATTATTGACTCATGCAAGGATGTGAAACTTAGGAAATTTTTATACAAATTTATTTATCAATTCATCTGTCATTTAAACATTTATTGTGTATCTTCTGTGTCCCAGGCAAGGTATTGGGCACTGGGGTTATAAAGATGAATGAGACACAGTTGGTCAAAGAACTTGCAATCTAGGGGGGAAGACAGACACTTAAAGAGCGTCATTTGTGTCTAGGGTGATTACAGAGATATGCAAAGCGTGTTATTGGAGCACAGAGGAGGGGTGTGGGGAGCAGAGATGAGATGGGAAGGCTTCCTGAAGGTGACGATAACTGAGCTGTGGTGGAAAGAATAAATGTAGCTTAGTAAAAAAAAAAAGGAGATGGAGGAGCTCTCCAGACAGAAGCAGCAGCATGAACAGAGGCATGTGTAGAGGAACAAGTCGGGCAGAATGTGTGTGTGTGTGTGTACATAGGAGAAATCCATCGGAGTTCCTAGAGTACAAGGCTAAAGGCAGAAAGTAATGACAGATCAGTCCAAAGATATGCAGAGTCCTCAGTCCCACATCAAGAGGCTGGGGATTGGCTTACTCCATAGGGAATGGCAAATCAATTGATATTTTAAGCAGAGGAGCAACATGGTCATATCTGGTGTTAGAAAGGTCACTAGGCCCAGAGGATGGCAGAAAGCACGACAGGAAGCAGACCTCACGGCGGGGAGATGAGTGCAAGGGCCGAGCGCGGTGACTCAGCTGAGGGGCAATGAGGACCTGAGCAGGTGGGGGCCTGAGAACCTGGTTATAGGTCAGAAGATACCGGAAAGGCAAAAGGATGGAAAATACAGAGACATGCACAGGAGCCACTTGGGACATGGTGACAAAATTAACTTCATTGTAACTGGAGTACCAGAGCACAGAAAATCTTTACAGCAGCAAGAGAAAAAAAAAAGAAATATTACCTTCAAAGAGAAGCAGTAAGACTGATAGCCGACTTCTTGACAGAAGCAACGGAAGCCAGAAGACAGGGAATAATATATTCACCATCCTAAAAGAAAACAACTGCCAATGCAGAATTCCTACAATGACTATCGTCTTCAAAAGCAAAGATGAGAAAAGGGTTTTCTGCTTCCTGGTGGGATATAATAGCTTAAGGCAGACCAGCATTCCTGCCAAGAACAACTAGCAGGACCAGATGAGACAGAATCATTCATTTGAAAGCATTGGAAATCTGCTGAGGAAATGAGGGCTGGGGGGCTAGAGTTCTGGATGGGGAGGAAATCTGGAGAGGTGAGCTGACGTCCCAGCCAGGAGGAGTCAGAGAAGGGGGCTTTGCACAGTGGCTGCTGGTGGGGACCAGAGAACACAGCAGGGCTTTTGGTGGAAGTGGGAGGCTCCTGATCTGATGGCCTCTTTGTCTCTCGAGCAAATCCCCTGAGCAGAGCCCCCTGTTGCAGAGCAGGTGGGGTGAGGCCCTGGCTTCCTAAGCCTTGTGATGATGGCTTTTTGGACCCTGTGGCTGCTGCAGCCAGGTAAGGATGGGGCTGGATCCCTGCCCTCTGTCCTGGCCAGCTTTCCTGGAGCCCAGGTGGATAGCATTAGTCCTGGAGCGCCTTAGTGGTGACATAGCTGCTCCAGTTTAATGAGAGTGAAGGTCAGAACCAGGACTGCGAGCACAGGACAAGGGCTGAATCCAGAGATGCGCCTCACCTGGGCCAGGCATGGGAGGCCACAGTTAAGAAAAAATCCAGAGACTTGAAACCCCGTCGCTTACTCCCCAGGTTGCACTCATGGCCTCTCTCATACGGGTGAGAGTTTTCACTCTGCTTCTTTGCTCATGATTCTTCTCTGCCTGCTTGGAGTACCTTCCAGACCACTTCTCCCCCTCTCCCTGCCCACTATCCCTCCTGCAAGCCCTACCGCCACCATGAGGTCATCTGAGTCCTGCACGGAGCCCATCCTCCTCAACACCCTCAGACCACCTGACGTTGGTCACAAGCTCCCTTGTGTGGTTGACACTAGGACCCTCCATGGACAGTTCCCAACTGCTCTACCAGACTTGAGGGCAGGGGCCAGCCCCGGCACAGGGTCTGCACAGAATACACAGCTGGTACGCAGAGGACAGAGAATGACTGCAGCATTCCCAAAAAGTCAATGAGCTCTCAAAGTCAAAGCAAACTTAAAATCTCAGTTTTTGAAGGCAGAGGTCCTGGCTTTTCATCTCCCAGTTCCCAGCCTCCTCACGCCCTAGAGTTTTGCTCACAGAAAGTAGTTGTTGAATGAATGAAGCCATTTTCTCCAGCTATGGTTATAAGTGGACTGGTCAAGGCTTCCCCTCCTCTTCCTTCTTCTTTCTCACCAGCCTCAGAGAGGACCCGGACCTTCATCTTGACTTTTAGGATGTGCACCCTTTTAAGGATCTAAACCCTCTCTCTCAAAAAAAAAAAATATATATATACCTCCCCATATACCAAAAAACTTTGCATGTGGTGTTTAAAGGTTCTTAGCGCACTCCCACCCCCAAACTACATCACCCATGCAGTGGCTCTTTTGGTACTCTGCGTCCTGTGGAGTGGGGTGGGGACTGTCATCACGGATCAGCTCTTGTCAGTGAGGGGACCAGAGGCCACACACACTCCCCTCCTGGGGGAATCAAAGAAATGTGACCATTTCCAGCCCATTCAAGTGCCACATGTGATTGATAAGCTGGCCATTTACAATCTTGGGCAAGTCACTGGACCTGCTGCCTCACTACAAAAAGAGAAAAATAATTAGGTGACCAAGACAAAAGGGAGCTTCCACTTGATTCCATGGATGATCAATTCAAGATCAATGAGATCAATGCCATATCCTTTGCCCCCACAGAGAAATCCCAATATTGAACCTGACGGTGGGGGCAATGTCAATCAACACTGGGCTCATCCCCTCTCCAGCCTTAGATTCTTTGGCCCAGGAGCTGGCAAAGCCACCTCATTCTTGTGACCAAGTGTGTTAGACTACGTAATGGCCAAAGATACACAGGTCCTAATTCCTGGAACCTGTGAATGTTACCTTATACAGCAAAGTGGACTTCGCAGTTGTGTTTGTGGGTGATTACCTTAAGGGTGATTAAGATGTGACTACCACAAACTTAGTAGCTTCAAACAATGCAAATATGTTACTCCAAAGTTCTAAAGGTCAGACGTCCAACACAGGTCTCACTGGCTAAGGTCAAGGTGTTGGCCGGCTGAGTTCCTTTGGGAGGCTCTAGGGAAAAACCTGTTTCCTCACCTTTTCCATCTTCCTTTCCAGCTTCCAAAGGCCACCTGCTCTCCTTGCCTCGTGACTCCATCCTCCAAAGCCACAAAGTTGAGCCCCGCCCTTCCCGTGCTGACATTGCTTGGACTCTCCTTTCTAATTCTCTTTTCCCTTTTTAAGGATCGCCCCCGGGGATGATGCAGGATAATCTCTCCATCTTAAGATAAGCTTTGCCATATAACCCGACAAAGTCACACATTCTTAGGGTGCGAACACAGACGTCTGTGGGAAGGTTATTATCCTGCCTGCCACAGAAGGAAATGCCAAGGACAATCCAGACAGGATGGAGACGTGTGAACCAAGGTTCATAAGAAGACATGCATGATGCAGGTTTGAGGGGCTCATGAGGAAGGAAACTAGGGTTTCAGAAGGAGAACTGTGAGAAAAAGGCTAAAGGGTTAGTTTCGAGGCAGAGGGAGAGCAAAGGGCTTTGAATGCCAGGATGGTGAAGGACTTTGCTGTATAAACAAGAGGGGGCAGGGTGTCCCTTGATGGGAGTGTGGTTTAAAGGTCGTCTGGATGTTGTCATGTATGTCTCTAACCTTATCTTCACTATGGCCCTGTGAAGTGAGGAGAGAGCTGCTGGGGACAGGTACAGAATTTATAGGACCAAAACAGCAGGACACTGAAAACAGAGAGAGGACAAGAAGAGAGGAGGAAGAGAGAGAGTGGAGAACAAAACAGAGATTAACCCATTCATCACCTGCTCCCACCTTTTAATTCCCGCTGAATAGGCCTGATTCCATTTTGATAGAAAACATGCCCAGCGCATGGTTCAGAAGGCTATAGAATTGAGAGCTATTAAATACTAAAAAGACAAGGTGAGAAACAATTTGCAAAATCTCCTCTTTTTATAGACTGCAGCGATTGAGAAAAATTGAGTAAATTCCCCAGCTGCCTCAACTGCAGTCTGTTTCAAGATTCCATCAATTTTTTACGGTACAATCAATATTTATGAATCCCCAAAGAAATGCCGCAAAGAGAAACCCAGCGCAACATTTTCTCAGTGGTTTGCAGAGATGTAACAGGGGGACCTAAATAACTTTTAAAATAATCTCAATGACAATCAAAGACTCTTCCATAGCCAATACGGTTTAATGTCGGTGTTTATATTAGCGCTGCTCTGCAGAGGGCGGGGGCAGGGAAGAGAAAACGCTGGGAGTTTAATCTGTCCAAAGGATGACACTTGGCTATAATAAGTACGCTGTAATATGGTACTTAAAAATTCAAAAGAAGTGCTATATTAAAAAGTCCCTGGATTTTTTTTAATGCATTAAAATATCCTCCATCGGTTAAGCAACAGATTTTTCAGTCAGATGGAAAAAAAAGATCTCTGGGGAAAAAAAACAGACAAACAAATCCACATTGCTTTAATGGCTACTTTAGGTTTAATATCTAAACTTATTTAAATAACTCTGAGTTCTCCTGCTGAGAAATATTGAAACTAATGGATTCCTTTGTGCATAAACTCCATTTAAATGTAGAGTTTAATTTCCCTTTCGGCTAAACCTGGGTGAAACTAGTCTTGAAATGTCCCTCTAAAATAAAGAAGAAAACCCCATATAGAATATTTAGGGGGATTCCTTTATTTTATTTAAAATTAGTTTGGGGCATTAAAACTAAATAGCCAGCCAAAAGTGAGCCCACAGACCCAATAAGTTTATGCCTGGAGCCCAAGGTGGGTGCTTGGTGCCTGTTGGAACCTGCGTGCACTTGACACCCACGTGAGGACTCAGAGCACCTGATCCTCCTGCTGTCCCCATCCTTCTCCTAAAGATAACACTGGAAATTCCACTGTTGCAGCTTCATCTCTGTGGCTTAAGGCTTTGGTTTCTGTTCATGCAAATCGCCTCCAGCAGTCACACTTCCCTGTGGCTGAGGGCCATTCTGCGCACATGAATATGCATAGCAGCCTGTGATGTCAGAATGGCAACTGAGACTAGAAAGTAATTGATGCTGCCCTTTCATTTGGCAGATAATGGAACCAAACCAAGGCCCAGAGATCGGTGTCAGAGGTGGGATGAGAGCCCATGTGTTCTGCTTCCCAGGCCATCTTGTTCCCTCTGCCAGGACTGCAGCCCACTCTAACACACAGGCGCATGTGCTTCATATATCCTGACATTAGTGCACGTGCTGTACACCTGTATACGCCTACACTGAGTGTGTGGGTTAATACATAACATGCTTCTTAGAACCAAACAGTACAGAGTGAGAATGTTAGGGTTGTCCCCAAAGGATTCCTTTAGCTGTCTTTTCTCAGTTGTGTAGGTAAAATGCAAGTCATAAAGATGCAACTTGTATATAATTCTTTTCACAACCCCCTGCTGCATAAAACAGCCACACCTGAGCGTGCCTGCCTAGTGCTAGGCCTCTATAGTAGCCAGGATAATTTGTGGACAGTAGTATCTATTAATGGTTTAAGGCTAAGAGGGAAAGAATGAGGTGAATGAAGGTCTTTAATATGTCTCTGTGACAAAGAAGAGCCCAGTGACAGATGGCAGGAGTCCTGGGTTCTGGTCTCAGTTCCTTCTCTTACCAGCGGTGAGAGCTAGTCCTGTATCCTCTGTGAGTGTCACTTGCACCATCTGAAAAATGGGGGTGATGACAGCAGTACCTTAGTATACAAAGGCAGGGCCTGGAGCAGATGATTTGGGGAAATTCCTCAAGCTATAGGGTTTGACTATATTGTATCACAACATGACAGAAAGCTAAAGACAAGGATAGAAGTTTTGCGGTCCAGTTTTAGCATGAGTGTACACTCTCTGTCTTGCACACACACACACACTCTGAGGTCAAGATCCATGTAACAGACTTCCTTTTATAGGGGGGTTAGAAAATGTAGGGGCTAAACATGAACCATAGTCTGAGGTGGTCCTGCTGGTAGAAAACCATGTGCCTGTCCTGTGTCTCTGCCTCTCCAAGACTACTTGCAGAAGAGCCTAGAATGTCCAATGGCTTGAGCAGCATGATTTGAGGGACACCACAAACCCCATGCTCTAAAAATTCTATCCACACCAGCCTGTCAGGAATCGTGACATCAAGTCACTCCTTTAGATAAGAACAATAAAAACTTGAGTTCAAATGCAGAATTAGTACCCAAAGGAGACATTGCTGTTATTAGCCATTAACACCTTAGCTAGAATCAATTCATCTGTCACCTAATAGGGGCATGAAGAATGCAGAAGTTTCTGCTAGAAGAGGAGAGAGGCATTAGACAGACCTCAGCTGCAATCTAGGAAAGAAAGCGCCAGTCTGGAATGACAGCTGGGGTGCGTGGAAGTCTGGACAGTGGGGAGGGTACTCAAGGGTGGTGGAGGGGGACCCTGAGGACCACTGCTTGCCTCACTCAGGGTGTTGTGAGGACTGGCCCTGGCTCCAGCATTGCCCAGGGGCCATGGCCAGCTGCTGCTCTATGCTCAGGGCTGTGAGGGCCTCTGAGAAGTAGAATATATGACACCTGCTTTCCAGGAGCTCGTGGTCCAGCTGGGGCTATAAACCATCATAAAATTCACTAGAAACTGGAAGGATGTGGAGACTCGGAGCACGGGTGAGAGGGGGCGCTCAGAGGAGAAAGCAGACTCACTGAGCAGGTGAGAAAGGCTTCAGGAGAAAGGCTAGCTGGGAAAAGGGCATCCGGGGTCAGGCCGACAGAGCCGGGCAGAGAGAAAGTGAAGGAACGATAGTGAGGACCCAGGGCTCACGGATGCGGCTCCAGAATGTCACACCAGTCACGAGGCCTCCTTTTGAGCTACAGTGTTATGTGAGTCGAAGGTCAAGACGCAGACTCCACCCACAGTGGTTGCAGTCCAAACCACAGCTGGTGAATGGTGGATGGAATATCTTCCCTGCCCGCCACAGTCCACAGGGCAGCCCAGTCCTAAGTCCCATGCTGTTAATCAGCACAGAAGCCCAGCGTGGGGAGTCAGAGCCAGAGAGCCCTTGAGAAGCTTCTCCTCCAGGAGTTCTTATTTTTGAAGCCACAGTTGCTTCACGGATCTGATGGAAACTATGGACCAATCCTCTCCCATAAAACACATGCACCTATGAAACACACATACAATTTCACAGGGTGCAAAAGTCCCCTGGAACCAATGGTTGAACTCCAATTAACAATAGCTAGACTAATTCTTTCGTTTTACAGAGGAGAGGACCTGGAGTTGAAAAGCAACGTGTCCAAGGTCACACTCTAGTTAGAGCCATGCCAGGACTTGGCTCCCCCTTTCTTCCAGGGCAGTGATCTTTGGTAGTTTGTATAGACCCATTGGAATCATTAGGTACCTTTTCATGTTTGTATTGATTGCCACAAGAGTGCTGTGACAAACCATCCCCAAACCCAGTGGCTTGAAACAACAAGAATTCATTTAGCTCTTGAGTCTGCAGGTCAAAGATCTAGGCTGGACTCAGTTTGGCAATTCTTCTGGTCTCATTTCAGGCTACTCATCTGGGGACCAGCTGGCCAGTGGCTGACATATATATTGGCCTCAACTGGAATTAGCTCCCCTCCGCGTGTCTCTCTCCTACATCAGACTAATCAGAGCATGTTGTCATCACGTCAGAGGCTCAGGAAAGCACGCAGATCCAGCACCATATTTGCTAACATCTCATTGACAAAGATAGTCACTTGATTGATCCCACTGTCCAGTGGTGGGACAGGTCACTTGTCCATGATGAGAGGGCACTGCAAAGTTATATGGAAGGGTGTGTGGCAACACAGAATGGTGAAGAATTGGGAAAATTATGGCCTTTACTACCGAGGACTCATATTCCCCAAATGTGTTATGTTTGCCCAAGGACCAGTGCTATGTCTCATTCATTCCTTCAATCTAGTCACCAGCACAGTGCCTGGCACAGAGGAGGTGTATTGACTGCTGGGTTGATGGATGTGAGCGCTCAGCGTAAATGGCCCAATCCCACTGAGATTCAGGCAGAGAAAGACTCAGTTTCTATGTGCTTCAGCCTTTCCATGGAGCCAACTCACTGTGGCCCGTGAGTAATCAGAGGCCTTGGGCCTTACAAGAGATGAAAACGGGCCTGCATAAATTTCAAGGAGACACGTTTGTCTATGGCATTCTGTGTCCCTCTAACCTTCCAGTGGTGCTGCTTGACCTTCTCACACAGGGTGTTCCTGCTGCACCCTGTCTGTGAAAATCCCCCATTGTGGTATCCTGTTCTAGCCCATTCCCAGCTGGGTCTCCCAGATTCAAAATGATCAGTTTCCTTACTACAGAGCTGCCAGTGCTCTCAGTGCTGGACTTTAGGAAAGCAATCTGGTTATAAACTGCCTTCGTACATGACCACCAAGTTATTTTTGTATCTTGTAGCTTTATGTTTACCCTCCCCCGCTCCACCTACCAGACTATGCACATATACACACACACATGCATGCACACACATGTACACATTTCTTTTCCACTGCTTCAGCCATTCTAACCCCCTGCAGATAGCCTTTCCTGTTTCTTCTTTGCTATTAGAAGAGGAAATTCTTATCGTAGCCTGCCCATGTTCCTCCAGGTTTCCAAAGAGAATAGGTCTGCAAATTGCACATGACAGGCTAAGGAGGGGCGTTAGCCCACTACATACGTGGTTACCTTTAAAGAAGGTAGCCCACCAGCCAGTTCCTTCCCACAAAATAAGACATTAGAATTCCTGCAGGACACCTTGTTGGTTAAATCACACCTGCTGCCCTAGCCATAGCAAATCCGATCCAGGTCTAGCGTACAACCTGAGGCAACCACAGATGTCCCAGGCACCAGGGTGTCCCTCAGATAAGCTGGTTTGTATCCTGCCATGCAGAGGTACTTCTGCTGAATGCTGCAAATTAGCCACTCAAATCCTCTGCTTGAGGAGACTGGTGGCTGATGAGGACATACCTTGATCCACTCCACATTCCAGTGTATCCTTGCAATGTACCTACAACACCAGAAGCATACATTGCTTCCTTAGTAGGTCTTAGGAACCTGAATGGTAGAAAGAGGGAGGTTCACAGAAGTTTTCTTTCAGCTTAGCTCTATACCTGCCCACAAGTAGTTCTATGTATGCTTGTTTTGAATATGTTTTCTTTAAAAACGAATTCATTTTACTGATGTCACTGAGTAGCTTACCATTGATTCTCAATGACTTGCAGTCCAAGACAAGTATCATCCGGTTAACTTAGTTTCTATTTTATGTAATTACAACACCAAACATCTCTCTTTCATCTTCTGCCTTTCCAGTCTGTTGGCCACAGAGCATGGTCATCCACCCCATAAACAAAACACTCAGAGGGCACCAGAATGATGGGAGACTCACTATCCTGGTCGGTCTGGCCTGGAGTTAGAACCCCTGCTGGGGGTATTACGTTCCAATATACAGGGCCTGTGTTCACACAGTTGAAATGTTTTTTAATTAAGAATCCTTTTTTCTGTCTTATGCATAAATTAATCAAGGTAATTATTGTAGCATTATTATTATTACATTGTACTTATAGAGCACTTACCTCTAAGGTGCTGCAAGTAGTTTATAGATTTTTTTAATCTAATGAACTCTAGCAGCCTCTAGGCAAGATGGAGAGCAGAGCAGGGATTATCAGAGTCACATTGTAGTTGGAGAAAATGGGTCAGGCCAGAAGTAGGGGTGGCTGTGGGTTGCTGCAAAATAACTCATGCAGACCCACGTTCTCCCCGTCTGTGGAGGTGTCAGGGGCAGGCAGGGAGTGGCCTGTGGGGTGGGAAGTGCTGCTTCTGGATCTATGGAAGCCAAGTTCAGATAGCACCTTTGGAGCCCAGAGAGCTCTCCCAGCAGGATGTGGGCTTAGAAAACAGACAGGAAATATCAGCTGCTCTCCCTCTTCTTCCCTTATTTTCCACCTGCCCTTAAGTCTGACCAGGTCCCCAGACCAGCCTGCAACTTTCTAGAGCTGGAAGCAAAGGGTATAAGGAGAGAGGAGGAAAACGTCCTCAGCACTTGGCATCAGCACCAGTGTGCTCTGACCCTGACTCACACCACCGTAATTTCACATGTCTCCTGATGCTCTACATTTCTTGGGAGGAGTAGAGCAGGGTACGGCACACAGCAGGCTCCATAGTGGTGGCGGTGGGGGGTGATCCACATGCTGATGGAGATGGGGGAGGAGACTCCAGCCCACTGTAATATGACCAGGGGGCAACAGGAGGCAGCAGCATCACATAAGAGCCTCAAGTTAAACTTCCCGTATTTTGGACTGAAACATGTAGAATGTGCGGTGGGTGACTCAGAATGTTCACTGCACACACGACACACACAAAAATAACAATAACAACAATAATAATACCAAGGTGGCGATCTTATAGCTCTGTTTCCAGGTATAGATCTTAACGTTCTCCTCCCACGAGATTGCTAGGGTGTGTTTGACTACTAGCATCCACATTGTTATATCTCAGCAGAATCTAGTGGTCACTCTCAGCATATAAGCAAATCGTGGTGCAAATGGCAACTGAAAATGAGCAAAGAAAATCCAGTGATACATTTGGTAATCATCAGGTCTCTGCCTCCAGGGGACTGTCATCCATTCTGTTAAGCAGGTCCAGTTCACAGTGATCCACCTGTTCCCTCAGCACAGAGAACCTCCTCCCTCCCGTTGCCTTCTTTGCCTGGCTTAGTCAACTCAAGTTTCAGCTTAGACATCACTCATTCATTTTATAATTATTCTTGACAATAGTGCCTGTCTCTTAAGGACCAGGCACTATTCTGGGCACTGGGGTAGAGCAGTGATAAAACAAATTGAAAAAAAAAAAAACCTTGCCCTCACAGGAGGGGCGGATGGGAGGACAGATAATAAAGAAATAAGAAGTTATCAAGTACGTTAGAAAGCTACAGTGCTATGGATGAACATTAAAGCATGGAAGATGTGCCATTTTAATAGGGTGGTTAGTGAAGACTTTTGAGCAAGGATTGAAGGAGGTGGAGAGTAAGTTATGCAGGTTGGGGACAGTATTCCAAATAAAGGGAACAGGTACCAAGACCAGAGGATGGCTGACCCCTTCAAGGGGTGTGGGGGAAGCAGAGTGGCTGTCAGAAACAGAAAATAACAAGTGTTGACAAGGATCTGGAGATTTGGAGACTTCGTGCATTATGGGTGGGAATGCAAAATGTGCAGCACTATGGAAGACAGTCTGGCAGTTCCTCAAAAAGTTAAACATAAAATTACCAAATATCCCTGTAATTCCACTCCTAGGGATATGCCCAAAGGAATTGAAATCGGGATTCAATTCCAAACAGATCCCTGCACCAATATTCATAACAGCATTACTCATCAAAACCGTAAGGTGGAAACTACCCAAGTGCCCATCAATAGATGAATGGACAAGGAAAATAAGATGAGATCAGGGTCTAGATGTATTTTTCAGGTAAAGATAAATGTATTAATAGTTGCCAATGAAGTGAGTGTGGGGTGTAAGAAAAGAGAAAAATTTAGGATGATTCAAAAGTTTTTTAACGTGAGCAACTGGAAGGATGATGTTAGCACTAACAAAATAAATAGGAAGATGGCAGGGAAGGCAGGTTTGGGAATGAGAAGATCAATACCTCACTATGGAACGTGGGACATTTTAAATGTTTACTAAGCATCCAAGTACAGAAGTCTACAAGGTAGTGAGTATATGAATCTTGGATTTGGGAGAGCAGGTCAGACTAGAGTTAACATTTTCAGAGACATCAGCATATAGTTGGGACTGGATGAGACCACCCAGGTGTGAGTGTGGACAAACAAGGAGTGTTCCCAGGACTCAGCCCTGGGAGTCCCAACATCAAGTGTTCAAGGAGATGAGGAGGTTGAGAAGGAACAGCCAGTGCAGCAGGAAGAAAACAGGAGAGTGGGGTGAGTGGGGTATCCCAGAAGCCAACAGAGAAAGTGTTTTCAGGAAAAAGAGAGATCATCTGTGTTCAGTGCTGCTGAGAGCTAAAATCAGGGAGGACTGAGAACCGGCAATGGGATGTAGAAACATGGTGAATTTAGGAGAACAGTCAGTGGGGAGGAGGGGCAAAAGTCCCCACGGAGCAAGCTCAAATGAGAATAGAAGGAGGGAAATTGGAAACAGCAAGTACAGTAGCCTTCTAAAGAGTTTTGCTTAGGATAAAAAAAAAGAAAGAAACAGAGAGTTGGAGTAGTTGATGGAGGCAGAAGTGGCGGGGGGAGGGAGGAGGGCATGGAAGTTGAGAAGCTCAGAAGCTTTTTCCACCCCTTCTGGCTGAGAGGTGCCTCTCTCTGGATTCACACCCCGACCCATGACCTCCATGTGTCTACCTCCCCAAACAGACTGCAAGCTCCTGGGGGGCAAGAAGTGTGCCTCAATCATCCCTGAGTCCCTGGGGTCTAGCAATGCGTCTCATATACAGTGGTGCCCAGAGGATGTTTGCTGGGTTCAGACGCGAGCATGGGCAGATTGATCTCTCCAGGAAAATTAGGGAAGAAGAAGAAGAAAAAGAGTATTCAGCAAGTCTTCTGAATGGGATATGATTCAGGTCCTGACCCCGGGATCTGCTTTAGATCTTGGAGGGGAAACTTTATGTCTTTAATAAACAGGATGGAGCTCTTAAATCCATTTTCCTTCATCTAACACTCATCTCTCTGCCACGGTGAAGTGTGGATTAGTGTCACCTGTAAAACCAGTGCCACTTGCAGGAATGCACCATATGTTAGCAGGACTCCGCTCTGAGGTCGACGCCTGATGCCATCAAAGGCTCCATTCCTTGGCCAAATTCAAGGCAATTGTTTTGAATTTGAATTCAAGCGACTAGCAGAAGGTTGCTGGTTCTGTTTCTTTCTTGACTTTCTGTCACTTGTGTGAAGATTTTCAGACAATGGACGTCTCGATGGAGATGCATTTGCACTTCCTTTTCCACCTCATAAAGGGAAGCAGAAAGGGTCCCACACTCTCCCTGGAAGGCTGAGAGCTGCAATAACTCTTCCTCTCCCTTGGCTAGGTGACAGCTTGACAGCGAACATTTAACTGTGTGCCAAACACGATATTAAAGCCCTTTACATGTATTAATGCATTTAATCCTCTCAACACCTTTATAAAATAGATTCTATTATTGGTCCTATTCTCCGGTTGAGAAAATTAAAGCACACAGAAATTAGATTAGTTTGTCCAAGGCTATGTAGCTTAGGAGAGGCCATCTGGCTCCAGCGTCTATGCTCTGAACCACAGCCCGATACTGCCTCCTCCTCCTCTGAAAGAGTCTAGGCTCACAGGAAAAGGCAACAAAACTTGCTTTTGCTCCCATCTGGTGAGCTGGTGTTCTCCGCGGTAAGGGCCCAGTTAGTTGGAAGAAAAGACCCAGCTCTTAGTTTCGCCTTTGAAACTAGAAAACTATTCTTTAGATTAAATATCCATCACATGTGTGTCCTCTGACAAGTCATTAGCCTGTTCTAAGGCGCAGTTCCCCACCCAGGAAGGGAGGATCATCTTACCTGCCCCTCATGAGAGTGACTGTGGTCAGTTTCAGAATGAGGAACAGCGTGAAAGAGCATGGCCTGAGAGAGTGAGACCCAAGGCCCAGGTCTGGCTCTGCTTCTGATTTCCATATGCCTAGGAAATGCTCTTGAACTTCACCAGCCCTCCTGGATGCAGCTGCAAAACAAAGACATTTGGCCTCTAATAGTCCCCCTGCCCCGCACTAATGCTCTCTATTTTCTGTGAAATGAAGAAAAACCAGGCATTGTTCAGTTTGTTGGGGTGCTGTACCTTTATGTTGTGTATTGACGTTACCATTGGCCATGGCACACTAGACCGTCCAGCCTGGGCCCATCACTTGGTGCAGCTTAAGGTCTCATTAAGACATGCATAACCCAATGAAGCCCCACCCACCTGTCCCCGCAGAGGCACTCTGAACAACTGGCACACTCAGGGGCCCCAAATAAGTTTTGGTGAAATGGGTTCATTGCAATCTCCTCCATTTTAGAAATCTTATAATTTTGGAGGAAACCTAGCATTTGTGGAAGACCTAGGGGAGCATAAATACATCTTTTAGTAAACTCAAATTGCATTCAATAACCTAGACACTTCAGGAGAATACCATGACCACATGGCTTATAGTTACACAAATTCAAAGTTCTGCAAGTCAAATTATGCTGCATGGTGTAACAGGATTAGATTATGGAAGGTGGTCCTGCACCCTCCCTGACATTAAAAGTGTGACCCTACTGGTGTTTCCATACTCACGAGCTGCCACTTTCTTGATTTCATAAAAACAGTGACCAAGAGCTTGACTTTGGGGCCACTGGTGTTCTGGATTGTTCTCACCTGTCCTCTCAGGAGGCTCTGACTCTCCCACTACCTGTGCTCCAGTCCTAAAATAGCAACTTGACCTTCAGCCCTTACTCCCAGATGTGCTCCTCAGACACTGTGGCCGCATTTCCCGCCTCTCCAGGAAGGTGCTGCTTCTTGGGTCATGGGCCCAGGTGAGCACCAACACGTGCCTGTTACACCCTTGGACATGAAAATCTTCCCAAAGCATATTAAGCTCCCCTGCCTTCTTTGCAGAGTAGAATGAATTCAAGTTAGACTTTTTATTTAGTGGCAACTGGAGATAGACTCAGAGAATGTAGAATGCTCAGTGTGGGAGTCTTAGTCCATTGTACTACTATGACAAAATACCTGAGATTGGGTAATTTATAAAGAACAGAATTTATTGTCTCACAGTTCTGGAGGCCAGGAAGTCCAAGGTCAAGGTGCCAGCTGGTTTGGTGCTGGATGAGGGCCTGCTCCATCCATGGTGTCTCCTCACAGTGGCATCCTCACCTGGCAGAGGGCGAAAGGGACGAAAGAGGACAAGCGCTGTGTCCTCACATGGCAGAAGAGCACAAGAGGGAACTCGTCCTCCCAAGCCGTTCTATAAGGCACCAATGCACTCACTAGCGCAGAGCCTTCATGGCCTAATCACCTCCAGAACACTATGACAATGGGGATTAAGTTTCAACAGGCGTTTGGAGGGGACATACTTAAACCATATTAGTGGGTTTTCCCTGTGAACGCTCAATATTTTCTGAACTGTAGAGCTGGAAGACCCTAGATTTCAACCAACACAGTGTCTCATTTCCTCTTTGTTGGCACCAGTTTGACGCTTAAGTGTTCTGTGAATGAAAGAAAGCATAAATGGGCCAGGCATGGTGGCTCACGCCTGTAATCCTAGCACTCTGGGAGGCCGAGGCGGGTGGATCGCTCGAGGTCAGGAGTTCGAGACCATCCTGAGCAACAGCGAGACCCCGTCTCTACTAAAAATAGAAAGAAATGACCAGGACTGCTAAAAATATATATAGAAAGAAAATTAGCTGGGCATGGTGGCACATGCCTGTAGTCCCAGCTACTCGGGAGGCTGAGGCAGGAGGATTGCTTGAGCCCAGGAGTTTGAGGTTGCTGTGAGCTAGGCATAAATGAATTAGCACTGAGCTGTAATTCACTAATTCCCTCAAAAGCTAAGAAAGTGGTTACTGCTGTTTGCCCCTTTCTCCATAACCGCAGACTACCATAACTCCTTGGGGTTATGTCTGCTTTCTGTAAGGGCCCTGTCTCTTCCCTCTCTGGGGTTTCAACAGCTGCTACTGCTACCATCCATGCCTACCTCTGGTGGCAACTTCTCTTTTCCCATCACCAATTCTAATCTATTGATTGCCCAGAGACCAGATAAACAATCGTCCTTCAGTGGTGCAAAAAGTAAGGGTACCCAAATTTTGAGACAGGACAAAAGAGGGTCTCCCACTGACAAAAGGCTTGAATTTCTGTGCATCAAGAGGTGAAACCTGCTTTAGCTGGAACTTAACCATTTGCTCATTCATTAATTCAATTTTCATTTGGTTCCAACCATTTGGGACAACTGAGCAGCTAGATTTCAAAAAAGTGAAAAGTCGCTCTAAAAGCAAAATAGTTGCTAGACTGACCCATAAAAACCAGTTCTATTTGATGGACTTCACATGACATGAATGGATTTTCAGGGGCCTCTCAATTTGTTATATTGTCATCCCTAAAGTCTAAAGGCAGAAGAGGGAACAAAAGATCATCATTGTTTAGCTCTACGATTGTGCGATTTTATGTAAGTTTTTATTCTCCGGATTTCTTTATTACTGATTACTTCCAAGGAGTAAATTGAACCTGCTTTTGAATTTTACTCATCTGGCATTATCAAAGTAGGACTGAGACTCAATTAACATTTCTCAGTATTGACACTTCTAATCAAGGTACAGTATTAATATAGTACTTAGGCCAACAATGTGTATTTTCCAAAAAAAGAATTGCTAATATGGCCTTGGTTCAATAATTTTCTTCCTGGGGTTTTTCACCAGAAGTACCTGGTGGTACATGGCAATAAATTCAGGTGAGTGAGTCCCTGAGTACCTGAAGCAGCCAGTCTCATGACTTTCGAGCCAGCTGTCCTCGACTCCTGTGCCTGCTGGCTGCTGTGACTGCGATAGAGTCACATCCTGATGTCTAAATATATAAATGTGCAAAGACGGTTAACTAGGACTTATTTGTGCCTTGGGAATTAAAAAAAGTAATTAACTGGTATTTTTAACGCATTTTCTCTTTACAGGATGATCTAGTTAAATGGTTCAGTTATAAGATCAGGGAATTTGGTACCTTTTGAAATAGCCCATCTTAAGTGGTTCCAAAGTTATCTTAATGGGCTGATGGCTTGTGCGTCGTCTCCTGGAGAAGCTAAAGGAGAGGGTGCAGTTGATAGGGGAGCAGGTGGAAAAAGACCCGAGGGCACAAGGGAGCAAAAAGGGTCACCTCAACACCCACCGTGGTCAAGCCAGAGGTAAGCAATTTACTCCCTGGTTGCAAGAATGTATTTAAAATATTATTTCAGATTTAGAAAAAAAAAATTCCTATCACTAAAGCAATTGAAATACCCAATTTGCAATATGTAAGTGATAAAAAGATCTCTAATTTCTTTAGACATCAAGGTCCAAATTCTACATTTGGATCTATTGATCAGTCCACACTGTTAGCTTAGGGGTCAGAAGAGTGCTGGGTAAGGTGCACTGCCCACTAGCATCTAAAATGTATACAATATGCGTAATAACACGGCCCTGGGAATAAAGAGAAAGCATGAGTGAGGCCAGCCTCCAAGATGACCCCCAATGACCCCACCTCCTGGTCTTCATGCTCTGCTCAGTCCCCTCCTATCTTATACCAAGGTTGTTCTACGAGACCAGTACATTACGGCAGAAGTGGTGGTGTGGCACTTTCTCCCTTTCTCAGATCGTCTGCTTTGGGGGGAGTTAGCTGGCACGGGAGGCCCACATGGCAAGGAACTGAAGACTCCTACCCACAGCCACATGTGTGATCTTAGAAGTGGGTCTTCTAGCCCTGTGAAGCCTTACTGTGCCTGCAGCCCTGGCCAACGCCCTGACTTCCTGCAACCTCATGAGACACTGCTCCTAGATTCTTGCCCCTCAGAAACTGTGTGCTCTCATAAACGCTCCGTGTTTTTAAGCCACTAAATTTTAGGGAATTGTGTTATACAACAATCTATAAGTAATCCAGAATATGCAAATATGAATTGGAACACAAATGTGTAGACATGTCATTAGTAATAATTGGATGGCCACTGTGGTTCATTTTTGCCCTCTCACATCTCAAGGTGATAACACACTTTGACCTCTGCTTCCCCCTCTCCCTCAAAATTCTGCTCAGGCCATGGCTTCCAGGAAGCTTGTCAAACTAGCCTCTGCTTTCCATTAGCTTTATTTATGGGGGGTGCATCCCATTAAGGTTTGTGGGGGCCCAGCTCATATGGCAGCTTTAGGCCTGATGCCTTAGGACATAAGCTCTCAGGATAGGGAAGACCTTGGGACCCAGAAGATGTCTCACTTCCCAGCACATTGTGGCTGCTGGACTTTCAACTCTGTGTGCACATTTCTGAGGATTTATAATTGGTTGGGGCAAGAAAGTATAGAAACCCTGCACCAAAGAACCCCACCCACTTATGTCTTTTGCTGCTATGTCACCCCTATAGACGGGATAGGCACTCCTCTGAAGGTGACATTTCCTTGGACTAGATACTAGGAGACAAGTGACCTGTGACATGAAAACAGGCTTTAGCCAAACAACTGAGAGCATCAGCCAGAATTCATGCAGGAAACAGAAGTCATTCCGTTTATATTAAGCAGATAATAATTTAATATGAGAAACTGATGCTTAGAAAATTGGTGAAAGGGCTGGAAGAGTGTCCTCTAGGCTGGATCTCCGGGCGTGATGCCCTGAGCATGCACAGCAATGCCCAACTGACCAGGCGCAGAAGGGGGGAGTCAGGAGGCCCCGTGGACCTGTTGAATGCGGGGTGCAGTCCAGGGCTGTGGAGGCCACTGCTGCCCTGCCACAGCTCCCCTCACTCAGCACCTGCGGAGCTGGTGTGTGCACCTGCATCTCTGCTTGGCAGCCCCAGGCGCCACCCCATGCTTCCTGCAGCATTAGCCAAACCCTTTGGATGATCGCCCTGGCCTCAGTCCCACCTTCCAAATCTCATACAAGTATGTCTAGTGGACAGAATGTCATTCTCAACCAGAACCCCTGCTGCCAGGAAGTCTTAGATATGTAGGTTAGAGCCTTCCAGACCCTGAAATTCAGAAAGGCACATTTTGAAGAGGTTGGAATTAATGCCAATGCAGACATTTCTAACGCAGAGAGTGAGCACCTAACACCATTGCCAGGCTTGTCTCTCATCCAGGTGTAAAATGATAGGAGTCTAGGTGTGCTCAAAGGAGCATCTGGACTGCAGAGGTAAAAGATGTCTTCTGCCCCATGGAGGTGGCTGGAGGTGGGCAGGGGTCCTCTTAGGGCATCCCAAGTGAAGATGAAGGAACCTAGTCTTACCATCTGCATGATCTCATTTCTGTTTTCTTCTCCCCCTTTTGCTATCCCCACACCTTTAATGATGTCTAATGTAAGTATTTCAGCTGGACTCATCTGGAATTAAGAGACCTGTGAGGCCACCTTAGGGGCAAAGCATAAAAAGGGAAACAGGATGGTGGCAGCAGTGATCATAGTGAAAGTCTCTCAAAGGGAAGTGAACCTTGGAGGAGGTCTTAGTCCACTGGGGCTGCTGTAACAAAATACCAAAAACTAGGTGACTTATAAACAACAGAAATTTACTTCTCACAGTTATGGTGGCTGGAAAGTCCAAGATCAAGGTGCCAACAAATTTGGTGTCTGGTTTCCTGGTTCATAGACAGCTGTCTTTTTGCTGTGTTCTCACAGGGCAGAAGACTGGAACGAGCTTTCCGTGGCCTCTTTTATAAGGGCACCAATCCCATTTATGAGGGCTCCACTCTCATGACCTAATCACCTCCCAAAGGCCTCATCTCCTAACACTCTCACCTTGGGGGTTACAATGTCGACATATGGATTTGGAGGGACACAAAGATTCAGACCATAGCATGGAATAAGAGTCAGCCACATTCTCTGCCTAGAGAACCCTTCCCCTGTGCTCATCTCCCGGGATAGAGGCTCAGCTTTATGAAAGGAGGGTTCCCGGTAGCTAGAGAACACAGCTCGGACTCCGCCCCCCACCCCCATTCAGCTTAGTAGCTTGGGCCCCAGCCACCTCATCCCCAGACATCAGGAGTCCAGGCTCGGTGTTTAAGGCCTCTGCCACCTCCCTCAGTGCCACTGGACTGCAAAGGGGAGATCCCTTGGGAATCAAGTGAGCAAAAGACGTCATCAGAATAGGGCAGGTTACTGTCAGGGCAACAGCTAGGGGTTCATCGGAGACCACGGGGGCCAGCATCCGGTGGTGGCAGCTTCGGGACATTCCTTGCTCCTAAGACGGTCTGAGGTGTCCATGCATTTGTCCCTTCCCCTCTGAGGTTAATGTTTCTTACAGACCCAGGCTCTTTTAGGGAGAGGGCCCCATCCAAACCTGCCAGCCGTCAGCATCAGAGCCTGACACTGGAGGTTTCACCAGCAGGAGTGGGAGGTGAGCTCTTCTCTGTAAGAGCACCCTGGAAGTCACCAGGGGTTACAAAAATGGAAGGGATTATCATTGAAATATAATTTCAACAAAGATGGTATAATGCTCTGTCCCGCTATGATGAAATGTGTCATTAAATATAGAAATAGATCAAGCACCTTCCCACTGAGATCCTCTGGTACCAAGTATCTAGGTGAGAAGCTGAGTAGCTGCGAGAGCTCACAAAATGTGAAGGAGGTGGGAGGGGAAAAAAATCCCTCGCTAGGGAGATATACTTAACTAGACTTATAAATAGCCCGATCACAGCTCGTTTGATTAATTTGGGGAAAAGGAGTAAAAGCGTTTTGCCAATTCATCAGATTTCATGCTTTCAAAGCAGTTGCTAATGTAAATATTAGCATCCAAAATGAACAAATTGTCTTTGGTAATTAAATGCCCTAATTTACAGGTTCCATTAGCAGAGAATAGAGATAATCTTCCCCTTAAATTAACTTTTCTCCCCTTCTCCCTTCCCCTGTTTCAACTTGATAAGACAAGTGGAAGTGTGTGGTGCAGGAGGGAGGAGGGAGCTTGTGCTCTCGTGCTCTGAAGACAGTGCTCAGGAAGAGTGAGCGAGTGCCCGCCCCCAGGAGCTCAACTCCAGTAGGTATGGTAGGGTGAGCTCTATACTTTGCAGCTGGGGTCCACCTTCTGTCATCTCTCCCTACAGTAGGAAGTATCCCTTGGAAACCTGCACTGGGGTGGGGTGGGAGGTGGTGACCAATGACCTGGGCCCTGAACCTGGCCCCAACTGCGAAGTCATCCTATTTGGTCTCTGTGATGCCTCCCCTTTTCAGAATCTCTCTTATCCCACAAAACTGCCCTAAGGAACCTAAGATTGTGCCCTAATGCCCAAACCCCATGATGCACTGCTCTCCATGAAGTGCTAACTGGTAGCTGCTGAAGGCTAGTCGTGGGGGCTTCATATTTTCATTGGGAGCTGGAGATTCGAAAACAAGCGTCAGAGTATGGGGGGAGATTTTCGGACAGGAGGGCCTGGCTTCACCCAACTCAGACTCAATTTCCTACTGTCCTATATTTTATTTATTCAAACAGCAGCCCTGTCTCCTGTGTGTCCATTCACAGGCTGGGGCTGTGGGAGGCAAGCGAGAGGTCTAGGTACAAAATTTAAGAAAGGGCAGAGTCTACATTTGCATAGATCTCAGGGCTGGGAGCAGCTGGAGAGAGCCTCTGGCCCAGCCCACTGACGTCTGGGGATGAGGCAGCTGGAACCCAAGATGCTCGGGCTAGATGTAGACCTGGATGGGTTCCATGGAGGGACATGGAGGGGACTTACAGATGGGCTTTGTGGTTGAGCTCTTTGTTCTTTAATAACTCCCCACCCCCAGCCCTGAGAAGCCCCACAGTGAGGCTAAGACCTCTCACTGTTCCCCCAGGGCCCCAGCACATGGGCAAAGGGAGACAAGCAGAGACAGCGGTTTTGAGGGGAAACTGGCTATTGAGAGGGTTAGGGGCATCAGCAGAGCCCTTGGCCTGGCTGCATGGGATCTCAGTGAAATGTCCTCATTCATAAAAAAAATAGTTATCAAGAACTCAATAGGTACTCACACACCAAGAACCTACCATGTGCTTAGACTGTTCCAGGTGTGGGTAAGAGATGGGGAAGCAGACAGGTGTGAGACATGAGGCTTGCCCTTAAGGCACTGACAGGACTGTCAGGAAGAAAGAGAAAGCTGTGACAAGCTAGCAAGCTGTGCAAGTCAGGACCTGCTGGGGGACGGATCCGTGGGGCCACGTGAGCAGGTGTATCAGTCAGAATAGGCTCAGTTATGCTGCAGTAACAAATGACCCCACATTGTCCATGGCTCACAACAGCAACAGTTTATATCTGACTAATTTCTAGCTCACTCTACATGGGCAACTGGGTTCTGTTCCATATCATCTTCACTTTGGAACCCAGACTGATGGGCATCTCCGTCTAGGACATTTCTGTTTCTCATGTTAGAAAGAAAAGAGAGAACCAGCTGGTAAAACCAAAGGAAAGGATAGAAAGTATTTTCAAATAATAATAATACAGTCTCCTATAACAGAGAAAGCTTCCCAGGGAAGAAACGGTGTAATGTGGGCTTTGAAAGACAAATATAATTGAGAGAAAACATTAATCCAAAGAGGCAGCGTATTCAACAACTAGAAATGTGGGCTCTGGGGGTAGACTAGCCTGAATTAAGCTCTCTTTACCTCAGTTTTCTCATCTGTGATATGAGAATACTAATAAAACATATTTGATAGTGTTGGTGTGAAGCTAAATGGATTAAAACAAACAAAGTTTTTTGAGTGGGGGGAGTCCCTGGACTATAGTAAATAAATACCTAAAATATGTACTAGGTAAATACCAGCTCTTATTATTATTTCAGATTCTGTATAAACCCAAAGTAATAAAGATTCAAGGTGCCTTTGGAGGACAATACAGTAGAAAACATGCTCCTAGAAGTAACGGAGTTACAGTGGATGAGAGTAGCCAGTAAGCCCCAAAGATGGGTAGAATGGAGCCAGATTATGGAGGACCATGGATGCCATGCTGGGAGGTTTGGACTTGACTCTGACTCACGAATGTAGGGTTCTTTGAGCCCCTCTCACTGGGGGTGACATGGTGCTTCCCATTAAGGTCACACCCACCCTTCCATTGCCACAGAGAAATGGTGTCTCAAGCTCTTTTGCAGACGGGCTAGGTGGACCTAGACAAGTTCCTTCACCTCTCTGGGGCCTGAGTCTCCTCCTCTGTGAAGGGAAAGGTGGGCTCAGCCATCCCTGTACATCGTCTACCGTTCTCCTCCACTCTTTCTCCCAATCCACAGTGCGCCTGGAGCTCTCAAACATTCCCTGACACCCCACCCTACCAACCTTTCACCCACCCCCTCCTGTCCCCATCCCTGAAAACCCTAGCTTCTTGTTTCCCAGGAAACCCTGTTTTGCCAGTAGCACCCAGAGCACAAAAATGCAACCCAAGCAGTCCAAGGGAGCCTCAGTCCCTCTCTCCACCCAGTGGAGCACAGAGGATCTGGCTGGTATTTAATTAGTTTGCAATATTACGTATCTTTTAAATCTTTTAATCCATTTAACAAAAAAAAGTTAAAACACATACACACAACTAACCAACTAACAATGGCCCCAATTTGTGTTTTGTCTGACTGGGAGTAATATTCATGTCTACATGAGGATGGCATGTAATTAACATGTCATAATCAAAATGACTAAGTTTGACACATTATAATCACTGCATGGAGATTATAGCATAGCCAGGGGCGATCCACACAGCCTATCTTAATATCATTTGCATAATGAAAGCATGGTGGCAGTAATAGCTTTTTTCTCTTGTTATCATAATTTCACCCAGGGCTGCAAGGGGCTCCCACACTGTCAGATGTTGCCTGTTAAAAGTCATTGTGACTTGAAGAAGGCTGCAAAAGTGACCCAGAGGCTTCCCCTTGGAAAAATAGCTCCACGGCCCGCCCCTGATGAACACAACAGGGCAATACCAGGACAAACTTCCCCAAAACTCTCCTACGAACTCATACCCAGAGGCATTTGGACAACCAGCTCTCCCCACGCCCCTTGCTTGCCAAGGATGCAAGATTCCCTTCTGATCAATAGCAAGTGCTGACGTTTAGACCCCAGGCAAACATGGCCAGATACGTATATCCCCCTAAGCAGACCCCTTGCGGTTTGACAGCTACACAAATGGGGTTCTTGTCCACCGAGGGCCATGATGCTGACCCTAGAGGTCAAAGTCAGGGGTCTGAAAGCCACACAAGCCAATCAGTCAACCCTCCTTTCATGGTCACAGAGCCTCACCTGGGTGAGTGCCTCATGGAACTAATCAGGTGAGAAAGAGTGTGGGAGCACCCCTGTACACACGGTGTCCCCTCCCCCTCTAACTGGCCACAGGTCCCATTTAGACCTGCCCTCCTTCCAGCTCCCCATGCAGCCTGGCACTGTCGTCCCAGCCAGGCATAGGTCTCTCTCTCAACCTCCACTGTCCTCCTGCTCCTTCCCCCTCACCTCCAGGTTCCCCTCCCCCACCCCGTGCTCTGGCCTTCCTGAAGCCTCAGCTAGAGACCTCCTTCTTTAACCTACCGTCACCTCTCAGACTCACCCGTGCCTTCCAAAGTACTTTTTACAATTATTACATTTCCATTTCAGACAATCATACTCCTTAGCACAGGAGGAATTTTTTGATTAGGGCCTGGATTCGGAAATAATATCCCTCACACAAATTTAAAGCATAAAAAATATTCACACTCACTTCTAACAAAGGAAGAGGAAAAACTAGTAACTTTACAATGGAGAAATATGGCAGATGTCACCTTAACCAAGTGACCAGTCAGGTGGACATCATGTACCCTTGACATTGTAAGATGAGAAGGGCACTTCGTCTCTGTGGTATTCCTCCTCCGAACCCAAAACCCCAGTCTAATCATGACAGAACATCAGACAAACCCAAACTGAGGGACATTCTTCAGAATGCTTGACCAGAACTGTTCAAAAGTGTCAAGATCATGGGGGGATAAAAGGAAATACAAGAACTGTCACAGATCGGAGGACACTATGGAGAGAGGATGAATAAATATACTATGGTATCCTGGTTGGATCCCAGAACTAAAACAGATCACTTGTAGAAAAAAACTAGGGAAATCCAGATAAAGCCTATGGTGTAGTTAATAATAGTATTATACAAATGTTAATTTTTCAGTTTTGATAAATGCACCATAGTTATGTATGATGTTAACTTTAGGTAAAACATTAGATCAGACTGGGGGAAGGTATATCTCTGTACTCTCTTTGCAACACTTTAGATTATTTAGACTCTATTAAAATAAAAAGTTTAAAAACTACATCCACAAAATTTCAACAAAAAAAATCTTGAAACTGCTTTTAGCAAACTTTTAGCAAACTGTCACAGATCCAATATAAGTAGAAGTCTTTGTTCCCAACTCCAGTTCCCCCTGGTTTGGAAGAGACCTTCAATCTCGTGGCTGTGACCCTTCACCGTAATATGAAGGGGCTGAGGCTCAGAGAGCTCAAGCAGCTTTCCTGGTGTCTCGCAGCAGGTTGGCTTAGACCCAGCTCTTCCAATGCCCAGCCCAGAAGTCAGAGTAAACTCACAGGAGCTCATGTCCAGAGGGGGCTGTAAGGTGGTGTCCTGGCCACCCACCTGTCCCGAGTCAGGGAACTGGCAATGCATACTTCAAAGCCATCCAGGACACCTTGTCCAGTCTTGCTCTTTCTCACGTACAGTGTGAGCCTCTCTCTGCTTTGATGGCCTCTTCCATGGCCTGTGCTTTCCTTGGGACCTGCAAGCTGCACTCCTGCACCCACCCGGGGACACACTTTATAGATGTACTTTCCGGATGTGGCTGGATGCTATTTGCACGGCCCCAAAGTGAAGAGCTTTGTTGCCAAGTCAGGGGCTGTTTTCCCCCTGCCAAACCCTCTCCGTTATTTTCGGGGCTTGTCATTCACAGCTGCCTGCCAGTCATCCGGGTCCTGGGAAGGAAATGAGGCCAAGGAACTCAGGCACAGAGCCCCCCGCTGCGAGGGAAATGTTGACTCACAGCCAATGCATTTTAACACAGGGAAACTCCCAGGAAAGCCAGAGGGCTGTGCCAGGGCCCCTGGGAGCAGGGCTTTCCGCTCTTCTCCAGGCCTGGAATTAATGCCATCGGCTCCTTCTGGGCCAGGAAACTGCAGGAAGGCTCTCCACCACCCTGGGCAGCCCTCCTGCCAGCCAAAGGGGCCACTGCTTCACTGCTCAAATTTCACAGCATCTTCTTACTCAAGGACAGCCTTAGACTTGGCAATATTATTTGCAAAGCAATGAACAAAATATCTCCCACCATCCCCTTTCCTGGTGCCTGGAATTCCTCCATTAGATATGGATTCCTTTGAATTAAGAATAGTTTTTATCTGTTTTGTAACCTTCTCTCTAGGGTTGGTCGCAAGAAATAGAATCCACTTAAACCCCCCTAAGCAAAATGGGAGATACAACGGTAACCTCTGGAGGACGAGGACAGTAAAAGCCACCTGGCCTCGTAAGGACCATGACTCCGTCTGAGAAGCTTCAGCAAACCCCTAGATTAAGCTGGGGACCCCCTTTACTCTCTCCTAGCTATGTGTATCTTCCCTTCATAGCCCTCAGCACAGCTAATACTTATATACTGATTCTTGGGAATACTTGCTTCATTTCTCTCTTCCCATTAGGGTCTATCTAGGCTCTGAAAAGTCAGAGGCTGTGCCTGTTTTGGCTTGTTGTCACGTCCCTGGTACCAGCACGGTGCCCAACACAGAGAAGAAGAGCAATGACTATTACTGGAAAAAAAAGAAGGAAAAGGAGAAAGAAGTCAGGCCAACTTTAACTGTCACAGCAGCCTCAGAGAGGAGGCAGGAGATGTGGCTAGGGTCCTCCTTCTCCTCCTAGGACACAAGCAGCTAACTTGACACTGGGCCACACAGCCTAGTGTGACCACCTGCCCTGTTCCCCGGGAGCAGCACCGACAGGTCACCCTGTTTCTGGCATTGTGAGATCAAAGCAACTTGCCTGAAAAGCAAACTGAAGTCTTCCATGTTAGAATTCTGTTTTCGACATTAATCATCATAAAGATCAAGTTCCCCACAAAGAAATCCTTCCTACTGTTGATGTTTGCCACCTGCAAAGGCAAACCAAATAGAAGACACGCACATGCAGCCGTGCCCCGACTAGGCGGAGCCCACATGCCCTGCACTGATTTCGCTCAAACAAAATCAGAGCTTTGATGGGATGGGGTCGTGTAAAGGATTTTTGTTTCTCTCCTCAAGGCCTGCAGCCCCATTCATGAAAGCGAGAAACTGGGGCATCACATGGGCTTCGGTTCAGCAGCAAGTTAACAGAATACCTGTTTTATGTGGCTTAGGCAAATACTCCCATCTTCGTCTCACAAGAAGTTAAAAGCAATTGCCTACCTAGCATATGTGACAACTGCAATGAATCATTTTTAAAAACTCTTCTTTGTGACAGAATTGTTTTTAGCAATAAGTTCCAAATTAGCATATTTCATTACATATTTTTAAATGAACATTGTACTTGGCATGAAGTTAATTCAGAGAACCCCCAGCAAGTGCATAAAAGCTCAAAATTATCTCGTTTTGCTTTGCGTGCACCCTGTGTCACCAAAGCCTGTAGCACAATAAATCCCTCTGATAAAACAGTAGATTGGAGATAAGCAATGATAGCACAATGATTGTAAAAGTAGAGAATCCAAACTTAAGTTACTTTAATTTTGTCATTCCATATGACCATGCAGAGTTTGTAAATATTTGTTTAAAATTTAAAAGAATGAAACAGAGTGGCCTGAGTGATCATTTAAAACTGTCCCTAAATGAAGCAGAAACTAGGGAAAGCCTCTCTAGTTTGTTATTGAAACAAATGCATGTATTAATAGTTCAGGCCACATGTGTGCTATAGGTGACCAAATGGAACTCACATACATGCTCTTAAAACTCCTCAGTAACGAAAGCAATTGTTTAGAACTTAAACTTACAAAGATTTGCTCAAGGGAAGAGAAGTATTTTATCACTGACATTGTTTAGAACTGCTAGCACGTGGTGATGATCAAAAGCAGATTGATCTCCTTCCAGTTAGTTCTATTATTGTTTTAAATTGTCTACAGACAATGCAGCCCCTTATGGCCTGCTTATGGTGTGGATAATTCTCCACCCTTGGTAAGCCACTAGTCAGGAGGAATATGGCCCAGGGTAATGCACTAAGGGACCCTGGCTTCCTCTACATTTTCTTTCTACCAGCATTAGCATGTTGACTTTTATCCTCAGTTTCTCCCCTCAGTCAGTCACCAGATGGCTGCTGCACCTCCAACCATTGCATCCACATCCCAGCCAGGAAGAAATGGGAATGGCAAAAGGACAAAGGCAAAAAACAGTTATCAATCAAATCAGTCAATTTTTGTAATTTATTTACAAAGAGCAAAATACACCTTTATTGTAGTTCTACAGTTCTGTGAGCTTTAAGAAATGCACAGAATTGTGCAACCACCAAACTTTGGATACAGAATACTTCACTCACCCCCCAAAATTCCCTTGTTCTGGCCCTTTGTAGTCAAACCTTCCCCCTAACCCTAAGTCCTGGCAACTACTGATTTGTTCTCCTGCCCTACAGTTTTCCCATTTCCTGAATGTCACATAAGCTTCTTTTCTGGTCTATATGCATTTTACTTCTTTTTCTTGCCTTATTGCACTGGCTAAAACTTCCAGTACAATATTGAAGAGGACTGGTGAGAGTGCACGTGGTTGCCTTGCTCTTGATCTTTGTGGGAAATCATTCAGTCTTTCATCATTAAGTTTTAACATTTATCATTCCTCATTTACCTTTTTCAGAAGGGCATTTAAGGAAATTCTTTTCTATTCCTGGTTTGCTGAGAGTTTTTATTTTTTTATCATGAAGCAATATTGAATGTTGTCAAATGCTTTTTCTGCATCTGCTAATATTATCATGCAGGTTTTCCTTTAGTCTGCTAATATTATGGATTACATTGATTGATTTTCTAATATCAAATCAACCTTGCATTCCCTGGATAAATCCCACCTATTTGTGATGTAGTATCCTTTTTTTTATATTGCTCAATTCAATTAGCTAATATTTTGAGAATCTTTACAACTTTGTTCATAGGGACATCGGTCTCTGGTTTTCTTTTCTTGTACTATTCAGAGTTTATCTTACTCATGTGCACCGACTCTTTCTTCTGTCTTCTCCATTCTCCTCTTAAGTCCCTCGAATGAATCTTCTAAGTTTCCGCACTATAATTCTAAGAGGCAGCCATGGAGAACAGATGGAAACTCGAGCCCCAGAGCCATGTGATGGCATTTTCAGGAGCAAGGCTGGCCCACAAATGTAATTTTTTATATGACTAAATTCATTAGCAATATTTTTAAAGCAAGTGATATCACATAAAAATCTAGATTTTTTTTGGCTTTTCTTGGAGAAAAAATAAAAGAGCCAGGATCCTCTGGAGTCGAGGGGCGGCTGCCCCCACCAGGCTGCCCCAAGTACTGCCAGGCCCCTTCGCCCACTCTCCGGGCCCCACAGACCTATTTTCCAAATACAATGAGTTTAGAGGGGGTGCACGTGCCAAAAGGGGTCTTATTTGCCTAGAAAAAACAAAGATAAACTGGGAGAAGATGGGAAACCAAATTTCTTCACATGAGAAGAGGGTAGAGGACAGCCAAGGAGGACCAAGGGTGGGGAACTGAAGAGGACGGAAGGCACAGAGAGGAGGATAAATGAGGCGGCAGCCGCGGGAAAACGTTAAGAACGTAAGGTATTATTATAAGAGGATTTGGGGAAGTTTTGCTATCTGGTATGTGATGTAACCAGTTTCCATTTTATTAAAAAGAAAGAGAGAAAGAGAGAGGGGGTGGGATGGGAGAGGAGGAGGAGGGGGAAGAAGGAGGGGAGAAAGAGAAAGAAGAAGAGGGGAGGAGGAGAAGGAAGAAAAGGACAGAGGAAGGGAAGGAAGGAAGAAGACTTCGATAAAAACCTATGTTGCTCTAGTGCTCCGTGGCGGAGGGAGAGAGAGAGTGTGTGCACGCACACATGTGACTGCACGAGACTTCAGGAAAACTCAGTTACCTTCAGATTTTACTTCTCCCCCTTCAATCCCATTACACCAACCCCAAACTACCACAGTCAACCACTGCCTGGTCCCGTACCTGGCGCACGGCAGGCATTCGACAAATGTTTGGAACACGGATCTGCCAGGCAAAGAGACAGAAATGTCAGAGCCACCTGCCCACTGTCGCACCTCCGCAATCCCCTTTCTTCTTCAGGATGCCCCTGCAGCCCACACCCCAAGGCCTGTCCTTGTCCTCCCTGGGTCAGTGTTAAAAGTACTGGAGGAGTCGGGTCTCCCTGCCCTGGGCAGCCTCCTCTGTTCTCTCCACCCCCTCTGCTCCCAGATCACTCGTCCCAAGGGTGAGAATGGAAACTCTCCCAGGGGACTTGCATTTCCTCCCTCGATGAACCCCCAAAGTAAACCCGTGGAACTCAGAACGTCCTTACCTTTGATGCAGGATGGGAGTGAGGGAAGGAGCAAGACTTTTAGCGATGGCTGTCTAGAGTGGCTTCCCCTGGAACTACACCCCAGCCTCTGGGCCCCACACGAACTCACCCATGGCCTGCATAGCCTGGCATGGCAGGGGGCAGGGAGCTTGGGGTCAGGGGGCCCAGCACCCTCTACTCCACCCCTAGCCTGGGCACAGGAGGTAAGTCTGCCTTCAGACACACCAGTGGCAGCCAATATCGGAGCGCATTTCTGACACAATTCCAGGTGCTGGGCCATGCCTGATTCACAGCATGGCCGTGTAATTTAAGTTGCGGAAAGGAACGGAGCAGAATGTGTGCCTGTGAGAGTGCCACCCACACACACACTCACCACCGCTGATGCTGATTAAAGGTTTACGAGAAGCAAGAAAATCGGATAGGATTTGGGCAGAATCCGACCAGTTTTAAGTTTCCCATCCCTAAGCCGTTAAGTCCTCACAAGCCGTTATTTTTGTCCTTGATGTAGAAGGGAGACTAAGTTGGGGAATGTAAATGGCAAGGCCCAGAGTTTTTGAAACGATTATCAGATTTGTATAAGATTTACTCTGCTCTTTAAAAAAGATCATGTGCGCACACACACACACATACACTGGTTTTCTGCAACCCCAGCATGCAGAAATCATCAGCAAACTTGACTTTGGAGTGAGCATGATGAGCAGGAGAGTGCTGCTAGAACTCCACAGCTGGGCAGATGACCTGGGCATTCCAGAAGCTTCCAGGATTGTCTTAGTCCATTTGGTGTTGCTGTAAAGGAATGCCTGAGGCTGGGCAATTTATAAAGAAAAGAGGTTTATCTGGCTCAGGGTTCTGCCGGCTGTACGAGAAGCATGGCGCCAGCATCTGCTTCTGGTGAGGGCCTCGGGAAGCCTCCTCCACTCACGGCGGAAGGTGGAGGGGCAGCATCAGATGGCAGGAGGAAAGGGACAGGGGTGGGGGAGGTGCCAGGCTCTTTCTAACAGTCAGTTCTTGCGGGAACTAATAGAGTGAGAAGTCACTCACTACCTCGAGGAGGGGACAAAGCTGGTCATGAGAGATCTGCCCCCATGACCCAACCACTCCCCACCAGGCCCCACCTCCAACATTGGAGATCAATTTTTTTTTTTTTTTTTTAAGACAGAGTCTCGCTCTGTTGTGTGCTCGGGCTAGAGTGCCATGGCATCAGCCTAGCTCACAGCAACCTCAGACTCCTGGGCTTACGCGATCCTCCTGCCTCAGCCTCCCGAGTAGCTAGGACTACAGGCATGTGCCACCATGCCCGCCTAATTTTTTTCTATATATATTTTTAGCTGTCCAAATCATTTCTTTCTATTTTTAGTAGAGACGGGGTCTCGCTCTTGCTCAGGCTGGTGGAGATCAAATTTGGATGTGAGATTTGGAAAGGCCAATATCCAAACCACATCAAGGAGGCTCACAGACCTCTCAAGGCAGCCCCACCAAAGAAACAGTGACTAGGCCCATCCCTCCAAATGAAAACCTTCCAGTTCACCTGAAGTTTGACGTCTATGAACTAATTCCTTTGTGTCTGGGGCCCTTTTGACCTCTCAGAGCTCCCTCAAAGGCAAACCCCCATGCAGGGTGCATTACAGAGGACAGTCAGAACGCCTGAAATCCAGGTGATGATAGTAGCTACTATTTCTTTTATTTTAGCACTCAGTGCTAACTTTGGCACTCTGGCCAACAGCCGTACACTCTCTTCTGACACTCTGCCAGTCCTGCCACAGCCCCATGCTGTCCATTCCCTTCCCTGGCAAACTCGTGGACAAGTTGACTTGTCATTGCCATCTGCCCCTCCTCACCCTACGCTCTCTCCACAACCCACTCTACTGAGGCACTGCCTACACAAGTCCCCAAAACCACTCCTGTCAGTGATGTCTTTAGCTAAGCCAAATAAATCTGCAAAGAAAAATTAAATATTTCCCTAAAACTTCAGGGAAATATTTAAGAAGAAAAGAAAGCCTTTCAGAAGTTCCTGGAGAAATAAGAAATGTCTATTTCCACAACAAAGTTTGATTAGAAATTGTAAGAAGCTAGAGGTAGTTTTGACAACCAGTGGAGGTGGTCAGATAATACTCATGAACTTAATCAGGTTTAGCAAAGCAGTGACAGAAATGCAAATCTAAGGTTGCCTCTGAATAGCTTGGCTGGCAGAGTAAAACCTACAGGCTGAATTAATTTTTTCCTCTCAGATTAAAGCTGCAACTTCTCTAGGTTGAAGGCAGAGGTATAAAGTCAGAGGCTTCAGAAGTTGTTGGAAAATGACAAGTCAATCCCTCGCTAAATGATCCAGAGGCAACTTCAGACTCCTATTTCTGTCTCTCCCTCTCTAAGTCTGACTCTTTTAACTGGCATTTTCGGCTTGCACCTTGGTAATTCCAGCAAGCCAGGGCTATACATGGGCAAGCATAATTTATTACACCGTCAGATTCCACTCTTTTGTCACAGTCCCCCTTGTCATTGTGAATTTCCAAAGCAACCTGAGGGTGAGCACAGTTAGCCCTCCTGAAGTTGACTTTCAGCCCGTAGTTTTTTATAACTATAATGTCAGATGACTTTCACCCTACACGGGTAATGCTATGCTAGGTGCAGGATTCTGGAGTCAGTCCTCCTGGGTGTGAGCCCTACCTCCACCACTTGCTAACTGAGTTATCTTGGGCAAGTTCTGTCATCTCTCAGAGCTTTAGTTTCCCCATCTATAGAATTATGACAACAATAATTATATAATTATAATATCATTGTAATTAGATTATTATAATAATATAACCTGATGAGGTTGCTGAGAGGATGAACTGAGATAGAGCATGAAACTATCTGGTGCCCTGTCTGGGGCAAATAAATAATCAGTAAACAGAAGCTATTATTATTACTAGAAGTTTCTTGGTCAGAGGTATCTGAGTTAGCAATATTTGAATCTATGGTGTTTGAGTTCATGCCTCATATATACAAAGTGTTGGCCAGGAAATATTTGATCATGTCTGTGATCGTACATTCACAGGACTTCACCTCGCCCTCTTCGGTTGCTGGCGACCTTGCTCTCCCTGAATTCCTGCTCAGGGAGAAGAACAGGACTCCTGGGACTGAGGAATGGCAACCCCTTCAAAGAACCCAGAGCTAGAAACCCAGGGCTCAGACTGCACCATGTTGTACAGCAGACCTCCAGAACTCTATCATCTTGCATAACTGAAAATTTAGACCATTGAACAACAATTGCTCATTTCCCCTCCCCCTGCTCCCCAATAATCACTACTACTCTTTGCTTCCATGAGTTTGGCTATTTTAGGTACCTTGTATGAGAAGAACCATGTGGTATTTGTGTTTCTGTGTCTGGCTTATTTCACCTACCATAATGTCCTCCAGGTTCATCTATGTTATTGCATATGGTAGGATTTTCTTCCTTTCCAAGGCTAAATAATATTCCATTGTATGTGTACATGCACCACATTTTATGTATCCATTCATCCACTGATGGCCATTTAGGTTGTTTCTGTATTTGGGCTACTGTGAATAATGTCCAGCACCCATCTTTGTGAATAAAGTTTTATTGGAACAGAGCCACATGCATTCATCTACATATAGTCGTCTATGGCTGGTTTCATGTGGCAATGGCACTATTGAAAAGCTGCTTTAGAGATCGTCTGGCCTGCAAAGCCTAAAATGTTTCCTATCTGGCACTTTACACAAAAAGTTTGACAGCTCCCACTCTAAACCCTTGTTCTGAGCCGTAGCTTCCCCCTTCTTGTGCAAGCCCCTTCCTAGCGCCTTCTGATGCAGAAGTCATTGCTGAAAAGAGCCACTCACCTTCTATTTAAGTATGTGGTGCTTTGATAAGGATGGTTTTATTTATTCGTCCACCACTAGCCACCACTTCTTGAACAGGCTAGTTTGGCTTAAGGTAGACTTACGTGACTGACCAACGACTGTGACCCCTTAGCTGACTTTCCCAGTGTGCTGTCTTGGACCTTCTCCATTACGATCACCTAGGATACTTGTCACAAATGTGGACTCCCAGGTCCCACCCCAGACTTTCAGAATCTGGATCCCTTAGTTGGGGCCCAGGAAACTCCATTATAATAAAAACAATAACAATACTCCTGTAGGTGGATCTTAAATCCATTGAAAATTGAATGCAAGAAATATAAGGTGAGAATCTTTGTTCTTGCCTTCTGAGGTTGTCTTATTCAAATGTAGCCCTCCCTTACACAATGTCTGACACATAGAAAGTGTCTACTCGCTTGCTACATTTTGAAAGAGCTTTTGCTGAATATGTGTTCTTGCAGTGTTGCCTGCAAACCACAGCTTGTCAGCAGAGCCCACTTTGCCCCTTGACTGACATTATAGTATCAGAGATGCTTTTATTTTTGTTTAGTCAATTTCCCATGGTCAATGGCTCCTAACACTTCAGTTTTAAGGTTTTCTGCCTCCAAGACCTCAGTCAAATTGCCGATTATCTATAAACATACAAATTCACTGGGAAAGTCTGTCACTTAAAAGGCTCTTCTGGTTGGGCTCAGTGGCTCACGCCTGTAATCCTAGCACTTTGGGAAGCCAAAGGGGAGGATCGCTTGAGCCCAGGAGTTCGAGACCAGCCTGGGCAAAAGTGATAACCCCATCTCTACAAAAAAAAAATTTTTTTTTAATTAGCCAGGCATGGCAGTGCACATTTGCAGTCCCAGCTACTTGGGAGGCTGAGGCTGGAGGATCGCTTAAGCCCAGGAGTTTGAAGTTGCAGTGAGCCATGATGATACCACTGCACTCTAGCCTGGGCAACAGAGTGAGACACTGTCTCAAAAGAAAAAAAACAAAAAAGGGCTCTTCTGTAAGACGAACAGTTCCTCCTCTAATTTGTCACTTGAATTAAAGAGGGCTTTTCCTATATGGGGGTCCCTGAAGGACAGCTGCCTTTGATGACAAGGATGGAAGCAACATCCTTTGGCTGCAAGAAATGCTCATTCAGCTCCAGTCCTCCCATTGCTCAGGGTCTCTCCCCGCACAGATCAAGGCCAGGACCCCTCGTGGGGAGACCCAGACAGGGGAACCATCTTGGCCCAGGTCACCCAAGGAATCTCAAAGCCAGAGAAAGAATAGAAGTTCAGACACCTCTGGGCCTTGGTCCCCTTCGTCACCACAGCTAGCCTTGCCGGACAGACAGACTATGTTCTCCAGACAACCTTCTTAGTTGCTTATACCACCCAGACCACATAGCCCAATTATGTACTTGGAATTCATGGTCACGTGGTTTCCAGTAAAATGAAAAGAGAAGAAAATCATGAAATTCCTCTAATTCATCTGCATCCCTTACCCCAAGTGTGCACACGTGCACACACTCACACACACACATATCCAGCCTTACCTAAGGTCCACTTCTAAGGAAGAGGATCTCCTTTTCCCTGGGAGGCCAATCCATCCATCTGTGTTCTAGATACCTGTATTAACTAGGTCGTTTATTTTCTGCATTCTGATGCCTTGACACCTGGGGCCTTGCTGACTGGAACTGCCCTTCCCAGGGTTAGCCAATCTCTAGGACTAAAGCCATGGCCTCAAGACAGTAAACAGCTTGCCAGTGAGTGCTTTTCAAATGCAAACCAGCCGATCTAGAGTCTACATCCCCATCCCTCCATCCCTCTCCCTTGCCCTAATCACCCAGGGCTATCTATGTACTAGACCAGCGTCCCCAACCTTTTTGGCACCAGGGACCATTTTCATGGAAGACAATATTTCTGGACCGGGCAGGGTGGGGGATGGTTTCAGGATTATTCAAGTGCATTATATTTATTGTGGACTTTATTTCTGTTATTATTACATTGTAATATATAATGAAATAACTATACAACTCACTATAGGTTGGGGACTCCAGTGCTAGGCAACTAGGAGCAGCCCTAATGCTCCCGATCTCACTGAGATTATTCTAACTAGCCAGTCCTAAACCTGCGCGCCCTGCCTCAGCGTCCCTTCCACAGAAACCCCAGTAAAGGACCTTGCCTGCGGTTTCCCCTCTCCCTCTGCCTTCGGACCGACCCTGGTGCTTTCCCAGGTGGCTCCAATGCACGGCGTGTCCCCTCCTCTTGGGAACTCGGAGTAACAAACTGCCTTTTCAAAGACAATCATCTCCTGATCTGCTGGCCTTACTATACCTGAAATTTTCTTTCACTACACTGTATTTTAAAACATCATCTCTCACCGTCTACCAGGCACCTTGGTCCATACAGTCCTTCTCTCCCATTCTGCATCTTAAGCCCCTCAAAGCCCTACTGGCTGCAAAATCAATGTGTCGCAGTAGATCCCAGTGTCTGTCTGCATTATGATGACATCTTCAATGGTTTTACCATTAGCCTAAGGAAGTCCTCCAAGGTGGGAACTTCAGCCCTGATCAAAGTAGATTTTAGGAGAAGATAAGGCTCTTTAGTTCATCCTAAATATTGCTGGGAGATTGGGAGATGTATGTGTGCGCACACACACACGTATACACAATCACAAGTGCTATTGTGTTTGGAAAGAACAGGGGTGTTCAAAGCCACACCCCAAACAAGAGCATACATTTTCATTCCTCATTCGAAGGACTCCCCTACCTGTGGAATGCCCAAGCACTCGCCACACCAGCTTTCAAAGCAGATGGGTATTTACTGCGTGCAAATGTTACATTGACTTTGGAATGCTCTCACATGTGCTCTTGTGGATTAATGAGCTCCTAATATTGTGATAATAATCTTTTTCCATAAATATGCATAGTCAGCTTTTAAAAGTGTCACGTGCAATAATTATTAGCTGTCTGGGTGCTAATCGCTTTGGGAAAATATTTACATGCGTGTGAAACGGAACCTGTGTTTGCTTTGTTAAATGCACCGCAGCGCAGCAAGCCCAGAGCAATTACCAGCCTGACTGAAAGGGACTCGGGTGCCAGGGAGCTAGGGCTGAGGAATGGGTTTCTGCCAGTTACCTGGGGTCTTGTCCAGCTTCAAAACCTCACTCACAAAGGCGTGTGAAATGCTTGGTTGGATTTAGTTCAATCAAAATCCCGCGAGGACCTACTATGTGTAAGATATTTTAGAAAGAGCACCATCTTTGAAGCTAGAGTGAGCTTAAGTCCTAGTACTTTGTGACTTTGAGTAAGTCATTTAACTTCCCTGGACCTCAGTGTGCTCATCTGGAAAGTGGGCTAATATCCACTTCCTAAGGTTGTTGGGAGGTTTAAAAAACACACATAAAGTACCTAGCACAAAGCCTGGCACGTGTGAAGCCTTCAGAAAATGTTAGCTCTTCTCTCTTCTCCTACACACACCACGGGGAACACACGGATGAAGAACGGAGAGCCCCCACCCTCCCGGGCCTCCCAAGCCAAGCACCCATAGGACTAATTCAAGGGGAGCTTGATGAAAGATGTGCTACTAATTGGTGGGGATGCAGAGGTAGGAGAGATATCATCTAATTAGGGAGACATCAAGAGTGGGCTCCAATCTTTGAGGGGACCTGGCCTTGCCCATGGCGTGCATGGTTTGGGGACCCACCCGTATCCACATTGTCCCCTCCCAGATGCCGGAAATGTCCACCTTCCTCAGCTCGTTTTGGTGGAATATTACACCTTCCTTTTATACCTCCTGGGCCTGGGGAAGGTGGGACCGTGAGCCCCTAATACTTCAGGGTAAGTAAATGTTTCCGGTGTATAGGGCAACAGGATAAAGGGGGCTGAGACTGGGAAGAGGGTGAGTTTAAAAGGCATTAAAAGAGGAGATGAGGGAAAGAAAACATGGAAGGTCAGGCTGCTCCCGCTTTTCCCTTCCCTCCTTTGCTGGGCTGGAGGGGGAAGTCTCTGCAGTAGAGACGACAGAACACCTATGGCCTTCATCCTGCCTTGCCAACCTCGGGGTTTCACAAACAGACTAAAATGACACATGTACATACCCAGGCATTGGAAAACCGGGAAAGACAGTGGTAAGATACCCTATGCTCAACCGTGCTAAGGGCATGACATAAGCAAGGTGGCATGGGAGGTTCCACTGACCCAAGAGAAGGAAGTACTTTAAAGCTGCAGTCCCCAACCCCCCCGGCCACTGTCCGGTACCCTCCGTGCCCTGTTAGGAAAACGGGGGGCACACACTACCATCTAAGCTCCGCTTCCCCCCTATCCCCCCACCTCCTCCCCATGGAAAAACCATCTTCCATGAAACTGGTCCCTGGTGCCAATGCCAAAGATGTTGGGGACTGCTGCTTTAAAGCACACTGGAAGTCTTCATTCAGATGCAAAAAAATGCATGGATGATTGTTCCAAATTATTCTGGTATTTAGAGGTATGCATCATGGCAGGTCCCCAAAGGATTTGAACTAATTTATTAATTTAGGTGAACTAAGGCACACGTGAAAACAGTCCTACTGTATTTTCTTCAGACTTGTTTTCTAATTCAAATTTCCCCTTGTCCCGACCATTTCCTCCACTTGCAGTGAAGCCCTGCCCCCCAGACCAGGATTCCAGGTGGGAAGTAGGGGTGTGACCTTAGCACTTCAACTTTTTGGGCCTCTGTTTTCTCATCTGGTGATTATTTGGGCTCTTTCACTTACAGGAAACAGTCCTACTCTGTTACCACCCATAAGAAAACATTTTGCTTCTGATTTAAGTGGCAGCCTGAGCACACATTTCCCTGAAAAATAAAAACAAACAATCCTATAACCACGAAGAAGCAGGGTGGGTCGGGGCAGGGGTGACAAATGAGAAGGTTCAGTAGATTTCTAGAAGACATAAAGTGGATGGGGTGTATTGACTGAGGAAGGAGGACAGGAAAGCTACAGGTCATGACACTACAGAGAAGATGTAGGAGTGAATGCTGGTTGGCCTGGGGAGACATCTCCCTTGTCTCCCGTGTTCCTCTGACCGACAGTGACAGCAGGAATGAGAATGGGGACTGAAAACAGGGAGATTGACTGAGAGTGTTTGTCTAGAACCACGTACCACTTGGCACCCCATCTCCCATGTTCCCTGCCCACTTCATCTCGTCTCCTGAGTGGGTGGCCCAGTAAGTACCTTCATGCCATAAAATGTGGCAGCTCTTTTTTATAGGCATTGCGTGAACTGACTGGAGACTTCCAAGGTTGCAGGGATGCCTGTGGGGCCAGTGGGTGAGAACGTTCTGCCACTGTGTGTATGTGTGTTTGTGTGCATGTGTCCAAGATGGGGTGGCCAGATAGATGTGTTCCAGCTCATGCATTTTAAATGCATTAAATGTGCCCACTGAGTGGGCACAACAAGGAGCTCCAAGGCACACATCCCACTCAAGGGAGATACGTGTGGGGTGAGGAGAAGAGACGCACTCCCAGTAAGGGAAACTCACACAAGTCTTCCTCGTTGAGTCCGAATGGATGGCCCATGGCGCCCGGCCCCGTGAGCAGGAGCGGCAGTGTAGAGAAGGAAAAGAAAGCAAAACACTGGTTCCCTGAGAAAACTGAGATGATTCAGAAAACTTTTAACTTTTCCAAATCAAAAAAAAAAATGATCAGAGAAATCTGAGAGCACGTTTTATTTACTTAATAAAAAAGAGTGCTATGAAAGGGACAGGTTTTTCTTTTTTAAATAAAGAAAGAAGAGAGCTCTTAGAAATGTGCATAATGTCATTTCTGGTTTTTGAAAAATAGAAGCCACAAAACAAATCATGTTGAGTAAATTTCTCAGAATGCAGACCCTCCCCAAAAGAAACTACAGACACAGAAAATATGAGCAAAACCATAAAGACTTAGAGGACTAATCCGGGAGGTCCAATATCTAACAATAGGTATCCCAGAAAAACAGATCACAGAATGTGGAGGAGAGAAAATTATCAGAGAGATAATAAAAGACAACTTCCCAGGGCTGAAGCAGGACACCAAGTTCAGACCGTAGGCTCGGCACAGTAAACGAAAAGAGACCCCACCGAGGACAAGAGAAGATCCTGGAAGCTTACAGAACAGAGCAAACAAAGGACATAAACTCAAATGCCGCTGTGTGCAGAGAGACAATAGAGCAATGTGGATGAATTTCTGCAGAAAAATTACTCAGAATCTTGAGTTGTGCACTCAAACATCTCTCAATCCATAGTGAGGGCAGAATAGAAATATTTTCAGACAGGCAGGGACTCAGAAGGCCTCTGCCTCCCCAACATCCTTTCTAAAGAGGTTACTTGAGAAATGAAAAGTTGCAGCTTGAGGTTGTATTCCAACATGACAGTGAAATAAACCTAGTGGGGTCCAGGAAACAGTGGGTGGAACATTCCAGAAGATGGCTAAATAGCTGCTGAGAGTACAATGAGTTTCAGGTCAGACTAGGAGGGTGGTCCTGGGAGGGAAACCTGGGGGGTGAGGTAGGAGAATAGATTGTATAAATAAGAATAGTTTAAGAAGTTGAGGATATGATAAAGCCATATTTTACAATAAAAATGAAAGATAGTAATTAGAAACTTCAGGGGAAACTGTACAAGACGGTAATACCCCAAATGAGAAGTAAGACAACATGTAGCACAATTTTAACACACTGATGGAGAAGCCATGTGATCTCAGTGCCAGCCAGGAGAAGTGCAATCCTGGTGTCTCTTTGGCCCAGTATACTGTACAGTCATGACAACATAAACACTATTTTCCACATTAGTGCCAAGTTTCAACTACATGGAAGGCTCAGTTGGGTTCTTCATGCAGGAGGGAAACGTTAACACCCCTGACAATGTGTATTTGTCAGGATAGTCTAACCGTTTGATTAAACAATCCTAAATCTCAGTGTCATCATCATAAGGGTTGGTTTTTTGCTCATGTCACAGTAAATGAAGGAAATGGTAATGAGGAAGTGGGATGGTGTTTCTACTCCATGAAGTGATCCAGGACCCAGGATCCTTCCATCAAATGATACTGTCATTTTTAGGTCTCCAAGTCTTCATCTTCCACCAAATTGTCCACAAGCTAGAAAACAGAATGTGTAGAAGACCAAGCAGGAGGTTGTAGAGTCCAGGCCTGGAAATGGCACGTGCACCTCACCCTACATTTCACTGGCCAGACTCAATCACGTGACCTCAGCCAACTGCAGGGAGGCTGAGAAATGCAGCCAGGAGAAAAAGGAAAAGGAGTTTGCCTCACTCTGCCACATGATGCATAAGTAAAAGTGCCAGAGGGAGAGAATTGGGGAGAAGGATGGGGCCTTAACAGCCACATTTACACAGTACAGAGTCAAAAGACTTTGATAAACATCAAAGCAACAAGAAACAGATGCTTAACTATATTATTTAACGTAACAAAGATTCCCAACACTAGAACCAAAAATAGTCCTATAAGTTCAGGGATCTGTCAACAAAGGGCCCTGTTATGGGTTGACGTATATATTCCAAAAAGCAGATGTTCAAGTCCTAACCCCTGGTACCTGTGAATGTGACCTTATTTGAAAATTGGTTTGTTGCAGATGCAATTAAGTTAAGATGAGGTCATTAGGGTCAGCCTAATCAACATAACTGGTGTCCTTATAAGAAGAGAAGTCAGAGACACAGGTGGAGAAGATGACCATGTGATGACAAAGGCAGAGACTGGAGTGATGTATCTATAAGCCAGAGGATGCCAAGGGTCACCAGAAAACACCAGAAGCTAGAAAAGGCATGAAAGAATTGTCCTCTACAGGTTTCAGAAGGAGCACGGCCTCACCAACACCTTGGTTTCAGACTTCTAGCCTCTAGAACTGGGATGATACATTACAATACAATATAAATTATACAATACAATACATCTGTTGTTTTAAGCTCCCCAGTTTGTGTACTTCCTTGCAGCAGCCCCAGGATGTGAATCCAGGCCCATTCTTACCTGCCCAGAGTTGAGGGTGAAGTTGGGGCTGTTCTTTGGCTAGAACAAAGGCCAGGAAAGCTTCTGGCCCAGCTGGAGCAGGATGTGATCTTGGCTGGGGTCCTGAAAAGAAGACATTAAATAAAGAAGAGGTGGTCAGTCATGGAGGGTGTGATGGTTAATTTTATGTGTCAACGTGACTGGGCTAAGGGACACCCAGATAGCTGGTAAAACATTATTTCTGGGTGTGTCCATGAGGGTATGTCCAGAAAAGATTAGCATTTGAATCCATAGACTGAGTAAAGACGAGCCCCTTACCGCTGTGTGTGGGCATCATCCAATCCATGGAAGGATTGACTAGGACAAAAAGGCAGAGAAAAGCAGAATTTGCTCTCTCTGCTTGAGCTGGAATACGATCCTCTCTTGTCGTCGGACATTGGTGCTCCTGGTTCTCAGGCTCAGACCAGAACTTATACCATTGGCTCTTCTGGTTCTCAAGCCTTTGGGTTTGGACTGGAACTACACCCTCAGCATTCCTGGGCCTACAGCTTGTAGACGGCAGATCACGGGACTTCTTAGCCTCTGCAATTGCATATGCAGAAATCTCTTTCTGCATATCTAAAAATATATCCTATTATTTCTGTTTGCCTGGAGAACCCTGACTAATACAGACGGATCGGACCTTTATCTCACCGGCAGTGTAGAACCACTTGGGAGGCTCTTCCCGAGGTGGACCTGATATCTACTGCAGCTCACCCCTCTCCTGCCTGTTTCCATGTGGCCAGGTGAGCTCCCCACCTGGTCTTGACATTAAAGACTTAAAGAGACAAGAGTTGACTCCTCTCCTCTGGCATTCAACAGCCAGCATTGCAAACTTCTAGAAAATAGAGGAGCCCCAGGGAAATCTAATAACAGCCCTACTTAAGAGCACACGACAATTATTACCTCCAACTGTGAGAGAGGCTGAGTAATTAAAAAGGGTTCTTTATTTTGATTAAAAAGATTCCTTTTAGTGTTTCTGAATCTTTAGTGAAAGCCCAGAACTCTATTTTTAGACACAAAACAAGATACGTGGCCGGGGGCAGAGGTGTAATTTAAAACATGGGATGAGCATTCGTAACCTGAAAATGAGCACGCGCCCCCAGTGGCCCCCAGACCGAGCCCATCCCCACCCAATGGCTTTCAGGAGGCACAGCAGCATGGCAGCATCAACCCTGCCGCATGGATTAATAGGAGGCCCAAATTAATTGGTTTTAATCACTATAAATTTCCTTCCCAATAAAATTTCAAGAATTTCCAATCATGCTGATTTATATGTGTAATTAGAAATCCATTCACAGATGTCACACTGCTAGGTGGTGGGTGGTATAAGCCCCGGCTTAACTCCAGCTTGAGGCCTGAGCAATGAAAAATGATGGAGGGGAACTTGGCAGGAAGCTGGGACAGGAAGCATGCCACCACCCCTGGAAACTGTCCAGCCCTAAGGTCACATGGGGGCTGCTGGCCACCAAGCTCAGATTTCGCCTTCTCTAGCCCGAAATCCTTTCCCTGGCCCAGGGCCCCCTATCCTAGATCAGAGCAGATTGAAGAGGCTTTGCATGCAGCAGGCAGACAGGCCTGACTGAGATAAACAGGCTGAATGACACTACCCCGAAGGACCCGGCCTCCCTTCTGTCCAGGCTAGTGATGAACATAACTGTGGGAGGCCAGAGCCCAGGAAGAGGGACATCAGCCTGCCAACTGCCCACTTCCAACAGGCAGATTCGTCACTTTCAGATTGCCCATATCCCAGGTTACCTAAATCTAGGTGTCTGCAGACAAACTGGGAACACTTTCAACCTCTGCTCAGTTCTCCCCCTCTGCTGCTGTCCTCCTTTTGCAAATGGCCCAGTGTTGCAGTGGGTAAAGAAGGGCTGTGTTTCATGATTTCAAATCAGCAACCAAAGAAGTTACCGTCTCCCTACAGTGACAAAGAGGAACAGGGAAGTCTATAGATGAACGAAGATACACCAAGAGTTTTATGCCAGGATTTCAATAGTATCAGGACTAGACAGGTAGGTGGAAAGGAGAATGAGATGCCGGAACTCTGGATGGAGGGGTCAGACGACCAGCAGTTATCACGGGTGGTGTGGCCCTCAGATCTCCAGAACCTGCAGGGAGAAGCAGGCAGAGTCAGGTCCCAGTGGAAAAGATTAATTCCTGCAGGTCGGGCAGCAAGGATGAGGGAGCACTCACTCCAGGAGACTGAGTCAGGAGCCCCAGGCAAGGAGTCTGGGCACAGCTGTAGGAGAAGGCAGAGCTCGATCCTGAGCCAAGGGCTCTCTGAGCTGGGCTTCCCAGCCGTCCTGTCTTGGATCTAGTTAGTGTCAGAATGGAAGCAAAAGTGAGACTGTAGGATGCTGTCAGGGTACCTGGGGTTGAGCCCAGCTCCAGCCCTGCTGGCCCTGGGGTCTTGAGCGAGCTCCCTGACCACATCTGTCTGCTATAGCACACACTTCCGCCCCTCCAGCATCTCAAAATCGTCACCAGTACAGTGAACATTGTGCTATTAAATAACTCAGCATTGCCAGCTACAGAGATGGAAACTGAGGCTCAGAGTGGCTATGTCACTTCTCAAGGTCACCTAGTTAGTAAAGAGAAGAGAAGGGAAGGAAATTGACATTTATTGAGTGTCTATTATGTGCCAGGTGCTTTTTGTGGATTATCTTCACTATAATCCTAACAGGACAAAAAACAAAACAAGTGACATCCATGTGGCTGTGAGCAAGCAATTTAATATATTTGTATTAAATTGCTTGCTCACAGCCACATGGATGTCAGAGGGGCAGCCAATACAGGGCTAACCAGAGAGCCACTTCACCAGCTTGGCTGTCAGTTTCAGGTCCAGGGAAGGGGTTGGTCGATGATAGGTTGGGTTTCTGAGGGTGGAAGAAGAGTGTAGCATTAGGCAGTACTCAAGGGAATACCCGAGGGGCTGTTCGGTAGGGAGCTGGAGAGTGCTAGGTCAGGAAGCCAGTGACACCCTCCTTGTCCCCTCAGTTTCTGAGTCGACTGAGAAATAAAACACGAGAGTCAGACAGAGGGAATGCAAAATAACAGCTGTATTGGTGAAGCTGGTTTGGGAGACACAGCTTGAGCTTCCTGATTCTTGACTCCTGAGTTAGACACGTAGCCTCTCACCCCAGGTCTGCCCCCACAGCAGCAGAACCCGCCCCTAGAAAGTCCCCACGTGGAGGAGCAGGGAGACTGCACCCGTCAAGACCGTGGCAGAGCTGCAAAGCACAGCTGACCCATGCACTGAGCTCCTCTACCCAATACTTCCAAAATGGGGGGTGCTGCTATTCCATGGCCCAGGTGGCAACTCCAGAATGGCCTCCCCTACAAGGTGGGCAGCTCATTGAGGGAAGAGGACATTGGTGGCACCGAGGCCAAACCTTGCCTCCTGCCCAGACTAAGCCTTGCCTGCTATCCGTGAAGACCTCCCAGGTTCTTCATGGGCTGCAGCAGAAGCAACTACCTGGGCATGGAACAATAGCTCTGTAATGCATCCGCACCCCCACCCCACCCCAGACCAACCAACAGACGTGTTCAGAATTATTTTCAATAGTGTTCTGTACTCAAAAGTGATTGGTTGGTTTGCCCGCTCAGCCCGCCTCCCCTCGAAGAGAGAAGAAGATCATCTTTGCTTCAGCCTGATCCTTTAATGCGCCTAAAAGCTGTTACTTTGGTCTAAAGCGGACCCCAGGCCCGGAGCAGGGAATGGGTGGAGAGGTCTTAATGGGGATTAGTGTCTGCCCGGGCAACGCCAGAACGGGGTCCTAAGAGGAGATTTTAGAGGTTGGGCAATTGTTAAGGGCTTAAATGTTTGATAAAGCAGGCTCAGTTGCGTTTATGCATGTTAGGGCCTCCACAGCAATGGACCGTCCAGGGCATAATGGATGTTGCAAGATTTGATTTTAGTAGTTTAAAAATATCCAAGTAGTCTGCAGGCTAATGGCCACTGGACAGACTCATTAGTATATCAATAATCATTCGGCATTCTGAAATCCTTTTAATGCTCTGGGGCAGCAAGGAGTGGACCGAGGGAGGGGAAAGAGGTCAGGGCAGAACCCACGGGGTCAGTTAAACAAGTGAAGGCAATGAAGGAAGCAGGCCTCCAAGGCCTGCTGTGTTATCTGTCCCACCCACAGCCTGGCTTAACCACTGTGTCTGCTGGGGCCTCGTTATTACTGATCAGGGAAGGGAGGTTAAGAGAGAAGCTTCCACAAAGCCTCCTCTGGCTCTTTACTGATCGCCAATCCACATAGGCGCTGCCTAAACCTCGCCCTCGCCAACCCACCCTCTCCTCCTCACCTCGGCCCACTACCTCACCCAGTGGAGTGATCTCCTCCAAATAGATGGCTTCCCGCCCATCCTTCACGTTCTGACCTCTGCCCAAGCCTTCCCCAGTCCCCCAGGCCACAGGGCCTTCCTGTACGTGGCCTCTCCAGCACGTGGCTTTGTACCACTAATCAGATTTTGGAGGCATCACCTCCACCGAAGTGTGACCGCCGGTGAGCAGCAGTACCTGCTGCACACAGGTGCTCTGCCAGGCTTGAAATGGCGGTTCTCCATCTCTGCCCTTGCTGGAATACTTCCTCTTTGACTACTTGCACATCTGGCTCCGTCTCAACCTTCAGTCCTTGCTTAAATATCATTTCTATCTAAGTGACATTCCTATTATTCTCTGCCTTGGCACCTTATTTACACACACACACACACACACACACACAATTTTTCTGCCCAGGGTTCCTTGTCCATTTCCTTGCCATTAGCATGCAAGTCCCTTGAAATCAGGTGTCCGTCCTCATCATGCTACCCCTGACTCTGTTTTATTTTCCTTTATAGCACGTATGCCTCTGACCTGGTGCAGGGACCACCTTTCTGCTCACAAGCCTGTAAGCTCCACCAGGCTGGGGCTTACTGTTTGCTCATCACTGTGCCCTGGCACAGAGTGGGTGCTCGATGTGTGTCACCAAAGGGATGGACAGATGGATGCCCTCGGACAATGTCCTGAGTGCTGTTGGTGATTCTTAGGTATGGATGAGAGGGCTTCGTTCTCTCTCGGGGGAAGTTGTACCTCCACTCTCCTAACATGTTCAGTGCCTTGGGCACCTTCCCGGGGCAAGCCCCTCCCTACAAGCCAGCCATGTAGCATCACTATCCCTGTCACAAAAGGAGGAAGCTGAGCTGCAGTGAGGTAGGAGACTTGCTCAAGGTCACAGACTCGGTGGAGTCGGGGTAAGGAAGAGTGAGTTTCAGACCAAGAGGCAGCTACTGCCCTAAGCCCATGGGAAAACGATTTTAAACATCCCATGGCAGGATGTGGGTGGATTGTGTGGACTCCCAGGGTCCCTGTAATCATACCCAGAGGGCTCTGTCTGTTGAGGGAGCTCTCTAAGCTCAGGCCCAGCATCCAACATGCTCAGGGAACCTCCTTCACACACCTGCCCCTGCCTGTAGTTGATCAATCATCTGTCCTAATTTGGAAGCCTTCCTGGACAGAGGCTGGTGAATCCACTCCGTGACCCCTGCCCAGCACCTTGGTCACATGGCCATGGGGTTTTATGGTTTGATGAGCCATAAAACACCCTTGGTGCAGGACATCTTTTATTGACTCTTCAAATTGCCTGTTGTCATCAGAGGTGGGGGACCATAAAATGCCAGCCTTATTAGTTTTTCGGCAGTGGGAGCTGCTCAGAGAGAGGTGTGGGTGTGGGCTGGGAAAAAAGAGGCAGCAAGCCCCACTCCTCAGCCTCCCAGACTCAAGGAACCCCTCCTGAGTGTAGGGTTGGACACAGCGGGCTCTGTCCTCATCTCACCAGCTCCACTGCTCTGTGAGGGCAGGTGGCCAGACCCTACAAGGCCCCGAAATTCTCTGGACTCTTTCTTAGAAGGGAAGAATGGTAGGAATCACCCAACACCCCCTTCCTGACAGATTGGAAACAGGGAGTCAGGTCAGACCAAGCATTTTGTCCAAGGGCTCCAAATGAGGACATGGCCAAGGCAAGACTAGAACTTGGGTTTCCAGACTCAGTGCTTTTTCTAGAAAGGCAGAACGGCATATTGGTTAAACCTAGAGACTCTGGAGCCATACAGCCTAGTTCTGAACCTTCGCTCTGCCACTCAAGAGCTGTGCAACTTTAGGTGAGTTACTCAATTTTCTATGGTACAATTTCCTCACCTGAAAGTTGGGAGTAATACTGATACCTACCTCATAGGTTATTGTGAGGAGTAAATGAATAACATGCTCAAAGTGCCTGGGAGAGGGCCTGGCCCATGTAGCTCACACTGGAAGTGCTGAGAAAATGTTTGTTAAATGAATGAATAAATGAATGAACAAATGAATGAATGATCAAGTATGGCCATTGAACCCTAAAGGCCGACCAGGAATGAGAAATGGCCTTCCAAAGATCTAGACCCTGCCACATATTCTTGTGTGACCTCAGATCTATCAATATCCGAGGCTGAAGTTTCTTCCTCTGTAAGACAGAGACTCACAGTCTTCCCAGGAGTTCCTGGACTGGCCCAATTCCAGTCCCCTCCTGTGCCCTCACCTGGTCTCTCTTCTCCTCCACCTGGCCTCCTCCACCTGGCCTCCCAACTCCTCCTTGTCATTTTCCATTCCATGCCACCTCACGTGTAAGCCTCTCCACCCAGAGGAAGCCCCTCCCTTAGCTCCAGGACCCAGGGCTCCTGCCCAGTGGCATCTTTTCCTCCCATCTCCATCCTTCCTGTGTCCTCTCGCCACCTTCCATCCGCTTCTGAACCGTCCACACAGGGCCCGGCACAGAGCAGGTACCTGTGCAAACTAAGCACCTGCCTGCTCAGACACAGAAAGGTCTGGAAAGATGGATGTAGAGAGGCAGGGGGCGAAGGGCCAGCCACGTCCCTCCCTTGGCTCCCCTGGCTAAATCTGACCCACCCCACCCTCATCCAAATTGATTTTGTAATCACCAATACCCCTGGCTCCTTCTCATCCCACCTACGTAAGCTGGGGCCGGGAGGCCTGGGCGGCTGCTCCATCAGGCACTAGGTACAGGCATCAGCCGGCCTCTGGCTCCACAGGGAGTGCTAAAGCATCTGCTTTTTCTGGAAGCCAGTTCCCCTGGCCCTCCCCTACCACCTTCCAGATTCTACCTGCACACCAGGCCCTGCTGCCCTCTACCAGAGAGTGGATTTCCTGAACTACTGGGCCATTCCAACTCTCCTGCTCCCCACCTAGCAAAGGCTAGAATGCATGTTCATGCAGCTGCCTCAAACTTACCTGTGCATGGATCAGAATCAGGGATGAGCTGCTAACTATCCAACAGCTAGCTCTCTAGGAGCATAAGCCCTGAACTGTAGTGTCTGCCAATTTCCATGGTGTAAATACCCTCACTACGACCAATTCCAAGTTACTGATGGGTTAATCCCAGAGCAAGGAAAGGATGGTGTAAGGCCAGCTCCGCTCCCACCAATCAGAGTGGTGCTGAGTGGCCCACCAGCCCCAGCACGTCTTCTCCACAGCCTGGCCATGTTCCCTCCATTAGAGTGTCACCTCTGTCTGTGACGGCAGGGTCCTCTCCCAAGCTAGGGTGAAGTGTTCGGGTATGGCCTTTTGAGTCAATCTGATCTGGGGTGAAATCCCAGCTCTGCCATTGAATAAGGTGGATGGATTTGGGCAAGTTGTCAGAGTCCCACTTCCTTATCAGTAAAATAAGGTTAATACCATGTATATCGGAACCAGGAGGATTCCATGACCTCCTGAATGTGAATCACTTAGCACTCAATACACATAGTGGGGGTGAGGCCCGGAGCACGTGCTTCTAAGGTTTGAGGATTCTTAAATAAATGCTGCAAGAGACCCAGCACCTGGCCCAGTCCCTGGCCCTGTACATACCTCTTGAGAATTGGACTGGGATGGGTTCTTCCTCTCAAAGTTGTAACAATGTTATTGCTACAACTAATTTGCAAACACAGAAAGATCAGCCCTGCAGATAGACTGAGTCTCCTCCATTCTGTGATCCCAAAGCACCAAGAAGACCTCCTGTCTCAAATAACCCCTTTCCCACCTGCTCAGTGACACCTAAAATCCCACTGTTGCAGCTTCATCCCAACACTGAGCTGTTACCATGTACTAGTGCCTGGGATGGGTGAGCTTCAGGATGGAAGCTTCACATGAAAGCGCCTGAGGTCACCTGATGCTTGCTGGCCAAAGGAGGGCATTGGTTGCAGGGGACAATGTGCACAGAAAGGTGCGACTGTGGAGGAGGAGGCCTCTAGACCAATATGACAGTATCCCCACTCTGCTCAGACGAGCCCCAGTCTGGAGGGAAAAGGATGGCAGTGTCTCCTCGTGCCATTGTTGTCTGAGGAGCAGTCACTCTGGTCCGGCAGAAGCGGGGGCTCGGAAGGCAGTGACCAAGTCCCAGCCTGAGGCCACCAAGGGCTGTGCAGTGGCCCTGCTCGGGGTCATCCCTGAGGTCGAGAGTTGCTGAAAGCTGAGAATGCAAAAGGTTTGTCTGAATTCCTAGACCCACATCATCCCTTCAAAGATCCTTTTTGGTCACATCTATGGGGCAGGGGGGAGGCAGGAGAGGGGGAGGTGAGTACTGACAGTAGAAACTGCACTTAAGTGGTTTGGTTTGAAATAAAAATCTTACCCACACAGCATGCGGGCCAGGCAGGCCCAGGAAGTGATAGGGAGAGGGACCCTGCTATGGAAAACACAGGACAAGGAGAGAGAGGAGGGACAGCAGGAGGAGAGAGGAAGGAAGAGGGAGGAAGAGGAGATGAAAAATACAGGAAAAAAGGGGAGTGGGGGCAAAGGAAAAGGAGATCAGGAATGGGAGAAGGAGAGGGGAGGAAGGGTGCAAGACAAGAAGGGAGGAAGGGAGGAAGGGAGGAAGGAAGAAAGGAAGGAAGGAAGGAAGGAAGGAAGGAAGGAAGGAAGGAAGGAAGGAAGGAAGGAAGGAGGAAGAGAGAGAGGGAGGAAAGAGAAGGACAAAGGAAGAGATAGAATAAAAGGAAGAAAAGGGGGAAAGAAGAGGTGGGAGAGGAGGAGGAGGAGAGTGTGGAGCCAGCAGATGCGGAAGAAGAGCCAGGAGGGGCAGAGGCCAGGGCAGCGGGGACGGGGAGAAGACAGGGGACTTTGAGAGTCTTCCATCTTGATCAAGGCATGACTGATAGCATTCCAGCAGACCATCTTTCAGGCCCCTTGTTTGATGACAAAGCTCATCCCCCCTCCGCCATCCATTATCGGCTCTCCCTCCCCGAGGCGAGAGCATCAATAATGCTCCCTCTTCGAGATGATGCGCATCCCCCACGCTGCACGAGCAGGCCGGCCGTGGCTGGGGGGCACTCCCGGCCGCACATCATTACCGCCCTCCAATCCTTCACCCACCTGCCGGGCGCTGACCACCCTCTCCGGCCCCGCCCTCCGCCCCGCGGCAGCCTCTCCCCTGAGACCCGGACCCCAACCCCCCGCAGGCAGCCAGAGTCCCCGCCATCACTGGTGGATGGTCCCTGACAACTGGGTATCAGGGCTTGATTTTTAAAAATGATTGTTTAGTTTTGTTTTGCTTTAATTAAGAGGGAAATCGAACTTCCCCATTCTGGTTGGCTCTTCCAAGAGACCTAACAGTTTGAATTTGAATGCAAACATCTCCAAACATCTGTTGCCGTAATTTGGTTGGATTAACTGTCTAGTTTGCTGGGCCATCTGCTGTTCTCCCCAAACCCCATCACCGCCTCTTCCCCGACCACGCCAGCTTCTCACCTGGCTGCCCCTCTGCAGGCAGAGGAAGGGCTCCAGAGACAATCCCAGCTCAAAGCCACAGGTTTCCTTCTAGAAAAGCTTGGAAACAAACTGGCCATGACCCACTGGATGCCAAATGCCAACAAGGGGATCCTGAAAAGGACAGTTGTATCTGAATAGCTAGTGAGGTCCCCTCAGGCCTCTGTGCTCTCAAAGGGACATTGTCTCCTAGGATGACTGAGCCTTCCTCTCCCAGGCCAGGGCTGCCCTGCCAGGATTGTGCCCTGCATAGCATAGCTCCAGGGGTGCTATTCTAAATGAGAGGCATCCCTGGAGTTGTGCAGTAAACCACCTGTGCAGCTGTATAGGTCAACCCTGCTCTCAGTCCCTGCAGAACCTTCCCTCCCTTTGCGTGGCACTAAAATACCTTTGATGGTGCCTTTTCTACAAGATAAAGGCAAAGGAAGGAAAGTCAAAAAAATCCAGATTTTTCCCTGTGGTCTCAATATTCAGCCAACAAGACAAAATGCCTGCACCTAAGAAAGGATCTCCCAGCTGCCCCCTGGATATGCCCAACGACACATCCGCTGTCTCCTGGAGAAGTTCTTCCTCGGCTGAACTGACATCGGGCTTCCACAGCAACCAGGCCCTGCCGTGGCTCTTTGGGGCGTGGGCCCAGAATTGGAGAGCTCCAGCCATCTGCAGACTCCCAGACAGGATTCCAGGTCCACCAGTGTGCAGAGCCCTGGGTTTTGCTTTGGAGACTTGGCCTGGGGACTGTGCGCTCCCATGTGTGACCCCAGGGCTCGTTTCAGTGAAGCCCCAGCTGGAAATTACCGTCTGGCCATGTTTACATAGGGTGTGGCAGCAGCTTAAGCAGAAGAGAGCAGGTGTTAGGACTTCCGGATTCGCTCTTCCTCCACAGCCTGCTCACCACACCTGCCTTCTCACTGCCTCCCTGACTTGTGCCTTCACCCAGACCAGCCTCCGCGTTGCCCCCTAGGCTGGGTCCACCCTTTGGCTTGTGCATGCCCCATTGCGTCTCTGCCCACCTTCCAACACCCAGCTCCGGCGCCTGCTTCTCCATGGAGCCCCCCAGAAGCAACCCCTGGTTTCAAACACTCATAACATTTGTCAGTGCCACACAGGTGACAATTACCATCTACTTCCTTGCATGACTTAATTACCTGATTTCATCTGCACACACGTGGTCATGCAGAATTTGTGAGCATGCCTGTCTGAATGAATAAGTGAATCAATCAAACAATCAACCAACCAATCAACCCTACCAGCATTATAACTAAGGTCCCAGTTACCTTTGCAAAAACCATGTGCATATTCAACATACAGATGTAAGACTTGTAGCCCCTCAACACCTGTAACTGATTCCAGGGTGTGCAAGGGTTGGCAGAGGCCACTGGGAAAGTGCTCCATTTCACTGATAGCTGCGGAAAAAAAGTCAGCCAGTTAATAGAAACCTATTTCTAATTGCTTGACATATAATAGCTACACCTCCAACCAGCTGAGACCACCGGATCCCATTCAAAGCCCTGCTTCCTGGCTTACACCTAAGCCTTTCATGTTTTATTAGAGCCCTACACATTTCATTTCCTTTTATGTGGGGAAGAAAATGGACCCTTGGTTCTAGGAGGGGACATTCACAGGTGCACTTTACTTATCGAAGAGCAGCTTTGCAGAAAGCAAACTCCCTGCCTCAGGTTTGTGGATTCGCGTTCAGAGACGGTGGAGGAAACAGGGGTCACTTTCCTTTCCCCTGTAGCATCCAGAAGTATGAAAATCCCAGCCACGTGCTGCCCAGGGTTGGGCCCTCTGTGGACAGAGCCATGCAGTCCCTGCTCCCCCAGCCTGCACACACGGCTGCCCCAAGAGCGTGGCAGCACCCCAATACACCCCAAGCTGCGGCTAGTACCTCAGCACGCACAAATCAGGACTCCCACGGCACTCCCAGGCTGGCCACGGAGCCCACCCACAGCTCTGCTGGCGGAATACCAGCAGCCTTGACCCCAGCAGCCAGCAGAGGTCTGGAATCCATCACCCTGCTCAAGCCGGGCACATGCTGGGCTGCGAAGGGGCCCGAGAGCAGCAGCTTCCCACCCTGCTCCTGCCCTCCTCCCTCTGGAGCAACAGAAATGCTTGTGTCCCCACTCACCTGCTGTGTCCTCTCATCCTGCTGGACTAGAGCCCAGGCTTGGCACAGGATGCCAGGCCCAGCGTTCATCGTCCCTAAACCACATCCACAGCCACAATCACCAGCCAGGTTCCTGCTGCAGGTGGACGGCTGCCCCCAAACCTGACGTGGAGAATTGCCTGTGACAGGAAGTGTCTCCCATGCCCAAGCCTTTGTGAGACTCAAATCCTCAGAGAAGAGCTGCTGGGACGGACACCACAACTCCTGCTGGGTGGCTCTCAGGGGCTGGCTTGTGTCACTGGGCCAGGCCTGCACCCTCCCACCCTGCACACTGACACGTGGGTTCCTCCTTTTTGCATATCATCTATGATCGGTTTCAAGTGCCCTGGAAGCTCACACTTGGGTCTCTTGCATGTGCCTCACCTGCCCCAGCGACACAGCTATGAAGTGGTTGAGGGGAGATTTGAACCCTAGTGTCTGAAGCACAGGCTCCTTTCGTTCCCCCACATGGCCTCAGTACGAGGGGCACTGAAAGACTGTGCATCAGCCCCCATCGCTCTGGCTGGTCAGCTGGCTCCTCCAGTACCTTAGTAGCCCCCCAGAAGCCATGGGGCTGGACCAAGCAAAGACCATCTCAGTAGAGCAGAGGCGTGTTTCCCTCAAGGGTAAATGAAGAACTGGGCTTCTCTACAAGAGCATCCAAAAATAAAAACTGCAGCTGAAGCATCTTAGAGAGAGGGGACAAGGATAATGTGCAACTGGAGCCAGATCAAGGGCAGAGGCCCCACTGGCTCTGCGTCTAGATAGGGAGAAGCAGAGAGCGGTGAGCTCTCCCCTCACGGCAGCCAGAGTGAGCTTTCAGAAGGCAAAGTCGATCCCATCATCCGCCCGCTCGAAGCCCTGCGATGGATGCCCTGGGCTCGTAGGAGAAAGAACAAAATCCTTGCATGGCCCACAAGGCCCTGGCTGGCGTGGCCCTGCCCTACTCTGGCATCCTCATGTGCACCGCAGCCCCACGCAGGGTCCCCCTGCCCTCTGCTCCTGGGCAACACCTTCGCTTCCACCTGCAGATCACAGCTCTGTCTCATGTCCCTCAAGGAAGCCTCTGCTCAGCCCCAGACAAGGTCTGGCTCTTGCTTGGGCACAGTCTCACAGTGCCTCTGCCTCTCCTTGCAACTGTCGCCACCACTGTCATCTGACTTAGTTGTTCGAATATTTGGTTAAAGTCTGCCTTCCTAGGGACTGTAAGCTCCATGAGGGTGAGCACTGGGACTGTCCCACCCACGACATCCTCAGCACTAGCATGGTGCCGGCAGAGTTAGAGATGCTCGGAGTCTGTCTGTTGTGCAAGCAAATGAACCCAAGAAAGCTTCATTAAAAAGTGAAAGTTTGGGAACAGATGAAATAATCAGTGGGATAGATACTGTCTGGAAAACTAGGGGGTTGGGGAGGCTGCCATGGCTTTGGAAACTTGGAACCCATGTTCAAAATATCTGGTCTGTCCCAATCTGCCCCAACTCCAGAACCTGGCCCCAATCTGCAGCTTGGAGGCTCAGGCGTTGCTAGGCTGTGCGTATTTCTACCGTTTACAACCTCCCATCTGTCAAAGCACTCTCATATACAGCCCGCCCGCCATGGAGGCAGACATTGTCAAATAGCCCCATTTTTCAGGTGAGAAAACAGAGGCTCAGGGAGGCTGACTAACCAGTGTAGCATAACACGGTATTGAGTGGCAAAGTCAAATGCAAGCCTATGGTTTCCGCCCACACATCTGGCGCTGATTTGCCACTAGCACCCAATATGCATAGGATTCAGGTAAAAGCAGGGGTGAGGGAAGCTGAGGCTCCCGTGCAAGCCCATCACAGAATCCCCGGCATTCAGCTGAATGCTTCACCCCACCCTGCACCAGCCTGGTGCCAAGCATGGAGGCTCCCTTGTCCAGAAAACAAAACGCCTCTTCAAAAGGGAGGTCAGAGAAAGAGTGAGGTCTGGCTGCACCATCAGAGGAGCGTGAAGCAGCCTCACCCTTCGTTCTCACCCTTTGGGATAGCGCGGGCCCTCAGGTTCTGCGGGACACACTGCTCACTTCTCTCAAATGTTCTCCTCCGCAGGCCCTGAGACTGGTACCCGCCACTCCGCCATCTGAAGCTCACGCCTCCGTCACTCTCCATTCCCCCAGAGCGTCACTAAAATCCTCCGTGCACTGCTGTCTCCTCTCCTGTTTCTCCCTCCTGTGACGTGACACCAGTTTATTTTCCTGACTGTCATTATAGTGAATGTTTTAAGGTAGAAGAGATAGTGTATTTTATTAAAAAAGTGTTTGATGGAGTAAAGTGGAAAACTTGGATTCTGCTGAAACCTTCACTTCTTAACGTCTCCATTGATAACTGTCAAGTTGTTGTCTTCATCCGCTCTGTCCCATGGTAACCCCGGCTTCTGGATGAACACTCCCCCGTCATATGGCCACCAGCAGAGACCCCGTGAGCTTGCGATTCTGTATCTAGAGCCCCACTGTTCTCCGAGATACTCAAGTTTAAAAAATATGAAGACTTCGAGTCTACTTCCATTGCCCCGTTGGTGACTGTCCCGGGTTGAACAGTGTCCCCCAGAATTTATGTCCATCCAGAACCTCAGATGTGACCTGATTTGGAAATGGGGTCTTTACGGTTGAACTCAAATTAAGATGCGGCCATGCAGGATTAGGGTGGTCCCTAATCCTGTGACTAGTGTCCTCTTAAGAAGAGGGTAAATTTGGACACAGACACATACAGAGGAGAAAACCACGTGACAATGCAGACAGAGATGGGAGTGACACTTCTGCAAGCCAAGAACACCAAGAATGGCCAGCAACTACCAGCAGCTGGCAGAGACAAGGAAGGGTCCTCCGCTAGAGCCATGAGAGAGGGAACATGGCCTTGCCCACACCGTGATTTCAGACTCCCAGTCTCCAAAACTGCCAGAGAATAAATTTCTTTTGTTTTAAGCCACACAGGATTAAAACCTCCCATCTGACACTGTGGCACTGTGTTACAGCCACCCTAGGAAACTAACACAGGTTATGTTTTTTTCTTTGAGATGTTTCTTGGATTTTATCCATTATTTCCTTAATCACCATTGAGCCCTGCTACAAGCAAGGCACAGGGCAAGACCCTGGAGAGGCAAAGTGTCTGAGGTCAGTAAGTACAAATTTATGCCCTCGAGAAGTTTAGAATTTCACCAGGACTGGAAGGTGCGTGTGGACACGGATCGAGCACAAAGCAGTGTGTCCCAAGGACAAAGTATTTGCTAGGAGAGTTCAGAGGACAGACGAGTCCTTCTGAGAAGAGGGTGGTGTCCTGGAAGGAGGGAGACGTGAGGTGGATCTGAAATTGGTCTTGCTGTGCAAAGCTGAGAAGCACATTCCCTGTAACAGCCGAAGCGTGGGAACACAGGGCACGTTTGGGGCACGGCCAATAGGTGGGGGTGGGAGGCGGTGGCGGATGAAGCTGGCCAGGCAACAGAGCCTGGGTCGTGGGCATTTGAATGCCAAGTTACAGAGTCAGGCTCAGCCCTGTGGGCTGAAAGGGGGAGAAGAACCCTGGAAGGTTTTTGTCGTGGGATGACATCATGCAAACAGTGCTTTTGGAGTACTAACCAAGGAGTAGTTGTTACGGATGCTTTAAAGTCTCCTTGCTAAAAGAACCACTAGAAATGGCTGTATTATTCACTAGAGACACGCTCCACCACTTACCCTTGAGTAACCAGGCACCAAGTACACTGAACTGTTTATTTCCAGAAAATTCTTGCCCTGACTTTGAGGATGCAAGTCGGGGACAGGTTGGGAGGAGACGGGCACGTAAATCCTCATGGCCTAGGACCCTACTGGAGATCAATCAGAAAGAAGAGAAAAAAGCCCTGTGTCACTGTGGAAATGGGATTCCAGTGACAAAAATGCAATTTGTACCTCACTTGTATCTAGCACATGGCTCCAGGGGAGCGTAAATGATGGGCTTTGGAGAACACTGTCCTTGCAAATGCCAGGACAAATCCCGGGCAGCCCGGGGACCATCTCGTTCGGCTCTGCACAAGTTCAGCACTGGTGTTTAACTTTTTTCCTCTTTTTTTTTTTTCCTTTCTCCCTGTTATTTAAATGGTTTTAAACATGAAACTAGGCCAGGAAAAGGGGGTAGCATTGTTTTAATAATTAGCAATTATGATCGCTGCAATATTAATTGCATATTTCCATAGCAAACACTTCCCCAGAGGGCCGAGGGTGGTTAGAGACTGCCAGAGCCTAAAACTGGAATTCCTGAGAACAGAAAAAGGAGAGAAAAGCAACTTCTTCCATTTAAGCAAATTACCACGGGGACTACAAGGCCCCTCTAATTAGCCCAGCTCGCGGCCGCTGGTGAACAGGCTGCTGTGAAGTCTTACTCAGTGCTGCCGGCCCGCCTGTGCAGGCCTCTTCTCCTTTCTTTCTTTTATTTTTGTCACTTGGGCAAGGGAGCAGCTTGTTTCCAGGGGGCAGCGGGGCTGGGCTGGGCTGGGAGCCTGCACTCCGGAACTCGGTGCCCCTGGCCCCCAGGCTGGGGCCCGGGGCTCATTTGTGCAAATCCTGTCCACAGGAGAAGGGCAAAATGGGACAGGACCACAGGCAATTCCGTGCAGTGGCACTCAGGGGGAGCCACGGCGAGGGAGGCCACCAGATCCAGCTTCCCGAGTCTGTGACATGGATCATGGGGTTCAGAGTGGGATTGGGGGGACAAAAAGCCGGAGGCGGTAGGGATGAAGGGAAGAGGTGAGGGGGACAAAGGGAAGGTAGCGGTGAAGGAGGAGGAAGAGCGATTAGCTGAAGGAAAGGGAGAGAGGGGAGCCTGAACTAGGAGGCAGAGGGCAAGAAACGCAAGAGAAAAGGGTGAGGGGTCAGCGGAAAAGGCAATGGCCCCATCAAGCCATCGGAGCAAGGGGGTCCAGCAGAGAAGGCTTCCTGGAGGCGAGGTCCTTCGCAATTGCTGTGCACTCGCCCAGGAAGGACGTTGACAAGCACAAGGCGTTCCTACTGCAGCCCCAGCTTCAGGGACAGTGGCAGAGGCCCCTGCAAAAGCCCACCGATGATTAGGCTGATGAGGCGGGACAGTGCGGGGCCGGGAGGGAAGCAGTGGGAAGACGGTGAGCCAGCTCCGAGCCCCAGCAGAGCCTCGTGTTTGCAGATCCTGCGCACATCACATAGGATATTTCATTTCGCCGTCAGAGCAACATTGAATGCAGGCATTGCTATCTCCATTTCACAGGTGGGAAGACTGAGGAAGCCTGCTAGTGACCACATTCTTAGAAAGAGGCAGGGGCTGAGGCTCTTTCTGACACCATCTCCCCACATCACCCCTCGTGAGCCTCTGAGTCCTTCAAAGCAAACTTCCTAGCAGAAGCAAGCCCTGTCTGGCTGCACCCGTGGCTGGTGCCATCTCTCAGGATTTGGAAAAGTGCCCTCCACACTGTTCCTAGTCTGTGTGCCCAGGATACACAGTCTCCATTTTAAAGTAGCTTACCAAGAAAAACTCCAAATTCACAAATAGAGACATTGCAGGGCGATAATTCTCATTATAAAAGGGTTCCCCCTAAGGTGCCTTTAAACAGGGGAGCTCCCCTGCGCATCGAAGCATTTGTTTACAGATCATCGACTCCTCGATGGAGAAGCTGGGAGGCTTGACGGAGAAACTCACAAACAAAATGTCTCTAGCTGCTTCCAGCAAAAAAGATAAACAAAGAAATACAGTGGATGTGCTTCAGGAGAAGGGAATCCAATTGCACGATGATCGCGATGACAGTAATACTTTATGCACCCGGGCACCTGCCACTCCTCAGCCCTCGCCACGCCCCCTGTCCCCTTGTCCAGCCCCCTTCTCATCACTTTAACATTGCAAAGCAGCCCACACCTCACTCTTCCCTGGGGTCCTTAGTCTCATGGACTATTCCTAGCAACACTGTAAAGAGAGGCAGGAATTATTGTCCCAGTGGGCAGGAGAGGAAGACGAGGCCCTGAAGGTCTCAGTGCCTGGTCTGAGGTCGCACAGCCTTTGCGTGTAGACTCCAAGCCTCCACTCCGCTCCTGGTGTCTAGGGGGCTGTTTTAGTCACCGATTCACGCTGTTGGTGAGGGTGGGATTCTTACCCCAGTGTTACGGGGACGGCTGGACGCACAACACCCGACACTGGACAGATGTGATCGACAGCAGATTACAAGTCACATATATTGACATCCCAGGGAGGAGGATGCAGCATGCCAGGTAGGGCCACATGGGGTCCTACTTGGGAACAGGGTTGTGGGAGGCAGGCTTTGTAGTACCAAGAGGACGAGGTGACCCCAGATTCCCACAGGAGGTTGCAATTGGCTTGTTTGAATAATTCTGTGCTTGGCGGAAAAAAGTGGAACCCGCTCCTCCAGGATAAGCAAGGACTGTGCCTAGCACCCTCGCTAAGAAGAGTGGCTTCTCCCCAGGAGCAGGGTGGGGAGGGAAAGGTGCCTTCAGGCCACTGGGGGCCTTCCTGGTTTCACAAGGTGTCAAGGTAGCACATGACCTCAGACCTTAACTTTAGGCCTAACACCACGGAGGCCCCAGACTGTAGCGGCCCACCCCAGCATGCCCAGGGAGCCCGTTTCTCAGCCATGTGGCCTTAGACTTCCAAGAAACAGCACCGCCCAACACCCCCACCAGCCCAGGAATCAGCACGTCCTGAGAGGGCACAGGGCCAGCTCCATGCCTGAGCTGCTCCCCAGCACCAGGCCGGGGTGGGGTGGGCCCTTCAGGCCCCAGCCTATGCAATGCACTCCCCTCCCACCTTCCCGTTAACCAGTCTGGGAGGCTTTGCTTGCTGTGTGTGTCTACAAACATTACGTGGTGTATTTTTGATCTTACTTATCCCTGGGAATCTATCTCAAAGCCGCCTTTGGAAACTCCTAAGTAGGATATAATGTGTGGATTTCAGCCTCTGCGCGACAGTTTGTGATGTAGCTATTCCCCAAGCCTTAGCATGCGGGAAGAAACAGCCAAAGCAGCAACGAGTTTAACCAAACAGCAGCTTGTGGGGCGAAACAGGGAGGAAGGGAGGAGAGGGGGAGGTCTGGGGAGAGGGAAGACCCACTGCAGCCCCGTACCTGTCCCTTCCGAGAGTTTGCTGCATGGTTTCTGTCCACACACCCCCCAGCAGAAGTTCCACCCCCACCCCTGGCCAATGTTACTTACCCCAGCCACGGCCACAGAAGAGGAAGAAGAGACATTGTCAAGGCTCTTTAGATCATATTTAAAGGGTATTTCAACGTTTAAAAAGAACATAAAACTTGACTCCACAATGATCATAATCACAAAAGGTAACCATGAATACGACAGAAATTAAACGACAAGCTAGAAAAATGAAAGCACTTAGTCACAATTATGTGGTGGGTGGGACTGTTTGATTCTTTTTCCTTTTGGAAAGTCCTTTAGGGTAATAATAGTATTTGAATCATTATATTTTCATATAATTATTAATAGTTTTCGGGTGACTGGTAAGAATCAGAAAGGAAAAAAGGACGTGGTGCCATCCTCTGAGAAGTAACCATCCACCTGAAGATGCGATCAGAGCGTTGGACAGGGACTGGAAGCCGTCACACAAATATCTGCTAATGAAAAGCCAAAGAGCAGACTTGGCTCAAAATCGAGGCGAGGCTGTAAGCAGGAGGGGCTGCCTGGAGGAGGCAGTGCTGGACCCACTTTGAAACACAGAAAGAGCGGCACAGATTCTTCTTCAACTCCTCTTCTAACCAGGCCAGGTCTCCAGAGGTGTGTGGCTCCCTGGTGTCTTTCCTCCCATTGTGGAAGACCAGAGTCCCCCCAGGTCACTAACGAACCAGAGCTTGCATCACTGAGCCCAAAGTGCCCCAGATGGGACCCTGCAAGAGGACAGGTGAAGGCAAGGAGACCACCAACCTCAACCAAAGAGCTCCCAAAAGGCTCTGGGCACTGCCGGGGAAGGGGTTGTGGCTCACAATGCTCCCGGCTGACCCCGCCCATCAGTGCATTTCTCCAAAGCATATCCACAACTTGTCCCCACGCATGGAGATTTCCAGAGGACCCAGTGCTCAGGATCTGGGAGAGACGGTGGCCATAGAAGCCCCCATGTCTTCTTCATCACTGTTCTCACTCCTTCAATGGCTGCTTGCTGAAATGAGCTTGGAGGGAGCAGGAACATGCAAGGGTGGGGCTGGGGTCTGGAGTGCTTGCTGGCTGAGCAAATTAGCACAGATGTGGGGGCTGGCCGTGATGGGCCTATCACTCCAGCTCCTGGGAGTTTATCCAGGTTCTCATAACCCCCAGTCACAGCTCCCATGACACGACTTCCAGCAGCACTTCCCTGCCCAGCCACCTTCCCCACCGCATGGTCATGATGTACCCACCCACCCGAGGGCTCCATGCTGCATGTGTGTGCCAGTCCACAATGTTATCTCCAATGAGTGAGATCATTGTCATAATAAAGGCAGATATCTGGCTGTGCAAGGGCCACAAAAGTCAACCAAGGGCAAGGCCATGCCTAAGGGTAAACGTATGTTTGGATGGAGAAGATCAAAGGTCAGGGAAGTCAGGGTTGGGTTAGGACCTGAGAAGTTGTGAGCTGAAGCCAGGAAGAAACAGCAGCAAGGGTGCTCGACTGGGACAGGCACTCAGTATTTAGCTGTCTCGCAGCAACACTGCAGGGACTGGCAAAGGCACAAGAGTGGACCCGGAGAAGAGAATGGCAGAAGAGTGATGGGCCCATTTCCAAAGGCCAGTCCCACTGTTAAAACTGGGGGATGTTATGTGCCACGGAGGGAAAGAATGTTGGAGCAGGAAGCTGTAGGATTTTTCCAAGGCCACTAATAGATCCAGGATTCAAACCAAGGTCTCCTAATCCCCAGACCAGTGTTTGCGCACTTCTTGTGACCCATGGTGTGGCCCAAGGTTTATTAGCATATTATCGTTTGCCATCTGTCTCTTCCACAGGAATCTAAGCCCCGTAAGAGCAGATACCATGTCAATTTTGTCACCCCATTACCTAGAACACTGCCTGGCTCATCAAATAGAATAGAATCAAACAGATAGAATGGAACAGAACGGGTGGCATGGATGGAATATGGTGAGTGGGTGGAATGGAATGAAATGGAATGGAATTGATGGAAAGGGATGGAATGGAATGGAATGGAATGAAGTTAGCAGAACTGGGACTCAGATTTTGGTATCCTAATTCTCATTCAAAGGTACAAGCAAAAGGGAATCCCAAACTCCGTCTCTCTTGCCTTCTCCCCTGTGGAATGTGTCACCTCTGTCTCTGCTTTCCATGTGTCCAGCCAACTAATCTCTCACCCCAAGCAAGTAAGAAGAGGGACTCCAGCACAGATCGGGTGCTGGGAAGCAGGGGTTAGTTCTTTGCTGTGGGGATGGAGGACAGAGAGCTCAAGTCCACGTCCTTGGTAAGCGCAACTTTGAAAAGTGAGGGGCAGTTGGCGTGATGGTTAACTTTATGTGTCAACTTGACTGGCCATAGGATGTTCAGATATCTGGTTAAACATTATTTCTGGGCTGGGCGCGGTGGCTCACGCCTGTAATCCTAGCACTCTGGGAGGCCGAGGCGGGTGGATCGCTCAAGGTCAGGAGTTCGAGACCAGCCTGAGCAAGAGTGAGACCCCGTCTCTACTAAAAATAGAAAGAAATTATGTGGCCAACTAAAATATATATATAGAAAAAAAATTAGCCGGGCATGGTGGCGCATGCCTGTAGTCCCAGCAACTCGGGAGGCTGAGGCAGTAGGATCGCTTAAGCCCAGGAGTTTGAGGTTGCTGTCAGCTAGGCTGACGCCACGGCACTCACTCCAGCCCGGGCAACACAGCGAGACTCTGTCTCAAAAAAAAAAAAAAAACATTATTTCTGGGTGTGGCTATGAAGGTGTTTCTACACGAGATTACTATTTGAATCAGCAGACTGCCACCCAATGTGGGCAGACGCACACCCTTCGGGTTCTCAGGCCTTCAAGCTCAGACTGGAAATACGCCACCCGCTGCCTGGGGCTCCAGCTCGCAGGTGGCACATCATGGGACGTCTCAGCTTCCACAGTCGTGTGAGTCAATTCCTCATATCTTTTTATATTTATAAAATTATGCTATATATTTATATATATAAAGATGGATATTTTATTATACATGTATATTAGGATATATGTCTTCTATTGGTTCTGGTTCTCTGGAGAACCTGACTGATACAGTTGTTTACCTGCAGGTGGAAAAGTAGACCCTAATCCAAGTTGACTCTCCAGCCACAGTGGTCAAGACAGATGGAGGGAAGACTTGAGGAGTGGACAAAGACTGTCACAGGGGTCCCAAGCATGCTGTAGGTGGGGAGTTCTGTGAGGGTCCTGGGCAGGTTCGGGTGCCACCTCTCCAGTTCACTAACTTCTCTTCAAGGCACACGTCAGCATCATGGCCAATCCATCAATCCCATGGTAGTTACTAGACAGCTTTTAAGAAACTTAATCCTTGGACTTGGACTTTAAAGGAGTTTGAGTGAGGATCGGGACATTTTATAGCAACCACAGTAACCACGTAATTCCCTGCACTGGGGTAGCAAGACGCACTGACACATTGGACCACTCAGTTCTCGCCTACCTTGGTCGGATCTCTGTCCATGTCCCTTCCTGCCCCATCACGGCCTGCCCTGGCCCCAGTCCACAGTCGCCGTTCACAACCATTAACGCTTTATTGTTGTGAGCCTGCTCCACCTTGCACAGCCAGGCTTGTCACGTCCTCATACTGACTCTGGCCAGTAACGAATTCAGACAGTACTTTTGAATTCCACCATGTGGGCACAAGCCCATTTTGCAGTCTCCCCACCCTACTGCCTCGTGGCAGCTGCTGGGACTGCCTGCCAGGTTTCTGAGCCCATGCCTTGACCCCAGAAACCTGTGTGCTCCCTGGTTTTCTATCATGGGTCTTGCTTTGCATTGCCCCTAAATCTCTGTTCTATTCATCTCCCCGTATGCCCACCTCCCCCAGGCCCCACCACCATCCCAGTTGCTGAATCCCACCAAGGCCACATCACTCCATGGAACCCTGTAACCTCTCACTGCTGCGTGTTCACCAGCCCCATCCACCCCTCTGGGCTTAGGAGCAGCCTCGCTGTGCCCCAAGTCTTGTCCCTCTGGCCATTTCCTGCTGCCACTCCACCTTGCTCCCCACCTGGCCTCACCCCACAGCTCCAGCGACCCGTGCAATATGCACGCTCCACACACACAGCCTCCATCCACCATGGGATGCCGCCCTCTCCTCGCCTTGCCTGGGGCCGGGCAACTGGCACTCCCAGCTCACTGCTGGGCGGGTGGGAGAAGAAGAGGCAGCGAACAATGGGCTGTTGACTACGAATTCCATTTCTCTTCCCACCCTTGGCTATTTAAACAGTTAGAAGCCAGGCTTTGCTCACTATATGTGTGCACACATATTAGCTACGCCATGCCTATCCTACTTATCCTCCGGAATTTGTTCCAAAGCCGCCTTTTGGAACCTCCTAAGTAGGATGTAATTCGGTGGATTTTGTGTTCTGCTCACTGTCTGGCAAAGTAGTTTATTCCACAAACCCCCAGCATATCAGGGGAAAAGAGCATACATGAAAAAATAGGGCTGCCCTTGGCCCGCGCACCCCAAAATTGTCCCCGTCTAGGTTTGAGGAAGGCGCCTCCTTGCCCAGACAGGGTCTGTGTGAAGTTTCTTAATGTCTGAATTTTTACATCCTCAACTCCAATAACTTGGGTTGTTAGTATGAAAGAAGCAGTCTGTAAATGGCATTTCAGAGCAAATTGGATTTTCTTCCCCCAGCTGACACAGCCCTCGGTTCTGCTTGCCAGAGGACGTGGTTTACTTCTCGTCTGGAGCAGCCATTTGTCATGTGTCAGAGGATCTGAAATAAAATTCCTTTGTGTACGACTGTCTAATAAAGAGGTTCGTAATGTTAATAATTTACCTCTAAATGCTATTTACACATTGTTTCCCTTATACCTTCAATCCAAGGTATTGAAGCCAAAAGGTGTATGAGGATTTTCTGAAGATCCTAAATGTGTGTTCTGGAATAACATTTACACCAAACACCCACCTCCTTTAGATTCCAGCCCAGCGACTCCGTGTGTAGGTGTTAATGTGCATCGGGAAAGCCGCCTGCTTGCTGGGGAGGAAGCTTAAATCCTTGGGACCCAGGAAGGGGGAGGGCAGGAGGATGGCTTTGCAACAGAGGGAGGAGGAGAACAGGAAAGGGACTCTGGGATGCTCAACACTCCACAGCATTCGACATTCACAGACGGACTCAACATGCCATGTTTCTGCCCAGCAGTAGGGTCATGGGCACAAATCCAAAGGCTTCTTCACCTTCAAGATCTTTCTGGAATGAGAATGGCACAAATTGACAAATTCATTGACAAGCAGAGACAGAGTCACCTTGAAAAGCAAGGCTGATGTGATGCCTGCCCTAATGCTCCCGTCCCCTGCAGATGTGGGAGCCCCTCCTCTGGCTCCCTGGGCCCCCCAGGTACATTTCCTTTAGACTGTCACCACTGCCATGTGTGTGGGTCCCCATCAGACCTGGCAAGTCAAGGTCAAGGACTAACCTCTTCCTCTCTGTAACCTCAGGGTCTAGCCCAGAGCTTGTCACATAGAGAGCACAGAATAAATAGTTGTTGAGTAAAGGAAAGGCCCAGACCCTGCTACCAGGTTGCTCACAGTCTAGTGCAGGAGACAGAAACAAACAGAGGGTGACAATGCGGGGTCGTGTGCTCTATCAGTCAGTGCAGGCTGAGGATGCTGGGACAAGGGACCCCAAACCTCACTGGCTTCCAACAGCAGAGGCTCACTCCTCCCTGGTGTTTGGGACATCACAGGCTGGCCGTGACCCTCTGCGCCACACCCGCTTCACAGCAGGGCCAAGGTGGGGGGAGCACACAGGTCCCGTAGCCAGGGGGAGACAGAAACAGTGGAGTGACATAGAAGGTTCTTGAAGCATCTGCCTCGGAGTGGCACGTGTCACTTCCACTCACATTTTATTGTCCAAAGCACGTCACGCGGCCCAGCCATGAGGCAGCCAGGAAGTATCCTCCACCCTCGGGATGGCCAGGTCGGGAGAGACGGCAAACAGCGAGCCGCGGTGTAGACGAGCACAGACACGGTGCTAGCACAGCACCCGGGGCTTAGCCATAGTCCTGGGGGGTTGCAGTTGCTTCCGGGGACTCAGCGCTTCAGCTGAGTGAGGTGTGAGTGGGCATCTGCCATTCCTGCTGGACACGGGTTGTTCTAAAGCCCAAAAGTGAGGCCTCAGGTGATGGCCGCCCGACTGGCTCCTGCCCACTGGGAAGTGTCCCCAGAGGCCTTGTGGAAGCCTGCACACGTCCCCCATTCCCAAGCACGGAAGAGGAAGCAGCAGTAGCCGGACCTGCTGGGCACTCTACCCAAAGGCCAGCTAGATGCTGGGGAGCCACTGTATTCACCCCAGCCTAAGGAGGCCCAGTCCCCGAGAGCGCGGGCAGCCCTTCTGATGCCTTCATTGCGGCCTGAGAGGGTCCCCCTGTTCTGACAGGTTCAGAGCCCTCTCTCTGCAGACACAGGGTTTGGGAGGGGACAGCAGTGGCTGGAATAGAGGAAAGGAGGCAGAGACACAGACTCTGTGAATGACCTGTCTGGGAGACTGTGCTCACACTCCCAGGCAACCGCGTCCCCCTGTGCTAGAGGTGTCAGCCTCAGCGGACACCTTCACGCCCCTGTCCAGGGGGAAACGGCCAGGGCAGAGCATCTGCTGCCCACACTGCATGTTCTGTGCCAGGGACCCCTGGACCCACCTGGCTGGACCAGAGGCGCCCACCAAACCCAAGGGCAGCCACACCTTGGGAGGGACAGTGACATGGTGAGGCCTGGTGTGCAGAGGGGAGCTGAGCCCTCTCCTGCGGTTCGGAACTGGCTCTCACTGGTGAGAGGTGGGGCCGGCGAGGCGGTAGGTGGAGTCGAGGCGGAACCACCTGACGCTGGTGTGATGAGAAGCACACGTGATGAGGAAGCCTGTGGGTAGAGGGAGAACTTGCGGAGACAGACAGACAGACAGACAGACAGAGCCCTGACAGATTTCTGTTCCAATCCAACCCAAATGACTTGACAAAGACCTTTTATTCCCCATTGACTCTCTGTCCTTTACGACCAAAAAAGTCCAGCTTAAATATACCCACCATCTTCACGTGCTGGGGCTGCCGTAACAGAATCCCCTAGACCAGGTGGCTTATAAACAACAGAAATTGATTTCTCACAGTTCTGGAGGCTGGGAAGGTCAAGGCACCAGCAGATTTGAAGTCCAGTGAGGGCCCCGTGTCCTTGTGCACAGAGAGCTGTTTTCTCCTGGGTCCTCACATGGTGGAAGGAGCAGGGGAGCTCTCTGGGGTCTCTTTTATAAGAGCACCGATGTGGCATTTAGGGATTATAACAATCTTTAAAAATGTATTGATTTTTTATTTGTGACCTAATACGTGGGCAATTATATGAATGCTCGATTTGTGTTTGAAAGGGATTTACATTCTCTATTTGTTCATTGCCTGCCGTACATATTCTGTATCATCAGCCTTCTTAATCATATTACTCGAATCCTCTATATTCTTACTTGGTTTTCTTGTTGGTCTGTCTTGTTGATCTGCTGAGAAGTTAAAGTCTCTGGCTATAATATTATATTTACCTGTATCTCCCAGTAGTACTATCAATTTTGACCTTATATATTTTCAGGTTTTTTGTTATAAGCATAATGATCTATAATTGTTTTATGTCATCCTAACAGGGAGTTCCTTTCATCAACATAAAATATTCCTTTTTATGTTATTTGCTATTAATGTTGCTATCCCTATTTTTATTTTAGTAGCCTTCCCTGATGTATATCTTTACATCTTTTCTTTTGTTTTCAATTTTTCTATTTGCTTTGTATGTGGATCTTGTTAGAAAACTGCATGAAACCAGATTTTTAAAAATTCAATTTGAGAGGAATGTAATTCATTCAAAAGTATTGTGATTGCTTATGTGCTTAGAGTTACTCTAACAATGATGTGTGTGTGTGTATGTCTCTATATGTATTCTATTTATTATGTTTTTTTATTTGATTTTTACCCATTTTTCTGCCTTTTGGTAATTTATTTGAGCTGTCTTCATTTGATTCAATTTTTTCTAATATTTTGAAAGTTATACCCTAGATTTCCATTTTTCTAGTGTTTACCCTTAAAATTTTGTCAGCAATCGCTTGCATTTCTATAACAATATCTACAAATAATCAGTATCTCCATTCACCCTTAGATCAAACTGAGAACAAACTAACTGCCTGTCACCCCCTCCTTCGCTCACCACCTCAACTCTGCTGTTGCCCATGATGGCATCTGAAATTCTGGTTCTGAATTGTTTTCACTTTTTAAATAGTTTTTCAACAGACAATAAGTTTTATTAATACCTTTTCACTTTATTGTATCTTCCTCCTAGATCCATTTTTTGATACTGGATTGCATGTAAGATGTTCAATTGTACAAGGCCCATCTCAATTTTATTCAGAAAATTTGGGGGAGAAAAGAGTTATGTAATTTTATCATACACACATTGAGAGTCGTTTGAAAGTATTTTAAAAGTGATTTCATGAAGGAAAATATATTAGTTTGTTCATATTACCATTCAGAAAGTTTGGCTTTATTTAACAAAAAGTGCATAAAATAGTTTAAAAATATAGAAATGTATTTTTCTCACAGTTAAAAGGAATCTCAGAGGCAATGAGTTCAAGGCTAGTGTGATTTCTGCATGATGTCAGGAATTCAGGCTTCTTCTCTCTTATTGCTTCACGGAACACGACTTCTGCTCTCAAAGTCGCCTCATGGTTCAATATGGCTGCTAGAACTCCAGCCATTACATCTCTACCCAGGCGGCAGGAAGAAGGACAAAAAAGAAGGTCACCTTACCCTTTTAAGGAGACTTCCCAGAACACAATAATTCTGTTTATATTTATAGGCTATATCTACCTGCAAAGGAGGCTAAGAAATGAGATTTTTTAAAAACTGGGTGGTGCTATGTATCCACATTAGAGCATATCATAGTGAAATTTAAGAATAGCAGTAATCAATACAAGATCCTAAAAGCTTCCAGAGGGTACAAAAAGATCACATTAAAAATAAAGGTCGCTGCCTGTTGAAGTTAACGCAATAAAAAAATAAATAATAAATAAATAAAAGGTCACATTCCAATGATTCAGAATCAGAATATCTACAGCCATAGTGGAGGTAAAAGACCACAGAATATCTTCAACAGTCTGTGGGAAAATGTTCTCCAATTTATAATTCTATATCCAACCAAACCCACAAGCGCAAGGGTTTTTCATCTTTCACAGGAAGCTACTGAATGATGCAGTTCACCAAAATGAGGAATTCAACCAAGAAAAAGAAAGATGTGGGATCCAGGAATCCAACCAGGAAAAGAGGGGAAGAAAAATCTCAGGATGATAGCTAAGAGAATAGTGAACACATTTGAACATGTTGAAAAGAGATTTTCAGTTCTGTAGGAGCATTTAGGAATGGATTAGCAATTATGTACTAACAGGTATATAAACTGAACAAACAAAAATGAAAGCAAGTATCAATCAAGGGGGGAAAGAAAAAAGACTTATAATCATAGCACACGAATTGAGTTTAGCTGTGAATAATATTTATATGCTCATACTAACATAAACACCCAATAGTGACTTTTACTACAAGTTATGATATAGCCATCTTGGAGGATGGAGGAAGGATAGTTTATGTGTTTGGTGAGAGAGCAAATGGGCATGTAAAAGACCTAAAATCTAATTTTCCATAGTTCAAAGTCCATTGATAATTCTTACAACTGAGAAATCAAGAAATAGTTATCTATACAAGAAATTTAGAAATACATAAGTAAATAGCAGATGAAACAGCTAAAAGAGTTAAGAGGGGTTACTCTGGGAAATGCAAATTTAGATTTTACATTACATACCTAATAACACTTTTTGTCTACATGATTTTAATAGTTTGCTCAATAATATAAATCAAATATATTTTTAAAAATATATTAATGCCAGACAATTTGGGGTTACTTTTTCTTTGTTGGCAGGGAGGAGATGGGGGAAGGAAGGCATCTTACACACTGGCCAAATACAATAATTCTTCCGAAGAAGCATTGGAAGGCTGGTAAATGTTCTGAGTCCTTACTTGTCTGATATGGCTTCATTTTACCCTCACACTTGAATGATAATTTATGTTCAAAGCCATTTCTCCTCAGAGCTTTGAAAATATTGCTCCATTATTTCCTTGTATCCAATTTTGCTGATGAGAAATATGATATCCAGACAATTCTTGTTCCTATGTGTGGTGGGGTGCAGTGACTCCCCCAAAAAGATATGTTCAAGTCCTAACTCCCAGCACCTGTGCACGTGACCTTACTTGGAAAAGAGGGTGTGTGCAGAGAACGTGAAGGATCTTCAGATGGGATCTTTTAGAGAGGGCCCTAAATTCAAAGACTGATGTCCTTGTAAGAAGAGGCAAAAACACACAGAGACACAGAGAAGAAGGCCACATGAAGTCGCACAGCTGCAATCAAGGAAGGCTGAGGGTGACAGGAGCCACAAGAGCCAGGACAGAGGCTCCAGATGCTCCCTAGGAGCCTCCAAGAGGAATCAACTCTGACAACACTTTAATTTCAGACTTCCGGCCTTCGGAACTATGATAATTAAATTTCTGTGGTTTTCAACCACCCAGTTTGTGATCCTTGGTTACAGCCCTAGGAAATAAATACAGGTGATCTTGAACAACACAGGTTTGAACTGCGTGGGTCCACTTAACGCGTGGATTTTCCTTCTCCTCTGCCACCCCTGAAACAGCAAGACCAACTCCTCCTCTTCCTCCTCCTCCTCAGCCTACTCAGCATGCAGATGACGAGGATGAAGACCTTTATGATGATCCACTTCCACTTAATGAATAATAAATATATTTTCTCTTCTGTATGATTTTCTTAATATTTTCTTTTCTCTAGCTTATTTTATTGTAAGACACAATATATAATACATATAACACACAAAATATGTTATGTGTATCATAAACATATCAATGGTTTGTGTTATCAGTAAGGCTTCCAGTCAACAGGAAGCTATTAGTAGTTAAGTTTTGGGGGAATTAAAAATTATACTCAGAGTTTTGACTGTGCAGGAGGTGAGCGTGCCCAAACCCTGCATTGTTCAGAGGTCAACTGTACTACGTATGTCACTTTTTTTCTCTCTGACAGCTTTGAGGATTTTTCCTTTATCTTTGGTGTTCTACAATCTCACTTACATGTCTATTCTTGTGTTTTGTTTTGTTTTGAAGGCCATGCATGGGCCCTTTAAATCTGAGGATTTATGTCTTTCTTTGACTCTGAAAAATTCTCTTCTCTTAAGTGTTGCCTCTCCTCTATTACTTCTATTTTATCCTTTTGGTACTTCTTATTCATATGTCCTTGGTGTTGATTAACTGTCCTGTTATACTTTCTATCTTCGTGGCTTTTACGTTGCATTCCTGGAGAAATTCCTGCCTTGACATTTGGCTATTGTTCTTTCTTCATCTATGCTCATTTTGCAATTCAGTTCATCAATTTTGAGATTTTTTTTTCAACCAACCAATTTTTAATATTCACAATCTCTAGTTAATTCTTACTGTATGGATTCAAAAGCCTCCATGTCTTTTAGAGGATATTAATTTTTCTTAAAGTCCTGTCTACTTGCTCTATTACCTCTGTCTCCTCAGAATAAATTCCTTCATTCAGTGATCTGGGCACTTCTGCTTTCTGATGTCAGTTCTCCTCGAACATTTGTCAATTCTGGATGGTTCCTTCATCTTTGAAGCTGAGCGCTGGTGAATCTGTGTGCTCAGCCTGCTTGAAGGGAAGGGGTCCAACTATTGAGAGCAGAAGATGGGCATGGCCACACCCCGGCCACCGCAGAGTGCAGGATCCTCATTCCTTCCAAGACTTGCCAAGGCCCAGAAAGTTCCCTGTTTAACACCAAACCTACCATATGCACCTGCCCCAGGCACCCACCGCTGTGGAGACCAGCTGGCCTAAGGTGGAGGCAGCATGAGTAGGGGGCCTCTCCGGCTCCCGCTGTGATGCCCCAGCCAGTCACCCAGTCTGCTGTCCCTGGGACCCCTCCTCTCTCAGCTCCAGCCACCTTCACCCCAGGGCCCTCTTGGGGATTGGCCCACTGTTGTTTCCTTGGTTAATCTAACCCCATCTGCCTTCCATCTTCCCTCACAGGTTACAGCCCAGCTTATTATTCTTAAGCAAGCATAAATACTTTGTAAAAGATCTTTTCTGTATTTCTGTGGTTTTTTTGGTTGGAGGGATGGAGGCTGTCATGTGTCCTCAGAATGCTGTTATCTGGTACCTTCTTTCATATTCCTTAATCAGGAGAGGAGTCCAGAGCCATCTTCTGATTCTGACATCCGCTGCTGTTAGCAGAGCTCCTACAAGATGCCAGGCAATGTGCATGTGCGTCACCTTATCTAATGCAACACCCATAAGGGTGGTAAAATGAATACTCCCATTTAATAGATGGGCAAACTAAGGCAGGTAGAGGTTGTCTCTGATCACAGTACAGCTGGTCAGTAGTAGGAGTGGAATTTGAGCTGCTAAACCTCCTATAGCACACAGGTCAGTCTCCAGCAAAGAGTCATTCAGCCCCACGCATCCGCAGTGCTAAGTACTGCCAGGGACACGCAGGGTGGGCCTCCGAAACCTCTTCCAGCCCCGAGAGTCCACGGTGCTCTTCCAGAGCTCCCTCATCATAATGTCAGCGGTAAGTGCAAAGGGGTGTCCCCAAAAGACCTGGGTGGCCCAGGCTGGCCGCTGCTCTGAGAGAATAGATTTCAAAGGTGACAGCCATGAGCCCCTCCCATGCCAGAGAGCTTGGGGATTGTTTTGTCCCCGGGGTTCCCAGCCTCACCCACTCCAGACTCCACACAAGCCCCTGAGCACCACGTCCACATTCACCGCGGGGACCCCGTGGGATGGCATGTAAAGATGGCGATATGAATGCTGGGGTTTCTCCCCGGTGTTTTCTTTCTCTCCATTTCCAACATGTAGACAGGCTCTGTTCCGCTTCTTAGTCCCAAGGGTCTTCGCAGGGTGGACAGCAGAAAAGCCCCTCCACACCCAGGGAGAGGGGAGCAGAGATGGCAGTACCTAAGGGGACAGCCAGAGCTGGGGGGCACAGGAAGTGGGGTGCAGGCAGAAGCTGCCCAGCCTGAACCGCTGCTGGAGGCGGTCACATGGGAAAGGGGGCGGCAAAGAAGGCAGCCTACGGCAGAATGGGGGCGGGACACGGTGGCCCGTGCAGTTCCGCAGCTGCGAGGCCTCTGGGGCGGCCACCCTGGGACAGGCGCCGGGGCATCTTCCAACCGTTCTTTGACCTCCAGCTCCCAGGGACTTATTTAAAACACCTGCCGGCCGCCCTCTTCCCGCCCCACCCGGGAAGCCCAACCGCAGCCAGACGAAGCAAACAGGATCAGAGAGGTGGGAAGCAACGGAGGCCCCCTCGGGACCCCGTCCGGGGCCCAGCGTGCTCGGGCACAGTCACCGCGTGGAGGCGGAGCGGCCCGCCCAGCCTGGACCCCCGCGGGCCTCTGGCAGTGGCACGTGGGGGACGGAAGCTGCATCGGGTCCTGGTTTTAGAACTCAAATCCCATTTCCCTATTGACCCACAGGAACATTTTGGAGATCGTTAATCTTCATTTCTGATCGATTTTCTGTCAATACTTCCCTGCCGCGCCCCCGCCCCAACCTTTCCATCAAGCGGTTAATGAGCTGTAAACACACACTTGGAGGCGCGGGGCGCGGTTTTCCTAGGAGCCTTTTGAGTAGCGCGTCACGGTTGGGCGGACCGACCGCACCCTCTGGGTTTGGTGCGGGTGCTGGTTTTTCTCAGGTGAGGGTCCCCAGGCCTGAAGAAGCCAGCACACTCCCTCCCCTCCTCCAGGCAAAGCCAGTAACAAGGACCCACCATGAAGCCAGCGCATTGAATAAACCCGAAATCTGTCTCCTCCCCCTGCCACCCCGAGTGTAGCCTCTACTCTGGGTCAAGGGCTCCAGAAGGTTCAACCGCACAGAAGGTGGGAACCCACGAGCCCCGTGTAGGTGTCGGATCCCCTCCTGGCAAGGCCTGGGAGGAAGAAGCTGGAAGTTGCCTTCCTGTGGGGGAGGTGAGGCCCGGGCCCACCCAGGCGGCAGGGTGTCCCCGGGGTGCACGAGGGGCCTGAAGGCTTGGAAGCTCCCGAAGCTGAAGCGGATGGAGAGGGAGCCATGGACTCCCCAATCCCGTCCGTGTCAGCCCTGGCAATGTCACGCCAGACCCCTCCTCGCCCGGTGACTAATTCCTTCCCTCCCGACCTCCCTGGGGTGTTGGGAGGACCCTGGACAGAACGTTCGGGAAAAGTCTAAAGCTGTTACAGAGGTCGGGGGGGTCCCTGCGGCCCCAGCTCCCCCGGGGTCCCCAGGTCTGTGCGCCCCACCAGCCAAGGCCCAGGAGTTTCTCTGCAGCCCGTCTGAATGTTAACATGCAGGGAAAACTTCAAGGAAAACATACAGCTGATAAAAATTTAATGCTATATGTAACAAAGCAGAATGAATATTTAATCCGTGCTTTTATGCGAAACCACATAACCAAGCAGCCCCACGCGGCGGCCCCTCCCGCGCCCCGCGCCCGGCAGCGAAGCAGTTAAGCTGCTGGCAACAAGCAGCTCCTAATAAACACTCGGCTAATTCTGTAGGAAAAGCACTAATTAGAAAAGCAATAATAATCGGTGTAATTGCTCTAAATTACCCTCCTAACAGAGAACGGCGCTCGGAGCCGGGAACGCAGCTGCCGCCGCCCAGCCCCGCGCCCCGCGCCCGCGGCCCTGCGCTCTGCTGCCCCCTGGCGGTCGCCGCGCGCCGCGCCGCCCGGAGCCACCGCGCGAACCCCGGCGCTCGCGCGCCCCCTGGTGGCCATTCCGCCGCACTGCCCCGCGGATGGCTCGCGGGACCTGCCCTTCTGTCCTCCGCCTCTCTCCCAGGGCCGCTGACAAGGAACCAGCGTCACATTGGCTGGCCCCGAGAAGGACAGGACAAGGCCAAAATAATAATGGAATGCTCGGACCTCTAAACAGTCCCGGGATTCGGGGTGGTGTGGATTATGGGGATCGTTTGGAGAATGGGGTTGAAACAGGGGAGTCCAAAGAATGCGGGAAGAATGGAGCCATCCTCAAACGTGGATGTCGGGGTTGCAGGGGAGACGGCTGCTCTGGGGACAGGGCCCGCCGGGCTGAGCGTTTAGAGACCTCCGGGTGGGCAGGACTGCTTTGATCAGGCCTGACATTAACAAGGATGCTGTGTCATTCTGGTGGACGTGCGGACCACCAACAAGGTCACTCACGGGATCCGCCCGTCCCTGCCAAATGCGCTCCTGGGGTCCGCACAGTGTTCGGGGTAAGTTGGGGCCCTCAGCATGTGTGTCTCAGCCCTCCTCAGGCCAAACCACAGCCATGGACTTGGTCTTCAGGATCCCTGCTCAGCTGTCAGGCAGCCTTACGCACAAATACTCACATGTACACACACAAATACACACATACACATGCAAGCCCATACGTGCACACACATGAATACACACATGCACATACATATGCACACATGCACATGCAAGCACACACGTGTGCACACACGAATACACACATGCGCATATACACACGTGCAAGCAAACACATACACACACATGCACACATGCAAGGAGCTGTTCAGGGACAGGCCCATCTGGGTACGCACAGTGCCTGATGCCTGGAGTGGCCACTCAATGACTGCTGGGTGGATGAATGCCTGGAACAGGCTGGAGGCCACCCCGGCGGAAAGAGCAGCTTCTAGATGGGATGGAAGGGTGTGACACTGCGACCAAAGGTACCAGCAAGAACCAGAGAGTCTGCTGATGCTGCATGGGACAGAGGCCCCTGCTGACTGGGTGGTCAGGAAAGACTGCCGGAGGATGCCAGGTCCCAGCTGGCCCCTGGAAGCTGACACCAGAGGTTCAGAATGAGGACCCAGGGAGCTCAGAGGGTTCCTGGTACCCCTCGATCCCCTCAGCAAGTGGAACAGGAAGAGTTTGCTCCAAAGAAAATCAAAATACTGCTACCCCGTCCACCAGCCCTGATGTAATGTATCCCCCCAACACCAAAGCAATCCTACCCTCTTCCATTTTCAAGGAAGCGGAGTGGGAGGGACTGCAAGGGGGGGGCTGTCCCTCCTGCCCAAGGCACTGATGCCCACATCATTTCCCTTGTCTGCCTGGTGAACTCGGACTTGTCCTTCAAGTCTCAGTATAACAGCTGCCCTCTCTGAGAAGCTTTCTCTCCCCGCTCCGGGCAGAATCGGGGCAGTCCTCCTTCCCCCAGCCACCCGCACATTTTCTAAATACTAATAACACTCTCAGTCCTTGCCACATGTGGCGTCCCGCTCTTCCCTTTCCCTGCCTCCCTCCTACAGGACCCACAGCACCTGCAGAGCCTACTCATCTCTGTACCCCCCACGCCTGGCCCAGAGCAGGCTGTCTGGTTGGTGTACTCACTAACTTCACAGTGAGGAAACTGAGGCACACAAGCATGAAGCAAATGCTGGAAACGCTCTGTGAGTCAGAGCTGGGAGAAGAAACCAGGGCTCTGGACTCCTAGGCAGGCTGGATGCTTCTCCCCAAGGGGGACATCACCGTCTGAATTCCAGGGCAGGCTTTGGCACAGCCAGGTGGCAGGTGTCTCCATGAGCAGGGCCTAAGATGGGGGACCAGCCCCACCACCACCACACAGAGAGGCAGTGGCATTTCCAAGGGGGTCTGGGGGTGCCATTTCACATCTGGACCATTGCAGTAGCTTCTGGCTGGCCTCCCTGCCTCCCCCTCAACCTCGCCTCGTGACTCCGCTTCTACCCCCTCCCCTACGTCTCAGCCAGAGTGACCCATGAAGCAAGAGTCAAATCGTGTCACTCCCTGCTCAAAATCCCCATGGCCCATCTCACTCAGAGTTAAAGCCAAAGCCCTTCCAATGGCCTCCAAGCCCAGACCCAGTCACATCCTCTACCGTTTTCCTCCCTGCTCATTCTGCTCTGTCCACCTCGGCCCACTCCCGTTTACACACACCAAGCACAGTCCCACCTAGGACCCATGTCCTCCTCTGCCACAGCCTGTAGATCACTCCTCAAATGTCCCTCAGAAGAGACCTATCCTGACCGCCGTACCTAAAAGAGCATCCCATCATGCCCCACACACTGACTCATCTTTGTTTTTCTTCGCCTGACATCATTTATATATATTTTTTCTTTATTTTTGCCTCCCCTGACTGGACCGGAGGCTCCATAAAAGCAAGCATTTTGCCTTTGTTCACTGATGTAGCCCCACATCTGAAATTGTTCCCGCCACATAGTGTGAGTTCACCAAATGCTCAATTAATGAAACAGTTGTCAAGTCACAAAGAAATGAATTTCTAATGGTGGAATTTCAGGCAGCACGTGCATCGCAGATGGACAGAACACGGTGTCAGGCACATGGCAGGTACCCAAACTCTTTGTGGACTGACAGACCTTCTTGGTGGCTTCTGCAAGCGCCCTCTGTTGGTTTGCTTACTTACTAGGAAAGCATGCAAAGTACAGTCTGGTTGGTTGATGATTTTATGACCTTGAGTACCTGTTGGGGACACACCCTGTTTTCTCCACAATGTGAGGTTCACCCAGACACACACAGTAGACACCATCCCTCTTCCCAATCAATGGTCTCGCCTGACTTTAGGGCCCCACCCCCACTTGTTTCCGGACCAGCCAAATGGAAAATTTAATTTCCAGCTAATTAACTCTGAATTCGGTGCCCCTCGTCAAGTTACAGGACTGCCCCTCTCCCAAGAGAGGAGGGCTCCCCACCCACATGTGGCCAGCATTTGACACTGCCTCTGTGCGCAGGGAGACAAAGGCCCCCAGCCCCGGCATTGTCTCTGCTCCGAGTTCACGGGGCAGGCGGACACAAAAGCCGGATGAATTCTTCATGACCCTCTGAAAGGGCGGCTCCTCCAGGCCGGCCCCTACCTTGGGCCACAGGTGGGCCCTTGAATGCAGGAGAAGGACACTACCTTCTCAGCCAACCAGTGTCCTTTCTTGGGTCTTTGGCCAGGGCCCCCTGAATCTCCTTCCCCGGCCTGCGGCCCTTGGGAGACGCCAAGCGTGCAGGTTGGCTGAAACCAGAAGCCCCGCCGCGGGGTCAGGGCAAGGTCGCCCCTGTCCCTCCGCACCAAAGCGCTGCTGCCGAGTGAGGCTGCTGGGGGCCTCGGGCGACCCTGGCTCTCAGAGGGGGCTGTCCCCCCTTCGCTGCTCCAGAAAGGGTCTCCGGGGAGCGGGCGGCCCTTCTGCAGCGGGCGGGCCGCGGGCGGAGCTCTGTCCCCTGTCCCCGGGAGGCCCGCGGGCCGGCCCTCGCTGCGCCGCGGCGCCCTCTCGCGGTGGGTCCCGCGCAGTGCGAGGACTGCAGAGTCCTCCTGGGGTCCTGCCTCCCCGAATGTCCAAACCGGGGTCACCCGCCCTCAAGTCGCTCCCTCCCCCAGGGGCACCCAGAGAGAAAAGGCGACCGTCGTCCTCCGGCCAAGCCCCTTCCCCAGAGATAAGTGCGGTCGGGGGAGAGGAAGGACGAGGCCCGGGCGAGGGGCTGGGAGTTGAGTTAATGAGCTATGTATTTGCGTCTCCCTATAATCCACGGTATTTGATGCAGAAGCCAATTTAACTTAGCTGTGGGATAATTTGTCATGAGGTGGTTAGGATGCTCAGGCTGGGGTGGGCTGAGGAGGGGCGGGCAAGGCAGGGGCAGACAGAACAGGGGGCTCTCCCAAGCCCTTCCTAGAAATCCTCATGGGGGACGCACGGGCCATGCACAAGGGACCCAAGGAGAACAGTGCGGATAGGACCAAGGGCTCCTCAAGGGCAGAGCCAGTAGAACCAGGAAAGGAGGGAAGGGTCCAACTACTGCAGGAGAGAGCCCTGGGCCAGGTAGGAGGGAGCCTGGCCTCCCCCTGGGGACAGGATCGTGTCTGGGTAACTCTCCAGCTGCTTCCTACAGATTTATTGGATCTGTATGACTCATGGATTGGGTTGATTGGACCCACGGATTAATGAGTGAGCTCTACCCAAATCTTCTATGCATCCCAGAATGTGACAAAACCAGGACATTCTGGCCTCATTTCTGTGTCCCTGCGGTGTGCTTTCCTTGTAGTCAAAAATCAGAGAACCTCAGAATTAGATGGTCCTTAGAAAGCAACTGATTTTACATAGAAGTTGAGTGACCTTATGTTCTGGTTTGCCCAGAGAGCTGCCCAATTTCTGCCTGTTGACCCAGGGCCATTGTTAATAACAATCCCTTTCACTCACAAGATCATCCTGGTGTGGACAATAAATACAGTCACTCTACAGAAGAGGAAACTGAGGCTGAGAGGCAGCCACTGCCCACAGCTAGTCTGTGGCCCATGCTCAGGTCTCCTGATGTCCTCTGCTCTTCCTGCAAGGCTAAACCATCACCAAGCACCAAGACCTTGTACTCAAAGCCATGGTATCAGACCCCACCTGTCCACTGTGACCTCCTCCTCCAGGAAGCCCTCCTTGACCAAGCAGCCTATAAGGACCAACCCATATCTGAGCCCTGCCAATCAATACTTGCCATCCAGTCCTGCACACAGCACTAACCTTGTGTCTCCACCAAAATGTGGCCTGACCAGAGAGGAAGTGGAAGAGAGGATAGAAGTGCAGCAGGGGGCAGATGGCTGGGGACTGGAATCAGTCACTGCACATTTCTCCCCTGAGCACCCAAAACTCAACAGTGGCCTGAAGGCCCAACTGGAAGATGGGAAGCCACACATCTGGATGGGACTAGAATTAAAATTGATTTAGCCATTTGCATCGTGTGGCCCTGGGCAGGGAGAAAGGCCAGGCCTTTTCTACTAAGAGCCCTACAGGCTGCTTTTCTGATGGCCTGTGGCCCTGACATTTTCCATCCCTCTTCTGTGGGTTGCAAACCCACACTCTGGCCTCTCTGTTGTCTGGCCAACCCATTTATCTGACTGCCATGCTTCCTGGACACAGCATTAGGCACCAACTAAGGGAGTGGATTCTCTCTCCCCTCCTTCTCCTCTCGGGAAGTGTAGAGTCCCCCTCCTCCACTGGCCCCAGCGTTCCCACCTCTGAATAGACCACGCTCCCCTCCCACTGTCCAGATCTGCCCAAACCCTGCCTCTTGGCAGCTGAACGCTAGTCCCTGTCCACTCCCTGGAATGTAGCACCACCTAGTGTCAGCTTGCAGCATGACAGCGGCACCAGTGAAATTTCAGTGCGGCAACAAGTCTTCATTTGAATATCAAACATTCAGGGCATTATTCCAGGCCATGGGGTAGGCAGAAAATCACAAAGACAAACAAACAATCAGAACCCTAAGACGTTCTCCCTGCACCTGAAAGCACTTGTGTGCCAGTGAGGAACTGAGTCTCACACAGTGCAATAGGAGCAGCATAGTGTGATGCCATGGGCACAAGCTTCTGAGTCAGACCATTCAGGGTTCAAAGCCTGGCTCTGGCATTTACTAGCTTGCTATCCTGGACATGTTATTTAATCCGTGTAAGTCTCCGATTGTTCTTTTGCAACACAGGAATAATAAAAGTAGCTCTCTTAAAGGGATGCTGTAAAGAACTACATTGAAGTATTTAAAAACAGCACAGTGTGTGGCAAAGAGAAAATTACTTTTTAATGGATGTGATTATAACTAAAATGATAAAGCGATTAGTTCAGGATCAGTCTTATAAGAATTTAGGAAAAGGTCAACCCAGCTGTGAACTGGAATTATGATGGAGAGGGTAATGGAGGAGGTAAGAACTAAGTAGGGCCCTGTAAAACATGTAGGCTCTGTGACCATGAGCAAGTCGATAAACCTCCTTAGGCCTCACCTGTAAATCAGCCAGGCTTGGTGGCTCACACCTGTAATCCTAGTGCTTTGAGAGACTAACAGCAAGAGGATTGTTTGAGTTCAGGAGTTCGAGGCCAGCCTCAGCAAGAACAAGACCCTCTCTCTACCAAAAAAAAAAAAAAAAGGATCATGGACCTAAGTGTAAAATGTAAACTATAAAACTTTTATAAGAAAACATTGGAGAAAATCTTCAGGGGCTAGGGCTAGGAAATGAGTTCTTAGATATGACATCAAAAACACAATTCAGGCCAGGTACAGTGGCTCACACCTGTAATCCTAGCACTCAGGGAGGCCAAGGCGGGAGGATCGCTTGAGATCAGGAGTTTGAGACCAGCCTGAGCAAGAGCGAGACCCCGTATCTACTAAAAATAGAAAGAAATTATCTGGACAGCTAAAAATATACATAGAAAAAATTTAGCCAGGCATGGTGGCGCATGCCTGTAGTCCCAGCGACTCGGGAGGCTGAGGCAGGAGGATTGCTTAAGCCCAGGAGTTGGAGGTTGCTGTGAGCTAGGCTGACACCATGGCACTCTAGCCCAGGCAACAGAGCGAGACTCTGTCTCAAAAAAAAAAACAACAAAATTTAGGATAATGGTAACCTCTGGAGATGGGGAAGGAATTTGGAAGGGACACACAGGAGTCTTCAATGTTCTTACAATGGAAATTTGTTAATATTTTCAACTAAATAATAACAAAAAGCAATATATAAAACAATTTCTTAAACTTGATACACAGCAGATGAATATTCATTTTATTTTTATTCTTTATATCTTGCATATGTGAGTGTATATATTTCTTTAAATGTATTTAAAATTTAATAATTATTTAATATTTACCAAAAGCCTGATAATTTATTGTTTTCTTGACCCAAAAAAAAGTACAATGAATGGAACCATGAGAAGAGAATGCCATGAACTTCACAAACACCAACTCAGAGCATCTTACAAGGTCAAGTCTCCACTGAGGCAGCTCAACAAAGACACAGAACTGCCAGTGACCATTGTCATCAGGAGACCCACCCATGCTGGGACCCGAGGCAGGACCAAGGGATCCTTGTTCACTTTTGTTTTTTCAGTGAATCTGGTGGATGTCTGCTCACCTCTGGCCATCCCAGAATTCTTGTCCAGGTAAGAAATGCTATCTCTAACCAGGAAAGTGACGGGGTCACTTTCTCGTTCAACACATTTTTTTTATAAGCACCTATTATGTGCTAGGCTGTGGGCTGACTGCTTGGGTCCCCAAAGTGAAATGTGACAAACGCTCAGAGCCTAAGAGGGCTACAGAGGAGCCAGTGGACGAACGCCATAGACAGTGTCAAATGCAGTGAGCGTATGAGCTCCGCGTGGGAGGGAGGCAGATGGGGGAGGCTCCCAAACTCAGAGTTGGCCGCTGGGGAGGCTTGCCAGAGCCCATCCAAGCTTCAAAGACAAAGGGCTCTGTGACACCATCCTCCCAGCTTTCCTGACTTACATCCAGCAACATTTCATGGATCTGCCACCCACTGGTCACACATTTCTTGGCTTCTATTATACATTCAGCCTCCAACATCCACTGAGGGGGTGAGCCCCATTGTTCCACCCTCTGCTGTGGGACCTGGGGCCTTCCTTTGGGTTGTCCTAAGGCAGCCCTGCTAAGGGAGTGGCCTCCGGTTCCTGCTCTGCTCTGCCCTAGGCCCTCGGCAGCCAGTCTGGTCCTATGGGCCCACGGCACAACAAGGAGAACAGAAGGAACTAGAACCCACGACTCCCACCATTGCACCCTGGACTCCACCCACGGAAGCACGCTGGGTCAAGCTGAGGTGCCAGGAGAGGAGGCAGGGAGGCTGGGGAAGGTGGGCTGCTTATCAGCAGTGGGGCTACCAGGGGGGAGCCGGGCTCCAGTGTGTCTAGCTGTGTGGTCTTAGGCAAGTCACATCACCTCTCTGGGCCTCAATGTCCTACTCTGTGAATTTGGAGTAAACAGGACCTGCCTTTCAGGATGGTAGTGGGGTGAAGGAGTTGATTCAAGGGAAGCTTTCTGAGATGTACAAAGCTCTCTGTTTGTCCTCAAGTCTGACCAGCCTTTCTTAGCTCTCCCATCCCCACTTAAGCCAGAAAGTCCTCCCTCCCCACCCAAGGCCACACTGCCACACCCTCTACCCAGACCAGACCCAAGTTCACTTGGCTCCTCCCAAGTGCAGAGGGAGCAGAGACGGGGGATCCGACCAGCGAGGCCTTCCCTTCCAGATTCGGACCAGGACTATTCTCACCCACCTGGGAGAGAGGACAGCTCACCCATATTCCAAAACCTCCTTCTGGACTCTTTCCTAGGACAGCAATGGGCCCGTTCTCCTGTTGCCCACAGGCTGCTATGCACCCCAGCACCACCAGGTGGCTCCAAGGAATCAGCCACCGCCCGGATCTCCACTCCTGTGGCTCCGGCACGAGGTAGCATCTCCAAAGTGCAAAAGCCTGAAGCAAAACAGACCTCACTAGACAATCCAGGCCCGCCTCCTTAACGTTTTGGAGGTCACAGACCCCTTTGAGAAACTGTTGGAAACTACTGACCTCTGCCCCGAAAAACGCCCCAGCACATACTCTCAATATTGTCATGCAGCTTCAGAGCACCCTGGGAACCCCGAACACACCCAAGGATGCCCTGTGACTCAGCCAGGAAGCCTGCCCGACCTCAGCCACCCCTCTCACTGTCTACATGCTAAATGAGGCCCAGCACCTCCACCCGCTGTGGTCAGACCGCGCCTGTGTCTATCCTGGCAAATCTGTACACTGCTTTACCAAAGCAAAGGTTATCCTGTTGGAAGGGACGGACCGTGTGGTTTGGGGGATTATGGTCTGCCTGATTGTCTAGGAGCCCCAAGCCTGGAATTTTGAGGTCAATAACAAATGCTCTTTTTCCCGAGAGGAATCGTGGCCCCACTATGTCAGGGTACGGGGTGGGGGGGTGGGAGAGGGAGGGAGGAGGAGGGAGGCAGGGCTGAGGACGCAGGAGGGAATGCTCCCTTCTCTGGCCCCGTGGGCTGCTGGGCAGTCTCAGGGAGCCCATGCACTTAGGAGAACAGGTCACAAGGCATTGTTTCCCGCACACACACCACCCCCCTAGGGTGGCTAGATTATCCCAAACAAGATTGTAAACTGACTAAGGGTCCAGGAGGAGAAATAATGAGAGCAAAAACTAAGTGCTGGGAGAATTATGGAATGACAGACATGAACTAGAACCAGAGAAACAGAAGTCCCAGTCACCTACCCTCCTCTCTACCTGGCACCTTCTATGCCAGCCAGCCTGGTCCAGGTGTCAGTTCATCGACCAGTGTGACCGTGTGCCGTGAGTGCTACTGAGTCAGGCCGTGGGGGTGGAGGGTGCTGACGACAAAGACCCCGTCCCTGTCCTTCTAGAGCTCCCAGCCCGCAGGCAAGCCAGACACTAAGTAAAGAAATGTGGTGAGCAGTGCCGAGGGAAGGAGCCCTTGCCGTCGGGGTGGTCAGCAAAGGCATGGCAGGGGGAGGAGGCTTGCGGAAATGGGATTTCGAAGGACAGTAGGTGAGATCACCTGCACAACGACATGGAGGCCACAGCCATGAGCCCAGAGCACAGACCATTTCCACACCCCCAGCACGCTGGGATGTCCTCCCACCACGGAGCCTTGGCTTCCTTCCTGTCCACGTCTTCCATGCTGCCCCTCCCCCAGCCACCAACACCCCTCACAAGCATGTTTTTGGGGCCCCTCCACCCCAGAGCACTGGAGACTGCATCCGTGTGCAGGGTCACTCATTTATTCTGCAATTGCTGGGTGACATACACTGTTCTAGGCACGGGGGAGACTACAGTGGCCAGAGGTGGTCACTGTCTTACAACTTAGAGAAAAAAACCCTCACAAATAATTATACCCATAATCAACCAAGTTGGGCCACAGGCTTCAAGAAAAATTGACACTATGACACTCTGGGTATATTTAAGGGAGATCTGAAGGCGAGGAGGGGAGGGAAGAAAGGTTTCTTTGAGGGAGCGATGTTTAAGCTGGGACCAGAAGAGGGCAGGGAAGCCAGGTGGAGAAGAAGGAAAGGAACAGCACCTTCATGCAGAGGGAACAGCCAGTGTGAAGGTAGGAGGGAGGTAAGAAGAGATGGGGCTGGGCGAAGCCAATGGTCTGGACTGTTTTCAGAGGTCCCCTCAAGGCTCCGGGGATCAGGCACCAGGTAGAAACACTGCCACCTGCTCTTGGAAAACACGGACAGACTTGCCCTGTCAAACCTAAGAGAGACACCGGCTACTCATGGAGATTGAGTTTGATGAGCAGGTTGAATATGTCACACAAGTAAGCAAGTTTTGCAACCCATTCTGTGTCACTAAAATCTGCTGCCAGAAGTGACTGTTTTTCCTAAAAGAAATCTCTGGAGTGGCTCTCGCAACTCAAAAACTCTGGCCAGTGATCTACCTTTAGAAAGCCCCCTCACATCTGTGTGTAAGAGATGTGTGTGCTCTGAGTCCATCTCCTCAGAGAGCTCTGCGAACAGACGTGAGTTAAGGGCATGTACTTTAATGTGCTTGATAATTTTAATCACATCTTGCAAAACGTTATTTGAACTAAATAATGTTTAGTTAGTGACATTTTTCAGCTAGCCAGCATTTCTGTATGGATGACACAGTGCGTAGATTCACATTCAGAAGCGACCTCCTTGACCCAAGTAGTGAAACCAGAAAGCTGTCCAGTCGTGGCAGCTGTTCCATCCATGCACGTACCGACACAAAATGACCGATTCAGTTTTCCTGATATGTAATCATTCAAAGACTGCAATAGTTCTGCAGCTGTGGTGTTGGTTGGCAATAAAAGTGCACATAACATATCCTCGCGTACATCCTCCTGAAAAATACATCCCACAAAACCCAGCATTGTTAGCTTTGTTGCCAACATCAGTAGACTCGTCAACCTGGATTATGTACCACGGTGACTTGTTAATCCTTTCTAACAATTGTGCCTCAGTATCTTCTGCTATTTCATCAGTTCATGTAGCTATGGTTCTAGCCAAAAGAGGAACATGTGCTACCTTTTGAACTGCAACATCTTCTAAAAGTTCACGGCAAATGTCCTTAGCAGCAGGCAGGATCAACGCTTCACCGAAAGTAAAGGGCTTCTTAGCGTTAGCAATGAGGTTGGCCACTAAGAATGATGCCCTCAGAGCAGACACATTTGATCAAGTGGTGAACTTCAATAATTGCTTCTGTTCTTCGTGTTCACGTTTTTTTCTTTTGAAAAACTCCAAAGGCTTGTCTTAATGGAGGTTGCTTGGTCTCCATGTGGCAAAGCAGTTTTGAAGGTTTCGTGGCTTTGTTGGATAGCCGGTCACTGCATATTATGCAAAGCAGGCTTGGAGAATGTGAATCACCTGTTGCAATGAACTCGTAATTTAGGTAGGACTCTTGGTATTTTCTTTTAAATGCAGCTTTCATTTTGTTGGCAGTCTTATGTTCTGCTGTCTCATCCATTGGGTCTTCCCCCCTTTTCAAAGAAGCTCTCCAGCGACATATTTTTAATTCATTTTTGCTACAGTTAGCTTGTGGGTTACCAAAACTGTGACTGAGACACGTGTGCAGTGCGGGAAAAGGTGTGGACGGAAGTGGTAAATAAAATAATGGGCGAGCCAGGCACAGACTAAAATAAGTGTCAGATTCTGACTTAAAGCCTGCCACCAGATGCAGCTTAATTGTCACTTGTCACTCACTGATAGGGTTTTGATGAGTCTGCAACCAATTGATTTATTATGATCTCTGTGCAGTCAAACCTCTCTGCTAATGATAATCTATTTGCAGCTACTCCCCAGCACTAGCATCACTGCCCCAGCTCCACCGCAGATCATCAGGCATTAGATCTCAGACGGAGTGTGCAACCTAGATCCCTCGCATGCGCAGTTCACAGGTGGTTTCGTGCTCCTATGAGAATCTAATGCCGCCACTGATCTGAGAGCAGGTGGAGCTCAGGCAGTGATGTGAGCGATGGGGAGCAGCTGTAAATACAGGTGAAACTTCACTCACTCGCCACCACTCACCTCCTGCGGTGCAGCCAGGTTCCTAACAAGGCACTGACCAATACCAGTCCACGGCCTGGGGGTTGATGACCACAGGCATATATGGTAAGAAACTTGTATCTCAAATATATAAAGAATTCTTACAACTCAATAATAAAAAGACAAATAACCCAATTTAAAAATGGGTGAAGAATCTGAAATAGATAGTTCTTTTTTTAAAGCCTACAGCACCTGTTATGCCTGGGCGGTCTCCCATGAATAGACATTTCTTCAAAGATTTATTAATATAAATGGCCAGTAAGCACATGAAAAGATGCCCAACATCATTAGCCTTTAGGGAAACAGAAATCAAAACCACAGTGAGATACCACTTCACACCCACTGAGATGACTATTATAAAAAAGGGACTGTGGTAAGGTTGCAGAGAAATTGGAAGCTTCATCTATGTTGATGAGAATGCAAAATGGTGCAGCCACTTTGGAAAACAATTTGTCAGTTCATCAAAATGTTAAACATAGAGTTGCCATAGGACCCTGCAATTCCACTCCTAAGTATATCCAAGAGAAATGAAAATATATGCCCACATAAAAGCCTATACATAAATGTTCATATCAACATTATTCATAAGAGACAAAAATAGAAACAACCCAAATGTCTATCAGCTGATAAATGGGTAAACAACATGTAGTATATCTATACAACGGAATATTGTCTAGCCCTTTGGGGTCTTTCTTCTAATGAGTACAATCTAGTGGGAGTGACACTGTGTGGGTGCTGATGCTGGGTTAGAGGGGGTGATAAAGCTTCTATCTGATTCTCTCTCTCTCTTTCTCTCACGACAACTCTCCCTCTCCCGTCCCTCCCGCTCTTCCCTCTTGTGCTTGGGACCCAGCCTCCTTATTACGAGGAAGCCCAGGCTTTCCTCATGGAAATGTCATGCCTGTGTGTTCCAGCCAACGTCCCAGCTGAGGTCTCATCCCTCAGCCAACGTCACCTGCCAGACACGAGAGTGAGGGAGTACAAGAGCCTTCACGTGGTTTCAGTACCCACCCAGTGCAGTCTCCACAGCCAACCCAGCTGACAGCAAGTGGGACAGAGATGAGCTACCCCTGCCAGGCCCCTCCCAAGCCACAGATTCCCGAGGTGTTAGTTATGTATTGCTGCATAACAAATTACCCCATAACTTAGTGGCTTGGAACATTTATTTTCTCACAGCCTCTTTCCTAACCTAGTATTTCGGGACTGTGGGCAGGCTTAGCTGGGTCCTCTGTGTCGGGGTCTTTCGTGGGTGGTCACCAAGGTGTTGGCTGCAGTTTCCCCCGTCCCGAGTGGGGGTGGGGGAGGAGGGGAAGGCTGCGCTTCCGAGCTCACTCCCTTGGATGCTGGCAGGATTCACTTTCGTGAGGCCTGTTGAGTTGCCGCTTTCAGCTCCTGGCCACGAATACTTTGGATCATAAAAAAACGAAAACCATAAAATATCAGAGGAAGAAATATTTAGATATTTCTTTCTGAAGCGGCACAATCTATAGCCTTGTTTTCCAGCCTTTAGTCATGCTCCAGCCACCTCCTTGATTCTTGCCATGGCTGACATAACCTGTACTCTTAGTCACTTAATATCTTTTAAATCAACTTAATTGTTTTTGCTTAAGTAAATTATTTCAAAAGGAAAGTGACCTCATGTTGCTATTGTAAATGGAAAAGCAGTATCATTTACTTTAAGTAAATGGTAACCTAAAAATAAATACCATAGAAACAAAACAATGTCAATAAATTATAGTTAGATGCTGTTGCCTGCCAAAGTTTGTGAGCCTGAATAAGCTCTGCTCTTTCTTTGCTGACACAAGGGAGATTGAGCAAGTGTTAGAGAGGTGTTCGAGGCAGATCAGCACCAAAAGGTAATCCGAAGAATTGCAAGAAAACTGAAAAAAGGAATAAAAGCTTCTCTGTAATTTAGAATGAGGGGGCAGAAATCCCAAAGGAACAGTGGCTTAAACAAGATAGAAACTTATTTCTATCTTGCAGAAAAGTCCAGAGTTGTGTGGCCCAGGGCTGGCGTAACACTCTATACTGTTGTACAAAGGCTCCTTCCATCTCGGGGTTCCATCAAGTCTGGCTCACAAGGTTATTTCAAGGCCCAAGATTGCTGCTCCAGCACCAGGCATCACATCTGCTTTTCAGAGAGCAGCAAAAAGAAAAGAAGAAGACAAAGGAACATCCCTTCTCTTTATCTTCTCTTCATGGACATTTCCTCCTTTTTGCTTACCTCCCCATTGGACAGAATGCAGTCACATAGCCAGGGAGACCAGGAAATGTAGCCTTTATGTTGGGCAGCCAAGTGTATAGCTTTAAAAACAAAAAAAAGAAAAGAAAAGAGAAAAAAAAAAGAAAGGAAGGAAGGAAGGAAGAAAAGAATTCTATTACTAGAGAAGAAGGCAGAAGTGTTTAGACAATAGCAATCCCTGTGATTTCACAATTCTCCATGCTGCACCTGTGTGCCTCCATGAATCTCCTTAGGGGGACCACGCAAGTCAATTCAACCCTAGACCTTCAGCAGGCCCCTCTGCCTGCCTCGGAAGTCAGCCTTGATCCCACATCTCCTCTGGATACTGTTCCTTCGGAGCTGGGGAAAGCACATGTCTTACCCACCCACGCTGCGTTTTGTTACTGGGTCCCTTAAGGGCTGTCCTGCCCTGTGAGTCCATCTCTTACAGGCCCCTTGAGCCAGGAGGGCACTGCCATGGAGGGAGAGCACTGTGTGAGGGGTCAGTCACACCCGGGTTGGCTTTCCAGCTCTGCCCCTCACCAGCTGTGCTGACTATCATCAGTCCACTCTCTGAGCCTCTTCCTCATTAACCCTAACGCTACAACGCCAGAAGCACAGGTCCTGGGCACAGGCTAGAAGGATCCATGGCCCCAAATCCAGTTCTGGCTGTTCAAACCCTGTTCCGATGCTCAAGGACTTTCACATGTTCAAGGGAAGGTCTGCCACCTTCAGCACAAAGACATCGGCAAAAGCCATTCTCAATGTGGAGGTACAAAAATTGCCAAGGATGGTCTTAGCAACTGCCAGTGAATTGGTGACGGAAACCCTCTCATATCAGGGGACTGAATTCTAATCTGAAGAGGGAGGATGGGACATAACCAGGGGAGGAAGGGAAGTGAATAGAGCATAGCCATTGACAACCTTGAGAAAGGTCACAGATGTTGGGGTTGCCGTGGACAACCAAGACCAGGGGCGCCACCCCAGGGTAGGGCTGGGATCATAGGCTCCCAGGGCAGGAGGTAATCTGGGGCCCCTGGCCCAGTGGTTCTACCTTTTCCAAACCAAAGACACCACTTAATAAGTTCTGTCCCAATAGACTTCTGTTTTAAGTGTTGCTTGCCAATTAAATAGTACAAATGAAGAATTAATTCATGTTTCTTGTATTTTTACCTAAAGATACATATCTGCTGGTCAGAGAGCGGGTCTAGTGAACAGAACAGGAGCTGCACTGACAGATACTTGACATTAGGTGTCCTGTTCCGGCTCGTGCTGGAGAAAAATCCAGCACTTAGATGGGATTTTTAAAACATCAAAAATAGCTGGTGAGCCAGCCCCACTCTTGGCATCTTTTATCATCTTTGCTGGTCTCCACCTCCTCCCAGGTTGGAAAGAGCTTATCTTCCCTGCAATCGCCTCGCTTGGCTAGTAAGAAAATTGGGGCCCAGAAGGGGCAGTGGCTTGGCCAAGGCCCACGCGGCAGCGATGGATGGAGAGATGGAGACAGGCTGAGTCACGGGTCTCCTGGCGGGTGGCCTGTCCTGCCCACCTCCACACACGCTCCCCGCCGCACAGCTCGGCACCAGCCCACGGCTCTGACACAGTGTGGGAGCCGGCTTGGCACCCTCGCAGGGAGGAGATGGATGGCTCCCAAAGAAAGGCGTTTAGAATGGTCCACACCCAAGCATATAAGGCAAAAAGGACGCCAGGATCAGAAGGCCAAGGCCATGCCAGAATGCCATAGGTACCATAAATTAAGCAGGCAGACATGCCCGACTCGTTATAATTACCCAGCACGCTGACAGCCTGTCGGAGGGCTGCAGTCTTTATGACGGCCCCATCACAGGAGTCTGGCTTGTTGTATGATCGCCAGGTGATAAGTGAAAGTACTCTTTTCCCCAAACACCACCTAGATCAAGCTCAGGAACAGACCACCCAGAAAGTGGTTCTGATATATCACACTTAATAGAGGCATAAACTGCAGTCTGTTTTTATTCCCAGGCCCTAATGATCACCGACTCCCTCATATAAAGTTTCCAAACCATCCTGTGACACAGGCGGAAAAGTCAGGTGTTGGCTCATGGTCTTAGTGGCTGTGTGACCTTGAACATACCAGCTCTCAGGGGTCCACAGGTCCTCTGCTCCTCCATCATTAAGTGGTCGTTCAGTCCCTGTATTGCCTAGGGCTGCCATAACAAGATACCACATACTGGGGAGGCTCAGACTACAGAAATGTATTTTCCCACCATTCTGGAAGCTGGAAGTCTAAGATCAGGGTGCGGGCAGCTTGGGAGCCTTCTAGGGCTGTGAGGGAGAATCTGTTCTGTGCCTCTCCCCTGGCTGCTGGAGGTTTGCTGCTAATCCTTGGCGGTCCCTGGCTCATAGAAGCATCACCCCGATCTTTGCCTTCATCTTCTGTGTGGGTGTGTGCATGAGTGTCTCCAAATTCTTTCTTTTTTATAAGGACACCGGTCTCATTGGCCTAGAACCCACCTTAGTGACTTCATCTTAACCTAACTCCATCTGCGATGACCCCATTTCCAAATAAGGTCACATTCTGCGGTACTGAGGGTTAGGACTTCAACACGTGAATTTTGGGAGGACACAATCCCCATCCCCAACATCCCAGCATGGCCTGGAGGGTCACGGAGAGCAGACGGGATGGAAGAGGTGGTGTGGCATCTCCAGGAGCTGGGGGCGCCTGAGATGAGGTGGTAACACCTCCAAGAGGCAGGAGTGTGGAGGTGCGAGGGGCTCGTGGTCGTGCGGGAGTTCAGCAGAAAGCTCGAGTGGCTGGGTCATCTAGGATTCCTCAAAATGCTTGGTATAAAAAGACAAACCCCAGAAAAAGTTTTCACAGAGGCAGGGCCTCTCAGCTGGTCCATGCCAGCTGGAGGAGGCTTTGGCTTCTTTCCTGCCCTGAATTAGGGTCTGTTGCCACCGACAGCAAATTCGCTTTAAATGGCGCTCGCTTTTCTGGTGAGCAAAGACTTGAACCCGGGGCAGGTGAGCCTTTGGAACAGGGAGGAATCTTGCATGCCCCCCACCCCGCCGCCTTGGGGAGGCCTGAGTAGCTTTTTTCATTAATTGATTGCTTTCATGGGAAAACATATCAAATATATAGATGAATACAGAAAATAAAGATCCACCCACAACCCAGCTTTATAAAATTTACCACTAAGCTGGTGGTAAATTTGCTTCTGACTTTCACTTTTAAGAAATGAAACAACAGAAAGAGTTGAAGCCTCCTGCGTATCAGTCCTGCCACTGTTCTCCTCCTCCGCAGAAAAAAACACTCGCATGAATTCCGTGTCTATGATTCCTGTGCAGATTTTTATAGTTTTAATACATATTTATGTATCCATACACATTTTATAGTACTCATTTGCATATTTTAAAACTTTATACAAACGTTTTCATACTAGACATTCCTTCTGCTACTTGTTTTTTCCACTCAATGTTATGTCTTTGAGATGTATCCATATTGATACATGTGGCTGTAGTTCATTAATTTTAACTGCTATATGGATGGAGCACAGCTTTTCAATGTATTTTCTGGTTGTTTCCATTTTTTTTTTTTTAATGTCGCAAGTGACCTTGCAAGAGGATCCTTGTGCCTCTACAGTACAGACCTAGAAGTGGGATGCCGGAGCCATGGGGCAGGAGCATCTTCAACTCTTCTGGCTGTTGCCAAACTTCTCCCCCAAAATGGTTCTGCCAATTACACTGGCGCCTGTATAAACTTGAACTCTCATATCCTTGCCTACACTTGGTATTACCAGACTTTTAAAAAATTTGTGCCAAACTGATGTGTATGAAATGGTATGTTGCTGGGAATTTCATTTGCATTTTCCCTAATTAGCAGTAAGGTTGAGCATCTCTCCATGGCTTTATTTGGTTGGCCTATGTCTTTAGATATCTCCGCTAGTGAGATTCAAGGGGAAGTACAACAGCGCCGGAAGTTGAATCTTTGTCCTGGCTCTCCATAACTCCTGAAACACTCCTAAGCCCTGAGTTAAAGAAAAAAAAAAAGAAAAAAAAATTCAGTTGCCTGAATAGCCTGGAGTTGATCTTTTGGAGGCTGAAGGGAGGGACAAGGGAGAAGGGGCCAGCTCCCCTGATCCAGCCACCCGATGACTGGAGTCTGGCACAGCACCCCTGGGGGTGAGCTCTGGCATGGTCAGGCCACTGCAAAGCTGGGAGTGGTGAACAGAAACCCACCCTCTGAAGGAGCCTTCTAGAGAGGATGTGAGCAGGAGAAACGGTCAGAGCACGTGCCTGCTGCCCTCTTGTGCAGAAGCCACAGGGAAAATCTGTCACATATTTTAAGTAAACTCTGTTGAAATATAACCGACAGACAGAAAAATGCACAAGGTTTAAGTGCCCAACTCAATGAATCTTCAAAAGTGAACATATTTGTGTAACCACCACCCAAATCTAGAATAGAACATTACCAGCACCCCAAATTTCTCCTCATGTCCCCCTTCAGTCATTACTCCCCTCTCCCAGAGGTAGGGTCACGTATTTTTAAAATGTATACTATTCTGTTTGTTGGAGAGACACTGGAGGAGGGGGACCTAGAGTCTTAGGTCATCTGAATACTATATGAATCTTTCAGTATTTGGACAAATGCACCCAAATTACAGCAGCGTCCCAGAGGCTCCTTGCTCAGCCAGGCTGGGCTTTCTGGGTAGTGCGAGGCCGGGTGGTTGGGGCAGGAGCAGAGCCCTGGGCTGGGGAGTGGCACGGGCAGGGGTTATTGACTAACTGGCAGGAAAGCGTTCCGATATTTTCACACCCAGCATGGACTTGCTGGTATGTACAACTGAGTGTCGACCAAGGGTGCGAGTGAGAGGAGCAAACCACCAAGAGGCTTCTGCAGTGCGGGCAGGGAGGGTGGTGGCTGTGGACATAGAGATAAGGGAGAAACGACTGGACTGTAGCGTATTGTGAGTATTCTCTGGTGGAGGAAGGCACGGGACTTGGGGATGGATTGGATGAGGGGTGAGGGTGAAGAAGATGCCAAGGACAATGCCTGGGTCTCTGATGTGGGCATCTAGGAACAGGCTGGTGCTGCTAGAGGTGCAGGGTTGAGGTGAAAACCCCGGGTTTGGTTTTGGGCATCTTAAATCTGAGATGCCTCTGAGTCCAGCATGCAGAAATGTCAAGTAGAGAATTAGAAATAAGATTTTGAGTGGGAAGGAAGGCCTGGATAGAAGATTTAAGCCTGAGAGTCCTCGGCCTGCAGAGGGTATTTAAGACCACGGGAGTACATGACATTCGTAACGACAGGGACTCCAAGGACCTCAGGTCACTGTCAACTACTCCCTGTGTTGATGATATCGCGGCTGTGTGTTGAGAGTCTTTATCTTTTAGACAAACATACTGGAATATTCACATATAAAATAATGTTCAGTGTGAAATTTGCTTAAAAATAAACTGGGAGGAAGATGAATATGATGACTATTTAGGCCATAAGCTAGTAATTGTTGAAGATGGATGATGAGTACATAGGAGTTCATTATACCCGTCCTCCTATTTTTGTGTATGTTCAAAATGTTCCATACTAAAAAGATTTAAAGGAACACAAGGATGAGACTCAGAGCCCTGAAGACCCCCAGCATCCAGCGGTCAGATGGGGAGGTGGGAGAGTCTGCAAAGGCAAGTGAGGAGTGGCCAGAGGGGCAGGACAGGACAACTAGGAGGGTCCCTGCCACCAATAGGAGGCAGGGAATGACAAAGGGGCAAGGTGCCCACCGGCTGCAGGGGACTCGGAGGGCAAAGCAGAGGACGGTGCTTCATTGTGCCTGATAAACTGGCAACATGCAGGGCACTGCTCAGCGGGGCTGAGGAAGCAGGCGCAGTGTCAGAAACCCACTGGAGTGGACTGAAGAGCAGGGGGAGGCGAGGGAGAGCAGAACGGATGTGTAGACGCCTCTTCTGATGAGCGTGACTGGGAATGAGAGCAGAAGGGCGAGGAGGTGATGGGGGCGGATTTCCTTCTTGATGGGAGAGACAGAGCATATTGGTCCAGGAGATCAGGAGACAGGGAGAAGGCAGGATGCAGGAGGGGACAGTCAGCCCATGCTGGGAGGTGCAGAGCCTTGCTGCAGGGGGACAAAGGAGAGGCAGCGAGAGGCGGAGGGCTGGAAGTGCCCGTCGCTGGCTGTCCTCCTCTCTACTGGAGTGGGACACTTGGCCAGCAGATGCCTCTGGAGAGGTGGGCATACAGGAGAGTGGAGGAGAATGGGGAGCTTGTTCAAGAAGCCCCGTAAGACTGCCAGGCCCCATCCCCACACCCCTGTACGAATGTCTTCTTTCACCCTTTCTCAAGCTCTGAAGTCACGACAGATAATAGATGGGGCAGGGAGACCCCGGCTGAGGATGTGTGAAGTACAGGATCACTGGAGTCGTTGGAAGTCCAGGGTACACTGATGGACCATCCCCCTCAGAGCCAGAGACATGGTCAGAGGCCTGGGGACGATGCCCCAGGAGTGAGGAATGTGCCCACAGCAAAGGCTGTGTGACACACCCTAATTCCATGGTGGAGAACTCAGAGAATAACACAGCCAGTGAGGATGCACCTGACTCCACAGTTCAGTGATACATTTTCTGTTTATCCTACAAATAAACGTTTTTACCATAGTCTCTTTTTCCATAAACTGAAGAGTTATATAATATGGCAGAAGGGAAATAAGGCAGGTGACATTTGTTAATTACTAGTACGTAGCTAGTGAGGGGGAAGGTGCTTTCTCATGATTGCTTAAGGCAATTAATCTTGGCTTCAATATTTTTCATTACCTCCCCTCCAAAGGCTCGTATACCCCCAAATGGCTGTCTCTTCCCTGGATGGCTCTGCCCAGAGGGGCACCGGGTTCCAATGTTAAAAATAAAAATAGCCGTTGCCTTGTATCCGCACAGGGCCCTGCACTTTCTAAGCCACATCTCCAGCCTGGGCTAATTTCAGCTTCACACCAGGGTCCTGCTCCATGAGGTTGGCAAGACAGGGCAGTATTTTTTAAATATTTTCTTTTTAATCCTTATTTCACAGGTGAGGAAGTTGGGGGGTCAGGGATTTGTGATTTGCAAAGACTGCCCAGCTTGAGAAAGGCAGAGTGTGAACTAGAACCCACAGCCGCTGGCTCCCAGGTCAGGGCCCTGGGGTCTGAAGGCCTAAAGCTGGGGTGTGGGGGATCGGGCAGCTCGGGCAGGATCCCAGGAAGCGAGCTCTCTTCAGAACACACCAGTGATTCCTTGGACACCCGCTCCTGGCATCAGGCATTGTCAACCGGCCACAGCTGGGTATAAGCAGAAAGTATCTTCCACCTCCAAAGACAGCGGCCCCTGTTAGAACAGAAAGCCGTGGAAAGCACCTCCGCTGCAGGGAAAACCAGAGGCTGGCCAAGCCCAGGTCATCCCTGAGACGTGCTCCTGCCTTTACTGAGCCAGGAGCAAAGGGCCAAAGGAAACAATAGGGGGACCCCCACCTCCCAGAAGCCAGTCCCCCGCCCCCAGCCCCTCACCCCAGCAGGCCGGTTCCAGTGACTCACTCCTCCCCCGGGAGCAGAGCGGCCTAGGGAGGAAACGGCCACGGAGTGCACGGGAGGAGCTCGGTAGGGACGAACCTCAGGAAGATCCCTGGTCTCCAGGAAGGAAAAACAGAGCAAGGATTAAAACCACAACAGTTGGCAACAGCGATAATCTCCAGGGCATGTGGGCGCCTGGAGAGCCACATGCAGGAAGTACAGTGAGGGGGCAGGTGGCGCAAACTGGGCTGGATTTGGGAGCCCGTATTCCCCTGGCCAAGGCTGGGACACCTCCTCCAGTCTGGTGACAGGGACGAGGACAGAGCGGGGCCCAGGAGCCCTGTCTGCTTCTACAAGAACAAGATCATGTGACCAGCAGGCCAGCAGCGATGCGCCCCATCACATCCCTAAGTGTGGGTACCCATGGATGGAATAACCTAGATTTTGTCTGCCCAAGGGCAAAATTTTTAAGGATTTCTATTTCAGACTTCTTAACAAAAGAAAAGATTGAGGCCTGATTCTCCTCTCTGCAGAAAGTCACACGTACGGTAGCGGCACAAACAAGGAAAACGTACAGACATTCGAACTCAGGCTCTCCTTCTGCCAGAGCCGCTAACCTTAGTCCCAGACCGTCACAGGTTCTATCTGAATACACGTTGCCCTCTCAGCACTGGCACAATCCGGAGAGAACGACAGCGCTGGCCGTGTGGCTTCCAGGTGGTCTGCTTCCAGCTGGGGAGAAGAGAGCCACAGGATGGCGTCGCGGAGTGCCAAGCTGGAACATGAGGCTGTGTCCTGCTTCACTGGGGCAAGAGGGCACTGTGGACACCTGGGGACAGATGCTCCCCAAAGCACGGCACAAGTCCAGGGACTCATTCATTTCTTCCTTGCCCACCCATCCATTCGTTCTGCCGTCTACAGCATGTGCCAATGCCCTCTTGTGCCTGACGCTGCACCGGCAACACAGAGGTGGCCGATCACTGTCACAGACTGTAAATGGCTTTGGCCGGGCCCTTCCTTCTAATGTTTGCTGAACATACCTGCGTGCCAAGCACCCTGCTGGGACAAGGCATCCAGAGACAAAGGAGACACGGCCCCATCATCAGGGAGCTGCCCGTGGTGGGCTCATAATCTCCATCCCTCGAGAACGGATCGAGTCTTTGGAAATAACACAGGCTTTCTTGGCCTTCGTCCATTCACGCAGTGTGTAGTGCTTGAGAAGCAGCGCTGCTGTAAGCATGGGAATACGAAAGTGGACATGGCAGAGACGACCCCGGCCCTCAGGTGGCCTCCACGCAGCTGGGGGAGACAGACAATAAAATGAGCTTGCCACGGTAGGTGGATTTGCTCCCGGTAAGCAAATCGTCAATACATAGAGAGCCTTTCTCACCACGGTGCTTGCTGGGAAGACAAGAGGCAGGAGCGGCCGTGGTGGGCCAACATTGCTGAGTAAGGGAGCGGCATGGCGTAGGGAGGAGACCTTGGGGTTAAAAACAAGCAAGGAAGGCTCGCAGGGAGCAACGAGAGAGTCTAAACCGGCCTGGGAAGTGTGGAGGCTAACGCAACTCCATCTTGGATGCGAACCCGCCACAATGACTTCTGATTAACCCTGTTCCGGGAATGCCTCTAAGATTGCGACTTTATCTACTATTAGCACAGTGAACATGAACTCCTGATAAATCCTGCCCTTAGGCAAATTCTGGGCTGTGACGCACAGAGCATTCCTGCCTTTCCCCGAGGGGTGGACTTCAGCCGTCCTAAGCACGAATACCCTCTCCCTGTGGTATACGCCCAGGGCCTTGGCCCGAGACATGGCTTCTGTTGTCAAGTCCCTACTAAATGTTTCTTTCTGAGAAACTGGATTTGTCAGCCTCTTTGTTCGGCCTCTCAGCTCCCTTGGCCTTTGGGGGTAGGTTTGCGTAGACCTGCTGGCTGGGGAACAGAAGTCACCCCCAGAGAAGTGTTCTGGAGTATTCTTGGATTAAATGCAGCAGCATCTAAGGGTCTTGGAAGTGTTTGACACTCATCCTAGATGAAATGTGAAATTCTTTGATTCTAAGATACCATCTAAAGTTCTTTAACTTCATATCTAAAATAAGTTTTTAAAAGTAAGTCTAATTTTGTGTGTGTATGTCTTCTCTCCCTAAGTGATTGAAAATCCCTTGAATACAAAACCCATATGCTTCTTTCCTTCTTTCTCTTCCTCCTGCAGCCTTGCCCAAGTCCAGAAATCCGCTCGTGTCTCCCTTTGTTCCTGCGTCCGCGCATCCTGTCAGGATGTGCCAGTTGTCACGGGCACCCGACGCTGTCCTGGGCTCCAGCGCAGGTCCAGAGAGGAAGGAGACACCTCCCTGCCCCTGACTGGCTCCAGGGGCCAGAGGAAACAGGAGCTGGAATAACCGCAGTCGTGACAATACGATGCAAAACTGGTCCCAAGAGCTGTCCCATCCCTGGGCTGCCCTGGCCCTGGCCCAGGGCCACTCTGCGGGAGTGTCTGTCCCCTCGCCCCCTGCAGGTCTCCGCTCCAAGGCCTCTTCAGCACGAGGCCTCCTGACCACTCCCCAGCGCTCCCTCCGCCCTTACCCACCCCGTGTTGCTTCATAGCGTGGTCACCACCTGATAGTACATCGATTGTCCTGGCAACTCCGTGAAGGCAAAGACCTTGTCCTGTTCACTGCTGAGTCCTCAGCTCCCGTCACAGTGCTTGGCACTCATGTTGCTCTGGAAATATGTGTTGAGAGGAGGAAGAAAGGTAAGGAAGGAGAGAAGAGAGGAAGAGGGTAAGGGAGGGAGGGAAGATGTGTGAGTCGCCAACACTGGTCGATCTGCGAAGGGCTTCCAGGTGGAGGTGGCCCTGGGCTGGGCCGCACAGCACGAGTGGGATTTCTTTCCCTGGGTGGGGAAGAGAGGAACAAGCAGTTCTAGCAGAGGAAACCTGCAAAGTCAAGGAGGCCGGAGAAGCCACAGTGCTGAGTGCTAAGGGTTTGGGGCAGCGAGGCAGGACGTGAGGCCAGAGAGGTGGATGGGGACATCTGAAGGGGCTCGAGGCTGGCACGGGTGTCCTTGGCTGTAGGGAGTCATGTGGAGCCGTGGAGCGGAGGACAGGGAAGGGCGGTGTGCAAGGACAGGGAGAGAGAAGACAGGGCAGGGGGAGGGTGGCGGGCAGGCTTGCTGGCAGGGGACCGCTTGATTCAGCAGCTCTGCAGGCGCAGCCCAGGGGCAGCCTGAGGGGCTTCATGGAGGAGATGAACCCCTTGCAGGCCCCACCAGAAGGAAGGTGAACTTGGGGTGCATCTCAATCAGCAGGGCAGGGGGTGGGGGAAAGACAGGCAAGGTCCCAGGGACAAGGTCCCAGAGGCTGACAGCCCTGGTCCTCCCATCTCTGCCCTGGAGACAAACACAATGGACTTACGCTAATTACCCACCCAGGAAACTCCTGCTTAGACAGGGCCCCTCTCCCAGCGGTTTATGACCAGAGCTGCCCCTCATTACCTCCCCCACCCCTACACCGCCCCCCTGGGTCGGCCTTGAGCGTTCCCTCCCCTCATGGTGCCTGGTGCCATCTCAAGGCCAGGACGCAGCCCAGACACAACTCAGCCCCCCACCTCCTTGGCCTGCTTGAAGCAGCGTTGGGGTTTGCTCCCTCCTGGCTCAGCGGGGCCTGGGGAGGAGGGGGCGCAGGGGCTGGGTTCCTCCCCTCTGCTTGCAGGGCCCCTGGCTGCATGGCCTCTGCACCTCCTCCCTCCACCCCCACAGGAGAGGGGGGCAAGGTTCACCCCAACTCAGGGGCCAACATTAGGCACCTTGAAAAGGGAACAACCTACCCCAAAATCAGGACGCCATAGAAGCCACCCTGCCCCATGTTGGGGGCTGGGGAAGATCCATTACACTCATATAGCACTGCTCCTTATAGCTCTAAAGTCACTTTTTGGTGCAAAAACATAAAAATGTATTATGTATGATTTGGTATCACATTTGATATATTTAGATAATTTTTCAGAAAAGAAAACCAATAAAACCTCTCTGGGAAAAAGAAATTCCCTCTCCCCCAAATTTTCAAGTTATTTTCACAGCCTTCCTGGCTGTCCTCTGGAGCGAGGAGGGGCAGAGACCCCCGCCCCCCAGCCCGGCTGGGGAGAGGCTGCGCCTTCTGGTGCAGACACGCCCGCCCAGCCCCTCCGTGGGATGTCAAATTGATTAACTTCATCATGGTCGTGAGCTCCCTAATGTTTTTCTTTGAAATGTCTCGGCTCTAAACGATTGTGACCCAAGGCAATTTACAGTTACTTCCATTTTTTTTAATGAAGTCTGATTTAATAGTCGGAATGGTTAATGGCCTCGTCTGTCACACATAATAAAACAGAGCCTAATTGTATTTTAAAAAGGCCCTTTTGGTATGAACAGAAGCAACAACTTGATTGAATTGTGAGAGAGGGCTTTGGGGTGTGCTAAGATGGCTTCCCAAGGGCGCCAGACACTTGCTCCCCGCGTTGCCGTTCATCCTGCCCCTCACCCCCAGCATCTTCTTTCTTCCAAAGGAATTTCATAACTCCCTCAACCAGTTGAGACCCATGGCTGTCTGCAGCTTCCCTGGGACACCCCATCGGGGGCTCCCAGGGCTTCACACACCCTTCCATAATTACAGCCCTCCAGGCCCTCCCACGGAAGCAAATGGCCTTGCATCCATTTTACACCTGGGAAAACTGAGGCTGGCTTGCCCGACCTGCTCAGAGCCGCAGGGCGGTGAGTCAGTGCCTCAGTGGACACGGTTGCCAGCTGACACTCCCCACCCAGCCAGACACCCCGAATGCCCTCCTTCTCTGTGGCAGACTGAGGTCCAGGGACTGGGCCAGGCACCAGCTTGCATCCTGTCCTCTCAGAATCACTGTGGGCAACCCCTGAATCCAACCCCCATGGGAAACTAGGCAAATGGAAGCAGTTTACCCAAAAGCCCAGAGCTCATGCAAAAGAATCTGAGGTTCAGTTTTGGGTGATTGAGCACATTAACACACTTACCTTCTGTAAAATACAAAAGCGGGTCCCCTCCTGCAGGAGAGCCTGGGAAACCCACAGAAGTCTGGCAGGAGCTGTCCCCTCACTGGCCTGCCCACCCTAAGTGTCTCTGCACTCTCTGAGCGAGCCCAGCCTGGAGCCTTGGGTCGGGGTGAGGTTTCCCAGTCAGCCAGGCCAGTGTCACAGGTGGGGCGCCGGGGCCTGCTCAGCTCAGGGGCACACACCGCCCTGTGTGCCCTGTGGCTCTCCCTGGCAGTGAGGGACAGTGAAATGAGCCATGCGACCTTGGGTGGGCGCTCCCCTCTAAGAGGCTCAGCTCCCCCTCTGTACACACGTCCTCGCCTTTCCTGCCCCATCCGGCGCTGGTGAGGTCGCTTGGTGTGAACACCAGAGGAAGCACATCATGGGATCACTTGGGAGAGCCCCTGGCTATGAGGTCGCCTCCTACACGCCCCGACTTCAGTGAGAGCTCGCTGGGGGCGAGTGAGGGGGCCAGGTGGGCCCAGAGAGCCAGCCTGAAGTGACACTAGATTCCTGGGAGAAGTGCCCAGAACAACGGGGCGGCTCGCCCAGCCAAGGCATGCACCCTGCAATCCTGGGAAACGGGGTTTGTCTGGACCCTCCCACTCCTCCTCACGAAGCCTCTTTAAGTGCTGGTGCCTTGGAGAAAGGGGAGTAAAAAGTATGTGGGCTCTCGTCCAGTGTCTTTGGCCGGAGGGGCAGCCCGGCAGGACTGCCGAGGTTCTCCTGAGCTTGGCTGGGCAAGAAGCCTGAAGCCAGAACTCACAGACAGGGTCTAGGGGCAGGGCCCACGGGCGTGCAGGTCTGTCTGGCTTCTCAGTAAAGGAGGGGGCGTCACAAGCATGGGGAGTCTCCCAGCCCCTGGGCAGTAAGGTACAGGGAAAGAAGGGCGTGGAGTCAGACAGACCCGGCTTTACCCTGCCCCGCTTCCAAAGTGTGTGATTTGGACCTTGTCCCCGTCTGGAAGGGACAGCCAGCGATGGAGACTTGGGGGGTGTGACAGACCACACAGGACCACCCCAAGCAGTCTGGCAGCCTCGTATCCGCATAGGGCCCTGCCCTTTCTAAGCCACGTCTCCAGCCTGGGCTAAGTTCAGCTTCACACCAGGGTCCCGCTCCATGCGGTTGGCAAGACAGGGCGGTATTTTTAAAATATTTTCTTTTTAATCCCCATGCCACAGGCGAAGAAGTTGGGGGCCAGGGAGATGTGATTTGCCGTCTGCCTTCTCTCTTCTCGCTGTGCTCGATGCTCAGCGCTGCTGCCCAAAGACCCTTCCGCACCTGCACCACCCTCATCTCCTGCCACCTCCTCGTTGTCATCACCCATCTCCCGAGACCCTCCCTTCCCCCTCCTCTGCGGGATCCTCCTCTTTAGTATCAAACATGCGGCATCATCTCCTGTCTTTAAAAACATTCATTCCACCCGCCTCCTTTTCCAGCTACCACCTCAGTTCTCTGCTCCTGTTTATGGAAAAAACCTCAAAATCTTACCTCTGTGCTCAAATTCCTCAATTTCCATTCTCTCTGGCCTTCCTCTGTTCAGGATTTTTGTCCACTACCCACAGAGACTGGTCTCGTCTAGCCACCAGTGACCTCCACATGTTCAATCTCATGGTCAATCGCTCCTCACCTTTCTTACCGCCCCCAGCACTGGACACCGACAAACTGTCTTCCTGAAACTTGGCCTCAGGGACAGAACTGTCCCCTCATTCTTCTCACATTTCACTGGTCATTCTGCTCAATCGCCTTACTACTTTCAGCTCATCTTTCCAACCCTTAAACTTTGGAGAATCCAAGGCGTAATCCTCACACCTCCCTTCTACCGGAGCTCACTTCCCAGGGGGTACCTCAGTCTGCAGCACCGAGTGCCACCTGCATCCTGCGACTCCAGACTTACATCTCTAGCCCCATCCTCGTCCCCTCAACTTCAGATCTGTACATTTGGTCGCCTCATCAACAGCTCCACTTGGAAAAATTCAACACACTCAAAACTAAACTCTTGATTTAAACCCCTGAACTTACTACTCCTCCCAACCCCCAAGTCATCTGACTCAGTTATCAGCAACTCCATACTTCAAATCTTTAGGTCAAAAACCTTGAGTTTGCGATTCATCAGCAAACCCAAAAGCTCAATCCTTATACCTCTTTTCTCTCTATCCATAACCACTTCCTTGAAGATCTTGCCCATCCCATGACTTCGTATTCACCCACATACTTATCAATTCTAGCCTGCTTCATCCTTTCCTACTTGGCATCATTTCTTGTCAACCTGAAGAACTTCCTATAGCATCTTTTGCCATGTGGGTCTGCTGGCAACAAGTTCTCTTAGCTTTGGTGTATCTGAAAATATTTTTATTTCATCTTCATTTTTGAATTATATTTTTGGAAGATATAGATTTCTAGGTTGACAAAGGTTTTTTTTCTTTCAGCACTTCAAAGATTCATTCACACTAGTAACTTTTATTTTTCTGATGAGTCAGCCATTATTCTTATTGGTATGCCCTTGTATGTAATGTGTCTTTTTTCTCTGGCTATTTTTAAAGATATTTTTGTATTTATTTTTGGTGTGCTGGCTTAATGGTTTAACTATGTGTACTCAGGTATGACTTTCTTTATGGCCATCCTGCTTATGGTTTACTGGTATCCTTGGATCTGTGGGTTGCTTTTTTTGAGGAAACTTGGGAAACTTAGGCTAATATTTCTTCAAATATTTTTCTATCCCATTTGCTCTCTTCTTCTGGAATTCCAATTACATGTGGGTTACACTTCTTGACACAGATCATTGTTCTCTATATTTCTTTCAATATTTTTTTCCTCTGTGTTCTTCATTTGGATGATGACTATAAGTTCAGTGCCTCATTCTTTGGTTGTACCTAATCTGAATTTTCGATTACATTATGTTGTATATTGCAATTTTAGGGTTCCCACTGGGTTTTTTTTTTTGCAATTTCCATATTTATCCTAACATTTTCTATATATTCACCAATTCATTATTCCTGTTGAATCTTCAAAGTACTTATCAAACTTGTTTTAAAATTCTTGTCTGCTAATTCCAACATCTGCATTATCTATCTGCTTCTGTTGACTGATTTTTCTTTGACTGTGGGTCACATCTTCCTGTTTCTTTGTATTTCTTATAATTTTAGACTGTACATTGGCCATTATGGAGGATTTATTGTACAGACTCTAGGTTCTGTTATCTTTTTCTGAAGAGGATTGTTCTAGAAAGCTGTTAAATTACTAGCAGATAATCTCTTGATCCTGAGATGGCTAGATTTTAGATTCTATTATGGTGAGCCTCCTTCAGTTTGGTCTTTAGTCCTAAGGTAAATCCCTTATTCCTGGAGATGTGTCCTTACTCTTAAGGTGTGGGCTTTCTGGAGTTTCAGTGGAAAGTCCGAGGTCCTTACTAAGCCCCTCTACCTTGGAAGGGCTTACGTTGTTGTGGGAAGCTGAAAATCTCTGCTCAGCTCTTTCAGTCTTCCTTATTTCCTCCTGGGAACCTTGGAGTTTTGACCCCTACACGCACAGTTAAGGAGTCAGGCAAGGATTTAAAAAGAGTTTATACACAGTTTATGGAACTTCCTGCTTTATGATTTCTCCTTTCCTCTTCTATTTCCAGCTTCTCTAGAAGCCTCAGCACAGTTAGACTGCCACTTTCTGCTTGGGTTCTATTCCCTGCATATTGCATGGGCCAGTGAATAGAGGGAAAAGCCATCTAAATGTGAATCTCACCCAGTGTGTGGTTCCTTTTTCTCAAGGGTTGAATCTCTTCCAGTATATGTCTGCTTTAGGTCACTGTCCCAGGCTTTCAGAGTTTATAATTATGAATATTATCAGCAGAACAGTTAGTCTGATTAAAGCTACTCTGTGATTACCAGAAGCTGGAGGTTCAATCTTTTAGATACTATCTCTAATCTGATAACTCCCAAATTTATATCTATAGCCCCAATGTCTCCCTGATATACGACAGTGCATCCATACAATGGAATATTATGCAGTTGGAAAAAGAAATGAGAGTGTTCTTTATTTACTAATATGGAATAATTTTCAAGAAATAATAAATGACAAAATAAGGGTCCAGAGCAGTGGATCTAGTGTACATGGCTGTTTCCAAAAAGGAACCTAGTAAAGGTACCTAAGGCAGTGCTCAAGGAAGAATTCTCAGTTAACAATTCCCAACAGTAGCATCCCCAGAACAAGCACTGTCTCCCAGGGCATCTCTAGAGAGCGAGAGATCAAGAGGATGGAGAGGGTCTCTGCACTTCAGGGTCAGATCTTAAGCACTCCAGTTTGTCTGGTTTCTTCCTCCCCAATTCCTCTTTAGTTCCTTATAGCATATGGCAGATGCCAGCTGGTGGCAAAGGAATGTCACAGTTTCCCAGGCCAGAAGCAAGCAGGGTGAGTGTGGGGGGTGGGTGGCATTCTATAACCCTGCAATCTGGAAACTGAACCAAGCAGAGGTTAAGGCAACCCGCAGGGGACCAGTGAAGCAGACTAGCTGGTCTAGATGTGGGCACTCAGGAAGACTGGCCTACCTGCCCCACCTCCACCCCACTCCTCTTCCCGACGGGCTACAGAGGACTCAGAACCAGAGAGACAATTAAGCACTCTGGAGTCTGTGCCAGGTCTCGCTGATTCCTCTTCCCTCTAGGTCAGAGCTCAAGAACGGGCCAGTGACTCCAATCTTCTAAGAGCTTTGTTGGATGACAGCCAATGTTCAGCCTTGTCTGTCTGTAATTCTCTTTAAATCTTCTGAGGTTTCCCCATTACTGGGCACTCCCCTGCCCCTCTCTCTGCCTGACGATTAAGCTTTTAGGGAGATGTCACTTTTTCCCACCAAGTACCTGTTACTTGGGCGGAGATGTCTTTTTAATCTCCAACCAAAAAGAACAAACTACCCACTTCCTTTTGATTCACAGCCTGAGACATTCTTGGATATGGAGTGGGGTGGACTTGCTGCGGAAACCTTTTAAAGAGACGACTGAGTATAATTTGAATGCATAATAGATTTCTACCCCACTTGCCAAAAGCCATCCCAAAGAGGGCTGATGTGGTCTGTTAAATGCTGGTAATTATAGAGTTGAAACACGTATCCTTTCAGACATGAAGTCAGAGGGCTTCTGCCATCTTGGCTGCCCGGACCAGCTGATCCGAGCAGTCACAGAGGAGCCACTGGAAAATAGCACGGCCCAGGTAAACGGGCTGTGAAACGGCTTCTTATCCTGGAAAGAAGTCATCTGACCCAGGAATACTAAGAACCAAGGAAATCCAAATTGTACACATGTGAAAATAAACTAAGTGGTCACCAACCAAGTCATTGCCCTGTTCCTGAACTTCCTGGGATTTCTCCTTGCCCACCCCCTTCCATGCCACTCTCCTCTTGTTCCCCTCCCCACTAAGCTCACCACCAGCACTGCGCTTGTGCTCAGGTTATGCTCTCAAAGACAAGTGCTACCCACCTTCTGAGCCCACCTTGGCTCATCCTAATTGCTCCCACTGCCATCCTGCTGCACTTTGTGCCTCAGACTGGGCTTTCCATCTTCTGATTCCACACTGCCAGCATTAGCTGCACCCATGACTGCAAATCAAGGTCTTTCCAAATATGGAGCTTCTTTCTCCTACTATGCCCACAATACTAGACACAAACTTGGTGCTTAAAAGGACTGACCAACTAACATATTGGATTTAGAAATGTAAATAAAATAGCCCCATGTATCAGCAAGAGCAGCCATGGCTGAGCCTTCACACTCTTGCACCGTCTTCTGAATTCAGTATCATCTTACACCGTGGGGTGCAAATCATGGTTTTCTTATGCCAAAATAACTTCTGTGCCTGTCTTGTTCTCTGAAGATAGTACTTACTGACCTCCAGGTTTTTCTGTTGGAATGTGCACTACCATACCAAGGAGTGGAGTGCCGTGGGGTGTTCATTAGGACCACACTGCAGTAGCCAGTTTCCAGAGACCAGTCTAACCTCTAGCCCCCAGCCCTGAATGTGCAATAAAGAAGGCAAAAACTATTTGCTGTCCATTTGGCTTCCAGGGACAGAGTGAGAAAAACCTATAGCTTATGGCCTCCCACACTGGAAGGCTGATGCTGCTAATCCACAGCAGTGCTTCTGCACCCCTAAGGGACCACTTTACATCTCTCAGTTGGATTGAGTGGGTTGGTCCCCAACCCTGAGTCTCCCCCTACTCTACCCTCACTCCAAGCACATTTCAAAGCTTGTCAGAATCTTCGATCACAAAAGAGAAAATAAGAGCAGCTCATCAAGATAGAAGCCTCTGGTAGGCCAAAAACAACGGTATGGGGAGCATACCATGCATTTCGAGGAAAACAACTTAAAAATTAATGAGCTCTCAGGAAACGAAGGCATCACGAGAGAATCAACCAAGTTTAGTCTTCCGAGCACCTGCCAGTTGATCAAGCAGCATTTATTGCACGCCTACTATGCATGAAGCACTGCTGAAAATGAAGTGGACACAAACATGCAGCACAGACGTATAAAAAAAATGTTTGAAGAAAAGTGGTTTTAGTGTCTGACCTCAAGGGGTTTATATCCTAAGTAGTACTAATCAAATCTAAAGCATTCCTCCTGAAGGCTCCCTATACCTACATAACCATTTTGTAGCACACAAACTCGCTATGGCAAGGTTTCTTTCAATAGTGTCCACGTCACCGTCTCCCCAGTGCCCCCATAGGGGTTCTCGGGCACATTTTCTCATGAACATCCAAATGCTGCTGCCAGTTATTACTACGGGGAGGGGGTAATTTTTAATAGGGATGGTTAAAGCCGACTTTGCAGAGGAGATGGAATTTAAACTGGAGCTTAAAGAAGGGATACATTTAAAAGTGCAGAGGAAAGGTCAGGGAGCCTTCCAAGCCAGAAAGGAGCTCACAATTGAGGAAGAGAGTTAGGTATAGTCTGTTTCACACTGCTAGAAAGGAATACCTGAGGCTGGGTAATTTATAAAGAAAATCAGTTTATTTGGCTAATGGTTCGGCAGGTCCGATCAGCTCCTCTTGAAAACTTTAGCACTCATTCCATTTAGAAAAGAAAAAATACCAAAAGACGTTTTTCAGGGATGGGAGAGTGAAAATGGGTTTGAGATGAAAGGAAATCTTTCTTTTTTAAACTGTACTATGTATGCATTGTTCAGAAGTTTTGGGTTTTATAAGAAAATGTTCTTATAGATTATACACAATTGGTAGCTTTAAAAAATACCAAAAATGAACAATGACCATCCTAAAACTAATAGTTTTTTGGATAATATATTTATAAATTGGAAAATAAGAAAAGACAGATTCTAGTCTAATAACCGCCTAAATAATTTATTAAAACATTAACAAAGAAGAAATCACAAACGTAGCATGTTTAATACTATATATGTCCAAAATATTTTCTGTTTTGTGAAAGTTGTCAGAATCAAAATGGAGGCACTTGTGTTAAAAGAAAAAAAGAAAAGACCCTGACAAATAGAGCCGGGGAAGTCCATGAAGAGATGGCTCTCATGCATAAATGCCTGATATCAAAGACTATCACAAAAAACTCCTTAAAAACCACAACCTTGCCCAAAGGCTATCACAATCTTACACATAAAATACTTCTGCAAGGACATCTGCCCTGCAACTGCCTGTCCAACCTCAGACTGGAGCCACCCTTGTTATTGATCCTGGTAGCCAAGGACAATCATCTCAAAACAACTATGTAATTCTCCTTTTAAAACCCGTCTTCCTTTACCTTTCTGAATACCCACATAGTTGGCTATGACACATGTATTCCCATTGCAATGCTCTGTTCCCAAATAAATACCATTTTCTTTTAGATAGCCTCTGTTTATTCAGGTTGATATAAACAGTGCCCAAAAGTGGGGTCTGAAGCAGGATTCCTTTCAGAAGAAATCAGCAATTCTCGGAACCAGTGTGCAGTACTCACTTGAGCCCTTTGAGCTCTCCAGTTACACAGCTCGCCTTTCTCCCCTGGAGTCTCCTCTGAGGCCAAGCCTCCCTCTTTCTGGTAGAAGCTTTTTATTTGGGATTTGTTTTGGTTATAAGACCACCTTAATAAAGGACTTTACATCCTTCCTGGGATAAGACTTTGGCATCTTTTGCCAAGTCCTTTTTGGTATAAAGGCAAGTGTTCTTCTGCTTTGGGTACTTTGGTTTCTACAAAATTTACTTTGTCTCTGAAGCATGTCTTTTCTGGTGTTTACTTTTGGTTCTTCTGCACACCCAATTTAATATTTTGTTTGATCGGCATACCTGGTTTAAAACTTCTGTAAATACTCTTGAGTTTCATTTTGGTTTGGTTACACGTGTCTGCAAACGATTTGGCTCTATTCCCTTGTTTCTGAAAACCTTCCAAGAACAAAAAATATTCCAAATGTCGGGCACAGAATGGCTAGTGAAAAGCCACTAGGGCAGTCACCGCCATCTAAGACATCAGTCCCAACTACAGACATTCTTTGACAAAATTAATAGGATTTTCCTTGCTCTCAAGAAATAAACAAAATGGGGATTCTCAAACATTAAGGCATGCCAGGTTTTTTGGGACTCCAGTCAGCTACCTGAGTTTTCTTCAAGCATGTTTTTGGATCAAAGGCCAATATGGAGATCATCTGAACTCACCAAGTTTATTTTTTCTTAGTAACAAGAGACTACAGTTATAGAGTTAACATGCAGAGTTTTCCAAGTTTTTAATTTTTTTTCTGCCTACTTTGAATCTGCTGACTTTTCCCACAGGTGTTGAGAAATTGCTTAGGGCGAGGGAACAGTTAATTGAAGGATTAACAGTCTAAAAGAAAAAGAACTAGATAAATGTTTATACAAGTTAGGCTCTCAAATCAAACAGGTCAAGATCTTGAGCTAAGGGCAATAATGCAAAGTATCTATTTAGCATAACAATTGCTTTGACTGCCATGCAGAGGGCCTCCCTTCCCCCCAAAAGGCCAACTTTCCCCTAACAGCTGCTAAAATGCTTCCCTGCCTGCACTGATAAAGCAAACCAAAATGGCAGACAAAAAATTTGTTACTAGGGCTACTTGGGATTTTTTTTTTCCTTATACAATGCAGCCAGTCCTTGATAAAAATGTAAACATTTGAATATTTAACCCTAAACTCATTTGAAACTGAAAAAAGGGTAAAAGAAGTTTTTATTTTTAGAGACAGGGTCTTGCTAGTTGCCCAGCCTGGTCTCAAGCCATCCTCCTGCCTCAGCCTCCTGAGTAGCTGGGATTACAGGTGTGCACCACCAAACCCAACCTTAAAAGGGGATTTTTAAAAACCCAAATTGCTTTACCCAAAATTTTGGTCCACAGTCTTCTTAAGATTACCAATGGAGCAAATAAAGTTTATCCATGTGAACAGGTTCCATTTTGTTAGAAATATAATTTGGACCCAACTGTCTTTTACAAACTAGTGAGTCTGTATTACTACCTCATGACTAAAATTCTAAAATGAAACGTGTAAGATCCTCATGTATGTATATTTAGGTTTACACATGTTCACGTATTATGTTGTACGCTGTGTCTACATGGTAAAACCTGGTATAATTGGCCAGAAATCCCTTAAGGAATTCTATTCAGATTGGCTTAGATAAAATGAGTGCTCATACAAAATATATAGCAATTAATCCAAATGCCTTTTAGTTCACATTACTTACATAAATCTTTTGAGAAACAAGGTGGTTTGTAAAATTGTTGCTAAAACAAAAATGTGTTAAATGGTTAACAGGGTAATAACTTGAAATGGTGACTTTGTCTAATACCTCATTTTTCACAAGTAATCTAGGTGTAATTGTTAAAAATAAATTAAGGAAATGTAAATGGGATAAACAAGGCTAGGGGTGGTGGTATGAGCCTGTAGTCCCAGCTTCTTGGGAGGCTGAGGCAGGAGGATCACTTGAGCCCAAGAGTTTGAGACTGCAGGATGGAGCTTGGGAAAATCCACTGCACTCCAGCCTGGGCAACATAACAAGACTCTGTCTCTTTAAAAAAAAAAAAAAAAAAAAAAAAAAGTTTACAATGGGATGCTTATGGAATCTTTTCATGTAATTTGAAGTGTTAAAGTTATGTTAAATTAATAGATATTTATTAACTGTCTGAATCATTTCCAAGTAAGATAAAAACTAAAACACAAATTGCTGAACCTGTATTGTCTTCTTAATTCTATAGAAAGACTAAATATATTCAGGTCTATTAATACACATAAAAACTACGTTGGGGGAAAACATGTTTCTAAAAATTATACAATGGTTCTCATCCATAAACTACTGATATAACAGCTCAAAAATTTCTGCTTCTTAGATTTCCACTAAAAATTAAGGTTAATGAGTTGAAATTCTAATATAATTCTGCATACAAAGTGCATCAAAAAAGATGCTTTGATGAGGAAAAACAAGGCTTAAAAATGGTTTATTGAAAAAATAATTTTGTCTAAATTCAGAGTTTATTAAAGGTTGTTTCCAAATATGGCCTTAAACAAAATAGAAAGGATACAGTAAGCAGGAGAGAGAAACGTGAAGAAAGCCACGGGTATAAGGATGTACTTTTGGTAGGAAACGTTAATAATTTTGTATGAGAAAGAATCTTGCATGGTATATTTGTCCTGTAATTAGATAACTAGTTATTTAAGAAAGAGAAAGTATAGGACAAAGCAGAAAATCTAAGCATGTCAACAAAGTTCTGTGCAGGTTGTGAAAGGTTTATGAAAGATAAATTTATGAAAGAAATTCTGTAATCAAATTGGCTATAATTAGAAGGGGATTATTTATAGGTCTTTCTAAAGATTGAGTTTTTTATGTATATATGTACTGATGCAGTGTATAGTGTATATATAATTGTATATATGAAGTAATGTGTATATATATTATATATACTAATATATACCATGTACATACATATATACTTACATATAAGGTATAAACTAATATAAAACTAAAAACATGGGTCCCTATGTTAGAACAATTTTTTTTTTTAAGCATTGATCTGCTCTCAGAAAAACTGTAAAAGGTTTTGATTTTTAATTCTAAAATCTGTTTCTTTAATAGCCATCTTCTAAACCGCAATTTCTGTTTCTGCCACATTTCTTCTGGAGAACCATTCAATTTCCCTAGATTCAGGTTAGAAATGGTGCCTTTTTCGCTGAAAATGGTAATTTCATGTCTCAAGGTAGAGTTTTCCTCTGGAATCTTCTCAGATTTGTATCTCAGAAGTTCAAGTTTTGCCATTTCTCACTGCGTATGATTTGCAGGTCAGGCATCATTGCCTTCAGCTCTTTCTCCCTTTGAGAATGTACAAAACTTTTTCACTGGCTCTTGTAACTTTTCCCCTCTGGTTCTAACTCTGCTGTTATGACCTAATAATGAAATAATCTGTCGCCAAGGCCTAGAAAAGCAATGTTTTCCTCTAGTATAACTTGATTCTGTACCCTTGGCTTTTCTTAATATATTTCGATTTTTCAATGTAACCAGGATATTTCTCACGTTTTTCTAGGATCCATGTATTCTCCTGCTCAAGGTACTAGTTTTCTTGTTTGCATTCCTCTATAATATGGTATACACTAATAACCTTGGACACATTCTTCCTGTGTCTGATTAAATTCAATTACCTTTTCAGGTTTTACTTCCATGATATCCAAATAGGCTCCTCATAAGGAGAAGCAATCACATTTGCAGGTTTTTCTGCCTAAGAAACAAAAGATTTTATGTTTTGTCAAGGTAAGTTGCTGTGTTGTCTTTATTAGTTTTTTTGATTACTTAGGAAAACTTGAGTTTTGAAAGGGTTACATTTTTCTATCTATGTAACTTTTCTGTATTGCTTTTGAAGTCTTTTGATTATCACTCTGGTTACCAGTGACCTTGTTTTGATCAAGTGTTTTGAACCTTTTGACGTATCTATGAAAGCATTCCCCAGGATAAAGTCCTAAATTAAGCCTTTCTGACCTAAAATGACCTTTGGGATTTTCCAGTTGGGTTTCTGGAAAGCCTCAAGGGATGTATAGCTCATCTTGTAGAGATGTTAAATAATGCTTATTTGATGTATTAAGTTATATGGAAAGCACTGTCAAATGATGTGATACTAGATCTTCTTTCAGTTGCATTTATGGGTATGTTACTGATATGAATGTTCCAAAATTGTGCTAAGACACTTAAAAACTACGTCCTCAGTCATAATTCTGGTTATGTTATATGCCACAAAAATCAAATTTCCTTGTCAATTTTTGGTTACAGTGAACTTTCATCAAATTTTTAATCATGGTTATTCTAGGTTTTTGTCATCTACAGTTATTGCTTTTTCTCTAAAAGCACCTGTAGTCAGATTCATGGAAGAGACTAACAAGTACTCTGAAGTACAGATTTCTAATAACTCATAAACTGAATTTTTATTATTGCACACCACTGGTTCTGTGTACACGCACACACGTGTGGCTGTCACATTACTTTTGTGGTAATAGATAATTGTGCAAATAGGTTTTAATTTATTTGACATTTCTGAGTTTGACATCTCACTTGCAACATTTCTGGGAGACAGATTTGTTAGCAAACCTTCAGTTAGCATCTCCTGATATTTTGTGTACTGTGCAGACTGCCATCTAATAGTGAGTGGCCACTTTCAACTAAATGCTCTCTCCAGTGCTCTCTTTTAATCCTCATAAGCACACTGAAAATTAATTTCAACATTTTGGGGGAATTTGAGTAAACAGGGAACTTTGAGGCAGACTGATGTAATGATTTATCTAAAGTCACATAAATTGGCACAATCAGGGTCAAAGCCTCAGACCTCTAAGTCCAACTGCATTTTCCATTACATCAGAAATGATAACCAAGGCTTAAAACTACAGAATGTTATTCTGTCCCAAGTCATTAAAGACTGACAAAGTTTGTTCAAACAAGGCAACTGAGTTTTGATTCCACCATCTAAGATAAGTGAAGTATTTGACCGTTACAGGACTATTTCTTCAAGCATTCCATCCTCAGCATTCTTGTTAAAATGGTCTTTAAGATACTGCTAATTCCAGTGGAGAAAATACCCAGACAACCAAAGAGTATAAATCGCATAGAACACCCATTTTCCAGTTTAATCTTAGAAAGGATTTTATAGTTGATACCCCTTTCCAGCCAAGATTAGTTATTCCTTGGTGGCAATGTTGGTTAGGAAAAAAAACAAAAAACAAATTCACTCTTACAATGGTCAGATATAAATTGGGGAAGAGTGGATACACAAAATATATGCCCGCTTTCAAATGTGATCTTTTGAAGAATATATGAACAAGCCAGATTCTTAGACAGTTTTCCCTTTTGTAATTTCGATTCTGAAAAAATACTAAAACAAATCAAGTAAGTATTCTAAGATAAGGCAGATTTTGGGGGGGACTTCTTTAATTGTAGGGGATTAGGAATAGACTAGAACAAAAGGGGAAGCAGGGCACAGAAAGAATGAAGTTGACATTTTGACAATTAAAAATCATACCATATGACATGCTATACAAAAACTGTTAGAAACTTTGAACCCTAAAATTTACTAAATCTAGATAGATTTTATTAACTAACATTTGATTTCATGTTAAATTTAAGTGCCTGGATACTGAAACGATAAAGGATAGAAAACAATGCTAAACATTAAACTTTTAAAACGTTTTGTCAGCAGTTTTCATTTCAGAACTAAAAATTTGAACTTTCCTTTGCTTCTTACTTCCTTTACACTGTAACTTGTAGCAGAAAATCCCCCCTTTAACAACTTCAGAGCATCGCAAGAATCCACAGTCATTTGGAGGCCACTAATTCTGTTACAGACGAAAGCAGTCAATTATCTCTTTAAAATTCAATTCCTTAGAAAATGTGTTTGCGATTGACCTATATACGTTTTTAAAACGTGTTGATACCACATGCTATTATTCAAGATCTTGACTTAAAAGTTGGAATGAAGTAGCTGTGGTTCTTGGGTAAAACAAAGACACTAACCTGTTTTTTCAATATAAAAGGGCAATCTAGATATTCCTATAAAATACTTTTATTCCAGATGGTAAGCTAGGCTTGTTTAAATCTTCATTTTTTCCCACTGTAGTCCTAACAGACTTTTAAACAATCATTTAAAAGTGGGTCATCATTTGTATTAAAATCTTATTTACATGGCACTTATATTTTAATAAATAGTGTGACCAACTACTGCCCATAAGTCAATACAGTTTAGAGATAAAAATCTCATGGAAAAAAAAAAGAACTAGTAATATTTAAAATCAATATGCGAATTTTTAGCTTATGTTCAAGAGAGGTGGTCTCAGTAGAGAATTGCTGTTGGGCAGTGGTTAAGGCCTCTGATGATTTGATACTTACCAGAAAATCCACACATACATATAATTCTGCTAAAATTTCAGTAGGTTCTCTACACAAACAATCTGTAAGTGAGCAACCTGTAAGTGAGGAAAATACCAAGTTTCACTTACACATACACACAGGCTACCAGCGTTTATGTAGCAACTTTTCAATCCCCAAACATGTAGCCCATCCTTGGCTGGGTTATGGCTGGTATTCTCAGAACCATTATCCCAAAGTGCTCAATGGTACAACTTCAATACAGACTATGAAACCCAAAGCATACAGATATCTATGGCTTTTAACTCTGAGCTACACTGTAGACTCTATTATTAGATGTGGGCTTCACAGTAGCATCTACTCAGCCTGTTGTCAATTTTCTACTCACCATATATGGCATTAGCTCACTATTTTGTCCAGTTTTCATGCATGCACATTCAGACATGAGCAAGAATTCTGTTCCAAAACCTCATTTTGACTTCCTTCCAAAGTCTTCTCCATCTCTCCAAATTGAATTTGCCATTGAACACTGAGTTTAAACAGTATTTTGTTCATCTTCTTCCTGGACCACATTGTTCAGTTCAGAAGCACCTTCTCCTTTGTGATTACATCTCCTTCATAAACCTCTTTAAAACTTTTAAACTAATCTTATTACCACATAACATTAAGACAGGTGCAGAGGCAGCCAACAAAACTTTTGAAGACAGAATGTAAAAACTGGCAAATCCCTACCTCAAAACTCCATTTATTCTATAACCAATATGGTCACGTAAGCTTGAACTCTGGAGCACAGTAACACATTCTCTTCTAGCTTCCTAAAGAGCTTGCTTAGTCTCTAAGCATACTGACTTATCACTGAACTTGTTAAGTCTGATTCCATCTTGCCTTCTACTGATGTGGTTGATTTTAAGACCATTATTACAAGTCTTAACTATGTGCGAAGTAGCATGACATTTGCTTTTTAATAAAATTATCAGTTAAACCAATTATATAAGCATTTCCATACATATTTATTGTAGTAGAAGACTGCTTTTGTTATGTGTAAAATTGGCTGTTTCTTTTGGGTTTTTACATTTGTAAACTTTAATTTCTAGGTTGGATTAATTACATAATCTTTTTTAGAGATGTAGTCTTTGTTGCCCAGGCTGGTCTTGAACTCCTGGGCTCCCGTGACCCTCTAGCACCAGCCTCCAGAGTTAGCTGGGACTACAGATGCATGCTACCACGCCTGGCTCTTCATTGTATATTTGATGAAAAGCATGAGTTCGTCAAAAAGGAAGTTGGACAACTATATGGTACAAACATGTTTTTCAGTAGCAAATGAAGAGTCTTCATGCTAGGTCTTAGACATAGCTGGTGCTTAAAATGACTGCATTGGATTACATCTGTCTGATACTAATATGCCTGCTTCCTACACTAAAGGGCTTCCAACCTTTGGAAAATAAGAGGAAAAAAGAATATGCCAAGTGGGGAGAGAGGCCATATACCTTAATACTTCTCCCAAATTCTTTAGTCACTTGATGAGCATGTGCAATTATGGACACTTAGGGCCATTATAAAAATTTCTTGGTACAGATAATCCGTGTCATTACAGCAGGCTAATCAGCAGAAAGTGTTCCCAGTGTGAGGTGACAATCAAGGAGGATCTCTTTTAGTCATCTGTCAACTAAAGTCATGTTGTAGATCAATGTTAAAGGAATCCTTTAAGATTATTTACACGGTTGCATGTTGTAATAATTTTAGTAAACCTGTTTTAAATTTTTTTCCAATATGGCAAGTGAGTGACATTCCTGCCTTGAAATAAAAGGTAAGTTTTCCCCCAATAAAAAATTTTTGATAAAACTATGCTAGTCCCTGGGCTGTTCACTGCCAAGCAGGACAGTGTATTTTAGCTTCTGAGTTCCCTTTTTGTTTCATCCTAAAGCATGTTTAAAATTGTTTGAAGAAAACAGTCTGCAAACCAGAAAAATACTAATTCATCTACAGAACTCAGCTCTTGCAAAGCACAAAGAAAGTCTGCCTGATCTAAAAAGTTTCTTCAATTTTTCGATTATTTCATGCCAATGATATAACTAATTATGAGTAGAATATGTCTTATCTAGTATTTTTCAATGAAGACTTAAAAAAATTATATTTGCTTTTTTGTTACAAGCACATTTTACGAGTAAACTTGTCACTTTCTAATTTTTGTTTACGGCAAAAATCTTATGTATTAAATCAATAATTTGGCACAGAAAAGCTCTGAAATGAACTAAAGTACATAACTAACTAGCACTGTGCAGTGTGTGTGTGTGTGTAGTATGTTAAGCAGTACCTGTCTGTCTGCCAGAGGGCGGGGGATAATCTTTTTACACAACACCAAATTTAAAAAATAAAAAGATACACTCTTAAGATAATACTTCCGTATGTGAAATATACACAATTTTTTTGTTTCCTTATATAATTTAGGAAGTGAACACGAAAATGTAATCTCCTCTCAAAAAAGATCAATTTAAATAAAAATCAAATTAAACAATTAAAAATTAGTCCCATAGTAACACAGTAAACAACTCAAATGGCTTTTTTTAATGCTAGGAAAACTGTCCACCTTTCAATGGTGACAGTACTGTTAACACAGGTAGAGAGCAAACAAGGTAAAAAGTGAAAGCACATACAGATGCACATAAATATATATAAAAGTTGACCAGAAATCACAGGATATGTAAAGCAATGTTTTCTTTAGCAGAGTTTTTTTTTTGTTTTTTTGTTTTTTGTACTTTAAATAGACTAAAATATTTGGTGTGGGTGGGGGAAGGAAATCAGTATTCAACAATTTTAACTTGAAAACCAGCTGTAATAAAGCCTCAGCTCATTGTTTAATAAAAAGGACCACATCATACTTTTGACAATCATAGAATGAAAGCTTACAAAGAACACATTTAACATCTCCATCACAGTGCACAGAGGATGCAGCCACTGAGGACTACCAAAGGGAAACAAGAACAGAGTCTGCATCCATCATATTGCATTACAAAGTTAGTGCCATATTAGAAAAATGTCACCTCATGTGCTCAGTGTTCTAGCTGGTAAGCACCTTAGGAGTAGGAGGCTAAGGAATTGAGAACAACTGCTCAGTCTGTATCAGGACACTCAATTCCTTCACCTGCCATTGGCTGATGCATTTAATAATTTCAATACAACAGTCACCGAAAGAAATATAATACTACATTCTGGCTTCTTGAACAGGACAGACTGGAAAAAGCAGTATAGGCTAGAGCATCAAAGGCTGTTATTTCCTCTCACAAGAAAAGAAATCCACAATCACACTCAGTTTTTGCTGTGAAAACTCTAAATTTCAGATTAAATTTAACCCCATAAGGACACATGATCTGTACTTACATCTACACATAGGTTCAAAAGAATTTAGCTATCTAGTTGCCTCTTCTCTGTTCCATTAAACCACCAGTTACTTTTGCTGGACCACTGTTAGTCTCACCACTATGATGGTACTTACAGCTATTACTTGATATAAATGTCATGCTCTACCCATAGTAATGTAATTGGAGAACACACGTCCCATGAACTATCAGAAATATTGACAGCCATAGTTGCTACTAAGTTCAGCTGCCCTATGACAACATAGGGAAGTGAGGGCAAATCACAAGACCACCTAAAGTGCTCAGCTTTTCCTGGTGTGCCTGGGACTTGCCTGGGTTTAGCAATGAAAGTCCTGCATCCAGAAAAGCCCTCAGTCCCAGGCAACACCAAGGCAGCTGGCTCCCTCCTCCCTTAAAATTGCTAGAGAAAAGGTAGAATTTTCAAGAGCATAAGGCTACCTTTAAGGGCATTAGCCCCCATAAATATTTTTAGGTCACTTGCTAATAGCTAGTTCCTCCAAGCTTGCTAAAAGGCTAGGAAGTCCAGAAATAGCTTATTTAAAGGTGATAACTTTAAGAACAGTTGGTAGTAATCAAGCAAATTAGTAAGCAGTGTATGAAAGTTTCACTCTTGAAATCAATTTTCAGACAAATCTTCTAAAGGTTCTTCTGGCTTTGTCCAGTTATATAGTATTTTATTGTATCTTTCTGAGATTAATCCAGTTTTGTAGGTCTTTTCACATTCTTTTTTTAGGTGAAAACATTCTTATGCCAACTATTTCCCACATTTTTGCGTCACATATTGAAAAGAAGATTGCCAACTGGAGATACTTCCCGCAGATTACAAAGGCCTAGAATGTTACTTTTAACTGTGCTCCACCAGAAGGCCTGGCCTTGGGAAAAGATGGCAAAAAGAATATTTTCAGATATGAACATTTTTATTTTGCCTACAATGCTGTAATCTAGTTTAACAACTGAAGAACTGCTTCCATTTTAATCTCTATAGTTTTTCTTACTTTTGTATAAAATGGTTAGTGCCACAGCTTCACTATCACTAATAAAAAGATACAAATATTTATGTCTTAAAAGTCAGGGTCAAAAAACCAAAAATGAGGTCTGAGGTAAAGCTGGTATAAGAAAATACTAATTTGGCTTCTGCATTTTGCCAAGAAATAAGGTTTAAAAAAAAAAAACCTCAAAACTCATGTATGTTACCTACTTGTTACATATATGATAATTATTTCTCATAAGTTTAATTAATCTGTGTGTATTAGTTGTACAAACCAACAAATGATCACATTTTTAAGGCAGGTACATATATTCACCAGAAAACGACCCAACAGTTTCTCATCAACTTTTTTTTCAGTTTGAACAATCAAGAATGTGAATAATAACAATGGCAAACATATTTTCCTAAGGACTTACTGAAAAAAGGAAAATTTATTGGAAGAACAGAGACTTTAATAAGATTTCTATTCCTACAGACAAATGCTGAGAACCAACTTTGATACAGCATTGTAAAGGGTAGAACTTAATATAGAACTAGAAATATGCCAAGTTACCTAGTGACTAACATTGTAAAATAGCCAAAAACTTTAAAGCCACAGGGAAAAAGGAGAACAGTCAATTGTGAGAAATGGAAAATATATAATATCTAAGTATTTTTATAATTCTGTAACTTCACTTTTGTCCTAAAATCAATATATTACAGATCTCACTGTTCAATAAATTATCATCTTTAATTAGAAATAGGAAGTAAATCCCTATCTCTATCCCCCACCCAGAACAGCACATTGGGAATTTTGGAGAAACTAAGAGCTCTTATTTCTTTGGAGGGTAGAAGAATGTCACTTTCCTTGCAATGGTGAATTTTGGAGTCCATTATGGATCTCACGGCAGCAAACCAAGTGACACTGAAGTTAACTAAGGTTAATATGCTCTGGCTAGACTCCCTGTGGGTCAGGGATGGCCCAGGAAACCTTGGAAAATCCAATTCTGTTGAGCACACCTAAGAAAATCAGATCTGAACCACCTTTAGGCTGTAAGATACAGGAAAACTTGACCTTGCAGTGGCACTTCCCTGGGTAACTTAGGCAGTAATGTCACACCAGGGGAAGAAGAATTAAGGAGGGCACAATCTAACAGGAAGGAAGGAAGGAAGGAAGGGAGGGAGGGAGGGAAGAGGGTAGGGGGAAAGAAGGTAAGAGAAGGGAAGGGAAGGGAAAAGGGAAAAAGGGAAGGGGAGAGGAAAGAGAGAAAAGGAGGGAGAGAAGAAAGAAAAGAAAGGAAGGGAAGGAAGGAAGAAAAGTCAACCCTAAGTTAGTATGTCCCAGAGACCATCGGATGTGTAATAATTTAGTGAAGGGGTATATGACAGAGCTTTATTTGATGTTAATGAGTTCTGGCTATGATTCTTAGTTGTCAAGTTGCCTAAAAATGGCACACTAACTGAACTGCCAAATTAGGACTCTGGCAGAAAAAAAAAATCTACTCTGGTGGTCTGTCCATAAAAGGAAATGCCTACAAGCAAACTAAGAACTTTTTACTGAGATGTGAGATAAAAACAATGGAATCATTTAACACTGTTAAAATGACCCCAACTGTTAGTTTCTATGTGTATGTGTGTATATATATAAATTCATACATGTACATTATATACTTTATTTTCTACTAAAAAGATTGAGGCAGTTCTGCTATACATTAAGTTAGCTATAATATCCAAGATAAAATAGCTCCTACTCACAAAATTACATGAACATATGAGACAAGTTCTTATCATAAAGGCTATCATGAGGCTATTGAGTATAGCTCATATTTCCTGGTTGTGAGGCTCAAAACAAGAATTTTACTCCAAGAAATAATTTGCCCCTCAATCACCACATACAAAACATAGTCTATACAAACAAAATATTAATGAAAATTTGAAAAGGAAGGTATAAAAGGAATTCAACAGCAGGATTCTGACTACCTCTGGAGACCACACACTATCATCTTTGCTCCTGGTTGTACTAAGTGCATGTTGTAACAATCCAATATGCTTCAAGATGGAAACAGGGCTGGTATTATAGGGAAAACACTGGCTGCAACTGCCAGAAAAGTTCATTAGCTTAAACATAAATTAAAATAGAATCTGATAATTTATGTCAATTGCCAGTCACAAAGACATTTAACTGGAAAGAATTTCTGAGCAATTTTGAGGATTTAAGTGATCAACCAATTTGAGCTTATCAACCATCATGGTAAAGAAATTAGGACTTGGGCATGAAAAGCACCCTCCTTTTTTTGGTTAATAAGTTCAAAGGAGAGAAACATTCTGATATATGCAGATAAAACATGGCTGACAGGAGAAAGGGCAACCAGCAAGTATCACCTGTATACATGCTGTCAGGAGAAGAGAGGAAGAATAAAATTCAGTTGATGAACAGAAAGAAAACATTTGATATGTCTAAACATCAATGCCCTAGATGTAAGTAAGAAAAAAGATCACTCATGGCTCATGTCCACAGATTACTTAGTTATCTAAAGAGATACTTGCAGGGCGGGGTGGGGGTGGGAGGCCTTGGCATGGAGAGCGGGACAAACTGGGAAATGGAATGTTCACCTTTTAAAGCAAAGGCGGTATGTGAAGACAGATTTTAAGTACAGTGATGATTGCCTTGTGTTACTTTATATGTCAACCTATTCTACCCTCAGACAAGGAGGGTGCCTAATATTGAATAAATGCCCAAAGTATTTAGCAATTAAAAAAAAAGAAGGATCTTAAGGGTATATATGGGCAGCTTTTGGAAGAGGTAGAGAAACCAACTGGGTATATATTCTCTTTTGTTTTATTTCAACTAGTAAGACACTAGACTGATTGTTTTTCACCTTCAAAGTCTTAGTCTTGAAGAAACTGACAATAAAGGCATAAATAAAGTGAAATTAAAATAACTTTAACATAGGAGAAAAATCTGATAATGTTTAAAAAGACAGATGAATCGAGCAAAACTGAATATATTTTAGGTAAAAATTATAACTAGATATTAAACAATTTGCAGGTATATACTCAGAATAAGAATAGTTAGCTTTCAAGAAAAGTTAAGCAGATTTCCTTCTGGCAAAATGATAGGTCTTGACTTCACAAGACCAAGCACAGCTCAAGGGTCCTACTCATCTTTTCATTACTCAAAATTTATCACAGTGGCTGGGTAAACAATAGGCATCAACAAATGTTTACTGACTGAATGTGTATCATAATGTATAATCAGTATATGATGGGTACAGTTCAAACCTAATCAGGAAAGCTTCTTCAAAGTAGGATGAAAAGAGCACAATCAGTGGTATTCTAAAAGGCTGGTCTAAATCCAGTTACATTTTCTTAGCCAGGGATTATAAAGGCTTTTCAAACCTGTTTTAGAAAACAATCAAACTCTTTTTTTCAAAAAAAGTCTTATGTAGGACTCGAATATAGAATAACAATAAAGCTGACACTGGTTAGATCAAAGACAGTGGAAACTTCACCAGCCTCCAAGCCCCCAAGCCAGCCCCAAGGTATCTCTGTAGAACCCACTGGGAAAACCCCCATTCATCTTAGAAATGTGATAGAAAGCATAGTCATCCAGTTCTCAGGTTGTTTAACTGAGAAAATCACCAGTACTGTGGAGGATAAACTCTAAATAGTGTTGTTAGTTTAATAAAGACAAAATTCAACAAAGAGGAGACCCTATCACTTAAAAGAAAGAAAACCACACCTAGAAAGGGGAGGGAAATCGATAAAAATTAGGCCACAGTAGATAAACTACAAAAACCAGTATCTCATTAAAAAGCATTAAACATATTCACACAAATGTATTCACCACCATGATGAAGTCGACTGCTCAACAGGTATAACTACTCAATACAACAGGTATTTCCAAAGAGTCCTAATTTCTTATTTTACAGAAAAGTCACATCAGAATTGCAGAGATGTGCTCCACTATTGAAATGCCATAGTAGGCACCGCTTCATTTAACGTATCAATGCAGGAGTAACTGCCAGAATCTTCTACCACTTTCAAAGTTGTTCTATGCCCCCAGAACTGTTCCCTAACATCACTACAAGTTCTTAAGTAAAAACTTCCAAAGGGCAGAAGCACCACTCATTATCTCCAGCCAGCCTGATACCTGGGACATTTACTCTAGTCACAGGATGGGCAGAAGTCATAGTGGGCGGCAGGAAGGCCGGAAGCAAGCAGCAAGTCACTACAATGGTGAAAGTTTGCACAGGAAAGGTTTGTTAAATTAAGTGCTACTGACCTAGTGCAAATGAGAAATTTTTACAGTAAAGGTTTGAGGAGGAAGATATATTAGTAAGAATGATATGAAGCAGACTATCACAAAATAAGGCCACCTTCACCATATTATAAACTGTAGAACCATTCTGATCTTCAAGTTTGGATTTGTATAGAGGTTTCTATATAAAGCATTAATACCTACTCATGAGTTTCCTTTAGTATATGAGCCTTTGCATGTGATGCTGTTCTCTTCGCCAGAATGCTTATCTCCCCTGGCTCTTCACGTTGCTTGCTCCTTCAATGGCAGGTGTGAGTTCCAGCATCACTTCCTCAGAGGTGCTCCTTGATGTCCTACCTGAAGCATCCCATCTGTTATTCTCTAGTACAGTACCCTGTTTATCTCCTTCATAGACAAGTAAGATGATTAAGGGTTAGTGTAACTGCTGTTTCAGCAAAGGCAGGAACTGTAGTTGTCTTGTTCACCTTTACCCAAAGGCTACGAAATAAAGTTCCTGGCACATAACAGGTGAACAATAAATATTTGTCAAATGAATAAAAAATTACTATACCAAATTTACATGAACACATACATTTACACACAAATATAGGAAAGTGGGGAGTTTCCAGTAAAAAACAACCAAATGCTGAAAGTATCGAAATGATACTTATAGATACAGGTGAATATGATTTCCAAGAACAAGTACCAAAGACATCTATCTTCAAAAATATGAAAATTTACGAAAAGAGGATCAGGAGTGGTTATTTTCCATTTCTACTGAGATGCAAACAAGAAATGTTTAAACTGTAATGAGTCAACATTAGACATAGTAACTATCTGCTGTAGAATGGACTACCAACAGAGCTTCTGGAATCTCCTTGCACTGCAGAGCATAAAATATGGTCAACTACATATCCAGGATTAGTTAAGAACAGCTCAGACTGCAGGTAATAAGCTAAAAACCTTGCTAAATGGCTTCGCCCCCAATTTTTAAAATTCTGAATTCATAATTATATAGAATAACATTCAATTTATAAATTGAACACAACATACTTTAAAAACAGATGACCTTTATCTGCTGATCATACCTTACCATTACTTTTCTAGGTATTTTGCAGAAACCATTATATTTACAAAAGGTCCATTTCATAATACAATCTGGTAATTAAATCAAATGAAACTATTCTAATCAAAGAGCAGAAGGTCTGCTGTTGAAATATTTTAAAATACCTTTTAAAAAAGGGTTATTTATAGATTAGGTTTAAAAAAAGGATAAATACATTGAAGTAATTCTCGTATATCCCTGAAAATAATCATACTACCACCTGTGCATTTTCTATGAGGTGGAAGGATAAATCAATAGAGTGCTAGGTTATACAAGTCAATTATCATCTGTTGAAATTTGGTGTAAGACAAGGGGACTTACTCTGTATGAATTTTTACTGTACTCCAGAATTAACTGGTGCCAGCAATATCAGTGCAACTATCACTGGTGATGATGTCATGCTACGCTGTTTTGGTATCAGGACAAAAGGGGGAATGGAGGCAAGAGGCTTGGAAAGATTTTCAGTATGGTTTCCTTATAATAACATTTAGCAGTAAATTAAAAAAAAACAACACAAAAAGAATGACTGTTTAAGCCCCACTGAACACATTAAGGTCAAGGATTTCAAAAGTTAATCCACTTTTCTTCCCCCAAGAGTTTATTTTTGGTAAAAGGCAGAAAAATTAGTTTTTCTACAAGGAAAATTTACTTCTAAATGATAATTTGAAAATCTTGATATATATTATATATTAAAAAAGACACACAAAAATAACAGAGAAGTGAGAATAACAGATTAAGTACTATAACTTTATAAAGGCTTGCCTAGATCGAGAAGCAGCACACACACACCTCATTTATGCAAACTAAAAATGTATATAAACAGCACAATACTGTGATACTGTATCATGATACATTACCTGTACACATAACTACTACTGTTATTAATAAACCTTTGGGACACTCAGTTTTATGCCCAACAAGACATCATTAAGTCTTTAAAATCTTCTCTTCCTCCTTTATGAGAGGGTATTTCTAGACACTAATTTTCCCATCTAATATTCAAATATAGGAAACAGATTCCACAAGGTGCTTTAACTGATGAGACCTCAAGTGCTGTTTTCTCTCTTGAATTTTTGGATAGTCAACAGTCCGTGGGGATCACACACAAATACTATGACAGAAGAGTTGTTACATTAAGTCTTTTGATGGGACTTGATTGGTGACGAAGCTTTATGACATGCTTGAGCAACGCACTGACGGGGATCCCATCTGAGTTAATACTTTGTCCAACCACTGTAGAGGTCCATTCAGATGAAGTTCAATCCAGCAAGGGGTACTTGTTACTGTCTGCCTTCTGTTTAAAAGAATACAAAAAAAAGATTATGAAATTAAAAGGTTGTATACACTAAAATCTAATTTCTTTGGAATAATAAATTCTGGACATCTGATTATTATTTTGAAAAATGGCTGATCCTTGAAGTACTTTCAGTGACTTTTTTTCTTTTTAAGAGATCTATAGAAGTATTCATTTCCCATCCAAATCAAATGAGATAAATTCTAAAGGGACCAAATTGCTGGATTAAGCAGGAATACAATTACGATACTATATGAGTATTTCCTGCATGCAGAGAGTAAGCAATCAGAGTTGAAGAAAGACTAAGTATTTTACTTAAGTTCTATCCTTCAATATGGTGAAGAAGTCTTCCCTCTCTTTGATGTGGAATCCAATTAATTATTTAATTTGGTAATAACCTAGTCTGTCTCATCCACTGATTACAAATTAGTTTTTGTAAAACAGTTATGCAATTATCACTACTATCCTTAGAGAAGAGGTTAGAGTTAGGAGGGCTGTCTTCCAGTTCCATTTCAACCATTTACAATGTGACCCTGGGCAAATTGTCAAACTTTTCTAATCCTATTTTCAATTATGTATTAGTTTGAATCATTTGTTACCTATACAGATTGCAATTTCACATATTTAAACCTCATAGGGAAAGGAGTAACAGTAGAAACAGTAATTCTTAGATACTACATTTAAAACACACCACAGTGCTTGGCATATCAGCAAGTATCCCTTCTACTCCTGAATAAAGTTCCACCTCTTCACCTATATTCAACTCATCTCAACCTACTTGTTCAGTCTCATTTTTCTCTACTTTCTATACTTCACATTAAACTGCTATTCTATTGTCAGGATTATCACTTCCCACCCTGCTCACCATCCCCATCTATGACAACTTAAATCCTACTGATCTTTTCGACCAGATCATGTGCCATCAACAGTGAAAATGTCTCTTTTCAGGAACTGACATAAACTTTCAAATATACCCCTTTCATGGTATAACACTCTGCATATGTTAAAATACATACCTATATATGTTTTAATCATATCTTCTATAATGCCAGCCCAGTAACATGCAATAGTTTTGAATCCAGAGGCCACCAACTTTCTTTCATCATTTTATATAAAGATCTACTGATTCCATTACCTCAATACACAGATAAAAATGAACTCCAGAAGATGCAAAGATTGAGATAAAAAGACATACTGTGAAAATTGAACTGAATATGTATTTCATACCGATATTCTGCTCCCCACCCTTTCACAAAACTCATTCTTATGGTGCACATTCTAGTTAGCTGATACACGGCTTCAAAACCCTGATTAACAGACTGAGCCAGAAGAGCAGCAAATTCCTGGTTGTTGAAGATCTTCAGATTACAGCCTATGATTGAAAAAAGTAAAAGAAACTGTGTAAAAAGAGTATCATTATTGAGAAGTAATCATAAAAGAGCTATAGGTTCTAGAATATGAGCATGCAGTCATCTCCTAATTCCTAAAATTAGCAACTAGAAAAACTAAGCAAGCTGATGTGATAGGTTTATCTATATTGTTCGATCCATACCTGGTGGAATTTTACACACTGTTGCAGGGTGCCAGCCATATCTCTGATTGCAATTGGGGCTCTGCACAAAGATTGCACTATCACTTAGGCACTCAGCAAAAACTTCCCCACCTATGTAATACAAGCGCACTCCTCTTCCTAAAATAAAATACATACAGGATTAGTTTATAACATTTAACTACTTTAGTCTGATTCTTGAAGTCTTGTTGGAATTCTAAAATGATCTAAGGGATTTCCAGGACCTTTTTCATACCTATGTTTTTCTGAAGTCTAACTTTTAAATACATCATTTTATGTTTTTCCAAGTGTTTTTTAAATAATTTTATTGATTTTTAAAATACATACATACTTATCAAAAGTATTTAAACAATGAAGAAAAGTACATGAATAGCAAAACAGTCTCATACAAATTATACATTATTTTAAAATAAGTTAAAGAAATTAATTTAATTTTGAAGGAACTGGATAAATATATCTTCATTACAATAGTCTTTCATTAAAGAATCCACTAAGGTTAAAAAAAAAGATAGTTTAAAAAAAAAATCAAGAGGTTTAGAATCATTTGCCCTTGTAAAAACCGTATGTTATGGTGGCAACTGAATCTCAACATGTATAAGCAGAATTAGATAAGAAAAAATTACAGAGAGATTTTAATATACTTCTTTCAGAATTTGACACAAAATAACATGAGATATAAGGATTTTTAAAAACAACTGTGATAGGCAGAGTTCTAAAATGGCACCTAAAAGTCTCAGCCCTGGTGCACACACACCTTTGTGATTCACTAGGTGCTACCATTAAGGGATTTTTCAGATATACTCAGTCAACTTTAAGAAAGGAAGATTATCTTTGGTGGGCCTGACTTAATCAGACAATCCTTTAAAATGGACTAGGCAGTCCTGAGCTAAAGTGATTCAACACAAGAGGCACACTCTACTGGCTAGCTTTGAAGATAGCAGGGACCAATGTGGCAAGGAAACGAGGACCTCGGTGCTACAACTGCAAGGAACTGAATTCTGCCACAACTATGTGAGCTTAGAAGAGGACCTCAAATTCCAGATGAAAACGCAGCCCAGCCAATACCTCAATTTCACCCTCCTTAGACCCTGAGGAGAAGGCCATCTAAACCATGCCTGGACTCCTGACTCACAGAAACTGAGAGATAATAAATTTGTTTCGTTTTAGGCCACTGAGTGTGTGGTAATTTGTTACACAGCAAAAGAAAATTAACAAAACAACCAATAAGCCAGATTTAAATGTAGAACGTGGTACCCTGGTTCTGTAATTATACGATATTGTAAAATAATCAATCATGTACTTGGCCATTAGAAAAACACTGAGTCCAAAAAGTAGAGATTTTTGAGACTATATTCTCTGATCAAAACCACCTATTACACTAGAAATCAAAAGCAAAAAGATGATCTAACTTCCACATGAAGCCAAGTAACAGACTGTAGTCACTATCATTTTGCAGTATCAAAAATCACTCTGGTAATCAACATTATTTGTAATAATAATTAAAAAAACAGAAGCAAACTCTTATTAAAAGAAGTTACTTTAAGGTGATGACAATGATGTTCAAGCATTAGTAGCTATCAACCTTTTTCAGCTCACTAAGGACCCCAAAGAGCTTTTCTTTATGTAGATTACATTATGGAAACTTACCATACTAGATACAAAAACCGAGATTTAAAAAACTGTATTAATTCATTTAAAAATCAAAACAAATGCATTACATATTAACATAATAATGTTTACGTAAACAACTGTATTTCCAAAGTAAAAAAATTACCGAGAAATTCACATTTTTTAAAATCTCTTGAATGTCTGGCCTAACAGAAAAAGAACTGGATTCTCAAATCAGATCTACATTTCATCTCTTATAAAATCACATGGCACGTAGCCTCTGGACTTACAAGAGAATGAGAGTGAAAATGGCAAACAGCATCTTACTACCATTATGAAAATAGTTTAGACTTGAAGAACTTGCTGAAAGAGTTTCTGGGACCACCAGAGGTCCCCAGACCACATTTTGAGATCCTCTGAATTACATTTTGAATTATATTAAATGGTAGTTCTTGTTCTAGATATTTCAACTCAGAATAATAGGGAGAGGATTTGATTTAATACATGAACTCACTGAAGAGAGAAAATACCCTGAAGATATAAACAAACTGGGGAAATAAATTCATGATTCATAAAAATTATAACTTCAAAATTGGAGCATGGCAATTTTATGACTTGTAGAGACTTAGCAAATTCAAATTATTTCAACACATATTTATTGAAGGATTTTCCACTATCAAGGGTGCCAAATAAAGAACAGTCAAAAATAAGAATCTGCTGATTGAAGAATCACCGAAGCAATGAAGCCCGTGCACTTAACCAACAGAAAAAACACTGGTTTTTCTGTGCACAAGCTCTTGCATACCACATAATGCCCACAGTATGAGTGTATAGCATTATGGCATTGGTTTTCACACAGGAAAAATAAAACATACCTATATGCCTTCTTGTCATTTCTACTGTAGCATTTCGGTTAACGTTGGAGAGTAAACCTAAGCAGAACCTCTCTGAATTTGATGGATCTGTAAAGCCATCTACAGTGAGTGAGGGCTGTGATGCATGGAAGGTTTCTCCAACCCTCTGGTTTAATTCATAATACGCTATTGAACACCAAAATGCAGGTTCTGAGTAAGTAACTGGCTGCAAATCTGGAAAAAAAAAAAACATAAAAATAAGAAATGTGTGAACAATTCAAGCCAAAAATAAATTGAATACCATCATCCTTACACGTTCTATGCCAGCATACACTGGCAACAGCTCAGGAAGTAGACATAACATTTTTATCAGTTCCCAAAGATCATATCAAATTTTCAATATTTTTAATATAGAACTCCAGTTTCTAGAGATCATACCAGATTATCAATTTTTCACATTTCCCATGTCATTAAGTCACTTTATGTTGGATTATTTGTTTTACCAACAGTTTTAGTCTAGTTCCTGTTCAAATATAAAACAACTGTAGACCAAAAAAGTCAATTTGCCCTATTTGGTGGATTTCTAAAATGCATTAAAAAGCTAATTTTTGGTAAGATAAACTATATAGAATAAAGCTACAGCAAAGATTAATGAGTCAAAAGCCATAAGAAAAACTGTCATAACAAAAGGATACAAAATATGACATATTTTTGACAGTCTATTTTACCGTGAGATTCTCAGTGAGTTACCCTAGCTACAAAAATAGAAAACCTAGGTAATACGTAAGAACCAAAAAGTAATAAAATACAAAGAATATGAAAGTAGAAACAGAATATGGAATCAAGAGAATACTTATTTCACTGGAAAACTGGATTACATGTATTCAACTTCTGTAATATTGACTAAAACATACAAGAAATACTATGAACAAAATAAAATCCTGACAATTGTGTAGAATAAATTTCGAACATGGAGAAACTGAAGACAAATTGTGAAACAGCAAGGTAAAATGAGGGCCAAAAATAGATTACAGAAGAGTTCATACAGTCAATCCCTCAGTAGCTGAGGGTACTGCTTCCAGGACCAACTCACACCAAAACCTGAAGATGCTCAAGTCCCTGATATAAAACAGCATAGTATGTGCATAAAACCTATGCACACCCTCTCATATACTTTAAATCACCTCTAGATTACTTATAACTCCCTAATACAATGTAAATAGTTGTATTTTTAATGTTTTATTTTCTAAAAATATTTTCAATCCAAGGTTGGTTCAATCTGCAGATGGAACCTAAAGATACAGAGGGGTTGACTGCGTACATACACTCATACATATCTGTACATACACATATTCTCTCTCATATATATGCTCCCATACCACATTTATGTGATATTTGTATGTGTGTGTATATACAAGACATATCATAAAGTAAACATACTCATAAAAATCTGGCCATATTAGTTTATAAAATTTTCCATGAATAAAGAATGTGATTCCAATGAATAAAAATATTATTTGTTTCTTATACCCGTATGTGCCAGTAGAAAACTTTTAGTAATATTGAGGCACACTATCACTATCCTTTTTAAAAAGCACTAATTTAAACCACTTGCATAATTATTTTAATATTCATTAAGATCCCTTTCTTATATATAAGAAAAATAACTTCCAGAGAGGACTTTTATTATTAAGTATATGATATAGTAAAAAAGTAGTGGGAGGCAAGTATCTGCAACTTACCCAAGCTATGATTAACAGGGGAAAGAGTAGTAGGAGACAGTTCTGCTGGAGAGCCTAAAACAAAAGGATTCAATTTTAAAACAGAAGTTCAAGTATTTCCAGAACTTTTGATCAAGTAATCAAATTGGCTGTACCTGGTGGTAATTATCACCAATAATACACAGATTATTTAAATCCCCAAAATTCAAACTATATTAACTATTTTAGTTTAATTTGGGGGGGCTTCAACATATAAAAGGTACAAAAGGTAATAAACAGTCTCATCTTCGACCTAGCCAGTTCACTGTCCCCAAAGCATCTAATATTGACAATTCCTTGTATAAGCAAACATATTTCTGTTGTGTCCTCCCCGTCATACACAAATGGTAACACAATGCTGAATCTCCATATTACTTATACTATCAGAGATTGTTTATGCTGATAATGTTTCCTTAGTATTTCCTTGTCTGTTTATCTACCTATCAGCCACATAACATTACATTATGATCCCATATTGATGGATATGCAGGCTATTTTTAATATTTTGCTTTAAGAAAAAAGATTATAATGACTAATATTGTACATTTTGCATAATTCCAATTATGTGTGAATTTTTTTAGTTCATTGTTATAAATACATTTTGACCTTTCTTAGTTGTACCTGTTGTACAGATTTTTCAATTGAGGAACAAAAAAGAACATAATTGTATTTTTTAAGAATGTTCTGTCTTCTAAAAAATATTCATTATCTGTTCTCTATTTCTGATTCATCTAGTTATCTGGGTGCTGCCATTTCACCTTTGTTGCCTGGTATTTTGTCTTGGTTATAATGGCGTGTGATAAGGAGAGGTACAAAAGGCGGTCTGACCTATCTTTTTCTACATTTAGGCCACTGGTATAAGCTTGGGAGCTGTGGGTCATGCTCTTTTAGATAACTTCCCCTAAATGTGTAAGAGAATGGTGATCATAAAACAAAATGTATTCTGTATTTATAATAAGATTATTTAACAACATTTACAGCATCTTTTCATGCCATTCACTTTTAAATGCCACAGTAACAGCTGTCCATCGTAAGATAAAAAAAAAAGAACAATGTTGCTTCAAGGATAGAGTTCTTTAACATCTAGGCATCTTAGGAAGACATTTGGAAAGCCAAATATAATCTGCATCAAGACCTCTGCAATAAGGTATGTTATTTTCAATGATCATTACAGTCTCTGACTTTCTTAGCTATCTGCTATGCCCAACACCCGTAAGTATGATTAGCTGCAGCAGAAGCTCCTTTATCTGGGAGTCCTTAAAATGGAATGATTTAAACAACAAATTTACTGTAAAATCTCCCTCTTCCACCAATGTTAATTCATTTAAAAATAATTTAGATTTGCCTAACTTCAGAATGTGTTAGTGTAAGATGTACAGAAAGATTGGTGGTATAATTTGTTGGGTTGTGACATTAAGGCGTCTAATCCTTAAGATACAGACAGGGTAGAATTAATCAAAGAAGACAATTACAATGACATCAAAGTGATTTCACTGGTAACCTATTAGGTCTGGTCAGTTATACATTTTATTACACAACTGGTTTAAAGCTTTAATGTATGTAATATCTATATATGTTAAAATTTTTCTTCATAATTGGAGTTGATAATTAAATATGAGAAATTAATCAAATTAGGTCAAATACAAGGTATTTTGTGTAAGCAATCTACTATAATTCAGAACTCACTATTAAGTTAAAGGAGCATTAAAAAGCTGATCCTCATCTCTCATCCTCAAATTCCTCTGAAAATCTGTTAGTGGCCTAATTATGGTCTTGTATCATGAAGAGATATTTATTCATAGAGTAACTAAAATTTTAAACAGAAGTGTTTAAAAAGAAATAAAAGCACATGAGTATTCTCAGATTTTCATTCACTCTAAGAAGAAAATTGAAACAATTATTCTGCAGAGTAGCATATGTTAATTCTTCAGTGATAACATGGCCCCCATTCACTGCAGGTTCAGATCTGGTTAAACGAAGATAGAAGAATTTGTTTGTTATGTTTCTCAACTCCAGATTTAAAAGGAATATCTCTGGTGAGTTTCCAACAATTCAAGAAATGTATATCTAATTATTAGGAATTCTGAAAGACATTTTTTACCTGTGTCCATACTTTGATTCAACTGTTGATCACTTGTTTCGCCATCTTCACTGATATACCCAGGAGGTGGCGTTTCTACAAAAGTTATAAAAACCAAATCAAGTATAATTGCAATGTAATCTTGCCACCTTTTCTTCCAACTACCAAAGATAACCAATGAATCACTCCAAATAACAAATAAGAATGTTATATAACATCATTATAAAAAGCAGTACTGGATACTGAGGGCTTATGACAGGTTCTCAAACAAGTCTTAAAGGTGAATCCTTAAAACCTACTTGTTACACAATCCAGCTCCCTGGACATATTTTCTTAGACATTATTTACATATCTGGCTCATTCCCATATGTATATATTCTGGGGCAAGAGCCAAAAATATAACTTCAAAGACACCTCAGTTCTGAATTAGTAGGCTTCAAAGACATTAGTACCTACATTTTTTTTAAAACTAATGAACAGCATGGATGGGTACTTAGGAGATCAAAGGACAAACACACACACACATACACACAATTTCAGATTACAAAAGTAATAGAGGCTTACATCTTATACTAAATTCTATAGGGCAAAATATAATAGTATGGTTCAGGACTGGTCTAGCCTGAATTCTACCTAAAAAGTGTTATTTCTCCAGGAATTTCTAACTGGTAAATTCTAAGTGTTTAAAGTAGGAAATTCAATTCAAATATAGACTACTTCACAAAACTGAAGCAAAATACTCCCTGAAAATAAATATTAAGATTCTAATGTGTCATTTCCAACACACTTTGTGAACAAAATGTTTATATTCAGGAGGCATCTGAACAGCTGAATAAGCTTCTCATAAAATAAAAAACATCTAAACAATTTCACCAACTGTAATTTTAAGGAGGAAAAATAGGTTCATAAGATTTAACAGTTTAACATTTACACTGCTGAAGAGTTTTAAGGAATTCAAGACAATGGAGGCATATATCTAAAAAGAGCTTTGTAATTACCAAAAAGGAGAGAGAGAGATGGGCATTAAAGGTTTCCTTTATTAACCCTTTACAATCTCTCTTCAGTAAGCTAACTATAAATTTTAAGTTTTTAAATATCAAACTTTTCATTTAAGTGTCAGTATCCCCAAATTTTTAATATCCCCAAATTTTTAATAATTTTAAATTTTTAATTTTTAATTCTAAGAATAAAATATCTTTATATAATCAAACAATAAAGAACATAAAATAAGAATAATATATATCATTATGTTTGGTTAAAGCTAATAAATTTAAATAGAGCTAAGTTTTGCCAGTTTAACCACCAATGCCTCAAAGATCTAAACAGAAAGAAATACTGAACTTTAAAATACTTTAAGATAAAGTATTTCCTTACTTTTCTCCATTATTATTTAAGTATAAAATAATAAAGCTGTTAGCATTTTAGAGAAAAATGTAAAAATATCTTCTGAAGTGGAATTAAAAGTGAAACTTTTAGTTTTGTTATCACTAGGAGATGGATAAAGCTTCATTGTTCCAAAAAGCAATATCCACTTCTGATTTTCTACTTCATAAAATTCCCAAAACTAAACAATTAAAAGAATAAAAAACAAAAGTAAAAGCCACTAAATATTCTGATTAACATTCTTCCAAATAATTACTGGGTATGTGCCTTACAAGACAATACGCTTACAACCTAAGTTTCCTAGTACTGCTAAATAACAGTAATTCCTGCATCAGACTTAAAATGCCTCCTCCCTCCCCACACACATACACAAAACTCCACTCCAAGCTACATTTATAAAAGACAAACCACCTAGGAAATGCCATTTTATACTCCCACATCCTCATCCTAGTCTATCATACATCTCTCCCCTTTCCTCCTAACTTCTCAAAAAGTTTATATTTCCTAGCAACCCAAAAAGCAGGTTTAAATCCTTTTTTGGAATACAGTAGTAATCAAAGAAATGTGCATTAAAACACTTCCAAAACCACTTCCCATCTGTAAAACTAGCTATTTTAAAAAAGCACTTCTTCCTTTTCTTATATTTCTAACACTGTTTTCAATGAACAAACATTAGATGGGATACATTAAGAAATAATTATTTAATGTACTTGAAGCTCTTAATTTCTTACTTTTTTTAAATAAAAATATGCATAGAATAGAAGAACATTAGGAAAGGAGAAAAAAATTGAGACACTAAAAATCCTCATCCTAATATCACACCTTTTGTTTGTCCTAGGGAGAAAAACCAAACATACAAAAAGGGAAACATAACAAGAGAAGTAACAAAATATTAGCTGTTGTCCTAAAAAATAGTAAAAACTAAAAGGGCAGGTATGGTATTATAGAATATTACTGTATCACATAATACAACAGTTCCAGCAAAATTTGAGAACCATGTAGTTTAATTCATTTTTCATCAGGAGTTACTAAAATAGAGGTTTTGTGATTTTCAGTATAAGTATTGCTAAATCTACAGAGCTAAAATATTATATCTCCTATAGAAATGTTACATTTTTCTTAAACATTTTCAAATTATCTAAGAAAAAGTGATTATTTGGTAGATTTTTAGTTACATGTATTTCAGGAATACTTTCTTCCTATTATCATTTATTTTGCTTACATTCTGCATCTCTCTCAGCTTCAACAACTAAGACAAACTTACTAAGATCTTTTCTTTTCTGCTTCTCACAGTACTTTGATTAAAGCCACTGCAAAAGAAAATGAAATATAAAGTAAAACTTTTCTCCAAACAAAACTGTTTAATGCACTAGGGTTATATATTTCACAAAATAATCACTCAACAAATCAGATTCTTCTATTCAAAATTCAGAAGCATTTTTAGAAAAGTAGAACAATTTACTAATACTTGAATGTTTATGAACAAAATTTGTATCTATCCAAGTTTTAGGAGATTCAGAAGGCAAAAATACCTGGGATATAATTACTCTGTGGCTCAATTCCTGCTGGGAAATTAGTGTTTTCTGGAATGGAGTGGGTATAATCATCCAGAGGCGGTAGTTCTGTTAGGATCTCAGTGTGCCGTGGCACTAATACTGGAGGCAAAACTGAAAAAGTTAACGAGAAATCCAAGTTATGGCAAAAAGCAAAAGGGGAGATCGATACTTTAACACAAGTTTTCACCAAGGAGAAGAGGAAAAAGAGGAAAAAGAAGAAAGTAGCTTAATTTTTAAAAGTTAGGATCCACCTATTTGGTATATAATAGTTATTGAGAAACTGACAAATCTGATTATGGCTTAAACTTATTGTGTACTCCACCATCTAACTTGCCACACTCTAATTATCTTGTACTTTCAGGAACAATGTGACCCTGGTAATAATATATTATCATAGAAGTTCATAAATTCCCATTTGAAAAGCTGAGGAAAGATTAGCTTGATTTGTAAAATCAGATTCAGGGGATTTTCTAAAAATATAGCTATATGCTTTCTTAAAAAAGTTTCAAGTAGACAGCTAAAGAAATGAAGTCTTGCTACAAGCTTTACTAAACTGCTTATACACAAATGATGTCATTAAAGTACTTTTAAAAACACTCAAAGAACAACATGCTTGAAAACAAGTCACTGCAGCAGAGAAGTTAGCAGTGTATCAGTTTAGCTCTAAGCAGACGCCAAATCTGTGGGATTTCCTGGATATGTACTTTGATGCCAAGTGATATGCTAGTCCAAGAAACTGACATACCTTTCCCTCTAAGATATGTCTTTCCATAAAAAAATTTCAAAAAATAAAAAGCATTTTTAATTACCACCAAATAATATGCTGAATTTAAAGTAAATTAGAATTTTACACTAAAATTTCCCTGGGTCACAAGAATACCTAAATATACTTAAGTTTAGGCATTTAATTTGAAACCAGGAAAAAACCCTGCTATTTTCCTACCTGGTGTCTCAACTCTCTGATAGTGGTAAGGGTTTACACATACTTCATCCTTTTTAAGATTAAAAGCATATTCGCAGTTTTCAATTGCCTTGAGTTCATGATGACTGTGAAGATCAGGCCAGCGCCACAATCGGCAATATATAACATGTGGCAATCCTTTTCGGTGGGATACCTGAAGACGACCATCAAGAGACCTAGTGAAAAGCAAGGGGAAAAGGAGGGAACTTTAAAAAAAAACTGGTGTAGTCAAATGGGCTAATTAGTACAATAACAGCATAAAGAAAGAAATGATAGCCATTTAGTTAGTTTTAGTGAGAATCAGGAAGAAAAATGTACTTTTTAGTGGATCTGATAAAAAAAGTATGCAGCAGCACTAGATGTTTCTTATAAATATGCTACATAAATGACTCAAATGCCAATGAAAGGCTAATTACTTGGGAGAAACTGATTTTTACAAAAGAATATTATACAATTATGCTTGAAAAACTCTGTCAACTTCTAAATTTAGTAAATCAAACATTTTAGAGATGCTTCTAAGGGCATTAATTCTGTAGGTGACTAAATAGTCAAAAACAGAACTAGTTTGTGAAGAATGGTAAATACCAACAATGATGTGACAATAACTTACTCAGACTAATGTAACTCATTATCCAGTTGTGACTACTTTGAGAACTGAGGTATATCTATATAGTTCACACATAAATGCAGATGGTGATGAATATGATGACATGAAATGAACAGATATCATATACTCAAAAAAGAGAATGAGGTGATAAAAAAGGTAACATAAAACAAGCTAGCCTGCTGTTGATTGTGGAATAAGGGCTTCAGTAAATAACTATGTATTTATTAGTATAAAGATGAGATTTCGATGATAACAAGAAATTTAGCAAAACTGGTCATGTATCCACTGAAAAATTAGGCCAACAACAGATTATAATCTAATCTCAAACTAAAATGAGTATATAGTTATAAAAGTTCTTACTCTTTAGGGGATGCAATAATTTAAAGAAGATTCAAAACTAGAATTGCATTGATCAAAACATCAGCTGAAACATTTAATATATTTTTAATACTGGCAAGCAGATATTTTAAATGCTATGCCTTATTTTACATTAAGGAAACATCCTAGACAAAATTATACTAAGCAACCCGGTATAGGTCTTCCAAAACATCCCCCCACCCACAAGATCTCTAAGATTTGATAGAGGGCAGAATATTCACCTGGTTTGTTCAGAGAAGCTGTAAAGGCCTGTTGTATCCCACTGATCTATCGTATTTGGTGTACTCAGTCCCCAAATTTCAGAGCAAGTGCTGTGCATAAATTGAAAAACAAAAAATTGATGTGAACATGGAAGCATGGTTATTCAAAGTACCATGATGTAAAACATGGAGAATGTACAGAATACTTCCTTCACCCAGAAAATATAAATTGCTTCACTTTTTCACAGGCATTTAGTGCTAGTTACTATATTTTCTATATGAAGGAAGCCAATAAAATGGAACATGTGACTCCAGATAAGTTATGATTATGTTTTTAAAATGTGAACACCAATGCTCTCTAGCTTAATGAATCATACCTATAATGCCCTTTCTAATTTCCTCTACTCAAAACAAAAGATCTAATACCTATGCCATGGATCTTACTAACAGTGCTTCATTTTATAATACAATTTTTAAAAAAAATTATCTGAACACAGATGCCAACTGATATTTTTAATGTAGGAAAAATCCCAAGTAAAATAGATACATATCCACAGTTATGGTTTTCACGTTATTTGGTCATGATACTTAAATATTCAGTTTTACTGAAAATTATTACTGCAGTCTTATCACTAGTATGGACAAAGTAGTAGATTTTGAAGCCATTCTAATATAGCATAACATCTTAAAATTTTTCTTCACATTTCTTTGCAGAACATGGGCAGCCCAGAGACAATTCTTCCTATCTTCTGTGCCACTACTTCATTTCAAAGTAACTTCTGGTCAGTGGGAGATGGGAAGAAGAGCTTAAAAGGAAGTTTTGGAATGGAACTGCCAAGTCTCTCAGGTACTAAGCTGTACTTTTAACTCAAAAGGTAATTTCTGAAACTCAGTTCTATTTCTCACATATTACAAAATCATCAAAATTTCAAGGAGAAGTAAGGAATGCTTCAAAACAACTTTTGATCAAATAATTGATTAAATTCCAAATGTACACATTGCTAGTGAGCTAACTAGACCAACATTTCAAAGGGAAATGGTAGAAAGTGCTGACTTCCTGTGGCCAGGCAACACAGTCACCTGGTATGCTAGGTTTCAGTGCTACAAGTTCTCTTGGACAGTCATCAGGCTGGAGGAAAATGTCATACCTTGCTTTGGGGGCTAGAGTAACTCAACAGAAAAAAAAAAAAAAGGTCAGAAAATTTCTAGCACCTCCCTGAAATATTTTACAGATTCTCTTGCTTTTTCAGACTGCAAAATTTACCGGATTATAAAAGTCAGAAAAAGCCAAGTAATAAGAAGATAACTTAGACCTTTTCTTTTTCCTCAAAGATATACTGATTTAAAAAAATGAAATAAATGGTTCCTTTACTTAAAAGATATTTATTAAATTTCTATTGGAAACATATAGCATAATGCAGTTTAAATCACAATACAATCACTTAAATTCTAGAGATTTGTGAGTCTGAATTTAAGGAAGAAATATTATACAGCTGATACTTCTTTCTTTGAAAATGATTAACAGAAGTGTAGATATCAAGAGGCTGTTCTGCTCTTATGATACCAGAAAGAACATTTCACTTAAGTTATTCTGGGACTGACGTGAGTACCAGAATCTAAAACACAACATCAAGAGCTTAAATTGTGCTTTATTTAAGCCTTGAAAGGAATCAGAGAAGAATAAACAGTAATTGTTAAGAACTTGCAATCAATCTAGTGGCTAACAGAGGCCCCTAACTTAGCCACTTTCCAAATGCATCATAGGGTGTATTTATTTAAGCCTCAGCTCTATCATTTATTATACTATCTCCCTCACAGAATTGGAAAGTTTTTAAAAAAACGTTAAATTTGCCTCTAGCTAGTAAAATCTCTGTGTGTATATAAGAAAAAAACATTTTTAAAAAGAATCCAATTTATAACAAAACACAATTCGCCCTCCATATCCAAAGGTTCCACATCCCTGAATTTAGCCAACCATGAATCGAAAATATTAAAATCAAACAAACAAAACTCCTAAAGACTAAAAAAAAATGCAACAATAAAAAAAGACAGACGTAAAAATATATAGTATAACAATTATTTATACAGCATTTACGTTGTTTTAGGTATTATGAGTAATTTAGAGATGATTTAAAGTATATGGGAGGATGTACATAAGATGTGCAAATACTACATCACTTCGTATCAGAGACTTGAGCATCCACATATTTTGATATCTATGGGGGATCCTAGAACTGATCTGCCATGGATACTGAAGGCCGCATACAAAGCTTCTAGATAAATATAAATGTTAAAACTATACAAAGAAACATTTTGAACATAACTGAAGACAAAGTATATCAAGCGAAGAACAAAACATGTATGTCCCTAGACAGGAAGGTAACATCATAAAGCTATTAATTCCACCAAATTTATATATTTGATGTAATCTGAATAAAAATGATGAATCATTTAAAGATGCAGACGAGATTATTCCAAATATTATAAAATGCCAAAATAAATAGGTATGACCAGGACAACTCTAACTAAAGAGTAAAGACTGGCCCTGACAGATTCTGAAACACACCATAAATTCCCAATAATTAAAACAGTATGCACATAAAATATTACAATATGTGGAAATAAGATGTAATACACCATAAACCAATTATGATGCTGGCCCTGCATCAATATACAGAGAGAGGAGCAGGCACACCTGTGTTTCGCATGCAAAGTCCTGAAGTTCTTCGTATGGAACCCAATTTCTTAAAGGCAGATTATCCCCTATCAATTGTGTAACTTCCTTACTTATCTAACTTGAATTAAAGAGATGTGGCGAAGAGAGGTGGAATAGCTACTGAAATCATAAAGATACTAATGTACCAACAACATGTGATGGCATATTGCATATCAGCTGATCACTAAACTAACAGGATGACTTGGTGGTAAACCTGGCAGAAATCCTTATCAAATTTCCCTAGTAATCACTTTTACAGTAAGTATAAGTAAAATTAATACACTGAAGACTTTCTTCATCTAAGAATAAACTAACCTTTGAAAACTGAAGTTAAAATTTAAAAAATCTTGTGTGTGATTTACAAATTATATACTTACACACATTTTATACACACATTTAAATTAATATTTTTCACTTTGGTTCAATCACCCAGACATTACATGTTTGTGTGAATTAATGTACTTTTTTTGTATTAAGGACGTGTATATTTATTCACATATTTGCTATGGAGAGATATAAGAGAAGCAATGAGAACCAAGTTCAAGAAAACAACACCTAGTTTGGGCAAAAGAGGGCTTGTATCACAGAATCTGTTAAACCTTTACACTAGTTTTACTGTTCCTGCCACATTAGCATGATTTCCTGCTTCAGTTAAACAACTAATGTCAAAAGTAATAAACCGGTTTTACTCATTTATTCTTTTTCCTAATCTTCTTGCCTAGAGCGTATTTCTTCTACAAATCAAAAGGGGTAACAATCTAGGTTATCACTGTGGAAAGCGACAACCTAGTGCTGAACACTGAGTAAAATTAAAGGGGTTAATAAATTAACAGAATGATATCAACAAAAAAAATTTACTTGCGTATCCAGCTCTTAATTACTGATATATTCATGTAATACAGACTTCTAGGGAATAACTTGTAACTATGCATCCATAATTATTTCTACTTACAATAGGATAATTCTTTCATTTTTATATATGACTTGAGACTAAAAGTTTGTATTTGAAATAGCTCAGGAATGAAGAGCTAATCATTGTAATAATAAAAAGAAAGTCTCCATAATTATACGTTCTGTCTGAATACTCCACCATCACTACAGAAGTTGCTAGATGGGGAATGGAAAACAAGAAAACACCTACCTCCTCCACAGCTTTTTACCTTCCCTCCACTACCCAAAAAGGATCTTTAGGAACCGTGTTATCCTTAACAAATTACCAAAGGATACAAATGAACAAATTAAGAAGCTTTCATTGGCTACAGAAAACTTACCCAAAAGCTGCCCACACTTATTTTAAGCATTTTCTATGTGCTTTACAGACATTAATCAATTTATAATCACATAAACCCTACAACCTGAATTAACATTACCATTGTTTTCAAAAAAGAATGAAAGAAACCTGAGTAATTAAATAACTCAAAAGGTCATGGAGCTAATGTGATAAAAACCAGGATTTATAACTACTTCTGGCTGGCTGAAAAGCCTAAGCTTTTCAGGGTACACACTTCTGTAGAATGATGGTTTAAATTAGTTGTTTCAATCTTTTATAAGAGTGGAAACTTTTTTTAAAGAAATGCAAACGTTACTGAAAGACAAAAAATAGACTGAAGTATTTAACTATAAATGTTTATATGTCATTTACTTATTATCATGTCACTGAAAACAATGTGATTGTTGATTAAACCAAAATTCCTAATTGATGATTAACAATGATACCTTTTATTTGCCTCGGAATCTAATTTTTCCCTCTATATTTTGTTTTGTTTGCAAAACGTAGACAATCCTGAGAAACAAGTATTAATAGTTGGAAATCCAATTTTTTTAAGTTGTTACATTTGCAAATGCTAACAACTATATCTCTTGAAAATGGGATATTTTTGAATAAAAATTGAGAAATGTAAAAAAAAATAGCAGGAAATTTGTTTCAAAAAGTTGAATCATCAATAATAGCTAATGAGCACTTGTATTCCCTCATAATTAAGGGATAACTAGACAATATTAAATCTGGAGACAGTTTAACAGGGTCCTTAACTGGCTTAAACCTTCACTCTGTACAGAAAATGTTTTTCAGTTTTATCTTTCTTATAGCAATAAAATACTAACCATTCAAAAACAAACTCATTCAACAAATACGCATCCTAGGATATCAGGGTTTCAAAACAGAGTATGTCTAGATTCTAGGTACCTGGGCTGTACTTGGCTCTCAGTGGAGCTCACCACACTGTGCTATGGTACTCTTATTTGTTTAATTTTATAAGAATGCACAGAAAATAGAATTTTAAAAAAATATACTAATGCTGAGTCTTCCTAATCAATAACACAATATAAGTTCAAGCATTATGTCCAGAGATGTCAGAAATAGCTTTATTCCAAAGTCTTTGATGCTTATGAAGTAAGGACAATTTTAACCACCCATTCTATTACAAAAGTTTTAGTAAAGCCTTGTAGAGCTGATGCCTATACATTTATAAGAATCAAGAAAACTTTTTTGGGGGAGACCTCAGAAAAAATTCCACCAATTTCCAAGTATCTATTCCAACTTCTCAGATACCTCAGTGAACATGCATTCTATCCCCTCCTCATTTTTGTATTACAAAAAAATCTCAAACATACATTAAAGTAAAAAAAAAAAAAAAAGCTGTAGAGTAAGCACCCATACATACTCATCAACTAGATTCTACAATTAACAATTGTTTTATTTGCTCTATCATATATCTACCCACCTAACCTCTCTATCCATTAATCTATATTATTTTTTGATATGTTAAAAATGAAGTAGCAGACAGTTCAACTCTAGACACTCAAGCATACTTATTATTAACTAGAGTTCACTGTTGACTCCTTTTTTTGAAGTAAAATCCATACAGCATGAAACACAAATCTTAACGGTACCATTTGAGATTTATCAAATGCATAAATTGTATAGTTCTCAACTCTATCAAGAGCATCACCCATGCCCCTTTCTCAGTCAATTCCTGCCATCCATTCCCCCATCCCTAGAGGCAAGGACTAGTCTGATTTTTTTCACCATAGATTTAAGGTCTTCTGGAACATCATATAAATGGAATTAAACAGCATATATTCTTTTAGGTCTGGCTTTTTTTTGACTCAGCACAATTATGAGAGTCATCTGTGTTAACGTATGATAGTAATCTGTTCTTTTTAGTGCTGAGGAGTTTTCCAATACATGAACAAATCATAATTTTTTCAGTCATTCTTATATTGATGAACATCTGATCTGTATCCAGGTTTTTAACTATTGTGAATAAAACTGATATGAAAACTCAAGTGTGCATACATCTTTTTGTGGACATATGTTTTCATTTGTTGGGTAAACACCTAGAAGTGAAATTCTTGAGTTATTGGGTTAAAGTATGTTTAGTTTTACAATAAAATGCCAGAACTTTTCCCAGGGCAGAAGTACCACTTTGTACTCCCTCCTTCCACATATGGGAGTTCCTGGTTGCTCCATAGCTTCATTAACATTTGGTATGGTCCATTTAATTATAGATATTCTGGTGGTTGTACAGTGGTATTTCATTGTGGTTTCATTTTCCTGATGTCTAATAATAATGCACACTTTTCTATTATATTTCTTTACTGGATCTTTATATCTTCAGTGAAGTAACCAACTCTTTTGTTCATTTTAAAAATTGGGCTATTTTTCTTTTCATTATTGAGTCATAAAAATTCTTTATAAATTCTAGATACAATCCTCTGTCAGAAATATGTTTTGCAAATATTTTCTCCCACTCTGACTTGCTTATTCATTTTTTAACAATGTCTTTTGATGAGATGCTTTTTATATTGAGGAAGTCTAAGTTAGCAACTTTCATGGTTATTGCTTTCCACATACTTAAAACAATTTTGTCTACCCCCAATCACAAATATTTTCTCCTATATGTCTTACAACAAGCTTTACAGTTTTAGCTTTCTGATTAGGACTATAATTCATCTGGAATTAATTTCTTTTGAATGGTGTAAGGTAGGGACAGGATTCCATATGGATATCCAGCTATTCCAGCACTATTTGCTGAAAGACTTTCCTTTCCCTACTGGGTTAATTTGACAACTTTGTTGCAAATCAAATAAGGATGCAAGTATTTATCTATTTGGGGGCTATTTTATGTCATTTATCTATTTGTTTTTATGCTCGTATTATCAGACTGTACTGATTACTATGGTTTCAAAGTCAGGTAATTTAAATCCTCTAACTTAATATTACTGAGTTTTCCAATTCACAAATAAGATGTATCTGTCAACTTATTGTATAGTAATTCTAATATGTAGATTGTCTTGGGGTTGGTCTCCTCATGAGAAAGGGTTATGTTTTCTTTACTCTTCATATGTTAAGTAATTTAGGATTTTATGCTGGATATTGTGAATTTTATGTGATAGAGGTTATAGTTTATGTTACATTCTCCCAATAAGTGTTAATTTTTGTTTTAGCAGACAATGAACCTGGTTGCACTGAAACCCCAAACTGCCTTTGAGCAATTCAGGTCACTGTTTTTACCTTGAGCTGGGCTGTACTGTCTATCCTACACACATGAGTTTAGCAGTCAGCTGATTTTGAAAAAGTTTATAAGCAGAATCTGGGGCTCCCCTTGCAGAGCTTTTTCCTTGCTGTGATTTTCCCCCACTCTTCAGTAGCTGTGGTTGTCCCAACTCTTACCTCTGGTTCTTCAGACCAGAAAGACAGTGGGTTTTGTACTGGCATTTGGCTAGCCTTCACACTTTGCATGGACAAAAGCTATAAAACAGGAAATTCACCCATGTCATTCCCTTTTACCAAGTGTCAAATCCCCTCTTCCCTCTAAAATACGTCTATTTTTATTTATTCTCTAGGACCTTGTATTATTTTTAGAATTTTGCACAAACTTTGTTATTTGAGGGAGTGTCAATCTGGTAAGAACATACCTGGCTATATGAGAATCAGAACTTCATCTCTTTTAATTTCTCAGGAAGATTTTGAAATTTCATGTAGAGATCATGTATCTTTTTTAAAAATGTATTCCTAAGGATTTATTTCACTGATGATACTATTCATGGAATTTTCTTAATATCACTTCAATTTGTTTGCTGCTAGTATTTAGAAAAATATAATTACCTTTTAAACATTAAACCTGTGAAGTACAGCCTTGTTAAATTTACTCATTTGTTCTAGTGGCTGTATTTATAGATTCTTTAGGATTTCCTACATAAATCATGTCACCTACAAATAGAATTTTGAAACATTCTTTCAGATCTTTATACCTTTTATATTTTGTTTTCCCGATTCACTACACTTACTGGGTCTTCCACTAAATTAATGAACTGAAGACACAAGAGTGGACATTCTTGTCTTGTATTTGATCTTAGGGAAAACATAATATTTCATCATTAAGTATATTCTTAACTGTTAGCTTTTCTTAAGTATTCATCAGAGGATGTATTTATATTTCTCAATTGCTAAGAGTGTTTATCATGAATGATGAATTCTGTCAAATGCTTTTGACCAGGTGAGATGATGGTAATGGTTTTTCTCCTTTGTTAATGCAATGAATTATACTGACTCATTTTTGAAAGTCTAAAAACTAACCTTGCACTGTTGGGATAAACCCCATTCAATCATGATGTGGTCTCCTTTTTGCATACCACTAGACTGTATTTAATACTTTTTCCATCTATGTTCATGACATATTAATCTGTAATCTTTCTCCTATTAGTGTCATCTTTGTCAGGTTTTGGTATGAGGGTTACGTGGGCCTCATAAAACAACACTTTTTTTCTGAGTTTCTATGAGACTGGTATTATTTCTTGCCCAAATGTTTGAATTTACCAGTAAAACCACCTGCATGCAGAGTTTGCTTTGTGGGAAAGATTTTGATTATGAATTCAATTTATTTAATCATTATAGGATTATCCAGATTTTGTTTCTTCTTGTAGTAGTTGGAGGCAACCTAAATTTCCCCTTACATGTAGTCATCAAATTTAATGGCATAAAGTTTATAATATTTGCTTATGATCCTTTTAACATCTATAGGACCTACTATGATAATCCTTCTTCCATTACTGATACAGGCACTTGGTGGTTGTGGGCTCTCTCACTCTTTTTTTTCTTAATCAGTCTAAGAGGACTTTATCTTTCTAAAGAACTAGCTTTTGGCTTTGTTAATTATCTCTATTGTCTCTTTTCTGGCCATTGATTTCTGCTCTTATTTTTAGTATTTCTTTCTCTATTTATTTTCCATTTTACCTTTTTTCCCCCCTAGTTTCTCAGATGAAATCGTAGGTAACTTTTTTCTTTAAAGCTCTACATTTCTCACTAAGCACTGTTTTGGCTGCATCCCACATATTTGGTATGTTTTATTTTCATTATCATTTGGCTTGAAATATATTCTAATTTACTTTGTGGTTTTTCCCCCTTAATAACCCATGAGTTACAGAACTCTGCTGTTTAATTTCCAACTGTCAACAGATGCCTTACTTTATTCTATTAGTGGCAGAGAACATACCCTGTGGATTTCATCTTTTAAAGTTTATTTGAGACTCATGCCCTACAAAGTCTTTCTCGGTGAGGTTACCACAAACACTTGAAAAGACTATATTCTACTAACGTTGAGTTTAGTATTCTGTAAGTATCAAGCAGGTAGTTAACAATGCAACTTAAAACCTGTGTCTTCACTTTTTTTTTTCCTGTCTAACTGAATTCTCCAACTGTAACTGGAGTGATTTTGCCCCATTAATTCTGTCAAGTTTTGCTGCATGTATTTAAGCTCCTCTACACAACAGACACACATTTATTGTTATGACCTCCTGATGTCAGTACTTTAGAGATATCATTTTAGAATCTTCTGGCTCCACTGTTTCTGAACACCTGTCATTCATACATTGCTCCTTATGTTACATACCACTTCTCACTGGCTGCTTTAATAAAGATTTACTCTTTCATCAGTTTGACTATGATACACCTAAGTGTGGTTTTCTTTTTATTTACCCTGCTGGAGTTTAATAGGGAATCTAACTCTATTTTTAATATTTGACTGCTAATAGCTTTCAAGCCCCACCATTCTCTCTTCCCCTTCTGCCTTAAATCTGGGCAAGCTGGTAAGAAAGCTGGGGTGCTCCCTTTTCTGGTGCTAGGGGAATTTCAAACCAGGCAAATCTTGGCACATGCATGAGTATAACAACCAGCCCCTAGCCCCATCCCTTAACCACCATAAAACCCCAAGCCAGTCTCCTATCACTGCTCTCTCAAGACATTTCTGAACCAACTTGGGAGCCTCCCCTGCTCTACTCAGAAAGCCTCATTATGTAATAAACTTTTTCATGCCCTCTTGGTACATGTAGGTGGCAATATCAGTCTCACATCAAAATCAAATTTTAGGGGTAAGTCTACCCCAATATAGTTCACACTACGCACTTTACTACAATGTATCAGGCACAGTACTAAGCCCTTACACATATTAGATCACTAATCCTCCAACAATGCCATAAATTAGGCATTGTAATCGCCACTTGACAAATGAGGTAACAGAAGCACAGAGGTAAAGTACTATGTCTAAGGCCATACAGATAGCATGAGTAACATTATTCTGACTCTTATAGTTACAAAAAAGAAACAAAGAATATAAACTTAGCAAGTCAAAACTAAAACAATAACACTGGTATAGTATCCCAGATCTATAAAACATTTATAGAACATGCTTAATTATAAAAACTAAAAATTCCACTATAAGGGGTGTTTTCTCAGGAAAGAAAATTTCTTTTAACAAATAAATTGGTAGAGCCCCTTCCAAATTATAATAGGGGGACTGGGTTTTCAAATATTTATTAATAAATAAATAAATAAATTAGAGGGAGACAACAGAATTTCCATAGTCACAGTCCTGTAAGTCACATAGTCTTACAAGAATGAAATGGATACTTCTACTCATCTTTGGTATGGTACAGCCCTTCTTAGAAGCAGTAGGAAGGACTGGGTGATGATTGAAAAAGCTTTCGCAATATTTTTCACCTCTACCTGTAAATGTCGTATTAAAAGCACTACTCTGAGATCTTGCCAGATGTTTCTACTGCCTTTGAAAAACAATAAAATATCTCCCACACATACAAAACAGTCCCCACCATAGAAAAAATTTAAATATCAATTCTAAAGACGGTTGTTTGGAATAATTCAAGCCTTCCAAAAACAAACTTTTACTTTAAAAAATAAATAAAGCTAACATTCTAAAGGGCTCAGGCGTATTTTCTTTAATAATATAGCTTATAGATTTTCTACATTTATCTTCATATATACTGTTTTTAACAATTTAAAAAAACAGTATTCTAAATAACAAAAGAAATGTTAACACCAAATATAAGTACATGTGATTCTAATCTTTTAAAATAAATGCATAAAAGTCTGAAATACATAGTGGGCCCTCTATATCCACAGGTTCTACATACATAGATCAAAAATATTTGTGGAAAAAATATAAAACAACAAGAAAAAATATAAATGAAAAGTAATATAGTATATCTACATGGCATTTACATCGTATTATAAGTAATCTAGAGAGGATTTAAAGTATACAAGAGGATGTGCACAGATTATACACAAATACTATGCCCTATTACATAAGGGACCTGAGCAATGTTAGATTTTGGTATTTGAGAAGCGGGTGCTAGAACCAATCTCCTGCGGATACCAATGGATGACTACACATCAAACATAAAACAAGGACTGCAATACAGAATGTGACCCTGAAATGCGGCTTTTTACATTTCTATAAATGTACATTCTGTAAATGTAAATTACATTTTTGTAATGCTTGACTCTGGCTGTAAAGAAATGCTCAGGTAACATGTTACAATATTTAGGTTAAAATGTTTCAGTGCACAGATTAATGTATTATTTATACCTGTTAATTCAAATGATATAAGCCATCATATAAAAACTATGGAAGAAAACTATTTTAAGTTACAGCATTTTTCATTATAAATATCTGTTCACTATCTAACTCTGGACTTTCACATCATCTTCAACATAGGACTCTCCTTCACCTCCTCAACATCCACTAGCCTAGCAAACTTGGGAAAAATTATATCCTCTTACGTAAAGATAAAGCCATAAAGATAAGCAAAGTTTTAAAAGAAAAAAGGCTGGAGTAAAGGAGTTAGGCAGAAATCTCCTTATATATTTCAGTTCTAATGTTACTAATTTAAGCATTATCAGTGATCATGGTTTCGTAAGAGCCTCAAAAAGACCATTTCACAATGCTTTACATAATAACCCAAAGGCAGAATTAAAAGCTGGATTTCAGAATAAAGACTAACTAACCTAATCCTCCAAGGAAAAAAACAAGGATGGTAATAGAAGAAAACTCTTGTTATAACAGTTACAATAAAATAGTTTATTTGAAAATAAAGCATCACTAGATAATTTTACAGGTATCATGGTTAAATATTTTGTGTTTAGAAAAATTTTTTTTGTTTTGTTAAAATAAAACATATTCCATGCAGACGCATGGAACATCTCTCTGTTGTCCCCATATAGTCTCCCTGTCCCCAGCAACCAGTGAATTTGGAATCCTAAATTTTCAAGAGGTGCATACAGACCACTCACAAAATAAGCAGCGTTTGGTGAGCTCCCTACCCCGCAAATCCCATATCATTGCTTTCCAAAAAGCTTTACTCAAACTGCTTTCATCCTTTCTGCACAAAATCTCAAAAAAGATCTCAAGGCTTTTCCAGTCATGTCCGGATATATGTATTAACAATAAATCTCTCTTTAGAAATTAAAAATTCAGCCTCATCTAAGCCAAAACCCTACTACCTCATTTAATTTTACTCACTCCACCTCCTCTAGGACTCTGCAGCTATTATTTTTAAGGCCCCTCCAGGTTCTGGAATAGCAGGAAGAGGAACAATCTCATGTGGCTGACTAGACTGTAATCTGATGTGACAACAACGTGGTGGTGGGGCCCTGTGGCAGTCCAATACTGACTCTTACCTACAGTTAGTTCCTGATGTAGGAACTACTCAGGCTGGTCTGCTTGGATCACCGTGACCCTCTGACCAAGTTGGGCCTCTTGATCCTTTCAAGACAAGACAACTTCAACTATCTTACTTTACTCAGTCCACAGGAGAATTCTTCCATCTTTGACCCACAGAACTCTGAAAGTGCTGGCCATTCCCGTAGTGCCCTTTCTTCATTCTACTGATACAGAGGCAGCTCCAGCTGGTATCTCACTTTTTAGACTTTTTTGGATAGAAGTCAGGTACCAGCCTATTCATCTCTCAAACCTCAGCAGACACATGTCAAACTGAGAAGTTCTTGTGAAGTCCTTCAAATCGGACTTTAAAAGGTGAAATGCCATAACATACACTATTCTCTCCAAAGAAGTTCTCACTATGGGGTCCTTCTCCTGAGCTTACTAGATTTGTACAGTCTATAGGTGAGTGATGGGTTTAACTGTAGCAATGCCTGCCTCAGGGAATCCTTTCTGCAAATCCTGCATGAATGGGGTAGCACCTCAATTTTGAATGTAGGTTACTTGTCATCTATTGTTCTCATCACTTTCTCCCCTGGGGTCATTTGCAAATTCTAGGTACAGGCTGAGGATTGGGCTTGGTCTGAGAAAAGTAACTCAGTTACTGAGGAAAAGCAGCACAGTAGAACTTTTGACACTCACAAGAGCATCCTTCCTCAAAACGCTTATCAGATATTAAAGCTGAGGCTAAAGAGCTAACCTCATACTACAAAAGGGTAGAAATGACTATCCCACAGTGTTTGAGGGATTAGGTGACAGCCTGCCAAGCTTTCAATCAAAATCTCAGGACAGCCCTGATTGCCGCAAAGGTAGAAACCAGTGGTAGACTAAGTCAAATTGAAATGGCAATCCAGCTCAAACCCTGTATAGATTAAGGTGATCAGTCTCTCTCACTATCTATCTGACATAGGTAGGTATGGTCAAATACTCTTCTGGGGAAGCCATCAATGGAAGCATTCTTTTATATGTGAATTTTATATAATGTATGCAATATACAGCATACAATCAAAATTACATGACGTATAAGGCAGGCAAATGTGACTGATAAAAGAACAGACAGACAATAATAGAAGTAGACCATTAGATGATCCAGATATTAGAACTGACAGAGACTTTAAAGTAACTATTATAAATATAAAGAAAAATAGACAAAATGGATTATTTCAGCACAGATTTGGGATCTATAATATCAAAGGAATAAACCAAAACTGAAAAATATAATGCTTGAAATTAGGAACTTATTACATGGTTTTAACAGCAGACTGGATACAGCACAAAAACAGGAATAGTAAACTGAAAGGTCAATAGAAAATATATAAATTGAAAAAAAAAAGAATGCAAAGAACAGAGCATAAGTAACATTTTAATTTTAGAGTAAAGAAGATTTAAAGCAAGATGGTAAGATACCCTGAACTGGTGTTTTACTATTATTTTATCTCCCCACAACCGCAGTGTTACCAGTGACGAAACAGCCTTCTCCTAATTCTTCCTTTTTTCCACCCAACTCAACTCAGGCATCAATATTTATCCAGAAGGAAATGTTCCTCAATCCTCCTCTGGACATAGCTCCCCGAGCATACTTCTTTCACCTACCACATCTTATGAAATTATCTTTGTAAGTTTACCTCTCTTACTAGAAAGTAAGCAGCTTAAGAGCAAATACTACATTTTAACTCCAGTGAGGAAGAATATCACAGGCATGTAGTGGGCATTTAATAAATGTTTACTGAACCGAGATGCCATGTATTACACAATAAAAATTAAGTATAGCCTGACTACTTCTTAGCCAATTTACCGGCAAGTTTTGTCAGTTCTACTTCTAAAACACATGCTAATTCACTTCACGTACGAGCACAGCCATGCCAGTTAAGACTCTGTCATACTGAATTCTGATTCCTGTCACATACAGCCTCCTGATTTCCCTGCTTCCATAGACCCTACTGCACACATACTGCTATCCCCTTATCATTTGTCTCCAGCAGCCAAAATGATCTTTGTAAAATGTAAATTTTAAAAATCCTTTAAAAAATGGATTTTTAAAAAGTCCACTTAAAAATAATTATTTGCTTCCCCTTGTACTTAGACTAACATCCAAACTCTCACAGTGCCCTACGATGCCCTACATAAGTGAACCCATTCCAAGTTTCGTACTCCATCTGCACTGCACTCCTTTTAAATCCTCTAGTACAAGAAGCTACTTCCCACCTCAGAGTCTTTACACTGGCTCCTTCCTTTGCCTAGAAGACGCTCCCCTCAGCTAGCTGCTGTTTCTTGGAGCTCAGCTCAAGTGTCACAATCAAAGCCAAAGAAGCTTTTTTATTCCTCAGTCAGTATCACCGCACTTGACTTCTTAGCACTCATTACCATCTCAAGTTATATTATTTTGCTCACTTGTTTACTGTATCTATCCCTTAAAAAGACAGGGACTTTGTGTTTTGTTCATCATTTTTTCCCCATGTATCTATAAACAGTGCCTCACATATATCAGGTACTCAATAAGCATCTGTAAAACAAAAGAATAAACCAAGAAAAGTGACCCTTATTTAAGATTTCCATGAAACATGTCAGGAAAAAGAGACAGTCTAGCAAACAAGGCAGGAAACATTCTACTGTTAGTATTTGCAAGTGCACAGGCTGGTGTTACTGGAATCTATCATCTATAAGCATTAGGAGTGTATTTCTCAAAGTTCACTGGAAACGACTAGAATGGTTTCACACGCCATATACTGGTCCACATGTATGACATTGCAAACACTCATTTTAGAGAATTCTCCATTTTTGACACTCCCCCCAAAACCTATAACGTACACAGAAAAGTAGTATAACATTTAAAAACCCACCTGCCACTTTATTAAAAAATAATACTTCTGACAATGTTACTTACCTATAAATGATTAAACTTATACTCAGAAAACTTCAATCTCTTAAGCAACAGGTCCTTCCAATATGAGGTGGGTCTTCAAGCATGTTCTGACTACTACCTACAACACTTAAGAAGCTGCCTCACACACTGTTCTTTCTTAGAAGTTAATACTGCAACTCAAACAAAAACTATCTAAAATTCATTAAAAAGTTAGCAGCCTCTTTTCATTCCTTACTGATGGAATTTTTGACCAAGGGAGGAGAAAACTGTGAGTCACTACCATGCTAGTGATAGAAAAAGCTTTAATTCTTTATTCAAATATCATTAAATGGCAGAAATGAGGATAACACAAATTCAGGCAATGAAGATAAAACAAACAATAAATCTAAGTATCTTATTTTGCTTGATTCAGCCTTCTCACTGCCTGAGAAAATGATTAGTAAAACATGTCAACTAGTAAAACAAAATTTATACAATAGGTTAAAAACATTCATATTTTAATCATCACTATTTACAGGTAACTTGAACACAAATTCAATAACTTTCCTTCAGACTCCCTTGTACAATTTCCAGAAGTATGATCATCAAACTTGGGATCTAAGGACACTTACCTTGGTATGGTAACACATTTAGTATTACAGTTTTGAGTGGTGATGGCTTTCTCAAGCTCATCTAATCGTCCTGTTTTCTTTAGCTTCTTCACCAGACTTTTCACTGCTTTCTCACACCACTTTTCTTCTTGCCCATTCTGCTCTCCTCCGCCTGCTCCTCCAGACCCGCCAGCTGACTTCTTCCATCCCAACAGTCTCTTCACAACTGGCGGAGTGAATGGCAAGATGGACGACATGTTCTTACCAACAGCAGCAAGCCACACCGGGAAAACAGCCTCGTGGGCCAAACCTAGCAAAGACAGTGACAGGATGATGCACAGACCAACTTTAACATCAAGTAATAATTTCAACATACTATAGAAAGCAAACTATAAAATGATATAGAAATTCAAATTATTACTTTCAACAACAGACTTTTCTGAAGTCTTTTCCACCCATGAAAATGTTATTGTTACTAACTTAAAGAAATTACAGGAACAAACTCTTCTAAAAACAAGACTATAAGGACTCCCAGTCTTGTTGGCAAATATAATAATTTTGCAAGTAAAATTTTTATCACCACTTTGAATAATGTTTCACTACCAATACTACTTTATTTTTAACTCTTAATAGTGTCAATAATTAAAATATTTTCACAAAAAGGAAGTTTTTCTCACTTTTTAGGATTTTAATCTATTCTCAAAAGACTTAAGAAAAATACATAAAAAATTAACAAGCTCACTCCCTCCCAAGTTTTAAAATTTCATAACTAAGTATCAAAAACAAAATCTTAAGTTATGATAAGGAGGGAAAATGCATCAAGTATGAAGTAAACAAGAATAAAGAAATAAAAATAAATAGAGTCTGTGGAGAAAAGGTTTGGTTCAATTTCACTTGCCCTTGAGAAGATCTTTAATTCAGTCTCTTCTTTTTTAAGATATATTTTTATCTAAGTAACAATGTGCATAGTGAGTAAAGTCCAGTATAGTTTCTCTTCCCACCATGAGGTACAATTCTTCTAGTTACCCTTTGTTAATTTCTATTTATTATAATACAGTCAAAGACCACACTCAATTATTAAAAGCCAAAGAATTTTGTTGAGGCTTTGTTTATGGCCCAACCTATGGTAAATTCTGGTACAACTTCCATGTGCAAGGAAAAACGTTAATTCTATCATCAGTGGTTCCAATGTTCTATGTGTGATAATTAGATCAAGTCAGTTAATTGTGATGTACATATCCTCTACACACCTGTTCCCATCATGACTGTATATTTGTCTATTTTAATTCAAAATTTTTAAAAATTGGTTTATAGATGTTCAAGCTATGTTACTGGGTACAGATTTAGGATTGTGATAACTCTGCTGGATCAATCCCCTTACATTATAAAATGTAGTTCCCTTTTTTTAACTAATGCTTATTGTATTAAAATCTACTTTGCCTGATTAGCATAACTACAACTTCTTTCTTTCAGTCAGCTTTCTGATGGTATAACTTCCCCCACTGTTTTTTCACAACCTTGGTGGGTACTTACATTTAAGGTGTGTCTCTTGTAAGAAGCAAATAGTTGAGGGATTATTATTTATCCAGTCTGATAATTTTTGCCATTTACTTAGAATATTTAGTCCATTTCCATTTAATATGATTACTAATTTCATTGCCTATTTTATGATGCCTTTTTCTTTGTTGCCTTCTTTTGAATTTATCATATTCTATTATTTCAATTTTACTCTCTATTCATTTGTTATACATTCTTTTACTTTTAGTGGTTACCCTAGATAGTTCCTTATTCACCCTTTACTTATTACCATCTCATACATATACTTTTACTACTTCCTCCACGATGCCGGAATCACAGAATACTGCTAAGTAGTAGTTTTGTTATAAACAAAACAACCTCTGGTTTTGACCCTGTTCCAAGGGACATGTGAAAGGCTAGCCGGCAAGTAGATCTTTATCTTCTAGGTTCCCTAGATACTGTAAGAATTGCTTTGTTTTAAAAATATTTTTGGTTTAGCTCTTTAGCCTATGCAACTTCAGAATTCGGCAAATGTCTAGAGGAGGAAGAAACTGGGTGTGTTGAAAATCATCAGTGTGTATTCACCACTTCCTCAAAGGCTTTCAACTCTCACCTATTGTTCTCAAGGTCCCTTCCCCTAGAGAATCTTTATCTCAACACTACAGGACTAGAAGAAATCCCAATCTCCTTTTCTAAAATTTTGATTTATCTCTTCCGCCCAGTTGAACTATGGAATTTAGCAAATATATTGAGGGGGTCCTTTCTCTGTGTTTAAAGGTCCTTCACGTTTCCAATTTGCCACTCAGGCTCCAGCCCAAAGGCCTCCCTCTTCTAGTTTGTGTCTATGAAAAACTACGCCTCATACTCAGCTGTAGACCTCTCAGCTCACTAGCAAAAGGTATTCCCCCAGATCCAGAATTTTACTTTCTGTCATCATTTTTACTTCCACAGTTCTCTATTTCTAAATATACAAATTTTATAAGTTACTTGGCTTTTCTAGTAAAGAGTCTTGTATCACAGAGAACTATTCCACTGTAGCAAAAAAAAAAAAAAGAAATCCTTATTCCCTTTCAATGGTAAATTTTCCCCCAAATCTATGAGTTCAAATTAACATGGATGGCTTTAATTTCAAAATAAGAGACAAAATAAAATCACCTACAACTTGAAGACAGAACTAGAGAGTTAACCCCAGCTCTGAGAAATACTACAGAAAATCAACAAGGGTGAAATAACAGAAATTTTATCAGGTATATATTATTATCAGACTATATATTAAAAAGGATCTCCTAGGAGGAATTCCACTTCTAATTAGGATGTAAGTAACAACAGACCACTGCCTTCATCCTAATAATCAAAACTAGCCAGGATAAGCTATAAAATCAAGGTTTTTCTGAGCCATCAGAGAGCTAAGGATGCAAAGTAACCTAAGTAGAACTAATTTCCAACTGTTGAGCCTTGATAGAAGAGAGGCCCACAGATAGTCTCCTTCCTGGTGGAGTAACTAAAGAGGAAATATCTTGCCATAGGTGAGAGTAAGAAAAAAAAAACAGGCTAAACTTTAATGAATTTTAACAATAACACATACAGTGACACGACATATTTAGAATTCCAAGGATCTTTATAGAGCAAATCTGCATCCACCCAATGACTCATTCTGTAGGTCTTCAAGTGCTTGCCAAAGTATTAATATGTCAAAAGTTGGGGAACAGGGCTGGAAAGCTAAAGATCTCCTAAGAAGCTGAAGATCTCCCTCAAATGCAAGGAATCTATCCTCTGCAGGGATGGACCTGCCACCAGGCAGGAGAGGCAAGGGAAAACAATCCAAGAGATTCCAGACATTCAACTGTCAAGGACTGGGGGTGGGACTGGAAATATGAAAGAAACTTCCACTCAGATATTCCAGATATTGAACTACCAAGGCTGGAGGGCAGGAATGCTAAGAGAAACTTCTAGAAGGTATTACTAGCAGAAAGATATCTCACCAGGCACAAAAGCCTGGGGCAGGACTGACTGGAGAGGCAAACAAACAAACAAACAAAAAACAACTCCAGAACGACCAAGAAACTGACAGCTGTGCTATACAGAAATCTCCCATGGTTCAGAAAGCTGGTGATTCAGATACAAAGCAAAAAATAGATATCCAAAATCGCACTCAGACAACACACCTTGCAAAAAGGAACATCTTACTGCTTTTTTCTCAAAACACTTGAACTACATCAAACTAAAGTTGCAAAGCCCAGGACTAGCTCAACTACACATCATACATATTGACTTAGCCCCACAATGACTGACTCAAGAAATGATGGGCCATTTTCTAGAGGAAAATAACATTTACATCAATCTCTATTGTTTTCATACAAATGTTCAGCATCCAATCAAAAATTACAAGGCATAGGGAGGAGCACAGTCGAAAGATGAAATTATTAATATAATCAGAGAGGAACCAGATGTTGAAATTATCAGACACACACCTTAAAATAAACATGATGAAAACACTAAAGAATGTGACTGAAGACAAAAATGACATGCATAATAGAAATTTCATCATCGATACTGAAGTTATAAAAGTGGATCATAGGGAAATGTTAGAAATGAAAAATATACTATCAGAAATAAAAGATTTCATCTGAGTTTAATAAGACAGAAATGAGCAGTAAACTTAAAGACAAGCCAAATTAAAGTATTCAAACTGAAACACAAAGAGCGAAAAAAAAGTGTGGGATAAAACTCAGAACACCTCAGACCAAATGTCAACTGGGTTTAACTGGAGTGCTAGAGGAAGACAAAAGAGAGAAAGAGGCAGAAAAAATATGAAGAGATGATCGCCAGAAACTTTTTAAATAAGAAATAGGGTCTCAGCTCACTCTGTTGCCCAGGCTGGAGTGCAGTGCTGCAATCATAGCTCAATGCAACCTCAAACTCCTGAGCTCAAGCGATCCTCCTGCCTCAGTTTCCCAAGTAGCTGGGACTACAGGTGTGCGCCATCACCCCAGTTTTTTTTATTTTTTGTAGAGACAGGGTCTTGCTATGTTAACACCAAGGCTAGTCTCAAACTAGTGGCCTCAAGCAATCCTCCCGCCTTAGCCTTCCAAAGCACTGGGATTACAGTCATGACCCACTATGCCCCGCCAGAAACTTTTCAAAAGTGATGACAGATACCAACCTACAGATGCAAAGGAAACACAGTCACAGTCAATCTGCTGAATATTAAAGTAAAAGTAAAGATTAAAGGCCAAGTATCAGCAGGATGACAGTTAAAAATCCCTGGAAACCATAGACACAAGGGGAATCTGCACTCATTCACAAACTCTTTTCCAAGGGCCTCAACTGAGTGCTCTTGAAAAATGCAAGAAAGAGGAGAGAGCTCCTCCCCCTTGATGGCATCTCATATGAAGCAAATGCCTTGAACCATGAGGTGATGTGTAGGAAAGCCTCCCACGAGCCAAGCAAAGATCTCCTGCTTGCCTCAAGGGGGAGAATAGAACAAAAGCCATGTGCTGTTGGGTGGGGGTGGAAGGGTGTTTGTGGAGCAGAATTTACTTGCCTACCTACCACATACAAACAAGCCTTTCACCATGAAACATTAACCATAGTCTACAGCTAGAAGAAGGCAAGAAACATTGTTACCACCAGTCCTAGATTAAGGTACACTGATGCTGAAAAATGAGAAGCAAAAGCTGTCTGACATCGGTACAGGGGCAAGAAACCGGCTTGGGCCCAAGACCCTGCATTAATACACAGCAAAGGTCTGTCCCTACCAGATGCAAAAATGCTTAACAAAATATTAGCAAATCACAACCAGCAACATATACAGAAAAGGTCATCATAACCAAGTAGGGTTTATCTCAAGGAGCAAAACTGGTTTAACATTCAAAAATCATGTACCTCATTTACAGAATGAAGGAGACGATCCCTATGATTCTCTCAAATGAGCAAGGAAAAAAAGCATTTGACAATGTTAATTCAACACCTATCCATAATTTAAAATTCAGCAAAACTAGAAAAGAGAAAATTCCTCAATCTGAAAAGGAGATCTATGAAAAACCTAGCTAGTATCACATGTAACAGGAAAATACTAAATCTCTTCCTTACAATTGAGAATAAAACAAGGATGTCCACTGTCACTATTTTTCACTGCATTGGATGTTTTAGCCAGGACAATAAGGCAAAAAAAAAAAAAGAAAAGAAAAGAAAAGAAAGGCATTGAAAGGGTGAATGAATTACCCAAAGATTGGAAAGAAAGATTGACTTTACTCTCTGGTGATATGACTGTCTCTATAAAAAACTGCATGAAATCTACAAAAACACTAGAACTAGTAAGTAAATTTAGCAACATTTCAAGACACACGGTCAAAAGGTAAGGTCAACATACAAACACTAAGTGTATTTCTATATACAAGCCAAAAATAGGTGGAAAATGAAATTTCAAGATATACACTTGCAACAATTACACATCGAAAGAAAGATACTCAAGACCTCTGCACTAAGAATTGCAAAATATTGCTTAGTAAAATGAAAAAGCCATAAATAAACAAAGATAGACCATGTTAATAGAGTGGAAGACTCAATATTGTTTCAATGTCCATTCTCAATTTGACATATGGATTCAATGTAATCCCAATAAAAATTTTAGCAGTTTTTAAAAAGAATTGATAAGATGATATTAAAATTCATACAGAAACAAAAAAGAACTAGAATAACCAAACCAATCTTAAAGACAAAAAAAAAGAAAACTGGAAGACTTACATAAACTTATCTCAAGACTGGCTTACAAAACTTAGTAACCAAAAGAGTATAGAGTGGGCATATGAAAAAAGAAAAATCAGTGAAACAGAAGAGTCCAGAAATAGATCCACACATATACAGTCAACTCATTTTCCAAGGCATCAAGTCAATCTACCTTTCAACAATATGGAAGTAATAAGCCTCAAGCATGATCTCATACCATCCTCAATGGGAAAGCAGAATCTTAAACCCTTAGAGGAAAACACGGAATATTTTCATGACCTTAAGATAAAAAAAGCACTAGCCATAAAAGAAATACAGGTTGAGCATTCCAATCCTGAAATCAAAAATCCAAAACACTCCAAAGTTCATAACTCTTTGAGTGTCAACATGGTGCTCAAAGGAAACACTCATTATAGTATATAATGCAAATATCCCCAAAATACAAAAAATTATGAAACGCTTCTGGTCCCAAGCATATTGGATAAGGGATATTCGAAACCTATATATATATAAAGTAAACCACCAAAATTTTAAATGCTTATCAAAAGACATCATTGAAAAGTAAGTAGGCAAATCAGATAGGGGAAAAATTTATAGTGCATGTATCTAACAAAGGACTACCATGTAGACTGTATAAAGAACTCCTGCAGGGCCGGGCGCGGTGGCTCACGCCTGTAATCCTAGCTCTGGGAGGCCGAGGCGGGTGGATCGCTCGAGGTCAGGAGTTCGAGACCAGCCTGAGCAAGAGTGAGACCCGTCTCTACTAAAAATAGAAAGAAATTATCTGGCCAACTAAAAATATATATACAAAAAAATTAGCCGGGCATGGTGGCTCATGCCTGTAGTCCCAGCTACTCGGGAGGCTGAGGCAGTAGGATCGCTTAAGCCCAGGAGTCTGAGGTTGCTGTGAGCTAGGCTGATGCCACGGCACTCACTCTAGCCCGGGCAACAAAGTGAGACTCTGTCTCAAAAAAAAAAAAAAAAAAAAAAAAAAAAAAAAAAGAACTCCTGCAAATCCAAAAAAAAGATGAAACTCAATTATTTGTTAAATAAGAAAAGGACAAATTACAGACATTTCATAAAGAAGGATGAAGGAGCATATTAAGAGATGTTTAATATCATCGATCATCAGGAAAATACAAAGTAAAACCACAATGTAATACCATTTCACACCATCTAGAATGGCTTAAAAAATTTCTGACACTACCAAATGTTGGTGAGGATGTGGAGTATATTAGCATGCTATTGCTGCTGTAAACAAATTATCACTAACCCAGTGTGCCTTATAACAGCACAAATTTAGCAAAATCAGTTTCAATGGACTAAAGTCAAGGTTTGGCAGGGTTGGTTCCTTCTGGAGAGTCTGAGAGGAGGTTCGTTTCCTTAACTTTTCCAACTTCAAGTGACTGCCTGTAGTCCTTGGCTTGTGCTCCCTCCCTCCATCTTCAGGGCACATCACTCCAATCTCTGCTGCCACACTGCCTTCTCTTCTGTAGTCAAATCTCCCTCTACCCCTTTCTAATAAGGGCACTTGCCATTCATTATATGTAAGGCCCACTCCGAAAATCCAGGATAATCTCCCCATCTCAAAATCTTTAACTAAATCACATCTATAAAGTCCCTTCTGCCATATAAAATAGCAGTCACAGTTTCTGAAGATTAGAAGCAGAATACCTTTGGGGACCACTGTTCAGCCTACCACATGGAACAACTGGAATGCTTATAAAACTGCTGACAGAAGTGGTAAAATGGTATAGCACCTCTAGAAAACTGTCAAGTTCCTAAAAAGTTAATCTATTTTATTCCATGCCTACATATATAGTCAAGGAAAATAAAAAAATATGTCCACAAAAAGAGACCTGTACAAGAATGTTCATGGTAACCACATTCATAGTAGCCAAAAACTGGAAACAGTCAAAATATCAACAACAAACAACAAAAAAAATGCAGTATATTCATACAAAATACTGCTCAGGAACAAAAATGAGTGAGCTACGTACCCACTCTACAACATGGATGAATCTCAAAAACATCATGCTGGGCAAAAGATAAAAAATATGTATATAGACTGATAACATTTATGACTTCCCCAATAGGCAAAACTAATCTAATGATAAAAGTCAAAATGATTGTATCAGAGGGATTGGAGAAGAGAAACGGAAATGCCTGGACAGAGGCAAAAAGTACCTTTCTGGGGTGATAAAATTGTTTCCTGGTTTTTTTTGAGAGGTAGTCACATGTGAATATATAATTATCAAAACTCACAGAACTGAACATTTAAAGTTTGTGCATTTCATCAGACGTAAATTACAATTCAAAAAAATTTTTAAGTTTCTGAATACATTAGAAAGTTCCTAAATAAAGGTAGATTTTTTTTACTTAAGAATGTCTCAAAACCTTCAATATGCCAATGTGCATTGCAGATTTCAAAAGGGAGGAGGTTGCAATTGACCAAAGATGTAAGCCTAGAGGTGTCTACCCACAACAAGCAGGTAGCCTCTGCAAGGACATCTAGGCAAACGCCGGAGGATGGGACAGAGTGTGTGGGAGAGGGGGAGTATTGTTTTGAGGACAAAAAGTGAGAGCCCAAATGAAATCCAGTCACAAAGTTATTTGAAGTACTGAAAGTATGGTTGCTGTAACAGAGCTATACCATTGACCCTTGAACAATGCAAGTATAAACTGTGTGGGTCTACTTATACATAAATTTTTTTTCAATAAATATATGGGAAAAATCTTTGAAGATTTGTAACAATTTGAAAAAACTCACAGATGAGCCACATAGCCTAGAAATATCAAAAAAATTAAGAAAAAAGTTATGTCATGAATGCACTAAATATACGCAGATATTAGTCTATTTTATTATTTACTACCACAGAATATACACACATCTATTATAAATAAAAACTTAAAATTTACCAAAACTTACACAAACACAGACCATACACGGTGCCATTTATAGTCAAGGGAAATGTAAACAATCATAAATACACGGTATTAAATTACTGTACTACTGTAATAATTTCATAACCACCTCCTGCTGGTATTGCAATGAGCTCAAGTGTTGCAAGTATCTGCTTAAAACACCATGTGATGCTAATCAACTCCACATGAGCAGTTCATCTCTCCAGTAAATCAATCACAGTAAAAAGTGATCTCTCATGGTTCTCCCACATTTTTCATCATGTTTAGCGCGATACTGTAAACCCCGAATAACACCATGGAACTCATACAAAGTACCACTAGTGATGCTGGAAGTGCTCCCAAGAAGCAGAGAAGTTGTGACATTACAAGAAAAAGTTGAATTGCTTGATATGTCCTGTAGAATGAGCGAGGTCTGCAAGCCGCAGCTGCCGGTCATTTCAACATAAATGAATCCAGCATAAGGACCACTATAAAAAAAGAAAAGGTAATTTGTGAAGCAGTCACTGCAGCTACGCCAACAGGTACAAAAACCTTGCACTTTTTGCTCAATCTTTTTATCTCGTATTGAAAACATAGCTATTATGTGAGTGCAGGATTGGTATAAGAAAAGGACACCTAGAAACTCTGAGAAAAAGCGACGCCACAACATAAAGTAAAAGGAAGGTGAAGGACATAAAGCTGGAAAATTTAATGCCAGCAAAGGATGGTCTGATTTTAGAAAGAGGTTTGTCTTAAAAAGTGTCAAGATAATGGGAGAAGCAGCTTCTGCCAACCAAGAGGCAGCAGATGAGTTCCCAGATGCCATTAAGAAAATCACTGAGGAGAAAGGATAGGCTATCTGCCTAAATAGGTTTTTAATGCAGACAAAAGTGTCCTGTTCTGGGGAAAATTGCCACAAAGGACATTTATTAGTAAGGAAGAGAAGTGAGCACCAGGATTTAAGGCAGAAAGGGATAAGCTAACTACTGTTTTATGCAAATACAGTCAGGTTTATGATCAGGACTGCCCTGATAAAGCTGCTACCCCTTTAGCCATGAAGGGAAAAGATAAACACCAGCTGCCAGTCTTTTGGTTGTACAATAAGAAGGCCTGACAATAAGAACCCTTTTTCTGGACTGGCTCCATTGATGCTTTATCCCTGAAGTTCCCCAGTAAAGGCTGCCTTTTAAAGTTCTTTTGCTACCAGACAATGCCCCTGGCCACCCAAAACCCCGTGAATTCAACACACAAGTTGCCAAAATGGTGTGCTTGCCCCCAAACGCATTTCTAATTCAATCTCTAGATTGGGGGGGTCATAAAGACCTTTAAGGTTCATTATACACAATACTCTATGGAAAGGTCAATGCTATGGAAGAGAACCCTGATAGAGTATCACGAAAGTCTTCAAGGATTACAACACTGAAGATGCCATCGTCGTTACAGAAAACGCCGTGAAAGTCATCAAGCCTGAAACAATAAATTCCTGCTGGAAAAAACTGTTTCAGTGTTGTGCATGACTTCACAGGATTTACAACCCAGCAAATCAAGGAAATCACGAAAGAGACTGTGGATACAGCCCCCAAAAAAGGCTGTGTGAAGGGTTTCAAGATACGGATCTTAGAACTAACACACCACACCCGAGGACTGAACAGAAGATAACTTGAGAGAGATGAGTGCTTCCAAACCAGTGTCAGACGGTGAGGAAGAAAACATAAAAGAAGCAGTGCCATAAGACAAACTGACAATAGGCAATCTGGTAGAAGGGTTCCTATAATCCAAGACTGCTTTTGCTTTCTTTTACGACATGGGCCCTTTTATGATATGGGCACTCAAACTAAAGCAAATGATAGGAGGAAGATTGGTACAGTGTAGAAACATTTTTAGAGAAATGAAAAAGCAGAAAGTCAGAAATTACAATGTATTTCTGTAAAGTCACACACAGTGTGCCTGCTTCTCCCACCTCCCTTTTTACCTCCTCCACCTCTTCCACCTCTGCTACCCCTGAGACAGCAAGATCAACTCCTCCTTCTTCCTCCTCTCAGCCTACTCAGGGTGAAGAGGACAAGGATGAAGACTTTTATGATAATTCACTTTCACTTAACACATAGGAAATACATTTTCTCTTCCTTATAATTTTCTTTTGTTGTTTTTCTGAGACAGGGTCTTGCTCTGTTGACCAGGGTAGAGTCTAGTGGCATCATCATAGCTCACTGCAACCTCAAACTCCTGAGCTCAAGCGATCCTCCTGCCTCAGCCTCTCAAGTAGCTAGGACTCCAGGCACACAACACCATGCCCAGTTGACTGTTCTATTTTTTGTGCAGACAGGGTCTTGCTGTCATGCTCAGGCTGGTCTCAAACTCCTGGCCTCAAGTGATCCTCTGACCTTGGCCTCCCAAAGTGCTGGGATTACAGAAGTGAGCCACTGCACCCAGCCTTACGATTTTCTTAATAACATTTTTTCTCTAGCTTACTTTATTGTAGGAATACAGTCTATAACATGTTAACATACAAAATATGTGTTAACCAACTATTTGTTATCAGTAAGACTTCTGGTCAACAGTAGGCTATTAGTAGTTAAGTTTTGGGGGAATCAAGCTATACACAGGTTTTTGACTATGCAAGGGGACAGCACCCCAACCGCTGTGTTGTTCCAGGGTCAACTGTACATTTACTAAAAAAGAAATGTTAAGTATAATCTCATAAAAGGACTATAAATTCTCAAGACTATTCTCAAAAATCGTCTTTCAACTAAAGATACTTGGGCTTTTGCACAGTGTGCTAGGAAATAATGGTCACAACCTAATTAATAATCATATTCATTCCCCTCAAAAGGGAAAATTAATGGGTCCTCAAGTTCAATTCAGGAGACTGTCTTCAGGGTCTCTAGGAAAAGGTAACATAGTATGCTGAATTTCATAAATTTGGCCATGTAAACTCTTTTTTAGGGACACATGGAATTCCACATAACAATGCTGCATTGGCAACATTGGGAACCCAGCTAAAACAAAATCTGAAAGGAGGCTGGGTGTGGCGGCCCATGCCTGTAATCCCAGCACTTTAGGAGGCCCAGGGCAGGAGGATCATTTGGGGCTAGGAGTTCAAAACCAGTGTCGACAACATAGCAAGACCCTGTCTCTACCCAAAAATAATAATAATTAGCCAGGCGTGGTGGCAAGCACCTGTAGTCCCAGCTATGCAGGAGACTGAGGCAAGAGGATCACTTGAGCCTAGAAGTTTGAGGCTGCAGTAAGCTATGATCACACCACTGCACTCCAGCCTGGGTGAGAGAGCAAAACCCCGCCTCTAAAAGAAAAACAAATTTGAAAGGAGCCAATAAATAGGATTATGTGACTTTCGTTAGCAATGGAACACAAATGGCAGGAAAGTGAGGTTGCTCAAAGTTAGGGAATTGTAAGGCAAGTAAAGGAGCAACAGTGAGAACCCAACAGTAGTCCTATTAAACTGTCTATAGTGGTAGACCTTATAATAATACACATAAATAACCACTATAAGTATGTAAAGCTACAACTTGATAAAATAAACATAAAACTCCATCAAACACACATAATAATCTACCAACCAGAAGTCTGCAACTACCAGGCAGCAAAAGGTATACCTCACTAACTTTGGCCCCTGCTGAATTCCTACTCTGAGCCACAAAGTATGCCTAAGGAAGCCAACCACATAACCTTAATACTATGTGACACAATCTTATCCTAACACAGAGAGAGCATGATTAATTCAAACTTTGGAAGAGAAAGACGTCACAAAAACGACACCATAGCAGAAGTCTGAAGAGAGAGATTGTACACCAGGCACAAAGTTCAGCATGTTTCCTAAAAACAGGAAATATTTTAGGAGCGACAAAAAAAAAAAATCTAGGTTACTGCTAGAATATGGAGTACAGGCAGCACTGTGGTAGGAGATGAGCCCAGCCCAGAAAGAAAAGGTGAAGACAGAAATTAGTGCTAGTGATAGGAAATTAACTCAGTTATTTCAGAGACAATTCTCATGTCCTACTGACCAACTGGATGTGCACAGTCTAGAGAAAAGGAAGACTCAAAGATAACTGATATGACTACCTAATGTAACTGAGCAACATATAATAGCACATTAATCACTATTTGGAACAAGGAAAGAGGAACAAACCTGAAAGCTAAGGTTACAGGGTCAGTTTTATACATGCCTTTATACAAGTTAACTGTGTTCATCACATGCCTAGGAGGTAAGATAAAATACAACAGACTCAGGAAAGAAGGTAATCAGTGCACAAATGAGAGTGTGCCCAAGCTGGGCAGCACAACTATAGTCCTGAAGAAAAGTAAAGCAGCCAGTCCCTAGGTTTGGTTTCTGAGGACTGTTCAAGCCTGTTTCAGCTCCATACCAATTTCATCCTTAGAACAAACCCTCTTTTTAAGCTAGCATGAGTGATCCCTGTTCCTTGTGAAAAACTAACAGCAAAAAACAAATATAAAAAGAATCTACATAGGAGTGTCTATATCTTTGGCTGTTATTCCGTTCACAAGAATTTAGCCAAAGGAAATGAATAAAAATCAAACTTCTGTATAATCAGCAAAAATTAAAGGGATTTCCAGTATCAGAAAGAACCTGAGTTAACAGTTTTTCTGTTACACTGTTGTTAGGTGAAATATTTCCTGTGAGTTAAGCTATCTTCTTGGGGATCTAAAGTTTCCTATAAAACCTTTAAAATGTTTTCTCCTCATGGAAATGAAAACCCCATGTGTAAGCCTATTGTAGACCATCCTAATGGTCACATGACCTGGTATTACCACATGATCTCAGTGTCCTACGTCTTACGGCAGCAGTTATAACCACTCTGGAACTAAGCGAACAAACCCTTAACAGTTACCAGCCTCACCTTTTCATGTCTTAGTAACCATGGCTGGCTGACAGCTAACTACCTCTGGGGAATTTTTTAATTATGTAATAAAATAATATTTGTTGGTAATGATGACAATACATTTCAACAAGTTGAGCATTTATTTTAAATAACTAATGAATTATACTTAGCCAGTATTTTTGAAATGTAAATAGATTGTAGGTTGACAAGGAAGAGACAGTAGTATGTTCCAAGTCAAAAACAAATGGAATAAAAAAATAACTAAACTAGATTTATGATAAAGTTGTTATCAAGATGTGAATGACTCATTTACAGATTATATAGATTTCCTTCAGCAGTATGGCAGCAAGCTCTCTACTGAAGAAAGTTTTTTCAATATCTGCAAGAATTAAAATGTAAGTTCAGATGCCAAGTCTGTGTCTAATTCCAGCAATAAGCGATACTTACATAATGCAGGTTTCAAAAGAACAGGAAAGACTTTATCCTCACACAGCTGAATAAGAAAGCTTATCAAATGATACCTTAGTAAAACTGGGATTCTAAAATTACTCACTGGAAAGTTTCAATTAGGTAAGAGATCTGATTATCCTGAACTTCTAGTAAATAAAGCCTTCAAGTTATGACTCTGTAATAGTTTGATAAATAGCATTCTCTGCATGTTTTATTAAATTACAGTGTATATTCTTTCCAGAGTCTTCAACTGTATTGTACTTTTCTTACTGTTTTTATTTTGACATAAACCCTATCATTGAATTATTACAAAAAAAATCTCTAAATCCTTATAATTATTTTTTACTTTCTTATGTTGTCTTTTGGAACATACAAATTTATATTTTAATCTAAACTCTTTAATGACACAACTCTGCTTCTTTTCAAAGAAATCTCATTCTGTCCCCAAATATAGTAGGAAACATTTATTGAGTGCACTTTTAAGTCTAAAAGCCCAGTAAGGATGAATTTACTGAATCCTCATAAGAACAAAGTAGGGTAGGTACTATTATTTACAAAGGAGGAATGAGGCACAAAGAAGTACCGTGATGTGTACAGAATCCCCCCTAGATATTCTTACAGACATTTTAGTTTTACTTTTCATATTTAGGCTTCTAATACATCAGATATTTGTTTTTAAGAGGTTAGATAGTGATCCACACATCTCCCATAAGGACAGCCTGTTGTATCAGCACCACTTACTGAAGCTTACTTTTCAGTAATTCATAATGCCACCCCATCACATAGCAAATCCCTATTAAATAAAGGCCTGATTGTGGGCTTTCTATTCTGTTCATTGAGCCTGTTTGTTCACACTTGATATCACAGAATTTTAATTACTATTGTTTTCTAGTTAGTCTTGATATTGACTAGGGTGAGTCCCCCCTTACTTGTGTTCAAACTTGTGTTACTGTTATTTTGTTTAGCATGTCAAGTTCCACAAAACCCTAAAGGATTTTGATTGGAAGTGCCATGAATTTGCATTAATTTGTGGAGAATATATTTGTAAGATCAAGTGTTCCTATTATGAAAATGAGATGTTTCCATTTATTTTGGACTCAATAGCCATTACTAAGCTTTATTACTTTCTCCATAAAAGGTCTCATGTCTTGTTAAATTTACTTATTCCTCCAGGTAGGTATCTTGGTTTTTATTGTGAATAGGATATGCACTTCATTTAAAAAATTAAATATTTCCCACCAAATTAAATATTTCAATTATATAAACAAAAAAATTATTACACTGAACACCCTTGTACTTTCCATCTAGCTGTCAAATTAGTATTTTGCAGTATTTGATCAGATATAAGCAATAATACATGATGAATACAGCTAAAGTCCCCTATGTATACCATTCTTATCCCATTTCCCTCCCTCCTGCTTCTCAGAGATAATCACTATCCTCATTTTTCCCCATGGTCATTTAACAGTTTTTGCTACATATTGTATCCACACAATACAGTTTTGCACATTTTATAAATTTATATGAAAGTTTAATATCAATCATGTCACTCTGCCTTTTTCATTCAGTATTACAACTGCACGCTGATATATAATCAATCCGAAATTCTAGTTCATTCATTTTAGTCATATAGCATTCCATTATATGACGATTATAGTTCACTGTCCATTTTCCTCTTGGTGTCTATTTAGGTTTCAAATTTTCTACTCTTATAAGTAGCCATGAATATTTTGGTATATATCTTCTTATACTATGAGAAAACTCTTCCAGGGAAGAAACTGTCAAACTTCTTAACCAAAAAAAGTCCCACAGTGAGAAGTACATTTTACACTGTAACCTAGTATGTATACACACACAGGCTTAACCAAAAAACATTTCAACATATGTTACACTCTGTAATTTCACTAAACTGAGGGTAGTGAACCATTAGTGAGCATGAAATCAATGTAGTGGATCCTGACAAATATCTTAAAACAATTTAAAAAAAACCAGAAAATAAACTTCAATTCTGTCTTTGTCACATGTAAAATATACTTCCCACTATGGGTCTGCCAAAAACCACATAAGAGACCAGGTGTGATGCCTTACACCTGTAACCTTTGCACTTTGGGAGGCCAAGGTGGGAGGATCACTTGAAGCCAGGAGTTCCAGACCAGCCTGGGCAATATAGCAAGACCTTGTCTCAACAAAAAATTTAAAAAATTAGCCACGTGTGGTGGCATGATCCTGTAGTCCCAGTTACTCGGGAGGCTGAGCCAGGAGGATCGCTTGAGTGCAGGAGGTGGAGGTTGCAGTGAGCTGTGATAGCACTACTGCACTCCAGTCAAGGCAACAGACACCCTATCTCAAAAAAAAAAAAAAATTTTTTTAAATAATAAAAAAAAAAAACAGTATAAGAAAGCCACTGTTTTAAAACATATACTAAAGAGTAGAAATGCTGCACGGGTAGGACATGTACATATGCAACTTTACTAAGTACTGCCAAAATGGTTGCACCCATGGTCATTGCTGCCAGGGAACCATGAGTTCTTGTTTTACCCAGTATCACCAATGCTTGACATTATTTCGTCCCTCTAATTTTGGCCAATAAGATGAGTGCAACATAGAAGGCTGTTAAACTCCTTCTCTGACTTCTAATGAGTTTGAAAGTATTTTCACATTTTTTTATCTTTTAAATTCTCATCCTATAAATTACTTGTTCACATTCACTATCTTTTCCTTAATTCACAGCAATTATTTGTGTATTCTGGATGCTAATCTTTTGTCAATTATACATTCTGCATATGTTTTCACTTAGCAAATAACATGTAAAACATATTTTACATGTTACTTTCTTGTACTTCAGTATTTTAATGTGCTCAAATTTATCAATTATTTTAAATCCTATACAAAGTATACATTGGGATCTTCTCAAAAATCCTTCCACATGCTGTTATCTAGAAGGCATACAGTCTAATGTTTTGCTTTTCACCTTTAGTTAACTAATCTACTTGGAATTTATTTCTGATGGTGTGAGGTCTCTTCCCCTTGCCAACAGAGATAACTAAGCACGTCAACATCATGTACTGACTTTTTCCCTACCAATTTATGATGCTACTTATATTTCTGGGCTTTGTTTTTTCTTCCATTATTCTATTTCTGAGGTAAAAACCATCATATCTTTATCACTAAAGCTATATAATATGTCCTGATACCTGATAAAGTAAATTCCGTTTCACCTGCTGGGAGATTTTAACTGGAATGACAATGAATCTGTCAGTAGAAGAAAACTGACATCTTTATGATAATATATCTTCCATTCATAAACACAAACATCTCTTCTCATGATTTTAATGTCTCTTAAAACTTTCTCCATTAAGGTCTCACACATTTTTGTTGTATTTTTCCCTAGATATTTTGTAGGTTTTGTTGCCATTTTAAACGGTGACTTTTTAAAATGTCAATGTTGTTTGTTGCTGCTACACACAAATGCATCGGTTTTTATATATTTTTTTAAAAAATCAACTTTACTGAGTCAAAACTTAACGCAATAAAATGTACAGATGTTAAGTATGGAGTTTGACGAATTCTGACAAATGTTTTACACCTATACAACCACCATCCCAATCAAGACAGAACACTTCCATCATCCCAGAAATCCCTTTGTGTCCCTTTTCAGTCAATCCACCCTCCCCGTCCCAGGCAGATCTGATCTGATTTCTATCACCAAGTATTAATTTAACCTGTTCTAGAAATTCATATAAATGGAATTATACCATATGTACTCTTCTGTTTTAACTGACACTTTGGTAAGTTCTCTTATATTCCTAGTTTTGCTAAGCATTTTTGTCATGAACAAGTACTAAATTTTGGCCGGGCGCGGTCACTTACGCCTGTAATCCTAGCACTCTGGGAGGCCGAGGCGGGTGGATCACTCGAGGTCAGGAGTTCGAGACCAGCCTGAGCAAGAGGGAGACCCCGTCTCTACTAAAAATAGAAAGAAATTATCTGGCCAACTAAAAATATATATAGAAAAATTAGCTGGGCATGGTGGCGCATGCCTGTGGTCCCAGCTACTTGGGAGACTGAGGCAGTAGGATCTCTTAAGCCCAGGAGTTTGAGGTTGCTGTGAGCTGGGCTGATGCCACGGCACTCACTCTAGCCTGGACAACAAAGCGAGACTCTGTTTCAAAAAAAAAAAAAAAAAAGTACTAAATTTTATCATATGCCTTTCCCCTGTTATCTATCAAGATTATCATATGGCTTTTCTCCTTCAATGTACAAATGTTATGGATTTTATTTATGGGTTTTCTAATGTTCAATCATCCTTACATTCTTGAGACAACCCCTAATTAGTCATGGCATTTTAAGTAAATGCTAGTACCTTACAATGTACAATTTTTATTGCCATGTTCAACAGAGAGACATGGCCTATATGTTCACCTTTTCATACTACCAGATTGGGGTATCAAGGTTATAGTGGCTTGCAAAATGATTTATTTTCTGTAACATTTTGTATAGATTGGAACTGATTCTTCACGTTTGGTAGTACTTGTCCATCTGGGGTTTTCACTTGGAGCTTGGTGTAGGTAGATTTCTAACTATGAATTTAAATTTTTAAATCATAATCAAGTTTCCAATTTTTATTAAGCCAATTTGGGTAATTTATTTTGCTAGAAATTTTCCGCTTTCCCTTTTCCAAATTTAAAGGAGTAAAGCTATTCACAGTTATGTTTAGTTTCTAAAGTTCAATTTCTCTACAGTTATACCCTCTTTTCATCTCTAATACATCTGTACATTCTTGTTCTATTCTATCAACCTTGGCAAACTTAAGTCTTTTCAGCTTAGCACCTTGGTTTAATTAACTATAAGGTTTTTTTTTTAATTAATGTCTACTCTTAACTTTATTATTTCCTTCCTTTCTCTAACCCATTACCTTCTAACTCATAGTATATAGTCAGCACATCAATTTTTAACTTATTATATGGTTAGCTCATAAATTTTCATCAATTTTTTATTATTTTACTAATAAACATTAAGGTTCTAAACACTAGGTTCTAAACTTCCCATAAAGGAAAATGCACTTTTGTTGTATCCCAGTTTTGAACATTCTGTTCTAAGTATCTTCTAATTTTCACTGAGTCGTTCTTTATTTCATAAGTTTAGAAATAAGTTTTTTAGTATACAACTATAGATTTGGGGATTTGTTGATACCCTCCTCTACCATGTCACTAACTTAACTGCACTGAATTCTTTGGAATTTGTCAACACTTGTTTTGAAGTCTAGCACATAACCAGTTTTTGTAAAATTCCATGGGTACTTGAAAAGAATATATCTTCTGTAATTGTTAGGTGCTTGTTAACTGTACTCTTCCAATCTTTTATAACCTTGTAATTTTTTTACCTACCTTTTCTTAAATTACTGAGAAGTGTGCTAAAATTTCCTAATACAATCATACATTTGTTGATTTATCCTTGTAATTCTGTCAATTTTACCTTATAAATCACACCTAGGTTTTTTCCATTCCTTCACTTTTAAACCATGTCATCATACTTTTACGAATATCTCTACTAATAAAAAGCATTTAGTTGGATTTTTTTTTTATTCTCCTTTAACCAGCAAGTTTAACCTGAAATTATGTATTGGGTTTACATGGACATATTTAAGCTTATTTTTACCATCTTATCTTGTGTTTTCTAATTCCTATGTCTTTTCTTTGCTCCTTTTCTCCTCCTCTGCATTATACTGGAATGATCCTATCTTTATTCATTTCCAACCTTTATCTCCACCGACTTGGAGTTATATATTCTATCAATATTTCAATTCTTCTGGAGGGTAACTCTTAAATGTTTTTAATGGAAAACTAACCCATCAGTGGATTGCAGGTGAAGACAGGAGCCTATTAAAAACTATAATAAAGGAATTAAAGAACAGAATCTCATGAGGATAAAGAGAAGGGGTAAGGAGAAAACAGAAGCAGAATTTTACAAGCTGGCAAATGGATGAGCAGTAACTGAACAGGTCAGAGACCACTAATTCTAGGCTACCTGTAGGGCAGGCTGAAAAACATCCTGATGTATACAGAATCTTCAAAAGCTTAAGGAACCATGCACCACTCATATCAGGAATTGAGGGCCAGGAGGGAGGAGGAGATAAAATAGGTAGGACTAGGTGAGAGCTATTGGAAAAGGAATTAGATTCTTAGATTCACTCCTGCACTCTATGTCCCTGGGTAACTGTCCCTCCGCCTCAATGTTTATTCTCTGCAGAGGGTAAAGCAGTATCCCTGGCCAGGTATAACTGGAAGGAAAACAGAAGGAATAAAGGAACATGAGCACATTGTATGCTAAATGTAGACACCCCCAAATCTCTTCCTGCAATGGGTTCTGGCTCCCAAATGCAGTGAAATTTATACCCAGTCAGATTGAAAGACTCTTCTCTAGGGTACCTGACCAGTCCAGAAGGAAAGGCATAAAGATACTAATAATGAGAGTTTACCAACCAATAGCCCATTTAAATCTCTTTACAGTGAAACTGAAAAGAGACAAGCTTCACCCACATGCTCAGTTTCTGATCAGCTTTTTAGACTTCTACTTCTTAATCAAGGATTACTCTAATTATCTGAGGAAAAATGAAAAGCAAAAACAGAAAAATGCAGCTCCAAGAAAATTAAGACTACACAGAAAAAGAAAACACTTTAAAAATCATCAATGTAGCCAGAGATTAGCAGCCCTGAAACAAGAGCAGCATGCTCTCAAAGGGAGCACTCAGAGAACAGGATAGTTCTCGGGTAGCTTGATAGCTCATGACAGCAGAAATAGGAAAAAAGGAAAACACGCGCGCGCACGCGCGCGCACACACACACGCGCACACACACACGCACACACACACACACACACGCACACACACACACAGACAGACACAGTAAACAGAAGGGTTGGCAGACAAAGTAGAGGAAATCTTCCAGAAAGCAGAAAAGAAAGATGGAAAATAGCAGAGAAAAATAAAGAAAACTGAAGGACCAGTTCTAAAGGTCCAACGTTCAAACAGGAGTTCCAGAAAGACATCAGAGATAATGGAGTGTAGGAGGTCAAATAAAGAAATCAAGAAAAAGCCCCTGAACCGAAACACAGGAGTTTCCAAATGGAAAGGGCCCACTGAGACCCCAATTCAATAGATGAAAACACACCTACATCAAGGCCCATAGCAGTGAAACTTCAAAATGCCAAGAACTAAGAAACAGCCTAAAGTTTCCAGGGAGAAAAAAATAAGTAATATAGAAAAGAATCAGAATGTCTTAGTGGTTTTGTCAACAGGAATACTCAAGAGACAAATGCCTTCACAATTCTGGGGGCTGCAAGTCTGAGAACAGGGTACCAGCACTGTGAGGGCCCTCTTCTGGGTTGGAGACGGCCACCTTTCAGTGGTATTCTCATTTGGAGGAGATAGAGATAGTTCCAGGGTCTCTTCTGTAACGGCACTAATCCCATCCATGACCTAATCACCTCCCAAAGATCCCAACTCTAATACCATTATATTGGGAGATACAAGATGAACTTGATAACTTTAATGATTTAGTAACTTTATTAATTTAACCCAGTATATCTAAAATATTACCATCTCAATATGCAATCAGTATTAAAAACTATTGTGATATTTGACCTTCTATTTTTGGTACTAAGTGTTATAGAAACCCAGTGTTCATTTTACACTTGCAGCCCATCTCAGTTCAGACTAGCTACATTTCAAGTGCCCAATACTCACATGTAGCAAGGATACCCAAGCAGCTAGTAACAGGGGTTACATTTCTGAAGTGTAACTGGGCAGGAGGAGGTAGGAGATGTAAGGGAGACTTATTTTTTTTGTATTTACTATTTTGTTCCTTTTGACTTTTATACCATGTGCACATATAACTTATTCAAAAAATGAATAAAGTACCTTCTCTAAAATAAATTAGAAATGTAGATATTCTTTGACTTACTTTACTTACTCCTAGAAATCCTTCTTATAGACTTAACTGCGTAGGTGCAAAATGATGTATAAACAAAGTTATCTGTTGCATTGTTTTGGTTTTCTTTTTATTAGTTTTTATTTCAGAATATTACAGGGGTACAAATGTTTAGGTTACACATACTGTCTTTGCACCACCAAGTCAGAGCTACAGCATGCCCATCCCCCCAACAGTGCGTACCACACCCTGTTGCATTGTTTTTAATGCCGCAAGACTGGAAAAAAACCTAAATGTCCATCAACAGAGGACTGATGAAATATGTTACAGATACTCATACAAAAGATTATGCAACCCATTATGTACTGACATGGAATAATCTACAAGATGTACTATTAAGTGAAACATATGACCATTTGTCCTAAAAGGTAATATACAAAGTTGCTCATAGATGAATGAAACCTCTGGAGCAATAATACACCAAAACCTTTGTAAAGGCAAATGGCTGGCAAGGGACCGGCTGGCAAAGAGACTTTTCACTATGTATCCTCTGAATTCCAAATTACAATAATTTATTACCTATACGAAAATTCATTATTCCATGTCTAGCTACAGATTTATTTTGATTTATCCTGCTTTACCTTATGGTGCTATTTAAGTTCATCTGAAGACTAGTTTTTTCCTAGTTCTTCCATAGAGAAGTTTGAGGCATCTTTCTTCCATAAGCCCAGATGTTTCAATGCTGTCAGAACAGTTTTTATGTGTTTCTTCTTTTTAAGTATACAGTTCCCAGAATTCTGTCTCCTTTCTTCAAATGGCTTTACAACCTCCTCCCCAGCTACTGGATCCTATCTCTAATAAACTCCCCAAGGCCAGCTTTCCCTTAAAACTGATTTTTCTAAGTCTAGTACCTGGGCATTTTCTCTCTCTTCCTTAAGATTAACTATAAACATACATAAAAGAAAACTTGTCTTAACATTTTATCCTACATTTCCATATATTTGCAGTAGGAGAAACGGCCTAATCTTTGTCTGTTCTAGCATGTCTGTGTCATTTTAAGAAATTTAGATAAAGAGAGGATAGACAATAATGGCAGTCACTGGAAGTAGTATGATCACTGGGAAAAGACTGCTAAGGTTGGCCATTCATCTGAAAGGGTAGTAGGAAGGGAAATATGAAAAAGCATGGTAAAAAACACTTTACAAAGTTGAAGTCAAGAACAGAGAAACTGATTAAATACAGAAAGCAAATATAGCTTGCACTTTTAAAAGGCACAGAATAGAAATTCCAGTATCTTCAAACTACAGAGAAATACAAAATATCCCCCAAACACCTCTATAGATTTTTATTTTGAAAAAAACCCAAAATTGATTATTTCAACATAAAATTCTTTAAATATGATGGTACTACCTCATATTGAACACCTAAGGTCCCACTGGAAATAGTATAAAATCATTGTACAGTCGGCCCTCTGTATCCCTGGGTTCTACATCCATGGATTCAACCAACCTTGGATAGAAAATATTAGAAAAATAATGTTTCAGCTGTACTGAGCATGTAGACTTTTTTCCTTGTCATTATCCCTTAAACAACAGAGTATAGCAACTATTTACATAGCATTTACATTGTATTAGGTATTAAGTAATCTAGAGAGGATTTAAAGAATACAGAAGGATGTACATAGGTCATATGCAAATACTACACTTTATATACAGAACTTGAGCATTCTCAGATTTTAGTACCCTCAGGAGGGCCTGGAATCAATCCCCCACAGAAACCAAGGGACAACTGTTAACATTTTCAGCAATCTACATTCAAACATATCACAGAAGAGACAACAGCAGTATCATCAATGACTTGGAATTTTATAACTGTTTTAGTCACAGAAATCTTTAGTAACAGGACAATAGAAAGCATTAAAAAAAAAGTTAAGACACATAAAAACCAATTTTAAAAAATATGGATTTCTCAATTCTCACTGTAACTATTAATATGTTCTTTACAAAGTGTAAGCTAGTATGGAAAAACACTGCCAAATAGAAACCTAAGTTGGCCCCTTGGCGAATAATCAGTAATGTGCCTTTTTAAAACAAAAGCAAACAAAAAACATTCATGTGTTCAATTTTATAGACTGTCAAATGTAATGTGAAAGTTTCAATTTAACCCTAGAAGCAAGTCATTAGTTTAGTGAAAGTCCACATTACCAAGGAACTGCTATGTAAAGAAACTTTTTTACCTAAAAGTTATATTCCTTTCACCTTTAATGAGTTGTATGGAATCCATATCTCTATATTCAGCATGCAAACACACAACTTACATAATGGTTTATTATCCCCAGATTATTAAAAAGAAAGCACCTATCAGGTGACATACATGGGCCTAGACTCAATTCAGCACAAATATTAAGTACTCCAATTACCCTTCAAATTCCCAGTCTGTCTTGATCCTCTCCTGAAGCAGCAACTAACACCTACATCAAATCATCTGGGCAGGGTCCTGAGGCTGTAAAAGTTTAATTAAAAAAAAGTTACACTCGCACTGTCCAATAGAACTTTCCACAACGATGAATGTCCTTTATCTGTGCTGTCCGATACAGTAGCTATCAGACACACAGGGCTACCTAAATTTAGATTTAATTAACTAAAATTAAATAAAATTTAACATTCAGTTCCTCAGTCACAGTACCTACATCTCAAGTGCCAAACAGCCACATGTGGCTGGCAGCTACCTGTTAGCCAGTGAGATCCATAGCAAAGATTTCTCTAAGACCTGTTGATCCACCGTGGTCCTTCAAAGGTTTCCGGGGTAAGTACTAGGAGAAAACTGATCTGACTGGGCTTTGACAACTGCCCATTCTCCCTCCCACAAAAGAGCTTTACTCCTTTTATCTGTTTTACATTTTGAGACTGCATACTTCTCTCTTAAGGCTTTCTGGTTGCTGCTGTGTGTGCAAGTGAGTGAGTGCTTTAACATCTCAAACTACTGGTTCAGAGCAGAAAGACCCAACAGATGAGCCTTGGGCCAAAGCTGGACCCTTCTGATACTTAAAACGTTTTAAAAAGAAAAGCTTAATTGACAGCCTAACATGAACTACAGCCTAACCACCTGTCTGTGAAGTATTTAAAAAGTTGATATATACATAGAAAATCTGTGTTCTCTGCCACAAATAAAGCATTTCTGGTCAACAAGAAAGTTTCAATAGTTCATTCAAATCAAGGGAGCAGGCTCGAGGGCCCAGCTCCCACTGCATCATTTAAAAGGACTCTGCAAATCAGATTTGCCACCCCACATTTTGAAATGGAAGATGTGATTAAGATGGATCACTTCCTTAATGTTCACAAGACCTTAACCATTATATCTCTACAGAATTTTTGGAAGCAGCTGAAGCAGCATGTGACAATGCAGTTCACTTTTAAACACAGGCAAATTACGTGATCACAGATTTACTAGGCTACTTCTTCAGATCAAAAGTGTTTTTTGACTTGAGACTCAAGGTAATGAACAGATGGACTTCCACTGGTTCACCCAAGATTATTCTTCCTTTCTAGCTGAATACCTTAAACCTGAAACTATATCCTTTTCCCCCCAAAAAATAATGGAAAGTAAGGCCATGTAGATTATTCAAGGAAATGCAAGTTTTCAGATATAAATGAGGCATGTATACTGAACAGACAGCAACTATAGTCTACACTCACTTTCCATTGCCCTACAGCCCTGAGGCCAATGTAATCCCAGATTTTGAAAAATTACAGAGCTACCTGGACGAATCAGTGACAATTACACAGTAAATTCACACATTTTAATAAAAATGAATCATTTTAGGATTTCTACTTTTTTAAGAGTACAAATCTTAAGATACATCTAAAGTACCAAGCACCTGTCTCATCAGCATGGCTCAGTTACAAATAAGAGGAACCCACTGAGTTAAACGAAAACTCACACTCTAGAACGTGAGGTAAGCACATAAGTCACAGAATTACCCTAATATTTCTGGGTATCCGGCCAATTAGAGGCAATGTCTAAATCCACCTGGCTTAGCAAAATTACATTCTTCCTAGATGAAATTGCTGAATTGAAGCTGACAGCTATCTCTGAGGTGTAAATCTAGAATCAGCATTGAAATATGCCCTAACTGAATACATCATAATTATACCAACCTGAAGAAATAATCAAAATTGGTCAGTGACAAGCAATAAGCCTCTAACTATGCATTTTTAAATTAATAAGGCTGCTGTTAAAAAAAACTCCTATTTTTTTAATAGCCAAGGCTACATTATTACAAGGTCACCAATAATTATGTGATGGAGTAGATGGTTTAGAAAGTAACCCTAAGGTAGAGAGGAAGAGGATCCAAAAACAATTATCAAAGTGAATACTGGGCAAAAGTCACATGTAATACGAGTCAAGAAGCCCTCAACAGAGATTGACCAACTAGCCACACTTGCTTTGTCCTGGAAATCTCTAACATACTCTATCTCAAAGCCTGAGTGAAAAGTTTTACATGACACGCCCACAGATTAAAAAAAAAAAAGACTTCCTCTGGAAAAAAGGTATGCCATAGGGTGCTACAGCACTTAGATCTCCTTTCTTTACTATACTGACTAGCATAAAGTCTTTTCAGTGTGGAATCATGACCCTCTGAATGGCAAAACAAATGAAAAACATCTTTTTCATAGTAGGTACTACGGATCTATCATGAAATAAGTCATAAGCTATATAGCACAATGTCCTACCCCTTTAAGAACATTTGTTAATCATCCTGAATGACAATCTAAAGAATATTATGTAGATTGCTGCACTCTTAAACAGATTTTCCCAAACATGACTTAAGTTAATTGAAGAACATTCATTACTATGCTTTCAGGTCTGGTCCTGCACTGAATGGCCCCAGACATGCTAGTCAGGCTTTCAATATTTGTTTTTGTGTCTTGTAGATTATCTCTATTATCCTCACCAGGCTGTTATCTGTTTTCTCTTACAATAGACAGTAGGCTAACAGTCCCCCATCTTCCTACCCACCCCACAACTACATGCCCCTTAACCTCCCACACCAGGCATAATCTATGTGTTTCTCATCTACTGTGGGCTTAGAAGCCAGAAACTCTGCTTGTCAGAAACATTTTAAATAAATGCAAACAGGTTCTAACTAAGGGTCTCCAAGGCTTTCCTATGCTTTAAGGCATGGACTTGGACAATTTGGCTACCCCAAAGCCTTTGGGGCTTAGTGTCTGCTTTTCAAGGATATTAGTGGATTAGAAAGAGCCCAAATAACTGCAATCCACAACTAGAAGAGAAGAGATCATTTGGGAGGACCCTTATGTCTGAAGCAATGTTCTAGCTGTTTTAATCGTGATCATTTAATCCTTATAATAACCTTAAAAGGTAAGGGTTATTACTTCCATTTTCAGCCAGAAAAATCAAGGCTCAAGGGTTAAGGAGTAATTTGCCCAATATTGTAAACTGAGAAACCAAACATTAGCCTAGGGCTCTACTCCAAAACCCAAGGCCTTTCCACTACATGAGATTGCTGCCCAAACTTTACTCTCAGTTTAACCAATTACTTTCATACTTTATTCCTGATCCTTTGATTGGAACCTGACTGATTCAAGTTTGCTTTCTTTCCTTAACCTGTTTCGATAACTAAAAGGCAATGGGTAATCAAATTAAGGACAAATGACATGTACCTCTGCAAGTATACACTACGTTTCTGAAAGACTGGGCTTATCTTCAGTTTGTATAAGCCGTGCAATATTGGTGCCAAGTTCCCCCCCAAAATATACTGTTAATATGGCGACTATTCCCAGTGAACTATAAGTTAACACTTCACATCTTCCCTAGTGCTATCCTCTACATTTGACAGGAAGCAATGCAAGCACACTTCACGAATTGGTTCAGTGATGAATTTATTGCATGCTCCCTCAATTTGTACATTAACAATTTTCATACTCTAAACACTGGGGAATGAGGAGTTTCCATTTTTCCAATTCCATTAATGAACAGGGATGTACTTGTTTGCTGTTAGATACTTTATTGCCTAGTTCACAGCCTGACACACAGAAAAAGCTGTTTTTGAATAAATGCCACTTGTTCAACAAACACAAGTTATTTGTTAAATAAATGCATAACCTTTCCTGAACTAGTTTTGAATTCTTTACATTTCACATTTTCTGACATACCTTTGCAATACTTACAAAAAAACTAAGGGCCTAAAAATGGCTCTCCTACTCCCAAGAAAAAACAAGAAATCTGAAAGACATGCCCCTCTCCACCCTCTAAAAATGACTTTTGTCCCAAGAATATGAATAAATCTCCATCTGCCAGACTGCACTAAATACAGCTTTTACATGCATTACAAAAACACCTGTATAAAAAAGCTGCTACCTACAGCACAAAACCAACAGAATCAAAACCAAACAATAAGGAAAGCTGTCAGACCTAAAGTCAAAACTGACATTTGCAAAATGTAAAAATTCAATAGGTCTTTGACCAGCAGTTTATGCAGCTAAATTGAGGTTTTTTCACTTATATATTTTCCCTCAAATGTGAAGTAATAAGATTTATAGCAATAGGATTCTGATATTTTCAATTTGAAAATAAAAAGGAGACCTCTTGCCATCTAGAAGTAGAAACCACCTTTGTTCTTATTAAAGAGAACTTTTGGTGAAACACACAAAATTATCCCCAATATTTCTACCTAAGAGTTAAAACACATACCAAACCTGACAAGCTACAAACAGGAAATCACCCTGCAGTTTCTTACAAGACTATTATTTCATGAACTTTACAGATTGTGTTGAATTGACCACTTATGACTAGGTACAGGTAGGTTACAACCTTGAAAAACCAAACTTTTCTTGAACACCTATAATCCAAAATCACTTTAGAAGGTGTAGCTATCAAGTATAAAAACCAAGCTCTCAGAGCTATTTCTTACTTAAAAGAAGCCCAGAAATGAATGTTTCCAATCACATTACATTAATTAAACCTAGCCAATGAACTTCCTTAAACTCAATTAAATCCAGCAGATTTTAACATTAAAAGTGGGCACTCTCTTTAGAAATGCCCAAAAACAAGAACTATTTATATTTACTACCACAGCTAAGTTTATGGCAAAGACTAAAGAACTTCACAAAATAAAAGCAGTGGTACTTTTTGAATTTAATATAAATGCTTGTTAAATGACCTCTTGGTGGAGGAAATTCTTTAAATATATTCTATGGGTTTTTTTTTTAAGGCAAATAAAAAAACCCTCAAGCCATGCTACATTTATAAAGTCCATTTTACATTATTTCTCCCATCTTTGTGTTGCATTTGCTTCACTACTTCATATATTAAAACTGTCCAAACTTCATTTAACTACATGACTTACAAACTTCTCTGTAAGAGGAAAATTTTTTAAAGGGGGCAAAATGGAGCAGCAAATATATTTCAGAATAACAGCAAATTTATTCTCGTTAGGCTCAAGGAAAACATCCTATCAGTGATACAGGTTCAATTCATATGAAAGCAGAGAGAAAATGAAAAGGAATTTTGGAAATTAATTCACATTTCAGGGACCATTTCTGAAAAGATGAAATTACTCCAAGTGGATTTGACAGGTTATTTATTATGATGTTTATTTATTTATTTATTATTATTTTACATATGTGGTTTTAAAAGTTTAACATGCCAAAATTCAAGATAGTCCAAACTACAGCAATAAACGAGATACGACTTTGATGAAAAATACTGCTCGCAAATTCGTTTTACCTGGAGACTTTTTTCTTAAAGGTTTGACTGACAACTGGTAGTATTTAGCTTATAAAGGGTCAAGAGATAGGAATAACAAAACTAACCTGGGTGCTGTTTTTCTTTTGTTTAGGATCAAAAGAAAACCATAACCACGTAAGGAAAGTAAAAGACAAAAGTACCTGACCTAAGGACAGTATCCCCCACAAGACAACAAAAAAGTAAAGCTGCAATTCTGAAAACCAAGTTTGAAATACGTGAAATCAATTAGCATGCTTTCTACAGGCGTGTGATAAAAGCTAATAGGCTCACACAGCAACTTTCACAAGTGAGTAAAGGATGATCGCGACAGAGTATCAGCCGTGTGCGTGTTTGGGTTAGAGTACACACCAGCAATTCAAAACCTGAAAGTATTATGGCTAACAAAGGTTACAGGACCAAAAAAAAAAGTGGAAACAAAGTGTTACCCGCTCCTAACGGGGCTTCCCAACAACTCCTAAAACAAGAGCTCTGGCCCTTCGGCTTTAAAAATCAGAACCACAAACTACTGGGCGCGCTGGCCGCGGAGGGGAAGGAACGCAGGCGGCCCCCGCCCCGGGCCCGGTCGGGCACGCAGCTCCGGGACGCCGAGCCCCTGCCCGCCCGGCCCGGACCCCCGTGCGAGGGCCGGCGCGCCCACGGCCCCGAACTCGCCACACCCCAACCCCCCCCAACTGTGGCCATGTGACACGGCCAACCACCCCGGCCCCGGCCAAACACAAACACACCCCTAGCCCGAGGCCCGCGGGCGCCCAGGCTTTACCTACACGAAGGGGCCGGGTCCCGCCCCGTCAGCTCCGGGGGGTCCGGGACCTTTTGTTCCTTCCTCTTCCGATGGGATGGAGGGGGCTGGGAGGGGAAGAGGGGAATGGGCGATTGGAGGCGGAACTGAAAACACTCCCCGACGCCGTCTTCCCGCCCCGCCCCGCCCCCCAAGCCGGGCCCGGCCGGCCGCCCTGGCGCACAGGAGGGTGGGGGCTCGGCCGCCGCCCGCGGGGAACGAGGGCTGAGGGCGCGCGCCCCGCGCCGCCCCTCCTCCCCTCAGGCGCGCGCCCGCATCCCCTCCCGGCCGCCCGCTCGGCCGCGCCCTCACCGCCGGCCCACCTCCGCTTCCGCCCTCCGCCCTCGACCGCCGGCCGCCGCGGCGCAGCGCACCCACCTCCCGGCGGCTCGCACCGCGCTCGCGGGCTGCTGGCTGGCGAGCTGCTTCTCCGCCGCCGCGGCCGCGCGGGTAGACCCGCCTCCCACCCCGGGCCGCGAGCCCCGCCGATTCGCCGGCGCAGCCCCGGGGCTGGCACCCTGCCGCCCGCTGATTGGCGCCCCCAGCCGCCCGTTAGGGCGCGAGGCACGCCGGCCGAGCGCCGCGCGGGGCGCGCACGGAAGACGGAGGGAGCGGAGGAGGAAAGGAAGGAGGCCGAGCGCCGCGGGAAGGGCCGTGGGGCGAGCAGGGCGCGGGGAGTCGCGGGCCACCGCCTCCCCACCTCCCTTTGCCTTCGGCCCGCTCCGCCTTCCGGCCGGACCGGCGGCGCCTGCAGCCAATCAGGGCGCGGGGAGCTCGGGGTGTGAGCCGCGCGTCTGGGGCCTCGAATCGGAAGGGAGACGTCGCTCGCTGATTGGTCCCGCCTCCCCCGTCGAGCGTGAGGTGAGGCGGGGCGCGGCCGGGCGGGTTGGGACGCTCGCGGTTTCGCTTGAGTTAGTCTCCGGCGCGCTCGCACAGGGCCCGGGGGAGGGGATCGGAGGCCTGCAGCCTTCCGCGGTGGAAGGCAACCCGGGCGACCAGTGAGCCCCGGAACCTTCCCAGCTCCTCGCCAGCGCCATTGGGGGGGGGGGGCCGCCGCCTCGTCCACTTTCCGTCGTGAAGCTGGGAGTGGACACGTGCTCATCCCCGGGGGAGGCCTCGGGCCTGCCCGAAGGCCAGGACGCGCCTGGGACAGAGGCTTCTGGAGATGCCCCGGTACCAGCCCGCCGCTGGGCGCGCCCTATGCAAATAAGCGGGCGAGTGGGCGGGGCCCTCGTGCTGCCGACTGGGGCGAGTCCGAGATGTAAATAAGCCGAGAGCACGGGGCTTTGACGTGCCGGTAGGACCAGGATAGGGGGTGCCAGGTATTTTTGTCTAACCTGCTTCGTGGTACCATCTTCAGTAAAAATGGCATTAATAATGCATGTTCCAAAGGATCCTTGTGAAGTCTAAAAGATAAGTGCTGTCACCATGCCCCTTAATTGCTGGGTTATTTTCCCTTTCCTTTACTGTCGTGGCGATATTCTAGGCCCCAACTTCAGACATCCGCCTTACAGGAGGCAGCAAGGCCCTAAACTTATGGCTGCCCAGGGGGTAACCCCTCCCAGGGGTAACCTTGTTGCTTTTACCTTAGGGACACCCAAGCCTCTGCTGACAAAATATTGAACCCAACTAATCACATCAAGTATCTATTAAGCGCCTTCTATGTTAGGGAGCACTGCAGAACTAAAGTTGAAAAGAAACTTCGGTCTCACACAGGTAGTTGGTGGCAGAGACAAGACTAGAATACAGTTTTCTTGGCTGCCTGTGCAGCACTCATTCTCTCTCATGTGCTTCATAGATTTAATTGGGGATTCAAGGTAAGCGAGCGGGAAAGAGTAACTAGCAATACAAATCAGTAATCAGGAAGTACCAAATGTGCATTTCCAACAGTAAGAGTTTTTGAAGTATGCTCTTGTCAGAATTGAAGGCATCCCAGAGGAGGTGCCTTCAAGTGGACCCTGAGCGATATTTGGCCATCCCCTAAATCATACAGGTTTTCCAGGTGTCCTTTCCAAATTTCCATTATTTCCACTATTTCTCTCCTCAGACGTGGAAGTACTTTTCTCGTCGAAAGGTTGCAATGAAGAGCGTGAACCCTTGAGTCAGGCATCAGGCAAATTGTAGTTCTGAATGCAATTCTGTTCCAAATCTGTGATCTTTGGCAAGTGGAACTCACCTGCAATGATACTTAAATACAGTTGTGTGATGATTAAATAAAACCATCAATATGAAAGTGAATAGCACAGGGCTTTGAAGTTAAAGGAAAGTCAATGATCGTTAACTTTCCTTCTCTTCTGTTGTGTACAAGCATTTATGCAAAGATGAACCTATTAGACAGAAATTTTTCCTTCGAAAGTTTACTTCTGTGGTGGTTTCCCCATGGTCAGTTTAGAGACAGCTCTACTAAGCCCTTTTCAAAAATAGTTTGTGAAGGAGATTCACGAAGCCAATTGGTGGAGCTGTTCCACCTCCTGTGCCTTGTTTCCACTTTCCAGAGCCACTAGGCTAGGGCAAAGCCTGTTCAACCTAGAATTAGAGAGGCTGTTTCTGGTCCTTCTTCCTGCTAACACAAGTCAACAGTAATATGACTTGTGTCAATATGGAATGGCCTATGGAAAGCTACCCTGGGTCACACAGATATTTTCTCCTATGTGAACAGGATGTGAATTTGGGTGTACACCTAGGTAGTAGGGGTATGTACAAAAGCAGGGCTGGCTGGGATTCCAGAAAAATCTGCTCATAGTAGGGGAGGTAGGTACTTTGAGGTTACATTAATTCAGTGGGTAGTCTGCCCGAGGGCTAAGTTAGAACATCTCTCCAAAGCATCAGACTCTTTTTCTTAAATAGAAGTGTTATAGACCCATAACTCTTCCGTTCCTTCAGGAAAGCCTTCCAGGATCTACAGGATTGTAGTAAGGGGAGGAGGAGCTGTCTAGCTTCCAATATAACCCCAAGGGGCTTAGAAATGGGAGCATGCCGACTGTCCCCTCTGCTGGAAATGCGTCTAAACCAAAGTGGGTCAAGACAGAAACTGAAGGCACATAGTGCAGGGATTGCCATGGCAACAATCAGCTTGGAAATCCTCTAGGGTACCTCGAGATCTATCAGTAGGTCCCTATTGTATAAATTATATTGAGTCTTATTTTTATATGGATAGAAACCAAGTTTAACCCTTCATTACACATGACACTGTAAAATCAATTAAATCAATTCAGAATCCATTTGAAAGTGGCTAAATGCACTAGAAAGACACGTAAGAAAAAATGGTAATAGTGGTCACTTCTGGAAAGAGCCTCAGGGTCTTAAGTAGAAAACTTAAATTTCATCGTTATTTCTTCCATAGTTTGATTTTTTAAAAATATATATCCCTTTCTCAAAAGACAACTCATATTTCATCTCCTCTCAATCTATAAAGCCCTTCCTGGCTACCTTTGCCTAAAGCTGTATCACTCACCTGTGAATCTTCTCTCTTATAGTCAGGATGATATACATACCAGGACTTCATTTTGATTAATGTGTTGATCCATTAGGTTAGTTTTCAGCAGTGTTTTAACTTCTCATGTGTGTATATTTGTCTCCCCATCTAGACTATAAATTCCTGAAGGACAAGGACAGCTTATCCTAAGTTGTCTTCCCACACCCTTACCAAAATACTAAGTAATTGAAAAGTGAAATACAGCATTTGTGTAACAGAAAAGTGACATGTATGTCTCAGGTCTGCAAGCATTCTACACAGCTTTGCCCCATCCTTCCAGTCTTTAGTTGCCGTCAATACAACTGCTGCATCTCTTGTCAGCATCCAAGCTCTACATTTGCTTATCTGAGTGAGACTAAGTTACAATGAGCATCACTACATCTTAAGAAAAGATCCAGTTATTTGCAACTGAAAGGACACTGATTAAATGAGATAACCTACATAAAATGTAAAGAACAAATGTGTGGGTTACTTTTATTGTAAATGATAATGATGAAATCCAATGCTAGCTGGATTTTTATATCAATACAATGAAATTTCATGTTTTAAATGAATTTATGTTGAGGATATGTACCCATGTCTCTACACACACATACACACAGTCCTTATTCACATGCTAGTTTTTGCTAAAAAGAAAAAGTATTTAACATTTGATGAGAAATGCTAGAGACAAGAATAAGGAATATGTAAGAAAAAAGCATTAATAGGTGTTCATCAGATACCTGTTATGTGCCTACCATAAAAGCATTAGTTGATCATGCGGGAAAATTCTCATTCTTTGCCCAAAGTCACTCAAAAAAATAAGACATACATGTAGGGTCTTTTATAATTAAAGAGAAAGAAATTGAAAGAGAAGTTATCTCTGACTGAAAGAAAAATATATGGCAAAACAAGTTATATTTCTCATCATTCTCCAGGCATCTGATAATTATTATTATATTTCTTGTCTATACATTTAAAGGTATAAATGAACATTGGATTAATGGATCATTGGATAACTAATCCAGTGGTTTTTCAAATATTACTTGGAAAATCACAATACAATTCCAATGTAATGAGTGCTCCCATAAAGGCATTTAAATATTATCTGAGATCTACATATTTTGGAAAAAGACTAAACAGGGGCCAATGTCTAGAACAATATACAAAGTGTTTAAAGTTCTATTGTGAGAGGAGATTATTCGGTAGTCCTATGTGAACAATAGGGCCTTATGCCTTGATTATAATTGTCTATGTGTGACAATATTGACTGAGTCAGGCTGCTGCTAGGCAGGATAAGTGTATGAAGGTATAATACTCTTGGAAAATGTCAAGCATATTAGCATAATTGCTCTGATGAAGACTGAAGAGCTTATTTAACATAGCTGACTAGAGTAGACAATAGATGCATAATCAGTGTCCTAATTATTGAATTAATGAGTCCCAATTGTTTGTCCTTACTGTAAACAGTCCTTAGCTATGAAAAAGACATTTTGCTGAAGGAGTCTGACAATTATGTTAGCTGACAAGTGGCCAGAATGTAATTAATGGTGGGAGAGAGCCAATTACTATTGGGTCCTAAAGACTTCAATGGTGGGTTTCGAGGGATACATTATATAGCTACATAGAGGTTTCATATCACCTTCTCCTTGCCTTTATATCATCGTGGAGCCTGATTCGATGCTGTTAGTTTGCAGTTAAGGAAACTGAGCCCTAGGCTTCCCCAAAGTCATATGACCACTTAGTGCCAGGGATTATGCACATACCATCTGCATTTTCTGCTCTGACACTTGCCTACTAACTCTTCCACTGTCCCTGGTCTGCACTCAGACCCATACTGCAAAACAACCAATTTGAACCTTTGCCACTCTTCGTACTCCCAGTTTCCATTACAATGTGTGTGCATAGTCCTCAACCAACAATTTAATGGTGCAAATGTAGGCACATTTCCTACCCACATCTAAATCCCCCATGATAGACGAAGGAAACTGTCTCCAGACCCACCTTTCCAGCCACTTTCTGTGAAAGACTTGCTCCTCCTTCTGAAGTCTTTTTCCTCCACCTGCTCTCTGCTCCCTTGACCACCCAGTCTAAATTAGCACTACCACTTCCCTACACACACACATCACACTCTGTCACATCACATTTTAATATTTTTCTTGAAAACTCTTATCTTTATCTGGAATCATAATGTCAGTTTATTTCTATACTGATTTATTATTTGTCACCCCCCCCCCACTGAATAAGAGCTCTACAAGAGCAGATGTGTCCATTTTGTTCACCACTGTATCCCTAACTTAAACATGTCTATTTTGTTCACCATAGTGTCCCTAATTCAAGCATACATAGTAGGCACTCAAATACTTTTGAATGGATGGGTAATTTTCACTCAACTTCACTCGAACTCAGCATGTCAAAACAGAACTGATCATCTCCTGCTTTCCTATGTGGGTGTGTCTGCGCCCAGGTCCCTAGAAAACAGAGCCTAATGTAAGGATTAAGTGTCGATGCTTTGTTTAGGAGGTATAATCCCAGGGCAGCAGTAGTGAGGGAAAGGGGAAGGAAAAATGGGGAACAATGCATGGTGATGCATTACTGTGCTAAACACTGCTCCCTGACAAGCGGTGAAGAAATAAATCCTGTCTCGGCAGGTGCAGCTGCTTGGCCATACAGGACACCTCCAGACAGAAAGTTTAGAGATATCGTACCTTGAAACAATCTGAAAAAGGAAGGAATTTTATCCTTTTGTCTCCTGTCTCCTGTTGGTTATAGCTTGTCCCACTCACTGGGAGTTAACTTTCCCAGTTTTGTTATCCATTTTCTTTGACGGTCACTCAGAAAGCCAGGTTCCGTGCCCTGGAGTCCAGAAGTGGTGGGAGGAAACTGGGTAAGTGGCTGGTTGGCCTCAGGCAGTCAAACCACAGGGACTTAACTAAGTCTTTCAGGGTGGCAGCTGAGACAGAGCAAGAGGTCAAGGGTCCCAGAAATAGTGAGGCCCAGAAAATCTGAGAAGACACATAAACTGAGCATGATATAGGGTAATTTTACCAAAAGATAGGACCAGGTTTGTTTTTTTCACTGCATTATATCCAGCACCTAAGTACAATTAAGTGCTAATTAAACATTTGTTGAACACATGAATGCATGCATGCTTAAATGGCACCACCACCTACCCAGTCTACTTAAACACAAACCTTGGAGTCATCCATGATCTTCCTTCTTCCTTAATTCCTATATATCAAAATGAGGGCAAAATTCCTATTGGCTCTACCTCCTTAATATATCTCAGATCCAATGCCTCCTCTCCATGCTCACTGCCTTGATTCAGACTTCATTATCTTTCGTTGGAATTACTGCTGTCGCTCCTTAACTGGCCTTCCTATCTCTAGTCTTGTTCCCCTCCAATTCATTCTCCTCCCTGCTGCTGGACTTTTCTTTTTTAAGAGCATATTTTCTGAATGCAAATCTGGTGTCACTACCTCAATTAAGTTAATAGTTTTCCTCCCCACTCCCCCAGGATAAAATCACGACTCTTTGGCATAACCTAAGAGATCCTTCATGATCTATCCCAGGCCAGTCTCTATAGCTTCACATCTCGATACTCCCCACCTTGCTCCTTGTACCCCACCCAGACTGAACTCCTGAGAGTTGTCCTAGTACACGATACTCCCCACCTTGCTCCTTGTACCCCACCCAGACTGAACTCCTGAGAGTTGTCCTAGTACACCATGATCTCTTATTCCCCCGTGTGTGTGCTGTGCTCTTTGTTCAGCTGGAATGCACTTGCCCCTTTGTGCCTGACCAACCTGTACTCATCCTTCAAAGCCTTGTTTCCTCATAGCCCCATTCAGCCATTGATCACTCCCCTACACACACGCACCCATTCAGTATTCATTGTCATAAGCAGGGTTCTTAGTTGCAAGCAGCAGAAGAAACTGATGTTGGCTGACTTAAGAAGAAAGGGAATTTGTGGAAAGGACATTGGGTGGCTGACACAATTATTGCTGGGAAGGCTGCAGAAACAGGCTCAGACAAGAAGCAAGAGCAAGGAAGGCTGGGTAGCAGTTGGGAACACAGCCAAGACACAGCACAGCTTGCTGGGGTAGGAGGCAACCATCACTGCCACCACCATTCCACACAGGATACCTCGGCTCCGCTTCCAATCCGATGGCACTGGACGCCAGTACTACCCACCACTCACACTACTCCTGGAAACCAGATGTCAAGGCAGTGCCTGCTATTGTCACCAGAATGGATCCTCCACCAAACCCGCTTTGCATTGCTAGAGCCCTCTCTTTGAAGCCTGGGGCAGATGCATTAGGTGGACCAAGCTTAACATATGTTCTGTGTTCTACTTGTGGGCAGGGCTGGGAAAGTAAGGAGCTGACATTATTTCTGGCTTCTGTATTATAATTGGGATCTGCTCTTCTCCAGTAATCAGAGGGAATTCTCCAAAGGAAAAGGGGTCAGATGCTGGGGACCCCCTAAATGACAAATGTCCACCGTGTTCTCAAATTCGCTGAACAAATAAATTGCGCATCTCTCCGTGCCAGGTTCTCTTTGCAGCACGAGGGATTCAAAAATGAATAAAGTGATCACTTCATACCCGCTAAGATGGCTATGGTCAAAAAGACAGAAAATAATTGTTCTCAAAGTTGTGGATGAATGGGAACCTCCCTGTGTTGCCCGTGAGAATGTAAAATGGTGTAGTCACTTTAACAATCAATCTGGCAGTACTTTGAAAGATTAAACAGAGAAACCATATAACACAGCAGTTCCACTCCTAGGTATATACCCCAAGGAAAAGGCAACATATGTCCATGCAAAAACCTTTGCACAAATGTTCATAGCAGCATTATTCATAAGAGCCAAAAAGTGGAAACAACACAAGTGTCCACCAACTGATGAGTGGATGAACAAAATGTGGCACATCCATACAATGGAATATTATTCAGCCATGAAAAGGAATGAAGTATTGAGATGTGCTGCCAGATGGATGAATCTTAGACTTGAAACATATGCTAAGTGAAAGGAGCCAGTTACAAAGGCCACATACTGTATGATTCCATTTATACGGAAGCTCCAGAATAGGCCGACTTATAAAGACAAAGTAGGTTAGTGTTATATTTGGCGAGGGCTGGGAATGGAGCGGGCAGGATGCGGAGTGATGCTCATAAGCACATGATTTCTTTCTGGCAATGAAAATGTTTTAAAATTAGATTATGGTGTTGATCATATATCTCTGTGACTATATTAAAAACCATTGAATCATATACTTTGGGGATTGTGTGGTATGCGAATGATGTCTCAATAAAGCTGTGTTTTAAAAATGGATACAATTTTAAAAAAGGTTCCTTTTCCTCAAGAAGTGGATATGCTTAGGGGACAGCAAAGAGACCCTAAGTTAACAAGGAAACAATACTCCTACCCCTTTTTCCTCCTCCCCATCACAGCCTTACTTACATCTTTTTTATTGTCTTTCTCTGAACAGTGAGATCCTTGAGGTAAGCTCTGTGTCTTTGAACTTTGGGTCACCCAGGATAGGTGCAGCACCTGGCATGCAGTAGGCTTACAGTAATTGTTTGTTGAATGGTGAATAAATGAAAGAGCCAGAACTGGAACTTGGGTATCTCAAGACCCAGACCAGACTCCTTTCAACTACACCCAGCTACCCTGGTGCTGGAGACAAGTACTCCCCGACTCTGACAGCTAGCCAGAGAGAAGTCTACATCAAAAACAATTGTGTTTTCTACAAGCTGTCAGTTTCCAGGTACGTGTTTACATTTTACACCATAAACACAATTTTGCTGTTTCCTTCCTAATTGTGCTATGTGCTTCGAATAATCTTTTCACTCCCTCATTTACAGCTGTCTCCCTCGAGCTCGTCACACAGCAGCAGCTTTGCTGGCATCTTTAGCATCCTGTAATCACAACTCCTCACCTGCTGGCTGGTCAGCACTGAGTGGGGCTTTCTGGCCTATGTGCACAGGGTTTCAAAGGCCCACAGTTTAGAGATTTGAGTTTTCACTTACCAAGAAGCACAAAAAAAATCTTTACAAGGAAAGATTATAAAGAAAATTAATTTTTTTCACAGCCTACTCAGGTTTAACTTTGCAACAAATGTTCTCTACTACTTTTCAAAAACTGTTTCATTGAGATACAATTCACATACCGTAAAATTCAATCATTTAAACCGCACACTTCAATGGTTTTGGTATATTCACAGAACTGGGCAACCATCATCACAGTCTAATTTTAGAACATTTGTATTACTCCCAAAATAAACCCCATCCTGGTAGCATTCACTCCCCATTCCTCCGTCCCTAGCCAACTGCTAATCTACTTTTTGTCTTTATAGATTTCCCCATTGTGAGTGTTTCATATAAGTGGAATTGTATAGTATGTGGATTTTTTTATGACTGGCTTCTTTGACTTGGTATGTTTTCAAGGTTCGTCTATGTTGCAGCATATATCAGTACTTCATTCTTTTTCATAACAGTAATATTCCATAATATGTATATACCACATTTTGTTTATCCTTTCATCAGTTGATAGGCGTTTAGGTTGTTTCCACTTTTGCCTCTTGTGAATAATGCTGCTCTAAACATTCATGTATGTTTCTCTACTACTTTTTAAAACATAAGTTTGTTCTAAAATTTCCTCCACCCTTCTGATGCTCTGTCTCTAAGTAGGCTGCCCAGCAGTTTACAAGATTCTGCCAGGCTTTTAATAATGGATTATTTATGAATATTGAAGGCCTAAGATTTACCTGGGAAACATACAGACTTCTTGTTATTGTAACTGCTTACCAATATATATAATATTTCACTGAACTAATGAAAATGAATATCTCTCCAATGACATTTTGTGACTTCTGTTAAGACACGCCAAGGAGCCAAGTTTCCCATGCATTCAACAAGTGTTCTTGGAGAGTCTGCTCTGTATCAGGGACTGTCCACTGTACTGAGAAGACAAGGATTAGGATATAGTCCTTGCCCACCAGGATCTTCTGTTCTGTTAAAGGAGACAACCACAGGAGAGGCAGTTCACCTAGCCTTGGTGGTCAGACGGGCAAATTGTACTTAGGAAGATACCGCTGGAAGTAGCCAGGCAAAGAGCCAAGAAAGCAAAGGCAAATACATGTGCAAAGGCCCAGATGTGAGAGGGGCATGCCTGGATGGGACAGAGGGAGAGGAAAAAGGAGAGAGAAGGGAAGGGCATGAGAATGCAGGGAAAAACATGAAGCTGGACGAATAAGGAGGAGCCACATTGTTCAGGGCTTTGAATGCCAAGCTAAGGAAAAGACCCTCTGCTTGAAGGGGAAGGAGTAAAAATCCAGCAGACTTAAACATTCACTCAAAAGTTGATTGAAAAACGTACATCACCTGAGCAATAGCAAAACTTTGTCTCTACAAAAAATAGAAAAATTAGCTGAGTATGATGGCACATGCCTGTAGTTCCAGCTACTTAGGAGGCTGAAGCAGGAGGATCACTTGAGCCCAGGAGTTTGAGGTTGCAGTGAGCCATGAAATGCCTCTGCTCTCTCTAGCCCTGGCAAAAAAAGCAAGATCTTGTCTCAAAAAAAAAAAAGAGAGAGAGAAAGAAAGGAAAGAAAGAAGAAAAGAAGGAAGGAAAGAAAGAAGCAAGGAAAGAAGGAAAGGAAGGAGGGATAGCAGTAATTATATCAAACAAAATAAAATTTAAGGCATAAAGCCCATCTAGGAATGAAAGGGTACATCATATAATAATAAAAATAACAATCTAACTAGAATATATAGTAATCATGAATTTATGTTCACCTAACCACACAGCCCTTAAATATGAAATATAAAAACTGATACATTTATAAGGAGAAATAGACAATTCTGTAATCACAGTGCAAAACATTAACCTGCTTTTTTTTAGAACTGCTAGATCAAGCAGACAAAAATCAGAAAGGATATAGAAAGTTTGAATAATAGTATCAAGAAATATGACCTAATATTTTGTTTAGAAAACTCTGCTGGTTGGGAGGTTGGTTAACAGGGTCTTTTGGAGACGACTAGAGCAAAACTTCATGAGTCTGGGCTTTGGAACACGAGGGCATCCTCAACAGGTAAGCCCAGGCCTCACAAATTCTGAATTCCAGGGCAGCGTCCAAGAGGTGCCCATTGTCCTTAGAAGAGGAGGAAAAGCTCAAGGTATGGGTTCCTGGCTTGACTGGGTCACTTTGAGTAAATCACTTTGATCTTTATAAACTTTATATTCTTTTTCTACAAAATAGAGATAAGATACACATCTCTGGGGTTTGTTACAAGCAGCTAATGCCTGTGCAGAACTTAGCAGAATGCTTGGCACTTACCAACTGCCCAACACATACTGAATGCTTTGTGCAAAGCATGATGATAGTTGTAAAAGTTATTGATACAAAGACAGTGCATAGAACCTGCCTTCAAGGTAGCAAAATGATAGTGATGGTCCAGCAACACTTAACAGGGACTGCTTCCTCACTTAGCCAGGCAAGCCTATGCCCCAGCTCCACCATTTTCTATGTGCCTTTTTCCCTGCTTTGTTACATTGAGATGATAATTGTGCTTATCAAATGGGGTTGTTGGGAGAAATAATTGGGATAATGCATTAAGCATACTGTTGGACACATCAAAAATTTTCAGCAGGGGTGACTAATACTACTTGTAGGATTCAGTAAATAACTATTATTATTAATAATACTAATAAGAATAAATAGTGGAAGATGATGCAAAGAGTTTGGGTAAATGAGGATGAAGACAAGACCAAAAGATTTTCTTGAAAATATATCTCTATGTACCCAAGTCCAGAATAGCAGCAAGAACAGTTATTATTTGGTACTAGAAAAGTATTTCTTTCTCCTTAGGCTAATATCTTTGATACAATCTAGGATTATCAAATTCAGCCACTCATGGCTTTTAATTCTCCCATAACAATGGCCACATCACAGTTCTTTGACAAGAGCCAACTGATGGAAGCACTGAAGTGTATCATTAGGGATCTGGATCAATGGGAGCACCTGTCACTTTCTGGTGAGGGGAGTCATGTTCTCAAATAATGCCTGAAGATTGATCTTAATGTTTTAATACAGATCATTACATTTCCTTTGCTACCAACACTTTCACATTCATTAATTGTGTTCTCTGAATTTTGCAATATCTTCCTAAGATAGGTCTGAGCACATATGATTTTCCCCATTTTTTAGAAGGGTAGAAAGAAATATGGAGTTGGACTACTCATCCTAAGGTAGCTGTCTAATTAATGGCAAAACTAGGACTAGAATCCAAGTGTTCATTCAAGTCCATTAAAACTCAGTCTCTTTCCAAGAGAAATAACACGGGTCAAAGAATTTTGTATAGATAACATAGAAGTCAAAGAAAGCAGGTGAATCAATTCAACAAAGATGTTCTATACTCAGAATAACCACCTGTCTTAGTCTGTTCCTGCTGCTATAACAAAATACCATAGATAGGTAATTTATAAACAACAGATATTGCTCACAGTTCTTGAGGCTGGGAAGTCCAAGATCAGGCTGGCTGATTCAGTGTCTGGTGAGGACCCATTTCTCTGGTGCTGTCTACATGTCCTCACATGACTGAAGGGGAAAAGAAACCAACTTGCTCCCTGAAGCCCATTTATAACAGCACTAATCCCATCCATGAGAGCAGAGCTCTCATGGCCTAATCACCTCCTAAAGGCCCCACCTCTTAACACTATTGCATTGGGGATTAAGTTTCAACATGAGTTTTGGAGGAACACAGACACTCAAACCATAGCACCACCTAATGAATGAACTGTTATCTTCTTTTAACACATAGTATTTTCCCTGGCTCTGGGAAAATATGGAACCTCAATTATTGCCCTGTTAGAGTTTAAATTTAGCAAAGAAGGACAGCAGAAGCAAGAAATTTTTTCAAAGGAGAGAGAAAATATACAACAGGCTCACAAAACTGCTTCAGCGGTATAGTGGAAAATTAATATTTCGCCTGCCCAGCACATACATCCCTTTCTTTAGGGAACTGTGCCTCCCTTCTTTACAAACTGCTCGTCTTCCACTTATAATAGTCCTACAGGGGCTACCATATTCTTAGATGACCTCAAACTTATGGTCATGAATGATTGGTTCAGGAGTGGGCACCAGGCCCAAACAGTGCCCATCAGAACCCTACCCAGGGTCACCATTAGTCCATATGACACTTTTGTGCAGATGAGAAAAAGTGGCCCTTCCTCAAGACACTTTACACCCATCTGTGGGGAAATTGTTGAAACCTGTAATGTTAATGGTGTGAATGGTACCCCTGGGTTTGTACGGTGACTCTAACAGCAGGATTTTTGAACTTCAGATGAAAAACAATATGCCAGGCAGTGTCTCTCCAGTACAGAGACCACAAAATTCAGGAGCTTAGGACAGACATCCACCCTGCTATGTGGAAAAGGCTGGTCTGCAGTGAGACAGGATGAAGTCAATGTGTGGAAAGAAGCCAAAATGCAGAACAGAGGGAGATGGTTCTAGTCATAGTTGGGGCCATAATTCCAGTTATTCCTAAAAACTCCACTGTATCTCTCCCTCTCTCATTGTTTGGATGTTCAACTCTTTCTTTTTTTCCACAAGCCAAAATGTTCCCCTTTTTTGCTGATGCAAAATCAAATAGAATTTTTGTTATTTGCAAATAATGCAGCTGTGAATTTAATTTCACTAATTTCCACATCCCTCAATTTTAAAAGCAAATAGGGAGGGCACATTAGCTTTAATCTCTACTCGATCAAGTATGATTTTTACACAAAGGGAAACGGCTCTGTTTCTATCTATTCCTACCCAGTAAGTCATTTCTCATTCTATGCCCATGCCTAAAAAGAAAATGACATGTTGGCTGCCTGCTTTAATTGTGTGTAATCACTGAAATTTGCAGTCCTATCCTGTGATGTGCTCCGAGACCTCTCCTCCTGGGGCGTTCTTTCAGTGTGTTTTGTTGGCAGTAGCTGTAGCAATTAGAAAATTGGGAAATGTATAAAATCCAGAGGGATATCAATTTTGGCATTTCTTTCCTTTAGTCAATGTTGTTGTTAGAAATGTGTAGGGCCCTGGAAAAAATTAAATGGAACCATGGGCTCTACTCCTGACATACACAGCTTATTCTGTTCCAAGAATCACTTCCCATCCCCATGGTGAATCCAACTGTGGGAGGATCAGAGCCTGATGGGGCCTTTCCTGGAGGGAAAAGCTGCCCACTCAGCTTGTTTAGAGGCCAGTGTCTTTAGAAGGCCATCTTCCTCCCTGGTGCACATGACCCTTTCTCATGCTTCTCTTTGTCAGGCTGGACTTGAATTTTTAGTTACAGCCACATATGCAGAGCAGGAAGATTGAGCCTTATTTGTGTACATGCATACACACGTCTGATCAGGTGCAATTATAAAGTCATAAGACTAATTTTAAAACAAACATAGCAGAAGTGAGGCCCATTCATTTCTTCTTGTTCAACATGCCTTAAAAGCGTATTTCCTGGCAAGGCATGGTGGCTCACGCCCATAATCCTAGCACTTTGGGAGGCTGAGGTGGGAAAATCACCTGAGCCCAGGAGTTTGAGACCAGCCTGAGCAACATGGCAAGACCCTGTCTCCACAAAAAATAGAAAAATTAGCCGAGTTTTGTGGCACCATCTGTAGTCCCAGCTACTCAGGAGGCTGGGGCAAGAGGATTGTTTGTGCCCAGAAGTTGGAGTTTGCAGTGACCTGTGATAACACCACTGCACTCTAGCCTGGACAACAGAGTGAGACCCTGTCTGGAATTTTTAAAAAGTGTATTTCTTCCTTAGAAACAGAATACCCAGCAAATAAGATAGGTAATCAAGCTGCAGTATGTAATTTTGGTTCCAAAAAAAAAAAGTATTATTAATTTATAAGGCTGGTTTTCTATGTGACTCCAAAGCTGCTTCTAAAGCCAATTTTCAAAGGAAATCAGCAAAGAACTTCCAGCAATGAAAGCATCCTTAGAATAATTGTGTAACCTTCTAAAGAGATTACTCAGGAGGAAAACCAGTCATTTAAATATAAGAGTTTGTTTGTGCTTGCCATTCAAAAAAGTTAAGTGACAAATAGCACAAACTAATGCATTTACATCAGATGCAGTGATATATTAATAACTACAGAGACTGTGGAGAGAGTCCAAAATCAGACCTCTCCTGCTCAGGTGGAAGAACAGAGGAGAAAGGTTGATGTAGTACAAGACAGTCAGGTGCTAGGATCCCTATTTTTTCCTCCCCACATATGCCAGGCAGGCGCTTAAACATCCAAATAAGTTTTGGGAAGCCCAAGGACGTTGGGACTAGCAGCTCATTTCCCTGGACGCAATGCAGGAGAAAACCTACCTGTGGCTACTTGGAGCACAGAGGTATCTGAGACAAGTTTAGCAGGAGATGGACAGTTAGGTGGACCATGTGCTCCTGGCTCTCCGTGGCCTGCTTGCAGCTAGCAAAGGTTCCACGCAAAGCCAAATGCCCTGGAATACAACAATGCTGAGAGGGTCAGGAGACCAGCAGAAGCAAACGAGACTAAATTGCTGGCTCACAGACCCCAGTAATGTACTCTAGCACATAATCACAAGAGGCCACGTGGGGACAAGTGCCCTTCAGCAGTAACAGGTTCAGGTTCTATCCCTGAGCAGCTGATACCCCATGGGGGATTGGTCTCTGAGAAGTATGAATTTGTGAATTGAAAATAGCATGTTTAGGCCAGGCGCAGTGGCTCACGCCTGTAATCCTAGCACTCTGGGAGGCCGAGGCAGGAGGATCCCTTGAGGTCAGGAGTTCAAGACCAGCCTGAGCAAGAGCAAGACCCCATCTCTACTAAAAATAGCAAAAAATAGCCGGCATGGTGGGATGCACCTGTCGTCTCAGCCATTCAGGAGGCTGAGGCAGGAGGATCCCTTGAGCCCAGGAATTTGAGGTTGCTGTGAGCTAGGCTGATGCCATGGCACTCTAGCCTCAGCAACAAACCAAGACTCTGTCTCAAAAAAGAAAAAAGAAAATAGCATGTTTAGACCAGAAGAGATGGGAATACTATTCACTGGAGGTCTTAGGGCTTCCCGTCACCCAGTGGGGAGATGCTCATGAGGAATATCAGAGACATAATGATAAAATATTGATATTTAATATTAAGTATCAGTTCAATCTTAAATAATAATGAAACTATATTTTCTTAATACAGCTAAGTGGAACTTGAGTAATCTGCAACTTTGCTCATGTAGTACCTTTTTTCTTTTTTTCACTTTTGCTTTCATAAGTTTTATTTTTTCTATTACATATTTCTGTTTTCCAAATATCTACAACAATAATTACATAAAATTACATTTTTATAAAAGCATGTATTATCTTTTAAATCAAAAAAGTACAATAAATATATTTTTAAAATATTTTTGTATATTAAACAAGGTCAGAAGAGACTCCAGGGTGGTGTTTTAGTTAAGATTATTTTCTGTAAAGTGTACCCTAAAAATCCAAAGGTTAAGAAAGTTGAGCCTCCTTAATTTCATCATTCACCCATATGAGTATATTTTATGTGTTTTTTTAAGATGAAAACAAGCCATCCCCTGCACTGATTTTCAATTATCTGTACTCTGGAAGTCCAGCACACCCTTGCCTAATTAAGCATATGCTTGCTGGGATTAGCGCGGGAGAGGAGATTTACCGCCTAGCGAGGCTCTCCCGGCTCCCAGCGCCATCTGTGCACCGAACCGTGCCCAGAGCGATTTGGTGATTCACTGGAACCTGCCTAAGAGTCTGGCGAGACTCCGGCAGAAAACAGGATATGGTAATTCTCTTGAGGCTTAGCCCTGCTCTGCTGTGGTTTCCTTGATATGCTCTCTGATTCCCCAAGACCAGCCTTGGGGTTTTATTGCTGTGCAGTGATGGGTGTTTCCACAAGCACACCCTGGTTCGGAATGAATTAGACAATGACTTTGTGAGCTTGTTTGTTATTTCTCCCTGAGGCCCAGAGAATGGAGTCTGTTACTCAAGGTCACGTTAGCTAGTGCAAGAAGGAGGATGGGACCCGGGCACCAAACCGTTCATCCAGGGAGTGCTACAGCGTCCGAGGAAAACACAGCCCAAAGTAACCACTTGTTACCCATCAACAGTCACGAAACCTCTTTTCGTTTTTATGACGTATTTGAGGGTGACTCAAGCTCGAACTAATCTGGTCCCACCTGGAATTCACCACAAGTGATTTCTAAACTTGGGCAGGGCTAAATTGTATTTAAATACAGATATTTTCCTCTTTGGACCCCAAATGCTGCCCTTTCTAGAGCCCCCCTGTGCCTGCCATTAACTGGGGTTTCTTGGTAAGGCAGCTAAGGTTTTTTATTATTATTATTATTTTGACAGGTTATACAAGCACGTTGTACAGAAGTCAAAAAGTACCAAAAAAGTAACCAGTGGAATGTAATTCTCATTCTTACACTCAGCCACTCAGTTCTTCTCCCCAGACAAAACTGCTGGGATCAGATTTTTGGGTATCCTTCTAGAATGATGCTGTGAATATACATATATATGTTTATGTATACACAGGTCATTTTTAAAAACAGAGGGACGTATTCTCTTTACCCTGTTGGCCCTTGCTTTGTTTCCACTTAATACATCTTGACTATTGTTCCATGTTAGCACACAGGAAACAAGGCAGCTATGTATTTTCAGTGCCAAATATACCTCTAAATCTGTGATATTCTATGTCCATTTACGTGCAATAAAAATTGTGCTTTCTATTCCTTTCGGGATTATGGCCGGAAGGATTTTAACAACCAATGATCAGGAGATACATAAACACGTGCACATACATAGACTTTGGATACTCTCCATTTACAAACCCAGTAAACTGCCACGGTATCAGGCCACGGAACCTGGCATCTTAGTATTGGATGGGACCTTAAACATCATATGGTCTGACTTTTTGCCCAGTAAAAGAATCCTGTTCATTCTTCCTGACGGTGTCACCTAACCTGTGCTTGAGGCAAGCTCCACGGAATTCCTCTTCCTCTCAAAACAAGCCATTTTCCGTCTAGAACATTTACATATATGTGTATATATATATATATATTTTTTTAGAGACAGGGTCTCACTATGTTGCCAAAGCTGGAATGCAATGGCTATTCACAGGTGCAATCATAGCTCACTGTGGTCTCGAACTCTTGGCCTTAAGCGATTCTCCTACCACAGCCTCCTGAGTAGCTGAGACAACAGGCACATACCACCGCCTGGCTTACAGTCTTCTGTTAAGGTAAAACTTGACTTCCTAGTGGTCCCTTGAGGAGTCCAATGACTGCTGCCATGGCACTTCCAGTCTTGTCTTCCGACTATACTTCTCCAGGGCCTTCCACTGCTCCACAAGCACACAGGGGTCCACACCCCTACCGTCCTGGGCAGGCGCCTGGCTGCCACATGGTCTGAAAAGGGGCACTCAGACCCGGGTGAGGCCATGCAGCTGGGGCCTGGCCAACACAGAGCAATAGGCACACAGTTGTGCCCAGGGACCAAAGGATATTCACACCACTATGCCCAGTTAATCTTTCCATTTTTTATGGAGATGGGGTCTCACCATGTTGCTCAAGCTGGTCTCAAACTCCTGGCCTCAAGCATTCCACTCACCTCGGCCTCCAAAAGTGCTAGGATTACAGGTGTGAGCCATCATGCCTGGCCAAGATTTTATATCTTAGATCACAAGAAATGCAGAGGTAAACAGTCCAGGTTTGGTGCAATGGCTCTACAAAGTCTCCACTTTCTCAAGCAACCTTGTTCTGCTCTCGCATCCTTAGCATGTGCTCTTCGTCTTCATGGTTAGCCATGGTTGCAAAATGACTATTCAACCTCTTGCCTCCATCTAGCCAGAATGAAGAAGAAAGCCCCAAGGAAGAAAGGCTCTCATTTAGATGAGGAAAGAAAAGCCTTCCCAGAAATACCCAACACACCTCCACTTAAGTCTCATCGCTAGGGGCTGTCACATGTTCATCCCTACTGTGAAGGAGCCGGGAAATGTATTTTTGGGAGCAGGCGCATTGCTGCTCAGGAATAAATTAGTAAAGAAAATCTGCTGCATACCGTGTTGGCAACTAACAGGGTCTGCACACCCTCTAAACATGCGATACTCCCCAAGGGTGAGGGAATCCTTAGCCTTTTGTTCTTTGTATATATACTTCCCCTGCATCTGACTCTAGAAGCTTCTCTATGTCTGACATCCAAGCCTTGGAATCCTCCTTGATTTCCTCCTCTCCTAGCCTCCCTAGTCTGATCAAACACCAAATCCTGCTATGTCTTGCATGGAAATAGCTCTTATGTTCAGCTATTTCTTTGGGGGCCACTGTCACCACCCCCACTGCAAGGCCTCACTACTCAGAAGTGAAGGATGGCAGCAGCCTCCTGACTCGTCCATGCCTTCAGTGTCCTCCCTGTTGCATTGCTATCCGCCACTGCCATACTCCTCTTTATCACATACACTTGTGATCTTGTCACTCCCCTGCTTATCCCATTCAGTGTCTCCACATCACCCACCAGGCAATGTCACACAGGCAGGATGGCAGCTGGGATTGCCAGAGTTGTAAAACTATTGCCACAATCAATTTTAGAACATTTTCTTAACCCCCATTAGCAATTGCTCCCCATTTGCACCCAAACCCCCCAGGCCTAGGAAACCACCAATGTACTTTCTGTCTTTATAGATTTTCCTATTCTGCTTATTTCATATAAATGAGATCATATAGTATATAGTCCTCTGTTACTTGCTTCCTTCACTTAGAATAATGTTTTCATGGTTCATCCATGTGTTAGCATATATCAGTACTTCATTCCTTTTCATGGTCAAATAATATTCCATTGTCTGGATATACTACATTTTATTTATTCACCATTTATCCATTCTGTTTATCCATTCATCATTAGTTAAAGGGCATGTGGGTTGTTGCCACTTTGGGGCTCTTATAAAAATGCTGCTTTGAACACTCATGTACAAGTTTTTGTGTGGACATATGTTTTCATTTCTCTTGGACCCTCTATTATTAACTCCTTCTAAAATAGGGGTTAGCTAACTTTTCCAGCAAAAGGTCAGGAGGTAAATATTCTAGGCTTTATAAGACAGAAAATCTCTATAGAAATGACTTGACTATGCCATTGCAGTGCAAAAGTAGCCATAGACAATAAGCAAACATATAGGCATCACTGCATTCCAATAACGTATTTATGGACACTGAAATTTGAAATGTCATATATTATAATTTTCACATACCATGAAATAACATTTATCTTTTGATTTTTTTCCAACCATTTAAAAATGCAGGCATCATTCTCAGCTCACAAGCCATACAAAAACAAGTAGCAGGCCAGATTTGGCCCAGGGGCCATGTTTAGCCAACTCTTGCTCTATAACATATCATGTTTATTTCCTTCAAAGCATTTGTCACAAACCTCGTATGACTATTTGTTTAGTTATTTGCTCTACATTTCCTCCCACGAAAGTGCAAGCTTATCAGACGGTAGACAATCAACATTTGGTTGAATTAGTAAATGTACACTAAGTTGTCTCATTGATCCCCTAGCAATAGACATTTGAGTTGTTTTCAACTTTCTGAAGCTACAAAGGATGCTTCCAGAAATGATTCTGCCAATAGGTATAAATATTTTAAGCTTTAATGGATTTGACAAATGCTCCTTTTAAAAAAGTTGTATTAACAAACATATGAATGTGCCCATTTTCCCATACCTTATCCAACATTAGGTATTATCTAGTGGACAAACAAAGTAAGAATGAGATTTATGTGTGTAAAGTAGTATTAGTGATGGCATGGACTTTTTCTTAATTATTGGACCTTGATTTGTAAGAGTGCTCATGGATTTGTACATAAGGAAAATTAGCCCGTTTAACTGTCACATGTCAAACAAAAATAAGCTTTTGCAGTGATTTTACGTTTTTATTTTTGGACCTTTGGCTTTTTTTTAGAATGTCCTTTTTTTCCCCATACAAAAAGTTTACATTTTTTAAGTTGTCAAATTAATCAAATGTTTCCTTTATTGCTTGTAGTTTTCACATCATGCTTAGAAAGGTCTTTCTCATTCCAAGATTATAAAAATAATTCATCCCTGTTTTTTTGTAATAAACTTATGTTTTCTTTCTCTAAACATTTTATTCTTTGAATTATTGGTAATGACCAATAGGACCAGTGAGGCAGGGAATCAGCTTTAATTTGTTCTAAACAATGAAGTGGGTATCTGTATAAGCCCTATTTCCTCTGCTGATTTGAAACGCCAATTTTAGAAGATACTGAATTTCCAAAGACAATTGGTATATTTAGGGCGATATTCAAAATATTTAAAAACAGATACAATACAGAATACCCCCCCCCCCAGTCAATTGGAACAGGGCATGGACACATCATGGAAAAGGGCCCATGAAAAGGGACACAGGGTAGACACAGGTAACCAGCATGGCATGGGCTGCACCAGCTTCATTTCCAGACTTGGCTCTGGCTCCTCCACCTACCTATTGATTCCTGCTCTTTCACCTCTGAGAACAGGACCCCTGGGGCTGTGGTCCCAGAGGGCCTCATTAAATGCCTGACCCAAAAATGAAAACACCCACCCCTAGACTTTTGTTAAATTTCATCATAAATGGCCTGACATTTAAGTGACTTTTGCTCAAGGATTCTGTTACTTGCAGCTCAAAGCATCTCATCCAACACATGGGTTGTGTGTGTGCACGGGTGATCACGTGCATCTGCCACATTTATCAGCTTTTGGTATCACTATAATGACTGAAATTCTAGCTTTACAGGCTTTTAGGAGAGCAGAAAGGGTTCCTTATTTTGTAATGCTCTGGAATATTTGAATAGCGTCAAAATCAATGTGTTCCTTGAAGTATTCACCCATAAAACTCTCCAGGACCAGCACTTTGGTAATTTTCCTTCTCAATTTATCCCACTGTTTTTGCTCTTGTTGCTTTTACTAGGGTGCTGTCACTAGGCATCATTGACTGCCCATGTGACCATCTCAGTATCCATCCCCTCCAGAGGTGGAGCTGATACTGTGTGACCCAAAGCCCCCACCCTGAATCACATTGTTAGACTATCTGGAGTGACCCGGAGCTCCCTGACAAACAAAAACATTCCTATCAGGCATGACATTCCAAAGGCTTTAGAGATTACCTCCCAGAAGCTGAGGGCAAAGACCAGACCTCTCTTTGGGCAAGTTAAATTCTTCACTACACAGTTTCTACGTACCCTTTTATTTACATTTCTAAATCCGTACCTGCTTTGAATTAGAGGGAAAAGATATCAGACCTTGGTGCTCTCCTGTCTTTTGGCTCAGTTTTCTTTATACCTGGCAGCTAAAGCCCCTGGCATCTAGGACCAGGCTGGTACCTCCATGGCAGTAAATATATGTTGAATTCATGAAGTACGTATGCATGTGTGAATGAATGAATATTTTTATACTATTCATGGTGTGAGATTGTGGTCATTCTCTAGAAATATCATGGGTGAAATTTTTTTCTTTGTTTCAGGCTCTGTTCTTTCTGGTGGATTTCAGAGAGAGTGGTGATGCCATCTCTCTGGACAACAACCCTCTCGTTTCACAGAAAAGGAAGCTGACATCCAGAAAGGCTCCATTGCCTGCGCACTAATGAGACCGAACTCAGGTTTCCCAACTTCCAAAACTTCTCTAAGCCAGATGCTTTAGTGTCTCTTTTCCTTACAAAAATTATAATAAAACTCTTTATTTTGAATTAGTGTGTTACTAAACAGCAAAATTCTCTCATTTGGGACATATTGCAGTTGTCCAGCCTGCCTTGTGCTGTTGGGATCAATCCGTCAGTTCCAGGGCTGGAATAGAATGAGAACCAGACACTGATTCCACTTCTGAACAATTGCGAATTCATCGTGTTTGGATTGTCCAGATGAATCCCTCAAATGGTCCATAGTATTATGGTTTTAAAAGAAGATTTCCTAGTTGGGTCAGTAGCCAAGCTCCTGGCAAGAGTCACGTTCTTCAAAAGTACTTTTTAGATATATTTACTTTGCACCACACAAATCGGACTACAAGCGTGCTCAACCCCCAGACATCGCATACTGTACCCATTAAGTGTGAATTTACCCATCCCCTCCTCCCCGCTCCCACCCTCCCTATGCCTGATGAATGTTACTTTCATATGTGCACATAAGCATTGATCAATTAACACCAATTTGATAGTGAGTACATGTGGTGCTTGTTTTTCCATTCTTATGATACTTTACTTTGAAGAATGGGCTCCAGCTCCATCCAGATAATACAATGGGTGTTAGTTCACCATTGTTTCTTGTGGCTGAGTAGTATTCCATGGTATACATGTACCCCATTTTATTAATCCACTCATGTATTGATGAGCACTTGGGTTGTTTCCACATCTTTGCAATTGTGAATTGTGCTGTTCTGAACATCTGAGTGCAGATGTCTTTTTTATAGAATGTCTTCTTTTCCTTTGGGTAGATGCCCATTAAAATAATAAGTAAAAAAGTACTTTCTAGAGGTAATGCTTGACCTGATAATTAAGATTATAGTGAAAAGCCAGTAGACAGCAAGTCCAGGAGCCCAGAATGAGAGTCATTAACACGATGTATCTTATATGGTGGCATTTCTCAACAGCCATCAATGCCCCCCAAGGTTCCTGCCACATTTCTGACCCAAGAATCACTGCAAGATTAACAATTACTCAGCACTTACTATGTGCCAGACAATGTTCTAAGTGCCTTATAGATATTAAACCATTTATTCCTCGCAATATAAGGCAATATTCTTGTCATCACACCTGCTGGGGGAAACTGAAGGACAGAAAGGTTAAGTAACTTGCCCACGTTTGCCCAGCTGGTAAGTGGTTCTAGATCCAAATGCCAGCAGTTTAGCTTGACTTTGATTTATTGCCTCTCTCTTCCCCACTCTGCCCACAGTCATGATCATAATACCAGTTAGATGAAATTAAAATAAACATTAAGGATGTATTAGTTTCCTATCACTATGTAACAAATGTAGCAGGTTAACACAACACAAATTTATCATCCGGCAGCTTCTGTGGGGCAGGAGTCTAGATGTGGTTTAGCTTGGGTTCTCCTCAAGGGCTCACCAGGTGGAAATTGAGTCGCAGCCAACGCTGCACTGTCATCCGAGGCTTGGGTCCTCTTCCACGCTCACTAATCATTGGCAGAATTCAGTTCCTTGTGGTTGTAGGTCTGAGACCCTAGAGGCTCCAGAGGCCACTGTTCTCTGCCGTGTGGCCCTTTCCACAATGTGGCAGGTGCTTCTTCAAGGCCGACAGAAGAGCACCTCTGCTGCTGTGCATCTCTCTGCCTTCTCCATCTCTAACTCCCAGGCTCTCTTTTAAAGGGCTCACCTGATTAGGCCAGGCCCACCACCCTGGATGATTGCTCTTTCGATTAACTTAAAGTCAGCTGATTAGAGACCTTCATTACCTTTGCAAAATCGCTTCACCTCTGCCACGTACCTAACCACCCACACTCAAAGGGGAGGAGATTATCTAGGACACATACACCGTGCTAGGGGGTGGGGCATCTTGAGGGCCACCCTAGAATTCTGCTGGCCACAAAAAATAACTTTGAAGTGAAAGTATCACAAAAGGGTAGGACAAGGGGAGCAAGAGAAGGATAGAGGAGCAACCCCTACATGTAGGTCTCTTTGTTGAGCAGCAGCTGGTAGAAGCTGTTCCTTCCTCAGCCGTACCACCTTCCTGTGCCTACCAGCCAGTCACCATCAGTACACCCAGGAGTGCCACATGCTGGCTTGTCTTGTTTTAGAAAGCCTTTGCACCCCCCCATCCTTATGCTCTGCCTCAATTGTGCCACAAGTGACTCCATCCCAAGTCACATGGCCTTCCCAATCGAGGCCATCAGGGCTGGGGTGCCCTTGGAGGTATGGGTGTCATTGACAGGGCGTTAAGGGCAGTAAGGGATGGTATTAGCTGTGACATCACCAAAAGGAAGCTAAGAATAAAAGAAAGAGGACATGTGCCAGTTTAGGCCATCTCAGCCCTTTCTGAGACATTCTCAAGTGTCTCCAATGGGAGCTTCAGCCTCTAATGGACAACTTACTATCAAGTAATCTCTTAATCAAATGGTCCTTCTCTTGCAAATTCCCTGGACCCCTCCCACTACTGCTCACACCCCTTTGGCAGTATTTGCCAGATGTCACTCCTACAGATCTGGCGGTAAGAAGAAAGTGAGCTGCAGCTGAAGCGGCAAACAGCTCCTTCCCTGTCTTGTGACAAAGTTGTCAGTTAAGCTCTCCCAGCAATGAACAGCCATTCAGCAGCTCTGGAGCCAAGGGCTGTGGGAGAGCAGTTTGTTTGTTTTTTTAAGAGAGAGAGGGTCCTTTCAGTTATTTGATAAGACCAGAAGAGCTAAAAATAAAGCCAGGGAGATAACACCAGAACAGCAGTCAGATCTCTTTTGTGTTAAAAAAAAAAAAAAAAATGCCCCCACCCATGAAGGGCCCTGAACGAGAGTGTAGGTAGAGATTCAAGCGATTTAGGGCCAGGGGTGGCATCACTGACCTCTGCATTCACTCCTTCCCGTCCCCCTGTATCCAGGCCAGCACTGTGCTCATGGAATCTGAATAAATATCTAATTTCCATCCAGAGTTTCCACTGCACTTTGTTCTACACAGTAGTTTCGCCTTTGGGGGAGAGGGGGAGCTTAGGAATTCTTTCATTCATTCACTCTTTCATCCATTCAACCAATATGTGTTTAATGCTGGGAAAAGGATTATTTCTATTCTGGGGACACTAACAATAGACAACGTTTCTTCCTTTATTATGGTACGTAAAACAGATAGCAAACAAATAATTATATAATGTAATATAATATATGTGACAGGGTAGTGATAAGTGCTATGAAGTTTTCTTATGAGAATATGATGAAAGCAGTGGTTCTTTTCTCAAAAACATAAAGTCAGATTCAAGGTTCAGTGTTGCCTATAATTTCCAGGAGGTCATACATCTTCTGAATCTCATGCACAGAGCTACTACTCCAGCAGTGGCTCTCAAATATCTTTAAAGTCTGATTTAGGAGGGCTGCTATAAGGTCTGAGAGTCTTTATGTTTCAAAGTTCCCCTGGTGATTCTGCCACTTGGATGGAGTTAAGAATCATTGTTTCAAAGGATCTGATTTCAATCCACGTTATGAAAAAAGCATATACAAATGACAACTTACAGAAGGCCCGCTGGGAAAGACATGCATACCTGCAAGACACCTAGCCTGAGGTCTGAACTTAGCTCTTCAGGATTTAAAGACCAGTGCCTGGGCTAGAAGGTTTTCCAGGCTGGGACACTAAAGTCCCGTGTGCCACTGAGGCCATCCTTATTTGCCTAGGCCAATCCTTTAATGCAGCACACACATCCCCACCCCTTTTTTAAACACATACCTCCTTTGGATCAAAATTAAAATCTCATCTCTCTCTGGATATTCTAAACTAAAGTCCTTGGTGGAGTGTAATCCCCCAGAAAGAAATGCTGTATTTTCAGTGTAACATCATAAACCAAGACTTCATTTAGCCCTATTTTAAAAAATTAATATTATGAAAGTATCACAATGACGATTACATAGTAATGTCCAACATGCTTTTCTCATATATGCCATACAGTTCCTGTCCTTTCTTGTCCCTCCTTGCCCCTTTTCTGATACCCTTCCCTAAATGCAAGGCTCTACAGCTTATGACAAGGTCATGCATTTCTCTGTTCTCACTATATGATTTCTAGGTAGGAGAATAAATAGATAGGCAAAGAAAGGGAAAATTTGAACAGCCGGGAGTCTTATGTAAAGATGCAAACATTGGCTTTCATTCCTTGATGAAGCCCTATTAGAATGCCAGTACAGGGATTTTTAAAGTCACAGACCCACACGAATGGAGAAATGGGAGAATAGAAAACAGCAACAAAATGTGAAACCTGAAAAGCAACTAGAGAAGGAGTAATTTACTTAGCAGGCACAAGAAAATGGAGAGGAAATTGAATCCTAAGCCAACAGTGCAGAATGTGGGAAACCAAGCCGATCTGTAAGCCAGAATCCCCATGTGGCTCCAGAGCTGGCAGCACCAGGCGCTTCTGGAAGTGGAGGTGAGGGTGTGGGGTACTAAAATTAGGAGAATTGGTTAAGGTCTGCTGACGAGGCAGTCACATCTCCATATTCCTTGCCCAAGTCCAGGTGGCCAGGTTCTCCTCCACTGTGGACAAAGATGGGACAGAACAACACTCAGGTCCTCTGGCCTGGGAGAGGCAGGCACTGCAGAGGACAGGGACATCGAAGTCCCCAGGAGCCATCTCCCCCACGCCCAGAAATCTGCCAGCCAGACCTTCACCCTTTAGGCAGGAGCTCAGTAGTCTCCTTTGATGATCTGAGCAGCCGCACAGGGAAGACCTGAAGATACTGCCATGCACTTTCCACAAGAGAAAGATCAAACACACCAAGATGAAGTTTGCAGTTGGTAAGTTCACTTACAGCCCTGAGTTCTTAATAAGATTCTTTGTCCCCAGGACTTAAGTATAAACGACACCCCTCTCTCTTATAAAGGGAATAACAGTAACCCTGCAGCATAGGGTTGGTGTAAGGATTAAGTGAAATGGTCCTTGTGAAGTGCTTAAAATAGTGCCCGGCACACCGTAGGAGTTATGTAAGTGTTTGCTATAGATGGATAAGTAGACAAACACAGGATTACCACACAGCTAAAGAAGTCCTCTAATATGAAAAATAGAGACAAAAACAAACAGAAAATAAAGTTGTTTAAAGAGTCTGCTACTTAGAACAAGAACCAACACCCCCTCTATCCATCATTTATACAAACATAGCTATATAAAATGTATTTATATGGAAATACATATATGTAATATATTATATTAAAATGTATATTTTTATGTATATACACATACACATATATACAAAGAGTTCTTAGAAATGGAAAATACTAGAGAAAATATGAAAAACTTAATAGAAACTTGGAAGTTAAAATTTAGGATATCTCCCAGAAAAGAAAGCAAAAGGTAAAAAAGGTAAAAAATTGGATGGAAAAGAGAAGACAATTAAATCAGTCCAGGAGTTCTGACAACTGAGCATAGAAACTCCAGAAAGTAAGAGAAAGAAAAACATAGAGGAGAAGAAATCAAAGAAATAATTCAATAAAATTCCCCAGACCTGAGATATTTTCTGGACTGGAAACGCTGTGAGTGTCCAAATGGACCCAGATGGAGGTACATGACTGGAAAATTCAAAACACTGGATTCAAGTGGATCCTGCCATTTCCAAGGAGAATAAGAAAATTAAGTGTGAAATAATCAAGAATCAGGATGGCAGGAGATTGCTGAGGAGCAATACAGGAAGCAAGAAGGCAACAGAGCAAGGTCTTCACAGTTCTGGGGGAAAATTGTTTCCAAGCTAGAACAATCTCCAGCCAAACAGCCTATCAAGACATTCTCACACAGTTGAAGTCTGAAAAATGTATTTCCCATACACTATTTTCCAAAAGCTACTAGGGGATGTGCTCCACCAAAATGAGAGAGTAAACCTAGAGGAAGACAAATCTGAGATTCAGGAAACCAGAGAGCCACCTCAAAAGGTGGGGGGTAGGGGATCCCCCCAATGATGGGAACAGGAGATGCCAGGAGGAATGGTGAGTACCAGTGGTAAAGAAGAGCCAGGCCACACTGGAGTGTGCCAGAAGGCTCTGGAAGATGTTTCTTTATGAAGAGTAAATCACTAGAAAAACTGATGCATACAATTCTCTTGAGAGCAGACAGTCAACTGGCCAAGAATTTGGGGTTGAATTAGTGAAACCCAGAAAACACACAAATGAGAAAATAAGATAACTATTCTAGTGAAAACAAAAAGTACAGGAAAGTAAAAGTAATCACAATCTAGCACGTGGCTCAGCTATAGGTAGCCTTCACCTAACCATAATAATGCAAAGAATAAATATAGTTCACCCTCCACATCTGTGGATTCAACAAACTGTGGATCCAAAATATCCAGGAAAAAAAAACAATAGAAAATAACAATACAACAATAAAAAATACATGTAAAAAAAGATATCATATAACTATTTAATATGTACACAGCATCTACATTATATCAGGTACCATAAATAATCTAGAGGTGAGTTAAAGCATATGGGAGGATGTGTAGGTTATATTCAAATATTAATACTACCCCATTTGATGTCAGGGACTTAAGCTGCCTCTGATTTTGGAATTCTCAGGGGTCCTGGAACCAATCCTCCCCAACCCCCAAATAAACACCAAGGGATGACTGTATTGATTTGATCCAAGTGACAGTTTTAGTGGGCTGGGAAGCAGGGGTTGGAAAGGAAGCAGTGTGTGTTGGGAATGGCCGGGGACAAGAGAGCTGAGCGCTGTCGTCCACAATAGCAAGTCATAGGTCATGGCTAAAGCAGAAAAAGCAAAAGGGACAATTTGGGGATGCTATCTAGAGACACACATGTAAATACCAAAATAATCAGCTGAGAGGATAAAAGTGGTTTCTTCTGGGAAGAGAGAAATTAGGCTGGTAAACAATGGACTGCTGTTTTGTTAACGACAAAACTAGAAACATTTGTTTTTATAAAAAAATATGTTGTGTATGTACAATTTTGAATAAAAATAGAAACTGAAAAAAGTTTGTTTTCTTTCTTTCTTTTTTTTTTTTTTTTTTGAGACAGAGTCTCACTCTGTTACCCTTGTTAGAGTACAGTGGCATCATTAAAGCTCACCACAGCCTCAAACTCCTGGGCTCAAGCAATCCTCCTGCCCCAGACTACTCCCTAGTAGCTGGGACTACAGGTGCACACCACCACGCCTGGCCAATTTTTCTATTTTGTTTTAGAGATGGGCCTCGCTCTTGCTTAGGCTGGTCTCCAACTCCTTACCTCAAACAATCCTCCCGCCTCAGCCTCCCAGAGTACTAGGATTACAAGTATGAGCCACCCATCCAGCCTGAAATAAGAGTTTTAAAAGTATCAAATAGGTAGTAACTGTTTCTTTACCTTTTACACACAGGTGGAGTAGGTCCAGGTGATCTGGAAACACCCAGATCAGCTCTTTGTGGCTGTTGTTGCTGTCATTTGGTTTATTTTTTTCACTTGCATATACTAAAGGCCAAATCCTATGTGTGACCTTTCAGGCCTGACCTCAGGCAATTACAGAGGCTTTTCCTGGCAGGCCTTATGGGGAAGAGCTGCCCTCCCCACTGCAGACGTGGGGCACAGGCTGGAGGAGTGCAGTCAAGGACGCAGCCCGAGGGGTGAGTACCCGCCAAGGGACTACTCTTCTTTTAAATGACCGAGATGTTTTCACCATCCTGTTTCTACCTTGTCTTTCTCCTCCTATTGAGTTCGGCCCCTCGGATATCCCTGTGTCAGACAAAGATGTGCCCCTGGGACTTGCAAAGGGTGCACGTTTTGCTCTACCCCTTCCTTTCAGGGGCCTTCAGCGTCCACATCCAGAAAATGATGGGACTGGCCTAGCTCTTGTAGAAGGGTTTTTTTGTTGCACCTGGAGAGTCACTAATACAGCTCCTCCCCGAACTCCTGCAGCATTTACAGCACCTGTACCCAGCAATTTAGCACTTGTTACATCCTCTCCCAAAAGATTACTTCTGTTTTTGTTTTGCTTTGGGGTGTGTGTGTGTGTGTGTGTGTGTGTGTGTGTGTGTGTGCGCGCGCGCGCGTGTGAGATTTAGGCTTATTTCCTCCAAATAGATAAAAATTTCGCTGAGCGCGGTGGCCCACCCCATCCCATACCTCCCGTGCTCCACAGCACCTGCTGCACGTTCAGGCTGTGATCAGGAAAAACTCCATAAAGGAATAATGATGTAGGAGTTTTCTCTGGGATAGGGAAAGAGTAGCTACTAAGTCTTGGTTTTGTTCACTGCTGTACCTCCAGCATCAAGAATAGTGCCAGGCACATAGTAAGAGCTCAAAGAAATATTTGTTGGATGAGTGAGTGAATGTACCCAGAAGGAAGGCTAGGCTGGGCGCGGTGGCTCACGCCTGTAATCCTAGCACTCTGGGAGGCTGAGGCGGGTGGATCGTTTGAGCTCAGGAGTTCGAGACCAGCCTGAGCAAGAGCAAGACCCCGTCTCTACTAAAAATAGAAAGAAATTATCTGGCCAACTAAAAATATATATAGAAAAAATTAGCTGGGCATGGTGGCGCATGCCTGTAGTCCCAGCTACTCGGGAGGCTGAGGCAGGAGGATCGCTTAAGCCCAGGAGTTTGAGGTTGCTGTGAGCTAGGCTGACGCCACGGCACTCACTCTGGCCAGGGCAACAGAGCGAGACTCTGTCTCAAAAAAAAAAAAAGGCTAGAATGGGATTGGGTGGCTTCAAATAGAGAAGCATTTTGGAGCCTGTAGAAAAAGCTGTTGTTGCCTCCCAGTTAATGACTAGAGGTAGGAGTGGGGAGGGATCCCAAACCCTCCACTTTCTTCTCATTAAGGTTCCCAAGGGCAGAGTGTAAACAGTGAGACCTCGCCAGAGAATGGGTTGGCTAAACATTGAAAGCCTTACACTAGGCATCACCAACTATTTCCTGTCTAAGAACTCTTTTCTTAAAGAAATATAGCAGAGGTAAGCACACGGTGCATGAACAAGGACTCTACTGCAGCATTATTTGTAACAGAGAAAAACTGAAAACAACCTAAATGTTTAATAATAAGGGACTGGTCACAGGGAAAGGTTTACTATGTGTTGCTCAATGAATACCATAAGACAAAATGATATATGCCTTTCTTTTGTGATATACATTAAAGCGTGTGCACATACACATTTATGTAGATACCTACATACACGCTTACCTGTATGCATAGAAAACTACTGGAAAGATAACATATGAATGAGTATAGTATGAGAGAATTAAAGTCTGGGTTTTGTTTTTTGCTTCTGTGTTTTTCCCTATTTTTAAAGTTTGCCTTGCTTTTTTATTTAGGGAAAAATATATTTTATTCCTTTAAATGACATCATAGGGTACCACTGTGTCCAAGTTTATATAGACCATTGGTGAATATACCTAATGCATGTTAATAAATACTCAGACAGCAAGAGATCACTACCCCCCATTTTGAGATAAGTGGAGATTTATTCTGGGCATACTTAATAGCTGAGGAAGTGTGATTCTGAATGACGTGCCAACTAACTTTAAAGTGTGTAAGTAGCACACCAGGGGACACAGATGTTAAAGGTGACGGGTAAGAAAGCTGAGCCTGTTTTAATGGTGGGGGGTGCTGGTCTGGGAGGGGGCACTCAGGCAGGGAGAAGAAGAGGAGCAAACAGAAGACGAAGGCCAAGTGGAGTCAGACACATCATTAAACTTTTACCGTGCATGCCCCGCTCCGTGACAGGTGCTCTGAGAGACATTAGAGGCGCAAAAGACTAGTTTATAGTCTAATTAGAAAGACAAGCCTAATACTTATAAAGCCATTAAAGACAACGGCTAGACTGCATTGTTTATAATTAGCGCTAAATAGGGAGATCCGGATGAGTGCTCTGATCATAGTCTGGATTTTAAATATTTAAAGATGCTTTGGGTATATACAGATGTATTTTTTAAACAGAATTTCATTAACAGTTCCAATCGGCTAAAAATAAGCAAGGGTGGAACATTGGAATAAGGTGACAAATTTTGGTGTGTGTGTGATTTTATACATAACCTCTTAGTAAGGATGTTCCAGGAGATTAGCATCTCGCCAGGAAAGGTTGTGTGAGTGCTTCATCTGTAAGATCAGCAGACGGGAGTGCTGAGGCCTCTTTTCTCCCAGGAAAGGCTTGATGGGCAGGGAAGATCTATACAGTCTCGGGCCTCAGGGTGCAGAGGCTGTTAATGGATTTACTGGGGGCAGGAGGGAGGGAACATGGAGTTTTAAGGAGCTTGGATGTGATGGGCATTGACACATGATGCACAAGTGTAAGGCTGGAAGCTGCTGCACATTCCGGGGCCCGTGGGCCTGAGTGTGGGTGTGGCAATGAGCTTGGGCTGCCCCAGCCTTTCTCCTGGCTTCTAGACTTTCCATATCCTAAATCTGACCCAGCAATAAAACTGCCACTTATTCAAGAACCAGAGAGTATAAGATTGGGATTTTTTTCCCCTGATTCCAAAGTAATACCTGTTCATGAGATAATTTAGCAAATACAGAGTCAGAGGAGGACATAAAAGTTACCTGTAACTTTCCTTCTGCTAGGGTTGCCAAATTTTGTAAAGAAAAATAGAAATGCAATATCCGGAAGATAGATACATACTAGAAATTTATTCATTGTTCATCTGTGATTCAAACTTAATTGGGCACCCTGTACATTACCTGGCAACCCCACCTTTAGCGGTAATCACAGAGATGGCTCCACTTGCCATTTCTGAATCTCCTTTGGGCGTGGCACTCTTCCTTTACCACACTGGAGTCTGTGCCTCAAACCAAATTTATCTGAACCCCCCCAGAAGTTCTGGGGTTTTTAATGCCACTGCCTCTCTTAGAAGAAGCCCCGCCTCCCACCCAGCCTCCCACGGTTTCCGGCAGCATCTCCCCTGTCCTAGGAGGGCTGGCTTTGCCCTGGGCACTGCCCCTCTGCGGGCACCGAGAGAGTGGGTTGGGGTGTCTGCAGCAGGCCCCCATTTCCAGGCCCACCCAGTGTGTGATGCCGCCTGGTGCCAGCTGAGTCAACACCATCACCCTGGGAAGAGGCTGAGTCCCTTGCCCCTGAGCCAGACGCCTGACCCAGTTCACTCCCACTAGGCCACAGCCAGCCTCCAACTTGTGGTCAGACTGGTTCCCGATTCAGCAACTTTTAGCGTGACCAGCGCCCACGCTGCCAAAGAGGAAACAGACCCAGCCTGCCTTTGGCCCTACATGCACTGTATCTGGTCCCCAAGCTGGTCCTGGGCCTGGGCTCCTGCGGCTCCGTCCCTTTGGAACACGTTTCTGGTCTCCCTCCTGCCTCAGGCTCCATAAATCTCCTCTTCAAGCCAAGGCAGCCTTCCTCGGCCTCCGTCTTCCCACGCCCATGGCGCTCCTGCCAGCTCCCTCGGGTGTGCGGGGCCCTCGAAGCCCTGCTCAGAAAAGGGGCTGTCCAGGGTTCATGGCCTGTCCAGTGGTGGGGTGGGATGGAAATTGGGGAAGGGGGACAAAAAGTGGAGAGATACCACCAGGGTTATTTTCTCCTTTCTCTTTCCGTCTAGATGAGGCAAAAATCTATTTATTTTGCTTTTAAACAAAGAGTATTTTGGGTACTCCAATGCCTTGCCACCTCCCTGCCTATCCTTTGTCTATATTTCACATATCACCATTTGTTGTGCATCTCTCATATATTGGACAAATTGGTTTTTTGTTTTGTTTTCAATAACTGGCTGTGCTTCAGGGAAATTTATTTCAGAATATAATTTCCTTTTAGCAACTCTAGAAAAGACAGACAAACATGGCTGAAAACCCAGCTAATCAATAAGGCGAGGAAAAAACTCCCACCTGGGGTCATTCCTACAGCCGCTCCTGCCAATTCTGCATTCAAGATATTGACACATACAAGTGCTTAGTAAACCAGAGCCCTTCTCCCACTGAATTAAGCAGGTGCTCGCTAAAATAATTACCTGATTTCACGGGAACATGCTATTGACCTCAATCCAAATTCAATTCTGTAGATACTGGGCATTCGAGGAACTATTCCTAAACGTAATCCTTTAATCCACCTTAATCTCCACCCCCACCTCCTTTGCCTGCTGAAATGGAAAAGTCAGTCGTTGTTGCTGTGCACCAGCCAAAGCTAAGCAGGAGGTACTCCAGCCTTCCCGGGGTGGGGGGGTAGCTACCCAGGAAAGGGTTAATTCAGAGAGGGGAGTTCAAAGTACCCCACAGTGTCAATCCATTTGCTCCTGATGCATTTAGAGTTCAGTACCACCACCAACAACAAAACTAAAATAAGCAAAAGAGTGAATAGTTTGATACAAATAGCTACTTCCTATGACACCTTTTATTTTTTCTTTGTTGTCTTTAAAAATTATAATAATGCACCTGCTCTTTGTTTTTAAAAAAAAACTCTCAAATCATGCAGGAGTATATAAGTAAAAAGTAACCATCGTTCTTCAATTGAAAACTAAAAACAAGCTGGGTGTGATGGCTCAAGCCTGTAAACCTAGCACTTTGGGAGGCCGAACGAGGCAGGATTGCTTGAGGCCAGGAGTTTGAGACCAGCTTGAGCAAGAGTGAGACCTCATCTTTACAAAAAAAAAAAAAGAAAGAAAGAAAGAAAAATTAGCCAGGTCTGGTGGCACATGTCTGTAGTCCTAGCTACTCAGGAGGCTGAGGAAGGCGGATCACTTGAGCCCAGGAGTTGGAGGTTGCAATGAGCTATGATGCACTCCAGGCTGGGTCAGAGTGAGACCCTGTCTCAAAAAAAAAAAAAAAAAAAAAAAGGAAAGAAAGAAAGAAAAGAAAAGAAAATGAAAAACAAAAGGACCATAAGTATAATTTGCAGGTATCCTTAGACCTGAGGTTTTCAAACCACAGCGGACTGACACCCTCATGCCCAGATATACCAATTGGAAAACAAGAACCAGGCCTTGGAACCTCACAGAGGAAAGTGAGCTGCATCCCTGATGCTTCTTCATTGATTTGTTGCTGTTTCCAAGTAGAAATAAATATTAGGTGTTTGAGGACATCTAAAGGAGGCAACGGTGAGGAGAGCTGAAGCTGCTACTCAGCACCAAGGCCAACTCCAAAGGACTTCATCGATGACACAAGACTGAGAAGCACTTGCCTCCTCCGCCCCCTCCTCCCTCTCCGCCTGCCCCCAGCACCCTCCCTACACAGATCCTTGACAGGACCCCCAGGGCCAGACACTACATTCTTGTCTTGGTCCTGATCTGCCACCTCCTGGCTGGGGACTGGGCACAGGTTATTTAACTTTTTGGACCTAAGCTGTGCTGTGTCAAGTAGAAAAGATAAATATTTTATATTCTTGAAGACAGAGGCTGTATGAAAAGAATGTATGCAGTGGCCCTTGAGAGAGAAGAGAGGGGACAGGGATCAGAATTCATAGAGGGACATGCTGACAGTGGTCCTCTCCGTAAAATGCCGCCCTACGGGAGGGAGTCCCGACACCCCAGGCCCTTCACAAGCCCGTTGTCCACTGCCAGGAGGGTGGATCTCTGCTTCACACAAGGAATATGTGAGCTTCTTATAGCTCCTCTCTCAGGACACGCAGTTGTATACCTGCATCCCGATTTGGGACCTGCTCAAAAAGTCAGCCAACCCAGCAGCAGAGGGCTACATTTCTGGGTGCTGCCAACAGGCTGGAGTCTGGCAGCTGCTGCATGGGCTAGACAAGGCCTGCGTTTCCAGTTCACGCCAACTCCCACTCACACGACATCTGCACGTCCAACCTGCTTCTCTTAGATCATCTGTGTGGACCCAAAAGACCTTTGAGTTTGAGGCCACTGACTGTCCTACCCCATGCCAGGCACATGGGCCATCCCTGCTGGAATGAGAACAGGACTCTCACCAGGGGGCACAGCAAGCCTGTCTCCCCCAGTCTTCAGCCCCAGAAACCAGCACAGCGGTGTTCTGGAAGCTCCAGGCCTGGGGCAGGAGCCTCTGTCTGGGCCACCTGTTCCCCAGCCTCCCCGTCCCCTCTCCCAGCAGATACCACAATTAATCCCTGGATTGACCTTCCATCGGGAAGCTGCGGTTGGGCTGCGTTTCCATCAGTGCCTCCTCCCGTCTGCTCTGGGAGGGCAGCCGGGAGCCTGTTGCTTGTGGGCTCTCACAGACCAGCTGAAGCTCGAGCCCTTTCGAGCACCCTTTTCTCCAGGTTGTCTTTTCCCCTCCTCTGGGTTCTTCCCTCACTCCTCCCCCTGCTTCCCCAATTCTGACTTATTTTATTTTTTAGACAGGGTCTCACTCTGTCAACCCTGGTAGAGTGCAGTGGCATCATCATAGCTCACTGCAACCTCAAACTCCTGGGCTCAAGTGATCCTCCTGCCTCAGCCTCCCGAGTAGCTGGGACTACAGGCAGACGCTGCCACATCCAGCTAATTTTTCTATTTTTAGTAGAGACGGGGTCTCGCTCTTGCTCAGGCTGGTCTTGAACTCCTGACCTCAAGCGATGCTCCCGCCTCGGCCTCCCAGAGTGCTAGGATTACAGGCGTGAGCCACTGCACGTGGCCCCCCAATTCCTACATTTATTGAAGGCTGGAGCGGTATCATTTGAGTGACTCTGAGGACCACCCACCTCACTCCTCTTGGAAGGCCACAGCTGTGTGGCTATGACTGAGAGCAGGTCAAACTCTTAAGTGTCCCAGGAGGAGGCTTGGTGGTTCTCAAACTTGAGTGGGCATCAGAACCAACTGGAGGCTTATTAAAACACAGCCCCCCCGAACCCCCACCCCCCAGCTTTTGGTGCAGTAGGGATGGGGTGAGGTCTGACGATTTGCATTTCTCACAAGCTCCAAAGGCAGACTGGGGCTGCTGGTCCAGGGAACACACTTTGAGAATCACGAATCTCAGGTCCTCCAGAGAAACTCGAGGCTGAAAGAGTCTTCATCAGACACCCCTCCCCCCAACCTTCTGGTACAGAGGGCTTCTCTGCAGGAAATTAGGGTCCTTGGCACCTCCAGGTTCAGCCGTGAGGAAGATTCTGGGCTCCGCTCACCCTCCCTCTCCCTCTCTGCCTCCTGTTTTCTCTCCTGCCCCTCACGGTCCTTCTCTCCCCGCTATGGCTCCGTGTCTGTGTCTCGGGTCCTCGCCACACACGCGTCCCCAGTGATGAGCTGGCACTGGATTCGCAGAGTGTGCTCGCAGCCATCTGGAGTCGCTGGGCCACCCTGACTGGCATATGCTAAAATACAGGCGGCAGAAAGACTCTGGGCAAAGACACCAATTTGTTAATTTAATTGAGTCACAAACAAGCAGGAAGCCAACAGGGTTTGTAGGAAACCTATTAGGTGTTCTCGTGATCAGCCGCCGGGCTGGGTCCTGAGCTGAGGCTGGCCTCTGCTGGCAACTGCAGGAGGGGACATGGCCTGTCCCGCCTCAGGGCTGCCCCACTGTGCAGGGGGGCAGAGATGTTCTGGGGGGCTTGCCTGGTGCAGTGGATGCCATTAGCGACCCCCTCTCCCGCATCCCCCAGAGCCCCTTTCCTGGGCTGGTATGCCATTCCCACCCTGCGTCTCCAGACTTGCCCTTGGGTGAAGGAACACCACCTGCCCCTGCTCCTCCCCTGCTTGGGATCAGCCCAAAGCCAAGGACTGACTGACTGGCTTGGAACCTAAAAGCCAGGCCCCTTACAAAATGTTTGCCTGAGATGAAGGACTCTCATTGCTAAAACTAGGACAGGGCCAGGCAAACCATGACACTTGGTCATGCTACCACTTTCTCATGGTGGTGCTAACGTTGCCACGCAATCTGTGCTCTAAAGCTCCTGACAGGATCACATTCCCACTTCCCACAGCCTGGCTGAGCTCCTTCCTGGCCTGTCCTGCTTCCTCTGCTCCTGGGCACACTCACCTGTCAGTCGTGTGTGCTGAATCCTTGCCTCAGGCTCTGCTTCTGGTTAGCCCAGCCTAAGGCCCCGTGGCCCACACCACCCTCCCTGCCTATGTAAACAAACTACAAATGAGGGGGATTCTTCAGCACTTCTAATGGTTCTGAGGATAAGGAACATTCAAGGGCAACAGGAATAGGAATAGGAATAGATATTTGTTGATTTCCAGGGGACTATGAGCTTCACTGTGATGCCCCCTAACTCCAGCTAGTCATCAAAGAATCTGTGCCTTTCTTGCACAGAAAGCTGAGGGCTTGAGGCCAGGAACAATCATCTTTCTCTACCTTTACATTTGGTACTTAATATGTGGTCAACGCTGCTCTAAGCACTTTGAAGGAAAGAAAAATGACATAGGCCTCCTGTGTAGCTGTGCTGATGAGACAGTTTCACACAACATCTTATAAGACCATGCGGATGAGTGCTGGGGCGTGCTGGGGGGTGAGGAGCTCAGAGGAGGGATTGCCAGCGTGGGCCGGGAAGCCTCTCAGACGAGCAGCTGTGGCTGGGCTCTGAATGGGCCAAGAGTCACAGGAGATGAAAAGGAGCTGGCAGAGGTGTCCAGGACACCACAGCCCAGGCAGGGAGGCACAGGGTGTGTTTGGGAGTCGGGGAGGGGTGTTTTCTAGAAGGAATGCTTGCATAAGGAAGGAGGGATGGGATCTGGGGACCTTGGGTCAGCGCCGAGGAGTTGGTGCTGGGTTCTGTGGACAGAAGAATGAGAATGGCTCCCTGAAAACTGGTCCTTTTGGAGAAAAAACAAGTTGGTTCAAACCTCCTCTGATGGCTGAGAGCATCACTTTCTTCCCTGACCAATGCAGGCTCCTGATTGGTCGGGTCTGTCACACAGGGAGAGGCAGCTAGACAGGCCTTGTCTGTTCCCTCAATGTGTGACCTCTCCCTGCTCCTGGGCAGGTCACCACAGAAAAGATGTAAGATCGTGCACAAAGAATCCTAAACAGGAGCCGGTCTCCCCTGCCCTCCTCTTTCTGGGTAACTCTGGTCTCTCACCTCCTCAGACCCGCATTCCTGCTGACTCCAGACTCTCCTCCTCCCCTGCCCCGTGACCATGGCTGCCAGCTACCCTGCAGGAGACAGACGGGCCACATGTACGCCAAAGAGGAGCCCTGGAGGCTGAGCCAGTGGCCAGCTGGGCCAGCTGTGAGGTCAGCTTGGATCCTCTAGCCCCCGCCGGGCTGTCCCAACCGACACCACATAGAGCAGAGACCAGCTTTCTCTGCCGAAGCCTGCCCAGATTGCAGAAACATGAGCTAATCAGCGCTGCACAGGACAGGGGACAGAGCAGGATGTTTGCAGTCAGTCTCCACTTTGGTCTGATTCCTGGCTCTGCCATTTAACAAGAGCAGCTTACTGTAGGAGAGTGTTCTCGAGGACCAGGCTTGTGCTGAGCACCTTGCCCGTGCAATCTCATGGAGCAGGTAGCACGGTTATCCCCATCTTTTCAATGGAGAGAGTGAGACACGGGGCGTTAAGTGATTTGCCAAGATCTACAGTTAGTAAGTGGTGAAACTCCATCATCCCCTAAGCCTGTCTGAGTTCAGAGTCCAGATTCCTAGCTGGTCCTATGAGCTGTGTGACCACACCAAGTCGTTCACCTCTCTAGACCTCCCTCTTCTCAACTGTGAAATGCAGACAAAAATATGGAACTGGTGGGGGTGATAGTTTATAAAGATGAAATGAGATGGCTCGTGTAAGCCCTGGGCACTGAGCAATTGCTCATGAAATGCTGGCTCCCTTTCCCCTGGTGTGATGTAGAAACCATGTCCCAGTCCCCTCCTGACAAACACTTGAAATCCTGAAACCTCACGTCCTAACTTATAAATAACAGTGCCGCACTCACCCACAAAAACGTTGCTTAGACTATAATGCACCAGAAACATATGTCAGAATAAAGATATTAGTAGAAAATAACAGTAATGATTAAACAAAAATTATTAATAAATAAAAAAAGGATTTTTATTTGTGATCACAGTAGCATCAGCTTGCAGGGAATGAGGCGCTGAGGAAGGACCGTGCTAGCCTTGACTGCAAGCTTGAGAAGCCCTCCGATGCTGCCTGCTGGTTTGGACAAGTGTTGCTGGCTGTTCTGACGCAGGGAGGTGAACTGGTCAAAGATGTGCATGCCAGCCTTGAACTTCATTCTCCGCATCTTTCTGTCCCCTGCAGAGTGGCTGGCAGGGTTTGCTCTGAGGATCCACTATCGCTCAGCATGGCCGTGAACAATCAGTGGTTCTCTCCATTCCTTATATTTAATACGCTGCTTCTGTTCCCAGAGAGCCCTGTAGCAAGTTCTCCACGAAAGCTCACCCGTGCTGGGCCTCATGTATATGATCTAGAGCACAACTGCATTGGTTGTTAAGTTGTCTCCTTACTAGACTTCATTATCGTTATGTGTTTGTTCATTTGTGGCTGGCTTTATAATAAGCTGTCCCTAATCTTTTCTATTCCAATATGCATTTTTTGGTCAGTTTTAAATGTGGTTCATGTCCACAGAAGTATGTCACACTCAATTGATCCATTTGTTGAGAGATCAAAGTTTCTCTTCTTTTTTGTTGGTTTTATAACAATATTTTCAGGTGCATTTATAAACGTTCAGCATCCTCACAATGACGCCATGGCTCAGTTGCACACCATATTTCTGAATTTAGGTCATCTTTTTTCACACTGAAAGTTTAGTAACAGTAGAGTAGATAAATAAAGTGTGGTTGATTCATAAGGCAGAACAGTATACAGGAATAGAACTGAACAAACTGTAGCTACACTCGACAACATAGATGAATCTCACGAGTGCAATGGTGAGTGAAAGGAAGTCGGTGCAGAAGGATATGTATAGTGGGGATTCAGTGATGCATTCTTGGGTGGGAAAGCCACAAGAAAGATGAGGAAGGATTACTGTGAGATCATAGGGACAGACCTGGAGCCTTTCGGGGTCAAGGTTTCATTTCTTGACCTTGAGGTGGTTACCCATCTGTTTGCTTTAGAATATTTTGTTAGGTCCCTACATTTATGTGCCTTTGACAATTAAAAGGTTGAAAAATAACCACTGCAGATACTGAATTGAGTAGGAATTTTGCAAAGGCAAAATTCTATTCCATTTGCCAGTTATAAGCTTCCTGATTTATCATTTATATTTCTGAGTTTGCCAGTTAAGCTTAACTGAAATTCATCCAACACCAGATAAATCTGAGGGTGAGGACTTCACAATCTGAAAACTGCCGAGTCGTGTTAGGTTTCGCTACACTACAGGCATTGCACTGGGTGGGTGTCTTAGTCATCCTATTGGAGAAACAGAACCATTCTATAGTCGTCCGTGTGGAAAAAGAGAACCAATAAGGTGTGAATATATATAGAAAGAGATGTATCATAAGGAATTGACTCACATGATTATGGAGGCTGGCAAGTCCAAAATCTGCAGTGGACCAGCAAGCTGCAGACGCAGAAGTGCTGATATTCCAAACTGCTATAGAATCGGGAAGGGCTAATGATGAAGGTGAAGTTCAAAGGCAGTCTGCTGAGAAATTCCCTCTTGCTGATGGAGGCCAGTCTTTTTGTTCTGTTCAACTGATTGGGTAAGGCCCACCCACATTAAGGAAGGCAATATACTTTACTCAAAGTCCACTGATTGAAATGTTAATTTCAAAACCACTCTCACAGAAACACCCAGAATAATGTTCAACAAATAGTTGGGCATTTCACTGCCAATTGTTCATGTGTCAACTTGGTTGGCTACCTACCTGATTTACAGCCTCAGGAATGGCTCACTCTGACCCCTACTCTGCACAGAGCACTTAAATACCTTGTTGCCCAGCTGGAGAACAGCAGAGGCAGGAGTTAAATCAAAGTCTGTGTGACATCAAATATTAGTAGTGAGAAAGCTTTTTTTTTTTTTTTTGGAATGAGGGCCAATTCAAGAAAAAATAAATACGTTTATGGGCTGCATATTTTCATTTCATTTCATTTTCATCCAAAATAAAAATCACTTAATTGAATCTCATGGGGGAAAATGTATTTTAAAATATAATTACCGAACTTAGTGATGCGAAATCGCCTCTTCTTTTAGTGACTAGAATGGTGTATCTGGGCATATTTGAGAGGAAGCAGCTTTCTAATATTTCACCCTGTCAGAGAAGCGAAGTGAGCTGAGTATTGCACATTCCTGCACTCTGGAACGTACCAGAAAGGTGGGTGAGGACTGGCAGGCTTAGCTTTCGGTGGGAGAGGACACGGCAGGACAGATCTGGTAAAGGAAACCCCAGGGCGCTGTCCAAGGCTTCAGAGGCTGATGGCTCTGGCTTTTTCTGTTGTCTAATCTCATGTCAAAACTTAAGGCGTGCCCGTCCCTAGAGGTAGAGTATTATTAGCACAGCACTTAACTTTAGCAACCTTGACCTGATGCTCTTTGGGGGCTACAAATGCAATGGTCTAAGACAGACACCAAGGAGAAGGAGGTGGGAAGGGTGCACAGAGGGTGAGTCACGGAGGAAGAGGGGAGAAAACACAAGCACGAGAGAGGCGTTTTCTGAGAAAGTGGGGAGATAGGAGCTGGGTAAGGAGGTCTGATTGTTAAAGAAAGGGGCTGTGATGGGATTCACGGGCCGGTGGAGTGGGGGGGGATCAGGGGGTTGAGGGGCAGGTTGCGGGTGTGCAGACTGGAAGAGTGTGCGCATTTTCCCTGCAGAAGGAGGAACACGGCGCCCACAGAGAGGAGGGCTGAGCAGTTTGGGGAGCACAGGGGTGTCAGAGAGCTGTGGCAGGTGGAGGTGCTAGGGATGGTCCTGCGGATATTGTGTTGCCATGGCAACGAGCGACCAGCCTGATGTGTACATGACTTTGTCTCCTTTTTTACAAGTTGTAAAGAGCATGAGCTTAGAGTAGGATCCCAAAATTAATTTGAAATTCAACTTAAAATAGGGTTACTACAACGTCATAGCAATATTAATGCCAATTTGTATTTATGTGACATGGTACTTACGTGATGTTGGTAAAAAAGAGGATATTATTTATCCTTTCTCATAATGTTGGAAGAGAATTAAATGTGATATTAAATAGGAAGTTCCAGGCACAGAGCTAGCTCCTTTCTTCCTGGTCTCATCTTGAGTGTTGGGAGCTCTGTGACTTTTCAGTGGTAGTCACTGTTTCATGTCTGTCATTTTCTCTCTCTGGTGGGATGGAAGCACCTTAAGGGCAGGGACTGGCTCACAGTGGGGGAGCAAAAGGGGAGGGGACTGGGAGTCAGACTGGGGGTGAGACCATGGCGCTACCACTCACTGACTGTGGCCTTGGGCACGACATTTACCAGTCAAAGCTCTGTTTCTTCTCCCCTGCACAGAGGGGTCTATGACACCTACGTTGCAGGGATGTTGTGAGCATTAGGAAGGATGCTCCAAGCCTGTCTCAGTAGCCCTAAACAAATGACTGTCCCTAAAGCAGCAAGGGGACAAAGCGCTCAGTCGATATTTGTGGAACTGGCTTCTCTGAAGCCGGGCCCCAGATGAGCTGGATTTGTAGTGCTTGCCAGTGAAAATGCTCAGACTGTGCAACTTGAGCGCCGAGCGTGTGAGTGGGGGGCTCGCACAGGAGCACAGCAGCACGGGGGCCACAGAGCCCAGGCACACACCCTCAGACCCCACCAGCTGCCCCAGGGACAGACGTGCATGTGTCCCTGAGTGGTCAGCAGAGTGGGGCTCATTCCCAGGACACAGCAGAGTCAGATCAGCCTCCTCAGACCTCCACTCCACGGACTCATTTGTCAGGGCAGACACCCGCTTCCTTCATCCCTTCTTCCCCTGACTTTGAAATGCCCAGATCTGGTGGAAAATTAAAACCCACTGTGTGAGATTCCCTAGAGATGAAAGAGAGTCTAGAGCAGAAGTTTAACGCTGGAATTAGTACTCACTGGGCACTGGCAGTGCCAGCCCTGGCTGAAGTCCTCTGATCCCAGGGCATGGGAGCCATACACCTCTAGCAGTGGCCAGAACATGAGAGTTCCACTTTTCGAGGAGAGAGGTTACAGGCCCTTGGGGGGCTCACGGGTGGTCTCCTCCTCTCCTGCTAACAGCCTCTGCATGTGCAGACATCTGGCTGTAGCCCTTGGGTTAGGCCTGACTGCAGGGCTGCAGTCCTGCCCAACATGAAGGGGTCTCACCAGGGATACTCGTGGCTGCTTTCAACAGCATGTCACCTCAAGGCCTACCCTTCTGCCTATCCAGAGCCTGACCCCAACACTCTATCTTGAGTGTGTGCCCAAGCCCTTAGGCCAATCCGAATACTTACCATCCCTTCAAAGGTGTTCAAGTCCTCCTCCTCCATGCAGCCTTCCCTGACCACTGCAACCTGGCTCATCAGCTTGTCTTCCGACCTCCACCTGCTCCTGGGGACATGCAGTTTAGGCTACCCTTATGCACACGTGTGCTGTTTGATTGTCTTCCACATGAAGGATTCTAGTCTCCTGAGCTAGTGAGGCCAGCCCATGGCTCTTTTCCTCTTTTCCCATCTCTGCTCAACACATGGCCACCAGCCCAGCCCCAGCCACTGTCCTCTGGGCCCTGGGCCTCTGCAAAGCCTTCTAAATGGCCTGCTATACCCACTCCCACTGTGGCACAATGCATGCACCAGCCAGAGGGCTCTCTTTGAAAAGCAGCACTGTGATCTCAAGTTTCACTCCCTGTCGCTCATCTGAAAAGCTGATGGTTTTGCAGTGCCCTCAGCATGGCTCACGAGCCCTGTATGATCTCATGACAGCCAGAGAAACCTAACAGTAGCCACTGGTTACTGTCAGTCGTCTCCCTAGAGTATAAGCCCGGTGAGGCTGGGACCGAGTCAGTTTCTTGGTTACCCCTCCCTGCCCAGGGCCTGGCATGTTGCTTTGAACATCAACGCATTTCTCTTGAATGACTGGGTGAGTGACTGAATAAATGATTGAATATGCCCCTGGGAGGCCTTGAGGTCGCTGGCAAACAGTGGTTGCATGTCATCTCTATCCTAGGTTGAGTTTTCTGGCAGCAGATGCCTGGCACGAGGGTTTGTGAGCATGTGACTTCTCAAGGAAAGGAGCCCAGGGGAAACCAGGAAGACAGCTGGGGGAAGCCAGGTGTGGCAGAAGAAAAATTATGTTTGGTCATTGCCCCGTTCCTGGCCCAGATATTCCTAAAACTCTTGGAATCTCCTTGAGTGACAGAAGCATCTTTTGTTATTTATAATGAGCCCCCTTCCACCATACCTGAGTTTATGCTGATGAGGTGATTCCTGGCAGGGCCCCTGGGTAGCTTCGGGATGAGGGCTGGTCAGCAGGGGAAACCAAGGGATCAGAGGGTCTGTGCTGAAATGTGGAAATACTTTTCTTTTTAAAAACAAATGATACCAGCTTATCTCAAAATAATGTCTCTCTCCCTTACTTGTGGGCTGCGATTTGTTTTTGAGCCATGGACAGTAGGATCAATGGGCCCCAGACCCACGAGTCCCGCCCTGGCAGTGCTGCCTGTGAGCAGTTCTCCCCACCCTAGCACCGCTGCGCTCTGGCTGGACGTCTGCGCCCGGCCAAACGGAAAGCGGAGATTTTGCTGAGAGCCAGCCTGAAAAGGATGAACCATCCACGTCCCGGGGCAGGAGGGTGGGACGGCAGTTATGCGGCAGGCCGACCAGGCCGTGAATGTCTCGCCTCAGCTGAGCCAGCCATTAGCAGTCACAGGGCTCGATTCCAGTTGCTGACTGCTCTCAGTTTTCTGCCTGTGACAAATCATTAAAGCCAGGCTCTGTCCCTGCTCCCTGCCACTTCATTTTAATATTAATTGCAGCCAAAGCAAATTAGAACAAATCTGCTGTTCCTGAAACACGCCGTGCATGACAGAGCCAAATGTAAGTGATTTTATTTCTACGCAAGTTATTTACGTGACTGCTCTCTTCTGTTGGTGCTGATAGAAAGACAACTGCCTTTGAAATAAGTGGATTCCTCACAGTCAAACAGCCAGGAGGTGGCTGCTGGGAGACTAATAGATCCCAAGATGATCCAGCTGTACCCAAGCTTTGGAGGGAAGAAAGAGGGGTTTCTTTGGGTTTGCTTTGTGGGTGCCCTCCCATCCAGAGCAATGGTCAAATGTGTATCCCAAAGTCCCATCCATCCTGTAGCATGTCAGATCAAGAGGAGAATTATCAGTCTCAGAGCTGCAGCTCCTCAACTGCTGCCCGAGGCAAGTGACTGGTATCAAAACAGACCCTTTGTCCTCACCACCTCCTTGGAATATGCAGAAGGATTGTGTCTGGGGAACTTGAACTGCCAAGCTTTGCTTGGGAGACCTTGAATGAAAATGTTGGCCACTTCTTGGTGACTGGGCATGCTGGCTTGAGCACATCCAAGAGGCAGACAAAGCATTTATTTAGGAAAACAGCAAAACAGGGTGACAATAAAAGAGGAAGAGAATTATTAAACTTTTGATATTTGATCCTCCCTTCAATGTGGAAAAATGTGAACATCAGTAGACTTTCTGCTGTATCATTGTAATTTAGACGTACGTGTGGGAGTGGGCTGAGCATCTTGTCGGGATGTAGGGCTTTAATGATCTTAAACACCCTCTCCCCCATGGAAAGGTGAAGAATGGGAGGGGGTAGGATGTTAGTGATTTGTGTAAGAATTTTACTCTCTGGGAGCCAGAGATAAGCCTGGGAGTTCTTTGTTTGGCAAAGCCAGATCTAGAGAGAAGTAGTTCAGAAGATGGCCCATTTTCCTGTGGGTACAAATGGTCCTTCCTGGGCCTAGGAATGTCCTGTGCAGTGCACCTGCAGGGCTTGTTAAAACACAGATTGCTGGGCCCCACCCTAGAGTGTCTGATTTAGTAGGGCCAATGTGGGGCCTAAGAACTTTCATTTCCAACAAGTCCCCAGTGATGCTAATATTGCAAGTGCAGGGACCACACTTTGGGAACCACTGGCCCAGAGCATGGTGTGACCCAAGCTGAGGGAGCTGACATGCAGTTCTGGAGGTGAGCAGGGAGTGTGCAACCTTCGGGCCACTAGGTCAACAGTGGTTGCCATAGCGGGAATCTGTGAAGTGTTGATGGTTTCAAGCAGCCAAGTGCTGTTAAATGTTTAATAACTGGCTCTCTGCAGAGAAAAAAAGCCCTGATTGTAGCTTTGCCAATTTCCGTGGTGTAAATACTCCCATCAATTACCCAAAAGATGCCACTGACCACTGAGAATAGATATGCATAATTAGCTCCTTCAGCATATCAGGGAGAGGAGGTTTACTGGAGAGGACTGGAGCGTGGGGTGTCTGCTGCAATGACTGATAGGGCTACCTACCACCAGGCAGAAGTCCTGAGCCTTCTTGCTAGAAGAATAAGAGAGAAAGTATGGGAGTAGAGTGGCCATAAGAAAACAACTGGTTTGTTCCTCTAAGAAAGAGGAGACTTACATCTGGCTGCCTGCCCTTCTCTTGTCTGCTGGCCAGGGACAAAAAGAATTATTATGTATGTTTTGTTTTTAAAAAAATTATATATGTATATGTAAATATTTTTCCTATTTTAATAATATTACATTTTACAAGACCCCCCAAAATAAGCATCACATATTATTCCACCATGCAGAAATAAACATTATTAAGATTTTGGTATATATTCTCTTTTTAAAAAAAGTAACACACAAACATTCATAATATTCACACAGGTTTTATGAAGTTGTCCTACATACACTGTTTTGTAACCCAATTCTTGCACATAATAGATCATGACGAGCATTTTCTCATGTAATTAAATGTTCTACAATACAATTTGTAATAAGCGAAGAGTATTCCCTTATGTAGATGTATCACCATTTATCTATTGAATCTCCTGTTCTTGGAAATCTCCTTTGTGTCCAACATTTTCTAATTACAAGCATGCTCTGCTGAACAGCCTTATATCTACACATTGCCTTCCGATGATTATTTCTTAGAATTCAGTTTTCTAATGGGAAACACTCAAGCAAAAGTGTGCATGTTTTTAAACTTTTGATTCATAGTGTCAAATTGCCTTCCAGAAAGACCATCACTGTTTATATTCCCATAAGTAGCATTTGCAAGCCCATTTAATCACTCTTTTATCAGCGCTGGTTTTTACAAGTTCTAAAAAGTCAAATGTATTAGTTAGTTGTTTTTTGTTATTGGTTTTTTTTTTTTGTTGTTGTTGTTGTTGTTTTTTACTTTTGTTTTTTGCCTGATAGTGAAACAGTGAAAGAGTTATGTCATGGGAGAGACTGACCGGCATTCGTGTTTGGGACAGGAAATCAATGAAGGTACCACCCCACTGAACTTCAGAGTTCCACTAAAATAGTTCAATATTTGGCTCCTAGGGAGATGGTCAAAATTGCAGCTGCTGCAGTGCGCTGCGCTTTCTACAGTGCATGGGTCCTGACTGAAGCTGGGAGAGTGGGCGGGGCCAGGGTCCCCAGCGGGGCTCTGGGAGGAGAGGGCCAAGGAGCCGCCACCAGGCAGAACCGTCTCTCTCGCAATAGAAGAGTGACATGTTGTGATCCCAATTCCTGAAAAGAACAAAGAATAGACAATAGCAGGAAGTGGGGGAGAAAGAGGACAAGCTATTAACAAGCAAATTAAGACCAGACAAGGGAGATGAATCAGAAGTGATCCAATAACCAGCCCTGGATTAAGTGCATCTGGCTTTCCCGGGGATTTCACAGTCATTTGCTTCAAACTGCTAATCTTTTCTGAGAGGTTCCCTTCAAGCCGTCTGGAAGGAATGAACAAATGGATGGCTTAGCCAAATGGTTATTCCTGCAGCGTTTCATGCATGGGCGCACGTATACATTGTCATGCCTCATTGATTCAGGATTTAAAGTGTGATTGTTTTACAGAATTACAGAATTTTAGAGTTAGAAGTGAGCTAATTCATTGGAAGGACATGAAAAAAAAGAAGAAATGACCTAAACAGTATTTAGTCCACCTGTCATTTTGCAGACAGGGAAACTGAGGCTCAGAGAAGTGATATGATTTTCCCTATTTTATACATCAAAATATTGGCAGAGCTGGGACTAGAACCCAGTCTCCAACTTTTACTCCAATACCATTTCTACTAACTCGCTGCCATTTGTTTAATATTTTCTAATCTTACTTAATGGTAAGTAACAGAAAGAATTAATATGGGTAACAAGACAAAAAAGTAGGAATTATTTAATTCCACTACTTTTCTTTTCCAGGTGGGATATTACATAGGCAGGCACATATGTATAGGAGGGTAAGGCAAATAACTCAGGTGTGTGTGATGTGGGACGAATGATAAAGCCACATTGTCTCATCTGTAGCATGGGGTCAATAATAGAACCTACCTCATAGATTGGGGTGAGGTAGCAGAGAGCTTGGCACATAATACTCAATACGTATTAGCCATTTTCCTGTTATTATTTAATATTTTTATTACCTGAGAGAATGCCAGTTGCTTCTGGGCAGAAAGTTGCCTTGCAGGGGACATTCCTTGCATGCAAATATCAATAGTCACAAAGGTACCAATTGCCTTGGGAAAAGGCATACAATAAGATCTTTCGTGGCTGAGTCAGTCTGCCGCCTCCTACTTCCTGGCGTGCTAGTTGGTGGCTAGGGAGGAGGAGGCCAGTCTGCATAGGAGTCGAGGGGATTGAGCAGGAGGAAAGGGAGAAACTGGTGACCCACCCCATCGCTTGGGCCTAGAGATGTAGGAAAGGCTGTGGTTAGAAACCCTTCCCCAACCAGCTGCCCTAGCTTAACTTAGGGGAGTATGAACAGAAAGAGAAACGCCCTTGCAGCAGAGTCCAGGATTTGGGGTTGGTGGTCCCTTACAGTGCATGTTACCGTTAGTCATACTGTTAGCATGGATTTGTTACAACCTTGGCTGAGCATCCACAGGGGGGTGCAGGAATAGTGACTAGCAGCACCCCCATGTGGCTGCAATGGAAGCAGCAAGAATACTCAATTGACACTTAGCAGCTCTCTGGCTGGTATTTGCAACCTGGACTGAATTCTTTGGAATAATTATGGGTAAAGCCAAAGCAGAGGGAGATGCTGGATTTTCTTTACTTTGGGCAGTAATTGCTCATTTAATTATTTTGAAACATAAAAGGGTCCTTATTTGTACCCAAATCTGGTCATACATGAAAACATGTCTATTTATACACACATACAGAATAATCACAACTGAAGTCCTCAATAGTTCTGAATTAAATATGCTATACACAATTTTGAAACTTTTGTTTAGCTAGGATTTGTAGCTTTAGTTCATAACTATAATAATAGTAATGACAAAAACATTGACTGTATATTTATTATATGCCAGATTCTGTACTAAATGCTCATATGCCTTAACTCACTGAATATTCACAGAAACTCTACCAGGTGGGTACATTCTATAGATGAGAAAATTGAGGGTCAGAGGGGTAACTTGCACAGGGTTACATAGGTGGCAGTGGTAGAGTTAAGATTTGAAATAAGTCTAACTGACTCTAAAGTTCTGCATTTTAAAAGTAGTGTTTACTTTTGGAGGGTGGTGACAGAGTCTGGTATGTCACCTTGGGAGCAGGAGCCATCCTATCCCCTCTTCTTACACTTTCTGTTGCAATCAATAAAGGCCATTCCTATTGCAAAAAGATAAATAAATCACTAAAACAAAAGCAGTGTTTATAGATCATTGTATTCATTGGTATTCCTCAACAACTGGGATTTTTAGCATCTATGTGATGCTTATTATTATGCAATATAATAATTTATATTGTGATATCAATAGCAAAGTCATTATTGCTGATTTATATATCGATTATATGTTTCTTTGTATGCTGTCTCTCCTCATCAGAATGAAAGTCTCTCCTAGTACCTGGTACAAAGTAGGAGCTTAATCAATAATAGTGGAATAAAAAATGAGTATTATCCTTGATTTGAGTATTTCCCCCCAAATGATGAACATCCCAGGTTTTCTAACCAACAAAAGGAGGCTCCAGAAAGTTCTGTCTGGGGCTGCCTCTATTCAGGGGGCCGTGAGCTGAGGCTGTTGAGAGCAAGGCTGTTGGTGCGGCTGTGTTGGCCCTGCCAGACCTCTCCAGGGTTGGTCCCTGCCCTCCTCGGTGCCTCTCAGACCTCGTCTCTCATGCACAGGCCTCTGCATTCCCAGCCCAGAGCTGTATGCCATTCTCCCCTCCCAGAATGCCATTCTCTACCTCGCTTTGGGCCACTCTCAGTTCTACTTTTCTTTCAAGACGTATCTTTCCCTGCCCCTCTACCTTCATCCACGGAGATGGGGTCTCTTTGTTTTGGGAGCATCTGAATTGCAGGGTCGTCAGGAGAGGACAGGGCTGGGAGGGGCCTCAGAGACTGCCCAGACCATGGGTGGCGAACTTCTTGGTCTGGGGGTTGCTGGGAGCTGCCTCAGGGAGCCCCCTGGGGAAAGGCTCAGGAAGGGGAGGCCAGGCTGGCAGGACTGGGGCCCCACTTAGCCAAGATACCTGCTTTCATCTCTCTGATGGCACTTCCTTTGAAAAAAGATGTTAACTGAACAAAAAGTGAAAAGCAACTACTCTGCTTCCACCTCCTACTTTTACAGATACGAAAACTCGAAGTCTTGTATACCTTAAAATTCGTCCTTTCCTCCTTCCTGTAATAGCTCTGATAAACGGTCTCCACGTTAGGGACCTTGTCCCCTGTTTTCCTTGCAGTGAGCTCTGTGTGGCCACATGACCAAGTGCTCACAGATAGGAAGTGAGTGGAATGATAGGGTCAGGTTTCGCGTCACTCACCTAGAAACAAACAGCTTATCCTTCTCTTCTCTTTCTGGACTCCGTGTGCTGGATCACAAACGTGCAGTGACTCTGCTTTGACCATGCCTGTGAAGGCAACCCTCTGGGGCCGGGGTCTCTAACGTTTCGTGTCATAGACTCCCTTGGCAGTCTGATAAAGCCTATGGACTTTACCAGGATACTTTTGTAAATGCATAAAATAAAATACATAAGATTACAAAAAACCCCAGTTGTATTAAAATACAGATATCAAAATAACTGAAACACACAAACGCATGTGTGACATAGTAAAAATTTATTTCTTTATTAACATTAAATAAAAAATCTAGCAGCGGGGCTGACAACAACTATAATTTTAAAATAGCAATAAACATGAAATGATATTTTGAGCTATCTTCACCATTGTAATGTGATATGAAAATCTTCGTGATTTCTATTGGCAACAAAATCCTGGATCCTGCTATTATTACGGTGGTTTATTGTCACATTCACAATTGAAGGAAATGATGAATTTCATGGAGAAGTTTTTGAAAATACAGATGTAATTTTTTTCTATGCAAGTTCACAAATCCCTTGAGTTCTATCTCAACCTGGACTCCAGGCTGAGAACTCTTACCTTAGCGGATGGCAGAGCAAAAAGATGGATAGAGCCTGGATCCCTGAATGTCCTTGTGGAACACAGATGTCCTGCTAGTCTGGGCCACTCGACTCTAGCCTATTATGGAAGAGAGATAAACAAATCTTATTTAATCCATCGCGGTGGTGGGTCTCTGTTACAGCAACTTAGCCTATGTTCTACTATACCCAGAGGAAAAAATGACTTGTTATGTATTCTGTTTTAAACAATTGATAAAAATGATTTTTCCACCTGATGAAATCTCATGACATTTTATTACATCATAATTGTAAAGTTTTTCCCATTTATTTACATTTATATAAATGATTATGTGTTAGTGGCTCTTCCCAATCATCTCTTCTTTCCTTGCACGTAGACAGTATCTAGATGAGGGTCAGGTAGAGAGTAAGCGCTCAATTAAAATGTGCTGAGTTAATATTAATATGTATCCGTATAATTGAGTCCAAAACACGATAACACTGGAGCTCAGTGACCTGTGGGGCTTTGAGCAGTGACAGATCATGTGTAAACCTTGACTTGTGATCTACTGGCTGTGTCACTTTGAGTAGCTGTTTACACTTTCTGAACCTCAGTTGTGTCATTTGTAATAACAGGAATAATATTATAATTTCTTGACGTGTTCAAAGTCCAGTGAGGCAGACTGATGCTACCTCAGTAACAATATGCTCAGTAACAGCAATAAGTACCCTTTTCTGAGCACGTCCCCCTTGCAGGCACTATGCATTGCCTCATTTATGGGCTCACCATAGCCCTGTGGAGATACTATTCGTGTTATTCCCATTTTGCAAAGAAACTGAGGCTCAGAGAGAAAAAGTAAGGTGTCCAAGGTCATTCCATTATCAGGTGTCCCATCTAAGATTTGAATTCAGTACTAGTGATCTGTTGCCCAGAGGCACAGGCCGTGTTTTTGTGTGTGTGGCAGGCGTGGGGGGAGGAGGACATGGGTTGTGTGGGATCACAGAGCCGAGGAAGGCAAGCAGAGAGTGAGCAGCAGCTGAAGGTGCCCCCCGAGGGCCATGCTGGGGATTCCAAGTGGGCAACTGTCCCACTGACTTTTACTCACTTCAAACCCACTCTTTGATCTCCTTAGGCCTGAGCTCTCTGCCTCCCAGCTCCAGTTTCTGGCCTGCTGGGTGACGTCCTCAGCTCACCTGCTGACTCCTTCTCTCCATCTGGGCCACTCCACTCCCTCTGGCCCCTGCACAGTGCCCGGGCCTGTGCCTGGTGGCCTGTGGCCTGGCCAGGGGTATGTGAATGGCAGTGGCATTCCAGCAGGGGTGAGATCACCACCCACTGCCCGCGAGAACATGCTGCCAGGGGAGGTCAGCCTGCGTCACTTGCTGGCCTTGCTGGCAGATCATAAAAGCTGGAAATGCCTGATGAGGTCATCGTGCCTCAGGGCCTGGGGAGCTGGACCCTGCAGGCTCCCTCAGTGGCTGACGCCTCCTGCCACCTCCCTTTGGAGAGGCAGAGCAAGGAGGCCCAGGCTGGGAAGGCTGCTCTGAGTGACCTAACCTTTTTCTTTGCTCCACTGTGGGGCCCACCTTGGTCCCAGGGAGGTGAGGACAGACCCTCTGTCTTCATGCAGGGCAGCCCCGCTCCCCAGGGCCCGGCGAATAGCTCTGAGACCCGGCTGTGCTGGGCCCTATTTCGAGAAGAGTCCAAGCAGCTGTCTCGTTGATACAGTGGGGTGTGGAAGAGTAGGGAGGGGACGCAATAAATAACGTGTAATTAATGCTGATGTAAGAAGCTGCCTGCCACAGCGGACTGGGAGAGGCCCAGAGTCTAGAACTAGTGTCGCTTCCTGGCAGGGCCTGTCCCTCCCTTCTCCGGGTCTCAGTTTCCTCATCTGTAAAATCAGTGTGTTGGCCTAGAACTGAGGATCTTTGTCTGCTGGGAGTGCAGAGCCCTCCGAGGTTAGAGGCAAAACTGTGAGAACACGAGTCCCAGAGCAGAAGGCTGTGATGGGTCCCCAGTGAGGTTGGGCCTTTAAAAGCCTGCCCCACCTAACAACCTCTGTTGCTTGAAGCTTGCTGGGAAATGACACAGAAGCCCCTGGAGTGGTGCCCAACTGCCCATGTAGCCTGAACCCTGCAGCTCCGACGGCCCAGCCCTTGGGAAAGGGAGGGCACCGGTCCAGTGTGCTTCTCAGAGGAGCTGGTGCCGGCACAGCCCCTCCGCAGCACCGGCCTGGGTCCCGAGCCCCAAAGAGGAATGAATGGTGCAGAGACAGCCCAGTCCCCATCCTCCTTACAGCCTCGCAGTGCTGTAAGATGGAGTGACACAAATGTTCAAGCTGGGCAGGAGGTTGTTAGGTCCAGGGCCTGAGGTCAGCCACATCACAGGGGACCTTGCTCTGCTCACTATTGCAACAGCTCTGGAAAAAACTTCTGCCTGCAGCTACAGGCAGCTCCACTGGAGCTGAAAGAGCAGAAACTGAAGCATAGAGCAATTAAAGAGTTGCAAAGGATCATCAGCTTGTTAAACAGTATTCCTGAGAAGGCAAGAAAGCAGGTAATGATATTCTCAAGACTTCGGCTTCTGCGGGGACCTATCAGGTCAAGCACAGACCTCCAGGCCGGTCCACCAGGACCTTTTGCCCTCTTTCCCACGTGATTTAGCCCTCAGATGGTCCTCAAACGCACACTGGGCAATTTATAAATGTAGAGCACTTCAGAGTGTATAAACGTGCTCTGGAGAGCATTTAATTCTCACGCTAATTTCAGCTCACATCAGAGGCCTAAAGAGTGGGTGTCTGAGTGATCTCCTTCATCTGCTATATCCATGATTGCTCTCATTTTAGGGGGAGGAAAATGAAGTTCAGGGGTCACCCAGCTATGAGACACAGGCCTGGCCTTGCCACCCAGATGTTCTGAAGCCAAGCTGAGGCCCACGCAATTAAGTCATGATGCCAAAATACACATTATAGGTCTAAAACAGGGGTAAGTAATCTAAGGCACTTGATGCTTGTTTTTATAAATAAAGTTTTATTGGAACACAGCCACATGCATTCAAAGACCATAGACTATGGTCTATGGCTGCTTTTACCATAAGGGCGGCGTTGACTAGTTGCAACAGAAACTGTATGGTCTGCAGAGCCCATGATATTTCTTATCCGGCCCCTTACAGAAAACATTTGTCCTGGTCTAGAATATATAAATCAAGACAGATTTCCCCGAGAAAATAGGTCATTAGGCCTGATGTCTAAGAGTCCACAGCAATAATGCAAATGACCACAACGCCTGTGTTTAATCAACTGTTAACCACACTCTGCAGGTGGTTCATTTAAAGCTTACAAGTTACAGCCTCAGCAGGGCCTTAGCAGGTATTGAGGCCTGGGTAGTAATTTTGAGAAAACCACCACCAGAGGAAGATGCTTGTATAAAAGCTAAGGAGTAGGGGTGGGAGGCAGGTTTAAGGCGGAACTAACTGCCTTAGACTCTCCGGCTCCCGTACAGGAAGGAGATGGTCCACAAGGCCATCTTGCAGAGTGTCAGTCTCTGGAGAAAAGGTGGGTGCTCGCAGGAGTTTCTCTGTACTTCTCCTTCTTGGGACTGGCCTTGGGAAGTGGAAGGGGACCTGCTGTGGCCCCCACTGGGAAGTGGGCAAAAGTGAATGGGCCCAGGGACCTGAGCGTCTAGATTAAGGAGGGTCTGCATCTGTTTCGCCTCCCTTACCCCTGACCCCTTGGCCAACGCCAAGCAGGAGGGTTCTGGGGAGGGGTCCTATGCCCAGCTCGGCCAGAGCACAGAAGCAGGAGTGGTGGCACTCATGGCCTGTCCTCACAAGGGCCTTCTCCTCCTGTTGCCAACTTGGGCGGCTCGGGGTTTTGTTTTATTTGGGGAAGTGGCATTTCCTCCTCCTGCCCATAAGGAAAGTGGCACTGAGCAAGGGTAGCCTCTGAGGGCAGGAGATGGTGGAAACCAAGGGGTCCCTGAGGTTGAGGGGGCGGTGGGGGTCCTGGACAGGGGAGCCCCCTTGCTCTGGAGTCATCTCCCGGTTGATTGTGTGCACGTGAGTCTCGGGGGCAGGAACCTCCCCCCGCCCAGTGCTTCTCTGCCTCTCCGGGGGTGGGACGTCTGGGGCCACCACCCTCTGGGCTCTCCCCTAGCACGGCCGTCCGGACCTCGGGGAAGGAACCGAAGCTCGGGCTCCATAGCAGTGTGCTCTTCCCTCGCTCCCGCAAACTCGGATCTCAGCCCGCCCGGCGCTTCCATTGGAGCTTTTGGGCGGGGTGACCTGAGTCACAGCGCTCCTCCCCTCCCTGCTTCCCCGCTCCCTGCTTGTCCCCCTCCGAGTAACCTCCAGCAGCGTGTCTAGAGGCAGAGTTGCTTTTATTTGGGGTGTCGGTCCTCCCGGGGGTCCAGGTGATCGGACCCCACCTCCCAGCGGGCCCCGCCCCGCCGCGGGCTTTGTTCCCCGCGCGGCGCAGTGCTCAAGGCGGCCACACGGGGGCGCTGGGGCTGGCGGCAGGGCGGGGAGCGCCTGCTGGCCCCGCCCTCGCCTCCTTCCCCTCCCCTCCCCCTTATCCCCCCTCCCCCTCCCCCCTCCCGCCTCCTTCCCTCCTCCTCCTCGCCGCTGGGCGCGGACCCGGCTTCGGGGGCCCTTTCTGAGCCCCCACCCCGGCACCCCGCCTGCCAGCCCGGCTCGCTCGTCCCGCCGCTCCCGCTGCTGCCTCTGCTCCAGGGGTCGGCGCCGGGACCCTCCGCATCGCCGTCCGTCTACACCCGCGCACCAGTCGCGGCGCCCTACCCGGTGGTTCATCTTCTCCGGGGGGAGATTCTCGCCAGCTCGTGGGCTCCCAGGTCTCACTCTAGCAAGAAAAGAAATACCTACTTTCCTCTTGCTGTTTATCTATAAATTCAGACGCGTAGTAGGCACTCACTAAACGTCTGTTGAATGACTAAGTGAAATGTTAGGCACCCGTACATTCTTTATCACACTAATTTTTTTAACTGTATTTTTTTCGAGCAGTTTTATGTTCACAGTAAAATTGAGTGGAAAGTGGAGAGAGTTCCCATATCCCCGCCACCCTCACCCCGTCCCTACACAGAGAGAGTCGAGGTGACTTCCTCAAGGCTGCACAGAGAATCCGTGGCAGAGAAAGGCTTAGAAACCAGCCTCCTAATTCCTGGTAACACCATCAGGCTACCTTTAGCAGAGATCAACAAGGATTGAAAATAATAGATGATAAAGGAAATTTTCAAAATCCCCAAATCATAAATAAGAAATGTTGAAATATAAAACTCTAGTTATCTATGTAAAACTCTTTGAAATATGTAAAAATATAAAAGGGTTAGACACCGTTATTGGCATCAGAAGCTGTAATGATGTTTCTTTCTTCTATAAACAGATGGGAATAACAGAAAATGACCATTTTTCTCAGGAAAAGCACGCTGACTATAGTCAACCTTTGCTACTTTTTGGTTATCCTGCATTCAGTCACACGTCTATTTGTAAAGATATCTCCGTTAAATGAGCATTATTAGTGTGTGGCAGAAGCTAAGAGGGCCAGGAATATCTTTTTCCAGTCTCTTGGCAGCTAAACGTTGGGGACCTATGCCTTGGCTACTAGGATGCTCCTACCAGGGACTTTGCATCTGGAGAGAGTGGTGCACAGATGAGACAATAGTCATGGAGTGGCAGCTCCTGGTGCTGCCAGGGACAGTCCCCTAGTAAGACCTGGGGCATGATCTTGGACAGTTTCACGGATGTCCTGCGTTTTTCAGTCACTGCCTGCTTTCTGAGGCTGGCTTTCCAATTTCCTGTCAGTCTTCTGAGCTATATTATCTTTTTTGTCTTGTTTTTTTTTTTGGAGATAGGGTCTTGTTCTGTCACCCAGGCTGGAGTGCAGTGGCCCAATCATAGCTCACTGCAGCCTTGAACTCCTGGGCTCAAGGGATCCTCCTGCCTCAGCCTCCCAAGTAGCCAGGACTACAGGTGCATGCCACCACGCTCAGCTAATTTTTTTTTTTTTTTTTAGAGACAGGGTCTTGCTCTGTTGCCTAGGCTGCTCTCAAACTCCTAGCTCAAGCAATCCTCCTCCCTTGGCCCCCCAAAAGCAGATGCGAGCCCCTGTACCCAGCTCACAGTATCCTTTAAATAAATCCCCTTTCTGCTTTAGAGTTGGACTCTCATCACTTATATACAAGAACCTTGGCCAATACATTTGCGGGAGAATGACTAGCCTATACAAATCCCTGCATGTAGTGCTTTTGTTGGGCTCTCTGTGTTATGCATGTCTCACTGTAAAGATTAGAGACACACTTGTCTTTGATGTCCAAATAAAATAAAGTTGGAGGCTATGATTAAATTTCACCAGGGCCTACAGCCTTGCCCCAGGGAAAGAAATTTTAAACGTCAGAGCAACTCAGTGTCCAGCTAGTTACCCCACTTCTGTCACTTGTCCCCACTCATGGAGAGACCGACCTTCAGGTGGGAGAATATTCAGTGCAGCTCCCAGGGGCACAGTGAGGGGCTTGAGCCATCCTCCCCTCTGTGATTTCCATCGGGACTCGGGCTGGTTTGTGGGGACACCATAGGTGTTGTGGGAAATCAGCCAGAGGGAACGGTGTAGCATTGGAGGTCTCAATGACAAGGGGACAGATAAGCGTTTGGACACCAGCCACTCAGAAGACACTGCCCAGCTGCGGGTGTGACTTTGCCCTTCTCCTGCACCTATCCTCATCATTTTGCCTCACTGAGCTTCAAGCCTCTCACCTGCAAAATACTGCATGGATATGTGACATGTTTGAGGCCACCAGCATTACCAGAACTCTTCTTCATGCAGAGTTCCTTCTCAGGCCAGAGCCAGAGCCTGCTTTCCCAGCCGGCCGCAGGTAGGCTGAGACGTGGGGCTTGGGCGCCTCCGACCAGATGTGCAGCGCTGGACTCCACGCTGCAGAGAGCAAAAGAGGAAGTGCAGAATGTGGAATCCGTGCGCCAGGGAGGATGGGGGCAGAGAGTGGGCCACAGGGCCAGAGTCTCAGTGTCCAAAGCCTGAGCTGGGGGGTCTGTGCCTAGCGGCAGCAGCAAACCCAATCTCTACTGGAGGAATCTGATGCAGTGTGGTTTGGGGTTGTTCCCCGCTTCTTGGTTTCCAGCCAACATTCTGCCCCTTGTCCATTTAGTGACTTTGTGCAAGTTAGACCAGAGCACCCCTTCGAGACACTTTACTGCCATCTGCTGGAGAATTAGTATCATACACAAATCTACTGTGTGACAAATCTATAAATCTGTCAAGGGTGTGAATGGCATCTCAAATGAGGTGGTGTTGTGCAGTATGCAACCTGCACAACTGATCTTAGTGGCTCTGCAAGCCTGACTTTCTGGCCTTTGTGAAAATTGTGTAAGACACTTAATGTCTTTTAATAAATGCCTTTTCTATTTAAGCTACCTGGAGTGGGTTCTGGCATTTAACTAAGAACCCCAACTGATACAAACGGGGGCGCCGCTATGTGCTTTGTAGGGCTAAAACCAGATGATGGATGGATGTGAGAGTCCTCTGAGAGGCATGAAGCACCTACGTACTCAGAGGGTTCGTGCTTAATTTATTAATTTTTAGAGGAACACAGGAAAGGGCTTTGACTCACTCTACCTTCCTTATTCTGGAAACCCATTTGTTTATTGTTTTGTTTTTGTTGTCAGGGTCAGAGTTCATGGTTAAAGAGAGGAACTGCAAGGATGAAAACGCCAGTGTGCGTCATAAATATCCCAGCAGGGGGACTTGCGGGGAAATGGCTTTGCCGGGTCTTGTTCTTGCACTGCCGTGTGTCCTATTGTTACAAGGAGAGATGACATCAGCCCGTGCACCATTCCTCTGATGACAGAGAGTGTGTGTGTGTCTGGCGTGATAAAGTGATCAGATTCCAGGTTTTACCAGACAAATTTGAGATGTTTTGTCCTTATTTATCAGATCCTTTCTGGGCCCAGATATTTTGGTTTACACCACGTGGGCACTGCCACTCAAGGTCGTGGCAGCCCCTGCCCTGGGTGTGGCAAGGAGGGAAGAGGAGCAGGACTCCCCCAGGGAATCCTCCTTCCATCAATTTGTGGAAACGCATGTCTGACTCGGTTCTCAGCCTTCAAACTCGAGGGGAGGGAAAGCGGCTACTTGCTAGCCTCTGGCATTCCCAGTCCCCGCTGGAGCCAGGAAGCTGAGTGGGGCAAGGGAGAGAGGGGTGGGAGCAGGTGACGACCCACTGGTGTGACTTCAAGGCCCCTTTGCCCAAAGAGGCCATGCTTGCTTGCTGCTGGAGACCTGACGTTGCTTTGCCAGGAGAGGGAGCCAGTGAGTCACATTCACGCTTGGGGACTCCAGCAGGGCCTCTTCTCCAGGGCAGGTTTGGACAGAGGCGAGGACAGAGAGAAAGGAAGGGCGCCCACCCGCTGAGGGGCAGGTGGGGTAGGAAGGGCACCAGGAGAGGGAAAAAGAGAACGCTGGGGGGTTTGGGAGTTGGGGGTCGCTGGAGACAAACCTTCTCCATTCCAGGATTTGTCCCGGGGGTGTCCCAGGTCTCTGGAGGGGCCTCTGTTCCTCGGCACATGTGTTGAGCTGCATTTCCCTCCTGTAGGGTCCCCTGTGGCCCCCAGCTCTCTGCTTCTGGCTGAGCCACTGACTCTCAGACCAGGGGCCCGTGGCAGCTTACCCTCCCTTGTGAAGCCGGTGCCCTCGGGGAGAAAGAGCCCACGAGGCCCCGGGAGAGGGGTGCATGTGTCTGTGAAGGGGTTTGTCCTCGCTGGGGCAGGTTCTGGGTCAGATAAAGGCGCAAGGTGAGAGTCTCACTTCCTGTTGGTGCACCTGTTCCTTTGTCACGTGTTCAGGGGCTCTAAATAAGAGTCAGGGCCTTTTCTACGGAGTCCCATTTCCCTGGCCCTGACTTGCTGTAGGTCACTGGTGGGGGAGAAGGGTTGGGCAGCCGTGGGCCACCAAGCCGAGCTTTGTGAATGTGCCTAAAGCCTGCTTTTTCACTTGCTGCCCCCGCCCCCGGCACAGTCCGTCTGTGGTCACGTGGGGATATATGTTCACCTTTTCACAAATGAGATGGAAGGGGCCATGGGACTGTCTAGAAAGCCCTCCTTCCCACGTCAGATCTCCTCTCCAGCATTCTTGAAAGGCAGTGTTGAATACCTCCAGTGACTGAGAGCTCACCCCTCACAAGGGACCTCATTCCTCTTTAGGACACCTCCAGGTGTTCGGAGGTTATCTTCCTCCGTTTGAGCTCTCAGGTGCTTCCTGGAATCTGTCTCCTATTGGTTTAAAGTTGGCCAAACTTTTGGTAAAACCATTCCCCTAGAATGCCTGAGCCGACTGGAATTTTGATGAGTACCTGCCCTTGTGTTTCTTGCTCTGGGCTATGCTCAGCCTCAAGCCCTTGGCCGTGAGCAGGGCTGGGAGAGGGGTTCCCCCAAAGCTGCAGGTAGCCAAGGAACACTCTGACTTCACAGGAAGTTTCTGGGGAAGGGGCAAGCAATTTGACTGGCAAGTAGTTCAAGACAATATTTTTATGTTAAGACAAATGTATCTATGTGTATAATAGAATGTAGAAGCGTGAAGTTCAAGGCCAAAGCAAGAGACTTCAAAGGAGTCTCACACTACAGGAAGGCTACTGCAGGCTATTTCTTTAGAGTTCCACCTCCAGTCCACCCATGGGCTGCGCCCTCTGCTGAGGGGTGTCTAGGTGTTGAACTTGGAGATGCCCCGATACACTCAATTTCCTTTATTACGAGAGGGAGGGAAGTGAGGGCCAGAGGGGAGGGGTGATTGCACTGAGAACACAGCCCAGAGGAGTCCCGATTTGAAACCCACATCTGTTCTTTTCTCTGTACCAAGAAATGCTGGCTAGAAGGCACCTCCTAGAGCAAGGAAGGGAATTGGAAACAGAAAGGGGGCCATGGGGTAACTCTGGGGTACCCAGAAACGCAGTTCAAAGAATAGTTTAACTAAAAGTCTGTGCCGTGGCTCTGAGTAGAGCTGACCCCTTTGGATGAGAGAAGTATATTTCCTTCCTTCTTTTAGGATCTACTGTCCTCTGGTTGGGAAGAGGCTCAGGTGAAGACAGGGAGAGAAGCCCAACTCCAGCGCCAGGGCACAAGAGGAAGAAGGCCAAGCCAGCAGCCAGGCTGGCGGGAGCTGGCGGGAATGGCTGTGTTGAAAGTCAGCAACCCGTGACACTCCCCGCTCACACGCCACGGGCACACACCTTGCACTCAGGCCCACAGGTGCCCCAAGGTGCCTCACAAGGCTGACTCGTAAGAGACCACCAAAGAACTGAGTTTTGCCCACACCACCCATGCAACGCCCACCGATAACTCAGGTAAGAACGGGAAGGGAGCAGTCAAACTTAACCAGGGAACCGGGAGTCAAGCGACATAGCTTGCTTTTATCCAAGACACTGTCCTTCAAAAATTATTAAATAAGGATCAAAGCCCTGTGGTTTTGGTAAAGGTGTCTTTGACATTATTTAAAGTTTATGACAGCCAAGAGTCAAAACCTTAAGATTGGCTTGGCTTGTTGCTGTCTGTGAACTTCCAGAAGTCCTATCTCACAGAAGTGCAACTCTCAATATAATTTAATCAAGTCAATGAATACTGTTTAATAAATAGGCCAGAAAAATTAGCTGAGAGTTTTTCTCGGCGGGATGCGGCGTGCAACCAAAGTTATGGAAGATTGTCCCTTGAATCACTAAGGCAAACTTTGTTGAGTGTCATTTTACATAGAGCCATCACATAAAAAAGGAGTTATAAATAGAAAAAATTCCAAAGTTCTCCCACAGACAGACAGGGAAATCGAAACGTCAAAAAGGAAAAAAAAATAAAAAATAAAAACAAAATAAAAACACAACCACTCCTCCCCCCGCAACCCATTTGCTTCAAGTTCTTGATCATACAGTACTCAACATCTTTGGATATTTTACAATGTACAACTCCAAATTGCAGCAAGAAAAAACAAAAGGAACTAACCAGTCATCTGAAACATTGAGTTTATAAGAAGTCATTACCTTTACAAAATAAAGACAAAAGCCCCAACACCACTGGATTCCAATTTGTTCATTTTTCCTTTGAAAGTTTGGTTCAGCGCCAATCCCTCGGCTGACGGGGGACACGGGCGAGTGGGCTGGCGGGTCCCGGAGGCAGGTGTCTGAAACGGAGACGGGAATCTGAGAGGTGGCCGTCCAGGCAGAGGGCTTCCAAGGACCAGAGTGTTGAAAGCTGCAATGGCAGCTGGTGTGAGGAGGGTCTCTCCTGGGAGCCATGAGAGGGACAGAGTCTGTGCTCTTCCCTGGCCTTTTTGTTGTTTTGTGTGTTTGCTCAGGAAAAAGCCAAGGCGACAGGAAGAGCTGAAGTGTCTTGTGCCCACAGTATGGGGACTGGGGACTCCAGCCCCAGGCCCTCTCTGCGGATGGACTCTCCTCCTCTCTGGGCTGCTGAGAGACCAAGGTAAGCTCAGCAGGGAGGGAAGAGGAGGCAAGGGGAGGGCAGGGACGGGGAGAGAAGGTCAGGAAGGCACTGGGCCGGCACAGCTGTCTTCCTTTTCACGACCTGCTACAAACTCAAGAACCAGGAGAACGTGTGTCAGTCCTAACAGAGCCCTTTGAACCCCCCCCCACCCACTGAGCCCTTTAGTCAAAACCAGGGAGCCACACACTCCTGCTTCACCCCCGGAGTGGGGAGGAAGGCGCTGAGGGGTTTCAAATGCAGCAGAGGGGGCAATTGCCAGCAATGCCAAGGCCTGGAGGAACCCACAACTCGAAAAGCAAACATTAACTCTGGGAAGCCAGGCGTTTTTTGTTTTCAGGACTCAGGTGAAGAGAGGCAGTCGCCAGGTGTTAAGAAGTGGCCCCTGTCCCTTTGATGTTGGCGCCAGGTGTCCCAAGAGACTCTGTGCAGCACTGGAGGGGGTGTGTGGAGATGGGGTCCAGACGGGAACAGGGACCCGCCTGGAAGGCAGGCAGCACGTGGGGTTCCCAGAGCTGCCCGTGCCCTACGGTCAAGCAATGACGCCCCCCACCTCCCGCCACTCCTGGCTAGTTCCGCCACGTGTCTCACCTATGCCAATGTGCTAATACAGAGGTGGACGTGATAACACTAAGTCCAGTAAGATAAACTGTGTCACCAGGGACTTGGGGAGTGCAAAGCTCGATCCTCTCCAGGGTTCTCTTTGGGGGGGACAGGTGTGTGTGTGTTGGGAGTGGGGAGAGAGAACCTAAATTACCAGCCTGCCTTCCATGGCAGGGTGACACCCAGGTACAGAGGCCTGACCTGTCCAAGGTCACAGGACGGGTAAGGGGAAAACTGTCAGGAGGGTCCTGTCTCTGGGAGGCCTCCCTGCCAATAGGGTGTTTCTGTCTATGTGGCAGGTGGGCATTTCTCTGAAGGAGAAATGGGGACTGCTGGGGACTGGCAAGCGACCCCTCGGAGCAGTGCCGGCAGGGCCCACCCTCAGGCCCGCTCCACCCGGTTGGTCTCCAGGCCAAGCAACCCGCCTCCTAAGAGCCCACACAGCTCCAAAGTGCTCCCGGGCACCCAGCGTGGCCCTCCTCGGTGGCGTGGGCCCGTGCAAGTTTCTGCGGGAGAGGCAGAGAGACAGCCAGGGAGAGGGGGCCCGGGCCCCAGGCCCTTCGGGAGGAGACGCCCATCTCAGACAGCAGCAAAAAGGGAGGCAGCTGCCTGAGAAGGCCCAGAAAATGCCCTTGCTGCTGATACATATATTTTTTTCATTTTCCCTTTGTGTTTTTAAAATAAAAAGTTCAGACCCGCCGGGTGGGGCAGAGTGGGCCTGGCGGGAGAGGGGACAGGGCCGGGGGCCGGGGTCGGCCAGGACCAGCCTAGTTGTTGGCTTCAGACATGGAGGCCACGTGGTTGAGGCCGGCGAGCCCGGGGAGGCCGGCCAGGCCCGCGGCCCAGGGGTCGGGCAGCGGGAAGTAGGGCCGCGCGGCGGCCACGTTCTCGGCCAGCGCGAAGGCCAGCAGGCCCCCCGCGTTCCTCTCGGCCTCCAGCTGGGCGCGCCCGAACAGCTTCATCTGCGTCTCCTCGAACTGCCGCTCGAGCTCCTGCAGGCTCAGGGCGCCCTTGGGCGCCGCCAGGAAGTGCTTGGCCGCGCTGGGGCCCGGGAGGCACACGGCGGCGCCGCCCAGGTGGCCGCCCACCTCGCCCAGCGCGGGCGGCATCACGAAGGCCGCCTTCTCGGGCGCCGGGCCGCCGGGCCCGAACAGCAGGCTGGCGGCCCTCCAGGCGGCGGGCTTGCGGCCGCGCCGGGGCCGCGCCATGCGGCAGCTCTGGCGCTTGATGTGGCGGTGCAGGTGGTCGGAGCGCGTGAAGCTCTTGTAGCAGAACTCGCACTGGTAGGGCCGCACGCCCGTGTGGATGCGCATGTGGTTCTTGAGGTCGTAGTTGTGCACGAACTTGGCGTTGCAGTGAATGCACAGGTAGGGCCGCTCCCCCGTGTGCTTCCGCATGTGGATCTTCAGCTTGTCCTGCCTGCAATGCAGAGCACAAGGGTCAGTCCTAACCCTCTGCTCCGCTTTCCTCCAGAACCTGCTGAGGCTCCCTAGTGCCGTGGAGTCAAACCCCACAAATGGGGCTCATTCTAGGATCTCCCTTCAACTCTTGCCCGACTCCAAACAGGTATGTGTACTCACCTGGATTAGAGAGACGGGGAAGGAGCAGTGTCCTGAAAGGCCTCCCCCTGCCCTCCCAAACCTCTTTTCACACCCAAGCTCTGAGCCCCACTCTTTATCTGGGGCTTATCTCACATACTAGAATATGGACTTGCTAGGGAGGTGCTTCCCCCGAAGTCAGCATTCTGGCCTTAGCTCTTTGATGGTGCAGCAACCTTTTCTGATACTGGATTGCATTTTAATGTCATACCCACTCTCTCCAGGCAACAATCTCCCCTCGGGGTTCATCCTTGTGCTTTTGTCCAAAGCCCCTGATCCCATCCCAGCCCCTGGGCTGTTGAGATCTGTCTGTCCTTGGCACTAAGCTGGGAGGCTACAGAAACCCGGGCACACCTTGTTCGAGTCTCTTGCGTGGTGGTTTCTTATCCTAAGCCCTGGGCTCTCCTCATTGTCTGCACAATTTCAGGGTTTACAAAAGAGCCAGGTGCAACAAGAATGCAGCCTAATCTAGGGCAATATTTTTCAGGGTTTAAGTGGTATTACCAGAGGTAAGGTATGGTGTAGGGTGGGGCTCCTATCGGGGGCCTGGGAGGCCCTGCTCCAGCTGCAGACCCACCACTAAATTGCTGGGTGGCCTTAGGCAACTTACTTAACCTCTCTGTGCAGAGTTGAACCTAGCAGAGTGGGGAACCTGCGGCCTCAAGGCCACATGTGGCCCTCCAGATCCCCAGGTTCAGCCCCTTGACCAAATCCAAATTTCACAGAACAATTCCCATTGACCAGGGCTGATGGGGAGAATTTGGGTTTATGTGAGCTGGAGTTAACACACCTCCTGGTGGTCTTGAAAGGAAAACTGACCTCAGGGCTTGTTTTCCTAAAGACTGAGCACTGGGTAAACAAGCCCTGCTGAGGTGCAGGCAGCCAGGCTGCAAGGATTACTCTCAAGATCATTCTGCAGCCTTCCCAGCGGGGCCAGGCAGGCCAGGAAGCTCTCTGTCCAGCCTCCTACCTACTCCCTGCAGGTGTGGTTTGGGTGGAGCGTCTGCATATAATTTCAGGCTTGGCTTTGAGGTCAGAGCAGATGTGGAGCCCAGGTGTCCTCCCTAAAATGGTCAGATTTAAACCATCACACCTGGACAGCAGACCCAAGCCCTGGGCTCCTGGTATCCCCTGGCCACTAGAGGTCTCACGGGCTCTCATTTTCAAAACAGTTCCCCAGACGCGGGGCAGGAGAGAAAAGGACATTCCCATGAACACTGGCTGGCACCAGGGGAGGAGAATCAGAGAGGACAGATCCAGTCTTCCTACCTATGTTCACAAGAGGGCTGGAGGGCCCCTGGGAGGGAGAGACGGAGGGGTGTGGGTGGGCAGGGAGGAGGAAAGGGGATGCTGCTGCCCAAAGCTGGCTGCTCCTCCCCACACCAGACCCTCCTCCCTGCCACATCCCCCTGCTCCTGCCTCTTCTATGCCCCACCAGCCACCCCCAGGCTACACAGTACCCTGCTGTAATACCCACCCTGGACCAGCACTGCTGTGGTGTCTGTAACCCAGATTTCACCCAGAGGATTGGATGTGTGAGCAGAAAGGGGCCTTAGCATCTAGGCCAGTGGGTCCCAAATTTGAGTGTGCATCAGAGCCATTGTCAGGACTTGATGAAATAGTGCTGGGCCCTATTTCCAGAGGTTCTGATATAGTAGGTCTGGGGTGTCGGGAGGCAGGCAAGGAATTTGCATTACTAACAAGTTGCCAGATGCTGTGGATGGTCCCTGGACCACATGCTGAGAAGCAATGGCCTAGGCACATCCTTCACTCTGCAGCTGGGCAGACTGAGGCCCAGACAGGGGAACTTGCCAAGATCACCCAGAGGGAATAGCAGAGCTGGGACCCTGGGAGCCAAGGCCTCCTTCTCCCCACTGCACTGTGACCTGTGTAAAAATGTAAGGGGGGATGCATAGTGCCATCTGTTACCCTATAGTGATTCGCCCAGGCTCTGATGGAAACACAGATGGTAGGTGGTCAGTGAGGTTCCCCCACCAGGGCCTGGCAGAGGGCTCAGCTCAGAATCAGCTGTGCAGGGCTTTAAACACATCATCTCATTTAATCCTCACCATAACCTTAGGAGATAGATTTTTTTTTAAATTTTAATTAAAAATAATTTAAAATAATACTAATTAAACAATAAGTAAAATAATATTAATTAAAAATAATTCTATGCTTCATATGGAACCAAAGAAGACCCTGAATAGCCAAAGCAACCTTAAGCAAAGATAACAAATTGGGAGGCATCACTTTATCAGACTTCAAGCTTTACTACAAGGTTATAGTAACCAAAACAGCATGGTACTGGCACAAGAGCAGAGACAGACTAGTGGATCAGAACAGAGAACCCAGATATAAAACCATCCTCATATTGCCATCTGATCTTTGACAAAGTAGACAAAAACATACACTGGGGAAAAGAATCCCTATTCAACAAATGGGGAAATTGGATAGCCACATGTAGAAGACTGAAACCGGATCCGCACCTCTCACCTCTCACAAAAACTAATTCATGATGGATAACAGACTTAAATCTAAGGCATGAAACTATAAGAATTCTAGAAGAAGTCAGAAAAACTCTCATAGATGTTGGCCTAGGCAAAGAATTTATGAAGAAGACCCCAAAGGCAATCACAGCAACAACAAAAATAAATAAATGGACCTGAGTAAATTAAAAAGCTTCCACTCAGCCAAGGAAACAATCAATAGAGCAAATAGGCAACCTACAGAATGGGAGAAAATATTTGCATGCTATGCATCTGGTAAAGGGCTAATAACCAGCATCTACAAAGAATTCAAGCAAATCAGCAAGAAAACATCAACCCCATTAAAAAGAGGGCAAAAGACATGAACAGAAGTTTTTCAAAAGAAGATAAACTAATGGCCAATAAACATGAAAAAATGCCCAACATCTCTAATCATCAGGGAAATGGAAATAAAAACCATGAAGAGCTATCACCTAACTCCAGTGAGAATGGCTTTTATCAAAAAGTCCCACAAGAACAGATGCTGGCGTGGACGCAGAGAGAAAGGGACACTTATACACTGTTGGTGAGACTGCAAACTAGTTCAACCTCTATGGAAAGTAGTATGGAGATACCTCAAAGAACTTAAGGTAGACCTACCATTTGATCCAGCAGTCCTACTACTGGGTATTTGCACAAAGGAAAAAAAGACATTTTATAAAAAAGACACTTGCACTTGAATATTTATAACAGCACAATTCGCAATCGCAAAGATGTGGAAACAACCCAAGTGCCCATCAATATGAGTGGATTAATAAAATATGGTATATATATACCATGGAGTACTACTCAGCCATAAAAAATTGGTAAACTAATACATTTTGTAACAACCTGGATGTGTTACTAATACATCTTGTAACATCCTCCTAAGCGAAGTATTGCAAGGATGGAAAAACAAACACCACATGTACTCACTATTAAATTGGAACTAAATGATCAACACTCATGTGTACATATGATAGTAAAATTCAACAGAAATCATACAGGTGGGAGTGGGGAGGAGGGAATGGGGAAATTCACACCTAATGGGTACAATGCACACTATCTGGGTGATGAACACACTTATAACTCTGACTCAAACTGTACAAAAGTAATTCATGAAACCAAAACGTTTGTACCCCCATAATATTCTGAAATTTTAAAAAGTCACTGTTACACCTAATTAGTAGCATTGACTCTTAGGGTCACTCTCAAACAATGGACAATGCAAACGGCCACTCTTCAAATGCCAAGAGCCTAATATAAATATCCACAACTTCTCCCAAACTTTTCATTAGGGCATCTAAAATAAATCTCATTTCAGTGGCAATTGCCTCAAGAGCATAAGAAATGCTGAGAAGGTGTCTACAATGTCCTTTGAATTGAGCACCTGCCATGGGCAGGGGAATACACGATTTCAGTGGCCCTGGAAGGTCACTATTCAGAGGGAAGGTACGGTGCAGGGGTAGGCCTACTCCGGGAGTCTGGGAGGCCCTGCTCCAGCTGCAAACCCACCAGCAACTTGCTGGTGACCTTAGGCAACTTACTTAGCCTCTCTGTGCAGAGCCGAACCCAGGGCCAGACATTAATTCCCATTGTCCAGGGTTGATGGGCTTGTGTGAGCACCAACACACTTGGTGTCATTCCCTCACTTGGACAGATGAAGAAAGGATGCCCCTGGAAGTCAAGAGCTTCCCAGAGGTATCCAGCCAGTTAGGGGCAGAGGATACGTGGGCGGCTACCTGGGTGTGGTTTGCTTGCAGGCTGTTCTAGGGATGAGAAACGGTGCATTTTCACGTCAAAGACTCCCAGGCCCATGACCTACAAGGGCTGTCACAAAAGCGCAGACCAGAGCAATCAAAGAAGGGCACTTGTAGCCCGCTTTCTGCCTCTGTGGTCAGAAGACTGGGCATGCCAACAGGAGGAACTCGGCCCTGGGCAGGACTTTTTGTGGGAGTGGGGGCAAGCAGCGGGGAGGGTGGGCAAAGCTCATGATAAGCTAGTCCTGGAAAAAACTTTAGGATCATCTAGTTGACTGGCAGCACTTGACCACATTCTGATTCATAGTCGGAGTCAGGGGCCCAGCAACCTGCACTATTAGCAGGACCCTTTCCAGGACCTTGAAAACACTGATCTAAATCAGTTTTCTCATGTTCAAGATAAGGAACACAAGGACCCGAGGGGGAATGACGTAGGGCCACACGGCCTCCTTTTCATGTAATGAAAGACATATGGTTGTTATGACATGTGCGCTGCTGGAGCTGGGCCTGGAGCCACGTGTGCTCCAAGAACTGGACCAGGTCCCTTCACTGCCCTGGGCCACAGTTTCCAGATCTCTAAAATGGGTGCTGGGCTGCACCATGCTGACCCCTGGTGCTCCGTGAGTGTTTGCATCTGGGTAGTGGGCTTTTGCCGAATCTCTTTCTGAAGTCTGTTTTGGCTGGTTGGCTTCACTTGTGACGGCTCTGTACTCTTGCTTCTTCCCAAATTTAGTCTGCATGTGGGAACAGCATGAGTTTGAGTGGAATATGTTCCAGGCTGTATCTTAGTTACTTCCCTTCAGGAACGGAGTCTCCCCGGGCTCTCGGTCCAGTGCCCACGTGCTCACTTACCCCTTAGCATGGCTTTCGAGGCTCTTTACAAGCTCCTTCCTCGACTCTGCCAGCCTCCTGCCTGCCACACGTGGATCACACCAGTCCCCTCGCAGGCCACGCTCGGGCCCACTTTGCATCTCTGAACACCCACCAGCAGGCACTGGACGGCCAGTCCCCCAGCACAGAGCTGCCACGTTGCAGGGTGGATGCTCAGTAAGCCCTGTCTTCTTCCCCTTCTGCACATGTCTCTTGTGTTTGGACACCGATGCTCCAGCCTTGGGGCCCTCCCAGAAGGCCAAGCCCAGAGCCAGGGTGCCCCTTCCTTCCTGGCCCTTCCCCCTGCACCCATCTCTTTCATCTCCTAGTTCTCTCTTGCAAACTGCCCTGGCAGAAATCATCTCCTGCTCAAATCCCATCCCCCTCATCCTTCAAGATCAAATTCAAAGGTGGTCCTCCACAAACCCTGCCCTGTCCACCCGGGGCCTCGTGCTGTGACCCAGGTCCCTGACCTTCCAGAACACCAACCTTTGAGGCAGGTCACCTGCGACACAAGGAGGGGCAACAGAAGATCATGTGTCAGCAGCACCTTCGCCTGTCCCCGGTGGTCCCATGTGTGGCAGCACTGCCCTCCCCGCAGGCCGAGAGCTACATCTGCATTGTCTTTGGCCCTGCTTGGACCACACAGGTGCTCCTAGTGGATGAGAACACATGTCCAGAGGCCGCCTGTGCAAGGGCCGCCTTTATTTCCGTGTGCACATTACTTCCAGGACAAGGGCCATCACGTGTGCCATTTCCCTTAGCTGTCCCCCAGGCAAGCAGAGCCACACCCACACCCAGCTCCCAGAGCCCTGCCTCGTTAGGAGTGCAAACAGCAAGACGACACGGCACGTTCACGAGCTGGGAAGCAGCGATCCCCAGCTGGTGAGAAAAGGAACCCAGACTCACGGACATCCCTCCCGATTCTAATCTTTTGCACGGACCAGGCGTTAGCTGAGGGCCAGGCAGTTCAGCCTCGGCTCACCAAGGCCTGTGGAGTCGGTGTTACCCTCATTCTCACGAGGAAACGGAGGCAAAGAGAGGTACAGTCATATGCTCATAGCTTCCTTGATCTTGGGCAATATACCAATGTTGTCATAAAACTGGGAGCAACCTTAGGGAACATCTACTACAATCACCTCAAGTTACACATGGGAAACTGAGGCCCAGAGAGGGGAGGAGACTTGGGCAAGGTCACACAGCTTGTGAGACATAGGAACACAGGGTGGGAACCCCGAACCTGGGCCCCCTGCTCTTTCTAAAACGCCTCAATCCACTGACAGCTGGTGAGCCCTCCATGCATTTATTCAGTGACATTCACCACACGGCACGCTTCCCCCAGCCCTCACTCACCATGGCATTGGCCCCTGCTTTGATGAGAACCTGCCAGACGCTCCAGCATACCCTGGGCATGCACGACGCTGAACGTAGGTACAGAGCATGCTCGTCGTGCATTCGCGACAGACCAGCGGAGCAATTTCAGACCCTCCAAGTCCAAATCCGACATGCTCCTCTCCGGGCCTGGTCCCTTCGTCTGCCGTCTCGTTCCATTTCCCTGCACTGGGGGCCCAGCCGAGGTCACACGCCCCCAAGCCTGGATCTGCGTTCCCCCTCCCAGCTCGGAGAGCTCATGCTCGGGAAAGATGTGCGAGTCCCCATGAGCTCATTCCCTGAATCAGACGAGAGGGCTGTGGCCTCGGCCTGAGGTCCCCGGCCTCCAGGACGGCTCCCAGTCAGGAAAAGGCCTTCCCGGCAGCGCCCACCCACACTTCTTGTAACCTGACCGTCTGAGACAAACTCTTCCTGCTCCCACTGCTAACGACATTACATTATCTTAACAAGGTTCCCAGAGCCGTCCTGAGTGGGAGGACTGAAAGAAAATAGAGGGGAAGCGAAAGGCGGGCTCCTGGCCCTGTCTGGAGAGCAGACAGCTGTCATTGGCGGGGGACGAAAAGTTATAGCCTTTGGGAGTTTGAGAGGGACCGGGCAGGGGCTGGGGAAAGCACAGCTTGTCAGAGCCACTTCTTAGGGCGCAGAGGTTGTCCAGCCATTCCCAGGATGGCATGTCCCCCATCTGTTGTCTTTGGGACCAGTCTCTTCTCGTCTTGCAGTTTCTCACCCTCAATACTTGCCCCATCAGACGTGGCTGGGCACGCCCGCCCAGGAGCCAGGCTGGGGCTAGGGCAGGGGCTGCAGGAGGGAGCCTGGCCAGCCGCGCTTTCTAGGAGCTCCCGGTGGAGGGGCCTGGGGGGCAGGAGGCAAGACCCACGTGGCGGGAGTTCAGACGAGGGAGACACGGAGGCCTTCACAGGACCCAGTCCCAGCCGGCAGTGATGGCTGCACTTGGGGCAATGAGGTGTGCAGGGGCCACCTGTGATGTCTGTGTGCACAGCAGTGTCCCTCTGCATGAGGACAAATGCCTTCTACTCTTCCCTGGCTCACATGGTCCCTGTTCCTCAAGGCCTGTCCTAGGTGTCACCTGGGCAGAACCCTACAGTCCTTACCTGTGGCCCTGGCTCCCAGGCTCCCTGGGGACGGGGGGTAAAGGGGCACTGATGAACAGGGCCTGGGGTCACCTTGGAGCAGACTGCCTCTGCCCCATGCCCTGGAACTGCTCCTTTCCTCCCGTCAGACCCGAAAGGGACAGGAGCTGTCTCTCTGTGGCCAGCACAGGAGCAAATCAGTGCCCTTGAACTAAGCCGAGGGAGTGTAAACACAGACAGGCAGAGGGACCCAGAGCCCGAGTGGTTATGGGGTGACCCGAGCTAGGAGGGGACAGCACGGGGCTGCCTGAAGTCTTTGAGGCCCCGCCTGGGGGCATTTCATAACTGGAACAGGTCAGTGGTGGGACAATTGGTGGGACTGGCTGAAATCTAGAGCTGACTCAGGGGAGAGGTTCCTGACACCAAGGAACAGACCATAGCAGTGTGGGGAGGCCTCTGTCCCTCCTCTCAGAGGCCACAGGACGACAGCAGCAGGCAGGGCCTTAGGGCAGAGGGGCTCCGTTGGAAGGACTCTTGAAGTCATTAGGATTGGCGTCCCCATGGGGTGTGGACACTCTGGAAGGTGGCATCTGGGACCCTATAACTCAGAGCCTGGTCAAAAGGGCCCCCGTGCAGGGGAAGGCTGGGCCCCTCAATACCCCGCAGGACTCCAGCTCTCCCCAGCATCGGGGAGGGAGAAGACGAGGGCTGCCAGAGGGCAGAAACTCAGCTGCGACTACAGAGAGACTCCAGAAGGGGAACCAGGGTCCAACAGGAGGGATCGAGAGCGAGAGCGCTGTGGCCAGGGTCCCTCTCCACCTCTGAGCGGGGGCAGCAAGAGGGACACTGCGGGGCCCAGTCTCAGGAAGGGGCGTGGCCTTGTAAGGGAGCCTGGGAGTTCTAGGTCAAGGAAGCAGACACCGCTGCTTTCAGTGGCTGCCAAAGAGCCTCCAGGTGGGAGGAAGGGTATGGATCGTGGTTGGGGGAATTCCGCCAAAGAGAAGGTCCCCATGGAAAGGCTGCTAGTGGCCGGGACTGCAGAGAGGACTACAGGAAAACCCCAGCCTGGACAGGCCAGGCTCGGGGCTCTTCAAGCACAGAAAAGAATCCTTGCAGGGCAGCTCTGGGGAGGGGGTGGGAAGCAAGGGCCAGTGGCTCTGAAGAATGCGTGGGGAGGGGAGTGGGGAGGGTCCGACACAGACAAGCCCTGATTGCTCTGAGCAATAAAGTCCCTGAAGGGAGACAGGCCCGAGCAACCTCCTCCACCCCTCCTGGGAAGAGGGGGACCCAGGGCTTGTCTGATCTTTTTCAGGAGGGTCAGAGCCCCGTGGAACCGAGCCAGGGGAGGTGCTGATGGGGCTGGAATGCAGCTGCTTGGCTGGAGACAGGCCTGGGGCCAGATGGCTGTCATTCTGCCAGCAGGAGGAACAGGGGAGGGCAAGGCAGATGGCTGGATGGCCTCGGCTGCCCCACTGCTGATCTGGCCTGGAGGGGGGACTGCAGACACAGAGGCCACCCCAAGTGACCACCAGGAATGTGCTGGGAGGGAAGATTCTGGAATGTCACCCCCCTATACAGCACAGCACCGCTGCCCACACCAGGAGGCATGTTCCCGTGTCCAGAAGGCGAGCAGTCTGTCTGCAGTGGCCGAAGGAGGTTAAAGCTTTCCCCAGGGAGGCCAGACCCGGCGTGGGCCTCACGGAAGGCTGTGCCTGGCAGAGTCCCGGGGGGAGGGGTGGGGAAGGCAGGGAGATGGGGACTCGGGGTGCCGGGTGGCCTCACTGTGCGGTACTGGTGCCCTGAGACGCGCATCCCACTGGAGTCACCAGCCGGGGGCTCCCCTGGAGGGAGAGGTGCTCCCAGGGTCAGCCATCTGCCGAGGGGACAGGTATGGGAGGTAGGGCCCGTACTGGCAGGAGAGAGCGCTCCAGGCTCATTCCGGGCTGGCTGGCCTGGCTCTGGCCTGTGAAGAGCTTCCTGTGTCTTTGAAGTCATTCCCAGGGTTCTGGAGTGGGGGCTGGAGCCAGGCCCACTGAAGACACGTAAACGGTGTGGTGTATTTGGCTGTCCCTGTCATCCCTGTGCTTTTGTCAGGCTCTGCTCCCGTGCTCCAGCCAGCCCTGGGGGCCAAGGTGGGCAGGGCAGCATCACCCAGGTGGCATTGGGCTGGCTGAGGGGGTGAATCTTGGGGACTTTGGGTCCAGCTGCTCTGTGGGGTAATGGGAACGGAGCTCCCCGAGGCCAGCCCTGTGGGCAGCTGGGGCGGTCAGCAGCTAGGGGGCCGGGGACACACCCTGAGTGCACAGGCCTGCCCATCTGCCTGGAAGATTCTCCCCAACTGCCCCCGGAAGCATCTGGGACAGATTCTGCTTGGGGTTTCCCTCACAGAAGCAGCCACCTGGAAGCCATCAGTGTTGTCCTTCAAAGCAGTCACCAGAGGAGCCTGCAGAGCTATTTCAGCAAGGCCACTGTCACGAACGCATTTCTGAAAGCCTTTTCTGGCAACTTCAAATAGAGTTTCCAAGCCACCCAAGAGAGCAGGTCTCACTACATTATAGGACTCATGTTTCTTTGCCCCTGGAAAAGCACAGTCCCTGATTCCAGCCTGATTCAAAAAATTTCACTCCATCCTCAGTGCAAAGCTTTGGGTCCACTGAGGAAAACCAAAAGAATGAGCCTCCAGCAATTCCCAACCACACATCTCCACGAGGGTGCCGGGCGCCAGCCGGGCCATTAGAACAAGCGTGGGTCTCTCAAGGTGGGCTCTTTGAGGGGGCAGGGACAATGTTGGGGAGGGACCTTGTCTCACAGGTCATGGTCACGGGGCAGGTATGGCCAGGCATCGTGCACAGGTGACACGCTGAGATGACAGAGCCACTCACCAGAACCCTCCCCACGGTGGACTCGGCTGAGAAGATCAGCCTTGCACCAGGGACCACAAATGGCACCAACAGGCCATATTTCCCAACAATGTCCCCTGGCTGGGGACAGATCTGACCCCACGTCATCCCACCAGTCAGGTTTGACTGCAAAAGTGGCTGTGCAGAGAAGACACCTAACACACATTTGCTGAATGGGATGGAGTCTATGAAAGATGAAAGGTTAATAATGTATTGATTTCAAACTTCAAATTTTATAACGGCATAAAGTGCTTCCTCTCCCTAACAAGGAAAGGCGAAGGGGAGAACATAGAAAGAGGCCCATCCCTTAGGTGCGACCCAAAAATCACTGAAAGAGCCGACAGGAGTCTCTGCAGTCTCCTGGCCACAGACCTTGCTGTCACACGTGGCCTGGGATTCAAGTCCCCACCCTGCCATTTTCCAGCCGCGCTTAGACACGGCCAGCCACCCTGTGGCGGTGGCTTGTAAATGGAGGCAATAGCGTCCCTCATCTTCCCAGGGCATGGCTGGGGTGACAGTGCACGTAATCACTTGGGACAGGCCCTGGCAGGCAGAACGTGCTTAGGAAACAGCAGCCGCTGCTTCTCCAAATAAAATGCAGGGGCGGCCCTGCACTGGGGGCCTCAGATGGGGAAGGAGAGCGGGGAGCCGAACATGCAAGGTGCTAAGGCCCCTCACTTCCTTCCAAACCAGAACAGCTTTGCTCTGGCCTGTTTTATGTCTCGGGCTGCCGCCTAATATTGTGTTTGAGAAATACTTTAACGCCCAAAAGAGTCTGAAAGTCACCGCACGAGGTGATGCCTACTCCTGTCTACCAATGAACTTGACATGTGTTTGGGATGCAGCTGGGTCTCTCTCTCCATCCCAGCCCTGTGTCCCTCTCGGCTGGCACCCCACGGCCTCTGGCCCTGTCCCCGACACCCCTGTCCCCACCCAGGGGCTGCGGATGCGCACCTGGTGAAGCGGACCTCGCAGATGTTGCACATGTATGGCTTCTCCCCGGTGTGGGTCCTCATGTGCCGCGGCAGCTTCCCGGCCCCCATGATGACCTTGTGGCAGATGGGGCACTGCTGAGAGGCCTTGGGCTTCAGCTTTCGCTCCTCCACCAGCGGCCAGGGTGGGAAGAGGCCCCCCAGGTGGGTGGCACTCAGGAAGTTGAGATAGGCACCGTAGTCGTTCTCCGCCTTGATGGGGCCCAGAGGCCCCCCGGGCAGGTCAGGGAACATGTCCTTGAAGAAGTCGCTAGGGAAGGGTGGCGGCGGGGGTGGGGGCAGCTCCTCCTTCTCCTCCTCCTTGATCTTCCGGTTTTTGATGACCAGATCCAGCGGCCCACTGTCCATGGGCTGCTCGGGCAGCTGGGCGAAGGCACCGAAGTCCCCTGGCCAGAGGTGTGGGAAGAAGTCCGGGGTGAACGGAGACAAGGAGGGCCTCCTGTCGGGGATGTTGGCTTTGGGGTACAGGTTCTCCCTCAGCAGAGATTCGATGGAGAAGTCCCGGATCACGCCCAGATGGCCAGGACTGCCGGCCTGGAAGGGATCAGGGAAGTCCCTGGGTGTGTCTGAATAGGCCTTCTCCGTGAGATGGTCCGTCTTGGAGGGGCTTTGGTGGCAATTGATGTCCTGGGGGTCAGGCAAGTTTTCCTGGTCAGCAAAATCCTCCGTGTCATCATCGTCATCCTCCTCTTCCTCCTCCTCCTCCTCCTCCTCGTCCTCCTCGTCATCGTCATCTTCGTCATCGTCGTCGTCCTCCTTGTCGTCCTCCTCCCCACCGTCCCCCCCGGGCTCCATGATCTCCAGGCACACGTTCACGATGCACTGGATCTCCAGCATCCGGGCGGCGTTGAGGATGTGCTTGACGTTGCCGGCGGTGATGGTGAGCGTGGAGGTGTAGGCGAACTCCAGGATGGCGGCCAGAGCCTCGGGCTGGACAAAGTCGATCTCGTAGACGTAGGGCTGGCTGGCTAGGGTGCCGGCCGTGAAGAGCTTCTTGAAGTACTTGCTGCAGGCGGCCAGGACGGAGCGGTGGGTCCGGTACTCCTGCTCCTGCACCACCAGCAGTACGTCGCAGAGCAGGCCATCGTGCCGCTGCTCGTTCAGGCTGCACAGGACCTCGCTGCTGTGGTTGGGGAAGGGAATGCCGATGAGCTCGTCAATGCCATTGGCCATGTTCTCAGCCAGAGCCCTGCGGAGACACACGGAGAGGGAGACCGGTTAGGGAGCATGACCCCTTGGCGTGAGGGCTTCCCTGCACTATGGGGCCGGTCTTCCTACCTCTCGGCTTTGCCTGGTCTCACCTGCAATTCACAGCCCAGCTCGCAAGCTGGGGCTTTTCACTGGGCCACTGGGCTCCCTTTCCCGGACCCCTAAGACCCTTGGAGCTAGGGGTCATGGGCAGCTGGTGTCAGCTACTTAGCAAAGGCTGTAGGGGCTTCTCGCAGGCTTGAGATAACTGAATTCCATTTACTTGATGTGCAGTTGCAGAATACCACGATGGACAGCCACTGGAAACCCAACTCTTCCCTACACTGCAGGGATGGTCCCCACCTCTTACTTGCACAACGGCTGCGGGTCAAGGACCACTCAGTGCTTCTGTTGAGAAAGTGCTGTGGCTCGTTTCACAGATCCTCTGACTCTGTCACAGACTCACACATTGCACTGGCTACTAGGAAGCTCAGAACTAATTTTGCAGCCCATTTTCAGCCCGTGAATAAGGCCCTTGTGGCATATGTTTTGCCTACGACCTTACTCCTTGGTTCATCTTAGTTGATGAAGTTTCCTTTCATTTGCAATTCTTGATGTTTATTTAAAATGCTAACTTCCTATACAGGTATATATGTGAGCACTTTCACCCATAAATAAACATTTAAATTCAGTACAAATCAAGGGCATTGTTAGCTGATTTATCATGTCTGTATTCTGTTATCCTCATGAAAATACAAACCCCTGTGGGGAGAAGCCTCTTCTCAGACAACTTATCATTATATGTGTTATACGTGAGGTGTGGCTAGTGGTAGCCACCAGGAGACAGTGGGGCAGCACAGAGGACAACTAGTGTCCCTTCCTTTCAGGAAGCACAACTCCCTGCCCAAGTGAACCTATTGGACCTGGATAGACCTCAGTGTACGCCAGAGTATGTAGGGCCCTCCTCCTTATGGCAAAGCTTGAACTTGGCCCGTGGAGAAATCCTAGCAAAGGCCTCACCCTTATTGTGTTACAATTAAAGTGGGGAGAAAACAAAAAGCAAAACAAAACCCAAAAGCCCTGCACCCCAGTGGGCAGAGCTCTGGGGGTCCTCACACATTTACCTTCTGGATGTGGGCAGAGGTGGGGGAGGGGGCCCACGCAGTGTGCTGCGAGTGCGGCACCAGCACACGCAGGGGGACGGGTGCTCCTCCCCCCTCGCCTTCTCCTTTGTCACGGAGCAGCCTGGGCCTTCCCTAAGCACACCCACCTGGCCAGGTGCTCAGGAGGTTTCCCAGAGCTGAGGCCGTGTTGTGTTTCCACCTTCGCACCTTTCAAAGGTCCAGACACCCCACAGTCCATGCATTCATTCCCTAAATATTATTGGGTATTCCCCCTGTGCCAGGCATGGTACTGGACTCTGGAGATGCACAGAGAACAAACCAAGAAGGCCCCTCCTCTAATAGAGCTTAAGGGGACATAACCACTGTGATAAAAATCTAGCAAGGGTCATCAAAGAGAGTACACAGATGGCAAAGAAGCCATCTTATCTGAAAAGATGTTCAACGTCATTAGCCATTAGGGAAATGCAAATTAAAACTATAATGAGATCTCATTACATACCTATTAGAGTGGCTAAAACACAAAAACAGTGGCAACACCAAATGCTGGTGAGGATGTGGAGAAAGGATCACTCATGCATTGCTGGTGAGAATGTACAATGGCACAGCCGCTCTGGAAGAAGGTTTGGCAGTTTCTTGATAAACTAAATATGCAACTACTATTTGGCCCAGCAGTTGTGTTCTTGAGCATTTACCCCAGAGAAATGAAAACTTAAGTCCACAAAAAAACCTGTACACAAACGGTCATGCCACTTTATGCGTAACAGTCAATAACTGGAAGCAACCCACACATCCTTGAATGGGCAGATGGTTCAGCATGCTGTGCACATCCGTAGCACAGAATACAACTCAGCAATCAAAAGGAACAAACTCTTGACACCAGCACCAACCTGGATGAATCTCTTGGGAATTATGCTGAGTGAAAAAAGCCAGTCCCAGTGGGTTATATACTATCTGATTCCATTTACACGACCTTCTTAGCAACAAAGTTACAGAAATGGAGAATAGATGAGTGGTTGCCAGGGACTGAGGAGGGGCCACGAGTGGGAGGGAAGTGAGTGAGGGGCTCCTGCCAACAGCCAACACCAACTTGCTGGTCATGTGAGTGAGCCCCCTTGAGAGTGGATCCTCCAGCCCCAGTCGGGCCTTCAGATGACAGCAGCCCTGCCTGACATCTTGACTGCAGCCTCATGAAGGATGCTGAATCAGAACTGCTCAGTTAAGCCTCTCCCACATTCCTGATCCACAGAAACTGTGAAGCAATAAATGCTTATTCTTATTATAAGCCTCTAGGTTTTTGTGTTGTTACTCTGCAATAGATTGCTAATTTAGGGACACTATTTAGTTCATAGACATTATAGATTTGTGATATTTATCATGACAATTTTCTGGCAGATGGCAATTAAATGTCTCAATCTAACAAAACCTGCAAGTTACGATAATGTTTTGATAGATGGAAGTAAATGTATTGAGGAAGTGACACCTTTTTCTAATTCCCATAAAGACACCCTGTAGGTAGCAGGGTCCTGACCTTCAGAGGGGCCTTGTCATCTGAAAAGACGGTTTGTAAATGAAATGACCCTTCAACTGTTAAGTAAGAAGCCAAAGTCAGTAAAAACCCAGGAAATTAGTTCTTTATGGAGAGCCGTTTTCTTGCTTGCTAAGGGCTTATTCCTTTAAAGATGAAAATGGTTTAAAATGCTTTTCAGGGAAAATTCCCACCACTCCTTAAGCTTTTCTCTGCCTTCTTAAATAGAGGAGCTGGAAGCCGCTGGACCATGTGCTGGTGAGCAGTGTCTCACTGCGGTAATTGTGGCCAAGCCCTCTGCAGAATGGAGAGTGGCTGTCCTATGCTGAATGTCCCATCTCCTGTGCTGCTACTTGTGACACAGAATCAGGAAACCATAGCTGTGTGACCTTGGGAGGCCCCTCCACCTCTCTGGGCTTCTGCTTCTTCATCACGTGACCAGATGGTCATGAGAAGTCTGATAACACCCGTCATGACCATGAGGAGCTAGAAGGACAAAGTGGGTCTGGTCATGGGGAGGGGGCAATAGGCCCCGTGACCCTGGACTTGAAGGCTGGTCTGCCCAGCAGTGATGTCTCACTGTGCCTTGGTGTGTGGCCTTTGTTCCGTTCCTGGGGAAAGGATGAAACCATGGTCCTTTGGGGTTGTCTTTCCAGGCGGGAGACTCACCTCAGGGGTGGGGATGGGTGGGGGTGGGACGCGGGAGCTGTGTCAGGAGGCAGGGGCTGCCACTTGCTGTTTCATTGTCTCTTTGGGAAGAAGTGCCCCCACCCCACAAGCTAGGAGCTTCCCTGGTGACCCTGAGATTCCCATGAACGTCCCGGAGGAGGAGGAGGTGCTGTGCCCCTCATGCCCTGCCCCACAGCCCTCCCGTCACCCAAGCTGGGGCAGTTCTGTCTCTAAAAATAACACACCATGGAAAAAAATTAAACATGCACACGTGAAAGCCAAACCAAACCAAACACTCTCAACAGCTAGTAGAAGCTTGATGCAAAATACAAACCTCTAGTAGGAAGGGGACAGAAAGAAATATGCAGATCAAAAATAAAGAGGAAAGAAGGAAAGAGGAGAAGAGGAGAAATGGAGGAAAGAGGTTAAAGGGGAAGAATGCAGGGGGGTTGAAACCATCTTAGGGGTGGTCACCTTTCCAGAGGGCATTCCCTGGGCCTCTGCCCTCAGTGGAAGGTTCTAGAACTCAGGTCCAAGCAACCCTGTTTGACAAAGGCAGCACTTCCCATCTCTGGGCCTCGGCTAATTCAACTGTGAAATGAGAGCGTCTACACTCCCAGAGAGAGACTGTGCTCCCCTCTCTCCCCAGCGAGGGGCCAGCCAGCCTTTGTAATAATAACCTACTCCAGCTACCATTTATCCAGCGCCTGCCGCGGGTCAGTTATCAAACCGCTAATCCTTCCTCAACCAACACAACTCTGAAAGGTGTGTATTTGTATCAGCACCTCCAATTTAGAGATAAAGAGACAGGAATAGGGAGGGCAGGTGACTCGCCCATTGCCACACAGCCAGCAAGTGTCTGAGCCAGGATTTGAACCCAGCTGCATTTGGTGCCGGAGCTCGTATTTGTTCCCTTTCACCACACCGCCCCACACGAGTCCAACTCCAGGGCAGGGGGATTGGAACCCCTCCCCCTGAAGCTTGTCTCTTAGTCTAGGGGTTTGATCAGAGCCAGGCTGGAGGGATGAGCACCAGGGAGTGGAGACGCACGCTTGCCAGGTAACTAAGGAAGCTGTCGGGGGACTCAGTACTGAGTGCGAATGAGAGGTGTGGAGGGAAAGGCACCAGACCCCCAGGGCTGGGGGTCAGGGAAGGCTTCCAGGAGTGGTGGCCTTTTCTGAGCTGTGAAAGATAGAGAACAGAGGGGCAGGAAGAACATGCCCCACATTATTTGGATCTGGAAGGCTTTGGATTTCCAGAACCCCTTCTGAAAATATGTGTGCCCTGGATTCCCTGGGTGGGACCTCACAGAAGCTGTTCTCAGCCAGCCCTGTGCCTGGAGTTCATGAAGAGGTTGGGGGTGAGGGCTCTGCTCCCGGACAGCCTGGGTTCATATCCCGGCTCCACCACTAACAATCTCTGGGTCTTGGTCATTTCCCTCCTTGAGCTCAGTTTTCCCAGCTGTACAATGGGGATGATAACAGTGTCTACCTCGCAGAGCTGCTACGAGGATCAAATGAGTAATGCACATCAAGTGCCTTCGGATGAGTATTACGTGCCCAACCTGTGTTAGCAATTGGGAAGTCCAGGAAGGACACAGACCCCTAACGGGTGTCATGGTGGGGATGGGACCATACCAGGAACCAATGTACCTTCCGCACAGTTTTGCAGAGATCTGTGCTGTTTAAGTACCTTCCCCAAAGACACTCTGAGAACGGCCCTTACCAGCTCCCAGGGCCAGCCCCTGGCATGTGTAGGGCATGACAGTCTTCTAAGGTCTTTTCATGCCTCCTGTGTCAGGTACTCCTAACTCAATGAGGCAGGTAAAGCTGGTAAAAAAAGTATCTCCATTTTACAGACAAGAAAACTGAGGTGCTGAGAGAAGCCTGCACTGTAGGCCACACGCAAATCAGTGTCAGAGCTGGCACTAGAACTAGGATGTGTTGATGACCAAGCCTGTGCCCCCTCGGTTAGACCACAGGGCCCCCAACGAGGTGCAAGGTTGCCTGGCCACTAGAGAACCCATGTTCTAGGCTTGGTTTTACCAGGAACATGAAGTGGAGATGTAGGCAAATTGTTATTATTATTATTTATAGAGAAAGGGTCTCACTCTGTCACCCAGGCTGGAGTGCAGTGGCATGATCATGTGATCATAGCTCACTGCAGCATTGAACTTTTGGGCTCAAGCAATCCTCCTGCCTCAGCCTTCTGAGTATCTGGACTACAGGCATGTGCCACCACATTTGGCTCATTTTTTTTCTTCATTTTATTTAGAGATGGAGTCTTGCTATGTTGTCCAGGATGGTATTAAACTTCTGGGCTCAAGCGATTCTCCTGCCCCAGCCTCCTGAGTCGCTGGGATTAAAAGCATAAGCCACTGCACCCAGCTCAGTGTAGGTAAATCAATTCCTGCTGCCTCACTTGCCTTATCTGGGAAATGGGCAAGTAATCGCATGGATCTCACTGAGTGGCATGTGAGTGGAGTGAGTTAACCTGAGGCACTAGGCACACTTGGGTTGTTTGTTAAGTCCCATTTCCCTTGTGAGGTGACCTGCTTCAGGGCAGGGTCTTTTCTTATATGTCTATATTACTCCCAGGGCACCAGCAAGCAGGAACATGGTAGACACTGAATGAATGAGATCAGTTCAGATAAGCAACGGGCGCTCACGCTGGTAATCCCAGCACTTTGGGAAGCTGAGGTTGGAGGATCTCTTGAGGCCAGGAGTTCTACACCAGCCGGGGCAACATAGTGAGATCTTGTTTCTATAGAAAATTTAAAATTTAGCTAGGTGTGGTGGTGCACTCCTACAGTCCTAGCTACTCCTACTCGGGAGGCTGAGGCAAGAGGATCACTTGAGCCCAGGAGTTTGAGGTTTCTTCAGTGAGCTATGATCAGGTCACTGCACTCCAGCCTGGGTGACAGAGTGAGACCCTGTCTCAAAATAAAATAAGCAATGGGGATAGCTTTGAAGTGACAAAAGGCAGTGGGATGGCCCCAACCCTCTGCCTTGGGGACATCTGACGTTTGAACAGAACCCTACCGTTCGTAAGGCACTTATATTAACTCATTTCATTCTTACTGCTGGTATAATGATCCCCGTTTGATGGAGATCAGAGAGGCTAAGTGATCTGCCCCAAGTCACCCACCTAGAAAATGGCAGGGCAGAGACTGAATGTCTGCTCGAGTCCCGTAGCTTTCTTGTCCTCCATGGCTGCCTTGGTGGTGTGACTTTTGGGACAATTCTATTGCTATGATCCACAAGTCCAGCGCCTCCCTGAATCCTGCTCCCTTCAGCAAGTCTGGGGCTCAGGATGGTGGTTCCATCTGCCAAATCCCCAGAGCAGGCTGGCCCCAGCCCGCAGACTCCCACTGCCCCGGCGCCAGCCCCACTCATCTCCAGCCTCTGGCTCCTCCCCTGCCCAGGCCTGGAGTTTCAAAGCCACCTGGTGGAATGAGTGGCTGTGGTGAGGGTGGGCTGGGGGCATCGGTGTGCACACAGGGGCAAGAAGGGATTTCCTCTCCAGACCTGGGAATGAGGTTGGGCAGTGGCTACCTGGGTCCCCTGAGCAGGTCCTGACTCCCTGTGGTCTGCAGCACTGAAACCCACAAGGGGGTGGTGGGTCGGGCAGGACAAAGGGTGGCAGAACTGGCCCCAGCAGCTGGCCAGTCCCAGATCTCTGCTGGGCGCGCCCCACCCAGTCTTGGCAGTTTCCCCAAGCAAGGCGGCCACACCCCTTGGCCCCGGAATGCCCCTGGGCCTCAGCGGCCCCAGAGGCTGGGGCCAGACATGTGGGCTGGGAGGCTGGGCAGGGCGACTTCAACTTCCAGCCTGTGCCCCGCCTGCCGCGAGCACCCCAGGCAGAGCACCCACACTGGGTGAAGCCGCCCTCACCTGCTCTGCCACCCCTGCCAGCACGCACCTGGAGCCCACCGTCCCCAGCCCAGCCAGGCCCACTCAGGTCCTCAGGGTTTCTGCGCAAATGGCTCTGAGCTTTCTTCCTCTGCCAAAGGCGATGGCCATCCAGATGTTCCCCTACAGCTGGGCCCAGGCCCTCCCCACCTCACACAGTTGTGCCCCCCTTCCCCGTTCCCCTCCATGCCGAGCCCCACCCCCTGCCCCCAGGACAGGGCGGGCAGCGGCCCTGCAGAGGCCAGGCCCAGGAAGCAGGTGCTCCTGGGCTCTCATCCCAGCTGCTTCCCTCCGTGTCTCCACATCTGGAGGCTGAGTTTTTCCCTCCTGCTTCCCCATGTCCTGCTGAGGCCCCTGGGTTAACAATGCCACGTGCCTGCTGAGTTTTACGTGCAGAGAAGCTTCCTCCAGTGCAGTTTTCTCTGTAGGCTTTCCTGCATCCCTGTGTACAGAAAGGATTGTTTCTCCACTGTGCTGATGAGAAGCCCAAGCTCCTGCTGGTGAGCTCATTTGCCCAAGGCCACAGAGCTAGCGGAGTGACAGAGCCCCAGACCTCAGGCTCAGTGCCCAGGCTCTGCCTGTTGACTGCAGCCTCCTCATCATCGCCACCTCCTCCACCTTCCCTCTGGCTCCTCCACCCTCCCTCCGGCTCCTCCACTGGTTTGGTTTTTAGCAGAACAGGGTCTGAGGTCACTGTAGGAGTTTAGAGCAGGGCCGATAGCCAGGGTGGGCTTCTCGCCCCCTACATTCTTGGCACGGATGAAACATGCACCAAGGACAGGCTTGAAGGGCACCTAAGAGGGTAGTGTGAGGGAGGGACAGCGTCACACCTGGTCTTTGGGGTTGGGTGTGGGGGTACATGAGCTCAGAGCCGTTCAGTCACCCCTGGAGGAACCTAACTGCCGGCGTCTGGGTGACCCTGAGGTGGCTGTGCTGGGCCGCTGTTCCATCCCCTACCTTTCAAAGCAATTTCACCTCCTTGGTGGCAGGCAAGGCCATTTTATAGACAGGATACTAAAGTAAAGTGAGGTTAAGGCCACAAAGCAAGGGGTGGGATGGGTTGGAGAGCTCACATCTTCCCTGGGGCCATTGCTGTTTCTACATGCCGTGGACTTGCAGGGAAGACAGAGGAAGGGGGTTCTCTCAGGGGCTGCCTGTCCTTGGCACGGAGTGAGGGCTCTGTCCCGTTTGAGGCAGGCGCAGCCTTGGGGAGGGGGGCTACTGCGGCAGCCGGTGCACAGCCCATGGGAGGCTGGGCAGGCAAATAGAGCGGTGCCCTTCAGGCTGTTGTTCTTTAATTATTTTTTCTTCCTTTATTTATTAGAGGGTGGGGGGGACAAGGGGGGAAGACTTGTTTTCTTTTAAGAAAAATCGCACACCTCTTTCTTTATGTTCAAAATAAAGGATTTACTACTTGTGTTTATTACAGGCGATTTCCTGAGCCAGAAAACTCCTTGGGAGGCTTATTAAACCTTATTAAACCACTGAAAATTTAGATAATAAAATAAATCACTTGTCTCCCATAAACAGCACCAGGCCACGCGTTACTGAGTTGCAGAATCCCAGCTGCCTCTGGTGGCCTTTCCAGGAGGTGTCCCCGGCTGGTCTCCCGCGGCTCCCTGGAGGGTGGGGCTGGGTGGGACAGCCTCAGCCCACTGAGGACAGCTATTCCTTCTAGCATTTCTGCCCAGAGGGCTGTCTTCTGCAGAGAAGTGGGAACGGTTCAGATTTTGCTAGGTATTTAAGGGGCTGTGTGTGGACGCCTGGGTACAGTCGTACCATGTTTCGACCGTTCCCGGGGATCTTTTCACATTTGTTCTAGAAGGCGCTGAGGCAGCCATACAGCTGGCTGGCCTCTGAATGCATGGCAGTCCCCGCACGCCGCCTCTACCTGTCGCAGGCCCCCGCTGCTGCAGTCAGGGCTCTGGAAGCCGAGTCCGTTGCTGCTGGGCCTGGGGGCTTTACAGTGGGCAGAACGGAAAGTGATGCCAAGTGCAGAGTCACAGCTGGAGTAGAGAAAGGCAGAGAGCACGAAGTACAAAGTCTGGGAAGTGCCCAGGGGTGCAGTTAGCAGAGGGGGACTAAGCCCTCGGTGGGGAGGGCCATAATTAAAATCCCAGCTCTGCTCTGCAACTGATGAGTGGTGTGACCTTGGACCAGCCAAGCCCTGCTTTGAGCCTCAGTTTCTTCTTTTATGTGAGACTAGGAGGCTGTTAGGGTCTCGTACTGCCCACACACTAATCCACATAGATATTTTGGCTCCCTGGATTCCAAGGTCATACCCAGCTCAGCTTGGGATGTCTTGGGGCATCTGCGCCGGACTGCGGATTTCCTGTGACCTTGCCTTTGCCCTCTTTTCACCTTTACCTTAGGTCTCGCAGGGACTCTGCCAGGTAACACAGGAAAGTGAGGCTTTCAGAAGATGAATGTTCAGGGTCAAGGTGGGGTTATGGGTAGAGTGATGGCGACTCCACAGACCAAAGATGCTTGATATGCTCCCACCTGCCCCAGAGGGGAGGCGAGGACACGGCTCAGGGTTTCTCTTCCTGTCACTGCAACAGTGGCCGAGGTAGGCAAGGAGCTGGGGGTGGCACTTCTCCAGAACCTGCACAGATTCATCACAAACACCCCCAGAGGGCTGGTGTGTGGGGCAGGGCACAGGGACCCGACTCATCCTACCATACTGCTGACTTCAGGTCTGCCTGGCAGAGCACAACATAGAGGAGACAGAACCAAACCGGTAACTAAGACGGACTGAGGGCCCATTTGGTACCAGTCCCTGTCCTAACTATTTCACATGGATTCTCTCATTTCATCCTCTCAAAAACTCCACGAGGTAGCTTCTGTCGTCATTTTCACTCCATTTTTCAAATGGGAAAGTAGGTCGAGCTGGGACTTGAACCCAGGCAGGTGGGCTTCTGATTTCCCAAGCAGTCTGCAGAGTTCCCTCTCAACTGCATTTACCCATCGTGCTAAGGGCTGGAGAAAAGGGGTGACAGGGACGGAGTTCCTGGCCTTAAGAACTCATGAAGAGTAGGAGACGAGTAAAGACAAGACCTAAACTAGCGCACTTTGCGTCAGAGAGCAGGAGATCTGCCGGGCTCAGGTAGGGCTCTCCACCAAGGAAGTGAGGCCCCAGGCAGCCTGGGGTGTGGGGCAGGGGAAGGAGAACATTCTGGCAAAGGGAACAGCATGTGCTAAGGAAGGCACAGAGGCTAAACGAGCATGGCAGGTGTAGACAGGAATAGCAGGTGGTTTGGGGTGCTGGGTTCAAAGATGGGAGTTCAGTGAGTTCAGAGACAAGCAAGCAAGGCGGAGAGCAGGGACAGCTGCAGCCCACCATGGTGGGGTTCTCGGGTATGGGTGGGATGATAAGGAAGGGAGATGAGGGGCCTCACGTGCATTTGGACCGTTTAAGAGCCCACAGGAAGGAAGTCAGGGAAGGTTCTGGATGGGAGAAGAAGCTGATTTGAGGAAGGTGTCAGCACAGGCAGTCCTGGAGTGGGGAGGGAAGGGCGGCTGGAAATCAGTTAGGAGATTGTATCTTCCCACCCATGAAGCCACTCCCCTGCCCTTCTCTTGCCCCAGACCTCTGTGTGGGATCGGCCGGGGCGGGGCTCCAGTGGGGGTGGGAGTGGTGGGAGGAAGGAGAGCAGGGTCACAGCCAAGTACTCGTCACAGGTGTAAGATGTCCTGGTCATGCCTCGGCCCTCGACAAACACTGCAGCCTCCCTGATGTTGTCCACCTCAACTTGGAGACAAGGCCCAGCCGGATGGCCCCAAGGATCCCACCCCTGCCTGTGTTTTCCAAAGGAAGCGAAACCTCAGATTCGCCTCAGAACTTGCACTTTTCTACTCAGCAAACGCCATCCACCACAAGAACCGCCTAGCGTTTGGCTGGGAAAGAACAAACTGGAAGCTTGCAATTTCCAGGCTTAATTGCACAGTTACATATAATGTTATTATATAGAACTTTTATTGCACTGAGAAAGTCCAAGCATTTCCTTTTCCTATTTATACTCGAGCCCAGTCTCTCCTCTGCTATAATTTCCTCCCCTGCCCACTGCAGAAGCTGACAGCTGTTCGGTTCCGGGAGCCCTTTCCAAGGAGGGGGCAATTAGGATGTGAGACGGAAAGTCATTTGTCACAAGTGGTTGACTCGTGGAATATCAGTCAATTACCAAATGTTATTGATCACTCCTTATGTGCTTGGCCTGGGCTTTATGCTGTGTGAGGGTCTACAAATGATCTGCTTTTGAGGGGGTGCTGGCTTCAATGGTAAGACTAACCCACGGCAAAATGTTACTGTGCAGTAGGGGCCAGTAAGGAATCCAGTGTGGGCTGGGTCCCGCACTCAGGGATAAGTCATGGGCAGGTGTCTGGGCTGCACAGCTGTCTGGGATCCAGTGCCAGGCCACACTCACGGGGACACTGCGTGATGGTGCATCACAAGTGCCCCCACGGAGTCCAGCTCTTCCCTGGATGTTTGGTGCAAATCTTGGGGGACAGGAGCCTACCTTCCCTCTGCCAACAGTTGCCCCCAACCAAGGACTGGACTCCTTTCCTAACCTCCAGGGAGAATAGTTCACCTTTTAGCACCTTATAGGGTAACTACTTCCTCCACCAACTCCCACCCCTCTCTGACCACCACCTCTAATCCACTTGCTCTGAGATTTTGAGTTTCCAATCATATGTTACAGCGAAAATATTCCCATAGCATGAGAATCTCCCCATCCCCACTCCCCACCCAAGAAGCCTGGCTGGTCCACTGCTGAGCCAGGATGGGCTCAGTCATTTCCTCACACCTAGGAAGTCTTCCCCTTTGAAGTTTCCAGATCAGAAATGTTGAATAAGAAATACTAGGTTAAAAAGTTAAAAAAAAAAGTTGGCAAAAAAAAAAAGAATAATTATTTGTGGATGCTATGATTGGATATTTTCCTACATAAATAACTGATAATTTCAAAAATATGTTAAAGGACCTCATTTGTTTGGCAACAAAAATAGAAACACTACCTAGGAATAAGTTCATAAGTAACGTGTAAGACCCACACAAAGACTGTCTTAAACATGACTGACACACTTCTTACAAAGACTTAAACCAATGGAAAGATATACTTTGTACTTGGATAGGGCAGCTGTGATACTGTAAAGATGCCATTTCCCCCTAAATAGTTCAATAAGTGCAATATGATCCCAATAAAAATATCAACCAGAATTTCTACTGAAATTAGATAAGCTGATTCTAGAGTTCATATAGAAAAATAAACATTTAAGAAGAGCCAAGAAATTTTTAAAACAGATGAGTAACAGGAATAGCAGGACTAGCCCTACCAGATATGAAAACACATTAGAAAGCCATAAAAATAAAATAGTTGGTGCCAGATCATGAACAGGAAGACAGATCAAAAGAAAGTCATGGACGGTCTATAAATAGACTCATGTAGGTATGCATGTAGCATGTGATAAAGGTGGAATTTCAATTTTTAAGATGGATTTTTCAATAAATGAGATGGGAATAAGTAGCCAACCATGTAGGAAACAAAACAATACAAAACTTGGATCACTTCCTCACACCTTACACCAAAACACATGATGCATATAGCAAAGCTTTAAAAGAAAAATCATGAAAAGAAAATAAATAAAATATCAGAGAATTATTTTATAATCACAAAGAGAAAATGCTTTTCTAAGTAAGATAGAAAATCTGGAAGTCATAAAATAGAAGATTGATAAATCTGAGTAAATGATTTAAAAATTTATGCACATCCAAAATTGTATAACAAAATCAAGACACAAATAGACTGGGAAAAATATTTGTAAAACTGAGGCCTCCCACCAACAAGCAGCACTAACTTGCCAGCTATGTGAGAGAGCCTCCTTGGAAACAGGTCCCTCTGTCCCCAGTAAGCCTTCAGATGACCACAGCCCCAGTCAACATCTGGACTGCAACCTCATGGGAAACCCAGAGCCAGAACTCAGATAAGCTGCTCCTGATTTCCTGACTATAAAAATCATGAGGGAAATAAATATTTATTGTTGTTTTAAGCTGCTAACATATTGGGGCATTTTGTTACGCAGCAACAGCTAACTAATGCACATTAGTTAACTCCTTCAGGAGGCAGGATGCTATCCTCTAGCCCTTGCCTATTTACTGTCTTCCCTAGATTTGTGTGTGTGTAATCTTGAGTCTCCAACAAGACAGCAAACATCTGTGGTTATCATTCCCCTCTATCTCCCATTATGCTTAGTGGGGGCTGAGAACAGAAGGAGAGATCCACACGGATTTTCCAGCTTACTATTTGTGAAGAGAAGGCAGGTGCGTAACTAGAAGCACGTGAATATGCACGATGTTTCTTGTTTGGCTGGCGCCCTCCTAAGCATGCAAACAACTCACACACAGAACACCTGCAACCTCGCCGCCTGACACCTACAGCTCACTGTCACACCAGAGCTGTCACACAGCATGTCAGACTCAAAATCCGCTTCCCGGGGGCTCCTGGAAGGAGGGAGGGGCCGGAGGGCCTGGAGAGGGCTGTCACTTCTCACCGCACTGACTGCTATGCGTGATTTCTTAACCTGCTCCACGCCCTTTCCAAAGACATTTCTTTCAAAGCCAGAGCGACAGCCTTCCTTTCGGTTTTTCTGATGCTCAGTTCTAAATCCATTGTACACTCAACTGTACGGAACAATTTAAGAACTTAAGGATCATAAAGAAAAATACTGCAAAGAGAGCTGCTACTGCTCCTTCGAAAACAGCCCCCACCGCAGCCTCTCACGGAGCCGGAGCCGCAGCCGCAGCCCTGTCCCCAGGGACACATCTCCCAAACCGCCCAGGCTGTTTCCCTGCGGTGGGAGGATGTGACCTTTCCTCCCTCCTCCCCCCTCTTTCCCAGGCCAGAGGCTTATTTTTCAAGACTAATCAACAAAAGTTGAAGGGAGGAGAGCCCCTTTGTGAAACGGTGTCTGAACAGAGGCAGTGCCACCATTTTTTTTGGCCGGGTGGGTGGAGGTGACCAAAGATACAATTATAACGCAGCCCATCCTCTCCCACACTGCCCATTTTAACCAATGTGTAATAAAGCCCAGCTCATCCACCCTCTGATTTGGGTCAAATGAGATGAATTTTTAGCTTTTCTGGGGAGTCTGTGCCAGCAGGGGAGGCAGAGGGGAGAAGGAGGAGGGAAGGAACAGACAGATGCCTCGCAGTCCCCCAGAAGAAAGGGCGGGCGGGCGTGGCGTGAGCCGGGCTGGGGAAGTCTGCCCTCCACTTCTGCCAGCCCTGTGTCGGTTTCCAAGGCAGCCACCCGGCCCCTGGGCCTCGGCTGGACTGTGGGTCTCCCTCCCCTGGTCCCGCCTCCGGCCCTGCTCTCCCCCCTGCTCCCAGGGCCCAGCCGCTCTGCTCCTCCCACCCGCCTTGCTCACCAGCTGGAAGGTGTCCCCAGTGTGCCAGCTCCCACCACCTCAGCCTTGCTCACTCTGTCCCCTCAGCTAAAACTCCATCCCCCCAACCTCCTCGCCCTACCGCCTGTATTGGGCTAACTTGCTCCTCCTTTAAGACTTGGTCCAGGTGTCACCTCCAGGAAGGCTTCCTGAAATTGGAGCCTGTCCTCCATGTCCCCGTCCTTCCCCCCCTGTTCCAGCCCTCAACACGTGGAGATGGGGCTGGAAAATGAGTGTTATTGTGATGGGCGTGGGAGACACCAGGGAGAAGTAGCTCTGGGATGCGAGGTGCAGGGCCGGGGACTGGCAGACTAGGTGGGTGCTGCAGGGTAAGTGCTGGGCTGTCAGGCGTCCCCACGGGGTGAGAGGGGCTGCCAGGAGTGGACAGAAACACAGCCCAGTCCGACCCCAGACGCTTGAAAGGTGGTGACTGAGCCACCACCATGGAGGGCTGGGGCTGGGCTGGGACTGGCCAGCGGTAGAGACAGGAATATGACCCTGTTCTGGCCCATACAGGCCAAGGGGCTTATCACACGGCAAGGGGAGGCAGGACACCCTGGAAATGGCTACAGGTTATTTACAAAGCCTCCGACTAATGGACCTTCATTATGAAGATGGTAAAAGGAACAACATGTACCCAGACAGAAAGCTCACAGAGAGAAGGGTAGTGAGGAAGTTTCCTAAAACAGACACCAGTAGGATGGACCAAAGGTTGGATTATTTATATGACCTCTCAGGTAAATGTCATTTCTTCCTATACTCCTTCACCCCAGCATTCACCATGGTCTATCCACTGCGGGGCCACCCACCTTGGAGCTCTTGGCCTCATCTTTCCTCCGTCACCTCCTCTATCCTTGAGTCCCTCTTCTTCCTCCAATAGCCCTGAACACTCACTGAGCCCCTTAGGCAGTTGCAGACGGAGCAGGGGGTCTTCAGAACCAGCACCCCAGCCCCATCAGTGTGCTGAACAGTAACTTCACACTCATACACGCACGGCTAGTTTTCAAATGCATACAGATGGGTTTGGGATGGATTCAACACGAATGCCGGTAAACACATTACTGAGTCCCATGAGGAGCGTACAGCCAGGCAGGGGTCCATGAAATATTTTGAGCTTCAAAAAGGATGCTCATCTTCAAAAGGATGGAACCCACAGGAAGGAAATGTAAGTTCTTGACAGTAAGAATGGGCAGCCTCTCTGTACCCTCTACAGAATGGAGCCCAGAGCTTCATGTCTGTAGGCATTTGGTATGTTTGTTGAGCGACTTGTTGAGCACATGGAGGTCTATTTACCTTAAAGTAGTCAGTATCACCTTCACATTCACACTGAGGGCATGACCTGGGAACATAAGTAATAAAGGACAGCAAAGCCCTCAATAAACAGCAAGTGCTGGTTTATACCGGGCCTGGACAAATGCTGTTCCCCATTCTTACATGTGGCAAGGACAGCAACATGCTAAGACAGGAAATTTATGAGAGCTAAATCTCCCAAGGGAAATATGAGAGAGTCTTATTTCTTCTGATTAAACAATTTATAAATCGGGATAAAAAGGATTTTCTCTGAAAACCTTTGGCCCAAAAGTGCTCCAATATTAGTATAACTTCAAAACATAACAAAGACAGCCACTGGGAAACACTGCATTTTGTTTTCGAGTGTGCGTAGTGTGAGAGGTGAGAGAACATCTTTGAAGGGGCTTACTCCCTGGGAGTGGGGCGTGGGTTCCTCTCCCTCTCTCCAAGGAGGACCTGGATGAGCTGGAAGCACAAGTCCCGCTTGATTTCCACACTGTTGGTCCGAGATGTCACCTCTGTGCTAAACACAATATCCTGCTCCAGTCGTGGAACTCCGAATACCGAGCACATCAGGACGTATCCGGAGCAGTTTTAACTTCATGCAACATTTCTTGAGCACATACTATACGCCAGCTATTGAGCTGGGCTTTTTTGTACATATTGCCTCATTTGATCCTTATGATATTCCTGTGAGATGGTTATTTTTACGCCCATTTTTCTGAGACCAGGAGTGGCAAAGTCACATGTCCTAAGACTGCAGTAAGTCAGCGATCTGTTCTATTCTAGGAGCTCCATCTGATATCATCCAAAGGCTGAAATCTGGGATAATGATTGGCAGAGCTAGGAATGCTGTCTGCAGATGTCTGAAGAAGGCTCCTAGATAGATCCTTTTACAATTGAGGATGCTGAGGCCCAGAGAGGGACAATGATGTGTCCACCTAGCTTGCTCTCTTCGTCACGGCCAGGACACAGGGAGCCACAGCAACTTATCCGGAACCTGAGTTTTCTTCCCCTCCCTGCTCAGCTCTCCACTGAGGGTGGAGGCCCAGGCACTGGTGGGTGGGGAGAAGTCTGTGACTTTGCCAGCCAGTGCCCCAGAAAGGATGACAAAGACACCATTCTCACTCCTGAGGTAACCCTCTCTCCTTCCCACCAACCAAGCCAAGAGGTGAGACGGATGCCTCTTGGTTTTCCCAGGACTTTCCTGGTTTAAGAAGTGAAAGCCCCACATTCTGGGAATCCCCTCAGTCCCAGGCAAGCGGGGATGGTAGGTCACCCTGGGCTATCCTTGAATATACCACCCACCTCCACTGCCTTCAAGGACTGTGCTAACCCAGCGTCACTAGACAAACAGTGCAGTGCTTTCTGTCCCAGTCCACACCCGGGAGGTACTGCCCTGCCCCGTTCAATGCCAGAGAAAGAATTCCTGCTGTCACCAGAGATTGCTCAACCTGGGCACCTTGTGCTTTGCCTGTGAGGGGGCAGCCCTCTGCCTCAGGGCTCCCGGAGGAATACGGGTCAGGAGAGGCAGAGGCAGGGAGACAGATGGGATGGCGGTGGGAAGAAGGAAGGAGGGGAAGTTAATGGAATTCAAACAGGGAGAAAAGGGAGCAAGGGGAAGCAGGGATATGGAAGATGTGGAAAAAGGAGAGAAGGAGGGAGAAGTGACAATAGGGTTGTACAGTAAGGGAATGGACAATTGCCAATTTCTCAACAAGAAGTACTCCAGGTTCTCAACACATGCTCACTGGGCAGAGAGGTATTGACAGTCCTATGGGGCTGTGGGGATTACTACCTGGTTTAACACCCTCATTTTGCAGATGTTGAGGAAATTGAAGCCTACACAACCGGAAGGTAGGACCCCGCACAGGAGAAATCATGTCAAATGCCTTTTTGTGCCCAACCCAGAACTTCTATGGCAGGTTTGTTCATGAGTAAGGACGGTGACAATAGTGATACTGATCTCTGGCAATCCAGTCCTCTTAAGCAGGTCTTTCCGAGTCAATGTCAACATAAAGTTGGATAATTATCTTGGAAATTTGAGCAACATGGCCATGGAGAACGAGAAGGTGGCCCCAATCCACTGGAAACAGAAGCAGGGTTGGCTCCACACGTAGGCAGCTGCTGGATGAGGGAAGTGGAGGGTGCCCCACTAAGCTTTAGCCACCCCAATGTACATCTGTTCTGGCACCTGATGGGATGTCCCCTGGCTTGCCATTCCAACCACTGGGAATTCCCAGTAGGGGAGAGCTCAACCAGGAGCTCCACTGGTGCAAACCACTCAAGCCACTTTCATCCGGCACCCAAGTTATTCCAGGATTTCAGAGTAGTACGTGTGAGCTCATCAGATCCATGACTTGTCCCCTTGGAAGACACTGTCCATGCCACTAGCCATGTGAGCTCAGGGAAGGAGAAGAATGGCCACAGGGCCAGGGGGAAGCAGGCGGGCTGAAGGCAGGCAAGGCCTCTGCTGCAGGAGCAGATGGAGGCCACGGGGCACGCAGCAGCTCTGCTCTAGAGGAAAGGGCGGGAGACGCCGGGCACAGAGCAACAAAGTCCACAGAGGGCTTCGCATAACCCGGCTCCCTCGGGGTGTTCTTAAGCATCCTCCCTCTGCACCCGAGAAAGGGACTCCGCAAAGATTTTGCCTGCCAAGCATCCCATGGGTCTTTTTGGTTTGGGAGAGGCCCCTTGGTGAAAGCTTTGATGGCAGGAAGCAGAATCCTGCCTCCCTTTGTGGAAGAGGGGGCTTCTTCCACTCCCACCCCCTGGCAACAAGTTCATGAGCACATAACCCAGGCTCAGCCAGTTGGACCCTGCTGCCCGGACTTTGAATCTCAAGTGAGTGACACTTGCAACTATGAACTTAAAATGACCCAGATGTTGGGGATATCTGAATACCAGAGCCCTGGTGGAGATTCACAGTGAATATCTCACACACACACACACACACACACACACACACACACACACGCCCTACGAGAAAGCCCGTGGTAGAGAAACATGTTTAACTTTGTTTAACTCTGCATTTCCCAAACTTGTTTAATCTTTCTACTTTGCCTAACACCTTTTAATATCCTGCAGAACTGGTGTGACAAGCACACCTTCAGGGGACACTAGTAGGGGGCTGTGCTTTCCAAACCTTTTCAAGCATGGAGTTCATAGAGAAACATTTTCACGGCACACAGGAGTCTGAGGGCTCTCAGGACGCTGCTGGCCTGGCTCAGCTGACAAGAGGGGTGAGCAGTCAGTATCTGGGCACAAAGCCACTGGCTGGGAAGCTCTGAACTAGAGGACAGAGCCCTCTGGGATACAAGCCCGGAGCCCTGACCTCTTGCCCTGGCACTGGCTTTGACCAGCCTCTTGAGGTCACACAGGTAGCTGTGGCTGCCTGGGGGCTCCTCTATGTGCCAGTTTCCCTCTAAGGCTCCTGAAAGAGTGGTTTTTTCTGAGGACACATGCTCTCTGTTGTCAGAGGTGAGGGACATACTGGGCGGGGTGGGGCAGCTCATCTTCCAATGCACCCCCACCCCCTGGAGTCAGCTCAGCGTCAGGACTGGCCAGCTCTGCCCTCTGCCTGTCCCTTTTCCCCTTCCCAACCAGTGCCTGGATCCAGCCCCAGCAGGCAGTGCCTGGAAGCTTCCAGTATGAGGCAGCCTGTCTTTGGAGGTCTCCCGTCTCCAGCATGTGGAAGCTGCTCTCTTTTACCTGCCCGCCAGGCATCCTTTCCTGGCCAGTCCTTACCTTTGGCTTCCATGCTGTACATGCCCAAACCCCCATAATCCCTGCAGGCGTCCCAGGGGCCTGGGTTAGCGCCCACCTTGGCCCCACCCACCATGGTTTGCGGCCCTGTCTCCGGAGCCCCCATCTGCCCACAGTGTGCCTCCCCCCGCCTCTCTTTGGATCTCAGTCTCTGGGCATCACATGCATATTTCAGAGGATCCGCACCCCCCACTGGTGTGGGTGCTGCCAGGCCCTCGGGGGGCGGGGGTGGGGGTGATGTGTTACTCACAAGATCAACCATCATATCTGGGCTTTGATTTAAAGCAAAATCTATTTCACAAGCCATATTTAATGCTAAGCGAGAAGCGAGTGTGCAGAGACCGTACCTGTAGGTTATGGCATTAAGTGTGCAAACGCAAGCATAGACGAAGCAGCCACAAAATTATAGATACCAGCCAGACCTGGCTATAAATCCAGGGAGTTGGCCACCACTGGCAGGCCTCCCGGCTCTCCCCCCTACTTAGGGGCAGAGTCAATTTATAGCTTCCCCCTTCCGTGTTCCCAATTCTCCCTGCCACCATCACACGTTCACAGGAAGGTACTTCTCTTTGCACCCTCGCCGTGGTGCCATTTAAAGTAGAGGAAGGAGCAGCCGCTGGATGTTAGGAGTCTTGGGATTAAGACCTAGCTCTAGTCCCTGCCAAAATGCGTGACTTGGAAAGGCGGTTAGCCTCCTGAGTCATAGCTTCCCTCTGTGAGTGAAGGAATTGGACTTTACCTTACAGGTCCTTTCACTGTTTTATAATCTACAAGTCTACGACAAGTATTAACACAACAGCAATGGAAGAGGTGGCTACGGGACCCTAGATGAGTTGTTCCTCTTTGCTGCTTCCTTAGCTGTGAAATGAGGGGTATGACGGTCAAGTTTATGTGTCAAGTTGGCCAGGCCACGGTAGCCGGATATTTGGTCAAACACAAATAGATGTAGCTATAAACTATTTTTTGGATGAGATTAACATTTAAATGAGCAGATTCTGAGTAAAGCAGATCACCTGCCAGGATGTAGGTGGGCCTTTTCCAATCAGTTGAAGGCATTAAGAGAAAAAGACAGAGAAGAGGGAACTCTGCTTCCAGACTGCCTTCAGACTCAAGCTGCGACATCACTTCTCCCCTGGGTCTCTAGCCTGCTCTGCAGACTTTGGACTTGCCAGCCCCCACAATCACATGAGCCAATTCCTTAAAACAAATCTCTCTCCCTCTCTTTCTCTCTCCCCTGCTCCCACCCCCGATATCCTATTGGTTCTGCTTCTCTGGAGAACCCTGGCTAATACATGGTTGATTGGAATCAGTGGCACTCAAACTTGAGCCCTGTACATCCTAACCCAGGCTGCACATTAGACACCTCGGAAGCTGTTAGAAAATGTGAGCATCTAGACCCCATCCCAGACCATCTGAATCAGACACTCTGGGGATGGGGCCTGGCTTTTGTGTCTTTAAACTCCCTAGGGCCTCCCCAAGTGCAACCAAGAACCACTACTTCTCAGAAGGACCAAAAGTCACTTTGGAGCTTATCAAAAATGCATATTCCCTACACCCTACCCAGGACCTGTGAATCAGAACCTTTGGACAGGGGGGTCCTGGCATCTCTAGATTTAACAAGCTCCCAGCATCTTGGTCAGCTGCTCCCTAAAGTCTGAGAGCTCTGGGCCCTTGTCACTTTCACAATCTACACAGTTCCGTGGTCAGAGTTTTGGGGCTGGAACACACTGTCCCCTCTCAGGTGGAGGCCGAGCACCATCACAGCAGGAGAAACCAGCAGGGCCCCCGGATTTGAGAAGAGGGCAAGCTCTATTCCAGGGCTCACCAAGCGACATGGAGCCCTCACCACCAAGGGCACACTGTGCCTGCCAGGGAGGCCACCTCTGCTCCTGGAGGGCACACACGGTCTCCCACCCACCTTGGTATCCCCCACCCCAGGGCAGGGCAGGGCACAGAGTAGGTGCTCATGCATTTCTGTGGCCTGACGGGCTGAATCAATGAGCACACTGTCCCATAATCACCGGGCTCACCCCGTCCAGGTGTTTCTGTAGGCGGCACGCCTCTCACCTTTCCCAATCCTCCCCACCACTGTTGGAAAATGCCCTTCCCTTCCTCATTGGCTCATGCCTTAGCCACTCTCCAGGTCCAGCTGACACTCCCTCCCTTTGAAAGACCCTCCCCGCCCCACTCGTCTCTACCCTCCACTGTCTCTCGTCCCTGCACACGACCGGACTCACAGTCAGGCCTGGAGAGCTGCCCCATGGTGGTCCTTGAGTTACTTCATCTCCCTTTCTCCTGTGTCTTCCCCTAGACTGTGAGCAGCCAGAGGACAGGCTGGGCACACGGCAGGAAGCAGTGAGAGCTCACAGCACATGCCAAAGAAATCCCCACTCTGGGGTCAATAGAGGCCCAAGAAAGCACGTCTACCCTCCCCACCCCCATTCATTTGGAGCCTCTATTGTCATTGGGGACAAGGCTTTGTGCTGAACATGCATCATCTCGAACCCCGTTCCTTCCTATCCCAGGCTATGCTCTTAACCACCAGTGTGTAAGCCTCCCCACTGCACTGTGAGTGGAACAGCAGGAGAGCGGTTTTAGTCCTTGGGAGAGCCGAGGATGAAGGGCAGAGTTTGAGCCAAGGTGGCAGATTAGAAAGAAGATCTGATACAAGGCCCAGGGAACAACATGGTTGGAAAATAGCTTCAGGGGAGGCAGGTCTTCCCCTGGAGAGGGAAGAGAGGGAAGGGATATGCAAGCATCCTGCTGGGCCCTTTATGCATGTGCTCTTCATGGGGCTTGGCAGGGCTCTGGGAATCACTAACCCATTTCACAGATGAGGCCACTGAGGCTCACAGAGCTGAAGCACTCACCCAAAACATCAGTGTTCCCGTGTGGCGGAGCCGGGATCCAAACCCAGGTCTCCGTGACTTCAAAGGGCACCAAAGTGAGTGCCAAGAAGGCAGAAAGGGACTCATCCCTTCATTCACCCAACAAATGTATGTGAAGCCAGTCTGTGTGCCGGGCATTGCTAGACATATAGCTGTGAACAAAAGCATCAGCTGCAATGAGCTCAGAGACTAGTGAATGAGGGATGGAGGAATACTTGTAGGCCATGGTGTCCTGGAAGGTGACAAGGCTGGTCCTGCCCATCTGGCTCTGGAGTCGTCCTTACCAGGGCCTGGCTCCCCGAAGCCCAGCTGCAGGCTGGCCCTGGCCTCTAGCTGTGAAAGCCATTACAATACTCCCATGAAGTGGTGTCATGTGGAAAAAAGGACTCGCATGATCTTGCTGGTCCAGGTTGACAGGCAGCAGAAGGAAGAGGACGAGGAAGGCTGCCCCCATTTCAGTGGAGACCAGCCAAGGCCCTGGCAAAACTGGAAAGAACTTGCCCCATCTCAGTGTGGAAAAAGCCCACACCTTTTCCAGCACAGCGTGCTCCTGTAGAAGGGAAATCCCCCACCGGAAAAAGGACCGAGGAGGCCACAGATCCCCCCGAGTCATGCTTCACATCCACACATCTCATTGTTCCCCTACATGCCTGCAGGGACTAGAAGCCCAAGAGAGACGGGCATCTGTGCGTGTTGTGGGGAGCGAGGGCTTATCCCGCCACTCCTGTGTTTCTGCTCTGACCCTTTCCTTAGCTTCCTGCTGAGCCTGGCTTCTCCCCTCTGCCCTCTGACCTGCCCCTGGAGCCCCAGCCTGTCTCAGAGCCCTGCCAAATACAGCAAAAATTCCCATCAGATTATACATCGAAATGCAGGGCTCAGAAATCACTTTGCATTGTAACTTTCCCCAGCAGAGTTTAAGGTTATTAACAAGAGGGACCATGTCATATTCCTTTTTATGACTATAGCACAGTGCCTGGTATATAGTAGGTACTTAATACGTGTATGAAAAATGAAAATTTCACAACAGCTATGGATTTCTAGAGATTTTGAATGCAATAAAACACACTTTACAGAAAAGCACTACCACTTCAGGTACTGTTTAGAAGATCTAGAGGGTACTGTGCTTACCCAGGGGTCCTCTTTAGAAACACAAATGATGACGTTAGAGTCTCTGAAAAAGTTCTGGTTATTTGTAATTTTGAGTAAAGAAGTGTGGATGACTCAACAGCAAACAAAACAAAACAAAACAAACCCAAACAAAAAACCCCCCAACAACTGAACTCAAAACTGGGCAAAGGATGTGAATAGACATTTCTCCAAAGAAGATACACAAATGGCCAACACACACATGAAAAGATACTCAACATCACTAATCCTTAGGGAAATGCAAATCAAAGCCACAGGAAGATACTACCTCATATCCATTAGGATGGCTGCTATCAAAAACATAGAAAATAAGTGTTGGTGAGGACACAGAGAAATTGGAACCCTCATGCACTGCTGGTGGGAATGGAAAATGCCAGAGCTGCTATGGCAACACAGGCTTACCACATGACCCAGAAAGTCCACTGCTGGATAGATAACCAAAACAACTGGAAGCAAAGACTTGAATAGATGTCTGTACACCCACATTCATAGCATTACTTGCAATACCTACAAGAGGGAAACAACCCAGAAATCCACCAGTGGATGAATGGATAGACAAAACGTGATATATACACGTAGCGGAACATTATTCAGTCTTAAAAAGGAAGCACATTCTAACACCTGCTACAACGTGGATGAATCTTGAGGACACTATGCTAAGTGAAATAAGCCAGACACAAAAGGACAAATACTGTATGATTCCACTTAGATTGAGGTAACTGGAAAAGTTAAATTCACTGAAACGGTACAGTTGCGGTTACCAGGGACTAGGGAAAGGGAGGCATTCGTGTTTTATGGGGATGGAGTCTCACCGGGGATGATGAAAAAGTTCTGGAGATGGCTAGTGGTGATGGTTGTGCAACATTGTGAATATACTTAATGCTACCGAATTATATACCTGAACGGTGAATTTTATGTTATGTATAATTTTTCCATAAATGAATGAATGAATGAATGAAGCCTGGATGTTCCCTTGAGGCAGTGTGGGGTATGAGGTAGGCATCGACTCTTGGAATTAGAGAGCTGTGATTCCTAGTCCCAGCTGTGTGAGATTGGGGTGATACTTTGCTTTTCTGAATTTCATCATATGTAAAATGGGGTAGGAAGACCCAAAACAGGGATAAAAATACCCGTGTCATCAAATGGATTCAAGGACTAAATGAGATGATGTATACCAAGCCTGGAGCCCAGGACCAGGAGGAGGTAATTCTCTGAGCTCTCACCCTTTCTCCCTTCTCTCTCCCCACCCACTGGGCGATCTATCCGCTGGCTTGGGTGCTAACTCCAGGTCACCTTTCCCAGGCTGAGATCAGCCTCCCCCCAGGTCCCACTCCTGAGGGAGGCCGCCAGTTTCTTGCAACTCAACAGACAAGCGTGGGGCAGCAGGCCAAGCCTTGGTAGTGCCTCCCCAGGGCTCTTGCAACCAGCAAACAAGCAAAGACGGAAATGGCGAAGGTAGAATTCCACCATCTGTGGGAAGTTTGTGGCAGAGATATTTTTAGGATGAGAGAAGGTGGGAGTATTTTTAGGATGGGATACTCTTCCCATGCCCCTCAAATCCCACCTCCCTGGGGGCAATGGAGGAAAGGTGGCACCGGGGAGCCTCCCAGGGTGGGGGAGGCAGCTACACTCTCTGTGGAGGAGGAAGTCCCTCTGGGCTGTGTCCTTGGGCTGGGACCTCAGATGTTTGACCCCGGCCAGCCCCCTGCCGGCCTCCCCTCCAGAGCCACTTCCCTTCTGGGAGTACAGCGTGGAGCTCCCTGCCCCTCCAGGCCACAGGGCCACTCTCCCTTCAGGATGACCTGAAAGGGAAGTTTATAAGAGGAAAAGGAATGAAAAGGATCCTATTTAACAGCACATACTGGGCGGAGGGACTTCCTGACAGGAACCGATGTGGAAACCAGGCCCAGTTTGGCCGTGGAAAACTGGTTTGGCTCAGAACTGGCCAGAGTGGACAGGAGGCCTTGGGCAGCTGTACGTCGCAATTAGACTGGACTTGCCCCAGTTCACTGTCTTTCTTGTCCCCTCGAAGCAAGCAGACACTATAATAATCTGCACACCACAGGGGGACAGAGGTACCATTTTTATTTTTTTTTTTGGTAAATCTAGGGGGAAAAAAACCCCACCCTCATTTAGGTCCCAGAGACATACAGGGCCACTGGCCGGGCGGCAAATCAGGAGCAGATGTAGGCAGCGCAGCGGGCCAGGCAGAGCAGGGCTGCTGCCACCAGGCGCCCGGCCTGAGTCACCGGGCGGGGAGGGCGGGCGGTGGTGGGCAGGGGTGGCTATCTTTATTCTCGGGCTTGGGTGTGGGGTGCAGGGAACAATGCAAACAGAAGAGTCCTCGGGGCTGGGACAGGCACGGGGTGCGGACAGGTACAGACAGGCTCCCAGCAGGCCGCTCTTCTGAGCCAAAGGATTAAGACAAGCCCTGAGACTGAGCAGGGAGAAGGCCTCTTCCTCTCCTTCCCTGCCCTCCCTCTCCCCCACCCAAGGAGACTTTGCTGTTCCTTTTTCAGGCTAAGTCTGGCTGTGGCTGGCCAGCTGGTCTCCACCCTGGCCTCCCACCCCCTTCTCTTGAAGAGCCTCGCCCTCCTGCGGCTGGGCTGGAGCTGGGGGCGAGGCCTGGGGTGGCCTTTCGGCCCCTGGCCCGCATTCCTGCAGAGTGCCCTGTCCCCTCTGCTCATCCTCCCCTTCCTCTCCTCGCTCTGACTGTTCTCCTGTAGTCCTCGAGAGAGACACAAGCTCCACAGGGCAAAGGCCCTGTCCCTGCCTCTCAGGCCCGGGCTGGGCCTGCAGTGGGTTTGTCCTCATGGAGGCCTTAGCTAAGATCCGCTCCACCGGTGGTCAGTCATTCCCGAGATATCATTCCTCCCAACAAGGACAGTCAGGAGCAGGACCTCCTCTGTCCTGGTGGCCCTCTGGCCCTCCATCAGTGGCCTGGCACATAGCAGGGGCTCAGCAGGTGTCTGAGGAGCACCCCATGGCACCAGGGGAACCCCCAGAGAGAGCCTCGCAGCCCCTGTGTGCACAGCCACGCGTGGAGGCCGCCTCCGTGGCAGCCTTCTTGGGTGACGAGGAGGGCTTTCGTGACACCCTCAGGCCAGTGACAGGTAGAACTCGGTTTGAGACAGTGACCTGGCTTTCCTAGCCCCCACAAACTTTCCAGTGATAGGATTGAGAGAAGAGGAACAGCCTATTTTCAAAGATGCTTTCTATGGCTGAACACAGAAAACAGAATCAAAGCATCCTTCGGCTGGGGGGTTTCAGGGCCCTGCAGCCTGGGACACACAGAGGGCAACGGCAGGCACAAGGACACTTGGCTCCCAGGAACCGATGCCTGGCTCTCCTGCTGTCCAAGGTCCTTTCCATTCAGCGATGTTTTCGTGATGGTCACATAGTTATTAACATACTGGCACCTTTTTATTTAAATTCTCAAATTTCCCTTGATCCTTTGACCTCTCTAGTTAATTGAACTCACACTTCGCCAGCATCAAAGTAGGTCATCTATCAAAGTGCACAGAGAGGCAGGAGGTGGCACAGGGTACAAGGAGAGAAAAGAGGTGTTTGACATTTCCCCGGCGCACAGGCCTCTGTAGGTTCTGTCAGCTCTGCTCCCCACCCCGGGGGCTACGGGCATCACGAAGACGCGCATATGTGAGCTTCATCAGTGTGCTGCCCTCCACCGCATGGCCAGACAGCCGCTCAAGGGACCTTGAGCTTCCACGAGTCACTCTCTCCCCTCCCAAATGACCGCCTTGTCCTATGGGAGACAAAGGACACAAGTGGGGCTCTACAGTCTTGGCTGCAACTGCTCACCTTCTTGGCCAAGGCGGTTGGTGATGCTACAAAGGGCTTCTAGCCCAGTGCCCAACAAGGAGGAGCAAGATGGAGGTGGTAACAGCCAGCCCAGAGAGGAAGAACGTGCTAGAACCTCCACAGGATCTGTCTGGTGCCTGGAATTCCAAGAAGCCACAGAGCAGCCTTTCTTCCCATGCAGTGGGCCTGGCTGAGATCATTGGCTCAGCGATGTCACAGTTCTGGGTTGATTTAGGCCCCCAGGCCCCCTCCCGCCTCCCCACTCCCAGGATGGCATCTGAGGGCTTCACCTGCAGCTCCAGGGGGAGCAGGAATCCTCAGGCTGGCTTCCCAGTGGGGAAGGGGCAGGTGACTCCTTTCCGTATCTGAATAGGAGAATGTTCCGGTTAAACAGAGAGGCCCCACCTGCTGTCAGCTAATCCCCTCACACCTGCAGACATCAGAAACACTGGCTGAAGACGCCCCATCCTCCCAACGCCCACTCTCCCAGGAGTCCCCAGCTCTGCTCTCAGACCGAACACATAATCCATCTACGTGCACCCGAGAGAGAGTGCCTGGCACGTAGCACCAGGAGCCAGAGGAATGTTTGCTCCCTCACCCCACCCTCCCTTAACTCCTTCCTCCCCAGGGCCTGCTCGGGCAAGCTCAGCAAATGCCCGCTGAACCCTTTCTATGGGACAGGCCCTGGGGAGGCCTGGCAGGGAGGAAAAATGAACGTTTCTCGTCCCCAAGGTGGGGGGATGATGGGACCCCTCTTAATGAGCCACTTCTATGTCCCCAGCGCCTTGTGAGGCACTTTACTCCTGTGACCTGCCTTTAATTTTCACAACAAAGCTGTGAGGCAGCTAATTGGTCTCTTAATTTAATTTATGATGAAACTGAGGCTCAAACAGTGAATGAAGGAATTGACAGTCTGGTAACTGCAACAGGTTCTTTATACATAACCATAGAATTCAAGGTGGTGAGGGCCTGGGGCAAAACAAAACAGAAAGCACTGGGGTGCCCAAAGGAGGGCGGGGTGGGGATGAGGGGTGCTGGGGGTGGGGGGGTTTCCAGTGGGTTTTTCCAGAAAAACTAAGGGCCACTAGTAGTTTTTCTGTATCCAGGCTACATCTAGAACACTGACCCCAAATAGAAAAGCAATTTTTTAATATGCAGGACACTGACCCCAAATACTTCCAAGCACCTTGCCAGCCACTAAGATTGTGGCTGACCGGCCACCCAAGAAGAGAAAACACAGGCACCCCATGAGCAGGAAGCAGAGTGAGGGGCTCTGGCCTTGGCAGGAGTCGAGTTCAAGTTACGGAGGGACTTGCAACCCCTTGACCCAGCGAGCTCTTGAGACAGCTACTAAGATGGCTCCAAAGGGAACCCGGGACTTGCCTGTTGAACCCGGGTGTCCCAAAATGCACTGGTCTGCCGAGAGCCCGCAGGGCTGCAGGAGCACGTGGCCCCTACGCCCCATCCAGAGTCCTGACCACGTTCAATTTTTCAACTAATCTCATTAAACCGAGGAGGAAGCTTCAACTAAGCACTAACCTGGCTGTAACACCTCTGTACTTTCCTACATGTGTCCGAACTTAGCCAAGACAGCACCGAAGTTCCCTTCCAGCAAAGGCAATAGGAACAGAGTAGAAAGAAATTTATGACATATGGTTAAATAAAAAAGAAAAGCATTTCCTCTTCTGCCGTTTTTTTTTTTTTTCTTTTTCTAAAGGCAATACAAGCTCATTCCTAAAAAATCAGAAAATCCTGGGGGTCGGGGGAAATGAAATATTGGGCAAAGGGTACAAATTTTCAGTTATGAGTAAGTTCTGGAGACCTAATAAACAGCGTGGTAACTATAGTTAATAATAATATATTGTATACTTAAAATTTGCTGAGTCTTAAATATTCTCACTATCTACCCGTAACTATGTGAGTGGGGTGGCAATTTAGAGGGTGCAATGGGGTGATAAAGACATCCTACCAGTGATTCTGATATGGAACCCCTGCAATGCGCTCACACCCCAAACTCCCTACCTCTCCTTGATAATCCCTGCAATAAGCACACAAAGCTGGAATGAGACATGTGGGCGTACCCTGCCCCAGCCAGCCAGCCTCAGCCTAGTACAGGCCCTGGCCTGGAGCAGCTAGCTGCTCAAGGCGAACTGTTGAATAAACCAATGAGCAGAGAAGTGAGGTGAGGAAGCACAGCCAGGGCACACCAAAAGGATACTGAAGCATTTAGCTGCTTTCAGCCTCAGATGCATGCGTGGAACTGGGGGGAGGTGAGCCCTCAAAGGTGCAGCCAATGAATGTGGCAGTGGCTATAACGACATTGACTGAGACTCGGGGCACACCTGGGGGAGGTCTGGGGCCCAGATGGCCCAGCCTCTGCTGCATGAAGGAGCAAGCTGCCCCCCAGCCATGACTCTCCCTAAGGCAGATGGAGTTCACGGCCACAAGCTGGATCCTCAGACAGTTCCTTCAGGGCTGGAGGTGATGGGAGATTTGCATATAGCTGGATTTTGGGCCCTCTGGCTCATCCCTCATGATTCCACTATCCATTCCTTCATTCAACAAGGAATTATCAAGCACCTGCAAAGTACCAGGTCCTGCCCCAGGGAAAGAGTCCTCGACAGGGAGAGTCCCCGTAAAACCCAAAGGTGTTGTGACTCTCACATTTCTTTTGTTTGTTTTGTTATGTAGTCTGGTGGCTGGCGTGGTACCACGTGACATGGATCAAGCTGTCCCGACACACAGGCTGCTGTGGTCTCAGCGGGTCCCATCAGGGCTGAACACGAGAGGCCTGGGCGAGCCTCCAGGGCCCACGAGGCCAGGCCACCCCAGGTTCCTCCCAGGCCACCAACCTGCCTCTTTCTCGCTTTGCCTCTGCCACTCCGGAGAGTCTGGGCAAGCCCCTGTGCTCCCTCCTGCCTCTTCCCCCAACTCGAGATTCATGCCTTCTTTCTCCCACTTGCCCTAGTGTAACCACTCATCAGGCATCGCTGAAATCTCCCCAGGACCGTGATGCTGGGCAGCCACACAGCTCTCCCTAGGTGGCCGCAGCGAAAGGGCCAGACAGCCACAGGCACAAATAAACATGCTCAAGGGGCCAGTGCAGGCAGTCATGTCCCTAAGGCATAGACCAGCAGTGTCCTATAGAAATAGCATGCGAGCCACATATTCACTTTAAAATTTTCCTCCTGGTCACATAAAAAAAAAAAATAAAAAGAAATAGTTGGCATTAATCTTTATAATATATTTTATTTAACCCAGTATATCCAAAATAGTATCATTTCAACATGCAATTTGTATAAAAGTTATTAATGCTATATTTAACGTTATGTTTTTTTTTTTTTTTGTACCAAGTCTTCAAAATCTAGTGTGTACTTTTCACTCACAGCTCATCTCACTTTGACTAGCTGCATTTCAAGGGCCCAGTGGCTCCGTATGGCTACGACTTCCAGGTTGGACAGCACAAGTACAGAGTCTTGAATTTGAATTTCTCATTTTGGGTGATCTTAGGCAAGTGGCTTTCCCTTTCTGAACCTCAGTGTTCTTAAAATGAGAACGCAGAGATTGGTAGACAAGACCAGTGTTTCTCAAACTTTTTCCAACTATAATCCACTATACCATCTTTCTTCATGACCAGATATAAACCTATGTACGTATGAAATAAATAAAAGTGGTATTGAACAATACTTCCTCCACATGCGATGCATGTTATTTTCCATTCTATTTTTCTTTCTTTCTTTTTCTTTTTTTTTTTCTTTAAAGATAGTGGTGTGACCTACTGGATTGATCAAATGACCCACAGTAGAGTGCCACTTGCAGTTTGAAAAACACTGCCCTAAATGATTGATTGCCAAGTGGCTCTCCAGAACTCACAGCCCGAGGGGCTATTACTGATACCAAACTAAAATTCCGTCAGCACCTCTCAGGCCAGCTTTCTTCCCTTCCCAGCATTCCTTTGTCCTCTCTCATTAACCCCTCATCCCTGCCCTCCTCACCACCCCTCCTCCTCACACAGGGCAGCAAAGCAAACGGGAAGCCTTTCCCTCCATGGAAGGCGCGCTGTCATCAGAGAGAGGGACCCGCCATGCCAGGTTTTGCCTCCAACCCCGCCAGCTGAGCCCTTCCGCAGGCCGTTTGCGGGAACATGGAAATCTCTTATTATCGCCGAACGCTTCTCTGTAATGGAATTTGTCCTAACAGGGCTTTCCTGCCCAATACGGCAGCAAAATCCATTTCAGAGTGCTGACGACGATGGAATGACAGAAGTTCCCTGACTGTCCACGGTGCCTGTGTAAGGAAACCCCTTTGCCCCTGCCGATCATGAGCCTGTGAAGAGCCGTATGTGACTTTCCCCTCCTGTCCCGTCCCTGAAGAAAGGAAGGCCTCCCGGGGGCCTGGGGTGGGCAGCCAGACGTGCCCGGACCGCCCACAGTGAACTGTGGATCGTGTTGGCTGAAGGGGACCTTTAAACACAACCTGAGGCAGACTCTCCAGGGTCGCTGCACAGACAGACTCATCCCTCTTCCTCCACACCCGAGGAGCTTTCCAGAACCTTCTGTGGGCACGAGGCCTCATCTGCACTCAGCTTCCTTGTCCATTGCCCCTGGTGGATGTCCCACTGTGCTGTCTGGCCAGGGCCCTGCTGGTCTCCAGCAGCAGATTCAGTGACTCTGGCCCTGGTGGGAGACCTCGTTCCAGGAGGCCTGCTGGTGCCTGACCACGCCTGGGCCATCTCAGCCAAAGGTCAGGCAGTGCGGCTGCCTCTCTTTTCTCCCTGCACTGGTCTACCCTGAACACTGCTGGCTGATTCGTCTTCTTAGCGAACAAGTTGTATCACATGACTCTCTTGCTTGGTCACCTTCATTGGGTCCCCAGCGATGGCATTTATTTTGCCCCCACCTGCATCCTGGGCTTTTCTTTTTCTCACTGTTATTCTCCCTGTGGTAACCACAGTGAGTGATCGCTGAGCTCTTAGACTCGTGTGCCCTGCACTGATCCAAGAGCATGCATTATCTCATTTAATCCTCACAACAACTTCATGAGGTAGATACTGTTATTATCCCTATTTTATAGATGAGGACGTTGAGGCACAGAGAGGTTAAGAATAGTACTCAAAGGCCAGTCGCGCTGGCTCACGCCTATAATCCTAGCACTCTGGGAAGCCAAGGCAGGAGGATTGCTTCAGGTCAGGAGTTCAAGACCAGTCTGAACAAGAGCAAGACCCTGTCTCTACGAAAAATAGAAAAATTAGCCGGGCGTGGTGTTGCACACCTGTAGTCCCAGCTACATGGGAGGCTGAGGCAGGAGGAGTGCTTGAGCCCAGGAGTTTGAGGTTGCAGTGAGCTATGATCATGCCACTGCACTCTAGCCTGAGTGACAGAGTGAGACACTGTCTCAAAAAAAAAAAAAAAAAAAGAAATGTACTCAAGATCACATAGGAGATGGTAGAATTGGGATTGAATTCCCAAAAGCAGGCTTCAGACCCTGCATTCCTCCCTACTGTCCCATAGAGCCACACCCAGTGTTCTATAATCTGCGTGTTTCCTATTCCCCCAACACCATGTGTGGTCCCACTGCTCACATGAGTCCTTGTGCTGCCTGGCATCCCCTCCTATTCCTGTCCCCTCCAGAGTCCTGTCTCCTCACCACAGTGGAGCCCATACCCCAGGGTTCACATAGACTGTGAGGAGGGGCCTCCGGCTCAGGGAGAGGTCTCTCCTCTGCTGCCTTGGAGACACATGTGAACATTATTTTATCTCCCTTATGGATTCTGAGGACCCCGTCTTATGTGTCTGTGATCTTGCGGCAGCCCGAGCAGGCTTAGCATTATTTGCTAAATGAATGAATATGTGATGTGAAACAGGTTTTAAACTTTGCAAACACTCTAGTATTTGCCATCTTATTTAATACAACTCTGTGTCGAAGTGGGTACTGTGAGCTCCATTTTGCAAATAATAATAATAATATAATAGTTACTATCTGTTGAGTGCTTACTTCATGTGAGGCACTGTGCTAAAGTGTTAACACATATATTTTTCCAGTAACTCCTCCCAACTATTCTGGGAAGTAACTAGAATGATCCCCATTTTCCTTATGAGAACGCTGAAAGTCAGAGACACTAAGTGACCTGCCGAGGCTCGTGCAAATAGTAGCAGAGCTCGGAACCAACCTGGAGCCTCCCAGTCTGGCCCCACAGCCTGAGCTGTTTGCTGTCGAGGGCCCCGCTGTGCTTGCGGGCCTGGCAGAGGCACTGGGGGGCCCTCAGGAGAGGACACCATCTGAATTCCATGAATAAAGGCAACAGGCGGGAAAGCTCCAGTGCATTCCGGTGACGAGGAGGACACTGGATTTCCTGTAAGAAGGCAAATTCTCCAAGCAAAAATGTTGGATACGGTGCTCCCTTAAAACACAATTCCTGCAGCATGGCGGGGGGTGGAGGTTGGCGGGGTGGGGACCCACAGACCTTGTGCATTCACAGTAAGCTACATCTTATTCTCCTTCTCGTTACTCTCCCACTTCTCAGCTCTGTTTTTGTTTGATTTTATTGATTGATTGATTTTAGTCCTAGGAGTTTAAGAAACAAATCACTTCTTGGATCTGATTCCAAGTGACCAGAGCTGTGACCCTGCCTGGAGTTTGCTAACACAGGGCACAGGACCAGTGCCTGACAGAGCCCAAAGCGGACATTTTTCTAGACTTTTCTTATTTCTTCCTGAATTGCTTTAGCCTTTTCCCCCCATTCTACTTCCTTCTGTCCTTTCTATTCTTTACAGCTACTGCTTACTTTTCAAAAAAGACAGACTATATAGATTTATATAAATATGTACATAGAAAGTATGTGTGATCAGCATCACATGAACATCCTCGTCACCAAGGTTTTACTCTGCACAAGTACCTTCAGTCAAGTATTGATGACACCCCAGCCACGCACAGGTGCCAAAGAGGGTTAGGAAGACAGAAATGTTACCATAAAAGCCTAAAGACTTGGTCTGTGCCTTCGTTTAGTCTCACAGGGGAGAAAGGACTCATGCCCCCGAGATAAGCAAGGACTCCTCCAAAACCTCCAGTGATCTTGACCTCCACCAGTTCAAGGACAGCGTCTTAAGTGGGCCCTTCAGAAGCTCAAAGGAGGGACACATTGCTCTGAGCTGGGGCTGTCAGAGGAACAGGCCTTGAAGGGTGAACAATGTTAGGGATGGATAAGTTTTAGGCAGAGAAGGAGATGGACAGCCATTCTATCAAAGAAACAAACAAAAAGCCCTGCATAAACAGAGGAACAAAAATACAAACACAGACGATGTGCTCAGCCTGTCAAGTGGTTCCATTCTGGTTGGCGTAACGGATTGACAGAAGGAAACTGTGGGTGTGGACTTGGCCATGGGGAAGGGGTCAAACTATGGAGCTTCTTCAATGCCAGGCTGAGGAATTTGACCTTAATTTGGTAGGTAATGGGCAGCCGCTGAAGATACCTGGATGCCAGAGTGATGAGTTGAAAACACAACACGCCTGGTCTGGCGGTGGTGTGCACGCAAGCTCCGCGAGCCCTTTGACTAGGCACACAGGAAAGAACAGTGATTGGAAAAGACTAAGGTCTAATTATTCCAATTAACTAGAATCATCTGGGTGGCTTGTTTAGCGATGACTCCTGCTTCTCACCCAGACTTAAAGAGTCAGGCTCAGAAACCAGGGCCCTAGATTGTCTGTGTCCCCAACTCCCAATGACAGTGTTTCTCACCCTGTGCTGGACCCACTGATCACCTGAGGATCTCACTAAAATGTGGAACCTGACTCAAGAGGTCTGGGGGCCTAGGAATCTGCATTTCTAACCAGCTTCCAGGCCATGCCAATGCTTCCAGTTCAGTGTCTACACTTTGAGTAGCAGAAGGTGCTACAATTTTGTCTTAAATCTAAATAGTTGTTCTCCATGCTAGGAAGCTTTTAAAACACACTTCTACCTGGCTACTGTAGCTTAATTAGTCAGACTCTGGAGAAGGGGTCAGGGCTGGGTGTCGTTTAAGGAGCTCCCCAGGGGAGTCCTCTGAAGAGGTGGGGTTGAGATCTGCCCTCTTGTCACTCTCTAAGGTAGTGTCCTCTGTTCCCAGCACCAGGAAGGACAGTCCCATGATTCAGAACTGGGCACAGGCATTAGGAGTGGCCAGCAGCCGAGCAGTGAGGTGGGCACCCCTAAGCCCTTCCCTCCTTTGGCCAAGGGCCGGTGCTCGGGAAGGTTCCACGGGAAGAGACCCAGCATGGAAAGTGCCGGGAAGACAACCACGAGCAGAGACAGCATGCGCTTTTTCCTACGAGCCCCCGGATTTTCTCAGGTCATCAGAGGGGAAGGCGAGAGGGCAGCAGGCCCTGGGCCAGCCACAGGGACTGACCGCTGCTGTGGACTGGGAGAGAGTGTGGGACGAGGCGTGAGTGCCTGGGACAGGGGTGGTGCGTGTGTTCAACAGCAGGAGCTCCGCCAGCTGGCTCCGGTGTTTGGCTGCCCTGCCTGATCCTGGGGCTCCAATCTCTGCTGGAGGGAATGCCTGCCCAGGGAGGTGAAAGTCCTTTGCAAGGACACCTGCACAGCTGCAATCCTGCCATTCCCTGAACATCACCGTCCCCAGGGGAGTTATGCTGAACTGGCCTCACAGACAAGCAAGGCAGGAAGAACGAACCAAGTCCTCATTCAGCTACTTGTGTCTCCTGAAGGGCCTTAGCTGGGCTCAGCATCAGCATCACAAAAGAGAAGCAGAGGATGGAAGGTGAGCCACGGAGTGGGAGGAGTGGAGAGAGACAGAGACCATGAATGTTCAGCATGACCTAGGCCTGTCTGTGCACCCTTCTCTCTCCATGGCCCCACCCAAAGCCTTCACTTCCAGAACAGCTGGCCAACCAGGCCACTTGGCTGCAGGATGGGATCCTGCTCCCTACCCTGCTGGCCCCTGGCCTCTCTGTTACCTGAATCAGGCCCACGCACCTTCCAGCCCCACTGCCTCCACCCCCATGTTGGTGACTCCAGCCCACAGTGCTCCCTGTACTCCTGCAGCAGGTGCAGCCCTGGGTGCCAGGTACCTCTCTCTGCAGGGCTGTCCAGTAGAAATACACTGCAAGCCACATATGCAAGTTACAATTATCTGATAGCCATTTTAAAAAAGTAAAAGAGAGGTGAAATTAATTTTAACAATATATTTTAACCCAATATATCGAAAATACTGTTTTGAGATGTATTATGTTTTTTAAATTAAGTTTTCAAAATCCAGTGTATATTTTACATTTGCATCTCAATTTGGAGTGGCCACATTTCAAGGGCTCGATAGCTACAGTCAGCTCATGGCTATTGTATCACACAGCTGTAGACTGTAAGCGTTCCCAGGAATCATTTATTAGAGCTCTAGATACATTGGCTGTAAGAGCTGAAGGGACTCTTAGGACGACCTGGCCCAACTCCTTTGCTCTGCTGGTGAGGAAACAGCTGTGGCCAGGGAGTGGGAGTGACTTGCTCTAGGTCATGTGGGGACCAGCGGGTCAAGCCAGGCCAGAGGTCTAATCTTCCAAACAGGACCCTAGTGATCGCATCTGTGGACCGTGCCATCCCCATCTGTGCAGGAAGACTGCCCAATTCGGCCACTGAGGGTCCTTGAGAAAGGTGTTGATTGATCACGGCTCAGGGATACCTCCAGAGGCCACTGGCAGCATCCAGTGCTCTGAGGATTCACACTTAGGCTAGTGTCTCCCTCTACCCCTAGTTCCTCCAGTCCTGGGTCAAGCGATGGAGAGATACGGACACAGGAAGAAACCTTGGCAGAGAAGCAAGGTGTGCATGTCAATCATATAATTCGTGGCTTCAGAATCATGAATGTGCTGATAATGCAATAATGAGGGCACTGTCCACCCAAGCAGCCCTGAGTGTTGGTTTCTACATGGTGGGTCCACACTTTGGGCCACAGAGCCCTGGCTGAAACCACAGGAGGAGAGCCACTGCCACTTATTATATTCACGGCATCAGTCAGCACTCTCCCCAGCCCCTCTGCAAACCTACTCAACACGTTCTGAACCCTGTAGGCTGCGGGCCTCGTTCTGGTACACCCCAGCACCCTGCACCCTACACCCATCGGCTGAACTGCACACTTAGAAAGGAGCAGATGTGCTGGGCCCAAACCTGTTCATGCCAGTTGCACTGGTTATTATTATTTCATAATTTAAATATAACGTAAACTGATGAAATCAGAGTATAAAAAGAAAGCAAGCTGAAGTTTCCATGCAAACTAAATTAATAGAATCAAATGTGAGAAGCTAAAAAAAAATGCTGTTGAATTGGGTGTGGACGAGATAATAAAACATTGGAAAGCAAACTAGAAACCTAGAAGGATTTTGCACTCAGATATGCTTTGCATATGTCTTTAAGTTCTTATACCACTTTAATAAATCCATTCTAGAAGCCACAGAAGATTCCTCGCGGGGATGGTTTATACTTTATACTAGGAATAGTGGGGAACCCTGACCACTAGACTCATATGCAAATGAAAGGTCTTGACCGCCCCCTCAAAAGATCAGTGAAGAAATATACACTTATATGTGCTAAGTTAAGATGTGTAAGTTGTTCATGCAGCTTTGGTTTCTGATCTCTGCGTTAGCTTTTTGGTTGACTGATTAACTATGGATTCTTATGAGGTAGAGCAAGGTTTTCTGGGTTAAATTTTGATGGGTCTTGCTTGCTGGCCATGAGATATACCCTGGTTTCTACAAAACGCTGAGGCTGGAGTCATACACAGGTTTTGCATTTTACCAAAGACATTATAGTGGCCAGAGACCAGTCAGGACCAGGTAATTCAACATAAAGAATTGAATGTGGGGGACTCATGTGAGGGAACTCACGATTAACAACAGGAGGCTGCTAGGGAATACAGGAGGATATTGTATGAGCAGAATGCTGACTCGAGGCTTTGCTGCAGGTGCCAGAACCAGGGTGGAGGCTGCCTGGGAGGAGCTGGGGCCACAGAGTGCAGACAGCCACGGTGGAGGTGCCACCTGACTTGGCAGGGGGTGGGCACAGATATCTGGCTTCTCCCTCCTGCCCTCCTACTGGCAAGAGAGCCTGGCAATGCAGCTGGTGGGGCAGCCCCCAGGATGCAGAGCAGGGAAGCATCTGAGGGCATCTCAGGGCAAGCAGGCCCAGGAATGACCCAGATCTCCTGAAATCCAAAAAGTCTCCACTGAATGACTCAGAGTGGAATTTAAGACACTTCTAAAGCTGAACAAGGAAAAGTGAATATTTGATGCCAGAGCCGAGAGAGGGTTGTTCTGCTGGTGCCCTACAATCCTGCCATATAAGTGACTGTCTATTCTAAGGCTGGCCTTCAGGGCAACTAGGAGGGAAAAGCAGGCACAGAGGTTCACCCCCACGGAAGCCAGGAGTTCACAGAAGAGGAGGTGGCAAACTGCACAGGACAGTCAGAGACATCTTTAATAGGAGGCGATGCCAGGCTGCACCTTGGTTTTTTAATTTTTTTAAGGCTTTTTAACGTCAATAGGCTTCTTGTTTATTATAACCTAAACCCAAAGGGTTGCCGATTTAAATGGCCATTGCACCCTCATTTGGCAACTGTCCCACTGCTGTTCTGAAGTCAGATGCTCCAGCCCTGATGGGCAATGTGGTTGGTCCCGGCCGCCTGGATGATGATATTTTCTGGCTGAGTCCCTCTCCTTTTTCCCCTCATGTTTTCAGTTTGTGTGTAGCCAATTTGGTGACTACCATGAAGCAGCAACTAATGTTGGGGGTGGTGGCATGCCACAGTTGTAGCATTTGACTAGCATTTAAGGGACTTTGCATCTGGCGACCACCAGCTACGTGTCTTAGGGCAAGTCACCGCACCTCTCAGTCTTGGGGCCCTCTTCTGTAAAATGTGGGAGTCGAACTGACATTATACATTTTAGGGTCATCTCTCTGGACAGGTTTTCAAGTGGAGGTGAAGAAGGAAAAGTTAGGTAGCAGGTAGATTGAGTCCAGGCAGACCTTGGAAGCGGTGAAAGTAGTTTAAAAAAAAAAAAATCCTGAAATGAGACTTTTTTTCCTTCTCCTTATCATATGCTTATCCCCCTGAAAGCAGAATTCTAAGAAATAAATCCTAGTTAATTGAGAGTTCTGGTTACTTGGGGTGTCCTTCATCAAGGTGTTACTGCATTTTCAATTGCAGTGAGTTACACAGTGGTTTGCATATGCAGTTACTTCTTAAGTGACTTCTGTTCCCTGACCTCATATCTGTTTCATTAAAATTGAACACTTTGAAATGAAAAGAGGAGTATGGGGCAGAATGGTTCTACCTGGGCACAGCTCTGGGGAAACAGCCGTCAGGGTGATGAAAGGCAGCATCTAAGCATGCCCATATATTAGCTGCCCCGCCTGAGAGGCAGTAATTGTGTTTGCAACCACACTTCACAGCACTTTTCAACCTGGTAAGGCATTTCTGGGTTACTCTTCTCACTCTGGGGCAGGAGAATTTGGTGCAAAAATCTCCCCCAATTCCCTCCTAGCAGCAATCATGATTTAATTTTGTCTGGCTAAGCAATGTAGCAGATGATCTCAATACTCCCAAAATGTTGCACATCAGAACTCAGGCAACATTCTTAGGTCTGGAGAGAAATAAGGAGTCCATGAATTCCCATGGCCAGTTGGAGGCAGTTCCATGGCAAGCACAGTGTTGCCATTTTACACGTTTTGGAGCAGAGGTCTGCAAAAGCAATGCCATTTATGGACCTGTACTCTCCTTCAAGCCAGAGGTCTGGTGACAAAGCGAGAGAGGGCAAGCTGCCTGAGTACCAGCTGCAAAGAGAGCCCTGGAGCAGGGCCGGCCAACAGGGATCTCAGTAAATGATTACTGGGTGAGGGAATGAATGAATGACTGGGTCTCATCAAAGAGTCCTCCTATAACCCACAGCTGAGGGACAGATGGCTGTCTCCTTCCCTTGCTTCCCTCTGAATAGCCAGATGGGGAAAACCCCATGGCTTGTGAGCAGACAAACAGGTGGTAACCTCTTATGCAGAACCCAGCAACGTATGGGAAGCCATATTTCAATGAGGCAGAGAGGGCTGCAATAAGGTAGCTATGGTAGTCAGCAACCTCTCCTCAAAGGTGCCCTTTCTCCTGGAAACTTCTGTCACTGTCCCATAACACCTGCAGCTCTGCCTATACCAGGGGCTCAGGTCCCTGGTCCCATGAATGCCCTCCCACCCCTTTCATAGACGTTTCTTTTCATTCAGGCAAGTAAACACGGTTACATTCTTTTAGCAGGAAAACAAGAAGAAAGTGCCAATTGCAAGCATCTGATTAGAACACACACACAAAAATACGCATTTTGATTTTCAAAGAGAGTGTGTAAAAGCAAGTAAGAGAGAAAGGAAACTGAATCACAGGCCTGATCCCTTAAAGACGGGTCACAAGCTGAGCTGTGACTTTATGAAATGCTCAGGGCACAGTTCTATGATTCTTAATGCGCTTTCTGGGCAGGGTACTTAGAGGGAAAGGAAATGGGGCTCCTGATGACATCAGGGTGGCCACTGATTGCTTCCTTTCCTTTTAAAATAATTACCAGGATGTGACAACGTTTGACGGGGAGATGGCAGAGAGGGAGGGCAGAGGGCCGACTGGATATGGGGCTGACGTGCTCTGTGCCAAGCTGTTGCTGGGGCAACTGCTCCACTGGCTGGGGAGAGGCAGGAGCCAGTGGGGAAGGGACGGGTGACAAGATGCCTTCACCTTCAGTCAAAAGTCTGAATCTCAACATCATCCTGGAGCTTATGAATATGTATTGTCCCATCTTGCGTGGGGTGTGAGAGGAAGGGGTGAGGAGAGAGCAAAGGAGCGTGGTGAACCGGTTCAACTCAACGATCCTGCCCCCACCAGGCACTCCTTTTCACAGCTCTCAAAGTCTGTGTTGCGTCTAAGTCATTCTTCCCTACTAGATCACAAGTCCCGCAAGGGAAGTCTTTATTTCTGTATCTTTGCTCCTGCCACCGTCATCACCATTATTGCTACTTGCATTACCACCAGGGCCACTGCCAGTACTCAAGGCATGGTCAGCAAATACACACAATAAATAGAAAGGAGCTTCCTTTTGAGTGTCTGTCCAGCCCATGATGACCCTCTCTTCCTGAAATCTGTCTCCTTTCTTCTCACACGGTTCCGTAGTTATTAAGGAACCCCCCCCCACCACCACTGAGCATAGTTGATTGGATCTCTGTAGCTAACTGACACATGCTAGGCTGGCTGGGACTTTCTCTCCATGTGGCTGATGGCCATATAAATATGGACCTCATGTCACCATCCTCTATCCTGTGCAAGGAAAATCATAAAGAGAGGAAGTAAGTAATCAGTTGTATAGAGAAAGCCAAGAAGAGAGTGCATATGGCTCCAGAAAGATAGGCAAATATAGGGGAAATAATTGGTTGCCCACAGCCTTCCCAGTTCCAGCCTCTCACAAGGCCTGGCTGGAGTGTGTTTCCTGCTCTTAAGACCCATAACAAGTCTCTGTGTCCTTATAATGAATGGTATTTTCAGCTTAAGCTAGTTTGAGCTGTCTTTCTATTTGCAACCCCAAGTGTCTTAACTAATACAATATGTGTGTTACCACCCTGCCTCTCTCAGCAGGCATCACTAATCAAGCACAGCAGTATCCCTGCTAAGCCTCAGAATCCTTTACCTGATAGTTACTACCAATTGAGCCAAGTTAGTAGACAAGATAAAAATCTACTGGCAAAAACAAACACCTCCCCCCCCTTACTAACTGTTGGCTGGCCCAACATCTATGATGGGTGAGAGTACAGAAGAGTACAACAGGAGAACATGGGAGAGAGCAATTTGCTCTGGTAGGGCCTTCTGAGCATGCACTTGAACAATGGGTGGATGTCACCAGGCAGAGATGGACAGGAGGCACTTCAGGCGTGAGGGAGACACCAGCAGCCTTGATGGGCCAAGTCACTGTAGGGGGATGGACCTAAAACTGATCTTAATGTCTTCTGATCACATTGTACCAGGCTGACTCTGGGTCTTGGAAACCTTTTTTGTCACTGTTGTTTAGGATGCTCTAGAAGCATCCACTTAGAAAAGGGATACTAAACAAAGCCAAAAGTTGGTGTTGGGTAGAGCCGGTATGCTTGTTCTCCCCCAGCTCCCTGTGACTCAGATGTCTTGGTTTTCCAGGCCTGGCTTTGTCACCAGTGTGCCCTCTCTAGTGAATGTTGTACTTTGACTTCCCAGAGGCCATTCCACCTCTTTTCAGCTACAGGTCCTGATTTCCTTTTGTGGATCCCCATCTCCCACTGGTCCATGTGGTATGGGAAGGATGCCATACTTGGTTCCAGGGGTGAAGCATGTGACCAGGCACAAACCAATCAATGAGTTCCATTCTCTGACTATAAGGATTAGTTCCAGGGATGGACATGTGATATAAGCCAGCCAATCAGGCTCAATGAGAGCTAATCCTAAGGCTTGGTCTTGCATAACCAGCAAGAGATGTTCTCTTTTTTCTTATTGGATGTAAACTGGAGAGGCCATGTGGCTGTCCCTGCTGCTGCCATCTTGCCACTTTGCAGACTTGAGAATGAAGCCAATCGGTGTGGAAAGGAAAGCCAGGGGAAAAAGAAATCCGAGTCCTAAGTTTGCTGAGCCTGGATCCAGTGGTATCTGAGTCTGACCTATCCACAGACCATTGTGTTATATAGCCAATATATATTCTATTTTGCTTAAGCCAGTTTAATATGGATTTATGCTTATTTGCATCCAAAAAATTCTATTACTGCCTCAGTTATCTTATCAATAAAATGGGATTCATAATAGTTGTTCTTTGCATAAAGCTGTTGCCAGGAATAAATGGGTGCCTGTAAAATGCTATATTAATTCCCAAGCAGGCCCTACTGGTCAATTACACCACTGTGATAAGTGGTTTTAGGAAGGGGCAAAATGTGAAGTATGTCGTCTCATCTTTCACAAAATTTATCCTAGGTGCAACGTCCAGCACAGAAGAGATGCTTAATATATAATGGGCAAGTGTTGAAAGTTATTGAAAAAACACACCTCCAATGCCTTACCACTGACTCTGGGGGCTTCCCCAATTGCTCCATACTGGACAAAGCCAGCCCAAGGAGGTGCCATCCTGTAGCTAGTGTTTAAGCGGGCTTCTACTGGCACTCTGGCTTTAGATTAAACTGTGCACTCCCCTCCCTGCATTCACACCTTTGAAAACCCTCAGGCCTGCCTGCTCTACCAGGGTGTTGGGAGAGGCTGAAGGGACAGGTTGCAGATCCAGCTGACAGGCTGGGCAAGTTCAGTAATCAAGCATGATTCATGACAATGAACCGGCAGGAGAGTAGGGGTAAGGCAGCCCCCGCTGGTTCTGAGTTGGCCCCTTGGACAAGGAGGCTGGTGATCACCAGTCCATCCTCAGGCAGCTGGCAGCCTGTCCCCACCCACCAGGACAGGTACAAAGGCTCTGTTAATGGCTTTAGTTGTCCACATACCATTCATCACTTAAGACAAACCTAATCAAAGGCTAAAAGTGCGTCCTCCAGATGTATTTCCTAATACAATTCACTTTGAAATTATTCGTGTCTTTTTTAACCTGCTGAGCTGTAGCCTTGGCAGGTAGCTCCTTAGCAGCCTGAGCCTAGAGCCACTCCCGGGATGGGGCGCCCACAACCCCATCTCTTTGGCAACAGCAAACTATTCAGTCGTGCTTTCCTTTACTCTTTTCCACCAACACCCCCTCTGATCTTGGATGTTTGGTCTGGGGGAGTTGGATGCCTTCCCCCAGGTTTTTCTCATCAAGTGCTCCTTTTTCTACTTTTCCTCCAGCGTCAGCAGATTAGAATTGGAAATAATTTACATGGAAGTAGGTGATTCTACAGTTCAGCCCAAGTGCTTGACAATTAACTAAATAAACTGCTTGAGGTCACTTGGAGTAACGATTCACAGACTTCCCTGTGACAGGCAAAAGTTAAGCCCCTCGGTGAGCAGGACCTCCCCACGGGGTGAGGAGGAGGCTGGTTCTGCTGGAGGAAAATTCTAGGCATCTTATTATTCACCCGCTCCCTTCCCAGTTCTGACCTTAAGAGTACTCTTAACCTTCCTCCTCCAGCTTGCTAATGGGGAAATAAATCTTGGGAGAGTATCTTAAATTCTTTTTTATCACAGACTGTATCGCCGAGATAATAAGACCAGCCTTCAGAGTAACCATTAAGCCACAAAAGGTGTGGTCATCATTTATGATTTTTTTAGCCTTAATTGCTAGACAGACACTTTAAGTGGGAAGTCTGTCTAATGAGCCCAGTCATTAAAACATCAAAAACTGTTATCTGGGGTTTCTATTTTAGTTAGACATTACATTATTTTAATAAGGGGGCCGCATTTCTTGTCACAGGGTTTGGTAATGGAGGCTGAAGCAACCCCCTGGGGGATGGAGGAGGGGGAGGCAGGCTTGCCTTTGGAAAACAAGGTCGCAAATCAAGCAGGAGCCCTGGAAGAGGATGCAGATGAGCCTGTCTGGGAACCTGAGAGGGAGGAGGGCCCTCCCCGTAGCAGGCAGTGGGGAACTGGAACTGCCATGTCCTAGCTAGGGACAGCGGGGAGGCAGGTCGTGGGGCGTTCTGGCCTCCTTGTGCGTCACTGCGGAGCTTTCTGATCTGTCCCCATACCACTGTGCATGTCCTTGTCCTTGGGCCACTTGGACTCCTCCTTGCTGCCTGGGGAAGTAGCAGGCCCACAGGCCCTGCCGAGCCCCTGGCCTCTCCCAGCCCTCCCCTCACGCTCTGAACCCAACTCTCTTCCTCCTTTCCTCCGGCCTCCTACAATAGGCCTCTGAGAGCTGCCTGGGTGGCACCTCATTCTGCCCTTGACATTCTCAGACTGAAGGCTCAAGATTTTCACAATAGCTGTTTGCTCTTTTTTATTGATCCAGACTAGTACCACCCAAAAGAAATATGATGTGGGCTACATCCATAGTCGTAAATGTGCTACTAGCCACATTTAACACATTAACTGCCATGTGAGTTGTATTTAACTCACGCTGGTTTTGAGCCGGGGGTCTCGTGAAGCATATGCAACTCACTCATCGCTTCACCTTGGGAGGCCCGTGAACTATTTTTCAAGTTGCCTATAACTCACGCACAGAAAACAATAAAAAATAACAAATTTTTCATTAAATTAGAAAGGATCGTTTTGTTTTCGAAGCTTTTATTCTATTTTCGTAGTAAAACACCATGGCCCCAAGGAAAAATTGCTTTTTCTAGTGCGACAGTCAATGTGTTAAATGGTAAAAATAAACAGGTAAATTTAATTTTAACAATATATATTATTTAAACCAATACATTCAAAACATCACTTTAATATGTAATCAATATTTTAAAAATGGTTAATGAGATATTTTACAGTCTTTTTTCCCCCCACTAAGTCTTATACTCAGAGCTCATCTCAACTGGGACTGGCCACATTTCCAGTGCTCGGTTAGGCTTTGATTTTCCAAGCAGCTTTTATCAAGCACTTACTCTCTGCCAGCCACTGTCCTAAGCAGTTTACACATACTTTAATTCATTCAACACTCACAACAGCCCCATCAAGTAGATACTACTATTATGCCCAGTTAACAGAGGAGGAAACTGAGGCAAAGAGGGGTTAAGTCACTTGTTTGAAGTCACAGAGCTTGTAAGCACTGCCACCTAGAATGGGGCACATCACAGGTATGTGCTCAGCACATACTTGGGGCCCATCTGGTCTCTCAGTCTAAATTCAACTGAGTCCTAGATGACCTGGCAAATGGAAATGCAGTGACAAGTCCCCATCAAACCAGGGTGGCTGGTTCCCTCGTTCTGTTCCCTAGCCATGGAAGTCGCAGGTAGCCAAGCTGCCTATCTGGGGCATGCGTCTCCTACCAGGAGATCCTCCTCAAATAGGTAATCATGCCAACATGTAGTCTTTATTTTGAAAAAAGAAAAAAATCAAGAGGTTAGTCTTAAAAAAATAGGCTTTAAAAACCAACTTCTGAAAACAAAAAGATTGTCTTACGCTGACAACTTCTGACATTGAAGCACTAGAGAAGATCATCCCGACTCGGACTATCAATACTAGGAGAGCAAAAGGTAACAACAGGAAGCTGTAATCACAGTTATTGTCAGCTCATCAACCAAAGGCTGTGCCTTAGCAGTAAAGCCACAGCCATGCTAGCCTGGGAGACGCTTCATAAATATTGGCTGAAGGAATGAACTTAACCTAGTCTTCTCGGAGAAAGCAGACAAGGTTTGCTCAACTGCGAAAGAGTAACCCGTGGTAACTATTGTACCCTGGACAAAACGGAGAATGGTTATCAAAGCCAGGAAATGGGGCAAGGTTGTCCTAAGTAGACAGGGGTTTGCATCTAAGAAGAGCGATGGCTCAAGGTGGAGGGTAAAGGCAGGAAGGGAAAAAACCTGGGGCCCCAGGGCTACATTGCATGTCTCTCTCACACAGATATAGTCAACCACCCTCACTAGATTTGCAAAAAAACACATACAGAGGGGGCAGTGGAGAAGGGAAGCCAGGCTTTCAAAAAGGGAGTCAGGATTCACAGCACCACTCTTTGGCTTTAAATGGTATCAGAATCCAATTCAATTGATTAAACTTATAAAGAAGACAGGCAGGAAAGGCAAACAAAGACAGGGAAGACCTGGTTGTATGTATATAAGCAGAAGAAAATGACGGGGTCCTAGTGGGTCACAGATTAGCCTAAGACATACAAAGATCAGAAAAGTACATTCCCAGACAGAGAAATGAGAAGTCGGTTTCAGGAAGGCAAAGATTCAGAGAAAAACAACAAAGACAGCATCAGCAACCAAGAATTCCGGCAAAGATGAAAGGATCATGGATTACTGAAAAGAGAAAAGAGAAAGCTGAGTTACTCTTGGCCCCTCAAAATCCAGAAGATTCTGACCTAGGCCACGGTGTAGGAGGGAGTCAGACAGTCCGAGTTTGAACCCAGCCCGGGCAACTCCCTTGCTCTGTGGTCCTGGAGGATTTCTTTACCTTTCAGATCCTTGCTCCCTTTATCTGTAAAACAGGGATAATGATAGTTGCTTTGACAAGCTGGGCAAATTGGTAAAAATATATGTAAGGTATAGTTACCATATGACCAAGCAAGTCACTCCTAGGTGTACACTCAGGAGAAATGAAAACATACGTCCACATAAAAACCTGCACATGAATGTTCTTAGGAGCATTATTCATAAGAGCCCCAAAGTGGAAACAACTCAAATGTCCATCAACCGATAAATGGATAAACAAAATGTGGTAGAGCCATACAATGGAATATTATCTGGCAATGAAAAAGGAATGAAGTACCATTACATGCTACAACATGGATGAATCCTGAAATCACTATGCTGAGTGAAAGAAGCCAGTCACCAAGGACCACATATGATTCTATTTTTATGAAATATCCAGAACAGGCCAATCTATAGAGACAGAAAGTAGATTAATGGTTGCCAGGGCGGGGGCAGGTAGGGGGAAATAAATGGGGAGTAACCTGCTAACAGACATGGAGTTTCTTTTTGAAGGTGAAGAATATGTTCCAAAAATGACTGTGGTGATAATTGCACAACTCTGTGAATATACTAAAGACTTTGAGTTGCATACTTTTAATGAGTGGATTGCATGATATGTGAATTACATCTCAATAAATAATGTGTGTGTGTACACACACACACACACACACACACACACATATATGGATATTCCAGCCAGTGCCTGGCATGTCAAAGGGATAGAAAAGGTATTTGGCGATTGTTAATTGTAAAAGATCTTGTTCTCCTTCTTACTTGCTATGGGGAATGCAAGAGAAGCAAGCAACTTGGGTACTTAAATGCTCTCCGCAGCCAGACTCTTCCATCAGACAGCAAACTTCAGGTTTCCCTGGGTGGTCCATTCCCCAGGCAGGACATGAAGGGGTACAAGGAACAGGGAGTCGGCCCAGAGGGGTGCGGTGCGTGGTTCAGTGCCAAGACACACCTGCAGTGCCTCCCAGGCCCTGGGCAGGCGAGCCCTGAAGCGCCAGGGGCTGGGTGTGGGTCTTACATAAGAAGAGCCCACGCCCAGCTGTTTCAGGATCACTCAGCACTGACCTCTGCGAAAGGCGAACTCCCATGGTGCTTACTGTGGGGTTGGAAACGCACAGATCCACATCTCTGCGGTTCTGTGGCTGTGTTTCAGCGGGACAGCTCGCTCCCCCACCCAGGGTTAAACTCTGCGTTTGCAAAGGCTGCTTGCTCCCAGCCCCTTCATTTCTGGCTTCTCCTCGGAAGTTAAGCCTTCCCTTTTGGCCCCCAGTTCTGCTGATGTGGGAAAGGGTCAGGACCAGGACTTAGGATATGGGCGGCCCTGGTGCCTGTGCCCACCACAGAGCTTCAAACAGCAAAGTGGTTTCAGGCCCAGGGAAAGGCAGAGCTAAGTGTCATTCATCTTTGTGCCTCATATACTTTGGCTGAAATGAACCAGCCTCTGCCAACCTTATTTACAAAACCAGGAGCTGGCAAAGGGTCTCAAGGCTTCTCAACACAGACGCCATTGCATTTCGGGTGCAACATATTTGGGGGCACATAGGACCGTGCTGGGCCTTGCAGAATATTTAGCATCCATGGCCTTGGCCTGCTAGATACTGGTGGTGTCCCCCAGTGGTGTGACAACTTCAAAAATGCCCCATAGGACACACTTTCCAAATGCCCCAGGGTGTGTGTGGGGGTATTGCTTCAGGGAGTGGGGGGCACAGCATTGCCCTGGTGACCTCAGAGGTTTCTTGTAGCCCTAATCAGTGGTGTGCCGGTAAAAGCCTAACAACCAGCTCTCCAAAAAAAAAAAAAAAAGGCAGGGGAGGGAAGGCGTGTAGAATGTGCTGATTTCCACAGTGCAAATATTCCCTCTCTGGACGATTTCAAGGATGGCTGCGTTGAACAACTGGTTCACAAAACTCCTATAATTTAACAACCATTATCGTGCTCACAAGCTGGTATGAGCTGACTTCGGCACACCACTGCCTGACATCTTGCGTCGTACTGTACAACTCTAAATGCTAATTTAAAAGGCACGCTGAATTAAGAATTCCATTGGACTAATCCTTTTTTGGTCTCTTGTTTTAGAACCAAAGTCTACCAGGACTACTGAAAATCCTGATGACACATGCTGTGACCTGAACCACGCTACAGAAGAATGAGAAATGTTTCACTGAATGGCAGTGCTGACGTGTTAATGCCAGGTAGGCAGGGGGCAGAGACAGAGCCCCACCCTGGCCTCGGTGGCACCCTGTCCCCTGCACCACACCGGGAGGGGCTGGGTGATCCCTGCTCCAGTTCCTCCCTCCTGGCATTTCCCTGCCTTCAGCACGGATCTGCTTCTCCTGCCAGCATCTCAGCTTCAGAGGGCCCCTGACAAGCTCCTTCAGCCCCAGCTGGAGCAGACTTAAGGCGTGCCTCCTCCCAGGGGCCCTTGCATTTACAAAAGTTGGGGGGGGGAGAAAGAGGGCAATATTTAACCCAAAGAATCCCAGACCTGTGCATAAGCTGGCACGGCATAGATGGCCCTGTAACAAGAAACAAGGGGCCTGAGCCTCGTTAGAATGAGAGAGAGTTAGTAAGAAGGATGAAAGGAAGATGGTACAAGCAAAGAAACAAAAAACTGTAAAGGAGGAATGTTTTAAAACTATTCCCCTGCGTGGGGAAGGGGAGTCGGGCAGGGGCAGGAGGTTACTAGAGGGCTCTGGGTTTGTTCACTAATTGTGGTGATGGTTTCATGGGTGTCTACATGTGTCAAAATCTATCAAACTACACTTTAAACATGGGAGGGTTATTGTACATCAATTATATCTCAATAAAGCAGCTAAAAATGTACCCCCAGGCAAACTGTGGACACGGGTGTTTGGCTCAATCTGGAGACACAGTAGCTGGGAATAAAACCCTCCTGGCATTAGGAAGAACCAGGGAAAGGGGGCCCCTGCTGCAGGGAGCGGGGTAGGGTGGGGGTGGGACCCCTAAGGCTCCCATCTCCAAACTGCAGTGGGCCCAGCAAGCCTCTGACTGCCCGGAATTGTCTGTTTGCGAGAATGGAGGTGATATAATTGGAATCAGAGCCTCAGCTGAACCAGGAAATGAAGGGAGGTTCAGATCAGGATGCGAAGTTTACCGAGGGGATGGGAGAGAGGGAGGGGAGGTGGAGAATGGGGGGAGGAGCAGGGTGGAGGGGTCCTGAGAGGGAGGAGGGGAGGAGGGAGGAAGGAAGGGGAGGAGGGAGGAGGAGGGGAAGGGAGGAGAGTAGAAAGCAGTGGGAAAGGGCCGAGAAAGAAGGGCCCAGAAGGAGAGGAGGAGAGGAGGGGGGAAAGGGCCAAGGAGGGGAGCGGAGGAAGCAGGGGAGGAACAGAAAGGGAGGAGGGTGAGAATCGGCTCTGCACAGCCAGCCGCTGACACAGCAAGGCCAGGAGTTCACAGGTTGGGCAGAGAGACGATTCCTGGCGGTCACCAACACCTACCGGAGGGAAAGGGAGCCTGGAGGTGTTTCTGGAGATAAGTGGTGATAAGGAGGCTTGGGTGGCAGCCAGAGGTGGCCGCAGGGCGGGGCGGGGAGAACCCTGCTGTGGGAAAGGGCAGGGCTGGCTCTCTGTGGCCCACTTGGGTGCTTTTAGGTGACAAGTGACACACCCACATGGGAACCTGCCTGGACTGTGCCCCTTTCCCCCTGGGGGGTTGTTTTTCAATAAGAGCAACCTGGGGTCATCCCTGGAGCTCACGCATGTGCTTGGCTCAGGCTCTGAGACGGAGCCTGGGATAACTGCACAGATGCCCAGGGAAATAAAGGGCAAGTTACCTGAAACCAGTGCTCTCTAGAAATTAGCTGTCAAACAGCCAGTAGAGCTGGTTTCCTTAGCTCCTGCCCTCCCTTGCTCTCAAAAGGAGTCAGAGGTTCCCAGGGTTTGATATTATGCCTGGCCAAATGACACCTCTTCTTCCCCTCATGAAGACAAACTCTTCCCCTCAAATATTAATGTGTCAGAACATGTGAAATTCCACCATTAGAGAGTCATTCCTTTGCTTAGCTTCTGAGGCTGGGAGAAGTTATTTGTTCATGGTCACAGGTGTGTGACTCTAGATCCCCATGCCCTTTCCCTCTGTGGGGTGTCGCTGGGTGCCTTTAGGGGTGACACGTCCAGGAACAGCAGCGGCAATCTGATAGCAGGGACTGCAAGACTCCAGGGCCTGGAGTTTTCTCATGCAGGGGAAGCCTACGACGGCAGGGAAGTGGAAATAAAGAGAGGAAGCTTCCAGTGCAGAGCTCTAAGTGCAAGGAGGCCAGCTAGGCAGTGCCGCTAAGCCAGGGGGAGCAAGGCACAGGCAGAGGAGGAAGCTTGCCCGGGAACCTGGCAGGGGGGCACGGTTCAGAGAAAGGCAGCAGGACAGACCTCATCTCCTCTAAGGACCCCATCTTACAGCTGAGGAAACTAAGGCTCAGAGAGGGGACAGGACAGGATAGTGAGTCTGGACAGCTGGGCCAGACCTCAGCTTCCCTGACTCCTCTCCCCGTGGCCTCTCATCCCTGTACCAGGGCAGCCTCGAGTGGCAGGTTGAATGAACCCAGGTAAGGACAGGAAGGCAGGCGGGGGCAGGCGGGGGTAGCAGTGGGCAAATGCAGAAAGCACTCCTGAGCCAGGCGCAGGAGAACCCCAGACAGACACCCGGGGAAATGAAGGCACTGCGTTTTTCTAGCTGTATTTATTGGCCTGGCTCCGATGTGAGTTTTGTGGGCAGGGCCTTCTGGGGCTGGGGTGTAGGCCCCCCACCCCTTCTGTCCTGTTCCATGCCTTGTTCCACCTTTTCTGTTCTCAGTGACTATGAGATTGTGACCTCACTCAAGCATCATTAGAGTTGTTAAATCCCCCTGAACGCTGTGTAGAAAAGTGGGGAAGGGGCAGGATTGGGGACAAGGGGCGTGAGCTATGGACAAAGTCCCGGCCGGAGACATTTTTCACAGGGTGCTAGGGTAGGGGGACTTCCTGGAGGAGGACAGCTTGAGGAAGAAGAGGGAAGACAGAAAGATCCCACAGCTCCCAGTGTGGGGTGAGGGCAAGGGGTCGTGGTCCCCAGTAACGGCCTTTGGGCAGCCCAGGGGCAAAGCAAGGAGGAGGGAACCCCAAGCACTGCGGCCCCCGAGTGGAAGGACCCCCGTCCAGGGCCCTGCCCCTACGCTCTGGTTTCCAGTTTTGAACCCGTGGAGCTCGTGCCTCCCTAAAGCCCCTTCCCTTTCTAAAATTGGAAAGATTTAAAGATGACTCCTGCCCTTAAAAATGGTGCTTATAAACCAGTTTATAATTTGGAAATGCTCACACAGATGAGTGAAAAAGCAGGTTACAAAATTTGTGAACAGGCTAATCATGAATGTGCTGCAACACACACACACACACACACACACACACACACACACACACACACAAACATGGACGCGTGGAACAACAAGGGGGAGGAAATGACCTGAGTGATGAAGCAGGTGTCTGAAGTGGGACTTGCATGAGGGCGGTCAATGCATGTTTCCTACACACTCCACAATGAGCATGTGCCGCTCTTACATGCTGTCATGTAAACAAAAGGTATTGATGCAAAAGGAAAAATGCTGTATTTTCAAGGAAGAAAAAGAAAGGCCTTCTTTTGCAGATGTGCTGTTAACAAGTGATCCCCCCGCAGCAGCCACCGTTCCCATACACAATTCTTTCTCTGACCCAGGGCAGGGAGCCTGGTGTCTCCTCATTCTGGGTGCTCCATGGCCGTCTAGCCACAGGGCTGGTCCTCAGAGACACCTGCGGTGCTGAAGGGGCACGGACCACTCAGCCCAGATGGAACTGCAGGCTGGAAGGACGGCCCCATTCCACAGACAGGGAGGCTAAGGCCCAGGGGCAGGTAGGTAGAGGTAAAGGCCATGGATCCTTAGTTTTAGCTTGGTGAAATTAAGACAGGGAGCGATCATTTTGGTGTATTTTATAGTCTTTGGGCCCCGTCACAGTCCTATGCCTCACTTGTCACATTCTGGTTAAGGACACCTTTGCAACTGCCTTGACCACATCGGTATCTGCTGTCCACACTCTGGCCCTCCCCTGCCCCCTCACCTGGTTCAACGAACCGAGCTCTAGAAGCCTCTCCTTGGCGGGCACCTCTTATCCAGCCTGCACTGCATCCTTAAGAGGCCCGATCTTCAGGGAGCTAATTACCTAATTAGTGCATCAAGAGGAAAGCTTAAGTTACGAGGCTGGTAATAAGCAAAAACCATGAAACAATTGCGTTAGGCGGCTCCTTGCTGTCAGGCTTGCTGTCTACGTCAAATTATTAATTACGATTCTTAATCACTCCTTTTCCCCTCAGAACCCCTGAGATTTCATTCACTTCATCATTTGGTCTTCCTAGACTTTGTGGTTCTGAGTGTCTTTCTTCTCCAGGGCAACGGGGAGAATTGCTACCTCTCGCCAAGCAGCCCAAACCTGACAGCTGCAGCCACCGGCCTGGCCACCAGGGCCAGACCCACCCGTGCCAGCTGGCCCTGCCATGGGAAGGCGTGTTCACAAACGAGGGCCCAGGATGAAGAGGTGACCGGAACCACGTCCTGGGGGCGAGGCACGGTAGAGCTGTTAGCAGTCTGCCAGGGCGGTCAGAGGAGAAATGAGGCTTATTCCTTTGCTCCAGTGGACAGAACTGCGATCAATGACTAGGTTATATGGAGGTTCAATTTTGGTTTTGACAAATAACTTTCTAACAATTAGAGCCGTGCCAAGGACGGCCTGAACTGTCTGGGGGGCAAACCAGGCTCCAGTTGCTGGACACATCCTGGCAGCTGCTGCATCACCAGCCACGGAGGTGCGAGAAGATTCCTCCCTCTTCTGTGCCCCTTTCCTCGGGGTACTTATTGTGGGTTTCTGGGTCTGTCTGTCTCCCCCACCCCCACAAAAACTGTGCCTGATTCGTGCCTGTGTCCCCAGCACCTCTCACAGACCCTAGAATGGGTGGTCGAGCAAGGGTTGTTGATTTGAGTTGGAATAAAAAACGAGCCTAAATTCAACAAATTATAATAGTTCCACATGCATATGAAATGGAATGTTTGGATTAGGGAAAATGTCAGCAGGGACTTAGTTTTTATGCTTTAATTTTTTCTAAGGAGTGGTATAAATTCATGTAATATTTGTGAAATGAACAATGAATTTCAAAATTAAAAAGTCAATATATGAACCTTTGCAAGATGGCATTTTTTTCCCTTTTCTCAATATTTGGTAACCCAAGGTGAGCTACTCCTCAGGCTGTTCTGACCCTGTCCCGATTGTCCAGAGGAGGAAGGCAGAAGCGAGAGGACAGGAGCCCTGGGTGGGGTCGGCAGGAGGGAGCTCTAGTCTCACCTTGGAGGGGAGAGATGTGATGAGGTGGCCCCAGAGGCAGCTTAGCCAAGCCACTGACCTGTAGCTGGGGCCTGCTTGTGGCCGGGTACCTATGTGCATTCATTGTTACAGACCAACCTCACCCAAACAGAAACTAAAACATCTATACATCTCTATATATCCATTCATATGAAACTAAGGCATAGCCAGTCAGGAAAAAAAGAAAAAGAGGAAATGAAAACACATATTTTTTGGTAGGCAAGTTAGCAGTTTAGGACCCTAAAATTATTATTAATATGTATATTCTCTTTGAGCCAGCAATTCTACTTCTCATTGTTCATCCTAATAGTTAACTATGTGCAATGGTTTTGCCACATAATATTAATCTCAGTGTTGTTATACTCCGAAAAAAAATTTTAAATGTCCAACAAAAAGGGATATTGGTTAAATAAAGTATGAGATTGCACATTTATACAAGGAAATGACTTGCAGCCATTAAAATAATATAGACAAGTATTTTACTGACATGGAAATATGCTATGTTGTGACATGTACAGTGTGTACAAAATGATCCCAATTTGTTTAATAAAATATACATCCATAGAAAAACACCTGGAGTAATACATATATAGCTATAGTACTAACACTCAGTGGGAAAATTATAGTAGCTCAATTTTCTTCTCTTATGTATCTCTTCCTCCCTCCCTCCCTCCCTCTCTCCCTTCCTTCCTTCCTTCCTTCCTGCCTCTGGATATGGATATGTGGATATATGTTACTTTTATAATTTTTAAAACATTTAAAATTATGTATGCTCTTTCTAGGAAAGGCAGATCATTATAGATGGTTGAGAAAAAGTGTTTACAAGGTCTATGTACAGTAAATCTATCGTGTGTGTTTGTATACACTGAGAGAACAAGTGAAGAAAACACTAAGAATCCCTAACAAAGGATTAAGGATAGCATTGCTAGGCAGTGGGATTATTTCTTCCTCTTCTTGTTGTTTTGATTCTTTCTTTATAGAAGGTGCATTTTAATAAGAATTTAAACATAATAACTGTGTGGTCTCTCAAATGCTTGGTGGTTAAAGTGGACCCCGTGCTTTAGGGAAAAGTAACAGAGGGTCGTCCCTACAGATGCCACGAGGCTCATGTGTATGGAGTGCCTGACTCTGAGTGCCCGTCACAGGAAAATCTGCCCACACAAAACCAGTAAGTCGACAAGTGATACTCCTTGAGCTGTCCTTGAGAGTGTCCTTCCTGTCGTCTTAGGAATGAGCATTTTGTTGTGGACAGGAGCGTGACAAAGGGGAAAGTCTCTGGACCTGCTGGCCAGTAGATTCATCTGTAGCACCAACTAACCGCAGTAACCCCCCTAAGCCTCAGTGGCCGCATCTGCTAAGTGGAGGTAATACTGCCAGGTCTGCCTTTCTTCTTAGGGTTGTGGACGAACATGAAAAGGCGAAACTCCCCCAGACACAGGGAGAACCAGCACGGTTAGCTATAGGGAAAGCTGAAGAAGAGGCAGGGAAGATAAGCTCAAAAAACTAACTGGGACTGACCTGTCTCTGAGCCAGCTTGGGATGGAGCCCTCCCTGGGACTCCCTTTTTCTGAAGGGCTGGCAAGAGGGAAGGGGGCAGGAGACGCCCCAGCTGGCCCAGGCCACTTGCCCTCATTTGGGGCTACCTACTGGCCTAAGGTGTGGCCATTTTCATTTGGCTCAAAGTCAAGGGGAAAGCCAAGAAAATCCACAGGTCTAATGTTTCTTCCACGGTCTTAGTAATAAAACAAGTGCACAGGATGAACTCATCCTCAACCCCAGCCCTCAACACAGATTCCATCTCAAGGAGCTTTTTGGCTGGTGGTGGAGTCAGCCCAATGGCAGCTGTATCAGTAACGACAGCCCTGCCTGCTCCCTGTGCGGGGACACTACAGGAAGCAGGCTGCCACCTTTGCACGTGGTGGCTGTGAAAACACGGCTGGACCAGGACCCTGGGACCCACTGTGAGATCACAGCCCAGTCCCCCTTCGCGCTGGGTCTCCGTGTACTTGTCTGTAACGTGAGGAGGGTGTTGTCCCATGAAACGCCCTTTCCACCTTGGAGGTCCTGGGCTCACTTGGTGATCCAGAGGCAGGACTTGTGTCCTTGACAGAGTCATCATAAGTCTGGGTATGGACCAAATTTGCAGATGCTGCAGTAAGGACTCTCTAATTCTTTCCTATCTCCCACAGCACTTAGCGTACTCCTGGGGACCGGAGGCAAAAGCTATGACCTGAGATTGGCCTTCATTTTCACCTCCCTGAAGGTTCCAGCAGGGTTAGAGCTGTGAATCTAGCCAGCTGCCGCCTCTACTCCAAGGGCCCAACAGCCAAAGAAACCACACGTATATTTCAAGCAAAACTGGATATTCCAGAACATACCAGTCTCTTCCTGAACAAAGCAAGTTTTCTATTCTCTATAAACCATGTGACTTTCCTATCATAATTTGAACTTTAGATGCTTCAAAACGAAGCCAGTGTCTCAGAAGCGGGACAGACTGGAGTCCACAGCCGAGGTCGGCAGAGGGAGGGGAATGGAACGGGATGAGTGAATGCATGCAGAGCTGAGACAAGAGAAGGCCCCTCCAGCCTTGGGTGGCTCAGAGGGTCACTTAAGCTCACTATCTCGGTTTCTGCCACACTGAGAGGCAGCTTGCCACAGAGGTCAGGAGCACGGGTGTTAGAGATAGCCTTCAGGGGTTCAAATCCCAGCTTGGCCATTTTCCTGCTACGTGACCTCAGGCAAGTTACTTGACCTCTCCGGCCTCACTTTCTTATCTATAGAATGGGACTAATAAACAGCCCCTTACCAGATGGTTGTGAAGTTTCAGTTAAGTTAATACAAACGAAGCACTTAAAACAGTGCCTGGACCACCCCATGCCCCGAGTCAGAGAGAGCTTTTGCTCCTGTACAACAAAACACTCCTTCCATCTCACAGAACATTCCTCTGGAGATGAGCCTTTATGGCGTCTAATGGGCTACTCAAGTGGAACGAATCTTTAGTAAAACACACCAGACTGCTCTCCAGAAAAGCGGTGCCAGTTTATATTCCTTCCAGAAGACATGGGTGGCAATATCCATCTCCCTGCACCTTCCTTGCCAGCCTTGGCTACTCTAATTTTTTACAAAGCTTCATGAAATCAATGAGTTTTTAAAAAAGGTACCTTGGAGCTTTAACTTGAATATTTTCACTAGTAATGAGGTTCACCTTTTCTCACATGTGAACTGGTCGTTTGCCACATGTGATACTGTATTTGTGGCTGTCGCTTCCACTCTCCCCTTTTGTACCACTGAGATGTAGGCTTGTCTTTTAAGGCCATGGAAGCTCCTTTTATAGATTAATAGGTTAATATAGTAACTTTTTTGGACATATATATTATCAATACATACGTATGTTTTAAAACTTTTTAAAAGTAAAAAGTTCATTAAAAAAACCTAAAATATCAACTTGATTTTCCTTTTCTACATTTTATCTTAAGAAAATAGTCAGAGTTTCTCAGCCAGAATGTCCACTCTAGTGCTATTTATATCAGGGAAATAGGAAACTACCCAAATATATAGCTGTCACGGTACATTAACGTGAGTGAATAGTATGCAGCCATTGAAATGAGATTTTCTATCAATGATTAGCAAATCCTCACAGATAAACTGCTAAGTGATAAAAGCAGCTAATGTCCAGAATAATCTCAAATTTGTAAAGTAAAAAAAAAAAAAAAACACATATTTTTTGCAAAGTTGCAAGAAGATACACCAAAATATTAATAGTGCCAATTGGAATTATTTCTGAGTGGTAGAATTACTGATGCATTAATTTTCTTTTACTTTTCTGATTTTCTAAAACAAATTATTGTATAACTAAAAAAAGATTTACTTTTATCGCATCAGTCTCTCAAACATCAGGATGCATCAGAATCACCTAGACTTCTCGTTACAACACACTCACTGCATCCCACCCACAAAGTGTCTGATGCAGCAGGTCCCCGGTGGGGCCCGGGAGTCAGCATTTCTAACCACCTCCCACGATGCTGCTGGCTCAGGGGACACATCCTGGGAACCTCAGCTCTGCACCAAAGCATAGTTTTTCTCCCATTATGTTGTTTTCATCTAGGTTGTTGGGATGGAAAGCACTGGCGCCCGATTCTCTTAATCTCTGAAGATTGATGAATCGTTTCTACCAGGTGAGAAGCTGGAACATCACCACAGCCCCACGTGGGCAAGTCCTCATTCCTACAGCCAGCCCCACATTCATGGAAGACCCGAGTTCCACGCATTCCTTTCCTGAAACCACTGGGCACCTCCCTTTTTCATTTTCCAACTGAGTGAACTTTGGGGGATGGGGCATTTCCCATTTGTATTTATCTCTACATTTTGAATTAACTTTCATGTGTAACAGGAGGGTCCTCCCAGCCTCCTGTGGCCCGAGGCACCTTGCTTGGGTCCGTCTTAGGTGCCCAGTAAAGGAGTGTTGGTTTGATTTGTAATAGGCAGGGAGGACACGGTGAGGAGGAGATTGGCTGGGCCCCACCCGCATGCAGCTTGCATTCCAGTGGGAAGACAGACAGACAATAACGACGTACAAACATAAACAGTGATCTCATCGATGGGGATGAGCCAGCCCTCTGAAGAAAATAAAATAGAGGAATAAAACTGTAGGTGACTTGGGGTGGGAGGTACTCCTTTAGTTGGGGGCTCGGAGAAGGCCTTCTGAGTCTGGAGTGTATTGGCCTAAGTGAGATCAAAGGGACAGGTTGGACAGGCTGCAGAGGGCCCCTTAGGCATGCATGTCGCAATCGGTCACATGCACACAGCCAGGGATTTTAATTCCGTAGGTCTGATGTGGTCTGAGATGCTGCATGTCCTACAAGCTTCCAGCTGGAGTCCAAGCTGCTGGTCCCCAGGGACCACCCTCTGCATAGCAAGACCTGAGCCGCGGTAAGGAATTTGAGATTCCATCTAATTACAACAGGGAACCATCGAGGAGTTTGGAGCAGCAGAGTGACAGATCCTACTTATGTTTTAGAAGGTGATTCTGGGGGAATGAGTGTACGGGAAGGCTCCGAGCAGACCAGGGAGACAGGAAGGGGTTCAGGTGGGAGCCGAGGGTGCTGGACTGTGGCAGGAGAAGTGGTCGGGTCCAGGATGGATGCTGGGACTAGAGTTGGCAGGACAGGTTTAGGATTGGACACTGGGGCAGGAGGGAAAGGGGAGAGCAAAGGGATTCTTATCTGTCAATCAGCAGGTAGGTCTGCACAACCCCAAACAAGGGGCAGGACGATGCTGAGCCCACCCTCACATCAACCCATCTGGATGCACCTGCAAACGAGACACAGGGCTCCTTTGGCGTCACGCACCCGAGCTGAGCTCCAGCCTTCCATCCCCTGCCTGGGGAGGGTGCTGGCAAGGAGGCGGTATGTTTCACACTTACTTCCCTGGAGCACCAGCCCTGAAAGGAGCATGGCCGCAGGAGGTAGATGGACTTTGGGGGAACCAGGAGAATAAGTGGGTACCTCAGGCGTCTCTGCCAGGACTCTGGATGGGCACAGCTCCCCCACTCCCTGAGCTGCTCCCTGGTCTCGGGGAAGGCAGACACTTCTTACACCCACTCCTGTACTCCCTGTGGAGCCATGCCCATCAGAACTGCTCTTCTGTCTTCTCCAGATGAAAGACAGCTGTCCCTCAAAGACAGAGACCAGCCCATGAGCCGGGCCATGGCCCAGGAAGGGGTGGGAGGAAGAGGAGGTGAGCCACCCAGCTGGTGCAAAACCATTGCACAAGCGACTCTCAGGCATCTTGTGTTTGTATCTTCACAGTTAGCCTGTGTCCCTCTGCTGTCATCAGAGTCCAGGCACAAGAGCCTTCCCAGCTGTACCTTCTTGTGTATCTTGAACCTTCTACAACTCTTCTTTTTAAGGTTGGCTAATACTCATTTTTTAAAAAAATTATGCTTATTGCACCACAACATGAAAGGACAATTTAAGAGATGCACACACTAGAACTCCCCCAGCACCCTCCCCTGTAGTACACTTGTTTCCACTTCTCAGCTCTCTGAGCCTGGGTTAGACGCCTCCCATTCATACACACTTGCAGTATCAGTGGCTCCAGTAAGGTGTCTCCCTAGTGGCCCTGGGACTCTGGATTTAGCTGTGCGTGGAACTGATGGAGAGTAACTCGCATGGAGGCTTTTGGATTGAATGAAAGAGCTTGGTCTGCAGGGCTGGGCACTGGTAGGAGAGAGACAGCAAGTGCAATGGGGTGAGCCCTCACCTGGCCCGAGAGGCAGGTTTGCATCCATCAAATAAGGGCTTAGGGGAGAGGCTGGGGACTGCGGGTCACCTGGCCCTGATGACAAAGAAGGTAGAGAGAGAGGGTGAAGGCTGTGCCGGGCACAGGGTGGCTCTGGCATCCTGAGGGCTCAGGGCAGGGCCGGGGAGGTGGTGTTCTCACCGAGCAGCAGCAGAGACCCGCGGGTGTAGAGGCTGCGGCGTTAAAGTCTGAGCTGACCTGTGCCTGGGGCCCAGTGAGATGCCGTGGTCCTTGGTGACTCGCAGCCATGACGGATGTTCCCTGCAGGTGCAGGGCGGAGGTGTGGGCTCCTGCAGGTGGGCCAGCTGAGCCTACAGCCATCTGGTCTGGGTCTTGATGTCGCTGTGACCAAGCCTATCTCAGAGGCCATGGAAACTGAAATCTACTCGGAGCGACAATGATGCCAGCACAGCCCAGTGGAGGCACAGAGGTGTGGGCAGCACAATTTTTATTGTTTCTTCTTCATTTAACAGTTCTTCTTAAACCCAGTTCCATGCTGCTACACAATGTCTGGATTTGCCCTTTTAACGGTGTACAATATCCAACTGGGTGGATGGTCAACCATTGATATTACCGTTCTGCATTTGGCCACAGTGATTGTTTCTCTCTGTTGTTATAAACATGTAGTTGTTTTATCTTTCCTTTGTAGGCACGTAGCTGCTGGAGTGGGGTGTGTGGGAGCTGGAGGGCAGAGACTGTATATGCCACCCTGCCCACGTGCAAGCTCCCCGTGTAAGGGGCCTCTGAGCAAGTGGCACCAGTAAACCCACAGTGCCACTTGGTTGCAGCCGAGGCCCGCAGGGCTGGGATCACAGGGATTAGGCTGACTTCACATGTTACAACATGTTCCAGTGAATATCTGAAACGGGCATCAAAGTACAAGGAGTGGAGTTGGGGGGGCTGGGGGCCGGGGGGCTTCTGAGTGAGAGGAGAGAACAAGGGGTTAAATGAACACGAGCAAGCTTCCCTGGGTTGGTGGTGGGGTGGGGTGTTCCAGGACCCTATCCAGCTACACTTACAGTCCACCCCAGGAGAAGAAGAGCTGCCCACACCTGTGCCCCACGGCACCGTGCCAGCATCATTGCAGGTGTTCAGGAACCGCACGCATGAATGACAGTTCTGCTGGGAGCAGCTTACGTACCACACACACACTGACCCACCCCCCACAAGAAAGTCGGAATATTCCCTCCCGGACCCTGACTCCCTGCAGGAGGGGGTGTGGATCCATGGGGCTCTGTCTGGAGCGGGCTGACACCCTGGGCTTTAGTATCTCCCTCCTGGCAGCTGCGGGTGCCTGGGTGATCTGCCCCAGGCACAGAGGGCTAGCAAGCCTGATGCCACGGCTGCACCTCCACGTGGATCACGGATTGCTTTGTGATCACCTACCGAGTGCTCAGCTCCATGCTGGGAGCTGAAAGGGGGACAGAGAAAGCAGTATAGCGTATACTTCCTACCTGTAGGAAGATTACAGACTAATGAGAAAAATGAACCATATACAGGCTGTGGAGGGCACAGAGATGAGCCCCCCGGCTGGTGGCCCCAGCTGCTGGGGACGATGCCAGCCCAGGACAGCCCCATTGTTAGGTAGGGATCAAATCTGCAGGTGGTAGGCGCCTAGGAGTGGACAAGGGGGGGGGACAAATCAGGGGAAGGGACTGCAGGAAAAATGCAGAATACTCACTAATCATTTGCTAATATCCCACACCTCCTGTAAGCCCTCCTACGGACCAGGCCAATAGAAGGAAACCACCCGGGAGCCATCAACGTCTTCCTCCACTCCTGGAGGCTGACCCGTTCCTCTCTCTAGAACATATTTTCCCTTTGGGTAGCTTCCTTCCTTACTTTCACTTTGCATAGTTTCTTTTCTGTAATAAACGGTTTGTGTGGGACTGCTTTGTATCTGTGACCACTCCGTCATCGGCTCAACTCGGTACCAGTACTCACTCTCCACACCGGGAACCGAGGACCAGCGAACACTGAGACAGACCTGACACCATCAGGGCTGCCCCAGCGGCAGACACCTGCCCGGCCCAAAGTCATGCTTTGCAGGGACTGCCCACGTTCAATGACTCCTCGAGGCATCGGAGGCCTGGGACAAACCTGAGGGGGCCATTTCCGCTCTGGGGGTCCCTGCGGGGTTGGCTGAAGTGACAGGGCTGGCAGCATTGCAGCATCTGTGCCCTCCCTCTGCCTCTCGCAGGAGTTGATCCCTCGGGCACTGCTAACAAACACCCTGCGCACTAAACTGCTTCCTAGTCGGCTGCTCAGGGAACTCAGCCCAGAGAAACAGGAGCTACAATACTGAGAAACAATTCACACAGTAACATTCAGGGTTAGTTTTGTAGTTCCAACGCTAAGCACTATGAGAAAGGTGAATATAGAAATAAGTGCTGCAAGATGTACGCTCAAAATACAGCTCTCCTTAGAAACGATCATGTATGTTTTTATTAATGGATTTGTCAAACCCAAACGCATGCATACCGCAGTGTTGTTTATTAGCACGAAGAGTTGTTTCTCTTGTATTTTATGCATGATGCTCAGCTCTGAGGTCCCTGATAGACAGGAGGTGATGTAGCCTGGGGACAGTGAGATGGTTTCTTTCCTGCAGGGGCTCAGCCAGCCAGGAAAAATGCCAATTAAGGCCAAGCTGTCTGTGAGGAATCATTTCAGTTGTCACGTTAACCCCGCGACCTGGGGATCACAGGCTGGGTACTATCTCCCCAACTCTCCCGGCAGGCTGGGCCCCTTTAATTGGCATCTGTTACTTTGGGACATGGTGACCTCTACCTAGAAATGTCGGGTTCTCTGGGCCTGTTGAAAAAGCAGAGCAAAGCCGCAGTCTGTCTGCCTGGCTGCAACCCTCGGGCAAGCCTGGGATGGGGGCAGGTGGACACTGGGTAGCACATACCTTTACCAGAAGCCAGAAGCCAACAGCACATGCTGGAATAGCATCTGCGCCACAGCCCCTAGAGCCAGACAAAATGCTACCAACCACCTTTGAGAACCATGGTATTTGGTTGCCAATTACCTCTTTCAGATGCTCTTGCCACTGAATTACTGTTTATCACATTATTGATTAAACTAATCGTGCCTACAGAGGAGCCGGCTGGGGTAGAGGTGGGGTGAGTCTGCATGTGACCCCTGCTGTCTTGGCTTGTGGGAAGATCACAGGGTCTGCAGGCACAGTGACACAGGGGCTTGGGGCTGGTGGCTGGAGATGGTCCCAGGACCTTGGGGTGTGGGCTGGGCACTCACCCTCAGCTGGCTGAGACCCGGGAATGCTGGCAAGACGCTGGCTGGCACTTTCGGTTTGGTATCTGTGAAGTACTGTCTGAGCCAGCCCCGGGGGGCTCCTGTCCCTCCAAGAGCAGGGGTGGCTGAGAAAGCAGGACAGCAAAGACACCTTTTGGGAAGTGGAGAGGAAGAGTTTGAACACTGGTTAGGAGAAAGCCCCTCTGCTCTGAGAACAGCAACAGTGGCCAGTCTGGGGCCAACCAGGATGGAGTCCGGGGCCAGGTCAAGGCAGGAGCAGTGACTGCTGAGCCACACCGTCAGCTTTCGTCAGCGGTGGCAGGACAAATGCCAGAGTCATGAGCAGAATGCGGGGGGCCACCGGGAAGGGAGGGCTGAGATGTGCTGCATGGAGCTCTGAGTCAAAAACTATTTTCAAAATTGCAGCTACAGTGTGCTGGATACATTGCATAACTTATCTTTTGAATCATCTCATCGGCGCAGCGGGCAGCTATGATTATCCCACCGTCCAGAAAAATAACCCGAGGCTCAGAGGTCCTGAGAAGTCCCCAGTGATGCAGGTGGAAAGTGGATGAGTTGAGACTGGAACTCAGGTCCACGTGGATTCTTCCCCAATAAGAGCCTCCTGCAGTGGAAGCTGGGGAAGGGATCTCTCTCCTGAGTGGAACTCAGGATGAGACGGTGTCCTGAGGAAGAAGGCTGCCCAGCCCTGCAAGGCGTGTCTCCCTCTGGCTGCCTTACAGGGAGCCCCCTCAGTAGGGTGCAGTGACAGCCCCCTGCGCCACGGTGTAAACCACCATTCGAAAGCCACCTGTTTTAGGATTCTGCCAGATCACAGCAGGCTGGGAAGGATAGCGGGGGTGCCAGCCATAACGCTATGGCAGCTGAAAGGCAGTCAAGCACGGTGGCAGGAGTGTGGTCTTGGAGGTCAGGCGGACCCATGTTCTGGGCCTGCCAACCACAGGGGAAGAACTTTTAGACCAGGAGGGCTCCGAGGCCCTAACATTGTCTGCCTTGCTCCTCGTTAGGTGGTTCCAATGGACTGGTGAGCCAGGACAGCAGCCCTGCCTGGGCAACCCCAGTAGATACTGTCCAGCACTCGCCCTCTGGCGCGGTACGGTAGCCAGCTGTGCATTCTAAGAACGTGTGACATCCGCTAACTCCCTCTCTGGGGTGCTTTGGGCAAGTGATCCTGGAAGGCCCCTGCCACAAGAAGGGGAGCCATGCCGGCAGCAGGGCCACTGCGACGACACGGAGCACGATGCAGTGAGACTTCTGGGGAGGGCGGCACCTTTGGCTGGGACTGTTCTTTGGTGAGACGTCATTTTTTATACCATTTGATCTCTTCAGAGCGTATCATTTCAAAGTTTGCATACTGGTGTTTTCTATTTCCTTTATTACCTCTCATGCTGATTTCCCCCTGTTCTGATTTAGTCCCTGGTCATAATTACTTTGAAAAATCCATTCTAAGATAATTCTTCACTATCATTGCTAAATGATTTAGTCTAAGAGCAAGCCAGGATTTTGTCACAGATGGGAGGTCTGAGGCGTTTCTTATTAAACACACCAGAATACCTTATCTTTAGCAAACCCCCTGACACCCTGGGGCTTGAAGACAGCCTGGGTGCTGCTCCCCTCTGTGGATGTCAGAGCAGGGCTCTGAGCCCAGCCCTAGACAGTGAGACCACCAGTGGCTCCTGAATCCAATCACCCGGAACTGACTATAGACTCGAGCCTGCCCTGCCTTCCACAGTGTGCTGCTTGCTTATTTCCAAAATTCCAGGCCATGCCAGCCCCCAGGGGAGATGCTCTCATTAGCTTCCTGTTACCTGGGGACACCTGCTTGGAATGGGCCACTGTAATGAATCACCATTCATCTTGTGAGTTACATGTGACAATTACGTTGCTTTGGGCTCCATCAATCCTTCTGAGAGCGGATGCGTCCTGGGAGAAAAGGAGGAAGAGCAGAGCTCCACGCTGAGTTTGTAGAGTTCTTCAACCTGGTAGGAGCCAGCCTCAAGGGGCCCCTCCTGGGGCTGAGCATTTTCGAGGAGGCTCTAAAGCCTTGCTAGCCCCAGGAAACGGAGAAGGTGACTTCTACCTTCCTGCCTGGGCAAAGGTCAGAGTGACCACCTGCAGCCTTAGGGCAGGGAAGAAGGGGGAGTGAGAGAAAAAGAAAGATATGGGAGAGGAAGGAAGAAAGGGACAGGGGAGAGAGAACCTTCCAGGTTCAAGGGCAAGAGCAGTACGTGTGACCCAATGAAGGTCTCGTCCAAATGGTGCAGGCCACCACCTACACAGCTCATGCAACAGGCCAGGCACTGATGGGGGCCACATCAACCCCATCAGTCAACCCTTTGAGGCTTCATCCCCATTTTGCAAATGGGAATACTGCAGCACAGAGAGGTTAAGTAACTAGCCCAAGGCCACAGAGCCTGTAGGCGATGAAGCTGGGACTTGAACGAGGCCCTGATTCCAGACGCTGTGCCATGCTGCTTTGCCATCAGCCCCAACTCCGAGCACCTCCCTGAAGCCTCCCCTGAGCCCTCAGCCCAGACCTCATCCCCTGCTCTGAGTCTGAACAGCACCATCCTTCTGTTGCACTCAGCTGAGTGTCGTGCTTGAGTCTATAGAATCTTGCCTCATTTTCAAGTTCTGGTCTCACGGGGCTAAGTGGATGGCAACCCTTTAGATCTGCACAGTGTGGTGTCCTGTTGGGGGCAGCAGGGTTCTGCACACAGTAGGTGCTGCCTCATCCCTGCTGAGGAGCCGCTGCTGCGACAGCCTCCACTGGCTGTGGGGAGGGCCCCGCGGGCCAGCGTTCCTCCTCCCAGGCCCCATCTGGCCTCTCCCCGGCTCCCCCACGTGAGGCTTGCCCGCCTTTCATCCCAGCGTGGGCCCTGGGGCTGGCCGACGCTCAGCCCCTCTCCTCTGCCTGGGTCTGCAAAGAGTTCACCACCGTGTTATTGGAAAAGCGTCCAAGAGCTGGAGGCCAGGTTCACTCAGAGGGTGCACCACGGGAGTGGGAGAGGAGGGAGGGGAGGGAACGCGTAAGGAAGCTGCCCCCTCAGCGGGGAGCAGCGGCCAGAGAGGGGAGGGAGAACAAGCAGTGGATTTGAGAACCCCACAGCTGTGAGTCCATGAGGGCCGGCCAGAGGCCGCCTGCCCAGCCGAGGGGCCCACCTCCCGAGGGCCTGGGCTATCTGGGTACCCCTTAATCTCCATCTTTGTGTTCTCTCAATTTGCTCCCCAGCCTTCCCGGGATCACACCTGGTGTTACGTTGCAGAGACCCATGGGCCTACAGGGAGGGAAGTCACTCTTGCATGCCCAAACATCAGCCTCTGGTCTGTCCGCCCTGGGCCTGTCAGAAGGCTGGTCCCCCCTGCAGTGCATACCCGCACTCTGGCTGTGCATCCGCCTCTCATCCCAGCCACCCCCAGGGCTGATCCCACACAGGCCTCACAGGAGCCAGCAGAGCCATCACATGATTACAGTGGGCGAGGAGGTCCCCTTTCCCACATGAACACTGGCCCCGCACATGGCCCAGAGTTCCTGACGTGGCTTCCTCCTTGTGCCTGAGTCCCATCAATGGAACTGTGTGCGGGTAAAGCTGCCTCTTCCAAGTGCAGATGCCCTGAGAAGGGGCAATGTGGGAGCTGGTGTCTCTTCCATGGCTTAATGTGAATCCGTGTGAAGAACTGGCTTTTCCTAATAACTAGGCCAGATCGTCTGAACCAAGGGGTGCAGTGAGGGTTCTGAAGGAGTACTAAGAGCTTAGATGGGGTGATTTTGGATGGGTGGACCCCAGTGGGTGGGTGGAGGAATTTGAGCAGTGTAGGAAAAGCATGAAGATACCAGGAAACAAAGTTTACTGTAAATGCCTGTTTCATGCCCTCCACAAAAACTGCCGAAGGGAGTGATGAAAAACAAGGGGTCAAAGACACACTCAGGTTAGCTTCTTAACTTCCCAGTGTTCCCACCACCTGGACAGAACCCCAAAGTTTAGGTTTTAGCTGAGGACACACAGACACACACACACACACACACACACACACACAGAAAGTCCAAAGGAAAATACAGCGATGCCCAGAAAACTACCCAAACATGTTCTTTTCACAGCCACCAACTGAGCAAGCCTGGCTGATCGGTGGGAGGCAGATCCAGCCCGTTTCCTTTTATTGCAACTTCCACCCTTCTAGAATTTCTCCTCCTCTGCAGGTCCAGGCCACAGAGACATTAATCCCTGTTTAAATGAACCTTCAGGGTTCTTCCTTCATTAAAAGAAAACTCTCAAAACACCCCAAAGCCATGGTTCTAATGTCATCGGTGTGTGCATTACCCAGGAAGGGAGGGAGAGGGCTCCAAGCATCGAGGCCGGGCCTCAGGTTTCCTCACCTGGCCTCTCTCTTGTTGGAAGGCAGAAATGCGACCCTCCTCCGGCCCTCCTCCCCCTATCCTCCTCCTCCCAGCAGCTTTAATAAATAGTGATTATTTCAGTCCTTAGCGCACAGCTGTCCTGTGAATTGTCCAGTCAGGCTTACGGGGTGGGAGCCAAGGGTTGGGGAGTATGGAGCTCAGATCTCCGAAAACGGGCCCTCCCTCTCCCTCTTCCGCCCACCTGTTCCCTGGCAAGTGGGAGCTGAGGAGGAGGGCGGTTTCTGTCTGGGACCAAGGATGACAGAAGGATTTTCTGAGCAGCTTGCTGAGGGCAGAGCCCCACTGGGGGAGGGGAGGGGAACAGAGCTTCCAGACAGGATTGGGGTGGAGTTGCCCTACCTACACACCATGAATCCAGGCCTCTCCAAAACCCTCCTTCCTCCAAATTCAGGAGCCCTGAAATTGCACCTCTAGGGATTAGGCTCAGGCCACTTCTCTGCTTAAAACATGCGGGTATGTTATTTGAGGACAGAAATGGAGCATTAGTCAATTTGTCATCTATTCGAGGTGTCTGGGAAACACTGGTTGCATGAATGAATAAATGAATGAATGACACTGGGCTGCTATTAGAAATAACAATAGAAGAAGAGGAGGAAAGCTCTGGGGGCCTCAGGGAAGTGGGTACGGATGTCACTGGCAGGGAGGGAGAACAAAGTGGTGCCAAGTCTAATGCTACTGCATCACAGCTGAGCACACACCAGCCAGGGCCGCTGCTCTTGACGAGTGTGACTCTATTGTCAAGTAACTGCCATTTGCATAGCTGTTAATCCTCCTCCAAGAAGTTGGGGACAATTGTCTTCTGAGAATGTGATGCTCAGAATTGTCAAGGCTGAACTTCAGGAACCATCTACTCAAGGATGCTCTGAATGGATTTCAGCAGCGGAAGCCCCTTTTACAGGTAAAATCTTGTGCAGAACCAGATCTGCCCAGAACTGTCGTGCCTGAATCAGCTATGTGAATCCCTGTGCAGAACACCAGTGTGGTCCAACTCCTCATTGTAAGTAAGGAAACAGGCCTGGAGGGGTTAACCTGTGTTCTCAAAGTTCATCACAACCACCTCCAGGTGCCTGGCTGCCTCCCATGAGATTCAACTTCAGTACTTCCCGGGCAGGGCCCAGGCATCTGTAATCTTTTAAACGGCTTCGGAGGGGATTGATTACAGCTCATAGTTTAGGAACTGCTGGACTAAGCACGAGTTTGACAGCGAAGAGTCCATTAGGAGACAGGCTGCTCTCGGGTCAAGCTGGTCAAATTCTATGACAATGACTTCTAAGAAGCTATTAGAATTCATTTCTGGTACTGAGGTTTGGCTAACGACCAGGACTTTAGCATGTTCTGATGTAAGGATAGTTTTCTATAATCTTTGGTCATCTTCAATCTAGGTGAGTTTCCTCATCCCACTTGGCTCAAATTTCTCTCTGTTGAGAGTGTTACCCCAGTCAGTCCCACAGGTATAAAAATGGGGTAAAATTATTTCACTGTGGATCTGAAATACCAGTGTGAAATAGAGTACCCAGCCACACAAAGAAACTGTCCTATAGAAACTTTCAGAGAAAGCTCAGTGCAGATCTCTGGGACAGGCAGAGGAAATGCCAGAGCAGGTGGGATACTCGAGATCCAAATGGCTGTCACTACAGCTATGGAGAGCAAGTGCGATTGAGCTGATGCCAGAACATTTCCTGGGCACTGCTTCCTTGAGTATATAACCCCTTAGAAATAGGACAGCTATAATCAAAAAGATATATTAATATCATCAGCAAGTGTCGGCGAGGATATGGAGAAACTGGAACTCTTATACGTTGCTGGTAGGAATGGAAAATGGTGCAGCCACTGTGAAAACAGCCTGGCAGTTTCCCAAAAGGTGAAACATAGCATCGCTGTGTGACCCAACAATGCTCCTAGGCATACACTCAAGAGAAATGAAAGCCAGATATGGAAACAACCCCCAAATCCATCAACTGATGAACGGATAAATAAAATGTGGTATATTTACACAGGGAATATTATACAGCAATTAAAAGAAGTGAAGTACTGATACATGCTACAAAGTGGATGACTTGAAAGCATCATGTTAATTGAAAGAAGCCAGTCACAAAAGACCACATACGATCTGATTCCATTTATATGAAATGTCCAGTGTAGGCAAGGCTATGGAGACAGAAAGTAGATTGATTATTGGTGCCTAGGACAGAGGCTCGGGGTGAAATGGACAGTGATTGCCAGTGGGTACAGGATTTCTTTTTGGTGTTATGGGAATAAAATTAATTATGGTGATGGTTGCTCAATCCTGTAAATATATAATACTAAAAACCACTGAATTAAATGGGTGAATTATATGGTATGTGACTTACATCCCAATAAATCTGTCATTAAGAAAAATAAAAACCAAACAACTCTTAGAAAAGTTCCTGTTATTTAGTTGCTGCTTAATAGAGGCAGCCTCTGCTATACTTCCCTAGGGCTTAAGCAAGGTGGGTGTCAACAGGAGCTGGGACGAGTGTCACCTCTCTAATGGCCTCTCCCAGTAGCTACACAAAGACCAATGGGCCAACCTGTTACCTCCAGAAACAACTTAAGAGAATCCATAGCCAAAAAAACCAAGAGCCCCATGTATATGTGTGTAATGCATGTGTGTAGGCAGTGCAGATTTTTTGGAAGGCCAAGTCCAGTTATATGATATCATTTGGGAAGGTCACGTGTACATTTGCATCTGGTTTGTGTCTAATTTGAAAAAGCTGACATAGATCATGTACCATATTATTAGGCAATTTTTCAAGTTTGGAGTCTTGAAGTTGCTCCACTCAATTTGTGCAGTGGATGGGCTCAGTTATTGACTGATGAATTACAGCCTGATCCAGGGTTCCTGCCCTAGGAGGGACAGCCTGTGGTCATGCAAGCTCTCCTGTTCTGCACTACACGTGCACATACACGCGCACACACACACACACACACGCACACACGACAAGCTGCCACTGGGGAGCAGCTCTCACCCTGCAGGGGGGCCGGGGAAAGCTGCCTTCTCACTATAGTGCTGGCCTCCTGCATGTTGTAGGGGGTGTGTGGGTGAGGATGAGATGGAACAAGGCCCACTCGGCTCATCTCCTTCCAAGCAAGGCCCAGACAGAGCGGACCTTCCAAACGGAGCAAAAGGGAACATGACAGAAGAGAGCAAGTCTTCCTCTTTTTCTAAACACAGCATCAAGATGTGCGGGGGAAAAGTGAAATTATGCTCCAATTTTGAAAGTCATCCACTGAAGATAAACTCTCCCTTCAAAGGAATTACTCATTTCACTCCATCCTGGTAACTCTGGGTCTATCACTATTCAAATTTATTAAGCAATGACACGAAGAATGTATGATATAAAGGGCCTGTTTCATCATCCCATTCCCCAAGCTATTTTTTTTTTTTTGCTAAGTCATGAAAAGTCCAGCAAGTTAAATATCAAAACAAAAATTAGCAAGCACGTACACAAAAGATAGAAAAAAAATCCTTCATGGAAGTTACTATGAAGTCGGTGGCTTCAGAAAGGAAAAACACGATCTCTGACTAATATGAAGGAGACTCCAAATTGCTCTTGGCAACAATCTCTCAACCCGATTCCCCTCCCTCTATTCATCTCCGCAGTTCCCAGCCAAAGGAAAATAAACTGAACAGCTCTCTCCCTGGCCCAACCTGTAGGGCTGCCCGGCTGAGCAAAGGCTGAGCAAACAAACATCCCCACGCAATTATACACCTGTGTAATTGCTGCAAACACTGGGACGGCCAGCCGCCCTTACCAAGCTGATAATCTCAATATTAGCAGGAAAATGCCTCTATTCTGGCAGCATGACACCAAAATAGAAAGCAATACGATCTTGTGACCTCAAACCCAGGATTTTTTTTATTTTCCCAAGAAAAAGAAGAAGAAAGAAGACAAAACTATCCTAATAAGAGTCGTTGGCAATTGTGGAGAAGGAAGGTCCCAGAGCATCACTCAGGTGGGTAATAGCTTGGAGGCAAGATTTATCAGTTCACCTTCCTCACAAAAGTGGTAGTTAATTTGAGAGGTAGTTATCTTATACCTATTACACCATTCAAGATGGAAGGAGAGTTAACAGGCCAAACGTCCCGGAATATTTATGGCTACTCTGTCTCAAACATCCATCTGACATCATTCTATTAGGACAGATATGTCCAGTCAGCTGAAACGGAGGAGGACAGAAATCTTGGGAAATGGCATTGTAAGCGGAGACATGGCATAGGGTCTTTTCGATTGCGCCCTGAAACCACTGCGGCAGGCGGTGTGAGCTGCTCTGAGAACTGTGGACAGTCACGAGACCTGGCTTTGCTACCAACAAGTCTCCTGTGACTGTGGACAAGTTACCCTCCCCAGTGGCTTGAGCCTGGTGAAGATGCCATCCTGGCCTCTGAGGAACTTGGCCGACGCATCAGGAGGGTGATGCACTGTGGCAGTTCTCAGCCTGGCTGGCACTAATCCAGAGAGGGGCCAGTCCTCCTTGGACGCTGCACAGGTCTCTTCTTGTCATCTCCAGGGGGCCTGCGCCAAAACTACAGGCTCATTTTGGAACCCACAATTGTAAACCCTAAACCAATAATCTGAACAACAGGGGCTCAAACGCCTTCCTGGGCACTTGGGGCAGAGGCTGATTATGCTGTGTGCATGCCACAATGTCCTCTTGGGCCAGGGACAAGTCCTGGTGACTGCAGCATGGGGACAGCAGATCATTCCAACTTTTTGCTCCTTTCTCTCCTTTCTTCTCCCACCCCTCCTCACCCAGGCCTTCTGCCGCTGCTTCTCAATAGCAATGCTTCTGTGGCACGTTCCCAGGTCCTGTCTTGTCTCATCCACCCAATACCCATCGAGGGTTATACTATTACTATTGCTATTATTACAAATCCCATTGACAGAGGCCAGGGACCAGGTCTCATCTCCCTCACTGATGTATGCCCAGCACACAGTAAACAGTACAATCGTCATTGAATAAATGATTGATTGATTGACTGAATGGAAAGAAACAGAGGTTCAAAAAAGTGAATACTATGTGCAACACTCACATACTATTTTCTCTTGTGCTATAATTATAGCCGGGGGATTCCTGTCTCCCCAACTAAAGTGTAAGATTCTAAACCATGTAGGGTATAATGGGTAGCTTTGAAGCATCTGTCACTATCTGGACAGTGTACTTAACCCTTTGAGCCTCAGTTTCCTTATCTGTAAAGTGAGGCTAATGATTCATATCTGACGGGGTCAGGTGGGCTAGAGGAGATAATGTATCCCAAGCTGCGTCTGGCACATAGTAGGTGGTCTTTAAATGTCCCACCCTTTTCGTCCCCACTCTTCCCCTCTCTGGGTTACCTCCCAGCATTGACACAGCAGGACAAGCTTCATGTCCTGCAGCTTCCAGGACTTTGCCCTTCAGGTCTTCCTCCTTCAAGTTCCTGCCCCAATGCCACCTCCTTTTTGAAGCCTTTCTTGAACTCTCTGGCTGTCAAAGTACCTTTTCTAAGATCCCAATGTGGCTCTCTCAGCTGGCTGTTAAGCGGACCTCCCTCTCACTCCCTTGGTTTCATTTATTGCTGTGCAAGTCTCATCTATCTGTGCTGGATGCCCCCGGGGTGGTTCAAGCTGCATCTCCCAGGGCTCAGAAGGTGCTCAGTGGGACCCGAGTCTTCCAGTTTCACAAAGTTCTGGAACCCAAGCTGAGGGCCACAGGACTGTTGTGGCGCTGGTGCCCCATCCATGCGTGGTTCTGTGTAACGAACCCTGGACTCTGACAATGCCCACCTGGTGATCTTGGGGAACTCACCTCAGCTCTGGGCCTCAGTCCCTCACCTGTAAAATGGGGACAAGGAGGATGGTGGTGGTCCTTGGAGTGGTAGTTTGGGAGAGTTTAATTGCCAGCACCAAACAGTGTGTCCAGGGAGAGCCAGAGCACAGGCTGACCTAATACGAGTCTTTTTGGGGAGAGTGGATTTCTTTTTCTGTTCAGCCCAGGTTATGCCTTAAGTGGAAGGGGTGGCACCAGGCTACTTTCCTTTCCTGGAGATTCACCCAGAGGGGGGTTCCTGAGCCTAAGGTGGAGGGGACTTAACCCGGTGAAGGCAGGGAGAGGGAGGAGTGGAGCTGAAACTTGAACTTGGCAGAGCCTTTGCCACCTCCACTCCAGGTCCCCCTCCCCCTTCCAAAAACTCTTCTATCTAATCTGGAGAAAACTGCCTTATTGTTTCCATCACTTCCTTTACATTTTCAAAATTCCGCATTTAGAGGGATTGGAAGTGGTCTGCCACCAGTCAGCCACTGAACCGCGGGAATGGGGCTTCCTGCGGCCCAGAGCCGGGTACCAGCTGTGAAAAGAAAGAGGGCAGCTGCCCCCTGCCCACCCGCGTCCGCGCAGCCACAGCCAGGACACCAGAAGCCAGGAACAAACAGAATCCAACGCCGGGAGCCCTCACCACGCGGCACGAGGAACAGTGCACCGGGCACTCCGCGCAGGGCGGGCGGGGGTGGGGGACAGCATTTCCTTCCAGCGTCCTTCCCAGGCCAGCCCCGCAGCCGCTGCGCCCGCCTACAGAGACCCAGACGCTCCGCAGGGTGACGCGGGCCTGGGCACCCGCGGGGGTTGGGGGGCACGGGCCGGTTCTCCTGTCCCACCCCCGCCGGGCCGCGAGCACACAGCTCGACTCGCCCGGCCAGGTGGGAGCGCTCCCCGTCCACCCACCCCCAGGTTGGCGCCCAGGGAAGGGTTCCCACCCACGCAGCTGAACCCACGATTCGAACCCGGGGACCCGACGGGACTCCCTCCGTCGCGCCTAGCCAGACTTCCGCCGATGCCCCCCCCGTTAGTTTCTGCCCATCTCTGGGTACCTCGACCTGTGCCAAGCTGCCATGGGGTTCGTTTGCCCCCTCTCCAAGTTTTGCATCTGACACTCGGGAGGACCAGGCTTTTTGGGGAGAGGCAATTTAAACTACCAACATATATCCGCAGCCACCTTTTGGAGTTCCCTTACATTCTTTTCGCTGCCCCCTCACCGGCGACGGGGCAGCGGCCAGAGTTGTTTCCCCGCACAGTTCCAGATTCCCCCTCGCATTTCGCGGAGGTGCGGGGCCCGCGCCCCGCAGGAGCTCCAGCGAGGCGGGGGTGGAAATGCCCGGCGGACGCCGCCACCCGCGCCCGTAGCGCTGGCCGGAGCTGCCCCGCGGCCCGCACAGAGCCACCCGGCCGCCGGTCCGCGCGGCGCAGAGCGAGAATGCTCATGGTGTCCGGGGAGGGGGCGGCCGCCAGGCTTCCGTGGAGCTCTCCCAGCTGCCCGGAAGGGCTTCCTCCCCACCCGCTCCCCGAGGCCGCCAGGCCGGCTCCCCGGGGCCGCGATCACTGCCCCGCTCCCGGCCGAGGTCGCCGCAGACCCACCTGGCCGCCCGGGGGACGCCGCGCTCGTGCCCGGGCCGTGTCCGGAGCGCCGCCAGGGTCCCGGGCTGGGAATCCACGCGGCAGCGCTGCTCCGGGGAGCCTGCCGCAGCCGGCGGGAGGTTGTCATTGATTCGTGCTGGGCGAGTTAAGCCATTCCAGGAGTGGTTTTGAACGAGCACTCCCACCCCTCCCTCCAACCAGAAGTATTTGGCAGACAGCCCCTTTGGTCCACCTGTACTGCTGAGCGCGGGACAAGGACCAATTTCACTAGTCGCGCTTTATGCTTCACTTTATAACACGCAGACTAAGCTCTTCGGAAAAGCTAAAGCAGAAATGAAAGCAAGGGCGATGGAGTTTTCCTTTTCCCCTCTTTCCTCCAGGATTTCTCACTTTATTTTTTCCTCTCTCTCTCTCTCCGGTATTTCACAAAATGTTCCAGTATTTCACCACCTATCTCAAAGCAAGGAAGGCTTTTTATTATTATTGTTTTAGTCAATTCTGCATGTCTGTCTTTTTAGAGGCAATTTTATTTCCATTTGCCTGAAATCTGGGCCCAATAAAATCGCTAGACTTGTAATGTTTTCTCCCTAAAGGGTCACGAGTGTGACTTAATCCCACACTGCACAGCAATCCTTGCAGTGACGGAAAAGGAGGGAGCGCAGGAAGGAAGCCCAGACCCGTGGCTCCAGCCTTCCTGGGTTGCCCAGCAGGGCCTGGCCCAGGTGGGCTCATGAGGCCTGAGGTGGGGATACCCACTGACACTCCTTCCCCTCAACAAACACCCCGATCACACAGGCTGACTCAGAAGTGCCAACCAGAGATTCCAGCAGTCCACATTTGGGGTGGGCCGGCCACCAATCGCAGAGAGGTGTGGCCAAGCACCCTCTCCCAGGCCCTTCCTTTAAACCACACACACCACACCCTTTTTGAAAACTGCCACCTGGGAGGCTCTGGCCGACTGGCTGCTGCTGGCCTCTCTCTTCCCCTGGAACCATCTGGTCACCTGGGAGAAATTACCATTAACTCCTTGGTTCCCCTGCTGGCTGTTCTCAGAAATGGGGGGGGGGAGGCAGCGATGTGAGCCTCTCCTGTGGACTAGCTGCCCCTGTGCCATGGAGAACGAGTACAAAACACAGGCCTTCCACACCTGTGCCCCCCTACCAGGGGCAGGCCACCAGCCTCCAGCATCCCGGAGCCAGAGGTAAACCCCAAAGTACGATGTCCATGAAGACCCAGGGATGGGGCTGTGATTTGCAGAGCCCCAGAAAGATCATTCAGATGAAAATATCTCCTCCAACAGGCCCCCTGACACCCCCCCCAAAAAAATCAGTGTTAGTGATCATTCCTTCTTGGGGCATGCCCTGCAGGGAGTCTGCCCCTGGCAGGCAGGCAAAATTGCTTCAGGAGGGCAGGAAGGGTCTCTCTCTGTGGTTCTCTCTGAAACTGTAAGTACCCTCAGCAGGTATGGGAGCAGGAGTTTCCACAAGGGACTGGAGTGAGTGTCAGATCCTCCGTGCTATGGCAGGCAGCGTGGGGGGAGAGGGAGGAAGCCAGGTATGGTAGGGAGGGGGTGCTAGACCAGGGAATCAGGCGCCGAAGGGAAGAAGGGGGCTGTTTCATCAGAGCAGGTGGACAGTGTCCAAGATTGGATGACTCCATAGCTTTTTATCAAAAACTACGTATTCCCGGAACACCCAAGCCAGAGAATGAAAAGTCAAATCCCTTTGTCCACAAAGTCACTAATTAAATATCTGACCAAGTGTAACTCCATGCTCCACTCCCAGACCTGGGCAGGTAAAGGTGCCAACACAAGACCTAGAGGGAATCAGTATCAATCCAGGGGTGTTTGCTGTGTGCCCATAAAGGGTTTGCCTCAACAGCGTGGGTGGAGGTGGGGTGGGTGGGTACAGTGAGGTGCCATCCTCAGAGCCTCTCGTCTTTTGGGGAGATACAGCACAGGCGGACTAAACAATGAGGCAAGGTGCATCCAGCAATGTGCGGGGCCCCTTAAGGCACAGAGCATGATGTCTGCAGCGCAGTTAGGAAAGGAAGCTCACATGGCAGGAGGAGGTGGGCTGGGCAGGCCTGGAAGTTTGTGCTGCTCTGAGCAAGAGAGGAGGCCATGTGGGGGTGGGGGAGTAGAGGCAGGAGAGGGAGTCCCTGGGGAAGCTGGCAGCTGGCTGGCTCAGAGGGTTCTTCTGGTGGGTAAAACATCTGTCCATCTGTCCGGGTAGGGGCTCTACAGGGTACAGCCAGCTTCTGGCTGAGAGAGTGCAGGGCAGGGCCTGCTTTGGAGGGGAGGGAGGATTGGAGGCCTCTTCAAACACAGCTGAAGCAGGATGTGGGAGGGAGGCTGCAGAGAGGGGTGGGCAGAGTGGAGGTGCCCAGCCCAGCCTGCCCCCAGACGGCCCCTCCTAGCAGGGCTCCAGCCCCTGGACTGGAAGGAGTGTCTGGGTAGGCCAGTGGGTGGTGCCAGGGCCAATGATATTGCAGCCAAGAGCCTGGGGAGAGCTGGCTGCTGTCCAGCCCACCGGCTGGGTCCTGCAGTGGACAGTGAATGTCACTCTTCCCTCCCCCTTAATCACTGTGTGTGTGCCTTGCTGGGACACGCCCTTCGGAATGGCTCTGGGCACAAAGTGGGGACCCGCCCCCCTGCCCCTCCAGCCTCTCTCCAGTGCCAGCTGCCTCCTGGGAACAGGAACATAAAGGAGTCTCAGAGGGGTGTGGGGGGGGGGCAAGGGAGGCTCCCAAAGCCACCCGCAGAAGGGGCCCTGGGTGGCCAGAGTCCAGACCTCTGATTGTGCCTGTTTCCTTCCTAGGCCTGCTTTGGCCCCCTCCCTCTTACTCCCCCTCCTCCTCCTCCTCCTCCTCCTCCTCCTCCTTGGCTCCCTCTCTCTGATCCTCCCCCACCGCACCCCCCACCCCTGGCTCCTGCCTAGCTTGGAAGCAGGCTGGCTTCATAGGACCCTGACTCTCACAGCTGGCTCCAAACCTAACAACTCACTCGTGGACCCATGAGGACGAAAACTCCTGCTCCACCACCAAGCAGGCTCAGAAGGCTAAACAGAAGCACTAGGAGCACGCATGCTACTGTCTGAACCTGAAACTTCAGCAGGGCCTGGCATTGGCTGCACTGTGGCCATGCAGACAGCTTCTGTGCCCAGGAGCACACGGACAAACAGCGTCTGCACACATGTGCAGAAAGAGGTAGACGCATAGATGAGCTTTGTGATCTAGAAGGGGTGACACTAACAGCTGTTGGAGGCCTACTCCTCTCATTTCATCCTTGCAACAAGACCTTATTTTCCCATCTTGTTGATGAGGAAGCTAGAGCCCAGAGACACCACAACACTGGACAGCACACCTTGGGCTTTATGACTCTGGTGCCCAAAAGCTGCCCCGGGGTTCGAGCTCTGGCTCTTTGTCTAGTTCATAGAGTTGGCTCCCAAAGGGGCAGTTTGCTTTGCTGATATGTGCCTCAGTTTATCCACCTGCTGAACAGGCAGGGTGATGGCGCTTCCTGAACCCGAGAGGGAATCGTTAGCCAGGAGGAGGCTGAGGCGGAGGCTGGACTTTGGTAAAGTGCTGGGGTGAGTGTGCCTAGAGAAGGCACAGAGCACGGGGGAAGGAGGGTTACTCAAGCCGGAAACTCGGCATCACCCTTGCTGCCTCCCTCTCCTTCCTGCCCCCGCCCCCGCCCCCAGCCAAACCATCCATCAGCAAGTCTGTCTCCAAAATAGATCTGCCCTCTTCCTGCCACCTCCGCCACCACTGCCCTAGCCGAGCCACCATCCCTCTCACCTTGACTTCTGCAGGCACCTCCTGGTGGCCTCCCTGCTCTGTGCCCGTCCTGCTCCTTTGGCCCAGTGCCACGCACTGCCCAAGCAGTCCCCTTAAAACAGGCATCTGGTCCTGTCGCAGGGCACTGACAGCGCACTTCGGACTGTGCACCGCAGCCCACGAGAAACACCAAACTCCTGCCTCGCCCCCCACTGCCGTCCCAGGCAGACACCCCGATTCCTTTTCCTTCCTGCTGTGGGACTTGCCTTCTGTGGGTTCCTCAGCCTGAAATCCCCTCCCGCTCCCACCTCATGTCTTGCAGAAATGTCACCTCCTCGGAGCGGCCTTTCGTGACCACACAGATAAATTAGCCCCCCGTTATCTATTCGAGACCCTTGAGCAAAGCACTCGTGCTTGCATCGATTTTACTGTCCCTCCCACTAGAGTGGAGGCGGCTCGAGGACAAGGACCCTGGGCGTCTTTTTCCCTGTGTTGTGCCTGGTATGAGGCTGGCCCTGGGCAGAGATTTGTGGAACAGATGTTGACTGAGAGAACCCCAGGGTCTGGGGAAAGGAGGGCTGGACAGGGTCTTGATGAAATGCTTCCATTTGGAGAAAATCTGCGAAACAGAAATCACCCACCATCTCCCCACACTGGATAGGCTAACACTTATGGCATCGTGGCAGTGTGGGCAGTGGCCTGAGTGTATGTGTGTCTCTCTGTCTCTCTGTGTATCTCTCTGTCTCTGCCCCCCAAGTCCCACTGGAGTCAACGGTCCACCCTGCATTTAACACAGGCTCCACCTGACATCCCACCTTGCACTTCTTAGGTGCTCAACAAATGTTTAATTAAATTTTGAGGAAAAATGAGAGAAAACTCTACCAGCTGGGGCAACAGGAAGGTGGTGGCACTTCCAGCTGCAGTTCCTCAAGGGAGGAGGGGCACACCAGTCTCTTCCTCCGTGGCCCCTCTAGCTTCCTGTCTGTCAGCAGGCCAAGACCTCGCTACGCTGGAGTCCGCTGCTGGTATTATTAGTGCCAATGGACTTGACTGTAATCGCACGGCTCTATCACTTTGATCCACGGATCAGATTTCATTGAAACGTATTAAATGCCAATTTGAAATAACAATTCATTGCTGTTTAGCATCAAGAACAGAGAGGGAGCCACAAATTGAATCTAAGCTACACTTTAACAGCCCTTTATACAGTCACCAAGTTTATCCAAATCTTTAGTTGCCAAGGCTACATGCATTTCTGCCACTATGTTTTGGGGGGGCAGAGCCAGCCATTTGGAACCCACTGGCAGTTTGCCAAACTCCATCAAACTCCTCCACTTCTTCAAGAGCCTCATGGTGATCCAGAGGAGTGGAGTCCTGTGGCTGCCTGGCCTCTGGCTGCCCTGTCCTGTGGGAGCCGGAGGGTGACAGCAAGGTGCTGTAGCCCCAGAGGGGAGGGCTGGGCACCTGCAGAGCCTGCCTCCCACTTCTCAGTTGCGCTGGGATACCAGCTGGTGCTTGTCTGGGGCCCTGGGGAGCCTCCAAGGGGAGGTGCCGGCTAAGCACAGGGTGCTGGGTTGCTCTTGCTGGGGAAAGTGAGGGGGAAGCACCCTCTGGGCTGGGGCACAGGGAAGGGCTGTGAGCCTGGCAGGTTGCACGGTAGGCTGGGCAGGCGAGCAGGGTCCCAGCCCTCTGCTCACAGCCCGAGGGGCCCAGGGCTGCCAGGGCCTCACCCTCCTCCCAGACTGTATCAGGTGACACAGTCAGGCACCCGCAGGAGGAGGGGAGGGTGCCAGGAAGAAGCTTTAGCTAAGCCTGGCTGGGGGGCAGGGGTGTGTGTGGGGGGTGGCTGGGCCCATCACCATGGAAACGGCTGGGAGCCTGGGGGAGGAAGAGGGCTTGGTCAGACCTGGCCAAGGGGGCAGTGGCAGGAAAGGAGGTGGCACTAGTAGCTAGGGGAAGCAGATCCCTCCTTCCTGCCTCCCTATCTCTCTCTCCCTTTTTCCTTCCTTCTTCCTTTTCTCCCTTTCTCCCTCCCCCTTCCTTCCCTCTCCCTCCATCCCTTCCTCCCTCTCTCCCTCCTTCCTGTACCCCTCTCACCTTGCCTTCCTCCCTTCCACTGTCCCTTTGTCCTTGCTGCCCACCTTCCTTCCCTCCTCCCTTCTTTCCTTCCTTTCACAGGTACGTACTACCTATTCTGCGCCCCACACCACTCTCGGCTTTGCCATAAAGTGGTGAACAATCCAAGTGGTCTCCAGCTTCAGGGAACTGACCTTCTAGTAGGGGAAAGACAATGAACAGATAAACATCTACCATGAATTCAGGTTCCTGAGTCCGAATCCCCCATCTCTCAGCCCCTTCCTTAGGTAAAGCACTTTGTCTCTAGCAGCCTCTCGCCTCACGTGATCCCCACCCGGGGGGGGGGGGCGCCTGGAGAGCAGGACTATAGCTCCCGTATACAGAGAGGAATGGGGTTGAGGCCGGAGGTGACTTGCCCGAGGTCACACTGGAGCTGCTGCAGTGGAACACAGGCCGCCTGCCAGGAGCTCCCCTCCTGCTCTGCCTCTTCCTCCGGGCACCTGCAGGCGCTTCCAAAGCAGGGGTTAACGCTTACTTCTAAAGACACTTTTTTTTTTTTTTGAAAGAGAGCATTTATACACAGAAAACTAAGAAAAAAGGAACTAAGAACCTCATCCGAGGACAACTAATTCACCTACTATTAAATGAGCATTTACTGTGCACAAGACAGGATGCCTGTGGGTCTAGGCAGCCCAGGGAGCTGAGGGCTGGCTACACAAGCTGCAAACTCTGGCCTTGACCCATGTTCCCTTGGGTAAACATGGTGAACGTATTTACCTGTCCTTCCTGATCCCCAGGAATCTGTGAGGGCCCCATTACCCACCAGGTAATTGGGACTCTTTGGCATAACAAATATTCCCTGGGTGCTGACAAAGATTCTCTCCTTGTCCACACTTTAGACAGGCTCCTCTGAATGCCCTTTCCTTAGCCCTTGACCTTGGGCCTTGTCTTAGGCCTGCCTGGCCCAGTTTTAACAAGAATGCTGCCAAGTCAGTTTAGGGAGAATCCCCCATCCTTGACGGCTAATCGCCCTGGCCAGCCAGCCTGCCTTCGGCAAGAAGCTCCCTACCTTGAATGTCTCCTCTTAGTAACTTTCCATCCACTGACCAACACCCCCCCCACCCAGCACCTTCCCCCTGGGCTAAAAATCCCTACTTGTCCTTGTTGTATTTGGAGTTGAACCCAATGTCTCTCCCCTATTGCAATTGGGCTCAACCCCAAACACAGCAAGGGCAAGTGGGGATGCCCCTATTGCGATAGTCCTGAATATAGTCTTCTTCACCATCTTAACAACCACATGAATAATTTTTTCTTTAACAGTTGCGGTGCCTCCACTTGAACAGAATCCGATTTATCACTGGACCCCCAACCTCTCACTCAGGACTCCAAGTGTGTGCTTTTGAAGCCTTTGTCCTCACTCCTGATCCAACCCAGTGCTCCAGACGATAGTCCCCTGCAGTGTGGCAAGGACACAGTGTGATTCTCAAGATTTCCTCTGAGGCTGGGTTAGAGTCCCAGACTTTAATTTAAAGGTACCTGTTGGAGCAAGAATCTTCCTGGATGGAAGTCTTACTGGCTAGAGGGCCAGGGCGCAGAGACTTACTTCCTGGCCCTCAAGCCAGACATTCATGGTTCTTTCATGAGGCTTCTACTCTAGAAGCTGAGTGAGAGTCCCAGGCAGAGAGGCTGGAGTAGAATCCTGGGCTTCTTCGTTTGGGAGGTATCATTAGTTAAGAATGTGGGAGCTTCTGGGTTACCTGAGATCTCTCTTCTGGAAGCTCTGCTGACCATATGTCCCACACCTGTGGCACGAATTCTGTCTGCTTCCTCTCTAGTTGGCATGATTTTACTAGGCAGGGATAAGCCGGGACTTCAATGACTTACCCAAACTGGCTCTTTGAAGGCCTGTCCCTGACTGTTGCTTCTGTTCCTTCTTCCTCCGTTTCCCACCTTCAAACTTCCCTTCAGCTCCCCCGAATCTTTCTCTCCTCCCCTCAATCCACTCAACCCCCTCCTCCTCTCTTCCCACCATTGCTAGACTTTGCTCTTCCCACTCCAGACCCTCAACTCCCTACAGTCATTTGAACTTGAGTCCCCAGTGAGGGGCTCAAGGGACTCAGGGACTCCCCTAAGCAAGTACACGTAAGGCCAAAAGAAAGTCCTAAAAATCTCCTCCCCAAATATTGGTAAAAAGCTTTAGCTTTCATATTGAGCAGGTAACCTTAACACAAAATCAATTCAGATAAAAATAGGAAGTGATGCAAGGAATATATACATGTGTACACACAAGTGAGTTTTGTATTACTGCATTTATATACCTCAGGGCTAAAATTTTAGAATGAAAGCTATAATATAAGGTCTCTATTTGTGTCTATCTGTATGTTTATGTATGCATGTATGTATGCTATGCGTATGTGACATTTTTCTACTTCCAGATAGTATTACCAAATTAATTTATAAAATCCTTTAAGAGAGTTCTATTCAAATTAGCTTAGAGAAATTAAATATTCCTAAAACTATGAGAAACATAGAAACTCATCCAAATGCTTTTCAAGTTCATGTAATTTAGGTAAATCTTTGGCAAAAAAAAAAAAAACTAGTTTAATATTGTTCACTTCATAAAACACACTATGTCTTCTTAGTTATCAGTATTAAGTATAGTAATACTAACATATATTTTGTATTTAACTTTTTTCTAGGTTTTTTGATTTTGTGATTTTTTTTGGATACCTGCCTAATATGCATGTGTTATAAAAACAGTAAACAGGGAAATAACTTGAGATAATGCTTTGTTTAATGTCTATAACATTTTTATGAACAATCCAAGTATAATTGTTAAGAACGTGTATTAAGTTAATGTAAGTAGGATAAAAGTTTTATAAATGGATCTTTCAATAACAATTATGTTTTATAATATAAAAACTAAAAATAGTTTCCAAAATCTTTTCAGTGACTTGCAACCTTAGACCTATGCTAAATTAAATTAAGCAATAGATATTCATTGCTAGATCATTTCTAAATCAAATAGAATACTGAAACATTAATTACTAAGGATAAGTTTAAGTTTGTATACTTTTGGCTTCTTATTTTTAGACAGTACAGAAAGGCTATATATATTTATGCAGCTTAATAAACATGTTCTTTTTACCACATTGAGAACTGTACTATGAAATAACATATACCTATAAAAAATGTAAGGTGGTATATTCATAAAATTTGCTAATCTGCCACAGAATCCTGCTATGTAACAGACAATTGTCTACTTCAAATTCTAAATAAAATCCTGATCTCAAATTGACCTTAAGATTTCCCAGAAGGTACCTGGAAAAATCTCAAAAAATTTTTCTTTCCCCTTCTAAAAAGAGATGTTAAAAATAATTAGGTTTATTTGATATGTTGAATTGCACGAAAAGTATTGTCAAATAAGAAGAGATACTTAATCTTCCCTATGTTATATTTGTATGGGTATATGTATACATGCATACATACACTTGTATATATATTGTATGTGACCCTTGTATGGGTAAATGCTATTAGTATAAATATTTCAGAAACTGTATAAAGTTCCTAGAAATTTGCCACTACCTTGCTGTTCATGATGTGTCCTGGTGTAATATTATCGGTCATAATTTTGGTTATTGTTTTAAAACATGTGTGCCACAGAAGTAAGCAAATTTCCTTGTCAAATGAACTCTAATCGGATCTTTAGCCATGGCCATTTTAAGTCTCTTGGCTTTACTGATAGTTGTTTTACTCCGATTCTTCTCTGAATGTGTATAGGCCAGAGTACTTTGTCTTCAACAAAAAGAGACGTCTAAGTGGTCCTTGGAGAGGACCATGCCAGGTTCTCTGGGGTACAGGCTTCTGATGGAATTGCTTAAATATTAATAAATTTGAGACCATATCACCGAACTGAATTAGAATTTCTAGACCTCTAGTGGAGAAGCTGATGGGTTCCTAAAACCACTATCCCAAGACCAAGCAGAACAAGAATTAATTACATGGGACAGAAGAAACTCATGAAGGATGATGGTAGTTTTTGTTTGGACTAGTGTTGCCAGCTTTAGAGGGAATCCCTTTTCCTTTTTCCCTAAGCTATCTATAATTCACAACAAATTAATAGACCAGACTTTTGTAAAAAGAAATGAAACATTTACCTTTTTTACAAGAATTTGGAAACTCTTGTTTAATACTCCCATTTTCATGGCAATATAATTATTTGCACGAGTTCAATAAGAATCTGTCCTCTTTGTAATAGGACATCGTTGGAAACATTGGCTATAGGACCAAGGCTTTGACTGGAATGTCGTATTTGAGAATGGTGCATCCAATATGACCAGACATTCTTAAGGACCTAAAGTGGACTTTCTGGAGTCAGTGCTCACAAAGCCCTCTTGGGAAAACCAGCCTAGTACCTGGCCGACAGTGTCCTAACCTCCCAGATGAGCAAAGAAGGTCACTTCCTGGCAGGCCGAGGAGCCTTTGGGTATTCTGGGGACTTAAAGAAGAAAGGATTCATCCAAATCTATAGGTTCTGTAGGCAAAATCTGATGGTGAGTTCTTGGCTTGGCTTCCTAGCCTAAGAGGATTTTAAAGGTGCACTCTAAGATTCCTTAGGAAAAGTTCCAGCAAAGCAAACTTAAAAAGGCCAGTGTGGTCAATAACTATTTTTGCTACCCTTATGTAAATAATTAGGCCAAATCTAATGAGACCAGACATTTTGTTAATAAGAATAACCTTACTTTACCTTTGATCAAAAAAGGAGGTGGCTAGAGAGAGAAACTTTATTTTTCAACAGCAAACTATAGCACACCCTTGTGATTTATCAGATTCTAGTCCTGCTCATTGGCTGTGAGGTTTTGTCAAAACCACCTGTAAACTAGACTGGATCCTGCCATTGTGCACATTTTATCAGTGCCCACTCTTCCTTTCTCAAGTCTTGGCCAGGAGGAGAAAGATAGTGACAGGGATGGGAAGATGAGGGCAGCCCTGTGTGCATGCGTGCACATGTGTGTGTGTGCATGCTTGCATGTGTGTGTGCATGCGTGCACATGTGTGTGTGCATGCGTGCACATGTGTGTGTGACGTGTGAGGAGGCACAGTGAGGAGAAGGACCAGGAGTGGGGCTGCTAATCATTGCTAGATGGGGAAGGGGTGTGCAGAGCAGTTTCTCTGTTGTTTCACGCACCAGCCAGAAAAGCTTCTGCTGTAGCTGGCTCCAGTGTACTCAGGCAGAGGTTGGCCTCCTGCTAGGGCTGGTCGGCGTGCCACTGGTCAGCGTGCCACTGGTCAGTGTGCCAGCGGATGCTGAGTATGGCTGAGACACCCAAAGCCCTTCTCCAGAGCCAGACTCATCAGCCAGGGTCATGGGTCAGCACAATGACCTTCATCATTCTGCGAGGTAGTGAGACAGGGACTTTCTAATTGAAGCTGGCCATTTTCCACAGGCCAAGGTTAGGTTTGTAGGATGGACAGGAGGATCAGGCAGACTTAAATGGCTACTACATAGCTCAAAACAATGGACTTCGCTTCTCGCAAGGACCACATCAACAACAACAAAAAAAAAGCCAAACCCAATATTAACCCCTAAGGACAGGAAAACAATCGTAAGAGCGGCAAGTGTTGTGCTAAGAGCATTGCATGCAATGTTTTCATTAATCCTCAGCAACAATCCTATGTAGTCAGTATATTATTACTGTCTTTTTACAGAACGGCAGCTCAGAGCCAGGATCTAGACTCAGGTCACACTTACGACCTCAAAAGTCACTTTTAATTCTGGAGAACTGCATAAGGTGGCTCAGAATATTTGTGGACTTCAATTGCAGTAGGAGAAACCAAAACAAAGCAGAGGTAGGATCTGTTCATCATAACAGAGCAAAACGCCAGGCGAAGCCCTTGTTTCAGGCTGTGGGTACTGTCTGGGGGCATCTGCAAGCAGAGAATAAGCAGCCCTGTCTGGCGTAGTTAGCAGGTTGACCTAGCAGTGAGTTCTAGACAAATGGGGTTTTGAAGTCCTTGGTAAAGGCTTTACATTTCACTGACGAAGAGAAGAGGGCAGCAGCCTGGATTGCGTGCCACACGGGCCATGCTGTGCCATGACTAAAGCATGGCAGGACTTCTCAGCATGTGGGTTTCAGGTCCTCCACCAGATTCTCCTGCACAGATGGTTCCAGTGTAGATTCCTGGGCCCCATCTCAGGCCTACTGAATCAGAACCCGAACACCCGATCTGCATGTTCACAGACTGTCTAGGGGCTGCTTGCTGCAGCGGAAGTAGTGGTAACTGGTCAGTGGTTGGCTTGGCTTTGCTGGCCACTGGCCCCTCTGGGTGTGTGTTGAGGGTGTGGGGGGAGGAGGAGGAGGTTTTTGACTGCTGGACTGCACCTTAAGCATGTTCTCCATAGCCATGATGTTTAAACGCTGCCTAAAATGCCACTGAGCGAACATGGCATGCACACTTAACCACTCCTTTACTCTGGAACACTCGGGATTTTTCCCGTGACATAGCTAATGTTGGGATGATCATCCTTACACATGCTTCCCTCATAATCTGGATGATTTCCTTAGATTAGATTCTCAGAAGAAGGATGAAAAGGGGCATGAACACTTTCTTGGCTCCTAACACATAGCGCTAAATTGCATTTTCCGTTTGGGCTGACACTGTTCTAGAGTGTCCGTTTCACCACAGCACTGCCAGCATTTCAGTCCTCTCACTTTAAAGAGAAGGAAATTGAGGCTGGATTGTTGAAGTGACCTGTGCCCTCTCTGAAGTCACACACCCAGTCAGTGCCAGAGCTCAGACAAAAACCCAGCGAGTTCTTACTCACGGGCCGGGCGTTTTTACCACCGTTGAGTTCTACAATCTCCAACCAGGAGGGAAGGAAAAATCAAGCCTGGAACACCTTTTTCTCTCTGTCCCAACTCCCTGCTGGCTCTGACTTCAGCCACACTAGGAGCTCCCATTTCAGTGCTTTTCATGGTTTTTCTGCCTCTAAAACCAGGGCTTCTCTTCTCTCTGCTCGAGCCCCATATCCTCCGTGAACCCTCCTCTGATCAGTCACGGCTGCACTGCGGGCTGCATGTAGACACGAGGGTGGGGAAGGGTGTTGTTTGAGGGTGGGGAAGCAGTGGGACAAAGGTGAGGTGACAGCCAAGGGGAGGACCCAAGGCCTGCCAGCCCGGTCAGAGCGTGGGTGCACATGAGCGAGGACACAGTGGGAGGACGGGTGGGGCCAGGTGATGGGGGGAGGGGAAGAGCTGCCACGCCAGACTCAGGATTCCAAATATCCCAGCACTCACCTAACCAGCCATGTGCTGCTACTGGGACACAGTTGTTTACACAGGAGAGCTGGGCTCTGGCTTCAGAGGGAACTTAACCCCAGCTAAACCATGTGTCACACTGTATGAGAGTGTGAGCATGTCCCTTTTTCTTCAGAGACAGCCCATTAGTGTTCATCACATTTTCAAAAAAGTTTATGACCTCCAAAAAGTTCAAAAAATAAAATTCAGGTGAAAGGTGGGACATCAACTATAAATACAAACTGTTTGTTGTAGTGTATGTATTTTTACTCAAGGTAGGGAGAGAGGAGATGATTATAGGTGATCTTTGTTAAGATAGATGATAGATAGATCGATGGTAGCTAGAGGACAGGAGGATAGATAACTGCTATATTGGTAGAACAAACAAATCTAGATTTAGCAAATAGGTACAGTACAGAATCACTACTTATACCTACATTTTCTTATTTTCCACTGCAGGAGAGGGCGATCGTGGAGCTGGGAGGAGGCAGGAGGCCTGGAGCTGAGGTGCGCAGAGTCACTGCCCTCCAAGGATGATCAGAGGCAAAGATAAAGTCTTGGTGCAGTGACGAAGGCAGTTAGTGGGAAAACGGGATTTGGTTTCACAACTTTTCCAGAGCGATCTCTTGCGTAAGATGGGACACACTCGAAAGCAATCAGAGTGAGGCCTCACGGGGCACTGAGTGGGTGCCAGGCCCTGTGCTGAGCACCTCACAAGTATTATCTTGTTGGCTTCTCCCAGCAGCCTGGTTCGGGCAGCAGTCTGACTTCCACTGGACAAGAGGAAGCACAGCCCCAGGGATGTTACGTCACTCTCCCCAAAGCAAACAGCTGCGAGTGGAAGAGGGTACCAGAGGCCAGCAGGGTGGGCCCACAGCTGGGGCTCCTGGTGCCTGGGCAAAATACAGCCTTTGAGAGCAGTGGCGTTGTGTGGTCAGAATCAACCCCATCTCTGTCTACCACAAAAGGGCTGGACCCTGAATATCTTAACCCTGCCATTCCCTTGGCCTTTAAAGGAATAGTATCATGTACACACTTGAAATTATCCAGGCTGTTTGTCCACACAAGTAGAGTTAATAGTAATAGTAGTTATAGTTAATACCTCCCATTTACTGAGCATCTAATATAAGTCAGACAATATATAAAAGGCTTAACAATCATTTTTTAAAAAATTCATCCTTATAACAAGCTTTTAAAGTGAGGATCAGCATGCCCATTTTACAGGTGGGGTACTGAGAAACAACAAAGTTTAGAGAAATGGCCTGAGGTTTCTGGCCACTGAGGTCAGCCAGGGAGCACGGATTGCACCCACCCTCTTTCTGCTTCTCTGGCTCCTGCTGGGTAAGGCAGGGCACAGAGGTGCAGGGGTTGGCTCCCTTGTCGGGGCCTGCCTGATGTCTGAGGCATGGAAAAGACCCAGGGAGCTTGATGCCGTGGTCAAAAGGAAAGAAAGGAAGAGAGAAAGGAAGAAGAGAAGGAAGGAAGGAGAGAAGAAAGAAAGGAAGGGAGAGATGGAGGGAGGGAGGCAGGAAACGTGGCTGAAGCAATGCACTATATGTCAGGCAGCACCAAGACGTTGATGAATGATTCAAATATACAACTACAATTTCAAAAACCTTACACAAAACGGCCGCTGGCCACAGGGATGTGAGTCCGTCCACCCCGAGCCACTCATTCCAGGATTCAATCAGAGGTATAACCCATGTCTTTTTGGAATTTGGCTATGGTCTTGGAGTACAAAGCTCACTGCCTCATAAAATGTTCTTGAGAGATTCAAGTAACTACGGGAGCATACTTGTCCAGTAAAAATCACTCGGCCCTCTTGGCTCTCTCGTCTCAGGGTTTTGGCCTTGACTCTGGAAGCCTTAGGGCCTGGAAGGCATGAAACGCAGGAGGCAGCAGGAACAGCCAGCTCCAAGGGCAGGGTTAGGAAGGGGGAGGTGGGCATGGCTGTAGCTCAGGGTTTGTGGGCTCAGGGTCACGGCTGGAAAACCCTGAAGGGAGGACCCTGAAAGTCTCGTCAAGTCCAAAGGCCAAAGCTGGATGCAGAGTCTGAGAGGCCTCTGGCAGCTGAGCACAGAGCCAGTGTTTTAAGCAAGCAGGCAGGGGTCAGGGCCGGGCACAGTCCGGGCGTGTGGCCCTGTCACCTGGGGTCCTGAGAAGTAGGCATGCATAAGGTCAGCAGCCCATCTGAGCAGCCGGAGGTCAGTCAAGGCAGGAGGAGACAGTCTGGGGAGGGATCCTGAGCCCTGGCAGGGCTGAGAGGACATGACCCTGTGAGCCTCAGGAATACATACCCAAGCAGGGGAGCAGTTCTCTGCAGGCTGGGCAGGGGCCTGGGGCTATTCTCTGGCACAGGACAAAGGCTGAGCTGTGACCAGGAAAAGCAGGAGGACCCCAGGGGACTGTGGCCTTTGATGGCGTCCCAGAAGCCAGGCCAACCCCACAGCTGCCTTTCTCCCAGGACAGTCTCCAAAACCAGGCCTGTTCAATTCTTAAAGGGTTCTTTCTCCTGACTCAACAGTCCTTTTGGGTATGGCATTTCTTTTCATTTTAGAAAATAAAACTTTGTGCTTCTTTACCTTGAAAGTAATATGCATGGCTCGAGGAAGACTTTCTGTGTTTGGGATTCCATTACAAAGGCAGTTTTCACCGTGTGTTCTGCAGCGAGCACTGTCCCGTGATGCCCTCGCCCTCGTCCTCCACCCTGCCTTTCTCACCCTCACTGCCACATTTCATGGCTCACCTGCAAGTAAGACATGAGGTACGAGTCTTACCTGGCACCTGTGTCTTCCGATTGGGTGACTCGCACCCTGAGCTACATTGTCGCTGTGAAATGCTAGAGTCCTAGTCTCTTTATGGGAATTGCTTACAGGATCTGAATTAGTCTGCATAACAGGAAGCCAGAGAAACCCTCACCTACCATGCCAGTCCTCACCCAGTGCCTCTCCTGGAGCCACCAAATGTAGCAAGATCTGGTCCACAACTGGATTGTCATCAGTAGTCCTCTACTCTATATTTGCCAACTGGTCCCATGTAGGCTTGGAAACCAGAAAACTAAATATGTTAGCATTGTGCATAAAGCAAGAGCAAATAGGCCCCGAATGACACGGGCCCCAGGGGAATGTGTGTCAGGGCATGTATTCTCTGGCCTCTTCTGTTGGTTCAAAATTATTTTATTTTCCTCTCAGATTCTTGACTCTGTCCCAGATAGAGGAGGTGGCCAAATAAACGAGGTTTCCCTGTAAGTCTAATACTCCTTAGATGTTATATGGGGTTTTATTTCTCTGAAATTTTAAATTCTTTCTTTCTTGACTCTGTAACACGTATGCAGTGTGTTCATCACAGTGGGGAAGGGGATGCTCTTAGCTTCCATATTTCACTCATCTGAGCAGGCTAACTACCACTGGTTTGGTGCAAACCAGTCTAGGGCTAAACTAGGAAGACCAGAGTTTTAGGACTTCCTTTATCTCAAATTGGGCTGTGGGACTCTGACAAGGCTGGAAACAGAAGCATGCTCAGACCATCGGAGACGCTGGGCTCCTCCCAGAACCTACAGCCCTGCACCCTACGGACCCACACCCTCGCTTTATTTCTAAGGAAGCAGGGCGTGTCCACAGTTACTGAAGAAGCTATTGGCTAATCTGTAAATATCTCCTCCACAGGAGACCTTATGAAATGATTAACAACATCCTGTGTAGGAATGTGTGCATTTATAATCCAGCTTGTTCCACAGAGGATTTGAGCCAGCTTACAAATGTGCCTACAATGCAAGGTAAACACATAAAAAATAATACGGAAGAAAAATGAGGCAAGGGGGAGGTCAGAGCAGAGAAGGAGCCAAGCTTAAGGTCAGCACCCAAGATGAACACTCACGAGACCTGTGCGCTTACTATGACACGGTGCAAACTGGCCGAAATATGTCAGCCTGGGGTGGCTCTGGTTTCTCTCTTCTTCTCTAGGTCTTGTCACAATAAGCCACTCCCCTTTCCAGGCATCAGTTTTCCAGTCAGTCAAACGGGCAAATCCTGCCTTAGAGGATCTTTGTGGGGGTCCAGTTAGGTCTTATATGGAAAAGAAAGCACTCATAAAGGAAAGTGGGATACACACAAAACTTATCATTTCATTTTCCCAGCTGTCTCCTGGTAACTCATGAAACTCTACCCATTTTCCATGTGCCGATGTGGCCACCAGACTGAAGCTGCTACTGTTGGTCAAAGTTGATATTGTGCACATTCTTAGGAAAATCAAGCACTGCCCCAATACTAGGAAGCCTCATGACCCTTCCCAACCTCCAATTACACCTGTTTCCATCACGACGCCTTTTTCTCTTTCCTTCCTTTGTTCTTCTGGGAAGAAAAATCAAAGTACTTAGAAAGGAGCAGCAGGGAATGTCAAATTCTAATGTAAAGTTTAAGTTTCATTTAGAAAATTTCTGTGTTTTGGATTGGAGTGATGTTGGATAACAGAGAGGAGAGAGCAGGGCTGGGGGAGGAGAGTGGCCCCCTTTAGGGGTCTCTATGGGTGCAGGGTGGCAGGCACTGCCCCTGCCTGCTGCCCAGAGGGTTTTCCCAGGCTTCCGTGTTGGGGGAAGAATAAGGCACCTTCTGAACACAGGTCAGAATTTTAGCTGAAAGTTAACCAGTGGTCCAGGGTAGGCAAGCCACGATTCCAGAGGGTGGGAGAAGGGGACAGGAGCCACCGGGTCTGTGTAAGCAGAGTTCTGGGGGCCTAAGCCAGCTTCCCCTGTGTAGCTCTTGCCTATTAACTGGGGGTACTCTCCAAGAAGAGCCTTTCAATAAGCAAGAGCATTAATAGTAAAAAGAATCATATAAATATCATATAAATACCATGTAGACAATATGTTTGGTTTGGGTTGGAACATGGGAAAGTCACTCTGGGGAAAGGAGGTCCAGCAACCTCCTTGGGAGCTCACTGAGCCCACAAGGCAGTAGGGTGACCAGAGCCCACTGACCCTGGGGAGATAAGCAAAGCCCAGCCAGAAACCTGGTCAGGTAAGAACAGCCCTCCGCATTTCTCAAAGTCCCCATCTGAGGGGTTAGTGGAGGGTTAATATTACAGATGATGAAACTGAGACTTGGATCGCTTAAATTACTTTATTATTAAATTGTATTACTTGTCAAAATGGCAAGAACTCGGTCATCCCAGTAGAAAGGCAGCCTGGGGTCCTGGCTAGGAGTAGGGGCTCCAGAGCAGAAGCTGCACCCTGGCTCTGCCATCGTTCACCATGTAACCTAAAGCAAATGCTTTAGCCTCTCTCTGCCTCAGTTTCCTCATCTGTAGAAGTTGTTTGGTGAGTTATCTGAGCCAATATCTGTTAAGTGCTTAGAACATCCCTCAAAACATATAAAGTGCCACATAAGTGCGCTAAACATACCAACTCCTGGGTCAATGCCCGCCTCTGCAGCCCCCAAACCCAAATGGGCCAATGGCAAGATCCCAAATGTGTGTGCCCCACCCTGCAGGAGAAATTCTAATCCCGCTCAATGTCAATCAAGGACTATTACTGGGGAGTGGAAAGAGGGGCCACTGCTGGAGGGAGGCGGGGAGCAGGTACCTGGCAACATCCCCAGTGCCCTGGGGACTGTCCCTGCTTCCTCTTGCTTTGAGGACTTTGCCAAGGAGGAACACACAGGCTTATAAATCCATGCCAAGCAGGAACGAGATGGTATCTGGGCCGGGACAAGCTGACAAGTTAAATTTGCCCAGGTTACCACCAGGGACAAACACTAACTAGCTCCTACCTCTGTCTCTCCTTTTTCTCTTCACTTTTGTGGATTTGTTCTAGTTGCCACCAAGGTGCCCATCAGAAATAACAAGTGGTTTGCCTTTGGGGAGGGTCAGGCAAACAAGCCCTGCCTACCTTTCTTATAGCTCTGGCCCTAACAGGCTGCAGGATGACCAGGGCACCGAAGCTCTTTCTCAAAGCCATGGGCCCGTTTGCTCTGGAGCAGGGTCTGAACTGGGAGACAGAAGTCCAGCCTCTAGAGGGCTGCATGTCCTTGCACAGGTACTTCTTCCTTCCTGGTCCTCACTGCTCTCGGTAAAATGAGGGTCTTGGTGGAATTTGTGGGGGGTGGACGGCAATGAACTTGAATGCCCTTTTTGGCTTTGTCATCTAGAAGTATGGGGGAAGCGTTCTGGGGCCGTAGCTGCAGAATTCTGAATGGCTGCTGGATGGACCTACCTTCTCCTAGCTCCTGGGCCCTCTTCTGCAATATTATTGGTTCTTATTATTGATTTAACAGGGCAGTAGGGTGTTTGTGCATTCAACAAATGCATGAAGTGTCTCTACATCCTTGGCCCTGCCCTGGTGGGAACAGAAGAAAGCAGGCTCCAGAAGCAGGGACAGCAAGAGGAGGTCAAGGTGGAGCGTGTCAGTCTTCGCCTTCTCCACCTCCCTGCCCTGTTCATCCACCCTGAGGACTGCCAACTGTGCTACTTCCATCTTTCTCAGCCCTCCATTGGCTTCCAAGCAGCCAATCAGAAGGCTGCATGGAGGGAGCCCTGGACCAGGAACCTATGCAACCTTGGGCAAGTCCCTTCCCCTCTCATGGGCCAGTTTCCTCATCTGACATATGCCCGGACTAGACAACAGTTCCTGCAGTTCTACTGGCTGTTCCAGGTCTATTATGCACAAGCCCTGGAGTCCGGCCGGGGATGCAGAGAGAGTCCAGCCCACTCCTGCCCTCAAGGTGCACAAGCCACAGCCTCACTCTTGTTTACCAGGTCCTCTGTTTACCTCTCCCAACTAGATCAGAAGCTTCTGGAGGGGGTAGGGGTCATGGCTAATCCTTTTTTTTTTTTTTTTCCTTTTCTAGCCCCCTTTTCCTCACACATAAAATACTTGCACATGTGGTGGTTAAGAGCATGGACCCTGGAGTCAGACTGCCCTGGTGTGAGTCCTGGTGGTCTTCCACTTACCAGGAAGAGTGATTCCTACCTCATAAGACTCAATTAAGAAATACTTACAGAACACTTAGCACAGGGCCTGGCACACAGAAAGTGGTCAATAAATGTTTGTAAATAAAGGCTCACCAACGTGAATAGAGCTCAATTGCTTCTGGCCAAAATTCATCAACACAAGAAAGGCACCTGCATGTGCCTTCCTTGCTACTCTAAATCATGTGTGCATTGATTTATTCACTGGGCTGTGTGCACAGGCAGTGCAAAGGTATCTTTACCACAGCTAAGCTCAACTCTCCTAAATTTCAAATCAGTGAGGTCCAAGTTCATGAGCTTTTATTATAACCAAAAGTTATTTTAATCATTCATTTCAGCTTCTTTCTTCTCCAAATACTTTATTAAAAATATAATAGTAGCTTGAATGACTTGGAATTTCTCCTGCTTTCACTGTTTCCCCAAGGCCACCCCCATCCCACATGCCATAGCAACACTCACAAAAACAGCCCATGTCCAGCAGGCAAGCCCCCAGGGGCGTGGCGGACAGTGGGTTCACGGAGCCCAGGGCAGCCCAGAGCTGACAACGGGGGCCCCTAGTCCCCAGACACCCCAGATCTGTGGGGCTGTGGTCTCCCAGCACAATGCCTGGCAAGGCTGCAGGATGACAAGAACCCCTGCAGGAAAAGACATGCCTCAGTCTTTTGCAACCGTTCAGATATTGGTTGAGGGTAATGAATGGAAAGAGTCACCGCATTAATCGCTCTGATCTGGAGTTGCCAATTTGGCTCCCACTTGGACCTACCTCCAGGCACACAGCCTCATCAAGGCACCACGGCTGGGCTTGAGTGACCAAAGATGCCAGGCTCGTATGGTGGGCACTGCTAGCTGACTAGCCTGGAGAAACACTGCCAGCACACTCAGTGGGAAGGGGCTAAATCCCAGGCACCCGTGGAAGCCTGGGGTCTTCTTACTTCTTCCATAAGATGTGCTAATCCAACCCTCCTGGTGAGGGCTCGTTCATTCATCTCACCAGTATTTACTGACCAGCTGCTCTGTGCCAGGCAGGTGCAATGTGAGGTCCCTGAGACAGAGCTACCCTGAAGTCAAAGCACAGTGTAACAGCTGGCATGCTGGGAGAGGAGCTAGGAAGTTGGTCAGAGCTCCAGCTCTGCCACTAACAAGCAGGGAGTGAGACGTTGGGCAGGTCACCTCTCTCTCTGCGTCTCAAGGGCCTGAGCTGTAAAACCGAGACTGGGTTGATGATGCCTGCGGTCTAGCTCTGTTAAAGACCCCAGTTATTTAATCCACTAAATAACATCTCTGATGGATGGATCCTGGTAGCCTTGGTCAAAGAGCTTCAAGCTTGTAGAAAACACAAGCTCAGCACCTTACACAGCAACCCATTGCCACGGGAAGGGTTCCTGGTTTGCTACCTGGAAATGAAAGAACTCATAGCCTTGAGATGAATGAGAAGTCAAACTGGCCACAGAGAGAGACAGGGCAGGGCAGTGGCAGTCTAAGGAGGACCATGGTGGTCTTCTTGATGTGATATGAGGTATCCCTGAAGGCCCTTGCCCCAAATATCTGCCCCCCATCCCCCAATCTGGGTCCTGCCTCTGGACCTCTGGAATTCCATCATTTGAGAGAAAGTTTTTTGTTTTTAAGGGGGCTTGTCTTTGATTGCAGGCATCTTCAGGCAAAATGCAGACAGCCAAGAGCAAGGTGTGGCTCCCACGCTTCTAAGGTTGCCTGGGTCTTCCCTGCCTGCCAGCAGGGGCCCTGGGTGCCTGAGGCTGGAGGACAAGGGGGAACCCTAAAGGGACCCTAAAGAAGGGTATGGGGGAGGGAGGGCCTCCTGGGCTGAGTCAAGGTCTCCTCGACTAAGTCCCACAGAGCCAGGGGGAGAGGGACAGGGAAAGAGAAAGAGCATGCACAAGACCTGAATTCTCCAGGAGGGCTGGGAGGGGGAGAGCCGAGGGCAGGAGCCTGGTGCCTCCCTTTGGCTAACCGATTCCTCGGAGGAGCCAACACGGAGAGGGAGGAAGGGAGGGCGGGTCAGGAGACAGGGTGGGGCCGGGATGGGGGAAACTGTAAACCAGCGGGGCGGATTCACGAAAAATTCCCGAGTGTAGTGAGGGTAGAGGGTGCAGGGCAGCACCCCAGTTCGCCGGGCCCACGCCCCTCGAGTTGCCAAGCCTGCTCGGACTGGTTCGCCCACCTCTCCCTCCCCGCCTGCCCCCTTGCCGATCCCCGAGAAAGCAGAATCGGGAACCTGAAGTCACCGCAGCCTCTCCGCCCCGCCACCATCGCCCGGGACCGCGCGCCCGCCCGCAGCCCCCTTCCCGCGCGGAGACCGTCCCCGGCCCTGCGGGACGCCCCACCCCGCGAGCCCGCGCCCTCCTCCGGGGCGTCACGGGCCCCTCCCTGCCGCGCCCCTGCCGCGGCCGCAGCCCGTTCCCGGCCTCTCCTCCGCATTCTCGCACCGCTCCAAGCCGACCTCCTCACCCGCGCGGCGCCTCCCCTGCCCGCGGTTAGCCGGGTACCGCCCGAGAGGCCGGCGCCGGCCCGGGAGGGCGGGCCCCGCACTGACCCGGCAGAGCGCGGGGCGGGCCGAGAGGGGAGGGCGCAGCGCCGGACCCCCCAGCCCCGAGCAGGGCTTCGTGCCAGGGCCCAGTGTGCGCCGCAGGCCGCCAGCCAGGCTGCAGCTATCAGCTGGGTGGAGGGCAGTGCCAGCTGCAGGCGTCCCTGCGGCGCAACCACCGCCCCGCCACCAGCCTCCTTCCCTGACAGCAGCACCTTCTACCGGAAACCAAGAGCTGCAGGGAAGCCCAGCTAACTTACTTTCCCAGTGACCTTGGGCAAGTTACTTCTCTATGCCTCAGTTGTTGCATCTGTAAAATGGAGATAATAGTACTCACCTCACTGAGTGTTGAGTTTTGGTGCCTGGCACATAATAGGTACTGCATAAATAGTAGTGGTTATTACCTCTTCCCCAGCATTTGAGGTTTCACAGAGGGATGTATAGGCTACTCTGTCATTAAGGATCTGTTAAGCACCTACTAAGTGCAAGGTAGGCCACTTGGTGTGGTGCAAGAGTTAGATGTGAGTTTGAATCCCAGCTCTGTCACTTGGCTGAGTGTGGGCTTGAAAAAGGTCTTTCTCCTCTCTGAACCGCAGTCCCCCACAGTGAAATAGGGACAGTAATGCCCATCTGGCAAAGCCAATGCAGGGATGAAAGGAGACAATGTAAGGAGAGTGTCCAGGGCAGTTCTCGGCGCACAGTAAGGCCTCTCAGTGAGTCAGGGACATGGGGGAGCGCAGGGAGGGTGGGGATGGGAAGGACAGGCTCAGTGTCTGCTAATCAGAGCTCTCGGGAGGCAAGACCTGTGGGAGAAAAACACCACTAACTCGGGGAAGGGCCACTGGAGGGCAGGCCTTAGCGTCTGTGAGAATGAAAGTGCTGAGGTGGGATCCCGGGCATCGGTGGGAGCTGTTTCTGAACCCGGTCTCTCAGCCTCTCCCACTGGGGACAAGGCACCAGCGCTGGGCTTGAGAGCTTGAGAAGGGATGTAGGTGCTCCAGCGTGACTGATGTCAACATCTGCTTTACTGGGGAGGACTTGGCGGTGGCTTGGCCATCTCTCTCCCATCCTGACAGGAGAAAGGAATGGAAGGAACAGTTGGAAAATGAGCCCTGAGCACAATCTCCACCCTTTATAATGACTGTGAATGTGGCGGAACACAGTCACTGCCCTGGGCTGCGGCTGTGTGATTCTGGAACTGGGTTCCCTCATCTGTAAAATAACAGACTGGCCAGATGTTTTCTAGGCCCCCTGAGCTACAGCTCTCCTCCCTTCTTGAAAGCAATGCACGCTGTGATCCATGGGAATGTGAGACAGAAGCCACTTCTTGGGGGGTGTAGGGCCCGGCTTCAGTCCTATTACCCACTCCGAGCACCGGCTGGTAGCCCTCTTTAATGGAGCGGAAATGAGGTGGCGCTTAACCCTGGGACAGGCTCCCCGAGGCAGCCCGGGAAGACCAGCTGTCCTGTTGAATATGACTCTTACAGCTGAAGGAGCCTCACGAGCGGGTGTCCAGCTCTCTCACTTATAGACGAGCAAACAAAAGCCCAGAGAAGTGCAGAGACTTGCCCAAGTTCACGTGTCTCTTGAGGGGCAGAGCCACCTTTCAATCCACTGCACCATATTGCTTCCAATTTAGTTAACAGCAACAATAAAAAACCTGTAAGCTGGCGACCAAGGCCAATCAAAATCTCTCACAAAAGCAAAATGGAAATGCATTAGCTTTGCTACCAGAAAAGAAAGTGCATTGGGAAGTGAGAAGTCTGATCCAAACAGCCCCGACAGCCGCCATAACCACCGGCGGAGGCTGGAGGGGTTCGTGGTGGGCAGTGGGCTCAGCTCCTGCCAGGTCAGAGGGGATTTGCCCGTGTGATCAGTGCTGCAGACTCCATGAAGAGAGTCCAAGGACACTGGGCTCTGAGTACTAATATGCATTTTTATTCTGCAATAATTTTCATACTGAGTTCAAGAGGCACCCGCTCCAAGTACATAAAACCAAATCAAATTAAATTAATTGATTTTATTGAAACCTGCTGCAGTTGTATTCAAGCCCACAGCCAGGGGCATGACCCTCGTGAAATACCAAAGGGGCTTTTGAAATAATTAAATTAATCACACCCAGGGTTATGCACAAGGGCTCGCTCCCATGCTCACAGGCAGGCATGTTCCCGGTCACAGCCAGGGGCAGGAAAGGGGCACGTGGCTGCGACACAACCACAAAATACGCTGCCACCGAGGGGAGCCGAAGACCTAGACTTCTCATTTTGGGGTAAGCCTTTGTGCTCTTTTGGCAAACGCGCACACACTTACCCTCACCCATATACAGTCACACTGCCACTCACACGCACACGCTGTCACACACACACACACACGCTCACACACACACGTTTACCAGCTAGCACGCTCTTCTCTCTTTCTCCCTGACTGCACTTGGCTCAGGCCCAGTGTCCTCCTCCTCCTCCTCCTCCTCCTCCTCCTCCAGTCCCTCCCTTCAGCACGTACACTCTGTACTTGGATGATGCACTTTCTTGTTGGCTATTGTCTCGTGAGGGACCCTCCTGCATCACTAGGCAAAACCCAATAGCCTCTCAAATGCAGAGAATGGGCCTCTGTCTTCTCTGGATCTCTCAGGAAGCTCAGAATAACCGAAGGAGGGAATAATTTCCATTTTAAGAGCTCTGCACGTGGCAGGTGCTCCTGCTGTGTGCTAGGCACTGTCCACGTGACTTTCCACATATTACCTTATGTAGTCCTCACCATGACACCCCCCAACACACACACCCCGAGTTGGGATCGTTGTCCTCACTTTACAGACAACATACCAAGGCACAGAGAGGTCAGGTCACTTGCCCAAGGTCACCCAGCTGTGAAAGGGAGCAGAGCTGTATCGCTGCTCAGTAAATCTTAAACCAAAACCATTCCATACACTCTGTTGCTAATCAAGAGATGGCATCCCCCTCTGTTTCAAGACAGTCCAATACGCAAGAAAGGGCACCAAATCGCGTGCACCAGTGGAAGGGACATGCACCAACCCTTCATTTCACAGAGGAGGGAATTCGCAGTCCAGCAAGGGGAGGGTTTTTGTTCAAGGTCACAGGCAACTTAGAGGACAGAGCACGCTGCCTCCCGTTAGCCTACGGCTCTGAGCAGCTCTGCCCGGGAGAAACGTTACTGATTACTCATGCATTCAGGGCTAAGAAAACACTCCAACTCAGCCCATCCTGTAAGCATATCGTCTAGGGAGCAAATGGGAACAGAATAAGGGACCTGGCCCTGTCAGGGATCAAACCCCCAAACTGTGGCCTCATCAGCACCTGCTGTAGTCCTTGTCTTAACTTGCCCGGACACCCTCAGAGACAAAGCCTGTCACTCTATCCCTGTTGCACAACGAGCTTCCAAAGTCACTGGACCTCCCTCCCTGCCTTACACACCCCTCTCACTACCAAACGCTACACCCTCAAGGTTAACCTCAAAACAGAGCCCTGGACTCTGGCCAAGGTGAACCCTCCCCCTAACTCTGTGAACTTGAGCTGCTTAATACTAAAGAGGAACATGAGCATCATAACCAGGACAGCCACCCTTCATAAAGTCTGCACTGCTCTGTGCCAGGCATGTCACATACTGCTGTCCCCTTCAATCCTCACAACAACCACCTTTTACAGACGAGGCAACTCAGAGAAAGGGGAAACTCAGTGCTAGTAACTGGTGGGGCCTGGATTCAAAGCCAGGTCTTTCTCTCCCTCTTTTTAAAATGACGAAACTATTTTTATTAATAGTGTGGCATACCTGTCTGGAACACCTGTGTAATATATTTTCCCCATATTTTTTGACGGATACTCTCTGATTCCCTCTTTATAGAAGAATAATGTTTTTCAAAAATTGTAGTTAAATATGTATATAACATAAATATTGCTATTTTAACCATTTTAAGTGCACAGTTCAGTGGCATTAAGTACACTCACAGTGTTATGCAACCATCACCACTGTTTCCAAAACGTTTTCATCAACCCAAATAAAAGCTCTGTGACCATTAAGCAATAACTTCCCAAATCCCCCCTCCTCCAACCCTTAGTAACCTCAAATTTCCTTTCAGCCTCTATGAATTAATTAATTAGTTAATTAATTAACTTAGGAAAATAAGAGCCCTAGGTAGCAAGAATTTGCCTATTCTAGATGCTTCACCTAAGTGGAATCATACGATATTTGTCCTTTGTGTCTGCAAAGCCAGTTCTCTTACACAGTAAGCCAGACTGCTCAGCTTCTCAGACCCTCAGTTTCCCACCTGCTGAAGGGACAGAGTGACCCGAGCCCTGCTTCCCTCACAAGGACACTGCGGGGTGGGAATGCTGACACCAGTGATGTCATCCTGGGGAGGGCCAGTCCAGAGGAAGCCCAGTGTCCCCGGTTACTTGCAGGCAGAAGGACCTTGCTTAGTCCTGAGCATTGCCAACAGCACTAGTGAAGCAGCACATTAAGGGAAAAGAAAAAGGAGTCTCTAGCAGGGAGACATGGCAGGAAGTGACCCCAATGCCTCCTGGGCCGGGGTACTGTGCTGCCACAGACACCCGAGAGCCACCCTTGGATGGACCACATTGGGCACGACACTTGCTGATGGTTTTGCTAAAGTGGCCCTGGAAGCTGCTGTCCCCATTAAACAAGCCCTTTGAAACTCAGTCAATGAGGCTACTGATGCTTCCTGGGTGCCTCCTGTATACTGAGCTAGGAGGTGACTCAGTCATGTTGTCCTTCCCAGATGGAAGGGAAGCTCTTGAGGCTGTTTGCCCACACCAGCCTCCAGCTCCGAGAATCCCCACTCTGCTGTGCCAATCTCTGGCCTCTGAACCCCATCCCACCCTTCCACCAGAGCTGTCTGTGCCTGCTCTCTGCACAGTGGCCATCCGGGATAGTCTTGTGACTAGTCCCTCCTTGGCTGGAGGCAGCATCCAGACCCCTCCTCCACCCTCACAGGCCTCCCGCCCACCACTGAATCTGCACTTTGAAAGCTTTCCATGGACGAGTGATCTCCTCCGGGCCTAGCCACACACCCACCCTTGCGTCCCTCCCAGTCCCGCCTGCCCCGTCCATGCCGCAGCCTACCCATTTCCTCTGCCCTTTTCACCCTTTGGCACCAGAACCCAGCTATTCTGAGCCTTTGGCCCGGCTCCTTCCTTGTTCCAGCTGCTCCTGTACTAGGGCCTCCGTTTCTTGCCTTTTCTCTTTGGAGTTAACTGTTAACCAGCCCCCCTCCAAAATGCACCCTGAAAATATGTGGCACTAAGGTATGGGGTCCCCAAAGGCAGTAAGACTCAGCACAGACCTAGCACTTGAGCTATCTACTTGGAAATGTTAAACGCAGGCCACTGCATTGCTAGGTTGGGTGTGTGTGTGTGTGTGTGTGTGTGTGTGTGTGCACACGCCAATAGACTCTGGGTCCTTCCAAGAAGCTTTTCAAAGCAATCTTTCTCCACTTGGCAGATACAATGAATTAGTAAGGGTGAGCCCCAGCAGGATTAAGAATCCTTTTCGAGTTACCCAAGTTGTTTGCTTCTTTTATAACACAGCAGCCACTGGATTTCAAGGTTTCTTTGAGAGGATGCTAGGGCAATGACTGAAGATCTTATAAAATTACACTGAATGCTATGTTTGAAAAGATAATTTTCTGTATTCGGCTCCGTGAAAAGTTTCCCATAAGAGCAGCAACAGTCAGATAAAGGTGCCCGCCCACATAAAACCGTTTCAGTGGGGCTTCAGATCCCTTTCAGAGTGTGGAAAAGAGAGAGGGGAGGAGACAGGACTATAAAAAGGAAAAACAAGTCTGCGTGCTTTGACTTGGCCTTGGTGACCAGGAAAAAACACTCAGAGGGTGCCATGGTCAATATTCGCTTCGCTGAGCTTATCACCAGGCCCTGACCCATCGGGAGCAAATGGCAGAGCCTGGCACGGGGCCCGGTGCTGTGTGAGGGGTCCAGGGAGAGGGCCGGGTGACTAAGCTGTCCTGGGCCTAATTGTCAGAGCCCCCCCGGCAAGGAGGCCCTCGGAAGAGGTTTGCTTGCTGCACGACGACCTCCTGCACCTCTGTGCCGAAGCTTTCGGCTCCAAAAGCCCCAGGAAACTTTTCTTTTAACAGATATGTGGTCAATATGCAGCTTTTTCTAAGCATGACACAAACCCCACAAGTCATAAAGGGGGAAAAAAAAGCAATGGATTGGATGATGGAAAAGCGAAAAACTTTTATATGACAAAGATACCACAATTGAAGTTAAAAAAACAGAGTGGGAGAAAGTATTTGCATTATATGTAACAAACGCAGATTTAAATATATAATATACTAAGAGTTCCTATAAATCAATAAGGAAAATCATGTAGTATAAACATCCGCTAAACTTATTTAAACGGCTCGATCTCACTTAGTGATTTTTTAAAATATAAAAACCAACTGTGCCAATGAAGAAATGGGGCGAGGCAAATATTTTAAGGGAAGGGCACTAGCATAAGAGCTAGAAGACTTGAAATCTTGTCACCTGTCCAGTGAGACCTCAGGCAAATCATTTTCCCTGCCTGGGACTGTTTCCTAGTTAACATTTTTACGGCAGTTGCGTGAGGAATGGTACAGGGTTCCTGTCTCTTGCATGAGACAGAAAAGTGGCTTATACCGTCCTCTTCTCTGAGGAGCCCCAGAATGCTCATCATGCCTTTCTCCTCTCCCCTGTCCACTCTGCAAGATTAGAAGCAGAAGATTTATTGGGTCCCATTCCCAGCTGCAGAACCTGAGCACACGGAGGGAAGTGGCTGAGTTAAGAACCCCCAGCAGCCTTTGGTGGGTGTTCCAACTGGTCCAGGGCTCTTGGCCTGTCTCTGCAGGGGTCTGTCTGTCTGGGCCACAGGGTCTGCCGTCCAGGTGGCTGCATGGGGGGTGGAGGGCAGGCAAGGGAGGATGTAAGGGAAGGGCACTGACTTTATGTCAGGCAGCTTTGGGTTTGAATCCCAACTCGACCGCTGCACTGCTAGATGCTGCTGAGTGCAGTGTCCCGGCTCTTTGCGTCTCAGGCTCCGCTTCCATAAAACGGGTGCTGTACTCCCCACCTCCCAGTCTTCTTGCCTTGCCAGTCTTCTTACCACTCGGTTGGACATATTTTAGAGGGAGGATTGTTTCAGCTCCCCAAAGTAGACCGCGTGATACCTTGTGGGCTGGAGCTCACGGGGGCAGGGCCTCAGAGGGCCGAGAGCGCCAGGGCCCTGCCATGGTCACGTTTGAACTTGCGGCACCTGGCACGTTGTCTTGCACATGGAAGGCACAAAATGATACCCACAGGATGAATGAGTGAAACTTCTGGATGAGGGAGCCAAGGGTCAGAGGGTCAGGAAGGTGACGTGTCCTGCTAAAGCCTGTGCAACCCATCAATCACCTGGAGAGCTCTGTGCAGTCCGCTTCCTTTTTTATCGTGGGCAAAAGAGAGAGGCGAAAACGTAGCCTAGTGTATTGGCTCATGAAGTCTTGTGTTTGCCAGGGAAAGTCCCATTTTACACCTGTTTTTTCCTTATAATTATCATAATACCCACTTTCACTATCAAATATGTCCCATTTTAGATGATAAACTGTCTGTTCTCCCTGTTCCGAGGGAGAGTGGAGGGAAGGAGTCTGTGTTTTCCTGACTTCATTAGCTCCCCAGCCCTCATCTCTCCTAACCTGCCAGAAATGCCCTTAAAATGTCATCCCATTATCTAGTCACTGAAAGTCCCATGTGAACTACGCTCACCCCGAAGGCCACCTTCCCCCAGCAGAACCTGCAAACAGGGTGCTGTCATGGCCTGTGCAGTGGGTGATGGGGTTCCCCGCTGCCTAACCGCCCTCCACTGCACCACCAGCGAGTGGACCAAAGGCAGCGTTCTTAGTGGTCAGATGACAAAGGGCACCTGCTTGCCAGGCCTGTGCTAGCTGGCATCTAGCCTTCTGCTGCCGCAGGGGCATCTGGGCCTGTCGGAGGAAGAGGGACTCGTCATCACAGCTCTGGGTGGGCCTGGCAGCCTCTCCAAAGAAGGATGCCCAGGCTGGGGTGAGAGCTGGGCAGCCTGAGGTCATCCACGTGGAGAAATGTTGGATTGGGGACAGGCAGGGAGGCGTCAAGACCACAGAACATCCAACCCCAGGGAGCTCACCAGGCCCAGGGCAGCCCCAGAGATGAGCATGTTCAGACATGATCAGGAACGCATACGTGGCTTGGATGCTGGATTAGGGGATGGGACTGGCCCTCCTGCCGGTCCTCAGAGCTTCAGAGGCGGCAGGAGGAAAAAATGACCCATTAAGACCTAACAAAGTAAGCAGGTACTCTGGGAGAGCCCCCTCCACACCTATGGACACTTTCAGGGCCTGACTGCACAGGGGCTCCTCCCAGGGGCTCCCTCGGTTCACTCACCTCACCAGGCTCCCTCTGCCCCCCACGACCATCCCCTGTGCGCTGAGAGATGGCAGAAGTCCCCCAAGCACAGCTGCAGGGGCCTCTGTGGCTGCTCTCCAGGGGTGTCATGGGAGTGCGGTGCTTTCCCCCTGGACTAGTGCCCACCCCCACCAGGGCAGGGACCCTTCACTTCCTGATCCCATGGGGAGCCACGGTCTGGACTCTGCAAGCAGCCTATACTCGACTGTCACTTACCAGCCACACAGCTGGGAACAGCATTAGAAGCTGGGACCTGGGGTCGGCAGGTCCCCTGTGCTGGGCCCAGACCCAGAAGTTCCCTCGGCAGCAGGAGAAGACTGCACTGGGTCCCACTGCTCTTTCCCTGGCTCTACCTGAGCCCGTGGAGCCCCCTTGCCCGGCCACAGGAGGACAAAGCAGGGTTTGCGGCTTCTTCCCAAAGCTGGCCAAGACCTACTTTCCCTAAAAGAGGAACCAGGAGGGCTGTGGCCATCGTCCTGCATCCCAGAGGGCAACAGGCCTGCCACACCGAGAGCTCTTTGAGATGAGGAGCCCGGGGCCCTGTTTCTTTAGAATTCCCCTCTCATTCCGGCCCTCACTTCCCCCATCTATGCCAGGCCCTCCACTCTCTGCAGAATATCCCAGAAACCATCCATCACCAGATTCAGGGAGCTGATCTCAGCAACTGTGTGGCTGGAAAGAGCCTGGAAAATCCACTGTCCCCAAAATAAGAATGATCACTAGCACCTTGAGGGCAGGGGGGCTGTATCGTTACTGCAGCCCCAGCCCCAGCCCGACCTGGAGAGAGCTCCTCCATCCCACGCTCACTGTCTCTGCTTTCGGAAGCCCCTCCGTCTCTTTGCCCCTGCTGTCCCCCGGGTGTAACAGCTCCCCGGTGTCAACAGCCCTGGGGTACTCACTGGGTGTTGTGAGGTCCCTACACCTTGCGCTGGCTTTTGGACTCAACTCTCTTCAAAGAGCCCACTTTGTGTGTGCCACCTTGTCCCTGCTGCCTCCGACTCAGGCAGACACGAGTGGAGGGAGGAGTCCCCTCCCCCATAAACGCCTTTGGTATCTGTTTGCGCACAAGTCCCTGAATTACCACACTTAGGGACGGGGGGATCCACGATCCAAGAAGCCATTCACGTTGCAGAACAAAAGCGAAGGCTGCCACTTCAGGCTTCCTTCTGCTTGCTGCTTCCTGTTCCAACTTTATTTCATCTTATCATAAGTTACTGTTAACTGAGAAGCATTACAAGAAGGGAATTAAAAGAGAGAAAAGTTGATGGAGAAATGACTTTTTTTTTTTTTTGGTTTAAACCTTTTGTTAGGATCTCTTCAGGAGCCTGATTCAACTACAGGGACATGTGGCAGAACATGTTCTTCAAAATTAGTTCCAAGAGACACTTGGGGCTCTTTATTATTCATTCTATTAAAATCAAAATATTAGCTAACTCCTGTCGCGTCGTGGGCGCAGGTCTGGCAACTTCTCTGATGCATTGTCTACTTGAAAGTGAAGAAGGCCTTTCATGCGGACGCTTCTAGCAGGTGCGTTCTGCTCTCCTGCTCACAATGACAGAAAAACCCTGGCCTGCTCTGTGTCCGGGACACTGACAGGTCCGGGACAAAGTGAGGAAGCCAGTCATGGGGTCCATTGTGCCAGGGCCCTTTGGGCACGGCTGCCTCTGCCTGGACCCCACCCACTCCCGCGGGTGGCCCCGGGAGTGTGGTTTCCCACATCCAGAGCCAGAACTGATTTTGAAGCTGGCGGAGGGGATGATGATCCAGGGACCTTGAGGTTTAAAAATCAAAACTGCTTTGCGGTTTCCTTGGATGCCCTCTGCTGCCTTTTTCTCTGGAAGGAACACCACGATGCAAATGCCCGTTTCTCTAGCAGGAATCAACGAACCTGGCTTCTGGCACTCAGCTCTAGAGCCACCCAGAGGTGTCATCATGGTGTTTTTAACTGGGCCCCTAGGAAGACAGTGAGGCTCCAGCTCATTGAGGCTCATCCTCCTTGAGGACCCAGTAGGTGGGACCAGAGTCCCCAACTGATAAGGGCTCTGAATGTCTGGGCAGGGCTGGTGCCTGGTGGCCGAGTTGCAGAGTAGATGAATGCATGGACTGCAGGGAGCTTCCATGGACTTCATGGACTTCAGTCTGGCTGGGGAGCAAGATTGCCCAGAGCCTGATGTGGGGGACATGGGGGCTGCAGGTGACTGAAGAGGCAGATTCCTGGGGACTGCGTGGACCAAAGTGGGGCTTCCCAGAGGAGGTGGGATTTGACAAGTGGTTAAGCATGGGGAAGAAGAGAAGAGGAAAGGAGGAGGAAGACATAAGAGTAAAGCTCAGAGGCCACGGTGGGAGTTCATCTCAGGAGGGATGTGAGCAGGAGTGGAGCATCTTGTTAGGCAGGTAGTCAGAAGTTAGGCTGGAGGGATGCTGACTGCAAGCAAAGATATTTCTTCCTTCCTTCCTTTTGTTTCCTTGAGCAATCCTAAATTCAATATTAATCTCCCAAGACCTATCTTGTTGATAAATGTTGATTTCCCCTGCACACCTGTTCCCATTTCAGATGGAAATGTATTATGAAATCACGCCATTTGGCTGGTGATTGCCATGGTAATCAGGCACGCTCACTGACAGGCCAACACTCCTCTTGAAGACAAGATTCAGGAGATAGGAGCTTTCATGTCACTTACGACGCCATGCCTGCAGAGAGGGGATTGAAGCAGGCATGGGTGGCGTTTGGGAGGGATGATTTCCTTCCCTGGGGAAGCCTTGGCAGACAGCACAGCCCCAAGGGCCTGGGAGGGCTCTGCAGGAAGACGGGGGATGGGTCAGCGGGGGCCAAGCCCCGCGTACCTTGGTGCTCTACAGTGTATACACGGCTGGGGACAGCTTTGCAGGATCCCATGTGAGGAGGAGATCCAAGCACCCAGGCACCAAGATCAGGCACCTTCGCTAGAATATCATTCAACCTCCCACCTGGTGCAGGAACCACCTCTCTGGCCTCCTGGAACATTCTGAAGATGTAGTTATTATTATTGCTTCTCTCTCTCACAGCATTAAGGTTTAGGGTCTGGTGGAAGCACAGGCTGTTTGAACTGTATCAGTGAGCCCTGACTCCACAGTCTATATTGAGTTTTCAAGAGCTCCAACCACACTGTTTGGCTTTAGATCCTGGCTCCACCACTTACTGGCAAGTTACTTAACCTCTCTGTTACTTTTCACTTGTAAAAGGCAGGTAGTAAAAGTTTCTATGCACAGGATTGTTGTGAGGATTATGTGAATTAATTCACGTAAAATGGTTGAAGGGGCGCCTGTCACAGTGTAGGTGCTCAAAAAAGTCAGCCGTTGGTATCGTTGCGTCACACCCCCTTCATGTTCATAGTTGAGGGGCCTGCGGCCAGGCCAGGAGGCAAACAGATAGCGAGGACTGGACTGGACTCCCCGCCAGTGCTGTTCACGTTACGCTCCACCCCACTGCGCTCTAGGGCTCAGGGAGCCTTGTGTGGATGCAGGAGCGCTATGGGACTGAGTCGTGCAGGAGGAAGGAAGTCCTCATGGGATTCAGCATTTTAACCCCTGGAAGACCCACCTGGGATATAGCAGAGCCTCCCCACTCCATGCAGGAGGGACAGGCAGGATCAAGGTACATCCAGGATCCTGGACTCTGCACAAATGTTGACTCAACTCCTTCTCCTGATACCCCGTGTTCTCTCTCTGAACAACGCCGAGACCAAGGCCCCAAGAGCCCAGAGCTGCAGGATGGTGGGCGGGGATCAGAACTCGGTCCCCCTGCCTCCCCACCCATGGCTTTTTCAGCTCCCTCCCCAGAGATGTCAGCTTGCTGGCCCCTGGCTGTCCTGTTTGCCTCTCAGAACTAGGACCCAGTCCACCCTCTCAAGCCCAGTTGCTCCCTTAGTCCAATCGAAGCCCTGGAAGCCCAGGTGTAGGATACACAGGGTTCCAGAGTACTCACATTCTAAAGGGATATAAATATCTGTGTCCTTCAGTCCCTCCCACAGTTGCCCAAACATGTTAGATGTTGTCTAATAAAAACAGCCACCATAACTGTTGTAGCTGCATTTATTGCTTGTGCCGTTCTAGGCTCTATGCTATCCTCTCCTTTTAATGTAATACTCCTTGTCATTAATGGCATTATTTTACATTGCACCAGACATTGTGTAGTGCAAACCAGGCCGAGCTGTGGGCCCCGTATCACAGAACCCACCCCACCAGAGGCAGCTGACAGGCCATTAGTCTGTGTCCTGCAAACTCTGCAGCGATAAGGAAACTCCACCAATGTGATGCTTTATCTGGGTGCAGGTTGAGGAAGGACATTATTTCAATCAAGATAATGATTCTATTTCTTGAACAGAAATGAGATTTTTTTTTCATTGCCTCATGGGGGTGCCACCAAAATCTGTCTCAGGGCTGGAACAGGTCACACACAAGTTAGAAGATTTTCTTGCAACCCTTGAGAGAGAATGTAAATATGAAGGAGAACGGAGAGAAGGGAGCTTATTTGCAAGAGAAAAACACACACACCAGGCCTACAAGATTACAAAATAAGTCCTACCTGGATGTTTATACACATTAGACAAAAGCTTCAAGACCAAAATTCAGAAGATAAGTGCACCGTATGAGCCCGATAGCCTGAAATTCAAGCGAGATAAACAGCCTACAAAGGCAATGATGATAACAAAAGTGCACAGACTGGATTCAGCAATGGCAGGACGGTAGAAGTCCCCTAAGCCTTCCTGTTGAGTAGATGACCTAGTTACTGTTTCAACACCTCCTACCACAGGGAGTTCACCAAGGAGCCCATCCCACCACTGACCAGATCCTATGTTGAGAAAGTACCTCCACATTATAGTCAAGTCACTTCATAAAAGGAAACCACAGTGAAATTCACGAGGTGCTGACAATGCGGTAGATCTCAACACACTTTGGAAAGAGAATGCACGTTTCAGTAAGTCATTAAACCATATGCAAATGACATCAGACAACAAATGTAGGGAGACCTCTATAATTTGCACTAAATAGCGAATTTAGTGAAATTTTAAATAATTCAAATATGTGAGAATTCCAATACAGTATCTCAAACTATGTGTGATTTGCTTTAAATAATAATAATAATTATTATTTGTAGCCAGGTGTGGTGGCACACACCTGTAGTCCCAGCTACTCGGGAGGCTGAGGCAGGAGGATCACTTGAGCCCAGGAATTCAACGTTGCTATGAGCTATGATCTATGATCACACTGCACTCCAGTCTGGCTGACAGAGCAAGACTCTGTTTCTAAAATAATAATAATTATTATTATTATTTGCAATTGGAAATAATTATTTGCAATTCTTATGTCAATTGTTTACATAGTCAACTCTAAGGAGCTTGGAGACATTTGTAAAGTAAGTTTTTATGCATTTTAAACATTCCTCCCAGAGCTGACTCAGGCTATGAATTGTTCTCTCTCCAAAACAAAGGCATATTCCAGCTCAATCCCTTCTGAAAGAGCTCTAACTTCTGACTCTGGAGGCCTGAGAAGGTGGTTTCTTTCTGTGCTGCATCAGATTCACCAAAGCTTTGCAACCTAAACCACACCGCTGTTGGTGTGCACAGACTGCCGCAGGAAAGTAATGCAAAACTCTGTCAGTATTGTTTGTCTAGGACAGGAGCCTGCTTCGGGCCAGAGGTGAGGAGGAGGGACTTTTCATAGTATATCTTTTGGTACTTTTGAACTTAGAGCCATGAGATTGTATTACCTATTAAGAATAAAATTTCAGTTAAGAAAGCATATGTTGTTTTCAGTAAAAACAGACTTTGGCAATATTGATTTCCATTTTAATACCTATGCTCTTAAAATGCAAACTTACTGCAGTGAAAATTACTGCTGGGTCAGGTGAGAATGGCATTTGGCTGTCTTCACAATGTGGTGCCCACAGGCATGACTGTAAATGCAACCAAGGCCCTGCCCAGGTCCTCTGTCCCTACTGGGGCACCCACTCCCCTGGTGCTGGGAGTGTGGCACCCAGCTTTCACCCGGGACATTCTCTGGTCCCTCACTCTTGGTTGAGGTGATGCCTTGGAGGGTGCACCACCAGCAACACTCTGGGGGCGGCTGATGACAAGTGAGGGGACAGACAAGCCCTGCCCCTTGCCTCCAAACCGGACATCACCACAGTGCAGTGGATGCGGACCAAGTGTAGGAGAGACGTGCCCTGAGACCACATCCTCGTGAGGCTCCCCCTTCTCCATCCTGCTTCCCTCTCTCCCCATAAGTGTCTCCTAAGAGGTTTCCCTGGGTGCACCATCACGTGCACCTGAAACCCTGTCTCAGCCTCTGCTTCTGGGGAACCCAACCCAGATCAGTCACCAATGGCTCCAAATGAAGTCCCCCAGCGTCTCTGCAGAGGGTTGTCCCAGGTGTTGGAAGCACAATGAGCCTTCCTGAGTGCAGAGCCATTGCCAAAGACCACCAGTCTGACATTGCACACAGTCCATGCAAGCCAGCAAAACACTGACACCCCAGAGAGGATCCTGACAACGAGACCCCATGGGACAGCATGACAATTACTCTTCTACCCCAAGATGATAAGCAGGAGGCAAGGGCCAACCCAGAAGGCCTGTTCCACAGTCAGAGAGCTATCCAGTCGCGTGCAGCAGAGTCAGCGCCAATGTTTTAGGCAGTGTTGTAGCTTACGAGCTGAGTGAACTACAGCAAACATTTAACGACTCTGACCCTCAGTTTCTTCATCTGCAAAGTGGGAATACCTGACAGAGCCTTTGTAAAGCTCCTACGAGGCAACACCATCAAACGCTGCAAACTGGCAATGCTATGTGAGTTCTGGTTGTTGTTACTGGGATTTGGAACTAGCGAGCTTCCCCTGCTTGCTCGGAACAAATAATAAATTAACCTTTGTTAAATAAATAAATCCCAGCTGCCCCTCATCCAGGCCACAGTCCCTAGAGCTCCCTGTGTGAGAAGCGGCTCTGGGGAAAAGCAAGTGGACAGCTGAGAGCACTGACTTGGTGACTGTCCACCCGGAGCTCAGGATGTGGCCCCATCTCTGGTCTCACAGAGCTCTGATGGCACTCAGCTGTCGCTGTCTGGAAAGGGCTGTGTGTATATGTGTGTGTGTGTGTGTGTGTGTGTGTGTGTGTGTGTGTGTGTGTGTGTGTGAGACACATGGACGGTCCCCAATGTGGACTTCCTGTCATTATCCAGTTTATATACTGATCTCAAATACAACCTCAAGTTTGGTGAAAAATCCATGCAGCCACTTTCATGTGATGGAGTAACAGACCAACTTGCAGAAACTTGATTTTATTTACTAGATGAGGGATCCTTTATTTCCTCCTGAGTCTTTGCGTCTGGACCATTCAGGAAGCCAGGCCAAGCCTTTGAGCACCTGGCCCTGCCCAAACTTACCAGTGTCTGCTCCCTTCCCCTGCCAGACCCGTGCGTACGCCATCCTCCACACAGGCCTCTGCCCCTGTTTCTCCCTCCCTCCAACAGCCTGGTGCAAGCCTCTCCTTCTCCAGAAAGTCTTACCTAAATACTCCCCATCACCAGCATTTCTGCCCATGCCATGCGAGCCAGAGCCGACCACACACCCTTTCATAAAGTTCTTTAATTGTCTCATGTGCAGGTATCTTCTGGTCCCACACCAGACTGAAAGCTCCTCCAAAAGAGAGCCCAGGCTGCTTCTCATGGACTTCTCAGAGCCTCCATGTAATGCCAGGCACCTGGTATATTCTCGGATTGATTAATGGATTGGTACGTATGATTGCTCTTAGTTTAACATGCTGTTAAATGGTCTATATGAGAATTTGCTCTTCTAAATAAGGTCAGTCTAGCAGCAAACTTGGAATTGCACAAACTGTCACCCCAGGGTGGGAAAAGGCACATGTCTCTTTTCCCCAGAGGAGTTCTGCTTTCCGGGCAAACCAATCAACCAGTTAAGGGAGTAACTCTCTTCTGCACTTAGAAGGCACAGCCAGGGTTCAAACCATCCTCCTTCAACCCGATGCCTTCCACTCATGGGTCCATCCTCAACCAGCATAGAGGTACCTTCCAGAAGAAGAACCAAAACCAGATTCCATCCAGGTCATGTCCCTTCCCCTAACAGAGAAACCTACTCACTTCCCAGGAACACTGTTAAGCCACAGAACTAAAAAAGCAAAATTCATACTCACAAGCACCGATGCCTTAGTCTTAAATTTCAGGCCACCAGTTTTTCTGCCAACCTTCTCATTTCCTGCAAAGAGAAGAAAGGGAGGGAGAATCACATTAGCATCTGCTCTGGGTATCCTTTGGCAGTTTCCTGGCTGACCTAGGGTTTCTGCATCTTCTCTGCATTCTCACTCCCAGAGGCATCTCCCCTTCCCACGCGATAGCTGGGTAGGTGCCCCTCACTCCTCGCAGGATCACACCCCTCCAGGCCCGTGGGCTCTGCCCACGCTGCCTCCCTCCCCTCCCCCAGCGTCGTGCCAGTCTCGGATTGACCACTGCCTCCAATTCCCTGAAGGCGCTCTGGCTTCTTCCCACTCGGAGTGAGGCCTCCACTTCTGTAGCATGGGGTTGCCTAGCAACCCTGCGCGCGCGGCTCGGAAGGCCCTCCTAAATTGGACCTCACAGCACAGGGCATCTCCTTGTACAGCTGCCTGCATCTTAACAATCTGGCTCTGAATAATAACACAACGGTAATTGCATTCATGGACCCCAAACTACATTTAAATAATGTTCAAGAGCTGACACAAACCAACAAAGGCCAGAAAATGCATCTCGGAGGTTGACTGTAAGGCCAGGCGAGAACGTTTGGGCGGGAGGGAGTTGACATCAAAGACTTGAGTTAATGACAATGCCAACCTGAACTGTGAATTCTCCTGCCTTGTGCCCGAGGGTGTCACCACTATAATGCGTTGCAACGTGAGTTTGGGCAATTAACGCCCAGAGGTAGTGATGCTTCCAGACAGGATGCCCTTTAGTTCTGCCTACAACGTGTATGTACGTGGATTTTTGGAGGGAGCAGGGGAGCGGGGAGATCTTTGGACAGGAAGGAAGACTGTGCATGAGTGATTTTACTGGGCTTTTACAATGGTGGCTAAATATATTTGAGAAGTGGGGGGTGGGAATAACTTAGCAAGCAAGAGCACAAAGCACTTGCTACCTCAGCGAGGGACAAATGCAACACGACTGATGTATTTCAAGATAAGAAGTGCAGGTAAAGAGGCTTTGACACTGAGCGGCTTAGCTCGGAGTAGGAAGGGCAGTGTGTACAAGAGGCCAGCTTCAGTCTGCGTCCCTGGCCGAGGGTAGTGCAGAGCTCTGCTCTAGGGAGGACAGTCTCAGCACGTGGGCAGTGGCAGGCTGGCAGGCTGCTCCTCTGGGGCGACAGCAGTGAGGGCCTGCAGATCAGGCCTGATAATTGGAAAGCCGGAAACACTTCTTTTTAAAGCTCAAAATCCTTCTGCAGATATTTGTACACCCATGTTCACAGCAGGATTATTCACAATAGCCAAAAGGCAGCAGCAACCCAAATGTCCACCAGCAGAGGACGGGATAAACAGAATGTGGCACATACATAGAACAAATTTTATCCAGCCTTAGAAAGGAAAGGAGTTCTGACACCTGCTACGACCTAGATGAACCTCGAGGACATTATGCTAAGTGAAATAAGCCAGTCACAGAAAGACAAATACGGTATGATTCCACTTTTCCGAAGGACCTGGAGTAGTCAAATCCATAGACACAGGGAGCAGAATCGTGGTTGCCAGGGCTGGGGAGAGGAGAGAGAGGGGCAGAGTTTCCATCTAGGAAGATGGAAAAGTTCTAGAGATGATGGGTGGTGGTGATGATTGTGCAACAGTATATTTAATGTCACTGAATGACACACTTAAAAATGGTTAAAATGATAAATTTTCCTTTATATATATTCTATCCCCACAATTAAAAAAAAATCTCCCTGCAACAATAGCACAACAAACACATTGTTTCTCTGCAGGATTTCTGTTCATCCTCATCTTGGAAGTCAGAGTGGCAAGTGCCACTCACGAGCTTGGACAGGGAGACTCACCAGGACCTCCTTTCTCAGGCCAATCTACCCAGCTCCCCTGCCCGGGGCACACAGCGGGCTGCTGGCTGCGGCGCCCTGGAGCTACACGTTCCAGGCAGGTGTTCAGTCCTCTCCAGTCACTTAGAGGTGTAACTCAATGTGTGCAATAAACAATTGAGCATTTACAGAGTTTATTAATTTGGAAAGGTCATTAGCGCTAACAGCTTCTCTGAGTGACAGTGAATAAATAAATAGCATGGGTAAGTTTTTTCAGTGTCCTGGATTTTTTTCTTGGAATGTGCTGTAAGCCTCAAAAAATAGTGTTACCAGTAAAAAAAGAAAAAAAAAAAAAATCCACGCCTGGGAGACAGAAAGAGCCGAACAGGAGCTCTGGACAAGCCTTGTCTCCTCAGTCTGCAAAACAAGGGAGTGATCTCAAAGGCCCTTCCAACTTAAAAAAATAAATAAAATTATGATTCAAGGTGAGGCTGTGAAGTTAGCTGGCAACCTTCCAAGCTAGCAGTTACTGCCTCACTCCCCGCACCCTCCCAGGTGCGGGGTACCCCTTCCCCTCTGGATACACAAGGTTTGAGTTCACGCCCCCGCAGCCAGGACAAGGTTCTTAATCATTTCAGGTGCCTTCCCAGACCCTGACCTGAGTGCTCTGAAACCTGCCCATCTTGTTCTCATTAGACCATTAAGGAATACTCAAGACTAATGACTTGTTTTCTTGAATCTTCAGAAATGGTTGCAAAGGGGCGGAAGGGCATCGTCCAGCGCCAACTCCCCAGTCCTTGGCTCTGTGACCAGCCGGCGCTGTCTGTCAAGGGCTGGCTTCTTCTGCAAGACAGATGTTCCTGGCGCTCCCCCGCAGGTGAGAAACGGAGGCAGCATTCCAGCCTCGGAGCAGAGGGGCTCTGGCTCCAGCCTGCTGCCACGGGCAGAAACACTTGGTCCTTGAACAGACTGTGCCACCAGCCAAGGCTTTTTCGGACATCCCCCTCTTTACCTATCACTGTTCCCTCTTCTCTCTGCCTTAGATGCAGGCAAACACTGGGAAGGTGGGGGCACCAGTGTCTGTCTCAGATGTGTGGCCACAAACACCCGTGCCCCTACCTCCAGATTGCCCGGGGCTTTCAGCAGCAAGGAGACTCAGTGTGAATCAAAAGCAGTTGAATAACAACATTAATACTAACATTAACAATAGCAGTAATATTAACATGAACTAACATTGGTGAGATGCTTTGTGATTAAGAAAGTATTTTCCCACATGCCTGTCCAGCAGGTAGGATGGATTCAACACATGCATTGAGCACAAGGTGTGTCCCAGAGTCTTTGCTGCCTGCTGGGATGCAGACATGAAAGGTGTGGCTCCTGCCTGCGGACTCCTTGCCGGAGGGTTTATAGACAAGGTGACGGAGGCGCGGGGACCTGGGTGGCATTCTCAGAGACATCCAGCTGGCGGGCGCCGGAGCAGCACTCGAGCCAAGCCCTCAGACTCAGCAAACTTTCCCAACTGCACCTACGTGGCCTGAGAGTTTATGAAATTTAGTCTGCACAATGTCATCCAGAAGGGACAAGCCACTTGGCAGGTGATTCGGGGACAGTGGTTTGGAGTCATTTATGCCTAGAATGAAAGAATGTCTGTGGGTGTCAGAACATGTTCGGCCCTAGACACCCCGGGGCAGAGGCCATGGGAGGGTCCCTCAGAGGACGGCCAGATCACAGTCCCTGTGGCAGGGCCTGTGGCTCCCAGGGGGCCATAATGCCTGGTGATTTAGCGCTAGACTCCCCTGCCACTGACCAGCTGTGTGACACCGGGCAAGTGAATTAACCTCTCTCTATCTCAGATTTTTTACCAGCAAGAGGGACAAGTTAATGGTACCTACCTCCTACCTCACAGGGCTGTGGCCAGGATCAAATAAGAAAATGAAGAGAAGCATTTGGTGCAGGGCCTCAGGCGGGGTCAGCAAGCCTGGCTTTTCCCTGGGAGGCAGCACCAGGAGGGGGACACTGCTGTGCTCGCTGATAAGTCCCCAGTGCCTAGCACGGGGCTGGCACATAGATGAGAGGTGACAACATTCCTGCGGAAAGTACTTCCAGAGCTGGTGGCAGCTCAGCCCTTGGTGAGAAGAGGCCTGGTGTGCTGAACTGTCACGGCGGGCAGGCCAGCCCCGGGTTTGGGGGCCTGGAGCTTGGTCTGTGCTGACAGGGGGACAGCGGATGCTCCTCCCAGGATCCTTTAGAGGCTACGTTCAGTGGGCTCCACTTTGCTTTACGTCTAATACTAAAATCAACCACCCTGGGAATGCAAAATGGGATCGCCACTTTGGAAGACAGTTTGGCGGTTCCTTCCAAAGCTAAACACAGGCTTAGCACACAATCCAGGAATCACACTCTCAGGTATTTACCCAAATGATTTGACAACTTATATCCTCACAAAAACCTGCACACAAATGTTTATAGCAGCTGTATTCGTAATTGCCACAACCAGAAGCAACCAAGATGTCCTTCCGGTAGATGAACAGATAAACAAACTGGTGCATTCAGACAACAGAGTATTATTCAGCAATAAAAAGAAATGAGCTATCAAGCCAGGATATGAAGGAAACTTAAATGCACATTACTGAAACAGAGGAAAGAAGGTGAGAGGAGGCAGGGGAAAGGCTATCCCCTGTCTGACTCCAACTGCATGACACTCTGGAAAAGGCACAACTCTGGGAACAGTGAAATGACCAGTGGTCGCCAGGTTGTGAGGGTAGGAAGGGAGGAACAGACATAGCACAGACAACTTTTAAAACAATGAAACTACTCTGCATGATACTGTAGTGGTAGATACGTGACATTATGTGTTTGTCAAAACTCATAAAGCTATAGGACACAAAGAGTGAGCCCTGGCATAAACTGTAGACTTCAGTTAATAATGATGTATCAATATTGGCTCATCAATTATCACAAATGTACCACACTAATGCCAGATGTTAATAATAGTGGATATGGAGGGGAGGATTGAAAAGAGGTATATAAGGACTACAATGTTTCTGTAAACCTAAAACTGCTCTAAAAAATAAAGTTTATTCATTTTAAAAGAAAGCAGCCTCTCCACAGCACAACACTCAGGGCCAACAGCACACAGGCCATCGCTGAGACCCCCCTGGACTGCCAGGCCCCACGCCGTGGACTTGGAGGGGGGCCGTGAGGCCAGCATGTTCCTCCCAACTTGAAGTATAACCACGTCTGGCCAAATGTCAGACAGAGACAGTGTGGGAAAGCCAAGTGCTGAGGCCAGCAGGACCCCCAGCTGGGGACCCAAACAGGGCCGTGCGCCCAGGCTGGTGGGCAGTGACTCCAGCCTTAACTCATCCTCCACGAGCACACAGCCCGGGCCAGGCTCACCCTCCCTGCTTCCAGAGGGGAGTCTAAAATCCACTGAACCCCCTCGTCGAGAGGCAGACTCTGCCCAGCCTTTTTCCTATTTCCCCTACTCCCAATCCCAGATATAGTAGGTGCTCGATAAACATGTATTGAATTAAATAGTAATTATCCACATGCCCCTTGCTCCCCCCATTAAAGGAAAAAATCCGATTATAAGCCCCCCAAGCTCCCAGCAAAATATTTGCTGAAGAGAATGAATAGAGTTCAGTTGGAAGGAACAGGTTGTGGGGGAGACCTTGTTTTTCTTAATGGGTCACTTTCCACAGTCCCAAGAGTGTATCTCAGAGGAGCCTCCCCAGACGCACCTGGCACGCACTGGGCTGCTCCGCAGAAACCCTCCCCAGCAGGATGGGCACCCCCAGCGCCTGCGGGGAAGGGCTGAAGGCCAGCACCCCCAGAAACAGGGGGCAAGTGTCATGTGCAAGCAGCCTGCCTTGGCAGCAGGGAGGCAGGAGCAGCGTGAAGCCCCTTGGCCCAGGGGCCCACCGGGGGGTACCTCAGGGAAGCCCCGCAAGCGTCTGTAGAGAGTAGACTGGTGTCTAACCCCTGCCACCCAGCCCAGCAGGGCAAGAGGACGTGGAATGATCCAGACACAGAGGAGGGGAGTGTGTGTTTGTGTGTGGCTGGGGGAGCCAAATCCTTCAGTCATTGCTCTGGGGGGATGGCCCCTTAGAAGTCCAAATTTCAACGACCTTGGCCTAGAATCTTAAAATAGCCCTGAGGACGAGGGAGGGCTAAGCCCAGAGCCAAGGCCAACAGTGGGGCCTGCGCCAGGGGAGGGGAGGGCAGATGAGCCGTCCAAGGAACAAAGGCCTAATCTCCGGGTTCAGGCTGCCCAACCCGGCCCTCTGCTCAGTCACGCACACTCCGTTTTCTAGCCTCAGGGAAGTGTTGCTGGGGCCGGGCGAATCTGGGAAGGGCTCCCAGCAGATGGGCCCGGAGCTGCTGAGAGGGCACCGCTGCCCAGGCCCGCCCCCGTCCCCCGCGGCCCCCAGCCCAGACAGCGAGGGGAGGCAGGGGAGGTGCCCGCTGGGAAGCAGGGACAGCGAATTCTCAGCCAGAATACGGGCGGGCAAAGGATGTTCAGTGTTATAACACCGAATAACAGTTTAAATTTGGAAGAAGGAAAAGGTTTCTTTCTGTACCTACAAGGAAAAGAAATAAAGCATGACAATGACTTCGTGTCTGCCGGGCACCTGGAGAAGGTATCTTGGGCTGCAGCAGAGCGGCTCCCCCGCAGGGGCGAGGTGTGATGGGGGTGTCAGGTTTGTTAAAAGAGTGCTGACTTTAAAAAGATGGTTTTCTGTGCCCGACTCCATTGGCTGATGGTGTTTTCGGAGGTACACGCTTTGGAGTTTGCCTGGGTGGCAGCCCCAGCCATGCCTGCCGGGTGCTGCTGCCCCGTGGGGCTGGGGCGCTGAGGCTGGCAGCGGGAGCCAGCGTGTGGGAGCACATGGCAGGCTGGCCAGTCTGCAGACCCGCTCTGTCTTCAGTGGGCACAAGCTTCCCCTTGGTGCCTCTTCGTGCCTCTCTGGGTTTTGTCCCCTGCCCTATTTCCTGGTGCCCTGAGTTCTACTACTTCCCCCCTCTGAACCTGCTTTCTAGAAAGTTCTGTCTCCACCTGGTGTCCAGTGTGATGGAAATACTTAGTTCCAGCCTTTCTTTCTCTTGGAGAAAAGGCATTTCCAAGCCCCCCTCGAACTCCACTGTTTAGGACGCATCGCAACTATGACAAACTCACGGTACCAGGTAACACAGAGGCAGCGTGGATGGCCTTAACGGATGTCTGTTAAGGGGATGGGAGGCTCCTACAGCAGATGGGAGGGTGCCTGGGCTCCAGCTCCCACCGCCTGTCCTCCTGGGACCGGATCACTCCCAGCCAGCACGGGGCACCGCTAAGGAGACCACGCATTTTATTGTCCAAGTCGGCACACTTTTGAAAGCGAAAGGGAACACACTACAAGTTGTTAACCAGGCATGACAGCAGGCATAAGTGACTCCGCCATGCCAGTAGGGACGTGTCACCCCCACTGCAGTATCGCCCACCTTGGGGCTTGGGAAACTCAAAGTCAATGCCTGTCTCTGGAGCAGCCGTGCAGAAGAGATGTCTGCTCAGCCACCAGCTTCCCCTCTCAGAAACAATCCTCAGCGAGGCTACCAGGCACATCCAAGGCCTGACAGAAGAAATACACACATCTCTGTGAAATATAAGAATTCTGCCTGCCTTTCTCTTTCAGAGAAAAGGCATTCCCACCCAAAGACGGGCCCCGGATCTCGCCTCCTCCACGGAGTTTGCCCAGGTACCCCCTGCCCCCTTGGCATTTACATCTCATGTGTCTGAGCTCAGGTGTGAGCCACCTCCTCCACCGGATCACCAGCCCTGGAGGACAGGTGTCATCACATGTCATTCATCTCTGGACCCTCCTGCCCCGCACCCCCCATCCCATTACCTTTAAGTCTCTGACTTAAAGTTGCTGGGAAGAATTGAGCTGAACTGAACTCCTGTAATTTTCCCTGTAGGGCTAGGGATGCAGAGATCTAGAGTCTGCCCTGTGGCCCTTTGGGAATTCCCTGGTTCTTTCACATTGGCTTATAAGTCCTGTATCTCTGTCCATTGCAGGGGCATTCATGGGGGAATTTGAACAATCACACAGAGTGGTGATTGTCCGGCAGGGCTTGGGAAGAACTTCTGTTTCATGGCTGGGGAGGTGTGGTTTGGCCAGTTAGCCTTGCAGAGAACTAAGTACAGAAAAGCGGCTATACCCAGTGAGCTCATGGGGTAATCAGAGAGGGCTCCCTGGAGGCAGCAGGCAGTATGCAGAGTTTTGCAGGATAGGGAGGATATGGAGAGGTAGGGGCAAAGGGCAGTCTAGAAAGGGGACACTCAGCAATGATGCAGAGGCAGGAATGGGCCCAGCACAATCAGGCCAGTGAGTTCCGGAGTGTGGCTGGCAGATGTGTGCAAAGAGGACTAATAAAGGCAGGTGCCAGCTGCCCAGCCAACTCTGGGCTTGAGTCTTTGGACAGCTGTGAGGCAGGTGGAGAATGGGGATGGGGGGTAGAGTGCAGCATTTCGCTCAGCTCCCCCCCCCCCCGGGAGACTCTGGGAGGGACAGAGGAACGGCCCCTGGCTGAGGCCATGCCCACCCCTGTTCCTACTTCCCCTTGGCTACGCCCAGTTTTGCCAGCTCTGGAAACCCAGGCAACTAAGCACCTGTGGCCCCAAAATGTAATCTCTCCACATCAGCCTCTGGTTCAGAGAAGTGAGAACACATTTCCAGAAGCTAAAGCCATGGCACATATGCTATGACAGAAGTCCTCTTAGGGGGTATGACTGGTCAGCTAATTAAAACATTTCAACATTTGACATATACTTGCACATTCATTCACCAAACTTCTGATGTAAAGTCAAGGCCTTTTGACTTTGTATCTCCTGGGTAGAACCGTTCCTTTTCCTCTCTTAAATAAATCACACTCATGCCTACAATGTCCAGTTATAGTTTAGTTTTGTTTTTTTCCCCAGTGAAATGAGAAATTAAATACACTTGCAAAATAATCTGAGTGTAAAAAGTCTCCCTAGATTTTTTGGATATTTCCCCAACCTTTCATAGTTGTTTCACCCACATTTAACTCAAACACATTAAAAAAAAAATGACTAGTGGTTTGCATTTTTTTTTGAGTCTTTCCAAAGCTTCAACTTCGTTTTCACAGAAACAAATTTTTCTTCTTTTTTTTTGCAACAGTATTTAATTGGTTTGTACAATATTTAATTAAATTGCATAATTACAATAGCAAATTCCACTGGCATAAACAGGTTTGGGAACGAAGCCAGCTGCCTCCAGGAAAGCATTCAGCTCAGCTGGTGGGAGCAGACACAGCGGACGTTTTGGACAGCAGCCTTCCTTCCTGTCCCAAGTGTTCCTCCAGCTGTGGGGATCAGTCAGAGGGAATGGAGGAAGCTGGTGAACTTGGCAAGACAGCTAACTGTGGTTTGGGGGCGCCTAGAGTCCCCTTATGAAGACTAGGAAGGCTGCCTCTCCAGCGACCAAGGACCTGGTGCTGCCTGCCCAGCTTGGTCCAGTCCTCACCTGGTGTTGCTTCCTCCCAACTCTACCGTGTACAGAGGGGGCCAAACCTCTCCAGATACCCTCCCTCTCCCCCCACCCCACTTCCTCCCATCGCAGCTGTCTAGGAAGGATTTGGCAAACTAACTCTACAGCTTTAGCAACAGACAATAGCCAAATGCACCATTCTCCCGGATGTGATAGGAATTTCTTACAGAGGTGGGTTTCTAATGATAGAATTTCAGGCGTCTGCAGTAGGTTGGCTGGGGAGAGATTTAGGGGTCAGGGGAATGTCTAGGAGTCCCTCAAGCACACGCTCTTCCTGAGGCTGAAATTTCTGATCCTGTTCAGTAGTCTCACACTTCTCCTAAGAAGATTCGGCTGTGGACTCAGCTCTGCCTTTCATTCTCCACGCGCCCAAGCCCTTATGCGGCGTGGGATGCTCTCCCTCTTTTAACCTCCCTTATCGAACTCATCTTCTCTGTATCCAGCCTTCCTTACTTCATGGGTCACACAGAGCAAAAGGCAACATTTCACCTAAATGCCATAAAACCAACCAACCAATCTCCAGTACGGCATTAGCGGGCACCCACAACGTGTAAGGAGAAGGAAAATACGCTCCACAAAACTACATCTGGAGTGGCCGTTGCTATTTTGAGCCACCCACTGTTCATTCCGTCTTCCTCTTGGTAAGAGAACCCTAATTTCCTTCCAGATTTCCATCAGCCCCCTACAGCCGATGTGTTTTGGGGGGGGGGTCATGGTTGACTTAAGCCAGTCAGCTCAGCTCAGCTCCCTGGCCATGGTGTTTGGACTAAATTCCATCATATAAGAGGCAAGATGTTTGCTGGGGACTTGTGGGGTAGAAGCTTCACCACTGGAGACGAGAAGGTGCATGTGAGGGCTGGAGCTACTATAGCCATTTTGTTACCAAAAGAAGTCCAGTAACCAGTGCAGAGCTAGTCACAGAAAAATGGAACTGGAGACCTGATCAAACTGCTCCTGAAGATCACCCTACCTCTGAACTTTTCATTTACCCAAGCCAAAAAACTCCCTTTATTGTTTTTGTTTTGCTTTGTTTTGAGACAGAGTCTTGCTCTGTCGCCTGGGCTAGAGTGCCATGTCATCAGCCTAGCTCACAGCAACCTCAAACTCCTGCACTCAAGCAATCCTCCTGCCTCAGCCTCCCCAGTAGCTGGGACTACAGGCATGTGCCATGACACCTGGCTAATTTTTCTATTTTTAGTAGAGATGGGGTCTCACTCTTGCTCAGGCTGGTCTCCAACTCCAGATCTCAAGCAATCCTCCCGCCTTGGCCTCCCAGACCTTTATTGTTTTTAATTGGTTAACTTTTAGAAATCAAACTAATACATATACATGGCTTAAAAAACCAAAAACAATAAAAGCCTGATGATGAAAAATAGCAGCCCTTGTTCCAGCCCTCACCACACTGAGTGCCAACTCCCAGAGATGACCACTCTCACCTGTTCTAGCTATTTGTTCTTCATTGCCCTATTTCTAAATAACGTGTTGCATTGGTCAGCTAGGGCTACCGTAACAAAATACCATAGACTGGTGGCTTAAACAACATAAATGCATTTGTTACCATTCTGGAGGCTGGCAAAGTCCAAGATCAAGGTGCCAGCCAACTCAGTTTCTGGTGAGGGCTCCCTGCTTGGTTTGCAGACAGCCACCTTCTCCCTGTGTCCTCGCATAGTGGAGTGTTTTCTGGTAGTGAGTTTTCTGGTGTCTCTTCTTACAAGGACACTAATATGGGACCAGGGCTCCACACTTATGGTCTCGCTTAACCTTAATACTTACTCCCAACACATCCATACAAGGAGTGAGGGCTTCAACATATTAACTGTGGAGGGACACAATTTAGTTCATAGCACATGCTATATACTACTATTTCTAGGTTTTCCACTTTAAATAGTATCTTAGCGTCCCATAAGTGAAATGAGATTTTATCTCCCTTATGCCCCAATCTGTGCCTCCTCTAAACCCACATTTCTGTTCCCTAGTATCTTCCCAATAGACTGATACCACCATTTTTAGTTAAATCAATCGTCAGTGTTCCCAGTGTTTTGATGAGACAGATATGTTTCATGGGTGAGCCACATGATAATATTTCCTTTCTTACACAACTTTTTGTCTAGTGTTAACAATGGCTTTATATGCACCTAACACTTATTTACACACAGATGGCCTGCTAGGACTGTTAAAATCCCTCCCTAGGCAGTTCAGCAAGTTAGGAATCTGTGTGTTCCCAGAATCATCCCATCCGGAGTTCCCCATCCTCCAACCCCAGGCTGGAGCGGTTGCTCCTAAGCCTCGTGCACAGCTGTCACCTGGAATTCTCACATCAGTCCTCTGAACACACTGCATTAGTTTCTAGTGCTGCTCTAACTCTTACTGCAAACTAAGTGGCTTAAGGCGACACAAATTTATTATTTTATAGTTCTGGAGGTCAGAAATCTGCAATGGGTCTCAGTACGTTAAAAACAAGGTGTCGGCACGGGCGTGTTCCTTTTGGAGACTCTCGGGAAGAATCTGTGTCCTGGCCTCTTCCAGCTTCTAGAGGCCACTGCATTCCTCGGCTCAGGGCTCCCTTCCTCCGTCTTCGAAGCCAGCCACCTCGGCGAGCCCTTCCCATTTCGCACCACTCTGACCTCTCTTCCGCCTCCCTCTTTCACTTAGGAGGACTCTGATTATACTGGCTGCACCCCGAGAATCCAGGACCATCTCCCTATCTCCGGGCCAGCCGATTAGCAGCCTTCACTCCACCTGCAATCTTTGTTCCCTTTACCATGTAACCTAACATCCTCACAGCTCTGGGGATGGAGGTGCACACCTTCGGGGGTGCGTTATTTTGTCTACCCTTCCCACCGTTCTTGTTTTTGTTTACTCTTGTTTTAATGGTGCAAATCTTCCTCTGGTAGCTTCCTGAGAAAGGCTGTGTAGGGGGCACATGATCTGAGACCATGTCTACCCAAAATGACTTTATTCCTCTCACCCTCGACTGGCTGTAAACAGAAAGCTAAGTTGGAAACCACTTCCCCTTGGAAGGCCAAAGGCACTGACCCAGGGTCTCCTAGATTCCAGGGACACTGTGGAAAGTCATATACTGTTCTGCGTTCCAACCGTTGCATACAACCTACCTTTTCCTCTCTGAAGGTTTTACAAATCTCCTCTTTGTCCCTAGCATTCTGAAATTCCACAGTGATGTGCCTTGCAGGTCTGTTCCGTTCATCGTGTTCGCTCGCACAGTCTGGAGCCTGGAACCTTCTTGTACAACTTCTCTGATAACCTCCTCTCCTCAGGGCTTTTGCTCTCCATTCCTGGAACTCCTGCCACTGGCCTGCTGGATTAAGCTGCTAATTTCCTTATTTCTTCTATCCCAGTTTCCAAATCATTGTCTTCTCTCCCTACATTCTGAGAAAGTCCTCCAATTTTTATCTCTCAAATCTTCTACTGAAATTTTAATTCCTGCTATTATATGTTTAATTTCTTAGAGTTCTTCCTTACTCTTTGGACGTTTCTTTTTTATAACCTTCCATTTTCATTTTATGGACGTACTATCTCCCTTATCTCTCTGAGGGCATTAATTATAGTTTTATTGAAGTTTTCTTCCACCCCTAGACTTGGCTCTGTTCATTCCTTCCAGCTCCTTTAGTTGTTGTTGTTGTTTGCTTGTTCCCTCTCGCTCTCTCTCCCCCACCCAGGTTAGAGGTTTCCTTTCCACAAACACCAGGTGATCCTTGACCATCATTTCTATTTAAGAGTTAGACACTGGAAAGCTGGTGCTTTCCCTATGGAGGCTGGGTACGGATCTGGTCATCTTCCAAAGGATGTGATCCCAGGAATTTCTAGACTTGGAAATACTGCATACAACTGAGGGCAACTTTGAGCACTATATGTACTAACAATGCAAGCAGCGATTTAAGACTGTGAGCTGAGTGGCTCAACTTCTAGCTCCTCTCCACTCTGGGTGGGAGTTTGGGGGAATATATATATATATATATATGTCATTTTTTTTTTCTTGGGCCAGTTTGCTTGCAAAGGAACACTCCAGTCACCCTACCTGAGGAATAGTCCCTGGGCTGCCAGTATTCCTGGAGCCCAGGGCACACCACACGGCACTGGGATTTCCCAGGCGACTTTATTGAGTGACGCGAGATCATGCAGAGCCAGCGAAGAGCTCTTCTGTAGGCACAGCGATGCTAAATCGTCCACACCTCCCACCTGGTTCCTTCTGTGACCCTTTCAGGTTCACATGTCAGAAAACCCCACCCAGACATATTTAGTGACCCACACTCCATACTTAGCTTTGGAGAAGGGCCCCTGTGTGGGTATTTGTAGCACAGGCCACACTGGGGCAGGACGAGGAGGGCAAATCTAACCCCTGCCCAGAGACACTCTTGGCCAACGTCAGGCTCGCCGACATAACACCGCACCAATCACAAGTAGAACAGGCATGAAGTATCTATGACCACAGGCACCAGGTGCAAAACCTAGACCAGAGGCCAGCTACTAGCCTGTTAGTGAAGTTTTCTCATTAATAATACGAAAATCCACTAAGTCATTAGGATAGAGTCTTCCAGCAGAAAAATGCCTGTTAGCAGGACATGGGTCCCTGTGCCCAGAGCCACCTCAGATAAACAGTAGACATGCTGCGTCCCCGCAGAAGCTTGGCCGGGAGCTGCCACCAGCCTTCTGCCCTCATCCTGGCACAGACTCCACACAATGGCAATCTAAATGCAGGCCCTGTGGGCCAAACAGCCTCTGGTGTTGTCAGAAAGGGGGTGGTCTCCCTGTGCGGAAGCCAACCTTCAGCACGGTCTGCCTGCCCTCCTGAAAACAACCAACACGGTCCCACTCATGGCGGGGAGAAGCTAAGGGTGTGTGGCCCATGGCTGGCCTGGCACCTGTCAGGGCAAAGTGGGCCACCCCAGGCACTACCCCCTCGGAGCCCAGAGTAGATGCAGAACACATCAACAGCAAAATGCAAGCATCACACCTGTGCAGGTGAACTCTACTTTCCATACAAGATTGCATCGAAACATCCTCACACCTCAAATCTCACTTTAAGCCCCCTAAAGTACTGCTGTTTAAGTACATCATCTCTGTAAAACGAATCATTCCCTCCATGGTTTGCCCTCCTCCCCACGACACATACAGTCGATCTGTTCTTCAAAGATTCAGATTCTGGACACCAGGCATGCTGCCAACGACAGTCACCTACTTTAGAATTATTTTTTAAAAACAACAGTAAGTGGACTTCCCAGCCTCCCCCGACAGCCTGCAGAAGTGCCCGGAAGCAAAGGCACAGCCTGGGATATAAAGCCAGGGGATGGGTAGGCCACAGAAGGGGATTCTTTCGTATCTTCATAAACTCGTCCATTCCTACGGTAACACCACCCCTGGTCCCTGTCCCATCCTCTGGCAAGTTCTTGACGGAGTCCAGTGACTCACAACTTAGGGTTTTCCACACATCTTCCTCCTTCCCGTTTCCGGAACCCGGCCCCTCCTTCCACCTACACTGCAGGCGTCCTGCCTGTCCTCAACGCCCCTTTCCCTCCATCTTTCCAGAGCCACCTCCTTTGTCTTGGCCCCAGGCACCTCTTTCTTTTACAGATTTGTTATGAAATATTCCAGGCATACAAAAAGGCAAAAAACATAATACAGTGAACACCTGTGCACCCACCACCTGGCTGCACAAATGAAAGACAGCTCTTTCTAATCCGAGGCTCACATCCCTCTCTGACACCACAGTCCCTAACAGCCTTTGTTCCCGTCTTCCTCGGCAAAAGCCCAGGGAGCTGCATAAATCCAAGGCACAACCAGCTGTCACCTAGACACTGCTGTATGAATTTTCTCACTGCCCGTTGTGGCTACGTGAGGTTCCCTTCCACCCACCGCCTGCCTGTCTTCGTGATCTGACCACTTCCCTATCCCACAGGGGAAGTGGCTTCCCTAAGGTCCCCACCTAGTTAAAAAGCCACCCGGGCAGGTCAGCAGAGAGCTGAGAGTTGGAACGGGGACTTCACCTGGGTGGGGCCACCGGGTGGGACCCAGTGCTTTCTGCTGGCACTCGGCACTGGGCCCCTCTGTGCACCAGGAACAGGGACACTCTGCCTCCTATGGCCTGGTAGTCTTTGGGGGGCCACAGGCACATTCACAGAGGCAGCCAAAGCCGTGTGGGCAGAGCTGGAAGCTGGGGGACCCACCTGTGCAGCAGAGAGAGGCTGCTGAGCCTGGGAGGCCGTGAGGGATTAAAGCCTGAGCTCCGAGGATGGTGGGATGGAGGGGTGCAGGGAGGGACAAGTTGGGACAGTTGGGGGCAGGGCAGAGAAGGAAAGCCCCCCACCAGGCTGGAGAGGAGGGAAGGGAGGCCAGCTGGGCAGGGCATCGGGTGGCAGTGGGCTGAGAGGGTGACTGTGGATGCTAAGGTGCCCCACCTCTGCCAGGCCTGGCTGTCCTCAGCACCCCACTGTGCTCTGGGGGGAGGGTGTGTGTGTCAGGGGCCCTTTGTGATGCTTCGCCACCCCAGCCCACCCCATTGCACACAGGCCATGGGAGGACACAGCAGGCCAGTGCTGTTGACACTGGCACAGCCTGAGCAGAGGCGGAAGAGGATGCCTGGATGCCCCCCCCCACTGCAGCCTCCACCCCGGGAGACAAAGGGCCACCCACACAGCCGGGAGTCCGCACAAATGGCACTCACGCCCCGGGCAGGGGCACGGGCTCAGGGGCAGGGGACAGTCTTCCCGTCCTCCACAGGAGTCTCCAGACTGGAGCTGACTGCCCGCCGCCCCACCCGCACCCCTGGCCTCACCTTCTACCTATGCCCTGAAGCCACAAGACCCCCACCCCTTGCCCACACCCACCGTAGCCCCTCTGAGGCATCCATGTACCCCAGAACAATCGTCAGGCCCTCTGTCAAGCAAGAGGCCCTCTGCCGTGGGAGTCCTCACCCCTTTCCTGCCCAGGGCCTCACTGCTGCCTCCCTGTGCCCACACCTTCCCCGCACAGCCCACATTCCAGAACCTCTTTCACCCGGGCACAGAGGGCTCACAAGAACACACTGCAGGGCTCCAAGACGGTCCTGAGCAGACAGGGTCTCCGCCCCAGCTGGTATTTCAGGCAGTAGCAGGAGGTGGGGAAGGCGGCATCACTGACCCACGTGGCCGGGACCACCGCTCGCCGAGGCTGGAAGGCGGCGGGCTCCCCTGGGAGGTCTTTGCTTAGCCCACCCTATTTGGAGAAACCTTAAAGCTGCTGAGAAGAAAATAGCAGTTTATGTCCATTTGACGAAGGCTGTGAGGTGTGGAAGAATGGACTTTCTCCTCTCCTTCTGATTCTAGACCCACACTCTGGAAATGCCAACAGGGGCAGTGGCTCCATGGAGCTGTCTTCAGGTGGCTTCATTTCTCTGCGACCTACTCAGGTTGAACCTTTGGACGCTCCCTTCCTCCCCTCAGGAGCTGGCGCATAGGCCCACCCCTCACCCACACCTGGCCTGGGGGTCCTGTGGTCTCGCACTGAGCTCCACCGGAGCACCTACCCCACCACTTCGTCACCAATTCTGGAAGGCAAGAGCTGTATCTCACTCATTTTTATATCCCCAGCACCAGCCCAGAGCCTGGCATAGGAGAGGTGCTTGACAAACAGTAAATGAAGGCGGGCCGATCCCCAGGTGGTCTTGCACTATGGGGTTGAGAGGAGGAGAACCTCTGAAGGTGGGATGTCTCCTCTACCCATGATTTCTTTGGGGACTTTTCAGTGACAGCTGTAAACCTGCCTCGACCATTCTGCATGAGCCCGAACCAGGTGCCCCAACCTATCAACCACAGTGTGAAGCCACCCTTGCACCCCTGGCCGATGGGGAGCCTCCCCTCATGGCCCACACCCCCCTTCTCTCTGCAGTGCCCACCTCTCTACCCCATTCCTTCCACCTTGGATTTATACCGAGGCCACTCCCCCAGGTCACACTGGCTGCGGTGGCGGGAGATGGAGAGGAGGAGCCCGGAGAGGGTCCCCACAAAGACAGCAGACACACTGGGGGGCTGGCTTGCTCCCCTCCACCCCCCAACTCTCCTCACGCCCACTCTCCCGCTCGAGACACACCTCGTCCACAAACCTTCCCACCCCATCCCACACCGGTCTTTCCAGCTAGATGCTCACTGCTCTTACTGTCTCCACATCTTGCCTGGCCTTGGGGACCACTTCTAAGGTGGAGCCTCAGAGCGGGATGGACCTACAGAGGACAACTAACCCGCCCTTAGGATTTTGCTGGAGACAAGGCCCACGCGGGATGGGCAAACGTGTCAAAAGCTTCGAGCCCATTGGCGACAGAGCCAGAACTTAAACTCTCGCTTAGGGATCCCCCTCGTCATGCAGCCTGCGCTTCGCCTCCTCATCCACAGCACAGTTCCTGGAGGACAAGGCCCGTGGTGCAGGCCTCGCTGTTTCCCCCTTGAGGACCCAGCAGCAGAGTTACCCAGACTAGGACCTTGGCGAGTATCTGGCAAGTGGATGTATGTGTTCCACGGCCTAAGGTTACCTCTGTAGACCCACTCCTCAGTCTCAGTGCCACCCTTTTCTCCTAACACACGCAGCCATGCACCTGCAGCCTACGCCAGAGCCTCCCACGCAAACTCAGCCAAGATCCACGGAGGGGACAGAGAGAGTATATAAATTTCGTGTTCTTTGGGCCCACTGGCAATTTTCATTTGGCCTGCTGCCTGACTTCCCTTGGCCACCAAGCAAAGAGGTAAGCACTCATTTTAACAGTGGCAAAGGATTATAAATGATAAAAAAGCAGCCCAGCTTGGGGGTGTGGAGGGGAGCAACCTTGGGGGGGGTTATACCTGCCTAGGGACTAATGACCAGGGGTGCACAGGGCCCCCAGGACATCCCTTTAGCCCCTCCCTTTGCTCTAGGAAGATTTTCAGAACAGCCAGTGTTTATTGAGGCCTATTGTTCTGCAGAAGGGGTTAGGGGGTGTCTTCCCCCCAGTTAGTTTACAGTTTGGTTAAGACAAGACTAGAAAAAATAAATCTAGCCAGGTTGCTAGAGACAAGGTCGATAATCACAAATCAATCATATTTTCTATAGATTAGTGACAAACACATGGAACACAAAATTTTTAAAATACTACTAATAGCACTAAAAAATTAAATGCCTAAGAAATAAATCCAGTGAAATATGACACAAACTCTACACTGAGAAGCACAAAACAAGGTTGAGAGAAATCGAAGACTTAAATAAGTGGAGGTACTATGTTCATGGATTGAAAGAATCAATATTAAGATGTCTATTTTCTCCATCTGATCTACAGATTTGATGCACGTCCAATCAAAACCACAGCAGATTTGCACACATGTGTTTGGGTATACGTGTGTGGAAACTGACAAGTGATTTGAAAATTATACAGAAATGCAAAGGACCTAGAATGGCCAAGGCAATAATGAAAAAGAACAAAGTTGGAGAAATTGCACTACCAGATAATATCAAGACTTCTACTATAAAGCAACAGTAATAGGCACAGTGTTATAGGTTCAAGTATAGACATAGAGGCCAATGGAACAGAATAAAGTCTAGAAATAGACACATTCATATAGGGTCACTTATGACAAACGTTCCACTGCACTTCAGTTGGGAAAGAACAGTGTTTACAATAACTGATGCTAAGTCAACTGGATACCTGTTTTAAAAACTAAATGTTGACCTCTACCTCACACTAAAGAAAAATTAATTTGAGATCGATCATAGACCTCAACATGAAAGATAAGAAAATAAGGCTGCTAAAAGAAAACATTGGCGAATATATCTTCAAGACCATGGGTCAGCAAAGAAGCTCCTCAAACAGGATAGAAAAAACACTAACCATAAATCCAAAGACTGATAAATGGGAACTTATTAAAATTTAAAACTCTGTTAATCAAAAGACACCATAAAGAGAGCAAAAAGGCAAGCTGTGGAGCGAGAGAAGACCAATGACAGAGCTCTCATATCCAGAATATACAAAGAGTTACTACCAATAAAGAAAATGACAGGCTTACCAGTTAACAAATGAGAAGATATTGGAATAGGCACATCACAAAAGAGGATATCAAAATGGCCAATAAACATATAAGCTCATGCAAAGGCAAAATGATAAGACCACAGTGACACATCACTACACCCACCAGAATGGCTAAAATAAAACATCAAGTGTTGGTGAAGATGTGTAGCAACTGGAACTCTCTCAAATTATTGGTGGTGGGAATGTAAATCTATAAAATTGTTTCAAAAGAGTGTCTGATAATACCTATTAAAGCTAAACATACATATACCATGTAACTAAGCAATTGCACTCTTAGGTATATTCCCCAAAGAAAAGATATTTATGTACACCAAAAAACATCAATAAGAGTACTCACAGAAGCTTTTTAAAACATAGTATCAAACTAGAAATGACACAAATGTCCATCAACAACAATAGACTGGGTAAAATATTAATAAATTGTGGTATAGTCACACCATGAATATTATGTAGCAACATAAAAAGAATGAACTTCTGGCATATTCTACAGTGTGGATAAATCTCACAGAGACATTGTCAAGTGAAATACAAAAGGAGTGACTATGGCACGATTCCACGTACAAGATGGTCAAAACAGCAAAACTACTGTACAATGATGGACATCCAGATAGTGGTTCTTCTTGAGGGGGTCCCACTGGAAGGAGGCAAGAGGGAAGCTATCCAGAGTGCTGGGAATGCTCTAGAATGATTACAAGAGTGCTTACCTATGTAAAAATTCATCAAGCTGTACATTTAAGGTTTGGGCACTTTACCAAAGAGGGAAGGACAGGGCTTCAATCAGAAGACAGGAGAGGATAAGGCAACACCAGGCAAGACACGACAAGGGCCAAGAGATGGTCTTGGTGGCCATCCCCATGTCCACGAGCCTTGGGGGGCAGAGCAGGCATTCCTTCCAGTAAAGAGGTTAGTGCATCGGGGGTCAGCACCAAGGATAAAAAGGCACCTTTTACCAGCACCTAGCCTGCTTCTCTGAAACAACAAACGTACAAGAGTGGTCCCCATGCTTTCGGGTGTAGGTCAGGAAGTTAAGCTGCTATGTGGGGACATTGCACACATGCAGTCACTGGGCCTGCAGAGGCCTCTGTCCCCCACCCCGGGTTGCATCAAGTGCTGGCTGCTCTAAAGGAAATATGAAAATGAGTTTTCTTTTCTTCTTTGTTAAAAACCCAGATCTGCAAACTCACTTCTCTCTGACTTCTACTCATGGCCCAGGAGAGACAGGGGGGAAATATCTTCCTTGGCACAGAGCCTGGATCCTTACCCAGATAAGAGAGATGTTGCTTTATGTACCATTTAACCCCTGCAGGCTCCTCAGTGTTTCCACCCACTAAACATGGATGGCATCACCTGCCTCAGGAGGGCTGTCGGCTTTTCTTCCCACCTCTGCCAGAGAGGCGCCCCTTGGCCTGATCCGGAAGCCCCTGTCAACGTCAGCCCAATGCCCCTTCCCAACATCTCAGACTCTTAGTGGCAGAAGCATGGCCCAGGTGTGCCACTTCGTTATTTGCTCCTCCTTTCTGCACTTCATTTGTGATTTATTGATATTTGTTTGCTGTTAGCAACCCAGCAATCTGGTTTCGTTCCCCAACCCTACCCCAGTCGCTTATATTAGGTGGCTCTGGAAGTCTGTTATTTGGATTTTCTCTCCATCTGTCCCGTGCTCAGTGTTGCTGTACTTCATGTTATACTGTTTAAAAATAAAGTCGAAAAAGTAACAACTAAATAGATGACAGCCTGGCAAAAACAGCAGCTGTTGCCCATAAGGCAAAATAGAAAATATTCCCCTGGATGTATTTATAGAGAAATGGATATTACGGAGCGAGCATGAGAGAAAAGCGGCCTCAGCCGATGCAGTATCATTTAAACCTCTCTGATGCTGAGGGGTGATGGACGCTCTGCGCTGGCACCTGTTACCCAACCCCCGGGCTCAAAATGGGCACGTGCAAGTCTAGAGAGTCCAGAGAAGCAACCTCTGTGACACAGTGTTTGCATCCTGATGCAGGTACAAGTCAGCCCCAAATCAAGCCGACAAGTTCAGACCCTGGAGTAGATACTACAGTGAATTTCACATGAATTCTGCCCTTGGAAAACTTAAAGTTTAGCTGAGCTAGCAAGACATAAAGTTACCAAAAAGTTAACAATAAAATTCATTTAAAAATCCGAGTCATATGACACCAAAAGCGCAAGTGACAAAAGAGAAAATAAATTGTATTTCATTACAACTTTGGTGTTTTCATGAACACCATCAACCAAGTGAAAAGCAACCCACAGAATGGGAGAAAATATTTGTAAATCATATTCAGATAAAGGACTCGTGTCTAGAATGTATAAAGAGCTCATGGAACTCAAAACTAAAAAGATAACTCAATTTTTAAATCATGCTCAAAGGATCTGAACAGACATATCTCCAAAGAAGATATAAAAATGGCCAATAAGCACATGAAAAGATGCTGAATATCATTAGTCACCATGGAAATGTAAGTGAAACCCACAATGAGATATCATTCTCATTCTATACACCCATTAGAATGACTGGAATCAAAAAGTCAGCTAAGAACAAATGTGGGCAAGGATGTGGAGGAATTATAGCTTTCACACACTGCTGGTAGAAATGTAAAATGGCATAACCATTTGGGAAAACAGTCTGGCACTTACTTAAAAGGTTAAATATAGAGTTACCATCAATGGTCCAGAAATTCCATTCCTAGATATATGCTCAAAAGAAATGAAAATACATGTCCACAGATAAGCTTGTACATGAGCATGGATAGCAGCATTATTCAAAATAGACAAAAGTGGGGGGGAAAGTCCATCAATTAATGAAAGGATGAATGAATAAATGAAATGTGGTATGTCACCACAATGTTATTCAGCCATAAAAAGGAATGAAGTTCTGATACATGCTAAAACATAGAGAGGAACCTTGAAAACACTATGCAAACTAAAAGAAGCCAGCTACAAAAGACCACACATTATATGAAATGTCCAAACTAGGCAAATCTACAGAGACAAAAAGTAAATTAAGTGGTTGTCATGGCTTGTGGGGAGGGGAGAATAGGGAGTGACTGCTAATGAGTGTGAGGTATCTTCTTGGGGTGATAAAAATGTTCTGGAATTAGATAGTAGAGATGGTTACACAACTCTCTGAATGTATAATACTAAAAAACCATTAAATGATATGCTTTAAAGGGCTGAATTGCATGATACGTGAATTATATATCAATTCAACTATTTTTTTTAAATCCATAAAGTTTATATGGAGAGGCAAAAGATCCAGAATAGCCAAATCAATATAGATGAAGAAAACAAAGTGCTCAGAGGAATGACACTACTTGATTTCAAGACTTACTATAAAGTTATACTAATCAAGACAGCGTGGTATTGGTGAAAGAACAGACAAATAGATCAATGGAACAGAATAGAGAGCCCAGAAATAAACCCACATAAATACAGTCAACTGATCTTTGACAAAGGGGTTAAAGGCAATACGATAGAGCAAAGATCGTCTTTTCAATAAATAGTATTAGAACAACTGTACATTCACATGCAAAATATTCATCTAGACACGGACCTCACATTTTCACAAAAAATAACTCAAACACATCATAGACCTAAATGTAAAGTGCAAAATTATAAAACTCCTACTAGATAACATAGGAGAAAACCTAAATGACCTTAGCATGATGACTGTTTAGAAACAACACCAAAGGCACAATCCATGGAAGAAAAAATTGACAAGCTGGACTTCCTTAAAATGAAGAACTTCAGCTCTGCAAAGACAATGTCAAGAGAAAGGAAGAAAAGCCACAGACTGGGAGAAATACTTCCAAAAACACATATCTGATAAAGACCTGGTATCTGAAATACACAAAGAACTCTTAAAATTTAACAACAAGAAATAAACAATTTGATTAAAAATAGACAAAAGACCTGAACAGACACCTCACCAAGGAAGATATGCAGATGGCATGTAAGCATATGAAAAGATGTTCCATATCATATGTCATTAGAGAACTGTAAATTAAAACAACAATGAGATACCACTACACACCTATTGGAATGGCCAAAATCCAAAATACTGACAACATCAAGTGCTGGCGAGAATGTGGAACGACATGAACTCTCATCCATTACCGGTGGGAATGTAAAATGGCACAGCCATTTTGGAAGAGAGTTCAGCAGTTCCTTATAAAATTAAACACACTCTTACCATATTATCCAGCTACTTGGTATTTACCCATGTGAATTAAAAACTTATGTCTACACAAAAACCTGTACATGAATGTTTACAGCAGCTTTATTAATAACTGCCCAAACTTGGAAGAACCATGTCCTTTAGTAGGTGAATGGATAAGTTAACTGTGATATATACGGACAATACTAAAAAGTAAAGAGCTATTAAACCATCAAGAGACATGGAGGAAATTTAAATGCATATCACTAAGTGAAAGAAACTAGTCTGAAAAAGGCTGCATACTGTATGATCCCAGCTATATGACAGTCTGGAAAAGACAAACCTAGGAGACAGTAAAATGATTAGTGGTTGCCAGGGGTTAGTGGGGAGAGAGGGAGAACAGGCAGAGCACAGAGGATTTTTAGGGTACTGACACTACTCTGTATGATGCTATAATGGTGGACACATGTCATTATACATTTGTCAAAACCCATAGAATGCACAGCAACAGCAGTGAACCCTAACGTAAACTATGGACTTGGGGTGGTAATGACGTGTCAGTGTAGCTTCATCAGTTGGAACAACTGGACCACTCTGGTGCAGGATGCTGATGGCGGGGAGGCTGTGCATGGGTAAATTCACAGCCCATGTGATGGGCAGGGTAAATTCATTTGGGTAAATACCAAGTAACTGGGTAAATACCAAGTAGCTGGGGGTATAAGGAACTCCCTGTACTTTCCACTCAATTTTGCTGTTAACCTAAAATTGCTATAAAAATAAAGTTTATTAATTTAAAAAATCCAAGCCAAGAGAAGAGATGGAACAAGTTAGTTTATGATTCATTGCTGAGTGGCTGGTACACGAATGGCAGGTCACAGCAGAGAGAGTGCCCATCCCAGACAAGGGGGGATTGGGCTGGGTCTTGAAGAAGGGGTAGAATTTGGAAAGGAAAGTTAATCCAGGGGTGGGGCAGGAGAGTCCAGGTCGAGTTCAAGAGATGCTGAAACCCTCCTCTTTGAGCCCTCAGGCTGGGCCACCATGTGTGGGGGCTACCAAGCCCCTCAAACCCAACCCCAGCTGTGTGCAAGGTCTGGCTCAGACGCAAAGGGAGGGCCTTTCCTCTAGCAGAAGGCCAACGGGAGAACCCGTTCTGCAATTTCTCCGGCTCCCACGCTTGCCTGGCTCCTTGTTCCAGGGGCCCAGCTGGTGCACAGACCTTTTGGAAGGAATGAAGTTGGTGTGCTGGAGGAGCAGAATGCAGGCCAGGGTGGCTTTAGGCCCTGGACAGGATCCTAAAGCCCGCTGTTGCTTAACCTTCTCAATCACCGGGCCTTTGTTTCTGACTACACAGGTATCTTTACTTTGGTTTTTCTATCCACAAACTACCCAATGTCGGGAAATGAACCGGACCAGGACAGCTTGCTGCAGAAGAACATTTAGAGATGGCCCTAGTCGTTTGTAAGTTGATATTTTCACAGTCACAACCAGAGTGCCCTGCACTTGCACTGAACTCTTGTCCTGGGCCTTACCATCTTCAATGGCGTCTCCTGTGTGCACTGGAGACAAAATGGCTCCTACTGTGTGCCTCTGGATAACAGGCATATGTCATCAGGACACGTCACATTCGTTGGCATCTCATTACTCTTGACGTAAATGAAGCTAACACCTTCACCTAAGTCACATCCGAAAAGCGAGCAGCTACATTTTAGACAACAGCAAGGGGAACAGGGCACAAAACGCATGTGCTTTGTCCAAATTGATGAACCCCTTCTCTGGGCGCTGGTTCTGCCTGTTCTGACCTAAAAGCAGCAACTCCACTGGGCCAAAGAACACGCTGGAGAATTGGGGCAGGGACAGGAACTGGCACTAAAGTAAGAAGAGAGCTGGCGAACGGGTGACATCAGAGCACAGAAGCGCCTCTCCCGGCGGAGCTCCCACGTGTGGGTGGCTCCACCGAGCTGTCCAAATGCAGGGCTGGCATGAAAAATGGCCTCCGGATACACAGCTGTGACGACCTGTGTGGCAAGCGAAGGACTAGGTGAGTCAAGAGGTGTTTGGACATGCAGCGGCCCGTCCTGCGGTGAGAGTGGGCATCTCGTGCGGGCGCCGCTCAGGGGCCACTCTGTGCTCCTTGGTGCCACGGCACAGTCTGCTTGGAAAGGCTGGTGGCTCCTTTTCCTCCAAGTCAATTTGGTAAAATATACATAACATAAAAATTTATCATTTTAGTTATTTGTAAGTGTACAGTTCAGTGACATTAAGTACATTCACATCACCACCCTCCATCTCCACTAAGTCCAGGCACTGTGCTGGGGGAGGGGATATAACTGGGAATCAGAATTACCACGGCCCCAGACCACAGAGCTTGAATTCCTACGTAAATGCGGGCCTGAGATCCCAGGCACCCAGAATGCCAACTACTGGCTTCTACACACAGTCCAGTCTTAATGCAGACAGAGGGGGTCTCCGCCTAACTGTGTGAGAAAATAAATAAGTAAAACCAAGATAGATATAATGACTCATCAAGTGCCAAGTACTTTACTGAGCGTTTTCCATGTGTTTACTTATTTAGCCATTGGGAGAGCCCAGTGAAGAAACATTGTTCATTGAAGAAGATAGAGGCATGGAAAGGTCAGTCACTGCCCTTGACCCTGTATACTGTCTCTAGTCTCCCTGTATTCTGTCCCTAGTCTTCCCTCTATACCGTCCCTAGTGTCCCTCCTGACCTGCCCCTAGCATCTGCCCATACTCCTTCCAACCCCCACACTCTTGCCTCTAACAAGCATCCTGTGAACCCGGACTCTGCTCAAGCCCCGTGTGAAACAGCACAGCTAAGGTCTGCTCTGCTCTCTGCCAGCTCCACCCTGGCTGTCCTGGAGCTTAGCTAACACTCATGCCACAGGAGATGCTTGTGCACTGAGGGACTGTGACCAAGGAGGAGAGAGCATGGGAAAAACAACAGCCTTGTGCGGCGAGCACGTTTAGGAAGCATTTCATGCCCAGTCTTTTAAGGCAGGTAGGAATGGTCCCATCCCTATTCATCCATTGAGAAAATTAAGGCTCATGGAAGCCGGGGACGTGCCTGCAGCCTCCCAAAGCTGGTCCTAGACACCCTATGGTCCTAGACACCTGCCCTGGGCAATTCCCATCACACCATGTTTCGGGAAGGAAGGTGAGAGCCTTCCCTCATAGACACAGGGCATGAGGGACTATTTCTGTTTTAATGTGTGTATCTGTGACGGATATGGGACCATTACCGCAATTTACAAGCAGTTCCCTTCTCCAGGGCATGAGGAAGCATCTCCTTCAGCTTTCTCATCACTCCAGCAGGCCACCAGCTCTGGAACCCTTGCCTCCTATACTCTGAACCCAAAGGAACTCCAAGGAAGCAGCAAGAAATCTGCAAGCGAGGGGAGGAGGCAGAGGGGGAGCTAGATCATCCAGGTGCAGGAGTCCCTATCCCTGGGGCTGGGTAGCCCCGAGATGCATTCTGAGATAGCAACCCCTAGGCCTAGGCTCGGAGCCAGTGACATTAAAAAAAAAAAAAACACTGATAAATCCTGAAGACTAAATTAACAGCAGGATCGCTGCCCAGTAACTGCATGTAATTACACAGTGCACCTTGCCTTGCACAAAGAGCTCCCCAGCTTCCTTAGGGAAGGGCTGGGGACAGTTTTACATGGGGCCTTGCAGAGACAGTGAGGGGATGAGCCAGGTGCAGGGCCAGGTCAACCTGGAGCCCCAGGCTCTTGGGGGACCTCGTTCCTGACCTGTGGGGGGCAAGTTTTGTCCCAGTAAAGTCCCCCAAATAAAGGCAGAGTTGTCAGGATAGAGGTGAGGATCTTCCCCACCAGCACCCCTTATTCCAACCATCACAGGCTTATCCTAGAAACCTGAGGGCTGAGGCCCCAGCTCCCCAGCTCTCCCACCCTCCAGCCAGTAGCTAATAGACTGCTCATGTTTAACAGAGATAGCTGATTAACTGGCCTTCACAGGAAGTGGAGTTGCAGAGAGGGAAATATTCTAGATCCTGTGATCTAGAATATTTCTCCTACTTGAGCACTTTCCAATGGGCTTTCTCTTTGAAGACGTGGTCATGTGTGTGCACACAAGTTGGTGTCATGTATGGGAGGGTGGGGATGGTGTCCCACCTTACTTCTTCAATGGGTTGACCATACAAAAAGGTGGCTGAGCTCCACGTCTTAGTCACAGTTCTGCTACCATGACTTTCAGCAAGTCTCTTTTCCTCCTTTAAGATCAAGTTCTGCAGCTATAACATCCCTCCTCTGGCCCACTCAAACAGGTGGGTCTTAGAAAGAGGACCTGTTTTAGAGGCTGATGTTTTCTTGCCTCATAGTCATTCTCTCCTTATAACTTAGAAACCTGGGTGACTTGTCTACCTGGAAATTACATTTCCCAGACAACCTTGAAGATACAAGTGGCTAATAGGATGTGTGCAGTAGTTTTTGAGTGGGACCTTTAAAAAAGCCCTTGTGATAGCTGGAGCTCCAGCAGCCTTCTTGTGCCATGAAGATGTTAAGATAAGGATGGTGGAACAGAGTGATAGAAGACCCAGATAACTGTGGATATTTCATACTGGCCCTGAACTGTGTACCTATAGGCTTCCTTTACGTGAGAAAATAAATAAACTTTGAAATTTAAGTCACTGCTGTCTATAGTCTCTGTTACTAGCAACTGAACATAATTTCTAGGTGAGTCAGGGTCTGTATGCATTTATACTCATAACCTACTCATCAGCTACTCTACAGGTTCAGCACCCTCAACCATTAATGACACAAAAATCCATGAAGGTCACAAATCTAGAACCAATGAAGAAATCTTAACACACAAAATCTCATTAATAAAACTAAAGAAGGCCGGGCACGGTGGCTCACGCCTGTAATCCTAGCATTCTGGGAGGTTGAGACAGGAGGATTGCTTGAGCTCAGGAGTTTGAAACCAGCCTGAGCGAGAACCAGACCCCAGCTCTACTAAAAATAGAAAAAAAATAGCCAGGCATGGTGTCGCATGCCTATAGTCTCAGCTACTCGGGAGGCTGAGGCAGGAGGATCGCCTGAGCCCAGGAGTTTGAGGTTGCTGTGAGCTAGGCTGACGCCATGGCACTCTAGCCCAGGCAATAGAATGAGACTCTTTCTCAAAAATAAATAAATAAAATAAAATAAAAGTAAAGAGAACTAAAAGAATGGGAGAAAAGAGCTGCCATCAGCCCAAGGAGCAGTGGGAAGTCTGTGGACAGGAGGCAGAGGAGAGGCTGTAGCAGGTAGGGACGCCCTTACACGGAGGGAGGGAAAGCCAACGAAGGGAGCAGATGACCTGGGGGCTTTAGCTCCAGGCATCATCTCAGATCCCTAGAGCATCCCTGTCCTTCACTAACAGCGAGCCATGGTAAGAACAGTTTTCTAGAACATGCACGCTAACATGAGGGGCTCTGTCTGACAGATCTAGTTTCAAACACCAACACTGCTGCTTACTAGCCACCGGCAAGTCAATTAACCCCACCAGGGCTTCCTCCCCACCCATGAATGGGGGAGCACCACAGTTACCGTGCAGAGTTGCTGCGCACTACAGATGACGTATATAAAACCACACATTTTGCACAGCTCTTGGCACACAGTAAATGTCCAACCCATAATAGCTGCTAACAGCCCAAACATATTGCACACAGCACAGGCAGTTATAATGAAACCGTTAAACAGGATTCTACAAACTCTATTAACTCACGCAGCTACTTTTATTTTCTTATATCTATACATTTCCATCCAACTGCTTAAATATTTTGGTGACTTAAAGTTAATCCATCAGCAAACTCTCAGTTAAACATCAGTTTTTCCATTGGTTGCAAAACTCCCTTCGTAATATTTCCGATTCCTCTGTTTCCAGTCCTGGGAACCCAGGTGGCTTAGTGTCTGTTATGTATGTACACATAGCTTTGCTCTATTACACACACATGCATGTCTGAGCATAAACATTCCCCATCCACAATCTCCTTCCACCGCTAGACCACACCGCAATTATCATCTATCTCATCTGATGGGTTAACTCAACCTTATTAGAGTTTTAGAAATGGAAGGGAGAGGAAGTAAAAGAGGGAAAGGGAGAAAGGAGGAGGAAAAGGAGAGGGAGGGGGAGAGAGAGAGAGAGAGAGGGAGAGAGAGAGAGAGAGGAGAGAGAGAGAGAGAGAGAGAGAGAGAGGAGAGAGAGAGAGAGAGAGGAAAGCAGGGGAAGGGGGCGGGGGAGGGGGAGAGAATGAATGAGCACAGTGACCCAAGACCCATGGAAACTGCCTAGTGCATTACAGACAATAAGGAAAGCAGGTGTGCCTTGGGTAGCATGGCCGATTGTTTCAATTGTGCTTGCACAGTTCCTTCCATCCACATACACACGCCCCTTGCAATGTGACTTTGCTGCTCCTCCCTTTAGAGGGTAGAGTCCATATTTTCAGCACCTGAATGCAGGCTGGCCTCAGCGAATGCAGAGGATTCGGTGGGTCTGTGCAACTTCTCATCCTGAGGCTCAAGAGGTCTTGCAGCTTCTGCTCTCTCCCTCTTAGAACGTCTTTGCCATGTGAGGAAACACAGCTGGCTTCCTTCAGGGTGAGGGAGACACGAAGACAGCAGCCTGTCTTCTCACACTGTCCCAGCAGAGCCCAGACATGTGAGCCAGCCCAGCCCCAACTGCTGACCACACGACAGTAAACACATAAGTGGTGAGGCTGCTTATTACACAGCAGTAGATAACTGAGGTAGGTAGACCCCTCCGGTCAGGAAACATCTCCAGGTGTCCCCTAAGCTCCTCTGTCTCAGGCTGCCATGCGGTGACAGCCTCAAATGGCTGCCCTCTCTTCCCATTTTAGTTTTCCCCTTCTTCCAACTCTTAGTCCTGAACAATCAGTCACAATCAACCATACACACCAACCAAGAGGCTACGTTGTTAAGGAGCTGAGGCCTTTAAACAGTGGTAGGGATGGAGGGGGTAGGGATGGAGGGGTGGACTATAGAGGCACCTAAGACCGACCCCCTCCTTTAAAGATGAGAGACCCAGGAGCCAGGCATTTTAAATTGCATGTGCATGACCCTTCTCCCTCCACCTGGATTGCAAGCACCTGTGGGTAAGATATGCAGGACACGTACCTCTAAATCCTCCAGGTGCCACATGAGGCCTCCCCTACGGTGGGTGGCCAGTACATGTTCACTGAGAGTGACTCCTCAGCCAGCTGGCCACAGAGTGATTGAACGTGAGCATTCTACTCTGCAGCCCTAAAGCAGATCACCCCCCGACTCCAACTCTGTCTCCAGCCCCAAGGAGAGCTACCCGTGCCCCAACGAGGCTGTCTGGGCCAGGAGGGGTCGCTCGAGCATCCAGGAACTTAAGGGCCACCATATTCTGTTTCCAGTGAGAGAGGAAAGAGCTGCTACTGTGTCCACCAGGAATGCTACAGTTGACTTACATTTCATACAGCCTGGCCCTTCCCACAGCACCTGCACAAACCTCTTCCCATTGAATTCTCGCTCCATCCTTCTGGGCAGGTGCATTTCTGAGGGTTTGTGGCCGAGGCAGTTTGACCCACCTGCTTCCTTTCCACCAGTTCTCTAGTCACTTAAGGAGAGGACGTCCCACTGTCTTACCCGGAACAGCCTCCACCAAACACCCGAGTCTTCGGGTTTCATCCGTCTGCTCCTAGTCTCACCTTTGCCACAGGAATTTCACATGATCAAAGTGTCGATGGCTGTTCGTATTGTATTTGGTTGTTATTAGTATTATCATTATCACCGTCATTACTAAAACGGCCTGAAGACTACAGTGAACAGGGAATAAACCGACCACCTCTTAGGGTTTTGCTCTTTCAGGCCCTCATTAAACAGGACCGACCACCTCTTAGGGTTTTGCTCTTTCAGGCCCTCATTAAACAGGAGCCTTGTTTGACTAAATCCTGCTTTACCACAAAAATTTTCATTGGAAATTGCTGGGCTAGTCTTTGCCTTCTAGCAACTAGAAGGGAAAATTGGGAAATTAGGAAAAATTAAAAATTATAGGCCGCCTGAAAGGCATTGTAATTTTTGCATACTTGGGGGTGGTCCTCTCCCCTCGCTTCTCCCCGTCCCTCTCGGAGCAAGAGGGCAGAGGTCCAAGGGACCCGTGAGACGCAGCGGACATTAAAGGGCATAACCTCTGATTCCATACTGAAGGTCCGATGCTCTGTAGTGTGGAAGTTAGAGGAAAGGGATGGACGCGAGGAGCAGAGGTGACGGAGTGGGAGGGCGTTGGGGAGGCCAGCCCCACCCCGAAGATGCTTCCAGCCCCTCCCTGAATGAAGAGGCTGCTGCTAAGCAAGCTGCTGTCAATGGCACAGCTCCTGAGCCGGGAGGCAGGACTGGCCGGAAGGTATAACCGCAGGCAATAAATAGCAGCAACAAGCATAGGACCAACAAGTACTTGGCTCACATCCGTGCATTTCGTCTGTGTGGGCCTCAGTTTCCGCACGGGAGAGGCAGCCTACAAGATACCTAAGGCCGGTTGCTGGTTCTGACCACAGATGATTTTGTTAAGGGCCAGCCCTGAGAGCGGGTCCCTTCCTGCGCCGACTCTGGCTGGGAGGATGCTGCCATCAGCCGGGCACGGATGGCACTGGGTCCGTGGCATGGGAGAAGGTGATGGGACTGCTGGCCTTGCTGCTAAAGGGCGGGGCAGGTCCTCTAGGGCCTCTTCCTCCCTCACACCTGCCTCCTCCTCCCTGGCAGGACCCCTCCTCGCTTCCCCACCCCACCTGCCAGCCTGAGGGCAGCTGCCAAGGGCGGAGGCTGTGGCAGGAAGGGGAGAAGCAGCCCTGGCACGGTGTGGTTGCCACTCCCTGCCCGTCCCCAACCCTGGCCTGGATGCCAGGTGTCAAGAGGCTCCGAGCAGAAGTAAAGACCATAAGCCTTTGAGCTCAGAGGGCATCTCACACGCACACACGCGCACACACACACCCCAGTATACTCACGCACCCCACCACCCCCATCGTGCGGGTGCGTGCACCCCTCACCCTCTCCCTCTCACACGCACACTCCAGACTTCAGCATCAAGGGTACTTGTCTCCCCTTCCCTCCCCCTTCCCCCTTCGAAAGGAATCCATCTGGCTCTCCAGCGGCAGCCACAGAGCCTCGAACCATCTGGAAACACAAGCATGGAGGGCCGTGCCAGGCTGGAGGTGCAGACGGCCAGGGTCGCGGGAAACGGGAAGGAAAAACAAGGCGGTCGCCAGATTCCAGTCAAAACAGCCTGTTCATCCCCCTCGAATCTAATCACAATGCCAAGAACCGCGCGCAGCCCCCGTGTGCCCACCTGGGCAACTCCCCCAAGACCCCAACGTTCTGCCCGAGCCTGCTCCACCAGCCTCCTGCCCGTGCCACCCCCGGCACCCACTCTGCGCCTCCAAAACACAGCCACGCAGGGTCTAATTTTAGCTCTAATCTTCCCTGGCCATGGTTGTGTGGTTTCTAATTATTTTATTCCCAAGATTTACCTTGATGGATAGTTATACATTTTCCAATTTACTGTACAATATCTTGTAAAGTGCCCTTTAAAAAAAATGTGTGGATTATTCCATGTTGTTAATTTTGCCAGCTCTAAGGAGAAATCTGCAGATAATCACCCACCCTAGAAGCCCTGATTCAATCCCCATTTCCTTTAATACTAATAAAATGGACAGTTCATTTATAAGAAGTTCCCTAAAAGAGGGTATTGAAAAACATTATATTTCTTTTAAAGTTGTTAAAGGGCATAAATCCATTACTCAGATAGAGATCGCTTAATAATTTAATGCCTTTGGCTTGGCATTGTTCCCAGAATATTTTCACTTTATCTGTCTTTATTTTCAGGTTGAACAAATTGAGGAATAATCAGCTCCGTTGGCGGGAACTGTCGAAGCATCAGCAGGAAGGAACTGGACGGCCTGAAGAGCCAGGCAGCCTTGAGACTGTCTCCGGGGGCCTTCGGTCCGGAGCAGTGCAGGTGTGGGGCGCTGAGGGGCGGCCAAGGGGCAACCAGGCTTTCTTTCTGGCCTCCACGTGCCCGGGAATGTGTCCCGCACTTGCCTGGCAGGCTCTGCCTCCCAGGAAGCAGGGAGGCTCCAGGGAGGCACCGCCCCCGCCTCCCAACCTCCTGCCCCGCAAGCAGGTGGGAGGGCCTCAGGCAGAGCCTTGCTGCAAAGGGGATTAGTTTGCATTTTCTAAATAAAATCATTTACATGATGTATTAACCCAACCCTATAATTAAAATCATTAACGTTTCTTTGTGCAGATTAGCAATAAAGAGAAACTAAGTGCAGGAATCAACATTCCTTCTCACAGGCTCATCAAACAGCCTCCCCTGAAGAAGGCTGGGGAGTCTCATCACCTGCCCTCTCCCCCCACGGCGCTGCCCTCCCCCGGCCGGGGGTCCTGGCTGGCTGGTTTCAGCAATGCTTGCAGAATGTCTGCCCCAACCGGAGCAACCCAACAGGGACCAAGGGGTCTGGGAGGTGACCCTGGATTAAACACGGCGCTCAGACTGAAGCCCTCTGTATTTCTCCTTTCCCTCTCTGTTCCTCAGTTTCTCCTACAAAATGAAGCCACTGAACTAAAATGATGCTTACGGGTTCTTTCTACTTCCCAGAGCCATGGCTGGTGTGCTGCCCCCATACCTAGAACAGATTTTTGGTCATAACTTGCACTCAGCACATGTCTGTGAAGGGAATTGAATTGGACACACCAGACCCAGGAGGGGATGGGTGTGTGGGGGGGGTGCGGATATCATCACACGGAGGCAGGGACGGGAGCTGCCAATAGCGGGGCTGTGCAGCTACTGATGATCCAAGGAGAAGCAGCCCAAGGCCAGCAGCATGGCGCCCTCAGCCCGGCCACACTGGGGTGAGCCTGCCTCTGTGGGCCCCACCTGTGTAGCGACCTCATCTGGGCTCAGGCCATACAGGAAGAGTTAACAAAGGCTGCTAGGGGAAGGGTAAACACGAGACCTGACATGCAGGAGGACCAACGGGACAAGGCTCATGGTCCAGCCTTCTCCTCCAGGGACAGCAGCCAGTGCCTCTGCAGAGGTGGGCACAGCTATTGATGCCAACTGCTGCACCAGTGAGCGCATCTGAGACCCCCGGGACTGCTGACTGAGGAAAGGAGGGAAGGCTTGGCAGTTCAATGATGTTGCTGGTGGAGAAGTCGCGACCCAGGGAAATCCTACCATTGTTGTGGGTACCATAATCCCTGACTGCCTGTGATGGCATGAGCACAGAGGCTCACATGGTATGCCATCCCAAGGTTTCTGGAGCAGTTCTAGATCTCGAGTACTAACAAGGAACTGGCTCTCCTTTCTTTCTAGGGTGGTGTCCTGGAAGGAACATACTTTAGAATGAGATAGCCATTGGTCAAATCCTAGCTCCATAGTTCATTAGCTGTGTGGCTTTGAACAAGTTACGTGACCTCTCTGAGCCTTGGTTTGCCCACATGAAGAGTGAGCATAACCTGACTCAGATGGTTATGAGGCTTAAATGAGCAAACAAGTATGAAAATATCTACCATGGTACATGAAACACAGTGTGGCAGGTTGAAGATGGCCATAAATTTTTGGACATTTCTTGCATCGAGAGTTGGAGTTAATCCCCTTCCCTTGAATATCGGCTGGCCTTGTGATTTGCATGACCAATGAAATGTGGCAGAAATGATATTCTGTGACTTCTGAGGCCACTGCATAAGAATCCTTGCAGCTTTCAGGTGGCTCTCCTGAGACACTCTCCTGAGAACCCTGAGCCACCACCTAAGTACAGCTACCCTGAGATCCCCGCGCTGCAGAGATCACGTGCAGATGCTCAGCCTAAGCTTCTGGCTGACTCTGCTGTACTGGACTGAAGAGTGTCCTTCCAAAATTCATGGCCATCTGCAACCACTGAAAGTGACTTTGTTGGGAAATAGGGTTTTTGCAAATGTAATCAAGTTAAGATGAGGTCATGCTGGATTAGGGTTGGCCCCATATCCAATGTGACTGGCAGCCTTATAAGAAGAGGAAAATCTGTACACAGAGACAGAGACACACAGGGGAGAAGGTCGGGAAAGATGAAGGCAGGGACTGGAGTGGTGTATCCACCAGCCAAGGAAAGGCCAAAAATAATGGCAATCACCCCAGCTAGAAGAGGCAAGAAAGGATTCTTCCCTAGAGCCTTGGGAGGGAGCATGGCCCTGCTAACCCCTTGATTTCAGACTTCTAGCCTGCAGAACTGTGAGAGAATATATTCTGTTGTTTTAAGCCATCCAGTTTGTGATACTTTGTTAAGGCAGCCCTAGGAAACTGTCACATCTGCCAAGATGACAGCCTGGTAAGTGATACCATCTTAGATCTTCTAGACCAACCCATCTGACACCTAAGTACCACCGATCTGACCTCAGTCCAGGTCACCTGGAACAGAAAGATCATGAGCTGAGATCTGTCCAAATTCCTGACCCACAAAATCATGAGATATAATATATCACTGTTTTAAGCCATGAAGTTTTGGGGTAATTAGTTTTGCAGCAATTGAAAGACACACATAGTGAGTCAGTGGCTGAGCTGGAACTAAAATTGAGGTCTCTTGTCTCCTACATAATTCAGTAAGACTTTCCATTCTCCCATGATTTCTTCTGCTCATAAACCAGTTATTCTTAGCGGTTTCATATGCATATATCTCATAAGTTTTATTCCAGTACCCCAGTTAAGATGTACAATTAATCGAGAGCAGGTAGATAGCCTGTCATCTCTGTACCACCATCGACACCCACCCCTGGTTGAGTGTTGGAGGTGGGGGTTATAAACAACGGCAAAATAACCAAAACAAGCAAGGCACAAAGGAGAAAGGGTATGGTACGAGGATAGGTTTTGAGGTGTGTGTGAATGGGAGAGGCGTGCTATGGTTTGAAGGTGTTCCCCCAAAAGCATCTGTCGGAAACTTAATCCTCAATGCAACAGCGCTGGGAGGTCTAATGAGAAGTGATTGGCCCATAAGGGCTCCCCGCTCATGAATGGACTCATGCCATTACTGTGGGAGTGGTTTCGTTATAAAAGAGCAAGCTTCTCTCTTTCTCTCTCTCCCCTCCCTCCACTTCACTCCCTCCCTTCCACCGTGGGATGACACAGCAAGAAGCCCCTAACCAGATGCCGACGCCTTGATATTGCACTTGCCAGCCTCTAGAACGATAAGAAATAAATTTCTTTTCTTTATAAGTTGCCCAGTCTCTAGTAGTCTGTTATAGAAGAATAAAAATGGTTGAAGACGAGGTGAATTTAGATTATAAGAGGCTTTGAATACCAGGTAGGGAAGCTCAAATACAAAGACCATACAGTGGCTATTCTAACAGGAAGACCGCTGAGCTGGAATCAGTCAGTGCTATCTCACGGCCCACATTACCATCCCTGTTCTAGCAGGCTGGGCTCCACCTGCCGTCGCCTGCACTTCCTAGCAGTTAGGGACACTTGTGAAACACTTATCTGTACTCAGAAACCCAGCTACAACATAAAATTGAAGCAGTTTTGAAAATCAAGGTCTAGGTCTTGAAAGCCATGTTGTCTTTAAACGGGTCTTCATGGTTTCTGGGAGAGGACCCATGTTCATCTGTGCTTCCTTCATAAAGGAAAATGTTTGGCTAAATTATCTCAGCCACTGCAGGGAGGTGAGGTTGCCAGTGGCAAAGGTCGAAGGCCAAGAAGTTCTAGAAATGCATTTACGAGATCCCAACCTTGCTACATCAGAACCCACCGGGCTGGGGCCAGTGTCTCCGTAGGGGGTGGTGGGGTCAGTGCGATTCACATCAGTCACTACCCCCACTCTGCTCCTTCCAACAGCAAACTTTGCCAGGGAGAGTCCTTCCCCACACGTCAATCTCCAGGGCCACTGATCACAACTCTTGTGCCTCAGTGGAGCTGCTTCCAGAGGTTTCAGCACCTAGAACGCCCTCCCTTTCTCTCCCAATCTCAATCTGCCTGAACCTCAAGACCCAAAAAACAAGTCCCTTCCTCCTGAAGTCTTCTGCAAGACCACAAGCACACTGGCTTCTCTCTGAGATTACAGTGGCTTACAGCACAGCATTTCATATTGATAGCAAGTTATTTTATATCTCTATTGTCTTAAACTATTTCTTTTGTGGCTGCTTAAATATATACTTAATTTAGGATTTTTAACAAAAAGTGAAACACACTGATAGCAGAAAAAATTGAACAACATATATATGATGAAAAATAGGTTACTTTCCAATCCTAAGCCCTAGTAAATTGCTATTATCAGTTTCTTGTTTAGTCTTCCAGAAATACTTTATGCCTATATAAGCACACATTATGTATTGTGTATGTGTATATTTACCTGCTAAGATACAAATTGCAGCACACTACGCACTTGTTCCACATCTTGCTTTTGCATGATCTATTAAGCCTTGCTTTGGACCTCATACAATGCTGGTTTTAGCAATTGCTCATTTGCTTGAGAAGGACATATGGCCACTACATTAAGCATCTTGATTGACTTTTTTCAAGTCTTCCATTTGCTTACTAGTTTTTTGGTCTCTTCTATTCATCAATTACTGAGAGAGGTGTATTTAAATCTCCTATTTATAAGGGTGGATTTGTTCATTTTTCCTTGTCTTTTTTCCTTTGTATATTTTGAACTAAGTTATTAGGTGCATATAAATTTAAAATTGATATCTTCCTGGAGAATTGAAAAGTCCATTATGTTGTGAACATAATGCTTCTTGCTTCAAAACTTTATTGTTGTGATATTAATATAGCTACACTAGCTTTCTGTTGGCCAGTGTTTGCCAAAAGTATGTCTTTTTCCATTCTTTTGCTTCCAATGTTTCTGTCTCATAAACTGCAATGAGACAGATTGAATTTGGGTCTTTGTTAATCCGATATGACCAATCTCTGTCTTCTAATTAGTAGGTTAAATCTATTTACATTTATTACAATTACTAATATATGGATTTACTCTACCACTTTGTATGTTGGTTTTTGATTCATCACTTTTCCACTATTTTCTCATTTACAACCTTCTTTAGAAAGGGCTGAAGTTTTTAAATTATAGTTTCCTCTTCTCTTTTACAAGTCATACACTCTATTTCCATTATTTTAGTGCTCACTTTTAAGTTTTTAACATAAATATTTTACTTGAAGTCCAAAACCAATAACACTTAATCAAATCAAGAACTGCAAAACACCTTGTGCTCATTTCCTTCTATGTTGCATACTTAAATTTTAGATCTAATTCTTTTATCCTATAATTAATCAGTATTGTTTTTATAAAATTAATTTTTTTATATTTACTCATTTATTTACCAAGGTTTTTGTTCTCTATTGCATATTAGATCTTCCTTCTGCAATGAGTTTCCTTCTTCCTTAAATACATACTTTAAGAGTTCCTTTGGTGACTGCGTTCTGGTGCAAGCTCTCTGAGTTTTTGTTTGTATGAATATGTCTTTCTTGAGAATTTATATATATATGAAATTTTTGTTTGATACTTTTCCCCCATTCAGCATTTTGAAGACGTCTTCTGGCTGCCATGGTTGCTACTGAGAAGTCGGCTATTTTTCCAATTTTCTTGTCCTTTGTAGGACTTCCATCTTTCCTCCCTGGCTGAGTTAAGATCTTTCTATCACTAATATTATACAATTTCACTTTCAAGTTTCTAAATGTGTGTTTCTTTTTATTTATCTTCTTGGGATTCATTTTACTTCCCTAATCTGAGAATTTATATTTTTCATCAATTCCAGAAAATCCTCAGCCATTGTGTCTTTAAAGATTGCCTCTCTCTTATTCTCACTATTCTCCTATATTTGAGAAACAAACGTGTTAGATCTTCCTACTCAGCCTTCCCTGTCTCTTAGCTTCTCTGTTATTTTCTTAATTTGTGTTTCTCTTATTGCATTTTGATAATGTCTGCACATCTATCTGTTAGTTCAACTAAATCTCTCGACAACCAGGTCTATATTTTCCCATCCTTCCCACGCAATTCTAATTCCCTATGCCCAAGTTTATCTAGACTCTAGTAGGAAACCAATCTAAGTTAATCTACACTTTGGTGGATCAATCTAAATTAATCCATACTTTGGTCCAGAAGCCTTGTCAGCCCATAAATGGATATTTACCCTCACAAATTTGGAACAGGGTTTTGCCCATGAGAGGGGCTTGATAAATCTTTGCTGAACATGTGTATGAACCCTAGGGAAATAGATAAACTTACAGTTCAGGATGTCAACAAAGGCACCACCTACAACCCTCTCCAGCCTCAGGGAAGAGAAGTTGAGGATTTTGTTTGAGCTGAAGGAAGACTTCATAGGAGAAATAACACTTGAATTGAGCCTTGAAATATGAGCAGAATGTTACTGTGGGGAGGGTGTGGCTTTCAACAGGAAGACCTGCCTAGAGCAAGAGATGGAGGTGGGAGGGAAGGGGCCAGTCCAATAAGAACAGCAGGTGAGATCTGCGAACAGTGAGGGCGAACTGCAGAAATTTAAGGAGGGACCAGATTCTGAAGGTGTTAAATAAGAGGATTTCAACTCTACCCTGTTTGCAACAAGAATCTGACAGTTCCCTGATTGGAAAGTTTGGCCCAGAGAGCCTGTTTCAGTCAGGGTCTGGGCAGAAAAACAAAGCCATGCCAGGTTGCTTCGCAGAGGGAATTTAATACAGGGATTAGTTATCAAAGTGTTAGAAGGGCTGAAAAACCAAGCAGGGATGATGAAGCAATCCACAGATTAGCAAGAGCAGGAAACTGCGACCATCCCTTTTAATAAAAAAGGAATGGAGGGAGGAAGGAGGAAGTGTGTCAAGCAGCGCAAGCACCTCTTCTCATGAAGCTACTGGGGGATGTGCTCTGCCAAAGCGAGGGAGCAACCAAGGAAGGAAAAGACATTAGAACCAGGAAACAGAAGATCCACATAGCAGAGAGGGAAAGGGAATCTTTAGAATGCTGGAGAAGACTGATCCCAGGCTGAGAGCCATGCACCAGAGAGCAACCGGACAAGAATGGAGGAGGTCAGAAGTCTCCAGAGAGATTCCAATGAGCAGATGAAACCGAGAGATTGCCTGATGTAGTTGGAAGTATTGGGAAGGTATTGATCCAGTTAAGGGTACTGGACTGAATTTATGATAAATACACAGAAAACTAAACAAACAAACAGACATACAAAAACCAAGACAATTATTAACTCCAGAAAACAAAACATTGTGCCTGAAAGGAATCATACAGCTCAGGTGTGACCAAAGTACATCTTCACAATAGTATACTGTGAACACTAGATACTAATCTAATCACAGTTATGACATAAGGATGGGAGATGGGAAGTGTGTTTCTGGTATAGATGGAGGGTAAAGGAGCTAAATCATCATCCTCCACAGGAAAAATCCAGTAAATAATAATGTTTAAAGTAGAAACGTGAGAAGTAGCTGTATAAGCATGTTACTTAGAGATAGGGAAATAGAAATTAAAAAAAAAAAAAACAGCTACAAAAGGAAAAAGTGGTTGTCTCTAGCACACGGAAAATGAGGTAGGGTTGGGGGAGGATTGGTTTTTTTTTGTAATAAGTTTTATTGAACTGATTCTTTAAACTATGGGCATATTTATCTTGATAAAAACTAAAACTAAAATTAAGAGGAAGGATGAGGCACCATATCTTAATTGAGGTTGCGATGCTGGCAAAATCACTGTCAGGGGCTTTGACATGCCCCCCACCCCCCACACACCCTGGCCTGTGTCTGCCACCACCACCCCTGGGGTCCCTGAACCACAGTCAGGGAAGGAATAGGTCATGGGTGGAAAGGGCCAGGTAAGCTGACTTTGAGCACAGATAGGACAGTCATAAAAGAACAGTGATGCATCCAATGATATATTAAAATTATAATGACAAAGTAGGCTTACCCTAGAGTTGCAAACAAATATTGCTTCGTATGAGAGGTTCTATTAATACACTACACCATACCAAGATGCCAAATAGGAAAAGCATCTTATAATTTTAATGCATACTTACAAGGTATTTCATAGAATTCAACAACCACTCATAATAAAAATGTAAAAGCTAGAATTAAAAAGAATTCTTGTTAATATCAGAGTATCCATATTTAAACTAAATTAGTAATAATTCCTCAAAATTCGGAACATACAAAGATGACTACTATTATCCTTGTTATTGAAATCATTAATAAAAATACAATTATTTAATATTGTCTTGAAAGTTCTTGTCAAAAAAAATAAGAGATAAAGACAGCCTAAGGGGAATAAATATTGAAAACAAAGAGACAAATATATCTTGTAGATGATGTGATTATATACCTGGAAAATTAAATCAGCCAAACTGATTCAAATGTAAAAATATCTAGTGATCCTGTTAAACTGTTAATCAGATGTCTGTCTCACACTCGCCTAACTCCAGTTAGCTTCCCACCTCCTTCAGATTAAATCCAGCGTCCTTGGCCCCAACTCATCCGATGACGGCCTTGTTTTCTCCTGTTCTCTATCTCATCTGCTCCACTCCGAACACATGGCTTTCCTTGTTTCTCAACAAGCCACCTGTGTCCCCGCTTCAGGGCCTTTGCACTTGCTGTTCCCTCTGACACCTCATTCAGATCTCTGCCCAAATGATACTCATAGACAGTGGCCCTCCCTGCCTCCCCCATCTCAAGTGTCACTTTGTAAGTGGCCTTTCCTGAGCACCAAATCTTTCCCTGGCCATTCTCTAGCCCCTGGCTCTGCTGTATTTTTTTCTTTATAAGATGTATTGCCACCTGACATATATGTTAGGTTTTTGCTTATTGTTCCTTCTTGCTAGAATTTTAATCTCCAAGAAGACGGGAATTTTGGATCCTCGGAGCCTAGAAGGATATCTGACCCACAAAAGGTACTAGGTAACTCTGCATTGGATAAATGAATAAAGGAAAGGCGTATAAGACACTCAAAAGATCCACAGAAGAATTACTTTCTCTTCTTCAGAAAAATAAAAAGTAATCACAGATTAAGAGATTGACAACCCCCGTACATAACAATACAAAGATGCTTTATAATGAAAATTAAAACTAAAAACACAAGGACAAGGTAGGGTAAATATTCGAATCAACAGGACAACTGTGATTCATCTATAAAGAGTCCATTTAAATTTATAAGAAAAACACCAAGACCATAATACATAAATGAACAGATAATTCATAGAAAATTATATACAATATAAACAAACACATGGAGAAATAATCTTCACTAGTAAACAAAGGAATGTAAATTAAAGCAAATTGGGATGCCATTTTATCTGTCAGAGTAGGGGAAAAAATGTTTTTGCTAACTGCTATTGAAGTTGAGATAAAACTAGGAGATTCATTCCAGAGTGATGACACTGTATTAAATAATATTTTTGCAAAGCAATTCAGCAATATAGAGAAAGAGCCATATACATGTCGGTATCCTTTACCAGTAATTTCTCTATTAGGAATTATTCCTATGGAAATTCAACAGCAGCAAAAAGCTATTTGCAAGAAGATGCTCACTGCAGTGTTATCTATAAAAGCCCCAAACTGAAAACACATAAATGGCCAACATTAAGGGGAATAGTTTAATAAATTACACTACCTCTGCACAATGGAATATTATGTGGCCATTAAAATGATAATTATGCAGAAACATGAAAAATGTTTATGATCCACTGGTCATTGAAAACAAGCAGAATACAAAATAGTAGGTATGCACCACAGACAACACTCCCAGCATGTATAACATTTAGAAGAGATAATATGTAAAAATAATGTAACAGTTGGATTGGGGTTAGTGGAATTTATAGGTGACATAACAGATATTATTTTTTAAATGTTCTCTTCGATTTTCGCACAGAATCTCCTGTAATTTCTAACAGGTTCGATTCGGAAAGGCTCTTTCTGTGCCTGGAGTAACACTGCATCAACTCTCAATTTGGACACGTCCTGGTAAAACGGTATCATCTTTACTTTTATTTACACTGCAATAGTAGGACTCTTCTAACACTCCCTCTGCTGTGGAGCCTAAAGGCAAGGCATAAATATGCCAAACAAACAAATAAACAGACATATAAGAGGGAACACTCAGGCTAGAGCTAAAATGACCCCGGAAATCACTCGCACCACCTATGGGTGGCCGGCCGGGCTAATGTGTTTTTGCCTTGGCCGGAAGCTTTGCTTATATCTCTGAAAGCTTCTAGGTAGAAGGGGGTCTCTGTTCTGCCCAAACCAGAATGTGAGGTCTAGAAACACATCTGGGACTTGAGTCAGCCACCCTCTAAAGCCAAGGACCAGTCCACATGCACATCCCCAGCCACGGGCACGGGGAACAAGTAGTTTCACTGACCCAGACCCTCCACACCCCTGATGATGAGCATGGCTTTCTGGCAGAGAACGGGGTGGGGGCCAGTCTGCCCAGAATGCCGCCCTCCATCTTGGGACCAGATTCTCCAGCCTTCCTTATGCTACCTTCCTGACCTTTCCACCACACCCCAGATGTGAAACCTTGAGCAATTTAAACTTTCTGTGCCTCACTTTCCTCCTCTGCAAAAATGGGGATAATAAAAGCCTCCACCTCTGTGGTCCCCACCCTCAGGCTGCAGAATGGTACTGGGCCTGCGGCCTGTTAGGAACTGGGCCACACAGCAGGAGGTGAGCAGTGGGAGAGCAAGCGAAGCTTCATCTGTATTTACAGCCGCTCCTCATCGCTCGCATCACTGCATAAGCTCCGCCTCCTGTCAGATCAGCATGGGCATTAGGTTGTCATAGAACCCTACCATCAACGGTGCATGCGAGGGATCTAGGTTGCAGCTCCTTATGAGAATCTAATGTCTGATGATCTGAGGTGGAGCTGAGGCAGTGATGCTAGTGCTGGGGAGCAGCTGCAAATATAGATTATCATTGCAGAGAGGTTTGACTGAACAATAAATGTAATGTGCTTGAATCATCCCCAAACCAGCCCCCCACCCCCTGAGGTCTGTGGAAGAATTGTCTTCCATGAAACCGGTCCCTAGTGCCAAAAAGGCTGGGGACTGCTGATCTACCTCAAAGCACTGTGTGAGAATTAGTGAGTTCATATCTGTCAACCACAGGGAACAGGGACTGCTGCATAACAAATGCTCAAACCATGTGAGGTGTCGCTGCTGTTGTCTGCTATGCTATGATCTCTCCTCTGCTCCACTGTGTTTTGTCCACATACCTAATAAGGAAACACAGTCCCAAACTCGGGATGGGGTAGAACCTTTTTGCATGATGTAATTCCCATCCTCCTTCTGGGAAGAAATTAGCATTGATAAAATGCTTAAGCAATTTTCTGATAAACTTAAATGAGATTAAGACCTCTTCTGGGAAGCCAGATACCCACCCACTCAGCTGACTGTCAGTCAGGATCTAATGATCTTGAAACAAGCCTTTTTTTACTGTATGCAGTCTAACAGTGATTACCTAATCATCCTGTTTTCCTATAAAATTCTTCTGTGGGAGACAATCTCTGAATTAACCCATTTAAGCTTCTTTTCTTGTGACCTGCTTGAACTAAAATTTTGACACATGTTTAAAAGTAAAATGTCTGAAAAAAATTAACAAACCTATTATAGCATATCAAATAGTCTATAGCATTTATTTGCATTCTTTTCTAATTTTTGTACTAGTAGAAATATCCTAGGAGGTAGGGACCACACTCCTATTCTTACTCATATTTTTATCCAGCCCTTAATACTGTAATGTGTGTGTGCGTGTGTGTGTGTGTGTGTGTGTATAAAAGGTAATCAATGTTTGTCAACAGAATAAATTAATGAAAGAAGAAATAAATTTTTAAAAACAATTGAAAAAAGCACTTACTATCAGCCAGAAGAACTAGGAGGCTGAATTATAAGGCACTACTGGCTTTGGATTCAACTGTGGAGTTAAAACTTGGTTTTAGCTGTGTGGCTTTGGAAAAGTTTATTCACTTTCCTGAGCTTCCATTTCCTCATAATATTATGGGGATAACAGTGCATTGTAAAGGTATTGTGAGTTGGAACAACTTGTACAGAGAGTGTGACAGAATGTCAAGTAGTAATATATTCTATTTTATAGAATGAGGTTTTGCCTGATTCTAGAATCTCAAATAAAAGCCAATTAAGATCTTTAAATTTGTTGTAATTTTGTCTTTTGACAGATAAAAATATACTGGATAGAATCCAGTTAATAGCAGATTAGATCTTGCTCCCTCTCCCCTAAAAAAGAATAGGGAATTTGAATGCATAGTAATAGAGGTTATCCAAAAAGAAACTCAAAGAGAAAAAAAAGGAATAAAAAAATGTATAGAGCATCAGTGCACTATAGGGATAACTTCAGGCAGCTTAATATATGTGTACTTGAAGTCTCTAGTGAAAAGGAGAGAGTTGGAGGATGGGGAAAAAGTATTAAAAAAAATAATAGCTAGGCTGGGTGTGGTGGCTCACACCCATACTCCTAGCACTGTGGGAGGCCAAGGCAGGAAGATCACTTGAGATCAGGAGTTTGAAAACAGCCTGAGCAAGAGCAAGACCCCGTCTCTACAAAAAATAGAAAAATTAGCCAGGTGTGGTGGCGAGCACTTGTCCTCAGGAGACTGAGGCAAGAGGATTGCTTAGCCCAGGAGTTTGAGGTTGCAATGAGCTATGATGACACCACTGCACTCTAGCTGGGTGGGGCGACAAAGCTAGACTCTGTCTCCAAAAAAAATAAATAAATAAAAGCCAGAAATTTACTAAATTTGATTTAAAATAAAAATAACTATAAACCCACAGTTCTAAGAAGCTCAATAAACCTGAAACACAAGAAATGTTAAGAAAGTATACAAAGACACATCATAATCAAATTGTTCAAAATCAATAATAAAGACAAAATCTTAAAAGCAGCCAGAGGGGAAAAAAGACACCTTACACGCAGAACAACAGATATAAGGATTACAGCAGATTTATCATAAAAAATAATGTGGGCAAAAAGACAGTGGAGGAATATCTTTAAAGTACTGAAAGAAAAAACTGTCAACCTAGAATTTTCTGTACAGTGAAAATGTCTTTCAAAAGCAAAGGTGAAATAAAGACTTTTTCATTCTTAAAAACCTGGGGAAAAAAATCATAACCAGCAGACCCATGCTACAAGAAATGTTAAAGAACATTCTTCAAGCAGAATGAAGATGATACCAGGTGGATATATGGACCTACATAAAGCAGTGACAGCATTGGAAATGGTACTTATATCTGTATTTTAAAAGACAACTGAGTATTTATACAAAATGATAACAATATCATATGGGGTTTATAGCATATGTAAAAGTAAAATGTGTGACAACATTAGCATAAAGGTCTGGAGGGGAGAAATGGAAATGTATTGTTGCAAAGTTTGTATACTGCACATGAAGTATAATGTCATTTGAAAGTAAACTGTGACATCAAAGATTTATATTATAAATCTGAAAGCAACCATCAAAATAGCAAAACAAAGAGTTGCAGGTAGTAAGTGAACAAAGGAGATAAAAGGGAACCATAAAAAATATTCAATTCAAAGGAAGGTAGGAAAAGGAAAAATGGAACAAAGAAAAGATGGGATGAATAGAAAACAAACAGATGATAGATTTAAACCTAAACATCAATAATCACATTAAACATAACTGGTATAATCACTATAATTAATACGCAGAGATTGTTAGATTAAATAAAGGAAGACCCAACTTAAACTGAAACCTACTTTAAATATAAAGAAATAAATAGATGAAAATAAAAGGATCAAAAAATATATACCATGCTAATACTAATCAAAAGAAAGTTAGAGTAGCTACATTAATGTTAGACAAAGTAGATTTCAGAGCAAAAATATACCAGGAACAAAAAGATGTAACTTCATAATGATAAAAGGATCTATTTAACAGGAGGAGGACATAACAATTGGAAACTATTATACACAAAACTTTTCTGTAATAACATAGCTTTGAAAAACCTGAAGCAAAAACTAAAGAAAGAAATAACTTTAATAGCCATCTAGCTATTAAGGTAATTAAATTTGTAGTTCAAAACCTTCCCATAAAGAAAATTCCAGACCTAGATGGCCTCATTGGTGAACTCTACCATTTAAAAAAGAAACTATACCAATTCTACACAAACTCTTCCAGAAAATAAAGAGAAGAGAATACATTCTATGAGGTAATATTACCCTGATATCAAATCAGACATTACAAGAAGAGAAAACTATAGAGTAATATCGCTCATGAACAAGATACAGAAATTAAAAAAGAAATTTCAGCAAATAGAATTCAGAAATATTTAAAAAGAATAAATATCATGACTCAGTGGTATTTATCTCAGGATTGCAAAGTTGGTTTAACATTTGAAAATCAATGTGAGTCTACCAATATTAACATACTAAAAAAGAAAACCATATGATCATCTGAATAGATGCAGAAAAAGCATATGATAAAATCTAACATCCATTTCTGATTAAGGAAAAAAAAACTATCAATAAATTTGGAATAGAATAGAACGTCCTCAACCTACTGAAGGGCATCTACAAACAACCCAACCTATACTTAACGTCATACTTAATGGTGAACAACTTAATGTTTCCCCCTAAAATCAGAAATAAGTCAAAGGTATCTACTCTCACTACTCCTATACAACATGTCCTGAATGTTCTAGTAAGTGCAATAAAAAAAGAATAGGGGGAAAAAACCCATACAGATTAGAGTAAAAGTAAAACTACCTTTATTCACAGACAACATGATTGTCTATGTAGAAAATACAATGTCTACAAAAAAACTACTAGAACTAATAAGAGAGTAGTACCAAGTTAATTGTATTTCTGTATATTAATACTAGCAACAATTGAAAATTGGAATTTAAAAAGAACAGTAACTACTTATAATAGCATCAAGATATGTTATATGAAATGCTTAGTGTTAAATATGACAATAGATGTGCAAAATCTGTTTTGACAACTACAAAACATTGCTTATAGAAATTAAAGATCTAAATAAATGGAGAGATACACCATGTTCATGAGTTGGAAGACTATTAACATGTCAATTCACCCCAAATTGATCCAAAAATTCAATGCAATTCCAATCAAATTCCCAGCAAGCTTTTTTGTTATTGTTGAAATTGACAAGCTAATTCTAAAGTTCATATGAAAATACAAAAGACCTAGAATACCCAAAACAACTTTGAAAAAGAACTAATTTGGATAACTGACACTACCTCATTTCAAGACTCACAGAGCTCCAGTAATCAAGATAGTTTGGTATTGGCACAAAGACAGATAAACTGATCAATGAAACAGAATAGAGTCTAAAAATAAACATAAAGCCACCCATATGTAAACAACTGACTTCTGACAAAAGTGTAAAAGGTAATTCAGTGGGAAAAGAACAGCCTTTTCAACAAATTGTGCTGGAACAATTAGATATTCATATGCAAAAAAATGAAAGTTGATATATACTTGTACCAGATATAAAAATTAACTAAAAATGGATAACTGTCTTGAATATAAAATCTAAAGCTATAAAATTTCTAGACAAAAACATAGGAGAAAAATCTTTGTGACCTCAAGTTAGGCAAAGATGTCTTAGATATGACACCAAAAGTATTATCCATTAAAGAAAACAATTGAAAAATCAGACTTTACCAAAATTTAAAATTTCTGGTTCTTGCAAGACACAGTTAAGAGAATGAAAAGACAAGTTGCAGATTGGAGAAATATTTGCAACTCACATATCCAATAAAGAATTTGTATCCAGAATAAATGACTCCCCAAACTCAATAATGAGAAATCAAACAACCTCTCTACAAATAAGCAAAAGATCTGAACATTTTACCAAAAAAGATATATGGATGGCAAGGAAGCACATGAAAAGATGCTCAACATCATTAGTTTAGCTGTAGGAAAATGCAAATTCAAACCACAATGAGATACCCCTACACAACAAATAGAATGGCTAAAATTGAGAAGACTGAGAATACCAAATGTCGAGGAGAATGCGAAATAGCCAGAACTCTCATAACATTGCTGGTGGAAGTGGAAAATGATACAACTACTTTGCAAAACAGTTAGGCAGCTTCTTAATAAGTTAAAGATACACCTACCACATAATCCAGTCATTCCCCTCCTACGTATGTGCCCAAGAGAAATGAAAGCGTAAGTCCATACAAAGACTCATGCATAAATGTTCACAGCAATTTAATTTGCAATAGCCATGAATTGCAAACAGCCCAAATGCCCATCAACAGGCAAACGGATAAACAACCATCATACATCCATACCATGCAACACTACTCAGCAATAGAAATAAACTATTGATACATACAACAACTTGGATTAATCTCAAAACAATCATGTTGAGTGAGAGAAACCACATAAAAAGAATACATACTGTGTGATTCTATTTACATAAAATTCTAGAAAATGCAAATAATTTCTAGTGGCAGAAAGCAGATCTGTCCCAGAGCATCCCCCGCCCCTGGGGACAGGAAGGAGTGGGAGCACAAGGAAACTTCTGGGGTGAAGGATATGTTCATTATTCTCATGTGGTGATAATGTCACAGGTACTCCTGGGTGTGCAATAGGTCGAGCCAGACTGCCACAGCCTCCACTAGGGAGCCAGCCGGAGTCTGCTTCCGGTCAGGGAGAGGTTTTATGCATCCCACCTACTCATATCTCCGTGGTGGAACAGCAGTAGATTTTCAAGGTGCTAAAACCACAGCACAAAACACCAGTGAAGGCCACACTAGCGGCAGAAGCTTATCTGAAAAGCCGTCTTGACTCACTCCTCCCAGAACGCCCACTTCCTCCCAGAAGACAGCGGTGAAGCCTGTTCTAGGCCTGCCGGTCTGGCCTCTCTGCCCACTCTGAGAGTCTTGCCTCTTCTCAGCTGAAAACTATTTTCCAGAAAAAACCCAAAATCATGATAAAAGGCAGCAGCATGGCCCCACACCGAGCTTTACTGGGCAAATGTGTATGAGCGAGGGCAAAGCGGAGGACAGCAAGAACACTGAATTAAAAGCCACTTAAATGAAGAGTTCAATAGCATCCACTTAACTAATAAATAGTATTCCTCCTTGCCATTGATTGACTCAGGATCGTAATGAAGAGTTCCAGGGGCAATAGCAGAATGTCTTAATTCATGGTATAAACGTCACCAACTCGTGGGTTCCTAAGATTGAATGTGTCGGAGAAGAGCGGAAGAGAGAGCCCACAGGAATTAATTCTTGGAACATCCCTGCGGGGTCAGCATCATTATACCTGCTTCTAGGTGGATTTAATATCTCGAGTGCTGAGCAGGGCGCCGTCTGCCCGGGGGGCTACGTGATTGCTATGAAGCAATGATGGGGCAGACAGACTAGAGAGGAGCTCACACTAGATCAGCGGTCTTATTTATTTCCAAGTTAAGAGACTGAACAAATGGAGTGTTGCTATTATCATGGTGATGATTATTGCCGTGGTGTATAATAAAGACCCGGCGCTGCCAGAACTGTGTGAGAAAAACTGCACTAAGTCACTGGCTTCAGAAAGAGCTGTTTTCTCATGGGACAATGCTTTGCAAAGTAACAGTTCATCTGAAGGAAGCCCCCAGTTCCCACCCTAGACCCCCCACCTGACTTCTGCCTGGAGTCCTCTCCTTTGGGCCACTCCCAGCATCACAGAGAAACTTCACATCATGGACCTAAGGCTCCCAAACTCTCCCCGAGCTCTCATTGTCCCTTTTCATTAGGAAGTGAGTGCCAGGTGCCCTCAGCTTGGGCTCCATGGGCTCGGCACCACTCCCTTAGCAGGATGTGGCCATCACGGAAAGGCACTGGGGGGATGTGGACACTCTGAACCTTCCAAGTCATCAAGATCTATTTCCAGCACCAAATGGGAGAGAGTGGTCTGTCCTTGGCCCTTCTTGGACAGAATGCTTTGGACTGGTGCCATCTGAGCATCTGTGGATGGAGGCAGAGCAGAAGATCTGGAAGGAAGGTGCAGAATGGACATGATGGTCTTCCCTATTCTCCAGGACATTCCAGTGTGTCTGCCCACAGGGCTGGGATTTGTGTCCCTGGAAAGTCACATGACCATGTGAAAGAACATAATCATGGATGAGAATCTGAAATATATATCCTTTCTCCCATTTTACAATGGCTCCCTCATTTTACAGTTGGGGAAACTGAGGCACAGGAGACTAAAACAACCAGCTCAAGGCTGCACAGCGAGAGGACGGCAGAGTTGGATGTGAACCCAGGCTTCCTGGCTCCTGGTCCATTCCGGCATGTTACGCTTCCAGTCTTGGGGGAGTTTAGTGAATTTGAAGGATGAGATACCTGCAAGGTGGCCCAGAATCAAGAGCCAGCTGTGTCATGACACTTACAGTGTCCTCATCCTGTGGTCAGGCCCTGTTATTATTGCCCTGTCCTCAGAGAGCTTACTGCCCACTGAGGGGATGAGGCCTCCCCACAAGAAACCCTGCAAGAGAAACACCAGGCAGTATATAAAATCAAGGCTCACACAGATGACGTGAAAATGCTCAGAAATGGAGCCATTAGAGTGGTCTCGTCTTAGCGTAAGTTCTATGGATCTACTTCGTAAATGAGTACCCCAAAATTACCACACACACAAAAATGTTACCCAGCCTTTCTTTTCTGTGGGATGTACCCAACAGATAGAGACCAACTAACATACAACCACTGACCCAGTATAAGTACATACAAGAAGATCACATGTCCCTCTCACTCCACGCTGCTATCTTTTGTTTCTAAGAATATGGGGCCGGACTGAGGGAATTTCAGGCTGCACCAGGACAAGCCTGCAGAGCATGCCCCAGACCACTCACAGCTCCTGACAGTGCCCCAGCAGCCAGTACCTCCCGACGCAGGACCTACAAGCCAGGAGCCTCCGCTGGGCGCCGCTGCGGAGCTGTCCACCTTGCGTCTATCACTGTCATCTCGTGCTCCCACCGCCAGACAGCCTTGTGTGCCCCACTCGTGGATATCCTCCACCTGGCCTGGCCCAGATGCTCACAGCAGGGACCACTCTTCCTCCTCAGCCTACAGTGGCCCCAGCTCCCGTGGGAATCATGTGCTCCAGCCTGATTCAACGCCTCGCTGTCCCAAGACACCATACACTGTCCCCAGTGCTTGGAAGATGTCTCCCCCGCCTAGCAAGCCCTTGTCATCTCTCCATCTGGCCAAATCTTACCCATTCCTTGGGACTGTCCTCCACACCCTAGACAGCAGTAGCTCACATGGCTCTCTCTGTTCTCTGAGTCCCCAGTGCCCCTGCAAGCAGCACCGTGTACATGGTGCCAGCACTGCAGCTCGTGTGGCAGTGAGAAGTTGGGGCACCAGCCCCGTGATCATCAGAAACCTGAGACAGCATCACGCCGCATTCATCTCTGCATCCCCTCTGCACCCACCTGCCGAGATGCCAGAGTTAAGGATTCGAGGAAATGGAACAGACTCAGAGGTGATCTAGTTGTTCCCTCCTTTTTTTAGATGAACGAATAGAGGACCCTCAAAAATGGACTTAACGCATGCAGCTGAGCTCTCTGGCACCCTTAAAATGAGCTGCTGCCCTCCCTCCTGCCCCCTCCTTCACAGCAGAGTCCTGAGTGGGTGAGCAGTGTGGCCATACAGGTGGGCTATCTGCACTCTAGACTTCGGGAACTGTGTCTATTCATGTCCGTGTGGTTCCTTAGTGACGATAAAGCTGCTAAAAAAGAAAAAAAAAAACCTCAGCCGAAAGGAGCCAAGAATATAAACAGACAATACACAGGAGGAAAAACAATAAACCAACATGTAGAATAGATTAGTAATCAAAGATATGCAAATTAAACCACTCAAGTCCCCCAAATGCAAAGGAAGGCAATAATGTACCATTTCATACCTATAAATTAGCACCCGGAAACGGAATTAATAAATCAAATGCTGGTAGGACTGTAGAGAAATGAGAACATTCATAAATGGTTAATGGCATTAAAACCTGGTACAATATTTGGGGAAAATATTTAGCAAAACACATCAAGACCCACACAGGTATCTGTGCCCTGTAACCCAGCGACCCCACTGCTGGGATTTCATCCTGAAGGAAGCAACAGAAATCTGCAGCCCTGCCATTGCTGAGTCAGCACTGCTTAAGGCCTATGATTGTTAATACCTCCAGTGTGTGGGTGACATCTCCACAGTCAATTAATGAGCCAATCTTTGCAAGATATAACATTACCCGGCCTGGCTAACATCAATTACAGTCAGAAGCTGAGCTGTAATTGTGGGGCAAATAAGACTGAGCCGCTCATTGTTTAAAATGACCACAGAATCAAGTCACCTTTATGAACACAACTGGGATAAATCAGAGAGAAACAAAGAAAGGAGCACTCGCCGCATGTCACTCCACACAGCTGGCTCTGGGTCACAGCACATCCTCACAGATGCAGCCAGGCTCGCCCCACAAGCTCGGGGAAGCCCAAGCCCCGCTCCTCAAGATGGAGGACCTTCTGGGGTCTTGTGAGGGGCTGGGTTCCAGCTGTCAGACACAATCCAGGTTTCACAGAGGTGGAAACAGCTTTTCCATGTGCAGGAAAGCAGCGCTTCGGAAACCTGGCTGCAGGGGTTGGGATTAGGGATGCTGGGGAGGGCTACCACCAAGTCACCATGGCAACAGCCTCCCTGGCATCACCCTCCCCTAACCCGGCCAGCCCCCACCAACTGGTCTGCTCACACGGGGACTGTGACTAACTACATCTTCATGTGGCAGATACTCCCTCACCGGCTTGTGCCTGGGAGTGAGCCAAAACAGCAGCCTATAATCCTTTACCTTCACGGGGAAATTTGCAAAGCTTTTTTTCCATCTGTTGTCTCAATCCTCCCCCGCCCCACCACCACCACGAGCAAGGTGGAAGGACAGAAGTCCTGATCGCAGATGAGAAAGCAGAAGACACAAAGGTTAAGCCACATGGAGAGCTCACGGGGGAGTGATCCCCATCACTCTTGGAGAGAGACAATGGGAGGAGATGAGGGGAGAGGAGGACCCGCCTTCTAGTCCCTGCGATGCCAGGAATGTCCCTGCCCAGACGGAAGAGCCCAGTTTTACCAAAAAGCCCCCACCCTTGATAGCTGATTACCCTGGCCTTCCTTCAGCAAGAATCCTGTTAAGTTGGTTTAGCAACAATCTCTCGACCCTTGATGTCTCCACTTAGTAATTTTCTAACTTTGCTCCTAAGCTATAAACCTGCACTTGTCCTTGTATTTGGAATTGAGATCAGTTCTATACCAAAGTCTATTTTCCCCAATTGCAATTGTTTCTGATTAAAATCTGTCTTCACCACTTTAGCTGGCATCTGACTCGGGTTCTCTTTGACCACAGTCAATACGTTCAGGAGCTGTGAAGCTAGAATACCCGAGTTGAAGTCTTGGTTCATCTCTGATTGTCACCTAAGCTGGGCAAGTTACTTCTCCTCTCTGGGCCACTGTGTGCTCACCCCTAGAGCAGTGGCTGCAATGGAACATACCCCACGTGAGCACTAAATGAGATCATCCGGGTAAAGCACTAGGTCTAGTGCTGGCCGTGGTGAGGGGACAATAAATGAGCCCAGCTTTCCTTATGATCACATTTAAAATAAAACTGCCAATGGAAAGAACATGGCATTACTTCTGCAGCCATCCTGTCACAGAGGCATCTCCTGAATCTAATCATGCCAACATCAGACCAACCCTGAGTGAGGGGCACTAACAAAATAACTGGCCTGGATTCATCAAAAACACCCAGGCCACGGGAGTCAGGGAAGGACAGAGAAACTGCTCTAGACCGTAGCAGATTAAAAAGACACGTCAACTTGATGCAACATGTGATTCTGCACTGGGTCCTTTTGCTAAAAGGGCATCATTAAGACACGTGGCACAACTTGGTGAGGGTCTGAGGATTATTGAGTAGTAGCATATCGATATGAATTTCCAGGTTTTGATGGCTGCAGTTTAGTTCTGTAGAAGGTCTTTTTTTGTAGGATATATACACTAAAATATTCTGTGATGACAAGACATCAGGTTGGCAATTTATGCTCAAATGGTTCAGAGAAATGGGTGGGGGAAGGCTCATTGTACTGTATTTATATCTTTTCTGTAAGTTTGTACTGTATTTATATCTTTTCTGTAAGTTTGAAATAGCTTCAAAATAAAAAATATACATTCAAAAATTATTTTAAAATGAAATAAAGCTGATGTTCAGAGAGGTTAAGTGGTCTGGCAGAGCTAGGACCCACCAACACCCCGGCTTCCTATCCTAGGGCCTGTGTCTTCCCATTGACTCCGTGGCAAGGTGAAAGGCAACCAGGAGGCGATTAATAAGTGCTATGGAAAGGGCGTCAGGTGCTAGCTCCCATTCTGCCTTTAACTACAGACAAGCCCCTTCCCCTCTCTGCACAGCAGTCTCTTCACCCGTAGGATGAGCAGGTGCAGAAGCCTGAGGTTCTTATCAAGGGCGATGCCACCCCCCAGATGTTGGAAATGCGGATGCCAAACAACCTGCAATGCCTCTGTGACCCCACCCAGCCAGGGCTTGCCCTGCATCCTAGCACTGTAGAGAAAGTGTATTTTGTTTTGCTCATAATTTTAGCAGGCACTACTCGCCACTTTAAAAGAAATTTCATCACAGCTGCAGTGCTGCTCCCAGTAACTGAGCTGCCCCCACAACCCCCAGCATCAGCACCGAATCGGTGGCCCTAGACACAGGGGCAAGCGTATAACTACCGCATTATGTCTCTTAGTCTACTCCTGCCTAAGCACTGACAGAGTGAAATACAATTTTATTACAAGTTACTTTCCTTTTATTTCTCTTTTATGTTATAGGTAGCTTCATAGAACACATTTTATTTTTAATTTTCTGTGTAGTAGGTTTACGTGTGTTCGTGAATCTCATTTCAGGCCAGTACAAGGAGTATTGCAAGCTATGTGTTATAAACAAGGGCACTGGGTTTACCATGGGACCTACTGTCCTGTCTAATGGGCTCCACCCCATTGTTGTAAAGGGCTACATAGTGCTACACGGCTCAGCCATTCCTCTACCGGTAGACATTTAGGTCGTTTGAGGTTGTTTTCCATTCTTCACTGCTGCAAATAAGCTGCAGTGAACCCCCTGGCACCTGCCTCACTGGCCCATGATTAGCTTCTCTAGTTGGCCAAAGGAGATCAAGACCCAAGGCCGTCTCCTCCTGGCCCAGCCTCCCCACTGCTCATCAGAAACTCCCCTCAGCACCACAGAAACTACAGGACAGTAACACTTTCCTTTTCTTGTCCAGGCCTTCTCACTGTCAACAACCGACCGATCCCTGGCAACAGTTCACCCAGCCTCACATAAGGCATGAGCTCACTGCTTGACAGTCAGGTCCCCTCGAAGGTTCTATTCAACTAAAGCCAGTCAGCTGGAACAGAGCACGGCCTGGCATGACACCTGCAGCTGGAGTTTCCACCAACTGAAATGCATTTCTCCTGGCAGCTAAGTCCTTTCGCAACTGGGTCCTCACTGTTGTCAATGTGGTAACCAAGGCCAGAGGGATGAAGGACAATCGGATTCTCCTTCACACTCTCACTTGTGTGGGCTTCTCTCCAAGGGCGCCTCTGAGCACATCATTGTGTGGTTTGCAGGTTGAAAGGTGCTATGGGCTGAATGTGTCCCCCCAAGTTCATAGGTTAAAATCCTAACTCCCAAGGGGATGGTGTTAAGAGTGGGTGGAGCTTTTGGGAGGTGAATAGGTCATGAGGGTGGAGCCCTCAGAAATGGGATTAATCCTCTCATAAAAGAGACCCCTAGAGAGTTCCCTCGCCCCTCACACCATGTGAGTACACAGCAAAAGACAGCTGTGTATAGACTAGGAAGCAGCCCCACCAAGTCAGCCAGCACCTTGATCTTGGACTTGCCAGCCTCCAGAACTATGAGAAATTAATTTCTTTTGCTTATAAGTCACCAATTTTATGGTACTCTGTGACAGCAGCCAAAATGGACTAAGACAAAAGGTCTTTTAGATTTCTAGCTTCTAAATGTCCTTGTCTCACAGATGTGAGATGCAAGCACTTCCCGCAGCCTATATTCAAGACACATCAGCCATTTCAGCAACTGGGCACAGCATTCAGCAAAGATATTTTCCATAAGCAGACGAGAGCAAGTTTGAGGTGAAATCTTTGGGGACAGCAAGCCATGTCCTTGTGTAAGCACTGAATTTCAAAGTCCAACAGGACACTTTTTACAACTTTATAAGCACTTCTCCAACTTCACATCATTCGTTTATTAATTTGTTCACTATATAGATATAGAAGACTGCAAAGGAAACTTTTGCATGGGACATTTGTTTGGCAAGACAGATTTTATTCAAGCTATTACAGTAGAGGAGAGAGACTTCAGTTTAGAACTGAGATCAACTCTGAATACTGCAAAGACAGCTGAGGATTTACAGCCAAGGAGCAGAGTGAGGGGGTCAGTGGATGGAAATAACTCAGAAGAACTTGATTAGACATCAAGGGCAGGGCATTCTTGCTAAACTGATTTAACAAGATTCTTGCTAAAGGCAAGCCCAGGACTTAGACATCAGGGGTAGGGAACGAGGACCTTGCTTAGATATCAAGGGTAATCAGATATCAAGGAGGAGGAATTCTCCATAAACTGTCTTAGCAGGACTTTTTGCTAAAACTGAGCTCAGCAGGCCAAGTCAAGGCCTGTCTAGAAGAGGACTCAGAGGAGTCTGATCAAAGCTTGTCAAGGAGAGAATCCTTGTCAAGACACACATATATAGATGTAGGTAGGTGTAGATATAGATTTAAATATAGATGTAGAGGTGGATATCTATATCTGTCTATTTGCACAGACATATGCATATTGTCCTACTCCATTGCGATGCTATGACAAAATACCTTAGACTGAGTAATTTATAAACAACAGAAATTTATTGCTCACAGTTCCAAGAGGCTGGGAAGTCTAAGATTAAGGCGCCAGCAGACTTGGTGTCTGGTGAGGGCTGCTCTCTGCTTCAAAGATAGTGCCTTCTTGCTGTGTCCTCACATGGCAGAACAACCTAGCTTAGGCCTTTGCTTTAAGGCAACTAATCCCAGTCATGAGGATGCCACTCTCATGACCTAATCACTGTCCAAAGTCCCCACCTCTCAATGCCATCACCTTGGGGGTTAGGTTTCAACATATGAATTTAGGGGGGGACAAAAACATTCAGACCATAGCGTATATGATCAGGCACCATATTGGAAGCAGGGGATGAAGAGCTGGATATAAAATGTCCCCCATTAGACAGAGTCCAACATCAGGATCTTCCCCTACCATGAGCTAATGCAGTGTGGAAAGACCAAAAGCACCGTGATCAAAGCCTGAACTCCACCACTCTAAAGAACATTCAACTCTCAAACTACAGGGACAGCTGAGATTATGGGGGCCCCCAGAACCACATCTAAAGACTTTCAGGAGACTCCTGGGGGCTGAGGGAAGGAAGCCCACAGCTTGAAGGTAGAGGTCACTTGATGGGTTGATAGTTCTGACAGTGTTTGATTCCTTGGGTGGTTTCCTCCTGCCCACTTTCCTGGAGGTCTCTAGTCTACACTCAAGGTTTGTTACCCTGGTCTCAAACTGGATTAAAATCACCTATTAAAAGACAAATTTTCAGAATGAATAAAAGGAAAGAAAATCCAGCTAAGTATTGTTAAAGACACCTAAAACAAAACAATATAAAGAGGTTGAAAATAAAGTGATGGAAAAAGACATTCCAGGCAAATAATAATGGCAATGTAACTGATATAACACTACCAGTGTCAGACAAGAGAGAGAGAGAAGGAATAAATATAAATCAATTAAAGGTTCACCTCAAGAAGTTAGTAAAGCAACAATAGATAAAACACAAAGAAAGTAGAAGCAGCCAGGTTTGGTGGTGCACACCTATAGTCCCAGCTACTCGGGAGGCTGAGGCAGGAGGATTTCTTAACCCCAGGAGTTTAAGGCCAGCCTGGGCAACATAACAAGACCGTGTCTCTAAAAAAAAAAAAAAAAAAAAAAAAAAAAAAAACCAGAAGATTTGAAATAATTAACATAAGACAATATATGAATCCAAGAGGAAACCAATTATCAAAACCTAAACCTCATTCTTTGGAAGACAAATCTTTAGCAAGATTGAACAAAAGGAAAAGTATAATAATATGGCACAAAAAATTAGTAATAAGATTTAAATGGGGATTTCTTGACAAAAATAGTAGATACTTACTAGCTCAAAAGAGGAATTATGAACCAAGTTAGGAAAAAAGCAAGCAATTTTATTCAAAATTATGTATAAATGGTCCTAACTGACTCAAGAAGAAGTGAAAAACCTACATACACTCATAACCCCAAGAGAGAATGAAGAGATAGAAATCTGTATCTCCCCACTCAAAGGCACCAGGCCAGGAAGGCTTTGGAGGCAAGTTTTGCCAAATCTTTATGGAATGGGTAATCTCCGTCCAAAGTAAACTGTCTCAGAGAATGGAATAAGAGGGAAAACTGCAACATGATTTTATGCAGCTAGTATAAGCTTACTAACTGCAAACAGAGAGCACATATTAATAAAAAGGATATTATTGACCAGTCTCACTGATGACAATAGCTCCAAAAATCCTTTTTAAGAAAGTCTCAGATCCCCCATCTGCGGTGAGTGAATGAGTGCTCTCTGGCCACTCTCCAGCCAGCGACCTGTGCACCACCCTCTCTTTCTTCTCAGGTCTAACCCATCTCTTCCTTTCCCTCAACCTCAGGTGGAACTACCACCAAAATGCAGATTTTCACAAAAACTTGTATAGGGGAGACCATCATCCTCAAGGCTGAACCTCAGATAAAACAGAAAACTTGAAGGCCAGGATCCAGGCCAGGGCAGAAATTCCTCCTGCTCGGCAGAGACTGGTCCGTGTTGGCAAGCAACCGGAAGAGGCACGGACTCTGTCCAGTCACAACATCAAAAGGCGTCCACACTTCAACTTGTGTTGAGACTTCGTGGTGGTGCTGAGACAAGGAGAAAGAAGTCTTACAGTACTCTGAAGAAGAAAAAAATCTAAGATAAAGGAGGTTACGCTGCTATTCTAAAACTCCATCAGGTACGTGAGAATGGCAAAGTTAGTCACCTTCCTGGGGAGTGCCCTTTGGATGAATGTGATGCTGGAGACAGCCAGCCACTTTGACAGGCATTATTGTGGCAAATAGTGTCTGACTTATTACTTCAACAAACCAGAAGACAAGTAATTATTTATGAGTTCATAAAAGATAAGAACTAACAACAAAAAGTCTCAAATCAAATTTAGCAGTGTATCAAAATTGCATCATGATCAACTACAGTTTATCCTAGAAATGTAAATGGTTTATCATCAGAAAATCTAGTAATGCAATATGTTACATTATCAGATTAAGAAGAACAAAATGTATGATCAGCTTAGGAAATGCTGAAGAAAAAGCATTTGACAAAATTCCATACCTATTCATAATAACTTAGCAAATTAGGAATAGAAAAGAACTTCTTTAATTTGATGAAGGTATTTACAAAAAGCTAATGGCAAATATCATACGTAATAGTGAAAATTTAGTTGTATTTTTTTAAACTCAGGACCCTAACAAGGATGCCACTATCACCTGCATTACTTATCACTGAATTCAAAGTCCTATCCAGTGCAATAAGACAAAAAAAAAAAAAAAGTGCAATCATCAGAAATAAACATAAACTCTCATTATTTGCAGATGATATCATTGTTCATGATGCACTTTGTGATAGTTAATTTTATATATCAAGTTGACTGGGCTAAGTGATGTCCAGATAGCTGGTAAAACATTATTTCTGGGTGTGTTGGTGAGGGTGCCTCCAGAAGAGATTAGCATTTGAATCAGTAGACTGAGTAAGGAAGATCACCCTCACCAATGTGGGAGGGCAACATCCAAGTTTTTGATGGCCCAAATAGAACAAAAGGGTGGAGGATGGATGAATTTGTTTTCTGCTTGAGCTGGGACATCCATCTGCTCCTGCTCTTGGACACTGGTGCTCCTGGTTCTTGTGCCCTTGGACCAGAACTAGGACTTACTTACACCATTGGGTCCCCTGGTTCTCAGGCCTTCAGGCTTGGACTGGGACTATGCCACTAGCTTTCCTGTGCCTCCAGCTTGCAGATGGCAGAATATGAGATTTTTCAGTCTCCATAATCATGTGAGCCAATCCCTAACAACAAATCTCTCTCTCTCTCTCTCTATGTGTATATATATATACACACACATACACATATATATACATATATACACATATATATATATATATCCGGTTTCTCCAGAGAACCTTGAATAATACACACCTAAAGCTAAAATAATAAAGGAATTCAGCAAGATGACTGGAAAGGCATAAAAAAAGATCTGACCACATGGAGAGATGTATATACCAGGCTCTTGGATGAGAAGACTCAATATTAAGACTCTAATCTCCCCAAACAAATCTGGAAACCAATGCAGTTTCAATCAAAATGCCATGCAGGTTACCACTTCACATCAACTAGAATGTAAAATAAATGGTGCAGCCACTTTGGCAAACGGTCTGGCAATTTCTCAAAAGATTAAACATAGAGTTTCCAAAAGACTCAGCAATTTCACTCCTAGGTATATACCCAAGAGGATAAGAACATCTGCCCACACAAAAACTTGCACACAGAGGTTCACAGCAGCATTATTGATAATAACCAAAAGTGGAAACAACCCAAATGTCCATCAACTGATGGCTGGAGAAGCAAAATATGGTATATCCACACAATGGAGTGTCACTCAGCCATAAAGAAGAAATGAGGTACTGAGTCACACCACAACATGGGTGAATCTTGGAAACACTGTGCTCAGTGAAATAGGCAGACACAAAAGGCTACATATTGTATGATACCATTTATATTAAATGTAGAAAACAGGCAAATCCATGGAAACAAAAGTAGACAGTGGTTTCCAGGGGCAGGGGAAAGAGGGGAATAAGAATTGACGGCTGGCCGGGCGTGGTGGCTCACGCCTGTAATCCTAGCACTCTGGGAGGCCGAGGCAGGTGGATCATTTGAGCTCAGGAGTTCAAGACCAGCCTGAGCAAGAGCAAGACCCCGTATCTACTATAAATAGAAAGATATTAGCCAAACAACTAAAAATAGAAAATATTAGCTTGGCATGGTGGTGCGTGCCTGTAGTCCTAGCTACCTGGGAGGCTGAGGCAGGAGGATTGCTTGAGCCCAGGAGTTTGAGGTTGCTGTGAGCTACGCTGATGCCATGGCACTCTAGCCCGGGCAACAGAGTAATACTCTGTCTCAAAAAAACAAACAAACAAACAACTCTGAAACATCATTTTATATTCAGATTAGTAAAAACTATACAATAGCTATCCCAAGTACTTATTACTGGAAAAGAGTAACAAGAGAGCAAAATAATGACTTAATTAAAAGAAAAGCCCAATCTCTAGCAATGAAAAATTAATTGATTGATTGATTGATTGATTAACAGATACCAAACCAGGCCCAGCTGAACTGGCAGAGCGTTTTCCTGAACAAATCTTGTGAAAATGTATACGAACGCTAATGACCAGTACCAGATTCTTTGCACACCTGTGGTCTGCTAGATGACAGCAGACAATCATCAGCATGGGTCCCCTCTGCAGAAGCCTGTGCTGTTGTGTTACTATGCAAAGATCAGGACGTGCCTCCGTCGGGGAGTTTCGGTTATCACAGAACCTCAGAGATCATTTGTTACATGGAGCTTCTTGTGGGCAGGGCACAGCCTAACTCAGTCTCTAAGCCCAATGCCCAGCCAATGCCTGACCCAGAGTTTGACAGAATGAATTGAGTCCAAATCCCTGGCTTACGAGATGAAAATGCTGCAGCCCGAAGAGTGACTTGCCCAAGACGACAGGGTTTACTTTTGACAGAACTGGGGTCACCGTCCTCAGGTCTCCTGACCCTCAATCCACACCACTTTATGTATTCAGAGTAAACACACACACACACACACTCTTCCGACTTTCTTTCTCTTGCACTTGATGTGTTTTTCTGGTGTTAAGTGATTGAAAACGACTGCTCAGCACCATCTTCCAGCAGGAGGATGAAAGGCGCAGGCACATGTAGTTCAGAAGTGCACCTTGGTGAGCCTCATCTTTCTTCCCCCAGCTCTTAATGACACCCCATTTAAAACCAATGAGAAACAGAAGCCCTTTAAATTCCAATCATCTGCTAAGCAGCATCGCAGAGAAAGCATTAAGCAACAGGCACCAACTAACTACAGACCTGCTTTTTCTCCCCGAAGGCAAATTTGATTTTGGAAATTTGCTTTTGGAAACATCTTCGGTATGGGATCCTGGAAACGGACTCAGGATATGAAGTGCTGAGGGGAGAAGGGGAGAGAGACCGATAGGATCTGGGGAACGGGACGAGGACCAGGCTGGTGACAAATACAGTGGCAACCATGACAGGCAAAAGATCACAGAGAAGATACAAAGGCCTCCGATTGCATAACCTGAGGTGGCTTCCAGAATCTCATAGGATAAAATTGCTTCCTGAACATCACCCCTCTTCGTTCCTATTCTCGTTTTGTTTTCCAGCCATGTAAATGGTCACGACAGGGCTGCAGGTGCGTCCCTAAGCTTAGGATATTTTCTGTCCCAAATAAAAGTACGAAATACATAGCTGTTTTACTTCCATTTTGAGAATTTAACATTCACATCTATTGTAAGGAGCACTAGCACAACGAACACGCTGTTTAACAAGGTGCGAGGTGCAGGTTCCACGGCTGCGAAATTAGGTACAACACTGGCTGGTGAGGACGCACCAGACTGTGGGAGGGGCCCCGGGGTCAGCCCCGCTTCACAGCCACGATGGTCGGAGGGTTCTTCAGCAGCAATCAGAACGCGTTCCCTCGAGTGCTACGTTTGCAGGCAGACAGGCTGGGTTTGTAAAGAACAACAGATTTCGGGAACTCATCATTTGTAACCACAAAAATAGCACAGGAGCCTTTTTTAAAAAAAAATCACCATCCTTTCTGCCAGGTGGCACTACCATCTGGAGGGACAAAGTGGAGTGGGACAGGGTAGAGGAGGACCGGCCCAGAGGTGGCAGAGCGGGGAGGAACACAAGCAGTGGAGGTGGTAGATTATTTCCAAGGCGGCCACCACGATCCCCTGTCAAGAGGCCGGCTGCTGTACTTCCCTTGCCCTTCATGTGGACGGGCCACGTGCTTTCTTCTGACCGAGGGAATGTGGCACGAGTGACCTTCTGCGCTTGAAGTGGCCTCACAGCTTCTACTTTCGCAGACGCAGGCTCCTGCCACAGGTAAAGAAATCAGGCTGTCCTGCTGCAGAGAAAGGCTACAGGAGAGAGAGGCCCTGGGGCACGAGGGCCACAAGAAGAGGACCGGGCTGGGTGGAGAAGGGCCACGGCTCCCAGCAAGAGCAGCTCCGAGGCCCTGGATGTGCGAGTGGCACCATCCTGGATGCTCCAGCCCCAGCTGAGTGACCCAGGCGGAAGAGAGAAAAGCATCTCCACAAAGTGCTGCCCGAAATCTTGGCGCATGTGACCGTGAGCAACCGGTTGCTTTAAGCCACTATATTTGGAGCCGGTTTGCTATGTGACAGTAGACAACTGCAACACCGCCTACCTGCTCTCTGCTGTCAACTAGCTCCTCACAGGCTGTCCCCTGAGGGACTGCAGTGGGTTTCGGTTTTGAAATCGTTTCCGAGTTCTTTTTGTATTTGTTGTTGCTGTTTGTTGTTTTAAATTCATCAACTAGAGGATCTTGTTGGAGACGGTGGAAATTGATTTGAGGCTGACAGAGCCCTTAAACATGCCTGGCAGGGGAACAGGTACGCCAGGCACACTGTCACACCTGGGTCTCACACACTGAGAGGCAAGGAGTCTGCGGTACCGGCCTGCCCCAGAGCCCGGAGGGCAACCTCGGAGCTGGGCCCCTGCCACCCCTGCTCCGCGGAACACAGACGTCTGGCTGCTCCCTGAGTAAGCTGCTCCTGCTCCACTGTCACAAAAGAATGCCCTGGAAGGAAATCCGGTACATCCAGTACTCACAGGCCTTCATCCCTCTCCAGTCTGAAGTGACAGGCGGCAGGTCCTCCTGCCTGGATGCTCCAGGCTCCCTGCACCCCACAATCATTTCACAGTCAACATGGCAAGGAAAGGAAAAGAGGCTACACTTCTTCCTCACAAAGCTTCGGGCAGGGCTGGTGTCCCCTCACATTGGGGGCAGGTTGATCCAGCGAGACGGGGCAGCCTTTATCACCATGAGTCACGTCCAAGCTCCACGGGGAATAACCACCCACACGAGTGAAGACAAAGGGCTGCGTGGGGACTGGCGTGGTGGCTCTGTCTTCTGATGACGGCATGGCCTGGCTTTTGCAGGGAAAGGGGCAGACAAGGAGCAACTCCCCCAAAATGACCTGTACTTGGCTGCTGCTAAAATGAAGTTCCCCCCAGTCCTGAGCCTCAGGCGGCTTCCCCACTGCAGCCTCACGGTTGGGGGCTGCACGAAGCCAGGCACTTGAGCACTGGGCCATCCAGGCTGCAGACCAGGCCGGCGTCCACAGAAGCAGGGGGGAGGGGAAGCTCTGGACCTGCCGTGCCCTGAGTTTGCCTCAACACCCTCACCTGCACGCAGAATGTAAGAGCCTTGAAGAAAGGGACGAGGGAAGCCATGAGGCAGTAGCTAGGAGCCACAATGAGCAGATATCTAGGAGTCGAAAGGGCTTGGCGGAGAGGGGAAATAGGTTTGATGCAAAAGAACATTCATCGTTCCACAAATGCTGCTGCAGCATCTCCTACATGCCAGGCGCTGTGCTAGGGACTGGAATAGGGTGGGAAACAGGACACTCGTGGTTCTTGCCCCAGGGAGCTCACCCCAATTAGGACACGGTGTGGCCAGTGCTGTGGTGCAGCAGCACAGATGAGCAGCACATACTGGAGGGTGCTGGAGCTGCTGTGTCAGAGAAGCAGGGTGGGCAGGAAAGGCCCCTTGGAGGCTGGAGAAAGTGACAGGATGCTGCAGTGCACACAGGGGTTCACAGGCTCCTGAGACTCCACCCATAACTGAGGGCACTCCTGACCCCACTCCCTGGCCTCCCAGGATCCTATGTCAGTGTCATTCCACTCAGCATTCATTGGATTCTGGCTATTTTTCCCATAGATTTTCCTAAAACGTTGCTTCCATGAAGGCCCTAACCTGCTCTAAAGCCTTTGATGACAACCCAGCCATCAAATAAACTCCCCATTGTTTTCGTCTGGCTTCTTCAGCCATGCACAATCTGCCCCAACCCCTCTGAACACACCTGGAACAAACAAAAGGTCCCCACAAAGGGACCCCCCCCAAATCCCTGCTCAGGGTCACCTGTACAACCGTATGACTAGCCCGCCAACTCTGACCACACTGACGTACATATTTGCGAATGTCTCCATTTCTATGTAGAAATCCTAAACACAAGGGTTTTGATATGCACATGGTTACACCCATGGGAGCCAGCAGTCCCCAAAAAGACATGATATGAGAAATCTAGGGAACGGCCCCAAGGCCCAACTAACACCCAACACTCAGCTGGTTAGAAATTTCCCAATTAGCTATTATTTCTTAATTTAAGCATCAGATTTATTAGGTAATATTTTTTAATTAAAAATACTTAGTGTTATGACCCAGCAGTTCTAGTTCTAGGTATATATAGCTAACAGAAATGCTTACAACCATTCACCAGAAGACAGGTACAAGAATGTTTATGGCAGCACTGGTTGTAATAGTCCCAACCTAGAAATTATCCAAATGCCCACCTATAGTAAGATGCATAAATTATGGTACAGTTGCACAACAAAATGCAACACGAATATGAGAATGCACAAACTATAACTGCACACAGCAATATGAATTAATTCTCAAACATAATGTTGAATGAAATAAGGCACTGAGGAGTAATACCATATGATTTATATAAAGTGTATATAACCTTCAAATACAGGCAAGGCTAAGCTATGACGTTAAAAGCCAGGACAGTGGTTGCCCTTGGGAACATGACAATGACTGCAATGGGGCATGAGGGTGGTTTCTGGGGTGCTGTGAACCTTCTCTGTTGTGATATAGATGCTGGGTTCATAAGTATATTCACTGTGTGAAGATTCATCGAGCCATACACCTATGATGTCTGCATTTTCTATGTATGTAATACTTCAATAAATAGTTTGCCTTAGAATGGGAAAAAGAGAAAAAAATGCCTGGTATTGATGAGGGTGCACAGAAATTAACACTTTCTTACACTGGGCAATGCAAATGAGTAAAGCTTTAAGGAAGAGAATCTGGAAATATTTATCAAAACCTTTAAAAACTTCATATCCTTTGACCTAGTAATCCCAGCTCTAGGAAATAATGAGGGTGCAGTTGTACTTGTCACAGAATTCTTTATAATAGGGAAAATTTGGAAATAGCCTCAATGTTGAACACATGTATACTAACTGTGCAGCCACTAAAATATGTTTTATAAAATATTTAATGAGACAATTATGGGAGATTTCAATTTCTTCTTTCTACTTTCTGTTTTGGTTTTTTTTTTTTGCAAATTCCCTACAAGGAACAAGCATCACTTTTAGCATGAGAAAAGTTATTAGAAATAAATAAATGCAAATATCTATGCATAAATAAATAACTTAATTCAGCATTCATTCAACAAGTAGGTACTAAAATCTTCCATTGCCAGGCACTGGGGATGGTATTGAACATGGCTTAGGGTCTACTCTCAGAACCGTGGTCTAGACAGACATGGAGTTGAGTGTGAATCAGCAATGAGCAAAGCAACCAATCTGAAGTCAAAACGCATGAATTTGAGTCTCAGCTCTACCAGTGATATTTTTCCAGCACCTTGGTAGGTGAGCTCCTCTCTCTATCCATCAGTTCCTTCACCTGTAGGATAAGTATAAGTGTTCTCCTGCCTACCTGACCCTGACGTAGTCAGCTGCAAAGGAGACTCCACTGAGCATGTGCAAGAGCAAAAGGGGCATCCAACATGCTCTTCAGTTCTGCTAAGAAACATCATGCCCCAGCCTCCTCCTGCCTCATGGTTATCTCACTCTCCCCTGAGCCTTGCTCTTGCCGTTGGCATCAGCATCAAAGGCAGAGTGACTAAACGGGTAAAGGCAGAGGGAAGTTGTCATTGAATTCTGGTTGCACTGCAGGATGGTAGAGAAGGTGGCCTGCATGCTGTTGGTTCTGTGGCTCTCACTGACACTTCCTTAGGCTCTTGTTCATGGTTAGTGTCTATAGATGTGCGCCTGAAAAGAAGGTGCAGTTTCCATTTGCAGGGTGCAGGGTTATAGATAGATGCTCTGGCTCATGCTTGTGACTTGTCTTGTTTGAACCTTTTACAGCCTTACTAGTTTGTCTTTCCTTGATCTGTCTGTTTATAAAAGGTGTGTTTAAAATCTCCTACAGTAATTATGGATTTATCTTTTGCTCCTTTTAAGTCTTTCAATTTCTGCTCCCCTTATTTTGAGGCTATGTTATTAGGCACATCAAGATTCATAATTACTGTATGTCCTGGTGGAGTGTCACTTTTATCATTAAGCGATGATCATCTTTATTTATGCTTTTCTCCTCATATTTTACATTGTTAATAACACTGCAACAGCAGCCTATTTTTGTATCTGTAAGATATATTCTCTTCTAATCCTTGTCTTTTATCTTTTTGTGTCATTAAATTGTATGTGTATCTCTTACAAATAACATATACCTGGATTTTGTCCCTGAAAACATTTTTTTTTTTTCAATACAAGAGTGTCTGTCTTTAATGGGGAGTTTTATCTGTTTGGGGTATGACATCAGCTTGGGGTTCCATTTTCTCATAGGCAAATTTTTCATTTTTGTTTTTGTTTGTTTTTCACTCCTGGTCCCTAGAAGATGGTACTACTTTGTGAATTCCCTGGGCTGATGAATGGAGCATTTAGGGTTCTCATTTTATAGAAGAAACCGCTCTCCATGGCTCCTGGGATTATGATACTGATTTCGCAAACACAGGGATCTATATGTGAGCTCCCTCCCCTTGAGGGATTTAGAACCTCAGTCTATATTTATTTTATAACTCTAAATCAGGCCCCCATACTTATAAGGCTTTTGGCTTCACCTCTTAGGCTCAGACTTTTATTCCCTCTCCTTTTCAAGCATCTAATAGTGTCTCTTCCCTGGTTTGAAGTCCAGCCTCAAAATATCATTGTGTCTGGTCGTGGTTGTTATCATGGCCATCTTGGCCAGGGTAGGTGTAGGGGTGTGTGTGTGTGTGTGTGTGTGTGTGTGTGTGTGTGTGTGTGTCTGTGTGTGTGTGTGTGTGTGTGTGTGTCTGTGTGTGTGTGTGTGTGTGTGTCTGTGAGTCTGTGTGTGTGTGTGTGTGTGTCTGTGTGTGTGTGTGTGTGTCTGTGTGTGTGTGTGTGTGTGTGTCTTGTGTGTGTCTGTGTGTGTGTGTGTGTCTGTGTGTGTGTGTGTCTGTGTGTGTGTGTGTGTCTGTGTGTGTGTGTCTGTGTCTGTGTGTGTGTGTGTGTCTCTGTGTGTGTGTGTGTGTGTGTGTCTGTGTGTGTGTGTCTGTGTGTGTGTGTGTGTGTGTGTCTGTGTGTGTGTGTGTGTCTGTGAGTCTGTGTGTGTGTGTGTGTGTGTGTCTGTGTGTGTGTGTGTGTGTGTCTGTGTGTGTGTCTGTGTGTGTGTGTGTGTGTGTGTGTGTCTGTGTGTGTGTGTCTGTGTGTGTGTGTGTGTGTGTCTGTGTCTGTGTGTGTGTGTGTCTGTGTGTGTGTGTGTGTGTCTGTGTGTGTGTGTGTGTGTCTGTGTGTGTGTCTGTGTGTGTGTGTGTCTGTGTGTGTGTGTGTGTGTGTGTGTCTGTGTGTGTGTGTGTGTGTGTGTCTGTGTCTGTGTGTGTGTGTGTGTGTGTGTCTGTGTCTGTGTGTGTGTGTGTGTGTGTCTGTGTCTGTGTCTGTGTGTGTGTGTGTGTGTGTGTGTCTGTGTGTGTGTGTGTCTGTGTGTGTGTGTGTGTGTGTGTGTGTGTGTTGGAGGGTTGCATATTACATTTTTATCAGCTGGATCCACCATGATAACCAGAAAAGGTGCAATAAAGATAGTAGAAAATATTTTTCAAAGTGCAGAAATATCTATACAATCCTAGAATTGTATACTCCCAAAAATTATCTTTTAAGAATAAGGGTAAAATGAAGACATTATCAGATAAACTGAAAGTGAGAGAGATCACCACTCAGAAACACGCCAATGAGGGTATTTCTAAAAGATGGACAGATCACTGCTTAATAACAAAGTATTCAACTCACCAGGAAAATATAATTATTGTATAATAATTAAAAATATGTGGGCCGGGCGCGGTGGCTCATGCCTGTAATCCCAGCACTCTGGGAGGCCGAGGCAGGTGGATCGTTTGAGCTCAGGAGTTCAAGACCACCCTGAGCAAGAGCAAGACCCCGTCTCTACTAAACATAGAAAGAAATTATACGGACAGCTAAAAATATATTATATATAGAAAAATTAGCTGGGCATGGTGGCGCATGCCTGTAGTCCCAGCTACTCAGGAGGCTGAGGCAGGAGGATTGCTTAAGCCCAGGAGTCTGAGGTTGCTGTGAGCAAGGCCGATGCCATGGCACTCTAGCCCGGGCAACAGAGTAAGACTCTGTTTAAAAAAAATATATATATAAATATATATGAAGAAAAAGTTGATAAAAGTACAAGGAGCCAACACAGTATTAGAGTAGAAAATTTAGAAACGCTTATCAAACAGATACAATAAGCAAGAACATGTAAGTTTTGAACTTTTGACTTTGAATAATTAGTGAGTTTGATTTAATGTAAAGCCTCATACCCCAAATTAGAGAACACATATTCTTAGGTTTACAAAGAACAATTTTTAAAACTGACCAGAAGATATAGAGCAGTTTCAAATAATTCAAAAGAGTAACATAGTCCATGTTCTGATCTTCATGATATTAAATTAGATTTGACTTTAAGTATTTTGACAAAAAAATAAATTAAATTAGAAATTATTAACAAATAACTAAAAACAAATGGAGACAAAAATTATATTTGTAAATTTTAAAACACTGATCAGAGGCAAAAATCATCCTAGAAATTTAAAAATACTACTGAATGATAATATAAATGCTTTCTATCAAACTTGTGGGATACAGATAAAGTGGTATGTAGAAAGAAACTTATAGCCTTGAATCCTTATTAAAAAGAAGGTTAATTAATAACAAACTGTTGGGAAAAATTCAAAAGAATAAAACCAAAGAATATAGAGGAAAAAATACAAAAATAAGAAAACAAGAGGTCCAAATGGTTTTACAGGAAAGTTCTACCAAACATGTGATGAGTAAACCATTTCATCTTATATATAATCTTCTTAGAGCCTATGAAGAGAAAGACTACTTTATAACCCATTTTGTAAGGTGAATAAAAACTTCATACCAGGGAAGTCTCAAAAAGGAAAATTACAGACCAATCTCACTCATGAATAAAGATGCAAAAAAACCAAAAAGCTGAAAAATAATTGATAAACCAAATGCAGAAATATAGTTTTAAAATATATATCATTACCAAGTTGAATTTTTCCAAGGAGTTGGAAAAACTGGCTTAACATTAGAAAATCTGCTAGTGTAATTTACTAGCATAATGGACTAAAGGAAACTAATCATATAGTCATCTCAGAAGTAGTGGGGAGCATAGGATAAAATTTAAACAGTTATTCCTGATTAAACTCCTGGCAAACTAGAACTGAATGGAACTTCCCTAACCCAATAAGCTCATCTAATGTACAGCTACTACGATACTTAATGGTGATGTACTGGTAGCATTCTCTTTAATATCAGAAACAACACAAGGCTGTCCACCATCTCTGCTACTCAACTCTGTACTGGATGTCCTTAGCCAGTACATTAAGGCAAGAAAAAAAATAAATAAATGGTATAAGAACTGGAAAGGAAGAAATGAAACTGACATTATTTGAACATGATATAATCTTCTACATGGGTCTAAAAGGATTTATAGCAATGTGTTAGAATTAAAAAGAATAAGGATACTGGTTATAAGATGCAATGGGCTGAATGTTTATTTCCCCACCCCCCCAATGCATCTGTTGAAATTCTAACCCCCAAGGTAATGGTGTTAGGAGGTGGGGTCTTTGGGAGGTGATTAGGTCACAGGGACAGAGCCCAGAGAGCTTAGTGTCTTCTTCCACCATGTGAGGACATAGCTAGAAGGAGCTGTCTATGAGCTAGAAAGCCCTTACCAGACACTGAATATGCCAGTGCCTTGATCTTGGATTTCCCAGCCTCTAGAACTATAAGAAATAAATTTCTGTTGTTTATAAGCTACCTGGTTTATGGTATTTTGTTACAGTGGCCTGAACAGACTAAGACAAAGATCAATATACAAATCAATTATATTACTATATACCTGCAAAAACCCCTAATATTTTAAAAATAGACATATTTAGAATTAGAAGAATAAACATTTATTGCAATTACAAAATGGAAATGGTTGACTGAACTTCAATGATCATTGAGGAAAATGCAAGCTTATACACAACACACCACCACTTCCCATTGCCAAATAGTACCAGGCATTGATTGGACAAGTGGGAATGCTCACATACTCCTCCTTCCAGGAGTGAAAATGGGTTTTAAAAATCTCTGGAGAGAAACTGGGAAATATAAAATATTAATAATAAAGATGTGTTTCTAAGACCTAGCAAATTCTCTTCTGGGTATGTTCTTCACTTCTAATCTCTCATACCTGTGCTCCAGGAGATGAGTTCAAGCATATTAATCTCAGAGTTGTAACAAGAAAAGAATCAGACACAACCCAAATGCTCATCAGCAAGAGAATGATTGGATGATCTGTGGAATACTATGCAGTAGTGAAAAAGAAGGAGGCAGATGTATATGTACTGACATGGAAAGGCATTCATTTAAGCAAAGAAAACCAAACACCTATGGAAAATAAATACAGTATGATTTTTTTAAACTTCACAAAACACAATTATGTATTTACATATGCATTCATTCAATAAACACTTATTGAGTACCTAGTATGTGCCAGGCATGCTTAAGTGCTGGGAATACAACGGTGATCAAAGGATACAAAAAATTCCTACCCACATGGAGCTTACAACCTAGGGTACACACATCCACACATAGATATGGGCCTTTGGGCTTTATAGGGACCTATGTACAGATCTGGGCAGAGAAAAGTCCTAGACAGGTGCACACTAGCCATAATAGTACTTACCACTGAAGACACATACAATATGGAGCTTCATACAATGAAATACTATACAGCAGTTACAATGAATGAACTTGATGTCTATGCAGCAATATGGATGGGTACTTTATGTGCTTTGGTCACCTCATCTTGCTGTTTCCACACTTATTAAAACAGGGATTGTGATAGCTACACTAGTACCTTCCTTATAGTTATTGAGTGCTTTCAAAGAGATCACTTATTTAGAGCATTTACACCTATTGTATGCTGAATAAATGATAGCTAGTAGTATTTTTATAAAGTGGAAGAAGGAGGCCAGGTGCGGTGGCTCACACCCGTAATCCTAGCACTCTGGGAGGCAGAGACGGGCAGATCATTTGAGCTCAGGAGTTCAAGACCAGCCTGAGCAAGAGCAAGACTCCATCTCTACTAAAAAAAAAAAATGGAAATAAATTAGCTGGACAACTTAAAATATATAGAAAAAATTAGCTGAGCATGGTGGCACATGCCGGTAGTCCCAGCTACTTGGGAGGCTGAGGCAGGAGGATTGCTTGAGCCCAGGAGTTTGAGGTTGCTGTGAGCTAGGCTGACCACGGCACTCTAGCCTGGGCAACAGAGTGAGACTCTGTCTCTAAATAAATAAATAAAGTGGAAGAAGGAGACCTAAACCACCCACAGGACCACGGATGGCTCCTGTCACTCCAGGCCATGCCTGTGGGTTCTGGCTGGGGCTGTTGGCTCCAAGGTCCACAGGCCACAGAGTCCAGGCCCTCTGGAAATCAGTCCAACCTTGTTCCCTATAAAGGTCCCAGCCATACTAGGAGGGCCACCTCTTGGGGCTGCCCAAGCTCCTGCAGGGGAGAGAGTGGGCGATGGCTTCTGCAGGGGGAAGGGTTTACAACCTCCAAGCCAGGTGGCTGCAGTGCCAGCGGGGGATGTGTCCTGCTCTCAGCTTCACTTGCTGCAGGGCAGACCCTGATTGTCCTGGGGACCCAAGCAGAACTGCTCCCCTGTGGTGTTTTCGAGGGTCATTAGGAGCGAGGGGGACTGGGGACAGCCTGTGGTTCCTCCCCTGGGCAAGCAAGGGGTCTACTGTTGGACCATTAGTCAGCTCTGTGCCCGAGGCCCTGTCCCCTGCACACTCATCCCTGCCAAGGGAAGGCAAGGCTTCACCACCACACCTCGGCCCCTCCCCCATGCACAGGGGCTGCAATGGAACAGCCTGGACACAACCACCCAGGCCCTGCTGGGTCCTGAAACCCCTCCCTGCCACCTCCCTCCTCTGAGGGTGCCCTCGTCCTCCACATATGGAGAGACAGTGGCTGAAGGTCGAATTCTTCGCCCCCAGGATATACTCATATACTTACATAAGTATTTATCAGTTGCTAGGATTTGTGTAAAGAACATTCTCCCGGCCCTCTAAAATGAGAGGCTCTTCAAGTAACATTTACCAGTTTGGAAAGTCAAGAGTTGGCTGTTTGGACCATCTCCCTAGCCCCAACTCTACCACAGTCACCACAGAACTTTCTGCTTTGGGGACAAAATATAAAGGAGCCCTGGGTTCGATGTGCTATCATCTTCAGCAAGAACTCACCCTCACTATGTGCAGAGGATTTAAACTCAAAAGTGGGGGGGGGGGATGAAATGTCTGGGGTAGAAAAGGAATGACAGATCTTCTACCCAGCTGGCCTGGATTCAATGAACCAGTAAAGAAAACTGCTCCAACAAAGACGTTTCCTCCCTGGGGGATTAAAATCCATGGGAACCTTGAGGTGGTAAGGTGGCGACAGCCCAAAGGGAAACACTGAAGGAAAAACCTACGATGAACCCCACACTCCTGAAATCGACATGGAACCCAAGGCCTCCTCATCCACTGGGACAGGCAGTGTCTGGACCTGCTTGTTATGAAAACCATGTTAATATTTATGTGGCACTGCAAATTTGGAAAGTGCTTTAAAATCATTTATATTCATAGACCTGTAACTGATCAAAACATTGCACCGTCCCATAACCACAGCCATTATGGTCACTGCAGTCACTTTCCAGTGCTCTTGACCACCAAGTGCTGTCACTGCGGCAGAGGTGGCAGGGGTGAGGGGTCGGGGGGACAAGCATGCCAGTTGAGGGATTGGCCAAAAAGGAAGGAGAGGGGTGAGCGAGAGCAGAGACACTGTCTGTGCCCCATCCTCTGCTGCAGGTACCAAACCTGGGCAGGGACCCGGGGTGGAGAAGGGGGCAGAAACTGAAAACTGGATGAGAGACTGAGGTTGGGGCTTTAAAATGGGCTGGACTTACAATGCCTAAAAACAAAGCCACTGATTGATATGTGAGTGTGACCAGAAAAGCTAGGGCATCTGTCTCAGATTTGATTCAGGGGCCAGAAGAGCGAGCCCATGGAGTGATATGGACAATAGCAAAGTGAGAAGAAGAAAGCACTTTCATATCTCACCCACCGAGCCTGGATCCTGGCATAAAGCATGGAAAGCCATGACTGTGACCACTGCTACTGTTTCCTGGGCCCTCACTTCTCAGGCAGGCCACGGTGCTGACCCCCACCCACCCCTGACCGTGGTCAGCTTTGCTTATCTGTAACCTCCTTCGATGACTGGCTCCTCGAGACAGGCCCTGTGTCTTGCTCAGTGTTGCAGCTTCTACATTAGCACAATGTCTGGCCCACTGCAGATCCTCAATAAATACTTGATAAATGAATGCTCCAAACCACTGTCTCAGTCCATTTGGGCTGCTGTAACAAAAATGCCATAGACTGGGGTGGCTTAAAAAATAGGAATTTAGTGCTCACAGTTCTGAAGGCTGAGAAGCTGGCCTTCCTTGGTGTGAGCACACAGAGATATCGCGAGTCTCTTCTACTTTTTCCAAAAACACTAAGCCCATCATGAGGGCTCTACCCTCAAGACCTCATCTAACCCTAATCACCTCTCAAAGTCCCCAACTCCAAATGCCATCACATCAGGGGTTAGGGTTTCAACATATGAGTGTTGAGGGGACACAAACATTCAGGCCACAGCAACCATAAATCATCATTTGGTATTTATTATTATTTCTGTCATCTTCCACTCCATCTCCTTCCCTTTTTCATGCTGTTTCAATTGGGTGGAGATGCTAATAAACTCCAGAATTGCCCCCAAATAGGCAGGAGGGTCATTAGGAGAAAAAACAGTCCAAAGATTAAAAAGACCAAGGATGGATCATTTGCAGAACAGGAGCAAATACGATGGTAAGAGAACCCTCTCCCCTTCTCCCTCCGAGGCACAGGCATTAGGCCTCAGTCTCAGTCCTTGCCACACTTTTCAACCTTTTTCTTAAACTTCACCAAGAACAGTAAAATGAACGTGCTGGAGATCGGGCCTGCAGCGGTGGTGTTTCCTTGGTGAGGTGCTGGGGCCCAGGGCTGGGCCTGCTGCGGCCACCACGGGTGTCATTAGCGAGGACGCGGTGTTTACCTCCCTGAAGAAGGGCTAGCAGGCTGCTGAGGTGGTTCAGAATGCGCCTTCCCCTGGGAGCCCAGGAGAGAACATTGGCAGAAGCCTGGAGAAGGGACTAGGCAATCAGCAGGTGCGTGTGCACATGCCAGCCTGGAATTCGGAATTAATCACCTGCACAAGGCACAATGGGCAGATGGGAGGGAGTTGCAGGGAAGGAGTCGAACCACCAGCCGAGGCAGCTGCTAAATTTAGCCTAGTCCCCAAAGCAGGGCTTAATTAAATTAATCCTGCACACCCCACCCCCACCCCCAGGCCCCGTTCCCAGGTGGGTTTTCTGTTTCTGGGTTGGCTCCCGTTATAACATGGGCCTCGCACGTTGATCCCCTTGACAGCTGCCCCAGGCCAGCTCCTCTGGTGCTGGTGCTGGGAAGGAAGCACAATTCCCAGCTGTCCTTGCCGCTCCTGCAGCGCTGGGTGCAGCCCAGAGCAAGGCCACGTGTGAGCGTTTGCCAGGCTCTCTCCGCTGGGATGGACCCGGCTCTGGGCCACCCTCCACGTCCACACGAGGCAGGCTCTCCACATCAGCACATGCGTGCTGCCGGCCTGCCCTGACCCCTGCTTCTGCACAGCCAAGGCTGGCCCTCCCTGGTCACTGTCCGTCCCCATGCAGATGACTTCACCCCCCTCCAGCACTTGCAAGGCACTTATTCCACCCAATCTCACCGCAGCCCCACGGGCGTGGCAGGGAAGACTACCATGGCTCCTCGGTGAGCCGAGTGAGTTATTACTTCCTGAAATGTCAACCTGGATCCCTTCCCTTGGGAATCTGTAACTTCCCTGCATCCACTGTCGCTTCCTCCTTTTCATTTACACAACTGCAGGAACTGAACAGGAATTGGGAGCCCAGAGCCCCACTGCGAGCCTGCCCCCTGCGAGCCTGCTGCAGGACACCAGACAGAACACTGGCCCACTCTGGGCATCCTGCTCCTCGCTGCAAAACAGGAGATGAGAGGCACACACCAGGGCTGGGCATAAAAGTCAGTGCCATATAGACAGCACTCTAAATGTCACTTACCTGTCTCTTTCTTCTCCACGGGGGAGAAGCCCAGGCCTCAAACTCCATGTACATCAGCTTCACCTGCAGGTGCTGTCTTGTTAAACACAGAGCACCAGGCCCCGCCCCAGAGTCTGCTTCAGTAGGGCCAGGGCGGCCTGGGAATGTGCATTCTAACAAGTTCCCAGGTGATGCTGCTGAGGCTGGTCGGGGGGCCACACGTCAGAACCATGGCTCCAGGTGATCTCTAACCCCACTCCCTGGGGCTCACACGAGACGATTTTCCTGACTTGCTGAGCACTAGTTTGTGGGGGCAGAGTTCATGGTCCCGGTGGCCTCTCAGTGCTCCTTCTGGAAGGTTTCCTCCGTGAACATCAGGAAGGTGAGATCCAATAGTGCTGGGGGCTGGAAGCCGCTCCCTTCCCTGGCAGCGCAGAGCTCCTGGCCTTCCGGGACCCGAACTTCCGACTTCCAGATCAGGCTGGATTCTTCTCAGCTGAGGCGGTCAGGCAGTTTACCCACCTCCACCTCCACCTCTGCCACACTCGAGCATCTCAGCAGCCAAATTCAATCCAACAAACCTTTCTGGAGCTCCTTCTGTGGGCCTGACTCAGTTTGGGGCCAAAATGTTTTCAGGGGCCTAAAGCAGCCCCAAGGAGCCAGAACTCTAGACGGCCGGCCTGAGAAAGCACGCAGGAAAAAGCCCCTCCGTCCCCCCATCTGAACTGGCTTCTCTTCTCTCCCTGCGTCCGGCAGCAGGAGGAGGAAGGTCACAGGTGGAGCAGGAAGGTGGGGTGAGGAAGGGAGCTCATTCCAAAGATCAGTTTTCCAGGTATTTGAAAAATCCTAGGAAAGGAGCTTTGCATTGGGCCAATTAGAGACTCAGCCTGGGATCACGTGTCCAGTCGTCTCCACGGCATAAATCCTTCCCCTCCACTGGTTCCCAACAATTGGTGCCCAGAGGGAAGCCCCCTCCAGGCCAGGGAGTCCCCTCCTGGGGCTCCACTTCCTCCCCAAGAGAAACTGTCACCTGGGCCTTACCAACCACCTGCCACTCCCATGCGTTGTGGTCCCAGCACTTGCCCCCGGTGGCTGGCAGGTGGCAGGAGGGCCCAGGCAGGCAGGCCCAGAGCTGCTCCCTGGACAGGATGGGGAAGGGGCATCCCGTGGAGCCCTGTGCCAGGCGGGCGGGTGGGCAGCCTCCTCCTCTAGGCTGCCTCTCGGTGCCCTCAGAAAGCTGCTCCCAGTAAGGGCTCCCCACTCAGGGAGCCGGGAGGGTCTTTGCTAATCTTCCCACCGAGTGCCCGGCTGACTCCCGGCATTGCAGGAGGCTCCTCTCTCTTTGTCCCCTTTTCCACTTTCCTTTATGGTTTGTCCTTGAGTTCTCCTCTCCCCTCTCTATTTGTCGTTTCTGAAGTTTTGGAAAATAATTACGTTATTTTTAAAAATTAGGTAATACAGGCAGTTGGTAAAACATCCCCAAAGCCTGAAAGTCCATGTAAGTGAAAAGAAGTTTCCCTCCTGCAACGTGTGCCAGAGTCTCAGGTGGCCGCTGCCCCCGTGTCCTTTGAGTCCGTCCAGAGACACGCAGTTTGAGTGCCAGCGCATTCCAAAGTGCTCTTTCCTACACAGACAGTGGCTTACCACACAAACTGCCCTGCGCCTTGCTTTTTTCTTTTCTTTCTTGTTTTGTTTTGGTTTTTGAAACAGAGTCTGTCTCCCGAGCTGGAGTGCAGTGGCATCACCATAGCTCACTGCAACCCCAAACTCCTGGCCTCAAGAGATCCTCCTGCCTCAACTTCCCAAAGTGCTAGGACTACAGGCGTGTGCCACTGTGTCCAGCCTCTTTTACATTTTGTCTAATTATGAACTATTCCAAATGTATTGACAAACAGTGAGTCATAGAATAAACATCCCTGAACACGCTCCCAGAATCATCGTATATTATGCTGTTTGCCTTTGGATTTTATTTTTAAAAACAAAATGTTACAGATGTGGTTGAAGCCACAGGGGCCCCTCCCTGGTCCTATTCCCCACTGCCCGCCCCCGCCCCAGAAGTTCTACCATGAATTGGCTGTTTGTTGTCTCTGGCTTTTCTACTTCCCTCTCTCCACACCATCCCCCACCTGCACCCTGCCGAGGGAATCGGTTCTGGGCTGGGATGTCCTGCCACAGGCCATCACAGTCATCTCCCTGCTACCCTAACAAAGCAGGTGCTATTGGAGCAGGCCTGGCCATGCTGCAGCACTGGGCAGTACAGGATGTTTTAAACCTCACAGAATCCCAAATAGCATTGTCCCCTTCAGTAAGAAGTGGCATACATCAGGGCTAAAAATCAATGCCTGCTAATGTTCCTGCAGGAAGGCAGAAACATGAACTTCATGAATTCTCCTTCTGTTTACATGCTCATTAGGAAGATAAAATGTTACCCAAGTAACAGGCTTTTTGCTGCCTCAGAGGTGGTCCTGTATGAAAATGCAAGCCTTGATCTGGGTATGGCCTGTGTCACACATTAAATGCTTACAGTAGCTACAAATGCAGCTCTATCTCTTGTCTCTGCAGTCACTAAGTGTCCTAATATCAAGGGAAGAGCTGTGAGTTGATGGCTGCCTTACTGTCCTTCCCGTGGAGGGCAGGAGCCTTTTCTGGTTGGTGGAGACGGCAGTGGGCACTCTGCCAGGCTGGGGCTCCCGACTCAACACCCACGTCCACGCTGGGACTCTGGCCTGCAGCAACTAATCAGGCTGTGCTTCCCCACACTCTGCCCAGGTGCTCTGTCCCCACCGTGTCCCTCCCTGCTAATGGCCCAGACCAATGCCACATCCTTACCACACAGAGCTCGGGGCACTTTGGCCATAATCCCAGCCCCACATTCAACATTTTCAAACAAGGCAACCAAGACCAGAGCCAGGGAGCCAGGGAGCCAGCGGCTCAAGCTGTCCCCTGCAGAGCCCTCAGAGGGGCCTGTCTCCCTCAGCAGGGCCAGGCCACAGCAGGTGTGGGCCTGGGTGGGGGTAGGGGCTTCTGTCCAGTCTCTGGCCCTTTCCCTGCCTGTACCCAGGTCCTGAGGCTCTCTCAGCACAGCAGATGCCTCCTTGAGCACTTGGGCTCTTACCAGAAACCAGAGGGATGCAGAACAGCAGAGCAAAGCAGCGATCCTATGCGTGTGTGCACTTTTGTATCACATCTCTTTGTCCCCTGTCCAAGGAGTTCAGAATTAGGCAGGGATTGGCTGTGCAGTTTTTGAGGGACAGAGAGGCCTCCCCAGCCTCCCCCCTTGGCCTCACCATGTTCTCCTCTAAGGCACAGACGTGAACACCCAGTCCTGTCCTGCTGCAAAGACTGGGTGGGAGGTGGGGCCCAGGGGAGCACATGGGCAGGAAATGGTGAGATGCCCACGGCCCCGCCCCAGCCCAGCTGGGCAGCTGGGTCAGACTCCCTGCAGGTGGGGCCTGAGCATCGGTGTATTTGAAAAGCTCCCCAGGTGATCTGAAGGTGACGCCAGAGGCGAGACACTGGGCTAGGTTTTTCATGAGTTCCAGGTTATATCAATAGTGACTGCCAGGCAAATGAGTTGTGAACACAGTCTCCCCAGCAAAACAGAGCTTTATCCGGAGGGAGTGTGCAGGCTCTGGAATAGGAAAACAAAAGTTTCTATCCAAAGTAGGAACCGTACACTGTCAGAGCTGGGCATCGAGGAAGGCATCAGGAAGCAGGTCCTGAGCCCACACAGCTGGTGGGGTCCCTGGCCCTGCCCGATGCCCCCCACACACCCTGCAGACGGCTCCTAAAAGATGCAGGGCCAGATGGGCGGGGCCAGGAGGTGCTGCCAGTGATGAGAGACATCCAGACAGGAAATGGGCGGAGGAAAAGTGCTGGGGAGGGAGGTAGAGGGGGCCAGCCTCAGCTCCTTTCAAATCTCAAGATTTGGGCAGTGTCTGCCCACACGGCACACAAGACTGGAAGACAACTGCAAAGCAGCAGAGAGGCAGAGATGGCCAGGAGCACAGAGAGGGGACAAGAGGGCCACTGCCAGGGCAGCTTTGCTGCAAAGCAAGGGTCTTCCTGGGCTGAGAACAAACCTCGAGAAGGTGTGGGTGGGCACAGCTGGGCCTGGCTTTTAGGCAGTTTTCAGAAAATAACAAAACACTGTGCATTTGACCATCCACTGACAATGCCCTCTGAGGACCCGGTAATGTTATTTACTTGTCATGAGCAAGGCATGCCTTTATCAGTCGCTTGTTGGGCACCCAGGCACCCACGATGAGGAAGGGGAGAAGGAGATGTTCAGCCGGAAAAGAACCCCAAGGACAGGACCGGTGGCCACAGGCACCACAGGGGGTATTTGTTGTATGGAAAAGGGGGCCAGGATGGAAAGCCGTGGTCAGTGGCTGTAGGGTAGGAGAGTGGGTGCAGAATACGGCTCCATCTCACAAAGAACGTCCTAACACCATTGAGAATGCAACTGTCACTACCCAGCAGAGTGAGCCCTCTGCTACTGGGAATACCTGAGCAGAGCCCAGCGGCCACCTGTCATGGATGCTGCCGAAAACGATGGATCCGTGTCAGGCTGGGTGAGAGGCATTGGATGTTTTCTGCCAGATCTCAGATTGAGTCGACTTCTCCTGGTGAAGCTCTACTTTTAATTGCTCTAAGTCTTTGCTGGCTTGAAAGAACTGGGGATGGGGCAGCAGGGGGTGGGGGTGCTCACTGTAGCCCCCCACTGTGAGGAGCCACAGCGACCAGCCTGCAGCCCAGCCTGTGGGCTCGTGCCAGCTAGCAGAAGCACAGTGATGGAGTGAAGAGGAGATTCGTCAGGCCTCAGGAGAGGGCAGGGCCATCAGGGATCCTAAACTGAAGGGCTAATGGCCCCTGTTCTCTGACACTCCCTTGGCCACTTCCACTAACTCAATCCCAGCCTTCAACTGGGTCCACTCTCTCTCCCTCCTTTTTACTGCAATTCCTGCTCAGATTTATATAGAGGAGTTCTTCTCTCTATATATATATATATTTTTTCTCTTTCTATTCATGCCCTCAAGGCCCCATCTCTCACCCAAATGACCTATCAAGGTAGTTCTTAAATGAAAGCAGTTCCTCCCCTTGGAGAACACTAACACCAGCAGGTAAAATAATTTTTCTCACTCTGCAGCATGTTCGATAGCAGAGAACCGGCTAAGTCCGGCCAGATCGATGCCCACTTTCTATCTGGTGAACCAGCCTGGATTGGTTGGACATGGATGTTCAAGTCTGAACTTGAACCTCTCAAGTGGGTTCTCACAACAGCCCTCCACCGAGGCCTCTCCCCGTAACACCGCACTCCGTAGCTGACTTCCAGTCCTGCTGGCGGCTAAGCCAGTCCCAGGAAAGCTAGGCGCTGGCAGGTGTGAACCATTTATTTGCAGTTCTGTTCTTTGGATCTAACCTGCCACTGCATCCTCTGGCCTTGGGTCCTCAGGAACCAGCCTCCCTTTGCAACCCCAGAGCTCACAATCCAAGCGTAGTCTCTGGTTTTTAAAGCTTTTAGTCCCATTAGTGTTCACAGTGCCGGGATGACATGAGAAAGGGGAGGATGAAGGCAGCATCGCACCAGCAGTCCCAGCAGCTCAGGCTGCCAAAGTGTCCATCTCCCCTCCCTCCCTTTTCTATTACTGGGAGTGTTTAACGCGCACCCGCGCAAGAAGACCAATTTGCAACCGCTGTAGAGAGCACAGCTTTGCATTTCTTGATTCTTCCGTGTGCTTCAGTAGCCAGTGACCTCACTGTGTCAGTCTGGCCTCTGCACCTGCTCTCTCATGAGAGTGGAGGAGAGGAGGGTGGTGAGCCAGTCCTAACGGTCTGGGCCTAAGGGTCCCAAAACAAAAGACAAAGAGCCAAAGCAGGTAGTGACTCCCCAAGAATCACCAAGACTCCCCAACTTCCTTCTGATGAGACTTGGGGGATCCTTTTAATCCCTAGGATCTACAAGGCAAGGTCAGTGGGAAGTAAAGACTGAGAACGCAAAATGCCCTGTGGTGCAAGAGCAAGGCCCAGGGACGTGCTCTGCCTGCCAAATACCTCCTCAACTGTGAGCGGGTTCCTGACACTCTACAAATCCATTCTTGTAGCTTAAGGGATTGACCCTGTCAAGATACCAACTCCCCTGCAAGGGATGAGGCTTTGAGTTCATCTTGGTCATGAGAATAGAGGTCAGAGTGGAAGATCTCAGAGCAAGGCTTGGAAACAAGTTCAAGGCCAGAGACTGGGGCACCTGGGACAGGCTCTACAGCTCAGGGGGCACTTGGTCCCGACCCCAGGTGGTGTGATAAGGCCTTGATTCCAGGCTTGGCTCCACTCTCACCTTGCTCTGTGAACTTGAGTTCACTCACCCCTCTGGGCCTCTATATCCCTTCTGCAAAGTGAAACCCAAAATAAACTTTTCTCACTCCCTGCAAACTCAAGGATAGCTTTACCAGTTCCCTTGCTAGGGAAACAGTTGTGTGATAAAAGTAGCAAGACTTTACTCTATGCCAGGTACTGTTCTAAGCCTTTAACATGAGCTAACTCATGTAACCCTTCAAAAGACTCCAGAGGTGGGAGCTGCGACCATCCCCATCTTGCAGATGAAGATTTTGTGGCAACCAGCGCAGGGTGCCCCAGTGGGTGGGTGGCAAAGCCAGGAATAAACCCAGGAAGTCAAGAGACCACACCTTAACCACTGTACTCGGTGGCCTCTCTTGTGTGCAGGGGCCGCCAAACACAGGGCATGAGCCAGGCTGCCTGCTTCCAACATTCTGATCCAGTTCACGAGGGGTACAGTGTGCCTGCTGTACCCCTAGGCACAGAGGTGCTTTCTCCAAGTGTACTTATTACACTGAGACCCGAGTAACTGCACAAATCCATTTTAAGACTGCACCTAGGAAGGGGTTCCATGCGCCAGGGTGGGGCAGGCATCTGTTGTTAAAAAAGATAGCCTTGCTAGATTTGATTTCTGACACCCCAACTTCATTTTAATCCTGTTTGAGACAAGGCTGATTTTCCTACTAGTGCTGCATGGGGCTGACACTGCGGGGAGGGATGAAGAGCCTAGAGCCTTTGTTACCTTTAATTAGGTGTGCTCTCATTGATTGATTGATTGATTTTCTTCCCCCGAGTTGCAAAACAGGGCAGCGCCCCTGCTCCCCGGGTGTGCGGGGCCTGCCACTAGAATTGTAACGAGCTCTAAGCAGGCCCAGCACAGCATCCCAGGCCAGCAGGACCTCCACCCGTCCCTGTCAAACCTCAAATTGATTCTGAAATTGCTTTGAGGACATAAAGCGGTGAACAATTGGAAACCTGTGTAATTATCTGAGCGGCTATTGCTGGGTGATCCGGCCATCAGTACCTGAGCCCATCTGAAGAGGCCAGAGCTAGGGTTCCAAAACGAAAAGGTTGCAGAGCTACGGGGGATCCAAGACTCACACGGGACTGACCGGCCCCCAGAACAAGGGCTGCTCAGGGGCCTGCAGTGGGGCTGCACTGTGGGCAAACTAAAGGTCTGTCCTTGGAAATACTGCCCAGACTGTGGCTTTACAAACACACTGTTCATAATCAGCTGAATATCTGCTACGCACCTACCAGGTGTGCACAGGAAGAAGCAGCACCCCTCCCGGGTGCTATATAACCTGAGTGGAGAGAATATTAACATGGGAAAATGTTGAATAATAATAATGCTTCATTGGTCGTAAGACAGGATGTGCTAATGCCCAAACAAATGGAAACTCTCCAAGCTGACAGTCACAGAGGATCAGTACTCGTCAGGCCTGTGGCTAAATGCTTCCCTGCCCTCCGTCACGTGGGCTCAGACCTCCTAAGAATCTGTGCAGGGAGAGAAACTGAGGCTCGGGGATTTAAGTCACTTGCCCAAGGGTGGCATGTGAGTTCATGGCTAATCGACAAGAAATATAGAGAAAGCCGAGGATGAGACTATGTAGCCCCAGCTCACTGAAGTTTCTGCAAGAAAATTAGCTCAGACACATTCTGGAAAGAAAAAAGCCAGACCCTGAGCTCAGAGTGTCACCATGGTTGCAACCCCAAAGTTTTCACAACTGAAAAAATTTCTGTGAACAAGCATTAGTTCCAAACAGAAATTCAAACTTAAGCACAGTCCCTGTGCCGGCAACATCTCAAAATCACATTTCAGCAAGAAATTTGTGTAAGGGACAGTCAGCACCCTCTGTTGCGTAGACACCTGGTGTGACAGGCACACGGGTGGGTGACCCTCCTCAGCTTGCCTGAGCATTCCCAGCCTCCCCCTGTCCTCCACCGTGGCCATTAACTGTCACCATCCAGGCTCCAGGCCACAGTTAGGGGGAGTTTGCAGAACACCAGCTACTTCCCAGAAGCGGGGACCTTATTCTGTTTTGCTACCTTTTTGTGTGTGTGTGGTAAATATAAACAACATAAAATTTGCCATTTTAACCATATTTAAGAGTAAAGTTTTGTGATATTAAATACATTCATGGTGTTGTATGACCATCACCACCACTGATCACCAGAAGTTTTTGTATCCCCAGATAGCACAGCGGCTGAGAAATAATACAACAGGTGTGCAAGGAACATTTGTTAAATTCATGAACAGTCAGTTCAGGTGCCTGGCAGTTAGGCTCTGACACAGAATTGCATATAGCTGTGAAACCTTGGAGGAGTGGATCTTCTCATCCCACACCAAATCTCCCGTCCTCTCCTCTCCTCCAACAAGTGACTATTCAGTAGGGCTCAGCACCTGTCCCCAGGCACAGGAAGGAGCAGGCAGGGTCAGAGCCCAGCCACCCCCACCCCAGAAAGATATCCACCTTTTTGTGTGCAGTGCTAATTGCAAAACAAAATAGAAAGGCAGGCTCTTTACAGCCCAGCATTAAAAAACCAACAAGAATTAGCCCCAAAGGGAAAATAGGTGGGTACCCCGAACACATAATGCCCTTTGCACCGGAATCCTCTGAGGCGCACAGCATAAAAATGTGAGCCAGCGCTCGGCGGAGCAGGCCTGGCGAGAGATGAGTTGCCAACTATCTGCCACCTCCTTACCACCTTCCCTCCACTCTCCCACTCCACCCTCCTAAGGAATCTCATGCCTGGCACAAGAAACAAACGAGGGGCTTTACTGTGCCTGTAATTGCTCCAAATCCCATTAATTACATGGTAAGCCTCCAACAATGGGCCAGGCTGCCTGCCCTAACACAAGCTTGACTCGGGGCAGATTCCGGGGCCTCCGGGGCCTCAGTTTCCACCACTGTAAAATGAAGGGTTGATGAATGCTGTGCCCCCATCCAGGCCCTGCAATCTAGACTCTGAGCCTGAAGAGCCAGTAGCCTCCTCAGATGCCCAAAGGCACAAGACAACTAATTACTTCTCACACTGTCACAGTAAACCATCAAAACGTTGTCTACAAAGATGGCAGGTCAGAATTGCAAAACTTCCCCTCCTGGCTGAAGAGGATTTGCTCAGGCCCAGGGCTAGTGAGGGCCAGTGCCGACACAGGCTGCCAAGTCCCAGACTCGGGAGGGAGCCCTTCTAACCAGAGTCACTTATCACCGTGGTACCTACTGTGCAATGCCTAATAACACCGTTTCAAATCACACCACCTTTCAATTCTGCCACCTTCCTCTGCAAGAACAGGTATCTCTTATTGTAGGCAAATGGCTGTTCTGGAAGCCATGTATAGATGACGATTTTGGTACATTTTTTTAGGTAGCAGGGACTCCTACAATGAATCATTTTTTAAAAGAAATTACCCTTACAACACCCTGCCAGTCTATCCCTTTTCCACTCTGGGACTTTTGTATACTGGTGTTGCAGAAAGCAGGAGGTACCCATAGGACACCAACAACATTATGGCCACACGAGTACCCATGTCACCCATGCAAGGCCATGTACACACACACACACAGACACACACAGACACACACACACACACACACACACACACACACACACACGAGGTGACTGTGTGCAGACAAGGGCACTCTGGTTGGGCTGGTCTGACCAGCACCCCGTCCTTTCCCTGGGCCCCAGTTCCCCACCCTGAGAGAAGGCAGGGCTTCTGGAGCTAGGCCAGCCTCTCAGCTCTGCCCGCCCCCAGCGATTGTTCCTCCAGGGTGGGGGGAGGATTCTACTGGCATTTAGGGCAGGACAATTCTCTGTTGTGCCTATGCCCACCCCTCAGCCTTTAAATGCCAGTTTTCTCCCCAACCCCACTAGCCATTGTGACAACCAACCCCTTGCCCCCACCCCCCCACTTTTCCAACACATTCTGGGGACAGTCCACTGCACGCCCAGGCTGGCCAGAGTCCTCCGGCCTTGGTTTCTCAGTGGGTACTCCAGTTCTCCTGCCAACCTGGGGGCTGCCCTGACCTCTGGCTAGTAGGCTTGGTCCTCCTGGCCAGAGTTCCCAACTGCACCAATACTTTTGTAAAATATAATAAAAATGAACTGATAGAAAAAGAGTCATGTGCTTAGATATTGTGGCAATGCCAAACTTCAAGATGGGTTTCTAAATGTCTGCTCTTAGCTTCTGTGTGTGTCACACTCTGGTAACAAACAGCACCAGTGGCCCACCCTCCAGCCTTTGAGTGGGGCTGTTCGCTCTAGGACAGTGGTTCTCAAGTTGTGGTCTCAGGACCAGCGGCATCAGCATCACCTGGGAACCCGAGGGAAATGCACAATCTTGAACCCCAGCCCAGACCTTCTGAACCTGACATTCTGGGATGGGGTCTTCCCAAGCCTTCCACATGATTCTGGTGCAGGCTCAAGTCGGAAAACCAATGCTTTAAGCAGTCTCTTCCCTCAGGGTGAGGCTGGGCTGGGACCCTAGGAGCCCTGTAGAAGGTGAGACCTACCTGAAGATTCTAGAATGTTCCTTACACCCTGGAATTAGAAGATCCCTCTTAGACCTGGCCACAGGCCTGTGGAGATGAGTGAGGGGAAAGAGGGTGTAAAAATAAAAATTGCTGGAGTCCCACACTGCTGGGAAAATACTCTTTAATTAGGGCCATACTCCTGGAGATCACCAAGGGAGGCTTGCCGGAGACCACTAGTCTCCATTAGCATTTTCCCAAGGGCTACATCCAGGTTATGAAATAGGAGGGCCATGCACGATTTGCATATAATTTGCATGTGCCTACTTGGACTGCACACTCTTCTCCAGCAATTTTCAACAGAATTACGATCTTTTCTTTAAAAACCACTGCTGCCCTAAGGGTTGTCACTTATCATTTTTCCTGCTCTCTCCTCCTCCCTCTCCCTCTCTGGCAAATCCACAATCCTAAGCAAGAAGTGTAAGAAAGGTAGGGAAGTACAGAAATGAGGGCAATGTCAGCAGTGATTGCTCTCAGGGTGGCTGTAGAATATGAGTATCCCACACAAAAGCAAGGGGGTTAGCAACTATTGGTTCCAGTAGCTATCATGAGAGATAGTGTATCTTATTACCAAAAATTTTAGGAGAATGCAAGTTTCAGAATATGGCATAATCTTTTTAAGAGAGACAAATTTAACCTTTTAAAAGACTTACTACATTATGTTGTTTTTCTCTTTTCTTTTTAGACCCAAGATCTGAGTCCTGGCCTCACCAAACCAAGTTGGGTAACTTAAGGCTTGGGATTTTTTCCATAAAATGGAACATTGAGATCTATTTGCAGGGATACGGTAAAAGTTGCAAATGCCAAGTGCCTGGCACACAGCAATCACCCCAGACTGGCTGCTGTTTCCCAGTGTCTTTTTGAAATCACTGTTGTTATTATTAGTATTAGTTTTTTCAGGAGCTTTCATTTCTTGCCACTCCTGAGCAAGTGAAAACTACTCCTTCCACTTTCTGTTTTCTGGACTGTTCGTGCAGGTCTGGATTGTAAAGCCAGAAATGTAAGTAGTGGATTCAAGCTGAAAACTGAGCTATGCCCAAGACTTCCAAAGAAAGGCTACTGTTGAAACACACAGCCTTTCTGTCTTTCCTAGGGCTTAAAAAGGCGAGAGAGACTCTTTTTCTTTTTTGTGTCTGTCTCCAAAGGATGGCGAGCAGCCTTACTCCACAATGCCCAGGAGAGGCGCTCTCACCCAAGCCCACAGGCCTAGGCAGGCAACTGCTTCCCTGAATTTCTGTTCAGGACACATTTGGGTCACATGGGTGTCTTCTCCTCTGCCCTCCGCCAGCCCAGGTCTCTGGGGAGTCCAAGGTGGCAACTTGGGCTGGTGACCATAGCGCTCTCTTTGTGAGGTGACCTAATAAACCCACTTGTTCTCTCCACTTTAGCCCTCCTAGGACACATAACAATAGGCCCCTGGCTGCCTGGCTCCCAACGTCAAAGCAAAGTAACTGCCCCTCCATGTGACAAGTTTGTGCACATCTTTTCAGCCAATTTGGGCAGTAAATTATGTTGTGTGAAGTCTTTGCTAACCATTCTCAGATTTACTCAATCGACAACAGAAATGGATTTCTGGCACCTGCAGGTCGATGCCTGCGGCTCCTCTAATCACTCGCCACCCCCCCCAGCCCCTCCACTGAGAAACCCGGGAGGAAGCATCTCTTCTTCATGTTCTCACAGTGCCACGCGCTTCCCCATGGCAGCCTGTCCCAAGAAGCAGCAGAGACCCCTTCCCTTGCCTTCCTCACCCTCTGCCCTCACCATGGTGGGTGCCACTTGGGACATGTGACCTGTTTTGCTCACCACCAAGTCCCCCAGCCCCAGCACATAGCACCATAGCACGTGCTCAATAAATATCTGTGGAATAAAAATGAATGAATGACAGCCTTTTTTGCCTAAGAGGAAGCCAGAGTCTATTACAGTAGCTTTCGCTTGTGGGCAATTTTGCCTCCCAGGGGACATTTGGCAATATCTGGAGACGTTTTTGATTGTCACCGCTGGAAGCGGGGAGGGGCTGCAACTGGCATCTAAGGGGTACAAAGCAGAAATGCTGCTCAACATCCTACAATGCCCAGGACAGTCTCAGTACAATAGACGAGAAAATAGAGGTTCAGAATACAGCTATTCAGGGGCTGAGATGGAGTCAAACCAAGATATGCCTGACCCCAAATCTGTGGTCTTACCTTATACTCTGAAGTGAAACCCTAGGAGCAGTGGGTTACTAAAAACAAGCACGGCTAATAGTAAAAATGTAAGAGTCATACCACTAAAAATTTGCTTTTCTTTGGATTTTTCTTCATCAGTAAGATACAGACAAGTAGAAAAAGCAGCCACTTTGGACCAAATATTTCTCCCCAACAAGCCTGCTTTGGGTCCTGAAATTCCTCAATTAGTTCCTCTTTCAAGTAAAGGCAAGAATCTCTGTACTTGTACTGATGTCCCCCTGCCCACTTAGGACATCCTTGACCTGCTGTCTGCTTGTCCAGTGCCTACCCATTTCTCAGGGACAGCGTCAGGGTTTCCTCCTCTGTGAAGCCAGGTCTGACCCCTTGGAGCCACTACCTGACCTTCATCTGCATGTGTAGCCTGACTCCATAGGAGTCAGTACTGGTCATGTCACCTGCCCTGTCCCTGGGAGCTCAGCTGTCCCCAGGCTTCTGGGACTGTGTCTCAGTCAATCGTTGGTTCAGCAGTGTTTTGAGTACCTACCGGGTGTCAGGCATAACGCTGGTGTTGGGTTAGGTTCTGGGCTGTGGTGAACAAGACAGACTCTTCCAAGATGCTATGGAGCAGGGATGTCTATAAATGTGAACTGACTCCATCTGAGCCTTCTCGACCACAGAGGCTGATGCTACAGTTTCTTCACTCGATTCCTATTGTCATCATCTCTTCTAATGTTCCCATGGTTGATTGTGGATCCAAGAGGCTTTTGTATCAGATCTTGTTCATCTGATCCTCCTTTTGTTATATTTGTCACTCCCTCCATCCCTTTATAAATGTAGACCTGAGGCTCAGAGAGGTTCAGTGACTTGTCCAGGATCACACAGTATCCAACATGTGGATTCAAAGCTAGGCCTTCCGCTTTCCAGGCCAGCTGTGGCTGACATGCCCAGCCCCAGGGGCACCATTCAGAGGAACAGGACCCCCCGGGAGCAGTGGAATGGATCCACCCTGCACCCAGCAAAACCCAGACGCCTTAGGCCAGCAAAAGCAGAGAAAAGTTGTCAAGAAAGAGCCGAGGGCAGCAGTTCTAAAGCTTGCCTGGGAATTAGATCACCTGGGGTGCTTGGGCCCTGTCCAGACGAATTAAATCAGAGTCGTGGGGTCAGGCAGCAGCGTTCTGATGTTCAGCCTGCGACCACTGCTCTATTTCCCTGCTACTCAAAGTAGGGGCCCTAGACTAGCAGCACAGGCCTCATTAATAGCCTATTAGCACTGGCCTGGGGGCTTGACAGAAATGCAGACTCTCAGCCCCGCCCCACACCTACTGAGTCAGAACCCGCTGCTTTAATTATGATCTCCAGGGCACAGGTAAGAAGAGCTGGTCTTGCAGAGGACAGAAACCACAGAACACAGATGTCACCCCTCTTGGGCCCGGCACTGTTGTGGGAAGATTTCTCTGTGGGGGAGGTTACCAGATATAGCGGACAAAATTACAAGATGCCCAGGTGCATGCGAGTTTCAGATAAATGACAAATAATTCCTTAGCATAAGTATGTCCCATGCAATACTCGGGATATACATTTACTAACCTTCTTTTCCTTTTTTATTTGAAATCCCAGTGGCCAGTGAAGGAGGAAAGGGCAGGAGAGCCCAGAGAGGAGACAAAGGGCAGGGCCACTGCATGTGCTGGCCAAGAGCTGCTGGGACTAATGCATGGGATGACGGGAGGTGGCAGATACAGGCAACACTGGGTCCCCAATCAGGCCCGCGACCCAGTAGCCCCTTCTAGAAAGCGCCTTCAGCAAGGTGTCCCCAGCTGAGCTTCCTTGGAGAACAGAGGAGGAAGCGCCCACAGTTGCCCTCTCCTCTGCAAGCCGGCCCACCCCCCAGAGACTGCTGACAGCTGGGAGAAGGGTGCAGGTTTCAGGCCACCCGAAGTGCCCGCCTTGACCCTGGCTTTCACTTTTAATGAGCCTTTTCCCAGGGACTTCAGGAGCTGGCAGGCAGGCATTGTTTGCAGCCGGCAGGGGAGTCCTGAGCGGCTGTTAATGGGCATGGTTTCCCTCCGCTCTGCTCCTCGCCGGGCTCTGCGCAGCCCCTCAGGATGAAAGGAGCCTTCCATGGAGGGCATGGTGACCGTGGGCATGGCAGCCCCTCTCCTGTCCTCTTTTCGGGCTGTCAAAGCCTACCCTAATCTGCCCAGGGAGTGCCTTCAAGAGTGCCAATTAGAGTTGGGACATAATGTGTGTGATTTCAGAAGCCAGTTGAGTCCAGACACTGGGAACACAACAACTTCTGCATGAAGCGGGCACCTGGGGAGCTGACCTTGAGAGATGCCCCAGCCACTCAGCAACAGCGGGAAACTTGCTGGGGATAAATTGGCACAACAATGCTGAATTAGGCTCACAGGACTCAGGGATTTTTGAAAATTCAAAGCCCCAACAGGACACACGAAAATGACCGAAGGTGTCCTATGATCTGGTGAGGGATCATGTGTTTGGATTCACAGTGGAATGAAGGTCACTCCCACAGGGACTCGTGATGTCCAAGGTCATCACATTTTCCCCTCCTCCTCCCTCCTTCCCACCCCTACCCTGTTTGAGTGCAAAGGGCACTGGCCTGGTACTCAGTTGTCTCCAGCATTGCCACTTACTAGCCTGGGGACCCCCAAGAAGCCACATCTTGCTCTGGACCTCACTTCCCTCATTTTAGGCAAAGAGGGAGGTAAGAAGGTAGACCGCAACCTGTGTTCAGCCCCAAATCCCACACTCCCAGTAGGAATGACAGCTCCTAATGTGCACGGTGTGCATGGCAGATCAGCCTCTCCAGGGGGCTCCAGAGTTCGACCCCACCACCCCTCCCAGGCCAGCCACTGTCCAGAGAACGTCCAGGCTGGGTGAGCTCAATGCTCTTGTCCGGCTCAGATACTTAGGGGTCTCAATTAGCTTCATGTCCCCCACCCCTAAAGTGTAACTCAAAGTGGAAAGAGAGCACTCTAGGAGGCCAAGGCAGGAGGATTGCTTGAGGCCAGGAGTTTGAGACCAGTCTGTGTAAGAGCGAGACCCCGTCTCTACCAAAAATAGAAAAATCAGCTGGGTGTGGTGGTGTGCACCTGTAGTCCCAGCTACTCAGGAGGCTGAGGCAGGAGGATTGCTTGAGCCCAGGAGTTTGAGGTTGCTGTGAGCTACGATGACACTACTACACTCTAGCCTGGGTGACAGAGCAAGACCCTGTCTCAAAAGAAGAAAAAAAAAGAAAGAAAGAAAAGGAAAGAGATTTATAAACAAAGACTTGGAGAGGCCTGCGGATGGAGGATAGACTTTCAGGTCCAGTGAAGCACCAGGAGGCCCCAGCCCAGCCCCTGCGATTCCCACAGCCCCCATCCCTCTCGACCTCAGAGATCCCCATCGTCAACTCTCCAGCCCTAGAGACCTGGCAGAGAGGCCACCCAGGTCCCCAGCCAGACCCTGGGGACCACCACCAGCCACCTGGGACAGCCAGCACCTGCTGGGCCTCAACACAACACGCCCTTACTCGTTGTTTCCCTTCCTTACAGAGTAGAATTGGAACTTTCAAAAGAATGTTACTAAAAATCTTCATGGAAAATACACAGAGGGAGTTCTGGCATTTTGTTTCAAAAGGGATTTTGAAAAGAATGATCCTTCCATGGATGAGTTTAGGAGTAGGAGTTGCCTGAGGTCGGGTCACGGGTGTCTGAGGAGCCCAAAACCACGGGCTATGACAGCGGGAAGCTGCTGCAAAATGGTCACAAGTCAAGAGACCTGGTTCTCCTTTGTGACTCTGAGAAAGTTGCCTGTTAAGGGTAAGAGTAAGAAACCTGAGTAAGGAACCTCTCTGGGCCTCAGTTTCTATCTCTGCAAAATGGGGTATGCACATCCCTCACACACGGTTGCTATGAGAATTGTGTGGAATGATAAAAGCGAACATAGGAGACACTCGTTTGCAAAGTGAAGGGGGTCCATGGGCGCTGTCTGCTGACGGGATAGGTTCCTCCTACGTGGCAGCCACGTGGCAAGCCTTACACATGGTATCTCAGTTAATCCTCATGGTAGCCTCCATCTTAGCATATACTATTACCATCTTCATTTCACAAGCGATGCAAGTCCTCACCCCGGGTCCTGCAGCTACAGAGAGGGGAGCCGGTTCTCCAACAGCAGTGTCCCACCCAGTGGCTCTCAATCCTGCCCAAAGAGGAGAGTCACCTGAGAGGCTTGGAAATACAGATCTGGGGGCCTTTCCCCAGACATTTGGTCCCGCAGTCCTGGGGTAGGCCAGGGCCTCAGAATTTTAGACACCTCTGGAGGCGATTCTAATGTGCAGCCTGGGTTGAGACAGCTCACCCTACGCTCAAGAGTCCTTTCCCCTCCTTGGAAGACCCCTGCCCCCTCCTCACCTCCCGCTCGCCCGCTACTTAGGGGCACACACACTAGCTATGGACCCGGCCCTGCGGCAGTGCCACTCATGCTCTCAGTCCTAAGGCTTCGAGGCCCCCAAGGTGTTTAGTGGAAACTGAGGGCAGGGTGGGCTTGGACCAGTGGAGGCCCAGCTGCCTGTCTTCTGCCCTCTGCCACCCCCTACTGATACCAGCAGAACATGTCATTTGCTGAAAAAAAACAGCCTAAGCTCTCCCCTCCCATTGGACTGGCCTGGAACCACCCACCTACCAGTCCACCCCATCCCCATCACCTCGGTTAAACATCTGTGCTGCCGGCCCACCCACATGGTCCCCAGGCATCTGGCCTCCCGGAGAGGCCTCTTCTGCCGTCCTCAGATAGTCAATGAGGCAAGTCTTAGGCAGCCCCTTCCAGACCCGCTCTGCTCCAGGCCTCGGACAAATACCGGCATGGTGGACAGGCCATTCCTCATACTAGGAGGGTAAAATCCATGGCTCACATCCTCCCTCTGGTCCAAGCTGACTCACAGGAGCCCCCCCCCCCCCACCCCTTTGGACTTGGGACCAAAGCCTCCACAGTGTTCACATTTTTGCCTAAGCCATGCCCTCTGCATACACCCTCGGGGAAGGGGTAACTGCTCTTGGGACCCCTGCCCAGCCCTCGGGGTCCCCATCACTTTCATTTGTTCCTAATGTAGAAAAAGAGTCTCACCCCTGAGGGGTGTGCTGCAGGTGCCCCGAGCAGGTGGCCCATGACTAAGAGCCCTGAAAGGAGCGGTCCTTGCCCATGCTGGTCACCACATGCCCAGCTCTGCTGAGTGACGCCCTGCAGTCATCCAGGGCCCTGGTGTGGAGGGGGACAAACTTGTCCGGAGCAGTCCCCTTCTTCCCAGGGCCAAGGACACGGGTCCCAGCCTGCTCCCTTCTCCTAGCAGCCAAGCCCAAGGGCTCAGCCTGTTAGGGTCGTTCTGAGCTCCCAGCCCCCCGTAAGCACAAGGCCCAGATGGCATTTTCTTTTAATAGAGAGAAGATGGACAGAGACAGACAGAAAGATCTCAGTGAGCTTCAGAGAATAACGTCAGTTTCTCCTACTATAAATTGTGTCAATTAACAAGTATTCATGAATTCCAGAATGCCATCTTTGTGCGCGTGTGTGTGTGTGTGTAACCTTGATTTGTGACCAAGTTCTGTGGGGTACCTACAGGGCTGGCAATCTCGGTAAGTGTGTGCGTGAGCTCACTCATTTGTTTGTTTAGAACAAATGTGCAGTATAAGCGCAGAAGCAAGGCTTCTGGAGCCACACTACACAGGTTCAAATCCTGCCTCTGCCCCTTTGAGCCATTTGGGCGTAACCTTGGGCCAGCAGCTCACCTCTTGTGTCTCAGTTTTCCCATCTGTTAAATGGGATTAACAAAACACTTAGCAGAGTGCCCTGCACAGAGGAAGTACTTAATAGATGCCAACTGTTATGATGAACCTGGCACTGTGGGAGATGTAGCGCTAAATATTCATTCCACAAACATTGTCTGTAGTCAAAAGGCAAGAACCGTGGCACATGCAGTAATGTAAGCAGATCTCAACACAATATTAGGTGAAAAGGGCTCCAAAGATTATGCACAGCATAAGAAGCCTAAAAATAACTACAAACATATACTTTTTAGAAATATATACAGATACAATAAAACTAGGTAGAAAGAAAAGCAAGGGAATGATAAACACAGGATTAAAGAAGACAGTGACCTCAGGAGGCCTGAGAGTGGGCTGAGGAGGATTCACATATTTGGATGTAGGTTTTTGTCATATCCTAGCTTTGCTCTGGGTGATGGGCTCTTGGGTGCTTATTACATTAGTAAAAATAACTAAATACATAATTAAAGAAAAGCAGCTCAAGCATGGACCAATGGAGAGAATGTCATCAGCCCAATATTGTGATTAAATACCAACAGTTCAAAGGGGGACAAACAGAAACACATACACTGAGCGCCTACTGCAGGCTAGACCCTGTTCAGGGCTCTGGGTTTACATCGGCTAACAGAATAGAAACAAAAATCTCCCAGGCTTCCTGGAGCTCACATTCTCGTGTAGGGAGACAGAAGTAAACAAAAGATAAAGTGTTGATATATGAGTGTTATGGAGAGAAATGAGAAGATTCGGGAGACAGGAAGAAGGCAGGCAGAGAAGGCTTCACCGGGAAAGTGACATTCAAGCAAAGTCGTGAAGAAAGGGGAAGGGGGGGCCTGCAGATCTCTTCGGGCCGAGCTTCCAGGCAGAGGACACATCCCGCACAAAGGCCCTTAGGCAAGAGTGCCCGAGCACACGGGGGAGGCACGCGGCTGGAGGGCAGCAAGCCTAGGAGGCGGGCAGAGGGGCAGGAGGGAAGATGGAGCCAAGTCCTTTGGGCCTTGCAGGCCGAGGTGAGGTCTTTGCTTTTATTCTGAGTGACATGGGGGGAACTGGAAGGTTCTGAGCAAAGGAGGAAGCCATCTGACACATCTTAAAGGGTCCTGCTGGCTCCTGCTTAGGCTGGGACGCCAATCACGAGGCTATTGTAATAATCTAGGAGAGAGGTGACAGCTGCTAGCACCTGAGAGATGACAGTGGAGGAGGTGAGAAGTGGCCGAGCCCTGGATATCATTATGCCATGGCTGCTGCTCTCCCAGGGGCTCCCAGTCTGACAGCAAAGACCAGACACGTGACACGAAATCTACCGTAAACTCTGGATCAGAGGCCAAGTCCAGTGGGCACCTCCATCTCCTTCCCTCCTCTGCCTCCCTGAAGGGCGCCCTGCCAGCTGCAGGAAGTGTGCTGGCAGCTGCAGCCTTGCTCCTCAGACCCTGGCTCCGGGCAGCCACCTCCTCTGAGACCTCCTGCTCTTTCCCAAATCCTTGTGCTGCCTGCCTGGCCGGAACCCCCAGCCATCTGTGCAGTCCTTCCCCACCCGGGATCTGCCAGCCCCGTGATTCCCTCCCAGAGCTCCGACTGGGGTTCCCATGGTGCTGCATTACGGGCCTCAATGCGGCCAGACTGTTGGAGCCCAGTGAAGTTTTAGATCCACGGTTCTCTACTTTGGCTGCCCACGGGAGGTGTGAGGGCAGCCTGCTGTAATTTTACACCTGAGTCCACCCCCACAAACTGTTATAATCGGCCTGGGGTCCAGCCTGGGCATTGGAATTGCCTCCAAGCTACCAGGTGATTCTAATGTGCAGTCCGGGGTGGAGAAGCACTGCTCAAGTGGCCTGGACTAGCTCCTGGTCCCCATCCTGCATGGGTACTTCCTGCCACAAGCCTCTCTCCAGCCACCTGCTGTCCTAGCAAAGCCAGGCTGGCGCATCTTCCAATGAGGTGCTGCACCTTTGCAGGTGTGATCAGCCCTGAGATGGGCCGATTGCGCCCACGCAGGGACTGTGCCGGGCAGGGCATGCGCCCACCTAGCTCGTACGGTGGGCTGGGGCCCAGGGACTTTTTGCAGGGCTGCCCCACATCCTGGAGAGTGGAGTGCATGCCCAGGACCACCTGCTCCCTCGGGCTGCCTCTCAGCTCACACACATTAACCGAGGCTGCACAGGGCTGGCCCCCCTTCCCCTCCATCCCCGCCCCCATCCTTGCCCCTTTAGGACTAGGACTTGGAATGCATTTTTATTAGACTTTCCTAGGTGAAAATGGTGCCGGGATAGGGGTGCGGAAAGTGGATGGAGTGTGATTTACACTTACCCTGCGTCCTCACACCTCCCAAGGGCGGCCTGCTCGCAGAGCCACTGCAGAAGGGCTGCGCTGTGCAGGCTGCACCGATCCGCCCCGGCCAGGAGCAGCATCTCCGCAGAAGTGCTCCCATCCCAATCTCCAATGGGCTGAAGGCCCTTTGGAAAATGAGAAGGGGAAGGCGGACGCTGACGTCTGTTAAGGTTCTGGTGAAGACACCACTCGGAGAAATTATCCTCTTTCCCCAGCCCCCGTTCACACTAGATCAGGCTGCCTCTGTTTTCTCTTTGCTCCAAACAGCTGCTTTGACTCGCGCCTCTAAGTTCCATCTCCAGGCCTCCATCCCTGCACAGCCCCAAACCACAGAGGCCACGTCCCCAGGATATGGGCTTGCTAGGCACCTCCTGCCCTTCTCAGAGAGGATGTCCTTCATCAGGTTAGTCTCTGGTGGACTTGGTTTGCCCATGGCCCTCCTGTAAACCCTAAGCAGGATTTCTCAGTCTCAGCACTGACATTTTGAGCTTCTCTGCTGGGTGGGGAGAGGCGGGGAGGCTGTCCTATGCACTGCAGGGTGTTTAGCAGCATCCTGGCCTCTACGTACTCAATGCCAGTAGCGTTCCCCTCCCTAAGTCTGTGACAATCAAAATCGTCTGCAGATACCACCAAATTTCCCCTAAAGGAGGGTGGGTAAAATCACCATGGCTGTGAACCACTGTGCTATAGCAGTAGGACCGGAAACCTCAGGAGGGCAAGGACCCTGTCGGCAGCCAGTGCAGAAAACCAGGCTCCACATTCAGTAACTGTGTGACCTTGGTCAGGAGGCCTAACCTTTCAGGGCTTCAGTGCCATCCCCTGGCCAATATCTGCTCGGGGCTGGCACTGTGCTAAGTGCCTTGCAAGGGTTTTCTATGGAATCCTCACAACGCCCCTCTGGGGAAGGTACTGTCTCTATTTCACAGAGAACTGACACTGGGAGAAGCCAGGCACCTTGCTCAGGAGCACAAAGCCAGAAGCGGCAGTTTGACTCCAGAGCCCACGGTCTTACCCACACGGGTCTTACCCACACGGGTCTTACTTTCTCCCTGAAAGGGGCTTGGGCCTGAGACCACCTACGAAGTGCTCTGCAGTTCTATGGCTTCGCCATTCTTTTGACGTTGTTGCTACAGAACGGATGTTCACCAGGGGTCCTATATTCTTTGTGTCCCCTGCCCCTTAGGACACAGCTGGCTCACAAGCTCCTTCCTTCAATGATTCAACACACTCCTGCTACGGTGTATGTGCGGAGCCAGGATCTGAGGGTTCAGCTGCCAATGAGGCATGGAGTCTACCCTCTGGTGAGGAGGCAAATATCAAACAGGCCGTTAGACATTTAATTACAACTAAGATGCTATGGTCCGAATGTTTGTGTCCCCCCAGACTCATATGTTGAAATCCTAACCCCCAAGGTGACGGTATTAGATTAGGAGGTGGGGCCTTTAAGAGGTGATTTGGTCTGAGGGCAGAGCCTCATGAATGGGGTTTGTGCCCTTACAAAAGAGACCCCATAAGGCGTCCTTGGCCCTTCCACCATGTGAGAACACAGCAAGAAGGTGCCATCTGTGAGAAAGCAGGTCCTCACCAGGCACCAAATCTGCTGGCACCTTGATCTTGGACTCCCAGCCTCCAGAACTGTGAGCAATCCATTTCTGCTGTTTTATAAGCCACCCGGTCTATGGTATTTTGCTATAGCACCACAAACAGACTAAGACAAGTGGTAAAGGCTAAGAACCATGTCACAGAGAGCCTACCCCAGCCCAGGGGGGTCAGGGAAAAGGCAGCCTAGCTGCTCTCTGATGGGTGAGCGAGGGTTAATCTGGCAAAGGTGAGGGCAGCTGTCACCCAGAGAGAGCGGTGTGCACACCACCCGAATGCGGGAAAGAACACCACTGTTCCAGAAACCAAAAGGGAAGAGGGTGCAAGAGGAAGCTGGTTAGATGGGCAGGACCTCATGGGCCCTGGTAAGAATTTTTATCTGTATCCTAAAAGCAACAAGAGGTGATTAGAGGGTATAAATAAGGGAGTGACATGATCAGATAAGCATATTTACCCAAGCAGCTGTTGTGTGTTGTGCGAAGACTGGCTTGGGCTGGGGGTGGGGAGAGAAAATGCAGAGACCCTGTCGGGCTACCTGCTGGTCCAGGGGACGTGGTTGTGATCTGGACCCAATGGCAACTGAGGAACGGAGAGCAGCCGCAGATGCCAGGGGCATTTGGCACAGAGAGCAGACAGAGCCACTATGGATGTGCGAGCAGGACTGAGGCAGGGCTGGTGGACGGAGTGGACAGAGGTGCTGTTCCCAGGATAAGCTGGTTCCCAGGGCTGTGGGGACTGTCAGGAGCTCCCTTTGGACACGCTGGGTCTGAAGGCTGCTGTGCATGACATTGCAGTGAATGACCGATTGATCTACTAATTGATTAATTGACAAGTGATGATGCTAGACCTTTTTTCTAGGATGACACTGGCCGTGAGGGCTCCGAGTGACTCAGACATGCCCGGGACAGGCGCAGAGAGACAACAAAGGCGGCACACGAGCGGCAGCAAAGCCCTGCATGGAAGAGCCCATGTAATGAAAATATAAGTTATTGTTACTATTTCCTTATCAGATCTGACAAGATCACAGTCAAAGGTGGGGCCGCAGCAGCCGGTAATACGATACAAATGGGCTCTCGGGTGCCAGTTGGCTGTTGCATTGATTCTTAGTCACTCAGAAGCTAAATCACGGGGCTAATGTGAAACATGTGTGAAATATCCCTTTTTCATGCACTAGCAATGAAAGGGCTTCACAAATCTGTAGCCAAATGAACGTACTTACGAGTAACGGGAACGTGCACATGGGCACCACTTTATTACACAGGCCACCTTCATCCAAGCTTGGATTTCACGTGGAAGAAAGCACACCAGCCACCCAGGGAACACCAGCACGAGGCCCCAAGTGGAGAAACTGACTCCCCACTTGATAGTCAGGGCCTGAGGAGTTAAAAACTGAACTTAACACCAGCCTCTGGCCAAGGAGGAGGCCGGGAGCAGCGTGCAGAGGGAGCCAGTTCTGCCCAGCAGCCTGCTGGGGCTGGGCCTGGTGGCCTGGCCTCCCTGCCTCTTTGCCAGAAGAATCAGGGAGGCTAAATGGCCCGGGACCTGCGCCGGGCCAGCTCTGCTCACAGCCTGTCCTTCTGTGCAGGGCTGTGCCCACGGCTGCTCCCCGACGGCCCCAGGTGAGCCGTTATCCCAGCTCCTGACTCTTTGGTTCCAGGAGCAGCAGCCTGTGCTCAGTACAGTGTTCAAATTCTCAGCGCACCTGTTGGCACACTCTGACCCACAGCTCCACCCCACCCCCAGGGCCTTTCTCCCTGCGTTCTGGTCTCCACCCCACATTTGGCCCTGGTGCTCTGGGGGGCAGCACCCCACGCCCTGGCATTGCTGAGCCACGGCACTTGCGGAGAAGAATCCCTGGAGAGGGGAGAGCGCAGCGCCCCCAGCTGAGGAAGGAGGCGGAGGTGTGGAACATGCTCTTCCCCTCCCTCCGCTCTGCTCGGACCCCTCCCAGAGGAGGAGGGGGCAGCCAAACAGCAAGTCAGGTAAAATTTACTGCTACCACTCAGGTGTCCATCAATGAGGTTACAATAATCCCATCCTATTGGTGAATTATATCCACGTTATAAAAAATCGTGTTATAAAGAATTAGAGACATATGTATGAGCCTTTTAAAAAAAGATTAAGTAAAAACACAAGCTGTGGACACACAATATTTAGCTTGATCCCATTATTGTTTACTATGGATATATTTTTCTGTTTTCTGTAATAGTAGAGATACAGACAGCGATAGGAATAGATGTAACAATTCCCTAAATTGTGGACAGTGATGATCTTTGGTGGCAGGGAGGTGTCACAAGTTCCTTCACTCTCTCAGTTAAAGGCTTCTATGTTGTTTTCATTTGTTTCTTATGCGGAGCAGTTATTATCTGTGTAATTGAACAAAGATCTTTCTAATTTACTACATACCTACCACTCACCTGGTTGGGCCGGCCCTAACGGTGTCTAGCTTAAGCCAGAGGCTCAGGGGAGGAACTCCCTCCGACCCTGCCCCATCCTTCAGAAAGGCCCCGAGGGCCCGAGGGCCTCAGGACTTCCTTGCTTGGTGACACACTCTGAGTTACCACACACAGCTGGGCTGAGAACTCCTGTATCCCAACTCACAGGAGTGTGCTCTTCCTACCACAGCATGTGGCCTTGAAATGAGTGTGTAGTTTTGAGGGTTCCTTTAGGTGCCTGGTAGAGAAAATGTAGGGAAATACTGGCCCCCAAAATTAGACTTGGCACTCCAGGACTCATTACTCGGCTGCCAGGTCAATACCACCACTTCCTAAAAGTCAGCCATTGACTGATGGAAGATTCCAGACAAGCATTCATTTAAAGATGAACCATTAACTGTAAATCAAAGCCCGGAGTGAGTGCTGAGTTACAAACTAATTAGAATAAGTGGGTTAATGGATGGCTGGTCTCAGTCCCGGCGGCCACCTGACTGTTTGCACCAAGGCTGGGAGAAGATTATTCTCTGAGTCATAAAAGCACTGCTGGGTCGGGGAGGCTTCTTTAAAAAGTCCCTCTCTAATATAAAAATAATCGCCACCGTCTCCCCAAAAGGCAGCTGAAATGACAGGATGCACATTGATCGAGTATTATTAAACCTTTTGTTCCACTGGGCTCAGAAGGCCTGGCTGGGGGTCAGAAGGACGGTGGCCTCCTCCATGTGGTCCCCACTGTGCGGTGGAGGAAGGCTTTAACTCATCGTCCTGTGGGGTCCCTGTGTCCTGCCACCGGCATTTTTTAGCCTTCATTTTTGTGTCTGCAGAAGTGGCCGTGACTTGCTCAGGGGCACACAGAGCAGGCTGAGGGCCAGAGTCGGTTCTGCCGGCCGAGCCCACGTGATTCCCTCTCGCCACTCTCTGCTGGGGGCTGCTGGGGCCAGAAGAACGGACGAACCACCTTTGGGAAAGTACAACCACCACAGGGGACAAGCCAAGCCAGTCCAGAGTTGGTGCTAATGTGTCCCCCTCCCAGGCCACCTGCACTACGATGTGAACACATTTTGCTACTCTGAGAGTTTGTCTTTTAGCTACAGTCTATGTATGTGGGTTTGTACATATGAATATGCATGTATGCATCTTTTTAATGCTTGACTAACTCTTTATACTCCTTGAAGTGTTTGTACATACATTGCCCATTAAACTGTCTCTTCGTAAACAGACAATCTAATAATTCCCTTTAACAGATGAGGAAACTGAGGTTCAGGACAACTTATCCCATGTCTCTCCGGGGCAGAGGGGGAAGGGGTGAAAACTAAGAGTTGTTGAGGGCCCACTGGGAGTGAGACTCTCTCTACATCATCTCATTTCGTCCTCACAACAATCCCAGGGAGAGATGTGGTTACCCCAGTTTACACTCGAGGACCCTCCGTCTCAGGAAGACCACGTCACCCTCCCCAAGTGGCAGATCCAGAACTCAACATCAGGCTCTCTGACCCAAAGCTGAGGCTCTGGGGTTGCTGTGCAACTCCACAGTGGGCTCCAACTTTGTGCCAGGCCCTGAGTAAGTCCTTTCCCGAAATATCAATAGTAACAATAGCTTACACCCCTTGAGGACAGGGCATGTGTCAGCATGTCTTCAGATCCTGGTGTGGCCCAGAGCAGGGCACCTGGGCACTGGTGCACCTTGTGGAGGTATCTCCCACAGTGCTGTCCTTTTCTAGGGCCTTCTCTTTCATTGCTGCTGTGCAAACTGAAGGGCAGAGTGGGTTCTCGGGTAGCAAGTGCCCTTGACTGCTATTTACAACCCAAATAGCCCCATGCACACCCAGCGAGGGGAGTCGGGGCCCCCAGCCAGCTCTGCACCCAAGACACTGAGCCAGCTCCCCGGGGTGCCTCCACCCCTTCACCTCCACCTAGGCATCCGCTGCCCACCTTGCCCAGGTTTCCACTCGGGCTGTCTGCCCTCACTGCCCCCGGGAGTGATTTGATGATGATGACAAACATTTCCCACGAAGGACTGGGTTGTCTGAGTCATACTTTGTTGCTTTGTCTCAGTGGTTTATGCTTTTTTTTTTTTTTTTAACTTAAAAGAGAGGGCAGGAGTGAGTTAGTGTGGGCTGGATGAGTAATTCCCGCCTCCCCGGGCCCTGGTGGGAAGAAGGAAACGGGATGGAGAGAGAGAACGGAGGAGAAGATGGGAGCGGCCAGGGGGGCCAGGCAGGGGAGCATCGACCCCCGCCCCGGATGGGGAGGACTTGGGCCCCCACGGCAGATAACACCATAATCCAAGCAAGGTTTATGTGCTCAGCTGCAGAACGTGGGCGTGTGGCGGCAGAAGGCGAGGGGAAGTATTTCCGCTCACTGACCCCTAACCAACAAAGGGATGGCCCGATTAAGTTTTCACCAGGGTCCCAGGTCAAGTGCCACCTCCTCCAGGTGGCTGTCGCACACCACCCCAGCCAATGCCATCCCCCTTTCCTCTGAACCTGAACTGTTCACTTATCCCTAGGGCTGGACGGCCTTGCTAGTCTCCATCACTGTTTATTTGTATTGCTTCCCCAATTCCATCCCGAGCTCCCGAAGGGCCGAGAACTTGTCCTACCACTTCCGTCCTAGACTACAAGACTACAACCTGTGGACAGAGCCACCCTGCTCAAGCCTCCAGGAAACGTCTGTGGACCAGAGTTTCAGAAAATGGCACCAAATCATAACCACAAAACTCACTCTTTGTTACTGTGCAAAGCCGTTTCACATTCTCATGAGGTAGGCAGCAAGTGATGTTAAGCCCATTTTACAGATAGGAAAACTGAGGCTCAGAAAAATCTGAACGATTGCCCAATGACTGGTTAGCAAACAGAAATAGCTGTGGAACGCAGGCTTCTGACCTTACTCTGATTTTCCCTGGAGGGGCTATAAGTCCCTATCTCCCTTGAAGTACATAACAAATAATTTTGTGGAACACTGCATTACTACAACCTAGCCCTATCCAAGATGTACGGTACGTATTAGCATAACCAAGGCTCTGACGACATCTCTTTGGCTTTGGTACCTTCTCCAAACTTACCTTCCCTTGAAACCACTTTGCATGTGGCCTCTACGCTATCCTGTACTGGGAACATGTTCTGTCCTACGGTTACCTCCCTAACGGGTACCTCCCTAACAGGTAAACCACACTCCCAAAAGCAGCTGTGTATGATTGGACACAGAAAAGCTTACGCTAGATGAACAAAGCTCTAATGGTGAAATCTCAGGGCTCAGCCACCTGGTACGGATATTTCTTCTTCTCCTTCTTCTTTTTATCACTGAAATGTTCAAATACACACAAAATGTTGTGTACGGTTTTTTCTAAAGATTTTTTCCAAAATCTCTTAAGGAAATTCTTAGACATCATATCATATTGTCTCTAAATACTTCAGTTCATAGTATTGTCACATTATCATACACCCTAAAAAACTAACACTAATTCCTTTATATCTAACACCCAGCCTGTGTTTAATCTCCCTGATTCCCTCAAACATGTCCTTCTACAGTAGGTCAGCTTGAATCAGGATTCAGATAAGACTCATAGACGCTTTAGGTTGGTGTGTTTCTTAAGACTCTCTTATCTATAGCAATCCTCCTACCCCAACCCTTCCCCACCTCAACATCATTCATGTTGAAGAAATGAGGTCATTTGTCCTGATTCCTTTGGTCTGGACTTGGGGATAGCCTGGCACCAGTCCCTGCAGTTCTCATGTGAAGTGGTTGTTAGAGCTATGGCTTGAGCAAGTTTAGCTTCAGCTTTGTGGCAAGAAGACACCATGGCTGGTGCAGTGTCCTTCCTTTCGCATGACATCGGGTTATCCAACTTTTAGTGGTGCTAATATTGATTCACAGGTTTGGATGGTGGGAGACGTCTTTTTGGGCAAGTGCCTCTAAAGTTACATCACTTTCTAGACTTTGGCTCTAGATACATCTCTAACCCAGGATTTGCTCATTTCCTGTGATTTCATGGAAGATATTCTCCCACCACGCAGCTCCAAAATTCTACCAGTCTGTCCTTTCCTAGCCTGTCTCTGGGTGACCTTTTACCTTTCCTTTTTGGTTTGTTTGTTTTAAGAAAAGGCATTTTAAATTACCAGACAAACTGAGGACCCCGTGTTCCCCTCAGGCCAGGCCCTACCAGTGACCCCATGGCTTTAGCTGAAGTCTTAGGGTCTCAGCAGCCCCCGGCTCCCTCCACCCGTCCCTCGAGACAAGTCAGAATCTCAAGGAGAACAACAACACACAGTTGAACATGATACATATGCATCCAAAATTTTTAAAAACCAAATTACACAAATCAAGCTTATTCGGAGAGGTTCATTTTACCAGGGGTCTCTCGTGCTCCAATCAGCATAATTAAATAGTAAGATCTCTCTAGAACTGATTGTGGTTTTCACATTTTTTTATCTTCCAAGGACCATTTCAGCAAGATGATTTTAAGCTAATAAGAACCCCCAAATTAGAAACTAATTAAGGAGATGGAAAATACAAATGTATTTGTTTTTAGTCGGGCACTATTTTTATCAGAAGGATCATGAAAAATTAAAATTGTTAAATACCCATATGAAGGTTGTCAGTCAAGGGCAATGGGGCTTTCTGCCTCTACCTGCTGCAAAATTTAAGGTGATATAGCAGAAGCTGCTTCCTGTGGGCCCCCCGGAAGCAACAAAGAAACTAATTTTGAAGAACAGAATTTACACACTGCTAGACTTGGCAAGGAAAGGGTGTTGCCGTAATACTCTCTAATCTTTGGCAAGTAAGGTCTAGAGAGCCTTTTACTTTTAGAATGCACACACACCTGGCAACAGGATTGAGTCACTGCAGTACGTGTTCTCATGCCCATTTAATAGAGGAGAACATTAAGCCCCGGAGAACTTAAGAGATACACACTGGGTACACAGCAAACTAAGAAAAAGCCAGGTCTACAACCGAATTGAAATGTGCTTGAGTTTGTGACACGCCCCCGCCTCCACCCCCACAAATGGGCCGTAGATCACCTTTTGAAATAGCTGTTAAGTTCACAGGGACACTGGTTTGAAGGACCCCTTTAGGATTCGTGACAGCCGTGAGAGCTCAGGCCCCAGGAGAGAGGGCAGGAAGCAGAAAGAAGCCAGTCGGGGAGGTAGGGGGTGGGGGCTCACCAGTCTAGAGAGGCAGCAACACCAGTGACCCAAATACCACTGCGCGAGCATCAAAGGCCCATTAACTCAACCACACCCAGTCAAACGTGGACCCAACCTTGAAAACACTGTTTCAGTGCCGGACCCTGGAGAATCCCCATGTGTCCTGCCGACTTAGTCCTGATTCCAGCGCAGCTTAAGCCCAGTTACTCCTCGTGTCACCCACCTGTGCTTCCTGGTCCTGCTCCCGCCACACAAGGCCCGGGGGACATGGGATCTGCCTGGAGCCCTCCTTCCCTATCACACCATCCTCACCAAACCCAAGCCAGGGAGGTGAGGAGCACCTGCGGGACTTCCTTAGATCCACGGCCTTGCTCCGCCGAGTCGCAGGAAGGATGGACCATAAACCTTCATGATAGTTCAGGTGGATTCCAAACTCAGAGGGACTGGCTAGAGATGCCACACAACAGGCTGGCAGAAAGTAAAGATGTCAGGGAAACCTACCACTGCCACTGCCACCTCCTCTCAAACAGAACAACAGGAGCCAAGGCATTAATGTAGAGGGGCTCACCCCAGGGGTTGGAGAACCTAGTGGGAGCACCTCGTGGGAGCATCTAGCTGCATCTAGTGTCAGCACCCCCTGCGTGAGAACCCAAGAGAAGGGGCACCTTTAGAATCAAAGCTGCAGCCTCCACTCAGCTTCTAGACCAGAAAACACCCCAGGCAAGGAATTAAGAGTCTCGATAACATTTGATAACTTTACAAAGAGCTTTCACATACACTATCTCATTTGAGGCTCAGAAAAAACCCCAGAAGGCAGCAATTATTTAATTCATTCTTCAGATGGGGCTGGGCATAGGGGAACATGACCTTGTGAAGTGCCAACCCTGTGCCAGCTACATGTGTCAGGATGCTACGGTAATAATTACATGTAGCAATTACTGCTTTCTGCTGGTTTGGGGGGCAAGTAGCTAGAGGAGCCATTCACAGAACAATAAAAAGTGTACTCCCCCTATCCCCGGAAAGATCAGACATATCTTGTGACAACGAGATCTGTGCTCCCTCCCCTAAGGGGGAGTTAACTGGATTTTTCTTTCTGAGAAAAGACAGGGGGCATGGTTAGGTAGGGATGGGCCTTTGTTTCAAAAACTGAGGCTGGGAGATGAGAGAGAGAGGGAGGAAGGACATGCAGCTTTCAGGGGAGGATCCCTGACTGGATCCCAAGACAGGTGGGATGACTGAGGCCCCGGAGTGGCCGGCAGCCCTCACTCCACTGGAGCACAGTGCCTGGGTGCTGTCGATGTCCCCGAGATGCTGGCCTGGGGGCCTAGCTTTCCCTAGGCAGTGCTGGCACTGGGGCACAAGTTGGCTGTGGGGACCTGCCTCCTCCAGAGGGCCACACAGATCTGGAAAGGACAGGCCAGAGGCAGTCGTCACCACCAAGGGCTGAGGTCCAGGCCTCACCCCTCCCCATTTTCCCTGATCCGCAAGCACCGCCTCCCCCATTCTCATGGCAGGGAAGGGTGGAGACTGAACCATACAAATGCCAGCTAGGAAACTTTTGCCAAACCTAGACAGCAGGGAAACTCAAATTTGTTTTCATTTGATTTAGGAAAATAAAAAGAATTATTTCTTGACATGGAGTGTCACAGAGCAATTCTTCATTATTTTATTTAGTCCTCATAGTCACCCAGCAAGATAGAAATTATTAGTTCCACTTTCAGTGGTGCTTCTGAGGCTCAGAAGCTTCAGGAACTGCTGAACTGCCCCCCCTCAACAAGTGTCAGAGACCTGAACCCAGTTGGCGAGACCCAGAGCCAGGGCTTGTTCTGGAGAACACAAGTCACCATCTAGAGCAAATGGAGCATCTCTTATTATTCAAGCAAACCTCCCCTGGGATTCATTATAGATGTTCATAAGAAGGGAACAGAACAGTAAATCCTGTTATCTAGCTCAGGATACCCCTGGCCCCTGGGTGCTCCCTGGTGAGAAATTCTAAATTCTAGACCTGTGCTATCCAATACAGCGGCCACGGGCCACATGTGGCTACTGGGCACTTGAAGTGAGGCCAGTCCAAGCTAAGACGTGCTGAAAGTGTAAAATACACTCTGGACTTCGAAGACTTTGTAGGACAAAAAACGAGTGTAAAATATCTCATTCATAATTTTTATACTGATTACATGTTGAAATAATATTTTAGACATACTGAGTTGTTAATAAATGAAATACATTATTAAAGTTAATTTCACTTGCTTATTTTTCCTTCTTTTAATGTGGCTACTAGCAAATTTACAATGACACGTGTGGCTTGTATCGGAGCCACCCCACTCCAGATCACAAATCTCGCCTTGGCTTCTGCACACCCCTCACCCTGCCCCCGCTCCCAAGAACTGCTGGGAGCCAAGGAGTCCAGACTCCCCAGGCATCCCGAGAATGTCCTCTCTTCTCAACACTTCTCTAAATTCCTAGACCGACCCCTCCTGCCTCCCACCCTCCTCTGCGCCCAGCGACTGCCAAAGCACTACTCAAGTGTGGTCACCATTTCCCAGTGGTACGATCCCCCTGAAACCACATTTTCTGTGGCCAGAGGAACTCTGATAACCGGGTTTTCAAAGCCCAGGCCTCCAACCCCGTGGGCGACTGGAGCCCTGGGAGTTAGAAAGTTTTTCCCCAGGCTTCCCGGCTCCCAGCCACGCCAGACCCTGAGCTCCTCCAAGAGCAGAATAACGGAAGCAAACTAAACGTATTGATCACTGATTATGGGGCCAGCTGCTGTGCTAAGAGTTTTGCATGTTCTGTTTTATCTGATTCTCCTCACTAGCCTACAAGCGAGAGACTACCGTCCCCGTTTTGGAGACAGGAACCTGAAGCTCCCAGAGGCCTGGGCCTGGCTCGGTGCCCACGCTTCTTCCTCGGGCTTCTAGGACTTCTGCCCCAGACTCCCTCCCCTGGGGGCAGAGCCCTGCTCATTCTCTTTGCATTTCTGGCACCGAGCACAGTGCCCCCTGCACAAAAGGTATTCGGCAAATATCGGTAAAATAGGCAAAGAACCTTCTGAAAGACCCACTCCTTGGCCCTTTCTGGACTTGGTCAGAAGGCATGTTGCCACTTACTCTCCTGGGGCCACATACTTGATGAAAGTCCTCACCCCCCCACCTGCAGGGACTGATTTTCTCTGCCCCCACCCACCCTGTTCCCATCACCTCCCACCGTGACACCCCCTCAGGTCAGCTCTGCCCCGGTCCCTAGCCAAACCTGAGATGTACAGACCACCTGCCCCACTGAGGATGGGGTCTGGGGATAGCCCAGGGTGGTACCTCAGGGTCATATTTAGCCCTGGGGACCTGCGGAGCTGCCAGGCATAGCCAGTCCCTTACTGTCCCATGCTGGGGTCCCTGGAGCTCAAGTCTCCGCCCATTTCCTCATATAGACAGGAGTCCAGGCCTGGGCGCAGCTGGTGCCTGTGTCTGACCCAAGCCCTAGAGAGGGCTCAGCTTTCTGGATTCCTTCTTCCACTTATTCTTTCTGCCTGATTTAGAACAAGGCCACCCAGAAGTCCTCATGCTCTTCCCCTCCCCATCCCTCGGCTCTGACCCTGGGGACCCTGACAGTGGCCTGCACTGAAATGACATTTGCCACACCCTCTTGGGCCTCCTGCCCCAGGCCACTGGCTCTTCTCCTCTTGCCCTGGTCAGTTTCCCAAGGCCCCAAGCTATTTTTGCCTCCACCCCGGCCTGCCGTTTTCCCCACGGTGGAAGCTGCCAGGGTGGTACCCTGCATGACACACACAGCGAAGACCAGAGCAGCAGGAACAGGCCCTGCCATCGGATCAGAACTCACCTTGGGGTCTCCAGCCCTGCTGGCCCTCGGTCCTCCTAGTCTCGAGGCCCCCCCTTCTAGGCCCCACCTTCGAAGCCTCCTGCCTTGGCTGACTTCCCTAGATCAACTGCTAGACCCAAGTTATCTGCGAGGCACCCCCTCTGTCCTCTCCAGACCCCCACTCAGGACCTCCCCAGCCACCTTTGATCACTTGCTGCTTGCCCTGGGACCCTTGAGAGATGGGGAGCCACGAAGCCCTCTTTCCCTTTATTCACAAGAAACACCGACCCATCACAACCCCCTGCCACTGGAGACACCTGAACCAAGCCTGAAGGCTTCCCAGCCCGTGAGATCTGCAGATCCATCCTGCACACACCGCGGACACACGACACAGCCCCTTCGCACCTTTGCCCCTCGCTGCCTCTGTTTCTCCACTGGCACGAACTCCCCGCTGCCCAAGGTAGCTGGCAGGGAATAATGACTTCTTGATTTGTTACTCCGAGTTCCCCAAATAAGACACGCCACATCCATAAAGGCATCGGGCCTTCCCATAAGGCATAGGAAGTGAACCCATCTGATGCTAAATCTTCCGGTGCTTGGCTCCCACGAGCACATGGGGCAGAAACTAATAACTGTAAAGCATCCATCTATCATCCGATCAGGCCTCGCTCTGCTTTGTTTGCATAGTTATCTTCCCACGGGCTGACATTTCATGTCTACTACAGGCTGATGTATTCTCCTACCTGCCGTATCAGTCATAAAGGATAGACGGGCCTCGGGCCCATTACCTGTCATTACACCGTGTACATGTCGCCGGGGGCCAAAGCATCGATTCTTCTCGACTCTCCCCAGGGGTGCGGCCCCCACTCGGAGGCTGCAGGTCCAAACAGCTGGGGATCGCGCCCCCTCCTCAGGCCCTGGGCAGGCTCCACGCCATGCCTTCTTGTCTTCCGGCTCACCCACTCCTCCCGGGCGGTAAGACCTTCCAAGCTCCCGGCTGCTTCACAGGGGATCTGCAGGAAGAACAGAGGCCTCCATCACCCACCGGGACCAGAGACACATGTCCGGGTTTTGACTGTTCCCGAGTGTTCTAGCCACCCTCTTCTTGTTCTTTATTATCAGGTCCTGCGATTCCTGGTGACTGCACCAACTCAGTCTCACCCAGGGTTTTCACTGGCAGTGTCCTGCCCACCAACCCTGCTCCAGGCTTCAACACACACAGGCACATACATGTACACACATACACACACACCCTCCACTCCTGTTTTCTTACTTCTGAAAATATTTCATTATCTGCCTCAAAGACCCACCTTCCAATCCTGCATCCAAATCCTAGCCATCACTCAGAGCTTAGCTCGGACCCTCCAACAGGACCCCTGAGCTGTTCTATGGCCCCAGGAAAGAGGAAGACGTGGATGCTCTCACTCCACCAAGGGGATGTACAAAAAGCAAGGCCACATCACTGCGGAACATCCCCCAACTCTCCTAGCCCGGGCCCCTGAGGGGGGCTGCAGGAACGGCACCTCACCCGTGGCTGATGATGAACATCTCTCCGCAGCCCTTCATCTCAGAGTGAGGGACAGGAGTGGAGACACCAACCCACTGGCCCCACAGAGCCCCTACATTTCACAGCCAAGACCGTGGCCCCCACTCTGTCTGGAGGGGCTGAAGCAGCCCTGCACCTCCAACCAAGCATGGCCTCCAGCTCCTGCGGTGGAGGGGTGGGCTCCCACTGCCCCACGGCTATGACCCTGAGCTCCACCTGACCTTGGGCTCCTCTGGGCCCCAGTGGACCTACTGCTGAGAAGGGGCTGTGGCAGATGGAGAACATCTACCAGGGCATCTGGCACTGCAGGCAAGAGGAAGCCCCAGGGACAGGAGTGAGGGTGACGAAGGAAGGGAGGGACACAGAGGCTCCTTCCTTCTGGCCTGCATGGATTTTGTGAGCATGATGATGACAATGTCTTACATGCCACATATATAATGACTTATACCCTTCGAGCTGCTCTTGCATCCCTTGGATCCATTTGGTCTCTCAGTAGCTCTATGAAGGAGAGTTTCAAAGATGAGGAAACAGAAGCACAGAGAGGTTGCGATGCTTGCTAAAGATCACACAGTAAGTTAGTGAAAGAGTCAAGACTGTAATTCCTGATTCCCAATTATCATTCTTTCCAGCAAGCTCCCTGGCCCCAGGATAATGTCATCTTCCTTCCAAGTCCCCCAGGAGGGGGGGATGAGTGGTGAAGGTGGAAAGGGGGAGGGAACAGTGGCCGGCTTGCCCCCGCTGTGGGGGGATGGACAGAAAAGGAGAACAATCATGCCTTTGGTTGCTTCCCTGATAGGAGGGTCTAGAAGGAGAAAGCGCAGAGAACAGAGTGATAAATAGGGAAGACAGGAATGTGGAGGCTCCTAGTAGTTAACGGGAGCAGCTCAGGCACAAAGGACATTGGCCGTGATAAACAGCCCCAGCTCCGGGGAGGCTGGGCTGACCTTGAGCCTCCCGGCCACCTGGCCCTCTACTGCTCAGGCCTCCCAGGCCCTTCTGTGCAAGGCAACACCAGAGGTTAGACGCCCCTTTGAAAGAGCAAGCAATTATTATTATTACCTTCAAAAGGCACATACATATTTCATACACTCTTTTATATATGCGATCTGTTCTTAAGTAATAAAAAATAAAAAACCCCCACAAAAGTCTGCCCATATGAGGAAAGATCTCAGACGCCCCTGAACAATGGGATTCTCTGCTTGATTCCAGGGCAGCTCTGCTTCTACGGACACAGAGGAACTCGTAACCCAGGACACTCCTACCTGGCAAGGACAGGCAGGACGCCCATCCTTCTGGAACAAGCAGCCCAGGCCAAAGGCCAGGAAACCCAGGGCAAGTGGCAAACGTATGGAATTGGCAGAAACATGACCCAAAATGCCACCGGCAGCCACACAGCTCAGTGCAGCCCCACACACCCACCTCCAGCCCACAGAGGACCGGGCCTCCCAGCAACAGGCTGGAGAGGAACAGAACATTGGCCCCTTGGCATCAGCGCTCTCTGTTGGGTTCTGGTTCAACCTTGGAGCTTGTAGTGAGCCCTACTGTGTGCACTAGATGCCGTGGGGGAGGGAAGGAAACTGCACCCTTAAGGAGCCAGCCGTCATCCCACCGCACTGGCTGCTCGGCTGCTGCGCCCCGCAAACAAACAGGGAGAGCGTGTGTCTTTTTGTTGGGGTGGGAGGCTGGGGAAAGGAGTTCTTGCAGGCTCTCCTGCAAGGTGGGGCTGAAACATATTCACAGCAGATGGTGCTGTCGCCCTCACTCCGGGATTCTCATTCCTAATTATCTGTGCTGTCAACAAAACAATTAACCCTCGAAGAAAAATTGCACCGTCCACTCCCAACCATACGAAAAGGCAATTTTTCCCAAGGACGAGGGACACTTAGGGCAGCCCTGCATATGGCTCCACCACCCATATTCTAAGCTCCGTGCTCCGCCGCAGGCATCGCGGCAGCCCCCTCTCCTCTGAGACTGCGGTGGTTCCTGGTTCCCTTCCCATAAAAGGAGGGGGAGAGTCCAATCCCTAGGGCCCCCTTCAGTCCCATGGTGCCACCATTCTTTTCATCTGAATTTTAAGTTCCTTTGGAGCAGAGACTGAGTTTCCATTTGTTCCTTCATTCATTTGCTCACTCATTTATTCATCCATCCATCCATCCATCCATCCATTCATTCAGTTATTTCTTATTTACCACGTTGTTCCCAGGAAATACAAAGAAAATATCTATTCAGCCTTCTTGACCACTTCTTGGAGCTTTTTCCCCTGAGATGTGGGGACAGAAGGCATGGATGGGGAGGGTGGGGTGGGGGGTGCCAGGGTCTGAGGACGTGGCACTGGCTCTATGTCAGGCTATAGGAGGTAGATCCAGTTGCTACATTTGGATTCTCTCTGAAGATGTGGCTGCAGAAAAGCAGCCCCCTCTCCAGAGAGCTGAACTTGGTGAGCGAGCCACTGCAGTCCCCAGGGCAGACCTGCAGAGCCGGGGAGAGGTGAGCACCCTCCCACCCCTCACCCAGCAGCCAGATGGTCTCAGGCACGGCTGCAGGGACGGTGACAGCACAGCCTGCCCTTCGTAGGTGCTCGTTAGCTATCTGAGGCACGAGCGAGGGAACAGAATGCCTCTCATTAAAGACACTGTTTTAAAAGAAAGGAGGGTTTTCACAGGGCCAAGGCATGATGCTCACTACCTCAGAGGGCTACTATTTAAAGCTGGGTCCGCTGCTCTCATGCATCCATCATCAGGCACTGTCGTGGACAAGGAGGCAGGGTGAGCGAGGAACTGTGGCACTGTTCACGTCAGCGCTGAGGAGCCTTCAGGGATGGTGACCTCCAGGGTCACAGTCTGCAGGTGCGATCTGGAGAGGGGGAGGGGCTGCTCCTCCCAGAGAGGGAGAGACAGAGCAAGACCCTGCTGCAGGCGGCCTCACTGCCAGGCCTCACTCTTGTCCCCCAGACTGGGGGACTCACAAGGTGGGAAGGGAAGGGGAGGGGAGGGGAGGGGAGGTCAGGTCCAGATCAGGACACTGTCTGGGTCCCTGTGGGGCTGCAGGCCCCCTACACAGGCAGGGGCAGCACCCTGGGCACTCGGGGAAGGGGTGCACAAAATGGACAGGTGGGACAGGGAGCTGCCACCATTTTGCCCAGTCCAAGCCTCGCGGCGTCTCTCTCCCTTCTCCCTATTGCCCAACCGTCTACCAGAGCTGTGGCCTCCCAGGGCCCAGGAGTGTAGGTTCCCGTGCCAGCCCCTCCGCATAAAGGGATCGTGTTTATATTCAAGGTGGGCTGCTGCCCACTCGGAATCTGCCCACTCAAAGGCAGCACATGTGACTGCACCCCCTGCCCAGAGCCCAAGTGGGACAGACGCCAACTTCTGGCTGGAGACATTTCTAAATATGAGCTTGGCACAAAGAGTCAGGTTCCCAGGCTTCCTCTGCCCTGCGAGACCCAGCCAGGATTTTCAAGGCTGCTGGGAGGGAGAGGGCTGGGGGCAGGCAGGATCCAGAGGCAGCCAGCCCAGACGGCCATGGTCCCGGGAAACATCACCTAAACCCCACCCTGGCCCTCTGGCCTCATTAGGGGAAGAGAAAGGATTACCCCTCACCCAGAGAGCCCAATGAATTGCCCATAGTCCTTGGCAGCATGGACAGGAAAGCCATTGCCTGCTCAAATGTGCATGGATTAAAAATATACAAATGGAATATTTTTTTTCTTCCCCTCTCCTCAACCCCCTGAAGCCTGGGATGCTTGTTAAAAATAGCCTTGCTGTGGCATGGATCCTACACAACCAGCGGCTGGCAGGAAAATTAAGGAGCCACTGGAGACAGCGCTGCTAAGTGGCTACCCCTGGGGAGTGGGATGGGAGGGCCAGGACGACAGGAGGTGATTTCGAGCATTTCCGGGCACACTTCTACACTTCTGCTTGGACTTTTAACAGCAAGCAGATATTATATTGATAAGTTCGTTTTAAAAAAATAGAGGTTTATCCTTTGCATCCTCCAGCCTAAACGTAAGGCTGAATTTATAATGAATTAGTGATCCAGCAGCACGGGGCTGGCTGGCCCGGCAGTGCCCTGAGTACACCAGGAAGCTCGGGCCAGCAGGCGCAAACACAGCCCAGCGCCATGAAAAGAGCACTGGATCCAAAGTCAGTCTTGGATTTGTACCTAGCTGGCAGTGTGACCTCAGGTAAGTTGCTTGAGCTCTCTGGGCCTCAGTTTCCTCAAATATAAAATGAGGCAGATGGATTAAATGCAAAACGAGGTACCTTCTAGCCCTAACATTTCATCATTTTAAGGATTGAGGAAAAATATCTAAGAGTTTCTGTGTTTCTCCCCACTGTAAACAGATGAGGGCAATTTGGCCCCGGGCAGAGGTATGGTTTTTAAATCAGGGAACAGGTAGGAAGGAGAGAAGCTGTTCTGAGAGGCAGAGACCGACTCCACACCTTGCTGATGACCTGTGCAAAGTGGAAAGAACATCACTTTGATACCTACAAAGCCCTGGGTTCGAATCCTGGCTTCAGCTGTTAGCAACTATGTGAACTCAAGTAATTTGCTTATCACCTCCTCATCTACAACGTGGGGTAATAATACCCACACCCAAGGGCTACTGTAAATATTAAATGCAATAAAACTTAAAAGTACTTGTTCATTGCAGGAACTAATCAGCCTTTCATTGCTTCCCTCCTCCTGTGTTTGCCCCACACCCTGGAGGCTGTGTTGCAGGGTGTGTAGGAAGCATGGGCTCCAGAGTCGGGTTTGTATCCCAGCGCTGCCACCCGTTAGCTGCGTGACCTTGGGTAAGTAACTTCTTTCTTTGTGCCTCAGTTTCTCCATCTATGAAATGGGAGTGAGTTGGGAGTGGTGGTTGTGCTGCCCAAGCCCACACTCCTGCCCCTAATAGCCAGCTGGGCTCCCAGTTTTCAATCCTGCATCTTCTGTGGATCTGGATGTTGGAACTTCCCTAACAGGCCTCCTCTTTCTGCAATCTCTGTAAAGTTCCTGGCCCACAGCTGCCCACCACCTGTGGCTCGTCCCACTGGCCTGGCCCCTTCCCTAGGCACTCCCCCCGACTCCCCATTTAGTCTCACTCGGTGTGCACCTGGCTAGCAGAGTGGCTTTTGCCCTGGAGCCATGGGGATGGGTGTTTTAGATCAGTGCTCCTCAAACTGCAATGCCCTTATGAACCACCTAGGGATCTTGTCAAAATGCAGATGCAGATTCAGTAGGTCCCAGGTGGGGTCTAAGATTTTGCATTTTTAACAAGCTCCCAGGGGATGCCCAGGCCACTGGTCTGGGACCACCTTTGATTAGCAAGGGTTTAGAGTAGAGCAAGTCCTGGCATGCCAGTATGGGGAGGGCAGAAGGGGATGGGGGAAGAGGGGTGGGGACAGAGACAGGGACAAGGCAGGCCAGTTATTCAAATCAGAGGAGTAGAATTTAAACATAGATGATATGATGAGACAAGGGTGGATTCAGGAGACAGAGGAAAAGTAGGAGAACGTTTTATGAAATTATGTGACAATAAAAATAATGCTTACTGAGATAATGCAGCAACACAGAAAAATGCTTATGACATATTAACTAAAAAAGCAGACTACCAATTATATGGATACTATGTCTTCGACGCTGCCAAATGCACCTTTAGAAAAGCTGATCGTAGGGCTATAACTCACCGGGACCACAAAGGCTGAAGTATGGTAATATAACTACATGTGTTTTTATTTATTTGTCATTTTCTAGATTTTCTTGATGAAGTTGTATCATTTTTGTAATTTAAAATATATCTTCTATGTACTCTCAGATGTCCACTCCCCCAAACTGCCAGTTATTCTTTGTTATGGAGGTTTTATGTATTTTGAGCACAAACTGCCATTGTTACAAAGGCTGGAAAATGGTGCATTAAATCTTCTCAGTCGAACCCAAAAATAAAGCAACCCAGATTCTGTTTTTCCTCTGAGCCAAGGGTCCAGCGCTTTGGAAGGCTGGTGCCTTCACCTCTCACTATAGCAACAGGAAGACCTCGGTAACCTCGAGCTTACAGTTATTAAGGGTAAAAATAGGAAGTCTGTGGATAGACGTTCAGTAAGAAGCCGCTGCAGGTTTGCACTGGACTGGGTTTGGAACCCTCTCTTGCAGGAAATAGAAAGCAAAAATCAGATTCTGGAACTGGTTCCTGCAGGATTACGAGGAGCGCTTGGCGTTTTCTTCTTTGTTTCCTGTTTCAGTGCTAGAAGCCGCCATTCAAACCAGTTCCTGACACGCCTGGAGGTGGGCTGTTCTAGAACAGCTGTCATGAACGCACTTAGGGATTGGGCATGTTCACACCACTCCCAACTCCCCGTACCCCACGCTGCCCTGTGGACTTCTGTTCAGCTCTCCTGGTTCTCTGGCACTCCACGCTCACTCCCAGACCCCATGGATTCTGTGCAGGTCTCTGCAGCTTGTCCCCGAGCAGATGTTTCAGGCCCCCCAGTGGCCCATCTAGGCCATGGCTCCAAGCCCTGGGAGGCTTCAGGGGGTCCAGACCCCAGTGTGGTTGGTCCTGCCTGAGGTTCATGTCTGGCCCCCGGCCTGCAGGCCAGCGCTCAAGTCCACCGTGCACTATAGTGAGCCAAGTTCAAGGCCCAGCTCGGCCACCATCTGTCTGGGGGACCTTGGGCAAATCACTTCCTGTCTCTGAACCTCAGTTGCATGATCTACAAAAATTTAAAAATGGGTTTATGGGATCTCTTGGTCCCCTTTGTCTCTCACGCTCAACGGCCAAAGCAATACAGACGAGAGATTTCACAAACTAAACATCACCCCTTCAAGCAACGAAGTGTGTTGTATTTTTCACCCTATTACATGAAGTATTTTTTTAAATGTTTACATACTTCTCTCCTTTTTGTGGCAAAGGATACAAAACCTAAAATTTGTCTGTGTACATCTTTCCCAGCCTCAGTCCACAGAGTACCCGAAGGGCGGGGACGCTGAATGTCACTCCACCTTGTCTTCTCCATCCTCTGTCATCAGCACACAGCTCTTTGCTGCATGGGGCAGTCTGTCTCTGCCACTCTGATGTTCTCCCTTCTACTACCCGTCCCTTCCCTGCAGACAGCCTCCCAGGGGTCCTGCTCCCTGGTCGAGTGCACCTGCCTAATGTACCGCTTGGGGTCCCCCTGCCTCTAATGCACAACTTGGGGTCTGCCCTCCCCAGGCTGTGAGCATGGGTGGGCACAGAGGTGTTCTTGGAAATAAGGTGCCAGGTTTGGCCATTTTCACTACCCAGAGGCACCTTTCCCTCACTTTGCCATTAGGAGAGGTTGCCAGCAGGCTGGGCTCTGGATAAGTGAAGTGTCACCTGAATTGGCAGGTCTTTCTGCTTCCATGGCTGGTTTTCCCAGAGTGGGGCATCAGAGGAGCCGACATTACCACAGGGCCCAGACAAGAAGGGGGCTGATTTAGAACTTAACTCCAACTCTATACATCCCTAATGTCACCCTTTTCTCCAAAGGGTCCCCAAATTTCAATATGCCCTTGCCTGTTGCTTCTTCCCATAAGAGATGCTACAATTTCCCAAATCAGGCTTTCTTTTCCCTGCTGCCCCTAGGAAGTCATCCGGAGGCAGGGGGTTAGAGGCAGGCTCCCTCCAGACCATCTGGAAGAGCGAGGCTCATACACCCGCCCCTGCCTCTCCCGCTGAGGCAGCCAACTCCTCACTCCCGCTGCCTCTGCTCCTCCCACCCCCGGATGAGCCCAGATTCCACCGACGCCCCTGCGCCCCTTCACTGTCTGCCCTGCACACCACACACTGAGCAGCCTCGTCTCTTTCCCCACCAAGATACTGTCTGAACTTCATGGTCAGCCATGAACAGCAGAGAGCTTGGGGGTTGTGGCCACAAAAGAGAATTGCAGACCTTCCAAGCATGGAGGTGAGCCACTCTGAGTGAGTCTGTTACCTTACAGATCTGGAAGTCGGAAGTAGGACACGGTCTCTCTGGGCTAACATCAAGGTGTCAGCTTAGCTGTGTCCCTTCCTGAAGGCTCTCAGGGAGAAACACTCCCTTGTCCTTTCGAGCTTCAAGAAGCTGCCTGCACTCCTTGGCTCATAGGCCCCTTCCTCTGTCCTCAAAGCCAGCGACATAGCATCCTTCCGATGGTTCTTCCACAGTCACATCTTCCTCTCTGACCACAGCCAGGGAAGGTTCTTGCTTGTAAAGGCTCAGGTGATTAGGCTGGGCCCACCTGGATAAGCCAGGATATGTTCCATCTCAATACCTATAACCTGACTCCCACTGGCAAAGCCCCCTGTGCCACGTAGGGCAATGTACTCACAGCTTCTAGGGATTAGGGCACGCACATCTTGGGAGGCCATTACTCTGCCTGCCACAAATAGGAAATTCATTCCTATTGTTCAAAATCCAAATGAGACAAAAGGCTATAGAGTGAAAAGTCACCCTCCCATCCCTGATAACATTTCCTTGTGTTTCTACTCCAAGAGGCTTTATGCCTAGATAAACAAACAGCAATAAATATTATTTTTATCCTTTTTTACACCAATGGTACCATACCATGATGCTGTCCCGCCCCGCATCTTGCTTTGATCACTCTATCTTTGAGATTGTCCCACGCCAGTATATAAAAGCACCCTCGTTCTTTTTCACGGCTGCATACTCTTCCACTGTGTGGATGCAGCATAATTAATTAATCTAGTCTCCTGATGCCAGACATTCAGGTTGTTTCTAATCTTTTGCTCTTACACACAACACTGCAGTGAAGAACCTTGTACATACACCATTTCCTGTATGTGCCTGGATGTCTGCAGGATAAATTCATAGGAGTGGAACTCCCAGGTCAAAGGACATTGAGCATTAAAGTCTCCCAGCAACTGTTGAATTGCCTTCCATGGAGCTGAACTAGTTTACACACACACTCCCACCCCCGGCCATGCGTGGGTGTGACATGTAAGCTCCTTTGGGCAGGGAAGCCACAGCTCACATTTCTTCCGTGCCCATCCCCACCCCCCACTCCTGTGCTTACCGCAGGGATGAACCCAGGATGCTCAGGAGGATCCCCTCTGCTCACAATTCCCTGGGCTCCTGTTGGTGAGTGGAGCAGGACAGAAGAGGAGGGTGAAGCTGGCCGCCAGCAAAGGAGGGGCCAAGTTCAAAGGAGCTAAAAGAGCAGTGGCCTTGGGCATCCCAACCAGCAAACTCTCCTCCCGCACAGACATTCCTCAAGCTTGCAAGCCAACTGGCTTCCCCAACAGGGAGGGCATGTTACCACTGCCTCAAAGGAGGGCCTCCTGCCACAGCTGTGCTGCAAGAGGAGATTACAAGTGTGTTTGCGCTTCCAAAGGCCCAGCTGCACCCGTGTTAAGAAAGACGCCATTTTCCTGCTCTTGATCCATTCCTGGTGGAGATGTTGCTTCCAACTGAAGGAGCCCTTTATGTGCTGAAGTCAATTGCAATCTAAAAGACAAGTTAAATCACTTACTCAGGAAGACATGCAACCTTTGATGGCGGTAATTGATTAAGATTTCACAGCAGCAGCTGCCAGGCCTGCGGAGCCCAAAAAGTGCTCTCCGCCCCCACCAGCACAGCAAGCTCAGCTAGGGGACAGACACAGAATCCTGCCCTCTGGGAGACTGCTCTCCAAGTGCACTTGGAGGGGCTGGAGGAGAGAGAGCAGAGAGCTAAGTCCCAGCAGGTGAGCCTGAGGGTCCCGCGGACAGGAACTAGAGGCTCGGCCCCCTGCCCAGCCCCTTCTTCACCTCCATTCGGCCTCCACTTGGTCTCTACGGTCAGATCAGGGGTCCCCTCTTCCAGGAAGCCTGCCCTGACCCCACAGGCCAGGACTCACAGGTGCCTTTACAACATGTTCCTAGAGCCCTTGTACCTCATCCCACCCTAGCACCTTGGACCCTGAAATAGAGCTTTGCCTGTCACCCGACCTGCCATCCACCAACTGTGAGCACTCTGGGGGCAGCACCCGGCACAGGGCCTGACACTCACTGAGCCCTCAGTGACGTCTGGTGAGGGAACGAACCTGAGCCTGGGGAACAGGCAGAACAGCTACCGGCTGACAGTGTCACCTCCAACTCATCCAAATGCTCACAGCCGGACTAGGTGCCAACCACTGTGCCAGGCCCTGGGAGCATCCACGGGGTTCGAACAAGCTTCTTGTCCTAAAATGCCACCCTGACCCCAAAGGCCCACTGTTTGAGCCACTCTCTTTAGTGAAAGCATCACCTCCAGAAAGTCCCTGTCCCCAAGAGGAGGCACACTCTCCCTCAGTGGTCCTCTCTATCCCCTGGGCCAGCCAGGGATGGGGCTCAGGAGCGAGAAGGGTAGATCTTGGGCCTGGGATGCTGACCAGGGAGGAGAGGTGGGGGGGGCACTGCAGTGGGCAGTGCACGGGCCCTAGACCCACTATGGGCCAGAAGGAGAGGCCGCGTCCCCCAGTTTCCTCCAATTCTGCCTGTCTTTGATGTGAAAACCATTTAATGACCCTTATTTAGGCATTTCCACTCAAGGCCTCGCTCGAGGGGCCACAGTCCTTTGTGACAACTTGGAGAGGCGGATGGGGCCGGCCTGCATTGGGAGGGTACCCGCCAGGTTCCAGGTGCTCTGCACATGTTTTCTCATGGTAACCCTGGGTTGATATCAGCACAGATGAGGAGCAGAATGGTTGCATGACCTGCCCACAGTCCTGACGCAGCCTGGAAGTGCTGGGGCCAGGATGAGGCCCAGGAGGTGGGGCACCAAGGGCCCTGCTGCATTTTCCACCGCAGCATAGGTGGGAAAGAGGAGAGTGAGGCACGGTAAGCCCCTCCCCCACCCCATAAAAGGTTTTACCTCTACTGCAAACCTCCTCCAGGGCCTTCCCTACTTTCCTCTTTTCAATGAATTTTGTGGAACAAAAGATGCTCAATTGGTAACAGAAATCAGCCTCTAGTTTCTCAGATCTTCCTTCCACAAAAGCATCTCGTCCGCAGGTGCGACTGCTGGGAGAGTACACCTATAATTCACACCTGCACACACAACTCTTTCTATGCGGCCCATTGAAACAAACAGGTTTTTTAGGTTGACATTATCAACCTCAACATGAACACAATTAATGAATTTGCTCATAATGGTTTCCTGTTGGAGTCTTTATGTGCACAAACATTGTTCTCACAGACCACCCAATATGGAAAGACTCGACTTGGAAACAGGAAAATAAGGAGGTAATTAATCGCCTGGCAAAAGGACTCACCCCAGATCTCCTTTTTGGATCATCCCCAAATACAATTAGAATAGAGTTTCTCTATTCATGTGGTTTTCGAAACATATTTATCTCCTGGACTCAGGAACATGACTTGAGAGACACGGCTGTTTCCTGCTTCCTGACTGCAAACCTAGCAGCCATTCCAGCCCTGCGGCCAGTTAAGCAGAGGAGAGGGCAGGTGCGTCAGGGCTGAAGTATAGCAGTATCCTCACTGAAATGTCTGCAGCAGAGGAAGAGAAGGGAGAAGCGGGACTAAATCAACTGGGCTGTGCTACTGGAGCCCGCCAAGCCTGTTGTAGCCCTCCTACGCCCCTTGGCACCCAGGGCCCCTGGCTCACACCACTCTACAACGTTCTTGTTGCCCAGGCCTCAGAGGGAGGCTTTGCCTGCACCAACTCTGTCTTCCTCCTTCCTCTCTGAGCCACCTGCTGGCACTCCACCTCTGCCACACCTGCCTCTCCTCCTCTGTGCCTCCAGGTTGGTCAGTTTCCCTGCCCTCTGCCCCCTGCCCACAGGCCCCTGGAGAAGACTGCCATGTAACCCCCTCTAAGGAGACCGAGCATAGCATGTTAAGTTAGTTACTTTCCTTCATAGGCATCTCTGGTTTATAACCCAAGCCTCGTGGAGAGGGTAGTATTTAAAACAAAAGGAAGTCATCCCTAATTGTGAAATTTCAAGGACTGGGAGGGAGAAATTGAGTGAGGCTGGGGGAGGGAATGGGGGAACAGAGAAATCTCTGAGACTCAGCATGTCACACGGACCGGCCATGAGCTACTACTGAAAATCTGTTTTTCAAAATTTAAAAGAGTCAATTTCCAGATGTCTGCTTTGGGGAGCCAAACTGCTGTCGATTTGTTCCCAGTTCACCATGAAATAATGTCTGAACTCCTCACCCGAGCATCTCAGACCTTCCGCGCTCTGGCTCCTATAAACCTTCTCTCTTCCTGCCGCTCCTAGGAATCCCGCTTGGCCACTGGCTTCTGCACCGTCCCCAGGCTTACCTGGGCTTCCAACCCGTGCTCCTACTCACTGGCCCAGGCGCAGGGGCCTCTCATGCACCAGCACCACCACACTGCACAACTCCAGGGGGTGCCATGCCCATGCTAGACCATGTGTGTGGTGCACGGCACAGAAGTCCAGGTGCTGCCCCCCTCCACGGCCCCTCTGCCTCGGAAGCCTCCCACCCACCGGTGCACACATCTGCGGCTCACTTCAGGCCTTGGACACGTGCTACTTCATAGTCTCTTGATCTGGAGGGGTGGGGGTAGGTCCCCAGTCATAGTATAAGTGCTCTGGGGGTAGTGACTGAGTCCTGAGACCCCCACCCCAGGTTAGAGGGCTAAGTTAGCATTGGCTTTCAACGTATGATCCTGGGCCAGCAGCAGCTGCAGTGTCACCTGGGAACTTGCTAGAAATGTGTATCATAGGGCCCCACCCCATTTTAGCGAGCCCACCGGGCAGCTCCGATGCACACAAAGTTTGAGAACCACCGAGTTACAGGATCCTCAATGCACCTTGCTGGGCTTGCTGAATTGATGATCAGGGTTTTCCAACTAGCAAAGGGGCTGGCACCATCTTGCTGGACTCGTGTGGAGACCCAATTCCCATGTGGGTTCCCAGGAATCTCTAAGGGAACTAGCTCGGAAAGCCTTCACGGCAGCCGCGGCGATACTGGGCCAAGGCTGCCTGCACACAGCACAGACAGGCCAGGCTGCCTTCGGCTCTCCTGCAAACTGCACTCCTATCCAGCGGTCCTTGCCCTGGTCCCGCCAACTGGGTGGTTAAATTATTCAGCAACCAATTAGAGTTTCACAATGTCCCTGTCTCCCAACGAAGTGATTTGCTCAGCTGCAAAGGGGCTTTTCCAACACAAAGCAGGGCAGTGTGCAGGAATTTAGCATCTGGAAGCCCCTCCTTCCAAGTCCACACACCCTATCCCCCCCAACACCTCCCCCAACACGCCCCACACCTTTTCACAGCCTGCCCAGGGCTAAAACCCCCAGCATCCCACCTCCTGGGGCAGAACTGGGTGGGGAGGGGAGGCCAGACAGACAAAAATAGCCAGATCTCAGGGCCACTCCAGACGTCCAGAATAATCTGAATTGCTCGCAGGGCGGGGGGATGCACATGTTGAACTCACCTCCCTGGTCATTCTCATCCTCGGGCCCACCCACTGTATTGACAGATGGGGGAACTGAGGCCCAAGGCAGTGACTTGGCATCCCCTGACTACAGAGCATTCTCCCCACCGTCCCCGCCTGGGTCCCACACGCAGCTCCCAAGACACATGATCCTACATTACACTTCTGAACACTGGCCCCACACAGCCCGGTTTCCTCCCTGACTGCACCAGAAGGGCCTACAGGCAGCACCAGGCCTTAGTCACATGTCCCCCCACAGTGCTGTGCATGGTGCGGGGCACAGAGGAGCCCTCAAAACCCATGTGAGGAATGAACAAACCCCAGGCAGCCTGCACTCGCCATTAGCATATGCGCTGAGATTAATCTGTCAGATCACCAGAATGTCACCTTGAAACACACTGGAAGGTCTGTCCCAGAGGGGTGAGAGAACCTACAGATTCGGATGGGAAGCAGACAGCCACCGCAGAGTAGGTGGCGAATGGCCGGGAGGAGGGGGCCAGGGCACTGGGGGCAGAGGACAGTCACAATGACAAATGTACCTGCCTGCTTACTGACTTCGCTCTGCCAGCCCCGCGAGAGACACAGCTGGGAAATGGGGCCCAGAGCTCACACTCCTCACCTCTGCCTCTCAAGAGTCCTTACCTGACACATAGAAAAGGTGACAATGAAACAGAGGCAAAGAAGGGCTCCAAGGAGGAACAAGCCTGCTCCGTCTCAGGTCTCCGGGTTGGAGGGCCCCAGGAATTCTCACCAGATGCCCGGGTGGCATGGCATGGGATTGGCCCTCCCGTCGGCACCGCAGGTGACCACCAAGATGAGGAGCTTGTGGGCACTCCCGGAAGCTCTCGTGGCATTCAAACTCAGCCCCAGTCAGCCCTGGCCAGGCCCTCCCAACCCTGAATCACTCAGGCAGGCTGCTAACAACACCCCAAGTCCCGGTGGCCTGAGACGGCAGTATGTTTCACTCTCACCATACACGTCCACCAAGTCTCTTCCGCAACCTTTTCGTTTTCAAATTGAGCCTAAACTAAGGGCACAGAGTGCAAGTGTTTGTTATGAGAACAACTCGTGGAGGTTAGAACCAGTGTCTGGACCAGTCAGGACAGGCTGGGTTACGCTGCAGTAACAACAAATGATGCACGAGTCGCAGTGGCTCAGAGCAGCACAGGTTCCTGCCAGTGAAGAAGGGGTTTCTTTGTAGAGTGATAAAAATGTTGTAAAATTAGATAGGGGTGATGGTGGCACAATGCTGTGACTATACTAAAAACTACCCAGCTGTATACTTGGAAAGGATGAACTTTAACTCGACAAAGGAGAGACGTGAATTTTATCTCAACAAAGCTAATAAAAGCCAGTCCAGGTCTACCTCCCCCTCACGCACGGCCAATGCGGGTCACAGGCCTGCAGGGGCATCGCTTGGCAGGAGCACTCAGGGTTTCAGGCTGATGCAGTAGCCACTGTCACCAAAACTGCCCACTGTCCTGTGAGCTCTGGCTGGCCTTGCACCAGCCATGGAAAGCTCCGACCTGGAGTGAACCCACACCCCGCTCACCGCTCACTGCCCAGCACTCATCCCATGACCCTGCCCCACCATGAAGGGCACAGGAAGGACACTCCTGCCACGGGCCGACGACAGAGAGCTGGTGAACAGCCCTGGTGGCCACCACCCCCACAAACACACACGCACAGCCACCCTGACCATCCTCAGTCTCCCTGAGAGCTGAAGTTTCTCCCCCTGTGTGTCATTGTCACCTGAGGAGGAAGGAAAGCTTTCAGAGCAGGTTTGGAAAGAGACCACCATGAAGATGATCAAAACATGATTTTCAAAGACAATGACAGGGCACATCACTACAGTGTATAATGCTGCCATCTTACAGCGCACACACAACACTCTCGTGCAGAACAGAACAGATATGGATGTAACAGGAAGTTAAAGGTTTTATGGTAATGGCACGTGACAGCAGATGCCACTGTGAGAGTGGGACAGACAGGCGGAACTCACAAAGGAAAATTTCAAGAATGAGTCCAACGACTGCTGGATCTTCCGACAGACCAAGGATATGAATGGAGGCCAGAGGAGGGATGGGCCCCTTGGAGGCCCATCAAAAGCTGGTGGCATCAGTTCTGCAATGATGCTTTGTGACTGTAACTGACCATCCTTTTCCATTTGCCCAAAGAGAGAAGGGTGGGAGAGAACTTGGAAAAGAAGCCATGGGTGGTACAAGACAGGAACAAGATGTCATCCGTGTGAGGCCGGGGTGGGGTGGGGGCAGTGCGGGGGTAGAGGAGGGGGAGGGGAAGGCCAGAGGCCACTGTCCTTCTAGGGGTGCTTAACGTGCGTAGGGGGTTAGAATTTAGACCCAGGAGAAGACTCCAGAAAAGCATACAGGACGCTGGGGCTTCTCCCTGGCTCAGAGCTGCAGTGTTCTGGCTGCTTCCACAGGCCCAGCCACAGCGTTTGCAGATGTGTGAGAATCTAGAATTGCTCATGAATGGGGCCTTCAGGGAGGAAGCTCCCTGCTGTCCGCCGAGGTCAGGACACAGCGGAGTCTGGAAAAGTCGACTCCGGCTATCTGTGAATTAGTAATAGATCCCATGTGAGGACAACTACTTTGCAGGCATTGGAATACTGCAACAATACAAGGATAAATGGACCTTTTCTTGAGCATCCAGAGGTCACTACAGCCCACCCACCAAGATGCTTCAAGTCATCATCTGCAGATCAACCAACTCAGTTCAATTCTGCAATCATTTGTCGAGTGCCTGCTCTGCACCTAGCACTGCACACTGGGGAGAGACAGCGTGAAAGAAAGCGCCAGCCCTGAACCTTCTCCCAGGGCCCTCCCAGGACCTGAGACGGCAGGTGAGCAGAGGTGGCCCAGAGCCGGGCAAGGAGGACGAGCCCCACTGGGGACCGAGTGGACAAGCTGGGGAGGCCCCTGCAGGGAGTCGATGGTTGAGCAGGGATCTATGAAAGGAACATTTCTCCAGCACGAGGCCGGGGTGATGGTGAGCAGGGAGGGGTTTTAGGGTGAAGTTTTAGGGTGAAGTTACGGCATGTGGAAAGTCACAGAGCCATGACATGCCACAACAGACGTGAGGGATAAGTGCAAATGTGACAAGAGGAGCTGGAAGAGACAGGCCGGGCCAGAGCACCAAGGGCTTTGTATTGAACTTGACCCTGGAGGACAGAGGGTGCCAGGGAGGGAGAGGACACTATAAGAGGCTGGATCAGTAGCCCAGGTGAGAGAGGAGGGATGGGGCCAGGGTCGTGCTGGGCACTGAGAGGCCTGCAGGACTGAGTGTTTGAGGGTGGAATCCCCAAGACCAGCTGAGCAGCTAGAGGCGGGTTGGGGTGAGAGGGGCACACACAGCAGACAACCCTCAGAAGATAATGGGGCAGCTGGTGGCCATGGGTCATCGGTGGAGGGGGAGGAGAGGGAGGTCTCCACATGGGTGATACATCCCCAAAGCCTGGCTGTCACACACAGACAGGAGGATGGTGGCAGCCAGGGAGGCCCAAGGGTCACAGCTGTGTTTTGTTCCTCCTGTGGGTAAGATGAGCATGTTTCTCAGGGAGACAGAATTTGAAGCTGGGCCAGGGAGGGAAGAGGGCAGTCAGTGGTACCGTGTGTCAGGCCAAACCCACAAAGCATGGTGTCGAGAGAGTTACAAGTGACAGAACATAGAACAAAACTGTTTCTATACGGTATTTTCATTTGTATAGAAGTCTTGCTTTCTCAGGATGTTTTCATCCTGATCTCACCCGTTCCTCACAATGATTCTGTGAGCCAGGCACTAACAGTCCTATCAGACAGGTGAGGACGCTGAGTTCAGAGGGCATAGGGAGCCCCTCCACCCCGAGTCACAGAGCCCAGAGCCCAGTGGCAGTTCATGCTGGCTCCCCCAGATAGTCTTTTACTAAACATAAAAATGTAACGCACTCATAATTTCATTTGACATTGCAAAATGCATCCAGCATCAGGCCTAAAACATCACAGCATCTAATAAACGCGCTTTCTAAATGTCTTCCTAGGTACGTGTGCTGCTCTGGAAATGCTGACCGACCTCCTCTCCTCTCCCTTCTCTCCACTGACGCCCTGCAGAGCGGAGAGTGGGTCTCAGCCCCAGGCACACTGGAATCCCTTGGGAAGCCTTTCAAGAAGTGCCAAGCCCAGGTTGCACCCAGCCCACGGGACCAGGACCTCTGGGGGTGGGGCCCGGACATCAGAGGTATCTGGGGATTGGGCTGCAAGGGGAGGGCTCAGAAGCCTGTGGCAGAGAAAATGACAGCCCCAGAGGGACTCAGGGGACAAGCCAGGGGGAGGAAGGGAGGAGCAGAAGCTGCATAGATTCAGGAGCCCATCAGCCAGGAAACAGGAGAAAACAGGTAAAGAATCTCCTCCCCCGTGTGCCCCTCTTGGGCAAGCTCCCATCCCACCTTCCCAGCAGTGCAGCCATGGCACAGGTAGGCATGGGCATGTCCCCCTGCAGAGGAAGTGACTGAGGCTTGAAGATGTGAAGCACTAGCCCCAAGTTTGCCCAATTTTATGGAATGAAGACAGCCGACTGGGGACCAGACCTGCTGGCCGGAGAGCCCCTGGGACAGAGCCATCTCTGGTCCCTCCTGGTGGCCAAGCCCTTCATACAGCTGGACGTCTCTCAGTGGGCTTGCCTCCCCCGACGGTCATGGGTGCTCCTGGATCTGTGTGCGCCAGTTTCTCCCTAACAATCCCACAGCAAATGTGGTTTCACACCTGGTATGCTCTGAATGTTTGTGTGCCCCCAAAATTCACATATTGAAACCTAATTCCTAATGTGATGGTGTTAGGAGGTGGGGCCTCTGGGAGGTGACCAGGTCATAAGGGTGGAGCTCTCGGGAATGGGGTTGGTGCCCTCGTAAGGGGCTGAAGAGACCAGAGTTATCCCCCTGGACATGTGAAGACACAGCTAGAAGGTGACATCTGTGAACCGAGAAGCTGGCCCTCGCCAGACACCAGCTTTGCCTTGATCTTGGACTTCCCAGCCTCCAGAACATGAGCAATAAATTTTTGTTGTGCACAAGCCTCCCGGTCTGTGGCAGCCCCACAGGGAAGCCTTGTCACCTGCATCGCTGTGACCCTTCACCACTTCCTAAAACAAGAAACACAACTAAGTTCTAGGGACTCCAGGTACCCCCAAAGTCAGCCTTTTGGCTCTAAGGTGCAGAGGCTCCCTGCCTCCTGCTCTAGATGAGGGCCCCCTCTGGTCTCTCATGCGACAAAGGGCTCCAACCACCCTTAAATATTTACAATGACACTACTGTGCACCTAAGGCAGCACCAAGAAGGGTGTGGCCTCTGCCCCTGAGGGCCCACTGTTGGGCTGGGAAACTACAGCAGGCACACAGGGAGCAGGAAAGTCAGACTGGATGAAGCCGACCTTAGGTGTGTGCCAGCTCTCGGGCAACTTATTGAATCTCTTTTAACTCAGTCTCCTGATCGAAACGATGGGGCTACTAGTACCAAGTCTCCCTCAGAGGGTAGTGCGAAATCAAAGGAGATGAATCCACGGCAAGTGCGTAGGATGTGGCTGGTTGTCACTGCCGTTGCAGTTTGCACACATTTGCCTCTCATGGGAGGGAGGGACACTCTGCCTAGAGTAGTTTGGAGCGTGTTTCTGCAGGAGGCTGGCCTTGTAAGAATGAGTACAATTGAGAGGGGAGGATACCATCCAAGAGGAAGACAGAAAATGAACTTCCCCAGAGCTGGAATCTGGACATTAATTTACTGTCAGGGAGCCACGAAGTGCGAGCCCAACCCCAAGCCTGGCCCCGCTAGAATTCCTGCTGCTGCTGCAAGATGGACCACGTTATTAAAGAAAATACCCCACAGGAACCTAAACCAAACAACTCCCAGCAACATGAGTTCAGGGAACCTTTGGCTCTATCTCCAAGGCAATTGAAAAGAGCTCAAAACAGATTAAAATATGAGATGAATTTTGAAGCCCAGGAAAGAGATAAAATAAATCCTGTGACTAAGGAACCAATATGATTATTTCATTATTTGGTTAGAAAGTTAAAATGTGCAGGAAATGTCAGATGCTTTTCCGAGATGGAGGGAGGTTAGGGACAGCATGGCCATTGGGGGCATATTCTTTTTAATATTAAAAAGAAAAAACCAGCTTCACCCCTGACTTGGTTTTAATCAGCAAAACCTCATTGACAGGGCAGCCTGCCCTTCCGCCAGCCTGCATGAGGCCTTTTTGAACATCCCACCCCTCAATCACATCCCCCACACAATGCACCCCAGTCCTTTTATTTTTTTTATTTATTTTTTTTTTTTGAGACAGAGTCTCACTTTGTTGCCCGGGCTAGAGTGAGTGCCGTGGCATCAGCCTAGCTCACAGCAACCTCAGACTCCTGGGCTTAAAGCGATCCTACTGCCTCAGCCTCCCGAGTAGCTGGGACTACAGGCATGAGCCACCATGCCCGGCTAATTTTTTTTGTATATATATTTTTAGTTGGCCAGACAATTTCTTTCTATTTTTGGTAGAGACGGGGTCTCACTCTTGCTCAGGCTGGTCTCGAACTCCTGACCTCAAGCGATCCACCCGCCTCGGCCTCCCAGAGCTAGGATTACAGGCGTGAGCCACCGCGCCCGGCCTCAAACCCCAGTCCTTTTAAAAGAACTCCCTCCCCCCCACCAATAAAACAAAATCCCATGGCGTCCAGGTGAAGGGTGACCTCGCCATGCCCACCCTGCCCTGCAGGGCACTGCCGATGGCTTAGCCCAAAACTAAACCCACCCGGGAGAAATCCCAACTTCTCCTGTAGCCTCTCCCACCTCGCCCACCCATTGATCCTCCTCTAAGGTGATACCACTCTTAAGTCTGTTCACTGTCCATGCCACCTTGTGGCCTCATGTCACTGTCTTCATGTCCATCATTCACTTCTCTGCTCAGTTATTTATTAAAAGATTCTTAGATGCCACCGTGCAGGCTGCAGCAGGTGCTGGAGACACAAAGGTTGGAAGGTCAAGTCCCTGCCCTCAGAGAGCTGACAGTCCAATAAAGAATATAGGCCAGGTGCATTGGCTCACACCTGTAACCCTAGCACTTTGGGAGGCCAAGGCAGGAGGATCGCTTGAGTCCAGGAGTCTGAGACCAGCCTGAGCAACAGTGAGACCCCATCTCTACCAAAAACAGAAAAATTAGCTGAGTGTGGTGGCACATGCCTGTAGTCCCAGCTACTTGTACGCTGAGGCAGGAGGATCACTTGAACCCAGGAGTTTGAGGCTGCAGTGAGCTATGATGATGCCACTGCACTCTAGCCCGGGCAACAGAGCTAGACTGTGTCTCAAAAAAAAAACAAACAACCAAAAAACACAAAAACAAAAACAAAAACAAACACAACAACAACAAACACACAGCAAGTGATGGGGAGGCAAGTTCCAGCAGAGCACAGGCCGGGGAGTGCGGGGCTTCATCCTGACTGCAAGGAGGGGACCAGGCGAATCCTCCCAAAGGAGGCAGCATTTGGATCTGACCTTTGAGGATGAGCAGACTTTGATTATGCAAAAAGTACAGAGAATTCCAGATGGAAGCACAGAATTAAGAAAGGCCCATGGCCAGGAAATGCAACCCAAATCCCAGGGACACTGAAGAGATGAGTTTGACTGGCATGAAGAGGCCCTACAGGAGGTGAGGGAGAAAGCTAATGAGGAGGGCTGAGGTCAGAGTGGTGGGGCTTTTCATTTTAATTTTTAAAATAAGTAATAGATTTAATGGTTCAAATTCAAAAGATACCAAAGGATGTATCGTGAAAGTCACCTTCCCATCCTTGGCCTCCAGCTATCCTATTCCCTGTCTCAAAGGCAACCATTGTTACCTATTTCTTACATACTTGCAGAGATATTTTATGCATATACAAGTAAATACATACCTCTTTTACCTTTCGTGCACAACTGGTAGCATACCATATACCTTGTTCTGCCATTCTCCATTTAATTAGATAAATTATAAACCTGTAGTTTTCAAAGCAGATCATGCATCAGATTAGCTGGCCAGCTTGCTAAGCCCCAGCCCAGAGTCTCTGGGTCAGTAGGACTGGGGTGGAGCCTGAGGATGTACATTTCCAACAAGTTCCCAGGTAATGCTCACACCGCTGGTCTAGGAACCACACTTTGAGAAGCACTGGTGTAGATCATGCTACATGAATTTACAAAGAGCTGCGTTTGTAAATTCTTCATAATTCATGACTATGTAATATTTCATTGTTTCGACATACGGTAATGCGTTTAACCAGTCCTTTCCATTTCGGTTGTTTCCAATCTTTTACTATGTCAAACAGTTCTGCAAGGATTACACTGGTGTATTCATTATTTCACTCGTGTGGAAGTGGAGCTCTGGGATCAAGTCTGGGTCAAAGACTCCGTGCACTGGCAATTTTGACAGATACTGCCAGGAAGCTCTTAGAGGGAGCCTTGAATGCTAATATAAGGACTTTTGAATTTTAACTAATGCTAGCTTTTGAGCAGAAGACTGGTGAGGTCAGAGACATGCTTTAGGAAAATTAATCTAGCTCCATGGTGACGTGTGGACCAGAGTGGAGATAGCCTACAGGACAGCGACTCCATGTAGACAGACTCCAAGGGGCCCCACAAGCCCTGCCCCCGGCAATCACACCTTTGGGGAATTCCCTCCCCCAAGTTTGGGTGGGATCTGGGACTGACTTCCAACCAATACAATATGGCAAAGGTAATAGGATGCCACTCTGTGATTACATCATGGTATATAGGATTCTCCGTCGGGCTAGTAGACTGGCACTAGAGGCTCTCTTTCTCCCTTTCTGGCTTTGGAGAAGCAAGCTGCCCTGAATCCTGCAGCCACAAGGAACTGAATGCTGCCAAGAACCATAAGAGCCAAGAAGAGGATCCTTCCCCATTTGAGCCTCCAGATGAAAACCCAGCCCTGCCTGACACCTGGATTGCAACCTCATGAGAGACCCTGAAGCATGGGGCCCAATTATGCCGTGCTGGGACTCCTAGCCCACAGAAAGAATGATTCTCTGAGATAACAAATGCATGTCATTTCAAGCAACTAAGTTTGTGGTGATTTGTTAGGCTGCATGGATAATGAAAACAAACATTTAGGAGGGCGCTCAAAACTAGGCCTGAATAGTGAAGGGCTGGAGTAAACAGGTGTCAGGAGCAGAAGAGGGGAGCAGGGACATGGGGAAGATGTAGGGCATGTGTCAGAGGAGGGCAGGCCCTGCAGGTTCATGGAAGGGAAGACAGAGGGGCCTCCTACCATCAGGGCAAGACCACGGGACAATGTCCCTATAACAGACCCACTATATTTTCCTGAGACTAAATCACACAGCAGTCTGAGGTGGGAGGAACAGGCATCCTTCCACCTCTCCTGTCTAAAAGTGTGCCTTCCCATGTAAATGGCTCTGAGACGACTCCAACGCAGCCTCCCCAGGCCACCAGCTGCCACCTGCAATTTGCTGACAAGGCAGATAAGCACCCACACAGAGAAGACCCATAATAAGTCAAGGTGGCATTTCAAACCAGTGGGGAAAAAAGGAGGTGATCCAAGCTGCGTCTGGGAAAGCCCCTGAAATGAAATGTGCAAGGGGGTACGTGTGGTACATGGTTCTGTGATGTTGCACGTTCTTCTGGAGAGGTCTGTGGCTTTCACCCATCTCTCAAAGGGGTTCGTTTGGTGAGAGGTGAGAGGAGGAGGCCCACACTCAATACCCACAACCCACAGTTTCTGCAGCCCCAGGAAAAACTGCTGAGCTCTGCCAAGCCAGGCCATCATCTAGAAACTCCCCATATGCCTCCTGGGTTCCTGTCCCCAGCTGAAAGAGCACTGTTGTGAAAACTGCTAGACCCTTAAGACGTTCTGTTTGCATCCTGTGGAAGTGGAAATGTCAGAGCTGGGAGTGAGTTGAAGATCATCTCATTTAAAACCCCCACACCCACCCAACTCCCAACTTACAGAAGAGGAAACTGAGGCCCAGGGACACTGGATGACCTTCCAAGACCATCCAGACGGTTAGCAGCAAAATTTAAGCCAGCGCTCAGGTCCCCTCCTCCTGGCTGCCGGCTTTGGGGCTTTCACCCCTTAGCTTGGCGTAAGAGCCTGATGCTGGGCAGCGCAGCCAGGAGGGCAAAGGCTGGGCAGGAGGACTTCTGTCCCCACGTTACTACCAGTGGAAGATCGCAGTGAGAGTGTGGCTGGACACCCGAATAAAATGAGCACAGGATGTAGAAGTTAATGAGCAAATGCTTCCTCCAAAGATGCCTGACAGCACTTTGGCTGTAGCAGCTTTCATATTCCTAAGAGATTCAAATAGGTGGCAGTGAAGCTTAAGAACACCAGAGAGATTTTATTACCTCGGAAGACAGGCCATTCAATGCCAGTTTCCCAGGGATGTTTGCATCCTGCCTCCTGTTTCCTCTGAGCCCCTTCATTTGCACCCACCTGCTCACTCACTCCATGCATGTTAACCGGTGCATGGAGGTACGGAGACATGGCCCCCGCCTTGGTAGGGCCTGAACTTGAGAAATTCCAGTAACATCCACAGGATGGGCCCAGGCACACCGATAGCCCGGCGTCCACCCTGTGTCTGACGTCTACTGGACACGCCCGCAGGCCGTCCACTGACCTCCCCTGCCCCAGGGATGTTCCCCTCCCCCGCTGCCGTGGCCACCCATCATTCCTCCAAAGCCCAGCACTCACCTGGCAGCGGTCTGAAGAGAAATTTCGGAGCAGGAAGAGCCTCTCACTGGACAACTGGAGGAACCTCTGCCTGGCCTCCTGCCTCCGGGCTTGAAGCCCCTAACTCCACTCTGCACTCTGCTGCCGGAGCGAACATCCTGAACCGTGCGTCAGACCACATCGTTTTTCTGACAGCCACGGTCAATGCCGTCCAGAGATCCGTGTGCCTCCCGACATTTCCCAGCCTCCCCTGCAAGGAGGCTGGGCCACGTCACTGGTTCTGACCAACAGACTGTGAGTGCAGCTGTGTCTGGACCAGATGTCTGGCCTGTTCCAGCTGAGGGAGTTAAAACCCATGTGCCTTCTCCATCTTTCCCTTCCCTCCCATGTGACTCTGGAGGTCTCATCCGACTTCACAGGAGTAAAATTACACCTTTATTGGGGTTACTGGGGTTAAGCCATTAAAACGTTAGAGGCTGCTTATTGGACAGTCCGCCATTGCCCTCAGGATATGACAAACTCCAAACTCCTCCTCGTGGCCATGTTCAAGGCCTTTTATGGTCTGGGCCAGGTTTCCTCTGGCCTGTCTCCTGGCCTTTTCTCTTGGCCCTTCCCTAAACACACCCTGTAAATAACTGTGATTCAGCCACACGTGCAGGGTCTGGAAGGGCCATGGCCCTCCCACCTGAGAGGTCCCCTCTACCTGCCATGCCCTCACCCCTCCCCACTCGCATCCGCTTGGCAAACTCCCACTCATTCTTCAATGCCCAGCTTATGTGACCCTCCCTGGACAAGCTGGGCTCTCCCTGCTACCCAGAGGCAGCCTGTCTACAGCTCTAACAGACCCTTGCTCACACCGCATCCGAGCTTTTTGTTTCACTTTTCTCTATTGCCCACCAGACTGTGAACTCTGCACAGCAAGGACAGTTTTCCTCCTCTTTATCTCCCTAGAGCCCACCTCAGCATCCGGTTCCTAGGAGAGTATCAGAGGATGTCCATGACCACACAAATGGAGCCCACTTTAAAACCTTTCTGGAGAAGGACACCTCTTCCAGAAGGAGCGACGCAAATTGCAGGAACTCTTCAGGAAAAGAGGAGGCTTGAGGTGAGAAACAAAACAACCCATCATCACACTGAGCTCTGGAGAGCCTTACTGGGGGAGCCAACAGGTCAGGTCTGGCCAGCTCTGTCCCCTGGTGGGCTCCACGCCCCTGTGTGAGCCAGTCCCTCCCCTCATCATCTCTGGGGTCCCTCCCAACACAAAGCAGCGTGGTTCTGAGCACTGGCAAGGCCACCTCTGCCATCCTCCCTGCTCTTCTTCTGGTCCCTCTCCTTCCCAGAAACCTCTGCTCAGAGTTCTTGGCCCATCACCACTGAGCCCCTCATCTGCTCAACCAAAATCTGACCTTCCTTGGGCATTTTACTTTAATATGGGACCACCGAAGACCCCATGGAAGAGTGCTAATGGAGGGATTCCAGGCACAAGACAGGCAATGGGCCAGACATCTGGACATCTGGTCAGCGGTGAGTGGTTCTTTGGAGACATGCCTTCCCTGCACCCCTTCTCCCCCACCCATCGCACAGCAAAGGCAAGAGTTGTTAGAACAGCTAGACCCCGGCAGACAGCAGGGAGGGTGCTGGCCTACCAGAGAGTTCATACTGGTGGAATATCCTGAGGGTGGGACCCAAGCTCCTCATTCCTCATTCCATGGTTTCTTTTATCTGGTATTTCTGGGCAAGACAATGAGCAGGCAGACCGGAAAGTTACAAGCCAGTGTTGCCAATCCCTGCCAAAAATGCAGCAAAGCAAGCTGGAAGGAAGCTAGAAGGAGACTCCAGACTCTCTTTAATTTCCTCTTCTGTTTTGCTTTGCGTGCACTCTCCCTACCCGCCCCACGTGTAGTCTTTTTTGCCCTTGGGCTCTAACTCCAAAGGAACACTACTTCCCATCCCAGATGGAGGGGAAACTCACCCGAAGTCCCTCCTGATGGTGTGCTGGCCACATTCAGGAAGGCTCTGGCTCTCCCTTGAGCAGCAAGGACTCTTGGAAGCATGAAATCAACCAGGAAACCCAATTCCCAGGCTACGCTGGAAATACAGTGGGAAGAAAGGCTGGGTAGAGCTCTTTCTCTATCCCTCTAGACTGGAGTCAGGACCCAACTATAACCAAAACTAGGAAGGCGGTGGGTGGGAGAGAACCTTCCAGTTCCCTGCCTCTGCAAGAGAAGAGTGCCTTCAGATGCTCCCATGACCAGAGTACCCTACCCTTACTCACAGCTCCTGGACATAGCTCTCCCCGTTCTGCATGTGTACACATGCACACACACACACGGCAAATGTAGGTAAGTGCTGCAGAGAAAAGCAGGGGTCAGGATTGAGATGCTGTCTCTGTCTGGGTAAGTTATTTAACCACACTGAGCCTCAACTTCCTTCTCTGCAAACTGGAGGAAATTTGCAGAATTGTGGTGAGAATTAAATGAGATCATACTTGCTACGGGACTTGCATGGACAAGGCCCTCCATAAATGTGAATTTCTTCCTGGATTCTGGCAACCAGTTGTCATTTAAAAATGACAGACTAGGAACCAGAAGACTTGGCTTCTGGTCCTAGTTCTGCCATCAACTAGCTTGGTGACCTCAGGAAGGGTACTTACCCTATGCATTTTTCCTTCTGCCTCCCAATTTTTATGAACAGTGTTTCTCAAACTATAGTATGCATCAGAATCGCCTGGAAGGCATGTAATACACAGATTGCCAGGCCCTACCCCCACGGTTTCTGATGCAGTAGTTCTGGGTGGGACTGTAGAATTTGTGTGTCTGACCAGTTCCCAGGCGATGCTGATGCTGCTGGCCCCAGGGTCGACCATGCTTTGAGAAGTAGAGGCAGTCTGAGAACTCTTTCCAGGTTTAACCAGTTAATGACTATTTTCACCTAATCCACATTAAGTTGTTAGGACTAATACTCATTTAATGTGTTCTTCTTATGGCTACATGCATTTTAAATACAATAATAAATTGAAGAGATCATCTACTTTTAAGGTGGACACAGTAGAGCCCTAAAACATGCAACAGGGGAAGATGATTCCAAAACAAGGGCTTCCCAGGCCTCTGCAGCCACACCGTGTAGGCACCACCTAAAAGGCAGATCATTCAGAAAGCTCTAGCTTCCCACGTGACTCAGCTGCACTTGGTTAATTACTGTTCGGGAGCACGACGTCTGAGGCTGAGGAAAGGGCCCTGGTTGCCTGAAATCAGCCCACGGCCAGGCCCCATTGCTGCAAGCAGGGCTTGTCAGTCACCTGGTGACATTCTGGGTTCCCCCACCCCTGCCCGAGACTGGGAGAACAGCCTCCTGCCTGGGGTGAGCGGCAGAGCCCAGGGCCTGCAGCCCCGGAGGCTGTCACTCTGCAGTGTCTCTGCAGTCTGGGTGTATAACCCCTCTCGGCTTTGCTCCCTGCTTTTGTGTGGCTGTGAGGCCTGTCCAGCCAGGTGGCCAGGCTCTGTAAATGCTGCTGTCATTCTGCTGATGTTCTGGGCCTCGCCTCGGGGAAGAGAGCTGCCCCTCAAGTCAATTATACAGCGATGACACCCTCCTCCTCAGCCTCTCACCAGTCCCCCACCCAACAGGGCGCTTCTGCCTTTGGTGCACAGAAACATGAAAAGGGAAGACATCATTATACAGCGACACCTTCCATCCCCACTGTGGTCTCAATATTCCTAATCACAAATTCAAGCACATGGACACAGTCTTCAAGAGAAAAGGTCTATACTGAGAAAAAAAGCTCCCAGAAAGAATCCAGGGGTTGAAAGCAGGACTGAGATCAAGCCCTCAGGGACCCAGCCTGGGCCCCTACACTGGCCTCATGCAGGTTACAGAGGATGGGGGAGGGGTGCCTACAGGCAAGCCCACCCCCAACCCGAGCATCATCCCACAAAGCACCTGGTTTTGTTGTTTATGCATGCTGCAAACATTTACTAAGAGTCTGTTCAGCCTGGGCATTGGGTCGGGTGCTGGAGATCTAAAGATGAACAAGAGGTGGCCCCCAAAAGCTCCTGGTCTAAGAGGGAAGACAGGTTACAAGTTATCACCAATACATGCAGTGAGTTGGAAATGAATGCAAAGTCTATGGGAGCTCAGGAGAGATAGTTCACTCTGCTTGTTGGGGGGGGGCGGGTGGAGAGCAAGAGAAAGCACCACCAGGGAGGTGACATTTGAACTAGCCCTAAACAACAAATGGGAGAAAGCATGTCTGGACAGGGGTAATATTCAAAATCCTTAACAACTGCTAAGGTCCAATCCCAGCCCAATTAGAAAAGATGCTGATTAAATATGGCTGATTAGACATATGCAACCACCTTTACTTCCTCCCCAAATCCTACTAAAGTGACAGTTTTTAAAAAGTAAGTGTAAATACAAAAGAATGGGAAGAAGTAGAAAGGAGACAAAGTGATACAGTTTTGGAAGCTGGAAATCTGATGCACAAGTGATAAATGGCTCAGGAATCCCAAAAAGCTGAATTCTAAGCCAGCAGTGGGGGAAGCTGAGAACCAACCCAATTTATACTGCAAAAGCCTCTTAACAGCTCAGAAATTAGTGGTAACCATCCCTCTTGAAAGCAAGAGTGAAGAGGAGAAATGAGGAAGGTTGGTTGGCAGTGTGTTCAGGAAAGTTCTTTCCCTGATTAGTGATAGCCCCTTTCCAAGCCCAGCAGAAGATAGAGCTTTATTACTTGGAAAGGATAGATAGAGGCTTTCTGGACTGGGAGACATCAGGCAGAATTGAGGACAGAACTACCATGCTGAAATCAGGGGGATTAAACATTCATTTGCATTCTGCTTACTGAGGCTCCAGTCCTCATCCACTAGGTGCTCAGAGCACCAACTCCCAGCATGTTACCCTCCAGGCAGAGGACAGACGAGCCTTCTCTGGGGATCCCAACCCAACTGAAAAGAAAGACTTCATGATCCTGACGCTGAAGATTCTACAAGAAAAAGGCCCAACCAGATCATCCAATGAAGCCCATATTCATCAAATCCTACCTGCACTAAGAGATTCTTAACTATGTGCAGATAAACAATAACCAGATAGCTAAAGAAAGCATCAAAATCGAACAATAGAAACAAAAACAAATAAAAAAAATTGGAAAAAGCAGAGATTGTAGTGCAGAGAGGAAAAAAACTTGAAAAAAATTAGCATTAATTTCTTCCCCAAAATAGTACGCAATCATAAAACAAGAACAGGCTGCTATAAAAAGGAACATACAGGAACAAAAAAAGAGAATTCCTGTAAATTAAAAATGTGACAATAAATGAATCATTCCATAGAAGGTTGAAAGGTAAAGTTGAAGAAATCTTCCAGAAATAAATCAAAAAGACAAAGGGACAAAAAAGAGGAGCAAAAAGTCAATAAAACTGGAGAAACAGTCCAGAAGGTCTACTACCCAAATGAGAGTCTTAGAAAGAGGGAACAGGAAAAGTAAATAAATAAACAAAAGTAGTAAAGCATCTACAAAACCAAGAAAATTTCCTGAGCTGAAGTACTAGAGTTTACAGATTGAAAAGGCCTGACAAGTGAGCCCTTAGATAAAAATATAAGCACAATTGATAAAAATAGATGTACTATGAGGCAAAGCACATCACCATGACCTTTTAGAACACTGGAATGAAAACAAAAATATAGCATGTTTATGGATTGAAAGACTCAATATGAAGATGTCAGTTCTTCCCAACTTTATGGATTCAACACAATTGCAATCAAAATCCCAGAAATCTATTTTGCAGATATTAACAAAGTAATTATAAAGTTTATATGGAAAAGCAAAAGATCTGGAATAGCAAATACAATTCTGAAAGAGAAAAAAGTTGAAGGACTCACATTACCCAATTTTCAGACTTCTGTATGGCTACAGTAATCAAGACAGGATGGTATTAGCAAAACAACAGACACATAGGTCAGTAGGACAGACTAGAGAGCCCAGAAGTAGGCTCACACAAATGTAGTCAACTGATCTTTTTTTTTTTTCTTTTCTTTTTCTTTTTTTAGAGACAAGGTCTCACTATGTTGCCCAGGCTGGACTTGAACTCTTGGTCTCAAGGAACCCCCCCACCTCAGACTCCCGAGTAGCTGGTACTACAGGTACACACCACCACACCCAGTTCATCAGCTGATCTTTGACAAAGAAGCAAAGACAACTTAGTGGAGAAAGGATAGTCTTGTTAACAAATGATGTTAGAACAGTTGGACATCTATACAGATGCTCCATGACTTACAATGGGGTTACATCCCAATAAACCCATCATTAAGTTGAAAATATCTGAAGTCAAAAATGCATTTAATACACCTAACTTACCAAACATCATAGTTTAGCCTAGTCTACCTTAAACATGCTCAGAACACTTACGTTAGCCTACAGTTGGGCAAAATCATCTAACAGGAAGCCTATTTTTTAATTAAGTGTTGAATATCTCATGTACTTTATTAAATACTGTACTGGATGTGAAAAACAGGATGGTTGTATGGGTACTGAGAGTATGGTTTCTATTGAATGTGTATTGCTTTTGCACCTTTGTAAAGTCAAAAAATCGTAAGTCAACTATCGTAAGTCAGGAACCAACTGAATGTTAAAAAGTGCACTAAAACACACACTTTACACCTTACACAAAAAATCAAAATGGATCAGAGACTTAAATGTAAAATGCAAAATTATAAAACTTCTTGATAAAAAATATGTAGGAAATCTCCATGAACTTGGGTTTGGTGATGAGTTTTTAAATACAACACCAACAGCACAGGTGTTGAAAAAACACACGTTTGAAAGCAAAAAATGGTAAGGTAGACTTACTTATTAAAATTAAAAACTTCGGATCCATGAAAGACAATGGTAAGAGACTGAAAAGACAAGCCCCAAACTGGAAGAAAATATTTTCAAAACACATATATGAGAAATGACATATATCCAAAATAGACAAACAGCTCTTAAAACTCAATAATAATAAAACAAACAACTCAATTAATAAATGGGCAAAGATCTGAACAGACACCTCACCAAAGAAGATATACAGATGGCAAATAAGTGTATGAAAAGATGCCCAACATAATTCATTATGAGAAAATTGTATATTTAAACAACAATAAAATACTACTTCATACCTTTTATAATGGCTAAAACCCCAAAACTCACAATACCAATAACTGTCAAGGGTATGAAGCAATAGGAACTCTTATTCACTGTTGGTGAGAGCACAAAATAGTACAGCTACTTTAGAAGCCAATTTGGCAATTTCTTTTTTTACAAAACTCGCATATCTTACCATACAATCAAACAGTCATGTTCCTAGGTATATACCAAATTGATGTGAAAACTTATGCCCACATAAAAACCTGTATGTGAATGTTTATAGCAGCTTTATTCATAATTGTGAAAAATTGGAAACAACGAAAATGTCCTTCAATAGGTGAATGGATAAACAAACTATAGTACAGTTGACCCTTGAACAACGTGGGGGTTAGGGGCACTGCCCCCTCACACAGCTGAAAATCTGCATATAACTTTTGACTCCCCAAAACTTAACTACTAACAGCCTGGTTTTGACCAGAAGCCTTACTGATAATATAAAGTTAATTAACACATATTTTTTATGCTTTATATATTTTATACTACATTCTTATAATAAAGTAAGCTAGAGATAAGTATTATTAAAAGAAATTATAAGGAAGGGAAAACATATTTACTCTTCATTAAGTGGAAGAGGATCGTCATAAAAGTCTTCATCCTAGTCACCTTCATGTTGAATAGGCCGAAAAGGAAGAGGAAGAGAAGGGATCAGTCTTGTTGTCTCAGGATAGCAGAGATGGCAGAAAATTCACATCGAAGTGGACCTATGCAGTTGAACCCTGTGTTGTTCAAGAGTCAACTGTACATCCATACAATAGGATATTCAGTGACAAAAGAGAAAAGATCTACCAAACTATAAGAAGATATAGATAAATCTTAAATGTATATTGAGAAATAAAAGAAATCAATTTGGAAAGGCTACATACTATATGATTCTGATCGTAGAACATTCTGGAAAAGGCAAAACTATAGAGATGGTAAACCAGTGGTTATAGAAGGTTCAGGGGGAGAAAGAAGGTTGAATAAATAGAGGACAGGGGATATTCAGGATGGTGAAACTAACTATTCTGTATGATACTGTAATGGTGAATTCAAGACATTTGGCATTTGTCAAAACCCACAGAACTTTATATCACAAAAAGTAAACTTTAATGTACAAAAATGTTTTAAAAAATCATTTGGAAGTTGGAGGGATCCCAGGACAGAATGTATAATATGACCAAAAAAATCTAAATATATCACAAATACATGAAATAAGCTCACTGGAAAGGCCGTGGAGTAAAGTGCTGACCTAAGAAGCATTGGAAATAAGTGAAACATATAAGACTAAAAGCAAAAGGAACTGTATGTAGCACTGTACTCTAGTTGATAGAGTTGTTTTTCATGACTACACATGTATACTGGAACTGCATATTAAGTAAATGGATGTCAGGTGGTGGGAACCAGGTTTCTCACTGTTGGAATGGGCAGTTACAAACAAGCAAAGAGAAGAGGCTAAAATGATCTATATGATAATAAATTAGAATGAACTCATGTTTAGCTTAATGTAGATATAGATGGTTACATATAGAAATATTTACAGATATGTGTATATACAGATGTGTGTATTAGTACACATGCATATATGTCCTAGCTCTGTCATCTGAGAAAGCCTAGAAGCAATGACCCCCTAGTAGCTATGAGCACATCAAATGCTCAGGTCTTGGTTTCTAATACCATTCTCCAATTATTTTAGGGGTCAGGACTAGTGGGAGGGAGGGACTCTGTCCATATGCTTGGGCCTTTCTGCAGTATCTCACTTTAAATCACAAGAGCCTGAACTAGAACAGTAAGAATGGAAATAGAACCAACGGAAAGAAATCAAAGGATACTAGGGTGGTAGAATCAGCAAGATTTGGGAACTGCTTCAATGAAGGAGGTGAAGGAAGGATGGAAAAAAGAAACAAGGCTTGAGCAAGGGTTAGCTTGGGCTTTACTCTCCATCCCAGGACAAGCCCCCGCCACAGCCTCTGACAGGGCAGAAGCATTTTTTCCACTGTCTCAGTCGTATGAACTGTGCTTGGCAAGCACAGCCTCAAGACAAATCTGCCTGCACCCCATCTGTGCACACCCCTCCACGCTAGGAACTGGGGGGTCGAGAAAATGACTACAGACAATTAGGAAGCCCCTGTCCCCTGTCACTAAACCCCAGAACAGAAGCTGCTGGAGACTGGAGGGTGTGGTTAGAAAGCTGGGAGCGGGCGTGGGGAAGACGTTGCAGGTTAGATGTTGAGTCATGGTACCCGGTGCAACCTCACATCATGGCCGACATACCAAAATGCACCGCATCCTTCGCTGCAGGGGTTTACTATAATGATCTTGAAGTTGAGGGGAGGTGCAGGGAACCCAATATGATATTTCATGGACACACATTATTCAACGTTTACTACTTTCTGGTCTGCAGATCTCTTTTCCATTTGAAGTCCGTATTTTTCTTTTTGGGTCTCAAGTATTTCTGCAGGCCGGTGTGCGCCCTAGCAGTACCTACAATGCCCCACAGTGTGTGGCAACTAGGAAGCCGCTGACGACCTCTGCTGAGGCTGCCTGAGGCCACTGGGTTAGAACACCACAACGAGGAGCCACCGTCGGGGTTTCAGTTCCTGTCCTAGCCGGCTGGTTATGCACAGCCTAGCAATTACAGATCCTGTTTTGGGGTATAGCCAGAAAGGGTGGATGGCACCATATGAAGTCACCCCAATAAGTCTGAATGCACATGCTGTTACGTGGGTAAAACATGCCCCACACAAAGGCAGACCTGCCCAGAACGCACGTACCCTCTGGAGCAGAAGGCAGCAGTGCAGACGTGCACAGGGAAGGGACTGAGCATACAAAAAGTCCCTTTAACCTCTTCCAGCTAGCAGTTCAGAAAAGCACAGGAAACCCTCGATATTTGCAGAGTCGTGATTTGTGGTTTCAAACATGCAGAGGGCTGCCTGCTCCTTACTGCTCGCCAGCCCACACGGTGAGCTGCAGGCAGCCAGAGTGGCAGACACACAGCCCATGTGTCTCTGCACGGCTCTCTCCGAACCCAAGCGGCCTTCTCAGCTGCCCTGATTCTGGGAGCGGGAGATTCTCCCCTTCCCCCAAAGATACTCTTTTTAACCCCTTACGGTTTAGTCGCAGAATCACATGATGCTTGAACTAGAAGGCAGGGGTCTGGGGGACCAAACCCCCACCTTTTGTGACCCCTCACCCATTACCTCCGTCCCACCCCCTGTCTAAGTCTACTAAGAAGAGGCTGCTCTCTCTGGTTAACACACGAGGCTGCACTCTGACTTAGGAGGCTTCTCCACCCACTCCAAGGACAATCAGTGCTGTCGTGCTTGATTCAGAAAAATACATCCTCTCCCTTGCCCCTCACCACTACCACTAATAGCTAGAATCTTCTAGGCCAGATGCTGAAAGGTGGAAGGAGCAGATGGAGGAAAGGGCAGAGGGCACGTGCTCAGCGTCCGCAGGGGAAGAGCAAGCACCAGGCCAACATCCAGGTGCACCTGGATTCTAAGCCTGTCGCGTCCATCGTTCCACAAGTACAGCAGCCACCCTAGCCAGCGCAGGGAATGCCAACAAAGAGGCACTGATACTTTCCAAAGAGGGGAATGCAATCTAAGCTGCAGAGGCTGGATTTACCCACACTGACCATATTTTTCAAACCACAAATCGGAGCTGTTCTGGAAAATCCAGGTCATAGAATAGCAGGAAATATACAAAAACAACCTTGAGTGTAGGATGATGGGACACAGCCTGTGTACAGATGTGCTGGGAAAATGCAACTGGGAACCTGAATAAATGCAAGGGCCCCACATCACCCAGACTCTGTAAGGACTCTCAGTCAAAGATGCAGAGTCTAGCCACCCGAAATAATTGAAAGGAAATTCCAGTCTTGTTTCGCTTCATCTCAAAGGATGTTATCAGATACCACTGGATAACCAATAGAAACATTACCCAAGTCGCCCTTTCTGTCTTCCCCAAGTCTCCCACACCTCTCTGAGGCCTCTCCTTTGCCAAACCTTCCAAACCTTTCCGATGCCCAGCACGCAACTTCTCCATCATCTCTCTCCGTTATCAGCCCACAGTGCTGCAGGAGCAATGCCTTCCAGTGGAATGATCCAGGAAGACTTCTTGGAGTAGGAGGCATGTATGGCGAATTTTAAAGGATGAGGTGGATTTTAATAGAAGTGAAGCAAAGAACATTCCCACTGAGGGGCTGCAATGAGCAAAAACCAGGAGGGGGCATAAAACATCATGACATGTTTAGAAACAGCAAAGTGGCTGGGGTCAGGGTGACCAAAGACGCAAAGACAATGAGACTGGAAGGCAGCCGAAGGCTGGTCAAGAGTGGATTTGGAAGTCTCAAGTCTGAACTCACTGGAGGTTTTTGGTAGAAACATAAAGTGTCCCAAACAGCATTCCAGGAAGCCCCACTGGGCGGATTAGAGAGGAGGACACCAGTAAGGAATGTACAGCATCAACCCCCCACGCCAGCCTCCAGTTTAACAGATGCTCAAAGTGAACGGGGCTTATTTCTAATAGGCGGTTGTAACGGACACCACTGGAAAACGTGGTCATCCGAAATCCACAGATAACTCCCAGGCCTCATTTTAGCATCACTTACACCCAGCTGCCTCCTCTCACGAGTCTCTTCCCTGAACTTCAGTAAGTTGCAACACAGATGAGTTTGACCTTCACGTCTCTTGGCCTCTACCTTCCCTCGAGTCAGAGAAACTAGCATTGAGATAGGCCAGAGAGGGAGGGGCAGTGAGAAGAGAGAACACGGACCCGGGCCACCCTAACTTGCACACACACACACACACACATACACACACACACACACACACACACAAGGGTTAACTTTATCAGAAGTGGAAAACCAGCTGATAGCAAAACATAATAAAAAGCACCATTTGACAAAAAACCTCCTTTTCACCCTGTCTACTGGTCTAATTGACTATGTGGGTTTGTTTCATAGGCCTATTTCTCTCCTTCCAAGTGAAATCCCAGCCATGCTTTAAAATTCACTGAGCCACCAAGCCACCCTAATCACCCCTGCCTCTCTGCTGTCACTCTCCTGAGCATCTTCAACACCAGTGTGCCACCTAATCCCAATGCCATCTTGTTTTTTTTTTCTTTTTCATTCTGTTTCAATGGATATTCACATCATCTCCCAGTGAGGAAATGTGATCATTAAGGGCAGGAATGATATTGTACATTTTCATACACTTTCCCATGGTACCTTGCAGTGTGTCGGGAATATAGGAAGAATGGAATAAACTGTTACTGAGTCACTGATTGTTTAAAAAGTATTTTTAAAATATAGCAGTGCTCATATTTTGCTTTCTTTTTTATACTGAGAAACCCATGGCTTTAGCAAACTGGTTTTGAAATCATTTAAACTTATTTCATTTAAACTGACAAATACTGGTATCACAGAAGTTGGGGCTGGAACACTTCTGTGCAACTCAGTCCATCTTACGTGGACATAACTGGGAAGTAATTGATCTAGAACAAGCGGGAGTAAAAGGATTCTGCAGAAGTGTGTATCACTAGTTAGAAACTATGTTCTTCTTAAGCATTCAAATGTTTCACTCTCTCATCTTGTTTACAGGATGAATTTGGCCTCCCCCCCAAGCCCCCAGTCTTTACTGGGACTGAGTTCCACTTCAGCCCAACCCTGTCTGAGTCACCACACTTGCTAAATAATTGCCCTGCAGTCTGAGCTTCAGGCTGGGAGTAGCAGGTAACTTCGTAGGCTGCAAACCACATTCTGTCATTTATTCACGGTGATGTTCAGAGCCGTTTACCTCTGCGTGTGTGCATGTGCTGGGCCTGCCTGTGGGCCTTGCGAGCACTTAAGAGTCTGCACCACCCTGTGTATGGGGTCATAGAAGAACAGGGTGAAGACAGCAGGCCTCAGAGACAGACAGAAACATGTGCAGTCGAGTCCTGACTCTGCTGCTTCCTAGATGTATGATCCAGAGCCAGGCCCTTCCCTTCCGTGACTCTTGGATTTCTTGCCCTTTAAGGAGTGTTGTAGAGATTAAAAACGTGTGTAAGCACTTAGCCCAGTGCCTGGCACAGGAAACCATCAATACACGATCATGATGGGCAGGATTTCCCTCGGGCGTTCCCCGGGGAGGCGGACTCACAGCCTCACCCTCCATCCAGGCCACACCAGCCTACTTGTTACTGAAGAGGCCAACTGAAGCCACCTGCCTGTGCAGTGAGGCTCTCCCCTGATAAAAATTGAAGAATTGGATCAATACTGAGAAGGAGGAAGCTCAAAGGAAAAGCAAGAGCCAAGTTCCGTAATGCCCTAATGATTGTGAAGAGGCCGACACAGAGCCTGGCACAAAGAGGCACTTTACGCATATTTTTGAATGACTCAATGAATGAACAAATGCTCTCTGAATTATCTATTTGCAGGTTTCTCTGGACCCCCTTCTCCCCACTGGGAGATGCTCTGTACTTACGGAGCTGGAATCAGAGGATTTCCCACAGAAAAACATGTTTAGTGTAGTTAAAGGTGCCATCACTGGTGTTAGACAAAACCACAGCCATCCAGGTGAAGGGACAAGAGCTGGGGTGGAAGCCCTGCATGAAGGAGAGGCTGCTGGTTGTCCAAACACACCTGTGCTGCTTTTCTGCTTTAATTAAAGTCAATAATTATTTTTATCTAACTACAAAAGTAATATGTGTTTACATAAGAAAAAACAGGAAATACAGATAGGCTAAAACAGGAACATTTTAATTTTACTCATATTTTAATATTCATTGTCCTAGACTTTTGATACACATAGGTACATTTTTATCAAAATGGAATCATACCAAAAATGTGTCCTTTGCTTAGTAATTTATTTTGATCATCTTTCCAAAGTACTACGTATTTTTCTCCACAGAACTTATTTTCTTGGTCTAGAAAAGAGCGTCATTTTTAAAGTAGTTTTTTAATATACATACATCACGAAAGCAAGACATATGCAAAAAATCCAAACAGCATCAAAGAGTGTAAATAAGATGCCAAGTAAAAGCCCGTCCCACTAGCCTGCCCAGTCGCAGTCCCAAGAGGTAACACTTAGAGCTCAATTTTCCATAACTGCTGGTGATTGTTTAAAAATCGTAATCACATCATATCCCTCACCTTGCAGCACAACCTTCCAAACCTTCCAACAGCTTCACAGCGAGAGTCAATTCCAACCTCGCCCGGGGCCTGCCTCGCCCTGAGCCTCTGCTTCTCCACTGGGAGAATGAGACGCTGTTCCCTCGCCGCCAAGGCATGATCCCAGCTGCAGCGGGCCACAGTTCTGCCACCCACATGCCTATCTCCAAAAGAGACCGCATGTTAATCCCTCCGGAGACACTGAGAGGCAAGACAGAGTGGCAGCCAGCAGGGCTGGGCGGTGGCTGGGTCCCCGTCTCCTCTGCCCCAGGCCTTTGCAACTGGCCCAGGACCCTGTCTCTGGCTCTTGCTAGGGGCCCTCGAGTTCTCCTTCCTGGGCTATGGGGCCAAACGTGTGCGGACAATGGCATGGGCCAGAGAGCCACGGGGCCAGGCCACAGCAGACCTGGGCTCCAACCCTCCTTCTGCTAATGACTAGCTGTGTGGCTTAAACCCTCCAAGTTTCCATTTCCTCACCTATAAAATGAAGTGGCTGAAAGAGAGCCTCAAAACTCCTTCCAGGGCTCATGCTCAATTCCAGAGAAGTGCAACTATGGCTCCTGGGTGACGGTCACCATGTGACAGCAGCGCCCTGAGCACCAAGCCTGCCAAGTGAAGGGAAGTCCTCTCACTACAGGCCTTGCGGGCTGAAGCTCCGAGCTAGACTCCGCTAGGTGATGTCTCTCAGTGTCAGTTACTCTCCAGGATTTTACCCAGCAAGTAACATGGGGCCCAGACGTCTGCAGGACCATGCTCGCCTTCCCACGGCCCACTGGCAGAGCCAGGATGGAAGGCCCAGTCTACCTGCCTCTCAAGATCTCTTTTATGCAATTTCTGAGTGTATTTCATTGGATTTTTGACAGGCAAGTCAGCCAACTATACTTTCTAGAGAAAAATAGAACTCTTTATTAAATTAACCAGAATTACCATGTTCACAAAAATAATGCAGAATCCATATTCTGGTCCTCAGCTGCTAACAATCACTGCTTAACTTAACCCTCCTTCTTTCAACAGCTGTGTTTCTTAAACTTGAGAGTTTATCAGAACCTCCTAGAAGGCTTGTTAAACTACCAATCGCTGGGCCCACCCGTGGAGTTTCTGAGTCAGGTGGTCCAGGAGGCGTAGGGCCCAGTAATGTACATCTCTCACAGGTTCCCAGGAGATGCTGATGTTGTAGTCTAGGAACTCCACTTAGAGAACCGCTGTCTAAGACACTCCTGTCTTCTTGGCTCATCCAACTTGTAAAGGCTCAAGGAAAGCTTTAAGACTTCTAGGTATCTCCTTTAGGTGTCAAAACCCTTACAGCCTTTCAATTGTCCCAGCTCTAACTGCCATTGTTTTGCTGTTATGACTTGGCTCCCCCCTTTGGGGGTCTGCCGCCTACCTGCTTCTTCCCTCTCTGGCGCCCAGCGCTCCAGAGAGCTTGGCTTTCTGCCCCACAAGCTGGCTTTCTGCTCCACTCCAGCTGGCAAGGGCTGAAAGGAAAGGCCTTCTAAGCAAGGATCCCAGCAGGGCCAATTCCCTGTGACAGTCCCCTGAATCAGAGGGAAGGACTGTTCCCCTTTCAAAGCTAAGATCTTCCCTTCCCACCAGACATGGGATGTCTAATAAGTACTTGCATCTACATACAATCAGTTCCTTCACTAACTTTTCTTTTAAAGCTTTGAATCCTTAACGATGAAATGCCCTTTTTTAAATCCCAAAATATAGCTTTTTCAGAACTTTCTTTCAATACACACACACGCACATCCCCAACAGAATGCAACCAGGATTTAAAATAGTGTTTCTGTACAGAAGTCCAAGTGCAAGCTGTGGCCGTGTTTCTCTGTTTGGCCTAATTTCTTGCTTGGAGTTATTAGGTGTAATCAAACGATTGCTGCTTTTCGAATAAAGGCGTTAAGTTAGGAAGTTCTCCACTTAAGCTCTGCTCCTTTCCAGTCGCTAGATGATGAGGACTTCTTGAAAATCAGGCTGGGAGTGTTACAGCTCTTTTTAAATTTGTCTAGCGAGCTTTCTTGTTTTTACTGGAAACACCCCTCTCCCCAGAAAGAAATCAGACTGGGACAGCACAATGTCCTTACCGAGAGTGCTTTAAGTAGTGAGAAATAGCTCTTCATAGGTACACAAGAAACCTAGGAAGGAGACAGATGTGTCCCTGGTGACTGTGCACTGCCTTTCTGCCTGCTTCCCCCTGCCCACGTGAGGCCAGCCCGGCAGGGTGCTGCAATGAGGGAAAGCCAGGAGATCAGGAGCCGGTCTCAGCTCCACTGCTGACCAGGGAGTGTCCCTAGACCACTTGCTTCAGCTCCAGGGACAGTATCTGGTTGTGTGAATATAGCAGAACTGGCCCAGATGACCTCAGAAATCCGCTTCAGCACTGCCTGTGAGAACCGGAAATGGTTTGGGCCAAATGTGCTAATGAATATGCTTTTGATGCGACAATACCTTGGCATCTGTGAACTCTTAATAACCAGGGAGGAACTGTCATTGTCTGAGCCCTGAAGAGCCCCACCTGCCAGGGAGGGGCCCTGGCCAGAGTACCGGTGCCCCCTCCTCCAGCCGGGCCTGCTCCAACCAGCACACTCCCTGCCCACCTGGCCCCGTCTGGCAGGGGAGGTGACAGGAGAGAACACACCTGCACAGGCTTGGAACAAAGGGGTCACTTTCCCTTTTCTTCCTCTCTCCGCAGTCGCTGCCTCACTAATACCCTCTTTCCCTAACTCTCTCTCTCTCTCTCTATAAAAAGTTAATCACTGACCTGTACACCTAAAACCAAGTAAATTTTACAGCATGTAAACTATACTTCAATAAACCTGTTAAAAATGTTAAAAGAACTTCTTAAATGTAAAGAGATTTCATTTTATTCTTCTCTGAATAAGCTCTGAATCAAAACTAAAGGCAGTTTTGGTCAGGACACCTTCAAAATGATCACACACACACACACACACGGAGGACTACAGCAAATCCCCCTAATTGAAAATAAGCCACAAAGGGCAGAATCCGAGAGGCATCAAGATGATCATAACCAACCCAAGGTCGGCAGTCTCAGGCTGGGGAGTGAAGAATGGCCACCCCTTCACCTGCTGGGAAATGATGTTCCTTTGCTTTCAGGAAGCCGGGACCTTCCCAGACACCAGGAAAGGTTTAATGTTTCCAATATTCAGGGTGCTCTTTGCAACATTTACTTTCTGATTGGGCACCAGAAGAACGAAGCAGATGACACAATGAAGATGCCACTGGCACCCCTTCCCAGTCCCGGCCTGTCTCCAGCCCCAGGGACCCCAGGTTACCAATGCGTCAGTGGATGCTGCAGTATTTCCATCACAGCCACCACACTTGAAAACTTCCATGGTTCAGCCATGTAATTCTCCCTACATCGAAACGGGGTAAATAGACTTCAACTTGGCATTCTTTTTTTCCTGAACTTCAGAAAGAAAACCTCCATGTGACCTTTTTTTTTTTTTTAATTCAGATGCGTTGTACCTGCAAGACCTTAAAAATGTCTCAGAAGTTTCTTTTCTTCCTGCTGCTCTATTTTGTTTGGTCAACTCAAGCTGCCAATGGCAAATTCTCTCATGATTGATTAGAGGGTGGCATGTGGGTGGCTGGATTTTTCTGGTGGTGCTAGCTTGAAAAAACAATTTCTGAAGAGCTCTCTGCCTGGTCACAGAGTTCAGCTGAGCCAGAGGTTCAGGAAATGACTCAAGCTAGGGTGTAGGGGATGAGGGATCCGAACCTGGGAAAGATCAGATGCAGTGGGTTCATTTATTTTGACAAATCTTTTCTTTTTAATCATCTGTACTAAGACCATAGTACATTGTGCCACGTATATGACACATTTGGAAAGGTAATGAAGTCTGGGGAGTAGGTAGCATAACTCAACTCCCTGCTATTAAATCTTTGCTTAGAAGTAGGATAAAGTAAGAGATTTGTGTATGTGTGTATGTACATGTGAATGTGTGTGTAAAAATTATAATGCTGGTACATTAGCAGGGGCAAAAATTAGCCAGGTTCTACTACAATATTGAGATTTAGAACATCAGAGTACAGTGACTACATTTTTCTGTAGAGATCTTTACAGCTATTTGAAATTATGAACCTATAATATGCAAATGCACGGGGCTAAGAAATACACATTCTTGGCAGAGACTGAAGATGTTATAATGTGTGCTGTAAACGGCGACGCGTATGTGTATAAAATCAGCGCGCACATACTAACTGGTCGATTATCCCCTCTAAAACCACACATAAATTCTCCTGACAGGAATTGGAATTTTGCACACATCCCAAGAATGAACTGACTCTTAATGTGCTGTGCGTGTATGAAGGATAGAGTATAAAAAAGCATCAGAAAGGGTCACCAAGCTAAGGAAGAGAGCTTTCTGATTCTCAAGCATGACAACAAAGGGTTTGGGGGTTACATTGTCCTTCTGAGCGTGATAATTATAATATTAGTTGTAGGTGATACTATTTATTGAGTTCTGGGCTCTGTGACAGACCCTGTGTTGGGTGCTTTCCATCCACAATCCCATTTAAGGAGAAAGAGAGAGAATGCGTGTGTGTGTGTGTGTGTGTGTGTGTGTGTGTGTGTGTGGCAGAGGGGGTGTCAGTGGTGTGTAGGAACGTGGGTGAGTGTGCATGTGTGTATTCTATGCAAATGCTTTACCACTGCTGCAAATGGCTACTTTCCCAGGGATGTAACAATTTATAATGGTGAAAATGTTAGTTTGTCCATGAGGCAAGCAGGAAGGAGAACTCGGTCACCAGGTACCCAGTGACTCCGGGCAGAGTCCTCGTGCAGAGATGCGTCCTCCTGCGGTGAGACTACTCCGGACCTGGAGCCAACATCTAGTTAATAGTCATTTCTGAGCAAAGACCAGAAAATCAGGGAACCGCAGTCCAGAATCTGAGACGAGGTACCAAATTCCCAAAATAGAATGTTGCTGAGTCAGGTCTGTACAAATGCAGGGTCTTAAAAATGGTAAGGAAGGAAAAGAAAAGACGCCTTTAGTTAAACAATGGTTTTTAATGACTTCTGCAAATAGGTGACTCTCAGTGAGGTGGCTGACTCTGGTGCATCAAAATCTGTCATAAGAAATTCCTGGCAAAGCAACGGAGGGAGAACATAGCATGATTTCGTTTTCTATCATGTAAGCAAAAATATTGTTTTATCAAATAATTCTCTTTTACAATTTTTCTCTCCATCCCTGTCCCAGCCCCAACTCCACCCCCTTGTAAAGCAGTTTAGTAAAACAGCCAAGGACTCCAGGTATAGACAAAGGCAAGCACACACTTCCCCATTTTCCAGTGGCTGTCAAGGACAATAACTGGGACTTTGCCGCCTGCTTGCTCATCTGTATGACCCAGCTTCCGAGCAAGATTTCTGAGTTCCTGGAAACAAGCTGGAATCTGAAGTAGGCGATGATTTGCAAAACGGGCAAAAGCACATCTAACATCAGGACTAAACCCAAAATAGGAAGCACTTTCCTTGCCCTCAGGGAGCTTTCAGTAGGTGTTCCGCAAGAGTCCAGGCAAGAGGCCTGAGATGAACATAACCTCACCAGGCGAGCTTATCCCACCCACTAATGCTTCTTTAAGGCACAGATTCCCCAGACAGTCAGAAAAATAACAGGTGAGCTCTTTTAAGAGGCTTATATTTATGTGTAAATTAGTACCAGGACACAGAAACCTTGAGATTGCAAAGATAGATAATAAATCCACTGAAGGAAGCTTATGCAAACCTGGGCCTTTGAATGGGGTCCTCGATCTCAGCCCAATCACGACACAGGATTTATTAGCCCTCACATCCTTTCCTCTGTTCCTGTCCACTCGACACCCCCACATTGCACAGAGAGGGACTATAATATTAATAAAAGAGGAGCTCTTATCCTTAACCTTGAGCCATAGCACTGGTTGTCAGCAAGTCATATTGCCCTCACAGAAGCTGAAATACAGAAGTGTCCATCTACAGAATTATAAAACATGCATAAACACACACCCCTGGGATGTCTCATCACCTGAATTTAGTGACCTGGTATTTCTTTGTGCTGGTAGTTGCATTTTTACAACAGGGCTTTAAGTGGCTCCAAAAGCAATTTCCTAAAGTGCCCTATGAAAGAGATATTGGTCAATGAATAAAAATCATTCCAGTTTGGTGCTGAACTAAAATAAATGGTTTTAATACTTGGTATCAAATGGATCATCTTTTCCTCTTTCCAGTGAGAAACAAATTCTCATTGTTTAAAGCTAAAATAGAAATTATGCCATCCCCTGAAGCATATTGAACTAAACAAGGCAGAAAGCCAGACATGAACTACAAAGAGTGAGGAAACAGCCTCATACCAGTTAAGATCTGCTACAGCTGATTTCCCGAGCCTGACCCCTTTACCCAAATGTATTTCTTCCTGCTTCCTACACACACCTTTCTGCCAAGGGGACACTTCTTCACTGAGCTTGGCCCATGTCATGATGGTCCCACTACCCCTCCTCTGCACAGGCTGTTCCTCCCACCCCGGATAATCTCTGGGCACCTTGGGGTCAATTTAGGTGTAGTGGACAGAAACTGGGCTCTGCAATCAGAGCTCTGCCACCTCCTGATAGCCGTGTCACCTCAAGCAAGTTAATCTCAGCATTCCAAGCCTCAGTTCATCATCTGTGAAATGGGAATAATAATGCCTAATTGAAAGTCGCCATGAGCATTAATGGATGTGTCACACTCGGGAAGTGACCCCATGTAGCAGGTGCTCAATGATGTCAGTTCTCATCCTTCTACCAGCTCCCTCCCCCAAGTTCATCTCAAGTCTGGCCAGCTGGCAACTCTAAACACACAGACTCCAAGGCACACAACTACTGTTTTCTTTAAAATCTTACAGCCCTTACAAGCTACACTGTATCATTTAGCCCTTCAGCATAAGGCTTGTCTATGTCTTGCATATGTCATTATCTTCCCAAACAGATTTTCAGATCCTTGAAGGCAAGATGATGTCCCGGGCTTCTCCTGATCCCCTGCAGAACTTAGCCCAGGACTAAAGACACTGCAGGAGCCCAAATGCACCTGGTGTTCCCTGTGGGATCACAGCTTCCCCACTCGCACACTCACAAAAGCAGCAAAGATTCTGTGTGACCAGGTGTTTCCAGGGCCAATCTGCAACTCTTTGGCCCCTTTAGCTTGTTGCCTTTAAGCCCACTGACGGAGGTCCACACCCTCACGCCGTGGGCTGCTTCCTGAGCCCCCTAGCATGCAGGCTGCCGGGATCAAGGCCAACATTCACGGGAAGCAGATCTTGCTCAACTCAGGAGGGGAACAGCGAGCTGTGTACACACAGGGACACGCCCTGGGACCTCCAGGTGCAATGTGCCTCCTTCAACACAGCGTGGGGTTGGTCTCTCCCCAATGACCACGGCCCCCTCTGTCCACAGGGCTGTTGGGCCATCGCTGCCCATTGGCTACACAGAGATTGGCGAAGCCAGCCCTGACTCCCTGGGATAAAGAGGGGTTTCAAAGACCCTCAAGGTCAGAAAGAACACACCAACGATACACAGTCCCCCGGGCTGAGCCCGGGGTCCCAGACCCTGTCCTTTGGTGGACCCTGCAGGTGGGCAGTGACCAAGGGCATGGTGCCATGAGGTAGGGTCAGGAAACTTGCAGCTCACATAGGCCAATCAGCCCAGAGCCCTCTCCCGGACACCCTGCACCCCCACCCCCAAGTCAAAGGGCCCAACACTACCTCTGTGGCCTCCATTGTCCTCCATCAAGGCTGTGCCCAACACTGCTTTAACCTCCTTCCCCAGGACGAAGCTGCATCTGTTCTCCTCTCCCATCAAAGTCACTGTCTCGTATCTGACCCCCTCGCCCACCCCTGCAGAATGTGAGGGTACATGCCTTGTCCCCCCCTGCATGCCTTGTCCTCCCTTGCTCCCCTGCCCACTGCCTGGCCCTGAAGCCCGCACATACTAGGAGCTCAGGAAACACTGGTGTTGACCATGTATGATTCATTTGCTAGGAAGGTCAACCCAAAATTTTTTATTCTGCTCTTAATCCTTAAACAATTAAGTATTTTTATCCTTTGAACTACCTTTTCAACAATACTCAGAGAGATTATTCTTGGAGTGCTATAAATTTACCTGTATTTAGAAAAATCAAGGATCACTTTCAGTAAAAAAATCACTGGGTATCATATCAGCAAAAGACTGGAAATCAAAATATCCATATATAAGGGATGGTGAAATAAGGTATAATACTCAGACAGTCAGATATCTCCAAGACAAATTAGGTGGAAAGTAAAATACAGGTGTATAATAAGCTTCCACTTGAGTAAAAAAAAAATTAAAAATACACACGCACATATATGTACATGTACACACACATACATGTTTTCTTGCCTATGCATAAAATGCCTTTAAACTGAAGAAACCATTAAGAGTGGTGGCCTCGGGGTGAGGGAACTAATAGCGAGAGAAAGATGTTTCACTTTAAACACCCTTTTGTACCTTTTGAATTTTCAACCATGGAAGTAAGCGTTGACCTATTTGAAAAAATTAAATTAAAAATTCAAAGCAAACAATGTGTGGAAAAGCAATAAAAAATCTACTTTAGGAAAACATAAAAGAGAAATCCTCATTTTAAAACGGTTCAAGGCAGCCTGTTGAGTCATCCGTTAACTGTGGCAGAGACAAAACCGAGGAGGCACCGCGGCTGGCAGAGGGACAAGGGCTGGCGGGGGTGGCGGGTGGCGGGAGGCGGGCGGGCTCTGGCCACGGGCTCCCTGCCTGCCTTCTGGGGTGACCCGAGGGAGCCAGGCAGCCTCCCTGGGCCCCAGGGTCTTCATTTGCCAACAGCAGTGTCTGCACCAGCTCTCAAACCACACAGACCCCTTTCCAGTCCGGGAGGTGGAGGTCTTCGGGTAGACACAAGCTACTCAGTAACAACCTAATTTAAAAAAGAAGAGACCCTCCTTAAAAAGGAGAGCGAGCTTCCGAGCCTCCGTGCCCTGGTAGAAGTCAGTGATGGGGAGATAAAAACCCCACATCCCTAACTCACCAGAGTGCAGTGAAACCAGTGCCTCTGACTTCAGGAGCTTAAAATACATTCGGGGACACGCCCTTCCCCCGAAACACACCTGCTGCCTTTCCTCCCTCTCCCCACATCCTCTCTGGCCAGGCCAAGTGCCCATTTATGACAGAGCTGAAAACTTTCCTTTTTTGTTCTAATATTTCCTGGAGGGCCCCTCCCTTCTTTTATGGCTGCCACTTACATCCATCTGGGATGGCCCGGGAACAAGAGGAAGCTTCAGAATGGAAACATGTCCCTTTTAAAACGACAATGAGTGCCCCTGCCCCGTCTCCAACACACATTTTTAGAAAGGCAACTTAATGGTGATGACTTGGCACTGTCTATTCTTAAAGAGACTTACTGTAGAAATTGTCCAGACAACTTTGTGAGGAGGTGCTTTAAAACACGGGGCCCAGCAGGCCTCTCTGTTGCCCAGACTTCTCCTCCTAGCCCCACCTCCACCCTCTCCAAATGGGAGAAGGGGCTAAGTTTGCTTTCCTTGTCTTTCTTGCTGGAATTAGACAACACCAGAGCCAGAATGGCTCTTAGAGATAGCCTCATGCTACAGATGGGGAAACTGAGGCCCATAAAAGTGGACTGGCTCACTCAGGATGACACTATACACCTGCCACTGGGCCAGGACAAAAGTCTGGTTTCATGTCCCCTTGCTTCTTCCCTAGTTTTCCCTTGCTTTTGAAGTGTTCTCTCCCCACCCCCCAGGGCCCAGCTGCTCTCCCTGGAAATGCAGAGTCCCCCACTATGCCCAGCCTCCCCCAGACTGGCCCCCCAACCTGTGCCCCAGCTCACTGCACTGTCCAGTAGGACAGCCACTGTGCCCCTGGGGCTACAGAGCACTTGAAATGTGACTAGTGTTACATACTGAAATGATAGTATTTTGGATATATTGGGTTAAATAAAACATATTAACAAAATTAATTTTACCCATTTCTTTTTACTTTTTAAAACTGCGGCTACTAGAAAATGTAAAATTATATAGATGACTCACATTATATTTCTCTTACGCTGAGCTGCTCCAGGCCACGCTTAACCGTTCAGCTCCCAGTCAGCGAAACTGACCCAGCCCACGTCCTGTCGGTGCGGCCAGACAGTATCTATTACGAAGACCCATCCACGAGCAGGTGCTAATGAGTAAATAGCGTGTCCCCATCACTGACATCTAGATTGAGCTCCTGAAGCCTCGGCATGATTTTAATAAGTGTCTCTCTCCTTCTACTGGAGGTAGGGGAGGAGGGAAGGATCCCTACATGTAAGCAGCTGCTTCCCGACAGTCAGCATCCTCATAGGCGGGATTCTGATCCCCCAAAATGCGGTGGTAGCTTGGGGAGGAGGAGGAAGACAACAAAGTCTTGGACATTTTTTGGTTTTTGGCACCAATCCTCAGCGTCTTCACTGAGGATTCTCCCTTCAGGTTAGGAATAGAAATTTACAAAACACGTAAACAGCAGTGGCTCCCATGTTTTGACCCTCTCATTCTTTGCTAGGAGCTGTTCTAAGTGCTTTGTGCGTTTTATCCCATTTTCCCAACCACCCTATCAAGTTGGTGTTATCACCACTGCATAGACAAGGAAACCCAGGCTTAGAGAGGGGACGTGATGTGCCCCAGGTGATGCAGGAGAGTGGCCAACCACAGGACTCAGGTCTGATCAACTTCAAAACCTATGCTCCTCATTATCCCTTAACTTCCTGAGCCTCAGTTTCCTCATCTGTAGTATGGGGACGGCACCTGCCTGGAGGCAGGAGGGACCTCACAATCCCCAGGACCCATCCTCCCCCAGGACTAGGTTCTGGGCCCTGAGGAGGTGCCAGTTTGAAGGGGCTCCGTCTCTTGCCATTCCCTGGCTTGGGCTTCACCCCTCGCCCCACTCTCTGCTCTGTGAAGCTCCACCCATGCCACCCTCCTGTCTGGGTCCCTCCAGTTTCTATCTCCAGGGAGTCAAGTGCGTCTAGCCCCTTACATCAAGAGTCCACTTAAGCTGCACCTCCTCCGAAAACCCACCAAAATTATTAAGTCCAAGAACTGTTTTGGGGTCCCCGCCTTCCTGTGCTGCTGATTCCTACTCTTCCTCCCAGGATGGGATGGCCCTCCCCGCCCTTCACACCCCCAAGCCCTGTGCTCCACCCCCAACAAGGAACCTTGACCTTGATTAACTTAATCAGGGTCTTACCGCCCACAGGAAGAATTCTGTATTTTATTCAGTCAGCAAAATAGTTCCTGTCCCTACTGTGTGCTGGGCACTCTTCCAGGCCCTGGGAACACAGCAGTGAAGGAGTGAAGGATTGTCCCACAAACAGTGAAGCCCTAAACAACTAATCCAATGACACAAGTTCCTATTTCTCAAGTTCTTCCTGCCTCTCTTATTTGCAGGTCAAAGAATGATCAGTTAAAGGGCACTGACTTTTTTCCGAATGGTTAAATAAGGTATGGTGTATGTTACCTGAAGGAATGCTACACATCCATCACAAATATCTTTCTAAAGAACGCGATGACTTGGTAACGTGACAGAATGCTCCGCAAGGGTGCTCCTTAACATGCTGGCGGAGCTGGGTGAGCGTGAGAAGCCGTTTCAAAGCACATCCACAGCGTGTTCAGAAGCAGGAGGGAAGGAAGACTGTTTTCCTTACTGAAAGCACAGAAGGCAGAGCTTGCTGAAAGCTTCTTAGTCTGTCAGGAGACTTGAAGACATTTTCTTGTGAGTATGAGTGATTCACGGTGGGAACCTGAGTCCCAGGCTCCCCAGGGAAAGGAATCCTTCTGTTTAGTAAAAGATGGCACGCATTTTTCAAGTTTTGGAAAACAACATTTATTCCCCATTATATTTTGTGTGTGTGTGTGTGTGTGTGTGTGTGTGTTGAGGGGTGAAAAAAGACTAGAAGGAAATATACCCAAATTAGGGTGTTGTAGCAAGTTTTTGTTTTAATTTTATACTTTCCCACATTTCCAAATTTGCTATCATGAGTCCTATTGCTTTCATAGTCAGAAAATATGCAGTAAACTGAAGGCTAATAGTTTTTAAATTTCCACTTGAATCTGTTTTTACAGGCACCATTTCAATGGGGTTTGGAAATCGGGAGGGTGTGAACCACGAATGAATTCCCCACTCCTGCAGGGCTGAGTGTGCCCCTGGCCCCAAAGAGAAACCCTCCCTGCATCCACGCTGGCAGACAGCTGTCCACAGCTGTTCTGAGGAAGCTGCCAACGAATGGAGCGGGTGGAAAAACACAACATTCCTGACTCTCCAAGGATGGCATTATGCTTGGAACTCTTGCCCACCAGAGAAGTAAATAAACAGAGAAAGAGAGAGAGAGAGAGAGAGAGAGAAATGGTAGCCAGTCAAGCTAGAGGAACTTCAGTCTAGAGGTGAGTCAGCTGCCAGAGCTTCCAAATTCACAACATGACATCTGAAAGAGGACCCCTCCACCTAAGCCAACCACCCTTGTCAAATCATGGCTAATACCCTCAAGAACAGACCCCCTGGGCTGTACCTCTTGAATGCCACCTTCCCTCCCTGCCAATCATCAGAGTGGGTATGAACAAGCTTTATTTCTGCCTCTAGGCTGAAGCGGTCCAGAGGGCAGGGCCCCAGGCTGATTCATCTCCATACACCCCAAAAGCACCAACCAGCACGTTCCTTCCCCAACTAGTCACTGGGAGGCTGTTATCTACATGCTAGGCCCCCTTCTGGTGTTGAGGATTTGATGGGGAGCAAAACAGACATGGTCCCTGCCCTCCCAGAGGTTACATTCTAGTGGGGGACAACAGACAACAAACAAGAGGAGAATCAAGGTTACACCCCAGGTGGTGCTGTGTGCTATGAAGAACACAGTACGGGGTGATGTTTCAGGAAGATCTGAGGAAAGGACATTCCAGACAAAGAGAACAGCCAATCCAGAAACACAGGAGCTCAGTGTGTTCAAGGAACAAAAAGGAGCCAGAAGGGTGAGGCACAGGGAGTGAAGGGGAGGTCAGAGAGGCTGGCAGGGGCCAGATCCAGAGTGCCCACAGGTCGGTCTGCAAGGGAGTGCCCTGGTCCGCCTCACTAATGGAACTCACTCTGCCTGCTTGGCGAGGCCGGATTGCGCCCTGACAGCCAGTACAGAAGGACTTCATCACTATCTGTTGAACTGATGAGTAGATGCTCCCAGCATCCCTGGGGGCTGGCGTGGCCAATCAGCTTGGCCCCGGGGCTCTCACAGTGCCTATGGAACCCTCATCTCTTCTCATCCACACTCTGCTTCTATGTCTTTGCCTTCCCGACACCCCTTCACAGTGCCACAGGGCACATCCAATAGCCATGAAGAAGTAAATCTAACTGTGGCCCACCCATTCACCGGTGCCCAGCACAGGGCATGTGTTCAGCAAACATTTTCCACACCCAGGCCTTGTGCTGGATGCTGAGGTTGTGAAGATGAGCAACACACCAGCCCTGTCCTCCAAAGCTCCAGCGTGGGGGCCGATGAAAGGCTGGCCAACCCCCACCTCTCCATCCAGAGCCTCCTACTTAAGTCTTCTCCCCTGGTTAAACCTGCTGTGAGCCCCTGCAATGGTCTGATGGGTGGATCAATTCACACCAAAGAGTTAAACAGAGAGACAGGCTCAGCACCTTGCTTGCCTCCTCCGCCCCACCCCACCCCCTTTCCTCCCTCCACCAACCCAGGGAGAAAATCTGTTCAGTCTCAGGAATGAAGTTGTAACCAGTGGCATGGCAGGTACTATTTATTCCAAGACAACGGAGGACTTCGGCGTTGGTTTGAAGAGTGGGTGGGCAAGGGGGCCATTGGGGAATAGTCTGGGGGTAGGGTCCGACAAGGCGGGAAAGAGCTTTGAGTGAATGTCTCAAACCGCCTCCACCAGCCCCACACAGAAATGCCTCTGCCTGGAGTCAGAGGCAACCACATGTCATTTGCCACTTCAGAATCTCCCGCATAAAAATCATTGCTGTCATTATTCAGAAAAGTCAACTACCCTCACTTTAGCAGGTTCTTAAGTTCTGCCCTGTGAGATTTCCAGGGTGTACCTCACTTTGTGCAAATGGGGGAGCAGTGCCTGAGAAAAAGCGCACACACGGGCACTAGAAAATCCTTGTATCCTAAATTCCCCCAGAGCAGCTGACGTTCCAAGAAGTCCTGCAGGGCTCCTCCACGCAGGTCGGGGTTCACTCCAACTCCCCCCATGTGCTTGGGTGGTAGGTTTTCTTGTAGTGGGACACAGGCATCCTGGGGAGAAGTCAGCACCGCAGATGGTTCCAGACCCTTGAGTCTCTTCTTCCCAGGAGGGGAGGAGGGGTTATAAATAGCCTGGACTCCTTCAGCCCTACACAGGCACAGATCCCACACCCCCGCCCCAGCCTCAGCCAGCTGGTCCCTCTGAGCCCAAGTTCCCACAGGCTGCTATGAGAGGGAGGACAACTGCCCACCCTCAGCGGGGGCGGGGAACAAAAATGCCCTGGTGACAGCCTCTGATGAATTGTAACTGTAACCCCACCACCCCTCTGCTCCCCTTTGTAATTACAGTGCTGGAGAGTGACAAGCAGCCAGCAATATTATTAAGGGGTATCCTACACCCTGGTCAGCCCAGAAAGCCCAGGTTGCATGCTCAGAATGTTAATGCAAGGGAAAAAGTCACGGGAATAGCACCCTCCCCTCTCTCTGCCTCAGTTTCTCCATCTGTAAAATGAACAAATAATAGAACTATCTAGCTGGTGGGAAAGCTGATGAGATTAACATGCAGTGAAAGTGAAAGGCACTGTCAAAATATAACACTGTATTATCACTAGGATATGAGATCTTGGCTTCTTCTATAGCAGCCCTGAGCACAGGGGATATGTGTGGGGCCACTGATTCATATCTGTTCATGAGAGCAGAAGAATTATGCCCAGCGTTAGCCTTGAATTCTTGATACTGCCGTGTCCTTGAGAGCAATCAAACTTACAAAATATTCTCTCTTACAAGTTATTTCTGACTAACACAGAATGACACACACTGTACCCAGACCTATTTTGATTCAATAAAATGCTGTCAGACTGTACATGACATTATAGACTGAAAAGCTAAGCATTACTCTAGAATATTTTTATTTGGGGGGGAAAAGTTCTCTTAATCACTGTTTATCCTTCAATTCTTTCCCACCCATACACACTGGTAAGAAACATGTGGCTAAAATCTAAGTGGCCAACTCACAGTACTTTTTAATTAAGACACTTTGTTTGCTCAATAAAATACAGAGTAAAAAACATTTACTGAAAACCCACTCATTGATGTTTAATAGCTGTGTCAAATAACAACATTTATTCCAACACCCCCAGATAATTGCTCATCTTTCTCATTTGGTATCCACAACAGCACAGCATTTATGTCCAAGTGTAATTGATCCAAAATTGGGCTCCCTTTCAAAAATATCTGTAAAACCTAATTACCAGGAAAACAGAGTTCTGGCATCCTATGGAAAGTGGGTGCTTCCGTAACACAAGCTGCAGACTCATCTTGGCTAATCAAACCGTGTTATGTTACAAAAGCAGTTTGAGGAATCTGGGGGTAATGAGGGAGGAGGGAAAGTTGGGAGAGTGTCAGACTGGACTCTGCAGTGGCAGTCTTGCTTTTTTTAAGCCAAGGGCAGGGGACAAGAAATATACCAGTTAGCTGACAAGCATGGATTTGGAAAGTAGCAGATAATGAGTCCACGAAGAGCTTGGGGTGTGGGGGTGGCATTTCTGATCTCAAGCCTTACAAGGCCTTGCCCAGGGAAGTCTCTCCACCCTGGTCTGGAAAGCTGATGTCACTTCTAGTCTCATTGGGCCACTAACCACTGTGGCAGGTCCCTTGCCTTCCTTGGGCCTGAGTTTGGTCATCTGTAAAATGAGCACTCCTAATATCTCTAGGGTCTCTTTCAGCTCCAAAATTCTGTGACCTTCTTTAAAGCAAAGAGCTTGCTTTCTGCTCATGTACTTGTGGGGGCAGGGGGAACAGGGAGTGGGAGCTGGACCAAGGGGAATGAAGGACCGAGTGTTTCCAGCTCTCACGCAGTTCTGTACCTACTTGCAACAGCCGGGTATCAGACCTGCTCTGGGAATAATGATCTCTTTCAACCCAGGCCGGACCTACCGAGGTGGTTCTACCTCGCTGCCCTGGATTCGTCAACCCGGCCAATGAGGAACGGGGCCAAGCCACCGGACTTCTCGGAGCCTCTCTCCCAGAGCGGGACACAGCGTATCTTCCTCTTTTAAGTGGCCTTCCCTTCCCATCCCCACGGCTCTTTCTGTCCCAGAAGCACCAGAAACCTCAGCCCCAGCCTTGCGAACGGTCCAGCGAGGCTCCACAGGCGGACGGCACACGCCACCAACCCCCAGCTCCCCTCTGCCCTGCGCCCTCGCCGCCGAGGCTTGGGTACCAGCCTCCACTGTCTTGTAGACGGCAAAGGTAACGGGGAGTGGCTGCTTCGCTTTTCTTTGGCTCCTGGTGGCCTTCCTCCTAGTGAAATCAGACGAGCAGCCGGAATAACAAAGCAGCACAGCGGCCAAAGACCATTCGTTTTCAACGGCGCAAGAGACGCGCACACCTTGAGCGAAGACGCGCGCAGTTCCCGTGCGTGTCGCTAGGAAAAGACACTGCGCTGCCTCAACGCGGGCGACAGGCACGGGACCAGGCTGGGCTTAACTTGCCCGAGGTTTGGAGGAACTGTGTGCGTGCGCCTATTCCCCCCAACTTCCCAATATGACAGCAGCAAGGATCTTAGAGTCCCCACGCAGAGCTCAGGCCCCATCGCGAGGTGCGGGATCCCAGCCTTTCCAGCCCGCTTGCTAAGCTTCAAGAAAAGTCAGTGCGAGGTGCGGGTTCCGAAGTCCCAGGAAACCGTCACTCTCCACAATGCTGCCGTGCCTTCCCGTCAAAAGTGCGGTAAAACTTTTGGCAGAAACCACCTGTGGCTGCCAACGGGCCCGCCCCGCTCGGGCCCGGAGGCGCCACCGAGCCCGGGGCCGCACGGGCCCGCAGAAGTTCCTTTCCAGCCCCGCGCGCCACTTCGCTCCGGGCCGCAGTGCCAGCCAGGAGGCGCGGCGCCCGCTCGCTGGCTCGCTCTCCGCTGGCTCTCCCCTCCCTCCTTCTCTCCCTCCCTCCTCCCGCCTCCTCCCGTTGCATGGCTGCCGCACGGAGCCCCTGAATAGCCACCGCAGCCCCCCGCCTCCTGCCCGCCGCGCGGGGGGCGCCCCTGCCCCCGCCGGCGCACCGAGGCGCGCGGACCGCCGGCCTCCTAGCAACGGACCCCGCGATCGCTTTCTGGCGTCGCCGCTGCAGAGCCGCCCTCTCCGCGCCCCGCGACCTCCCGACCCGCCGCAGCAGCCGAGGTGCTGAGGAGATCGCTCCCCTGGCCGCCGGTGCCCGAGCCCGGCGCGCGAAGCCGCTCACCTCTGCGCGCCGCCAGCCCCGCGCGCCTCCCGCACTTGGCGCCGGGCCGCGACCCTCGCGTCCTCCTTCGCCGCCGCGGTCCGTCCGTCCCTGCGCGCCCGATCCGCGCCGGCCGCGCCGCTGTCAGAGTCTCGTGGCGGGGCTGCGCCGGCGGGTGTGGAGCCGAGCGGTGGCGGCGGGCGCGCGGGCAGCTCCTCCCTCCCCGCGCCGCGCCTCCGCCCTCCTCGCGCCCCGCCTCCCGCGCCGCGGCTGTCAGCCCCGCGCCCCGCGCCCGGCACCCGCGCCGCCGGCTCGGGGGGCGCACGGGGCTAAAGGGCCCGGATGTCTGCGGTCGCCTCTCGCTCGCGCCCGCCCCCTCCTCCGGCCCCCTCCCGGTACTGCCACACATGCACTTGCCGCGTCCCAGCCTCCTCCCCGGCTCCGCTAATTTCTATTTTGACAGTAACTGTAGCGAGTGGGCGGCGCTGCGGGGGGCGCCCGGGACCCGCTAAGGCGGCGGGCGGGAGTCAGACCCGGGCGCGGGGGCGGAGTGGGGGGCCGGGCAGAGCCACCCGCCGCTCGGGGCTCCGTGTCTTTTTCCTTTCTTTCCTTTTTTCTCTTGCCTCCTCCAGGATTTAAAGGGACAGCCCCGGCCGATGCGAGGGGGCCAGGCGGACGCCGTTTCCCCGGTCTCCAGACGCCCTCTGCGGCCCGGCCGGACCGCCCAGACCCCGAGCCCAGGCTCGGCACCGCCGGGTATTTTTAGGTCCACACTCGACCCGGGGCAGCGGTGTGGCAGAGACTGGCTCGGCCGCCCCGGCGCACGGCTATTTTTACAGAGTCCGATTGGGGGAGGAAATAAAACAACTCGGCAACTGCTTTCCTAACCCAAAGCAGGGAGCAAGGAGTGGGGGCGAGAAGTTTCCCAAATGCTCTCGGAATTCCAGCGAGCGCATCTAGACACCCCACCGACACGAGACTGCAGGCTTGCAGCACTCCAGGGCGCCCAAGTCGCTGCGGGCAAACCCACCCTGGAGGCGCTTGGGAGCGGGGACCCCAACCTCTCGCCGGCCGCAGCCTGGGGACTGCGAACCCCGCACGCGGAGAACGGCCCCGGGCCGCGGGTCACTCCCCAGCACCCCCTGGAAGGCGGCCTTCCGAAGCGACCAATCGCGGCGCTACGCAGCCAAGGGGCGGGCCCGGGGAGCGCTCGGCTCCACCCCGTCCCGCCAAGCCCCGCCCCCGCGGATGCCGTGGGGGCTCCAGGGGCTCCGTGGGCGCGGCGCGCGGAGAGGTGACGGACGCCACGAAGAGCCCATCCAGGGCAGAGGAGGGGGCACCGCCCGACAGAGAAGGCGGGAGCGGCAGCGGGCGCGGCGACGCTAGAGCAGATGTTCGAGCCACCAGCGGGTCAGGGCACACTCAAGCTGGCATTGCCCCCTACCTTCTTGCAATCCACCCCTCTGCGCTCCAGGCAGACATAGAGACCCTTGTCCTCCCCAGCGCGACATGTCAGCGGGTCCTCTCCGGGGCCCGTCCCTCAGACGCAGGAAAGTTTGCAGTCATCAAACTCCCGAGGAGCTGCGCTTATCTGCGCGGCGCGGGCGCCGGGGAGAAGCGAGAAGGCGAACCCCTGCGTCCTTGTCGGGATTCTAGCCACTGACTAATGAAAGGCCGGCGGGGCTGCTGCGGTCGCGTAGGGTCTTATCATGCTTAAGATACTAGATGACATGGTTTACAGGATTCACAAAAATAAGTTTGTGCACCTTTTGTTTGGTACTTCTTTCTTCCTAGTATTGCTCAGTGGGATTTTTTTTTTAATCTTTCATTCGTGTAATAAATGCACGTGGCAAGACACTACCTTAGGAGGAATGAAAACAAGGGGAAATGTGCGCTAGAATAGGATGTAACAGTGGAAAACTAGGTGCAAACATGAAAGAGGGATCTGGAACATAAGGTTTGTGTATAATTATGTCGCGTTTAATTTGCCAGAGAGGCCTGGCTTTTCCTACTAAGTAAATATCACTAATTCAACAGTTTGGACAACCGCCTTATCCAAACTATTCAAAGGCGCGTGTAAGTCTAGGGAAAAGTCTGTCTTGGAAACTAAGGGGTTTTCAGACTCAGGATGTCAGGTTTCCAAGTTGCTAGAGCTTCCAGAGTGGCAAAATAATATCCCTTAACTTTAAGCAGCCCTGGGAGCCACTGCCTTCCCAAATTAGGCTGTCTGTCTCCCTGTTAAATTAGGTTGCCTGTGTTGCTTCCTCTCATTAAAGGGTCTTCAGCAATTCAGAGTACTGCTGACCCAGCTGATGTGGTCAAGCTTCTAAGCTGTGTCCCATGTCAGCCATGGGGCTGCATTTAGAGAGTACCTGAAGAATCTGAGCCCTGGAAATGCCAAGACATCTACAGGAGACAGGAATGTAGTTCTGGAAGGGAGGGCAGCTACATCCTTGGAAAGGGCATTTTGTTTGAGAAAAGAAGGATGTGGGCACGAAAATAGAACTGGCTCTAAATTGGAAAGTTTCCCCTCCCTCCTCTGGCTCAGAGTAGATGCTTGTAGATCACTGCACAACTTTATATGTCACGAGCTATCTCCTGGACACAAAGCCTCAGCGTTCCTGAACCTAATCACCACAGGCAAAACTTTTATAAATTTAAAAGCAAGCAAGATGAGAATGTCTGCATTAGTGAGTATTAGAGAGTATTTTTTTAAGTAGCTATCACACTGTGTTTACAATTTTTGTTCAATTGTTTTTTTCCTCCTATGGCTTGGAGCTCCTTACCCACCTTGGCATCCTGAATGCCTAACACACCTAATAGATGCTCATTAAAAGATTGACAAACTGAATGTGCAAAAAGTCGTTTTAGAATTTTGGAGTAAGTGTGACTACATGTAAGGACGGAGATTCAGGGAATGTTGTAATACTCATTTGCAATTTACTTGTCGGGATATAAGCACAATGATATACTTTACTTTGCCATAATTAATAGGGTTCACTGCTGGACTCTACCATTTATCAACCACATAACCTAAGAAAAAAGCATGTCATTCAACCCTTTAGTGTCCCCATTTCCAAATCTATAAAAGGGGGATAATAATGGGACCCTTTCTACGCCACAGGGATGCTGGGATGGTCAGGTGAGAAAAGGTGGTATGTGTTGCCCCATGAACAACATTCATTAAGGGGTTATGTATATCGAGCACTGTGGAATACATTGTAAATTGTCAATATTAGTCATTATAATAAATTTCAAAGAAATTATCTGAGCATTGGGTTGAAAGTTTTACCTATTTCCCAAAGATGTTGAGAGACCGATTCAAGAAAAGGGGAAAAGGGAGGAATTAACATTTACAGAGCTCCTACTAGAATCAGAACTCATGACATGCATTGCTATATGTTCCTCAGGACAACTGTGTGCGATACATTTTGTCATACCCATTATATAGATGAGAAATCTGATATCAGTGGTATTGACCAAGGCTGGATAGTGGCAGAGGCAGCATTTGGACCCTATTTGTGAATTCAGAAGTTCACAAGCATCCTACCCTGTGGTGCTTCCTCTAGAGGAAGAAGAGAGAAGAGGATTTGAGGATTCCAGACTGAAGAGAATTGCAAGGAAACCATGCTCTGTGTCACCTACCATAAGGCAGGTTGGGTGAAGTGCAATCTACATTAAGAGGCACCTCCTGGAAAAGGTGGCACTTGACTGCGTCCTTTAAGTTTGCAGGGTTTTTTGTTGTTGTTGCTGTTGTTGTTTTTTTAAATTTCCATTTTGAAATAATTTCAGATTTACAGAACAGTTTCAAAGATAGTATAAAGAATCCCACCTATCTTCGCCCAGATTTTCCAAATGCTAACACTCGCCCATGTTTGCTTCATCCTGCTGTCTCTCTATATACACGTATCATGTTTTCCTAAGTTGTTTGAGAGTAACCTGAAGACATGAGGATGCCCCTTTACTGGTAAATTCTTCATAAGTGTTTTCCAACAACCAGGACATTCTTACATGATAATCGAAGTCAGAACATAACCATCAATACAACACCCTTATCTGGCCTAAACCATATTTAGATTTCACCAATTGTCTCACCAGTGGCAAAAATGAAAAATAAATAAATTCCAGTAAGATCCAATCCAGATTTATGTATTGCATTCAGTTGTCCTATCTCTTGGGAGGGTATTTTTTATTTTTATCAATTTTTGTTTCTGATTTTAATGACCCACGTGGGATGGCAAAGACTCTTTGGCCAAACTTCAGACAGGCTCCTTCGAGTCCTCTTTTTTCACTGGGCTCCCACCCTTGGGCTCTCTCTTTAGCCTGCCTAGCCCAGTTGTAGCAAGAATCCTGCTAAGTCAGTTTAGTGAGAATCCCCCCACACTTGGTATCCGATCACCCTCGATATCTGATCAAATTCCTCATCCTCCACCCTTGATATCTGATCACCCTGGCCTGACTCTAGCAAGAATCCTGTTAGGTCAGTCTAGCAAGAATCTACCTAGCCTTGATGTTGTCTCTTGGTAATTTTCCATCCACCAGCCCCCTTACTCTGTTCCTGGGCTATAAATCCTCACTTCTCCTTTTTGAGCCTGATCTCTTCCCCTATTGCAATACCCCCATGGCAATAGTCTTGAATAAAGTCTTCTCTAGCATTTTAACAAGTGCCAGAATAATTTTTTTTCTTTAGCAGAGCCAAAATATATGTGTATATATATAGGAAAAAATAAAACCCACTTGTAGTCACTTACCAGCTATAACCAGTATTAATCGTTGATTTTTTTTTGAATACGCATGTGTAATCCAAGCATACAGCCACCATTCCCTCCCAGGGGCTAGCTTCCCCTAGAAAATACTAAGGATATGGAAGTCCTACTTTCTGTTCTTCCTGAAGTTCTTCCTCAGTGCCCTATACGCTTCCTGCTGCTCCCAGCATGGCCATAACCCATTCATGTTTTTGCTACTCACTCCAGACTCCAGTTACCATCTCCCTCGAGAGAATGCTGCACCCAACAGCCCCCATGAAGGAAGCTGGGGGGGCATGCCCCTCATATGCACCTATTCTTTTTTTAGCCACACCAGGACCTACAATGGCTATATTGGGTGACAGATTTAATAAAGGGATGGAGTAGCTCAAGGGAATTAGAATGTAATATTGGACAACTTAAAGCTCTGCATGAGATATGACTTCCCGCATATTCCAGGGAGAAGCAACCATGGGTTCAACCCTCCATAATGGGTCCCTTGATGGTACACCCCTGTTTCTAACCTGGCTCCCCAGCTTTCCAGAGTCCTTCTTGCCCCACGCTCAGTGTCTACCCTTTGATGTAACTCCCCACAGGAGAACCAAACCCTAACCCCAGAGAAGGGCTTTTCCTAGGATCTTCTCCTCTTCCCGCTTCAAGCATACATTTCCCAAGCCTCAGTCAGTCAAACCACCTAAGGCAGCAGTCTGGGGTAGTTGCCTGGTCACCAGCAGGATTTTTCAGTGATGACCACTGGCATCCCAAGTGTGGCTGAACAGCCAAGCCAGCCAGGGCAGGTGAAGCCCACAGGTGAGTCCAGTCCCCTTCAAGATCTCCCCAGCGGTGTGCGTTGCAGGTGTGCATGTATTCTTCCAATTCTCCAATGAGTAATTGTTGAACCAAGTATGTACACATGCACACTTCACCACACACCTTCCATGGACAGTTCCCAGAGATGATTCAGTCTAAATCTATGAGGATCAGAGAAACAATTTGCTAATTACCTCAAATTTTACAAAATGCCATAGTGTTAGTTCCTTTCTTTCATCCTCTTCCCTGGCAGTTTATATTGTTTTACTGCCCCACCCTGCTCCCCCCACGGGAATATGGAATGAGAATCACTGAGCTACAGACCCACTGTGTTGCCCATAGTCAGCCAAGCTCCAGGTCAGAGCTGTGCGAGTATGAGGACACGATTAAACTTTCAACAGAGAGCCCTCGCCCTGCTCAGAGGCTGCGCGGAATGAGAAGAGCACTGCTTTTATTCAGGGTATGCAGGACACCAGGCAAGTATCTGTTGCAGGGTGCCTGCCTACATAAACAGTTTGATTTTAAAATGCATTACAAAATTCATGTCCCATGTGAAGTGTAATGATTTAACAACAAAGATTTAGAATAATGGGTAGAGAAGTATTTGCATATTTCATAATGTAAATTTGTAGTGAAGATTCTTCATAGTGTCCAGGCACCATCTCTTCTTGTTCCAGTCCCAAATCCATTTCTTCATTTTTTTTTCTTGTTCACTATTGTCCAATGTACCATTTGTAGTTAATTTCATATCTCCTACCTTGAGAAAAGGTAGCATCACTGTTATTACTCAGAATGCCGCGGCTCTTCAGAACCTGTTTGTATGGAATCAATCGAGCTCTTCTTGCCTCTGCAGCCCCCAATTACCCTTTACTCACGATGCCAGAACATACATCCAGCAGCCCGTGAAGACTGGCTTCCGGCAACTGTCTCAAAGGCTACTACGCTTTGCTGGTGAGGACCTCAAATGCAAGTCTTGACTAGGGTGGGCAGGGAAATGTCAGCAATCATTCAGCTTCTGAATCATCCAGCTTCTGGTCATGTTAAATTTACCATTTGGAATTGTAGAGAGTAAACATAAAACAACACATTTTCCACCCCTGAGTTCTCTTAAACTCTTTGGGCTATAATCACTGCATTTTTAGAATGTAAGCTCTTTCTATGTTGACCAAACTTGTATGTATTGAGTTGAATGTTGACTCCCCCCAAAATTCATGCCCACTTGGAACCTATGAATGTGGCCTTACTTGGAAATATTTATTTGGTCTTTATATTGATAGATATGTCAAGTTAAGATAAAGTCATGCTGGATCAGAGTGAGCCCTAAATCCAATGAGCGGTATCCTTACAAGGAGAGGGGAATTTGGAAACACAGGGGCACACAGGGAAGGTAACCACACGAAGATAGGCAGAGAGTTGAGTGATGCATCTTCAAGCCAAGGAACACCAAGGAGTGCTGACAACCACCAACAGCTAGGAGAGAAAAATGGAACAGCCTGTCACTCAAAGCCTCCAGAAGGAATCATCCCTGCTGCCACCTTGATTTTAAACTTTTGTCCTCTAGAACCATGAGAGAATAAAGTTCTATTGTTTTAAGACACCGAGTTTGTAGTATAGCATCCCTAGGAAACTAATACATCCTGCTTTCTACAGACCACCACCAGTGGGGAGCGTGGGCAAGAGGCACCTGGGTGGAGTGAGAAGGAATGTCCATCCTTGGTCCAGCAAGGTATAAGGCCGACCTGGAAAAACATGACATCCCACATCAGCTGGAGGCAAAAAAGGACATTGATGAGAAAGACCCATAAGCATTGTGGAACAATAGTCTCAAAAGCATCAGAGGAGACAGAGCACAGTGGCTTATGCCTATAATCCCAGCACTTTGGGAAGCTGAGCTAGGAGGATCACTTTGGGCCAAGAGTTTGAGACCAGCCTGGGCAATGTAGCAAGACCCAGTCTCTACAAAAAATAAGAAAAATTATCTGGGTATGGTGGCACGTGCCTGTAGTCTTAGCTACTCAGGAGGCTGAGATGAGAGGATCACTTGAGCCCAGGAGTTGGAGGTCACATGAACTACAGTAGTGCCACTGCACACCAATCAGAGAAACAGATGGAGACCCTATCTCAAAAACAAAACAAAACAAAAAAACCATCAGAGGAAATAGCTGCTGCCACCCCTGGAGGACTGCCTGACTCATGATATAGTCTACTGAGGGCGTGGGTGTTGGCCAAACATTGGCATAAGACTTTGCTGATCTTATTTTAATTTACATTTTTAAATTATTAATAAGACTGGTATTTTTTCATAAGCTTTCTGGCTACTAATATTTCTTTTCCTCTAATTGCTTGCTCGTATCCTTTGCTGACTTTCTAATGGGTTGTTTATCTTTTTTCTTACTTATTTTTAAGAGCTCTTCACATAGGGAGGATAGTAACCCTTTGATTGTCCTATATGTTACAAACATTTTTACCACTTTGCCATTAGCTTTTAAATTTTGTTTTCTTGATGTCTTTTATAGTCTAAATTACACAAGCAATGTGTAATTTATATATAAATATTAATAGCCATCCACTGTATGACTGGTGTTGTGTTAGAGACACCTTCCTAGATGCAAGGTATATAAATACTCACCCATATTTTCTTCCAGTGTGTTTATGGTTTCATTTGTTTTTCCACATTTAAATCTGGAATTAATCTGGAATTTATGTAGAGTATGGCTTGAGGTAAGACACTTACTCTATTGTTTCTTCCAAATAGTTGGAAGGATGTATGGGGTTGGGGGGAAGCACATCCCAGAATAAAGGAAAAGAGTAGACAAATGCACAGAGGTCAGAATGTGCAAAGTTAGTTCAGGAGACAACAAGCTAGTGTGGCTGTAGCCTAGGAAACTAATTTGGGGAAATGGGAGACAGGACTGGAAAGGGAGGAGAATTTGGACCAGAGAGGAATTTGAAATTAGCATTTCACTCTGTAGGCAGGGAGGGGTCTGAGGGGTTTGGTAGAGGAAGTATCTGACCAGAGCCATCGCTTCCGCTGGTGACACTGTGGGCAGCGTGTGGGTAGATGGCAGCACGGAGGGGAAGGAGGGACTCTGCAGTGACTCTGGAACGCTCAAGCCTGGGTTGTTAGGAGGACAGAAAATATTCATCACGTGAATGCAGCTGTTGTTCTGTGCTTCACAGCTCTTCTCCATCTGTTTTCTCGGTGGAAGGTCCAAGACGTTTTCCTTTCTTCATTTTACATATGGAGAAACTGAGGTTCCCAGAGGCAGCAACTTTCCCAAGAGTGATTGGAGACCTGGGTCCCCCCTTTGCGGCACCACAGGTAGGATTGTAGGTGACAGGGTCTGGAGCCTCTTTGAACATGGCGAGCTCCCCTCACCTGCATGCACGGGATGGGGGTGGTGGGGGGATGTGGGGCCGTGCTCCTGTGTGTGACAGGTGTGGGTGAGGAGGGTGGCACGTGCACCCACTGGGTTTCACTCTCAGGAGGTGGGGATGGGCACCAGCGCTCCCTGGGTGGCTTCCTCTTCCCAAATAAACAATCATATGACACAATGTCTGAAAGCCCAGAATATTTCCTGTCTCCTTTGGCCTGGTGCCCTGCCTGCTGCAAACCTGGAGCCATCAGAGCCACCCCAGCCATCCACCTCCCTCTGCCCCAGTCTCCAGCGCCAGGACTCATGGAACGCCGTGAGCTCACTGCGCCTGGCCTGCTTGGCACCAGCCACACAAAGAGGCCGGACCTTCTTCTGCCAAAGAAAACCCAGTGGCTGGGCCAGCGACGTGGACTTCCTCCAACAGGCTGGCTCAGCCCCACTGCCCACCTGGAGGCTCTGTCCTCCCAGGGGTCTGTCACTCCCATTGGGGCCCTGATCTGAGGAACCCTGTTGCCAAAAAGGAAGTTGTGTTTCCCAGGGACCAGGACTTTCTTCTCTCCAACTTGTAAATAAACCAGCAACAGTGCCGAAAGTAAAAGGGGACCTGGAAGTTTCTGATCTACAGAAATCTACCCATCCTTTTTCATTTATTTGGGTATCTCCAAATTAATAACTTGAGGTCGGTTAGGGATGATAGCTTCTACTTTAACTCACACTGTGCCTGGCATGTTGGCACCTGTAGGCATTTAGTAATTCCTGGTTCCATGAATGAGTGTGTCATCTTCTGATTATCCAGTTGTCATTTGCTCTTCTGTTTTTAAACACTCTCCAGTTGAATATCTGGTAGTAAATGGATTGCCATGTGATACAAACATATCTGATTTCCTCTTATCAAGCAGTGATCATCTTAATTGAATTTATATATATTAATCAAGTCATTGAATTTTGTCAGAATGCACCACGCAGTTTGAAACACTTAAAAGGGAGGAAACTGAGACCCTAATCATTGCTATCTTCTCTCTCCTTTTACACTTATTCATTCATTCAACAATTAGTTTAAGAGTGAAATATCTAATAAAAATATTACATTACAGATAATTTTTGGAAAAACACAAACTAAACTGTATTTTTTTTTTAAGACAGGGGCTTGCTCTGTTACCCAACCTGGAGTGCAGTGGCCTCATCATAGCTCACAGCAACCTCAAACTCCTGGACTCAAGCGATCCTCCTGTCTCAGCCTCCCAAGTAGCTGGGACCACAGGTGCACACCACCACACCTGGTTAATTTTTCTATTTTTTGTAGAGACGGGGTCTCACTCTTGCTCAGGCTCCATACTTCTTAATGTTTTGATATCTATTTTATATTTATGTCAGCTGTTAGACAAACCAGCTTTAAATGTAGGTAGAATTAGCAGGGCCACCCACCCAGGTTCACTGAACTTCAAATCCTTGCCCTACCCACACACAGCCCTTCAGCAAGAATTCACCAATAATCTAATGACTGCCTTAACCAAGTACCACCAGTGATACAGAAGCAATAGAAGACAGAGCCCATGCCGTCCGAGTACTTACCTCTGCAATTACCTAGAACTTTAAACATTTTCCTGGGTTGTCAAAGCTATAACAGCATCTCATTTGCGTGCTATGCCATGAAATCAGATTTTCCAGAAATTTAAAGCTTAACCCTCCAGACATCAGAACTTAAAATATATACCTGTTATATACATATGATATATATATATATATTTGAAAGTAAACTTTCTAAAACATATTACTCATTTTAAAAACAGAAAGCACTCAATATAACTTAACCTCCTCTTGAAGATGCTGAGGGTTCATCCTGAGCGTTCTTTTTGGTGCGAAGCTCTGATACCCTCGGGGTTCCTTAGGGTTTGCGGGGCTCTACCACACTGAATGGCCCTAGAAGGCCATGGATGTTTAGTTCTATATAATTTTGGAAGCACTTCTGCCTCCATTCCTGCTACCAGCTGTTGGCAGAGCTGTCATTTCTTCATTTTGCAGGTCTTTCTGCTTCTTTTCGCTGTTTCTACTTGATGCTCTTCAAGAGAGCTGCACTGGGTAAACCTCTGGCCACTGTTTTTCTTTTCTTTTCCCTGCCTTTTCTCTGCCTCCTTTCCTTTAGCCAAGGTCATTTTTTAGGCCAGCTCCATGGACATGCGTCCTGGGAAGCCACACAAGGTCCCACACTTGGTTTAGTGCTCTGCCATAGCTATCTCGAAATTCTTAATAATTTCATCTTTGGATTTGTGTTTTGTTAAGTGAAGTCCAATGGGACGAAGGACCACGCCCACGAGCACAAGAGACCTGCTCAGTGTGTGTGTCCTCTGCTCTGGGCTGCCCCATCCGCACGCAGAGCTGGGTGTGACCACTTTGTGGTTTCCATAACACCCTGACCCAGCACTGCCTGAACGCCACACGTCGCGGGTCCCCAGGAAAGCTGTGCTCACTTTCCATATCCAGGCATCTGCGACTGAGTGAACAGGGCACTCACAGCCTCAAGAGGCCGGCATTCCATTCAAACCAGAGCGTGCTTCAAATACAGAAAGATGACAATGACATTTCTGAGAAACACAAATGACCAAAGAACCCTACCATAGCCTTTTTCACCCAGGTTACTTCCCTATATGAACCACCCACTTGCCCTGAAAATGATAACATCAAAAGAAAGGATGCCCTTGTCCTGCGAGTCCTTCCTTGCTTAGTAAACCAAAGGCAGAGGCAGAATGTGCGTGCATCAAAAAGTGAGATAAACATAGTCGAGCTGATTTATCCAGCATCTCCCCTGTTGTGATAAGAATAAAACACATACGAATGTGCGAGGCGTGGAATAGGAATTGTGCAATTTTGGTCATTCTGAAGACTAATTAGGTGACTTTACATTTGCTCTTAAAACAGGCACTGCTCACTCCCAACAGTCGAAATGTGGAAACAGCCCAGGTGTCTGTGGAGGGATGAAGGAGGTACCTGGAGTAGTCAACAGACTCATAGAGACAGAAAGTAGAATGGCAGTTGTCAGGGGCAGAGGGGAGGGGGAATGGGGAGTTAGTGTTTAGTGGGTACAGAGTTTTTGTCGGGGATGATAAAAAAGTTCTGGAAATGGAAAATGTTGATGGTTGTATATCATGGTGAATATACTTAATGCTACCGAATTGTACACTTAAAGATGGTAAAATGTATGTTATATATATTTTATTACACCACAATAAAAACAAGAGTCCAGGTGAGAGTGCTGCTTTGTGCTCTGGACTCTACTACTTTCCTTCTCCTAGAGGCGCGTGTGTCCCGGAGGAAGGGAAGGAGGACTGAAGTCTTCAGCTCAAGGCTGGGTGGGAACAAAGACAGAGAAAATGACGGTGAGGATGACACGTTATCCATCGAGGTTATGGTGCGGGTTGAAAGGCTGTTTTCAGAGAAGCAGCTTTCTGGGGCTGGTAGGATTTGGGATCTGGAACTTTTGAATGGAAGGCTCAGAGAGGAGGAATGCCTCACCTAAGAAGAGCGAGCTCTGCTTCCAGGGACTGGGCCAGAGACGGCTTTGGGCTAAACAGCTACAGCTCATCTGCCAATGACAGAGTGAGAGACCCTTGCAGGGGTGGTATTCACGGGTTCTAGGTAGACCTATCTTGGGGCCCACCATTCAACCCTCTGCAAGATCCAAGAAGTGGAGATAGTTACTTCCTAAGAGGTAAACTTGTAAAATCAGCACACAATGAAGGAGCTAAGTTCTCTGAGGACTTAGCTTGGGCCATAGGCAGGACGTCTTCTAAATTAAAGCACAAGGAACAGTAGGTGGCAGAAATTAATCAAAATCCTTCATAAGTGATCTGCAAAGAGTTTCCATTTTGTGAAAGGCACCATAAAAATATTTTTTTAAAAGCGGCCAGAGTCACACTTAGGTTGTTATTGTCTAATGATTTGGTTCCCCCACCACCCCAATCGTTCCAGTCAGTCCTCCCAACAAAAAGTGGGAGGTGGTGGAAGGGACACCCAGGCATAGAGGGAGAGTCAGGACACTAAATGAAAGAAGAAACCCTAGGCTGGGTGCGGTGGCTCACGCCTGTAATCCTAGCACTTTGGGAAGCTGAGGCAGGAGGATCACTTAAGCCCAAGAGTTTGAGGTTGCTGTGAGCTAGGCTGATGCCATGGCACTCTAGCCCAGGCAACAGAGGTAGACACTGTCTCAAAAAAAAAAAAAGACAGAGAGAGAGAAGAAGAAGAAACCCTGAGGACAAATTCTTCCACCTTAAAATTTTTCTGAGGACTGATTAGAAGACAGGTGCCCCAGTTGAAGATAACATGCACATGCACACGCACGCACACACACACACACACACACGTACCAGGGAGAATAAACTTTCCTTTACAAAGTACTCTTTACATAAATGTCACCCCACCCTGATCGTTCTCTGCATGTTCCCTTTGGAAAATCAAGATCCCTCCCGCGTTTAAAACAGCATTTCCTTTCCTAAGACTGGGTTTACTCACAGCTTTTCAGGACCACATCTATTACCAAAAGCAGGTTTTCTTGCACCAAGGAAAGTGCTCCGGCAGTTCACTCACTCCTGCACCCTGGTCAGCTCTAGTGAATAAGCTGATTTCATGCTCATCCCCATCTGGACAATCAGGGGTTTTGCTCCATGTAATAGGCCTCCTTCTGTCTGACAGATGTTGTAATCAGAAGCCCCGGTGTTTGCTGCGTCCTGGGCATCTCATTTCCTCTCTCCGTTCCTCCCAGCTCTTCATCTTCCAAACAGAATTAACTAATTCAAAAGTAGTAGAAAGTTTGTCTTTGGGAGGATTTTCTCTAAACCTAAAATTTATTCAGGAAGAAATCTCTATTTCTCTTGCACCAGCCTGTCAGCTCAGAATCGATTCTGGAGTTTGCGTGAAGCTGCAGCATCAGCTGTCCAGGCAGGGCTGCTCACAGCAATGGCAGTCACAACACAGCCACACACCAGCTGGCAGCACCAGCTGTTGGGGTGCTGGCTGCCACCGTCAGATGGCCCTGGTCACCCAGAACCTACCACACCAGCAGCCACCCTGTCCCACCTGTCCGGTTTGCCTTCCCTCTCTCTCCCTACTCCCACTTTGCATTGGCCTCCATGAATCTTCCCTGCAAGTCCCTTTCCCCGTCTCATGAAGCTGGCGTGAGAGCCACCTGCTGCAGACACGCCACACTCTCTCCTCCTGGCCACGGGGTGGTGGGAAGGACGGAGAAGGAGCTCAGCTCACAAAGACCGAGACGAAGTCCCAGTTCTGGTGCTAACTAACTATGGAGCCTTGAGCAAGTTCCTTCACCATCCTACACTCAGGTGCTACCTCCCTGACCAGTCACCCCGTGGTGCTGCAGGCATGGGCTGTGCACAGACCACCTGGGTTTCAAATTCTGACTCTCCAACTTATTAGCTGTGTGACCTTGGGTAAGTGGCTTAACTTCTCTATTTCCTCAGTTATAAAATGGGGATAATCAAGTGCCTGCCTCATAGGGTTGTTGAGGATGAAATGAAACAATATGAGTGAGGCGTGCAGAACAGTGCCTGGCATACAGCAGGGGCCTAATCCATGTTGGCTATTGTCTAGCAGGTTGTAAGACTCACATGAGATGCTGGGTGTGGAAAAACTTTGAGAGGTGCAAAGTCAGAGAGGGAGGCACAGGTTCTTTTCCTAGTGCTCACAACCCCTTATTTATGTCTCTTGTTTCTTGGCCTTTTCAATTCTTTCTCTGAGAAGTACCCAAAGCCAAGCATGAGATAAATGAAGGAAGCACAGCGGTTTTCTACAAAATTTGCATGGCGGATCATGGACAGCCTTTTAGGCTGGGATCTGAACGTTTCTTCCTTTCTGAAACATCAGAATCCTCCATTCTGAACTAGAGGATCCAGGTTTCTACCCTGAGCCTCTGGCTTACTAGCTACATGACCTTGAGTATAGTAGTTGCTTCCCTCACCTATAAAATGGGATGAATAAAACCTTCCCTGCCTCCCTCAGAGGGATATTGGGACGTTCAAAAGGGAAGTGCTTTATAAACTAGAAAGTGCCCTACACATATGAACACACATGGCACTTGGAGGCGAAAAAGGCCAGGAGAACTTTGATGGCAAAGATCAGATCGTGCTCATCTTTTCATCCAACTCCCCCCACCGCCCCCTGCAATGGTGTCCCTCCAGCACCTGCCTAGTACCTCCAACACGCCTGTGCCCGATAAAATGCATGCTGAGATGACTTGAGGTTGGGGAGGGCGAAGGGAGGGGACTCATAACCCTGTGGGTTTCCAGCCCTAAGGGCCCTGACATCTCTCAGCACTGCGTGGGCCGCAAGGAGCTTGCCAAACACGTCACCCTTGAAATCACAGGGCCACCAGGAGGGCGGCTCAGGGTGGGGTCAAAATGGACTCATTTTGTAAATTGCATCGTGCCATCATGCACACGCCCATGGGCAGCAGTAAGGGAGACGAGGCAAGGGGAAGTAGACAACTTCATGTGCATGGAATTGCAGGTCTTGCCAGATGGCTCACAGGCCCAGGGCTGGCCGTGGGCAAAATTGTACAGCAGGAAATTTGTGTTCATTGCTGTCATTTGCTCCATTTCATCATCCCCACACCCCTCCCCCATGCACGCACACACATCCTACCCTGGCACTCTGTCCTTGGACGTGTACACTCTCCCTCGAGGACCCCTCCTGCCCACAGCACATAGACCATGACCTGAGTCTTTCTCTACTCCCCTGCCCCACAGCCTCACCCCATCTCCCACCAACATCCCCTGTTCCAAGAAAACCGTCTAACAATTAGATTCTGCTGATCTAACTATCAACTCTGATCATATCAGCATTGATTAGCTCCTCCCAGGTAACAGAGCCTGGATGCTACTTGGTATTACCATTATCTGCGCCCAGAACTGCCTTCCATGTTCCTTGAAGTTTGGGGCTGTGTCTGGTCCTCTTTGCAGCCTACACAAAGCCCAATAGTGCCTGGACCATGGAGGATGCCCAGAGAACATTCAGTGATGTGCTGGGCATACCTGCATGTTATGTATGGGCAGCCATGGAATCAAAATCTCCTAAAAAGTTGGGTGGGGTCAGGAGACTCTAAAGACTCCTGAACATGGGGAGGACAATGAACTCCTTAAAGGATGGGCTGGACACTTCTTTCCTCAGGTGGTGTTTTAAGTGAGACTCAAGTGTTCCGTGAAAAAAAGTGTCTGGTTCAGGTGGGGTGGAAGGGTCTATGGGAACTCTCTGTGACATGTTGCAATTTTTCCATTAGTCTAAAAATCATTTCAAAATAAAAAAGGAGAAGAAGGAGGAGATAATGGCAGTTCCAGATAGTTTTATGTAAATTTTATCAAACTTGGAGAAACTAATTATTCCTGTTGTATACAAACTCTTTCAGAGCATGAAAAAAGTAAGTAAACCAACTAATTCATCACATGTGGTTAAAATGACCTCATTCTAAAAGCAAACAAGGACAGTGCAAGTAACAAGTACTCTTGAGAATTAAAAACCTCACCGTAGAAATTAAAAATTCAGTAGAAGGATAGAAGACAAAGTTAAGGAAAGAGGGCAAAGAAAAAGGAATGGAAAACAGAAAAGATAAGATAGGAAAATTAGAGGACTAGTCCAGGAGTTGCAATATATAAACAATAGGAGCTCCAGGAAAAAACAAAAGAGAGAAAATAGAGGAAAGGAATCAAAGGAGGGAAGGAAGGGAAGGGAAGGGAAGGGAAAGGAAGGGAAGGGAAGGGAAGGGAAGGGAAGGGAAGGGAAGGGAAGGGAAGGGAGGGGAAGGGAAGGGACGAAAGGAAGGAAGGAAAAGGAAAAAAGAAAAGGAGAAAACATTCCAGAATTGGAGAACTTGAGTTTTATAGATTTAAAGGACCTACCAAGTACCCAGCACAATAGATGAAATATCATTATGAAATTTTAGAACATTGTCTACAATGTTCTAAAAAGAAATATTATTTTTAGAATGTTTGAAAATTTTTAATTGTTCTACAAAGGAAAAAAAATCCCACAAGTTTCAAAGCTCAGAAAGGCTTTGGACTTTTCAATAGCACTATTGGAAGCTTGAAGATGAATGCCTTATGAATGGCTTCAAAATTCTGAATCTCAAGTCCTTCCAATCTGGGTTTCTGTACCCATCTGAAGTACCAATCAACTGGGAAGGAGGAATAGAGATATTTTCAGACACAGAAGGTCTCAAAATATTTACCTCCCATGCACCGCTTCCCAAGGACATGTGCCCCAGAAATCTCCAGGGGAAACTTCTCTGAAGATGAAATCAGTACCCAATGATTGTGAAGGGAAGAATTAGATAATTGATGAAGACTTTGGGATTTAATTAGATATGTATAAATAGAAACCAAGAAAATAAAAGGCAAGATAATCATTACCTCCAGGAGAAACAAGACGTTATGTGGAAAAAAAGAGTCATCATGGTTCACTCCAAGTTTCAGCAGTAAACAGGGCTTTTATATAATCATGTTCATGTTAACCCCAAAGATTACCCTATAGGGGAAGCGAAGGGTGCACATGGGCAGAAGGCACAGAGAAGTCCTCAGCAGATTAATATTTAAAACTTTAAAACTAATGGTGGCCAAGCATGGTGGCTCACACCTGTAATCCTAGCACCCTGGGAGGCCGAGGCAGGAGGATTACTGGAGGTCAGGAGTTCAAGACCTGTGTGAGAAAGAGAGAGACCTCAACTGTACTAAAAATAGAAAAATTAGCCAGGAATAGTGGCATGCACCTGTAGTCCCAGCTACTCAGGAGGCTGAGGCAGGAGGATCACTTGAGCCCAGAAGTTTGAGGTTGCACTGAGCTTATGACGATGCTACTACATTCTAGCCAGGGCAACAGAGAAAGACTTGTTTCAAAAAACAACAACAACAACAACAAACCTCAATGGTACAACTGAAAAATTAACAGGTAGCAATGCAAGTTTAGACATATTATTCAGAGACATGGAAATAAATAACCAAAATAACCAGAGCTGAAAATGGCTGCCCCCAGAGGGGGAGAAGTGGAGGGAAAGGTAGGAGACTTCTATTTATTCACATAAAATCTTGTACAACAATTTGACCATGCACATGTGTACCTTTGATTAAAATATAAATTTTTAACATACAATATAAAAATAATTAAATGGTGGCAATAATATTGCCTCTTACCACTCTATCAGGTTTGAAAAATTATAAAGTGCCACACAGATAAAAGGTATTTGGTGGCTAATGAGGCACAGGAACAATGTGCAGGTCAGTATTTATAATCTGGGTGATCTTTTGAAATGTCACAGCTCTGTCATGTACGCTCAATCTTCCAAATTGTTTGTACTTATTTAGCATAACTTGCTGTAAAATTGAGGAAACATTCACACTACACTGCACACACACACACACACAGCCAAGAATAGCCAAGGCAACCGAATATCAAAATGGCAGGGGGCTTGCTTTACCAGATATTAAGACACTGTAGAAAAATGTATTAATTAAGTGTGATATTGGCACAGAAGAATGCAATACATCAATAGAACCAAACAAAGGGCCCAGAGACACACCAACACACAAATGGAGCCCTGAAATGTGGCACACACCAGAGCGATTGGGGTCAGGATGATTGGTTATCTAGATTAAAAAATTAACGTTATCTCTGATGTTCTGTTTTTTAAGGGATAAAGCTGGAACAAATAGCAAAACACTAAGATTTAAGATTTTAAATCTTAGATTGCAGTGGTCTGAATGCTCGTGTCTCCCTCAAATTCACATGTTGAAATCCTCACCTCCAAGGTGATGGTATTAGGAGCTGGGGCCTTTGGGAGGTGATTGGGTCGTGAGTGCTCACGGGTGGGTCCACTGCCTTGTAACAGATGCCCCCGAGAGCTAGCTAGTCCTTTCCATCATGTGGGGACATGGCAAGAAGGCAGTGAACCAGGCAGCGAGCCCTCACCAGGACCTAACCGGCCCGTATCTTGAGCTTGGACTCCCAGTCTCCAGTACTGTGAGAAATAAATCCAGTGTTACTTATACCTACTAATATTGGCACATCCTTTTTGCTGTTTACAAGCCACCGAGATTATAGTATTTCATTATAGCAGCCCAAACAGATTAAGAAACAAGTGAAAACAGAAAAGCAAATCGCGATATTGTAATATAACAGGAAGTACATATTTGGTCTCTGCCCCCTCATTTCTGGCACACAGCTCCCACAACCCTCGTAGATGGGGGCACTAGAACAATCTGTTGTTCTAATAATTGGTCTTTGACCATGGTTCCTGACACAGAACTCCTAAGACATTTATAATTTCCTGAGTGATAAGAGTGTCTGACATAAAGCTCCTAAATGCCTTGAAATGTCTCGGGTGATGGGACCATCTTTCATTCTAATGGGGTGACTCTGGGTGGGCTCCAGGACAGCCTCAGTGTGGGGCCGGTTTCCAGGGGAACCAACGTGTGATTAGAGGGAGAGAAGGAAGTGGGGCTGAAGGTTTAGTTGGTCACCAACTGATGGCCAATGGTTTAATCAATCATGCCTAAATTATGGAGGCTCCATAGAAACCCAAAAAAATAGGATTCAGAGAGCTTCTGGAGGTGCCTGCAGGGTGGCTCTCCCAGAGAGGCCGTGGAAGCTCCATACCCCCTCCCCCATACCTTGCCCTATTCGCGTCTTCCATCTGGCTGTTCAGCTGTATCCTCTGCAATGTCCTCTATGACAAATGGGTAAACATCAGTGAAGTGTCCCCCTGAGTTCTGTGAGCCATCCTAGCAAATCAGCTGAATCCGAGGAGCGGGTAGTGGGATTGGCAGCCAGCCAGTCAGAACACAGGTTGGGGGCAGTTTTGTGGGACTGAGCCCTAACCTGCAGGATCTGATGCCGTCTCCAGGTAGTAGCAGAATCGAATCAAATTATAGGACTCCCAGCTGGTGTTGCTAGAGAATTGATTGGTTGGTGGGGAAAAACTCACATACATTTTGGTGACCAGAGGTGAAGCGTTCTGGGAGTCTAGTAGGAGAAAAACTGTTTTTTCCTCAGACAAATAAAACTTCACTGTGGGTGCTGTGGGGTTGACAGATGGAGGAGGGTGGTGAGAATCCAGCTGAGCACAGCAAGGGGAAAGGCTGATGTGTGTTTTAACAGAATTCAGTGGTGGGAGGGAGAGGGAGACTGGGTCCAGCTGACATCTCTAAGGGGAACTTGACCAGACCTAGCGACTCAATGGACTTTGGTGATTGGAGAAAAGGGAGTCAAGGGGTGCCCAGGTGTCCAGCCTTGGAGATTGGAGGGATGTGCCAACATGAACAGCTATCAGTGACACTGGGTTAACGACAGCACTGGGTGGGATCTAATTATTTCCACTGTGGAGACATTTAAATCTAAAATTACTACAGAACTTGTAGGTGGAGACGTCCAGTAGGCAGTGATAAATATAGGTCAAGAGAGAATTAGAGGTGGAAATAGGTTTGGGGAGTCCTTGGTGAATGGAATTAAGTCCCCTGAATGTTCTCCCATTACCCTCACTGCACTTCCCATCTAGAGCTTCTCGTGACAGGTAATAACCACCTTTGTCCTCATTAGGCTATAAACTCTGTGACAACGGAGACTGTATCTTGTTCACCACTGTCTTCTTAGTATCTGGAACATACTGGGTCCTTTATTGAGGACCTAATAAAGCACAGGGGATCAAGAACAGAATCATAGGGAACATCAAAACTTAGGGGATGGGCAGCAAGAAGAGGCTACCAAAGGAGCTGTCAGAGAAATCAGCAGAGAAAGAGAAGTCTAGGATATGGTGTTCCCAGACCCGAATGGAGAGAGGATGTCTACAGTGGAGTGTGGCCCAGTGGTCGAGATGCTCTTGTCCTGGATAGGTTTCACACCCGCCCACCGCACCCAGCCCTTTCCGGAGAGCCTCCTGCCTGCAGGCCAGGTGCCACCTTACTCCCCTTTACCGCAGAGGCTGGTTAGACCACAGATGGACGCCTGACCCCAGGCTGTGTCCACCAGCGGTGAGGATTCAAGGGAAAGTGCAGGGAGGGAGAAGTCAGCACCAGGACAAGCCTTTTGACATTCGTGAGTGAGCAGGGATTCCAGGTAAGTGGAGGAAACTGCTCAGTGTTGGCAGTGGGGGGCGGGGCAGGGAGGGAGAGGGGGAGAGAGGGAGAGAGAGAGAGAAAGAGAGAGAGAGAGAGAGAGAGAAAGAATGAAGCCAGGAGGCCGTCTCCATTCCTGGTATCTTTCTAGTTCCCAGCTCCAGCCCTTGCAAGACCCACCCTGATTTTAGGTTTCATAGGATTCAATAAATCCCCCTTTTCTTGAGCTTGTTTGAGTGGATGTCTGTCCTTCCTACCTGCCCAGCTCAAACTAGAACTGTCTTTACATCCATTATTTACATAATAATTTTAGGGGAATTCAAATGTCTATGGACTTACAATACTCTTTCTCTTAAGTGGAGATTGTCAGCAACCGTCTACTCATATTAAAAACATAATCTGGCCAGGTGCAGTGGCTCACACCTGTAGCCCCAGCGCCCTGGAGTTTGAGACTGCAGTGAGCTATGATCACACCGCTGCACTCCAGCCTGAGTGAAAGGGCGAGACCACATCTCTAAAAATATAATCTTCACTTGCACCTGGAACACTCCCATTTAGAATTTTGGAGCTGGAGGAACCTTAGACTGACAGCCAGTCAATTGATTGCCTACAGTTGTGCGCTATTTAGTGGCCTGGAAAGGACTCCGTTCCAGAAGCCCGGACTCCCAATCCAGCCCTTGGCTGATTTCTGCACTGTCAGACCCCTCTATCATGGGGTGGTTGGAACTAATGAAAACCCACGTAGGTTGGCCGGTGATGACATTTCCATAAACACTGGATGCCAGGCAGGATCCTGTTTGTTGAAATCCTGTGTTCCTTTTGTGCATTTTCAAAGCCACATCTGGTGCTGACCTTAGACACAGCACTCGTGTGCTGAATGCATGCAGTGTGATTGTGTGTGCACAGGGTTTGGGACTTCTCTGAAAGGCACTCCCAAGCCCCCCAAACTGGCACAGGATGTCCGGCCATGGTCGGCTTCCTCCACCATGGCAGAGGATGCCAATCGAAACACGGCCTCCCGCCAAGACTCCGGGACCACGCTCAGATCCAGGCCCCCGGGAGCAAAAGGCAGATCTGTGCCAAGTTCTCCAAAGCCCCGCTCCTCCTGGGCCCTCAGCCTGGAAGTGTTCTGGCCTCCTGTTTGGAAAGGGGACATCAATCTTCTCAGGATTTCTGACACCGGTTGGAGCGCTGGAAGCTGCAGGCCCTCCTGTGTCTGTCAGCTGCTCTGCACTTTCCAGCCCGGCAAGGCTGTCTGCAGCGTCTGGAAAAGCATTTACGGGTTTGGTTGCGGTCTGCCCTCCCGGTTGATCTGGCTCCAAGTGCCACGTCCTCCGCCGGCTGCTCCAGCCCAAAGATACTCAGGAAAGGTGACAAGGAGGCCCACTTGCACACTCGCCTGGTGCTGTCCTCCCTTCATTTCTTGGAACTCAGAAATGTTTGCTTTTGTAGAATGAATGGATAGAAAGCCTGCCCTCGTCTGAAATTCCCCCTCCAACAGTCCATGTGGCGATGCATCACAGACCAAATGAGAATAGTTGGAATGAAGCTTTCCTGTGCAGTGTGTCACTGGGCTTGTGTGAGCTGGTCTGGCTGGGATGCCATTATCTTCACAACCTTCTTCGAAAAGACCAGGGGAACAAATCTCCTCTCGCTTGCACGTGGGGAACTAGTGGAACTTACAAAGGCAACAGCAGGAAAATAAACCAGTAAGGCAGCAAAACAGGGCCAATCTGAGACAATGTGTGATGATGAGACAGTCTTTTTCTGACTTTAGGGTTTTATATGATCACTGGGTACTGAGGATACCGTGGGTGGGGAATTAGGAGGGTAGGGGAACTACAGATGGGTCCCTTTGCAAAATTCATTCCAGTGGCCTGAAATTTAAACATGCATTCCAGCCTCCAAGTCTGGTACTCTCGTGCCGGTACCCCAAAATCTAGTACAAGAGATGGCAGCTCCAAGGAGGCTTCCCTACTCACTCCCATCTCCACCCACCCCTCTCATCTGAGAGCTGTTCTCCCAATCACAGCCCGAACCACCCTTTCCCTCTTTACTGTTCTCAAATGTGTGTTAGTCTCTCACTCAACTTGATCACTAGCTGCTTCTCAAGGGCAGGAACCATGCGCTGGATTTTGGAAACTCCAACCCTACTGGGTTTTCTAGTTGTTTGCCAAACAATGGTGTCACAAGCACAGCACCAGGGGCAGGATCAAAGAAGGCAATCATTTGGGACTTGAGGGAAAGCTGTCTTGTTTTCCATAAGAACCAACCAGGGCGGGGGTGGAGGTGGGAATCCATGTTGGAAATGACTCTTGGCAAAGAAGCGTGGCTTTCTCTTCAAGTCATGGAAGGCGGCTCTGCGTCAGAGAACGAATCCAGGGTGAACCCCTGGTGAGCTGACTCAGGCTGACTCAGGGTGACCTATGGGGAGCTGCCCAGAGCAGCATGGACGGGGATTGCCCAGCAGCTCCCCCCGGAAACTTCCGTCTGTGCCCAGGCCCATGGCCTCACAATCACCTGGAGCAGTGCCGCGAGAAGCTCCTCCCCACACTCACATTCCAGCCTCACGGCCCCCCAATTCCCACCTCCCTGGTGCTGCCCATATTAAAAACAACTAGTGAGACTTGGAACCAGAGGACCATGAATCTGTCCCATCTGTGACCTTGAGCAAATGACTTCCATACTCTGGGTCTCAGTGTTTGTATTTTTGTAAAACAAAGGAATTGGACTAGCTGATCTCTGAGGGACCCTCCAGCTCCAAAACTATGGGGTCTAGAATGGCAGGTGATGTGTGGGTTTCTCATTTGGTTGCTTTTCATGTGTGTGTGTGTGTGTGTGTCTTTTGTCTTGGCCCATGCATAGTCATTTTACCCAGGGTAGACAACATAATTATCTACATCAAGTACCCCCTAACTGCAAAGTGACTACGTGGTCCCCTCCAGGGAGATCTAAGTGGGCCTAGGGCTGCCTGAAAGATGTGCAAAATGTCTTTGAAGTTAATAACTTCCCTTAGAAATTCCTGTAAATATCGCATTCTTCTCTATATCACTGAGTTGCTTAAAATAGAAATTTCTGTCCCCAAATCTTAGAATAAAGTGACCCTTCAGGCAGGTGCTTCATGACAAAGCTGCTTGAGCTCCCTGTAATGAACGGCTGCACACTCCTGAAACTGGTTTAAGAAGAACTAATCTAGGGTGTTTGCAGGAACACCAGAGCTTCCAGGGCTGGAGATTCATCTTGTGATCCCTCCGGAAATCCCTCATCAGATATTCATCCTTTTCTGTTAAAATGCAAAGTCCCTCAGGAAGGGGCTAAAAGTTGAACAAAACTGAGACAAACATAAGACTTTACACTAGGGTCTGAGAAGCCAATTACAGCGGGACAGTGTGGGGCTGTTTGGATTAGCAGTAGCTGGTGGGAACGGCTGAGAATTACATCAATTGAGTCAACACCTTGCATGGACTGTGTCCTCCAGAACAAGGACACGGTCTCAGCACTGAGCAGGGCCCCTGGACAGCTGCATTCAGAGCTGGAACAACACCGCAGAGAGACCTGGACTAACTGGCCACAACGTGGACAGAGAGCATGGCTGTGTGTCATGTGGGGAATGAATGGGGGTGGGGGGCAGACGTTACCAACAGTTGTCATGGGGACGGGTTTTTGATTTGTGTAGCTCCAGAGGGCGGAACCCAGACTCGTGCTTCTGTGTTTTAGGGGTACAAATTTTGGCTCAGCAGAGGGAAGGCCAGCACCTTGTGAGATGGGGATGGGCTGTCTCGGCAGGAAGCGAGCACCCTGGTCCTCGGGGGATTTGAGTGGGAGCTGGAGGGACACTGGGGAAGGAGGTCCTGTGAAAGGGCGAGGTGCACATGGAGACGCAGCTCCTAGATCCCCTTCAGGGAAGGACTTGCTGCCCAGCTGTGGGGTGTGTGGTCTGCACAGCCTCCAGTGTGGGCCTCAGCTGCAGAGAGCCTCCTCCCCTGGGACAATTGGATCTGGTGACAGATCTGGACAATTACAGAGGCCGGGACATCCGGGCCCATTGCAGGATACCCTGAAGGGTGATACTTCAGAGCTAGATTGGCCAAGGCTCTTTTGGGTCTAAATCATTGTTTGACATCTTTTGCCCCCCCTTTTTTTTCCTGAGATAGGGTTTTGCTCTGTCACCCATGCTAAAGTGCAGTGGTGTGATCATAGCTCACTGCAACCTCAAACTCTCAGGCTCAAGCCATCCTCCTGCCTCAGCCTCTTGAGAAGCTGGGATCACAGGTACACCATGACGCCCAGCTAATTTTTTCTATTTTTAGTAGAGACGGGGTCTCGCTCTTACTCAGGCTGGTCTGGAACTCCTGACCTCAAGCAATCCTTCCATCTCAGCCTCCCAGAGTGCTAGGATTACAGGCATGAGCCACCTCGCCCAGCCATATACTTCTAACTCCATCTCAGTGTCTACTTCTGGAAAACTGTACCTGAGACAAAAGGGTACAGCATGGGCTAGGTCCCTCTAAGATTCTAGGTCATCATACTATAATCAGTCACTCACACCTGAGTGTGAATAAATTCACTAATATCTTTACAGAGAACAAGTTTATACAGGTGTAGCTTAAGGAAGTGAAAAGGGGAAAAGTCCTAAGACAAGGAGGTTAAGAGATAATAGACTGAATTTTACACTTTAAATGCGTGAATTGTGCAGTATGTGAATTATATCTCCATAAAATGCTTTTTTAAAAAATTTGCAAGAGGAAGAGATCAGAATAGAGCTGATCTAAGACGGCCAGACCCTCCCAGTCTGTGCTAGGAGACCCCAGCATTGCAGCCCAACACTGCAGCCCAGCACCATGAACCGGAAAGACCCATACAAGACCCTTGGCTCCTCAGCAAGGCTCTCTGTTCCCCAGAGCAGACTGGACATGCCAGGGCACGGTTAGCGGCCCACAGAGGCTTTGCTGGCACCACCATCATCACCATGCCCCCGAGCGCAGCAGGGAGAGTGCACTTGCCCGCCAGATCCTGAGCCTACCATTTTGTTCTCCTAGGACAGAGGTTAGCAGACTTTTACTATAAAGGGCCAGAGAGTAAATATTTTAGGCTACAGGGACAATATGGCCTCTGTTATTAATATAACTACTTAACCCTGCCGTTGTAGCACAAAAGCAGGCATAGACAATAAGTAAATGGATGAACATGGCTTTGTTCCAATAAAACTTTATACCTACAAAAACAGGTGATGGACCACATTTGGCCCAGGCGCTGTAGTTTGCTGACCTCTGTCCTAGAATCATGGACCACCTTACTTGGAAATAATCCCAGGCCACGGAACAGGAGGGCTTTCTCCCCTTGGAATCCAACCAGCATCGTGTTTCTTGTCTTCCAGGCCCAGCTGCAGAAATGGGACCGAATTGTCTGCATACATGGGACACGCATTTTCGTTCAACTGGGAACAGATTCATGGAATACAGTTCCTGCTCTTGAGGAGCCCAATCTAGTCCTGGAGACGTGTGAGTAAGCAGGTAGTTCTCACTCAACCTGATAAGCACAGGAGAGATTTGGGTACCTATGTGTATGTTTGGGCTGTAGCCATCACTAGCCAATGTCCCCAGGATTCAGATAATCAGCTTTGGGGGCGGGGGCGGTTGGGACTTGTGGTGGGCTAATGACACGATGTCTGTATGTCTGTAGTCCCTTCCAACCACGTTCTTTGCACATCTACAGAGGACTTGCCTTTTGCAAATTAATCTTGGAAACAAGGACAAACCTAATCCCAGTTTGTCACTGAGCCGAGTCCTATAGGTATGGTTTTGTGCATCAGCCCAGGAAGGAAAGGTGGTCACAGCTATTGGATGGGGAAGGCCAGCAGCTGGGCGTGGCTCCGGATGCCACATTCCCATTTCCGGGGGGGGGCCTGCTCAGTGTCTTCCAGCTTGTGTGTGTGCTTTTCCCCCTGCTGGGCTTTGACTTCCGACCCTGGCCTTCTCAACCGGCGCTCACCCGCCGGCCGGCCTGAGAGGCTGCCGGGCCCTGTCTGCGGGTGCCCTCTGGTGGCCTCTCAGCTGGACAGCCGGGGCGCCGGTTAGGCAAGGGGAACCGGCAGGGCAGAGGGGCAGCCGCCAGCTCCAGCTGCAGACATGTCTGCCGGGCTCCTTTGCCAACACAAACCCCAGCCTCCCCCTAGGGGTTCTGGAACGCACTCGGAGCTTGGGGAAGGAATCATTTTCATTCGGAATCCAATCCCCTTCGTTCTCTCAATTGGAGTGATTCATACGATCAAACCACACAAGGGGCCTGGTGTTCCGCTGCTTGTGGCAGAGAGGGCACAGCGGTGCCCCGGGGCACCCGAGATCTTCTAAGGGCAGCAGGGGCCCACGGGGAACAGAGGCAGCTGTAGAGTGTCCTTCTGGGAAGCCACTTCTTCCCATCTACCCCCCACCGCCTGCTCTTTCAGTGTCTCCCACAGCTGGGGTCTCAACGGGAAAGGATTAATGACGGTGTTTACAGGAAAAGCCCAGGGCCTAAGTCCAGACAAGTCCGGAGCTGGCGGGCTCTGGAAACACCATGTAAGTGGTCCTGGTTTCCCCCACCCACCTCCCCACATGTCTGGAGACTTAGCAAGGCCCTGTAGCTCCCTGCTCAACTGCATGGGCTCCCGGATCCAGGCGACCTGGTTCCAATCCCGTTCCACCACTTTCCAGCCATGTAACCTCAGACAAGTTACTTAACCCTTTCGTGCCTTGGGTCCCTTGTCTCTAAGATGCCTACCTCTTAGAGTTGTTTTGAAAATTAAATGGGTTGATACCTGAGAAAATGCTCACAAAATGTTTCCTGTTGTTACTCAGGAGAAAGCTCCTACTGCACTGGGGCCGGAGCCTGAGCCCCTGGCTTTCCATCCCAGCTCCACGTTGCCCAGCTGTGTGTTCTGGGACAGGCAACCTCACATCTCTGTGCTTAGCGCCCTCTACTCCCATAGCTAATTCCCTTTCTCTACACTCCTCCATGGCTCCCCATTGACCTCGTGATAAAGTCCCAGCTCCCTCCCTTGGCCTACACTTCCCTCCATGCTCCTAGCCTCCTTCCATGCAATGCCCTGGGTGTTAATGGCTGATGTATTGTAAAGCATCAATGAGTTCATGTCCCCTCCTCTACTCAGAGCCTTCTGATGGCTTCCCAAGGCACTCAGAGTAAAATCCAAGGTCCTCAGCACAGCCTGCCTACCAGGCCCTATGTACAGTCTGGCCTCAGCTCTCCCCTCTCAGCACTGTTCCCAGCTCCCTGCTGAGGCTGCTTGCAGGGTGCCAGCCCTCTCCTGCCTCGGGGCCTTCACACCTGCTGTCCCCTTTGCCTGGAGCGCTCCCCTGAGTGGGCTGCATGGCTCAGCCTCACTGCCTGCAGGTCTCTGCAGGAGCATCTCATTGTGAGAGAGCCCTTCCCTGGCCTCCCTGCATGCGACAGCACACTGCCCTGCCCATCCGTCCCTGATCAGTGCATACGGATTAGATATTGCTGCCCTCTGTCTGCCCCATCCACAGTGGAAGCTTCCAGACAACAGGGACTTAGTTTTGCTCTGAGAACTGGGCTGGGCACATAATAGGTGCTCAAAAACTACGTGGCATGGTGAAGGATGCCGGCTTGCCTAGCAGAGGAAGTTGTGTTTTTACAAGGAACATCCAGGAAAGACATATCTTAACTTTAAAAGCTGGAGGCCCCCATCTAAAACCTCCAGTAAAGGAGACGGCATTCCGGCCTCCCCACACCTGCACTTTCCAGCTTTACGCCTGCGGGCACCCGGGCAGGATGAAGCCAGAGAGGCTGCGTGGCAGCCTGGGCTCTGTCCTGCTGCGGGCAGGGGCTCCTCCTTTTACTTTTTATTTCTACACAGCATTACTTGAACACTTGGTGGCTTCCAAAACAAAGTCACGTGGTTTGATGGCAGCTCTCTGGGGGGAAGTGCCACCCTTTAATTGTCCTTAGGACTACTCTGAAAATAGAGTCCTTTTTTATTCAAAGCTTAATTCAGTTAATGTTCCCAGTATAAATTAATAATAGAAAGCGTAAGCGGATTCTCTCCCAGCTGCTGATGACAGTGTTCCTCGGCTCTATTTAAAGACCTTCCTGGGCTCTGCCTTCACCAAACCCACTAAAAAGTCCCCACCCCAAGGAACTGCACTGATTTTCAATGTGCCCGGGGGAGGGGCATCAAGGGGCATCAAGGAGCACCTGCTGTGCATCCAGTCTCCCAGACCATGCGCCAAGGTGGTACCGAGGGGGCACAAGAGATGCCTTCGTCCCCAGAGGCTTCAAGAGGTCTATGATCCTAAGGGGTGGACAAGGAACACGTACAAAACTGAACAAAGCAGGATGGAGCAGTTACGTGATCACAGCATAGACAACTGAGTTGACCTTATGAGACAGTCTGGGAATGCTTTGTCACTTCCAGAGAGAGAATGATCAGAGCAGGCTGGAGTCCTTCTGGAAGCTGTAAGGCCCAACTCAATGCCTGCTTCTTCCAGAAAGCCTTCTTCGCAGCTGGTGGTGGCCTCCCCTTCACAGTTCCTACTGCACTAATCTGCACCTCTGGGTGGCACTAGCTGTCACCACCTTCGAGTGTTTACTTAGCACAGGTGGAGTCACTCCCTCAGGGACACCTCCTCTGCCAGGGACAGAAGCATTTCCGTTGCTCTGTCACCTCCCAAACTTGCCCCCATGGCGCCACCATGATCACAGTGGGGTGGGACTGGCTGCCACGTGTCTTTGTCCCTCACTAGGCCTGATGGCCTGGGAGTGCAGGACACATGATGGTCTGGGTCATTGTCATATTCCCTGTGCCTAGTGTGATGTCTAGACCATGGTGGCCCCTCAATCATTATATGCTGAATGAAGGACTCTCCCCTGTTAGAATGCAATAGCCTAGATGTACGGGGCCATGATCCATACTCCTTTGCCCCTTTAACAGCACCTGTCACAGCATTAGCACTCGGAATGGGTGGAAGGAAGACATCACAGCAGACATGGGATTTGAGCTGGGTCCTCAAAAATAAGCCAACCCAGAAAGTGCCAGGAGGAGTGACTGGCTAAGATCCCATCAGCCCTTTGCTGTGGCCCGACTGCCCTGGTGGAGTTCTCACTGGTAATCCTGGTGAACAGCAGGAAAGGCCACCCAGAGGCATAACAGAGAAGGTGTGCCCGCTGCCTCGATTCTGGGTCTCCCCAGCCCATACAGACCCAGGGGTGTCTTAATATCCTCAGAGCCCAGCACGGGGGCTGGCACATAAATAGACAGAATTAAACATCTCAAACCCATTAGCAAGTATTCTGCAGCTCACAAGACTAGGGTATCCAAGACCCTGGGCCTAGGGGAAATGTATGCAGGAGTGGGGCCCCAAGCAAAACTGGCCCCATCTTCTGGGCTAGCTTCTGCAGCCTAGGATTCTGCAGACATAAAAGGATTCTAAGTCCCAGACAGCCACCAAGCCTTGTCAGGTTTGTTCTGAAGGCCTGTCACACCCACGAGGTGGGGTGAGAGGCGTCCCCCTGCAGCTGAGCTGTGAGTCCAGCCCAGTCCCCCACGGCAGCACATGACTGAGTGAGGACGGATGGGCAGAGCAGCCTCTGGGAGGGAGGCCGGGCACTCAGGGAACTCAGAGCACGGGAGGGGCTGCCTGGAGGCCCCACGAGGCTCATCCATCTTGGTGAGCAATGAGTTCCCAGAATCATACAATCTCATTTCTCCTGGAGAATCTGACCCATGAGTAGTTTGAATTGGGACTATTCCAAACACAGGGCAGCAACTGCAGAGGGAGGCATATGGTACCCTTCCTCCTGTCCACACTCCTCACCCCGACAAAATGAGAAAAGAGGGAGGGACAGACAGACAGACAGAACAAGAAAGGAAGCAGTTCAGATTTCTGCCTCCCCAGCCCCTGGTCTGCACTCTGCAGGAAAGTTCTTTGGGTTCACCAGATGATACAGGTGCTGCTGGCAAGAGACCCCTTCTGGCTGTCAAGTTCATGTTGCCTGGACAGCAGCTGGGAGCTGGTCTGGGCAGAACTGGGGGAGCCATTTCCCTCCGTGCCTCACTCACAATAGTGGGGCCCTTGGATAGGATGTGGGGCAGGCGCTTAGGTGGGGCCACCTTCATCCCACCCTGTGGCTTTGTCCCTGCCGCTCCTTCCCTCTTCCAGGAGGGCTCTACTGGCTGCCAAGATGTGCTGCAAAGCCCCACACTGACAGCCCAGGGACCAGACACTCCCAACTCTCAGCCCAGGCAAGCTCTGTCCAGCCCCAAGGCCCCGCTGTCTAACGATGCCCCAGGCTGCCTCTCTGCTTCTTTCCTCAACTAGTTTGAGTCTCAGTCCCTCTGCATGAACAACAGGAATGATAACAATGACCTCCTTTCTCTCCCTGGGGACCGCTGGCATAATCCAGGGAGACACTGGGCGTGAGATCCAGGATGAACCACCAAGGGCTCCAGGTTAATTATTGTTATTACCTGTGTGTGACGGATGAAGGAAGGGGAGGAAGGGATGTCACACGCTCAGACAGGCCGGCTGTGATCAGGGTGAGGTCCGGCTGGAATCCGCTCAGCCCCTTTGAGCAGGTCTGTGAGCAGGGACATAGGAAGCAGTGTCAGGCGTGGGCCCAAAGCACAGACAAGTGGGTGCAGCTGGCTGGGGAGGGCAGCGAGGGGGTGGCTGTGCTCAGGACCACGCCCACAGGACTACCCGGGGCCTCCGCAGGTGGGACCAGCCAGAGGCTGTCGGCCCACAAGGCCATTTGGGAACCTCCCAGCTTGTTCCCAGATCTTCTCAGGGGTGGGACGGCCCTAGAGAGGCCCCCACAGTGTTGCCCAGGCCAGGCCAGACAGCATGAGCTCCCCCAGAGACCTCCCGGGTCCTCTGAGGCCTGTCCACCCCCACGTTTCTGTTAGGCTCTTCCCTGGAGAGCATCAGTCCCTTCTTCAGGGACAAATAATACACCGAATGGAACTGAAATACTCAGTGAGGCCCACTGAGGGCTGGCACCGGTCCTGCCACTGCTGGGAATGCAAAGGGGAGTCAGACACGCTTCCTGTCCTAGGTGACTCCAGTCCAGCACGGACGCTTGGGGAGGAAGGGTGGCAGGGAGGGCGCGAAGAAAACACACCCAGATGGCTGCCCCCCTGCCCCCCGGGGTAGAGCCAGAGAAACGGGACATTCCGTCGGTTTAGGAGAGGCAGAAGGTCAGGAAGCCCTTGGTGGAGCTGGGGTCTCCTTAGAGACGGTCTCTAAGTGGGTCGGCCTTTAGGCTGGGTTTTGCGTCTTGACTCTGCCACTCCTACAAACAAGTAATTCTGAACTCTCCAAGCCTATATTTTCTCATGTGTAAAATGGAAAAAATAATATACCTGGCCATGGCGCGGCCATGATGTCCGAATGAGATCAAGCACACAGCACTGAGCAGGGTATCTGCCGCAAAGCAAGTCTCAGCAACATTCACTCACTATGATTGAGGACGGATGGCATTGAACTTGGAGAGGTGGCTTGAGGCTCATTTTAAATGACTAAGGAAGTTTCTATTTAAAGGACTTTAGTGGGGAAATGCTTTATAATATGAATGTTTCTTTTTAAAAAGTAAAGAATCTGTCCCTGTTTTCCGGTTTTCAAGTCTGAGATTCACATAGTTATTTCAGCATGTATTTTTTTTTTTTTTTGAGACAGAGTCTTGCTTTGTTGCACGGGCTAGAGTGAGTGCCGTGGCATCAGCCTAGCTCACAGCAACCTCAGACTCCTGGGCTTAAGTGATCCTACTGCCTCAGCCTCCCGGGTAGCTGGGACTACAGGCATGTGCCACCATGCCCAGCTAATTTTTTCTATATATATTTTAGTTGGCCAGATAATTTCTTTCTATTTTTAGTAGAGACGGGGTCTCGCTGTTGCTCAGGCTGGTCTCGAACTCCTGACCTTGAGCGATCCACCCGCCTCGGCCTCCCAGAGTGCTAGGATTACAGGCGTGAGCCACCGTGCCTGGCCTTCAGCATGTATTAAGCAGGTCATTTATCCGTCTTGCTGGTCTTGGAGTTGTGGCAAACCGGAGAGACCCGCTAGTCCCCACCTTCAAGGAGTTTGCAAGTTTAAGTTCACAGGTCCTGTGGGGGGAAGGTGATTTCAGGAAGCCGAGCCCAGCGGCTCTTTCAGATGTCCCCAGGGCACTAGGGATGGGTTCCCCATGTGCTGGGCAGATCTACTTCTTCCCCTAAGATCAAGGGCAAACAGGCCACTGCATATGCAGTGGGCAAGGTGGGAGCAGCTGGAGGGCAGCACAAAAGGTCTGGTGAAAAATTCCGAGACCCCAAAGCAAAAACGTCCCCAACCGGCCTCCCTTTGCTGACTTTAAAATGAGCAGCACTGGGCCGCAAAGTGAGTATTTGTTCTGTGTTCACAGGGAAAAGGGCCTATGAAGATTTGACCTTGGCTCTGACTCTCAACCCCTCTTGCCGCAAAGCAGAGCCACACAGGCATTAACCCTCTGCCTACCGAACCACTGCTGCCCGGCACAGGGCATCCAGCTCCTAGCGTGGGGTAGTGGGAGAGGGTGTGCACATCACAGCAATCATTCATTGAGCTTCCACTGCAATGTGAGGTGGCTCATTGTGCCGTAGGATAGATTCTTTTATTATCCCCATTTTACAGATGAAGAAACTGAGGCTTGGCACCATTTAGTAACCTATGCAACACTCATAGAGCTAAAATGAAGATGATGAAGGATGTTTATCAGAGTTGGACATCAGAGCCCGCGTTTTAACCATTAATCTACCTGTACCCCATGAAGTGCTGTGTTTGAAGAAGCCATAAAGGGACCCTGGTACTCTTCTTTAGGACCCCTTCTATGTCAGAACAGCAGGACTATGTGTGGGTTGTATAGAAGAGGGTTGGAAATTCAGAGCCCTGGGGCTGCATTTGGCTGGAAATACGTTTTATGTAGCTAAATAATGTTTTTAAAATTAAAAAATTTAATGTAAGTTAAATGAATGTCCTAACATGCATCCTATACCTTATATTTGGCCCTTTCCATATTTAATTACCAGCCTAGCCCCGAAAGCCTTTGAATCTGTGATCCCTGTTAGAGCCCGTCTCTCACACGCCACTGCGACTTCAGGGCTGCTGCCTGGGAACGTCTGTTTTGCAAGTACCCCACCCTCCTTCCCTCGGAAGGCACTTCGGGGCACTTCGCCTGCACTGAGAGTCCAGACTGAGGCCCAGAAGCATGGATACAACTCTCGCCTTCCCCACTCCGCCAGCTTTGCCTCCCCTGCCTACCCTGCAGAGGACTCCGCAGCCCCAGACAGGAGAGCCTGTGTTCCCGAGGCCAGAGGGCCACCGTGTGTGGGCAGCTCACGGGGGAGCCAGGCTGCCAGCCTGGGCCTCATGGTCTCCCCTGGACCCAGCAGGCCACAAGGCCTGGCACTGGCCGAGACCTCTGGCTCAAGGCTGGGCCACTGCCACTTGATCCAAAGAGCTGCAAACCCACGGCAGCTCCTGTCCTGCTCTGCCACACTTCGAGACTCTGCCAGCAGCAGTGAGGTGAGGGCCCCAGGCCTGGGAGAAGGCGCTGGCTGGTCCCCTGAGCGGCCTAAGGGGCACCCCTTTGTTTGCATATTCCTGAACCAAATCCTGGCAGCTTGCTCTCACGACACACCAGGAAACAGTTTCTGGATGGGAAAACTGCTGCAGAGAAAAAGGGAGGCGTGTGTGTGTGTGTGTGTGTGTGTGTGTGTGTGTTGGAGTGAGGAAGCAAGAGAAGAAGAAAGGGAGGAACAAGAAAAAAACAAGAGAGAACAGATCAATTCAAAAGGCATGTGGTTTTCTTCTTGTGGTTTGGTGCGAGGGCTTGGTGGTTTAAGTCAAGCCCTGTGCCCAGATCGTGGGACACTTAAAGACAGGGTGGAGCTGGGGAGAGTCCTGGGAACAAAGAGCCTATTGAGGGCTCCCTGCCCGGGGGCAGAGGCAGACAGCAGGAGGGTGTGGCGTCCCCACTCACCTGCGGGAGCCCTCCCTCTGCACGGCTGCTAGTCTACCGAACACCTTCGCAAGCCTGACTCACCCCAGAGAGCTTCTTCTCCCTCTGAGAGGGCGACTGTTGGGGCAATGCCACACGAGGGAAGGCTCAGACAGAACCGGATCCCATGTGGGAGCTGGATCTGGGGTTTAGGAGATGAAGTCACCATAGAGAATGACAGGGGATGAGAATTCGGGTTTTAATTCTGGAAGAGTCACTAGTACTATACCAGGCCTCAGACAGAGCTTAGGCCAAGTCACTTGCAGCTCCAACTTTCTAAGATCCTAGACCCCCTTTTAGGGGTATGAACTCTCTTTTAATGAAAATTACCAAGCAGAGTCCAGCTTTGCATTTCTATATCCTCTCTGACAGGGAGTTCCCTGATGTTGTGGCCTCAGCTTATCCACCTCTGGCTTATGGTAAAATTCTGTTCTCCAGTCAATCATAGGAGCTGTGCCTTGTAGGACTACAAGACGCCTCAGACCACTGTCCACTGTCACCGATCCAGGCCTTCTGGGCTAGTGCTGAGGGGCTCAGAGGCTCATCAGATCAGAGTGACGAAACCCTAGAGAGCGGAGACATACAGCCACATTCCAATCTGACTGTGACAATATAGATAAGCCATGTTTCTCTCTGACCTCTGCAAGCCCCCACAGTCTGCCAAAGATGAATGGAAACCGTCATGAAATGGAGTGCTCTGGAAGGACTAGTGACCATGAGCACAGGAAACTTCCTAACCTGACCCCCCACTCCAGCCTCCCCGACCTTGTCATCTGGATTTCTGGGGAAGCTGAAGAGGTAGAAGCCTGAATAATCTCAGAAACTTATTCACCAAGATGATCGACTTTATTTTCTACTTGCTAGCAAATATAGTGCCTCTCACAGGAAGTCTTCCCTTCTCAAGGACTGGCTTTCTAAGAGGTAGGACTATTTGGCCAAATAGAGACCTTTTTTTCTCTGAGAAATGTTCAGACTTCATGGCCTTAAGGACCACACAGTGGCTCAGTTCCTAGACTCCAGATCACGTCCCATGTGTGCAGGGACACACCCTCCAAATCAGGCTGCACCCTGTCCTCTGTCCCCAGGCCTCAAGCAGAAGGCCAGGCCAAGCCCACACAGTGCGAGCGGGACAGCTCAGCACCGTTCATCATTTCAAAATTCTGTAGTATTAAGACAGAGCGTACCTACTCTAAAAAGGCGACAGGCCATACTCCTAGAATAAAATACATCCCAGTCTACCTCAATTAAAGGTTTTACTCCCAATCATTCTTTCTGTTCATGTCTACAATTCTAGTGCCTCCCAAGAGCCTCTGATGGCCCATCCTGACTTAAAGGGTAAGCAATGGCCTTGGGAAGACCCTCCAATATGCCCGTCTCCCTTGTATGCTGGAGCAGATAGTGAACAGGACTTTGTAACTCTATTTTCATCCCATTTCAATAACAAAACATATCAAGCATTTCCCATATTTTTGACTATTTATTACTAAAGACACAACCATGTAGAGCAATGTGGTCTCTACCTCCAAGGAAGTCACAGATACAGTGTTCCACACGGTTAGGCTCAAGTGACTCTGTGGTTTTCTACCTGCAGTCGTTCCCCATAATCAGCATCAAAAAATAATCATTTGCTCACAAGAAGGACAGATGGACAGATAGGTAGATACGTACATTCATAGTTGGATGTATGCATAAATGGTCCTTTCTCTATTAGACCCGTCAGGATCCCACATTTACCAAGGAGGCCTCTAGAAGAGGCTGCAAAATTTGAATCCAGAAAGTAACCCCAAGGGGTTAGCGCAGATGAAGATAGGCTGTCATCAATCATTGCCTGATAACGGGACAGCAGCGTTAGAGTTACACAGCCAGGTCCCAAAATTACAGATGACCCTCAGGGCCTATCCCTGGAGATTCTGATTTGGTGAGAGTGGTGTAGGTCCTGGGTACCTGTATTTTTTTTTTTTAAGCTTCCAGGATTATTCTGATGCACAATTGAGTTTGAGCACGTTTGGGAGATATTCGCAGATCTAGGGATCTAGCTGAGAGACAGAGAGTCACATAGGTCTAGACAAAGAGCACCAGGAAGACGGCAAACTTGTTCACAAGGCTCAGCCACAGCGGAAAACAGGGCTCCTTGCACCCCTTCAGTGGAGGGGCAGAACTGGGCCTCAAGTTCGAAATAGACCTAAACCTGCTGGTGGTGCGGAGAAAGTTGTGCATGACTCTTATTAAAGTTACATGGCTCCTAGAGTAGCCAATGCTAACATTACAATGCTCATCCAGGTTCTTAATCAAATCTCATGGCACAACCCTCTCTACCAAGAAAAGAATCTATGGGGAAAAAAAGAGAAAGCATCGCAATATTTGCACAGTGAAAAGCATTGTTTTTCTACTGTGGTAATGTGAACAATGATTATCACCTCCATTAAACCTAAAAGGTCAACACTGTGGAGCTCAATCAGCTTAATTCATCCTTATCTTATCACTGGTATGTCCTGAGGCCACCAAAAGGTGGCTGGTGAAGGCTTCACTCCCTTTTTTCCTTCGCTGGTCTCTGTCTTTCTTTACTGCCCTGAGGAGCTCCACAAAATCCTGCCAGAAACCACCTCATGAGAACAGTGCGTGTCCTTCAGTTCCATGTCACTTGACATGTACCTTATCTGGAAGGCACTGGCTTTATTCTCATTGAGTAAAAGTTCGATCTGGCCCAGGCACACAATAGATTAGACTTTTCTGATCAGAATAAACATGGGGTCATGTGAATCTTTAAATCTATTATGTGGAAACTAAACTCTCCTTAACTGCTAAATTAGAACACGATTGTTCACGTTGGCAAAGAAATCTACACTTTACAGAAAGGTTTTCCACCAGGTTCCTTGAAATGGAGAACTCTTGAATACTTTTCAGGACCAGAAATACTGCATAAAACGAGGCACACCTGGGAGCTTGCATGGACAATGTGAACACACTTAAGTTTTAATTTATACTGTGTCCCCTCGAAAGTGACAGAACTGCAACTGGCTAAATAGTCTCCAAGGTAAGAATAATTGAGCAACATGCACCTGATTTGTCCGTTATCCTGAAGCATAGTGTGTCGGACACAGACCTCGTCCCTTCTTGGATCACCATCTCTGGCTTCCTTCCCAAGTGTCTGCCTGTCTCCTGAGCCATGCTGCTGTCGCTGCCTGTAACAGCCTCCCCAAGCCGGCAAGAATCAGGTTAGGCCCAGGCCTCCATGGCCAGCATGAATCATGTGCCATGCTCAGGTGTCCTTCATTCCCAGACTTAGCTAAAATGCTACGCTCAGATCACGGCATGTGGCTTTCTGAGCAGCCACCGTGGAGCCAGATTATGTAAGGTGAGAGTGTCAGCATCCTCTAGGAGACAGGAGATGGGAGAGAACCGCATGATAAATGTCTCCTCATTTCTCCCTTCTGCAGACTACTCTGGCGTCTGGTTCCTCCTTGAAATTGCTCTGGAGAAAATCCAACGTGCAGCATGAACACGTGCATCAGTTGAATTGTGGTGAAGCAATGGCCAACACAGTGACACACCTCACTGTTTCCCATGTTTCTTGGCCTCACTTCCCATTTTCTTCACCCTCATCTCCCTGGTCTTACACTTTGGAAATACAATGTCAGTTCTTTAATCCTTGCTCAAAGCTCTGCTTTCTAGAAGACACAGAACAATTGTCCAAGAGTGGTCCTAGAAAACAGTGCCCAGGATGGAATTAGGAGTTGAATGTCCCACCAGTCTTAATAGGTACTTCGCTGCTGGTCATACGTGGCTGGTAATAACTCCTCGGCATTTGGTAGACTCACAATTGTTCCAATTTTCACTGTAGTTAATTGGTATTAAGTGCAGGTGGAGGGAGGTCAAGGCATTGGAAGATCAAGTGGCCATGACCCCCAACCCTTGCAGAAACTGTGTTCGTTATGAGGATTGTGAAGTAGGATGGTTACTAATGACAGTATTAAAGACATTTAAATAAATAACAGGGCCAGGGAAGTCAAGTCAAGGCTCTAAAAGCCAAATAACCTCTATAGCTATTAAAGGAGGTCTTTACTTCCTGCAGCTTCAGGGAAGACTGTGTGAAAGTCAGTTTGAGGATCTGATTCTCAGGGCTTCAGAGCTGGCAGGAAGATGAAATGCATAGCCTTGGCAAATATTCTATGTTAACTCAGGGTCCTGATAGGGAAAATGTAGGAACCTGAGACTTGGGATGGAAACATTTAGGGGGATAAACCTGAGCACCTAGAAACTCCAAATTCCCTTCTTTCTCCAAAGAAGCAGCACCTTCACCTTTGCCAGAGAAGACCAGGCCCTACTTGCATGGAGAGTGTATAATGATCTCACTGGAGCAATTGCTTCACAAGATGCTATTTGTACTCCTCATGGCAAGCTAACCTCCGCCACTTCTCATTGTGTCCAAGCCGATAGCCAGAGTCACATCTCTGCAAGCTCAGAGCACGATGCAAGATCCTGTTGCAGGAAGAAATTGTCTAGATAGGAAAGAAATGACAAAGCCTAGCAAGAACTGGGGAACATACATGTAAGTGAATATTGAGGGTATTAGCCCAGACAGCAGGGGCAAATATAGGGCTGGATAGGGGGTATTCATTGACATGGGATAACTCATTTATGGCTAGAAACTTAATTTTATGTCAAGAACACCTGGATAGTTTGCTGATATGGCTAACTGAAGCATTAACTCTACAAGGAACTACAGGAAACAAAGTGGATCTCCCTGAATTACTTTGGCATGGTGTTAAAGAATAGAGGCATAGGGAGGTTGGAATATTAAACAGGGATTTATTATGTATGGCCCCAAGAACCTACCACCCAGAGGAAATACTCTTTACTCAGACAGTAGAGAGCACATTGATAAATCAGTTATCAGCATCTTGGAGAAGCTTAGCAATGAACATAATCACACGATAGGCAGCAAGCTGGAGTGAGAGTGCCAGATTATGGTATCCCAGGAGTAAGATAGACAGACTACCAGTTAGGCGCTGCTGGATTTAGGTAAACAAGAAAATGTCTACATCTGGCAAATAAAAAGCTGACATCAATCACTGCAAAGGAAAACTGTGGCCTTCACCTCTAAACTAGTTCACAGACTCAAAGATCATTATGAAGGAAAATTTAGGACCCTAAGTTCTGACCAAAGCAGCCTCACAGAGGATCCGGTGCATCTGCAAACCCACTGTGTGGTTATTTCCCCAGTTAAATATATAGTTAGGATAGATACACTTAGCTGGTGGATCCCTCACAGTAGTGGCCTGGTTGGTGGAGTTAGGGCCGTTATGGTAAGACGTGGAAGCCCTTGAAAGGCCAGGTGGAAGCCCTTGAGACTTCCCACCCCCACACCAGCCCCCAAGATAAATCAGAAGCAATACCTCATTTCTGAAGAAATTGAGCAGCATCTGGATTTGAAAGATGAGGGTGGTGGTTCCTACCACATTGCCTAGGCTGGACGCGAGCTCCTGGTCTCAAGTGATCCTCCTGCTTCCGGTGTAGCTGGGACTACCGGCATGCACCACCACACCTGCCCTGCATGTGGATCTTTATTGGGGCAGAACAACACAGCCTCAGGCAATCAATCCATCAGTAGAGAAGGTCAAAAGAAGTTTACCTTTATGTAGCAGGGACAGCAATACACATTCGCTGTCTGGCCTCAAGGCCATGTTAACTGTCTTGCTCTCTGTCGTGACATAGCAGAGCATCACGTTGATCCCTATATTGATGACATTGTGCTAATTGGAACTGGTAATCAGGAACTAGCAAATGTCCTAAGTGCACCTATAAGATACAGGCATGCAGGAAAGTAGAAAATAAACTCCACAAAGATTAAGAAGCATGCTACATTGGTGAACTTTTTGGAGTTCTCTTTGTCAGGACAGCTGTCTAAGATACAGGACAAGTTGCTGCACCTTGCATCTTATAACATTAAGGAAGAGATATAATGCTGGAGGGGTTCTTTGGATTTTGAAGACAACATAGTATAAACCTCTGTTTCATTTCTCTGTTGTCTCAGAAAGCCACCAGTTTTAAGTATGAGCAGCAAACCCAAATTGTGGTTTCAGGTATTCTGTTTCTTGGGCCATGTGAGTGACAGATCCAATGGTGCTAGAGGCACCTGTGCTCGATAAAGATGTGGCAGGTGTCAATAGCATAGTCATAGCACAGAGCACTCAGATTCTGGAACAGGGCCACACACTATAGTAGGAACTATCCTGTTTGAGAAGTGGCTCCTGGCATACTTCTGGACCCTGGCAGAGACTGAGCAACTGGCCACGGGGCACAGTTACCGTGCAAGCTGATTCCCATTGGGACTTGGTGTTATCTAACCTACAGAGCCATAAGTTTGGACATAGCAGCAATCTATCATGCAATGGCAGAGGTACATTTGGAACTAACCTTTAGCAGGTCCAGAGAGATTAATTATGTAAACAGGTGGTCTAGACTACCATTTCACCCATCTCTGCTGCACTGCTGCCTCCTCATCATTCTGCACCTACAGCCTCCTAGGGAGCCCCCGACATGTCACTGAACTCAGTTCAATGGGATTGCTGCTGCACTGTCACACCAATCAAAAGTGGCCCTTAAAGATGATGGTCAAGGGTCATTCTTCCAGAGACAGGCAGGAACCAGTACACTTGATCATATACTTCATATGGAGGGAGGATTCGGCCTGAGGCATGGGTGTATACTACTTCCATAGCAGTATTAGATAGCTTGGCCAGTTGTTCAAGGGCCTGGAAGGAACAGACTGGAAGATCAGAGGTGAGGAAATCTGGGGAAGCGGTTGGCAGAGGGACCTGTGCACGTGGGCACCAAGTGCGTGAATGGCTCTTTGGGTCTCACATTAATGCTCACCAGAGAGCATCTACACATTTGGGGTTCTCAGCCACCATCTAGACAGGATGACCCACCCTGTGTTTGTCATCCAATCTGTCCCCTCAGACATCTTGATATTTGTTCAATGTGTCCATGAACAGAGTGGTCAAGGTGACAAGGATATAGATTACACAAAAGTTCAAAAACAGGGTCTCCCATTTGTTTACCGTGGTTGCTGAGTACCCAACCTCTAAGCACAAAAGACAAGTGCTGAGTCCTTGAAACGGCATTCCTTTCTTATGTGGACCAGCTAGCCACCTGGTGCCAGGTCAGCTGCATTGGGCTGCTTCCACGTTAGAGAAGGCAGCAACGCTTCTTTCCTGGAATCAACACCAACTCCACAGAGGGGTTTTCTTTTTTTCTTTCTTTCTTTCTTTCTTTCTTTCTTTCTTTCTTTCTTTCTTTCTTTCTTTCTTTCTTTCTTTCTTTCTTTCTTTCTTTCTTTCTCTCTCTCTCTCTCTCTCTCTCTCTCTCTCTCTCTCTCTCTCTTTTTTTTTTTTTCTTTTTTTGAGACAGTCTCACTCTGTTGCCCAGGCTAGAGTGCATCATAGCTCAGTGCAACCTCATACTCCTGGGTTCAAGCCATCCTCCTGCCTCAGCCTCCTGAGTAGCTGGGACTACAGGTGTGCACCACCACACCTGGCTAATTTCTCTATTTTTTGTAGAGATAGGGTTTCACTCTTCCTCAGGCTGGTCACAAAATCTTGACCTCAAGCTATCTTCCTGTCTCAGCCTCCCAGAGTGCTAGGATTGCAGGTGTGAGAGATTTTCTTCAGTGTAAGGCATTACACACACACACACACACACACCAGCACGTGGTACAATGTCTAGGGCATTGTAGCAATTTATTGGAGAATGAGTGAATAAATGCATGAATACTAGAAATGAGAGTATAAACCAGAGAGTGAAAGGCGTTTATAAATTCAGGAAGATGAGTAAAGCCTCTCTAGTCTCTTTTTCCCAATTTCTCAACCACAGGACAGTCTCTTTACTGGCCCATATTCATCCCTGTTCAGATATATTCCCATCTGCAATCTCTCCGACAGCCCCTGCCTTCCAGGTTTAAGCTACCATAATCTCTCTTATCGATAAAGCACCCTGGCAGATATTATTTTATTCTATCCTCGCCATAGTCTCATAAGACAGGGAGGGGTGAGAGAGACAGGGCTCATGACTATGCATTTTCTCTTCTTCTTCCTGGGCACAGGCCTAAGCTGTATTTCCCAACCTCTCTGCAGGTGGGTTAGGACCAAGTGACCTAGCTCTGACAAATGGAAAACAACATGTGCCACTTCCAGGCCTGGCACATACGAATCTCTCACGTGTGACCCTCCATTCCTTATCTGACCTGTGGAGCCCTTGGAGGTCACATACTGGAGATGGCAGCTCCGTAGGTGGAAGGAGCCTGGGTCTCTGAGTGACAGCATGGAGCAGAGGCCCGTGTCTGACTTCACTAGACTTGTACTTAAACAAGGAAGGTTTTTATCTTGTTCAACCACTGAGACTTTGGGCTTATTACAACGGTTAGCCTAGCCTGGATGAAACAGGAAGACAGACACGGATTTTAGTACAAAGAATGTACAGAAACCAAAACATCAGAAGGTGAAAGAAGTGTAGCTGATGGAAAATCACCTGGTTTGTAGTCAAATGCACCTAGAGATCGTTTCGTGGCTTAAGCTCTTGCTGGCTGTGTAAGGTTGAACACATCATTTCACATCTCTGAGCATCAGTTTTTGTATCTGTTACATGAAAGGAAAAATACCTGTCTTGCAAGTTTATCATACAGTTGAGAGAGAATGCTTATGATGTGCCAGGCTCAGTTGCTGGCATATAGTAGGTGCTCAGTGAAAATCCACTCTCATTGCTGTTAAGTCGTAGATTCACCTGAATCACATCAAAGCCAGGGTCGGAGCCCCATTTTCTAAGGGCCAGCCTCTACTAGATGCCCTGTCTTTCCCCATCCTTGCTGTGTGCTGTTGCCAAATGGCCACCTTTTTATTATAAAGGAACCCCTGTTAGAATTCACGTTTCTAAAAACAAGGCTGGAGATCTTTTCTGAACACTCTTTTCACAGTCCTTAAAGGCTGGGATCAGGCCCAGGGCACAAGTGAAATAGTGTGGCATGAGTTTTGTCATAACAGAATTCTACTGCATTTGGAATAAAAGCGAAGAATATGTACAAGCTGTGACCAAAGCTACAGTATTCTGCTTTGCAGTTTTTAGATTCAAACTTTGCTATTTCCAAGACTATGTGAGCCGCCAGCTATGAACAGAAGAAAGCATTTCAGGAATAAGTTTTGCAGTCTCCCCATGCAATGTCCTTAATCCCTGCCTGGGTCTCACTGTGCCCTCTGGTGGCCGTGGATTTAATTAAGTCTGTTTATTCCTAGACTCTAGGAATGATGGAAATTCTCACGCTAGAGCGTGAGAACGCCGCCCTTGTGAAAGATCCTAAGAAGCAAATTGACACACATCGATTCTCTAGGGAAGCCCAGGGTGGTGCATGCGCAGCCCAGTGGCAGAGCTGACCTCTGAGCGCTCTGCCTAGAGGTCACTGGGAGGTGACAAGGGCCTCAGATCAGCAGGAACGGAGAGATGCAAGCATTTCAGGGGGGAAACCACAGGATTTGCAAGTGGATGTAAATGAGAGGAAGGAGGCAAAACAAGGGAATCTCTCCTGGTTCCACTGGCTACTGCCAGGCTCCTGCAGGCTCCTCCACTCCCAAAAGAAACAAAAAGTACAAAACTCCACTTTGAAGTTTGCAATTGGAAGATAGCACCGTCTGTCCACTTCTACTAATGCTGTTCCTCCCCCTCCTGTCTCCTTTGTCCCTGCACCTGCCAGAGAGACCGGCCAGCTGACGCCCGGGCACAGGAAATGGCACAGGTGACAACACCTGAAATCTTGCCCCACTGTCATGATGCCTGAGTCGCTTCCAGTAGAGAGTCATTCCTTGAGTGAAGCCTTTTCTGGGATCCAAAGCAGAGTGCGAGTAAGCCGAGGAAAAAGTAACACCTTTTTTTTTTTAATTTTGGAAAAACTAGATTAAACAATGATAAACAGCTTTCTATACTGCAGAACATCTTAGAGCCTTAAGTACATTAATGTGCCTTGAGAATTAATTATAGAAGATTATAGGATGGCTTTTCCAGAATTTATTGGAACATCATAACCTACTTTTCAAAGTGCATCTTACAAGACTCGCTCCAGAACCCACTTAAGAAATACTTCCTTAAACAACTAGTAAACTCCTTCCTGTCTGGGTCCTGGCTGCCAGAGGGCAGGCCCTTGTGATAGTACTACTCTAGGTGCCACGACACCAGGGTTCCCTCTGATCTTCCACGCTACACGTGTTCTTGGCTAGCTCCCTTCATTTCTTTGGGTTCCATTTCCTTATCTGTAAACTGAGGCATGCAGAGAGATCTGTGATTTCCAAACTGTCTCAGGGAAACCTGGAGCTCCACGGAGGTACTCACTCCACTGGTTCCACAATACTCGTGTAACGTCCATAAATTACAAAAGTGGGAACGTGTTTTATATTGAAGATTTACCAAGGATTTCATTTGAATAAAAGATTTTATTTGCTAAAACTGGTTGAATGCTCCTAGGATATTTGATCTCCAAGGACAATTTCTGGCATATATAGTCATCCAAGTGCATGAACTAGGATTCAGATCAGACTTCCCAGTGTGGACAGTTGCCAGCTGTGTGGCATGGCCAGGTCCCAAGACCTGGGGGGGATTTGGGGACCTAGGCCACTCAGGTATTGGGCATAACAAAAGGAAAAATGGTGTGACTGCTCTGGAAATTGTTACAGGACACATTTTGGGGAAATAGGATGGGAGAAAGCAACATCTGAGAGTTGCCCATGGAGGGAAGAAGGTCATTATTCATCACCAGAAGCCAGGTCAGAACTCCCAGGGAGGGGTGGCAAAGCCATTTTGTGTTCAGTGATTTGTAAATAGTGCCGAAGGAATGAAGAGACCTGGCTTTGCCAGCTCTGGTGAGTTAAATTTTGTCCCCCACAAATTCATATGCTGAAATCTGAACTCTTGGTACCTCCGAATGAGACCCTATTTGGTGATATGGTCTTTACAGAGGCATTAAGTTAAAATGGGGTCCTTAAGGTGGGCCATAATCCGATCTGACTGGTGTCCTCATAAGCAGGGGAAATGGGGACACAGCCACGCACAGAGGAAGACCCTGTGAGAGAGAAGATGGCCGTCGGCAAGCCAAGGAGGGTTCTCTGGAACAGAGAATCCCTCACAGCCCTCAGGAGGAATTAATCCTATGGACTCCTTGATTTCAGAACTTCCAGAACTTCTCAGAACAGTGAGATGAAACGTTTCTAATGGTTAAGCCTCTCAGTTTGTGGTACTATGTGGTGGCAGCTCAAGCATTAATACACCAGCCCTGGGAACAGTGTGACGCAGGGGCTACGCTAGGTTGGCAGGGGGGCACCACAGCCGGGGCAGAGGGCCCGGGACTGAAGTCGCCTCTCCCTGGGTTACTGCAACAGCCTCTTCCATCCCTGGCTGCCTCCTCACCCCTCCAACCAGCCCGTAGTGCCAGCAAATAATCTTCCTCACCTAGCACCATTCTTGCTAGCCGGTTGCCCAAGCACCTACCAGAATGTGTTGCAAGCTTTTCAGAAGCTCCATGGGTAGGTCTCCGTGGCGTACCAGGCAGCTGCAATCTCTACAGCTAGCTCTGGGAAAAAATTGCAAAATGGATAAACCTAAGTGTTTTTAATTTTTTTACACTCCCACAAGCCTTTCTAGGCTGCTGTAACGTCTTCTTTGCATTCCCTCGACTATTAGTGCCCAGGCCCCACCCCAGATCAATGAAATCACAACCTCTTAGGACTAGGCCTGAGGACTAGTGAATTTTAAAAACCATCCCTCCCCTCCGAAGTATTCTAATGTGTAGTCAGGGTTAAGGAACACTTCTAGACTCTCTGCTCCTTAAGTCGGCCCTCTCAAGCTGTGAACCATGCTCCAAAAATATTTCTTTTCTGCAGGCATTCAAACTTCCTTTCCCTCAGTGAAGTGATGTTGAGCTATGAGGAAGGCAATCTGATTAACACACACTGATGCTTCAAAAATGTACTATCTTAATCAACATTCATGTGGGGAGAGTTACCACTAAAAAGAGAAAATACTTAGACAAATTAACACTAATTTGGGAATATCAGAACACATTTTGATCCAAGAACCCCAGATCTACTATGTTAAATATTCCCTCTTTCCAGCCCTGTCTCATTTGCCCACGGGAGCAGACAGAGAACAAGAGTCTGTAACTCTATTTTCATTCCATTTCAATAACAAAACGTGGTGAGCACTTCCCACAGCTCTGACACTCCATACTAACCAAAGACACAACCATGTACAGAGATGTGGTCTCTGCCTCTAAGAAAATCACAAACTAGCAGAGAAAATAGGTATCATTGGTTTAAAAAGAAACCAAAACTGAAGTTACCCAGTCTTTAAAAATAAGCAACATGAGAGCCTTATATACCAAAACCTGTGAGCTTCAGCTAAAACAGAATTTAGGGAAAAATTCATAACCTTAAAATCTATGTTAGGGAATTAGAAAGAAAATCCCTTAACTAAGAATACAATTCAAGGGCAATGTGGTCATGGTGGCAGTTTAGTTTTCTGATCTCCTGTAACCTCTCCTGACCACCATGGAGAACAGATAGGATACCCGCCCTCCACCCTCCATGGACAAAACCAAAAACAAAAATCCCACAGAAAACCTCAAACCTCGTCAACCAAATTAGGTGGCAGGAAATCTGTCAAACCCTAGGATATGGACAAATGCACCAAACCAGCAACAGCAGGACTTGGCTACAAAATGGAAAAAGTCACCCACAGATTCTCACCCCCAAAAGGAGAAGACAATACTCTATGCGGAAGCCCACGCCCACGGATGGGAGAGCATCCTGGGAGAGGAAGAGGAGTCCCACAGGCTCACAGCCCTGGGGACAGCACAGCTCACTCTGCCTGGCTCTGGGTGGAGCAAAGAGGGTGGAGCAGTTGAGTTCCTGAGAGTCTCAGAAGTTTCCGGCAAACAATTCATTCCAGAAGGAAAAAGCCTCACTCCAAGGCAAAATTACTGGAAACAGAAACCAAATGGAGCGGGGCAGGGACGCTATGAGTAAGAGAAAGAGAAAGTTTAGATCGTAGAGGAGGAGGGGACAGAGGACGAAGGTCTCTGAAAATGTTGCAACACAAAAATGCACCATATGGAATGACAAGAAATTACTTAAAGGGGACAATGTGTGGTTCTTCGGGTGATGGATACCCTAAAAGCCCTGGCTTCACCACTACACAATCAATGCAGGTAACAAAATTGCATGGGTACCCCACAGATTTATACAAATTTTTACAAATAAAATAAAATGCAAATATGTAGAATTAGGAAGGAAGAGATTTACGCTGGGGTAAGCATCTTATTTTTGGAGAAAAACTAGAACTGAATTTTATGCTAATTACAATATTCAAGCTTTTTGTTACGATAGAAATTATGATTTTTTTTAACTAAAACCAAAATCAAAGATTTCTTACAAGCATGGGGAAAGTGAATTTAAAAGTAAAATAGAGCTATGTGGGATTAAAAAAAAAAATACATCATGGGAAACAGCATGGCCGACAAGGCCGAACCTAGACAGCCCAAGGGCTGGAGGCAGGAAACTCCCTGAACTTGACTCTTGGGAAAGAGACAAAGGAATGGCTGCAGAAACAGGCCTTATTTTGAATCATTCATGGTATCAACAGAGGAGGTGGCCTTGAGCCTTGAGCTGGGAGGCTGCCCTGGCCCATCTCTTCCCAAAATCTCCCCTCCCCCACCTGCCAGCAGGAACCTTCTCCTAAAGGCCTAGAAAATTCACCTGCTTTAAACACGAGGGGAAAGAGAAATGCAGCCTCGCTCTACAGCAAGTTGAGAAATACGTCCTTAATTGAGCAACCTTATGCCGTAGGTCCAGTACTTGAAGAGTAAGGGACATTGCTAATTACAAAGATTATGGAGGCAACTAGCTTTTGTTAACTGGTTTGTAAATCTTGAAGAAACAGAATGGCAAGTTCAGGTTGGCCAAGTTTCAACTCAGAGCACACTGTGAAAGCAGGAAGGTCCCCACAGCTGTTTAAAGAGACCCTTATGTCCTGCAGCTGGAAGGAGGAGTGCTCAAGGCCCAGGGTTTACTGGTAGAGGAGACACAGCTGCAAGGGCACCTGGCAAAGTTCTTGTTTGCTAAACTCACGGCTCCAATAGGAAAGGAGTAAGATGTCAAGCTTGGGTTGGTGACACTGGGGAGATGCTCCTGAAGATCCAGAACCTCTACCTTCTTCACGTGTTGTGGTGATTAAAAACTTTATTCCTAAAGAATCAGAGACCCTCATTGTCCTGCCTATGTTTGGTTCCTATAGTTTTCCATTAATATTTACTATAGACAGAGAAGTGCTAAGAGGTACCCCAGAGCATCCGCTCAGTTGCAGACATAGGCCCCCTTCCCCCCAGTATGCAGCAGCAAACCAGTTTCCCTCCTGCTAACTGGAATCAGTCACTCCAGTGGGCAGAAGAAAAAAAAAACAACCTTGTTCTGCCAGTTGGTTCAGCAGTATAAGGAGCCTAAAATAGCTGGATGGCGTTCTCATCTTCCAATCAATGGTCCTGTTGGTGTGTCCCTGGATGGAAGGATTCTTCCCTTAGGGACTAAGACCTGCAAACCAACAAAGCTCAAAGTTGCAGGGATGGGAAGCAAAAATTCTGTGCGTGGGTTATTAGGTGTCATGGAGGAGAGAGGAACCACTTCCACATCTACCCCTCTATTCCCCGACCCGTGAATTCTTGCCGTGGGGGAGACAATGCCATTAATAGTTTCTGATTCAAAGGATATACTCCATCCTGTTCTTCCTAGTTCCTGACCATCTAATCGTACCGTTTGCAAATGCTCATGAATCATTATAGACCCGTGTTATGGAATGAATGTTTGTGTCCCCTCCCCTAAGTTCATATGTTGAAGACCTAGCACATTCAGTGTGGCTGTATTTGGAGATGAGGACTCTTAGTTAAGTGAGGTTAAATGAAGTCATAAGGGTGGGGCCCTGATCTGATAGGATTACTGTCCTTATAAGAAGAAACACTAGACACTAGAGATGTGTTTCTCTCTCTCTCTCTCTCTCTCTCTCTCTCTCTCTCTCTCTCTCTCTCCCTCTCTCTCTCTCTCTCTGTGTGTGTGTGTGTGTAGTGGTGTGTGTCTTTCTGTCCCTCTCCCCTCTCCCCTCGCCATGCACACACACCGAGGAAAATCCTTGTGAAGACATAGTAAGAAGGTGACTATCTGCAAGGCAGGAAGAGAGCCCTTATCAGAAACTAAATCAGCTGTAACCTTGATCTTGAAATATTAGCCTCCAGAACTGTAAGAAAATAAATTTCTGTTGTTTAAGCCACTTGGTCTATAGTATTTTGTTATGGCAGCCCAAGCAGACAAATACAGACACATTCTCTATGATATATTTATATAAAGGTTTAAAATATGCAATTCTACCATATGTTGTTTAGGAATACACACATATGTAGTAATAATGCAAATGCATCCATGGGAAGGATAACACCAAATTTAGGCTAGTGGTTCCCTTTGAAGGGCAGGGTGTGAGGGCAAATGCAATTGGGGAAGGGCCAGGAAGCTTCAACTATATTTGTTATATTATTTTCTAAGGTGAATGCTATGCTGTGTTCTAAATGTTTTTGTATGTTTTTTATATGTATCACAATAATTTTTTTAAAAGAAGAGATGGGATCCTTATGAAATCACCAAGCTGCTGAATCAAGTCTTACCAAGTTACACAAGCCAACACATCCCCATAATGTTTTCAGCCAGTTGGAGTAGGACTTTTTTTGTTACTGCAGCCAAAGGCTCTCGAGAGATTCTTCTGTCTCCTCTGCAAAGCCTCACTTAACCATGCAGCTTGGGGACAAGCCTGTTTCTTTGTGTAAGCTTTGATGGTTTCCACCTGGTCCAATATTATGTGGATTTGTTCCCTAATTATTTCCTGTGCATTTAGCTACCATAAAAGAATAACAACAACAACATTTGCCATTTCTTGGGTGCTTTCCCTGTGCCAACACAGTGCTTAACTTTCTACAGCCATCATTTTAAACCATCCTCACTATTACTAACTCTATTTTGCAAACCAGGAAACTGGAGCTCAGAGATGCTAAATAATGCTAAATGAGTCGTCCAAGATCACAGAAAAGTGCTAGGCCCACCCATTTTCTGCTGGCTTCTCAAAGGCAGGGACTTGTCCACTCTCCTCCAGCCCCCACCACAACCTCAGGCTGCTCCAACAGCGTGGGCACTCGTCCCAGGGAGACAGACTCTCTACCCCGGAAGGTGTTGTTCAGGACGGAGCCTTGTGAAAAGGCCCCACTGCAGGGCGGGTGACCAGGGCTCCCTGCTGGTGAGGGCTGCATTGATGTGACTCATCTGGGCCACAGCTATGCTGTCTGCCAGGCCTCCACCTGACCTCAGCCACCGGCTCGCAGACGGGCCTGAGCACTTGCTACCAGGCCCCACTAGGGGTCTCTGTTACTTTATTTTTCAGGTGCCTGGAGGTGAACCAAGGCCACTTAAAACTATTCAAAGCCAGATAAGTGGGCTGCTTGGAATTCTGCGGTAGCCTCAGAGAAACTCCTGCAGCCAGAGCCTGTGTGCACAAAAGGGAGGAAAGAAGAGAATTCGCATTTATTGGAGTCCTTCTGCACGAAAGCCACTTTGCAGGCCTTAGTATTAATGACAGACAACACGGAGCAATGCCTTGTGTGTGCAAGGCACTGTTGTAGACAGTTTATAAGTATTAACTCACTCATGCCTCGTGACAACCCATGGGATAAGTACAGAGAGGTTAAGTGACTTCCCTAAGGTCACACAGATAGTAAGGGATGTGGTCATTTGGATCACTCAGTCCTCATGATTACCCTGCAAGGTGTGTGTTGCCACCTGTATTTTGCAGATGCGAAACCAAGTTCAGAAAGATTAAGAGGCCCAAAGTTATACAGCTAGACAGGGGCAGAAGCAGAATTCAAATCTAGATCTATTTGGCTCAGGACAAAATATAAGACTTGGCCCCTTCCCTGAGAGGAAGATAAGACTAGGTCACGGGTAAGATCCTGTGTCCTGGGCACCACGTGGATTGCATATGCAGCCTTGTATGCAGCCAGGAAGCACTGTGCAGTCCACACTTCCCGGTAGACAGGGCTGAGCTGTTCTGAGATCTATCAGGAATTGCTTAAAATGTAAAAGAAGATGACAAAATCTGTCATCTTTACATGCAAAATCCCTCTCTTGGTGTGTACAGAGGGAAGCGACTGCCCACCCCGGCTCAGGAGGATGAGGGAGTGTTGCCTTAGAGGGGGCAGGTTTGGGTCTCTCCGCAGAGATAGCTGGAAGGTGGGATCTGGGGGAATCTATTGAAGGCCTCAGAATTGCTCCTTTTAGAGGTTGGTTGGCTTCTCTGCTGAACTCTGCCAAACTTTTATAGAACTAATACAAATTCTTCTCAAACTATTCCAGAAAATTGAAGGGGAGGAAATTCTTCCAAACTCATTCTACAAGGCCAGCATTCCCCTGATACCAAAACCAGACAAGGACACAACAGAAAATAGAAAACTAATATTCCTGATGAACATAGATGTGAAACTCCTCTACAAAATACTGGTAAACTGAATCAAACAGCACATCACAGATATTATGCACCACGACTAAATGGGGTTTATCCCAGCATGCAAGGATGGTTCAACATGGACAAATCAATAAACCTGATACATCACATCATCAGAATGAAGAACAAAAACCATATGCTCATTTTAATAGATGCAAAAAGGGCATTTGATAAAATACAGTATATTCCTTCATGATATTTAATAAAAACTCTCAACAAATTAGGTATAAAAGGAATATGCCACAAAACAATAACCACCATACATGAAAAACCCATAGAATGGGGAAAAGTTGAAAGCCTTTCTTCTAAGATCTGGAACAAGACAAGGATGCCCACTTTCACCACTTTTATTTAACATACCACTGGAAGTCCTAGCCAGAGCAATTAGGCAAGGGGAAGAAATAAAGGGCATCCAAATTGGAAAAGAGAAAGTCAAATTTTCCCCATTTGCAGACAATATGTATGGTCTTATATTTAGGAAAACCTAAAAACTATACCGAAAAACTGTTAGAACTGATTTATAAATTCAGTAAAGTTGCAGGGTACAAGCTCATCCCATAAAAATCAGTAGCATTTCTTTACACCAAGAGTGAACAATGTGAAAAAGAAATGAAGAAAACAATTGTGGCTGGGTGCAGTGGCTCATGCCTGTAATCTCAGAACTGTGGGAGGCTAGGAGTTCAAGACCAACCTGGGCAACAAAGCAAGACCCTGTCTATATAAAAAAAAAAAAAAGTGCACACAGGCACTTCCACACTAAATTTTGCATACTCTTTCAGGGAGTTATGGACATCCTGAAACCCACCCAGATCCCCCAGGCTGAGAACCTCTGCTCAAAGACCAGTGCTGGGCTTGGCCTCAGGGGGCCTTCAGTCCAGTGAATAAAGAACGATGTAATAAGCTTTATCCCAAGGGCACTGGGGAGCCATGAAGGAATGTGAAAGTACTTTAGACCTAGGCATGACACAAGCAAACGTTCAGTTTGTACAGAGTGCAGCAGCAGCCAAGTGAAGAGTGGATCATGGTGGGAGAGGGCTGGGCAGGAGACCATTGGGAAACCGTTGTGGTACTCCAGGGAGACAGTGAGAAACCTGAACAGAGCCACTGCCCCTTCTGGCACTCAGCTCATTCATTTATTCAACAAATATTTATCAAACCCCTGACACCGGCCAAGCAATATTTTAAGCATTGGGAATTAGTACTGAGAACAAGAGGGGTATGTGCCATATTGTTTTGTTATTTCACTGTTCTAATTAACTTACTTCTCAGCCACATCAGAGGCTTTCCTTTACACTTTACTCAATAGACAGGAATTGAATTAAATAGAAACAGCACCAGAACTGTGATGAATCCCGCAGCTGTCCAGGTGAGACGATGAAGCCTTGGATGGAAGAGATAGCGATGAGGCGTTACCAGGGGCAACATGAAAAACTCTCTCATCTGGGCTCCTAAATTACCTACCAAGTGCCAACATACTGCGGAAGGAAACATGGTAACCCAGTCTGTGTGCCCGCGTTTGAAAGTTCTCAGGTGCATACCCTCCCCAGAAGCCCAAGTCCATGGAATCTTCTGATCCCTCCCATTCTCGGACCAACACTCTGAACTCTCTGCAAAGCATTTAGGTGGAGATTGAAACCAACACTTTCCAGAGAACATGGAGGAGGGAAGGAGCAGGAGAGAGGAGGCTCGTTTAACAACAAAGTGGGAAAAAGAGGAAGAAGCATTCTTGTTAGTGTTTCTAAAAACAACTCTAGTCGAGATACCTCATCCAAAGTTGTTCAAATATGAAAATGAAATAGAAAGCTTGTGCTGTCATTATTCCAAGAGCCCACTGGAAGGCGGAACACCTCACCTTGATTTGCACGATGGTGCACACAGCAGAGGATTTCTTCCTAAGTCTCGTGCAGAAGAAGCTGTTCAGGTGTGTGGGCAAGTTAGTCTGGGGATTGGTGTTGACCTACAAGAGGGGATGGATTAGGGCAAAAATGATCCACAAAATAAATATGGCAGTGCATTTGCCAACTGCTGTTTTTGCCTTCACTTTTCCTCTATGAGCACTGGCTGTTCATCTCCACTTCAGGAGGACGTGGGGACCAGTCTCGGATTTGCACTGACAGGTTTTAGAATCTCAGACATTCACCCTGTCTGGGTCTTGATGCTTAAAAACACAAGACATTTTGATTCTTCACTTATCCATTCCTCCCAAAAACTATGAATCCATTCCCCACTCCCACCCTGACACACACATATAACTCATTCATTCACTCATTCAACAACTATTTAGTACCCACACGCTATGTCCTAGGCACTGTTCTGGACATCGGGACTGCATCAGAAACAAAATATCCCACTTATAGGCCGGGCGCGGTGGCTCACACCTGTAATCCTAGCACTCTGGGAGGCCGAGGCGGGTGGATCGCTTGAGCTGAGGAGTTTGAGACCAGCCTGAGCAAGAGCGAGACCCTGTCTCTACTAAAAATAGAAAGAAATTATCTGGCCCACTAAAATATATATATAGAAAAAAATTAGCCGGGCATGGTGGCACATGCCTGTAGTCCCAGCTACTCAGGAGGTTGAGGCAGTAGGATCGTTTAAGCCCAGGAGTCTGAGGTTGCTGTGAGCTAGGCTGATGCCACGGCACTCACTCTAGCCTGGGCAACAAAGTGAGACTCTGTCTCAAAAAAAAAAAAAAAATATCCCACTTAGAGCTTTATATTTTAGTGGGAGAAGATACGTAAATGGTAACTGTGTCAGGTGGTGATAAATAAAGTATACGATGAAACCGAAAGTCTAAATACTACTCTGGTGAGAGGTAGATGGTGTGTGCATGTGTGAGCGTGCGTGTGTGTGTGTGTGTGTGTGTGTGTGTGTGGAGAATGCACAGGGAGAGAGGCGGGTGGGGAGGGGGAGCTGGGAATCGGAGGTAAATGTACCACACGAGTCTACATGTAGAATTTTAATGGTGAAACTTGGAATGGGATCGTTCTGACTTTTGGAAGAACATAGAGTCCAAGACCTATTTATTCTATGATTCATTGTTCTGGCTTTATCTGGACTGGGGCAGGGAGAGAGTCTAGACAAGGTGCTCTGTGGGGCACAGTGGCAGATGACCCAAATGCGGGAAGCAGAATGAGAAAGTGACTGGAGAGCTGCACCTGCCAGGGCCGCTTCCCTCTCAGCATTTGGTAAAAGCTGAAATGAGGATGGTGAGGATGGAGTGGCGTCTCCCTGGAATTCTATGGCGTTCCTCGCTCCCCTGTTCCTGGGCTCAGCTCCTCCCTGAGGGAATGCTGGCCTGGAAACTCTTCAGGTCTTGTCATCAGTGTCCTCTGCAGGAGGTGAGGGACTGGCTCTTCTCCCCACCTGGTCCTAGCCAGGTCTCAGCTCACCTGGGCTCTGCGAGGCTGGGCTGCACCTACAGAGCCTGTGGCTCTAACTCCAGAAGATGTTGCTTAGGAAGATTTCAGGACGTAGAGAGCTCTCCACAGATGGTAGCTATTATCAGGTTAGCCTTCCGAGCTTCACTATCCTCACCTGTAAAACAGGTGTGACACTTGCAACCTCGCAGGATGGATCATGGGGATCACAGGTGTTGTTCACAGTAATAAGACCATATTCCACACAGACGGAGGGGTAGTGTCCCAGGCACTGAGCTGATGGCTTCACAGGCATGATCTCATCCATCTTAGCAAAACTCCACAAGTGCTATTATTATAACCACTTTATAGATGAGAAATCTGAACAGAGACAGTTTAAAAAAAATTGTCCAAGGTCACACAGCTAGTAAGTTGTAGAGTCAGGACTCAAAATCAGATCTGTCTCCAAGGACAGTATGCTGAATTAATGTTTATAAAGTACCTCAGTCATAATTGGAGTATCGGTTAGCTAACTGCTAGGAAAGAGATCACCCTAAAACTTAGTGGCTTAAGACAACCGCCATTTATTTAGTCCATAATTCTGCAGGCCAACAACTTAGGCTAGGCTAAGCAGGGTGGTTCTTCCAATCTTTGCTGAGGTCTCTCATACATTGGTGGTCAGTGGCAGGTTGGCTAGGTGGCTCTGCTTATGTAAGCTGACTGGCTGTGGCCTGAGGTGCCTTGGCTCTCTTCCACATGGTGTCTCAGCCTTGAGCAGGCCAGCCTGGGGTTTTTCTCATGGCAGTGATCTTGGCTTGGAACTGGCACACTGTCACTTCTGCCACATTCTTCTGTCCAAAGCAAGTCATAAGCCAGCCCAGATTCATGAAGTGAGGAGATAGGCTCCACCTCTTGTTAGGAGGTGCTGCAAAAGACACATTAAGAGGATGAGATCCAGGGAGGTTATTAATGGCACTATCATTGCCATCAATCTACCACAATAGACCTTCAATAAATAGCACGGAGTGTTACTTTTAGAAATTTTTTGATAATATTCAACAGACAAGCCTGGATAATTATTCCACTGTCACTAAGTTCCCTAGGGAATTTCTTATAGTAATCAGGACTCTTTCAGCTATAGGTGGGTAGAAACATAACTCATCAGTAATCCTTCTTCATCTTGGGGTCTCATTTCTCTGGGATGGCACCTTCTCCCACATCATGTGAGGTGGCAGAGGTGACCACCAGAAGCTCCCAGCTTCCATTCTCCCAATTCAACTCCCCGGTCTCCATTCCAACACCTCAAGGAAAGCCCTGAAATGTTCCACCAATTCGGGTGGTGTCCCCAGACCCATCCCCTAAGTCCTCGCAGTCACTGATTGGCCAGGTCTGACAAAGGAGGGTGTCAATCCCCAGAGAAAGCTCATGATGCTGTTAACAAGAGAAGGAGGAGAGGGCACTGCTCAGTGTCTATTCAACTTAACTCCTTTCCTCACTTCCCCAGAGGAACCCCTGCCTGTTTCCCTGGAGCCCCTGCATTGATCTAAAGTTCAATATTGCCTTCAAATGCTAATTGTGAAATCCTAAATGAGGAATATTGTGAAAGGATCAAAATGAGAACTATTCAGGTTAGAAAGTGCAAGGAATAAAAAACAAAACAAAACAGAACAGGCAGGAAGTTGATAAGAAGAGAAGGAGCCCTTCTGCATACAGAATATACTGGATCCTTTATTCTGGCCTGGGGAACACCCTGGAATGAAGCCCATGCAGGCGGCTAAAGGGAAGAGAGGACTCCTGGCTTCTGCCCTAGAAGTTGTTCTGACTTTTAGCCTTGTGATCCCTGTAGTTCTAATGCACAGTAACCTGTGTTCAAATCCCTGTTACTGCAACTTACTAGCTGTGATCCTGCTGGGGTAACATACAATTTATTTTCCAACCAGGACCCCTGTGAATGTGAGAGGAGATGCCATTCATAACTTCACCTGGGGAAAGGTAATGAGACTCTTTAGAATCTCACTCTGTGGTCGCTGTTCTCATAAACAAAATTAAAAATACTTATATTTTTAGTGGCACATAATACATATAATATTAGACTGTGTTCAGTTCTTTATATTCTCACTGTAATCCTAGGGTGTGGGTACTATTATTATCCTTGTTTTTATAGATGAAGAAACTGAAACTTGGAGAAGTTAATTAATTTTACCAACATCTAGGGGACAATATGTTTTAGTTTTCCTGTGACCACATAGTAATGAAACTATAAAAAACCATTTGAAACTGAACATCCAAATGTTCAGTTGCTAGGAGTACTCACCTTGAGAAATTACAGTTATCAAATGATGCTCATTACTAAAAACATGTTTGGAATCGTGATTTTGGAATGTCCCATGAATCTTGAGGCACATGTTCTTGAGAATCACTTTTATGGTAGGAATTTTTTTATCCATAGAGGATAAATATGATTTTTGAAAAGAACCCAAAGTGATTCAGGATAAAAGTGAATCATCTAAAAATACATTTTGACTTCTGGCTTCCAGCTAGAATGTAGAAAGCTGAAGAATGTCACTCCTGCCTTAACAGCAAGAAAAAGCCAGGAGACCTACAAAGCATAACTTTTCTTGAGCCTATCAAAAAAACGATGTCACAGGGCAATCAACTAGCCTGAAATCTAAGGAAAGCCATCCTCTTCCAACGATAGGCAGGACGTGACACTGGTTCACCTGTAACAGAGCAAAGGAGGGAGATACGGCCAACACACAAGTCAGTAAGAATCATCCAGCTGAAATGTTTGCAGGGCCATCAAGGCTGGGAGCGGGCTGGCATGTGATCACAGGACCCCAGGGCACTGCAGACACAGGGCACTCACACCCCTCCCCAGCTCTTCTCCACGGACACTCACCAGGCACCAATGAAACAGACTTGGGACAGGATGGGAGACAGAGAAAGCCTTCCCTTGTGGTTCAGGGGAAAGGGGTGTGGATGTAGCTGTGGGAAAGGCATGAAATCCCACAAATACCCTTCTTCCCCAGGAAAGGTATTAAGCCACCGGGGGAAGGGCAGCAACTCTATGGCCCCTAGGGCTGCGGTCTCCAACCCCAGGGCCCCCAGATCAGTACCAGTCAGTGGCCTATTAGGGACCAGGCTGCAGAGCTCCACCTCCCTTTCCCTTCCCCACCGTGGAAAAACTGTCTTCCATGAAACTTAGGAACTGGGCCACATAGCAAGAGGTGAGGCAGGGAAGCTTCCTCTGTATTTACAGCCATTCTCCATCACTGGCATCACCACCTGAGCTCCGCCTCCACAGGCCCCTGCCTGCCTGTGGAAAAATTGTCTTCCATGAAATTGGTCCCTGGTGTCAAAAAGGTTGGGGACCGCTGCTAGGGCATAGGTGAAGACTCTCTGCAACTGGAGGAGGGAGAAAGAAAAACGCCCCTCCCACCAGAGGAGGGGCAGGACACTGTCCTGGACCCACAACATTAGGACTCCTATCACTGGAACAAGGTCAGATCATTGACAAAGCCCTGCCCAACCAGTGCCTGATTAAGGCTGAGGCTGAATCAGAACAACAGAGAACCCCATTCCCATTGGTGCCTTTGTTGAAAATCAATGGACCATATAGGTGTAGGTATATTTCTGGAATCCATATTCTGTTCTATTGATCTTATTTGTCTATCTTTATGCCAACATCACACTGGCCTTCGGTACTGAAGCTTTATAGGCAACTCTTGAAAGTTTAAGTCTTCTAACATAATTCTTCTTTTTCAAGATTAGTTGCAGTATTCTAGGTTCTTTGTGCTTCTATATAATTTTAGAATAAGCTTGTCAATGTCTACCATAAATCCTGTTGGGATTTTGATAGTGGTGGTGTTGAATCTACAGATCAATTTGGGAAAAAAATTAATATCTTAACAATATTCAGTATCCCAATATATTTATTTAGGTCTTCTTTAGTATGTCTTAGCAATGTTTTGCAACTTTTAGAATAGAGAGGTCTTGCATGTCATTCGGTGGAATGTTTTGAGTTAACAATAACAAAATATGACATTTGACCATACAATATGGCTTTTATATTTACTAGGGGTAGATTCCAAAATCAAATAAAAAAATAAAGCCTCACAAATTCACCTTTATCAACATTCAAATAACCACTAAAAGTAAGGAAATGTTAATTGCTACTTATTCAATAGGCAGATCGAATTACTAGCTCCTTGAAGGTAAGAGAGTGTCTCTTTGACTGGATTTGAACAACCTTTAGCACATTTTCACACCCAGATGGGACTCTCATAAAAACATTTGAAAAGACTCATTATCTCTCTTAGCTAAATTTTACTTGTCCATCAAGACTCAGCTCAAGTGGCACCTTCTCTAAGAAATTGCCTCTGATGACAACCTGTCAACCATGCTGAGCCAGTGCCTTACTATGTCTCCCATGGAACCCTGTGTTTACCTTTCCCTTAACCTGTGATTAGTTAGGCTGTGAGTAATAGAACGCTGAGACACAGCAACTCAAACGCACATGAGTTTACTCACTCATGTAAAAAGCTGTCTGGAGGTAGGCAGCCTGAGGCTGGCAGGGCAGTTCCACAAGGTCATCAGGGACCCATTCTCTTCTCTTACTTCTCCAACATCCTCGCTGCATGATTTTCATCCTCTAGGTCACCTTGTGATCCAAATGGCGGCTGGAAATGCAGCCTTCTGGTCCACATTCCAGATACCAGGAGAGGCAAAAGGTGACAAAGTTACTGTTCCCTTGAAGCAGTCTTCGCAGACGTCCCCACAGCACTTCCATTTACATGCCATTGGCCAGGAGCTAATCTGGGGACCATAGCTAGGTTAAGAAGCCTGGGAAATGCCATCTTTATCCGGGACCACAATGTTCCCTGCTAAGCATCAGACTTCTGTCACTACTGAAGGAGAAAACGGAGCAGGCAACCAGTCACTCGTGCCAATTTGCCCTTAATACACCATGCTATAATTGCCTGATTGTCTATCTTTGTTACAAGAATGTGCACCTCAATACCTAGTGCACACCTGACACACAGTAGGGATTCCAAAAATTGTTCAACTTTTGTATTGAGGTTTCTCATCATACATGAGTGCACTAATTTTAGGTGTATATATTGATGAATTTTCACATATGAATACACCTATATAACCAGCACCCAGCTCAAGATGTAGGCCATTTCCAGAAGGTTCCTTTATGCCCCTTCCCAGTCAACTCCTCTCATAGGTAACCACTGTTCTCACTTTTTTCCCCTTAATTACTTTTTCCTGTTCTTGAACGTCATGTAAAGGAAATCATATGGCACTTGACATTTTAGCTAAACCAATTAATGATTTCTAGGAACAATGAGCATCCATTCTAGATTTTCTGGGCCATTCTCCACTTCCAATAAGACATGGTTACAAAAACTTACTTTTAGAATATTAGGTTCCTAATTGACATACACAGACAACGTCAGTGGATATTATATAGTCCAATTCCCTTCAGTCTGCAACGCTATCCACAATAGAGTTCTCTCCTCTGTCGTCTTTTTTAAAAGAAATATGGCTTAAAATACCACCTCCCTCAAGACGGCTTCTGCTGCAGTTCTAGGTGTGCCAGGGCACTCAGTGTGCATTTGATGGGGACGGAGATGACAATGGGACAGAAACAAAGGCTGGCCACGTAGACCAGTGGACGCCAGGCTGGCCATCTGGAACACCTGCAGCTGGCCCAGTGCGCGGCCGTGTGCCAGCCCAAACGGCCCAGCTGGAGCATCTCTGCCTCTGCCACCCCCACCCTTGGCAAGGAAGCGTCACCCTCCTCGCTGGCAGCCCGCTCTCTCGCTATTGGTCAGAAACAGAAAAGTGGGCCCCAGATTTGCTAATCAGGCCCAGCAGGATGTGGCGAGCGCTTGGCAGAACTGTAAGCAGCAGACAAAAGGCTGTCAGAGCCGGGTCTGATGGGAAGGCAGTGCCTCTTTGTAGCAGAAGCAGAGCATCTCCCTCATGTATGAAAATGACCCCATTCTTGCCAGAACCCTCTCCAGAAAGTTTGTCCTGCTGCATGTCAGGCTCTGGCTACAGGAAGTTGACAGGGACAGGGGGAGCGAGGGGTGGGGGAGTGGCAGGCACAGAGCGGCTTCCCCACAATGAGGGTGGAAATGTGGGCATTGGGGATGATGGCCTTGTAGCCAGAGTGTTGTCTTCCCCTTCCCTCCAGCTCTAGGCACATCAGCAGGCCCCAACAGGTCCCCAGGGAACAGAGCGCAAGCCCTGTCCTCCAACACCAGGGGTCCCAGGTGCCTGCTGTGGGGCAACTCAACCCATGACCCCAGGGGCAGTGGTGATTGCCTGGCTGGATCTTCCCTCCAGCTACTTCTCCTGACCCAGCCCTGAGGCCCCTCCCGACCTGTCCTCCCCCCTTGTACACACTCTGGCACCACAAGACCACTCCATTCAGCTTTGTGGAGTCAGAGTGGATGACTTGCCCCAGAGTCACCGCCCTCTAAACTGTACCACCCACCTAGCACCTTCCCCCCTGGATTCCCAGGCATAAAATTCTCATTCATCCACACTCAGGGAATAGCACGTGACTGCCCCAAAGGTCATCCAGAGGGTCATGCACAAAGATCTACTTGGGGATAAGGGACGCCTTCCTTGTCTCAGAGGTGATTCAAGCCCCTGAGGCCAACCAGGGTGATTCTCTGCCCTTTTCTCACCAAAGAAGAGAGAAAAAGAAGTTTAATCTCCACGAGGGCATCTGAGTACACCACAAGGAGGATACTGGAGGGGGAGGCTCTCTGTCCTTTGCCCTGCTCAAATGGACATCTCAGCTTCCAAGGCCCCCTCAAGCCCTGTTTTGGGCTGAAATGTGTCCCCCTAAATTCATATGTTGAAGTCCTAACCCCCAGCACTTCATAATGTGGTCACATTCGGAGAAAAGTCCCCTAGAGAGGTAATTAAGGTAAAATGAGGTCCCACGGATGGGCCCTTATCCGGTCTGACTGGTGTCCTCACAAGCAGAGGAAGAGACACGCCAGGGATGCACATGAAAGAGAAGGGGCCATGTGGGGACACAGCGAGACAACGGCCATCTGCAGGCCAGCGACAGAGGCCTCAGAAGAAACCAATCCTGCTGACACTTTGATCTCGGACTTCCAGCCTCCAAAACAGTGAGGAAATAAATTTCTGTTGTTCAAGCCGCCCAGTCTGTGGTATTTTGCCATGGTAGCCTCAGCAAACCAATACGAATCCCATTTCTTCTATGAACCTTTTTTTAAATATCCTAATGAATTTGGTTATTATTATGACAGATCTCTATGTTTTCTAAAAAGCTTTATAGCTGCAGTCCCTAAACTTTGTCTTGGCACACTGCCATACAAACATCTCTCTCACACACGAAAATGTCCCCATTCTTCCTGGAAACCCACCCAGGAAGCTCTGTCCCCCACATAACCACACAAACAGCAGCTCCGTGTGAAGCGCTCCCCAGCTGGGAGGGATATATCAGATATATCAGAGGCAGGACAGGTGTGCTTTGGCAAAACTGCCTGCGTGAGTCTGATTTAACTCCTCCAAATTGAAAATCACTGCTACGAAGTTTAAAACAAACAGTTAAGCACTTGTTATGTACTTCTTGGTCTGTTTATTTAGATCCATCTGTCCTATTTGTCTCCCTGTTTTAGCCTCAGTTCCCAGAAAGCAGAGCCTGAGAGAAAGGTTTAAGTGTGAGTATCTTATTGGAGAAGGTGACCCCAGGAGTAAAAGCAAGGGACAGGGGGCACAGGCAGAGCAAGAGGGAAAGTCACCACGAGGACGCATCATGGATTTGGTCATTTTTATGGGCAATGACTTACGTGGCCCCACAAGTCCATTTGAGAAGTCATATGACACAAGTTCAGGATCATCCCTCTGGGGAAAAAAGGAGAAAGCATTTATTGACTGGTGGCTCCCAGCCACCATTGGCCAGTTTTGCTCCACAGGGTGGGTGTTAATTCATTGGCACTTCCTGACTGTGTACACAGGGCTCCTTGTCCCCATGGGTCCCATGTGGCAGCGCCAGAGCAACCTCAGGGCAGGAAGTGAGGGGTACGAGCAGGACTGTTCTTAAAGTATACACGGCCTTGGGCAAATAGTTTTTGTAGGGATTCATCTATATAAACCATTTGATTTAAAAATATATTGCAAATTTCATAGGCCTACACAAGATAGAGTGATTTGCTAATGAAAGTTTCGAGTAATGGGTAGGTAATAGGTACTTACTTATTTGTTTATTGTCCTGTCGATACATGTGAAGATTATTTGTACCAGGTACCATCTCTTCCTGTTCAGGACCTTGAAATGCCTCTTTCTGCCCATTACTGTTACTAATATATGTGCCATTCCCGCCTAATCACGTCTTTCACTGAGAAAAGGGTAGTACTGCTGCTCTTACTCACAATGCCATGGTCCTTCCGACACTGTTTGTCTTGAAATGAGACGGATCTTCTTGCATCTGCAGTTCCCCAGCACCACGTGTTCAGTGCTGGTTACCTTGTTACTCACAGGGCTGCATCATCTTCTGAGCCACCTGCGAATACCGGCTCCCAACGAGTTCCTCAAAGGTTGTTAATGCGCTTCACGGATGATGACACATGCAAGTCTCATCCAGACTGTGCAGGAGACTGTGAATGAGAATTCATTTTCTGGATAGACATGTTAAATTTATCCTTCTGAGCCTTATAATGTAAGCATCTCCCAACCTTGTCTTCCCTTGAATTCTCTGGCCTTAATCACTGTGTCTTAGAATGTGATCTCCTGCAATGTTGATTTCACCCCTGCCTTCCATACACCACAATCAAAAGGGAGGACAGGGAAGAGGCAGAAGAGCAGGACAATTTCCACCAGGAACGTCCACCCTTCATTCAGCAAGGCTGCAGACTGAGCTGGGAGAGCACAGTGTCACCGCATCAATCAGAAGGGCCCGGTGGTGCTGGGGAGCAAGGGGCCTGCACGTCTTTGGTAGAGATGGAAAGGGCCACCCCTAGGGGATCGCCTTCCTGGAACCCCCCAGAACTGGGCTTTCTGACAAACCCATAGGCTCAAGTCCTGGAGCTCTTTGGGTTATCTGGTTGACCCTTTGCATGGTGTGTGTGTGTGTGTGTGTGTGTGTGTGTGTGTGTATGCATGTACAAGTGTGTATGCATCGTACCATGGGAGAAACTGGGCCCCAAGTCCATGCAGGTCATGGGCGTTCAGCAGTACTTAGAAAATTCCAAGGAAGGAGTGCGGAGGGGTAGGCAGGTCCCGAGGTTCAGGTCAGAGGTATGAGTCCCACTCACCTGGATCTAAAGTTGGTACTGGGTGTTAGGCATGAGTCTGAGGTGTACATTGTTTGGCTGGTCCCATAGGAAGCTGGTTGGAGCCCCTTACAACTGGTCACTATAGTAATGGCTAAAATTAGAGGATCTGCAATGATGCATTAGAAGGTCTGAAATACTCCTCCACAAGATTTTATTATTTTATTATTTTACTTTATTATTCCCTGAGGATAAGAACCATGTCTACTCTTTTTCTTATATACCTCACTGCATATAGCACAAGACTCTAAGGATTTAGACTCTAAGGATGAAGAGAATGTCGCTTCGGTGCCATCCTAACACCCCGCTAGACCTTCTGGGTTCTGCTAAGGCACTAGAACCCTCCGTCTAGCTGCAAAGAGCCTCTACATTAGTGCATTGCTTGGCTAGCTCAGCCTGGGCAATGAACTAGAGAAGGGTGACAGGACTTGCCCAAGGTCACAAAGCCAAGTAGTGCCTGAGCCAGTGCTAGACCCTGAGCCCCTGCTCAGAACACTTCCTTCCTCTCCACAGCTGTCATGGTGGATGACAACGTTCTTCCTGAGAGTCACTTCTGGTGGAGGAGGCATGGCGAGGAAGACCAAGGGTAGCCGGATGCCTGGGGGAAGGAGAGGAGGAAGGAGGCAGCCAGGATGGGAAGCCACGGTCAAGTGCGCCCCACTTCCCAAGAGTCGGGGTGATACTGGCAGGCAACCACGCTAACATTGTGCACAGCCTCCACCAGGGGAAGAAGAAAGTAGTTTAGTCCTAAGATTACACTCTGTGGCCATTGTTGCAGCCTCCACTGTTCCCAGCTTTGTATCACTGTGAATGTTACTGCAGTCCCCAAAGCCAGGTACGATTCCCAGCTCCGAAAAGGTCGCACAGGGCCCGATCTGCTCCCTTCCCCTGCCGGGGGAAAATTGCAGTCGACACAAATATGGCCACTCCCAGGGGACAGCCATGCTGAAAGGGCCCTGTGTCTGAGAGGCTGCACATAATACCCAATTATCCCCCGGTTCCCCCGGGGAGAGAACGGAGAGGTGCGGGCTTTCAAAAGCCAGCAGCCCTTCAGGCTCCATTATGGGGAGCCTCACCCAGCGGCCTTTCTGCAAACAGCACGGAGGGTCACAGGGACATGGGGCAACAGAGGCAGCTCTTCGGGGCTGGGAGAACATACTTCCTCCCTGTCTCAGCCCAGGCAGAGAACTCCGGTTTCCTTTCTCACCTATGGAATGAGGGTGGGGGCGCTGTCACAGATATTCAGCATCACATAAGAGGTGCCTTCCAGCTGACTCCGTGGGGACGCACGGAGAAGTCCAAGCCACCAGGTCTTGTTCTCATCAAAGACTGCTCTGTGCGCTGTGACCTTCTTTCTGACCACTGCCTCCTCCCCAGAGCCACTCGGGTCTTCTCTCAGCAGCCCAGGCTGCCTTCCCTGCCGGCCAGACTCCATCTCGGGGCATCCTCGTGGCTGTGCCACTGTGTCTCAGCCACAGTAGCAAGTTTTCAAGGCAGGAAAAGCTACCTGTCTAGCTTTGCTTCCCCGCAGCTATTAACGTAGTACTGAGCTCGAGATAAATCCAATACCATAAGTATTTGGAGAATTGACTAATAGATATGGGGAGAGAGGATATTTTCGTCCCTCCAAATGTAAATCTCTGGGCTTTATTTCACATCCTTTTTTCACCATCAGAAACATTTACATTTTAATGATGCACATTACAGCTCATGAAAAGCATTTATTCCTACAACCCACAAGTATCTGCAGGAGGGAGTGTCCGGCAGTATTTAAAAGTATGGAGTCCTAACGCCTGGACTTTGAGTCCTAGGACTGGCTCTTGCTACCTGGGTTACTTGGGCAAGTAACGTAACCTTTCCAAGCCTTGCCACCTGCTTCCTTTGGGGAGCATGTGCCAGAAGGATGAGGAGGAATGTGTAAAATGCAGATAATATTGGTGCCTAGCTCCTTCAGTTGCTGTGAAGATTAAAACACACAACGCAGGTAAGGTTCTTAGCATGCCGCCTGGCCCACGGTAAGTGCTAGATCAAAGTGAGGTATCATTATTCATTGAGCAACGACACATCTTGACATATCTTTTGGCCAGCACAGTGAGAGGTGCTATGCATACGAAGGACAATAAAGTAAATGTATGAGACTCGTAGTCCGTGGAGAAGCAGACCCATAAAGAAGCCTTATATAGTAACATTATCCCTGCAATAGAGAGATATGGACAGGGTGTTTCAGGGAGTCCAGAGCAAGAAACCCAAGCAGACTTCCTGGAGGAAGTGACTACCAAGTGTAGGATGAACAGAGGCCTGGAGAAGGGGTAGGGATGGCACTGCAGGCAAAGGAAACTGCGTGGACCAGGGTGTGAAAACCAGGGGCAAGAAGCAGCCTAGTCAGTGTGTGTGGTGGGGGAAGAATTGTTTGATATTGCTGGAGCATTAAACGGAAGACGGGAAGTGCAGGTCAATGTGAGATTCTCTACCTACCTTTTCCTTTCTCCATCGCTGGTGTTGGACAACAGAGGTGCCTCCGAGTGAGAGATGCGGGGAGGGAGTACCTCCTTGGTGTCTACCACTCACTTCCTTTCGGAAGCATGTGCCGGGGGATGAGGAAGAACTGATGGATGGCATCCTCCTGGCACCTGAGACCTGCACTTAAGCAGCGCGTTCCATGCGAGCCCTGCGCCGGTGCCCTGCTTGCAGGCCTGGCTGGCCGGGCTCTTGGCTCACAGAGCCCCTCGCCTGGGGTCACCACCCGCAACCAGGAGGCAAGCCGGGCAAAGGTCTGGCAGAGTATGGATGTCCCAGGAGGGCCTCCTGCCTCCCTGCCTCCTCACAGGCCTGTGCCAGGAGTTCAGCGGCCACCAGCCCTGGTCACAACAGAGCTCACCACACTCCCTGCTTGGAGCCCCCGCCCCCGTGTGGGGTTGCCCTTTTATACCTTTACACAGGGGGCGGGGCCACGTCTGCACGCCAGGATCTGCCCCATCACCATCTAAGGAAAGGCTCCGACACCAAGGCGAGTCCACGCTCGTGCCACTGCACTTCAGCCTGGGCAACACAGCGAGACCCTGTCTCTTAAAAAAACAAGAACATCCATGCACCCTTCACATAGTTTCATAGCTATCAACATTTTGCCCTTCTTATTTCATCTAGCCTTCTACTTGTCTCTCTTTTCTAGCTAATCTTAAAGCAAAGGCCAGGTATGTTATTTCTACCCATAAATATCTCAGCATGTCCCTCTAAGAGATAAAGACTTTCTTTTTTAACATAACCACAATACCAATATTATACCTAACAAAATGAACAATAATTCCTTAATGTCACCTAATAAGTAGTCTGCATTCAACTGGGACATCTCTTTAAGGGGACTGACCTGGGGAACCAGGTGTCCCTTTGCCTGTCTTCCCATCCCTCTACTGCTATGGGATGTTCAAATGCCCAGGGCCCAAGTCACCACTTTGTGACCATGAGCTAACTTTGATGGTGGCAGCCACTCAGTAGGGAAGGTAAAGTAGGAAGATGGAAGCAGCTGGAGCCCTGATAAGTGTGGAGCCGTCACACTAACACCAGACTGCCTAACTCTGGACTTTTTTGTTTCTCAGTCTTGCTTTTTTCTTTTTTTGAGCAGTTTTGGGTTTATAGAAAAATTGAGTGGAAAGTACAGAGAGTTCCCAAATCCCCCCACACCCCTCAGTTTCCACTGGTGTTAAGAGTATGCATTAATATAGTACATTTGTTACAGGTGATGAGCCAATATTGATACACTGCTATTAACTGAAGTCCACAGTTTGCCTTGGAGATCACTGTTTGCATGCAGATTCTATCGGTTTTGACAACGGTATAATGACTTTTATGCAGAATAGTTTCACTGCCCTAAACATCCCCTGTGCCCCACTGTTCATCCCCTTCCCCTCCCCCACCCCCGCCCAACGCCTGGCAACCACTGATCTTTTTACTGTCCCCGTAGTTCTGTCTTTTCCACAGTGTCAGAGAGTTGGAATCATACAGCATGTAGGCTTTTCAGATTGGCTTCTTTCACTTAGCAGTATGCACTAAGCTTCCTCCGTGCCTTTTCGTGGCTTAATAACTCGTTTCTTTTTATTGCTGAATTACATTTCACTGTCTGCATGTCCCATAGTTTGTTTATCCATTCACCTATTGAAAGACATCTTGGTTGCTTCCAAGTTTTGGCAATTACGAATAAAGCTGCTATAAACATTTATGTGTAGGTTTTTGTGTGGACGTAAGTTTTCAACTCATTTGGGTAAATACCAAGGAAAGCTATTGCTGGATTGTATGATAAGAGTATGTTTAGTTCTGTAAGAAGCTGCCAAACTGTCTTCCAAAGTGGCTGTACCAATGTTTTTTTAATGTGAGAGTAAATTCCTGTCTTTTTTTTTAAGCCACTGTAATTTGGGTCTCCATTAATAGCAGCTGAATGTGATTCCTAACTGATATGGTGGGAATGTGCTACCGAGTGCTGATTAACTGAACAGAAATCTACAACACACCAAAAAGTCAGAAGTGACTGCTCATCTAGTCATATGTTATTACCCAGTGACATTTCTTCTGCTTTTTTATGAGAAGGTCAGGAGAGATTGTCAAATGCATAACAAATCTATGGCTCTCTCCTACTCTACCTTTCTGTTAGCATTAGCAATACAAGAAAAGATTTTGTATTCTAGCTCTCTATTAGCATTGGCAAGACAAGAAAAGTTTGGCTTATCTTATTATTTATGTCTTGTTAAGGAGTCTCCAAGTGATCACTTCTTCATAAGTGCCTGCAAAAACATTTGTTTAATAATCTGTTCCACCTGTCTTTTGGCATTTCTCTGGTTTTGGTAAATTCACCAAGATTAAGGAAAGTGGTTTGATAGTTGAGTCTACAAATCCTTTCCTTGTTGGAATTCTCAAACGCTGAAGTGAGCAAATATTCCCCGCTGTCATTATCCAGTAATCAAAATCATTTTAGCAACTTGATTTGGCTTCATGCTGAGCAATAGATGTGCTCTGGGGGAAACTATATATACATCACATTGTTGTAAATTAATTCCTATTTTAAATGAACTGGGAAAGCTCATCACAGAAGAGGATAATTCAGTGAATCCTTCTATAAAGCAAATAATTCCATTATATGAATAATAACCCTCTAATTTAGTTCTCTGTGAATATGAAATGGTCAAATATTAAGGTTTTTAGTTCTTGTTACATATGGAGATTATAGCTGAATGTTTGATTATATTCAATTCCTTTTTTCTTCTTTAACATCACCATCATCATCATTGTCTTTGATGTTGTTTGTTGTCATGGAAATGTTGTCAGGAAAGGCACTACATTTTAGAAACATAAGAAAAGAACTGCATTACTACAGATTGTTCTGTCCACTCATAAGCAGGTCTTGGTCTGTGCTAAGGAATTCCATAGATTCTTCAAGGTCCACCTTCAGTGATATTGAATAATTGGGCAAATCACCAATTATATAAACTTTCTAGGTCTCAGTTTATTCATCTGTAAAATGGGAATAATGATGGCACATTATTCATAGGGTTTATTTGAAGATCAAATGAGATAACACAGAGTGTCTACTACATGTTATGTGCTCAATTAATGTCAGCTATTATAATTGCTATTAGTAGTGGTGTTATCATTAACTAGTAAGATTAGACAGGCCCTGCCCTTAAAAAAATAATTATGACTGTCTCACACCCATTAGGAGAGCTCCTATCCAAAACAAAGAAACAAGTATTGGCAAGGATGTGGAGAAACTGGAACACTTGTACACTGTCGTGGAAATGTAAAATGGTGCATCCACTATGGAAAACAGTATGGTGGTTCCTCACAAAAATAAAAATATAATTACCATATAATCCAGAAATTTCACTTCTGGCATATATGCAAAAGAATAGAAGGCAGGGACTCAAAGAGATATTTGTACACCTATGTTCATAACAGCATTATTCGCAATAGGCAAAAGGTGGAAATGACCTAGATGTCCATTGACACATGAGTGGATAAACAAAAGGTGGTTTATATATACAGTAGAATATTATATGGACTTAAAAAGGGGAAATTCTGACACATACCACAACAGGGATGACATTATGCTGCTAAGTAAAATAACCCAGTCATAAAAGGACAAATACTGTATGATTCCATTTATATAAAGCACCTAGGGTAGCCAAATTAATAGAAACAAAAATCAGAATGTGGTTGCCAGGTGCCAGGGGCAGAGTGGAATGGAGAATTATGTTTTAATGGGTACAAAGTTCGAGTTTTGCAAGACTTCTGTGGATAGATGGTGGCAATGGTAGCGCAACAATGTGAATGTCCTAATGCCAACTTTAAGTGTACAGTGCATGTACCTTTAAAATGGTTATGAGGGAAAATTTTATATTATGTATATTTTCCCATAATTTTTAAAAATTAACAACATTTTAAATAACTACAGTTCCATGATTAGGAGTTTTCTATACCTAGGAAATGGGCACTTAGCAGGTAGAATAGGATTGTAGGGAATGGAGAAGCAACAGTGTGGACAACCCGGAATGCTCTTTCATGGAACCGAATGCCTGTCATTGCTGACAGGTGGGCCACTCAGAACGTGCTTGCATTTCACAAGGATCCCTCCAGCTCATTCCACGGCTAAGTGGCTTCACAAAGCACAGCATCGGTTAAGACCTATGTCTGGATAACCACAGCTTCCAGAGATAGGCCTTGCCCAAGAGGGTGGTATTCAAGATTACAACTCAATTGATAGCAGTAGAGTTCACTGGTACTAGCTCAGTAATTAAATTACAAGGTGATTATTAGTCTGCTCAGGCAAAAAGATCACATCTGAGTATTTTAAGTAGCCTAACACTAAAACTCCTCCCAGAAAAGAAAATAACCTGTAACTAAATTAATATCACTTTCTACCAATTATAGATGCCCTCTAGTGACTTTAAGGTTGCCAAGGCAACCTGCCCGCTGAAAGGGTGTCTTAGTCCAATTTGTGCTGCTATAACAGAATGCCTGAGTCTGGGTAATTTATGAAGAACAGAGATTTATTTCTTACGTTTCTGTAGGCTGGTAAGTCTAAGGTAGAGGGGCCCGCATCTGGTGAGGGCCTTCTTGCTGCGTCTTCCTGTGGTGGAAGATGGAAGGACGGGCACACGTGAGCTAGAGATCCAACTTGCAGCCAAAAGCCCTTTCATAATCAGCAATGAACCCATTCATGAGGGTGGAGCCCTTAGGACCTACGTACCTCCCATCAGGCTCTACCTCCCAACACTGTTGCACGGAGGATTAAGTTTCCAAGACTTGCTGTTGGGGATGAAAAAAAGAACGTGTTGGATGAATGTATTGGGACACATTCAAACTATAGCATAGGGTATGTTGATAGGGCTGAAATATACAAATATAGCAGACGACCAATATTGTTTTCTAGAGGGAGGACAGGTGAACTGTCACCAGCCAGCTCCCCTCTTTGGCTCTGTCCAAGGTTCCAGGCTCGCTGACCACCTCTGCCAGGACCCTACAGGAAGAACAGCAGCCTAGCATTGCCCCCACACTGCTTTCCTCCCCTGGGGTGGTCTCCCATTCCAAGTCAGCCAACGGCATCTTCCGTTGTTTTTCTGAAAACCTTGTTTTTTTTTTTTGCCACCTCCTCCAGGCAGGATTCCCTGACCACTTGGCAGCTCAGTGACATCCAGACCAGGTTCCATTCAATCACTTAGTTCAGCACAAAACAAATTCAAGAGCTTCACACGCCCTTTTTTCAAGTACCAAACTTGATGAGAATCAGCCCACTCCCGTGAAGGCGATAATGGGGAGTGAGGCTGTGAACCACACTGATGCCGTAGACACGATTCAGACAAGGTGCTGGGGAGGCGAAATTTTGTTAATCAGATCTGACTTTGCACACACCAGATGAGCTGCTATTTAAAGATACTATGGTTTCTCCTTTTGTAAAAGGGATAAAACTATCTCGCAGTCTTTTGTGTAAACTCCTATTTTCATATACTGGTAGGTATATCTTGGAATTTAAAAAGCTGTCTCGAGTGAGTCCTTCTGGGAAAGAGTGAAATATAAACAAATCTGATAATCAATATTGTCAAAACAGAAAAAGAGGCAGGGTATGCATGTGTGTCTGCCCATGAATGAGAGGGGGACAGAATGCCAGCTCCTAGGGAACCAAGGGGACAGCTCCGTGTGCCCCAAGTTCTGCTGGCCCCCAGAGGCCATGCTGAAGGTGAGGATTGGGGCTTAGGCCAGGAGTGGACCTCATGGTCTGAGCCACACTCTACGGCCTGCCTGAATTACTACTTAAACCCCAAATCTAACCTCACCCCCTGGGTCATAGAATAAAGTCCAAATTGGTCAAATTTTTGTTCCTGGTCCCATATAGCCTATCCCTAGTGTAACAACAAAAATAACAATAATAACAAAAAATAAAAACTAGCCTTACTATGAGTCCTTACTACAAGCTAAGTGTTTTATATACATTATCTCCTTTAATCCTCATAACAACGTACTGAGATATGTTCTGTTATAGCCTCACTTTATTGAGGAAATGAAAGCTTACAGTGATCAAGTTGCCCAAGGCCAAGTGGTTATAAAAGTCGTGAAGGGGCGGGGCAAGGTGGCTCATGCCTGTAATCCTAGCACTCTGGGAGGCCTAGGCGGGCGGATCATTTGAGCTCAGGAGTTCGAGACCACCCTGAGCAAGAGTGAGACCCTGTCTCTACTAAAAATAGAAAGAAATTAGCCAAACAACTAAAATATATACAAAAAATTAGCCAGGCATGGTGGCGTATGCCTGTAGTCCCAGCTACTCGGGAGGCTGAGGCAGGAGGATGGCTTGAGCCCAGGAGTTTGAGGTTGCTGTGACCTAGGCTGACGCCACGGCACTCTAGCCCGGGCAACAGAGTGAGACTCTGTCTCAAAAAAAAAAAAAGTTGTGAAGGCAAGATTCAAATCCTGGTCTGTCTGCCTCCTGAGTCCAGCCTTGAACCAGCAGCGCATGATTAACTTTCGGGACTTACAGCCTCCTCCTCTTCCTCTTTGCTCAGCCTTTTCCCCTACCAATTCCCATTTCTACGCTCTGGCCCCTCTGTCACAGGGAAAACCCCCTACCCACCCTGTCCCCTCCAAATCACACTCAGACCTCCAAGCCTGGCTCGGGTCCCCCGCCTCCCTGGGATCTATCCCTGCCGCTCTGGCTTTCAAGAGTTGCTTTTTCCCTGAACAATCACTCTGTAGTACGCGCCTGGCACATTTTGGATTTTAATCTTATACTGTCATTTCTGTTTAAAATATGTCTGTCTTCTAAACTAAACTGTGAGGTTCTGTGAGCCTAGATGAATGCCCATTTTTGTGTGTGCCTGTCATTCATGATACTTAGAGCAAATGCATTATCATACTTAATAAATGCTAGGGTTAAGGAAAGGTCACTTAAATGATTTTTCAAATGGTGTCTATAAAGACTTTTTAATAACACAGAAAATATGTGCATTTAATTTTATTACATGACTAAAGCCAAATGCAAAAATGCATAAGCAATGCCATCTCAGCTATTATATAATTACACATGATAAATCACTTGTTTAAAATACAAAAAATAAAAAATACTAGGGTAATAAAGAAGTCGAGAAAGGCAGGAAAAGTCCCTTGGATTTAGCTGATTGCATCTTCATCATTCCCTGCAATTTTATTATTAACAAATTAGGGAATATGACAAACACTCAAATTTGGGCCCCAGGTATGTGTGTCCCAAAATGAGCCCATGGGGTGCCCAATGAAAACATTGTGATATTTATTGGTATTTACTTTTGTGTTAAACATAGGCAGAAAGTAAACTTCCTAAGAGCAAAAGGACTTTTGAGTCATTAATTTGTAAAAATTTTTAAATTCTTGAAAAATATTTATTTCATCTTCAGACCATCATTTAAAATGTCTTTTTGATATAAATATTAAATAGATAGATAAATAAATAATAATTAGATAAACAAACATCTTTTATAGATGCCAGATTAAAATATTTTTTTTTTAACCAATGAGGTAAATGAACAAAGATCACTATTCTACGGCATAGAATGATTTGAGGCATCAAATATACACAAATATACACACATGTCTGAAGCCTCAGTTTAAAGGAATAAAAAAACACCTTCTTATAAATGCCCCAGTGAGGAAGAACGATGTTTCTGATGTTTCCTGCAGCTAAGGACAGGTGCAAGCCAGGGGACTTAGAGAAGGTGGATCGTACTGTTTTAAGATGAGGGGTGTGGCTAAGCTTGCTGGCTCCCAGGTCCACAGCCCTGGATGGACTACCACCTATCTGTGTGCCCCTGGGGAAGTCACTTCACCCATTCTGTCCTCACTTTCCTCCAACTGTAAAAGTTGCTGTGTCAACTAAATGAGACAAAGCACAAAAAGTGTTGCTCTTCTTGCCTGGCAAATAGTCATCGCTCAAGTAATATACTAGCTCTTGTTCTTTGGAAAGGGATTTAGAAGCTGTGGCAGGTTCAAGGCCAAATGATTTTGCAGATATTTCAGAATAAGACCTTAGGAGACAGACAGGATAAACTGGTTGAAGAGGGAGACATCTGGAACAGAAACAGGAAGGGCGTCTGAGATTCACAGCTAGAGAGATCGTCATGGCCCAAGTCCTCTCTCTGCACTTCCTCTCTTTCATGCTGTTCTAGATGTGGATCTTTGGATTGCAAAGCTCAGCATTCACTCAAAGCAACACAAATTACAGGGATTACTCTAAGGATACAGAGGGATCAGGAATCCAAGGGAGAACAGCACGGTAGAACGTCCAGTGACCAAGAACTGGAAGTTAGGAATGGAGGCTCCTCAAAACATCTCTCCCTCCTCCCCTCCCTCCTTCCTTTCTTATTCACCTTGCACCGGGCCCACCTTGGCCACAAGCCTCCATCTGAGGAGCCGTCACCAATCAGCAGAGGTTTCTCCACCTCTTCCTTCAGAATCTTGAAAGAGGAAATCTGATTGGCTCAGTTCACCTGATGGAGCCAGAGACACTCAAGTCCACCTGGCCAATGGTCCATTGGATCAGATGTGTGCCTCCGGTCCACTTAGCCTGCTGCCCCTCCCAGGGTGAGAGCGATTCAGTTTTTCTAGAGTGTGGCCTGGCAAAATAAGAAAACCTGTCTCTTGTAGAGGTGTGGGGTGTATCTTTTGCCCGGACCCTCATCATGGACAAGGTGTGGTACTCATGCCACTAACCCCTGAGGTCTGACCTTGAACTCTGAGACACTTAAGGAATGTCTAATGACTCAAGGGCTTCACTTACTGTCCTTGAATCTTGCAAGAGGAGGTCTGCTTGTTTTATGTGCCCTCTGGACTTCAGGGCTTTAATGAATATAACAAACGTTTCCTGCTCTGTTGGAATTAAACAGTTAAAGTTCATCCTTTTGGCTACTTAACCTTACAGTTTCTTTTACTGGTCAGACTGTACAGTTTTTTAAGGGAGAGCTTCAGATTTGAAGATAATCTTGGAGATCATAGAGTCTAACCCTCTTATTTTACAGGTGTGGAAACTGAGGCCCAGAGAGAGAAAATGTCACACAGTAGGACAGCATCAGGTGGGACCTGAAACCTCCTTTCACATGCTTCTTCCTCATGGTGCCCGGCCATGACTCATGCATAGCATGCAACCAATAAATATCCATAGCTTTATTTCTCAAGCTCATTATTCTCTCTCCATGTCCCTTCCTCCATCACCAACTTCAACCTCAGGGGATCACTTTGCACCTGCTTTTCAGGCGTTGGTCTTTGGGGCTGTGTAGTGGAAGCTGAGAAGAGCCACAGGTGAAATTTAACCTTGTTCTAGCAAGCCTTTATCTCTCCAGGACAACACCACAGTCACAGAGTGTAGACACTAGACTGGCAACTTCATTCTGCGGAGTCAGTGGACACCAAACTGCACGATGAAGCCACTTTCTAGCTTCTGCTGAAGGTCACAACTTCTGCAATGCCTCCCAGGGCAGTACTACAACACAGGGGGTTGGGCCACCACTGGCCTCCTCCCAGTGGGAAGTTACAAGTGGATGTAGCGCCACCTTCCTCCCAGAAGCCTTCTCTGACCATTGCAGCCTCCTAGAATCGCTTTTTTTTTTCAAGACTGAGTCTCGCTCTGTCACCTGGGCTAAAGTGACACAGTGTCAGCCTAGCTCACAGCAACCTTAAACTCCTGGGCTCAAGCAATTCTCCTGTCTCAGCCTCCCAAGTAGCTGGACTATAGGCATGCACCACCATGCCCGGCTAATTTTTTCTATATATATTTTAGTTGGCCAGATAATTTCTTTCTATTTTTAGTAAAGATGGAGTCTCACTCTTGCTCAGGCTGGTCTCGAACTCCTGACCTCAAGTGATCCTCCCGCCTTGGCCTCCCAGAGTGCTAGGATTACAGGCATGAGCCACTGCATCCGGCCACCTAAGATCTCTTAGTTTATTCAACATCACCCTCACAAAGTGGGCACTTCATTCATTTTCCTGCCATCTTCTGCGTGTCGGCCCGGTCTCAGCCCCTGAAGGCAGGTGGCTTCTCTGCCCCAGCACTCTGGCAGGCTCCCGCCAGGCCTTCAATAAATGTGTGGACTGACAGGGGTCACCTCCCTGGAAAGGCTATGGGGGCTGGGTGGAGAGAAGGCGTGGGAGGAAAGGAGAAACATTACTTTTTGCCAGTGTCTTAACCAAGTGGGGATGAGGAGAAGCAACTGCTTACAACAAAGAGAAACACTCTGACTTTTCATTTCTAGGCTATGTGCTAACAAATCAGACAGAGGCAACTCCTGGCCACTCAAAATCTGCCACAATTGAACCAATGTCAGTGTCATTTCCCCCAAGAATCTCCAGTTCATGAACTCCATCCGTACCCAGCAGCTCTTCTGACCTAAGCCTGAAGGTCGGGCATATGGTCAGTCACAGAGCAGAGAGGGCAGGGCGGATGAGGCACCAGGTACGCCCCGGGCCTCCCTCCCTGGGGAGGTTTGGTCTGGGAGATCCACAGAGCCTTCCCCCCCGAAATTCCAGCCTGCAATGCCCATCACTAGAGGCCACTCCAGAGAGCTCTCAATAAGAAGACAAAATGTCAGGGTTGGAGGAGAGAATAACAAGAATATCTGATATATTAATGAAGATTTATTAGAATGCAGGTAAAGCAGAGAGCCAGGCTGTGAGGATATGGAAATCAGGAGGGAAGTTTCGATGGGCAGGGAGCAGCAATGTGGGGCCTAGGGCACTGCCCAGAGAAGGCAGTGTCGTCAGGGTGGGGGTCCTTGGGCAGCAGGGTAGGGAGGCGGAGGGCATAAACACTGCCAGCTGATGAGGGTTAAGAGAATGAGGCCAGTAGGGGTGAAGACTAGACCTGGGCCAAGGCTTGTTGAAGACAAGCCTAACTTATTTCACACATTAAGATGAATCACCCTCAAGAATCAGTCCTGCACCACCAGCTCTACTGGTGTGAGTCTGCAGAGAGCAAAACGCCAGGATTATTCTCATGAGCCAGAAAGACCTGGGACAAGGAAGGGAATCAAAGTTGAGCACTTTCCATACAACACAGCCAGTTTAAATACCTTATCAACACTGGTTCTCACAAGGCCGAGAAAAGCTCACCCAAGGTCATCCATTTGGAGGTTAAGTAAGCTGCCCAAGGTCGCAGAGTCAGGAAGTATCATGCCTGGGATTCAAACTCAGGGTTCAGGCTGACTCTGGAGCCTGTTGTCCCCACTGCTCTCCCACGCCGGGCAGATGCCCCAAACAGAGGTGTGTGCTCTCCATGGATGTTTCCATTCTGCACCTTGCTCAGCCTCTCCCCACCTGTGAGGGTGTCATTTAAAGCAAAAGCAAAGCCAAGAACTAGACAATTCTACTCTTGTTTCCTTCACAGGTGGCGTGCCCGTCACATAATGTGCAAATCCAACACTGGCAATAAGGTAAGTAAATGAGAATTTGCTGGATGGATAGACTCCAGTACTATTATTTAATATTTTGGAAACCCAAGAAATTGTCCAGATGTTAAAGCACAAAAATAACTCACGGCTGAGCCAATGAGGCATAAATGCTAAGAGGGACAAACCAGTGGGAAGAGTCAGGTGTGCTCAAACATGTTCCTTTCAGGGGTGGCGCCCAGACAAACTGGCTGCTGGTACCCATTCTGCCTCTTACCAATCCACGACTGTGGATGAGTTGCTTAGTCTCTGGGCCTGCACCTCACTCTAGAAGGGAGGGGATGACACAAGAATCAGACGAGTTGCTCTACAGGATGGGAATGTATATGCTGCTTTGCTTTCCTCCTAAGACTTGGCCCATGCTGCATCTCAAGCCTCCAAGACGAGCTCTCTACCCAAAACAAAATTCCATCCATCCTTCAAGGCCCACCCACAGTCAGCCCCACCTCTTCTGGGAAACCATCCCAGGCTCCATCTGCCCTCTAGACTCACACTCCAGCCACCCCCCCTTTCCTTTGCTGCTCCTCCACCCCCAATCTGTCCCCTTCTGCCCTGCCAAATTGCTAGAAACTTTCAAATTAGCTTTCTTCTCTCTCATCTGGAGACTTTGTACCCTATAGGCTTAATGAGACACCTACCCATTCCTTTGCCTTTATTAAAAATCTTAGAAATTCCTTGCTCAATTACCACTTCCTCCAGGAAGCCTTCCTGACCCTCTCTCACTCCCATCTACCCTCCATCCTGTTTGGCTGCTCCTTGTTGGGGTGCAGGGGAGGTGGGGTAGGGGTGTGGTCCATAGCATTTTGGGCTCATCCCTATGTTAAGTTCATTGACTGTGGTCCCTTTACTAGACTGAGGGTCTTAACCTGTCTTAGCATTCCCAGACGTGCCTGATCTGTGGAAAGGGCTTATGAAATGTTGTATGAATTAATAAATGGATTTCTACAGCAGTTATACGGTGTCATACAGTTCCTACAATAAGTTTCGAACCCCCTTGCTTGGTGGGACATACAGTATTTTACACAGTATTTCTCCTGAAGGCCTCTCTGTGCCAAGTTCGGTTTTGACCAAAACACTGGTGATCTGGTTAAGTGATTACTGAATTATCCACTGCATTGAATTCTCCCAGCTACTGTGTCCCAGCCCTTAGCTTGGCCAAAGGAAAATTAATTGGTTGCAAAGTGCATATCTAATTACAACATCCCGCCCCTGCCACAGAGATGCTCAAATGTTAATTATAACATATGCATCTCAATAAGCGAGCATGGCATTTAATGTAGCATTAATTACGCCACTTGGGCCCCCCCAGTGCATACACAAAGCTCCCTTTTATCTGTCATTAGGACGGATTTTGCACTTTAAGCAAGGAAGCCCTCATCCTTACAGCCTTTCTGACTCTAAAACCAAACGTTTTCCGTTAGTTCGGACTGCGCCTAAGCCCCCAGTTCTCCCGCCGCAGAGGTCCCCACCCCGGGCTGCGCCAGCACCGTGGAGTCGTGGCGGGGAGTTTCGGCATCGCTGGACTGGCCTGTCTCGGCTGCTCAGGCGACAACCCCAGCGTCCCCGGGCCACCCCGCTCTCCAGGGCCCGCCATTCTGGGGAAGAAAGGCGAACTACATTACCCAGCAGGCCTCCCGCCTCCCTCTTTCCTTTCAAGTCTTTGCACGTGGCCGGAGGGGAGGGCGGGGCCTGGACGTCACTCTCCTACATTCTCTTTCCCGGTGTCAGATCAGCGAACATTTTTTTTCCTTCCTTTACTCCCTCCCCCCTACCCGCCCCTCCCTCCCTCTTTCCCTTCCCTCCCTCCCTCCCCTCTCGGCTGGGTCTTTGCGCCCGGGCGCCGGGTCCCCTCCGCAGCTGGGACGCGCCGAACTCGAGGCAGGAGTCGGCAATCCGGAGCCTCGTCCCTCCCTTCCCCTTCCCTGCCCCCTTCCCCCACCCCTGACTGGGGCTCCGCGCAGCGGCCAGAGGAACCCCGAGGTGAGCATCCCCTCGTCCGTCCTCCTCTTTTAGTCATCGCAGCTTGCCGATCGATCCGAGGACTCGGGAGGAGGGCTGCGTGACGTGCGCGTGCTTATAGATAAATCCGGGAAAACCGCCCCAAACAATTACCCCCTTCCCCCTCCCTGCGCCTCTGCCAGCGGGGTGTCCGCACCCATCCACCGCCCCCTCCCCCCCCGTGGGGGACCGCACTCCACAATCTCGCCCCCTCCCTGGGTTTGTCCCATTCCCTGCCGCGTTCTGCGCTCCGTGGGGAGCCGTGGCCCTGGAGCCCTGGCGCCCAGGGGGGTTCTTGGGGGGCGCACGGCAGGATCCCAGCTCGCGCTGGAGCTGCGCGGTGTAGCGGCTGTCATGTGCCGGGTTCCGACCCGGGGGGAGGAAGCGAGCGAGCGTGATTCCTGTCCCTTTTGTTTTGAAGCCCGCATTTGCTGCATCGAGCAGTTGGTTTAGTACCAGCCAAACTTGCAGCTGTTCTGACTGCGCTCCGCCGAGGTAGGGAGCGCGTCTCGGGGCCGGGGGCTGCCGCACTCCGGGCTGCCCGAGGGACCCGGAGAGTGTGTGTCCACGCCGCCCCTCCTTCCCCTGCTGACTGATTGTGTCTGTGGCAGCGAGCGCGCGCGTGTGTGTGTCTGCACCCGTCCCCGCGGGCTCGGGGATGTCTGTGGATGGCTGTCGTCTAGACAGGGTGCAGCCCCCTCCCTCCGTCCCCGCTGAGCCCGCGGGCAGCGGGGGGCGCGGGGGATGGGAGCAGGGGAAGAAACCAATTGGTGGACCCACTGCGGTCTCAGCTTTGGCCATTCCCCACGCTTGTGATTTTGTTGTCTTTTTGATTATTCTCGTCACCGCGGTGTAATCGGGCCTGGGGAATAGATCCGCCCGGCGGAGCAGGGGTTAAGTTGACAGGCTCTGAAAAGCCAGCTCTCGGCGGCGAGTGACCCGAGCGGCCGTGGGGTGGGCTCCGGCTAGAGTTCGTCAGGAAGACGAGCAGGTGACTGTCCCGGGCGCCGGTCGTGGGGGAGGGTCGGCGGGCTGCGGGGGCTCGGGCTGCGGCGGAGGTCTGGGGCCTCCGAGGACCGCGTGCTGGTGCCTGCAAGCAACCGGAGGAGGCGTCCCAGGGACCGCGCGTCTGAGCCGGGTATTTCTCCATTGATGTTAGAAGACAATCGGGGATCCGAGCCCCTCATCTGGGCGGCGTTGGCTCTGTTTGGTTCCGCGGAGTTTCAGGGTTGGGGCTGGGGAGGGGGGGCTGCGAGCTGGGAGGGGCATTCGGCGCGTAGAGGGGAGGGATGGCTGGTGGCGTTGTGTGCGTCCCCACCCCGAGGAGTGAGGCGTCGCCTCCCCCGCCCCGCTGTATGTGTGTACACACCGCTCTGGCGTGTGTGGGGGGCGGGGACCGCGGACCGCGGCATAGTGGGGACGCCCGTGGGCCCCGATACCCTGCAGGACCGGTCCCGCCGGCTCCCTCGCCGTTCTAGTTGGGGTCGTGTGTTCCCGCGCGCGCGTCCGGGCTACTGGGAGAGGGGGTACTGCGGCTATGGGCGGGGGAGACCCTGGGCTTGCTCGTGCTTGTCATCTGTGCGGAGTCCCGGACCCGCCGTGCGGCGGGAGTCACGCAGCCCCTCCCTCCGCGTCCCGGACGGCCCCTGACCCGGCCACCCGCCCGCCCGGCGGCCCCGGGGGCTGGTCTGCCTGGGCGGGGAGGAGCCGCGGGCGCGCGCGTGTCGCCGCCCCCCGGACACGCCGGGGCTGACCCTTGCCCGGCGAGGTGCTCCGTGGGTGTGCGTGCCCGCGCGCGCCGCCGCCTCCCCAGACCTGCGGAGACGAGCGCGCCCGGCGGCCCCTCAGCCCCCAGTTCTTCGGTCTGGGGACCGTGGGAGCCGCAGGCGGCCTGGCTGCCCCCGTCCAGGCCCAGCCCGCCGCTGCCGCCCTGGCCGCCGCCCGAAGCCGGGCCGCCCGCCCGCCCGGCGCTCTGTCTCCGTGGCCGGGGATGGTCTCCGGGCCTCGGGCCGGCGCGGCAGGGGAGGAAGCGGCCGGAGCTGCCGGCGCGGCGGCGGCGAAAGTGACACAGCGCGAGGGCCGCGGCCGCCAGGGCTGGAGGGAGAGGAAGGAGCCGCCCAGAGCGCGGGAGGGGCCGCCCTGCTGTCCGGCCCAGCCCCTCCTGCCCCGAGCGGGGTCTGGGCCGAAAACCTCAGGAATCCGGCTCCGGGCTGGCTCCGGCCGCGCGAGGAAATTGCCTGGCTTTCAAGAAAACCCAACGACACGGGAACAGCCTGCACCGAGCAGACGCTAGAAGATGGCCAGGACGCGCTCAGGTGGCCCGAGGAAACTCCCTCTGAGGGAGTGTTGGAAACAGGACTCGGTTTACACACAGATCGTCTCACCTGTGTGTCAAGTATCTGTCCTGGATAATGTATGCTCAGAGGCAGTAATTTTGTAACACATTCTGGGGTACAGTGTCATCGGTGATTAACAGATTGCTAGAATAATAATACGTTTGTATGACCTTACAGGGCAGGTTTGTTTTTCAAGTATTATAGCACTTATTAAGGGGGTCAGTGAGGCAGGAAGGAGAGTATTAACCCCATTTTACAGATGAGCACACTGAGGGCCAAGAAGTGATGTGACTTGCCTACGCCCTCTCAGTAAGGGAAGGGCTACATTCCTCCTCTGAGATTCCTTTCTCTTCTCATTCCTTTCTCTTCTCAGCCCATGGCTGTTTATTTAAATAGTGGCCACTTTTTTTGAGAATGGATTCTTGACACCTCAGCAGTACTGAACCCAAGAAAGGGGGTAAGTTCTGCTGGTGCTTATTCTTTTTCAAAACACTTTTAGTTTGCTAACAGTTCCTGATGAGAATAGCCACTAAAGAACAGAAGTCTGCATGAGTCTAATTATCACCTATTTAATAATTTGCTCTTGGTGAATAGATATCAGCTGTGATACATCTGGTGTATACCAGAATTGTGCCTGCACGTGGTACATTTGTATGGTATACCTGTTCAGGCAGCACGTGCCTGTGTTCGAATGGGTGTGTTCCTGGAGTCCTTACTGAATCCAAGGTTTGTTCTTTAGTTACTGGTTTCAAAGCCATTGGATTGAAAATGTGGACCCCTGAGAAACCATCCATGTTATATACTCTCTGTCCTCCTCCTTCTCCAGGGATGAGGAAGCCCAGAAAAGAGCAAACAGTCTGTATTTCTCAGTGTTTATGTACTTGAAGGTTCTCAGGCATTGCCTGGAGGGTTAAGTTTGCCCAGCTAATCAGCTAATTAACCATTGATTCACAAATATGTACTGGGCACCTACATGTTTGTGTATCTAGAAATGTATATAAAGAAAATTTAACAAATGTTAAATTAAGTCCAGCAAATGTTTATCAAGCACCTACCTTAGACTAGATACTCCCTCTACTGTGTTTTGGGCACACAAAGATAGTACAGCAAAAACAGTTAGTTACAATGCAATAACAGAGGAGGAAACAAATCGTAAATATTTTAAAGCACTCACCCTGGAACCTAGTCAATTTCACATGTTGGTTGCAAGGGGCCCATAATGCCAGTTCCTCTCCTAGAGCAAATGCAGAAGGAAGCAAGGTGGTGGGGGGAAGATCTTTATATCCCTTGTTACCTTGAACTTCATTCAGGCTGTTTGGAACCTTCCAGGAGGGCCCAGAGCTCTGTCCTGTAGAAGTTAGGCAGCTGGTGGGAAATAATTACCCTGAAGCCAACCAACAGGTTCTGCTCAGCATCAGGAGCTGAGGTGTTCTCTGAGGTCCCACCCCAGCTCTGACGTGCTGTGTTTCAGTGAGGCTGTGGCTTTGGGCAAGGTCTTGCTCAGGCCCCGCCTGGGTATAGGGGTTTCTGTCTTACAGATCTGTGTAGATGTTTTAATATGGGTCCGCTTTTTATCTATTCTCAAACTTACTCTGCGGGCCCTGAAATTGCCCTCGAATTTCATTTCAGTTTTGGACTCTGTTGCCCTTGTTTTAAGGTTATGTTGTTTGCAGTTCAGATCATGAAGGAGGAAGTAGGAGATGGGTGGTGAGGATGGAGAGAGAATTCCGAGCCCAGATAAATAACAGGAGATACAGACACACAGGCAAATTACAGTTTTTGAGAATTCTCCAAACATGATGGCGTTTTTGCATAATTTACCTGATAAGGTGGAAGCCATTTTTTGATGTCGGGGGTGGGGGTGGGGTGAGGGATCCCCTACCTCTGGGCCCCCACTGCTGACTCATGGGTGCCCTGAGCCCAGCTGCTTACTTGCAGGCTTGGGTTTTCTTCTGCCCTCCTCCCTCCCCCTGCACTCAGTTTAATTTAGAACCGTGGTAATGGTGGCCTTCCCCCTGCATTACCTCCATGCCAACTATCAGCATCTGCCTCCGATTTCTGAATTCAACCCAGGCCAGAGCTGTGGTTTAGAACAGGAGAACAGACACATCCTTGGATCCTAGGCACCCAGAGCTGGGGAGGACCTTTCAGATGATCTGATCTCCATGTGAAGACTTAAGGCCCAGAGAAGTGGAATGACTTGCCCAAGGTCACAGTGAGCCCTTGGCAGAGTGGGACAAGAAATTCTGGAATTTGAGATCTCATCCGATCTTCTTTCTCTACACTATATGATGCTTTCTGAAAAAATGTTGCATCCTTACTTCCCAAAGAGTGAGAACTTTCCATCTTCTTTCCCTTCCTCTGGTATCGGCAAAGGCTCTGGAGTAATTTTTCAGTTTTGGTTTTGCTTTTCTCCAAGACTGGCCTTTCCTGCTTCATTTTCTCCTTTGGCATCCAGGAACAAATGAAGGCATGTGTTTGGGAGAGATGATGGGCTTGGGGTCTTCCAGTGCTCTTCAGTTTGGTCTGTGGCCTTTTGTCCCTGTGGCAGGGTCCTCAGGAACCTCCTGGAAGTGTCTGCAAAGCTGATATGTATGTGCATTTTTCTAGAAAGAGGATCCTCAGATTCCATTTGATTCTCAGCTGACTCAAGTAAGGACAAAAGTCCTGGTGGGAAGGAGGACAGTAGATTGATTGCAACTGGGAACTATTAGAATGCCCAGCACTTGCTTTGGCTTTACAATTTGCAAAGTATTTCACACAAATTAATTACTCCATCTGCCTTTTACAACAGGCTGTTATCATTATCCCCATTTTGCAGATGAAGAAGCTGAACCTCTGTGGTTAGCGACATGCCCAAGTCACTAACTAGTAAGTAGAACAGGGGTCTGAACTCTGACTTTAGACTTGACATCCAGTGCCCAGGGTCCAGGGGGGCTTACCGTCTGACATCATCAGTATGGTTTTGTGAGTGGACGGTCTTGAACTTTTTAGAGCTTCTTTATGTCTACCGTTGACTCATATTCAGCCCCGGAGCCAGACCCAAATGCTAACTTACCCAGGGGGTGGGGTGCATAAAGTATGAGGGACAGTTACCATAGCAACAGTATGTAGCATGAGGCCAGTTTGGGATGATTTCATGGAAGAGGTGAATTTGGTAGTGGGTACGGGGTGGTGGTGGAGGAGGTTTTAGGCTGGGGCAGTGGCTCAAAAGTGGTTAAGGGGAGACTGTGTGCTTGGGGTGGGGGTGGAGCAGACCTGAGAGGTTTGCTTGAACATCCTGAGGTCAGTGGGAGCTTCTCAGAAGTCGCTGGGCTCTGTTTCTATTCCTGGCTCTGCACTAGGCCCTGGGGCCACAGGAGGGGACAGGTACAGCCCCCTGTCTTCAAGGAGCCCACTGTCTAGTGGGAGAGGCAGGCACTTACCTGCTCTCTGTTCACGGTGGAGTGGGGAGCGCAGGGGGAGAGGAGCCTCAGGGCCTTACAGCAGCTGGACTAGAGGCACCTGTTCTGGCCGCAGGGATCAGGGAGGGGGCTTCCTAAAGGAAACAGCTAGGGGGCTGCATCTTAATGGATGAAAAGGAACTAGGCAGGAGATGGGCATTCAGGGAGCAGGAATGGTGTACACACGGGTGTGGAGGGATGAGGCCGCCCGGGTGTAGGAAGGAACCACAAGCGGTGAGGTCAAATGCAAGCGAGGAAAGGCAGACAGTGCTTCAGACCTTAGCTTTCAGCCTTGCAGGTGAGGCACGGAGGAAGGGCTTTAAGCAGAGGCGAGGTGTGCAGCCATGGGTCAGAAGGGAACGTGCCGGGGAGCAGTAACGGTTTCCATATGGTATCCAGGTCGCAGGAGGTGAGGCCTGGAACCAGGGCTGTGCATCTAAGGCAGGACTGAAGGTCATATATTAAAAATATTTGGGAGTAAAGTCTGCAGTGATTGATTAGACTTGGTGACAAGGGAGGAGTCCCAGTGACTCCCAGGTTTCCGCCCTCACTGACCGGGTGGTTGGCAGCCCATTACCTGGGTGTGGAGCGGGACTGCTGTAGTTGGGATGGGAAGGAAAACTGGCGAATTCAGTGCTGCAGGCATTGCATTTGAGTTGCTGGCAGCATAGTTGGATGGGGCTGTCTTACAGACAATACAACGTGTAAGGTAGAGCCTGCATAAGTGTGGGCCGAGCTGTGGTTCTGGGAGTGCTAAGCGTGACTGTGGTGGCTGCTACAGACAATGAGAGCAGACCTCTTCCTCCCATTGTCAGAAAATCCTTTGTCATGCCGGGTGCTGTCGTCAGGGAAGCCAGGCGGGGATGCTGTGTCATGCTGGAGGCCCAGCTGGCAGAATCCAGCGACAGCCAAGAGCGAGCTTCAGCTGGAAACATTAGAGTGAGTTAGGAGAGAGACATTTCGTTTTTTAACATCTACAGTGAGCAGAGCCCTGTAGAGCCTTGAGGTGTGACTACTGGGCAGGAAGACCAGGATCCGGCTTCCAGGAGCAGGCAGTCTACTTGGGGAGACACGATGTGAACACATGAACCCACTAAAAAGCTATAACATATGGGGAAAGAGTAGAATGCAAATTAAATATCAATAGCATGCTTCAGATACCTGAGTTCTGCTGCTTTTTATAGAGCTGATGTGTTTCAGGCAGAGGTCCAGTCTTTTCCTGTTAGAATCCTCTGGACTGACGGTAGTGCCTGGCACGTAGTAAGTGTTCAGTCTACGTTTGTGGGTCTGCAGGGATGCACAGAGTTAGTTGTCTGGGGTGGGAGGTCAGCCAGGGAAGGTTTCCACGAACAAGTCCAAAGGGGGCCTCCCAACACTGATTTAGAATACTTTTAGTACCACGGTGGAGTAAAAGTCTTGAAAACCTTCCAACGACAAAGTACCTAGAAATGCTGTCTAAGCTGTAACTAGCATGCTTTCAAAGAAGAGCTAAGCTCGTACAATGTAAGGGAAATCCCCAGGGATCTCAAAACCCAGCGCAGAGGGTAAGCTGAGCTGATGCTCGGTGGGGCCTGGCCGGTGGGAGAGGAATTGAGGGGTGGTTACTGGTCTCAACACCCAAGGGGTTGAGTCCTGACAATGTCCCCTCTAGAACTAGAGATGAGACCAGGAGTTGGAATTGAGATCCCTGCCTTAACCGGGATCAGCAAAGGTTTGCTTGGAGGAAGGATGGACGAGATGCCAGCCCAGTGGCATTGGTGGGTGGGGATGTCTTGACTTGAATGTGAGGTCCCTGGAAATTCAAGACCTCAAGCCTGTTATGGCTTTGGATGTCCACTAGACATGTGGTCCTGGAGACCCCCAGAAGAGAAATTAGCACATGAAGTCTTGGGGGCCAGGGTCCTCCAACTGTGGGCTCTAGGTCTTTAGGGGCCTGGGAAGATTCTGGGTGTCTTTGCCAGAGAGATGCATCACGACCAGGGCAGGGTAAATGAGTAAGCGAGGAGAGGGAAGAGAAAGCGCCCTTGGTGGGAGCTTTTTGAAAAAGTCTTAGAGACAGCAGCACAGCCAGCAGTGGAAAAGGACAGTTCCTGCCCTGGGGCTTCTGTCTCTTCGCAAAAACCTGCAGATGAGCCTGTCTGGGAAGCCCAGAACGTTCACCTTCCCTGCCATGTACTCAGGTCAGGTTCTTACAAATGAGGCTTCTTCCCAGGGTCCCCGCGAGGCTGTCCTGTGCAGACTCCAGCAGCTACTGATCCTCTAGACCACGTGCCACGTTGTTGTCCCCTTGCCCAAAGCCTTCAGTTCCTACAGTTTCAAACTTGGGAGACAGCTCAGAGGTCAACTAGTCAACCCTCCACCTGGCGTGGGCATCGGATGCTTCCTCTGGCTGGGCGGTCACTGGCTGTGAAGCAGCTTCTTCCCTTACGAGAAGGCCGTGGGAGCTGCAAAGGTCTGGTGTCGAGGCTTTGCCAGTTGCCAGCCACTTCCACCCATCGCCCCTGCAGCTGTCCTGAGAGATGGTTTCAAGACCCTTCACCATCTCGCGTGCTTTTGCTAGAAGGGCCTCAATGTGTCGAGCTCAGATTCAGAGAGAATCCAGCCAACGTCTGTCCTCACTTTCTTAGCACAGAGGGAGCTTTTGAAAGTAGATGCGAGGTTAGCTGAGCTGGCTGCATAGGCGCAGTCTGTGACGGGGAGGTTTTGAGAAGCTTTGGCTCAGTGCTTTTCAGATGATCATGAAAGAAGCCACAGCACACGCTGCAAGTTCCTTCCTCCAATGCCCAGAATACGTCTTAGCTTCTAAGTAAGTGACTCGTGAATCGAACGCAGGGAGCTGACGTTTATTGCATGCCTGCTGCATGCCAGGCACAGTGCTAGGCACTGTCTGTATGCCTTACTAAATGAAAGTAGCTCCTGTGACGGAGACAGGGACAGAGAGGCAGAGCCGTGGTTGTGAGGATTGAGCCCTGAAGTTATTCAGAAGGAATGTGTGTGGTTCCATCCCAAGTGGGTGGAGCTGACACATTCCCCATGCTGTTTCCTTATAGGGCCTTCCCTTGGGATAGGCAATGTCCTGATCTCACCTCTAGCCAGGAACCCACAGGCCTTTGCCATACTCTTGGGACATTTGCTGAAATACTTACGAGTTTGAACCATGAGATCAAGAAAGCGACCTGCTTAGAGAATTCATATCTTGGTGTGTCACCAAACAGGATGGTGTTGACAAAGTGTTTTTTGGAGCATATGGTTTATCTGTCCCTTGGTGTCTGTCTGCACTGCCCTAGGCACTCTCAGGAAGCAACAAGGTGTTCTGCCCTTCCATCTCCCCACATCCACAGGGTGGCTGGCATCTGTGTGGGTCGTACATTCACCACGTGCCACGTCAGGTGATGCAGAGCACGAGTTGCCTTTGCAGCGAGGTTGCATCAGACAGCTGGATGCCTGGATATGCTCTGCCACTTTTCGGCAGGACCCTGTGCCAACGGGGCCAGGAGTGAAGGTCAGGGATTCTGGGAAAGTTCCCTTCTCCCTCTAAAAATTGTTTCTTACGCCCACATTCTATTGGTTTGTCTTCATCCTTTTAGCGTAAGGCTCTTAGCCTGTCAACATTTGGTTCAGTTTAGCAGCTTGTGTCAGGCATCTGCTGTGGGTCAGGCTCTGTGAACCAGGCGAGCTGAATTGGTGTGAACCTGGCAGGGTCCCTGCCTCTCGCCTTCCCGTCTCCAGGGGGAGGACAGAACAGCCTTATGTTAGTGTAGTATGGTGAGCACTGGGTCAGGGGAGCACAAAGGATGCTGAGGCAGCCAGAAGTGGGGTGACTAAATTTTTGTTCAGATGCATAATCATTCGGGGACACTTGTGAACACTGAGATTGTCCTGGGCAAATGGGGGCTTATGGATGCACCGGCCAGGGATGGTGTATGCATGTGGTTCACTCCTGACACTATTATCAGTCACTAATCCTGCAGGGTGCACAGAGGGGTGACAGGGGAAATGCTCACACACAAGAGAAATGGGCATCTCTTTCCCCACTTTGCTTAAGGGCTGTGGGGACAGCATTATCTTTGGGGACTGTGGACTCAGAATTCAGGTGGGGCTCAGCTTAGAGCCGTAAGTTTCTATCTTGTATCTTGTATCTCACTGTGATCTCAGTTTGGGGGTTGGGGGTAGAAATATGTAGAGATGAAAACCATCTGACTTGTAGGATGTTATTGGCTACAGGTAAAAGAATAGGAGACTCACAGTGGCTTTATAAACAAGGTGTTTCAATTCACATAGCCAGAAGTCTAAAGGTAGGAGTTCTGGAGTTGGTTAATTCAGTGGGTCAGTGATAATTTCACGGACTCGTTCTAACCATCTGGGCTGCTATCTTCAGCATATTGGCCTTTGTTCTCACGTTTGTCCCCTCATGCTCATAGCATGGCTGCCACTGCTCCAGGCATCACATTCTCATGCAACTGTATCCAAAGGCAGGCAGGAAGGTGGGTTTCTCCTTGTCCATCTTAATTTGTCAGGGAGGGAAACCTTTCCCAGAATTCCGCTGCTGGAATTTCCACTGAGTTCCATTGAAGAGAAACATGTCCATACCCATACTCAGTAGAGGATGAGAAAGCAAGTCTCTGGTATTTTCCGCCTCATATATAGCAGGGGGTGACATCTGTTTGCAAGGAAGTGGGGAGAGAAATAATTGTTGGATAAGCAATAATTAACATTTGCTTCACCAAGTTTCAACATGGTATTATTTATTTATTTGGAGGAGGGGTCAGCTTTATTGAAATATTTTTTATACCTCAGTATAACTGATGTTTAAAAAAAAATACCACTGCCTGGTTCTGGCAACCACTGGTCTGCTTTGTATCGCTATAGTTTTGCCATTTCTAATAATGATTATTTCTTAACCTGCAGGTAATACCAGGACAGGAGCCCCAGGTTTCCCATGGAAGCCTTCTGTGTGGTCTCAGTAGGGCGCTCCGTGGCCCCTCTCCCTAGCAGCTCCTGTAGTTTCCTGCCTCTGGGGTCAGATGGAGAACCCTGCAGGCAGAATCACGCAGAGAGAGGGAGCCTATGCTGCTGGTGGCCTGGGCAGCACGACTGGAGAGGCCTGAGGGCCTGAGGTCTGGCTGGACAATGGAGGACAGTGGACACCTTTGTAAGCAGCTGGGGGCTTGAGAGAGGAGTTGCTCCCCAGCCGTGGCTCGGACACCTTAGATCCTGCAGAATGAGTTCTCTTGCCCACGTTGATGGGGAACCCAGGCCTTGGGAAGATGGTGGTGGCCGCCACCTTCTCCTCCCCAAACCACCATCTTCTTTATACACAAGCATACAAACAGCCCAGGCCACGGGACCTACTACTCAACCTGAGGGGCAAATCCATCCCCACGGGCTCCTCTACACCCTGCCCAGATAGTCGATTTGTCCTCCTCTTCCTCCTCCCTGCACTCCTCTCCTGCACCCCCACCCCACAGCATTGGTCTGTGCATCATTAGGGCACTTAGCACTTGCCATCACTCCCTCCTTCTTCGTCATTCCCGGGCACTGCCTGATCTTTCCTGTGAGATCATAAGGACGTTGGCGATCCTATTCTTGTTGGAGTCATCAGTGCATTTCCCATAAAATCAGGGCTGTGCCAGCCATGGGGTCAAAGCTCCATGGAAAAAATGCATTTTTAAGGCAAAGTGCACATTTGTAGAAAGGCACTTGTTCATATTGGACAGCTCTCCGGAGTAAAAAACCAGCTCTGTGTGGCACTGCACAGTGCCATGAGTGAGGATTTGTGGATCTCCACATTTTCCTTCCCTAAAGAAGAAGAAAGGCAATCATCCATGCTGTCATGGGTTGAGTTGTGTCCCCCCAAAATTCATATGTTGCAGTCCTACCCCCAGCACCTCAGATTGTGACTGTATTTAATGATAGGGCCTTTAAAGAGATAATTAAGTTAAAATGAGGCCATTAGGTTGGGCCCTAATCCAGTATGGCTGGTGTCCTTAAGAGATTAGGTCACAGATGAGACATAGACTGGGGGCACCCATGTGAGGGCGCAGTGGGAAGGTGGCCGTCTGGAAGCCAAGGAGAGAGGCCTCAGAAGCAGCCAGCCCTGCTGACACCTTGATCTTGGATTTCCAGCCTCCACAATAAGAACATTTCTGTTGTTGAAGCCCCCTAGGCTGTGGTGGTTAGTTATGGCAGCCCTCCCATCTAATACAGAAGGATTCTCCCCTACGGGTTTCAGAGGGCACATAGCCCTGCCAACACCTTGGTTTTGGAACTCCAGCCTCCGTAAATGTCTGTTGTTTTCCACCACACAGTTTGTGGTCCTTTGTTATGGTGGCCCTGGGACACTAATACACATGCAGTGTGCTGGGTTCTGTGCTTAGGGCTTCACCTCCGAGTATTTAATCTTCCAGCTCCGGGTGTAAGTGATACCATCCTCTTTTGCAGATACCCCAGGGAGGTTAGTATTTCCCCTGAGGTCACACAGGGACACCAGGCTGTAAATCTAGGCCTGTGTGGCCCCCAAATCTGGACTCTGCCCTGAGAGCTGCATGTTTGGGTGGTGGGGAGATGTCTGTAAACTCGGGGATTGAGCAGGTGGTATTTCTACTGAAACCCTGGGCGATCCAATAATAACTTTAACAGCCTCACATTTGTTAAGTATTACAGCGTTGAAACGCTGGGTGAGCACTTCACACATGCTGTCTTCATTAGCCTTTGCAGCCTCTATTTTATAGATGAGCAAATGGGGGTACAGAGAGGGTGTCTCAGTCCGTTTGGGCTGCTATAACAAAGTACTATAGACTGGGTGGCTTACGAACAACAGAAACTTATTCCTCATGGTTCTGGAAGCTGGGAAGTGCAAGGTCAAGGTGCTGGCGGATTCAGTGTCTGGCGAGGGCCTGCTTTCTCATAGATGGTGCCTTCTTGCTGTGTCCTTATGTGGCAGAAGAGGTGAGGGAGATCTCTGGGCCCTCCTTTATGAAGGCACTAATCTCATTCCTGAGGGCTCCACCCTCATGCCCTAATCACCTCCCCAAAGGCCCCACCTCCTAATTCTATCTCGCTGGTGGTTAGATTTCAGCATATGAATTCTGGGCAGACACAAACGTTCAGACCATAGCAGAGGTTAAGTATTTTACCCTACGTCACACAACTAAGAAGTGGCAGAGCCAATTTTGCCCCAGTTTTGTCTCTTAACTGTCACGCACAGGGATTGGCCGGTTACTCTGCAGTCCCCTTTTGGTGTTCTGCAAAGGTCACTGGTCTTAAATCTGCCACTAGTGACCGGGCTGCTCTCAGGCAAGTCACTTCACATGTGGGTATTTTCTCCTCGGTTGCTCAGGGCTTGGATGAGATAATATCTAAAGAATTAGATTTTCTCATTCTGAGGTTCCCATTGTGCATTCCTCTGTCATGCAGGGCTTGGGTCCGCAGTTTGGGGCAGCATGGAGACGGGAGCATCCCTGTGATGCTGTCTTTGGCATTTGCCGACACCTGAGGTGGCAGCTCCAGATCTGCCTGAGATGCCGGTTGGACCTGTGGTTTGGTCATTGATCCCTTCCCTGTAAAATTCATTCTTGCAACAAGGTAGAAATTATCCCCCTCTTGTGCTAGGTCCGTTCTTGGTTTTCTGAGGGCGTGGGCTTTCAGTTATGTCCACAGAAGCGTGTGGGGAAAGGGTTGCTGGTGACATGATGTTGATGTGTTTCCTTCCTCTGGGTAAACAAACGAGGGGCCTGCAGGCTCCTCAGCGCCAGAGGGACGCCAGCCACAGGCGCAGCCGGCCCTGCGAGCCCAGGTTCAGCTGCTCTGTGGCTTCATCCTGTTCCCATTTGCTCTCAGGCCCAGGTGGGTGGCGGCTGAGGGTGCGGAGGGTGACGCTGCGGTTCCTGGCATGCACGCTGAAAGCGGGGCAATCAGAGCAAGGGCAGGAAACCTCCAGCCGCCCGGCTCCTGGTTTATCCCCACAGGGTTTTCGCGATTTTACTTACCTCATTACAGCCAAGTGTACTTAATGCTTCTGTAATAGATTTTAGAACGAGAAAAGCAGTTGAGTGACTTTCAAAGCTCCCAGTTCCCGGTGATCTGCTTGTGACCCCAGCGTTTGGATGGATGGGAAGAGGCCTGCAATCCCAGTGGGTGCAGAGACTGTGCACACCCCATCGCTGTGGCAGTCGGGGGTGGGGGTGGCTGTCCACGGGTGCAACAGGACGAGTTATCTCCCCATTTCTTGCTGTTGTCAGCGCCACCAGCGGTCACCGCATGCGAGGTGGCTAGGGAGCTGGCAGAGCTAATGCACTTCCTCCAACAGGGACATTTAAGCAAAAAAAACGAGGTGACTTGGCCAAGGTCACATACCACGTTTGCCAGTGAGAAAACAAATTGAGGACTGGTTCTCTGAACCGTGCCCTCTTGCTTGTTTAGAATGAAGCGTGTGGAAGTTTCTGGATCCCCTGGGGTAACCATGTCTCCCTCAGGAACCAGCTCCAGACTGCCGCTGTACCCAGCAGGCATCGTCGTCCCCTCCCGGGCTGCAGCAGGTGCCATGATGATGGCAGTCCCACTCGGGGTGTTTGCCCAGCGTGCTGACACGGCCAGCTGTGCACAGAGTGGCCGGCTGAAGGCCGGGTCCAGGATGGAGTCACCTTCCCTGGGATTTTTTGAACAGGAGCCAGGGGAGAAGGGTCCTTTCCTTCCTGAGGGCGCGGCGAGGAGAAGGAGCCTGGCAGCTCTGCCCACTTCCACGCCGGGTGGAGGGACTCACCGTAGTTAGCTACAGACTCTGTGTTAGTCTGCTCAGGCTGCCATAATGAGATCCCACTGACTGGGTGGCTTCAGCAACAGACATTTATTAATATTTCTTCACAGTTCTGCAGGCTGAAAGTTCAAGATCAAGATCCTGGCAAATTTGGTTGCTGGTGAGGTCTCTCTTGCCGGCTTGCAGACAGCCGCCTTCCTGCTGTGCCCTCACATGGTCTTTCCTCCGTGCTTGTGTGCCCGGAGAGAGACAGCTGTCCGGTGTCTGTTCTTCTGCTAAGGACACCGGTGCTATCGGATTAGGGTCCACCCTTATGACCTCACTTAACCTTTATTACCTCCTTGAAGGCCGTCTCCAAGTACAGTCACATTGGGGTTTAGGGCTTCAACATGTGAATTTTAAAAGGACATAATTTAGTCTGTAACAGTCTATGTTCAATAAGCCCCCTTTCTATGCCTTAAGGAATGTCATTCATACCACTGGTGGATTACAGGATGATTTTCAGTTGAATACTTATGAATTTGTAAAAACTGTCAAACCACATATTCCTCTAAATGTGCATTAAAGAAAAACATACAACTAGTACGTGGAACTTATGATTTCATTATTGCTGAGCAGGAGGCTGAATTTAATAAAAACTCAATACAAGGTCAACAATATTATACTATTGTAACTGGTACACAATTAGGACAGAGAACTCCAAGGTAGTGAATTTTGGGTAATGTTGCATAAGCTAGTTTGGGTTGGGTTTATGTCACTTGGCACCGGTAGAGTTTTGAATAATACATGTCCAATTTCAGCCCCAGGCTACGTCTTTTCATGTAACAAATGTGGGTTCCTATAAAACTTTTATACATATGATTTTAATTTGAATTCACCAAAGGTGATCAGTACCTAAAGACAACCTTTATAAATATTTTTGTAGGAATCTTTTTCTATAGTATCCAGTTTGTTTCAAAGCACCTGTTTTGCAAATTTCGATTCTTAAATAGCAGCTTGTTGTTTAGAATTTTCATCATCAGAAACTTCTTAATTGGCGCCTTGAGTAAGTTCAGCACAATGACAGTTGGTATGTTTCATTGTCAGAATGATCATTTAGCGTCAAATGTGCTGCCATACAAAGTGTTCTGTTTGACATCCATTCTCCAGCCAGTAATAAGTACGCTATCCAAAAGTTAATCAAGGGGTGCATTTGGAAGCTAACCTGTCCTGTAAACCCATCCTGGTAAACCTGATAAAGGTTTGCTACTCTTATAAAGGTAATCTCTAAGAGTTGTGTTGAAGTTGAGATAACCACTGTAGCACTAGTTTTAGACCAGAATATTCTCTTCCATTTTGTGAGCGATGGTGACCATATTTTTTAAAATAAAAAATCAGGATGAATATTTGAAATTAGAACTTCTCCCAACTGTCATCTTTTATCTAAATGGGGACTCTGTGGTCTCATTCTCAAATTTGTTGATGTGCTCATACAAATTCAAAACTCTTTTTTTTTTTTTTTGAGACAGAGTCTCGCTTTGTTGCCTGGGCTAGAGTGAGTGCCGTGGCATCAGCCTAGCTCACAGCAACCTCAAACTCCTGGGCTTAAGTGATCCTACTGCCTCAGCCTCCCGAGTAGCTGGGACTACAGGCATGCACCACCATGCCCAGCTAATTTTTTCTATATAGATTTTTAGCTGTCCAAATCATTTCTTTCTATTTTTGGTAGAGACGGGGTCTCACTCTTGCTCAGGCTGGTCTCAAACTCCTGACCTCGAGCAATCCACCCGCCTCGGCCTCCCAGAGTGCTAGGATTATAGGCGTGAGCCACTGCGCCCAGCCAAAACTCTTTTTTTTTTAATAAAAAAATTGGCCCTATGTTCAGACCCTCCTGAGTCTTACTTTCTCTTTCTAATTATTTTATTTCCCCCCAAAATATCTTAGCTCCTTTATTAATATAACAGAATGTTAAATATGGGGCCTGTAGCACCCCTCCTCCAATCCCAATAAGCAAAAGCATATTTTCTAATGTTACCTGTGGAGGCAGATGGCTTGGTGGCCTGAGCAAATGACTGGCATTTAAGAGCCTAATTATAGGTATTCTAGGTACTGTTGGCTGTATAACAAACCCAAAACTTAGTGGCTTAAGCAATAATAATCCCTAATTCTGCTTATGAGCCGCAGTTTGGGGAGAACTCAAGAGGTACCACTTGTGTCTGTTCCACATGGCATCAGCTGGGGTGGCACAACCAGAGCTGGAAGATCCACTTGCAAAACGGTGTTCTCCTGTGGCCGGCAAGTTGTGCTGGATATTGGTTCATCTCCAGGTGGGTTTCTCCACAGGGCTGCTTGGGCTTCCTCAAAGCATGGTGACTGGCTTCCAAAAGTAAATGTCTCAAGAAACGGAAGGAGAGGCTGCTGATTTCTTAAAGCCTGGCCCCAAAATTAGCTGAGTGTCACTTCCATGTACTATTGGCCAAACATTCACAGAGTCCAGATTCGAGAGGACAGGACGTAGCCCCTACTTCTTGATGGGAGGAGTGTCAAAGAATTTGGAGGTTATGTTTTAACCACAACAAAGGGAATATCCTTCCTTCTCACAGATCTTCGCTGAGGTTTAGATTCATCTTCGTCTTGCAGTCTTTTGCGGAGAGGTGAAAAAAGAAGTGTTTATAGAAACTTTATTGTATCATTTGAACGCAGCTATAGTTTTGTATGAAGCCTCCTTTATATCCTAAGTCTTTAAAAAGTGGCTCTCCCTTGTCCTGGGTAATCAGTCACTCTCAGAATTTGCTGAAATATGGAAGTGCAGGCCCTTGACCTTGTAGGATGGCAGTCTTTCCCGGCAAGGCCATCCACAGTCAACAGCCTTCTCAGAGACACTCTGCTGTGGCAAAACCCTGTGCTGGCTGCTGGGGGGCTGGATGGATCAGGAGGCATCTCACCCCTGCGCCCCACTTTCAGGGTCCCCAGAGTATTGTTAGAGTATTGCTGACAGAGAGCGATGGACTCAGCCGTGAGTCCATTTTTTCCTTGCTAACTGGCAGAATACAGTGGGAGCACATCTATGCTCTGAACGAACTGTTTGCTACTTCTCTTTCCCTTCCTGGGATACTTGATTCTAGAAAATGCCCTGGCCTAGGAAGGCAGAGACCTGGCTTTTAGCAGTGTCAGATAACTTCCCTGCTCTGTTCTCGTCTGTAAAATAGGGAATTTGGTCTAGTCCATGGGTTGGCAATCTACAACCTTCAGACCAAATTCAGGCCGGTGCCTGTTTTTCTAATTGGAGTTTTATTGGAACACAGTCATGCCTTTATGTGTGTCTACGGTTGTTTTTGGCTACATGCAACAGAGATCGTATGCCCCACAACACCTAAAATGTTTACTTTCTGGCCTTTTGCAGAAAAAATTTGCTGACCTCTGGTCTAAAATAATGCTGTGGATGGAGGTCCTGTTGGGATAAAGGTGGGTGGGGTACAGGTGGATGCCACAAGTCCTGGGACAGCTCCACCTGCTACAGACAGTCTTCCCTAAGCACAACAGAACTCCCCAAAGTCTGGCTCTCCTGTGGCTTATCCTAGGAGAATATTCGACCTTGTTCATCTAATAATTAACTATTGACAAAAACAGCAGGCACTTGAATAAAATGAAGCTGTTTAATTTGGGGGACTATTTTGGAAAACAGAAGCTTGGTTCTCGCTGAAGTTACCTCGTTAGCGTGCGTAGTTGTGTAGGTATGTTTTTAACAACTTAAAAAATGTTACTGATTATATGGTGCCACCATCACATTAAAATACATTTTAAGGGAAGAAGCACCTCCTTCTCATCATGGAATACTGTGTTAACTTGTGCGTGTGACATCAATTTCCCCTATAATGGCAATTGGTTGATTTGTAGTCATGTTAAATAATTTTGTATACTTCATTAGCTTGGGTCTTGATTTGTTGCAAGTCCTGTTTATTCCTGATGTCACCACCTGTGTGTGTCTCCTGATGTGGAGACTTCGGAACCTGTGTTCCTCAGATCCCAAGACCCGCAGCTCTGTTGTGTCACTGTCACCATCAGCGACTCCTTGGCGGAGAGGATCTAGCTGTGGTTTGTGCTTCCCGGCTGTTGGGGGCTTTTCCATCCCTTCTACATGAAACAGCTGAGAAATTGCAGGGACTGCTGTGGCCTTAAATAACACCAGCTGCCACTCCTTTGTGTTGTACTTTGTGCATTTTCCAAGTGCTCTCATGCCTCGCTCGTCTGTAGGTAGGCAGGTATCATTATGTTTCCGTTTTACAAAGATCCTCTGAAAGACTGAAAGTCTCATGCAGGACTTCGCAGCTGACACCAGGACCACAGGCCACATCCTCGGACTCTCAATCTTATGTTCTTTCTACCACCCCAGCCACGGAAACCGGGGTTAGGGCCTCTGTGCTTTAGTTCCCTCCTCTATAAAGTGGGGGTGGCCGTGCTACTTATTGTGTAGGGTCTACATGAGCTGTGGCATGCTTGGGACAGTGCCTGGGACATAGTTCATGTGAGCTCTCGGGGTGGGCAGTGGTAGCCCCTACCCCCGCCACCATGGGGGACAGACAGATCATGTGGCTCAGGTGCCTCATCCTGGAATGCAGATAAAACCCGTACCATCATACAGGGCAGGTGGGCCCCTACGTGTGACTTCGTGGCTGTCCGCCACTGGGAGCCTCACGGTCTCAGCCTGCTAAGGTTGTGCCCTTTCCTTTGCCAGGGCTGGGCGGCCGGGAGGACATGAGGCTGCTTATAAAGCTGAACTAATGACAGTCTGTGGAGCACGGTGCCCTTCAATCAGGGATCCTGGTGTGCTCTGTGGGCTTTCTAAATGGTGACAGGTGCTGCCAGGCCATTTTATAGACGCAGGCTGCAGTCCCTGGGCGTCTGGCTCTCAGCCGTGCCCCTCTTGCTACTTTCTTAATGTCAATGAACAGACACACGCAAGGGAACAAAGCCATCCACTGGGGAGAATGTGCAGTGTGTCAGGGAAGGGGAGTCATTCATTCATTCAGCCAGTATTTACTGCAATGTGCCAAGCTCCGGCTGGCTGCTGGGGCACAGCAGTGACCAACCGGGACAGCTGCTGTCCTCATGGAGCTTATAGACAGAGACAAGAACACAGTGCCTGCTGTGACGAGGGATGAGGACTGGGAGGGCAGATCCTGAGGACTGGGGAGGAGATGGGAGGGTGACCGGCAGGAGGCTTTGGGGGCTGGAGGGGAGTGAGCTGGGGGTGAGCCAGGAGGGCCTGGACATTCCGGTGATGTCCTGGGGGCTGAGAGCCCTCCCACCCCCACTGTGCCCTGGAATTCTGAGCCCCGTGCTTGGTTTTGGCAGAAGCCCCTCTCCTGTTGGTGGTGAGCTGCTGGACACGGTTCATCTCCGTGCCCTCTCAGTGAGCAGCACATAGTGGGGAAGAGAGAGGAGGGAGAGCACAGAATAGTTCCCGTGACTGTGCAGCACCTCATGGGAGGCGTTGCAAAGGAGTTGAGATTTTCATGGCAAAAGTGGGCTTGTTGTGTGTGATTGCCCTCACACATGCTCTACGTGACCCTGAATCCTGGTGAATTTGGCAGGGACGTCCTTCCCATGCTCTGGGCAGCCACCCCATTGCAGAGGTGACAGCTGGGACAGCCCCTACTGACTCTGGGGCCAGCCTCTTCCTCTGCCAGCCCCTTTAGGGTGGGAGTTCCTGTTCTTTGTCTCACAGGAAGGAAATGATGGCTTTGGAAAGGCTGCGAGAGCCCCTTGGGGATAGCTCTGCGAGATACCATGAGAAGGGCCTTTCAGGAGGGGTGAGGAATGCCCAGTCATGTCTAAATGGCAGGACTTCCTGGGCACTCCTACTTAATTTGCAATACCCTTCAGCCCCAGCCCCTATCTCAGCCTGGCTGAGAGACTATAGACTTGGATTTTCATTCAATCATTAAATTTTAGAAAAATTCTATGAAACTAATCGTCAGAGGGTTTTAATAGTCGCATTTACTAAACAAATTTATTCAACAGATATTTCTGAGCAGCAACTATGTCCCAGGCTTTCTTCTAGGAGCCGGGGACATAGCAAGTGAGCAAAGTAGACAATAATTCTTGCCCTCCTGGGCTAGTTTTACAACAGGAGGAGTCTTTCTTTAAAGAAAGATCCCCAGAGTCTTTAAATAGTAACTCCTGGAGTTTATGTTGGTGTTAGGTTAGGGATCATTAGTTTTGTGACAGAGAGGTGGGGACGCTGGGGGCTCAGGATGTCCAGGGACAGAAAGCAGCAGAAGGAGCGTCACTGATGAGTGGACATCCAGCACTCTCACCCTATGGCAGAAGTCAGGGAAGAATAAGATTTTGTTTAAAAAAAAATTGAGCTTGTAATGGCTATAACTGAACGTATTTAATATATCGAGGGGGTAACTTATCCACGACTGGTCTTCTGATAGAGCAACAAATGTCATTGAGTATTCTCTTTGTGCCAGTGTACATGGTGCCTGTGGGAAGATCTGGTCCTTGCCCTAGAGACTAAGATCGTTAAGTAGTTAGCAAATTCAACCAGGGCAAGTCCACGGAGAGCCACCTTCTCTGGCTGGGCCTGAGAGCACTATGGAAAGAGCTCAATGAGAGCAATCAGAGAAGGCTTCCTGGAGGAGGTGGCTCCCAGGCCAAATAGAAAAAAAGTGGGGAAGGTGTTCTCAGAGAGCTAGTAACATGTGAGCATAGCTTGTGCCCACTGGACAGAGTGACTGGTCTGCCACAGTGGGGTAGGCGATGCAGGGCTGGAGGTTAGAGGGCAGGGGCCAGTGCAGGCCTGTGGGGTTTGATGTGCTCTGCAGCGGGGGCCACTGAAGGTTTGCAGTAGAGCAGCACCCTGGTAACCGTGTCGTTTTCAGGTGCTTAGGGTGTCAGCGACGGTGGAGTGAGCCGGGAGGCCAGGCGCAGCAGGGAGTGGAAGAAAGAGTAGCTGAGTTGCGACTCTAGAGAAATCCCCGCCCAGTAAGTCACGGGGCCATGGATCAATCACTCACCGTTTCTGAGCCTCAGTTTACCTCATCTGTAAAATGATAGTAAGGTTTCTAATTCCGGCTATTTCACAGATTTGTTGTGAGTCTTAACTTTAAGAACATATGTGACAACGCTTTAGGAAAAAAAAAGTAAAGTGTTAGTTAATTCAGGAAAAAATCCAGGCTGCTGGTGTCAGGATCCCCTTCTCGCATTGGCTTCCCGTACCTAGGAGACAGTGAGGAACGAGAGAGAAATCTCATTTTCTTGTGGGTAAATGACACCGTCCAAACGTCAGAGAACCGGAGAGGATGCAAAGTGAGCTCGCAGGTATCGCTGCCTGCTGTTGGCGTTCAGTCCCCGCGGCAGCCCCGAGAGGTGGGGAAACTGACTGGGAATCGGAGCCACAGAGCTGCAGCCTCAGTCCGAGGTCACACAGCTGATCCGTGGTGGGGCCAGGCAGGTGAGACAGGGCCCCCTCCTTCTGTATTCATGTGCTCGGGCCACCATGACAAAGCACCACCCCCTGGGTGGCTTAAACAACAGACATTTACTTTCTCACAGTTCTGGAGGCTGGAGGTCCAAGATCTAGGTGTCAGCAGGGGTGTTTTCTTCTAAGGCCTCTCTTCTTGGCTTGCAGATGGCTGCCTTCTTGCTGTGTCCTCACTTGGTCTTTCCTCTGGGCGTGTCTATGTCTCAGCCTCCTCTTCTCATAAGGACAGCTGTCATATTGGATTAGGGCCCCTTCTAATGACCTCTGCTTTTTTTTTTTTTTACCTTAATCCCCTCTCTAAAGACTCTTTCTCCAAATACAGTCACATTCTGAAGTCCTAGGGGTTAGGACTTCAACATGTGAATTTAGGGAGTTTGTAATTCAGCCTGTAACACATTCGTTCAGAATTTCCAGAGTGTGCACAGTTTCGAGTGGAAAGGTGCACTTCTTGAGGAAAAGGGGAAAATTGGAATGTTCCAGAAAGCTATCATAGACTTGATTTGGGGGAGGTCGGACCCTGCTGAGAAATATGACAAGGTGAACGTAGATCAGTGAGTGATTTGGTATGCCCAGCAAACTTGGATTAGATCTACTTAAGTAAATTTCATAAAAGAAAATTTTTTAAACCCCAGATAACAAAAAAAGGTCAATTAACTTGCTTTATAAATGATTTCATAACAGGGTTCCTTTAAATACCCAGCCTTGCCAGCATACTTGAAACATGATTTGATTTAATACCATGTGATTAAAGTACTACGTGTGCACAGCCTAGCCATTAAAAGCAGGAGAGACAACCTGTAATTAAAATTTTGCTGAACCTTCCTCCTCCAACACCAGTTCAGTTCACAGCCGTGGATGGTTAAAGCAGCCGAGGCACTTTAACTGGGTCTCAGGTGCCTCTGCTCTGGGACAGTGTGCACAGAGACGGGGCCAGTCTGGGGGTGCAGCTCCGGCCCCTGGGCCCTCCCTGGGCTGGCACGTCCCTCCTGCTGTCCTAGGAGCCAGCACTGGCTTCCATCTATGCTGGCAGCAAGCAGACCTCATCCTTCTTTTTACCTCTTTCTGGGGGCAGTGACATTGGTCCTCTCAGTTAGGGGACTGGCAGACATAGACAAATGAATATTGACTGTTGTCCAAACCTCATGTTAGCAATTTCAACCTGCAAACATTTTGCTTCCCTCACCAGAGCTGCAAACGTGGCCAAGTTGATTTATTATCTTCTGGTCCTCCCTGTAAGTGGAGCCCATTGCCCTGCACATGGAGGAGGAGCGACCCTTGCAAAACGGGGCGGACAAAGAGGCTAAAGGGGGAGAACATGTCTAACCAGGAAAGCACCCAGCAATCTGCACGTGAGGCTGGTCCGTTTGCAGGGAAGCACGTCATGATTCTCAGAGGGTAAAAGCCAACAATTATTGGGAGAAAGAACACTTGTCATCTAGGGCCGAGGAAATCGGGGTTTAGTAAAGTCGATGTTGGCTGGGTGTTAGCCTCTGAGTCCTGTCCTCCCATCATAAATATTTGTTACGAACCTACTGCATGCCAGGGACGGTGCTGGGCCCTGTGGGTAGTACAATCTCTCCTCTGGCCAGAGAGACCCTTCTGGCATGGAGGACTTGGCCTCTGCCCCAGAGGGGTGCAAAGTAGAGCTAGGAAAGGACAGGCAAGAGGCACCGGGGGAGGCCCGGTGGGGTGCCTGCCCAGCTCAGGGAGTCAGGGGAGGCTTCCGAGGCAAGTGTTGAGCCAGTTGAGAGCTAAATCAGAGGCCACCGGGGGTTAGTCTGGCCAAGGGGTGGGGAGAGGAATGTTTAGAAGGAATGTTATATGCCAAGGCTAGGGGTGAGCGGGTGGCCACAGGGAGAAAGCCACACACACGGAGGCGAGGGAGCCATACCTGGTCCTAGGGGATTTCTTTTGGTGTGATGGAAACGCTTTCGAACTACATAGAGGTGGTGGTTGTACAATAATATGAAGGTACTAAATGCCACTGAATGGTTCACTTTTAAATGGCTAACATGGTTAATTTCAAGTTTTGTGGATTTCATGTTATATGAATTTCACTTTAATAATTAAAAAAAGATACAATTTGCAAAGTCTGGAACTATTGTTTTCACCCTCTATCCTCTTCCTTACGCTGTGCCTTCCTGGAGGTGACAATTAAAAAAAAAACTTTTTATTATTGAAAAATTTCAAAAGCTGTAAAAGTAGACAGGATAGTGTCCTGAGCCACTGTGTACCTGTCACCCTGCTTCCTCCATTGTCATCTCGTGGCCACGCTTGATGATTTTCTGCTGTCCACTCCCCTGCCCGTGGATACTTTGAAGAAAATCACTGACATCGTATTGTTTTACTCATCAATAATTCAGTATATATCGGTAAAAGACAAGAAATCTTTTTTAAAAACAGAACCACAATAGGCAGCACTGTTAATCATATTTTGTTTCTCCTTTCAATATTTCATTGTGGAATGTGTATATTCTCATTTCCCCCTTTCTTATGCCAAAGGTACCATTTTAAAAATGCTGTTCTGCACCTTGTTTTTTTTCACCTAATAGAAGGTTCTGTGGATCTGTTCCATATCAGCACACAGTGAGCCTGCTTATTTTTCCCAGGTATATAATATTCTACCGTATGGCTCTACTGCAGTTCATTCGCTCATCCCCTGTTTCTGGATGTTCGGGTGGTTTCAGTCTTTCACTTCTGGTCATCTGAACTGGACGCTGTGCGTACTGAGTGGTCAAAGGCAAGTCACTCTTGGCTCCTGGCCCCAGGGGGCCTGGATTAGTCAGGGTCTTCAGAGAAACAGAACCACGAGCGAGAGAGACAGATTTTAAGAAACTGGCTCATGTGACTGCAGGAGCTGGCAGATCTGAAATCTGTAGGGCAGCTGGAAATTCAGGAGAAGTTGGTATTGTAAGTCTGGAATCCAAGATTGCAGGCAGCAGGCTGAAACTCGGGCAGGATTTCTATGTTGTTGTCTGGAGGCAGAATTCCTCCCTCTTGGAGAAACCTCAGTCTTTGCTCCTGAAGCCGTCAACTGGTTGGGTGAGGCCCTCCCACATTGTTACTCTGCTTTATTTAAGGTCAGTTGATTATAAACATTAGTCACATCTAGAAAATATCTTCCCAGCAACATCTAGATGAGCATTTGACCATGCAGCTGAGCACCAGGGCCTAGCCAAGTTGCCATGTAAAAGAGCCCAAGAAGGGTTTCAGTAAAAAGACTGTGGGCATGCAGAAAACGGGAGTCAGGCTCTTCCGCCTGGCTATAGGAAGTAAGGATTAGTCTTCTCATTTTGTAACTGAAGAAACTGAAGCTCAGAGAGGTAAATTAAATTGCTCAGGGTTGCACAGCTAGTAGCTGGGTGGAAGCAGTATCCAGCCTAGGCGAGTCCAAAACCCACATCTTAAGCCTGTGGGAGTTAATGCTGCTTCATACTGGGGTTGTGTCACCCTGGAGGAGACGGTTGCGCTGGCCCTAGAAGAAGAAGGTATTGACAAGGTGGATAAAACTTGGAGAATTGGCTTGTGCAAAGGCCAGTGTGGGGAGTGAGCTGTCTTCTCAGCACATGGCTGAGGCTGGTCTTCAAGGACAGGAGCCGCTGTGTCCAGATCAGGAAGGTAGCCCTGGAATGCACTAAGCAGTATTTGGGCTTCAGTTTAGGACCCGAAGTCACAAACTGGCAGCTGCCAGCCGGGTCTGGCCCCGTCCACAGACCTGCTCCGTGTGGAGTCTGGAGGGCAGGCAGAGCGGGGCAGGTCCCTGTGGCTCACGACTGCCTTCCCTCGCCGCTGTATATTCCAGTTGCCTTCCTGGCCCTGTGTCCTCCATGTGACCTAGGCCAGTGGTCTCCAAAACGGCTTCCCTTGCAGGAAAAAAGAAATTTGTGCATTTGCCTCATTGTGTACCCATTTTTATCCATCTATATGTGAACCGCTGCTGTAACGTGTAGTGTGTAATTTTTAAAAACATATCAAACAAGAAATGTAACAAGGTGCAAAAATTAAATGTTCTGCTATTTTCTTCCTATGTCCCAGTGATCCCTTGGGCACCCCACTTTGAAGACCACCTGCCTGGAAGATGGGGGCCAGTGAAGGCAGGCTTCTGCAGCAGAAGCTCTGGGTTGACACAGGGTGACAGGGCAGCGCTTGGGTGTGGTTGGGCCAGGTCAGCAGACAAAGGCTACATCCGGCCACCCACCCAGGCCATGTGCTGTGTGCCCTTCTCCATGCGGGGACGGGGAGGCAGCACGCTACACAGTAAATGCACAAGTGCATCATCCTCGCCGTCGTCCTCTGTATCAGGTGCCGTCCTGGGCCCCCCGGGGGCTGGCCTCATTACCCAGGGAGCGGGGAGCAGGGGTGGCATCTCCAGCAGTGCTTGGCCACAGACATCACCTTCTCGGGAGTGGAGTCTGGTGTCACCGCTTGCCCTCAGCACACCCGGTCTCACTTTTCAGCAAGATTTTCCCTCCCCTCTTCCTTCCTGAGACTGTCTTCTAGTACCTTCCTGCCAGGGCAGGCTTCGCGCTGTCTCCAAGGAGGGAGGGTCTCTATTCCCGCCACTCTCCAGTGCTGACAGGTGCTGGCTGCTTGGAGTCGCACCCATTTGGGGATAATCACAGTTCTTTTTCTTCCCATGTGGCATTGGGGTGAATGGGCTTAAATAGTTCTCCGATTACCCTGTTTAAAGCTGCTCCCGCCTCCCAGAACTCTGTCTCCCTTCTCTGTTTTATTTTTCCCCATAGCCTGTACCACCCTCAGTTTCAGATATCTAACACTGCATGAAAAAAGAAACAAAAATTGGTGTCTTAAAACCACTATCTTTTTATTATTTGCTCATAATTCTGCATTTTGGACAGGGCTTGTGGGGGCTAGGGGTGAGGGTAGGGGATGGTCAGCTCATCTCTGTTCCATGTGGTTCTACCCAGGGCAGTGTGGGACCCTCATCCTTCTCTGTGTGGTATGTCACTGTGGTTAGCTTGGGCTTCCTTGCAACATGGTGGGCTCAGTGCAGGTGGCTTTATTACAGGGTGACTGGCTTCCCTCAGAACACAAAAGTAAATGCTGCCAGGCCTTCCTCAGGCTTAGGCCTGGAACAGGCATCATGTCACTTCTGCTGCATTTCTGAACCACACACTGGGAAGTGTGGCAACTATCCCGTCCCCATAGGAGTGTGCTGTAAAATATCTGGATACTCAGTAGATATTGGCTGTTTCATTAGATACAGACCTGAACTGTCAGAGAAACCCAGCTCTTGGGCAACTTCCCGTGTGACCTAGCCCAAGACTCACTCCCTCTCTGAATCTTTAAAATGGGATAATAGAAATACCAGCCAGTCACAGGGCTGCTTTGAGATCCAAATGAGATAGAAGAATAAAGGCCTTGAAAGGTGTTGGGAGCTGAGTGTGGCTGGGTTTTTGGAACCTGCCTTCCCAAAGCTCCCACTCCCAGACACAGGGAGTCCCACCTCTCTGCCAGGGTTCCTGGGGGCAGGACCCAGGGGTGCAGGAGGAAGGTCCCAGCTCCTCTGGAGGTGGCCCAGCAGGCCGCTGTCAGGTCAGCGTGTAGGGCGTGAGTCCACCCAGCACGAGGGCAGCTCACCTGTTGAGTGTTTAAAATTTACCAGGGGTTCTACATCTTTTTCATCATTTCTCCTGTACCCCTTACAACAGTTCTGGAAGGCAAGTGACGCTTTTGCCCCGTGACAGCTGTCCCCATGGCGACACAGCCGAGTGACAGAGTGCTCCAGCTTTGGCCCACTAGGGCCTAAACCCTGTGCCCTTTCTCCGCAAAGCTGGCTGGGGAGAGGGTCTCTTGGCAAAATACCAGAATTTTCCTTACTGTGAACACTGTCGACTTTAATTAGATTAATTTTCACTTTTTCTTTTGCCTTCGGGGTTTTCAAAATGATGCAGTGAGATGGCAGCAGCGCACTGTGCCTGGAACCGAGGGGTTGTGGTGTGAGGGCCCCCAAGCCCGGCCACCGCCAGTGCACGCTGTTTACCCGGGAGCCCTCCCGCTCACCCACACGGGGTGACAGTGTGTGGGGACCCGCCTCTCGGTCTGGCTCTGCTCTCCCAGGACGTTCTCTGCCCTCAGACGCGGACCAGGGCTGTCCCAAAGGCAGCCTGCCCGGCGGGCGCTTCATGAAGGCTGCTTTGTGCACACCCAGGCGCTGGGCGGTGCGTGGCCCTCGCCCCACGCCCCAGCTCGCTGTCGTACGTGCAGAACAGCGGCCGCATTATGCAGTCTCCCCTCTCCAAGGTAAACTGTTGGAGCAAGGGCTTTCGCCTGGATGAAGGCCTCAGTAAATGAGAGCGCTTTGCGGAATCCAGATCTTGCTTTTTGCCCCGGGGAGCCAACCACAAGCATTTGTGGAGGATCCAAACATGCCAGGCAGGCCCTCTGCTGCGGAAACGTGCGCTGTGGAACAATCAGCCTCAGAGAGGGGGAGCTCGCCGGAGAACAATGCGGGTCTGTGGACTGTCCCTCCCTGACCTCAGACGCCGGCGCCCGTGCACAGCACACCCAGGTGTGCCCGCTTGCCCGGCCCGAGAGCGTGCTGGGGCGTGGGCCTGTGTTCTGCCAGCATGTGGTCACTCGCACGGAGGCTGCCCAGGGCAGGCTTGACCTTTGGAAGGTCAAACATGTGGCCTTTTGGGCTTTGTCCAGGGCAGCCACTGGCCCAGGGGAGAAGCACTGAATGCTGCATAGCCTGTGCCCTTCTCTGGCCTGGCCATTTTTACTGCAAAGCCATAAAGATAGACGCATTTGCAGTAACTGGTATGTGGGGGTGTGATCCGCTGGGACCAGGAAGGCCCTTTCCTGAGATGGGCCCTTCTGTCCATCTGAGGGCCTCTGCCTGCCCCCCGCCTCCCCACAGTCCTCGTCCTGGGCCTCACGTGCCGCCCCCCACCCCCCAGTCCCCTTCCCCGCAGCGCTCTGCCTCGGCCAGCACAAACACAGAAACGAGCAGGCGAAAGGCCACCTCTGGACGGGGTTCTTCTCTTTTCCAGATCTGCTGTGCCAGCTGAGGCGTAACCATTTAACCGCCGACACTAAGTCTCCGGTAAAACCAAATAAAACAGGGTTCCATGGTGCCCCGCGTACGGGATTGTGCTGTGACACAAAGAAAGCAAAGAACAAAAGGACACAGGGAGGGTTGGGTCTGCTCAAACGCACCTTTTAAACATCTTCTGTTCGTAAGCTTGGCGTTTCGGGGTTTCGGGGCTTGTCTTTTGTGTGGTTTTGTTTTGTTTTCTGGGTTTCTCCATTGAGGGGAGAACATTGTAGAAGGGCGAAATTGCTAATTATCTTTAAAATTTTGAGGGCTGTGTATGTGGCATATGTCATATTAGAGCACTTTATATGACAAGTCACGATAGCACATCCACAGCCTCCAAGAGCCTCTGAGAAGCCATCATGCCAGCTCGGGAAGTGCCATCGAAGCATGAATCTGATTAGGGGACGTCCGTGAAGGGCAGGCGGGAGGTCAGAGGCAGGTGTCAGCATGAGTCATGGGCTCTGTCCCGCTACGATGGCCCAGGGGGACAGGTTCTGCCCGGGACCCCCATGCCATGGTGCTACACTGAGCCTTCCAGCCTGGCCTGGGGGAGCCAGGACTTGGGGTTAGAGAAGCGAGGAGAAAACCCCAAACAGAAGTGGTGGCTCTAGACAAATGCAGCCTCATCCACCTGGGCAGGCAGTTTGGGTAAAGTGGACCCGACATGTGTTTCTGCCTTGGTACCAGGTGGTGGCGAAGGAGTTGAGGTGTTTGAGGCAGGTGGCATTATTAATAAAACCTCCGTCTGGAAGAAAATAGTCTTGTTTTGGGCCCTGTTATTTCACCCTGACAGATGTTAATCCAGAGACAGCGTGGAAGATGCCATTGCTGAGATGTGTCCTTCCTTCCCCCTGGCTTCTCCCACACTGGACTTCCTTTCTGTCTTACCTTGTCTGTCTTTAGCTAGGACACTGAAGGACAGTGCCACAGCCCCTGCGTGGCCCTCACCTCCAGTTCTTTCCCTAGTATTTTTTTTTAGATAAAAGCTTTATTGAGATAAAATTGATATGCCATAAAATTCACCCTTGTAAAGTGGGTGGTTTTGAATCTATTCACAATATTGCGCAACCATCACCTCTATCTAACCCCAAAATATTTTTGTCACTTCCGTACCCATTAACATCACTCTCATTTCTCCCCACCTCCCTTGGCTGTGGGCAACCACTAATCTACTTTCTCTACAGATCTGTCTATTCTGGATGTTTCATCCACACGGAATTATGCAGGATGTGCTCTTTTGTGATTGACTTCTTTCACTTAGCTCGATAGTTTAAAGGTTCATCCATGTCGTAGCACATATCAGTCCTTCATTCCTTTTTATGGCTGAATAATGTTCCATTGTATGATTATACCACATTTTATTTGTTCCTTCATCAATGGATAGCCCTTTGGGGGTTGTTTCCATATTTTGGCTATTATGAATGGTGCTGCCATGAACATTCAAGTACAAGTTTTTGTGTGGACATTTGTTTTTAATTCTCTTGGATATATACTTGGGACTGGAACTGCTGGGTCACATGGTAACTCTATGTTTAACGGTTTGAGGAATTGCTATAGTGTTTTTTAAAGTGGCAGCACATTTTACAATCCCATCAGTACTTATAGGGGTTCCAGTTTCTCTACATCCTCACAAACACTTGTTATTATATCTTCTTGGTTACAGTCATCCTAGTGGGTGTGAAGCGGTATCTCATTGTGGTTTTGATTTGCATTTTCCTAATGACTACTGATGTTGAATATCTCTTCACATGTTCTGTAGTGTTAAAAACTCAGGTTTACTGTTCATCCGAGGTATATTGGCCACATTTATACCTTTGGAGAAATATCTACTGATTTTTAATTTGATTATTTATCTTTTTTTTGAGACAAGGTCTCACTCTGTCACCCTGGCTAGAGTGCAGTGGCACAATCATAGCTCACTGCAGCCTTGAACTCCTGGGCTCAAGCAATCCTCCTGCCTCAGCCTCCTCCTGAGTAGCTGGGACTACAGGCGTGGGCCACCATCACCAGCTAATTTTTTTATTTTTTTTGTAGAGACAGGGTTTCGCTCTTGCTTAGGCTTGTCTCAAACTCCTGGCCTCAAGCAATCCTCCCGCCTCAGCCTTCTAGTTATTTGTCTTTTTATTGTTGAGTTATAAGTGTTCTTTGTATACTCTGGATACTAGACCCTTATCAGACATTTGATTTGCAGATATATTCTCCGCTTCCATGGGGAGAAAGTTTTCTTTTCACTTTCTTGATGATTACTTTGAAGCATGAATGTTTTTAATTTTGATGATGTCCAGTTTATCTTCTTTGTTCTTTCATTGCTTGTGCTTTGGTGTAATATCTAAGAAACTGTTGCCTAATCCGAGGTCACAACAACTTATTCCTATGTTTTCTTCTAAGAGATTCATGTTTTAGAATGTTCTTACATTTAGGTCTACAGTCCATTTTGAATTAATTTTTGTATATGGTGTAAGGTAGGGGTCCAGCTCCCTCTCCCAACCCGGGGAGTTTTTTTCTTAGGATTTCTGTTCTCCTGTCCTGCAATCTGGTCCCTGTGTCCTCTCCCCACCCCAAGTATTAGGGTTCTGGCCTGAACCTCAGGAGGACAAGCGGCCCAGAAGGCCCTCATGGGGCATAGAGTCATGGGGGGATTGGATGTGAACTAACGCACTTGCTGGAGGCATCGGAGCCCTGCTCAGCAGCGACACCCTCTTACACAGGTATTGCTTTCCAGAAATGAGACCCTGCTACAGAACTGCCTTAGGGCCATCCTCTTTCCATTTAGCAGTGTGTCACCATGATTTTGCTGTGCCCTGACACGTTCTTTCTTCAGCATTGTCCCTGCATCATCTCTCTAATGTCCATTCTTACAAGTTTTCCATTGCACAGCGAGAGAAGGCGAGACAGAAATACTCTGTTTTCACAAACACCAGCACTGATGACTGGGTTTGATGTTTTTGGTAGAAATCCTGAGATTCCCAGCATGAATTGTGTAACTTATCTGCCCTGTACCCAGAATTCCACTTTGCTCCTTGTACTTTCAAATGTAATTCTTGCCACCATCTTAGGTTTTTGGGCTTTGGTTTGGCTCGGCCCCCATTGTATCGGTTTCATTATCCTGGTCTTTTTGCAGGCTGGGCCTCTACTAACCCGTACGGTATTTTTGTGAGAATTAGGAAAAGGCATCCTTTATCTTGGTGAAGGAATTTTGAAGAGAGCAGCCCCTCCTCTGCTCTCCCTGCCTCTGCCCCAGGTGGCTGCAGCCTTGCACAAGGGCACATGACTTAACAAATAGGGTACAAGCTGGCTCTCGGCCCTCACTCGCTCTCTTGGATGGATATCTTTGAGCAGTACACAAACTGCACAACTGTATGTGGTCACCCTTTTGAGATTTAAGGTCTGGATTTAGGCTCCGGATTGGAGACAATAGAAGATGGGAGGCCTTTTTGTCACTCAACTCTGATTGTCCTACTTATTTATACCATTCTCTCAGCTGTGTGCTGCTGTTCTTCCACGAGGAACCAGGGACTTGTTGTGACTGCAGGTCAGAACCTTTAAAAGCATTGTCCACGGTTCCCAAATGCTGGTGCTGGACCCAAGGAACTTGTCAAAATGCAGACTCCTGTATCCCAGACTTACACTGTGTGTGATTCAGGAGGTGGGATAAGCCCAAGAGCCTGTATTTTTCATAAGCTCCCCAGCTGGAAACCGCAGATCTAGCCCATTTATAGATAAGGAGACACAGGCCCAGAGAGGGTTGGTGACTTGCCCAGGTCCATCCAGAGTTGGGGCTGAGACCTGACCCAGCTCTTATGATTTTCAGTGCAGGCCTCCTGCAACCCCCTCCCCCAACCTCCTCCCCCCGCCCCCAGGCCCCTGCTGTCCCTGGTCCCGTCCCAGCTCCCCTATCTCTGACAACCTCCAAGGCCAGGAACCTGCTCTGTGCCATTTCATTTGCAGAATGTGCTTCCTGCCATCAATGTTTATTTCCCCCTCTTAATATTAACAGGGCTTAACTGAAGTATGATTTATAGACAGTGAAATGCACTAATCTTAGATGCACAACCTGAAGGATTTTAACAAATGTTTATATTCATACGATCACTGCTCAGATCAAAATAAAGATTGTTTCCATATCCCCAGAAGGCTGTCAGTGGTTCTGGAAGGCTGGTGCGGACAGAGGCACTTGTTGGGGGACAGAGATTGCTTCTGTTCCGTGTGTGTCTTCATGTCCTCTGCAATTTTCCTTGGAAGGATGGGGGGTGAGGCCTGCGGATAGGGCAGCAGGAATGATGTGTGACCAAATTTCTCAAACCCAGAACATGGCAAGGCAGACTGAGCTGCAGGATAGAAGTGGTGCATCTTCGTGGAGCGTCAACACCATTTGAAGATTGTGTAAGAAAATCCGTCTTTATGTTGAAATAAAGGGATGCGTAGAGAGCAGAATACAAAAATCATTTGGATGTTGATGATAAAAAAATCCACTTTAGAGAAAGTAGTTTCTCTTTACCCTGTCCCTGGATCCCCAAGGGTAATGCAGCCCCAGCCTTGGGGAGAGTTCTAGAAGTGCCAGGGTGTGACATTCATTGCTGGAACCATTCAGAGGACCCCATGGTTTTTTGTGTGTTTGTGGCGGGGCCTGGGAATACAGCCTAGACACCCACAGGATTGGTGACCTGCTGGAAGGACACCAGAACCATTTCCCCTGCAAACTTGGCAGGTGGCCCCTCCTCCAAGGCTCTCTTTAAGGAGTCTACACTTTTAAGACATGAAGCTGTGGACAGGGACCTGTGGCATTTTCATCCTATCCCAAGGAAAGGCTAGAGCATCCAGAGATGCAATCTACTCCGGCCTGCAGAAGCTCTCTGGGACTTTGCTAAGGGGCTTTGACTGCTGTTCCCACCTCCCAGGGACAGAATTGTCTCAGAGCATTGGAGCAATGCTCCCTCCTCCGAGAGCTCCTACCACTCACTGATGCTCCCTCCTTGTTTCACACACTGGTTTTCATGCTTTCTTTTCCTGCCTCGATTCCATGACTCTTTATAGCTGAGTTAGAAAAAAAAAATAACAACCTGCAAATGTTTTCCCTTGGAGTAAACTCTCACCCGTGAGCCTTGTGATGTTGCTGGCGCTGGCTCCAAGGGCTGAGGGCACAAAGAGGATGCCTGTCCCGGGGGTGGTGGCCTCTGCTCTCACTTTTCCTAGACAGTCTTGTAAGCGAATTGTCAAAGGCATCTTTGGTTATTCCTAGGCTATGCATATATTTAACAACTTTTTTATACTTGTGCCAAATTGCCCTACAGAAGATAGGTCGCACGCATTCTCCCTCCCATTAGCAGCCTGAGAACACCTATTTTGCCAACAGTGGGTATTAGCATTCCTTTATACTCTTCCGAATTTGATGGGTGTAAAATTGTATCAAGGATTCCTCTGCATTTCTTTGATGACTAGCGACCTCAAAGATTCTTCAGGAATTCATAGGCTGTTTCTATGATTTGCTTTGTAAATTTGCTTTTCATGCCTTGCTCATTGTTCTATTGCTGTATTTATCTTTTTCTTTAGAGTCTTAATTTATAGGTGAAGTCCTTGGTTTCCAGTTTTAAAAAAAAAATATCGATCTCTTCCCAGACTCAGAGGCTTGGAAGAATTAAATTAATTCCAAAGTGGTACCAGGCCACCACTGGCCCATACAGTGTCTTTGGGACCATTAGGAAAAGTGCCCCTTCCTTAGCAGACACGGTGCCATTCCTAAGTGTAGGGCTTACGGGTGGCATTCGGGCGGATTCAGCCTGTCCTGGGTCCCTTAGCCGGGCTCCCCTGTTCAGAGCACAGCTACACAATCTGAACAACCCACACAACCTGTATGTGGCCACTCTGGTGTTGTTAAAACTGAACTAAGCCACTTTTGAAAATAATAATAAAAACTCCAAGCCATTGATGGTACAATTTTTAATTTAATTAAACCTCCCAACTATTAATATTAATGTGGGGCATCACGGTGTTTGGAATGAAGGCTGGAGCTAGCTGGCACTGATTTGGTTTGTGTTGCAGCGTGTTGGAGCAGCAGGGGAGTTAAGAGGCCTGGGTTCTAGTCCGGGCTGTTCCTAATTCACGACATGACTTTGGGCAACCTGGCTAACTTTTTGAGGCCTTACTTTTCTCACCAGTAAAATGAGAGGCTGCCACTAGATAAACTTCTAGATCATTCTTAGCTCTAAATATCTATGAGTCCGAGTTCTAGCCATATTTTTCTTTTTTCACAAAAAGATTGTGACAGTTTAGCTCCTTTTTTTTTTTTTGAAGCATCTGAGTTATATAAAAATAAATCCATTTTGGTTGGTTTTGCATTTTACCAAATTTCTACTTGACTTAGTCATGCTATGTTTTTTGTTTTTTGTTTTTTTTGAGACAGGGTCTCACTCTGTCGTCCTGGCTAGAGTGCAGTGGCATCATCACAGCTCACTGCAACTTCAAACTCCTGGGCTCAAGCGATCCTCATGCCTCAGCCTCCCCAGTAGCTGGGACTACAGGCGCGCACCATCACACCTGGCTAATTTTTTCTATTTTTTGGTAAGAGACGGGGTCTCGCTCCTGCTCAGACTGATCTCGAACTCCAGTTATGGTGTTTTCAGTGTGTGAGAAAAGAGAAATGCATCCACATAGCCCACCCCCTTTCTTTTCTCCATTTTATCGAAGGGCCCCTGGGGGGGGGGTCTATGGGGTAGCTGGTGAGAAGGCAGGGGTGCATTTGATGAGGGGAAACTGGGGTTAAATGAGTGTCTTGCTCATCCCACCTCTTCCCTCTTTGCTTTCTCAGTAACAGTTTATGGGGGGTCTCCTCGGGGAGGCTGGGAAGTGAGCAGGCCTTCAAGGACGCCAGTGCCTTGCAGGGAGCCAGGAATGACTGGGACCCTCCTAAGTGCCAACTCCATGGGCATCTGCCCTTGCTCACTCTCCTGGTGGCATCTCCCACTGAGGACCCCTGCTCCATCCCCTGGTTCTCTGCCACCCACTTTCCCTGCTCCCCAAACCTTCCCAGGGACCGTTCTCTGTGGCCTGTCACAGGTAGGGGTATCCAGGGTCCTCATCCCAACCCCTTCTCCACTTGCCCTCTTCCTAGGCCCTCTGGCCCCCTGGGTGGCCCCAGCTGGGTCCACAACAAGTACCCCACACCAGGCTCCTGCTTCACTGCCCCTGGGACTCCCGGACCTCAGGCGGTTCAGACCACGTGGTCCCCAATCCAACTTGTGGTCCTTGTGCACAGTCCCCATTGCTGGGCCTTCCTATCACCTACCTAATCCCCAAGCCCACAACCTGGGGCTCACACTGTGCTTCTCCTAATCCCCCACCCGCCGCATGTCCAGCACTCCCATGCCCCCCTGCAGCCCCCTCCCCTGCCTGTCCATTCTGCTGCCTGCGCGGCTCTCCCCGCATCTCTTTGTCTCCGTTGCCCTCCTCCATCCGGGGGTAGCCATGTCTTCTCTGGTCTTCTCTGGTCCGGCCTCCTGCAGTGTTCTCTCCACACATCCTTCTGCCTCCAGTCTCTCCCAGTCTTCCTTTGCTGATCCAGACTTAACACAGGGAAACCTCTGACCCGTGGGCACCCGCCCACCTGCCGGGTCATCACTGCATCCCTGTGCCCCCTGCCCATCCCCAGTGGGGCGAGTGCAAGCTGCACGGGTGAACTGGACTTATCCCTGACCAAGGCAGGTCATTCCCTCCTGATGGTTCCTGTCTCCCCTCGGCCACAGTATGGGCAGGGGGCCTTGTCCCTCCCCCTTCCCCGTGTGTACCCTACCCCTGCTGCCCCCGTCGTCCTCCAGAGGCTGGGTAGGTCCAAGAACCTTGACTGATGTCAGAGCTGGAAGGGGCTGTCTGGCCCAACTCCTTAAGAAAACCAAGGCCCAGGAAGGGGCAAGTTCAGGGTCACGCCAGTGGGGGTTTGTGGTGGGTCCTGTCCTGCTTGTGTGTGTGAGTTTCCCAGGACTGTTGTCACCCATTGCTACAACCTGGGGGGCTTAAAACAACAGAAACGCATCCTCTCGGTCTTGGAGGCTAGAAGTCCAGCATGAAGGTGTCGGCAGGGTTGGCTCCTTCTGAGGGCTGTCAGGGGACCCTGTTCCAGGCTTTTCTCTTGGCAAAAGCGGCTGCCAGTCCCTGGCATTCCACACCTGCACCGCTCCATCCTCTGCCTCCGTCTTCACAGGGTGTCCTTCCTGTGCGCGTGTCTGTGTCCACATTTCCCTCTTCTTGCAAGGACACTGGATCAGGGTGACCTCATCCTAACTTGTTTCCCTCTGCAAAGACCCTGTTTCCAAATAAGGTCCCATTCACAGGTACCGGGGTTAGGACTCCAGCGTATCTCTTGGGGGGACACAGTGGAACCCACAGCAGTGTGGGAGATGTCCCCCGTTTTTGTGATATTGGAGAGAGGATGCGCGATGTGGTTCCCGCTGGTTCACCCTGGGGTTGGATTCAGCCTCGCATCTTAGGCCGGAAACTGTCAGCACTGTACTTGTAAGGTCTGTGTCGTTTAAAACCATTTTGCTAGTCGCGGGGTGCTTGCTTGTGTGCGTGGACTGGAGTGCGAGGACTACAGCACCTGGGCCTTCTGGTCAGATGTGATTGCACGTTTCAGCCTCAGGGGGAGAGAGAACCGCCTCCGAGAGGCATCGTTTTTATCTTTTATTGATAACTTTTGTCATTGTTCCCCTTTGGAAAATAAACCTGTGCGTGCTCCGGGACCTCGCTGCTTTCAATTCCTGTCTGCTTTGTTGAACTGCCAGGCCTGCTCCTGTTTTCCTTTAGAGGCAACGGCCTTATGCTGCTGTTTTTTTGATTGCTCGGGAAGTTCATTGTTGCTCCGGCCCTCCTGACCTTTGCCTGGCCTTTGCCCATGTGCAGAGTTTCTGGATCAGCATTTCGGGTGAGCTGGAGGGCGGCCTCGTGAGAGGCCATCACCACAGGTTTGGGACCCCAGGCCCGGATGGGGAGAAGCCTGGCTCCGGGGCTCCATATTTAGTCTGGAATCCAGTCCCAGCTGCTGCTCTGAGGCCACGGCGGATGCCAGGAAGAGCGGAGCACTGGCTGCGAGCCAGAGCCGGGGCAGCGTGGCCTGCTGTGCCGCACAGCTGGGGCCCGCCCAGAGCCGGCCTGGCCCTGCCTGGACGTTGACCAGGAGAACTCTGGGAAAGGGGCAGGGAGGGAAGTGAACAGACACCTCAGAGTTACAAGGACCAGAACTGGAAAGGGCCTGGGAGGTGACACAGTCCAGTGTCCCTTTCTGCGTGGGGCATGGGAGCCTGGGGCTGGCGCAGAGGTGTGACTTGCCCAAGGTCACATGGTCAGTTAACGGCAGAGCTGCTAGATTTGGGTTTCTGGACATCAAGCGCTTTGCCCTTCCCTGGAATCACGCTGCCCAGGAGGCCGGGCTGTCATCAGGGTCGGGCTCCCTCCAGGCACCAGCTTTACCAGAGACCTAGAAGATAATGACCGACACTCATGGCCACACCCAAATTGGGAAAAGGCAGACATCTGTTTCAGGTGTCTTCTTGACTCTCTGTGCCACTTTCCTTTCCAGGTTCCATTGGCTTCTGTCACTTCCTTTCTCCTGCCCCAACTGAAACCTGCTTATGTTAGTCATTTACACCATAGTATGAATATCAGTCCTCTCCCAGGGGAACTTGGACTATAATCATGGAGTGAGAGTTGGAGTCAGACGGACACAGTATTACAGGGCATGTTGTAAGTTGTGTATGGACAGCAACAGGCCGATCTCAGGAGCAGCTCAGCTCCTGTCTGATGCCTGCTCCATCTCCCTTATCCAGGGACTGCCTGACCCATCCCGTGTTCTACAGTCCAGACCTGCTGGGGGCAGTCCAATGACCTCGCTAATTACCCTTCCAAGGTAGAGTCTTCCTGCCACACCACCTCGTGGGTCCCTGGCTGACTGGGGGTGGGCCACCCTCGGGTGTGGCCCTTGCTGCTCCAGGCAATGGCTGTCTGCAAGGACAGAAAAGCCTGCCCTGGAGCTCTGAGCAGGACACATGGGAGGAGACAGTTGCAGCTTCAAGAACAGGTCAGTGCCATGATGCAGGCCCCTGGCCCCACATCTAGCACATGCCCTTACCCGCTGTGTGACAACCTTGGTGTCTGAACCTTTCTGGGCCCCAGTTTTTCCTCGTCTCTGAGATGGGATCCATCCTTCAGGTGAGAGGCAGGATTGACGAGAGTGTGGGTAAAGGCTTAGCTTCCAGGAGCCACTCACATCGTTGGTCTCACGATGCTCAGTGCCTCAGTTAATCCTCACTGCAACCCTGGGAGGCAGACGGGGCCGGTGCAATTGGCCCCACTTTACAGATGTGAAATCCACAGTGCAGTAAGTAACAGGCCCGCCCAGCCCCTTGGATTCCTGGTGTGCTCTTTCTACAGAAACAGCCCGGTAGTATCTGTGGGTTTCAGGAGCGGTTCTCACCCTTGCCCCAATTAACCTAGATGCCAGTGAATAAATTAGTGTAAAGCCCTCTGGCGGCCGCGGCACCCGCACTTCCCAGGGATGGTTTGCAAATAGCTCTCCCGGCCTTCCGTTCCCATGTGGCCCGGGAGCAGACGCAGAGACTTGGCCTTGGCGGAGAAGCGGTGGGCAAGGGCTCAAGTGCAGTGAGCAGATTAATAACCAGCGTGAGCCTGCCCTGGAGCCCCGGCCACTGTCAGCCCATGACACGCCACTTTTGTCATTGTTAACAGTCGGAGGCTGTGTGCAGACAGAGGCCTCCGCCTGGCGGGGCTGAGGGCAGCAATTAGCAGGGAGTGGCAGGGACTAATCGTGCTCATCGGCCGGGCAGAAGCCAAGTCCCCGTTCACAGGCGGCACCGGGTGCCTTGGACCCCAGGGGAAGAGGAACAAAAGGTGTCGCTGCAAAACTTCGGGGCTCCCTCTTGTTCTGGAGGGGCTGGCCACTGCGGAGCAGGGGATGGTGGCATCTGGGATCTGGGAGGCCCAGAAACAGGTGGGACCACAGCAGGGCTGGCTGATGCCACTGTGCCCAGAGCCCAGTCCTGCCTTCAGAGGAGCCAGCACATTTTTTAGATGATCGATCCCTGTAAAGTTTTCTACTGTTCCTCCCACCCTTGGTGGCTGGAAAGACTGGCACTGTGTGCCCGGTGGGAAGGTGGCACCCCTCAGGGTTCAAAAGGAGGCACAGGAGGGATTCCCCGAGGTCAGCGTGTGCTTGGCAGATGTGCCCAGGAACCCTCCAGTTGGGAACGCGCCTGGAGTGGAGAGTGGGGTGTCCCGCCACTCTGGGAGTCTCCTGAGAAGACTTTGCAGCAAAGGGCAATCCTGCAGTGCATTGGGGAGGACTCAGCTGAGTCCAAGCAAAATTATCCTTGTTATTGTCGTCATCATTATCAGAATTAATAACGTACTTAGAGTTCTTTTGTATTTTAGACCTGATTCTTATGTCCTTCAATGCTGGGAGGTTAAGAAAAAAGTATTGTTCTCATTTATGGGTGTAGAAATGAGGCCTAAAGAGGAAGGTGACTGGCACAGGTGGTCACGCCAAGGTGAGCGTGTCCCTCTGCCTCATGTGGAGCTGGGGCCAGGCCCACGGGTGCAGCTCATCTAGGTTCTTTTTTTCCCCGGATATCTGGCACTCAGTTATGCACCATGTGACAGAGGCGCCTTAAAAATGAGTTAGGGGACTGCTTCCTATCAATCTGATGACATGGACCAAAGAAGTGAAATTTTCCCTCTTCTGTGCCATGAGTCCCTCCTTTGAACACAAACCTCCCCTCCTGCCTGCGTCTCCTCCCCGACTCCTGACATGTCTTTGGTGTCATGGAGAACAGCGGCTGCAGCCTGGCCCAGCCTCATCAGGGAGGCTGGGGAGATGCCCCACGGAGGCGCAGGGCCCCACCCCCAGAAGGCCTTGTGCTTGCCTAATGCTCTGCTGTTGCTGTTTTGAAATTTTTATGTTGAACAAGAAGCCCTGCGTTTTCTTTTTGCACTGGGCCCCTCAAGTTATATCGCCAGTCCTGCTTTCTGAAAGTCCCACAGTTGTTGGGGGCGTGAGCCTGTGCTCCTGACTGCCACCCCGGGGGTCTTCCAGCTGGCCCAGCTACCTAGCTGCGGTGGAATAGCCGCAGAGGCCCAGAGGCAGAGGGCTGCACCGTTTGTGAGGCCTGGCATTTAGAGCAGCTTGGGGATTTCTGGAATGAGCACGCACACATTCTTGGGCTGCCACCACTCTCCACCCCTCCCTCTGTCTGTCTGTCCCTCCCTCCCTCCCTCCCAGGCTCTGCCCCTTCCCTCCTCACCTGGAAACACCAGTGGACCTTGCTGGCAGAGAGCAAGGGACCAGAAATCCAGGCACCCACAGCAGAGAGCTGTCCCCTTCTCACCTCGTCCTAAAGCCGGCTCCATCTGATCTCCCCACAGGGGTTTATTTTTGACAAATTGAGAAAGCTAGAACTATCCCAGGAATGAGGACTGCCCCTTCCGGGCCTCCTCCTCACCTGGTGCGCTCAGTCAGGCCGCAGCACGCCCTGAGCACGTGCTGCGAGCCCGGCAGGGCCAGGCTGGGATCGCTCAGGCTCCAGAGCAGAGTTGTGATTTCCAGGTTACATGAGCGAGCAAGTGGACCCGAGGCAGGGAACGTGCAAGTGCAGTGTAGGATGAAGCACTGAATGAAGAGGTGTAACATTCGCTCCCTCCTCGTTCATTGACTGTCCATGTGCTGATCACCGGCTCTGCACGAGGAAACAGGAGAAGGAGGAAGACAAAGACTTCAGGGGCCACAGCATCCAAGTGGAGACAGACATGGGGGTGGATGAATGACCAGTCAACAGATTACTCACCCGAAAACCAGTCCTGGGAAGGAGGGGCATGCAGACTGGGACTTGATGGGTGGATAGGAGTTGTCCAGGCAGGAGCGGGCTAAGGAAGCAGCCCACGTGCTAGCTAGCCGACCCAGAGCCCTGGTCCGAAGGAGAGGTTTGCTGGAGCGTTCTCTCTGCTCTAGCCTGAGAACTTGGGCTGTTTCAGGTGAGGAGATGCAGTGGCCAAGGCACGGGACAGACCTCTGCCTGCAGCAGGGCTCGTGAAGGAGCCTCTGTCACCCTCTGTCCCACTGCCCTTCAGCCTTCCCAGCCCATCTGGCTCCTGCACCCTGCAGCCAAATCCTTGCTCCAGTGGGCATGCAGTAAGGCCCTGAAACGGGGTAGGTGGCCTCGGTGGGCAGGGAAATGTCAGCGAGGATACTATAGAATTAGTGGGGTCTGTGGGGGGGTCTTACCAGGGTACCAGGTTTTTCCTCCTTGGCAGCCTAAGGAACATCACAGGCATCCCCCAAACCGTGGTTGCCTTGTCAGTCACGAGAGAACAACACAACCACCTGACTTTGCTTGTGAATTTCTGCTTGTTCATATTTCACAGGGTTTCAGAGGCCTGTGTGTGAAGGAGGTGGGAAGTGTGCTGTCATCAGCAAGGAGGGCAGGTGTGGCAGGCACCTCTCAGCTCTGGGGCTAAGGCGGCACTTCCCAGGGATGTTCATAAGTGCTGTAGCTGGCGTGCCCTCCAGGGGGCTGTAGGGCATCCAGGAATAAGCTCATGGCACATGCCACCTCTGTGCACTTAAAATTTTATGATCAGGACTTGGGAAACCTTTGGTATTTTGCCAGCCAGAAGAATGCACTGCTTGGAGGCATGTGACACTGCGAGACAGCAGCGTGGTGTGGGCAGGCCGGCTGCTGTGCTTGCCCTTGCGGTCAATGGAAAGAATTCTATGGCAACATCAAGAGCAAGAATGGGATGGCAGCACTGATCCCAACAATAGCGGCAGTTCTTGACTATATGGAAGTGTCAGCGGGGGCTAAAAGTGCTGCCGGGGGATTATCTTCCCTACCACAACCCCAGAAGGTAGATGCAGTTATTAGTCCCTCACCTCCAGCCCCAGCCTTCTTCCTGGCAGTGGGCAGGGGACAATCCCAGCAGGACCATTTCCCACCTCTGCCCCATATGAATGGAACAGATTCCAGACGAAGCAGTGATACGCAGGGTGACAGAGGGACAGGATGCCGCCACCACTAACGTGGAGAACTTTAGGCCTCTCTGCACAGAGAACTGCCCACCCCGCAAGGGCCTGAGTGCTTTGACAGGGCAGAAAATTACCTGTGTGCCAACCAGCTCATGGGTGCAGAAAGGCCTGGCCGATGACAAGGTGGTGTCCCTGCAGGAGGAGTCTAAGCAGATTCTGCTGGCCTGGAGTGTGGCCAGTGCCTCATAGTGACAGATGTTCCCCTTGCGTGACCAGGCAGTGTCTGGGAGGGCACAAGGCCCTTGTAGCCAGTGTTCTAGCCAGGGCATCAACAGGCGACCTTTTAGAATTTTTTCTTAAACAAGTTTTTTTTTTTTTTTTTCCTTGCTTATGAAACTGCCAAAATCTAATTTCGGGATGGGGGGAAGAAAATATAGAAAAGGAAAAGAGAAAATTTAGTCTTAATACCACATCTGAGAGATGTTTGGGGGATATTTGTTATTTATAGTCTTTTTCTTTTTTTTTTTTTTTTTTTGAGACAGAGTCTCACTCTGTTGCCCAGGCTACAGTGAGTGCTGTGGCGTCAGCCTAGCTCACAGCAACCTCAAACTCCTGGGCTCAAGCGATCCTACTGCCTCAGCCTCCCGAGTAGCTGGGACTACAGACATGCGCCACCATGCCCGGCTGATTTTTTCTCTCTATATGTATTTTAGTTGGCCAGATAATTTCTTTCTATTTTTAGTAGAGATGGGGTCTCGCTCTTGCTCAGGCTGGTCTCGAACTCCTGACCTCGAGCGATCCACCTGCCTCGGCCTCCCAGTGTGCTAGGATTACAGGCGTGAGCCACTGCGCCCGGCCTATAGTCCTTTTTCTATGCATTTTTATGTAGCTGAGGTCTTAGGATATATTAAAAATTATGCTTTCCTCCCACATAACATGGTGCCATGAGCAAGCCCAGGTAATTACTATCCTTCATAAATAATTCCGAGGGCCAGATAAGCCCTTGGGGAGACAGACCCCAGGGGAGCCACGTCTGTGGCTGTGTGACGACATCTCAGCGCCCACCCGCCAGGCCCCATCTGCGCCAGCACCTTCTTGCTCAGCGGGGCTCTGTGCGGCCCGCAGGGCACCTGGCTGTGCCCACAGGACTGAGGGCAGTAGAAGGAGACTCCTCCTTCTAACGGCCAGGCAGTACCAGGTGCCCACCTTAGAGGGAGGAAGGGCAACCCCCATGTCTTGGGTAGAGGGACAAGATCCCCACTGCGCCATGAGCCCCAATAGAGGGTGCCGTGACCCCTCCTCACTCGGCCTGTCAGGGGGCTTCCCTGAGCCAGCCCAGTGTCCCCAAAACTTTCCAGCCTGCGACAGCCTCCAAGTGGCTAGTCCACTTTGAACACATTAGGCGAGAAGGGGGCAGCTCACCCAGTTGCCAGCCAATGTGTCTAATAACACTCTGTACCTCAGTTTCCGCACTCTGAACTGGGGAGAGTAATAGCACCCCCCCATGGGGTTGTGAGCAGTAAAAGCAATGAAACACGAGTGTGCACAGAGTGGCGTCTGGCCCCACGGGCAGACAATAGATGTGCACTGTCACTATTTGCTGCTAGGGAGCTCCCAGGGGGTGGGGAGCTGGGACCGACACAGGAAGTCACAAGGGCGTTTTGGCACTGGGGGACCGAGAGTTCAGGAACCTACTGAAGGTCACGTGGGAGAGGTGGACAGGCTCCAGTTACGTGCTGACTCCCAGGTGCCCCCATGGTGTCCCTATCACTCCATACTCCATCTGCTCCTTGCCACTCTGGGGGTATCAGGGCAGAGCCCATGTCTTGTACCCTTAGTACCCCAGCCCCTAGCATGGTGCCTGCCACACTCCAGGGAAGTGACAGGTGTTTCTCCTGCTTTGAGTCAAGGATGGGGTCAGAACAAAGGCCACTGGGAGAAATGAAGAGATATTTCTTTTGAGCTCTGATGGCTCCATGTCCCCAGCTCTGTTCTTGGCTTGTCACTGCAAATCAGACTAGAATGTTGATTTTGGTTTTTGGTTTTTGCTTTTTTTCCTGGCTGTCCACCCCTTCTCCTTGATGGTGCTGGATGAGATGGACACATTCTTCATTGTCTCTTGTAGCATAACTGATTCTTCCCTTCCCCTCCCCCCGCCTCCCCGACACTCCTGACCGGACCTGAGTGGCCTCCTGCTCCATCAGTCCCAGTGCAGCCTGTCTCATACTGGTGACAGTTTACTTGGGTATCGGTGAGACTGTTAGTCTTGCTGAAATCTGAGAAGCGTCCTCCGTGCTCTCAGCCGCGTGGACCCGGTGTGTCCCCAGGCCGCTGTTCTCCTCCGTGCTGGGTAGACACGTTTCTGGATCGGAGAACAGGCCTTCCAGGCTTTGGCCCTGCCTGCAGGGTATCTGAGCTCAGCTGAACTGGGCTTTAGGCCCATTCTTTATCCAGCTATAGGGAAATAGAAAAGAGCTTTTATAGAAACAAAGAGGAGGTGGCCATGTAAATCTGTGTTAGTGTCAGGGGCCAGCTCTGCAGCTACAGGCTCCCAAAAGAAAAATGTGTTTTTCCGTATCTTGATCCGGTGCCCTGTAAGACAGATGCACAGCCGGGATGCGAGCAGCATGTTTAGACATTGAGAATCACTTAGCAGCCTTCGGAGCGCCGTGTGCTCTGTGTGTGTGCAGCAGGCATGATGATTTCTGACGCCAGACTCTGGTAGGCGTTGTGATGGGGAGGCTGCCTCCCGGAGGGCCCCTCCCCTCGGGAGGGCCCTGCGATTCTGAGAAAACACCTGGCCAGCCTCATCTGTAAACACGGCACAGGAGGGCAGCCTGAGGGACCAGCCCGTGGGGCGTGGAGACGCAGTCTCAGGAAGGCTATAAGCCAATGGGCCTTCTTTGCTCACTCACACATTGCAGTTCAGTGCTGTCTCAGGAAGCTGGGCCCTGAGATGGCTTTGAGACCAGGTCTCCCATCACCATCCGCACGGGCTTGTTGGACAAGGATCGCACGTGCGGATATGTTCATCTCACTGCCTTGTATGCTCTAAAACACTGTTGTTGTTTTTTTTAAGCAAGAACCTGTAAGACAAGCATAGAGACAGCAGTTTCCTGGAGGCAGGAAAACTGCAGTTTTCTTTGGAGCAGCCTCCAGGCTCCTCAGCCAGAGATTGCAATGCAAGGTGATGCTCCTGGGGCCAAACCACGTACATTCATTTTTTAATGGCTTTATTAAGATTTAATTCATCTATCGTATAATTCACACATTTAAAGTGTACAGTTAGATGGTTTTCAATATGATTGTACATGTGTGTGACCATCGCCACCTTCATCACCTCAAATAAAAGCCCCATCCCCTGTAGCTATCATCCCCTCATCCCCACTGTGTCCCCCTGTGTCCCCCTGTTCCAGTCCTAAGCACATAGCGTCTACTCTTTGCATAGATTTGTCTATTCTGGACATTTCATATTCATGGAATCATGTAGTATGTGGCCTTTTGTGACTGGCTCCTTTCACTTAATTTTTTCAAGGTTGATCCATGATGTAGCACGAACCAGAACTTTATTCCTTTTTATGGCCAAATAATGTTCCATTGCATGGATATTCCATATTTTGTTATCAGTTGATGGGCATCGGGTTGTTTTCACCTTTTGGCTATTATTAGTAATGCTACTAAGAAAACTGGTGTGCAAGTTTTTGCGTAGACACACGTTTGCATTTCCCTCGGGTGTATACCCGGGAGCGGGATCGCTGGGTCATGGTCACCCCAGTTTAATTGTTTGGGAAACCACCGGAGTGTTTTCCACAGCAGCTGCGCCATTTTGCATTCCCGCAAACAGTGTATGAGGGCTCCAGTTTCTCCACCTCCTCTCCAACACTTGCCTCCATAGTTTGTAAGGTCCTTTCTACTTCCAAGCTCCTGGATTCTGGGGTGAGACCAGTGGTGGCTGAGGAAAGGAGAGGCTCCTTCCTGGCTTTATGTCTCCTCCTTCTCCACGTCTCAGTGGAGTTTGCAGAGTGCTGTGGGGAATTTCTCAGTTAATTATCTGCCAGTTAACCACTCAGCCTACTCCCTGCTGCCGTGACTGGCTGCAGACTTCCCCTGCTGTGTGTGTGTAAAGAGGTTATCTGCTGCTACCACGCGCTAGTGGTGAAATTAACCACAGGGATAATGGGAAATAGAGCCCAAGGACTCTGATGGACTCATGAGAACAGCCATCCAGAAACTGCCACCCGTGGGCTCTCTCTGCAGGGCGCCCGGCTGCATCTGGAGGTCTTCGTGTTGCATCTGCCCAGACCAGCCTGGGAGGAGCTCTTATGTCACAGAGATGGCAACTCCTCAGGCCTCTCGCAGGGAGCTCGTGGTCCTCCTGTCCAGCTCTGTCGATTGTCTGCTTCATGCCAGGCCTGGAAATATGATCATGGGAAGGACGAAATGGTCCCTGTCCTTAAGAATGCATACTAGAATAGGTTCCTGATAGAAGCCACTGGAACTCAGGTTTTCTGGCTGCCTGTTTCCCCAATTACTTGAGCATGTTCCAGAGAGAAGCACTTGGGGAGACCAACCCCAGGAGAATGACCGACCATACCTGAGCCTTCAACATGGCCTTGGCCGACGGCTCTCGTCTTTGGCTTGGCAGTCCACTGCGGGAGACCTCTGTAACTGGGACTCTGTGTGGGCAGAAGACGTGGCTCGCAAATGTTTGCAGGCTGCAGAGCTTGGCTTTCTCACACCCTCTCTCCAGAAGCAGCCTTTGCAGTGCATCAGACCTTCATCTGTCCCATCTCATCCTCTTCCCTCTCCACCCCTCAGAGCTCCTGCCCCATCTCAGCTCAACCTGGTGGGAGCGTTTGGTGACTCGTTGGCTCATGCCACAGGGCAGCGGGACTCTGAGATGGTGCTGGTCCAGGGCACATGCTCGGGGCTGGAGTCAGGATGCCTGGGTTATCATCCTGCCCTGTCACTAGGCCACTGGCATACTGCCTCAGGGTCCCCATCTGTAAAGGGAGGTGGTGATGTATGCCCTGCTCAGCTGCAGCCACAGGGCTATTGAGAGGTGACTGGCAGGCTGGTGCTGGGCTGTGTAGACCTCAGGGGCATGAGGCCCAGGGCTGCCTCTCGGGTCCCTGCAGGTGACTCCCAACCACCTGGAAAGTTCGTAACTATGGCAGCTTACTCTGTCACCTGTGCAGGGACCAACACCTTGACCTGGAGCAAGTCCCAAGGCCAACTCCAGGAGTGAGAATGAGGTACAGTAGCTTATGGGGGGTGTAGGGCAAGGGATGGGACACTGAGTGGAGCTCTGGGCACGTCGCATCTGTGTAGTCAGAATAGCCAGATCTGGGAGCCATTCTGTCTGCATTCCAGTTCTGACCCAGACTCCTACTAGCCAGGTGATCTCAGGCAACTCCTCCCCGCCACAGTTTCCTAATTTGAACAAGGGGAACAAAACCATGCCTACATTATAGGATGATCTGGAGGCTTAAATTAATATATGACAAGCATTTAGCACAAGGTCTGGCACACAGTAAATGCTCAATAAATGCAAGTTGTTATCTTTTATATATTTTGGGAGGGTGCTCATTTATGATTTACTTGTAATAAGCATGGTATTAGAGGACAGACACATGGATATACTGTCTCTGGGCTGGCAGACCACTCCAGGAATCAGGGGCCCTGGGCTCTTTCTGCTCAGCCCTGTGTGTCCCTGTGGTTCACAGAGAATTCAGGGAGGTAGGAGCCCTGGGCACTGGCTCAAGCTAGAGATTCCCGTGGTTGCTGTCCAGCGGGCGTCAGCATCACGCGGGGTGCATAAAGGCTGCCCAGCAGAAGAGGGGCGTGCCCTCAGCCAAGCTGCGTGACGTTGTTCCACTTGTGATGTGCCATCTGTCTCTGTGCCTGTCAGCAGCTGCCACTGCTTGTCTGCTCGTACCAAGGGGGCAGAGCGTTTGTTACCTGCTGACCGTTTTCTACTTTCTGGGAATCTGTCTTCAAACTCTCAAAGGGGAACTGAATGTCCATGGTGAGCCCAGCTCTGGCTCCCAGGGTCCAAGGGAAGGAGCAGACAGGTCCTCAGCCTCTAAGAGCCCATGGTTTAGCTGGGGAAGGGGACAGCCACCCAGCCCACATCAGGGCAGAGCTGGAGTATGGTGGGGGCACAAAGGGACCAGTGGGACATCCTGGGTCCTACTTCGCTCCCTGGAGACACCCAACAGGGCACCCTGTCTCTGGGTAGAGCTCGGGTGTGCAGTGGCTGCTGTTTTCTTGGCTTCCGGTGCAGCCCAGTCCCTGCAGAGTGACACCATCTTCCTATAATAGCTCTGTGGCTGTCTTCAGCCGGGTTAGCGTTGAGCCCTGCTGGTCTGGAAGCCTTTCTTTCTTTCTCTTTGCAATCAATGACGATGCATATTTCTGTTTTAGACTATCGTGTGTTGATTTCAGTGTAGCTCCCAGGGGACCATCTTTGTTCCTGATTTATTTTAAAGTTCTGAGGGGCACCCCTCATTTTTGCAGTCAGAGACCACCTCTAGTTATTCTTTTGCAGGGGACGCTCAAATCAGATGCCTGTAAGGGCCATGCAGATACCAGGCTGTTGAGACAGCTCGGTACTGTCACTGCTCCAGTGTGAGTGAGGGAGCCACGTGAGAGTGATGGCTGAGGGAGACATTAGGGAGTGTGGGGGTCTGCAGAGAACTGGAGATCGAGTGCCCAGTCTGAAGGGGTCAGCACTTCTTAGCTCTAGCTGTTGGTTGCAATGTGGGAAGGTGGGCCAGTGTTGCTAGATCATTCCATTTTTGTTCAAGAAAAGTCAGAAATGTGGATTTTTTACATGGAATCTTTTGATTTATAATGGCTTGAGCTATTTTTGAGGATGAGGAGAGAGAAAGGACTGCTGTCCTTGAAAGTGAGCCAGCTCTGCCTTCCCGCTGTGGCATCTTGGTGCTACAGCCGCCTGGACAGGCCTGCAAGGCCACAGCCCCGCTGAGGGCCACTGTGTACAGCCTGTGGTGAGCCGCTGACACAGCTGCCAGGCTCTTGAAACAGCTCAGTACTGTCACGGCTCCAGCTGGGCTCTAGTTCAGGAAGCTGTTGCCAAGAGGGAAAGAGCTGACCGGGGACCCTGGTTACCCCAAGAGAGACGCTGGAGAGAGAGTGTCACCTGAGAAGGAAGGCCTGGAGTGCTGGGGCCACCGCACTTGGAGGAGCTTTCTGGCCTTAACCCAAGGTGCTCCCACGGATGCGTTGCTGGGTTCAGAGCAGGACACCAGGGGTCTCCCTTCCCTGCGTGCTCCCAGTTAGTTTTCACTCCTAGCCAATAAACTCAGAAGCTTTTGAAGGTGGGTGGGTCTTACCCATCTACCCCTAGGGCCCATGGAGGAGGGAGAATGGGTCCCCATGAGTCCATGAGGGTTAGCAGAGCTGAGGTCAACCCAGGGCTTAGAGCACAGAAGAGGGCCAGACCAAGGCCCCAGCAGGTCTCTGGGAGTTCAGAGTGGGGAGGCATTCGGGAGTGGTGAGGTCTGCAGAGAGCTTCAGAGACAGCAGTGGCCAGTGATAGCCAGAGTGGACAGGGAGGGCTTCATGGAGAAGGTGTGCCTTTCCCACACCCGTGGGAAAGGGTGTGATTTGGAGAGGCAGAGAGGTGGGAGGGAATGCAGAAGACAAAGAGGGTTAGTAGGGCAGTTATGAAGTGAGTGATAACTACAACATGCAGTTGAGTGCTTGCTGTATACCTGGCTGTGTTGATCTCTTTTCTCATGTATCATCTCACTTAATTCTCACAGCACCTTATGGGGTGGTGCTTTCATCATCCTTGAAGGAGGAGGGAGCAGGCTGAGAGTCTGCGCAGCGTCACACAGCTGGGAAGTGATTCAGCCAGCACCGGAACCCAGCACTGGGGCCCATAGCCATTATGTTCACTCCGTCTTAGGAGCAGGGGACAGTGAGGAAGCCACCTGACTCTGGCCGGGGGTGGCTGGCCAGTGCCCTGAGGCCTGTGACCCTCCACAGCCTTGGTTTATTTTACCTGTGACTTCCATGTCCCCTGGTACCTTCAGGGTGTGGCATACAGCAGGTGCTCAGTGTTTCTTAGTTGGGACGAATTGCCTTGAAGAGGCTCTTGGATGTTGTGGGAAGAGGCGAAGTCCTGGTTTTGGGATGGGGTGAACTTGGCTTGTGGGAGGGGGTTGGGCAGGTCTTTTGGCTTTAACATTCTGGGAGCTGGGAGTGGGGCTAGGGGAGAGCCCAGGCCTGGTGGCAGCAGGTGGGAGAGCCCAGGAGGCCAGTTCTTAGGGAAGGGGGCTGCCGGGTGGGTGTGGGAGGGCTGGGGAGCCATGGCCAGTCTGCCTGTTCTGGGCTTGGGGTGGAGACGGACATAGCATGGAGCAGGGCCCTCAAGGATCATGTAGTCTTGTCAAGACAAGATAAAAACCCATAAAAAATTCAAGAGCAGTGTGAGAGTTGGGTAACAGAGGAGCATGAGAAGGTGTCATGGCAGCCTGTGCTCGCTGCCAAGAGAGCAAGTGGATGGTCAGTGCCGGAGCCCAGAGGAGGCTCCTGTGGGCCTCAGGGCCTGGAGGGCAGGGCAGGCTTGGGCAACAGGGACCTCCAGGGACAAAGCAGGGACTGGACCTCCCAGAGCTCCTGCCTGTTGGCCCGTGCCCACCTGCTAGTGTGGACCTGCTGTATTGGTGTCTTCCTCCAAGAAGAGGTGCCCATCAGCAGCTTGGGGTCTGCTGAGGCACCCCTGGGTGGACTGCTGTGCGTGTCCCCCTCACGCCTGCAGGTGATCTCACTTCCTCCCTCCCCGGGGCCTCCCTGCGCAGGCCCCATCCTGGCCTCTGCGGTGACAGGCCTGCCGAGGAGAAGGGGCCACATTTTCTCCCTGGCCTTCATGGCCGGCAGTACCTGCCCCTCCCCGTGAAAACGGGCCCAGCTCCTCCTCAGTTGTTCCTGGAGGCCTCTCTTGGGGAGGGAGGAGTAACCCCCGAGCCCCCTCTCCTTCTCTGGGAGGTTCTGACGGGACTGTGGGCCTTGGCCAGGGCCCTGCACAGAGTGGGGCTCAGTAGGGTGTGAGGATGATGGGATTTGGGGGTCATCTGTTATTTAGGACTATCTGTCCTGTCACTACTGTGTGACATTAACAATTATAACCCAGAACTACAGTTGGAGTCCACAGAGGTTGGCGGTCACTGGTGCAAGGGTGACTCTCAGCAGGGTCTTGGGGGATGGCAGACTGTTGGGGGCTTGGGGTCTGGGGACCTGCGTTCCAGGCTGGCCCTATCCATAGGAACCTGAGTGGCTCCCAGCAAGTCGCCCCCTGTTCTGGGCCCCAGTGTCCTCACCTGTGTGGCAAAAAGGCTGGACTCTCGAAGGGCTATTGAGGTCATGCAGGTTAGGTTTTAGGAGCCCCCTCCAACTTGTTCAGACTAGTTGGATGTGTCTGAGCTCAAAGCTCAGCGTCTCGGGACTCTAAGCAGGTGCCATTCCGTGCGCCTGGCTCTGAGAGTCCAGGGTGGAGGAGGTGGCCCCAGGGCCCACCAATAATAATAACTTAGCCTGTGGAGGTCGTGCCTGGCACCAAGCTCTGCTCGACCCTGAGTGGGCTGTAAGGGGAGCATTGTCCCTCCTCCAGGGAGCTGACCGACTAGCCAGAAGGTCGGAGGGGGACTCCACCCGCTTCTAGTCCTCTGACCAGAGCGGGGATGGCTGGAAGGGATGTGACAGGTTTTCCAGGCTTGGCTATTCACCGTGTGGTCCTCTGACCAGGAGCAACAGCCTCACCAGGGAGCCTGCTAGAAGGGCAGAGACCCAGGGCCCAGCTCTGATCCACCGAACCTGAGTCTGCATTTTACAAGATACCCGTGGTCCGTGTGCACACTGACGCTGGGGAACTGCACTCTGGGTCACTCGACTTGATCTCTTTTGACCAGGCCTCACAGATAGAAACACATTTCCATGGGTAGGTGAAACAAAGTCCCACGAAACAATAGACTTATGTGTGTTAGATGCTGATATGTTCAATTCAGTTATACATTCTTTAATGCTGAGATCATGACCCACGAAATTTGTTTTACAGCCCACTAGATTGCCGAGACCTGCAGTTTGAAAAACACCACGTTAGCTAACACTCCGTCTGATGTTTGAATGACAGAGGGTTAAATTGGTGGTGGGGGGGAGGAGTCAGACATTTAGAGGACACACCAAGTGTTGCTGATTTCCAAGGCCACCTGCCACTGGCTCTATGCGTTTCTGAATTTCCCCGCTTCCCAGGGGCTGAGGACCTGCGGCTGCTGTGCACGGAGGCCTCTGCTTCCTCTGGCTTCTTTGGCAAACCTGCCGGGTGACCAGGCCCCAGCGAGAGGGCTGCAGGGTGTCGGGGAAATGGTGTTCTCTCCGGAGTCCTCTCCATGCATGAGGCTGAGTGTGGGCTGGACCGGGAGGGGTGGGTTGGCAGCGAGCAGGTTCCCATGGCTGCCTCTGGGAGAGCTGTGGGCATCTTCCGTCCGTCCCGGGCAGCCTGGCCGCTCTCCTCCCACACCCCAACGGCCAGCGTGGCCTCGGGGCTGGCCCTGCCCTGGGGGCTGCCTGACGCCCGACAAAGGAGAGTCCCAGCCCTAGTTGTGCACTCTGGGTGAAGGTGTGGCTGGCACTATGTGGGGGTGGGAAGGAGAGAGGGGACAGAGAAGGCCAGGGCCCAGTAGACAGCAGCCTGCCATGCACATAATGGTCACCAGGAGCGCACTGCTGGGCCCAGGGCACAGTCCCCTGCTGCACCAGGCAGCATAGGAAGCGGCTACGGGGAAGGTGGGTGAAGACTTCAGTGGACGTGATGAGTGGATTTAACACAAGGTGAGCGGTGGTGCTGTGCTGTGCCCGCTGCCCACGCACAGCTCTGATGCGGCCTGCAGTGCAGACTTGCTGTCCTGCTGGGATGAGGGGACAGACCTGTGAGCCCCAAGGCTGCTGAGCTCAGGAGCACCAAGCAAGTCCCATGCAGGACCAGGAAGGCCGGGCCTCTTACAGCAGCCAAAAGCCAAAACATGAGCCAGGAAAGCAGAATGAGGTCTTCCCGGGCCTCCTCTATGGGATTCCAGAAGGGTGTGCACCCGGTGAGCTGATGCTGAGGGGTGGAGAGGGAAGAGCCTGGTGAAGATGGGGGTGCAGTGCCGTCTCCACACGGGGCCCCCAGTGATGGCTTCCCCAAGAAGGGCTGGGAGGCAGCGGAGCAGACGCCTCTTATCTGGTTTGCAGGTCACTGAATTCATCCCTGGGGACTGGAGGAGGAGGTAATGCCTCTAATGCCAGGCTGTTCTTAAAAGGATTGGCTAAATTTATAGCTCCTAATACCGTTTGTCACGAGGCAGGCGGGAGGGGATACTGAGAGGGGTGGGACAGCTCCGGCTTACTGTCCCTGGCCTGCGGGCACTCCCTGACGCCAGCCTCACCTTTCCCCCAGGGCCCTGGCCCCTGAAGGTAGCTCTGTGAGTCCCCTCAGGCTCAAAGCCAGGCAGGGCCAGAAGGCGGAGGGACAGGCTGGTGGTGTCAGCAGGAGCCCCTTTCCCTTTTCAAAGGAAGCCACAGAGCACTGGGCTGAGGGCAGCGAGGGAGGAGGAGGAGGAGGAAGGGGGTTTACGTGGGTCGGGGGGCTGGTGGAGGGGACACCCCGCTGGGGAAAGGCACATTTTCATCAGAGAACATGGGTGTTTATTGTTTCTGGCCTTAAAAGCAGCCTGGTTTACTGTGCCGTCGTCATGACAAGCGTAGCACGTGATTGGGTGGCAGCAGGGGGTGGGGAGCCCTGGGCTGGCTGAGGCTGGGGTGAGGTCCCCCAACACACAGCTACAGCCCCAAGAAGAGAGCGTGGGCCGGCTGTGCTTCTCCCCAGACAGCCACCGCTGTATCCAAGCTCGCCTGCCCTGTCTTCTCCAGAAGCACAGGCCAGGACGTCCCTGGCCGGGTCCTTCTGCAGCCCGGCCCCTCTGCGCCCTCCATGCACAAAGCTGCGCCCACGCAGGCCCCCCCACCCTGCAGGCTCAGGGCTGCCGCCCCTCTGGTGCCCTTGGCAGCAAAGTGCGGCCTCAGCACTTTTCCTGCTCCTGCTGCTTGCTGTTTTGTTCCTCCTCATCCATCACCTGGCAGGGGATGGGGCCGGCGAGGAGAGGAGGGAGCAGGGGACAGCTGAGCCTTCCTGAGATCCGGCCTCTGCTCTGCAGGGCTCTGCCTCTGTGTCCCGGATGGCTGCAGTCAGAGGTGTCCCTTGTCATCTTCCACCCTCTCTCTTTTTTTCTTCTTCCTCTGGTTCCATCGTCCTCCTCTCTCACTGACCATCAGAACAGAAGCTCCCCTCGCCGGCTCTCAGCCCAGCCAGCAGTCCAGCTGTCCAGCTGTTACGGATTTCCCATCCGCATCTCACTGTGGGTGAGAAACTGAGCCCAGTGGAGACCCCCAGAGCTCCAGGCAGGAAGGCAGCAACATAGGGCTTGGGGAGACCATCCCTTTCCTGTGTCTCCCCCAGCCTGAGAGAGTTCTACTCTGTTCCTCCTCACTCTTCTGGCCTTAAAAATGTGGTGGAAATTCTATGCATATACCCCAAAGAATTGAACACAAGGACTCAGGCAGGTACTTGTGCACCCAAGTTCATAGCAACAGTATTCACAGTAGCCAAAGGTGGACACACCCTAAATCCACTGATGGATGAACGGATGAACACAATGCGATATGTGCATACCGTTTATTATTGTAACACAATGCCTTGTCCAGCCATAAAAGGGCACGGAATTCTGACACATGTTACAACACGGATGAACCTTGAAAGCTTTGTGCTAAGTGAACTGATCAAGTCACAGAAGGACACATGCTGTATGATTCCAAGTCTATGAAGTGCCCAGAACGGACAGATGCGTAGAGACAGAAGGTGGAGCAGCGGCCTCCAGGGCTCGGAGGGAGGGCCTTGGGGAGGCATGCAGGGCAGCTGAGGGGAGGCCCTACTACCCCGCGTGAATCTGATGGGCAGCAATGCCCAGAGTACAAGGGGCCCAAGAGGATGTGAGGACACAAGTGGCTTCTGTTGGAAGAAGCCTCTTTTTTCCTCTGGGCACCAAGCTGCTGCAGGGTTGGGATGGGTGTCAATGCCTGTCCCTTTCCTCTGTGAGCCAGCGTGGGTTTGGGGTGACTGCAGGGCCCAGGCTCCCCCACAGGGCTGTGCACAACCCAGTGAGACTCCGCATGCCTGAGAGAGCCAGGCGGGGCAGGCCAGAGGCTCCTGGGGCTGCAGAGCCCGGCGCTCCATCTTCCTGGAAAAGGCTCCATGTGGCGTTCCTGCAAAGCCGGGTCCTCTGACTGTGCCTGTCAACTATGCCAGGAAGCCCTTGATAAGATCTGAGGGCTTCGAGGAATAATGGGCATGGCCTTTAGGTGCTGACTTGTCCTGCAGGCAGCTCCTTTTCAGCCTTCTCTGGACATCAGCCTTGTCATTCCCTCCCAGCTGAGGCCACCTGCCCAGGGCTGGGCACTGTGCCTGCGTGGGGCCCAGCCCTCCAGAGCCTGTTCCCACTGCAGAGTAAGCAACACACACACACACACACACACACACACACACGCACACACGCACACAGAGCACTTGAAGAATCCACTGCTCGTTGGAGGGGCAGTGGGGGATCTGAGAGCTGTCCTGAGGGCCTGAGCAGGCTGCCAAGAGGTGGGGCGAGAAGAGGCAGGGGGTGTAGATGGAGTTGTGCAGACCTGGAGCTCTGCTGTGTGAACCTGGGCAAGTTATTCAACCTCTCTGAACTTCTGTTTTCTCTACTAAGTAATATAATTATATGGATTTCATAGGGTTGCTGTGAGGGTGAAGTGGGTGAAGACATATCAGTGCTGAGAAGAGCACGTGGCACATGACATGGGCACAGTAGACATTTGCCATTCCTGTTACTAGTAGAAGTTGCTGTATTCACACCTATCGCCGAGGCTGGGTGGATCCGTTGCCTATAGCTGGTCATTAAACCAGAGCATTGGACTAATGGTCAGATGGCCTCTAGGTGCTGTGCCACATCCCCTGAGCATAAGAACCTCTAGATTTGGAAGGTAGAGGGAAGGAGAAAGTGCTTCCAGGTGAGGGTGCAGTGTGAGCAAAAGCACAGAGGCAGGAAAGAGCATCCTGTGCTCGTTTTCTATTGTTGTGTAACAAATGACAACAAACTCAGCGGCTTCAAACAATACCACTTACTATTTCATAGTGCTGTAAGTCAGAGGTCGGGTGCAGCGTATCACGAGGCTGAAATCAAGGTGTTGGGCAGGCTAAATCCTTGGCTGGAAGCTCTGGGGGTGGAAATCTGCTTCCAAGCTCATTGTTTCTCTGCAGAATTCACTTCCTTGCTGATTGCTGACTGAGGATTGCTCTCAGCTGCTAGGGGCCACCTGCCTGCCTTGCCACGTGCCCCTCCTCCTTCAAGCCGGCAACAGGTGCGCTGCGTCTTTCTGTCCTTTGGATCTCTGGCTTCTTCCCCTGTCTCGGACCTCTAGTCCCAAATGTAAAGGGCTCATGAGCTTGGATCAGGCCTTCCTGAATGTCTCTCTGTCTTAAGGCCACTGATTTGCAATTTAATTACACTTGCAAAATCCCTTCCCAGGAGTACCTAGATTCCTATTTGAGTAACTGGGAGAAGGTGCACACCCAGGACCGTCTTGGAACCTACCCCACCTGACAGGTGCCTGGGACGAGGAGCAGAGTAGCCGGGGGCAGAAGCAGGGCCCAGGCTTAGGCATGGTTGCCACTGGAGCAGGAAGGCTAAGGTGGGTGCTGGTGGTGGGAGGGGTGTGAGGCCCTGTAGGCCTGGAAAGGCAGGTGGGGAAAGAGGCATGGGACATCCGCCAGCCCACCCCTGCCTGTGGCCCTGTTCCACTAGATGCGCTTATCCCAACCTGGGCTGACTCCTTGCAGACCTGCTGCCACCCTGGCCTCTGCAACTGGGCTCCCCCATTCCCTCGCAACACCCCAATCTGAAACTCCCAGTCCTCTGACTCCTCCCTCTGGGATGGGTGGAGACCCCCAAACCCCAAGGCCGCTGAGCTCAGGAGCCCAGAGCAAGCCCCTGCAGCACCTCAGAGCTCCCCTGCAGCCCGCCTGGGGTCCGAGGGAGGCCGGGCCCCTTGCAGCAGCCAGAAGCCAAAAAGGGAGTCAGGAAACCAGCTGAAGACGTGTGTCCACAGGACAGTTCATCAGCTGGGCAGTTCTTCCTCCCCGGTCCACCGCCCTCTGAGACGGCCGGCGAGGGCGTGGGCAGTCAACATTCGTGGTCTCGGAGGCATTTCTGGAACCCAGCAGGCCCTTCCTGACCCTGCCTTGGATCCATTACAACTAACCACTCAACTAACCTTTGATTATTGGCAAATAGCTGTGTTCCAGAAAAGTTCTCAGTAATGCAAGATTTTGAAATTTAAATGCTCCGTTAAACACACTAGGACCTTATTATCTACAGTAGCGTCCACGCAGCCTTGTGTGGCTTCAGAGCCCTGTGCGTGCATCATTCAGGTCTTCTCGGGGGTTGCGGGGAGGACCATTCTGCTAGGTGTGACGATGAAACCACCTGCAGGCTGTTTCCTCCGGCTGAGTGGGGTCTTCCATGGAGGTCACAGGTCTCCAGAGAGTAAAAGAGACACAAGCCTTAAAGCTCCTTCCCATCTGGCCCAAGCCCATTAGAGGAAGGGAAGGGTCCCGGGTCTAGAGGTGAGAAAGTTTCTAGCTGTCTCACTCTCAGGGGTGTTGGGTGTGACCTACGGGGATAAGGAGGTGGGGTGGGGGTGTCCCAGCAGGCCTAGGCCCCTGCAGGGCTGGGTTGACACCAGTCTGGTCAGGAGGGACCACAGTTCTGTTGGTGGACTTTAGCCAGCATCCCAGGAACAGCTGGGCACATATGCCAGGCCACCCCTGAGAAAGGGCCAGAGGGCTAATGGGGACAGTCATTCTCCTGTGGGGGTGGCCAGGCCACACCTGCGCAGACAACCTGCCAGGCCGTTCTTGTTCTGTAAGTGAAAACCAGTCGCATTCCTACAGACTGAACGTAGCGTGGGCCCCAGTGGCTGTACCAGCGCAAGGCTGAAAACTCATGCTTATAACTTCCGGCCTACAGGCTGCAACTAATTTAGGGCACAGTCTAGTGACCAAAGAGAAGAAAAAGTGTTTTTTAGAAGGAGGCAGTTTCTTGGAGGGTCCAGGCCCTATATAGGGTTTGTGTCTGGGGACGCCCTTGTACATTCTAATTCTTGGGTCGGGGACGTCACAGTCTGTGGTCTATGTTATTCTGCTTTGTCGCAATTCTGTTAAATCCAAGCTGGGAAATGAGCTTCGGTGCTAGGCTGGGCTTATCTTCTGCGTTTCCTGGGCATTAAGGCCTTGGTGTACACTAAGTCTGACATTGCACAAGTTACCATGCTGGTCGATTAGGCACGTGACCTGCCTTGTCTGGGCCTCAGTTTCCCTCCCCATACGGTGGGAATTACAGAAAATCCTTTATGCTAAAGGGAAGCCAGCACCCCACTGACTTCCCAGGGTTGTCGGGAGACCAGTGTGCTCTGATGGATGAGAAAATGTTCCCGGCAGTGGATGGTATTTTCCAAGTGGGGGACTTGTCCTGGCCTCCAGCGGCATCTCACAGAGTCCGTCTGTCCTCTTTCCCACCAGCCCCGGCCCAGGCCCCTGAGCTGGAGGGATGGAAAACTCCTCGGCAGCGTCGGCCTCCTCCGAGGCTGGGAGCAGCCGCTCCCAGGAGATCGAGGAGCTGGAGCGCTTCATCGACAGCTACGTGCTAGAGTACCAGGTGCAGGGGCTGCTGGCGGACAAGACAGAGGGGGACGGCGAGAGCGAGAGGACACAGTCCCACATCTCCCAGGTGAGCACTGGCCTCGGCAAACTGAGAGCAGGTAGTACAGGGGACCCTGATTCTGCCAGCATTCGGTCACCTGGCCCTAGACTGCCAAGGTATGGTATGGTGCCACCCAGCAGAGCACCCAGAATCCTGCAGGTGAGGCTTTGGGATGCAGACAGAAAGCACCCCGGGGGAGCACACGACCCCTCTGACCCACCAGCACTGCTTCCTATCCATGGGCTGCTGGGGCAACTGCCAGGCTCACAGGTCTTTGAACACATCCTCTCAGCACCTACGACATGCCAGGCACTGTTCCCTGTCCTCAATAAGCTTACGTTCTAGAAGAGATCTGGAACTTATAGCTCATCCATCATGCACACCATCAAAAGGCTATAACTTGTGAATGTTTCTCTGGTTTCAAATATAGGCAGTTGTTGGCAACCAAAGAAATGAGTCTCTTGTGCTGCCTCCCCAGGGCTCCGCATGCCAGATGCACTCAGATGTGTTAGTCATCAGACCAGAAGCTCCGTTTGGCCTCGTCCCCTCCTGGGTCAGCCCGTGGCGGCCCTGACCTTGGATGGGATGTGGACTCAGCTGAAAGATGTGGGTTGAGCTTTGAAAGTCCCAAGTTCTCCCAAATAAAGCATGAATGCATTAAGGGCAGGACCCTATTGCACGTACCTTTGCCTAACACTGTAAATCCTCAATAGGTTTTTGTTCAAGAGTTGGTTCCAGATTTGCTTCTAGCTACCTGTGTGACCTTGGCAGAGGCCTCAGTGTCTCTGGGGCTTAGTTTTCTTATCTGGCACAGGGAGATTATCCTGCTGCCTTGGGAATGTCGGAAGAGACAGTCAGAGGTACGAAAGCACAGAGAATAGGGGTGCTCTCTCCATAAGGAGGGTCTCCTCTCTTGTCTGGTGTGAGGGTCCCAGGTGTCCACCTCTTGAACTTGTTGTCCTCAAGCCTGGGACTCCTGTGACAAGTAGAGAGAGAGCTACTTGAGTGCACCCTGCTTTGGAGAAAAGCCAAATGCAACCACCTGGCTCGCTCTCTGGGTAGAGAGAAAACCCGGGTCTTCTAGCTTTTTAGGAAGCCAGAAAAAACCTGTGATCTTCTTAGAACTCAGACCAGAAGTCACCCTGGGAAATGCTGAAGCCACAATGATCCCATGCCCTGTCCCCATTGGGGAGCAGGGGGCAGAAAATAGCCCGGAGGGAGGAGTAGAAACAGCTGTGATGCTTTCCCTAGTGTCCTTGAAGTTCTAAGATCGCAAGTGTATGACCTTGTAATTTGTTCATCATTCAGTCTGCGAGCGTTTACCGAGCCCCTGCGCTGGGCCAGCCACTATTCCAGAGCGGGTGTCCAGGAGTGAGTGAAGCTGACAAAATGCTCTGCCCTCGTGGGACTTACATTCTAGTAGTGGGTGATCCTTGCAATGGAGAAAAATAAAGCAAGAAAATGGAAGGGGCAGGGAGTGAGGAGGAGCAGAAGGGACTTGTAATTTTAAGTATATTAGGCAGGGAAGATGTCACGGAAGGAGGGGGAGGGGAGAGCCCGGCAGGAACATCAGGCCCAGGGAGCAGCCCATGCACAGGGCTGGGCTGAAAGAGAGGTCCGGGCCCAGCAAGGGGGCTGGGGTGCTGGGGCAGAGGACGACGGTGCTAGAGCTAGGGAGACAGGGAGAGTGGGACCCTCGGGATGGGAGGTGCGAGGGCTGGGGCCTGGGGTTGCCCCACGTTAGAAAGAAGGGATATGAGGAGGAGCCAGCCAGGGGGACCACTGGGGTGGAGGACGGCCAGGCCAGCATGGGGTGCTGAAGGTGGGGGGTGGGAGTGGGGAGAGGAGGGCTTCAAGGAAGCTGGAGGGGGGACTGCTGGGGTGCTGCTGCCAGGCCATGCTGGAGGACCTGAGAATGGCCAAGCAGTGGAGACCATGACGGGGGTGTTCCCATTGAGTAGTGGGGGTGAAAGTCTGGCTGGGGTTGGCTCAGGGGAGAGCAGAGGAGACGGATTGGGGACGAGGAGTATAACATGACTGACCGCCTTGAGGAGCTCAGCTGCGAAGGGCAGAGACGTGGTGGTGGTTGGGAACAAATAGGAGCAATGTGTGTGTGTGTGTGTTGTTGGGAGTGGTGGGACAAGAGGAGGGTTGCTGGAGGCCTGGCTTCTCCCCAGCCCCCAGGGTCATCCACAGGGATGTAGGGGGCTGCGCGTGTGCAGCCTTGCACTGAAAATGACACCTGCAACTTAGCTGTGGGTGCTTCTCCAGCTACTTTCAGCCATGAAGGGGCAGGTGCAGAGCTATGAAGACAACTTCAAACAGGATTGAAGTTTCTCCAGGGAGTACGGTGGAGGGAGAGGGGACACAGGGCAAGGGGGGAGGCGGGAGGGAGGTGAGGGAGTGATGGTGGTGGTATAGCCTGGAAGCCGAGCCAGGTGCGGAGCGGAGTGGGCGGGTGGTGGATGCTGAGGCTGAAGAGTCAGCGGATTGGAGAGCTGGTGAACCCAGGAACTGTTGGAGCCCTGGAATCAGAGGGACTGAGCTAGAAGATGGGGGTATCCAAGACTGGGTGGCCAGGGAAGGGCTGGGTATGAGCATCGCAATGTACAGGGGACAGGGCAGACCAGGAGTAGAGCTGGTCGTGGGTCTCAAAATTGCCAAGAAAGGACAAAAGAGTGTTGGAGAGAGTGGCTGTGATCCAGGAGAAAAGCCCTCGAGGAGTGCAGAGAACGAGGTGGGGGTGGCAGCATCGTGGTCTACGACTGACTGCAAGGGGGGTGGCAGGGGTGTCATCTGACGGTGTGTTAATTTATTTTTGTAACTTCTTTTCTTGGTTTAAACTGTCCTTATTGTACAGTTAACAATACCATGATCTGGAGTGGATTGGAGTATCATGATTGGGATGGGTTGGGAAATTAGCCGATTTCGGTTGTCTAGGGCAGGAACTAGGTGACCCAACTTTTGCGTCCGACAGCTGAGTTCCCCAGGAGCAGGCCCCGTGGACAGGCGTGTGGGCTGGCCTGGCGCTCTCTGGCATGTGCTGCCTGCCTCCCCCACCGTGTGGAACCCGGAACTCTGGTGGGAAATCCTCGAAAGTTCCTGGAGCTAAAATTAAAATGCACTTTGACAGGAGGAGGGGCCGAGGAAGCCGTGAAGCTTCACCCCAGAGGCATGCTTTGCTGATGGTGGAATTTCTGTGCCCAGAGCAGCCATCTGGGAGACCGTTTTGGAAAGAGGGGCCCTCCCAGCGCCTCTGATCTCCCGGTGATGACTGATTACCGAGCTCTTGGGAGGGAGGGCAGGTGGTGGAGTGCCCGCGGTCTGGGCCCTGCGCTTCTGGCTCCTGCTGCTGGGTGACTTGGGGCTGACTCCCGCTTGGACGCCCACATCTGGGTGGCAGGGAGGCAAGACTGAGGAGGGGCTTCTAAACCGATGTCTGCTGTGAGGCGGAGTGTGGAGACCACCACCACCTGTGACATTGGATGCGTTCTTTAAACTTTCCCCGTGCTTTGGAGTTCCCTTGAAGAACACAACCACCTGGCAGGATTCCGGGACCCACCGGCATGCTGCCGGAAAGGAGGGACATTTCAATCATGCTCCTACCAGACCCCTGCCTCCCGTCCCCCCACACCCACAAACACACCTGGGGTACAGACTCCAGAGCAGGGGACAGCTGTGGCCAGCTCAGGGCAAGGCCAGGGTCAGACGCGTCTACATGAGGCACTTCTTTGAAAAACTCCAGTCTCTGTTGATACAGCCTTATGGGAAATATTTCTGTTAAAGCACTTTTGCTTGTTTTTATTTAACCTGATGGCTATTTTAAATGGAATCCAAAAAAAAAAAAACAAACCACAAACCAAACACTCAGAGAATGTGCCTGTCTGCCTGTCTGTGGTGATGTTTTGATGCTTGTGGGAAAGGAAAATTGTTAAGAATCTTGGAAACCTTGAGAAACTTGAGGGAGCGGAGAACAATGTTGCTCTTCAGTCGGTGAGGTCACTTTTTAGGATCTGAGAAGTGACAATTGACACTCAGGAAGAAAATATCTCAGTATACTTATATAGTTGTGCCCCAGCCCCATCCCTCTCTCAGTAACAACTGGAAAGAAAACATGGATAGATAGATAGATCTTCTTTTCCCTTATGTGAGTAGCCAAGAGAATGTGTGTTTTAAGTTTCCCGACACTTTCTGGGTACCGTATTTAAAATTACACCCCTCCCCTATATTTTAGGAGCACCTGCTCTCCAGTGGATTCCAAGTCCTCAGAGTCACATCCAGAAAGTTCTCACTCTGTCTTTAGGAGGATGAGGATTATAGCCCTAACCTGAAGGAGGGAAACTGAGGCAGAGATGGACAATGGCCAAACCACATTGCTCATTGGTGGCTGAGCTGGGCCCTGGAGCCCCAACCCCACCCTACTGACTTCTAATTTCCTGCTGGGTATAGGCTATGACGGATAGGGTCTTGGGTGGTCAATATATATTTTTTCCTATAGAAAGAGCATTAGGACTCCAAATCACATTGACCCTGAACCTTTTGGGGAAGAAGTGAGGATGTTATAAGTGGGGGAAAGTTTGGTACTTCTGATGTTAGTGGATGCTCTGCTGCATCACCAGAAAGCTGTAGAGCAGTGTTGGCAACGCCAGCTGAACACAGAATCCTTAGAGAGCCTTGGAAAATATTGACGTACAGGCCCCACCTCCAGAGACCCAGCTGAATGCAGGGGGGCCTGGGTACTGACATTTTCACAGGCCCTAGTTTGACTCTGATGTCCCACTGAGGTTGATAGCCACAGTTGGGGGAAGGCTGTCTCCTTTTTCCTGCCTCATGGCCAGCTGCGTCCTGCCGCAGTCTCTTGGAAGGAGAGAATGTAGGGACATTGTGAAGAGCAGATACATTTAATGGAGGTATAGTTTCCAATAAATTCTCCTTAACAGGCCAAATTCAGAGCCAGGGAGGGTGAAATTAACTCTGATAGTCCTTTTTGATGCTGTCAGGCGCTTCGAAGTCCTGGGTTTTGTCTAAAATGCAAAATGATTTTTTTTTAAAAATTCCCATGAGCTTGCGTCCTAGACAAAGTGATCTTTCAAAGAGAGCTGCAACGATGGAGATGTATAGAACAGGGTGAGAGCATTCCGATTGACCGGATGTCTTTTTCTAACATGATTTTCCTTCTGTTTCCCTTCACATTTCTCCTTCATTATGCCTTCCCTCTTCACCATTCCCTCATCCCTTCTCAAATCCCCTTTCTTCATTTCCTCCTGCCCTTAAATCCATTTTCCCCACCATCTTTGCTCGCAGGAGGAAGCACTCAATGGTGGACCACCCATGAAAGGCTTAACAGAAGAAGTGAGTTCATAGGAGGACTGCAGGGTGGTTGGGCATGGGGGATTTATTATATATTTCCCCTTGTTTAACACATTTTATTTCAATTATACGAGTACTTTATGCATGCATTCTCAGGGTGCATGAAAATTCAAATATTAGCAATAAAATCTTCCTGAGTTACCACCTCAGTCCTCTGCCTTACCCCTACCTCACAGCCAATTGGTGAATTAACTTCCTCACCATTTTTAATGCATTTACTGACACATATACGACTCGTAGAAATATATTATTTCAAAGTCATATATCATAGCCAGTGGATATGTTGTTCAATAACTTGAATTTTTCACCTAACCGTATGCCCTAGGGGTTCTTTCTGGGTTTGTACATCCGCTGTGTTCTGGTTAATAGCTGCACTGTTGTCCGTGGTATGGATTTATTTAACCCTTCATTTAATGATGGGTATTCAGGTTACTTTTAAATTTTCCCCTGGAAATACATGATACTCGAGTGCGTTCTGCTGAACATGCCTCCTTCGGCACAAATAAAAGTGCTTCTTTAGGTAGATGCTGAGCAGTAGAATTAATGTTAATAGCTATTACCAAATTGCTCTCCAAAATGGCTGTTCCATTATTCACAGTGCCACCAGTGCGTTGGGACATCTTGTCATTTTAATTTGCATTGTCTTGATTTCTAGTGAGCTTGAATGCTTTTAAATTTGATTACCAGTCATTTTCTTAATAGGCTGAAACTTTATTTCATTAAAGCAACAATTGGAAAAATGGAAACACTTGGAAAATAGAAAAAAAATCCGCTATCATTTTATGACAACTAGTGTAATTTTTGTGGAGTTTTCTCTTTATACACGTTTTACAAAGTTGTACTCCTAACACATACGTAAGTTTTAGCTTGCTTGTTTATTTAGTGTGCTCTCCTAGACACTGTTTGGTGGTGGTTTTTCACATAAAGTGTAGTTGTTTAAATCTGCTCATGCTCTGCCAGGTACTGTTGGCTAAGTCGTAAAATATAATATAATTAGGGCTAACATTTATTCATGCAGGCTCTGTTGTGGGCTCTGGGGGCAAAGCCATGAACAGAACAGCTGTGATCACTGTCCTCTTAGGGCTTCACTCTCATGGGGAAAAGCAGACACAGGCAGAGAAGGAAACGGGGTGTTGGGAGGCCATGTGTGCCCCAGTGAGGCAGGAGGTGGGTGGGGAGTGCAGGCTGGTCCTAGAAGGCTCACATAGGAGGCAAGATTTGAAGGAGGTGAGAGCGGGCCCCTTGGGAATGAGCATCTGGGCAGAGGGAATGGTGGGCGAAGTGTGGGTGTGGGGCGCCCCACTTCGGCAGGAGCATGTTAGAAAGTGAGCCAGTGTCAGGGCCTCGCAGGCCGGCAAGCACCCTGCTCGGAGTGGGTAGGGGAGAGACGTGGGGAGGGACAGAGGAGGAGGAGGAGGATGTGAGTAGAGGAGGGGCACCGAGGACTGGCTGAATGTGGTGACTCTGGACGTTGTGTGGGGACTAAGCTCTGGCCAGGGGCTAGGGGTGGGGGTAGCGGACAAGAGGGGGAGCAGGAGACCAGGAAGCCGGCTCACGGGTCCAGGGAGAGGCGATGGGGACTCTGCAGTGTGGCCACCGTGGAGCTGATGAGATGCCATCAGAGTCTGGGTGTACTTCGGAGGTGCTGACACCATGATTGAGCCTGAGGATTTTAGCCTGAGCAAGTAGAAAGATAGACTTTCCAGAAATGTGATATGGAAGACCCTGGAAGAGCAGCCTTGGGGAGCAAAGGTCAAGTGCTCAGTTTTGAACATGAAAGGTGTAAGGTAGTGTTTAGGCATCTTAGCAGACATGTTGGTCCAGCCGGTCAGTGGCAGAGTTTGCGTTCAGAGAAGGGAAATGAACTGAAGATTTACATTTGTAAATAATCAACATATGGATGGTGTTTTAAGCCCAGGAAGTGAGGAAATTTAGAGGAGAGGGTCAAAGAGTGAGCCATAAGTTAAGACACTGGGGAGCTGAGGAGGAACTAACAAGGGAGACTGTGTGAAGTGTTTTTCACAGGTTAAGTCACTTACTCTTTATAATTCTATGAAGAAGATGCTATTATCATCACCATTTTACAAGGGAGGAAATTGAAGCACAGAGAGGTTGAATAAATTTCCCAAGGTCATACAACAAGTATGTGGCAAGACTGGGGTTTGAACCAGGTGGTCTGTCTCCAGGTGACATACACTTAACGTCTCTGCTTTTGGCAGATCTATTTTTATTACAGGTGGGAAAACTTGATCTTAGGGATGAAGTGACTTGTCCAAGGTCATAGAGTAAGTGGCAGAACTGGGGCATGAACCGAGGAGTCTCTGCTTCAAGAACTCAAGCTCTTAATCACTATGCTGAGCTGCCTCTGCACCAGGAACGTTGTTTGTTTTTCGTAAAGATAGGAACAAAAGCCTTCCTCCCTCTCTCAAATCTCAGCCATGGGCAGCATCCTGTCCCCCTGACCACAGTCTTTTCCAGAGGCTCCCTGTGGATCGAGAGTGAGCTGCCACACAGTTTCGGGTTCTACTGCCATTCTTGGTTCTCCTCCCCTGGGCAGTGAGCCCTCATGCCCAGGATAAGGAAGATGTCGGCAATCTCCTCTGTTTGAGGAGTTGGGTCTTTAGGCTGGCAGGATTCTAGCTGGGCTCTAGGAGGCTGTGAGGAAGCCACATGCCCCATCAGCCTGAGGTCCCCTTCAGGGGAATGAGGGCATCAGGTGACAGCCCTGGCTGCATTCCGAAGTGTCCGCCTGGGGCAGGTTTTGCAAACAGAGGCCATGTCCCACCACACACCCATCCATTCAGACCCTTCGCAGGCTCTCAAAATAACCCCCTGGGTGGTTCTGACGTACCCTTGGTTAACAAGCCCTGGGTAAGGTGACTTTTAAATAATTTCTTATTTTGAAATAATTTCAAATGTATATAGAAATTATAATAGTGCAAAGAATTTCTGCATGTCTAATTGTTAACATTTTACTACATTTGCACTCATGTTCTCTCTCGAAATATTTATTATAATGGCATATATATGTAATTTTTACATATAACTTTTTTCTGAATCATTTGAGAGTAAGTTTCAGACATGATGCCCCTTTCTCTCTCGACACTTCAGTGTGTGTCTGCTAAGAACAAGGACATTCTCTTACATAATCATAATACAGGAAATAAACATTGATACAATACTATTATTTAATCTACAGACCTTATAGCTCAGCAGTTTTCCCAATAATATTGTTTATAGCAAAAAAAAAAAAATTGGGGCTGTGATCTTTGTCTGATCCAAGATCACACATGATTCCTCATTGCATTTAGTACCTGTCGTTTTCCTGGCTCTTTGATCATACCTATTTATGCTGTTTGCTCATCCCTGGGTAAGTTATCAGTCATGCCCCTCCTCAGCATCCAGATGTGCTAAGGGGGACAATGAGAGTGCCGAGGGGGCCATGAGGAGGCAATGTTAACACAATATTCTAACGGGCTTGGAACAGTACTTCCATTTAAGTGAAATCTTTGTATATTCTGGCAATTAATCCTTTGTTATACAATAGTCCCCTCTTATCTGCAGTTTCGCTTTGCATGGTTTCAGTTACCTGCAGTCAACTACAGTCTGAAAATATTCAATGGAAAATTCCAGAAATAAACAATTCATACATTTTAAATTGTACACTGTTACGAGTGGCGTGATGAAATCTCACCCTGTCCTGCTGAGGACGTGAATCGTCATCCCTTTGTCTAGGGCATCCATGCTGTCTACACTGCCCACCTCTTGGTCACTTAGTAGCCGTCTCAGTTATCAGATGGAAAAAACATAATGTATGCAGGGTTCGGTGCTATCCGTGGTTTCAGGCTTCCACTGGAGGTGCTGGGACACATCCCCCCGAGGATAAGCAGGGGCTACTGTACATGTCACAAGTAGCTTCTCACTTGTCTTTGCTCATGATTTCTTTTGTCATATAGACATTTTAAATTTTTATGTCATTTTGATATAGTTCAAAATTTGGATAGTATAAGGGTAGACATCTAATTTTTTCTTTAATGTCTAGTGGTTGTCTCAGTACTGTGTATTTATCAATGAGCTTCTCCTTTCCCCAAATTTAAAACACTATCTTTATCATATACTAAGTTCTCATTTGTACATTAATTTGCTTAGGGATGAGGTTTTATCAGTTGATCTACTTTTGTATTCCTGTACTGATTCAACACGTTGCTTTGGCTCTAGCCTTATGATGTACCTTGATTTTTGGTAGGGCCAGTCCCTGGGGGCAGTTTTAGATACCACTGAAAAGTGGGCCCAGTTTAGGGTTAGGACCTTCAGCCACCCCTAACTCTGAGCTTTTTCCTTCTCACTCCTCCACCTCCAACACCCAGAGCCTTGTGGTCTCTCCCATCCCGCCCAAAGTCTGCTCCTAAAACACCGTCCATTCTGGGATACAAATGACCGATAGCTTATTTTCATTGTTTTTTAGTGTGAAATACTTAAAATGTACTGGTAAGAGCAGGGGATACTAGAATAAACATATATTTCAAGTGCAGAACAAGTATCTGTGCTCTCGTGTTTATTAAATCTTAACCCTGTGTCATATGTGTTCCAGCTTTTTAAATTCAGACATAAATTATAGCAGGGGCGGTGGAGGCCCTAAAACCACTCCTGTGAATCCGATGTTCACTGTCCACATACGTAACAACTTCCCATGTTTCCTGCCTCTTTCTCTTGGATGACCTTTCATGTAAGACACCACCTTGGCCCCCTGAGAGGACCGGGAGGTCAAGGAGGCTCAAAGCTGTCGGCCTGTTGGCCTGGAAGGAGACATGTCCTCCGTGTAGGATTTCAGGCGGGGTCCGGGCCGAGGAGAGTGTCTGGAGAGGTGGGACCCTGCTCGGTTCTTACATCGTACAGGTCAGGACAGGTTCTGGGGACATCGGTGTCTGGAGACTTTCTAGGTGGTGGCTCCGAGAAGGCAGAGGGTTGGCAGGAGGTGGTGGCATTGAGAGCAGCATCCCAGCAGAGACGGGGAAGAAACTTGGAATAGGGAAGGGAGGGCTCGAGGAGGACCAGGGAGGAAGCACGTGTCCCTGGTGGAGGTGGTTCAGGCAGCGGCCCTGCAGGGGACGCCCCTGGGGCTGCTGCTTGGCCAGGGGTTTGAGGTGGGTAGAGCTTGCTGTGACAACTGTGATAATTCACACAGTCCCTCCCTGGGTGCCATGGACGCTGCACACCCAGGTCCATAGTCCCTCCTCCTGCCCGGGTGCTGTGCCCACATCCAGCCTCGCCGGCTCTCGGGAACAGCTCTCTGTGGACTTCATCATCTCGCTGGCTTTCCAGGGACACATCCCCCTCTGCACCTGTCGCCTGTCTGCCCACACCCCTAGATCCATTTTTCCATTTCCATCTCTGCCCCCAGGGCAGATGACCCACACATGGGGCCTCGTCTCCTGACCTGCTTCCCTGCAGGCCAGTTCAGCCTTCCCTAGCAGGTGAGCCCTCCCCACCAAGCCTTCGACCCCTGTCTGCCGAGGACATGGCTCTGACTTCTTTAGCTTGGCAGCTGCCATCTGTCCACGGTGGCCAGCGCTCCCCTGTACCTGTTGACACGCTCGGGCTCGCTCTTCTCCGGGAATCCTGGGCTGCCCGTGTTCCTTCCCCCAACCCCCCTGCTGAGAGCACGTCATCCTCATCTCAGCCGCACGGTCGCACCTGTCCTTCACGGCTGTGATGTGACATGCCTTACCTCTCCTGGGGGGGCTCTTTGTTGCGGGTCCCACACAGAAGGCACTCGGGACATGGCGTTTGGTGGCCAGTGTAAAGTTGAGGGTGACTTTGGACGAGACGAAGTGGTCTCCTTGGAGCTGGGACCTGCTCTCAGAAAGCTCGCCAAGGGGGAGGTGAGGTTGCATACGGACGCGCGTGAAGCCTCTGCGTCCTCTTGCCGGGAGGAGCCAGCTCGGCTCCCAGCCCCACCCTGCCCGGGATCACGCTGAGCCAGGACGAGGTGTGCCCACCCGTGAGTCACCGTGCTGTGGGATGTCACATCAGTGGTGTGCAGCTGGGGTTGAAGTGTTTGCGATGCCTGGAAGGGGAGAAGACTTTTTTCGAGAGGCAGCCCTAGGATGGGATGAGGAGTGCATGGGTGGCCTGGTCTTCTCCCCAGCGGGGGGCACCGTGCGCCTTGCCGACCCCCACCCCACGCTGTCAGCCAGGCTCCACCCCGGGGAGGAGAAACCACTCCAGTGTGTAAAGCAGAGGGATTGTTTTCACAGCATGTGAAGCATTATATATATATCCATCCATAGATACATGCACACACACGTGTGTGTATATATTCTTCAAAACTGTGTATATATGTCCTTATAAATATGTCTACCTGCACGTGTGTACATGCATGTATACACGCATGTATACATATGTGTGTGTGCATGTACACATGTATGTCACTTTTTGTTTGGGAGTTATTTTAGACTTATAGCCAAGGTGTAAAACCAGTACAGAGTGTTCCCATATACTTGTCACTCAGCTTCCCCTCATCTGAACATCTTACATAACCATAGTACAATTATCAGAAGTAAGAAATTAGCATTGATACAATGCTCTTAACTAGAGACTTTATTCAGATTTCACCAGTTTTTTTGCTGATGTCCTTTTTCTGTTCTGAGATCCACATTTGCATTTAATTGCCATCTCTCCTCCTTCCCCTCCAACCTGTGATACTTCCTTGGTCTTGTCTTTTTCAACCTTGGTATGTTTGAGGAGTTCTGATCACTGATTTTGGGGAAAGCTCATCCGTTTCGGGGGCCCGATGTTCTCCGACGATGACGTTGAGGGTGTGCGTGTTTGGCGAGAATACTCGGGAGTGGGGTGCCCCTCTCAGCACATCCTGGGGAGTCCGTGGTGCCAAAACAGGTTGTTGCTGGTCAGGTTCACTTTGATACTGGCTGACGTGGTATCTGATGGGTTTCCCATTTTCTGCTTTTCCCTTCTGTTAATTATTAATAATAAATACCTTGGGGGAGATACTTGGAGACTGCAATTTTTGAAACAGAGGGAATTTAATCCAGGGAATTGGTTACCCAGAGCTGAGAAGCTATACAACCAGAGCTTCGCAACCTCAGGCAGCTGTTACATCTGTTTACCTGATGAGCCGCAAAGGAAGTGGGGGGTGTTTCCAGAGCTCCGGGCTCAGGGGCACACACAGAAGCCTGTCTGGGGAGGCTGGAGCCACAAAGGAGACCCAGGCTCTGCTGGCAGTGCCACCTGAGGTATAGCGAGCGAGTGGGGGAGAAATGCCCTGGTCTCTCCCTTCTCTTGTCTCCCAGTGGCTGAACCCTGCCCGGCAGCCAGCTGCCATGGGAGCCCAGGAATCCCAGTCTGCAAGGGTCAGGGGTGGCAAGAACTAGTTCTGACACCTCTAGGGCTGCACTGTCCAATATGGTAGCCACAAGCCACATGTGGCTCTTGAGCACTTGAAACGTGGCTCATCCAAGCTGAGATGTGCTCTATGTGGATTTCAAAAACTTAGTATGGATAGAAGAATGTAAAATATCTCATTAATAAATTCTTATATTGATTGCCTGTCGAAGTGATATTTTGATATACTGGATGAAATAAAATATATTATTTAATTTAATTTTACCTGTTTCTTTTCAAAATCTGGCTACTAGAAAATTTAAAATTATGCCCGTGGCTGCTACTGGTGGCTCTCATTTTGTTTGGGTTCGGCAGTGCTACTTGGAGTGCACTTGTACCCAGCCTATGTTATCAGCACTGTGATAGTTTGTCTTTCCTGGAAGAAGGTCATGCCCTTGACAAACTGTTAGGAGGGTACATCCAGCCAAGGTTTTAGGAAACCAGGGCTGCACTGGCCTGGAGCCACCCACGCTCACAGCTTTGACCAGGTGACCAACTGCATCAAACGGAAAGACCAGGCTTCCCTCTGCTCTTCATGCATCACACACAGTGCAGGGTACGGTCAGTGTTCAGCAGCATTAGCCGGAGGCTAGCTAATGTTTAACATGACGATAAAAGTGCTGCCACATAGCTAGATGGCACCTGACAGGAGAGCTGTATGACTGCTACATATCTAGACAAGGTTTTATAGCTTACAAAGGTCCTTTCTGCCAACGCTGCAGAGTCACCCGGCACTGCTGCCCCCACTCTGTAGAGGATGAAACGAAATCTGAGAGATCTCATGGATTTCAGTGGCTCCCGGACTTCCTGGGCGTCACTGGGGAGCTTGTCAAAATGCTGATCACCAGGCCCTGGCGTGATCCACAGGGGATGGAGGGTGGGGCCCAGGGACCTCTGCAGGCAGACTCTGGGGACTCTTGTGCAGGTGGTTGTCAGACCACACTTTTGGGACACACCCACCCTCCAAGCTCTCAGGGGTGTGAGAGCTGGGACTGGGCTTACGCTGGCTTCTGATGGCCGGGCTGGGCGCTTCCCCGGTGCCAGGGCCGTCGTCTTTTGGAGCTGGGCATACAGGAAGAGCCACATGTACATGCCTCACCTCCAGCTCCAGCCGCACCCTTGACACTGCAGAGGGCTCATGGGCTAAAAGCCCAGTCAGGCGGTCAAGCGTGGTGCTGGTTGTTCAATGTTGTGTCTGGTTGACTTGGAATGTAGCTGGGTCTTCTTCACTTTGGTGGGCGTAGGGGAAGGGAAATTAGTTTACCTCCCCCAAGCATACAGCAAAGGTTCATCTTGATGTGCAGCTGGGAGATGTGAACTTGCACCTGGTGGGAGGGAAGGATTTGCTCTTGCAAATGGCCAAGTAAAGTTTTATTCCAATGCTACTGCGGAGGAGCAGCTGCACACCTGGGGGGCCTGGGCCGGGTGAGGATGAGGCTGGCTGTCTTGCCGTCACTGACCACTCCTTTCTGCCCTGCAGTGGACAGCGGACTGCAACGAGCCACTAGACAGCAGCTGTTCCTTCTCCCGAGGGCGAGCCCCCCCACAGCAGGTAGGGAACCAGCTCTGTGCTCTGTCTGGGGGTGTCATGTGTCTTGTCTGTCTGGGATCCTGGGTGGCTCCTGAGCGGTGATGGTATGGAGAGTGCAGGAGGTGGGAGAGGGGAGGGTGCATCTGCCCCTCTGGGAAGCCCACCCTTAATTCCCTGCCCCTGCCCCAAACTCGCCGATCCATAAGATTGCATTTCAGTAGCAGCATTTTATATAATAACAAACATCTGGAAACAACCCAAACATCCACCAAGAGAGAATGGGGAAGTGCTTTGTGATATATCCTCACAGTGGACTATGCTACAATAGTCAAGTGACTGAATTGGAGGTTCATGCACCGACATTGATGGACCCCACAAACAATAGGACGTGTTGCATTTTCTTGCTGGTGGGCGCTTTGGAGACCACCTCTGCTCCAGGTCTGCAGAGGGCCCTGGAGGAGCAGTTTGTTGGGGCGGGGGGCAGTCAGAGACCTGTCCATCCCCCAGGGCTGACCAAATGTCCTGGGACTGGGCTGGAGCCTGCCACTGCTCTGCTGCTTGCCTGTGAGGTTCCCAGGGGCTCCTTGGTGGGTCGTGTGGCCCAGAGGGAAGGGAGGCAGCTGCTCTTCGAGAGCCATCCTGGTGACACCAGGCCCCCCAGCCCTGCACACCCTCTGGTGGTTCTGCTGTTCTTGCTGATACCTCACCCCTGCCTGTGGCAGCCTGTGCAATTAGAGACTGAGAAAACCGTTTGTCCCCAACCTCAGTCCAGCCTCAGAATTAGTTCAGCGATGAAAGCCCTGATTTTTAGACATCAGGGACTGAATTAATTATGCACAAATCGTCGGGTGCCACAGTCAAGACAAGTTTATTTTCTCTTCCCACCAGCCTGGACGGGTCTGCAGGGCTGGCTGGCAGCTCAGCGGCGTCGGTGGGCTCCCTCCCTCTCACTGCTCTGCCCTCTCTGTGGCCCTTGTCCGCATGGCCCATGGTGGCTCATGCCCACGTCCATGCTCCCACCCGTGGGGGCACGCACCCTGGGTCTGTCCCTGGGAACCTCTGATTGCCCCTTGTGAAGCAGCCATCCCCTGATGCTCCCTGGTGGAGGGATCGAAGCTGGCCAGCATCCCTTGAGTGACCGAGCCACAGGGAAAGCCCATGCAGCTGGCCTGTGGCAGCTGCCCTCGCCGCACCTGTCCCGCAGGGGCTCTCTGATGGGGGGAACCAGGGAGCTGCCCACTGGTGTGTGTATTTGCTATGTGTGGCTCCGATGCAGTGCTGTTGGCCTGCCTGCCCTTCAAGGCCCCCTTCTGCCTGTCCCACGAGAGGCGAGAGCACAAGTCTAGCTGTCAGGGACACCACCAGCCCCATGAGCACAGCAGCTGGCCTCCTCACTGCACCCTCTCGCCCGGGCAGACACGCTCCTGTTGCCATCAAGCTGTTCCATGTCCATCTGCCTGTGCCCTCAGCCAGCTGGGCAACCCTAAGATGGGAGCTGGGGCTGGCTCTATGTCCCCAGCCACCCCTGGCCTCAGGCCGTGCACACAGCAGGCGTTCAGCAGTGATGCCTGAGACTGCACTGAGTTGGCCCAGGCCTGGTCCATGCCGTCATTCCCTTTCCTCTGGCCACACGAACTTTGATGAGCTTTCTGGGGCTGTTGAGATTGGGGTGGACGGGGTGTTACTAACCCACATTCACTCGTGAAGGAGAATTAGTTTCTGGGGGAAACTAATCAGGGTGGGTGGCCGCCTGCTCTAGAGCTCCCATGAAAGCCCCACCTTGGCTGCACGTGCCCAGGAAGGGGAGGTTGGGAGGAGGATGCTGAGTTCTTGCGTTCTGCCCAGAACGCTCTGGGTGGTGGGTCACAGACCGTGCCCTGACCCAGAGCCCAGGTGCAGGCACCACTCAGGGATTGATCATGCTCTGGGACTATTTATTCACCCACAGCAGACTTCCATCCTCATTCTGTCATTTTAACTAATGTCAAAACTACATGCAAATTGACAATCATCTAAACATGAAAAGGTTAATTTTTAAAAAGCATAACACTTTGTTTCATCAGAATCTTACCTGGGAATTCCATGCAGAAACCCGGAAGCAGTAGCACTGCCTGGTGAGGCAGAGGAGGAGCACCACCTGCCTTCTCCCCTGGCCCCACCTCGTGGCTCTTAGGACACCTCTGTAGGACGCCTAGGTCACCCCCGGACCCCACCATCTCTCAGCCCCTTTCCTGCCCTGCCTTTCTGTGGTTCTGAGTCTGGTAGTGGCAGGAAGGGTCAGCTCCCTGGGGACTGGGGAGTTCAAAGAAGAACTCCCTGTGAGGGAGCCTGGGAAGGTGAGATGGTGTTGCAATGGGAGCCTTGATTTCGCTGTCTGCTGGAAACCTTTCCCTGGCGGGGAGTGGGGGACAGTTGAGTGGTCTCCCATTATTTCAGCAGATGTTGGACAGGCAGTCAGCCAGAAAGGGCCTCTGGTGTGGCTCAGTCCAGGACAGGTTCAAATAATATGGCCCATTAGCTGAGAGAGTGGGCAGAAAGGGTTGGCTTAGGAGAAATAAACTTGGCCATGGGCTTCAGCCGATGTCCCCCGCCTCTCCCTGGCCTTTGGTCTTAATCCAAAGACAAAGGGAGCAAAGGGAGAAGAGACAGGATGGACACACAGACACAGATGTCCCAGAGTGAAAGGAATGGCCTTTCCCTCTCCTGACGTCAGCTGTGGCGCCACCCGGAAGGCTGTCCCTGCTGGTCTCTGCTCTGTCATTCTCGTGCCTCAGAGACCCGGTGGGGGGTCCATCTCCCTCTTTCCCTACCGGAGGTGGGATGCTGTCCTTGGTGCTGAACACGCGCACGCGCGCGCGCACGCACACACACACGCACACACACACACACACACACACACACACACACACACACGTACACGCACGCACGGTGCTGCCAGGATAGGGCTATTTCTCCTTGGGATTTGTCCTTCCCCTCCACCACCCTCTGCACTTGTCCATCTCCTTAGTTCCTCTCTGACTGAGCAAATCCAGGTCATCCTCAAAGCCTGCTTGGTTTGGGCCTGAGAGGGGTTTCAGATGCAGCCTACAGGAAGCTCTTGTTTGGGCCCAGGAGATGACTTTGGGGTCTCCTGGTCCCTGAACATTTTGTGTAATGCAGAAGCTCTCACAGTGTCTCTCCTGTGCCCACCTGCGCTCCCCCACCCGGCCTTGGGACTCGCCAGTCTAGTCCCAATGCTCGCAGACAGGGGGTGCTCAGGTGCAGGGACCCAGACTGACCTGCGTGAGGCCCCAGGAAGCAGGGCGCAGGCCTAGGATCCCGTTCTCCCCACTCTCAGTCCACACTCTGTTGCCACTTGAAGGTCTTCCCTGGAGCCCTGCTGCTGTCGCCCCGAGGCCTGCAGCTTGCGGGGGGAGGCATGTTGTCACATGGCACCTGACTGAGTGCCATCTTGAGGGGTCCTTTCCATTTCTCTGACTCCCTGTGTGAGGGCAGAGCTGAGAGCCTTAGGCCCCTTGGGGTCCACCCAGTTCATAGCACTGTTCTGATGCCCTCGGGTGGGCGGGGACAGATCGGAGCTCCAGCCATCCTTAGGGAGGACAGAGCAAACTTTTGTGCATTCTTTTGAGGTGTGACTGCCCAGCTAGCTCCCCTGGGAGCCCTGTGTCCATGAAGTGAGAGAACCCGTGTTAGGGTCAGGCTTGCCTTGCCCCTTGTGGTGGAATCTGTGGAGTGTCATCCTGCGCTGAGAAGGGTAGGGACCAGCACTGCGAGCCCTTTGAGGAGCAGGGATCGCACGACCTCTTTCTCTCAGGTTCCCAGAGCTGCACCTCGTCAGCCCAGCTGCCCACTTACTGAGGGCACACTGGCTCCTGGGGTCTCAGGGAGCCCAAGCCACCCCAGCCCCAGTGTCACCTGATGCAGCAGATGCGCCGGGGAAATCCAGTCTGGCACGCCCCAGAATGCTCTAGTTCTCTCAGTCTCACCCATGACTCCCCCAGTCATGGGGAGCGTCCTGCTGCTGCCCCCTGTCCCATCCAGCCGGGCTCTGCGGAGTTTCTGAACACTCACAGCCCGGAGCTGTCACTACACACACCCCCACATACATGCACAGGCAAAGATCACTATGCAACTGCGTATTTATAGAGAAAACCCAGCAGCATAGAAGCGGTTTGTTGTTGTTCTCACCGCACCTGACTTTGCATGCTTTGCTACTACACAAAGTGACTCACTCTCACCTTGTCACATGCACCTGTGCATGCAGACCCCCGTCCTCCTACTACCAACGCACACCCGATATTCCCTCTTCCTTCACTGCAGGTGTGGTACTCCCTCCACCAGCTCTGCCTTACCAAACATCGGCAAGGATAGGTGCGGAGAATCCAGATGTTTCCAGGGGAGGGCTGTGTTCCTGTTCCATGGAAATCTCCTCAGCGGGGTCAGAGTTTACCAGCCTGAATAGTATAACTGCACACTGTGCAGGGGTCAGGAGCATAGACTCTGGGCCACACTGTCTGTGCTCGCATCCTGGGAATGAGCTCCGTGAACAAGGGCAAGTTCTCTGTGCCTCAGTGTCCTTAATAGTAGAAGGGGATGATGACAATGCCATCCGCTCCCCGAAGTGCTTGGGTGGTGCTGGCAGGTGCTGCATGCTGGGTCCATATCTGCTATTGTCATCATCTGTATTCTTGGCCCTTCCAGGAGTCTGACCTCCCCTGAGCTGGGGACATCCACGGGGTCCTTCCAGAGACAGTGTCAGTGTCCCTGCCCATGGGGGAGGCTGTTTGCATTTTCTTTTCTATGTGGTCTAACGTGCTCATTATCCCTCTGTGAACTGTTCTGCCAGCAGCATGGTGCTCCCTGGCGTGGGGCCCCTAATTGCCAGTAAAAGGGGCTGTTGGGGAGGATTCAGCAGCATTTGAGTGCTAAAAACAGTCCACGGAGAAGGCTGATGGTTTTTGATGAGGCTTCTTAGAACCTTGGCGTTTCAGCAACCTGGGGGCAGGAGCTGAGTGATCTCAGGACTGGGCAGGAGGCTATGCTCAGAGGGAAGCTGCGGTCACCAGGGCCAGTCATGGAATTGCAAACTGGGGGATGCTCTTTGAGAAGCCACTGAGTCTTTGATGGCTGGCTCTCAGTGGCTGGCCACCAAGTCCGCATGAAGACATACTGAATGAATGATCCTGGGTCCCAAGGCTGGGGCAGGGGCAGGTGAATGGCAGGGAGATATAACAAAAACAACTGAAGCCAGGGTTTCTGTCATCAAAGGGATGACAGACTAACTGGGGGAGAAATTAACATAGAGAGTGTCAGATGAGTGTTTCCCAAAGGGGGCTCCATGGAACCCTAGTCTGACACAATTCTCTGCGGAATCAAAAGGGAGAGTGGGACGGACTTCTGGCCAACACTTTGGTAAATATTGCATACCATACTTCCAGCTACTTGAAGAGTCAACATCCACTGAAGACCAATAAAGGCCCTGAGAAATTCTGCAGCAAAAAAAAAAAAAACATCTTAACAATTTGTCACATCTTCACTTCTTAACAATCCTTTAATTCAGTGGGTCCCAAACATTTGACTAGAGAGCCTTTTAAAACTTTTTTTCCACCACAAAACTCTCCTGAACGTTTATATGTGAGGACCATGTTCCTAAAAGCATAGTCTGCAGACCATCCCAGCTGCAATAAATTAAACCACCAACCCTCCCCTCTCTGAGCTGTTCTGATGCAGGTTGACATTTGAGAGCCAGTGGATTAGTGTTTCTAGAGCACCCCGGGAGCCGTGCAGGAGAACAATCCGGAAGGGGTGTGCACAGTGTGTGCTGTGAACCGTGCTCACTGGGGTATCCCGGGGCACAAGCTGTTGAGGAAGCTGCGGAGTCACAGGGAGGAAGAGACCTGAGCTGAGTCCCAACAGGAAGGACTGGTGTGGGGCGTGTGGAAAGAACATTTGTTCGTTTGTTTTCTCCAAGCCCAGAGAGGAATATAATTCCATGCATTCTGCACTGGGTGTGGCCTCAGGGCTCCGTCACAGGCGGATGGTGTCCGAGCCACACGGCGACCCTGCATATTACCAGCGTACCGAGGGGAAACCGAGGCCTCTGTGGCAGACGCTGTAGGGTTGGACTTGAGAGGCAGGGGCGCCTGGCACGAGCCGAGTCCTGGCCACCTTCTTCTCTGTCCCCAGCCTGACAGTCACCTCTCCACGTGGGTCCCTGGTGAGCAAGGGGTGAGAGTGGTTGGACAGTGAGGTGGGTCTGGCCCCTGGTGAGAAGTTCCAGAAGTCAGGTGGCGGTCTGCCCGCGTGGGGGTCTGTCCGCAGGCCCCGGCCCCTCCTGCTTCTCTTACTTCTGGGTGTTCAGAGGCTTGTGGAACAAGTGACACATGCATGTGTCTGGTATGCATGTGTGTATGTATATTGTATGTGTGTTGTGTTGTGTATGGGGGTGGATGTGTCGTGTGTATCTATATGGTGTAGTGTCTACATATGTGTGTGTGGTATGTTGTGTGTACATGTATGTGTGTGGCATGTATATATGTCTGTGTGTACATGTGCGTGTGTTGGGAGTTGCAAGGTTTGAGGATTGGTGTCCAGAGCACAAGGGGGACATCCAGGCACTTCTATGGCCACGAGGGTTTGCTTGGCCCTGGAGCCACGTGGCAGGGCTGGTGACCGAGTGGTCACTTGGGTGCTCTCAGCCCAGGGCTAACGGGCACTGGTGGTGGTGGCTCCTCAGTGGGCTGTACAGCGCCCCTGCTGGGTGTGAGGAGAGAGCCATGGTCTTCCGGCAGGACCCTGACCCTGACTGGAAAACATCAGCAAAACAAAAGCTGGTGTCTGGGGGGAAGCTGGTAGCCCCCAGCAGAGTGTTCACCGGTGCCCCAGCCGGGACACTCACTCGGGGTAGGGGGCTCACTCCAGCCTCCCGGCTGCCAGCCTGGGCCCTGGGCAGGCCCCTGCCCACTGTCCTCAGCGTCCTGGCCAAGCAAATAACGGCCCTTTCACTCCCGTCTCTTCCAGAATGGCAGCAAAGACAACTCCCTGGACATGCTGGGCACGGACATCTGGGCTGCCAACACCTTCGACTCCTTCAGGTAACCTCCTCTTCCTCCTGTCTCTGCGCAGGCGGCTCCAGCTGGGCCCGGTGTGGGCAGGGTGCTGAGCGACAGCCGATGGCTCATAGACAAAGAAGGGGAGAGGGACGGAGGGCCATGGGGGTGGCAAGGATGAGGCCGAAAAGCAAGGAGGGCAGAGAGGAGAAACGTGAGTGGGGGGCGCAGAGGGTCTCCTGGGGCCGAGCTGGGGTGCCGGGCCCGGCCCCCGTCGCTCACCTTGCCCCACTCAGGGTCGCCTGGCTGCCCTTTTGAGCCTCTGGTCAGAGGCTCTTGGGGACGGGTTCAGCCCCTCTCCCCAGCTGTCCTCGAACCAGGCATGAACAGACTGGGGTCTGCAGGGCGCGCTGTGGCACGAGGCCTCGCGGGCGTTTTATCAGCGCACATTTCCCGCAGCGGGGGCGGCCAGGTGGGGGCTGGGAGCCTCGGGCTCCATCCTGCGTGGGGGCCCCGCCGCCGGGTCAGCCTGGCGTCGGTCCCCCAATAACCAACCGGGCTTGTCGCCCCCTCGCCTCGCATTTCTCGCCCTCCCTCGCCCTCTAGTGGTGCCACCTGGGACCTGCAGCCCGAAAAGCTGGACTTCACGCAGTTCCACCGCAAGCTCCGGCACGCGCCCAAGCAGCCCCTGCCGCACATCGACCGCGAAGGGTAAGCGGCGGCGGGGCTGGGGCGGAGTTGGGGCGCTGTCCCAGGGCAGGGGCCTGTGCCTGGCAGGGAGGCTCAGGACACACAGGTGGCCAACGTCCTCACCTGCTGTTGACTTCATGTGTCAGCACTGCCTTCCATCCGAAAAGGTGGTATCAGGGCCTGGGATGTCCTCGGGACAGGAATGTGACTCTAACCAGACACACAGGTGTGGGACAAATGGCTGCTGTTTCTTTTCTTTTTTTCTGTTTCTTTTATTTATTTCGAGACAGGGTCTCACTGTATCACCCAGCCTAGAGGGCAGTGGTGTCATCAGAGCTCACTGCAACCTCAAATTCCTAGGCTCCAGCCATCCTCCTGCCTCAGCCTCCTGAGTAGGTGGGACTACAGGCACACGTCACCAAGCCTGGCTAATTTTTACATATTTTTTATTTTTTAGAGACAGGGTCTTGCTATGTTGCCCTGGCTGGTCTGAAACTCCTGGCCTCAAGTGGTCCTCCTGTCTCGGCCTCCCAAAGTGCTGGGATTATAGGCATGAGCACCACACCCACCCTCTTTTATATTTTTAAAATAATTTTTATTACAGTAAAGTTCACATAATATAAAATTAACCATTTTAAAGTGTGTAATTCAGTGGCATTTAGTATATTCACTGTGTTGTGCACCTTCCACCTCTATCTAGTTCCAAAACATTTTCAACACCCTGATATAAACCCCATACCCCACCCTAACCCCTGGCGCCCACTAATCTATATTCTGTTTCTATGAGTTTATCTATTCTGGATACTTATAGAAATGGAGTCATGTGATTTTTTGTTTCTGGCTTCTTTCCCTTAGCATAACGTTTTTGAAGTTCTTCCACATTGTAGCATGTATCAGAACTCTATTCCTTCTCATGGCTGAATAATGTTGCATTGTATGGATGGACCACAATTTGTTTATCCCTTCGTCTGTTGATGCACCCTTGGGTGCAGCTATTGTGACTGATACTGCTATGGACATTCATGTAAAGTATCTGTTTGAGTCCCTGCTTTCAGTTCTTTGGGTAGGTACCCAGAAGTGGGATTGCCAGAGGAACTGCCAGACTGTTTTCCACAGCGGCTGAATATTCCATATCCCTACCAGCAACATACAGGCATTCTGATTTCTCCTCATCCTCTTTGTTTGTATTCAATTATTGTACTGATGTCCCTTATTTTTCCTTCTGGCCCTCCCTTTCACTCTCTTTTCTCCCTATCACTCAGATCTAAACATAACTGACATTATTGGACACTTTTCTGTGTCTCATGTGTCCTCCTGCTGCCATCTTTGCCCTCCCCCAGTGCTTCCCATGGCAGCACTGGTCTGTCCTTGCAGTGTAATGAGCAACAACCCACAGAAAGAGCTGCTCTCATCCCCATTTTAGAGGTGAGAGAAATGACGCTTAGAGGGGCAAAGCCACTCGCCTAAACAGTGGAGCTATGACGTAAGGCCAGGCCTTCTGATGCCATCCAGTGCCCAGATCTTCATAGCAGGGTATCCTCGACCTCTTTGAAGTTTTCTTCAAGATTGGATGTGTGGGCCAGGTGTGTTTTTCTGGGGAAAAGGCCACCACTCACATCAGATTCTCCCAGGAGACCCACCCTCTCACCACACGTCCTTTTTTCATTGTCCTGCCCATTGTGGGTTCCATGTTTCTTTGGGTAGAGAAGGGAGATGGCCACCCTGCGGGGGTGGGGAACCTACGGCTTTCTGATTTCAAAATTGTTCTTTTTTAAGCACCAAAAAAGGCACGAAAAGCTTCGTCTTTCTCTGCTGCACCTCTTTTAATAAAAGGATTTGTTCTGTAAAATTTGGATTCAGTCAAAGGCCACACTTAAGTACCTAGAAGGCCACATGTGGCCTTAAGGCCACAGGTTCCCCACCCCGGGTTGAGTATGGAGGCACCTGTTAGAGGGTGATAGAGCGCAGCAGGGACACAGCTGACCAGCCACCCCTCACTGCCTGCTCAGCCCGCCCAGCCAGCCGCAGCCGCACGGGGCTGTGCCTCCACAATCCTGTCTTCAGGAAAGGTGGACTTGACTTAGCTGGTAGAATTCAGGAGTGGGTTTTCGGCAGAGGTGCTGCCTGCCATCTGCCCAGTGTGGAGTGGATTGGAGGTCGGGTGTGCCACGGGAATGGGAGGAGCACTGCACTTTCCTCAAGTCCAAGGAGCCAGTTTGTCACTAGATCTGCTGGGTCCCTGTGTGGCTCTAGGTGCCATCAGGAAAATACACACACACACACACACACACACACACACACGCACACACACAATACAATATAATCTTTTCCCAGAAGCATGTTCAGTCTACTGGGAAAAGGAGACATGAACCCATTCATGATTGAGAATGTATAAAGGGAAAAAAATGACTAAGTTATGCAGTGCCTATTCAGAGCGTAGGCAGTATAAAGTGTGATGCCAGGTGTGGGGTTGAATAAAGTGAATGCAAAAGGGGTTAGAAAAGAGATCACTTTGTAGGATGAACCACCTGGGAAAGGCTTCAGAGAGGGATGTCATTTCCCTGTGCAGCTCATCTCTCCTGGGAGCACACAGCTGGTGAAACCAGTGGGGAAACTGAGGCCCAGGGGATCGAGGTGATGGTGCTGCCTTACTGACTACAGGTGTCCGATGGGGGATGCATATGGAAAGCAAGCTTTCCAAAGGTATCTGCACCAGTTCCTAGAGATTAGCTAACTTCATGACAAAATGCCGTTTGGCAGTGGTGATAAATGCTTATCCAGGGAAGGAACAATTCCCCTTGTGCTGAGGGGCATTGTCCCTTTTGAAACCAGAGTAACCAGCCACACCCACGATGCCAGCTGTGGGTCTGAGTTGTTTGGCCAGGCTCACCCACTCGCCAGGAGCCTGGCAGGTTTGCTGAGTCACCTGGGATCTCCCATGGACACCTGACTCTCTGGCCAAATCCTGTCACTACCAGGTTCCCGGGGAGTCTGGGTGCAGTGTCCTGTGGCCAGGTGTCCCCCTTAGAGTCCTCTAAGTCTCCCCCTTACAGTCTTGCCTTAGTGGGGACAGACTCCACATGCCAGCCACTGTAGCCTCGCTCAGAAGCAAGGTACCACTTGGTTGCCAAGGCTTCCTGCAGCCTGTGTTTCCATGGTGGGACAGAAATCGGAGAAGGCTGTTGCCTTGGAAACCCTGTTGGCAGCAGTGACTCAGCTCATCTGTAGCCACCTCTGCCCTCCAAACCTGCAGTCCTCCAGGGAGTTCTGAGCCCTGACCAGGGCAGGTCTGGGGGGACAGCAGCCCTCCCCAGCGTACCGCCCACTGCCGGACCCCGGGGCTGCTGGGGTAAGAACAGCAGGCCATGCCTGGAGTGTGCTGGGCTGGTGCCCGGCGTGTGCTTGGAGCTCAGTGCATGCCAGAGAGTCCTGAGGTGTGTTTTACCCGGAGGTGACCTGGGGGGGGAGGGTCAGCCGTTCCAGGCCGCCAAGTCCCCAGAGCCCTCCTGCCCCACGGTCCTGGCAGGTGCAGAACACGGAAGACAACAAGCAGCTGGTGCTTTCACAGTGGCCTGTCTCCACCAGGCAGATAGATGAGTAAAAAGATGGTTGGATGTTCAGGCCTTTCTCCACCTCCTCACTTGCAGTCCAGCACATCTTGGTGGGGGAGGACAACTTTTCCTCTTTTCCCTCACACCTGTTATACCTCCCTACACCCCTCCCCACTCTGGTTCCACCTGCCCTCACCTCTGCAGCTCCACCCTGCCCTGGCCCACCCACCCCAGCCACAGGCAGCACATTTGCTCTTAGCTCCGGGCATTTGCCTGCACTGTGGAACATTCTCCCACATTCCCTGTGCTTGACCAGCTCACTTCTCACCTTCCTCCTGACCTTCACCCAGACAGTTCCAGGCGCTGCTGGTCTGGGTTTCCGCAGCGCACTGGCCGCTGTGCTGTGGGAGCTGATTCCCCCTCCAGACACGGGAGGGCCAGGCCCATGCGCTGTTTGCACCTGGGCCCCAGCCCCTGCCCGGAGCCCGGCACAGAAGCATTTGGTGAATGAGGAGATGAACCGTCGGTTGCAGGCTTGGCTTATACCCTGTCCTTTTCTTGCACCCACGCCTTTGCTGAGGGTGGCTGCCGGATTCTCTTCCTCTGGGTTTCGGGGCTCCTCTGGCCCTAGGACTTTAGACTTTAGGGCACCGATCTCATGCTGCCCCCTGGTGGTGCTCAGGGGTACAGCCCTGGGAGATGTGACTTCAGGACTCCGGCTAAGAGCTCTCAGCTGTCTGAAGGCAGGAGCTACAACTGGTTTATTTTTGTTGACAGGGCCAAAACCAGAAGAGATGCTTGGTGAATATTTAAACAAATGAGCTAACTTCTCGGCAATGTGAGAGTTGCATTAATCGTGCAGCTGGAAAATGCTGTCACCAACCTGTGGGACAGCCCTCATCATACCTCAGTAGTCAGCACTGCTAATAACACCGTGCACTGGCCATACAACTGTCCCTGTTCTAAGCACTTGCCTCATAGTATTTGAAACTCAGCACAGCCCAGAGGGGTAGGAGCTATTATGCTCTTCACTCAAGAGATGAGGAAACCAGGAGACCCAGAAATTGAGTAACTTGCATGAGGCTGGGTTAGCTGCAGAGACTCTGCCCTTAGTCACTTTGCTGCCTTTATGCTCCCCAAACAAGAACAATAATAGTAGTAGCAAAACTAGTCATAGTAGTAGTAATATATTTACCTTATTTATCTTAATTTTATTTCATTATTATCTTTGTTTACGATTAAAATAGATGTGGCCATATGTAATGTTTACTATGTTCTGGGCACAGTTCTAAGCATCTGAAAACTTAGATACCTTAACTAATTTAATCTTCCAGCCACTTTATGATGTTAGGCACGTTCGTTATGCCCATTTTGCAAATGAGGAAACTGAGATACAGGGGGGTTAGGGGACTTGCACAGGGTCACCAGGTTAGTAACCACCCTAGTTAGCAGCTGGGGTCCAATCCCTGGCAGTCTGGTTTCAGAATCTGCACCCTTAACTATGTAGAAGAAAGAGATCCTTGGCCAGTAAGTTGGGGCCAGCCTCTCTGGCCTGCGGGCACGTCCACTCACAGAGGACATGAACACAAAGCATATAATATCTGATGGGGCTTGTTGGACTGGCCCAAAGTCAAGCCAAGAAGGAAGGAAGCCCCGCTGAGCTCTCTGCCAGCCCCTGCCAGCCTGTGTGACCTTGAGAAAGTTGCTTTCCCTCTCTGTTCACTGAGCTTCCCTTTGGTGTAATAGGGCAAGGTGGGTGGATTTTTGCAGGAGTTATGACAAGCTTTGGGGTATTGATTAGCAAGGAGCTTAGCTTCTTTGCCTGGAAGGGTCAAGGGGAACTTCGGCTCCTCTCTCACCTCCCTCCAGGTTGGCTGTTGAATTGGGGGAGGAGGACCCTCACCTCTTCAGCCATTTCTTCTTGGTGGGACAGCTGATTCTTCAGGGTTTGAGGGATGGCAGGACCAGGTATCTTCTGACTGTCCCTCCTCTCCTGCTTGCCGGGCTGGGACAGGATGCATGAATGATCCATCCTTCCAATGCCTTTTTGTCTTTTTTGTCTTTTCTGATCCAGGTGTGGCAAAGGGAAGCTGGAAGATGGGGATGGTATCAACCTGAATGACATCGAGAAGGTCCTCCCAGCCTGGCAGGTAGGTTCAGGGGCAGATTCTCTAACACCCTGCCCCACCGTGGAGTCCTGGTCCTCCGCCTGGGCAGGGCCTGAGCACTCCTGCTGGCTCCTTGCTCCAGAAAGTGGTGCAACCACATGTACGAAAGTGGCAGGTGGACAGGGGTGGATACCTGCCATGGTCCAGAGTGTCCCACAGTGACAGGTGTGTGGCAGTCCCTCTTGGTGATGCCGTGGGTACTTGTGGCAGACCTGACGCCCTTTACAGATGAAGTGGGCGTGTCTTCTAGAGCAGAAGGCACTGTCAACTCAGAGAACTTGGAAGTTTTTGTCCCTTGACCTGAAACCTCTGCAGGTGAGGCGTCCTGCAGTGTGTTCAGATGGGACTGGCAGGGCTACTGGGGTTTCTAATCTGGTTGAGGTGATCTTTAGGCTTCTGAAAAGTGGAGTTGTCCTGCCAGCCTCCAGGTGTGTGCTGTGCTTGCTGATTGTGTCATTGATGGGGCTGCATTCCCAGAACTGGGCCAGGCTCCAGGTCCATGGGGATTTACTCAGCAAAGATGCAGCGAATCCAGGTCTCAAATGCTTATAGTGCTGGACGTCCAGTGGGGACAGCAGGAATCTGGCTGCTCCCAGGGATGGGGTTGCACCTGCCCCAGGGGGTGAGAGCACAGGACCCTCTGCAGTGACTGAGCCTGCCACTGCTGGTGACCCACCACCACACCCACCTGCCACCCTTCCCTTCCTTCCTGAGTCTGTCTTGTCATTTTACCTACGTCTATTCCTTTCTTCCTGGTGCCTTTCCCGTTGTATTTCTTCTCTGTTCATGCCTTGGGCCTATCAATGAGAGCCAATAGAGCATACGGTTAAGGCCACAGCAGTTTGATTATAATGTGCCTTGGTGTGGTTTTTTTTTTTTTTTCTTCATGTCTCACCCACTTGGGATTTATTGAGTTTTCTTTGGATCTGTAGGTTTATAATTTGATCAAATTTGGAAAATTTTCAGTCTTTATTCCTCCCCCATTCCCTCAACCCTGAGGTTCCAATAATAGGTATGCTGTGCTTCTTCCTGTTTTCCCATGGTGCACCAAAGCTCTGCTTATTTTTAAACAATCTTTCTTTTCTCTCTGTGTTTCATTTTGGATAGTTTCTGTTGCTATGTCTTCAAGTTTGCTAATCTTTTCTTGCAGTATCTAATCTACTCTTAATCCTATCCAGGGTATTTTTATTTCAGATATTATAGTTTTTACCTCTAGAAGTTAAATGTGGATCCTTTTTTTCATATCTTTCATTTCTCGTGCTTTCTCCTCTCTTCCAAAGCATATGCAACCTATTTCTAATGGCCATTTTAATGTCCTTCTCCACTAATTCGTCATCCATGTTGTATCAGAGTCTGTTTTTATTCATTGATTGTTCTTCTGGTTATGAGCCATATTTTTGTTTGCATGCCTGATAATTTTATATTAGAGGTTGGGTGCTGTAATTTTCTTTTAAATTTCTTTGAATATTTGGGGTTTTGTTCTAGAACTCAGTTAAGTTACTTAAAAGTAGTTTGAGTCTTTCAAGAGTTGCTTTTAAGCTTTCTTAGGGCAAGAAGACTTCTGTCTAGGGTAGATTTTGCTCCACTGCTTCTGAGATTGCTACCCAATGCTCTATATATTAGGAACATACCTCCCAGCTGGAAAAACACAAACTGTTTCCAGCCCTGAGTGATCGCAGAGGATTCTTTCATCTATTCCTTCAAGGCTTTTTCACAGCCTTGGAAGTTTCCTTACACATATGCACAAATTAGTATTCAGCCAAAGACTTGAGGGTCTCAGATTTCTGGATTTCTCTCTGTATGTGGCTGTCTCCTTTCTGGTACTCTGCCTTGCAATGTCAAGATGTCTTGGACTCCCTGGATTTTGAACTCTGTCTTCTTAACTCATTGAGACCACCCGGCTCGGATTCTCCTCCCTGCATTGCAGGCTGGAAACTTTCTCAGTGGTGCTGGGCTGGGGCACGTGTAGAGGTCAGCTTATTACAAATGGAAATGTGGTGACTTTGTGGTAGAGAAACCTGGCAGGCTCCAAGTTGACTGGGTGATTAGGGTCAGCCTCCATAGTGGTGGGACAAACGGATGCCGTGTGCCATGATGGGCCACACTGAGAAAACCCAATGTCATGTCTGGGGTTTTCCTTCCAAGAAAGCACTGCCTAAGCCTGGTCATGAGGTAATGAGGATAAGGACCATTCTCTGAAACTGCTTGGACACTAAGGGCAGGGAAGGGCTGAGGAAGTCTTCCAGGGTGTAAGGGACTGAAGAGGCAGATGACTAAATGCAGCGCATGTTCCTTGCTGAAATCCTGGACCAGAAGGAAATCGAGACCTGTAGGGACAGCCAGAGAATGTGAAGGGTCTGTGGGTGGGACAGTGGTTTTGCCTCGATGTCAGTTCTTGACTTGGAGGGCTGTGTCACGGGCATGTAGGTGAGTGTCCTCATTTCTGAGAAACACACACTAGGATATTTGAGGGATATGGGCCTCACGTCCGCAGTGTGTCCTCAAACGGGTTAGGAAAGGATGATGATAATGGTCTGTAGACACACAGGGAGGGAAGGGCACGCATGGGGGAGCGTTAACAGCCGGAGAATGTGAGTGAGGAGGATGGGGGCATTCTTTGCACCGTTCCTGCAACTTCCCTATAAATTGAGAGGAAGAAGAATCAACAAGGCCCAGGCCGTGGTGTGTAAGTCAAAGGCACGGAGTATCAGCTCCTGAGATACCCGCTGGCCTGGATCTATATTAAATTATCGCTGCTGATGTAAAGCCAGCCTTGGCGCAGAAGATAAAAGGCTGAAGTACTTAGAAGTTATCGCTGTATCAGTCCATTCCTAAGTGCCTACAGCATTCATTATTGGTAGAAAAAGTGCATTTGAGAGACCCTCGCTAGGTGGGAAGCCCCATGCCCCTGCCCTAGGCAAGGTGCTGACTGCTCAGTGTCCTTCAAGCTAGAAAACTAGGAGTCGTGGCTGGAAAAGTGACAGATCCGATCACTCTTTCCTGTTTGGTGACTGTGTCCGCGCTCCTCCAGGGAGCAGGATGGACGACCTTTGACTCTGCTCAGCAGGGGAAGGAGAGCTGGGCTGCTGGCCGGGTGGGAGGCAGCAGAAGGCAGCGGTCAAGGGCTTGGTGTCCAGACCCAGACTGGACCCCATAGAATCCTGGCCCTGCCACTGACTAGCCAAGGGGTCTCGGGCTAGCCACTTACCCTCACTCTGCCTCAGCTTCCTCCTGTGTAAAATAACCGTAACTACTTCATAGAGTGGTTGGGAAGATTAAGCACTGAGTTCATGCGTGGCACGTCGTGGGTGCTGTGCTGGTTTCTGCTGTCATTATTCCCAGGACTGAGCGCTGCCAGTCAAGCCTCCCCTTCTGAGGGGCCCAGGCTATTTGGGTGGGAGGAGGGAGCGATTTGCTGCCCCCACCCCCGGGTGAGCTGTTTCTCTGGGAAAGAGGAGCATTGGTGCCAGTGAGAAGCTGGGTGACGGGCTTTGGTTCATGGGCTGTGCCCACGTGGCCACCCACGGTCACCAAGGCCCTGGGTGACTCTCGTCCTGTGGGCGTCTCAGGCAGTGGAGAGATTGGACAGGGGGTCAGGACAACCCACTTCCAGATGTCTGCCTCAGCCATGCCCTGTGACTGTCCCTTCGTGGGCCTTGGTTTACTGGTTAGTATAATGACCCAGTTGGACTGGATCAGAGGTCTGCAAACTATGAAGCCCTTGGGGTTCCCAGAGGAGCCTCAGGGTACTCTGGGGGGTGAGCAAGCTCCAGGGCACCTGCGCAGCTCCCAGGCCGCTCAGCTGGTGTCTCTGAGTCAGGATGCTATGAATGGTTTCATCTGGAGAAATGATTCACTACCAAACAAATTGTGATAATCGTCAGACCAAGGTCCTCTGAGGTATCGTGATCTAGCCATTCTTGGGTTTTCTCTGTTGAATCAAGGAAGGTAAATCAGCAAGCTTTCTTGGCTCTGCGGGGCCCATGTGTGAGGCTCAGCTCTGAAGGCAGCTGGTGCTGCAGGTCTGCACCCTGCTCTCTGTTTTCAGCTCGGAGCCACACGTGGAAGGACTTAGATATTTGCACACAAACATACACACACACCACACATGACACATGTACACATACAAATACACCATGCACACCAAACTCACATACACCACACATACCACGCATACCACACACTCCACATGTACACATGCACCATACACACATACCCCACACACATACACACACAGTACCTACAGACATACACACACACATTTGCACGACACACATTTTGGATGTGCTTTGCTCTTAGAAAACTATCGACAGATGAGTCCCTCAGGCCCTGTGCTGGGCCTTGGCTGCACATCGGAACTGCCTGGGGACCTTTGACATCTACAGCTGTCTGGGTCTCACCCTGGACTGTCTGTGTTGGTCATCTGTTATTGTGTCACAGATTGCTCAAAACTGAGCAGCTCGGGTGAGTGGAGGCTGGCATTGCTCCCCAGGAGCTCTGCCCAGGAAGGGCAGCAGCAGGTCCTGCGCACAGGGACAAGGGTTGAGGGTTTAGTCATGGCTCTGAGTGGTGAAGCCATAGGGTAGGGCAGAAGCTGAGACCCACTCACTTAGGCGCAGACTGGAATTCCAGGGGAACCCCAATGCCATCCACGGGCTGGTGTCCCGCCTGCACTTTTGGCACCTTTGTTGTGAAGCTCCATGAGTGGAGGGGGTCTGGCCGGCCTGCGGCGTCCGCGGTGACATGGGCAGGCCAGTCTTTCTGATCCTGCTCTGAGAGGGACCGCTGGCGTTGAGGCTGGGCCAGGGCAGATGGCTGCACCGCGGTGTGCTCCCACTAGAGGGCGCCCGCGCAGCGCTCTGCAGGCTCGAGGGTGTTTGCTGCGGGAAGTCCCCGGTCCCCAGCGCCAGCAGCCAGAGGTGTCTTCCCCGACCCCGCCTTCCTGTCGGCGCTCAGCGTGCAGCTTGTCCTGAAAATGACCCCAGCCAACGCCAAGGCCCTTCCTCCTCACAACAAGGGAGAGGATGAGGAGGTGGGGGAGCCGGCCGCACTGAGGAGCAGGGAAGCACCTCTGTGGCCAGAACATCCCTGCTGTGCAAAGGCCGCGTTCCAGAGCCCTCCCTTCCCTGTGGATCCCTGGGAACAGCCACCTCCAGGAGGCCCGCGGGGCAGACAAAGCGGGGTGCCTTCCCGGGAGTCGGGGTGCAGGTCCCATTCCCCCCACCAGATGGCGTCACCTGGGCCTGCAGGGGAGACACTCACCGGGGTGGGGTTGGGGGAGTGACAAGTGGCGGCTTCTGCCCTTGGAAGGGTGGGCCGGCAGGCCACGCTAAGGGGGAAGGACGGAGCTCCGTAATCCAAGCCCAGTTAAACATGACCGAGTTCAACGTCCGGGCAGGGGACTGGAGTCCGATTAGGTCTTGGCCTCAGCTCTGGTCTGAGACAGCCGCCCACCCCCCGGGCTCCTTCTCCCCGAGGTGTGACTTGAGCGGTCTCTCCTCAGTGTCTGTGACTCGACCTCTCCCCACACGCACCACGGCCCCCTCCGCACGACCAGCATTCGAAAGGCATCTAGCGGGGGTGTCGTCCCTCTGCTCCCTAGATGGTCCCCAAGTCACCCATGGATTCCCTCCTGCACCCAGGGCACAGGGGCCTCAGGGCCCTGAGGAACACCCCCCCCATGCCACCCACTGCCCTGGGTGCTTCTGTGTCCGAGACGAGACCCCAGGTGAAAGACGTTGTTTGTTGCATTATCCCATTATCCAGTGTCTTGCCCACGGCTTTCTGTAAGGACATACTTTGATCATCTGCCTCAAATTTTCCATCAGACAAACGTTATGTCTGCTGGAACTCCACAGCCCGACTGACTTCTCTTCTTGCCTTTCTTCTGCTAGGCAATTTTGAGACCAGATTCTGTGCCCGTTGGCAGGTGATTACTAGCTCACTCTGACTTGGAACGGTCGGCCCCTGCGCCCCTCGACCTGTGTGGGGTACACGATTTGTAGCCCCCCCCGTGAAGCCGGCATGGCTAGGGCAAGCGGGCTTTCTGGCCTCTCGGATGTGCCCGGAACACTCCCCACTGAGGGTCCCTGAAGCCCCGGGGAAAGGAAAGTGCCTTTCTGGCCTCATGAGTGAGTGTCCAAGCAGGTCTTCACACGGGCCCCAGAGCAAGGACAGGGGACAGCTGACGGAAGGGGCGGGAGACTTGGGTTAAGCACCTGGTTCCTCGGCTTGGCCCAGACAAGGACAGAGTGAGACTTTAACCCCCCACCCAAAAAAATACCTCCCCAAAGAACTCTGAGGGACAAATGAGCTTTCAAACTGAAAGTCGCTGTCCCTCAAAGTGATACCGAGGTCTTCCCCACTCCAGTGCTCAGAGGAGTCAAAGTGGCGCGGATGCAGGAACCGCCTCGCTCCTCCAGCAGGCGGCGCTGTTGCTGCCCGGTAGCGGGGTGGGCAGGGCCACCTGGCGCTGGGGTGAAGCCGCAGACCCAGGGCTGTAGCCGGCTCCTGCCTCCACATGGGAAGGAGTGACTATCTTCCCTAGAGCTGTGTCAGCGCTGTTGCCAAGTCTTCTGGAAATTTCCAGGATATGCTAACCCACAGGCATAAGGATCATTGAAATATCCTGACATCAGGAACATGGTGGAGCGAGGACCGAGCCCCACCTCGCACCACCAGGCCCTGTCCCTTCCCCAAGAACTGCTTCTTGCCTCCTCACGATGCCATGTGAGATGTGGCCTGACTTCGTTCATTCCGGCCACCAGTACTGATGGGCACCTCTCCGTGGACCAGGCATTGTCTTAGCCATGAGGGACTGAGTTAAAACATCAAATACCGGTGGAATGACAATTGGCTCTGACTCGCTCCTGTCCCAGAGGGACTCACACCCAGTGCCCCAGTCCAAAACTTGTGCCTGCGTCCCAGCGGCCAGCACGGACTGAGCCTGTCTAAGTGACATTCCTGCACGTGCCATCTCTGATTCCTCCTAACCTCCCTGTGAAGTGTTTATTCTATTATTATTTTTCAGATCGGAGAAATGAGACCAAATTCCTTGCCCCAAATCGCCAGTTTATAGCAGGGTTAAGATTCAGGCAGCCTGACCCCTCCGACACCCCTTCGTGAGGAGCGACCGTGAGGAGGAAGAGGGGCGGGAAAACCATTTTCTAATTCTAGGCGACAGCAGTCACGTACGGCAAGTTAGGGGTGAATGTCATTTCCTTATTAAGCAAGAACAAGAAAGTGGATGTCTTTTTTTTTCATCTCTACTGCTGAGGGCAATAGATATGGAAAGGGGAAGGAAAAAAAAAGAAAGAAAGAAAGAGAAAAGCCCCTGCTGACAGCTTGGAAAGAGGAAGAAATATGATTTTTACTTCTTTTTAAATCAGACAGGTTTCCAGTGGCCTCCTCCATCCCCGCTGACCCAAGAGCTGCGTTGGGCATCAGGAGGGCGCTTACCTAGGGAGCCCCTCTGCCCCTCTGGCCACCTCCCACCCCCAGTGCTTCCTCCCTGAGGACAAAAATAGGCGCCCATTCAATACGGGAGACCAGAAGTTCTTCAGTCCCTGGTTTCCTGTCTGAGGCCTCCAGGTAGCAGGGTCTACTGGGAACGGGCAACGTGCTCTGCGAGGCGAGCCTATTTTTATTTTTGTTCTTTGTGAGTCTTCTTTAAAGAAGTGGTTATTTAGGGGGTGAAGACTTTTGTTGGTGAAAACCAGGGAAGTTCACCAGGAAGAGGTGACGGCCAAGTCCAGCCGGGGTTCCCACACGGGGCTTCCCCTGCCCACCTCCCCGAGGGGCTGAGTGCGGGGAGCTGGGGTCGGAGGCAGCAAGCGCTTTCTGGGCTGGGTGGCGCCGGCCCCAAGGGGTCCAGGGAAGTCAGACTCCGCTGTGAGACAACCTCAGTGATTCAGAACACCGCTAGGATCTTAGGGGATTGGCAGACTTCAGTCCATGGACCAAGACCAGCCCTCCCGCCTGTTTTCGCAAATACGGTTTTATCAGAACACAGCCGTGCCCATTCATTTGCTCGCTGCATCTGCAGAGTGGAATAGTTGCCACGTGGACCCCATCGCCTGCAAAGCCTAAAATACTTACTGTCTGGCCCTTTACAGAAAACGTTTGCCAAACACTGATCTAGAATATAAACAGAGAAAGACCCCGAGAGTTAAAACAGGTGGCAAAAATCCTGAAATTCATGCACTTTAGTCATCTGAGAGCCCTTCAGCGTCACACATGGAACACTGGGTCATGCATCCAAAATAATTCTCTTCCAGCTTCAATTTCTTCAGCTGTGAAGTGGGGGTGCTGTCCCTGATCAACATTGCAAGGCTGTGCTAAGAGTCAAATAGTAATACAAGCCAGGCTGTGCAGTGACAGTCATTTGTAAACTTGAAAAACACTCTGCAGGGTGATGTGGCCGAGTGGCAACTGGAAGCAGACACAGAGCTGTGTTCGGGAGCAGCCCAACAGTTCCTTCTGTGGGTGTTTTGGGGGTGGGAGTGAGGCGCAGAGATTCCACTGGGTTCCCCCAGCTCCTCTGAGCCCGAGACCTGAAGACTAACTGCCTGCCTGCCGTCGCCTTTAGACGGAGAAGGCTGTCTCCGTTCACCTCGTTCCTCTCTCCTTGCGTGTCCTTCCCTCTACCTTGCCTAAACCTTCCCCCTCTTCCGTAGCCCTGTTCTTATTTTACCTCCTCCATGCAGAAGTCAGAGGTATCTTGGCTGTCTGGGGGCTTGATCTAGGCCAGTTTGGGGGCTTCCCAGGTTTTCGTGCCTCTCCGTGTGTGTGTGTGTGTGTGTGTGTGTGTGTGTGTGTGTGTGTGTGTGTGCTTCCTGGAGGAGGCAGACCTTGATCTGGGCCTTGGGTGTGGCCAGGAGGTGGATCTGCAGGGAGAAAGAGAAGTATGGCATTGAGGGATGGGGAAGGGAGCAAGCAGGGGTTCAGGAGGAAAGGAGGCTGCTGAGAATAGGGGAGTCCGGGAGTCCTCGAGAGCCATTTCTATGAGTAGCAAGAGATGCTGGTGGAGGCCGTGGAGGTCTTGGGACTTGACCAGGTAGGGCCTCAGCAGAATGTTCTTAGTAGGGAAATTGTCGGTGGCAGGAGGACTCAGGAAGCTGAGGGCTAGGACTGACCAATCCTTGCCCTTGTCCTGGAGACTCACAGGGAGGTCCTAGGGTCTCCCTCCAGTGTCCAGCGAAGAAGCTTTATTACTTTTTTAGGGACAGGCCAGGGTCCCTAAAAGAATAGGACTTGTCCCCAGTAGAGAGGTCATCTGGTCTATGCCCTGCTTTGGGCCAGACTGTACCCAGAACCCCTTGCTGTGTGCCAGAGGGCTTGAGGCCAGCGTGGGACAAGGGTGCTTGGGGGACAGAGAGCTCAAGTGAGGCCAGACTGAGGACAGCCTCTTCCAAGGCCATCTGGCAGAGATGAAGAGCTGCCCAGCCCGGCCCGGCCCTGCGAGGGGAGCGAGGTCGGGCTTGGGAAGAGGAGGTGGCAGCATGCCGGTGCCCAGTGCTGAGAGCAGGCCCGGGATGGGTGGGTCACATGGCCACAGCCTCACTGTCCCTGTCCTACAGCAGTTTCCAGGGGCTGGTTTAATCCTGCCCCCTCCCCGGCCGATTTGGTGATGCCCCTGGTGACTCGGGCCAGCCCTAGTTGAACAAGGTTGCACGCGGGGCCAGCACGTTCCCTGCTCGGTCCTGTGCCGGTGGAAGGAGCCGCCGAGGCTGGGGGGAAGAGGAAGGTGTTGCCAAGGGTGTGAAGCATCCATTATTCCTTTATTAGCCAGTGTGCCGTTTCTGGTCGCGTTCTCCTTCCTGGCAGCCGTGAGTTTGGGGGCGGAGACGCTGGGTTATTTTCGTTCACCCCAGCTTCTGTCCCTGGCAGCGGCGGGGGAGGGGGCCCACAGGGCTACGTGCTCTTCAGCAGGCATTTGTGAATGGGCCCCGGCTCCCAGGCTGGCCCCCGGCAGGCGGCCCCCCCAGGACGCGCTGACTCTCGCTGGCTGGACGGCGTTTTTCTAGCATTGCATCGGCCGGCCAGGCAGGAGGAAGCTTTCTTCTGGCCCAAGAACAATACCAGGGTCAGCCCAGGGACCTGCCTCCTACACCCTCTTCCTTCCATTGTGAGCCGCGGCACAATCCCAGGCCACTGGGCTCTGCACAGCCGCAGGCGTGGGGGGGTCGGGCCCAGGAGAGATTAGCAGTGTGTGCGACACCTCCAGTCGTTTGCCTCCGCTTCCCAGGCTGGGCCAGGGTTCTGGGCAGCAGATGGCCAAATAGGCCAAGTGTCTGTGACCGGCCCTCAGGTGCCTGTGCTTTGCACTCTGTCCCCCACCCCCAGTGACTCCTAGCCCCCACGGCTGGAGAAGACCCAGAACTGCCCACTGCCCTGTTACACAGACAAGGAAACCGAGAGCCAGAAAGACAAAGCATTTACCAAACTTCTCGTTGCCCTGCTTAAAATGCTTCCCTGATTCCCAGGCCCTATGGAAAGCCCTGGACTTTCCTTTACCCCAGTGCGCTGGCCTTCCAGGCTTCTCTCCTGGGACTCCCAGTCTGTCTGTGCTCTAGCCCTGGTGACTAATTAGCAGGCCCTTGATCCAGCAGTGAGTTACGATGACGCCACTGCACTCCAGTGTAGGTGACAGAGTGTCCTTCCCCTTGGCCGGCCTGTCTGCCTGCTGCATACCTCTTTTTCAAAGACTTTGCTCATTCGTCACCTCCTCTGTGAAGCCCTCCCTGATAACACACTTTTCCCATGCCCCACAGTCCTGGGCTCCTCCAGCACTTAATATATGCACAGAGCAGGGGTGCCTGTCCACATCACTGGTATGTGTGCGTGTCCTTCCTGCACGTACCTGCCTCCCTGCAACACATACATCAGATCCTGGGAGCTGGATGCATAAATCCTATTCACCTTTGTAGCCCTTAGGATGGGTTCTCAAAGTGTGGCCCCCAGATCAGCAGCAGTAGTATCACCTGGGAACTTGCTAGAAATGCAGATTCTTGGGCCCCACTTCATTCCAGTGGACCAGAAACTCAGGGAGAGGGGCCCAGCAATCTGTGGCTTAACAAGCCCTTCAAGTGATTCTGATGTGTATTTCTGACCTAACTGCAGGCAACTGAGTTTTTTTGGGTTTTTTCTTTAGGGACAGAATCTGGCTCTGTTGCCCAGGCTGGAGTGCAGTGGTGCCATCATAGCTCACTGCAACCTGAAACCCCTGGGCTCAAGTGAGACTCCTGCCTCAGCCTCCCGAGTAGCTGGGACGACAGGAGTGCACCACTACATCTGGCTAATTAAAAAAATTTTTTTTTTAGAGATAGGGTCTCTCTATGTTACCCAGGCTGGTCTCCAACTCCTGGCCTGAAGCAATCCTCTACCCTCAGCCTCCCAAAGTGCTGGGATTACAGGCTTGAACCAACACATCTAACCACAACTGGCTTTTAATTAATTCTACATAATTAATAAGCCATTGATATCACCTTTCCCTATCCCTTTCTATTTACTGCTGAGATTTTTGGTTGGTTGTTTTTGCCCATTATTTTGCTTGAATGAAAGACAGAGAATTGTGGACTATTTGACAACCCAGGACATGGATTTGCAAAGAGTTGGGTGCTTTGGGAACAACATGGGCCCCCAGACTCCACGCCCCAGAGGACCCTTGGCTCCCACAGCCCTGGGTGAGCCACCGAGGATTAGGGTTCCTGGGAGACTCACTCCCTTCGTGCCAGTCCAAGTTAGAAACCCCAGTAGAGTCCCCAGTGATGCCACCACGTGGGGTGGAGGTGTGGGGGCAGCCCACACAGGTGGAGTAAAGCCCCGGGCTAAACATTGTGGACCCCCCTCCTGCCACAGCGCTTTGTGTGTGTGGCAGATGAACCCTCTCAGCGTGTTGGGCGGAGGCTAATGGTGAAGGGCGTTTGTTCCGCGAGCTCAGAGCCTCTACCAGTGGCAGGTGATGACTCTGAGGCCCACTTGGTGCTAGGAGGGAGCTGACCTGGGAATGAAACAGCAGCTTTTTCTGTCTATAAAGTGGATATTAAATAGACCATAAATAGTAACAGCTGTGCAGGGGCAGACCTAGCTAAATAGACCCTGAAAATGCTAAAGACGATGGTTGTGTCCAGAAAGCGATTCTGGCCTTTCGCCTCGAGGGTCAGGGGTCTAAACTTTCAAGCAGAGGGAGTGTGAAATGGGAGTGCAGGCTCTGCCACCCTGCGCTCCCCCTCCTAGGGCACTGGAGAGGAAAGACTCGTTCGATCATTAAAGCATTATATCTGTCCTTGTGTTCTCCAAAGACCCTCGGTCTCCCTTTCGGCTCCAGCCTCTGAGGGTTCAGGAGGAAGTTCTGCCGGCTCCAGCATCTGAGCATTCAGGAGAAAGTTCTGCCGTGAGTGATCTGGGCCCTGCTCACTCCCCGGGGTTACAAACCTCGAGGAGTTTTCTCATTACCGATAGGGAATTTAATGTCACTTTTTGCTGCTGGTTTCCTGGAGTGTGTCTCTTTTGGTTCCCAGAGGTCTGCTGGCTCGGCTGGGATCCAGGGAAGGGTAAGTGGCAGCCTCATCTGCTGCTGTGACCAGAGCGGTGCCACTGTGGGCCACCAGCTCTGACGATTCTGGGCCCCATTGCTCTGTGAGGCCCAGGGCTGTCAGCCCCGGGTTCCATGTTGGGTGGCCACTGTGACACAGACCTGGGGTCCACTACATTGAGGTGCTGAAGTGTCAGGTGGGGTGGAAGCTACTGTGGCTTGGTGGCCTCGCCACCGAAGTGACTATGTGGGAGCAAATCACCTCAGTAGCCACTTCCACCACGTACATTCTGTCTCTAATAGAATCACGGTTATCTCCAAAGTGTTGATATGGTATGGTGCTGTGGGCGCAGGCAGGACTCAGAAGAGGGAAAGGAAGGGTTGGGCTGGGAGACTTCGTTCCTCCATGGGCAGGGGCCAAAGACTTACATCCATCTACCCATTTGCTCCAAAATGATATGCATAGTTTATAAAAATTAAATAAAATAATATGAAAGGCTTATAACAGAAAATAGCAGCGTTTGGCCCCTCTCTTCCTCAGCTACCAGTTCCGTTTCTCAGAGCAACTATATATACTTTCACTTTTTTCCACTATTTTTTTTTCTGGTGGTATCACCGTATTTCTAATATAGGTATCTGATATCTAATATTTCTAATATCCAGCATAATATGCTCATCCTGTTCTTTTTAAATATATTAACTTTAGGTATCTGCTGACTTTCTTATTGTGGTAGATAAGAATTTTGTTCTTTTAGACCTCCTCTCCATATGGCAAATTTTTGTTAAATTTTTAGTGACATTATCACTTCAATCCTGAATCTGACTTTCCTTTTGTTTGTATTTTGAAAAATTCAGACTTACAGAAAAGTTGTAAAAAAACCCACAAAGAATTCTTGTCTACCCTTCCCCTGGTGTCCCCAAGTGTTAACATGTTACCATACCTGCTTTATCATGCTCTCGCTCTGATTTTCTTATTTTTTTCTTAATGGCTGCAACTTTAAGTTATAGACATGACGCCACTTTATCCCTAAATACATCCGCTTGTTTTCTTGACAACAGGGACATTTTCTTCCATGCACGCAGTTTAATTATCAAAATCAGGAAAGTAACATTAATAGTGTACTCTCACATTATTAACATCTGTGCCTTACTTAAATTTTGCCAGTTGTCCTACTAATGTGTTTTATAGCTAAAGAAACAGTTTTTGTGGTTTTTTTTTTTTTTTCTGGTTTAGAACCCAGTACAAGATCACACTTTTTTAGTCACATCTTTTTGTCTCCTCAATCTTTCTTTGTCTTTTATGACTTAGACATTTTGAACAGTTCAGGTCAGTTATTTTGCAGGATGTCCGTCCATGTGGGTTTGTTCAGTGTTTCTTCATGATTAAATTTAAGCACTTTGGAAAGAAAAACTGCAGAAGGGGTGCTGGTTTCTTCTCAGGCATCCTATGGACAGGCACACTGATTGGATGCTGTAGCATTGACCATCTGGTTAAGTTAGTTTGTTTCTAGGCCTCGCCACTAGAAAGTTACTATTTTTCCCTTTGTAATTAATAAATGCCTTGCGAAGAGATAGTTGAGACTATGTAAATACACTGTTTCTGATAATACTTGTACCCTCAAGTTTTAGCATTCACGGATTAGTCTTGCCCGAAATAACATCATTCTGGTGGGCAAATGGTGATTTAAAAAAATTTCATCTACATTTATTAGTTGGCTTTCTAATATAAAGATCTTTCCCTTCTCCTCTTATCTTTTATCTATCTATGGGTTGGCTCATAGATTTTTTAAATTTATTCTAAGGGTTATAATCCATTACTATTGTTATTTCTTTTGGTGCTCAAATTGTCCCAAAAGAAGTCCCTTCAAACGGGCTTCCGTGTATTGCTATAGTATCCTCATTATTCTTTGAGCACGTCCCAACTTTCTGGCACAAGAAGTTGTTTTGGGCTTATCTGGTACTTTCTCTGCCCCAGCCCTGGAATCCACCATTATCCAAGGATTCCTGGTGCTTTTTTAATGAATGGTTCTTAGACTCCAGGATCAGGCCCTAGGTGTGCTCCTTGCTGCTGAGTTCTGTGCTTTTGACCCTCCCCTCTCCCACTCCCTGAGTACCTGGGTCTCCAGATCTAGCTTCTCTTATTCAGCTTCCCCAGAAATGAACCTCGAACCTTTTGCCTGGAGGGGGGGGTGGTCAGGGAGTGAAGGGTGGTTGCGTGGCTGTGTGGGGTGGGGAAGGGGACACGGGGAGTCTCACATTCAGACTTCAGTCTGGTTCTGTTTTTTCCACCCAAAACCTGAGCCCTGCCTTTGCTGGCACTTGGGGCCTCCAAGCTGTGAGCTCGGGAGGTTTGCAGGCTCTGTCAGCGCGTTTCTCATCAGTATTCGTCTCTACGGAGAACTCAGTTGCACCTGTCCCCACTCTGCTCTTCTCCCGTTCACTTTCTGTCGTCCCAAAGTTTGTTGAAATCTCTTTTCTTGATCTCTGTGCTTTTGTGGATTTACAACATTTTTTTATTCATGGGAGAGGGAGGAGTTGAAATAAATGCACATGGTCAACCATGTCAAGTCAGAAGTCTAATTTGGCTGGAGGTAAGTAAGTAGGGAAATGGGAAGAGTGTTGTGAGTCTGAGCTCAGCGTGCTTGTCAGGAGGAGCAGTGGGAGTGGATGGTGTCGCGTGGGAGTCGGGGATGAAGTGACCTGTCCGGGCAGGAGGACTGGCATGTGGCTGAAGGCCTGGACGTGTTGTCACTGGGACCTAGAGTATAAAGGGGGCAGCAGGATATACCTGAAAGCCAATAAATAGGTTCTTTTCTTTGTTGTTGTTCAAAGAGCTCTAGGAGGGGACACACACACACACACACACACACACACACACACACACACACACACACGAGCTTTGCCACCAGGAGAATGCGCATGAGCAGAGTAAGAGCCCCCATCTGTCTGAGGGCCCTGGGAAACTCTCTGCTTGGCTTCAGACCTTGCAGAGATCCGGACCCCACACGAGAGTGGCCAGAGCAAAAGTGCTGTGAGACCCAAGGATAAGGCTCTATTGTCCTCCCGCTTAGGATTCCAGCCACACCCTGCCTAGCTTTGTACTTGACCCTTTCCGGTGGGAAAGACTCTTCCTCAGCAAGTCCCCAGGCCCCTGAGAGCAGGGCTCCTGTCCGGCACCTCGCCTGAGACAGCTCTGGCCACACGGCTGGCGTCAGTAAATCACAGGACGGTAGAATAGTTGCTAAAGTGCCAGAGCGAATGTGTGAGCCGACTATGTGCGAGGACGAACAAAGCAGCCTCTTAAAACTGCCCCTGAAACCTTGCAGGGCACTGGGTCTTGGCTGGCCTCGCCTTCCCCGTAGCCGCCTGCGCCTTTCCCCTGCGGTGTTACCAAGAACCGTGACCCCCGCCCCATCCCCGGTAGTGGGCCGGCCCCGGGAGGCCTCCTATAAAGTACAAGCTGTCCCTGCCTTTTGCCAATTCACATTTCAACAATCCACACATTCTGCAGTTCCTGAAAACCACTTGTGTGGAACTTCTGGAAGCTGCAATCTCCTTACTTGGGAGTTCCTGCTCATTTCTGGAAATGTCTAAATAAGCAGCATGCCCTTTAGGGCAGGCAGGGCAGTGTGTCCAGCATAGCACTTTGTCCATAGTGATAAGGGGGCAACGGAGAGCTAAGCATGGCTGATGGGGGCCAGTCCGTGCACAGCTCTGTCAGCTGCTCCTGGTCTTGGGAACACAAAGCCCTGAAGGGCAAGGACTCTGGGCACATCCTCGTGGCCTGGAAGGGCTCCGTTTCCAGCTGATCTCTGACCAGGATTCATCTTCCTGACATGTTGTCACCTCGGGCCCTGATGTGGAGGATAGAGCTGGGGTGTACCTGGGCTGGGGCTGGTGGAGGGGAGAAGGGCAGAGAGGGGCAGGCTCAGGAGTAGGGGGCACCAAGGAGGGGCCCCTGGACCAGCCGGGGAGGACACTGGAAACGTGGCAGCCTGGCCCTGGTGCCTGGAGTAAGGAGCGGCCAGCGCTGGGTGATGGGACAAAGAGATGAAATGACCCCCTGTGCATGGCACCTTGAAGACCACCCAGTCAACACTCGAAACCTCCTTAGCGCATCATTCTGAACAAGGCAACCAAACCACACAGCTAACTCAGCCACAGATCTGGGGCCCTGGGCCCTAGGTTGCTGCTCTTCTCAGAGATCGTGCCGTTTCTTTTACATGAGTCTGAATGATTGGTCCTTGTATAAGGCTCACAGGACATCTGTTTAATAATTTATTCTAGAATTTCCTAGGGATCTGCATCAAGTAGGTGTCTTTGAAAAGACTTCATCACTAAAGTGCCTGCACATAAAATGTTCTGTAGAAAGGAAATTAGAAAAAAAAAAGGAAAGGAAATGACAATCAGAGCTGTCTCTCTGCCTCTCTGTCTCTGCACACCTCCCTCCACGCGGACCAGAGCAGCAAGGCCACATACGCTGCTAACGGCATCCACTGACCCCCAGGCCGGGGGGCTCCCGGGGCCTGTGCCTCCGTCCTGCCACGTCCGGGGCACAGAGACATGAAAGGCCATCCAGAAAGATGCGGAAATCACCGGGGCCTTCAAAAACACCACGGAGGAGGAGGAGGAATTTTCTGCCACGTCATCTGGATGCCCCGTGTTCCAGTAGTGCCGTGTGCTCTCGTTGGTGTCTGTTCTACATGCTGTGCTGTTAGGCCTGTGAGTCCCTTTTTGGCCTCCGAAGAAGACTTTTGTGAAAGTGTTTAGCCCGTGGACCAGCCCCGCCGCCAGCCAACGTGATGACTTTGTGCAAATTCGAAAGAGTTGCCTCTGCCTCAAATTGTCATGAAAACGATTCAAAGCTACGACAGCAGAGGTGAGGGCCAACTCTCGGGGTTGTGCAGAGCACATGTGAGCAGCAGCCTGTTCTTCACTTACATAGATTTCACGTGCACAAGCTTGAGTCGAATACCTAGGTCGCTAATTCATTTTCTAGGAGGCCGGACTGTGAGTTTAGAACATTTCCAGCTAAAGAGAACCCTCCCTGGGAGCGTAGTGTCTAGCAGCCAAGAAGACAGGTCCCCCTTCTGTTTCTTTGGGAGGAAAGAGTCGTGAGGTCATAGAGTGGAGCCTTCAAGACTGTCCCGTACGTCTCCTTTCACTTTGCAACACTAGAGCCCCTGCTCTGAGCACAGGGCTTCTGCGCTCCTGCTTCCAGGGGGGATGGGCTGAATTCGTGAGGCTGTCGTGAGGCCATCATACACAGGAGAGAGAAACCCCTGCGTCCAGGAGGGGCGAAGCGAAAAGGTCATTTGCAGATCACCCCACTTGTTTTGGCCAGTGTCATCCACTCAGCAGATAGATTCCTTTTAGGGAAACATAATCATATTTATTAATAATATGCAAGTCAGTAGTATGTGACTCACTTTAAGGAATTTGTGCAAAGACCCTCGGCACAGTTGGCCGTAAGAAGCAGACAGCCTGGGACAGCATCTTCATAGTCATAGCCCAGAAATCCCACCCAGCCCAGCCAAGGTGGGTCACGGGCTGCCCCCTCGAGGGGCAGTTGTCCCTCTTCCACCCCTCCCAACACACACACATGCACATGCATATGCACACACACACACACACAGGAAATAAACCCCCAGAACCTGTGAAGGCATTTTTCAAACATGTTACAAATGTTGGGAACAGCTCATTCTAGTTCCTGTGACCTCTAGAGCGGCTCCGTGCCCTCTGCATTCTTATTTTGCTTCAAAGCGTACCCTCCAGGTCAAAGCAGAAATATTTGCTTGGCAAGAAAAGAGAAGATGTTCCTTTATGTGGCTCTTCCTGGCGGCAAGAAGAGGGACATTGTTCCAGCAGGCTGGCGTGTGGTGTGGTCAAGGAAACCCATTGCCCCCCTTCACTGAGGTCATCTGAGGACACCCCAAAGAGCAGCAGCACTGGGAGCTGGCCGTGCCCTGGAGGAGCACACCTGATTGGCTGAAGACGGAGGGTCAGCGAAGCCGAGCCCGAGGGTGGGCAGCCAGGAGCCGGGGGGAAGCTTGCCAGGCCATTGGGGGACCTCTCTGTGCTACAAGAAGAGACAACCCCAAACCTCAGGGTGATTCAAAGAATCAAAAATTAGTGACCAAGAAGAACCTCTCCTTTCACTCCTGCCATGGGCGTGGTGTGAAACTGCAGCACTGTCTGCAGAGCTGGGAAGACAATTTCAAGAACTCGTGGGAGGCTCTTACCAAAATGCCTGTACCTTTGCCCTACTACAGACAATTGAGTCAGATTCTCTGGGCCGTGAGTCCTGGGCACGGGTCACTCTTAAAGCTCCCTGGGTGAATCTAACGTACAGCCAGGGCCAAGACCCTCTGCCCTGAAGTATTCAGGATTTGTTCCACTTCCCCTTTCTGTAAGAAAAATAAGGGGTTAGCCGGGACTGGATCCAAACTTATAAAACACTAGTGCAGTGGCCTCCGTCTTCCTGAAACAAATCACACCAGCGTTGTGGAATACTTGTTTTTTTTCCGTCCCTCCTGCTCATATAAGAATACAGGGTTCCGCAGAGCATGGACCAAGTCTTGTGTGCCGTCATATTTCTCACAGGGGATGCTCTATCTTCCCCTCCTCGTCCTTTACCAAAACCTGTCAGTTTATCCTTAAATATTTATGAACTCCCCTCCTTCCACCCCTGCGGCTTCCCTAGCTCCTACGTTAGCCCTCCTTGTCTCTTGGCTGTTGTGATCTCCTCCTAACCAGTCGCCCCTCTGTTTGGTTTCGATGGAGTCCCTAAACTCATCCTCCGTGCCACCTCCAGCATGGTCTGCCGAGTGCACAAGTCTAGCTAAGTTGACAGATTTGCACAGGCCTGTCCTTGCCTCCCGTCACACGTAGGACCAAGCGCCTGTCATGCACGGCTGCCCCGGCCAGCCCCTGCTTCTCTTCCCAGCCTTGGCTCCCACGTTTCCCCCTCTTGCCCCCCACATCACAGCACACTGGACTAGTTGTGGGGCCCTGAATATGGAAGAGCCAGGCCCCCGCCTTCACCTGGCACAGACATTGGCTGCAGTAAGTAGACCAGGAACAGTGAGGGAACACACAGCGGCCCTGGCACACCCCGCGACACACACCAGACCAAAGGGGAGCCTCTGGGAGCCAGGACACAGGAGTCTGCCCTGCGCCTTCCAGGCAAGTGCCTTTACTTCTCTGTTTCCCCGTATGTAGGATGGGGAAAATAAAGTCCACCCCCTGCAAGCCACCACCCCAGAGGGCTGCCCCGAGAATCAAACAAGATGCTAATTGAGAAAGTGTTCTGAAAACTGTTAGGTACCAGTCAAATCCAAGGGCTCCTGTGGAGGCAGCAGTGAACATGTATTGCACATGGCGGCTCCGGGCCCTTGGGAGGCCCCTCACCGTGGAGCACTGCGCACGTGCTTCTGAGCAGGGCTGGCGTTTCGGTGGCGACACTGGCTGCTTCTCTCTGCATTTTTATAAAAGGAATCGGGTGAAGGAAATGTCTTGGAATAGACAATCTTCCTAAACTCCCCCAAAATAACTTCAGTGGAAACAATTGTGGTAACGTCCATTCTGCTGTTATTGTTTCAGTCTACTGCTATATGGGAAAAGTCTCCCGGCGTTTCCAACTCAACTGGGAATCCACTTGACTTCCAGGGGTCTGCAAACAAAGGGATTGTGCTCAAGGGCCGCTCTGGGTGTTTGTGGCCCAGGAGGGCTGAAGACAATCCCAGGGCTTGTGTACAGCTTTGTTTTTCCTCTCTCCTTCCCTTCGGGGGCCACGTTCACTAAAGGCCTTTGTGTTTTCCCATGGATAACTTTTTAGGGGTCATTACCAGAGGAGTTTATTGTAACTACACTTGAGATTCTAGATTTCCTTCTTGTCAGTTATAGAGCCCAGCATCCCAGACTTGAGACCTATGGATGCTCGGTGACTCTTTGTCACCCACACGGTATATCATCAGTTCCCTCCCGAAAGGTCTTTCTCGGTACTTGTTCCTCTGCCTTGGCACAGATGCATGTGTCCCCAGGCCTGGGTCACAGGAAGACCCCCTGCTGCTTCTCTTGCTAGTCTGTCCTCCTCGAAGCAATTGTCCACACACCTTCGCCCTCTTCCCTCTGTCGTGTCTCTCCCAGACTCCAGTGGCGACACACAGCTCTCCGCTGGCCGTGAGACAAAGTCTGATCCCTGGAATCTTTCTTCACTCCCCCGTCCATTCTTACCCTCCACCACCTCCTAATTGTCGCCCCACATTTTCCAGGACAACCCTATTTTTCTGTCATTTTATCCTTTTCGGAAACTTCAGCTTATTTGTTAATCGTGTGACCACATGTGATTTAAATTTTTACTGTTGTAAAAAGTCCTCGTAGACCCCTTGTTCCTGTTTCTGGCTCACAACACATGAAGACCAGTTTCCTTCTTGCCTCCAGACCTTACTTTAACTGCCCTCCCTGCCACCTCCCTGCCTCTAACTCCCCCATCCCTCAGAATCTCCCCTTTCCTCCCTTTTCTAAGTAGTGTTCCCTGACTACTCTGCTGGGACATTCTAGAATCTTCCTTTCTCACAGCATGCATGGTACCCTACCTCATCACTTCTCAGACCTTAACATGCGCACAGACAGCTTGCAGATCTGGTAAAACATGCAGATTCTGATTCAGTAGCCGTGGGGGTGGCCCGAGCGTCTGCATCTCTGACCGGCTGATGCTGCTGGTCCGCGGACCACACTTTGAATAGCAGAACCTGCGACAGTGGTTCTCAAATTGCCACACTTTGGAATCATGTGGGGGGGCGGTTTAAAAGAGACCGATGCCAGTCTTCCACCCCGAAACATTCTGATTTTATTAGCATGGACCATGACCCAGGCATTGGGATTTTTTAAATCTCCCCAGGCGATCGATTATAATGGGCAGTAAAGTGTGGAAACCACTGCCTTACTGCATATAGTGAACGTGGCTAGGCCCATCATTCGTTTCATCTGTGCTCCCCTTGTCTCCTTTGATAGATTACAGTCCTCGCTAAGGATTGGCAGCAACTGGTCAACTTTTTATTTGCAGATTGATTGACCAACTGATTGAATATTAGGCCATTAGGTGCTTTTTTGATGATTAACCAGTGTTAAAATAAAACAGGTATTGCCAGTAGGGAGCCATAGTAGATGTCAAGGGGGAAATAAAGATGAGGTGTGTCCTTGGATCTAGCCAGAGCATGGTGAAATCTACACAGTGCCATCCTCGGCAGAGGGTGGCCAAGCCTGTCCTGTGTGGCATGGTTTCAAGGGTTCTGGACATGTTTCTGCCCTTCCTCACCCCCAAGGGAAAAACAAACAAACAAACAAAAAAAAAAAAAAAACCTGCCTCCCTGGCTTGCTTATTGCCAAAACACTGCTACTCAGTTTTGTTTTGTTTTTTTTCCCTTTGGTCTAAGGGAGTGGTTCTCAACTTGACCACCCTTTAGTCTCACCTGGGGAGCTTTTAACATCTCTCAGGCCTGGTCTGCACCCTGACCAAGTGCATCAGAGTCTCTGCAGTGGGACCGGGCATCAGGATGTTTTAAAGGCCCCCAGGGGCTATCAGTGAGCAGCCAGGGCTAAAAGCCTCTGACCTCAGGTTTTGATTGATTTAAATGTAAACATAATCCATTTATCCTCATCCCAGGGGGATTGAGTCTGGCAGGTCCTTCTATGAAAGCAGCAGGGGAGAGAGTGTGAGGATACCGCCCACCTGGCCAATGCAAGAAACCCCCACTGAGTGGGGGGGAAGGGGCCAGACAGGAAGAAGCACCACTGCAAAATGCAGTTGGTACGACAAGTCTCTAGAGCAGGGCTCTGCCAGCTGTTCTGTGGGCCAAATCCGGCCCTCCACCAGTTTTTATAAATAAAGCTTTATTGGAACATAGCCACACTTCTATGGCTGTTTATGCTACACGATGACAGAGTTGAGCAGTTGTGCCAGAAACCTTGTGGCTTGCAAAGTCTAAAATATCCAGTATTTGGCCCTTTACAGGAAACGCTTGCTGACCCCTGCCCTAGAAGGTTGACTGCATAGACTCCCCAGCTGTGGTTTATGCATTGACGCGTATGCTGGGAATTTTTTTTAACCACTATTAGGATGCTTTTTAATGTTTTAGTTGCCTTTAGAGCAGAGCACCTGCTGCCGCTGCCCTCCGGTCCCACACAGCCTCTTGGGTGGCCCCAGGGTGCCACACAGATGTTACTGTTTTCTCTGTGGGCTGGGAGGCCCCACATCCAAACCTGGTAGACCTAAGAGGTTGGGCAGACGGGGCTAGGAGTGGACACCATTCCTGCCCATCGGGGCTGGATCCGGGTGAGGGGAGCTGCAGGAGGCAGAGGCTGTGGAGACAGAGAGAGGAGGGAGGGAATGAGAGCTGCACTTGGTCACAGCCAAGAGAGGCCCCAGGGGTAGAGAGTGACCAAGACGCGCCTGGAGGCTGAGCTTCAATATCTCAAGTCCAGGCTCTTATGTTCTCTTCCGTTCCTTCTTGGGCTACCGCTGTGCTTCTGAAAGTAGATCAAAGCATGTCTGCCGTAGAGACATGGAGGGAAAGAGATACCAACTATTGCTCAGTGAGCCTGCCGGCAAAACCAATGGCCGCCCAGTTTAAGGCAACCCATAAAGACCATTTTATGTGGCAGAGAATCCTAAATGGCCTGTATCCACGTGACAAAAAGTCAGCTCTGTTTTCTGGAAATGGAACAAATAATTGAATTTCCGAAATGGTATATTTCACTGGAGTCAGAAAGAAAGGTACGACCAGTGTCCTTGAAGTATCTAGAGTCACTTAAAAAATTAATAAGATGGAGGTAATTATCTAATTTACCAAAATATTTGAAACAAGACTTGTAATTTCCTAGTACAGTTAAAACACCGTTGCTTACGGGGCTATTTTCTGCATGCAAGCAGCTTATTAGGAGCTCGTCTCTGTCTACTAATTTCTTATCGTTCTTCCTAATTGGAAACCTCTCGAAGACCTTATACTTTTTAATTTCTAAAAGTTCCACATGCCTTTTTATTTTTGACAGCACCCTTGTCAGGGAGCTCCATTATTTCCCCGTGGCGCTGAACACATTAACATTTAGCTCTGCGGCACAGCTGTTAGTGCCTTCATTTGGAAGGAGGGAAGAAGCGAAGAGCTCGGTTATAGCAACCCTGCAAATGTATGCTTTCGATGCTGTCATTGTTTACAGAGTGGGCGCCCACTACAGTGGGGCTAACGCTTTTCATAGCGTGTTTAAAACTGTGTTCGTCATTCATTCATTCATTTTCTCATTCCATCAACCAGCATTTGTTGGGTACCTGCTGTGTGATGTTGACCTGCAAAGTCACTGTGATGGAACCTCGGGGCTACTGGCAGAGAAGTAGGACCCCCCACACTCTGTGTGGGTACTTGCTGGGTCTCCTAACTGATGCTCTTATGAGCATGGCATTATGGGTCTTTCTAGGGCCTCTCAGGAACAGGCTTTGGCGTTCAAGAACTCTGTGTCAACACCCAGTGCCATTGCTCACTTGCCGCATTTCTTTAGACCTGCTGTTTAATCTATCCAATCCTCCTCCTCATCTGTAGAGGATGGATAATAATAGTACCTGTCTATCAGGGCTGTTGTAAGGTTTAAATTAGTTAATATATGAAATCTCTTAACTCGGTGCCTGCCTCAAAAAGTGACAGACACAGTTATTATCATTTTGATAGCTCATAATCCACGCAGACATCACTTAGTTCCTTCTATGGTGAGGAGACGTTCTGAGTACCTTCAGGGGAAACAGCATTGCTCAGGCTGTAGAAGGGAGCAGATTACTGAGCAGGACTGGTGGGGAAGGAAGGAGTTTGCAGCCTGGCTTCCCCTCACTGTTGGGCTGGCTCCCCCACGTGCAGGTTGGCCCAAGGATGCGCGAGCCTCGCCTGGCTGTCTCCTTTTTCTTCATCTTCTTGCCACCCTGCATGGCCAAGGAAGTAGACAGTAGAACTTGCTGAAAACAGCAAGGAGTGTAGCAAAACAGGTTTGATCCCAGTGTCCAAGTTGTCTCCAACAACTGGTCTCTCTTCACTTCTTCCCCAGTGCTCAGTCTGGCCGGTCACCTGGAAAGTGTTTGTTGAGTATCTACCCCAGGTGACATGCGATCTGGAGGTGAAGCTTAGGGCTCTGACAGGGAGGGTAGGGCCCTATGGAGTCCCTAGAGTCCCCTGGCCTTTGCCTAGGCTGTGGTCCTTGCTGTGATCCAGGATTCACGTTCACCCTCAGCCTTCTCCTACCAGTAAAGAGCACAACTCTGGGGCAGGGAGCCCTGTATTCTAGAATCAATGATCATGGCCCAGTAGGGGCCATTGAGTGGGGGCCCCTGTTGGTTCCTGACTCCTGGGCACAGTTTGGGCTGGCCTATGTATATGGACCCTGCCGCCCATCCATCCTTCTCCCCTGCCAGGGTGGTACTCCTGGTCTCACTGTCCCGGCCTCTGTACTTATGTGGCCCATCCTTGTGGGTACTGACACCCTCCTACACACACACACACACACACACACACACACACACACACACACACAGCCTGTCTGGCCTCAGCTCTGTGGGCCTCAGGTACACTTGAACCCTTCTCTTTGTGGGCTGGGCTGACCTTGACCGTCTCCGCATTTGGGTTCAGCGAATACGTATTCCAGAGCTGGCCAGGTGGGTTCCTATGCGTCATCGCCTTTGGTTTCCAGCACCTCATTCCATCCTCACCATGAAAGTAGCTATTAGTCTCTCCATTTGAAAGCAGAGGAAACGGAGGCTCAGAGAGGAGACACGAGCAGTACTGGTGCGCGGCCAGATGTCCCTGCTGCCTTGCACACGGAACTGGCTCTGCGAGAGGGAGACACTTGTGGCAAATGAGGGGGCCCGTGGAGTTGAGCAATGGACATCAAACATTCGTGGTGCCTTTGTCACTGTGCACATGTGAATGGCTGTTCTGGTCCTCGCAGAGCTTACAGTCTGACCGAGCACTGGGGCAGCCCGGTCTCCGTTATCTTCTGTTTAACTGAAGGAGAGCTCGCAGTTGCTGCGCACTCAGCCTCTGGGCTAGAGGTTGAGGGCTGATAAGAGTATTGAGGATCCTGGCTTCTTGCAAAGCAAGAGATATTGCCAGGTTGAAGGCCACAGACCCCTGGCCCCTGGGTCACCTGTGAGTACTCTTGGCCCACAGTGGATAGAATGGAAATAACCCAACTCTGGCCCATCCAGGGCAGTCAGTCATCTTAGCTTTTCATGCCACAAGCAGTTACGGCAGCCTGCAGGGTCTAGGCACTGTGCTACACCGAAGTGAAGGAAAAGCGGCCCCTGAGCTCCTGAAAGCTTGTAGCTTGGCTGGGGAGGCAAACATGTAAGCAACCATCTAGACTGTTTGGACAGGAAGATGAAGTGCTAAGAAGTTTGTCCAATGTGCTGTGTGACCAAATAGATTAATTCTCGTGGGAATCGGGGTCAGCTTTGCAGAGCAGAGGCACTTGTGCCAATGGCAGAGGCTGGACAGGATTTCAGGGATGAACAGAGGTGGGAAGATGTTCTAGGCCAAGGGTAAAGCTTGGAGCGGGGAATGTGTGTTCAGGGATGGGGTGGCAGGCACACGGGGACAGGTAGGTGTGGACGGTCCTTAGAGATTGGCAGCCAGCGGTTCTCCAGTCTAACTCCAAACCCCAGGGCAGGAACCAGGTCTCCTGGCTCCCTGCCCAGTGCTCCTTCTGTTGCATTGCCATAAATAGAAGTTTAAAGTGGTTCTGGAGGCCAGAGCAGGGTGGGGGCAGAGACTGAAGCTTTTCCTCTGGGTGTGCTGCTCCTGAGATGTGACATGTGAGGGGGGCAGTGGGGACCCTAAGAATTGCGTCCTTCTGGTCAGCCTGAATCCCTTCCCCTGCTGGAAAGGCTGTGATGCAGCTGGGAATACAGATCATGCCATTCATTAACCCTGGCCCTCCCTCGAGCTGGTCACCCCAGCCCTGCAGCCTGGCAGCCCAGATGTGATCCCTTGAGCTTGTTCTTGCACTTTGACCTTCCCGGTCAAGCACGAGGGTGTGCCCAGAGCCAGGAGCTGTGGGGGCTTGCAGGGTAACTCTCTACTCCTGAAGGTCAACTCTGCAGAAAACGTAGCCAGCATAAAAAATTAAAAAAAAAAAAATTGTGGGTGAAGGGAACACCAAGTGCATGAAAGGAGAGTGACTAAATGTGGCATTTCTGGCCCATTCTGTTGGGCAGCTGGGTGATTCAGCTGCAGGTTGCCCACCTGGCATCTGTCCTGGGGGACACCCCGTCTGCAGGCTGAGCTGGAAGGGCCCGGCAGCTTGCACAGGACTTGCTTGTGTATGTCTTAGGGACACAACTTCAGTGTCAGGAGCTGCTGAGGGCTGAGGGCTGCATGGTTATCGGTCAATGAGTGGCCACCCTTTGATTACTAAAATAGTTGTGTTGTATTTGTGTCAGCGGCCCAAGAAAGGTATGGCAGAGGCAGGGGACAGGAAGATCCATGAGCAAATGACCAAAAAGTCCCCTATGTACACTTCAAACACAAAACCCGACAAAAACTGGTTATGACTTGATTAAATGCCATTTTCAAGAAGGTAAAGTATTTGGATAGACGTGTGCTTGACTTTCACACTGGAGAGGTAACGATTGCTGCTGAGGTCCATGATTTAGGCCAACACAGGTAAGGAAATTTGCCATTGGTCTGTAGCAAAATGAGAAAAACAGTGAATTCTCATTTTGCTTGGAGATTAGATTCAAGTGAAAATGATCACTTCGGTCAAAATTACTCTTGAATACCCCTTAAATTGCCCATGAAGTTCAGAATTCTTGGTTTGGATACCTACTCTGTGCAACGTTATACAGATGCCCCTTGACCTACAATGGGGCTGTTCCCGACAAACCCATCATAAGTCAGAAATACCGTAAATCGAAAATGTACTGAGGGCTGGCAACCCAGCAGATGGTCCCCAACTTACGATGACTCAATTTAGGATTTTTCAACTTTACAGTGGTCCAAAAGCAATGTGCATTCGATAGAAACCATAACCCCACAGTAAATCATAAGGAGCTCCTCGACTTACCATAGGGTTACATCTGATACACCCACGGTACAGAGGTTGTATAATGTATACTCTGTTATAAAGAGTCCATAAGCCCCATATTTAAATGTTATTTCTTTCCAAGTATATGTAGGTGAACCTGAGCATGTCAGACAAGCACTTGACTGAGACTCTCTAGTTGAAGGGCGTTCTATGAGATGGGAGAGTGAGTTTCTCACAGAGCTTAAGTGAATCCATGTACGTGTTGTTTTAAAGTTATGTCCTTTATGAAATGATCGTGATGGTATATGGTGGGTGTGTCCTTAGGTGGAATGAAAAGTAACAATTCCCTCATTTAAAATTTTACCGATTTATGAAATTTGAGATGTTGGGAACTACTAATCCAGGCCTGCCATTTTCTTTAAATTAAAGAACTCAACGCTTTGCATATCGAAGAATAAACAGAATAGGAATACCATGTGTAGTTTTTTGTCTCAGCCTGGAATCTTTCTTGACCTGTTCAACCTGGTCATCCTTGTTTGGCTCAAATGTCACTTTCTTAGAGAGGCCCTTTCTGATCCCCTAATCTAAAGCCTTATCACCTTCACTTTTTCCTGGTTTTTAGCACACTTGTCTGTTTAAATGACCTTTGTCTGTTTAGCTGCATCCTACAGACTATCTTCTCCCCCCAGTCGAGTGGAATCCCTTGTCTGTGGCCCAATTCACTGCTGTGTCCCCAGCAGCCAGGACAGCTGCCGGCACCTTGTACGCCCCAGCAGAGGTGTGTTGCCTGAATGAATGAAAGCACGTTTGGCTCCATGGAGAGGGACTACATTTCTGCTGTCTTGTCTCTCCAGTACCAGTGCTGAGCTTGCTCCTGCAGGTTCTCAGTCAAGCCTGAGAAGAGAGGCCTTCTCCCCGCCCTTCTTGTCTGAGGTGCAGCTCAGCTCCGTGGATACTCTCCAGCTGCCCGGTGCCCCACAGCCCCAGCCAGGCTGCTCTGACTCCAAATCTCGCTCACTATCCCTGTGAGGTGGGAGTGGCTCCCTCCCCAGGATGCGGCCATGGCCTTGGTTTTCAGGGCCCCTGGGCGATGCTCTGCTCTTGAGTAGGTCCACACACAGGCTTGTCCCTGTGGGGGACAGGCCCTTCCCTTTCTCTTCCAACCTCCTTGCAGCTTCCTCTGCTCTTGCATCCCACTTTGCTGGGACTCCTGTGATGAGTTGAGGGGAGGGATCTGAAAGCGCCCAGGGTGGGGGTGGGGGCAGGAGGTGACGGTCCTTGCAGAGGAAGGTGAGTTTGCAGTGAACCGCACTTGGTCCCCTGAAATGTTCTGGACATGGCCCAGGAGCTCAGGGAGTAGCTGGTTGGTTGACACAGGTGTGGCCACATTCTAGGATGTTTTGGAGAGTTTGGGCCGCTGTTTCCTAGCAGGCTCATGAGGGCCATGAATGGAAACACTTAATAAGCCTCAGGTCGGGGGACACCCATGTGCGGTGGGGTGTTCTTGGGCCGGATTCAAAGTGCCATATACATCCAATAATCTCATTGAATCCTCATAAGAACCCTCTGAAATAGGTAGACTTCATCATTACCACCACTTTCTAGATGAGGAAAACAGAAGCAAAAATAAGGTAGGCTTCTCTCCAAGTTCCCACTGTAAGTGGCAGTGACGGCATTTAATGGAAATGTCCTGTCACATTTCTTGGGCCTCGTGCTGCCCTGGTCTTGGGCAGCCCAGCTCTGCGCTGCTGCGGGTGCCCAGCTCCCACCCCTGTGCGTGCACACACTCGCCGCTGGCTCGGCAGACACTGGGACACGGGTCCTGGGGCTCCTGGGTGCTGCCTCTGACCAGCCAGCTCTGACCCACCGGGGCAGGGAGTGGGAGAGTGATTGCCCTGCTCGTTCACATGAGGCCTGGGGGGCATTTGCCCCTCTGCAGTGGGGTACGCCTCAGACTCTCAGCGTGCTGGTGGGGTGCTCTGGGCAGGGGCTCCTCCCCATGGCCCACAGATGCGCTCGCCCTGCACACCCCTGACCCTGCTAGCCTGTGGGATGAGCCGCACCAGGTCACACTCAGGAGGAGCAGAGCAGCCGCTGAAGCTCCTGGTGACTTCCGCGGGCCACGTCTCCTTTACGCTGCCAACTTCAGAGCCTTCTGTTCACTTCCGAGGGTGGCCTCAGGCATTCCTTCCTCCATGGTCCCTTGTGCCTTGGGTGTCCTGGCACTGTGACGTCCCTTAGCCTGTAGAAGTAAAATCCTGTGTGCGTGTCTGTTCTCCCCAGGGGCCTGTGGCCTTCTCTGAGACAGAGGCAGAGTCTCATTTGTCTGTGTCTGTGACGCATAGTGTGCTCACGGGACACATGGGGCCTCCTCTAAGCGTTTGCTGAATCATCGCTCCTCTTCTGATGTCGGGTGATCCTTCTATTCCTAGGACGCTCTCTGAACCTCCCCAGGTACCTGAAACCTTCCCAGGTGTGCCTGCCTTGCAGAGGTTGTCAGTTCCCCTGGGAGGCCGGAGCACAAAGTATTTCTTCTTCTTCCCACCAGCTCGCTTTCGGGGGTTCTTAAGGATCCGGGTCTATCTCTGTCGTGGACATACCATTCAGTCAGGGCCGTACGTGTCTCATCTTGCCCAGGTGGTTTTTCTGGGGGCTACAGAACAGAAACTGTCATTTTCTGTGGCCACTTGTGCCTCACATTTCTTGGGCCTCTTCCTGCCACTGGTCTGCAGCAGTTCGAAGGCTTTGCCTTTTCTTAGTTCAGACGTGCTTCCAGGACTCTGGCGAGGTGTCCGTCAGCCGGGGACTGGACAGCATCTGTTGGCCCCGGCTTCATTCTCTTGTGACTGTCCTGTGTCAGTGAGCAGCACAGACACCATCATGAGCCCATCGTGAACTGCTCTGGACTCTTGGTCCTGGGCTCATCACCTGGACAAGGCCTCTTGGTCTCATCTGGCCTTCGACACAGAGAGAGTCACAGTCATCCCTCAACCCCCCACCCCCACACGTAGGTACACAGACTCCCTTCACGATACTGCCTGCTTGCACTACGGAGGACTGACAATTGGAGTTGAAAAAGCAGGGAGGCACTTTGCTAACTTTCCTTTATAGTTTACACCATATAATATAGAAACAGTCTTCTGACCTTTTTCTGTTGCTTCTTAGTCCCTGTCCTTCGTGTCAATGCCTTCGCCTGTTTTTTCCTGTTCATTTGGAAATTAACAAGTAAATGCCATTTGCATTTGACATTGGCCGGTGGATTCTCCCTGACGTGGCTGTGGCTACCGGTGGGGGGAGGTAAGGGAGGGGTCATGTTTGTTTTCCATGGTCATAATGAGATCAGCCACAGAAACACCTACTGTGTTGAATTATTTAGGACTTTTTGGTTGCAAGCGACAGAAACCCAACTCAAAATATTTTTTTTTTTTTTTGAGACAAAGTCTCGCTCTCGCTCTGTTGCCCAGGCTAGAGTGCCGTGGAGTCAGCCTAGCTCACAGCAACCTCAAACTCCTGGGTTCAAGCGACCCTTCTGCCTCAGCCTCCTGAGTAGATGGGACTACAGCCATGCGCCACCATGCCCGGCTAATTTTTTTCTATATATATTTTTAGCTGTCCAGATCATTTCTTTCTATTTTTAGTAGAGACGGGGTCTCGCTCTTGCTCAGGCTGGTCTCGAACTCCTGAGCTCAAACGATCCTCCCGCCTCGGCCTCCCAGAGTGCTAGGATTACAGGCGTGAGCCACCGAGCCCGGCCCCAACTCAAAATATTTTAAACATAAAAGAAGAATTCATTGGCTCATGAAATCGAAGAAAGACTTAAGAGCTGTGTCAAAGGAGGTAGGAAGGGCAAATATTTTCATCCTCATTTTACACAAGAGCGAGGAAGGGCCACATGAGATATGCAGAGAAGACGGCCCAGGGTTGTGCGTTAGCTACAGCCAGAACCCAGGTCGCCTGAAGGGCGTGTGCAGTTTATTAGTCAGAACTCTTTGCGCTGTGACAGGAGGACGCCCACCTGGAAGGACAAAGGGGAAGGAGGGCTTATCGCCTTAGAGCATCCAAGGAGGTCCTGCGCGCTTCAGTGCCCCAGACTCTGCACCCACAGAGCTGTGCGGGCACAGACCTTCTGAACATAGGGTGGGCGCCACGTGCAGAGTGTCCCTGTGCCTTTCCGGGGGTCACGGACTCCACGAAAACCTGTCCACAGCTCCTCAGCTCAGCTCCTCTTCTAGAAAAGGCATTCAGCTCCCTGTGGAGCCGGCATCCAGTGTAGCATGGAGAGCAGAGCTTTTCAGAATAGGGGGAGTTTTAGGTTCCTGTGATTTCATGTTGGGACTACAGCTAAGGTATCACTTTTAAAAGGGTCTCTCCTGATCAAAAATAATAAATTAAAAGAAAAGTTAGAAAACCACCAATGTAAACATGGGTGGGCCTGCCCAACCTTTCTTTCTGAAACAGGTCAGCTTCTCTGAGTAGCCATGCCGCCTAGAGATTCCAGGAATTCGAGACACATTACCTGTTTATTTCTGCTTGGATGTGACCTGCACATCCTGCCCGCGTGGAGGGAGACCTTGGTAGGAGGACTTCTTAGAAAAAAACATGAGATGCATGACCCCCAGCAGGAGGAAGCCTCTGCTATTAAGACAAGCTGATTGTCACAGGAGCTGCACTTGGGATTTTTATGGCCTTTTAAGTTGCCAAGTGCTGCGGTTCCTTTGTATTGTTTGCCCCTTGGGATGTGTCCGCAGGTGGGGGCTGGAGGTGGTAGGAGTCTGCAGAGTCCTGAGCTGGCAGGGCCTGGACTTGGCCTGGAGGTCTGCTGGGCTCTCCCGGGTTTGCCCGGCAGGCATGGCAGAACTCGCATCTGGCTGTGCCAGACTGCGCCCGAGGCCCTCCATGCCTGGTCATCTGGAATGTTCTGGAGGGAAGGAAGCTGTTAGTTTCTGTGTATTTAATAAGCATTCTTGGAAGTGACTGGAGTCTGGCGGTGTCACTACGCAAGCTCGTGAAGCAGAGAAGAGGGACTGTGGTTCCCAAGGGGCCAGGGCAGAAAGTCAAAATCCAGCAGACAGGTGTGTCAGTTGGCACAGAACAGGGTTGGCGCTGCCGGGCGTACCTGGCCAGGAGCCTAACATGGGCGCCTCCCTGCTTGAGACCTCCCACGGCATCCTCGGCCGGGGCTGGGACCCCCAGCCTCCTGTCGCACCCCAGCATTGCATGGCTGCGCCGCTTCCTGATAGAGGCCTTTAGTGCTGCTGTTCTAGGCCTTCTGCAGTCTGGGGGGATCCTTAGCACAGCAGGAGGGAGACGCTCTTGGATCTGTAATGCTTTCTTCTTTTACAAAGAGCTGGTGTGGGGGGGAGAGAGATAACAGACCTATGAGATAGTCAGGCTTGGATGATTTCTGTCAGACCAGGTTCACGGTCAGGGGTCAGGAGTCAGAGGTCAGAGATCACGAGACTGTCAGGAAGATCTTCCTTGAAGGTTAAGTGGGCTCCACAAAGCTGCAAGCCGTGGGACTGGGCTCTGGGGGCGCCTCTAAACGTCATCGAGGCAGACTGGAAGGGGAGCAGGCACAGCAGCAGCCGGGGGGCCCCCACCCCGCTAGCCTGTGGGGTGAGGGGCAGGGTGGGCTTGATGGCCAGCAGCACCACCCTGTAGTGAGAGGAGGACAGGTGAACGGGGAGGCTGCAGTTGGGGCCTTGGCCAGGGTCATCTGTGGGGTCACAGCCAGGACATGCAGCGCAGACACGGGTGGCCTCTGAACCAGTGCCAGCTCTGCGTCTTCCGGGCCTCGGGGGAGGCACGGTGGCCACTGGGAGGGACTGCCTGTCCCCGAGTGCAAGGCCAGGGCTGCCTCTCCAGCACAGGGAGGGGCTTGCTCTCAGCCAGGCCCCTCGCGTCTAGGGCCCCAGGGCGCACGTGGGCCCCTGGGTCTAAGCCAGGGCGGGGCACAGCTCTCTGATTCTCCAGGGGTTCGGCCTCTACATCTCTGCCCTGGTACCGTAGGCCGTGTGACGTCACAACTGGGAGCATGAGCCTTAGAGACGGAAGACACAGGCTTGCTGCTAACTGGCTGGGCGGCCTTGGGCCATTTCTTTGACCTTACTGGCCTTCTGTTCCTCTTCTATAAAAATCGGTTGTTAATATAGTGGAATTACCTGGCAAGCACTTAACATACACACATTCAAATCTCTGTTTTGGCGCAGGAGATATACTGAAAAAAATAACCCTTTGTCAGCCTGGGTGATTTTGCCCACCTTCCACCTGTGTTACTTTCCTGCCACCGCCATAACAATGGACCACGAACTGGGTGACTCAGAAGGACAGAAACTTCTTGTCTCGCAGTTCTGGAAACCAGAGGTCTGAAATGAAGATGTCCATAGGGCCACACTCCCTCTGGAGGTGCCAGGGAAGGACGTTCCTCTCCTCCCTGGCTTGTGGCAGCATCACTCCAACCTCCACGTGGCCTTCTTGTAAGGACACCAGTCACACTGGATTAGGGTGACCCAACTCCGTCATGTCCTCATCTTAGCTAATCCGGTCTGTGGCAGCCCTCTTTCCCAGTCAGGTCCTGCAGGAGTGCTGGGGTTAGGACTTTAACATGAGAATTTGGGGGGGCACACTTCAGCCCACCACACCCCCCGGGGGACACTTGGCCGAGGGAGGAGGAAGCTTGGGAGGGAGGCAAGGCCTCTCGGGGCGGGCGCATCCTGGCCCCAGTGAGTCGTGCTTAAAGACAGGCAACTTGTGCACAGGGGGCCCCACATGCGTGCCGGCCACTCGCCAGGCAGGCCACAGTGGTCACAAGAGCCTTCTTCGGCCCCAGAAGGAAGCGGCTGTGCTGGACAGCTGGTGGCTCCGCTGTGGTCTCCAGGGAAAAACGTTCTGCGGGGACACGGGTAACGTGGACATCCGCGGGCACAGCCCTACCCACTTGCTCACCGGGGGTGACACAGGGCCACCCTGTGGCAGACAGGGTCCCTGGGGACCACAAGGCAGGAGCAGCAGGTGATGCGGAAAGAGGGGGTGGGGACAGTTGGGCAATCCCAGTGCTGAGGACCTGCAGCTGGGACTGCAGTGTAAAGTGTGCTCCGGGGCTGCCGTCACAAGTCACCAGGAACGGAACGGGCACTTAAAGCAGCAGACATTTATCAGCTTGCAGTCCTAGAGGCTGGAACAGTCAAGGTGTTGGCAGGGCCCTGCTCCTTCCGGAAGCTCTGCTCAGCCGCTGGTGGCTGCCAGCAGCGCTCAAGTTCCTGGGCTGGTATCTGCGTCACCCCAAACCCTGCGTCTGTCTTCACACAGCTTCGTCCCTCTGTGTCTCCTGTTTCTCTGTGTCTACATGTCCTTCTTGTAAGGACACCAGTCATTGGAGTTAGGGCCCCTCCTAATCCCGTATGACTTCATCCTAACTTGATTATATCTAGAAAAACCCTATTTCCAAATATATTCACAGGGACCCAGGGTTAGGGCTCCAACACAATTCTACCTACTGCAGGGGGTGAAGAGGACTCTACAGATGGGACCAAGCCAGACACTGTGGTCAGGAGCACCAGCGCTGGCCCTGGGAGCACGGGGCCTCCGCCTCCACCCAGGTGCCAAGCACATGTCCCCACTGGGCCTGTGACAGCGGCATCGCTGGTCTTCCCTGACCACCTCCTCTTTTCAGGGACATAATTCTGCCTGCCCCTGCCTCCTTCTCTTCCGTAGCAAAACGTTATCGTTTATCATGTCATGTACTTATTTATTTGTCTCTCTCCTTTTACTAGAATGTGTGCTCTACAGGAACAAGCATCTTGCCTATTTTTTTCAGTACTCTGTCCACAGTACCTGAAACAACACGTACGGGATGGGTAGATGCATGGAAGCATGGGTGGGTGGGCGGGAGCCTGTGGCCCAGGGGAGGCATGTCACTCTTAACACTGTCAGCTGGTCCGAGAGCCACCAGGCACACACGCTCTCTGCTCAATGTGTTTGCTGTGCCCTCCCTCCTCCCACCCTCACCCCCAGACCCAAGATTTATTTTTCATAGTTGCCATCCCTGGACATGGCCCTGGCACTCCCAGCCTGGGATTATTAACTGTCTGGGGCTAATGTTCCGGGCCCAGAGCTCTGCTGGGCCTGCCTTAATCCCTCAGAAATACCTTCTACGCCAGGTTGTGAGATAGCAGCCTCAGCCTGCCCCAGAATGGGCTGATTTTACATAACGTGTTTTGCAACGAGAGTAGCAACAGATGCTGCCCCTCGGTGTTGCGTCTTAAACCAGCACCGACCTGCAGGACCAGAGCATGCATGTGCGTGTGTGCGTGTGTGTTTCACGTGTACTCTGCATGTGGAAAGAGTATTATCTTCCCTCCCTCCCTGGAGAGGCTTGGTTTATATAATCTACTTGTCTCCCGGGCCCATTTAGTTATCGCAAGCGGTCAGACGTTAGACAGGGGGGAACTGCAGCCGGGTCTCAGAGCGCAAGGGAGAATGGTTCTCGTGCAAGAAGTCACGGGAGCAGCCAGGTGGTGCTCCAGGGTGGTGCTCCAGAGGCACACGGGGCTCAGATTGACCAAACGCGCAAACCAGCTGGGGACGCCCAGGCTGTTCGCTCGTGGGGCGGGCGGGGGCCTCGTACTTGGACTGACGGCCACAGGCAGATCTTTCAGAGCACAGAGTGGAAGCATTTTTTTTGGCAAATAATTAAAACAAAGGCCACACTATATGCCCTTAAAGGATAAATTTCCCATTCTCCACTCAAGCGACATATCCTAGCTTAAAAAGCAAGATGGGATCTGTGGTCTAAAGCCAGAATAGCGTCTCCCTGGCCAGGCCACCGGGAGCACCAGGTCAGGCTCTTTTCCAGATCCCTTATTAGTCACTCCTGTCACTGGGCGCCCCTCGGCTAGGACGTGCCACCCTTCCTAGTCCTATCTTACGGGCGATGTGTTCAGGCAGCTGTTTCCTCAAGATTAAATGAATGAGGGGGCACTTTTCACTGTGATGCACGATCTCCTCCTCCCCCTCCTCCTCTCTCCCTCCTCCCTCCTCCTCCCTCTCACACACCCCCCTTCCCGCCACCCCCCCCCCCCCCGGTTCTCCTCTTTTTCCTCCTCCTGTACCTCTTTCTCCTTCTTATTCTCCTTTTTTTCTTCTTCTTAACAATTGCTCTTCCCTCTGCCTGGAATATACTGCCCCCAGCTATCTTTACCCTTTTTTATTGACATAAAATTCACTATCATAAATTCACCGTTTTGTAGTGTACAACTCAGTGTTTTTTAGTATATTCACAAAGGTCATGCAACCGTCACTACTGTCTAATTCCAGAATATTTTTGTCAGCCCCAAAACCCATATCCATTAGCAGTCACTCTTCATTCTCCCTCTTCCCAACCCCTGGCAGCTTCTAATCTACTTTCCACCTCTGCAGATTGGCCTGTTCTGGACAGTTTGTAAAAAATGGAATCATATATGTGGTCCTTGGTGACTGGCTTCCTCCCTGAGCATGATGGTTTTGAGGTTCATTCATGTTGTGGCGTGGATCAGAGCTTCCTTCCTTCGTGTCCATGTAATATTCCGTTGTGTGGATCTATCACAGTTTATCCGGTCATCAGTTGATGGGTGTTGGGTTGTTTCCATTTATTTTTTTGGCTGTTAAGAACAAGGCTTCTGTGACCACTCACATACAGTCTCACCTCTCGCCAATGACGTTAAAGGTCCTCTGCTCACATGGGCCAGCTGCATGGCTGGTGGCAGCTGTGTGGCTCACCACAGCCTTTCTCCTTCTTTCTCCTTCTGCCGGCCTCACATTGGCCCCTGTTAACACCAAATGCCCTTGTTTTGGGGGGGGTGGGCAGCACCTGGAGTGCTGTGTGTCTCTTGGTACCCAGAACTCCCTTGAGTTTGAGAAACAAGGTGGCTGATTGAAGAGAGGCCTCCAGGCGAAGCTTGTGTAAACACAGCGCACCCCATTTTATGCAGGAGGAGGTTCCTGGTGCTGGAAAGTTCTATGCAGAGTGCCCCAGGGAAGGAAGCAAGGTTCATTCATTTATTCACCAAGATGCCACATTGGGGCTGGGGTCCACGGTGGCCTCATAGGTGGGGCCAGTCCTCTGTAGCCCTTGCCTGGATTATTCATGGAGAGGGAGGCCCTCCGAGGGTGCAGGGGTTTGTTCTGTTACCTTTGTCACTTTGTTCAGCTGATGTCTGGCCTCCTGCTAGGGTCTGCCAGTCTGGCCAAAGAAAACACAAAACAGAACTCCTCCGCCCTCCCCTAGCACACTGGCCTGGGGCACCAGGCGCTGCACGGATTCCCTCTTCCTTCCCTGGCCTGGGCTTCCCGTGCCTCCTTCCCTGCACACCCCCTCCTGCTGGACTTACCAACGCTGGGGGATCCACGAGCACAGGTGTCTGGGATGCCCTGTTTGTCCTGGCGCAGTCAGCCCTGGTCAGAGTGTCAGATCATGGGAGAGATGATGATGATGATGATGATGATGATGATGACGACGACGACAATGGCAATGACACCAAGATGTTTATTAAGGCTCACAATGTACCAGGCATTTTTCTATGTTCTTCGCATGTTTATGAACTCATTTAACCCTCACATGAGTTCTAGGAGGCTGATGCTCTTACTATTTCCATAGGCACATAGAGGTTAGGTCGTGTACGCAAAGTCACACAGCCACCAAGATCTGAACATCCGCAGTCGAGCTCCAGAGCCCAGGATTCTAACCACTGTGACAATATTGACACATTCTCTCTCCCTCCCTCTCTCTCTCCCTCCCTCTCTCCTCATATATATATATAGGTGTTGTTCTAGAATGGATGGTGGAAAGAGGGGACATAACAGTGGCTGCATGAGAAGCCCAAGCAGCCCGTATGCCCCATCAGGCCACACGGAGTCCTGGGGAAGGCTTAGGACCCCACGCTCTCATTGCCGCTGCCCATGGCTGGGGGAGGAGGCCAGGATGTGGGTCGGAGCCCAGGACTCTGAGGCCAAGATGGAGGAGGCTGGCAGCTCCGGGGCCCGTGTTATGCCAGGTGCTGGGGCAGCACCCTCTGCCCACCCTCGGAGCTGAGAGCCCGATGCAGGCAGCCGGCTCAGGAGGGAGCCTCGGCTTCCTGTCCATTGTCTACTTGGGGCGCACCCAGCGTGTTCCTGAGTGACCTGGAGGGGCAGGGAGGGCGGGGAGGGGCCGGCCCAGAGCTCAGTCCGGGTGGGAGAGGGGAAACGAGAGGGGAAGACCTGGTGTTTCTCCTTGTTTGTGTTTTGTATTAAAGAAAACAAATAATATCCTTTGAGAAAACCATTAAACAAAGAACATCCTAAGGGTCCAGAGGCCCATTGTGGCTGCCTGGAGCCCGGAATTCATTCATGCTTTTTGACTAGATCGCTGGAGGCAAGAGAGACGGGGGTAGGAGGGAAGGACTGTTGTTAAAATGTATTTCAAAATGTGTCATTCCCTCCCTGGCCCAGTAGGCATCCAGGCCAAGTGGCCATATTGCCAAGGTCCCTGTGTCCTCCCTCCCTCTGCCCCTCTGGGAAGCTCCCCCAAACTGGCCAGTCCCAGCACAGCCAGGGCTGCCAATGTCCACCTCACCCTCCCCCTGGTTGTGGGCTGAGCCCTGTGAAGGCAGAACAGTGGGACCCTCCACTGGGAGCCCAAATCCAGAGGGCTGCGTTTGCCCCACCACAGGGGGTCAGGGCTGCCAGCCCATGAATATTCACTGTATGGCCTCTCTGGGCCTTGGTCTCCCTGCCTGTCAAGTAGGGGTCTGGGCCACATGGACTCTCGCTGACCACTCTCCTGCAGACTGGGCTCTGTGGCTCCTCTCTCATCCTGTGCATGCCCAGGTCCCTGCAGGTGGCATGGACGGTGGCATGGACTCTGCATCAGGCCTGTAGCAGGTATCCCAGACCCAAGCCAGGCCCCCCAACCCCAGACCCCCAGGCCTAGGTACCCCCCACTGCTCCCGGCTGCCCATCGTGGAATGGCAGTGCTCTCTGCCCTGTCCCACCAGGACATGCTTTTCTGTTGCCACGGGGCGGTAAGAACAGAGCTGTCCGTCAGCCCAGCTTCTGCAGGGAATTCTGCCCGGGGCCTGGCGTTTATGGGACCAGCCCATGTTATACATGGAGGGTCTCTCTCCAACCTTGATATAAATGTATAAATAGTTGTTGTCATGATGAAAATACACAAAAGACCATCCTTAGAATTTTCCCCATCCCTCCTTTACAGTTGAAAAAGGCATTTAGCTTTTTGCACGTTTTCCCTAAATACTCTTTATGCGGAGTAAGAGAAGAGGATTTGGTAAAATTTGTACAGGGGGAGCCTGGACTAAGATTAGGAGACACATTTCCTCTGCGCAGGGCTCAGGGTTTGTAGAATTTACCTCCTTGGTCCTCTCAGCAGCCCAGAGCAGAAGGTGTTAACATTCCCAGTCTGTTAGGAAACGAAGTGACTTGTCCTGGACAGCAGCCCTGGCCCCAGCTCTGTGGCTCATTCACCTCTGGACTAGAGCATCCACATCTGTAATTCAAGGGCTTAGATACTATGGATTTCAAGGTGCCCTTTGTCCCCACTGTCCTTTGATTCTGTAGTTCCAGCATCATTGACCTGGTGGGAAATTCACTAACGCTAGTATTTTCCATTTTTCAGTCTGGATTGTGTGGTCAGAGGCTAGTCTCCCCAAACTCTTGGTTTCTCTCTGTTTTAGAGGCTGCTATAGCTGATGCAGTCCCAGAGGTGCTGTGCTCGCTTTCTGCAGTCACTAATGCTCCCCCTTCCTCCCCCCACCACGCAGGGCTACCACCCGATGCCCCATGAAGTAGAGATTGCGCACACCAAGAAGCTGTTCCGGAGAAGGAGAAATGATCGAAGGTAGGAGACACCCCGTCTTTGGGTTTTCTTTGCCCGCGTCGGCTGTGTGGAGCTACCTCGGGTCTGGCCTGCGGTTTTGCTTTGCCCGGTCACCAGCTGATGCCTATGGGATGAGGTTGGCAGCCTGATGCTGTTGGTCACTGGTTGGGATTCCCACGAGGGCGAGGCGGCTCCGCTTCTCTCGTCGTTCCAGGGATTGGATTCCTTCTGGAGTCCAGCTGAGGGCCCCCTGTCACCACTGCCTCTTCCTGGGGGGGACAGGACCCAGGCTCTGCAGTTCAGGAGGAGAAATACGCTTCCCACTGATCTCAGAGCAACAGTGGCAGTGCCCAGGAATAGGACCTTGCTGGCTGCGTGTTTTGAGACATGGCCTCCAGGAGGCTCCCGGAGCTCACAAGTTAAAGGGTATCTGTCTTTCCTCCTCCCGTCATTGGTCATTGTCCCTGAAGTTGTCCCTGGTGCGTGCCGGCTCTGCTGTCTCAAGCGACACACAGATCAGCAATGGTCCACACTGCTGCTCCCAAATGCCTGGAGGAGCCCACTTAAACTAAGGCAGAGCCCAGGATCTCCCATGGGGCCCAGAGTCCTGGGGGACAGCAAGGGGCCAGGAAAGGTGCAGTGAAGCAGCCCTGGATGGGAACAAGCAGCTGAGATCGGGCATCCTGGGAATGTGTGTATTTATTGTCAAAAAGGCTTTCTTACAAGGAAAGGTCTTCAAGATGTATTTTAAGCGCAAAAATTCAGGTGCAGAACAATGTTTGTTGTGCATGGCCACTTGTGCAAAAGGGGGAGTTAGAGCCTATTTTTTTGCTTGAATGTGCATAAATTATTTCTGGGTGGAAATACAAAAAAAGAAAGAACAAAAAGGCTTATGCCTGAGGAATTAAAATGAAGTGTTCATTCCTCTGTAGGGAATTTACTCTTAGATAAAGGTGGTGGCATGTGGTCTTACCATTAGTGAACAGAGAATGTTCTCGTAGAGCCAAGGAACAGCCAGCTGCATCCCATGCCGGGGCACTGGGGGCTCCTGCTTTCATGGCAGGTGGGCTCTGGGGCTGACCTGTGCCTCTGATCCTTCCTCTGGGGGCAGGCTCGGGACAAGCATTGATGGGCAGGTGGTGGCCACAGCTCTCAGGGTTGGTATAGGATTGGGCACCCAGAATGCCTTGTCATCCACTGGTGGATTTAGTGGGTCTGGCATGAGTCGCAGAGGACAGTAAATGTACACCTAGCTGGGAGGAAGGCAGCCCTGGCAGAGAAATCAGAACCCCCAGTCATGAAAAGGGAAGACTGAGCAAGGAGAGTTGAACCAATCCCTCGTCCTGCCCTCACCAGAGTGTGGTTAATTGTGCTACGTGTGCTGCCTCTTTGCTGTGCAGCGTCACAGAGGCTGACTCCTGGCTTCTGAGTTCCTGGTGGAGGGAGGGAGGGAGCACCCCTCAAGGAGGAATGGGGTTCACAGGGGCCTGGGGAGGTGTCAGGAAAAGCAGAGGCTTTATGTCCTCCCTCCCATGGCCCTGTGGTCCCTGATGGCAGGGAGGGCCCAGAGCGTGTGTCTCAGGTGTGGAAGTCCCCAAGGTTTCCAATGAGAAGTCACCCTCTGATCCACTTCTCCGGGCCCAGGCAGTGGCAGGCTGCTGCCCGGCGTCCAGGCCAGCCCACACGTCCATTTCTGGGCCAGGTTTTCTCGCTCAGCTGGAGTCCCCTGGACGGTGGCACAGTGGCAGGCCTCCGGAAAGCAGCAGCCTGGCCCAGGAATGTGGGGAGAGGAGCGCAGCACGCAGGACTGGGAAGCCGGACTTCCGCTGGGCCGCACTCGCGCTAGCAAATGCCCGGGTTAGGTCAGCACACCTCACAGAGGCCGTGGACCGGGCCAGGCTCCAACAAAAGGCAATAAAGATGATTAAAAGGGTGGAAAGTATGTCCTGTGAGGAGAGCCGGAGGGCTGCGGCCAGGGAACAGGAGGCCAGAGGGAAGGAACATATGGAAGACTGACAGGGGGGCAGCTGCCTCCACCTCCACAGGGGCCCGAGCTGGAGGAAATCAGCTTAAAGGGCAGAACAGTTTTCAGCTGGACCGAAGAGGGACTCAAGGAGGGAACATTTGACCCGCGGGGCCCAGACGCTGCAGTTCAGGGCAGCAGACGGGAGCTGGGCGAGCAGCGCGTGCTGGTCAGGGCGCTGCTCCCTTCGTCCTGTATCGTGGACACGGCACGGCCCGTCACTCACCCGTAGCCTGGAGCTGCCCTGGAATCCCCAGGGGATGGGGACTTTCGAGAGAAGAGCAGGCAGCCGATCCGTTAAGGACCACATTGTCTGAAAACAGGAGTCTCCTGAGTCCTTCCTGGGAAATCATGTGATTCTGAAATTCAAAGAGCGGCTGCGGAATGTTATCAGGTTTACCCCCAACCCTCCCTGCTGATGACTGATAGTAGTGGCTTTGCTAAGTGCCAAACCTTCATGTTTGACCTTGGTTGTTGATGCTTTCGTACGGCAGGTGAACCTTCCTAATATTTGGGTTTAAACCACACTGAGAGGCACTTGCATTCCCCGGGCACACCGGGTGGCAAAGCGGGAGGGGACCAGAATCAGGTTTGGTGGCCGATGGGCACAGCCGGAATCTGTGTCATGCCTCTCACCTCCCCTGTCATGTGAAGGGAAGCGGCCAGTTGTAACCCCACGGTGTCTCTGTGGCTCTCCTTGATGCCTGCAGGAGTCCGTGGCCTTCCCTCTCCTGACCAGTGCCTGGAGTCGGTTTCCGATAGCTGCAGACTCCGTGCAGCCTGGGCGTGTAGCTGAAGTGGGATTGGGTGACTTCCCACAGCCTGGAGCAGGGATTTGCAAACGGGGACCTAGAATCCTGGTCTTCTGGAGATCTGCGTCCTATCCCAGTTCCAGCTGGGCTGTTGGGGGGCGGGGAGGGGTTGTGTGCTCTACTGCTTTTATTTTCCACTGGTTTAAGTCCGCGACTATTAGCAAGCTGAATAATGCAGCAGTCAAAGCACATACCCTGGAGTTAGGGGCTGGATGGGAATCCCACCGCCTCTGCTTACCAACTCTGTGATCTGGGCAAATTACTTCATGTCTTGAAAGCTCTATTTTCTCTTCTGTGAAATGGGTCCACTAATTGGGAGGCTTAAAGGAGCTATTAATGACTCTTGTAAAGCACCTAGAAACAGTCTTAGTGCCACCTACAGGTGAGAGGGAATCCGAGGTGCTCAGGAAACCTTTCCAGATGAGTGTGGAGTGCAGATGTCTGCAGTGAGGCTGGGCTTTGTCCCCATGATCCAGGCAGCATTCTAGGTTTGCTTGTGACCCCAGCAAGCCTTGCCCTGCATTCCCTCCAGGGGCCAGGGTGCCAGGATCAATTGTTCCTTCTCCTGGATCGACTCTTAAAGCCCTGGCCCCACTGTCAGGGCCTCCCCGAGCCTGGGCAGGGAAGGAGGGCCCCCCAGAGCAGGCATCTGCAGGCTCTGCCCCTACATTCCATGGGCTGCTTCGGGTAAGTTGTGGATGTCCTTTTTCTGTTGTGCAGAAAAAAATTAAGCTCATGGACAGTTCAAATGTTTTCTCAAGAGTGATCTTGAAATTTGAACAACTGGTAACCACTTGTTTATTTTTGGAAGCTAGTAAAAGACAGTTTGCTGATTTCAGACAAAGTTGTTCATTTTATGACATAAATGCACTAAATGAGTCTTCCACGCGTTCCTCAAAGAGCAGCACGCCTTCAGATGCCCTGTGCCCACACAAGTTGGAGACCTGTTGCTTGGAAGGGGGTCTGTTGAGGTTTGTACCCTCCCAGCATGCAGGGCAGAAGAGCGAGGTCCCTAGAGGGCTGAAGCCCTGGCCCACTGCCTCAGTTTACCTGAGTGAGGTCCCTCACCTGGGGGCGTGGTTTTCTGCTGCTCCCCTCGCCCCACCCTGGTTCCCTTTTAGGAGAGGAACACACTGAAGCAATGAATGACTATTGTGGTCAGCGTCCCCTAGGAAGCAGACTTTGGGATGGGGATGCTTACAAAGCAGGCAGGGGATGCCCTTGGCCTCCATACCCGTAGTCAGGAGGAGGAGCAGCAGGACCGGGCAGAGAGCAGGTGACCTGCAGTGCAGTCTTGGAGAGGTCTGATCCTAGGGGGTTCTGAAGTTGGGGTGACTTTTTAGAGCTATCCCAAGATGGAATGGAGGGACAGCCCTTCATCCCCTCATGCCTATTGGTCATCAGGGAGAGTTTGCCCAGACTAGGGGTGTGACCCTGGGCTGGGCAGTGCCCATCAGCCAGGGTGGTTTTCCTGGGGGTCTGGCGGCTGAGGCTGTCTGCACGGTACTTCCAGTGGCCGGGAGAGAGTCCTTCATTCCAGAAGGGGCATCTGGGCAGTATGTCATGATGAACACCACAGGGAAGCACCATTTAACTCCCCTGCCAGGAGGGATTGAGCTTTCCTGTGTGCTACAGAGAGCACAAAAGTGCAGGGGTGGCCCCTGCTCTCAAGGGCCTGAGGTGTAGCTTGCACAATGGCACTGTTGCTCCAGAATCCACCAGAACGTTGAGCACGGTGGTGTAGCATCCGCGTGTTAACAGGGAGGAGGCTCAGAGAAAGGAGCCATCCTGAGAGATGGTTCTGGAATACTTCCTGGAGGAGGCGGGGATGGAACTACCAGCAAGACGCCAGGAGGATTTGGAAGGGAGATGGGGGGTGTCGGGACGAGGGGAGCACGAACCCCACAGCTGCGCAGGCAGGCGTTGGAGCCAGAGATTCCCCACCTGGCAGGAGTCCCCCACGTGGCTCCTAGAAACAGAGCCAGGGGCCAGAGCTCAGCACAGCCATGACCCCCAACCAAACTAGACAGAGAGGCAGGCTCCTGAGGACCCCGGCCCAGACTGGTAGCGTCTCCACGGACCCCGCGGCTCCGAAGCCCGGCCTCTCAACCACGAGAGGCGGCGGCTAAGGGAGGCATTAGTGGTCCCTCGCACCATGCCCATGCGGCCAGGGAGACGGGAGAGCCTTCTCCAAATTAATTTGTTTCATTAAGTGAGGTCTCAGAACAGTTAATTTACTCCATGTGCAACGCAGATTGAAAGGAAGAAGAAAACAATACCTTGGCCATCCCAGCTGGCGTCACATGGCTCCGCAGGGCGAGTGGCAGGGGAGCAAGCTGTCCCCCTGGGGTGCAGGGTTGGGCTGCTCGCGGGACACTGCAGGGTGGTCACAGCCCACAGCAGCGCTTGCTGTCTCTGCCTACAACTGACTGTGACTGTGGCCTTGGTGTCCTCTAATTGTAGAACCAATTAAGACTCTTGTCCCTCCCTCTCTTCCTCTGCCAACGTGTACCCAAGCCCTTAGTGTCAGCCGTCAGATTTGAGTTCACAAGCTCTCTGTGACATCATCTCAGTCACTGATAAAAACAAACAGGACATTTGGAATTAGTGGTGATGGCTGTGCAACTTTGTGAATAGATTAAAAAATCACTGAATTATATACTTTAAAGGGGTGAATTTTGTGGTATATGAATTATATCTCAATTAAAAAAATTGTTTTCAATGACTAGGGCAGGTCCCAGGATGAGGTGATGTGGCAAGCCCCGTGACACACCTCTTCAATGTTGGTATTTGTAGGGTTCCCTAAATGTATCAGGCCAGTAACTCTTTCAGAAAAGGACATGGAATTGGTCTGCCAGCACTGGGTCTGTGTGAACCCTTGCTAGCTCTTAGCGATCGCCTCTTTTCTTCTAAACTATCTGTTGGGGAATCTCTTTGGGAGAGATGTTATCTATATTTTTCTATAATAATTTTTGAAGGTTAGATTACATATGCCTAGCTACAGCCTCCAGCACTTTTGTTGTATTATTCAAGGATTTCCAGAGAAACAGAACTAATAGGACATGTTGAGAAAGGAAAAGAGAGATTTATTATGGGAATCGGTTCCTGGGAGACAAAGAAGCCCCACAGGCTGCCCCCTGCAGCAAGCGGGAGAGCCAGGAAAGCCAGCGGGGTGGTCCGTTCTAAGTGCCAAGGCCGAGAGCCCGTGTGACAGTAAACATACTGCATGTTGCAGTATGTGACGTTCAAGGGCAGGATAAGATGAATGTCCCAGCTCAAGATGAGAGCGAGCAAGTTCGGCCTTCCCTGCTTATTATGTTCAATTCAGGCCCTCCACAGATTGGGTGGTGCCCACCCGCGTTGGTGAGAGCAATCTTTGCTTGGTTTACTGATTCAAAGCATCCTCGTAGACACACCCAGGAATGATGGTTCACCAGCTCTCTGGGCATCCCTTAGCCCAGTCAAGTTGACACATAACGTTAGCTATTCCACCTATTCTCCAGGATTGCTCAGACATGGTCAGGGACCGTTGATGACCTCATGTGAAGACTTCTCTTACCCTGACCAATACTGCCCCATCTCTCAGGCAAGAGCACCGTTACTCTCCTGTGACCTCTCCTAGGCCCTGGGTGTCCTACGGATGCTCCAGCTGAGTCTGCCGTTTCCGGGCCAGCACGTGTTCTCTCGTGGAAGGCAAACTTGAAGTTGGCCAGGTCTGCTTTCTTTTAGCAACATCTTAATTCTACATCATCTGCCCCATCAGCAGCCTCACACTTCACTCTGCCTTCTCACTCTAAATACGAAAATGTAATTTTAGAGTTGTCATTGATATTCTTAGGCCCCACTCCTTGACTCTGCTCTGATGACCCCATGCTCTGATGGTCATCCCTGCTTATGGGAAGCCCCTCATTCCATTCTGGGACGTATCTTACTCCTCCTTTGCACATCTGGGCTCATGGAGAGGGCCCTAGGGGACACCCATTGCCTCCTGAAACCCTTGTCCTTAAGTCACAGCTGCTGTCTAGAGCTTGCTGTTCCCTTTAGCACCTCAGATCGCTCCACCAGTCATGGTGCTTCACCCACAGAGGTGACTAAGTCCCCAGATCTTGGCCATCAGGAACTGACCGGGAGAGTCCTGCATCTGTCCACCAGCTCATTCCGACGAGTTGTTACGTTAGCCCTTTGGGAAGTACGGTCGGTCTGCATTACTCGTGGATTCTGTGTTTGCAAATTCGCCCACTTGCTAAAAGTTATTTGTAACACCAGAGTCAATACTTGTGTTTTTGTGGCCATTCGTCGACATGCACAGAGCAGAGCAGTAAAAAATTTGAGTTGCCGACCTGCAGGATCCCAGCTGAGGTCAGACCAGGTGACACTCTGCCTTCTTGTTTCAGCTCTCAGGTTGTAAACAAGTATCCTTTTCATGATCTACTTGGTGCCATATCTTTCACATTTTTGTGCTTTTTTGGGTGAATTTGCTGTTCAAAATGGCCCCCAAGAATAATGCTGAAGTGCTCTCTGCTGTTCCCGAGTGCGAGGAGGCTGTTACCCGCCTTATGGAGAAAATGCATGTTAGATAAGCTGTCTTCAGGCCTGGGTTGGATGCCGTTGCTGTGAACTCAGTGTTAACAAATCAACAGTGTATATTAAATAAGGAGTCTTATTTAAAATTAGCCTTTCCAGAAACACACATAAAACCAGGTTGTGTATTGATCCATTGATGACAATGTTGTGACCAGAGGCTTACAGGAACCCAAATCGTGTATGTCCTGTAGGAATCAGTGCTTGCTAATTCAGTGTTTGTGACAACATTATAGAATGTAACTACTGTAAATAACAAAAATCGACTGTGCTTACCGTTTAAAACAGGGTAGAGAGATGCTGAAGGTAAAGGAATATGTCATCAGCAACAGGATTTTGGACCTGAATGATTGATCTTGCTTGCATGGTGGCAGTAACAGAGCTGAGGGGTGAGACAGGGTCGGGGGAAACACTTCCTCCCATGGTCGTTGTCCTGCCTGGTTTCACTGAGCAGGCCACTGCGTCATTTGCACCGTCCTGGGATGACACCATCGCTGAAGCCCCACAGATGGCTCAGCCCTGCAGTGACTGTCATTGCCACCCTGTCATCAGGAACCCGGGGACCGCGAGACAGATCCGTGCTCACATTGCCCACGGTTTGTCTTTCTATCCCAGCAAGGAAATTGCCCTCATTAAGTCCCTGCTAAAGATAGATAAGAAAATGGGACAGGCAAACCCCCACCTGGCAGGCAGCCCTGTCAGATTCTAAGCAAAATGAGTCAGATAGGAATTATTTTTAGGATCCTTCTCCTCCTCCCTCATGCACACCCCCAAGCAGCCTCTCTCTCTCAGAAAGAAGAGCAGCTCATTTCTTCCAGCCAGATGTCCAGGGCCATGTTTGATTGAAGTGAAGGAAGCCCCCGATGTGCCTAGAGAAGACCCCAGGCTTTGTACAATGCAGCTGCCTCGCCCTGGGCAAAACAAGCTGCAGAGCGGGTCCCCATCGAGGCTGGCAAGGCTTGCCTGTGAGGTGCCCTGGGTCTCCCAGCTCAGGACTTCCTCTCAGCATCACATATCACACTTCGTGGGAATACGAGGCCCTGGGGTCCCTCTCTCATCGGGACCCATGTCCACGTGGAGGCCAAGTGGGTCAAGAGGTGGCCCGCAGTTCATTTTGGCAGAGCCTCTGGGTGCCGGCTCTGCCCACCGGGCAGTGGGCATCTCCCAGTTCTGTGCCCACCATGGGAAAGCTGAGCACTGCTCTTCCTTGGTCACACTTGTCCCCCTTTCCCTAGCTGTTAGAATTCAGTAAGACCCCTTAGCCCTAAATAGCAAAGAAGGGAGACACAAGCAAGCAAGGTAACCAAAAAGGAGGCGGTGGGCACACGCCGGTGGCCTAGAGGGCAGGAGCACTGCCAACTAGGACACTGGCCCTGGGGAGACAAATGCCATCTCCACAGGGTCTGTGCCTGGATGGGATAGAGAAGGGACACCCCAGGACCCAGCCACCCAAGGTGGTTTAGTTGCGCCTCCCTGGAGATCTCACAAACACTAACTCCCAGCCCTTTGTCCCTCACTGGAGCCTCAAGTGACCTGGCCTGTGGCACCAAGTGGGTCCAGCCCTCCCTGGAGGCAGTGTGGACAGTGGGCAGCCCAGGCCCTGGGCCAGGCTCATGTGGCTTCAAGACCAGTTCGTCTCTCATCAGCCAGGGGCTCTTGGGAACATAAGGACCCCAGACCAGCCATTTTTCTTACCGTCACCAAGGACATGATGTGCAGCCCGCAGGGATGCCATTAGGTGACATGTGATGGCAGGTACAAGGGGAGTCCTGATCCTGTGCCTGGCTCTGAGTCCATCCTCAGAAACCACGTGTTTCTCTCTCCTGACATTCTCTCTTTCCTGACATTCACTCCTGGGACCCCTCTGCCCTGAGCAGTGTGCAGGGAAGGCAAGGACGCTGGACCAGGAGTTAGGCAAGCTCGGTTTTATCCTTGTGGTCTGGCCCACAGCAATCCCCTTACACTTCGGGGGCCTACAGTTTTCTCAGCTGTGAAATGGGGTTCTGATTCCAGCTCTGAAGTGTATTGGAAAGAGTGCAAGGCTGAAGACTTCCCAGGAATCTTCCATCCCTTAACCGTGGGATGGGTAGGCAGAACTGAGAGGTACTCTAGAGGCTGGCCAGAGTGTTCAGTACACATAACCAGTGTCCCCTGTATCTTCAGCCCAGTCCGTGTGCTCTGTCCAGAAAGCTCCAGAAAGGCAGGTCGTGTCTGCTGCTCTTATGCACATCTTTCCTCCCCCAGATCTGGTCCAGGTCTGTGCGCTGGCACCCAGCCGTGCTGGGCAGGGCCCCCATACTCCTGGCTCTCTGCCCTCCGGAGATCAGACGCTGCATGGGACCACCTTACGCATAGCTGTAGCAGCTCTGTACCCCGCTGGCACGGAGGGTCTTTGTGCTGGGCCCGCAGGCCAGCCTAGGCCATCCTCCGCCCAGCCGGGAATTCACTCTGTGATTTCACAAGCACTTCCAGAGCACTCGCTGTGTCCAGGGCACTGCCCTGAGCCTTTTAGGAATATTAGCTCATGCAATCTTGCTAACAACCCTAGGAAGGAGATGCTATTTTTATTTCCATTTTACAGATGAGGAAAGTAACTTGCCCAGAGAACTGAAGCAACCTAAGTGGTCTGGCTTTGGCGCTTGTGCTCCTAACCAGCTCTCTGCTGGGAGAGCCTTCTCTTTGGTCCCTCATCTGCGTACTCACCTCCCCTCTGCCACCCTCCTGCCTTCTCCATATACCACCCAACCACCCACCTGATTAACTCATGCGCACAGGAGTTTTAAAGACACTATATCCCTCTTCAGGGGGGGGGGGGCTCCCGTTTCCAAATGGGCTGAGGGGAGGGCTATGGCATAATTCAAGGAATGAATGAATGAATGCTGAGATTTCAGATGGGACCCCTAGACCGGGCTGCCCACCCTCCTGCCTTCTCTCCGCCTGCACTGGGTCAATCCTGCCCATAGATTCCTTCCCCTGTCCAGATGATTCATGAGTAGACATATTTAGGAAGTCTCTGAAACAGACCAGGGATCTCCCAGGTTACGGGGACCCCACCCGGTAAGCAGCCAGAGGGAGGGTGGCGTGAGTTCCAGAGTGGTGGGCAGCTCTCAGGGGAGGGCCGTGTGGCTGGGGGGTGGGCTCCCTCCAGCTGTCGGCTCCCCCGGTCTCAGGAGGACAAGCCCAGGGCACGGGGGTATCTTCCACTCCCCAAGGTTCCCCGGCAGTGATGGAGGCACAGGTTTTAAAAACACCAAGGAGCCTTCCTGCCTGGGTCAGCGTTTACCCTGAGCTCCGAGAGTTATTTCTGAGTCTTCCCAGTAATTTAATTTTAGCCATTTATTCCAATGTGTGTGTTTGGGGGAAGCCAAGGTGGCCTCTATTATGGTTTGGAGTATTTTGGGAAGTCCTTGTTTCCAGAAGTGATGCAGGGGCTCAATTAGGCAAGACACCAGCAAACAGAACTAAAATGACTCAAGAAGTTGGGCCCTCGGTCCCCAGAGGTGATGCTCGTACTTGGCCCTCGGGGGTGGGGGGGGGATTAGGATGAAGGTGTCCTCTGGCTACCCAGCGTGGGCATCTCCGGAGTGGCAGCCTGTGCCACATTCTAAGCTCCCTGAGCACCTGCGGGCATGCCCTTGATGCCCTTCTACCTGGGGGCTGGGCGGAGCTGCCCACGCTCTCCAGATACGCCTGGAGAGACAGACAGAGACATGGACGGCCCGGGCACCAGCAGGAGATAGGCCCAGACGAGCGGCAGGCTCTGCAGGCCTGCCCTGTAGGTGGACACTCACACTCACCTGCAAGTCGTGGGGAGGAACTGCTAGGCAGCTTCTGGCCTTTCAAACAGGCCTTCAGAACCCCTCCCAGTGCCCCTCCCTGGCCCCCATGCCCCCTGCGGACACGGGCTGTGCCACCTGCCCTCAGCCCTGTCCCCACCTCCCCTCCCCACACTGTCCTTGCTCACTGTGTTTTCCGGAGCCCAGTCTTCTCTGGGTTCCTTGAACAGCCCCGGCTACTCCTGTCCCTACACTGGCTGGCCCCTGTGCCTCAGGCCCATGTCACCCGACTCTTGCTCTCGCTGACCTTCCCTACAGTTGCTGGGGCGGGTCAGGCCTGGCACAGACTGAGAGAGCTTTCCCTTCCCCATGTGAGTGCCCTGGCTTACCTGGAGCAGGTGCAGCTGCTGAGGGATTCAGTGTGCAGGACACTCATCCGTCCGTGTCTGGGAGGGCGAGTCCTGGATCCCGAGTCACCTCCAGCACTATCTGCAGCGACACCCCTCCCGCAGGAGTGCGACTGCCCTCGAGTCGACTTTGAACTGTCTCTTTCAGCTTCAAGGGGAGAATTTGGTGGACAAAGGATCTAATTTCAGGCTTATGGCTTGCTGGGGCTGATACTGAACTTGGGAAGAGACATGTGTGGATTTGAAAGAAAGATGGGAAATGTTTTTAGAAAGAAGAACATGTGATACGGGACTGTGTGCAGGTTTGATCTGGTGGCCTGCGTGGCCGGCAAACATGTGTTCCGGGTTGGCTCTGCGTGTCCAGGAGCAGATGGCTCGGCCCGTTCGCCCTGAGCAGGAAGCCTGGCGCCTTTGAGCCGAGAGCTGCAGCCGTGGCCAGAGGCCGGGTGGGCGCCGGGGCAGGATTCTGACTTTGCCTTGGTGATGTGGAGGGTTGGGCATGCTCGGTCAGGAGTGGGGCAGTGCCCACAAAGGCTGTCCCAATTCCTGTCCCACTGCCCCTCCTAGGACAACAGGGGAGTCTCCGCACACTTGCCTGGCCAAGCCCTAGCATGTGTTGTCTGAGCCATTGAGGAAAACCATCTCTGCCTCCTGGCCCACCTTTTGGTGAGGATGAGGATGAGCTCCCACCACCCTGTCCTCTCAAGCAGCTCCCTGTGCCCCACATTTACTGCTCCTGCATCCCATCTTGTGTAGTCAGTGGTTAATCAGGCCTTAGCATGGGTAAGCCAGGGCAGGTCACTTTGCATTTTCAATCGAGCCTTCCATGGCTACCCAGAGTTAAGAGAATGATGTAGTTTCTGGCACACTGAGAAGCTCCCATGTGTGGTTTGGCCAGTAGGGTCGGGGTGAGGGGGTCATATTGTTTGAAGGCAGGATTTTTAGCTCCTAAAAGCCCACAACATCCCAGTCGAGGCAAACACCCAAGTTGCTTCTACCTTCATCACCCGGGAGTCACAGAACATGAGCCACTGCAGGGCCCACCTTCTAGCGAATGTGTCGGTGGCCCCTTGAATGTGCTGAGTTGTCTAGACTCAGTTTGAGTCTTGTTACTACATGTGTAGCCTCAGGGCATCCCCTCATCTCTCCGAGGCATGTTTCCCATCTGTGACATGGGACATCTACCATGTAAGAGTGTTCTGCAGTTCAAACAATGCTCAGAAAGCAGGTAAAATGCCAAAGGCTATGCAAACACGAGGACTTACTGCTTGTATTTGTGTTTGAATTATACACGTTTGTGTTTACAGTTTTGTGAGTGTGTATATGTGTGTGTGATTGCTTTAGGAACTCTCCCCGTTATTTCCAGTGATGGTTTGCTGGAAATGGAGCTTGGTCTGCACATTCGTACTGGGTAGCTATCGCTGCATAACAAATTACCCCAAAACTCAGAGCTTAAAACAATTATTTATTATCTTACACAGTTTCCAGGGGCCAGGAATCCAGGAGCAGCTCATTGGGGTAGTTCTGGCTCAGGGTCTCCCTTGAGATTGTGGTCAAGCTGTCGGCCGGGGACGCAGGCTCCTGCACGGGGCTGGAGAAGGCTGGAGTAGTTGGAGAACTGCTTCCGAGCTCACCCACAAGGTTGTTCGCAGGCCTCAGTTCCTCACTAGCCATTGGTCACAGGTTGTGGCTCTTCATGGGGCTGCTCATGACATAGCAGCTCACTTGTCCCAGAGGATGATCCAAAAGAGAGACAGACAGCCAGCCAGGCAGACAGACAGACGCCAAGCTGGAAGCTGCAGTGCTTTTTAACAACCTAATCTTGGAAGCACCATACCATCACTTCTACCATATCCTGTTGGTCACACAAACTAACCTTGGTACGACGTGGGTGGGGACCGTACAAGGGTGTGAATTCCAGGAGGTAAGGCTCACTGGGGACCGTCTTAGAGGCTGTCACAGCCCTGCTCTTGCCTCCAGTGATTCACATCCCTCCTACGTGCAGAGTACACTCACCCTCCCGTGTCTCATTTGTGTCCAGAACCTCTTCCTGTAGACCATGCTGGGATGCAGAGGGGGCTCTTGGGTGCAGTTCCTGCTCAACCCGTAGGGCTGTGGTTTAAAGGGGCAAGTTCTCTCCCCTCCCCACTCCCCACTGATACACACACATACAATTGTGGGACAGGCGTAGGGTAGCTGCCCCAGACACACTTACTCAAGAAGGGCCAAAATGCAAAGCGCATAGAAATGATTGGTCCACAGCCGTGCTGGAGCTGCCAGGCCGATGTTGGAAGTTCCTTGATGAGAACTTGGTCCTCTTCCTGCCCAGGAGTTGCTCTGTGTGGCTCTGGTCTCCTCCCTCTGCCTTCAGGGGCTCTCATGAAATTGCAGTCAAGTCATTGGCCCAGTGAATCCTCTGGGCTCTTGGTTCTGCCTCTGAGTCATCCTTCCTTTTCTATGGAAGGTGTCATGTGTTTGCGACTGATCCGTTTCACAGCGAGCTTCCTGCTAGTGGCACGTGGACGGTCCAACAGCTTCTTTTCATTTGGTCCAGTCCAAATCCCTTCCAGCCCCGACTGTCAATGTTTCCACTGATACAATTCTTCGAAAAACTTTATGGGTCTTCTGTGAATCCTGCTGAATCTGTTCCGCTAAATAAAAGCCCACCCACACCTCTCTCCAAGACCACCCCTTCTCTGCTTTGGGCTTCTGCTGGGGGACAGTGCCCTTAAGCTCCTTAGAAGCTCTGTGGTTTGATTGCGAAGATCTTTAAAATCCCTTCAAATCTTTACAGAGCTCTTTCTCCGACTGGATAACACTCTGAGGCAACGCTTTGATCTCGCTAAGATCTCGACAAGGAGTTTATAGCCACACCCTCAGCCTCATCTTTGGCCCGTGCTTTCCTGAGAGTGCTTGGATTTGATCTTTGCTCAGAAGTCATGCCCTCACTTAGCAGGGTTTGCCATCTGGAAAGTCTGGGAATCTTCAAGACGTAGCAAGTCCTGGTTTCTTTATTTTAACAGTCCCTCTTTTAACTTGTCCCCTTCTCTTGTCATATTTTACTACACCCATCAAGAAAAAAGCAGGCAGCCCCTACAGCACTGGGGCTAGAGATCTCTTAGCTAGATGGTGGGAGTCATTAGGTACATTCGCTACTTCTCACGTAACTGTGGGACACAATGTTGCTAAACATCCTGCTGCTAAGGAACAAGAATCCCCCTCCTTCAGTTCCCAATAACACACTTCTCACTTCCCTTAAAGCTCTCCCCAGCAGGCTCCTCAAAGTCCCCATTGCTACCACTGGTCTCTGCAGGGCGCTTAGGTTTTCACTAATGCTCACCTCAAAATCCTCCTGGCCTCTCCCCAGTTCCAAAGCCATCCCACATTTTACAGTTTTAGAGCCATCCCACTTCCAAGTACCAAAAATTGTATTGGTGATCTCTTGCTGGGTAGCCCAAAATTTAGCGGCTTAAAACAACAAGCATGTGTTATCTCACACAGTGTCTTGAGGGTTGGGAACCCTGAAGCGATTTAGCTGGGCAGTCCTGGCTCGGGGTCTCCCGTCAGATTGCAGTCAGGGGGTTGGCCAGGATTGCAGTCACGGGAGACTTGATTCAGACAGGACGGGAAGAGCCACTTCCAAGCTAGCTGACGTGGTTGCTGGCAGGCCGTGGTTCCTCACTGGTTGCTGGCTGGAAGCTTTGCTTCCTTGCAATGTGGGCCTCTCTGTAGGGTGCTCATGACAGAGAGCGTGGTCGAGAGACAGAGAGAGAGAGAGAGAGAGAGAGAGAGAAGCTGCTGGGTCTTTTGTAACCTAATCTCAAAAGGGACATACCGTCCCTTCTGCCATATTCTGTTGGCCACACGGACTAACCCTGGGACAGTGTGGCACGGAACTGTACAGGGGTATAAATGCCAGGGGTGGGGACCATTGGAGCTGCCTTTATCTGTTTCCTGTATCATTTGCTCCCCCCACCCACTTTATTTTTATTTAATTTTTTAATTTCAGAATATTATGAGGGTACAAACATTTTGATTACATAAATTGCCTTTGCATCACCCAAGCCAGAGCTACAAGCGTGCCCATCCCCCAGACAGTGCACTCCACACCGGTCAGTTATGAATTCACCCATCCCCTCCACCCCCTCCCTCCTGCCCGGCACCCGATGAGGGTTACTTCCATGTGTGCATCTAAGTGTTGATCAGTTAGTACCAATTTGATGGCGAGTACATGTGGTGCTTGTTTGTCCATTCTTGTGATACTTCACTTCCAAGAATGGGCTACAGCTCCAACCCGGATAATACAAGAGGTGCTAGTTCACCACTGTTTTTATGGCTAAGTAGCACTCCACACTTGGTGAAACCTACCTATAGCTTTGAATGGGTTGAGGATTTTTGTGTTCTGGTTCAATGTCACATCCTTCCAAGAATGCCCTCCTTACCCTGTCCTCTCTCTGTACATCCGCCCTCCCTGTCCATGGCCTTGTGCCCAGTGGAGGATGAGTTAGAATATTTCCTCCCTGGGGAGGGTTGGAAGCCAGGGGATGCTGTTGCCTGATCTTTGGAACATACCTGTCCCCCAGAGGGTCCAGCAGGTAGTTCCAGGAGAAGGGAACTTTCTGAGATACACATCTACCACCCCCACATCCCCACACACAGACACACACTCACACATATAATTATTTTCCCTTAAACTCTATAATCTCAATGATTATGAAAGGTTGGGCTTTAATTGGAAGCATATTGAAATACTCGAATCTGTCAGACACAAACAGGGAGGGCTTCCTTGGGTAGCTGGGGGGAAAAGTATTAATAACACAAATGAAGATATCTTACCCAGCCTTTCTCATAGCATCCCCGCAGTGGACCCTGGGGGCAGGTAGGACAAGTGCTAGTGTCCCCATTAGAAGAGTGGGGTAGGTGAGACTCAGAGAGGCTACGTGATGTTCTCAAGGCCTTGCGGAGCTGAGGCTGGTCGCAGACACCAGGACATCACAGGGTTCTGGGACGTGGGCCCTGTGCAGGGGGCACGCACTCCTTTTCCACCCACTGGAGGATCGGTGGTGGTCTGGAGCTGTCTGCCTGTCTGGGGAGGATCATCCTGCCTAGGATAGAAGACCAGGTATCGCAGGGGTTCAGGGTACTGGCGGAGGAGAGAGTCCCTCAGGACTGGGAGTGTTGGGGGGTGCGATGAAAAATGGTGGGGTGCATTTCAAGGGCATCCTGGGAGGAGCACCCAGGCTGTCTCCCAGTGGAGTCGCTGGAATGAGCAGGGATGGCCCCTTTGTCCACAGCCTAGTGAAGTTGCCACCTGCCACCTGTGTGATCTACGCTCATTAACATTAAATAAAGTTACTGTTTCAGGGCTCCCGTCACGCTGGCCACATTCCAAGGCTGGGCACACGTGGCAGGTGGCCTCCGCAGTGGACACTGCAGGACATTTCCATCACAGCAGAAGTTCCATCAGATGGCCCAGCTCTGCAGACGCTGTGCTGGTCTGGAGAGCCAGGCACGGGGTGGTCACGGGAGGAGAGAAGAGCGGAGAATAGCCGGGGGGCTCTGAGGATGGGAAGGATACGCTGAGCAAGAGAAGGGGTGCCCAGGAAAGGATCACTCCTCTTGAGCTGCGGCTGGGAGTGCGCCCACCCTGCTGGGGTCCAAAGCCCACGAGGGCCACCTCCTGCGGTGCCTTCACTCAGAAGCTCCAGGCCCTCTCTGCGGGCCACCAGGACCCCTGAGAGCTGTGCAGCCTCCCCCAGGCCTGATGGGCGGCGCTGAGGGTTGAGCACAGAGCTGTAATTGTGGGCGATGGATCCAGGACAGATCTTTTGGAACAGGGAGTTTCCGAAGAAGGGAGAGGTCCCCGTCCTCCCACCCACACCCACCATTGCCTCTGTGGCTGTATCCCCTGCTCTCTCCACTCGAGCAGAGCTCCATTAACCCTCTCGTGCCTGGAGAGCTCTGTGCACAAACTGTGTCTCCGCAGTGTGTTCCCAGTGTCCGCCCAGCTCAGCTCAGGGACCTAATAAGGGCCTGGTTGGTTTGTGGTAAGGGAAGGGTTGTGTGGACGGATGATGTTTCTTCAAACAAAATCTTATGTGGAAACTAACCATATGCGCCAATCAAAGAAGACCTCCTTAGTTTTAACCAGGTTGGGGCCAAAACCCATCATCATCATTAGAAGAAGAAGAAGGAACATTATCTTGAGAGGCACGAGGGGCCTTGTTGCCTGAACTTCATCACTCGTGCATGCCTGTTTGGGTTAAAAATCCACATTCTCTGTGGTCCCTTCCAAAGTGTAGCTGCCCTGGGGGAGGTGTTATCCCAAGGCACACGGGATACATCTGTGATGACTTGATCAAGTGTGTGGATTATAGATAAGGAAGAGGCCAAGAGGGGCTGAGAGGGAAGTGGGGGAGGTGGCAGTGAAGTGCAGATCAAGCTCGGTCCCCAAAGCTGGTGCCTCATGCCTGCCTGCTCTGGGGGTCTCAACCTCCCACATGCATTGATCCTGCAGATCCCAGCCGCTGCCCTTCTTGGGGAGCCCACTGCGTGTGGGGTCAGGAGAGGAATGAGAGAGAGAGAGAGAGAGAGAGAGATGTTCTCTGATGGAGCCAGACCCAAGTCCCAGAGAACATCTGTGGTTGGAGAACAGTAATAGGGACACAGAGTGTTAGCCCTGACTGCCAGGGACAGGGTATTGATTCTGGGTGGGTATTTAGGAGGTGTCCGGGGGGCTGAGCTGGCACATTCCACCACAGAGCAATTAGGACAGTTGAGGAAAAGGAAGAAAATTCTCAGTCCCCCTAAGATTTTTTGTTTGGTAAGAGCGGAGTTGAGCAGCACTGGGAAGGAATTCAGCTTGCCAGGAAGTCAGCTTTGGGCCGTGCCTGGGGACCCTCCCAGCCCTGCTGGCGCAGCAGCAGGCCCTCAGCCCGCCCCAGGGTGCTGCTCCCAGCTAGGGGCTGCCCCCCTCGCAGCGCCCCCCCTGGGGATGCTAACTAACCCCTCCCCGCTCCAAGTCTCATGGCTGTCGCAGAGCTGGGCTTCCACAGTCAAGACCTTGCTTCCCGTCCTGGGAGTCCTTGGTGTGTTTGAGCAGGGGTCTGCATTCTGGTGGAGGTGGGTGGCAATTTGGGGTCCAATAAAAGGGGCATTTGGAGACGGAGATGGACTACTCCCCAGCAGAGCCAATTGGCAAAGCCATTAGGGAGGTTGGGTTCTGCTAACTCTGCTCGGCCTGCCCTGCGAGCCCGGCTCACAGCCAGCACAGGGACATCCGGCAGGGAGGGGGCCGGGCTGGCTGGGAAAGAGGCCTCCAGGCCCAGCCGGCTTCCTCTGGGACAGGGAGTGGGGAGACCCTCAGGGCTGTGCCTCCTGCTGGCGATGACTGCCCACTGGAAATAGGTCAGGGCCCCTCCAGCATGGCTGTGGTCAGGGATGATGTTGGATTAGCTGCATGAAAACTATCTGAATCCCAGGATTCATCAGGGTTGGTTTGCTCCTGTTCATCATCAGGGCAGCATCGTGGGAGAGAAAGGGAAGATTTCTCCCGGAGGCTACGCACTTGGCAGTGTCACTGTCCCCGCCTCATGACCCCAGGGTGGCGGGAGCAGGCCCTGCACCAGCCCCTGTGCAGATAGGGAAGTAGGGGCCAGAGGGGGTGGCTTTGGTCAGGAAGGGAGGCTCTGTGAGTGCTTGTCACAGGCCTAGGTCTGGTCCAGGCATTCAGGGAGCTTCCTGTCCAGTTGGAGAAAGGAAATTAAGATATACTGTATAATTCATACTTAATAACGTGTTGCTCTGTGTATGTGTGCGTGGTGTATATGCATATGTATGTGTGTTTATATGCATGTATGTATGCGTTTATGCATGTGTGCCATGTGTACCTGTGTCTATGCATGTGTTGTGTGTTCATGTGTGTCTGTGCATCTGTGTATATTTGTGTGTGCATGTGTGTCCACTTTCTGTGTGTGTATACTTGTGTGTCTGTATGTGAGAGAGAGAGAGTACAGTGCAGGCCAGAAGGCCCTGGGACTTCAGAGAAAGGAAAGGTTTCTGGGGTTTAGAGTAGCCGCGCAGCCTTCGTGGGGTGGGTGGCACCGGGTCTGTGTCTTCGGGGGGGCTGGGCAGAGGGCAGGGAGGAACGCTCCTGGTACGCGGCTGAGCAGAGGCAGAGGTCTGGAGGCGGGACCTGCTGACAGTTGTAGACAGTGGACAGGCTGGCCTGACTGCAGGGGACGCTGCCGAGGAGAGCGGGCCGGGCAGGGAAGCGGGCTGTGTGCGGAGGGCTGGCACAGCCAGTGGAGAGTTAGGCCCAGGTGCCGAGCTGTGGCTGCGTCTGCCGATGCCTGGCATGCAGGTGTGCAGGCAGCAGGTCCAGGAGCACATCACTGCGGGGACAGCAGGTGCCCAGACACAGGACTGGAAGGCCCATGGCATGTGGCATATGGCACGTGGCACATTAGTCCAGGAGAAAAGGAGATAAGACTGGAAGCTCAGAGTAGGCGGCAGGGAGGAGGGGAGGACCGGGCACCTGAATAGATTCTGTGTCTTCCAGTCTCCAGGGGAGCCTTGGATTTTTGTCTTGACTCCCAGAGCCCAATTCCTAACCTGCAAACTGGAGCCTACAGGATTCTTGCTGGTGATTAAGTTTCCCCAATCAAAATAGATTGTGATCAAGATTAGAGAGGCTTCTGCCTACGGGTGCTTAGGTCTGGTGAGAAGGGATAGATGCTCCCATTCCATCTGCAGTCCTCCCTGGGAGCTCTGGCCGTCAATCCGGGGCGGAGGTAGTAAACACTCCATAAATGTTTGCGTAGGGCAGGAGGGATGGCCTTCGGGGGAGGGCTAGGCTGGTTGTGATCCCGCATGTCATGGGAAGCGGGGGAGTTGGGAAGGGCACACCAGGGTGGTCTGGTGGTTGGGATGGCCTCGTTCCTGGGAATGGTTGCCACGAAGCATTTTCCCTGGCTTCTCCATAGCAGCAACTGTTCCTTCCCGGAGTGTTATGAAAACCTGCAATTACGAAGCTGCCTCTGGGTGGGAGCGTTCAGACCTCCTCTTCTTTGTTCCAAGATACACTGAGTTAAGACCCGGTCCGTGTGGAGAGTGGGTTCCTCTCCCACATTCCTTGCCGCACAGCCCCATGGGGCTGTGGTTAATAGGCCCGGAGATTATGTATTTCATGTCTGGGACGAGGAAGGTGAAGGGCTTGGGCGAGTGCCTGTGCCTCTCCGGGCTCGGAAGCAAGCTGCCTCCTGCACTCGGCGTGCTCTGGGGCCACTCAGCAGATACCGCAATGTCCCTGGGGTTTGGGGCCCCTGCTCTCTCCAGCCGCGCCAGGTGGAAGCCAGAGCCGTGAATGGAAGCTGGGAGAGGACTTTGCACGGGAATGTGTGATGCGCGGCTTAGTGGAGAGCTCCCCCCAGGCCGCCACTTTGGGATGGCCCAGGGTCCTGCTCCGTCCTGCCCTGATGGTTTTCCTTCTGGGCACATGTACTTCCTGGCCTCTCACCTTTGCATGTGTGAGCTGTGGTGAGGGCCACGGAGGGAGAAGGAAAAACATGTAGAATAGGTGGCTCCAGATTGGAAATTTTCACAGTGGAAGAAAGAATAAAAACAATGCTTGTGGGTCAGGAACTTTCTGGACCTGCCCCACCATGGCCAGCAAGCCCCCAGGCTCCAGAGGGCCCGCCTGGGAAGTTCTCATGGGTCCAGCCTCAGGCAGGCAGAGCATAAGGAGCCTTCTGTCTGGGTAGCCCGAGCCTGGCCCCTTCATCCCTGGGGGAGCAGCTGCCCCTCTGCCATCGGACCAGCGGCCGGCCACTTGCTATTGCACTCGCTCGGGCACCGAGAGCGCCCCCGGCCAGCATCTGCTCAAGTGGTGGCTCCCTGCGGCCCTGCTTTGATACTCACTCCTGCCCCCTGCCCCCCACCTCCTGGCGTCTGTGACATTGAAGTTCTGTGGGTATCATCCCCAGGGTAGTATTGATCACTCTTCATAGTCCCCAACACCAGTGAGAGAGACATGTTTCCTCCCTGCTCGGACAGGAGCGGAGGGAGCTGTCGGGCAGAGGTGGCACAGGCCAGGAGGGGTTATTGAGGGAAACTGGGGTGTCTGGGGGGACAAGCCTAACCCCCGAGCTGGACAGCAGGTGTGCACACCCACGCATACTGGCCTGGAGGACAGAATCCCTGCTTGATGGGCCCTGTCGGCATGTCGTGGGACAGGCCACGGGTGACACTGCTCTGGCCCTGGCTCTGTGCTTCCTCACTCTTTGGTCTGTGGACTCACCTTGCTGTCCCTCCTCAGTCACGTCACCTTTAAAGAGACAAAGTCATCACTGCCAGGCGTGGGTGGCGGTGGCCCCCAAGGAGCCGAGCTGAAGGTGTTGTGCCCTCCCTGGACAGTTGGCGTTGCGAGGGGCAGCCATGGAGGCCGCAGGGAGCTGAGAGGCCCATGGGGGTGCCGCTCTGCCATGAGTTGTGGTTTCAAAGCTCACAAGCGCCTTTAGTCAATCCTCAGATAAGGAATTGGGGAGGGAGCTGTGCTGGTAGTTGGAATATTGACCCGTCGACTCCTCCCCCTGCTCTCCCCTCCCCCATGTCTGCCTGGCCATCTGCGGTGGCCCTGATTACCTGCTCCTGCACCCTGGGGGCCACCAGGCCTGCCCGTCACATTTGACACATCCTTACAGTGTGTCCGGTGTTTGGAGGGCTCTACAAGTATCAATGCGTATTGTCAACACAGCCACCCTTTCCGGTAGGAACTACTGTACCCACATTTTACAGGTGAAGAAACTGAGGCAGAGAGAGGTTAGTGTAACTCACCCAGCAAATCAGAGGCAGAGCGGGGCCTGGATTCAGGCAGGCTGCTCCAGGGTCCTTGCTCAGACAGTTCCCCTCCTCCTCTCTCAGCTCAGCCCCTTGGGACCTCTCTCAGCAACTAGTGACCCAGCCACTTCCTGTCCTGCTCGCCACCCCAACCCTGCCCCCGAAGCCCAGCCCTGACCATCCAGCTTCCAAGCTCAGAGATGGCTTCCTTTAGCCAGAACCAAGATTCCTGCCCTTCCCCTACCATTGGCATCCAGAGTCCTCCAAGACCTGGCCCAACCTTCCTTTCCAGAATCTCTTCCTGCCACCCCACCATCTCTGGCCGTGCACCTGGTGTCTCAGTCAGCTGGACCACTCCCTACTCTCTGACCTCGCCCGGGCCTTCCCTGCTCTACCATCCTCCCTCCAGAAATCCCCCCGGACTGCAAGGCCCAGCTCCACCCTAGGGGGCAAGAATGGTGTTCCTGTCTACTTGTGACATGTCTATGCCTGGAGGACTGGGAGCAAGAAGTGTTTTATATCCACTGGTCAGGCCATCCTTAGCTACACAGAGCTTGCCTTGGCCTGGCTTGACTGTCACCTCCCTGCTTGCTCCTTTGTGTCCCCGGGGAGCAGAGAAGCTCTGAAAGAGTGGGCTCCAGCTCCCCGGACCTCTCCTTCCCATGGTCAAGTCATTGGAAGCCTGGAGCAGCCCAAGCCAGACCATTAAACAATGACTGATGGGTTGTAGAAAGATTCCAGTGTGGTATTTGTAGTATTTCTCTAGCCCCACCCCAAGTCCAGAAATACGGCATCATGGTTGAGAGCGTGGGCCCTCTCTAGCATCCTACTTTCTCGCTGTGCGACCTGGGGTAAGTTACTTAACCTCTCTATGCCTGTTTCATCAGCTGTCAAATGAGGATAATAATGTCACTGGCTGCCGCCTAGAGTTGTAATGATTGAATAAGTTAATTTGTGTTCTTAGAGCAGTGCCTCGGACATGGGAAGTCCCATACAAGTGTCATTCATTATCCTGGTGGTGGTTGTTGTTATCATTAGAAAAGAGAATGGGGGGGCTTAGAGAAGTGTTTTCATTTAACCCAGTGTCACCCAGCTGGTGGCCGCAGGTTGGAGTGGAGCCACCTCTCCGGCCAGCGTCCCCTCTAGTACTCTGCCCCTCCCTCTACTGTGGTGCACGTGGCCAGCCGGTGGGTACTTAGTGGGCCTAAAGGGCCTGCTGGGTCCTGCCCTATCCCAGAGCTCTGCCAGCACTGGCCCACTGGCCCATCAGCCACAGCACCTCCCCTGCTGAGCAGGGCCGTAGTTAGAGGCCTGCCTCGGTTTCCCACCCAGAAGAAGCAGGCTCGTAGGGCTGTCCTGAGAGGCCCCCCCAGCACGCTCTCCTTGCCTCCCCCTCACCTCCTCTCAGGCCATATTCAGCACAGGAAGGGACATACAGTGCTCCTCCTGGGGAACAGAGGGCCAAGAGTACTGCTGGCCTGCTGGGTCCAGGGGCCCCTGAGGCCTGACTCCCGGACCTCTGAAATGCCCTCCTTGTCCCCCAGCTTAGGAACCACTTCCCAGGGCTCCCACTTCCCAGGGCTCCCGCTCCCCAGCAGGAACCTAAACATTCGTTTCTAGTCGAGCCTAGTATTGACTGAAGGAAGCCAGACAGAGGCAGAAGAACAGGACGTGGTCCCTGCCTGCCTCCAGGGGTGAACCACAGGCTATAAACACGGGGACATTTACTGTCAACGCCAAGCTAAGGCCCTGGGGACAGACAAGGCATTGCTTGTGGGCTGGGGTGACCAGGATCAGTTTCCAAAGAAGGTGGGACTTGAGCTTCCTGAGACCCAAGGGGAGATTCACAGAGGCAAAGACGAGTGGGGAGGGAGTTCCAGGGGAATGGCAGGGATGCTCGCAGGGAGGAGGGAGGGAGCAAGGCAGGTCATAGCAGTGTCCTTGGGACTCCCTGAAGGGCGAGCAGAAACCTCCAAACCCTGTGAACACCCCCATAGGAGCTGCAGACCCGAGGTCACCTGGAAGACACAGAGCTTGGCACAGGAGCCCTGGGGATGCCAGAGGAGGCACCTTCTGCATTCGGGCCTCCTGGGTTTACATACACGAGTGACAGCACCGTGAGAGCAGTGGCAGCGGGAGCTACTCAGTGAGTCCTTGCTCTGTGCCAGGCACTGGGCCGAGGGACAGCTCATTTAACCCTCTGAACCTTATACAATAGCTTTTATCGTCCTTATTCCCCCATTTCACAAATGGGGAAACCGAGGCACGGACTATATGAGCCTTGCCCAAGGGCACTTGCTAGGAAGTGACCGGGCCCTGATATGGACCCAGGTCTGACTAGCTGCAGAGCCTGGCTCTCACCCCATAAGCCAGGGGTGTCTCTCACCTTTAGCGCAGTGCCAGTCCCTGCGGCGGGAGCGAGCGCCGGGCCTTGTGCAGATCAGAGAGGCACACCCAGGACCCCGTCCCTCGGCCAGTGTATCCCTCCGCAGCCCGCGAGCCACTTCAGTGGTTTTGACCATTACACGGTTTTAAATTATTTTTATTCTTAGTCAGATATTTAATTTTTACCCATAATGGACAGTTGGGTAAAGGCAGGAAGCATTAAAGAATACTGATATTAAAAGGCTGGTTGGTGAGCAAAATATAAGTGGTAATGATTGTGCACATGTGCCTCAGGGTGCCTTGCCTGGACCCGCGAGTCCATTCGTCTGGTCAGAGTCCTTGGGTGGCACGTCCTGGAGCCTGAGGGGCTTCACAAGACAGACAGAACCCAACGTCCCTCTGACTCTGTTCACAGGGGGTCAAGGCCGTCCTTGCTTGTGTCGTGCTCCTGGGGCAGAAGTGATAGCAAGCGCTTCCTGAAAACTCCGGGTCTCATCATTTAGAAGCAAAGCAAGACTATTACAAAAACAAACCAGTTGACTTTTCTTTAAGCAAAAAGAAACAAAACATAAAATTCGAGAATCCAAAGAGTGGGCCACAAAATCCGTTTTTGCTTTTAGTTTCTTTCTATGCCTTATATAGTCAAACTTTAGCCTACAGTTTAGTGTGTGTCTGGCGCCAAAGCCACAATGCAATGGTAATATGTCATTTTGAAATTTCTTTGTAGACAATCATGCTTTTGCTTTCATAACTCATTTACAATAAATGCAGAGGAATGTATCACTTGATAATCGGGGGAAGGTTAAATGTTGCCTTTATTCATAATATTATTAAAGATCATATTAAATATGAACCTTGTCATTCACGTCCCAATCACGTATCAACCTAAAAACTGTATTCGACATAAAATAACTTTTACTACCAAAAATAACAAAATGTTTTTTTAAATTGCTAAGGATGTTTGCAAGATAACATGTTACTGTGAGGGGAATTCTTGAGTCTCAAAGAGTTGAGCACGGCTCAGTGGAGGCAGCCCACGAAACTGCCTCAGTTTCCACAAGGGTAAACATAAGAATAATAATAATGCATCCTTTCCCCCTCCCGTTGAGGAGCGAAGTCTCCTGATGAGCCCACCTGGAGAACAGGGTCCTGCTTGGGAAATTTCGCTCTGCAAGTGTTATCCAGAGGGGCCAGCTGACTTGCTTACAGTGGCTGCTGGTGTCCATCGGGATGCAGAAGAGCTTGGCTGCCCTTCACGCTCTGCCCAGACACTAGAGGTCCTTTAAGGACTCTGTAGGTCCCGAGGACACAGGGAGTGACCTCTGTGTTCAGCACGGGCAGTGCTGCCCCTACGGTGAGGGGTCTCCAGTTTTACATCCTGCTAGATGTAGCCGGACCCTCTTGGGTCGATTTTATTTGGTTTGCCTGGTGCATAAGAAATTGACTTAAGAAAAATTGCTGCCAATCCTTTGTTGAGTCTGGCATTTCTTCCAGAATGGCCTCTCCACTTCTTCCCCTTTAACCAAATCCTAATCATTTCTGAAAACTTTTGATTCTGACAAAACTTCGGGCTCACAGAAAAGTTGCAAGAATAGTACGAAGAATTCCTGTATACCCTTCACCCAGATTGCTCAAATATTAACACTTTATCCTTCTGTCTCTCTCGTACACATTTTTTTCTGACCCCTCTGAGACTAAATTGCTGAAATGATACCCTTTTACTGCTAAATACTTTCATAATGCGTTTCTTTAAAACAAAGACTGTTTTTTCATAAGCACAATACAGCTATCAAAAGCAGGAAACTAACATAGATATTAATACAATAATACTATAATCTAATCTTACAGACCCTACTCATATTTCTCCAGTGATCAATCCTAGGTCCTGGGGTGCATTCGATTGTCATGTCTCTTTCTACTATGTCGTAACCTGGGGCAGTTCTCAAGTCTCTGTATTTTATGACATTTCTTTTTTTTTTAAGAATGACTAGTGATGTCTGTAGAAGGTCCCTAGATTTGAGTTGCTGTGGTATTTCCTCATGATTAGACTCACGTTATGTGCACTTCGGTGGTGGTCTGTTCTTAGTGTGTCATATCCGAAGGTACATGCTGTCCTTTAATCCCATGACTGGGGATGTTAACTTTGATTACCTGGTTATGGTGGCATCTGCCAAGTTTCTCCACTGTAAAGTTACAAGTTTTCCCTTTGTAATTAAGAAATATCTTGTGGGGAGATATCTTGAAATGATGCCAATATTCTGTTTTTCCTCAAACTTTCACCCACTGGTCTCCTTTGATGGTTTTTGCTTGAAACAGTTATTATTAATATTATGATGGTTGCCAAATGATTTTCTAATGCATCATTCTTTCAAAATTTACTATTTGGCTTTCATGATAAGGGAAAGTCTTTGGCTGCCTTTTAACTGGCCGCTCTAGTTCTCAGGACCCCAGCATTTGGGAGCTGGGCGGAGCAGGTCCCCACCACCCATCTGAATGTTCCAGAATGTACACACTGACTACTAGCTGGGTGGGTGTTTAATGTGAAGGTTATCGGCACCATGCTGCAAGCCCCCTTGTGTTTTGGAATGTTCTGGCCCAAGAAACCATCTGTTGAGAAGCCATGGCCTGAGATGGCTGGGTTGGGGTCATGTTCTGCTGCATGTGAGGTTCCAATGACTCCCTCTCCGCCACGACATCTGGCCACGGACTCGTCAGTTCCACCAGCCCTAGCTGCAAAATGTGGCCCATGGGAGGCCCTGTTCCAGCTAACTCCATTTCACATTTCCTCTCCTTCCCAGGGTAGAAAAATGGCCCTTCAGGGACAAGCCAACCTGTCAGTAATGAAGTTGTGAGGGGAGGAGGCTGTCCCGGGAGGGCAGCTGGGATGTGATGGCTAGTGGAGTGAGGTGGCGACGTTTCCCCAGAGCCTGGAAGCTCTGCGGCCCACGGAGCCCGTCCGGGGGCTGGCCCAAGGCAGAGGGGGTGTGGGCAAGGTTTGCTGCAGCCCTGTGGTCAGCCCTTTCAGCTCGGCCCCCGGGCACAACCTTGACACCTGCCTGCCCTGGGAGACGCCCCGGGCTGCAGACCCTCCCTCTGAAACCCGCCCCTCCTGCACACCATTCTGTGCCCTCGTGTTTGGGATCCCAGGGCCACAGCTTGCTTATCTGATAAAATCCTGGGGACTTCTAAAGCCCTCTTCCTGTCTTTCTTCCCTCAAAACAGTGCACACTGATTGCAGTGGGAATGTGTGGTGACGGTCATGATCGATGGGAGATCAGGGACCAGGACAAGCAGATGGGGAGCTGTTTGGCTGCTCGACCTGTCTCCCTCTTGCCTGGTAGACAGACAGGGGGGCTGGGCTTGCAAGGAGGAGTCAGGAATTAGGTGAGAGCAGAGCATTTTCAGCAAGGGCTTTAGGTCAGAGTGTGGCAAGGTGATGGTCATGGCCACACAGCATGGTGGATAGAGGACAGAGAACTCAGTGTGGCCAAGGTCTTTTCCTCCTGTTATGGAGAGTTTGAAGACCTGGGTCAGAAACACTGCCGGCTCCAGCCCCCTGGTCCCTGACCCACAGTAGATCTGCAGAACTTAGGGCGACTCTCCCTTCACCAGTTCTCTGTCTCCATCCCACCCCTAACCACTGCAGGTACCTCTGCTCTTCTCCCTCTCTAGAATATTCCTCCCTGTTCTGCAGGTCCTTCCATCACCCCACCTCCTCCAGGAAGCCCTCCCTGACCTCACCCTCAGAACTCATCAGAATCCACTTCTTGCCTCATGCTGTTATGTTTCTTTGAGTAGCATTGAAAACCTGCCACCAGATTCAAAGACCTCTGAGGTCAAGAACTGTTCATTGCACTGCTTTATAGCTATCTTCACCCCTTCTCTTAACAGATACACCAGAGCTCGATCTGATTTGAGGGTTGCAACAGAAGACGCTAAAGGTGGTGTGTACTTTTACCCAGATTTCAGGAGAGAAGCCAGCCCGAGAGGCAGTCTTCTAATTCTGTCACTCTGTTTGCATTTACTCATTGGCTCGAATGTGGTTTTAAGTGAACTAAGAGTGAACTGCAGCAGAGGAGGGAGCCACTGTGGGCCGGGTTGCCGACCAGCGCCCCATCTCCATGCCTCAGTGTGCTGCTGGGGGCGGGGTGCGCTGCTGGCCAGGAAACTTGGGAGACCCCAGCAGGAGGCTTGTGGAGGTGCGCGGGGGCAGGGGGAGCTGGGAGTGGGGCCCAGCATGCACGCGCAGGCTGGAGGATGAGTTTCTCACCCTAGTAGCTCCTGCTACTTTGGAGTTCTGGGGTGACCACTTGATTTCACGCTCAGGCCTCGAAGTGAGACACTGAATTCAGACAGTCTGGGGGAAGAGGAGTTGGCTTGCTGCAGAGGTCTTTGCTTTTCCCAACTTGCCATCATCCACTGCGATTGGCCCCGTTGGTAAACAAAGTCATGGAGAAAGTGGCTCTTTTCACAAATCCTAGGATGGGCTTTGGTGAATTACAAACTCACAAGAACCCTATGAGATGGGTTTTCTATTTGTTCCCATTTTATAAATGAAGACGGTAAGGCCCAGAGCTGTTAAGGAACTTGCCCAAAGTTGCACAACCAGAAGTGCAGGGTCAGGATTTGAACTCTGGGGTCTGGCTCCAAAGTTCATACTTGAAACTCCTGTGAACTATCTCGTAGCTTGGGGCATGCCTGGAGCCGCCAGCAGGCTGCAGTGAGGGTCCACAGACCGGACCTTGGAGACTGAGGGCCTTGGCCGGCGAGCGGAAGGGCGCGGCCTTCCCCTGGAAGCGCTCCACCAGGTTCACGCGGAGCCTGCGGCTCCCCAGGGCAGCCGCGTGCTCTTCCCATGACATCACGCTGCCTCAGAACTTTTGAGGCCGAGGATTCTTGGAATGCCTGATTCACCCTGGAACAAAAATAATACCTCATAGTTATAATGTGCCTTTGTTCCCCGCAGGCTTTCCCGGGCCTTGTGATCCAGGCGGGAGCCGGGTAGGTGGGAAGCCACCCTGAGCAACACCTGGAGTGGGGACCGGGGTTCCATTCTGCAGGTGGGAATGCCGAGACGCAGGGAGTGGCGTGGTTTGCCAGAGCTGCCCCGTAAATGGGGGCCGGGCAAGGCGGGCCCTGGGTTTGCAGCGGGGGTGAGAGGAAGCCTCAGACATGCCTGAGCAGTCGAGTGAGGCTCAGAACCCCATCTATTGTGTATCCCCAAGAAAGCCATCCTCCCTCCGCCTCTGTGCTGCCCCGAGATAGAGGAAGGTGGCAGGAGTCGGCAGCTCTCCCCCCGCCCCCACGGTGCAGCAGTGAAGCCAGAAGGGCCACCCCAAAACTCAACCCCCCCACCCTGCCCCACGGGCCCCAGCCACAGGGACCGGCAGACTGTGGTGGAGAGAGGATTGTTCCCAGCACAGATGGAAACCCAAGGGCCACACGTGGCTTCTGTGGGTGTCCCCAGACTCGGCGGAGCCAAGGCTGGCTGGCAGCGTTTCCAAAGCTCCCGCCCAGAGCCCTCCCAGGCTCTGCCCTCGCGGCAGCCCCGGCCTCCTCGTTCCCAGTGGGCTCCGGCTCAGCCTTCCGCCCCTGCTTCTGCTTACCCAGCCCTGCGTCCGCAGCCACAGGACGGCCCACAGTCCCTGCCCCTGCTGACTGGGGCCAAGGACTGGGGTGCTCTGGGTTTGGGTCTCAGTGGCCCAGCAGTGCTGTGCAGGCTGCCCCGGGCCCTAAGGACCCTCAGTGTGATGGTGGAGGGTGCACATTCTGGGGCCAAATACTAAGTTCCAACCCACGCTCTGCTTCTTACAGGCTGTGTGTCCTCAGGCAAGTTACTTACCCTTCCTGTGCCTTACTGACCTCTCTGTGAGATGGGGTAAACAATAGTAACAGTCAATGAAAGCCTGCCTGGCACACCGTCACTGTTCCTACACGGTAGCTATTTTTATTACTGTCCCCCTGCATCCTTGTGATCTCAGTTCGAGTGCCGTTGCCGCGGGAAGCCCTCTGGGCAGGGCCAGCTTCTTGGGTGTGCAAACTGTGCACGTGTACAGGGCCTGCACTTGGTTTAATGCTCTGATGTGGCTGTCCTGAAATTCTCTTTAGTTTGTGAACAAGGGGCCCACATTTTCATTTTGCACTGGGTTCCACACATCGTGGGCCAGTCCTGAATCCAGGCCTCCCAGCGTAGGACAGGAGCCTGTGCCACTTTCCACTTCCTTCCCTTCACGACCCTGTTTCCTAGTTGCAGCTAGATCCCTGATTCTGTAACTGGTGGGTGAGTGTCTGTCTGTCCAAATGGACCCTAAGCCCCATGGGGGCCGCAGCCCCTCGCCAGACCCCGAGGGAGGTGCACAGAAGGCTCTGCCTCCGTAAAGGATGTCGATGCTTTTGAGGGCAGATGAGAGGAACACGCCTGCTGGTCTGGTGGCAGAGATGGGGTGTGGTGTAGGGAGATCCAGGCTGTGATGGCATCAGGAGTCCAAAGATTAGGGGCAGGGCCCGGGGAGCTGGGGAAGGCTCCTGCACAGATCTAAGGGGTTAGGGGCGTACTGAGAAACTCTTATGTCCTTGGGTGAGCCCATTGCCATCTCTGATTAACCCCCAGGCAAAGCAGAATCTCAGAACGTGTTCATTAATAATTTTAAATGGATCAGCCTTTCCCACCATCGTTAGTTCATTCATTCATTCTGTAGTTGGTGAGAAAAGTCTGTTTGCTGCCTGCAGGGCACAGAGGTACCAGTGCATTCCAGAGCATCCCTCTAGCCAGGTAAACATCTGGCTTCTAAAGCTTTCCATCCATGCAGTGAAATACCAAACCTCTTACATGCACTTTTGCCTTGGCTGGCAGAGACCTCAGTCTTGAATTATTTCTTACCCAACCCTGAGTGAAAAGAGAGCCACTGACCCTACAGCAGTGGGAGAGTCTGCAGCTCAGCGGACCTCCGAGGCAGCAGGAGCGTCCCTGACGCACGCCAGCCGTCTCCTGGCAGGGTTGTTAGGAGAACGCAGTGCGGGTTGGGCCCGGCACAGAGCGCCGCTGTTTCCACCACGATGAAAAGATGACCCTGGCAACTGCAGGGTGAGTCAGTTGCCTCAGCTGTGTAGTGATGCCTCTGGTTCTCCAAAGGACACTAAGATCTCAGATGATGGTTAAATCCAATCCTATAGCATTTTAGACAATACAATACAGCAGAAATTCAGATCTGAATTCCAATGGAGGCTTTGCCACGAATTAACTGGGCAACCCTAGGGGAAAAAAACAACCTCTCTGAACCTTGATTTCCTCATCTGTCATTCTGTCACTCATGTAGTCCTCCCAGCTGCCCCGGGGGGTGAGGGGGATGGCACAGCTGGGAACAGAGACAGAGAGAGGTGAAATCACCCAGGCCATGCAACCACGAGTGACAAGCCGGGCTCTGAGCAGGTTGCGTGGTCTTCTAGACAGATCTGGCCAGGAGTGTCCTGCAGAACAGTCGATGAACGTCCATCCTCTGAGCCGTCCTGAGAGCATCATAGGTGCTTTGTTAAGACAAGCCACTGTGACCTTTGACCCTAGGTGTTGATAAGCCAAAGCCACATTTGCCCTTGGTTGGTTCCCTGGAGAGGGAGCAAAATCTCCCCTATACTTTTCCTTTTTAAGCGTCTTCACCATCCTACAAGCTGGGGCAGGCATGCATGACAGTTTTTGTTTCCAGGCCCCACATGCCAATGCTAAGCTGAGCTGCAGATAAGCCCCTCATGCCTGTGCCTCTAAGTCTGCCCCCAACCCTGGCCTTGTCCCCGTGGCTGGGCCAGGCAGGGCAGGACGCCGCTCAGGGCGTGTGTAGGTGGGCAGGAATGGAGGTGCCCACGCTAGAAATAAACAGTCATCACTTTTCCTGAAGGCAAGAAATATGAGCCTGTGCATAGTTTTCAAACCACTTGCCCTAGGAATTTTGCTTTCAGAAATTTTTAAGCAGACCTACAAATTATGTGGTAAAGTGTCCGACATCGAGAGAACCATAATAAGTCCGTGGCCCTCGGAATATCGAGTTGGGAACGATTATGAAATAAAACACGAACAGAGAGACGCTTGTCTCCACTGGGACTGCTGTTAAAACCATTTTTTAAAACAAAATTTGAAGTTCTTCTCCCTACACCCACCTCCCAAAATGCAGCTGTGGTGTTCCAAGAACTTTTTTGTGCGTCTAGAAAAGTGCAATCTTAGAGTGAAACAAGACATCTGATTTCAGAACCCAAAGGAGAAAGAATAAACAAAATGAATGATAGAAAAGGCATAAACTGACAATTTCCATTCTCAAAAAAAAAAAGAAAGCATTATTTCCCTAACAGCAGGTGTTGCCAGTAGCACAAATGGAATATTAATCGTATCTCCTGAGCCATCGCCCCTCACCCGAGACACCTCCCCAGAGAGAGGATTAGAGCCCATGATAAACAGGCAGCAAGATGGATTTTGCCCCTTTTGCTCGAAGTGCTGCGGAACCGGGTGTCTAGTGCGTCTCCCGCACCGGGATCCACACATCCGTGTGTCCGGGACCCAGTGCAGCCTCCTTGCCCGGCTGCAGGGCGCAGAAGCGACTCCTCCCCGGCCCAGCCAAACCCAAACCCACAGGTTTCGTGGTGAGCAGCCAGCTGGCCCCTGGATGAAGGTATCGACGAAACCCAGTGCCAGCAAACGCAGAAGAGTGAGGAGCTGGTCTTGGCCAGCCCAGCCAACCACTGCTGACAAATATTTGTGAATGGCCAGAGCAGGGAAGCCTGGGTCTCCATTGTTGGGAACGAGGCCCTGTTCCAAGTCTGTGCCCGTGGTTCCAGCAGCTCTCTCCGCTGCTCCCCCGGCTAAGGACGTGGGCCTCGTGTGGTTGCCACCGCAGAGGTCTCGGCGTGGTTCAGCCCTTCTCTCCTGAGGAGGCTGGATCTCAAAGAGGATAAGACACAGACAAGGGGTGGCCACCAGGTGCCGTGGTGAGATGACTGGGTTGGCACACTCCCTCCCGGGAGCCTCTGGAAGGCCCTCACCTCACTGAGCCTCAGTTGGCTTACCTGTAGACTGGGAAGGAAAGTTTTGACCTGCCTGCATGCGTCCCAGCAATCACTTGCTCCAAGAACTAAGCAGGACCTTGTGCAGGGAGGAGGTAAAGGGAGAAGAGAGAGCGAGGCCTTGTGCCTCTGCTTCGCATGGTTTCTGGGCTCTTCCCTGCCCTCCCAGGGCCCACCCAGGTGACCCCTCTGCCATTTATTTAGCTTCCTGTCAAGACCTCCTTCTTTTTAACTCATCAGTGTCACCTGCCTAACTAGGAGGGCGCACGTGGGTGGACTCCCTGGTTTCCCCTCCCACCTATGGATGGTCCCGCACATGTGCGGAGGAGCCTCCACCCAGCAGGAGTGAGTCTGACAACAGCCACAGATGCCAGGCAGCGCGAAGCAATCTTGGTGATCGCTGCAAGGTCTTTTGAACCAGGAAGACATGGAATTCCTGGTCCCCCCAAACTTCCAGGAACGAACAGCAGAAGCTGTGCAAGACCCAGCTGATTGCTTTCTGGAGCCTTTGACCACCCACCAGCCATGCAGAAATTACCACCTTCCTCCTCTAGGTGGATAGAAGTTGTTTTCTTTTGGGGGGCAGGGGCGCTGCGCTGGGCAGAGAGAGGGAAATCCCTGGCATGGCGAGTGGGAAACAAGATAGTTTTTGAGACGGATGTTGAGAAGGGCTTGGTCAACCATCCTCTGGGGGCATTTCTTGGGCCATAGCTGTAGGCGCCACAAAAGTTCTAAATAAGGATGACAAAAGTTGTGAGAATCAATCATTATCTTCCAGGGAATTTCCAGGCTTCCTCTCTGAGTGTAAAAATAACTCACATTCAAAGAACAAAGAGAATGGAAGGAGAAATTAGTTGAAAGTAATTGAAAAACTAAAGGAAGGAGAATGCACAGGTCACTGGCGCGTGGCACCCTAGGAAGTTGTGCGTGGGCCGTAGAGTTTCTGCTGTGCTTTCCCAGCGTGGTTGGTTTATACTCCTCAGAGCGAGGGCCGCGGCCTTCTGACCTGACCGAGGCGTCTGGGTTTAGGCCTGGGCCCTCCGGCCAGGTGGGGATCGAGTCACTGGAAGGAAGCCGACTCAAGGGCCCCACTTTGCCAGGTTGGGGGGCCTGACTCCCCACTGGGCGCTGGTGCTGGTGGTCCTTGCCCTGCTGTTGTGCAATGGGGAGTGAAAGTGAGTGTTTATGGTGTGCCAGTCGGTGCGGGGGGCCAGGGGGCATTGTGATGGGGGTGTCAGGGCAGCATTGCCCTTGACCCAGAACGTGCTTCAGAGCCCACGAGAGTGAACCTGGACAACGAGGGTGAGAAATCCCACGCAGGCCCCCAAGGAGGCCGCTCCCGGGCGGCAGGATTCAGTTTGGTGTACCAGACTTTTAGGGATATTTTTGTAATGACTCTTAAATTATTAAAATAAGTACAGACAACGAAAAACCTTGGACATCATATAGAAAAACAAACACAAGACTCTGAAAGGTGGGAAGAAGCAGACAGGCTGGGGACCTTGGCTGAAGAATGGCCCAGTGGTGAGTTCCTTGAGTTTTCTTTTTGGCTTGTTTATCCCAAACTTGGAGCTAAAGAAACTGGAAACCCAGAAATGCCGCGAGGCACGGGCAGACTAAGGGAGCCCCAGCAGAAGCCTGCTAGCTCTAGCCAAAGGACCAGGGTGGGGGCAGCCTAGCAAGACAGGAAACCTTAGATAATAACTGCTCTACTCCAGCCAAAACCCCAGAAAGGCTGTGGCCCCACCCCCACCCACCACTCCAGCAAGGGCCCAGGGAGGGGCCTAGACTGCGAGGAGGGGCCCCAGCCCCCCGTGGGGAGAATGACCTGAGCTGCAGGGACCCGTGGGACTGTAACTGAAAATCTGACACGCGTGCCATCTCAGTCCCAAAAGGAGAGGAGAAGAAGGGTGGGGCTAAAAATAAAAAATCACTCAAAGAAATCATGGCTAAAAGTTTCCCTGCATTGCTGGCAGGAAGGTAGAGTGGTGTAGCCTCTCTGGAAAACAGTGTGAGAATTTCTTTGAAAACTAAAAATACAACCACCATACCGTCCACAGGTGGTACTCCTGGGCATTTATGCCAGGGAAATGAAAACTTACGTTCACACAGAAGCCTGTCCACAAGTGATCCTAGCAGCCTTATTCATCATAGCCCCAAACGGGAAGCAACCCAGCCGCCCTTCAGTGGGGGGTGGTTCAGCACGCTGTGCACATCCATAGCATGGAATACGACTCAGCAATCAACAGGAACGAACTCTTGACACAGCGACAATCTAGATGAATCTCCAGGGAACTATGCTAAGTGAAAAAAGCCAGTCGCAGTGGGTTCCATACTGGACAACTGCATTTATACAACACTCTGAAATGACAGAATTATAAATGAAAAACAGATGGGTGCTCGCCAGAGCCCGAGGGGCTGGGCGTGGGAGGGAAGGGGTGTGGCTGTGAAAGAGTGACAGGGGCACCTTTGTAGTGATGGGAATGTTCTATAGCTTGGCCACATCAATGTCGATATCCTGGTTGTGATATTGTAGTGTACAGTTTTGCACGATGTTACCGTGAGGCTAAAAAGGACAAGGGATCTCTCTGTATTATCCCTGAGAACTCATGTGAATCTATAATTGCCTGACAATGAAAAGTTTAATGAAAAAATAAAATTGTGTTCATTTAGAAAATAGAAAAGAAAAATCCACATCCTGTCTTCCAGAGATAACCACTATTAGCACTTTGGTGTGCATCCTTCCAGATTTTCCAGCGCATGTAAATACTTGCCTTAAAAATGACACCATACTTCCACCAACAAGCATGAGTGTTTTTGCCGTATTCTTAATTACTCCACATTCAGTTTTTGCTCTGATGAACATCCTTGTGCCTAAATCCTTTTACACATCTTTGATTATTTCCTTTGGACACATTGTCACAAGTAGAATTGCAGGGTCCAATGGTTTGCGTGTGTTAGAGGCTTTTGAAACAAATTGTCAAATTCCCCTTCAGAAAGATTATGCTCATTTCTATTCCTAATATACAGTGTGTTACATGGAAACAAAATGAAGACTCTTGCATCTGTCCCTCACTTAGCTATTTTAATTCCCCCTGAAAGCTCTGCCACTAAGCTTTTCAGTGACAGCTTTTCAATGAAAAAAAATTTTTTCATTAATTTTAATGAGAAAACAATAATGTGTTTAACTCCAACCTAAGATACCCCCAAATTTTCACGGATAAAAATATATCCAGTGAACATTGAAATTGAGTTTATAGAAATAATAAGCAATAATTTGAAAGTAAAGAAATACAGTTTGTTCATAAAATGCAATGCAAGCAAGGTCTGTGGTACCCAAGACAGGTCACAGAGGAGGTGTGGGGCTCATTCTTTAGAAGGTAGCATCTTCTTCCTGCAAATTTTCTTCACCACTTTGCAAGCTTTGAGGGGCTAATGTTATCTTGTAGTTCAGCTGCACTCCCGGTAAAGTTGTGACATGTGTAACACGCTGAGGGTGAGATGAAGATTGAATACAAGGTGCTTTGAGTGGCAGGAAGCAGCCCTTGCGCCAGTCTGAAGAGTCATGAGAATGCCCCTCTCCGCCCCTTCACTTCCCTTCAGTCCTCAAATCAAAACGTTTGGGGTCTGCCCCATGGTGCACAACTCACATTTTGTTCCATATGCTGCTCTCTGCCTAGAAAGTGCTATCAAGTAACTTGGTGAACCTGTCTTTACCCAAAACCGTCGTGTTAAATATCCCCTCTGTATTGGTTTGCCAGGCCTGCCGTAACAAAGTACTGATGACTGGGTGGCTTAAACAACAGACATTTATTTTCTCTCAATTCTGGAACCTGGAAGTCCAAGATCAAGGTGTCTGCAGGGTTGATTTCTTCTGAGCCCTCTCTCCTTGGCTTGCAGACGGCCGCCTTCCTGTGTCCTCACATGGTCTTTCCTCTCCATGCACGGCATCCCTGATGTCTCTGTGTGCCCAAATTTTCTCTTACTATAAGGACACCAGTTAGATTAGTTTGGAGCCGACCCCAACAGCCTCATTTTAACTTAATCACCTTTTTAAGGGCCCTGTCTCCAACTATGGTCACATTCTAAAGGACTCAGTGTTGGAGCTTCAACATATGAATTTGGGGGAAGGGTGAGAGGGACACAATTTAGCCCGTAACAACTTCTTATAGTATATTTAGTTAGTGGGTTTTGGGATGACAATGTCAATGCATCAAAAAAAATTGTTTGAAAAGTGATACACTTTTCAAAAACCGCTCTGGTGCAAAGTCATTAATGAGATGGTGATTATGGGAGACAGGTCTGTGTATGTTTCCTTGCTGGTACATGCATAGGATATGCATGGAAGATTCACGATCTGGGAACAGGTGCTTCCAGAGCACATAACTGGTGGTGGGGCCAGAGGCAGGAGGGTTCAATGTGTACTCTATTGGATCTTTTTAATTTTGTTCCACGTGCATGCATTTGTGCATATTCTGCTAAGTGAATAACGTACTGATTTTAAGTGAAGGATTGACTTAAATCCTCTGCAAAGCAGGGACCTGACTGGCTGTTCTCTGCCATAGCCCCTGTCACAGAGCCTGGCACATAGGAGGTGCCCAGGAAGTGTTTGTTGGAAGAATGAATGAATGGACAAGGCAGTGACTTGCGGTTCCAGTGTCCAGATGCAGGCACCTGACCGGCCCACTCAGTGGTCCCATCCTCTGTCTTTCCCCTTCCATTTGCAGACGACAGCAAAGACCTCCAGGAGGGAACAAGCCCCAGCAGCATGGTGACCATCAGCCGGGCAGCGCCAAACACAACAGGGACCACCAGAAATCCTACCAGGGGGGCTCAGCACCTCACCCCTCGGGGAGGCCCACCCACCACGGCTACAGCCAGAACCGGCGCTGGCACCACGGCAACATGAAGCACCCGCCAGGCGACAAGGGGGAGGCAGGCACCCACCGCAATGCCAAAGAGATTGTGACCATCGAGAGCCCAAAACTTGAGGACACCGCGGGGGACTCCGGGCACAGCGGCCTCGAACCCCCCCGCAGCCCTGACGCCCTGGCCCCGGTGGCTTCTGAGAGGCTGCCCCCGCAGCCGCCGGGAGGGCCGGAGGCCGAGACAAAGCGTAAAGACAGTGTTCTTCCTGAGCGCATCGGGGAGCGGCCCAGAATTACCCTGCTCCAGTCTTCCAAAGACAGACTGCGGCGAAGGCTAAAAGAAAAGGTACCAGTAATTGAAGTTTTGCTTTTCTCTTGCACCAGTGAGAGGTAGGCACATTGTAGGTGGGCGCAGGGCAGAGCCGCAGGGCTTTGAGGGTCTGGGGAGCCATGTGGAGGGAAGCAGGCTGTGGGGACCCACCACACGGGGACACTACTGCCTTGGGTGCCACTGGGCCACCAGAGGGCCGGCCCACGGCCAGCTCCCCATGGGCCCTCTAGCTACTCTGGCTCCTCACCTCCTGGCCCCCCAAGAGGCCCGGGGCGGGCACTTGGTGCCGGGTCAGATACCGCCCTGTTCATGCTAAAGGGCATTTGGGGAAACCTGGGGCTTACGGAGTAAGAGGCACTGACGCTTCCCCACGAGGTGAGTGCCACGCAGGTGGGGGCCCTACCAGCGTGGGGAGCCGAGGTGAGCTGGGCGGAGTGGGTGCAGGCCGGTTGCATCTCCCTGTGGCCAGCGAGCGCTCTAGGGTGTAAACGGTAAGGAGGCTCCACTCGACATCCTCCATCCGTGCTGACCTGTGCCGGCAGGACCCACAGGGCCAGGCCTCCTGGCGGTCACTCCCCGGGAGCCTGTTTCCTCACTCTCGTCCTGGCCTGGTCTCCAGTGCCTGGTCCACAGCGTCAGGAGGAGATGCCCGAGCCTCCAGGGCAGGGACGGGGATGTGTTACTTACAGCATTAAGTCCGTGTGCTCACCCCAGCAGCACATGCTTGCTGCCCGCCGAAGGCACAGGTAAGGTCACCTTGGAGAGGAACCATCCCAAGAAAGCCCGACTTGCCCACAGCCCTCCCTGTGCGGCAGACAGAGCCTGTGGGGTCTTCCTCTGGGACCTCCGCCAAGCTCGAGGTCCTGGGCATCTCCTCCATCCTCCCTCTCCCTCATCCTCCCTCTCCCCCATCCTCCCTCTCCCCCATCCTCCCCAGCCTTTTGCCCCAGGGGCCAGGCCCAAGGTCCACACCCAGGTGGGATGAGGCAGGGCAGCTGTCTTCCTGGATCAACTCTGGAGATGAGATGCTGCTCCTGGTGTCCTCTGTGTCCCCCTAAGTTCCCTCTGCTTCCTCCAGTGTCCCCTCCTCTGCTCCACATCCCCTCCGGGACAAGCGGCTGTGGGATCCTAGAGGAAAGTCTCACTATTTCCTTACGTCCCAAAGGTGGGCACTGGGGAGAGCTTCCCAAGTGAGGGCCAGTGCGTGGTCCCTGCCTGAAGAGCTTCCAGGACAGGTTGCTATGGCCCGACCAGGGAGAAGGCCCATTTATCACGTTCCCCAGGGCTCTGCTAAATGCAACTGCAGTGCGGCAGAGAGCAGCCAGCCAGACTCAGTCCTCACTTTGCCTTTGGCTGGGCGACCTTGGGCAAGTCACCTAACCTCTCTGAGCCCCAGTTTACTCATCTGTAAAATGGGTGTTATACTACCCACCTTGCAAAGAGACTGTGAAGAATAAATGAGATAGTGTCTGAAGAGCCTTGTCTTTTACAAGGGTCTATATGCAAACAACTGTTCCCGCCCTGGGGCCTAGATGGTTGGGAGGGACAGGGGGGAGATGGAACAGAGAGGGTGGATCTATGGCACCCACTGATCAGTTTTAAGGACTCCCCTCAGGTGAGGCCTCCTAGACTCCTGGACCAGGAGGACATGGGCTTAGTCTCAGGCTGGGTCACTCTTCCCACTTACCCTAAAAAAAGTTGAACCCTGGGCACAGGGGAGCCACTAGTCCAGCCCACATGAGGTTTTCATCAAGGAGAGTAACACTTCCCTCTGCCTTTCAAGGAACGGGTAAAGCATTAGATGTCCATGGCGGTGGGGAGCTCTGTATTCTGGACCCAACTCAGAGACCCAGACGAGCATTCTTTGAGGACGTAGATGGCTTTGAGGGGCTCGAGGAGAAGACAGAGAAGGACACCCCAGATTCAACTCTCAGGTCTCAAGTGAGAGACCGGTTGCCCTTGGAACTCAACCCCACTACGAATCTTCCGTCCTCACCATGTTTCTCCTGAGGAAACTGAGGCCTAGCGAGTGAAACCACTTGCCCAAAGCCACATGGCGAGCGACAGAGAGCAGGAGATAGAACCTTGCTCTGTGCCTTGTAGGCCAGAGCACCTACTGTTGAGAACAGAAGGACAAGTGTGGGTCTCATCTTATGATCCTGCCCCTCCACCTGGACCTCACATCCCAGCAGTTAAGTCAATCACATTCTTGGCCACCACTCTGCTCTGTGTGAGTAAACACTTTTGACAGTCAGATGCCATTTTCTTCTTCCTTCAGCCCCTGGTCTGGTCCCAGTTGCAGTGAAACCTCATAAGGGTATAGGGCTTTTTATCTGAAATTTCCCTCCTAGAAGCACCAACTATTTTAGCGGCACATTGGTGGACTCCTTGGTGTGTAATAGTTGTGTGTAGAAGGCCGGCACAGTCTCCGTAGGATGCAAAGCCAGGGTCGTGTCCACATGGAACCCTGTGCCCAGAGAATGTGACCAGCTGTGGGCATTCGGAGCTGAGGATGTGGAGGACAAAGTGGCTGCTCCCCGGGCCACTTCTAACCCCCAGTGCAGGCATTTTGGATCTTACCAGCCTTCCTGACCTAGCCTTCCTACCTGCGTTTTCATTTTTGGCCCAATTTCTTATTTGATGTCTTGATTTAATGGGGCTTATACAAGAGGAAATATTAAATAAGACTTCTAGATTAAGACATTTGATGGACCAAAAAATAGACCAAAAAAGCCAGTATATATGAGAACCCTGGGTAGGAGCTAGAATGTCGCTGACGCCAAGAAAAAAAATCAACAAAGAGCATCAGGGCATGAGGGGTCTTTGGTGGCGGTTAGCATTTCCAGAGGGACCAGACCTCAGGCCCAAGAAGGCAGGGCCGGTTCCGCTTTCTGGGGGTGGCAGCCCTCCACCCACCAGGCCGCCCCCTGCGGAAACCTGGGCGTCCCTCAGGCACGCCTGTTTGTCTCCCACACCCCCAGGAGGACGTGGCAGTGGAGACAAGCAGCCCTCAGCAGAACAAGATGGACAAGCTGATGGAGATCCTGAACAGCATGCGGAACAACAGCAGCGACGTGGACGCCAAGCTCACCACCTTCATGGAGGAGGCGCAGAACTCCACCAACTCGGAGGAGATGCTGGGAGAGATCGTGCGGACCATCTACCAGAAGGCCGTGTCTGACCGCAGCTTCGCCTTCACCGCCGCCAAGCTGTGCGACAAGATGGCGCTCTTCATGGTGGAGGGCACCAAGTTCCGGAGCCTGCTCCTCAACATGCTCCAGGTAACGGGACACGACAGCTGCCCCCGCGCCCCTGCCCCTCTGCGTCCGTCCGGGGGTTATTAGTAGCGAGGAGGCTGCAAGTTGGAACCACAGTTGAACTTTCCCCAAGTTTCCCCCTCGCCCGAGTAATTATAGAAAACAGAAAGGCGGTGCAGGGGCAGGGGACGAGTGGCCAGATTTGTGTGTGTTTGTGTGCATGCTCCATGGTAACGATACACCAATATAATTTTATAGGTGCTTTGTGTTGAACCAGCCTTTCCCTCTTTCTATTTTCATGATAAGAGGCCCGGCCCTTTGTCTGAGCCTGGCCTGTGCTTTGACCTCTCTCTGTCTGGACAGACACGAACTTGCTGTGGCCGTCTCTCCTCCTCCCCCAAGGACCACACCCTCGTACGTTTGCAGCTGTGCAGCTGGTTGTAGCTGGTACCGAGACGGGTGTGAGCAAAGCCACACGGGAGCTGGAAAGGGACAGTCTGTCTGCCCAGACACTGGGGCTCCTAGGCAGAGAGGAAGCGTAGCAATGCAAGCTTGTCTTTCCCACTTAATATCCCTTCACCCCCAGAGAGCGTAACCCCACCCCTGCTCATTGCTTCCCCATGGGGACCAGCATCCCTTGGTGGTTTTATGGGCATGGGTGTGTAGTGGGCGTGGGCGTGTGCACTTAGACCGAGCCTGGCACCATTTCATCTCGCAAGTACCTGCTCTTCTGTCGTGGGCGGTAGCAGGTGAACTGATGGCATCAGGGAGAGACAGCAGGGGGCATAGCCTGGTGGCCGCACCGGGCCCTGGGACCACTCTGGGAGTCGTGGCTGGGGGAAAGCCGTCTCTCCTCCTACTTGGTACTTTAGAGACTTGTTGAAGTACGAATCGCGTTGCCGGGCCAGGCAAGGTAAAACTGGCTGGGAAGTTATGGAAGTGGAATTACAGAGCTGCAGACACCACCTGCAGGTCTGTCTTAGCTGGGGTGACCGTGTCCTAGGGCATCCAGACTGCAAGGCTTCTGCAAGCGAACAGGGCTCCGTTCATCACTGTGCCCAGACAGCAGGTGTAAACGAGGGCATGGTCCCCTTGTCTCACACTTGGTTCGTGGTCTGCCTTCTCTTCCCTGAAGCCGGGGAAGTCGCTCCCGGGGCACAGGGCTCCGTTCCGCCCACCCTCTCCTCTTCCACGTGCGTGTGTCTGGCCCACTGCAACATGAGCTCTCCCTGGCCAGCCCAGGCTGCTTCCCTCCTGCTCCAGGCCCTGATCGGGTTCCCATTCCTGGATCGCCCGCTCTCCCCTGGTGACGAATTCCCGCATTACCTGAGGGATTTGCACATCGGGCATGTTCCTCGCGGGCCGGAATGTCCTGGGAGAGCGTTGAGAGTGACAGGCAGGGAGAAGTCTGTCTGCCACCGACCACCCGGCACAGGGGAGTCAGGGACAGGATCAGCCTGTGGCGTTGGCTTTGGGTTTTGTTTTTCAGAGAAGGGCCAGGATGGGGCAAGAGTTCTAGACAGTGGCTGCCAGCTCTGAGGGACCCAGCCAGACCCAGTGCAGACAGACACACAGGGCAGCGGGGAGGGCGGCTGGCTGCAGGGCCCACCCCTGTCAGGCATTTCCTCCAGCCAGCCGTGAGAGAGCAGCCTTCCCAGTGTCCAGTGGAGCATCAGTCTCGGGAAACGCTCAGCCCCAGAAGGGGCTCTGTGGCCCCTGCACTCGCCTCTCCATCAGCCTCAAAGTTAGCACAGGCTCCGCACGTGCAGCAGGGAGGGACCCTGTCTGGCGGCGTTTAACTTAGCGAAGTCCTCGTTGCATTCCTCAGCTAGGAACTTCTTGTGGGATGGGTGTGCTGAGAGACACAGTTTGGCAAACAGGGGGGTAGGGGGAAGGCACTGCATTGACAGCTGGGAAATAGGGGTTCTAGACCCGATTCAGCTGTCAGTCGGAGCCTGGTCTCCGAGCATCTGCTTGGGACTCGCACGCACTGGCTCTTCGGTACACCCTCCGATCTGCGCTGCTGGAGATGAGCCGGGCCCTCGGGGAGGGGCACGAGTGACCCCCCATGACAATCTTCCTTTCCCACTCTGCCCAGGCCTTGCCACTGGCACGCAACAGTCCTGGGTCCCCCTAGACCTCACAAACCTGCTTACCCCATGTCCTGGCTCAGTGATAGGTCTGTCATGAGTGATAGAGGCTTAGGGGCCAGCTCAGGAGACCCAACTCAGCAGGTGCCACCTTGTCTTTGGGGCAGAGGAGAACTGGCACCCCCACATCCTGCCCCCCGCTCCCCCACCACCACCCTCCAGCCAGGCTGAACCTCCTCTCCTGCTGCACCCTGGGTAAGCAGACTCTCCTCCTGTCCAGACGTCCACCCCCTGCCAGGGTGAATCACACTCATGCCTCAGGTGGCGCTGGGGCCCCACTTTCCAGGAAGCACCCAGCCGTCCCCTGTCCCAGCACCTGTCGCCTGGAGCCACAAACATTCAGTCACCCTGCTAGTATTTACTGCGTATCTGTGTGTGCCAGGCACCAGCCTCAGGGCTAAAGACCCAATGGCCGATAAATGACACACCTTTGTCCTGAAGAGGTTTGCAGGGAGGAAGGATCAGAACTTCAACCAATGACTGCATGAACACACAGTGACAGAGTCGGGTGCACGCTGCTCTTGGCCGCCCCACCCACCCTGGTCTCTAGGAGAGGGAGCCGTCTGCATCCCGGTGTCTGCACAGTGCCTGGTGCTTGGAGGGCCCTCGGCCATCGTGGAGAAAGGCATGTGTGAAGAGGAAGGCACTAGAAGCCTCCCCTCTCCCTTCTCCCAGGCCATGGGCCTGAGGACAGCTGCAGCCCAGGGCCAGAGGGGAACCCCCAGGGGCAGGCGGAGCTCACATTCTGAGGCTCTAGAACAGCCCATCCCCACTCCCCACATGTCAGACGCCAACCATTTGCCTGGGTGGAGCATTTGTGGGTCAGGTATTTAGAAATCTAAATGTCCCCATAGGCCACCAGTCACCCCTCTTCACTAGCCACAGCTCTGGCTTTTGTGTGAGACAAGGAGGGACCCCCTTGAAGGGTATAACCAAGGGCTGGATGTGGGTACTCGGGCCTCCTGGGCAGCCAGTCAAAGCATGGCTGTGCTGGTGCAAAGCTGCCCCGATCCCCCGACGGCCCCTGACTGCAAGGCCCAGAGGACACCAACGCCGTGTCTGGGCTTTCCAGGCCCTGCTGCTCCTCTCTGAAGCCAAGGGGGTGTGGGGTGGAGCAGGGCTCGCCGAGCAGCATAACTCATGGCCATTCGCCACCCAAACGCCAGAGGTGCAAGAGGAGGAAGCCGCAGGCACAGCACAGTAAACCCCGCTTTCCCTCTTAACACCTGCAGGGGTGCCCTTTCTCACTTGCCTTCATCTCCTGGCAAAGTGTGCTTGTGTCCCTTTCCTGGCCCGCAGTCCTGGCCCGGCCTGCAGAGCCCTCGCCTCCCCTCTCTCCCCGAGGGCCACGCTCAGCTCCGGGAGCCGGTGGCATGGAAGGGAGAGAGGCAACCTCTGATGTGGTTAACACTGCAGCAGAGGTCTGTGAGCTGCCTGCCAAGCTAGGGTGCAGCCCCCATGTATCGGGAAGTAGGGGGTGGGGGAAGGCCAAAGGTCCTTTAACCCTTCCCAGCCAGACTCAATATCACCATCTCAAGGAACCCAGAAGATATGCCCTCATGAGCCAATAGTACCAGAGACCCTGGGGTCTCAGTGGACCCCATCACCTATCCCACAGCTCAAAAATGGTATTTAATTTTTACATCCAAACGAACTCTTTTTTGCCTTAGATGTGGCCCTTGTCTTACCAGCATCCTTGTAAATAAGCTATAGATCTATTTATTAAACAGACTTTTTTTTTAATTTTTTGTTTTTATTTTTATTTTTTTGAGACAGGGTCTCTCTCTGTCAGCCACGCTAAGGTGCAGTGGCATCATCATAGCTCACTGCAGCCTCACACTCCAGGCTCAAGCAATCCTCCCGCCTCAGCCTCCCAAGTGGTAGCCTCCCACCATGCCCGGCTAATCAGACCTTTCTTAAACGTGCCAAGCATGTAGTGTTCTCTAGATCAGTGGTTCTCCAACTTGAATGTGCATAGAAATCACATGGGGTTTTGTTTAAATGCAGATTCGGATGCAGTAGGTCTGGGATGGGGCCTGAGATTCTGCATTTCTAAAAAGCCCCCAGGTATTGCTGGTCCAGGGACCAAGGCATTGGGTGACTGACGGTTTGTAGGTGACGAGGCTGTTTGCTTGGGCAAACTGAGGCACAGCCTGTTATCGGTGTGATTGTCAGCAGAGGGGACCCAGCAGGGAATACTGCATTTCAGACACTGGGCCGTCTGTAGGTCAGTGGTTCTCAGCTGAGCTGGACACTGGGATCGCATGGAGAGCTGCTCACACGCGCTGGCACGGGCCTACCTCCAATCAGTTGAACTAGGGTCTCCAGGAACAGAGCCTGGGCATCCTTTAAGAACTCCTCAGGTGATTCTAAGCTGCAGCCAGGGTTGACCACCACTTCAGGAGACACCCCAGAGACGCCAAGATTGTCCATCACTGAGCCACGTGGCTCTACCTGTCGTGTGGCGAGCCAGTCAGGAAATACCGGTCGGGTGCTGGGCTCTGTGCGGAACGACGTGCAGCACTCGGAGCCCGAGCCGGTGGGAGAGCACTGAGGCAGGAGACCTAACTGCTGAGCTGACCTTCAGCTCCTCCATCCTCAGTTTCCCCTCACTGTCATCCTGAGACTCCTCCCTGAGGAGGCAGGAATGGCTTTTTCTCTTCCTGCCGGCCCCATTTCTCTCTGTCCTGGACTCCTTTCCCCATTTCCTTTCCCCTTTTCTTGGCCTTGAACAGCTATCACACGTTTTAGGGAAAGGGCCTCACCCCACACTGCCAGGCTGTGCCAGGGACTGGCCCTCCTGCAACGCTGGGGAGGGGACCGGCTTCGCTGCTCAGCCTGCCTCACCCCGCCCTTCCCACCGAGGCTCCCAGCCCCTCCGTGTTTGCAGAGCTCCAGTAACTGCACGATGTGGATGTGCATTGATTGTTTCCAACTTCCACGAGAAGGTGAGCCGCCCGGGCCCCTGGGTTACAGAAGTAACCAAAAGTCTCCCTTGATCCTCATCAGGGGATTGTGGTGCCATAATGGGGGGGTCCAGTTTCACAGAGAAGTGAAGAATGAGTGTGCCTCTTTTTATGGGACCTTTGGAATGACAGGAATGGAGGACTGAGCCCCCTCCGCCCAGCACTGCCCTGTCACTGCCCAGGACTTCCATGTGGGCTCAGGGAGTGCTCCTTTGCTGAGACAGCCTTGGGTAGTACAAGTTCAAGCCCTCCTCTGTTGAAATGTGTGTGCCCGGTTTAGCCAAGAGGTGTCTGCATCCAAGCTATGCAGAGCAAAGTATTATTAGAGCGGGCATCAGTGTGTCTGTAACTGAACCCAGCTCTCCCTAGCAACGGTTACCAACAACACATCTAACAGAAGGATGCAATACCTTTTTTTGAAAAAAAAAAAAAAAAAAACCTTCATCTCAACCAAGTCGTAAACACAGCGGGCCTATTGTAAAAAGACAACACGAAATCAGAACCTGGCATGGGACCAGTTTTCAAAATAACTCGCTCTTCTCTAGCACCTTCTAGAAGACAGCCTCTTAAAATGCTGACCTCAAGCTAGAGAACAGATAAACTCTTCCGAGTTTCTGGCTGGGGCCTCATTAAGCACGTGTTTGGGGCTTTTGAAACGTAGAAACTTGATCAGGTGGTGACTCTGTGGGGTCTCTGGGTATGATTTTAGCTCAGAAGGGGCACTCAAGGTTTTCTGGTCAAGCTGCACCTATCAGTAAATCTGACAAGTGTGGACAAATCCTGAAGATGTACCTTACCCTCACCTTACCTGGGATGTGTGTGTTTCCCCCACTCTACACCCTGTGTGTCCCAGCCCCCTACCCCCTCTCCTGGTCCCACATTTGCGGGTTTGGGAAGGGGAATCCGGCCATTCCTCTAACTCTGTTCCTAAAGGGAAAGCCTTCTCTTGGGGTTCTCTCAAGGTTTCCAGAAAATTAAGTCATTCCCCCTTATCAAAAGTTTGGGGTTCCTAACCCTTGTCTTTTACAGAGGAAGAGAGGAGAGGGACTAATGTTGATTCTTGGGGTTCTAACCAGCTCTAATTTATAAACTCTTCCAGGGCAGGAATCCTGGCTGAGTTATCATCACCTGTGCTCAGCTCCTGGCACCATTACCTGTACGTAGTAGATGCTCAGTAAATGCCTATGGAAGGGAGGGATGGAGCCATCAGTCTTGGGTACCAATGCTCCCAGCAGGTGAGGGCCTTTTGAATTCTTCTGAGCATTTTCCTGTGTGTGAAATGGAAGTAGGTTCCAGGGCAGGGATCCTTCCTCAAGTTTGTAGATGAGGAACGTGGCTACAAGGCTCACTCAACGTCATGGGGCTGCCTGGGGCTGGCCCCACGCCACTCCCCAAATACGTGCTAGGGGTCAGAAGCTTGGGAAAATCATGAAGTTATCAGTGGGGATTTCAGAATCCCCCCTGCGGAATAATCCCACTGCATTTCCAGTGGATGCTGAGTCTCTGAGCTTCCTGGGCCCCTGGGGGCCGAGGGTACCTGGGGAAATACCTGGACTGTCCCTTTGTCCTTGTCCTTGTGGACCACAGGAGCTGCCATCCCAGTTGAGATCTCCTCCTTGCACCTCTCCCTCTTCTGTTCCCAGAGCCCCCTCCCTCACTTCTGCACACCCACCGCTGAGCCAATGTGCACTCCAGGCATGTAAACTAATTTCAGTGTTGGCCCAAGCTGGGCACACCCAGGGATAGAAGCACATTGTTCTGTGCATTCCAAAGCCTGCGCAAAAGCCCTGGGCCATGTCCCCCCGTCCCCTCCACGGGTTGCTAGAAATCAGAAGGGGCGAACGCCAAGGACCGGAGGGCAGTGCAAGCCGCTTTCCCCACGTGCACATTGTGGAGGGTGTCTCAGAAGCCCACCGAAGGTCTGCTTTTCTAAAAAGTGGCTGGCATCCGAGCACCCCAGGGTGTCATCTGTGCCACGCTGAAGGCTGTGCCCTGCGAGGGGCACACAGAGCCAGCACACCCATTTCCCTGAGGGTGGGCACCTGCAGCCCCCAACAGGCTCGCCTCACAACCCAGGAGACCAAGTGTCACAGGAGCTTGGACCTCTGCACCAGAGTCCACGGGCGCCCTGGGCTCCTGGATGGGGAGAGCTGATGCCCGGCTCCTACCCATGCTCTTAACACCCCCTGCCACAGCCACAGTGGGTCGGAGCCCTGTGTCTCGTTGCCAGATTTGTCTATACTTGCTTTGGTGAATTTTATCTGCTTTTCTTCAATCTTTATTCTGCTCAACAAAGACTTATTGAGCACCTGCTGTGTACCACACACTGTGGTAGATTCTGCATATGTGTCGTCTCAGTCCGTTTGCCTACCCCTCTGTTCTTATCCCACTGTGCGCCGGTGGGGGGTGCCAGCCACATCCTGAGTGTTTTATTCAAGGACCCAGCGGGGATAGCTCACAGTCCAGATCTCCCTGACTGCTCAGGATGGGGGTAGGGGGAACAAAGTGGCTTCCAAAAGTGTGAAGTCTGAGGTTCCCTCTGGAACTTGGGGATGCGTGGTGGGACAGAAGCAGCAAGTGACTTGAACGTAAAAAAGCATTTTGATTTTTGAATCTGAAATAAATAGAGGAAAGAAAATGACCCTCAGCAAGGGCTGGAAGAGCCCAGGACGGCAGCCTGCCAGGCGTCATACCCTCAGGTGGGCCTTGGGTGCTGCAAAAGGAACCACTTCCCTGGGCCCCCAGAGGCCAGGGAGCTTCCCCGCAAAGCCGAGTGCCCAGCCTCCCGCCTCTGGGCTACTGCTGATTTCTCCAAAACCACAGAGCGCCCCACTCTTGAGAAAGCCCAGAGTGGCTTTCTGTGCACGGCAGGGACTCTTGCGGGTCTCACAGGCAGTTGACTGCAGCCTTCACAGAGAATCAAGGTGTGCAGAGGCTGAGGGGGCCTTGGATGAAAAGTGGCCACTGTGCTGCATCGTTAGAAACAGGGGCGGCTCAGGAGGGAGGCAAAGGGGAAGGCCACACGGGCCTGCAGCTGCCTGCATCGGGTCAGCCGGGCCACCAGGAACGAACAGGCATGGGTCACTTTCTTGAACCTCATGTCTCTAGGCAGGATTTCTTGCCCTGAGGCAGCAAAGCTGAGGCCCTGAGAACCCATGTGGTAGCATCGACTGCTGCCTGGACACCAGTCTTGAGCACTTGACACATCTTTGCACTCCAGTTTCTGTCCTGTAAAGCAATGGTCCCCAACCTTTTTGGTACCAGGGACTGTTTCATGGAAGACAATTTTTCCACAGACGGCGGGGGGAGGACAGGGGAGATGGGGGCTGCACGGTGGCGCGGGGAGGCGGAGCTCAGGTGGTGATGAGAGGCCCTGTTTTCCCAACAGGCCACGGACTGGTGCAGGGCCACGGCCCCCGCCCCGGGGTTGGGGACCACCGTTGTAAAGAACAACTGGGTTGTGACAGAGATTGAATGAGTTGATGTGCACACGGACCCCAGCTCTGACCCAAGCCTGTAGTTGCCACTCCATCGTGTGGGTGCCGTGTCCTGGTACAAGGAGCCCTTATAACTTTGTCTCGGCCTCAAGGCATAGATTCCTGGAGGTCACCCTTTGCCTTGGTCTTGTGGCAGCATTTCCATTTCCCCCTCCCATGCTGATTAAGTTGGAGCAGTGACAACAGGGAATGGGTGCCCATAGACCATTGGACTTGCCGGGGGTGGGCCCAGGGATTGGCAGGTGCTCCTTTCCTCCTAGTCAAATCTGCCTCCTCCAGGAAGCCTTCCCTGATCTCTCAGCCCAGGGACCTTGCCTTCCCCTGACCCTTTATCATCTACTGTGTGTCCCCTTCATTGAGTCTTCCAGACTCGTATTTAAGCTTTTCTAATCTGAGACTTGTGTCCCTAGATGTCATGGGGGCAAACAATGTGCCTGTGTCACCTTTGTGTCCCACCACTGTACCAGCACACAGCAGTTATTCGGCAAGCATCCACTGGCCGGTTCCAGCAGCTTCTGTTCACGGGGAGGCAAGCGTATTAGGTGGGCAGGCACGGCTGATTGCACCGGCCACAGCCACAAAAGGGAATGGCATGGGGTTCTGCTCCCTCTCGTTTCTGGGCCAGGGGAACTTTACCCAGGTCAGGAATTATTTCACCATCCCCCGTGTCCCTTGCCAGACCATGTCCTCTTCCGTGCACACCCGTCACCCCCACCCCGGCTTCATTTTCCCTGCTAAATCCCCTGATAGAACTTGGCGGGGCGCTTCCCTGTCTGAGGCTGCCATGCCGAAGCAGGCCCTGCAGATAAGTGGGTTATCGGAGAAGGCCGGCTCCGGTGTCCCGAGCCCCAGAGGGTCACCCCTGGCTGGCTGGCAGCTCACCCCCGGCACCTCCTCCTCCTCCCTCCCCAGAGCCAGGCAGGCAGGAGACAGCAGATCCTTTCCCGCGGCTCAGCGAGTGGCGGCCCCCAGCCGCCGCGGGGAATCTGAGCTATGCTAAGCGGCTCCAGATCGCAGCATCTCGGCCCTGCCCGGGCACGGCCAGCCCAGACAGGGCGCCTCTACCTGCCGCGGCCGCCGCTGGAAAGCTGGCACCGCTCGGGCCGATGGAAAAAATCTCCCTGCGGGTTATGTAACTGCTCACCTCCCTGTCCCTGGCTCCCCAGGGAGGCTCCCAGCCACCACCGAGAGGGAGCAGCGGCCCCCCGGCAGGAAGGGGACCGCAGAGGGCCACTCTTGCTAAAGGAGGAAAATAGTGTTGAGTTATCCGAGGTCCTCTGGAGCCAGCCTGTGCCAGGCCACAAGGAGACTGGGGGGTTTCCTAAAAATGCTCGAGGAGCTCAGAGGCCTGCCCGGGCAGTGGAGCCAGGAGGGAGCTGGTCCCAGCAGGAGGGGCTGGCCACGAAGGAGAGAGAGGGAAGGACAGTTTGTTGTTGTTTTTCTTTTCTTTTTGGGCATTTTTTTTATTGCAGTAAAAATATAAAATGTACCATTTTAGCCATTTTTAAGTATATAGCTCAGCAGCATCAAGCACATTCACAATGCTGGGCATCCACCATGACTGTCCCCACCAGACCCCCTCATCATCCCAGACAGAAGCCCTGTACGCACCACAGATAACTCCCTATCCCCCACCTCCCACGACCTCCACTCACCTTCTGTCTCCATGAACGTGCCCACTCTACGGAGAGCAGCAGGGGGAATCGTACAACATTTCCTTTTTTGTGTCCAGCTTATTTCACTTAGCATCATAGTTTCAAGGTTCATTGATGTGATAACATGTGTCACAATTTCCTTCTTTTTCCTGGCTGGATAATATTTCATTTTATGCATCTACCACACTTTGTTTATCCTTCACTCATCCATGGGCACGTGGGTTGCTTACACCTTTGGCTGTTGTGAATGACGCTGCTATGAGCATGAGCGTGTACATATCTGTTGGAGACCCTGCTTCTGAGCCACTGGGGTATATACCTAAAGTAGAATGGCTGGATCATATGGAAATTTTATTATGCTTAACTTTTTGAGGAACTGCCAGACTTTTCCAGAAGTGTGTTTTTGATGGGGGAAATAGAATGAACCAAGACTCAAAGCAATGACACAGTGAGGGACAGCAAGGTTGCTGCCTTGCTGGAATCCGGCTGAGAGTTAAAGGAAGTCTATAGGACGGACCAATGAGGGACCTGAGAGGCAAAAGGATTTGGGCTTGATAAAGTGGGGCCCAGAGAGATATTGTTGGTTCTTGAGCTGTAGAGTTCCAGGGTTAATTAAAACTCAGGGCCAGTGCAGAGTGGAAGGAAGGGTCTGTAGATTACCCAGTCCAATCCCCTCGTGCTGGAGATGAGAGGCCCGAGGCCCAGGGAGCTTGTTCGAGGCCGTGTTTTAGGAAGACACATGTGGGTCATAGGATCTTACACTTAGAGATGTCTTACCCTAGAGAATCAGGGGTTTAGGTGGCCATGGCTATCCCTGTGTCAAGAAAACACACCCAGAGGTCAGGGCACAGCAGGCATCCAGGGGTGCAGGGTTCAGTGCTAGGAAGGGGGGGCCTGGGGGAGGGGCGGTCAGCCGTGCCTCAGTTACTCCACAGCCGACTGGCATCATGCGAGCAATCCACACCCATGCTGTGCCCACTGCCGGTTTCTTCTCACCTCTGGACTTCCCCTGTTTGGGGCACCCCTCTCCAGGGCAGGTGGTGACACTTGACCAGGAAGCAGAGCGATCGGCACAGGGAATCTGCATTGTGCTGACCCAGCACAGATCTGCCCTTGAAACCCAGAGTTTAGAGTCAGGGCTCCCTGCACAGCCCCAGAGTCTCCGTCCCTTGCCGCCCATGCTTAGAGCTCACATGTGAGTCCTTCAGGCAGTCCCAGGGCCCAGAGCTCTGAGTCTTGGGGGGAGCAAGAAGCAACCTGCAGGAAATGACCTTCACTTGATCCTTGGGTGACCCTTGCAGATTCCCAGAACAGATCCCAGTTCACAGAGTGAGAGAAGCTTCAGGCCACTTTGCATAGGACAGGCATGCTCAGGCAAGAGCAGTCCCCTCCTGGGATGGCCACCAAGCCCTACTTCCTGGGGAACCCCTTGCCTCCCAAATCGTCCCAGCCTTGACAGTGCCCAGCATGGCACCGAGTGTGTTCCAGAGAAGTCTGTGCATACCCGGATCACTCCCACCCAGACCCATTAAGCAGAGAGGGCCCGAGGGCCACCATGTGGTGACCCCACCTCCCAGCTTGTCCTCAGAGCAAGGGCGATACCAAAGGAGGAGTAGCTTAGGCGGTATGTGGAAATGGCCAGGCTCCAGCTGAAGCCCACGAATATCTATAACCAACAAGTGCATTCAGCCAGAGCCATATGTTGGACCCCTTTAGACAACAGTCTTTGCACTACTCTGGGTGGTAAAAATTAAAACTCTGGTGAGAGGAGTAATACCTCTAAAGTGGGGTTAGAAGCAGAGTCACCTGGCAGTGACTTTTCGGCCACAGACACTTCCTTTCAATGGCTTATTACCTTGTGGCATAAGAAGTAGCTGAAGCAGCCAGGAGCCAGCCACCTACCTCCGGCCCTGGTGCTGACACCACTCTGGGAGACTCCGGGTAGATCCGGCCATCTGGCAGCCCTCCACTTACTCTTCCGTTAAATGGGATCATGATACCCACCTCCTGTACTTGCTCACTCCACCAGCATCGTCATAGTTAAAATCCACTGAAATTCCTGTTGTTTTGTCTGTGCCCTCTTTAAGACTCCCACTCCATGAGGAACTTCTGGATCTCACAGTAGTGTGTTTTTCCTCCCCCTTGATGAATCCCATTCATTGACGGCTCCCAGGAGAGGCTCCACACAGGGAAAGCAGCCTGAGATGCCCACATAGAGCTTCTTCCGCAAGCCCAGGGCCCCCCAGGTGCACTGGGACTTGGGGTTGGGATGCTGCACTGTGGATGGCCCTGGGATCCGGCCACAGAAAAGCTCTCCAAGGGCCCCCGGGCTGGCACTGAGGCCCTGCTGGGTGCCTTGGGCTCGGCACCAGGGGTGCTGGCCCCTACCAGGTATATAGAGGCTGCTGGAGGGGCAAGGCCAGCCCGACCCGAGGGCAGCTTAGGAGCGTCGGAGGACAGGGCAAGCCCCGTAAGTGGGGCAGGTTGGGGAAGGCTTCCTGGAGGAGGTGGCATGAAGGAAGAGGCAGGATTTGGATGGACAGAAGAAAAACCCCAGGACTTGTAGGTGGGAGGAGCCTGCGGGGAGAGGGTGGTGCGGAGGGGCACCGCCAGCCTGGCCAAGGGTGGCGGTCACCAAGCCCAGGGCTGAGGCCGCCCAGCCAGGCCATGACCCCAGGTCACGGTAACCACACTGGCCTGTTCATCTTGCTGGCGCCTGCCTCTCGCAATTTCTGGCCAAGACCATATTTTCATCCAAAACTAAAACTTCTACTTCAAGAGTCGTGAGTTTCCTGCCAACCTTGGGCCTCAGGCAGTCTTGGGCAGGAGGCAGGGAGGGCCACCACATCTGGGACCCCGGCCAGCCTGCTGGGGGCTCTGAACCCCAGGGTTTCCCTGAGGCAGGTGGTGTGGCACCAGGGCCTGGCACCCAAGGCCAGGAGACCCCCCCCGCTGCCCCTCTCTGGTGAGGTCACGGCCTCGTAGGAGAGGGCGGGGCTCCAGGTGCCCACCGCATGAGGCCCCTCCGGGCCCTCTTTGCCGGCCAGCTGCTCCCAAGGGCTGTGTGCGGGCGGGTGCCCCCTGCTCACCCCTGCACACAGATGCCGTGCCCCCCTTGCCACAGCCCTCAGCCCTGCAGGGACCCTGAGCAGAGCGGTCCACAAAGCAGCCATTGCTCTGTTTACCTCCTCCCCCTCCTCTGCAGAAGCCCCTTCCCCTCCTCCCTGGACATGTTTTCTGGCCTCCCCAGGGTAGAGCAGGAGATAGGAAGTCTGAAGCCAGCCCTTGTCAGCCCCACCCCCACCCACCCCCAGCCTCAGCATCCCCAGGAGGAAAATGAGGGGACTGGGTAAGGTGGTCTGTGGGGTCCCATCCCCCCAGCTGGGCACCAGGCCCTCGGCAGCACCGTCTGTCCACCTCCCACGGCCCCTCGGGTGCCTGGGGCTGATAATGCTTACTTGGAGGGCCGGGACTGGGAAGAGCCTGGAACACACTGGTGGTGGGAAGAGAAGGTGCGGGTTGCTCAGGCTGCAGCCTGGTGGGTGTCTATCAGAGCAGGGAAACCAGAAGCTGAGGATTTAAAGGTTCAGGTAGGAGGAAGTGCCCTGGGCTGCAGGAGACCTGGGTTCGAGCCCCAGCCCTGCCTTTCTCTAGCTGGGCGACCTGGGGCCAGGCCTTCCACCATAGGGGTAGCTTCCTTGCCCATGAAATACGGGGCTTAGGAGAAGTGATTTCAAAGGTCCCTTCCAGCTCTTTGGTATTCTAAAGCTGACGAGCTAGGCATACAGAGGGTGCCTGTTAAATGCCCGTTGCTGACTGACTGGTCGGTGGGTTGACAATGAAGACCAGATCCCATCCCTGGTGCCCACCACCTGGGTGGGTCTGCAGTCCTGGCCCGCTCCTCCCCACGCTCCCGCCCACCCCCCAGTCCCGGGCCTGGTTGAGTTGTGTGTGCTCTGGAGTCAGCCCCGCTGGGGGTAGGGCAGAGCTGCCTGCAGGGGGCGCCAGTGCACAAGGCCAGCCCTGTCTGCCAGCGGCCACTCCCAGCGTCTTGGTATCCTGGGGGGTGTCCCACAAAGACACTTTCAGCCATATCATGATGACTCTGCCACCAAGCCACCTCCTGTGTGCAATTTCTAGCCCATCTGGGGCCCCAGCCCTGAGTCTAGAAACCCCAGGCTGGGGGTTAGACTAGAACCCAGACCCCCCGCAAGGGTCCCATCCAGACCTCCAGAGCGGGTGCTCATTCCCAGTGTATCCCCGAGGCAGCCGAGGCTCCTGGAGGCCACAGAGGTCGCAGGCAGCTTAGAGGGATGGAGTATAGGTCCTGGGTTCCCCAGGGGCGGTGCCTGCCCAGAGATGCCTCTCTCTGTGCCCAGGGAACCCAGCTGTCCTTAGGAATGAAGGAGGTTTAACATGCTCAGCTGAGGCTGCATTTTTAAAATGTATTGGTTTGTCTAGTGTTGTTTATTTTCCTTCTCAAACAGCAGGAAGAGGTTGTGGGGAGAGCCCTGGCTGTCGGCAGGCCTCTCTCGCTGCAGTGGGAGTGGGCAAGAGGGGCTGCAGCTGAGGTCAAGAGCAGGCCGCGGGGCAGTGGGACGGGGAATGGGCCACAGCCTTGTCCGGCCTCAACAGCCTCGTGATGGGGCAGGGGGGCTTCCGTGGGGGAGCAGCTGCCTCCTCTGTGCCCACTCCCCTCAGGCCCCCAGGCCCTCATGCGCCCCGGGCCAGCCCTAGCAAGCACTCCCCCCTCTATGCATGCCTGGACCCCAGAACTGGCGTGCCACAAGTCCCCAGCAGTGGGGAGCGGGGGTCACTGTGTTTCCACACCACCAACTTGGTGGTCCCACGCCTGGGGTGCCTGGAGTCATTGCTGTACGGTTCATGGAACCTTCTGGTCGCATTCTTCCTGGGGGGTTTCAGCAGCCACCCTTGTTAGGATGTTCCTAAAGCAGAAGGCAGACAGGCCACAAGGCCTTAAAATTCTAGAAAAAGTGTCTGTGTGCGTCATGGGAGCTGGGGTCAGGAGGGCAGTTCTCAGCCCGTCTTCTAATGAACTCGCGGCAGCCAGGAGGAAAGGGGGCCGACTCTGTTGTATTACTCACTTGTTTTAGCTGTTTTTTCAGAGACGGTCACGTTCAAAGGGCACATTTTTGTCAGTCGGGGAGCAGGGGCCCCAGGTAGCACAGGGGAGGGGGAGAGCATCAATCCTGCGCTAACTTAGAGCAGGTTTAATCCCCCAGAGCTTGCGCCGGGGAAAGCCGTGGGTTCTCCCTTTCGGTAGAAAAAGTTCCTGGTCTGCCTTCGTTGACGGGACTCTCAGCTGGGGTTTGTACGAGGGGAACCTGGGCGGGTGGCTCTTCAGGCTTTGGGTCCCTTGGGAGAAGGGACAGTTTGTGGCAGGCCCTGGGCACCCTGTTTCTAATTTCTAGCCCTGAGCCAAGACGGCACCTCCTGTCACCCGCGGTGGGACTGTGAGACAGAGAGTGGGCGGGGGTAGGGGTCCCCGGGCAGGCTGAGAGGGAGGCGAGGGTAGGTGCTGAGGGCCACACCTCACTGAAATGCCAGCCACCAGGGCAGGGACAGTGCGCGTGGCCAGGAGGCTGGCACCTGGGGTTGCAGTGCTCCCTGAACCCCCAAACCTCGTGGGAGCATTCTCACTACCGCTGTGTGGGGACACTTCAGCCCAGCAGCTAGTGCTGGCCCTTGGAGGGCCCAGAGTGACAGTCTGTTTCTTTTCGCTTGGTCTGACGGTGATGCTCAAGACAGAGGACAGGATCTGGACAGCCCCAGTTTGAGTTAACTTGGGTACTCCTAGCTCTGTGGCCTAGAACAAATCATGTGGCCTCTCTGGGCCTCAATTCCCCATCTGTGAAATGGGGCTAACAGATGATACCTGCCTCACTGGGTGGCTGAGGCGTGAACGGTGGGATGACCATGGCAGTGTAAGAACAACATGGACCAGCGTCATGCGCGTCTGGGGTTCCCGTCAGGGGTCTGGCCGGAGGGACTGTCCACTCTTCCCTTGCAAGCGGGCGGGCACCCTGCAGGCACTTGTTGGATGCCAGCTGTGTGCAGACACTGGGGACCCTGGGGACCCATTAGACTTCTGTGAGGTGGGCTTTAACAGTCCCATTTTACACATGGGGAGAGAAAATCCCAGAGAGCTTAGGAAACACGTAAAGTCTCACTGCTGGTCAGTGACAGAGGCAGAACTAGAGCCGAGTCTCTGGCACCCACGCCCCACCTGCCCAGAATGAGCTGTTGCCCGAGTGCCTTGGTTGGTCAGAAGTGCACATGGTGGGTGGGTGGGGGGGGAACGCAGGTGTAAGACCAACGACAGGTGGCAGGGACACGAGATAAGAGGCCGGTGTTTAGATGGCAGTGTTGTTCAGAGCCTCCTCCCCACAGACAAACAGTGGCCGTGTGCTCTGCCCACTGTCATCTTATGACCAAAAGAATTCGGAGGCAGCTTCCAGGCCGGCGCTCGGCAGGGGGCTCGGATCTGCTGCTTCCCTTCTCCACCAAGCTGCAGACAGACAGCAGGATGGCTCCTGTCCTCCCAGGCCAGCCTCGGCTTCTCCTCTGTGTCCTTCCTTCCCACCCGCTGGTTTCCAGCCCATCACCCTCATGATTCATGAATGCAAAGAGAAGGAAACTCAGTTTGGTTTGTTTTGCTCCCACTTGGCCCCAGGGGCTGGAGGCTGCAGCCCTGGGTTAGGGTGGGTGCTTGTCTGTGGGTCCGCCGGTGCTCTGGTGTTTGGGCGTCTGTAAGCGCCCCTGGGTATACAGCCCTGGTGGTCAGGCGGCAGGTGGAGCCTCCTGTGACAGGCTGCAGGGACAGGAGCCCCGAGGAACAGATCGTGTCTTGGATGAGGCTGCACCAGCACCTCCGTCTAGGCCAGGGGAAGGGTGGTGGCACCTTTAACAGGTCCCTTCCTCCCTGACCACCAGGCCTGAGAGAGAGAAAGAACACGTGAGGGAGAGCCCACGTGCCGTGTCATTTCTAACGCCCTAAAGTGGTACGAAGTGAGGACCCTGGGGTGTGAGCCCAGGCAGCCTGGGCTTGCTCAGCCCCAAAGCCGCCCTTCTAAGGTTTCCCCAGCACTCAGCCCAGAGTGACACCCAGAGGAAGAGCCACCTTATAAAAAGCTTTCTTCGCCGCTGCTGCCGTGCCTTTTTTTTAAACACCTCCCATACAACTTGACTTGTCACATCCCTGTACATTCCAGCGGCTGTGGATTCAGTTCAGAGTCGGGCTCAGAACTGAAGAGGTCGGACGGGGGCTGTGGGAGGGCGAGGGACACTTAATCCAGCCTTGCACACTCACCTCTGCTGCCTTGGTAGGTGCATGTCCTGCCCCTGCAAACTTGGCAGGCACCACGGACGCTGGCTCCTCTGCCTTATAAAGGAGAAGCTTTGTGTGGGGACAATTCAAGACGCATGTCTGGTATGTCGGCTATCGCAGCCTGCTCCCCGGACTGCCTTTCCTGCCAGTCTGCACAGGGCGGCCTGCCGGGGAGCCAGTTGGAAGAACGGCCCCACAGAAGCAGGATGGCCAGAGGCCAGTTCAGCCTAACAAGCATTTATTGAGCACCCTCTGTGTACCTAGGGGAAGCAAAGGCCTGGGTCTGGCTTGAGGAGGTGGGGGAGTGCAGATAGGCTCAGAAGCCCCATCTGTTCCTCACCCCCCTGTCATCCCACCCACTCGTGGCTGGCACGACTGTCCCTGCGCTCACATCACAAAAGACCCTCCGGCCAATATGTTTGCTGGAGGAGCCACGGAAGGTGAAGACCCCCATCCCTGCCTTCATGGGACTTCTGGCTTTTGAAGGCCCCCCCAACCCCCAGCTGTCGTCAGGCTCCCAAATGACCCCAGAGGGCTGGCTTGCAAAAGTTTGTTCTCTGGACTTTGTGTTGTTCCCCCTCTGCTCTACCCTCCCAGTGCCGCCTGGCTCCGGCCCCAGCGCCAGCCCTTGTCTGTCCCTGCAAACACAAGTCAGCTGTGTGTGCAAAGCCGTGCGTCGCAGCGGGGGCCGGGCCTGCAGAAGGGACATTTCCAGGGAACTCTGGGGGCGGCGGCTGGGAGGGCAGAGGCGACTGTCTGATTAGCAGGGACTCGGCGTCACAGTCTAGGGCAAAGAGGGTGCGGGGGACTTGGCGGGGCCCCAGGGGCCAGCGGCTGTGGGTGGTGACCAGGGGAGGCAGCCAGGCTGGAAGAAATCTGCTGTGTGAGAAGTGGAGGAAACGGGCTGGAGAGGAGAGATAACAGCCCGTTCTCTGTGTGTCTGTGTGCGTCTGCCGGCGAGGGTGGCTGGAGCCGGGCGGTCTGAGGCCATATCTAGTGAGATTTTTGTTCTGGGTTGTGAAAGTGACCTATGGAGCCAGCAGCAGGGTTCAGGGCCTGGGAGAGAAGACACATGGCCCTGCCCTCTCCTCCCCCTCGTCTTGTGTCGGCCTCCCCCCTCCCGCCTTTGTCAAAGAGGAGAAGGGGAGGAGGCGCGGGGAGAGGAAGCATTCTGAGCACAGTAAAAGGCCTGCGTTTCGGTCTTGATTGTGCCACTAATTTGACATATGAACTTGGATACTTCCCCTAATATTTCTGGCTGTCTCAATCTTGTTGGCTGTAAAATGGGGATTATTCATATCTGCCCTGCATAGTGCACAGGGTGGTCGGAAAGATCTTATGAAATAGGGACGTGAAAATAATTTGTAAACTGTAAAGTACCACAGAAATGTACTGCTGTAAAGTGCTGTCAAACTGCTATGTCTCTGCCGAGGCTGCGGGATAATAGGCCTGGGTTAGAGGAACGTGGCGCTGAGTGGTGGGGCGGGACCAAGACTTAGGGCCACAGGAGGTTCCCGCGGAGGCAGGGGTAGCTCATGGGCCCAGCCGGGCGGTAACCCGGACCCGGGGCAGGAAGGGAGGGCCAGGCCCGCCAGAGGCTCTGTCTGGGTGCGGGTGTGTGGTCGCAGGTTTGCTGACTCCAGCAGGAGGTGGCTCAGGTCGGGCATGGATTTCTCCAGGGAGACAAGGAAGCCGCACGAAGCCCCTCAGGCATCCTGCTCCAAGGCCCCTGCCTGGCCCGGAGGATACAGCCAGCTGACTGCAGGGGGATGGGGGCAGCACTTCGCTTTCCTCTCCGAAGCCTCTGTGGCCAGAGGAAGCCAGGTCACCCCGTGCGCCCCCCCTCCCCACGCTGACCTGGACATCAGCCCTCTCTGATGTGGAAACTCAGGCTGGCGCTGGCAGGGGTGACAGGACTGCGAGGCATAGAGAAGCTGAGCTATTTAAAGCGTGCAGTGCCCAGGGGGCATGAATGACCCCCACCCTTACCCCCCAGCCCCCTTGCCCGCTCTCTCAGCTTTCCCTTCCTTGGCCCAGATCCCAGGCCCTCAGGGCACCCAGAGGGCCACAGGTCAGGTGCCGGGGTCTCTGGGACGCTGCAGGTCGGCAGGTCCTGGGGCTGGCATGGGGGGGTGGCTCAGCCTGACCTCCGGCTTGGGTTCCTCCTCTGGCCTCGGGGCTGAGTTGGCGGGGCCACACAGACTCCTTGGCTCCCCGTGCCTTATAAACGGGGCCGGGGACGCGTGTGGAGCTTAGGAGAGGAATGCCCGGCGCCTGCGGCCTGGGGCAGCTGCTGCCCGCCCCCCCCACTGGCCACCAGGCCACCAGACTTGGAGGACCGGAGCCAGCAGGGGCAGGGGTGGGGAGTGAGGAGTTTTGCCTGGTAGACCCTTCACCCCTGCCCAGATCTGCCTTCCCAGAACACCCCAGATTACAAATGTTTTCCTCCTTTTTCCTCAGTTAACTTGTACCAGTCCTGGTCCTAGCCATTCGTGAGTGGTTCCGTGCACTCTCCATCCTCTCCCCTCTGGGGAAGGCGGAGGTCTGTTAGACGTGGGGTCCCGTGCATGCCACCACACATCCGGACCAGCTGGCAGGGCCTTGGCTGAGGGGTTCCCAGGTGCCAGTCCATGCATTGCAGCTGTCTACACTGCAGGCTGCACCAGCACAGCTTATGTATGGAGTGACTTGAACAATTGCCAACCGCCCTTTCTGGGAAGGGCTAGCCATTACTCTGAGATTGCATCCTTCCTACTATCTTGGCATTAAATTGTCCTTTCTTTTATAATATGATGGATGAAGCCTTTTTAAAAAAAAAAAAATCCTTAACAAAATAAAATATTGGCAACCCCCAAATTCCACCAGTCCAAGAAATCCTAGAGCCCAGGACTCTGGTTCTAGAACAGCACAGTTCGCCTGGCACCCAGCTGTCCTGGCACCGGGAGCACAGGGGTGAAGGAACCGATGAGTGGGGGGTGCAGCCCAGGAGCCAGGGCACCCGGGACTGGCTGCCCCTCCTGACAGTGCCTTGCAGCCTCACAGCTGGGATTTCCACCTCTCCCCACCCACTCTGTCCTCTCAGCTGGAGACGCTTCCTCCCACGTGGCTGGGAATTCAGTGTCCTCGCCGCCTGCCACAGCCTGCCGCCGTCCCCGCAGGCCTGGGGAAACCCAGAGAAGCTGCACGGGCTGACCCCTGCCCTCTGAGCCCAGTCCACCGAGCCTCGGAGGCCCCAGTCAGCACTCCTTCCCTCCAGCCTTACACAACCGCATCCAAGTATACGCGGTCAGCCACATGGGCCACCTGTCCCCGTCCCCTCCCCTTTCTCTCACGCGTCCTCTGTGAGCCTTACATTGCCCCACGTGCACTCTGGTGGGGACGGCCTTTTCCGCTCCAAGACTCATTCATTTATCAGCTGAGCACCTCCTACCTGCCAGGCAAGGTCCTGGTGGAAAAGTGAAAAAGACCCTCTCCCACCACTGATTTGGGGGGTGCAGTGCAGACAGACAGCCCAGTAGCTACAAGCCAGCATGCTAAGTGATATCACAGAGGCACACCCAGACTACTCTGAGACTCTAGAGAGGAAGAACCACCTGGGGACATCTCTCAGAGCAAGGGACGAAGACCTGAGTGCCAGTGGCTGGACTGGGGCAGCAGATGACGAAGTGTGCAGGAGAGCATTTTCCAGGCTAAGCCACGAGCGTGAGGCAGGAAGCAGGAAAAAATCATGTGCAGAATAAAAGGGGGTTGTTCCTGGAGTGAGGTGTGCAGTGGGGGGCAGAGGTGGAAGAGGGAGGGGGAGGGGGACCAGGGAGGGGCCTGGTTGCCCTACCAAGTGCGGGGACCATACCCTTTGCCCTCAGGGGCACCACTGAAGGTGAATCAGCAGCAAGGTGATGTCTCCCTCTGCAGCGGGCGGACGGGGGCTGCACGAGGGCTGGGGAGCAGGGAGCAGGGCATCCTGTCGGGGGTGTCCTGCTGGGAGCCCCCTGCGGGAGCAGGAAGGGTGTGAGGACCCTCAACTCAGACGGTGGCAGTGGGACCTGAGGGTCAGGGGACGCTCCCAGAGTGGTCTGGTCGACTCCGAGTGACCCGATGAATGTGAGAAGTGACAGAGAGGGACTTGGGAAGTTTCCAGCTTCGGTGCCCGCGGGGCATTTAGCCCAGGTCGGTGCCGTGAGCAGCGGGCCCTGGGCAGAGCGAACACCTGTGTGCGTGCACAGGTCCACATGAACGACTCGGGGAAAGCCCACTGCCATCCGCACTCTCGGGAATGGCCACCTGCGACCCGACACCTTCCGCGTCACTGCTGAGAAACAGACCCCAGAGAGGCCAGCCTTGGCCCCGGGCTCCTTGCTGCACATGGGAATGTCAGGTTTTTCGTCCCGGGCAGTTTTGCCTTCACTTCTTTGCTTCTGGACAAAACAGGCAGCAAGGTGAATTTCTTTTTTCTTTCCATCCCTTCTTCCTTCCTCCCTCCTTCCCTCCTTTTCTTCTGTCTTTTCTTCTCCCTTCCCTCCTTCCTTCCTTTCTTCCTCTCTCCTTTCCCACCCTCCTTCCTTCTCTTTCTTTTATGGAAAAAGGCCCACAGGAAGGCAGAAGGAGCCACGTAGTCGAGTGACTCTTACAGGTCCCAAACCTAAACTCAGCTGTGGTTGCTATAACTTGCAGAAATGGAACCTGACATTGGATACTCTCACAGAGTAGTCTAGATGGCTTGATGCATCCTGAAGCCCCCACTGCCGCCGGCCTGCCCTCCTGGGGGGCTCCTTGCATCTCAGCCTGGGGGACCACTTCCGCCCTGGCAGTCAGCGTCCCACAGAAACCTGCCCCCCTGAAGACCATTCGCGGTTCCCTCTGAAATGGGCGGAGGATCCAGGCCCAGCCATGAGACCGTCTAGGAGGGCAAAGGCTTTCCAAAGTGAGAATTCCCAGAAACCAAACCCAGGGGAAGGGACTTAGGGATTCTTAAGAGACTGCCTAGGAGTCAAAGCCAGGCTGTGACCTTGGCTTTGCCATGAACTAGCTCCGATCTTGGTGTTATCGTCATCAACAGCTGCCATTTACCAAATTTCTACTGTGCACCTTGGCGGTACCTGGGGAGCTTTGGAAATGCCAATCCGCAGGCCACACCCAGGGAAGCTGAGCTGCCATCTCAGGGGTGGGACCCGTGCATCAGCATTGCTGAAAGCTTCCCAGGTGAGTCCAACGCGCAGCTGTAGTTGAGAGCCACTACCCAGGCACTTGGCTCAGGACTTTCACGTAGGTTCCTCGTCACAGCAACCCTACTGGGTTTGGGGGATGAAGAAGCTGAGGCTGAGAATTTAAATAACTTGTCCGACATCCCTTGTCCCTAGTCCCCAAGCCCATGACTCTCCCTCCTTTGTGGGGCTGGATACACCATGCAGACCCCCCCCCCCAGCAAGAGTGAGCCGTGGAGGTCAGAGAGGACTGGTGGGAGATTGGGGAGTTGCCGGCAGAGCAGTCTTCCTGTTGCTGGTGTTTGGGAGGGGGCTGCAAGCCTCGGGGCTCTCTGCCAGCAGAAGTGCCCCCCAGTACTGGGATTGGGGCACCACCTGGCTCTGCTTGAAGCCGAGCCTCATTCCGTAGATCCTTTCAGCATCTGAGCCCAGCAGCGAGTGAGGTCAAAGGCTGGGACTCAGGGGCTGCATTCCTGTGCAGGTTCAAATCCCAGCACCGCCACTTACGAGCTGTGTGACTTTGGCCAAGTGACCTGATGTTTCTGTGTGTCAGTTTCATCATCTGCATGACGGGATGATGGTAGGGCTCTTAGGAGAGTTAAACGAGACAGTGTGTGTAAGGACTGAAAGCAGTGCCTGGCACGTAGTGACCCTCAGCAAATCCCAGGCACTAACGATTGCTATTGTCACTGTGCAGCTCCATGCCGAGTGCTGAGCAGAAACTAGACAGGACGTGGGCACCAGTCAGTGAGAGGTGACCATTTTAAGTCAATGTGTGCCCTTTGGCCTTACCTGCTCTGAGCTAGAAGATCAGAACTCCTGGGGTGCAGAGTCCACACCTAGAACTCCAGAGGGAGAGGAAGGACCCCAAGTCCAGCCGTTCTCTCCCCCTGGCCTCACCCCAGCCTGGACCATGGGTCCTTCCTCCTCTCCCACCATGCTCATTGCCACCCTTTCCCCCCAGTCAACTGCTGACTCTAGAAGAGCCTTCTGTGTGGGGCGGGGGTGGGCTGGGTGACCCCCGGCCCCCTGCCCCCAGCACAGCAGTAAATCTCCCTCCGCTCAGCCTGTGGCTCGGCCTGTGCCCTGCTGGGGCCCGCGGCCGTCCATATGGCTCAGCTGGCAGCCTGGGAGGGGGCCTTGGGCTGGGACTTTGTTTGGGGCCTCCAGATCCTTGAGGTAGGGGTGGGCCGGGGTCAGGACAGCAGCAGTGCCTTTCACTGGCTCCGGGAGCAGCTGTGAGGGGCACTGGCAGCAGACAGAGGACTGAGATCCACCCCCAGTCCTTGCTATTTGCAAGGGATGGGCAGAGGAGGGGCCCAGCCGGGAATGGCTGTGGCCACGTTGGCTCTCATGTTGAGTATCAAAAGGAGGGAGAGAGAGGGAGATGGGGAGGGCAGGGAGAGAGGGAGGGGACCCATATCTCAGGAGAGTAAAAGCACCAAAGTCTTTCCTCAAGTAATGGTCTGTCCGTGTGCTGGTTTTACACCCAGGCAGCCCAACTCAGGGGTTTTACACCCAGGGTTTTTACACCCAGGCCCCAGCTGCCTCTGTTCTGGGGGCCTTAAACATAGTTGTCCCCAAATCAAGCATTGTAATCAGGGACACAACAAGCCCCAGCTCTCGGTCTCCCAGATGTCCCAGACTGAGTCTACTCCCTCCTGAGAAGTAAGAAAGGGCAGGACGTGCGTGCGTGTGCATGCGTGTATGTGTGTGTGAGCGTGACCACGCTGCCTTGTCACGCATTCCACCTCCCAGACAGCGTGCGTCTCTCTCTGCCTGCGCAGTCTGCTTCTCGTCCAAAGGATGGCTTGCTGTTCAGATTAGCGGCTCCAAGGCCGCCTGGAGCACCTGACCCCTGCCTGGCCACACAGCAGCCCTGCGGTGGCTGCATTGCCAAGAACGGCCCATGGACCGGGGGGAGGTCAGGGGAGCAGTGTGGACGGCCAGGAGGTACGGCCATGGGCTTTGCAGATAAGATTCCGAAGTCTGGGCGAGGTGGAGGCGTGACTGCAATAAGACAGAACACAGGCCCCCTCACCATCACAGTGACACTCGGGCTACCCTTGGAGAGGTCACTACGGGAAAAATGTGCAGGGTAGGTGTGAACTCCCACTGGGGGTGCAGGCCAACAGTGGACGTGACTGCTAGGAAAACACGATGACTTCACAGTGAGCCCTGACGGCCAAGTGTCCCGTTCCCACCCTCCCCCCACAGCAAGCCCTTCAGGCCTGGAGAGACCCCAGGCAGATGCAGGAGGATGTGAGCTATGCAGGGACTGGGGGACGTGGCAGACAGTAGGTTTGTGCAGCCTGTCCCTCAGCACCCACAGCCGCGTCCTGGGCCACAGACCTCATCCCCTCCCAGCACGGCCACTCGAGCCACTGCATTGTTGCTTCCTTAGCAGGGAGTCCTGCACCGTGGAGATGCCCCAGGTCATTTTCTTTGGGTTTGGGGATATATCAGCTGATTTTTATTTTCCTACAATGTGATGGGCAGTAGCAGGCCTGGGTTCAAATTCCAGCTCTGTCATGGACTAGTCATGTGACCTTGGATGGGTTTCTTGCTTGTCCAAGCCTCAGTTTCCTCACTGGGAACGTGGGGAAAGTGATACTAAGGCTCGTAGGCTTGCTGCAGGGATTAAATGAGATGATGTGTGTGAGGGCTTAGTGTGGGGCTGGTCCTCAGTAAGCACCCACGATGCTGGCAGTGGCTGAATCGGACTTGGCTTGGTATAATAGCAGAAGGAATTAGCATTTCAATTTGATTGGTCAGGTTTGCACCAATACTGTAGGTCTAGCCCCGTCTGAAGCTCTGGGGACCTACAATCAAGTACTGATCAGGGACATGCCACGAGCATGGGCTGGAAGACACAGTATTGTTAAGATATCAGTTCTTCCCAGATTGATCTCTGGATTCAACACTGTCTCAGTTGAAATGCCAGCAGGCTTTTGGCAGAAATTGGCAAACTGATTCTAAAACGAGTATGGAAACTCAAAGGACCTAGAATAGCCAAAGGAGTCTTGACAAAGAAAAATGTTGGCAGCATAAATCAAGGGCTGGTTTTTGCTCTCGGGACGCTTTAGGCTCCACTGGGAAGACCGGACAGTGTGGTGAGAGCCCACACACGGTGCCCAGCAGTGTGGTTACGAGTGCAGATGCTAGAGCCTTGCCCTGGCCTCAGTGCCGGCCCATGACCTTGGGCAGAGCACTTCTTCCCTCTGTGCGCCCCAGGTGTCTCTTCTGTCAAATGGGATGAACACGGTGCCACTGCGGCTGGGCTGCTGTGCGCAGGAAAGGAGCTCATCTGCTGACAAGGTGCAGCCACCAAGGGAGCGCCCAGATTGGTCTTGTTGCTTGGGCTGAGTTAGGGCTCCTAGTCTAGCGGGGAAAGTAAGACACGTACACAGAGACAGTGTCTGGTGAGGGTGGTGTGACTGGGACAGGGGTCAGAGGACTAGAGGCCTTCAGCCAGGTGGGCAAGAGACCGTGTGGAATAAACCAGAGCTAGACATGGTTCACACGTGGAACTAGAATGAGGACAGTGTTTCTGTCCCCAAGACCGCAAGTCCTGTGGAGGACAGGCTAGAAGGAGGAACCGCCCTCCCCAGAGGGTGCAGGGCTCCAGCTAAGGGCCTCAGACCCTGCGAGTCGGGCCCCCTCCTTTTCTGAGTCGCAGCCTGAGGAAGTAGCTTGCCCAGGGTCACTTGGCCGAAGGTTAAATACAGAGGAAGTGTCCAGCAGACAGGGAGTGTGGACAAAGATCCGAGGGCAGGGATCTGCTGAGGTGCCGCTTGGGCCTTGGGAGAAGGCTGTTTCTGGAGCACCGAGTTCGAGGGGGGCGCTGTGGGCAGGGGACAGCCAGCAGGCGTGAGTCACCGAGGGGCAGGCCGCCAAGTCCAACAGGACGCCCCACGGAGCCCTTTGGCCTGGGCCCAGCTCAGCAGCCCCCTCCCCACCCCCGGGGCGCACGTACCCCACCAGGCCTGGAGACGTTTCCTGAAAGACTAGGAAAGCGCGGGGAGCCGGAGGGGGCTCGAGGCCAGGTCTGTCCCGGAGCAGACGAAGGGAGGACGTGACCGGCAGCTTTCATTCTCAGAGGCCGGGGATTTCAGAGGAATGCGGCCAAGTCCCACTCTGAAGTTCCCACTTCAGACCCCGCCCGGCTGGAGCCAGGGCGCGTCTAGTCGCCACCCTGGAAATCGGAGAGGCGCGTCATAGGCCGCGTCGTGTGGGGAAACACGTCCTCCTGGTGGCTCCTGTGAACCGGCCCACCTGCTGGTATTTCTGAATACACCTTCCCCTTCTGCAGGGCCGAGACCCTCGTCCGGCCGGCATCCTCCAACCCCTGCTCCCCGTGGCCCCCACGCCTGCCCACCTCCTCACACCAGCTGCCCGGGAGAGTCTTGGCTCCCGGAAGAGATCTCCTAGGAATGTCACGTCTCCGTCTCTGAGGTCATGAGCAGACCTCGGGGAGCAAGGGGAGGTGCGGCACAAGCCCTGCACAATGGCCCGAGCCCGACACCAGGCCGAGCAGGCGCGTACCCACAGATAACGCCACGGGCCTCCCGCCCCGCTGGCCGGCCAGACCGTGAGAGCCACGCTCGGGACAGATGGGGAGGTGGAGGCCAGCAATCGGCCCAGGGCCCTGCAGTAGGACAGAGCCCGAGCGGGGCCGAGGGGCTGGGGCTCCTGAGACCCATGCGCTTTCAAATCATCTTTGTGGTTTTACTTCGTTTTCTTCTTTTGTCATTTTCTTCCTTCTTTGAGAGAAAGGCAAGCTCTGGACAGATAGGCAGGGACACGGGGCCGCCAAAGACACAGAGAAAAGAGGGGAGAACACCATGTCCCAGGGTTGGGCAGCCTCCCACCCTTGCTTTAGCTGTCCTCCTCCTCCGTGCTCCCGCTGAGAGTCTTCCCTGGGGCAGCGGACCTGTGTGTACCTCATCCCTTTTCCCAGATGTCCCGGGAATCCTCCATCTCTGGAGCCTTCCCTGAGCACCCCAGCAGCTGTCTGTCTGTGCCCTCACTGGGCACTCAGCCTTTGCTACCTGGCGTTCTTAGTCTCGTTCTTGGGTCTGTTTCCATCTCTCAAGCTAAACTTCAGGCAACTTTGTTCATGCAACACTCTGAATATTTAGTGCAAAGGCCCCGAGGCAGGAGCGTGCCTGTCCCATGTAGGGACAGCAAGAAGGCCAGGGCTGGGGCAGGGCGTGGACGTGGGGAGCTGAGCGTGCCGGGTCAGTGCAGTGCAGAGATCCGCAGGCTCACGAGCATGTGCATTAGCCCTGCGAGGGCTGGGATGTGTCAGAGGGTTTGGGGCAGGGAAGGCAAGATCTGACTTGGGTTTTAATAGGCTCACTCAGGCTGCTGCGTTGAGAGTGATGTGAAAGCATTCAGGGAAGGGAACCAGCTTTAGAGAGAGTCTAAGTGAGGGGCAGTGAGAACGTGATGAGGGTGAAGAGACAGATCAGAGACCAGATCTACTCTGAAGGAAGAGCTGAGAGGATCTGCGAAAGGGCTGGATGTAGGTGCCAGAGAGTGTTGTAGTCAAGGATGACTCAAGACTGGGGACCTGGGCCACTGGAGGGGGGGTCACCACTCACTGGGATGGAGATGATGATGCGGGAGGATCAGGCTTTGGAGGGTGGACCACAGTTCACTAGTGGGCACGTCACGTTGCACGTGCATAATCGGAAGTGGTCACGTTGACCAGGCATTTGGAGTTGGCATTCAGAGGGGTGGCCTGGATTGAAATGAACCTCTGGGAGCCATTAGGTGGCATTTGAAACCATGAGACTGGATGCGGTCTCCCGGGGACGAGGGTATGGTACAAAGGCCACGTGCTTCAGAGCAGAAGTGGTGTGTCCAGTTGTCCAGAGTCCTGACTGAGTGGCCAGTGACCAGTGCTCTGACTTCCCCTGTGCCACAGCAGGCCAGCTGCCGGAGAGAGGCTGCGGCCTCTGAGCCCTCCCCAGAAGCCCGCACAGGGGAGCACAGGGGAGGCAGTTAATTATCCTTATAAATGAAGAGGTTCCTACCATGGAGAAACGGGGAGGGGCAGGCTGCAGCCCCATCACTGCTAAACCCCTTGACATTTCATGGGAAAATGGTATCATTTTATCATTTCATTTCTTGGTGAGGCTTAAATTTCAGCTTCCGGAAAACACACAGAGAGGAGAGGATAGGCGCCTCAGGCTATCTTTGCTCCCTGCGGCTTTATATAACTCAGACCTTTCCCCGCAGCCGTCTACAGCTCTGGCTTCAGCAGCACGGTGCCAGTAAGATTAAGTAGTTAGCACCCACTGGGTTTTGTGCTCTGTATTTCTGACAAAATGTTTTCTGCCTCCATGACAATCACTCAATAAACAGAGTCCCTTGGCGGGGATGCTGTGCCGGGGGCCACCAGCTGCAGGGGGCAGCTCATGTGCTCCCTTTCCTTCTTCTTTCTTTTTAATAATTAGCCCAACTGAGGTTCATTATCATCTATCCACTTTTCCCTAAAACTGCTCCCAGATACTTCCCTGAGGTTGCCATACAAATGCCCGAGCAGGCAAATGGAGTAGTGCAGGAGGATTGCTTGAGGTCAGGATTGAAGACCAGCCTGAGCAAGAGCAAGACCCCATCTCTACTAAAAATGAAAGAAATTAGCCAGACAACTAAAAATATATAGAAAAAATTAGCCAAGCATGGTGGCGCATGCCCGTAGGCCCAGCTACTTGGGAGGCTGAGGCAGGAGGATTGCTCGAGCCCAGGAGTTTGAGGTTGCTGTGAGCTAGGCTGACGCCACGGCACTCTAGCCCAGGGAACAGAGCGAGACTCTGTCTCAAAAAAAAAAAAAAAAAAAGATCCTGAGTGTCTCCTAGCTGCCTGTACCCACACGGTACCGGCAGTGGGACACCAAAACTGGAGGCAAATTGAGTTTGGAGCCCCTGTGCACCTGTCACCTTCTCATCTGCTCTGCAGGAGATTTCTTTTTCCTTTTTTATTTTTTTCTTTTTAGACAAAGTCTTGCTCTGTCGCCCTGAGTAGAGTGCAGTGGCATCATCACAGCTCACTGCAACCTGAAACTCCTGGGCTCCAGCAATCCTCCTGCCTCAGTCTCCCTGGTAGCTGGGACTATAGGTGCACGCCACGACCTGCGGCTAATTTTTTCTGGATTTGGCAGAGACGGGGCCTCGCTCTTGCTCAGGCTGGTCATGGATCTGCAGAAGATCTCGTCCCCATCCCCATCTCTCCGGAGGATGGGGGGACCTGTACCACCCCGGGATCCTTCGGGCCTGCTGACGAGCAGCCCCAAGGGTGGCTTTCAGCCCCCAAGGACATCCCACAGGGCCATCCTACCTCATTTAGCCCTGTGCAGCCCCAGCTCGGTTCTTGCTCCCTGCCCCTTCCTCCTAGAGATACACAGACGATGCCACTCACGTTTTGGCTGCTCCTTCCACAGATTTATTCCTCCCAGCCAGGTTCAAAGCTGAAGGCAGGGATGAGCCCTTAACCAGTGTGAAGTCACACTGGGCAAGGAGTCAGTGAGTGCTCAGCACAGCAGTGGTGGAAAGACGGGGCGGGGGGAGAGCCAGACCTCAGGGCCCCCTGAGGCTCAAAGGCTGAGGCCCTTGGCTAAACTCCCACCCAGCAAACCCAGGCTCCCCAGAAGGCCCACCACAGCGGGGGAAGGGTCTTGGGGCCAGGAGGGGACAGGCTCTGGCTGGTGCTCCCACAGACGGCTGGCTCTGGCTGAGCGGGGGCATCGACCTTTCGGAAGCCAATTGCTCGAGGTGGTGGGTAGAGGGAGAACTTGGAAGCGGAGGGAAGTTTGGGGACATTCTTCCCAGAATAGCTTTAAAAATAGGACAGCTTTACAAGCCACCTAGGATGATTGAAAGCAGGTGGGATTGAAGCCGATGCCCTCTGGAGCTGCCTGTCAGACCTGACTTTGTCAGAACTCTGTAGGTTTTCTTGATTGTGCAGCAGATCTCAGGATGCAGCTTAGGACGTTCCTTCCCCCAGGCCCTTTGTGTGTATCGCATTAGGGTCAGCACCTGCCGGAGAATAGGCCCACGGACATCTGTGGGCGGAAGGAGAGAGGGGAGGAGGGAGTGAGGGGTGGAGGATGGAGGGATGGTTGTAAATGCCAAATTATCTGGCTAGAGTCCTGTGTGGGGAGCCAAGACAGAACATGGACATCCCAAGTGGTTAGTTTTGCCTTCACTTCCTTTGTTAACAGACAGAAGCTTTGCCTTAGGACTAAGCCATGTTTGGGAAGCAGGTGGCATTACTCCTGGCCAGGTGTTTTGATCCTCAGCTGGCAAGGTCACCCTTTCCTTGAAGGACAGAGAAGCAAACCACGACTTAGTTGCTGGAGAGAGGCTCATCAGAGCACCCATCTGTCCCAAGAGCCCACGTTAGCACCATCACCCTCCTAGGTCCCTCCAGAGTCCCCTGCACCCTGCTGGTGGCCTTCACTTCTTCCCCAACCTGATTTCCTCTCCAAGGTCACAGGTTCCTGGGATTACAGTCACTCACAGTTTTTGAAAAATGAGCCTGCTCGTGGGCTACCACAGATGCGAGCCTGTACTTGACCTTCTCATCTGTCCAGGGGTCTCGAAGGAAGCCCACAGTGAATTCTTCGTATAGTGAAGGTGCCCATTGTGGGGGGAATCACTTCTTAGTTTTATTTTGGTTTCTCAAAATGGCTTATACGGAGATACCTGTATCCTGGGCTCTTTCAGACGGGTGGTCCTGTTTTCCTTAGAACCTTATTAACCTGGAAAATGTAACTAGACCCCTTCCCTCTGGGTGCCTAGAATCGGGTTCAACACTTGGGTATGCTTCCTTTCTTTTCTGTCCCCTGATGACTGATGACTAAAAATTCTGTGCAGGGAAGAATTTCAGACCATTCGGAGAAACCCTCTCTCATTGTGTCAGAGTTTAGTGTTTATGGAAAATGGGATTTTTTCCCCCCACAAGAGCCCTAGCTGTCCATGCCTTGGGAGAGCCAAGCTGCCTGGCATCCAAGCACTCAACCAAGTGCCACCTTTCACGTGCCAAAGTCACGGGAACTGCAAGCTCAGGGCAGAGAAGGGAAACAACGCCTGAAAGCCCAATTTTGAAATTGGGTATGGTTTGCACCATTCTGCATGGTTTTGGATCAGCGAGGGTCTGTGCGCGGGAGGAGGGGCCAAGCTGGAGGTGGTTAGCGCAGAGGGCAGCTTGTCAACGTGGACATTATTACAAGGACGCGGCCATCTGCACCTCTGCTGGCACCCTGTGCCCGTGTGCCCCCACCCGGAAACACACTCAGACCCCACAGACACCTCAAGGCCGACCAGGGGAGAAGCGCTTAGGGCAGACTTGCCTCTTTAACATACCCATAACTTCTGGGATCGTTACAAGTGCACACCTACCGTAAACCCCTCAGGCTGTCGCACTGTGTGACAAGTCTGGGTTGGAGACCTACGTTTCCTTAGGACCATCCTTTACACGGCTCAAGCCTTTTCTCCAACAGCTGGAATCGTACCGTGTCCAGCCCAGAGCAAAAGGGCCATGTCAGCAGTCTGCACCAGGGGTCTTCCCCCACCCCAGGTCCCGGATGTCCTTGTCAAAGTCCCCCTGGACTCCAAGGCCTCCTGTGATCAGCCACCCCGTAGACGATTTCCCATAGTGCTGTGTAAACTACCCTAGTTTTCCTCCCTTCAAACCCCCCTGTCTCAAGTCCTGCGTGTCAGCTTCCGATCTGTTGAACTGGGCCGGCGTGATTTGTGCTGGATGTTTTACCCTGTGAGGTTTGACTGGGGATTTCCTGGGGAAACAGAGCCTTATCCTAACGGTGTGATGTCGATGGGGTGACCTCAGGCAGTGTAACATTCTAGGATAGGGCATACTCTGAGGCACAGGGGCCCCTTTTGGGTGTCCCTTGGGTCACTCTACTGAGGCCTGCACTTGTAGAGCTGCAGCAGCCTCTCCCCTGTGAGACCAACTCAGGCATTTAGACTTCACATGGCCGGTGCAAAGTACCGGGGCATGTCTTATAACCCATTCTGCAGATGAGGCAAAGCAAGGTCAAGTGGCTTGCCTGAGCTCACACGCTGCTCTCCGCACACACCTTGGTTGTTTGCAGAGGAAGCAGAGCCCTTTGCCGTGGGCACAGCCAGTGACAGGTGGAAAGAAGAGACTACACTAGGCCTCTCCACTCCTCTGACCACAGCCAGAGCATCCCTTGTCACCAGGGTAGCACTTCCTCTGCCTGCAGTAGAGCCCGCACCACCAGGGGCAGGCAGGCACGAAGGTGCCAGACACAACCGGCTACCTCCAGCTTCCGGTCCTCTCCTTCCGCAGACCTGCGAGGGAGCTGGCACTATTTTTATCTGGGGACACTGGCATGGGAGGTGTTCGTTAGCATCATCTAGTTCACACAGTTCAATTATCTGTTGTCTAAGGCACCCCCCAAATAAGTAGTATTAAGCATGCTAAGCTGTTCACTTTTAAAAATACAGTCAGCCTGATGGAGAATTTGCTCATGGTGCTGACATCACAAGCTAAGGGCACAGCTGCAAGCTCCAGAGCCCAGGCTCGCTTTTGTCCTCTTCAGTTTGGGGTTCGTCACCTGTAAAGGCTCATACTTTTTTACAAACCCCAATTCTGCATCTGACATCCACAAGGGGAACATGGTCACAGTCTGTGGATTAAATGCAGGGAGCCAGGTCATCTATACTCGCTGCTGGGTGTGTGTCGAGTTAGCACAAAACTGAGTCCCATGAAGTAGGTGCTCGGCTGCCGGTATGTCCCATGCAGCCCCCGGAAGGTTTCTAAAGGCGGTTTCAGGGGCACCCTGCACAGGCCTCACATTATAGGGCCCTCCCTGGACGTGCTTCCTGCCATTTGCAAGTGCCTCTGAGTCTTGCTGTGTCCAAGAAGGCGTCCCTTGGGTGGGGGCAACGTGCAAGCTTGTTCCTCTAGGTGGTGGTTCTCAACTGGGGGTGGTTTTACTCCCAGCAGACATTTAGCAACATCTGGAGATATTTTATTTTGGGTTTCCACAGCTGGGGGCGAGGTAGGGGCTTCTCCTGGCCATGCTGGGTCGAGGTCCAAGTGCACACGACAGCACGCCACAGAAAGAATGAGCCAGCCCCAGATGTCGGCAGTGCCAAGACGAGACAAGGCTGCTCTAATCCTGAGGCAGATGGAGCCTCCTCTCGCTGCCACCCAGCGCGTGACTTGCTGGGAGGTGGCTGGGTCAGCAGGGCTATGAGTGGAGAAAGTGAACGGTGCCAGCCAGCAGCCTCGGGTCACGCGGATCAGTGCAGAATGTTCTGCTGAGCCGTCTACATGTGCAAGGCAGGGACCAAGCCGGATTTCAAGGGGCTGATAAGCAAGGTGTAGTCTCTGGCCATAAAGTAGAACCACCCAGTTCTATAGAGCACACACAGTTCACAAGGTGATTTTATATCTATTGTCTCGTTCAGTCTTCACAACAACTTATGGGCTTGAAGGACAAGTATAATCAGCCCCATTTTGTGGATGACCCAACTGAGGCCCAGTGAGGGGAATAACTTGCCCAAGGTCACGTAGCCCCCATGTGGTGGGTCTTCTGGTCTTTCCATGAGAGCATGTCCTAATAGGATAATGTGCCCCTTTCCAATCTCAGCACTCCCCCTTCTCTTTTGGGCCATGGTGGGTCCCATATTGGTGAGAAATGAGTTCTTTCTTCCACCCACCTTAGTATGAGTGGACACCTGAGTAAGAACAGAATGAACTTCCCATTTTAGCAGCCACCCTATTCCTAAGGAACTTCTGTTACAGCCCAAAGCCAGAGTTATCTTGTTTTCATGCCTTCTGTGACCAAGCTCAGACCTAGCAGGTACCTTACTCACCAGTGCAGGGGCCAGAAGACCACCTCACTCTGTGCCCCAACAATATTTCCTCCCTGGGATTGTCATTGCTTTAAAAAAATCCCCCATTCATTTATTGAGTTAACTCAACAAAACATACCGAGGGCTTATGATGTCCTAGATGCTAGATGTATATTGGTGACTAAAATAGACACAGTTCCTCTGCCCTCTTGGAACCTGCAGTCCACGTGGGAGAGGCAGACACTGAGCACATAAACCAACAAGTGTGTCGTTTCCCATTGTGACGTGTGCTATGCAGAAGAGCAAACAAGACACAGTGACGGACAGTCCCAAGTAGAGGGTGTACTTAGAGAACGCGGGAGGCCCGTGGGAGGAGAAGACAAATAGGCTGAGACTGAGGATATGCACGTGAGCCAGGTTTTCAGCAGCCAGAGGAAGCGGGTCCCCGACTCTGGTTAGAGAAGCTCAGGGGGGTGAAGGTGGGCCATCTTGGCATGCATGGAGACAAGATGGGTTTTTCTTCCCCAACTCTACCAGCATTTGTCAGTCAGCATACCAGATATCGAAGTATCTTGAAGGCCTCCACTCATATCAAGTCAACAAGAGTCCCCAAGCTGCTGTTTTATACCCAGCTCTACTCTCCGCCAGATACTTGAGAGAGGCAAATAGGGGTAAGATACCCACAAGGCTTGCAGTCTAGCCAAGGAAATAAAATATGCATGCAAAACTAACACTAGCCAGAATGTTAGCCCCACATCTGGCCAGCCCATTTCTTCTCCCACCCTCAGTCCCCTGCTGTCAATAACTACCTGCCAGCCGGGCGCGGTGGCTCACGCCTGTAATCCTAGCACTTGGGAGGCCGAGGCGGGTGGATCGTTTGAGCTCAGGAGTTCGAGACGAGCCTGAGCGAGAGTGAGACCGCGTCCCTACTAAAAATAGAAAGAAATTATATGGACAACTAAAAATATATAGAAAAAATTAGCCTGGCATAGTGGCACATGCCTGTAGTCCCAGCTACTTGAGAGGCTGAGGCAGGAGGATTGCTTGAGCCCAGGAGTTTGAGGTTGCTGTGAGCTAGGCTGATGCCATGGCACTCTAGCCCAGGTGACAGAGTGAGACTCTATCTCAAAATAAATAAATAAATACCTGCCATCCCCCCTCCTCTGTGCAGAGACACCTTCCCTCTTGCCGCCCACCACACACTGGCCAAGGAGAGGGAGGCCAGCCAGGCTATCCCATCACACCTGGCATGAATGACCACCCCACCCCTTGCCCATGTCCTTGAACCCCAACTTGGGAAGGCCAGGGAAGCAGGAGGGGACAGACATTTGTTGAATGTCTGCCCTGGCCAGGTGTTTTCATTGTCACTGTGTTTAGCCCCGTCACCCTTTCCTAGATGGAGAATGTGAGGCGGTGGGAGGTCCGGGGCTTGCCCAGGTCCGAGGGCTGGGTGGGGGTCAGGTCAGGGAGCCTCCTCATTCCGGGTTGGTCTGGTGTTCAAGCCCCTTGCACATGCCTTCCGTACCAGTGGTTTTCATACATTTCTAGCAGGAGAGCTACTTTTTCCAGACTCTATCTCAGGCACATCCTCAACCCGTGAAACAGACCCCGCAGAGGCCGTCTGCCCGGAATCTGCGAGCTCCAAGTCTGCCCGCTCAACCGCCCCTCACCCATCCCCACAGGTGGCCCGAGGCTCCTTGGGAACAACACAAGGAGCCCATTCGGTCTTCAGACGGGAGCTCACAGCTCATGGGGAAGGCACTTCCTTCAGGGCCGTCCCCACCCCTGCAGCGCTGCACAGAGCAGACATCACCAAGTCCAGTTGGGCAGAACCAAACAGAACAGCATGTTGCATTAGAGGGGCCGGTCACAGCCTGACCCCAATAGCTTCCATCCCTGTCTTTGCATAAAACGACAGGCAAGACGATGACTTCCAGGTCTGTATCCCCGTGTGGTTTCCAGAGGCAGGGCACAAGCCAGGATCCCCATCTCACACATGCAAATGTTGGCCTTCCCCGAGCCCGCCGGACTTCGTGTCCTCCTCCTCTGTCCTGCCTCCCCCACCCCGGCTGTTCCTCCGTGTGCCCCGCCCGTGGCTGTGGCTTGACTGCCGTCAGTAAACATTTTGGGATATGGCTTGATAAAAGATGTGCACACCCCGTTACAGCCTTCTTGAGGGATGATGCCCCGTAAATGTTAATGTGACTTTCAAAGGTCTCATCTGTGGCAAAGTTCAAAGTTGCGGGTGGATTTGGGCTTCAGACTGAGTCACTCAGGAACCCCCATTATAGGCAGATTTTTCTGTGAACATTTCAGGGGGTTTTCTCAAATTCTATAAATAGTTTAATAACGCCTGCGTAATCATCTATTTTTAACGCCAGTCTTCCGGACAATTTCAGAAATAATTGGGCTGCTCGTTGAAAGGAGGCTTTCGAAAGTCATTTCTTCAGTTTCCAATTGCTTCCAGAGCACGGCCTGTGGGCCCGGTCCAAAGCGGCGGAATCCCAGACAGCATTTCCACCTGGGGCTGGGGACCCAGGCCAGGCAGAACTTCTGGGAGCAAACTTTAGGGAGCTCCAAAACGCTGGGTACGCTGGGTTCTGTCCCCAGTTCCTGGTCCCTCACACAGGAAACCCCAGACAGGACATTTGTCCACTGTAATGCTTCAGTTTCTCACATTGCAGAATGTGGGCGTAGTAACCCTTTTCTGTTTAGGGAGGGTTTTTACATGTTTTGTCACTGTCACCCAGGTGCAGGTTGAATGGTCTCTCTACATTTTACGAACAGGGGCACGGATGAACACGACCCCCTCGTCCCCACAGAGAGCTCTGCATGATGGGTAAGATCTCCCTGTGCTGGGGCAGGCCCTGGCGAACACCTGCCTCCCAGGCCCCGCCACTCTCCCAGGCAGGGTGGCACCCAGGCAGGGAGGAGTCCCAAGTCTGCAGGACAGAGGCGGGCAGCTACGGCTGTCTCAGGTGTCTGCATGAGGGTCTATTCAAACATGCCACCAGGTGCAGAATTGGAGACCTGGGTTCGAGCCCTATCAACCTCAGAAGGTGGTCGAACCAATGAGCCTCATCCTGCAGCAATGTAGTGTGTGGGCAGAGCCAGGGAAGCTGTGGGGAGGGCTTGGAAAGGGACAGTGCTATATAAAGTGTGGCAGGACCGTTATTAATACGTGGAGATCAGTCAGGCAGCAGATGGGACCAGGGTGCCAGCACGGGCACTGTCTACCAGGGGTCTGATTACTAGGCTGCCCTCAGGCTGTGGACTGCAGCCCCCTGACGCCCCTTGACCTGGTGAGGGGTCCCTCCGTCTTCCCTGAGGCTGAGTCCAGTGACACCTGGCTTGAGGAATCCCTACTCATCCCCCTGGTGTTCCTCATCTGTCAGACAATCCAGCCCCCTCTTCCTGCTCAGTCTGAAAGAAAAACTTCCAGCTTCTTCTGAGGGCTTTTCAAGGCCACGGCCACAGCAGGTGCTGGCTCCCTTGCCTGAGAATAAGGCTTCGCGCCTGCAGAAGTGTGAGACAGAATTCCCACTCCATCAGCCTGACTTCTCAGCTTCTCTCCACTGCACCCAGCGCCACCCCCGCCCCCCCGTCCCCTCCCACAGATCAGCAGAGCTGAGCCTACCTGACCTCATTTTGCCGACAGAAATATGCTAGGTGCTCACAGCCTGGGAAGCTTCGAAAATGTCTCCAGAATGATCTAGATTCAGCTGGAAGTGGCCGATAGCAGTTCCTAGCCACAGTGTGTGCCCTTGGCCTGGAGCCAAGTGCCAGGGAGAGAGCATCCCCAGCCACAGAGCCAGGAACTGTCATCTCAGAGAATGTCTCCAGTCATATTTATTAACAATAGTGAAAAGACTGGCATGCGGGGCAGGGTTTCCATGTCTGCTGATTAGAGCCGATGCAAGATCATCCTTATAATGTCACTCTCTCTTCATTCTTTTGGGTGGGACAGAAAGGGCAGCAGTCACCGCCAGCACGTGGGGCATTTGACGTGGTGCTCGGGAGAGTTTGAGGCACCTGTGACAGTCGCCGAGTGGTCCCAGGCAGAGTCTGTGTTTGCAGTGGGCAGCTATTGTTTCCGTGTGTGGTCGAGGGATCTGTCGCTGGGCCCACCAGTCCCAGCCACAGAACAGCCACATGACCTGGGTCTGGCCAATCCGGGAGCCCCATCCCCACATCCGCAGTGATTGGTCTGAGGAACAGGCGTGTGCTGAGCAGGGACAGTCCAGATCCTTCTCTGAGATTAGAGAGTTGGACACTGGTAGAGAGAGGGTTCTGTCTGCCTTTTGGCTCATGAGCCATTATGAGAGGTGTGTCCTTAGAAGCCAGCGCAGGCCCTGTGTGCTTCAGCTAATCTGAGAGGGTTTCTGGCACCGGCAACTGAGAATCCTGTGTCTGGGGACAGAGCAGAGTGAAGCAGTAGAGTGACCAGGACTTGGGCATCATGCAGTGGGTGTCTGGGTTGTGGGCCAGGGAGGTCAGGGCTACTCGGGTAAAAGGTCCGAGCCTGCATGGGAAGGGACATGCCCAAGCCCAGAGAATGGTTCAGGCCCAGCTAACATCAGAACTCAAGGCAAGCAACCCGTCCTGGGGTGGAGGCTGCAGCCCCGTGCCCTCATGGTCCTCTAGGGCTGCAGTCCCAAACCCCTGGGCCATGGACCAGGATCAGTCTGTGGCCTGTGAGGAACCAGACCACACAGCAGGAAGTGAGCGGTGGTTAGCGCTGCTCCCCATCGCTTGCATCACCGACAAAGCATCCCCAACCGTCTCCCATCCCCACCCCGGTCCGTGGGAAAATTGTCTTCCATGAAACCAGTCCCTGGTGCCCAGAAAGTTGGGGACCACTGCCCTAGGGCACCTTCTCCTTCCAAAGGAGATGGGCAGCTACAGGAGAATATTGCCAGAGTCCAGAGTGACCTGCACGTCGGGTTCTTGCTGCTGCAGAGTCAAGCCATGGCTGAGTCCCTGGGGCCAGGCCTCAGGGCCCCGCAGGACTGAGCCAAGACTGGCAGCTGTGGCCAGGATGTGGCGTGATGGCCAGCCACGAGTGCAGCCCAGCAGGCGCGCCCCTTGGCTGGGGCTACCCGCAGAGCCTGCCAGAGGAGGGGGCGGCCAGGTCCGGGCCAGGCTTTGCTGGATGGAGTGACTCAGGATCCAACTTCCAGGAGGTCTCTCTGCCACTTGTTAAACACCTACTCTGCGCCAGATACGTTGCACATGTTATTCATTTAAGCCAAGGAGTCTGCCTGACCCGGTCAGACTGATGCCAAGACCTTCCACGACGCTGCCCTGAGTGGGTGTGTGAGGGGCAGGGCCCGTGGGCTGCCGGCCAAATTACCCTTTCTCCCCTTCTCGTCCTCTCCTGACTCTGTGCTCTGCTGGAGGCACCGCCTGCCCAGCCTCAGTCCACCCTCCTCTCCGGCTCTGCTCTCGGCAGTCCCCATCCCCGGCTCCCGGGCCCTATCCCCGTCCTCCCACCCAGGGCCCAGGAATCCATCGTCCCATCACATAGGAAGAGCCTGTTGTTGCACCCATCAGTTCCTTCTGGTCCCAAGTCATGGAAACCAACACAAGGAGGCTTAACATCCCTGAATCCTTTTTCATAAGGATCCTAAGGTGTTCCATGGGGCCCAAAAGTCCCAGGAAGTGAGAGGAAATGGAACATTCAGGGTCCTCTCTCAGGCCAGGAATGAATGACCTGATATGTCGTAGTGTCTCCAGGCTCCACACTCCGGACCAGCCCTGGGCTTGGGAAGTCCCGTCCCTCTGCCTCACGCCTGATGCAAACAGGTGCCAAAAAGGGACTGCATCACCCTCTTCAAGGTGGAGGCTCTTGTCCTGGCTCCTCCCACATAATGACTGGGGCGGGGCAGGAGCCTTCCAGGAACTACCCTGGGCCAGTTCCCAGCCGCTGGGGCCAGGCAGCAGGCCCTGTGCTGGGTGACAGGGACAGAGGAGTGACAGGGCATTACTGGTGAGGGGAACTGAGGAGCAACCCTTGGGATATGTCCTCAGCAAGCAGTCCTGAGGGGAACAGTCTGGCTGGGGAGGAACTACCCTGAGATCACAGGCGACCCCACCACACCACTAAAGGGTTCGCTTGGCCGAATGGCACGGACTTCCTTAAAGCAACCCCAAGAAGGGGGAGAAAGTCCCAGATAAGCCAAAAAACATCACCCTATGGCAAAAAAAATGTTAACCGCAAAAGTGAAACCAATGTTATGAGACAGCCTGGAGCAGGGACCAGAGCTGGCCCAGGGAAGATGGGAAGAAAATATCTGGGGAGTGAACTGTCAGCCACGAATACAAGAGAAGATGAATCAGGCAAACATAGCAACTTCCCACTCTTAAGTGTTAGATTTGAAAAGGAATGGCAACAGCTTGTGCATTTTGGGCAGGTTGGCCTGTTAGAGAAGAGCTGTCTGACCACTTACCTTGGAGTATTTATCCATCCAATCCACACATGCTCATGCAACCCCTGCGATGGGCCAGGTCCCATTCTAGGGCCATGATGATGGCTGCGAAAGACAAGCTCCCTGTCTCCTGAGACTCTTCCTAGTGCAGGGTCAGGTCAGCAGCAAAGAAAAGACCTAATCTTAGTGATAAGGGCTATTTTCAGTGTACAGATTGGTTCACTTCCTTGGTTAAATTTATTCCTAAGTATTTTTTTTATGCTATTGTAAATGGAATTGTTTCTTGATTTCCTTTTCAGATATTTCATTGTTGGTGTAAAGAAATGTGGCTGATTTTGTACATTGATTTTGTATCCTATAAGTTTGTTGAATTTATTTATTAGTTCTTACTTTTTCAATGGAATCTTTAGGGTTTTCTACATATAGGTTCCTGTCATTTGCAAACAGAAACAATTTTACTTCTTAGGTGATAAGGGCTAGGAGGAAAATAGGGCAGAGGCAGAATGAGGAGCCCCGGGGACTGCTATGTAGAGGGGCAGTCAGGGAGGCCTCCCTGGGGAGGTGACATTGGAGCAGAAACCCACAGGAGGGAAAGTTTGAGCCCAACAAAAAAATACAGCACCTTTTATTTGAAAATTACTTTCCTCTGTCCAATATAAAGAATTCTGTCAAATACTTTTTTTTTTTTAAAGTCCCCAAACCAATTGCCTGGGAGAAGAATGACTGGGATCCACTGGTCGCTGCTGGGCTGCCCCCAGCTCCCCACTGCCCGTCCCTCCCACATTCCCAACTTCTCAAGGAAAAAGAAACTTCCTGCTAGCAGTAAATAAAAGTTCACTTTCTCCTCCCCACTGGGGAGATGGCAACAGCAGCCACCTCTCTGGGCAGAAACAAACCAGAGTCATTGGGGATGTAGGGTTTGGATGGGCAAATTTCCCTCGGTCATTTGTTTTTAAAAAGGGGAGAACGAAATGATGGTGAGTTTGCAGGGACTCGCGGGGGCTGCCCATCGGCCTCAGGAAGTGTAAAAATACACTGTGGTCCTTGTGCCCTGAGCCCTCCCTCTCTGAGCGGCAGCATCTCCCTGCTGTGGCCGCCCGCCGCTGGGGCGGGGCGGGGGCTGTTTTTTCCCCTCTGCCTGTACACAGCTGTTTTTGGCTTGGCCACAGGGCTCCACCACGCCAGAGTTCATGTGGTTATCCCGAGTGGGAAGAATTTCCCAGAATGCCTTGAGAAACCTGAGACACTGAATGGCTTTCAGGGCTTATTGATGTGGCCGGTGCAGGAAATAGCAGTACGTCAATAAATAGTTTTAGGCAGGAAACGGGGCTTAAATGGTAGCCTTAAAGTTTGGGGAAAGGCAGTAGGGGTTGCTGGGAGGGAGCCTGCCAGTCCGAGGAGAACCTAGAGCCAAAGACCAGACTTTGAAATGGCTGCCACCAATCTGAGGCCCCTTGCTGCTTTTGGATGCGAGAGGCTGAGCTTGGGAGAACTAGGGACTCAGGGAACGGCTAGTTTCGGTTGGCAGAAAGCGGCTCCTTGTTCCGGAGGAAAAGCTGGCAACCTGTAACACGTGTCAAGAGGAGACACATAGGCTGGTTTCTGGTGGCCTCTGGGGCTGGGCATGTTCACAACGCAGTTCCTCACCCTTCTTGGGAGGATCACTGTCCTAATGAAAAAAGCCAGAAGGGTCACAATCTGCTGGTTTCTTTTTAAATAACTGTTCTTCTGATTTTAAAAAATAAACGTTCGCAGATAATTCAGGGGAAAAAATTCAGAAAATAAAAAAAAGTGAAAAATAAAGGTCATCCATAGTTCTACTATTGAGAAACAACGACGCTTAAACACTTGGAATATTTCTCATCATTTTCCTTCATAAAAAAATTTATTCATGGATGAGATTATATGGTACATGCAATTTTGGTTTTGCTTTTTTCACTTAGTATTATATAAGCATTTTTCCCATGCTATTATAAACTTTCCATAAACATAAGTTTTAATGGATGCATGAATCATCATTTACTTAATCCTTCCCCTATTGTTGGATATTTCGGTTGTTGAATTTTTGTGTGCGTTAAGCTTATTTTTTCTGTTATTTTTAATTATGTCCTTACGATAATTACTCAGAAGTGCAATTACCAGATCAAATAATAAGAACATTTTTAAGACTTATTTTAAGGTTTTTCAGAAAAGTGGTACCAATGTACACTGCCCCTGTATGAAAGTGTCTATCTCACTGCATCCTTACCAGCATTGTCAATTACCATTTTATTTTAAGCTTTGCTAATATAGGTGGAAAAAAGGTATTTTCATTCATTTAATTGCTACTGATATTGAATTAATTTGTTTTCACATATTTATTAGCAATTTATGTTTTGACATAGGATTTACCTTTTAATGCACTTTTTCATTTTGTTCATGAGAGATTTAGTACTTTTATTACAAATATGAGATACTGTATATTAAGACCATTACCATTTGTCACACTTATTATACATATTTTTGCAGCATGTCAATTGTCTTTTAAGTATCTTTATAATATTTTGATGCATTCTTCCATTGTTTTATTGAAGAAAGCCCTTCTCCATCCAGAAATTTGATAAATGCTCAATTTAATTTTCTTTAAGTTTTTTGTTTGTCTTTTGTTTGTTTGTTTTAGAATATTTACCTCTTTAGTCCATCTGTAATTCATTTTAGGGCCCAGTGTGGAGTGAGACCGTTAATGATTTTCCTCCTAATACTTAGACAGCTGTCTCTACACTGTTGCATGAGTGAATAATGCTTCCTTTGCCACTGATTTGTGTTCCTCCCGGGCTCGTGTGATAAACCCTTATGGATGCCGAATTCATTTCTAGACTGATCTAGCTCTCCATTCTTAGGTCAGTTCCACAGTCTCTTACTTATTGAAGCTTTAGGAGAGGTTGAAAGTAATATAACTGTTTCCAATTTTGTTTTGTTTTGATTTTAACTATAACCCCTATTATTTTTTTCAAATTACTTTTAGGATCCTTTTTTTTTTTTTCAAATCTCCATTCCCTTTTCTCAAAAAGGTTCACGTTGGGCTATAGAGTACAGATTGGTGTTACACCTGTGAATTATTTCGGCAAGAATTACCATCTTTACAATGCTATCTTCTCATTAAGGACTATGTGTCTCTTTGCTTGTTCAAGATGTTCTCTTAAATCTTTCGGTTTAGTTTTGCAATTTTCTTCATAGACATCTTGCATATCTCTTAATTATGTCACCTAAGTATTTTTATTGCTTTGATAAATGAGTTTTTATGCATTAGAATATCTCACTGGTTAATCTTGTCATAAAAGAAAGCTATTGGGTTTTGTAGGTTTTGTATCTAAATACTTTTATTAATTACTAAACTCTTTTGTTAATTCTAATCTTTATTAGAAAGTTCTCTTGGGTTTTCCATATATATAGTCAAATCATTTTATCTCTTCCCTTCCAAGGGTCATGAGCGTTGCTGCTTTTTTTTAATCGGGCCTGTTGATGTAATATATTACATTTATAGATTTCCTGATACTAAATCATCCATGCCTTGGTGGGATAAAAATCTACTTGGTTATAATGGATCTAATTGTTAGTATTTCATTTAGAACTGTCACATTTATTCCCATTAGAGAGATTAGCCTGTAGACTTCCTTATTTGTAACTTACTATCATTATGAGATTTCGGTTATAGGGAACTGGTTGAAAAGCTGCTTCATTTCTGTGTTCTGGGTCAGTTTCCAAAGAAAAGCAGTTGCCTAATTTTTTGAAAGTTTGAATGAACTTACCCATAAAAGTTGAAAGTTTAGAGACCTCCTTATAAAGGTAATTTGTTCCAAACTTTTCATTTTATTTTATGATTTTTAGGCTATTCTGGCTTTTTATTTCTTTTTTTAGTAAAAAAAAAAAAAAATCCATCTCCTCACTTTTCAAAATCATCATCTGTGTTGTAATTTTTTATTATGCTTTTTTTATCTACTCCATATCTGTTTCCATATCTAATTTTATTTCTATGTCTTCTTTCTTGATTTTTGTATATAATTTCCTTTCTCTACTTCCTAACTAATTAATTTTTTGGCTTTCTCTGGATTATATCCTGTGTTAGTCCATTTTGCAGTGCTATAAAGGAAATACCTGAGGCTGAGTAATTTATAAAGAAAAGAGGTTTATTTGGCTCACGGTTCTGCAGACCAGCAGGTTGTGCCAGCATCTGCTTCTGGTGAGGGACTCAGGGAGCTTCCAGGCAAGGTGGAAGGTGAAGGGGGAGCAGACCTGTCACCTGGCAAGAGAAGGAGCAAGAGAGGGAGGAGGCAGTGCCAGGCTCCTTTAGGCAACCAGCTCTCTCCTGAATTAATAAAGCAAAAATTCATCATCATGGGGAGGGCACCAAGCCAGTCATGAGCGATCCACCCCCATGACCAAAACACCTCCCACTAGGCCTCACCTCCAGCACTGGGGATCAAATGCGATTTGGAGGGGCCAGATATCCAAACTATATCATGTCCTTTCCTATATTTCCTTACTTGTTGGTTTTCTAATTTTTTGAGTTAAATCTTTAGACTAATGTCCTATAGAAGTATCATGTCATCTACATATGTAATTTTAAATTTAACGATATGTTTTACTTAACCCACTATATCCAAAATTTCACATGTGATTGATATTTTTCAAATATGAGACATTTTATATTCTTGTTTTCATATTAAGTCTTTGAAAACTAGTGTCTGTTTTACACTTACAGCCCGTATCAGTCGGGATAGCCACATTTCAAGCACTCAGTAGTCACATATGGCTAGTGGCTACCATACTGAACAACATAGGTTTAGATGATATATTTTCTTCCTTTTTTTAACGGCCAAAATAGTTAAGACTATAAATTGACCTTTGTTTATAGCTTTGACCACATCTCACAAGTTTTTATAGCTGTTTATTTCCTAGATGACTTATTACAAGTATTATATATTTGATTAAATCTTTATTCCATCTTTCTTTAGGAGAATACCTTTTAAATCCAAGTAATTGGACTTTTTAAATTAATTCTTAGTCCCAGTATGTAATCTGTATAATTTCTATGTGTTGGAATTTATAGTGGGATCACAGCTTACTCTGATGCTTGTTTCAATTTAGTCTAATTAATTATATTACTTAAATCATCTAAGTAATTCATTATTTATTTAATCAGTCATTGAAAGTTAGTGGTTTTATTTCCTAATACAATTCTTTCTTTCTGTTTTTCTTCTTATGTTTCAATAGCTTTTTTTTTCTTTTTCTTTTTTTTTTTTTTGTGAGACAGAGTCTTGCTCTGTTGCCTGGGCTAGAGTGCTGTAGTATCAGCTTAGCTCACAGCAACCTCAAACTCCTGGGCTCAAGCAATCCTCCTGCCTCAGCCTCCTGAGTAGTTGGGACTACCAGTGCATGCCACCACGTCTGGCTAATTTTTCTATTTTTGGTAGAGACGGTGTCTCACTCTTTTTTGAGACAGAGTCTCGCTCTGTCACCCAGGTTAGAGTGCCATGGTGTCAGCTTAGCTCACAGCAACCTCAGACTCTTGGGTTCAAGTGATCATCCTGCCTCAGCCTCCCGAGTAGCTGGGACCACAGGTGTGTGCCACCACGCCTGGCTAATTTTTCTATTTTTAGTAGAGACAGGGTCTTGCTCTTGCTCAGGCTGGTCTTGAACTCCTGACCCCAAGTGATCCTCCCACCTTGGCCTCCCAGAGTGCTAGGATTACAGGCATGAGCCACTGCACCCAGCTTCAATAGTTTTTGATATATTTTGAATCTTTGCTAGAAAATAGATAACATTTTGTGTTATCTATTTGTTACAGATTGTATTTTTATTTATATAACTAACCTTATAACTGTATTTAGTGATTGTTATCTTAAAAAGTACTTTGATCTTACTACTACTTTAATTTTATTTTCATTTGCCCACAGTTATTTTTACTCATCTATTCATTTTATATATCCTGTTTTCAGTTCTGTTAGTGGTTAGTAGTGTTCACTGTTAGCATTTTTAAAGGTATACTTTAACTTTTATTTCTCTGATTACTAAACTTAAGACAGAAGCAATTACCTATGAATCCTGATGGTCTAAATTAGGAAATTTTGTGTGTTTTACAATCTTCTGTCCCCCCACCCACCCATATTTATCAGTCTCTAGTAATTTAATTTTGGATTATTAAATCACTACTACTATGAAGTTATTTAAATTACATTTAAAAATTAAATCTCTTCTAAGGATTATTTCTGGCTTTTGATTCAATCTTATAACCAAAATTATAATTACTTATTTTGACTTAACTTTATACATCTACGTGGTTTCATTAATAGTTTCAGTTTTCCCTTCTGTTTCTTCTAAACCATGACTTCCTCAGAGTTGAGTCATAAATTGTGTTGGCTGGAACACGCATTTGAGAAAGTTTTTAATTTTTTAATTAATTTTATTATAAAAAAACTATAACATAAAACTTACTATTTCAACCATTTCTAATTATACAGCTCGATAGTGTATGGTCACATTGCTGTACAGCCAATCTCCAAAACTTTTTCATCTTGCAAGACTGACACTCTCTACCTATTAAACAATTCCCCAAGTGCCCCTCTCCCCAGGCCCTGACAACCGCCATTCTACTTTCTGTTTCTATGAGTTTGACTACTTTAAATACCTATGTAAGTGAAATCATACAGTATTTGTTCTTTTGTTTATTTCACTTAGCATGATGTCTCAGGAATCGTTCATGTTGTAACATGTGTCAGAATTTCCTCCCTTTTTCAAGGCTGAATGATATTCCATTGTGTGTATACACCACATTTTGTTTATCCATTCATCTGTGGATGGACACAGGGTAGTCTCACCTCTTGGCTACTGTCAGTAAAGCAACTATGAACGTGAGCATGTAAATATCTCGCACCCATCGAAATCCTGCTTTCAGTTCTTTTGGATACATAACCAGAAGTGGAATTGCTGGATCACATGACAATTCTATTTTTAAGTTTTTGAAGAATCGCCATACTATTTTTCATAGCAGCTGCAGCATTTAATTTTTTTAAGAGAAGCTTGTGGGAGTGATTTGTTTTCAACACTTGCTTATGTGAGACACCTTTCTCTTGCTTCCACTTGTAGGTAGGTGGGTTCTTGTCCCCTCAAACCCAAGAAGATGTTGCCACCATGTCTCTGAATTTTAACACCCAATATAGAAGTAGAAGACTAACCAGATTTTTGTCTCTTTGTAAGAAACTTCATTTTTTTGTTCCGTCATAGCTGTTTTTAGATTTTTTTTTTTAATTAAAAAAGAAAATTCTTCTACTAGGTATAAATGAGGGGCTGGAACACTGTGGACTGCTTTTACCTGAAGAGTCAACTCTCTTTTTTTATTATTTGTTTGTTTGTTTGTTTGTTTGTTTTCAGAAAGTTTTTCACCCCGGTCTCTTTGTTCTGTGTATTTTGGTGTCCTTTTTGAAAACTTCAGTAATTCCTAGATGAGATGTCCCCTGTGTCTTCTCTTTCATTTTTCTTCTTTCTTTTTTTCATCTGTTTATCTTTGTATTCAGCTTTCCAGGTGTTTTCCAAGTCTATCTTCTGGATTCCTGTTTCTGCAGCGTCCATTCTGTTCTTTGTTGCCTACGGTTTGTTTTCGCTCTGCTGTGGGATTTCTAGTTTCCATCGTTCTCCCCTAATCCCAGCTCCTGTCTCACCTTCATTTCAGCCTGAGGGTTTTTTATTTAGCTAATCACAATCCCTTCTTTTGAATGCCTTGTCACCTTACAGAATGCATATTGTCATTCTTACAGACATACAAGCCCGTAGGTTTTGTGCTTGGGTTTTTAATTTTACTTATTTTTGGTTTACTGTAGTTAACATTTTCAGAGGTATGCATTTCCATTAAGTCTTCAAGATAATGCTCTCCAAATATATATATATATATATATATATATATATGATAATGCTCCCATATTCTGCCATGCAGGATTTTCCTGTAGGTCCATAGTCCTTTTCTCTTCACTCCTGAACGAGGAAGGCTCTGTAGGGGCTTCGTGTTAGCTATGTGGCTCATCCTTGGAACTGCTCAGTGTCTGCCAAAGTAGAGTGTCCCTCTCAGACCCAAAGCTGGTGGGTGGCGTCATGTGTTCATCTCAAATCCAATTGCCGATACTTAGCAGACATTCATTCTCCTAGTGAGCTGTGCTAGCCCAGAACAGAATCCTCCCTCGATGCCACGGATTATCAGGAGGAAACTGAGTCAAGCAACAGTCCTTTGATCAGATGCAATCAATTTTTTAAAGCTTCAGTCCCTCGTACCTACTGCCCCTGAGCCCTTTCCTGCCCCTCAAAGGACACAGCATACCACCCAGTCTCCTATTCCCCCGGCAGGGACCTGAGTCTCCAAGGCCTGGAGTAAGCCAGTGCTGATGGAGCTGCCTGAGGACACAGGCACAGGGCTTTGCTAGCACTGACAAGCTCTTGGTCAGCCAGCCAGAGGCAGACAGGGGAATGGACTGAAGCCTCAAGCTACCCCCTGCTTTTGGTCTTCTGGGTCAAGAGGCCAAGCTGCCGTGGTCAATCAGAGTTTATTGGTGACAGTACTTTCATGAATGGTGTTACCTCCCGAGTCTGGTGAAGTCTGCCGGTGCGGTTATCTTCCTCGTCAGTGTTGCTGCGGGACTTTGTCCTTCCGTGTGTGCCTTCATGGATGGGTATGTTTATGGGAGATGGGGTAAGGACATATTGGGCATTGATAGAGGGGCACTATTTTAACACTCAAGTTGACATTTTATAAAGGCCGAGAGCTGTGGTTCTCAGCCACGGTTGCACATGGGAATCACCTAGGGACTATCAAAAATGACCAGTGTCCCAACCCCACCCTTTCCAATTACACAAGACTCTCTGGGGTGGAGTCCAAGCATCGATATCTTCAGAATTCCTCCAGGCAACTCCAGTGTAAAACCCAGGCTGAGAACCTTTAGCCCAGAGCAGAGAAGGGGCTTAGGTTCTCATTCAAGTTCTAGCACTGTGTGACCTCAGTCAAATCTTTTGATCTCTTGTGCCTCAGTTTCCCCATTGTAAAATGAGAATGGCAATGCCTGCCCTTGTTCAGATTACATAAGACTACGATGGGTTAATCGGATTAATGAGAATGGAACCACCAAAAGATTCACAACTTTAAGGCCAACAGTCCGGGGCCCTTTGCAGGCTCTGGGGGGGGGCAGGCAAGGTCATTCACTCATTCGCAGATAACCGGAATTCCTGGGGCGCCCCCCCGTGGAAGCTGCCTTCTCCAGGCTTGGGACTAGGGCGAAAATACAAACCCATCTTTGTGTCTACTACGGTGGGGTCCGTGGCCGGCCCTGCCCCAGCGCAGGCTCCAGGGTGGGAGACAAACAACAGAGCTCCGCAGCGGCCCACAGGCGGGCAGACGCTGCAGTGGGCAGGGGCGCGGGCAGGAGGCCTGAGGGGTCGCAGGCAGGGGTGCACTTCCAAGGGGCAGTCTGGGCAAACGGCTTCGTGGAAAGTGGAGACTTGGAGAGCGACTAAGAGCGTGGGCTCTGATGTACTACTTTCCAACTTAAAAACACCCGAAGAGCTGTTCTTGCCACAAAAACAAACAAACAAAAAATGGGTAACTATGTGAGATGATGGATATGTACTTGCTTCACTACAGTGGCCTTTTTACCATCTCTGTGTATCCCATAACATCGCGCGGCATACCTTACATATACACAATAAAATTAATTTTTAAAAAAACACCATAAAAAGGAGGGGGAGAAAATAAGCTTGGTCTCCGTAGCAGACGGACCTAGGTTCAGCCACCTCTGCCATCGCCACAAGGTCATGGGCAAGTTGCGCAACTTCTCTATTTCAGAGTCACCGTCTGTGAAATGGGGCAATAGCAAGACCTGCCTTGTGGGATCGTCGTGATGAAATGAGATATTGCAGTGAAGGCGCCTGGCTCGGTGTCCGGCTCACAGAGAGCAGCTGCTGCGCTGTTGTTTTGCATATAGATGTTGATATGAGTACACACACGTGCACACACACGCATGTACATACTTTCTTTTTGTAATTGATGAAACTCAGATTGCTATAAGCTGTGGCCTAAGCTAATCGAAAGCCGGAACTCGAGTGGCTTCTCTTGGAAATCTTCTTGAGCAGCCCCTGATGTGCTGCCTAAGGAGACCGAGGCCCCCCCACCCCCCACCCACCTAGACAGCACCTCCACCACACGCAGGGGACAGGTGTTAACCGACTCATCTCTGAGGGCTTCCGTCTCTGCAGGTGCTGAGACTCTGGCATCAAGAATCCTCAGCCTCAGTCCGCAGCGGGGAGGGGTGATAGACTGTAGGAGTGGCCTGGGTCACACTCTACAACCTGTCTTCCCACGTTCTGTTTATTTTGGTGGCACAGTCACCCAGACCCAGAATCTTGGTGTCATCTTGCAGTCTCCCTTTCCACCCACCCCCTTACAACTCACCCCTTAGCAAGTGCTATTTACCTTGACATTGTCTCTTGTATCAATCCTGTATCAGTCAGCTATGGATGCTTAACAAGCAACCACAGAAATCTCAGTGTCACACGGCAGTAAGCATGCATTTAGATGATGTGCGTGCAGGTTGGTTAGGGGTCACCTAATCTAGGCTAGACTTGGGTGGGGCCTGTTCCACTTGTCTGTCGTCCTTCGTCTGGGACCGTCAGGCCAGGCCAGAGAGGGTCTTCTCATGACAATGGAAGAAGCGTAAGAGTGAGCGTAAATACCTAAGGCCTCAGATCAGAACCGGCACCCTGTCACCTCTGCCTCATTCTGTTGGCTAAAGCAAGGCACATGGCCAAACCCAAACACAAGGGGCAAGGGAAATATATTTCTGAACATCATTTAACATATTACGGATTCTTATCTTTCAAGTGCCAGAGAGTTTGGGTTTTTATTCCATCCTGCCTGGTCTCCACACCTCTGCCACATTAGCCTTCTTAAAAGCACAGGTAAGACTGTGGCATTTCGTGACCCCATGCCTCACCCCCAAAACCTTCCCTAGTGACCATCCCACGGGACCCAGCTGCTTGGCTGGTTGCAGCCATCCATACTCCGGCCGGGGCTTCTGTCCCAGCCCTGTCCCCTGTGTGTCTTCCCCACCCCACCTATGCTGGGGCCTGGCTGGGCTGTACGTCCCTCCTTCCCAAACACCCGTGTCATCCTCCCTGTGCCTGCATTTTGTTGTCATTCTGTCCACCTGGAATGCCCCCCACGTTCCCATGTCAGAATCCTGGCCTCTTTCCAAGCCCTCATTCCCAGCTGAGAATAACTCCCACCTCTGAGCTCCCAAGTCCCCTCTCTAGAACCCTCTGATGGCTGTTCGTACCTTCCCTCTTGTGTCATAGCTGTGACTGAACATGTCTCATCGTTGCTCCCAGGGCAGTGCTGGGCACACAGTGTGTGGCAAGAGTATCTTTAAGGAGGAAGAATGAATGTATGGATGAATGAATACCTGTAATATTCCTACTGTCCTCTAGGCCACTTGCAGGTGGCAGCTGTGTCGGGCGCTAGCCGGGAGGGGCCTCATTTGCCCATTGCTGACCGTAGGCGGCAGGCGGTGTTCGGTTGCCCTCCCGGATGCAGAGGGCATGGTTTGGGGGTTAGCAAAGGGAGATGGTTTAGCCACACGGAGTTGAATGAGGGACGTGCTGAGTCTTGGGAGCATGACGTTTCCCCTTCCATCTCACCCCACACCTGAGCGCGGGGGTCGGTGAAGGAGGGTGACCTGCAGCAGGTGTGGGCAGAAGCTGCCCCCCGCACCTGGGAACACCCGAAGTAGAGGTGCTGTGGCCGAAGGTCAGGGTGGTCCTGCCCACAAGCGAGTGCACGCGTCACCCACCCACCCTCATTGAAGACGTGGGGTTTGCCTGCGGCCGGGACCCGCCCTGAGCCACCAGGCGCTGGGCTGACGCAGTCTCTTTGCCTCCGCAGAAGGACTTCACGGTGCGCGAGGAGCTGCAGCAGCAGGACGTGGAGCGCTGGCTGGGCTTCATCACCTTCCTGTGCGAGGTCTTCGGCACCATGCGCAGCAGCACGGGCGAGCCCTTCCGTGTGCTCGTGTGCCCCATCTACACCTGCCTCAGGGAGGTAAGGGACCCGCGCGGGCCAGAGCGCTGGCACCGGGGTGGCCTGAATCGAAACCCGTCTCGCACGCGTGGGCAAAGCCGCCAGGGTTGTGTCACTCACGAAGGGATCGAGCCTTTGGTAAAGTCAGGTCTTTATCCGTTGAGTGTATGTAAAGGGAAACAGCCCCCCAAGGGAAGTATTATTAACTCAGGCCTAGTAATTCCTAACCTGGAACGCCGGCTGCAGGCAGGAGGCCTACGGTATGTATTATTGCAATGAATGCGCCTCTGGATTGGATTGGTTTACCATTGAATTGTTTATTTTAAAAAAAAAATTGCTTCTAAATTTCATCTCAAAAAAATAAAGAAGAATAACCAAAACTCTTTTGAGAAGCAAGGACTCAGCGGGGTGCTTGCCCTACCAGACACTGTCACACACTTTCTGAGGTCCCTCTGGCTGCTCTGGGGGACTAGAACTGAAAGGGGGCAAAGGTGAAAGCTGGGAGCCCAGGTGGGGGCTGGTGGTGTCGTCCAGTGCAGGGCTGGTGGCTTGGAGGACAGCCGTGAGAGTGAGGGAGAGCCGCGTTTGGTTCTCGTTGTGTGTTTGAGTTAGAACCAACAGGGCTTGCGGATGTGAGATGCAGGGAAGCGGGGAGGTGGCGTGGGCTCTCTGTTCGCCAGCCTGGTGACACTGTTTTCTGGGATGACAAATGCTGGAAGAAAAATAGGTGAGCCTAGAAACCAGGAGTGTTTTCCAGCGTGTTGTGGTTGGGTCACCTGTTAGCTGTCCCCGGGGAGCTGTCCCGAGTTTGGCCTGGTAGGAGGATCTGAAGATCTGGAAGAGGTCACACTGGGGGTAGGGGTCTGCGGGTCGTGTGAACTGCTGATGTGCACCTGGTGCTTGAGGCTGGGGACCAGATGGGATCACCCAGGAAGAGGGTGCAGGTGGAGGAACAGGGGGAGCGAGCAGAGGGGACGGAGGAGGAGGGTGAGGTGGCAGAGGAAGCTTCAGAAGAGCACACAGGAACCGTCACAGCAGCCCCACGCGTCACATGCGCCGTCCCTCCACCCTCGGCAGGCCTCTGGACATAGCGGGGACCAGGACATAGGGAAGAACAGCCTCTGGAAAACCAAAGGACCAGGACAGGGAAGGGCCCTGGGTTTGGCAACAGGGTCCCAGGCCCTGGGTGTCAGCGGAGGTGAGGACAGGAGTGTGGACAAGTCTTGCGAGAAGCTTCTCTGTGAACGGCAGCAGAGAAAGGGAACTTGTTAGGTAAAGGGGAGGTATGGGCGAAAGGGACATTTTTGTGTTTTTGAAAGAAAGACGATAATAGAGCAATTTAAGAGAAGGGAGGGAGTGTATTTGTAAGTGTTTTTGAAGCATCCATTTATAGAACAATAGCGTGCTCATTCCAGACTAGCGCAGAGCACACGGGCCTCTCTTGGGTGCTTTTGTAAACCCGTCAGCCTTGGCCACTCCACATAGCCGACCATGTTTCGCAACAAATGCGCTCGAATTCAGACTTGTTTCGCAGATTCAGACAACGGCCTCTCCCGACTTCATGTCACCCTCAGAGGGTCTTGAGCTCAGAATGCAGCACCAAGAGGGCTGCTGGCTTTGCCTTTTGCTCCACTTTGGGATGACTTGAAGGCAGTCCTCTTGGAGGCAGGGCGCTGGCCCAGATGGCCTCCTGGCCCTTCCATCCTTGCCTGCATTGCCCTGGACCCCCGACAGCCCACCTCAGAGAGGGAGCCGCTGTTCTAGGGCAGTGGCCTGAATTGCCCCAACACGTTCACTCCGCCTGATCTGGACACCTCCTCGTGTTGCTGTCACCTGCTCCTCCAAGCAGGAGGCAGGGCTGGGGCTGAGCGCTGGCCCTGGCTGCCGGGACACTTTTGACACCGCCTGAGGTAGTGCAGACTTTCCAGTGTGAGATCCGGAAGGTGCCAGGAGGTCTGCACAGACAAGAAACAAGGAGCCACTCCTCATGCATACTCGTTTGATGCATTAAACTTTTCGGGACTGACAAACACAGATCCATCCTGTGCTCATGGTCAACTTGAAGAGTAAATAAATCACCTATGGCTTTTACCATTATGAAAAAGAAGAAACCAAAGCCCCATGTACCAAGCTAGCGCATCATCCCTGGGGCCAGGCTGCTGGCCAGGTTCAAATCCTGGTGCTGTTGGTTTTTAGCTGTGCCACCTGGGGGGAGAGTTTACCTCCTCTGAGCTGTGGTTTCCTCACCTGCACAGGGGGTTCATGCTGCTTTCTCTGCGAGGGTGTAGGGAGGATGGCATGGGGGGAGAGAGCTACGTGCACTGGGGACAGCTAGGTCGGAGTATGGAAGGAAATGTCCAGGGGACCATCCTAGGGCACAGCAGCTCTCAGAGGGCTGGTTGTCCCAGGCTAATGGGGCCTAGGGACTGAGTACATACCAGTCTTAAAGGTGCACATGGGCTGAGTGCCCTGCCCAGGGACACATGGCTGGTGCATGCTGGAGCTGGCCTGCAGCTCCTGAGCTCCTGATCCCGGGCTGTTTCCAGTAGAGAACTGGGCTTCCCTAAAATGGGGCCTTAAGAAAAGGTGAGGACAGAAACCGCCCCATTTCACCTCCTTGCAAGCAAAGCAGGGGCTACTCTGTTCGTATTCTCAGTCCTTAACCAGCACCTGCTACATGATGGGAGCCCAGTGGATCTTTGTGGAATTGGCTTCATTTTTGCCGTAACTAACATGCCAATCAGAGATCCTTCTTCCAGAGATGGAGAAGACTAATTTTCAATGAGCCCTTTCATGGTTTAAGAATGAAGAGTTTCTACCAAGATGGTTTTTCAAAGTGATTGCAGAGTGTCATTGGTCCTCTGTAGCTGCATAAGTCTCCCTGTCCTCCTGCTCACAGCTCACGTTTGCTTACCCAGCTCTTTTTTAGGTTTTTATGGTTTTCAATATTTGTTTTTAATTTTGTTGTGGTAAGAACACAACATGAGATCTACTGTCTTAACAGATTCTTAAGTGTGCAATACAGTATTGTTATCTTCACTCATAGTGTTGTACAGCAGGTCTCTGGAACTTATTTATCTTGCATGACTGAAGTTTCACTCGCTGATTAGCAGCTCTCATCTTCCCCTCTCCCCAGCCTCTGGCAACCACTATTCTATTCTTTGCTTCTTTGGGTTTGACTATTTTAGACACCTCTTATAAATGAAATTATACAGTATTTGTTCTTCTGTGACTGGCTTAGTTCACTTAGTATTATATAACGTCCTCAGAGTTCATCCATGTTTTTGTCTATTGCAGTTTCATTCTTTTTTGAGGCTGAATAGTATTCCATTGTAAGTATAGACTATCTAAAAAATTTTTGATTGCTATATAATATTTATACATATTTATGGGGTACATGTGATGTTTTGTCATATGCATAGAATGTGTAATGATCAACCCAGGGTATCTAATATATCCATCACCTTGAGTAATTATCATTTCTATGTTTTGAGAGCTCTTCTAGTTATTTTGAAATATATGATGCATTGTTGTTAACTATAGTCACCCTACTCTGCTGTTGGACATTAGAATGTATTCCATCTAACGGTATGTTTGTGCCCATTAACCAACCTCCCTTCAGCCCCACCCATTTTTTTATCAATTCCTCTGTTGATGGACATTCGTTGTTTCCACATCTCGGCTTATTGTGAATAGCGCTGCCTTGAACATGGGAGTGCTGATATCTCTTCAAGATCCTGATTTCAGTTCTTTTGGATAAATACCCAGAGTGAGACTGCTAGATCATATGGTAGTTCTATTTTTAATTTTCTAAAGAACCTCCATACTGTTTTCCACAGCAGATGCACCATTTTGCATTTCCACCAACAGTGTACAAGCGTTCCAATTTCTCCACATCCTCACCAACAATCGTTGTCTTTTTTTTTATAATAGCCATCCTAACAGGTGTGAAGTAATATCTCATTTGCAGTGTTGATTTGCATTTCCCTGCTGATTAGTGACAGTGAGCATCTTTTCATATACGTGCCGGCCATTTCGTATGTCTTCTTTGGAGAAAGGTCTATTCAAACCTTTAGCCTATTTTTTAATTGGGTTATTAGTTTTTTTGCTATTGGGTTGTAGGAGATCCTTAAATATTTTGGATATTAATTCCTTATCAGATGTATGGTTTGCAAATATTTTCTGCTATTGCAAAGATCGTCTCTCACTCTGTTAATTGTTTCCTTGGGCTGTGTAGAAGCTTTTTATACAGTTTGATGCAATCCCACTTGTCTATTTTTGCTTTTGTTGCCTGTGCTTTTGGGGCCATATCCAAAAAAATCACTGCTCAGACCAAAGTTAAGAAGCTTTTTCCCTATATTTTCTTCTAGCAGTTTTACAGTTTCAGGTCTTACGTTTAAGTCTTTGATCCATTTTGAGTTGATTTTTATTTGTGGTATAATAGGATCTAATTTCATTCTTTTGCATGTGGATATCCAGTCTTCCCAACACCATTTATTGAAGAGACTGTCTTTTCCCCATTGTGTGTTCTTGGCACCCTTATCAAAGATCAGTTGACCATAAATGAATGCATGGATTTATTTCTGGGATCTCTATTCTGTTCCACTGGTCTACAGGTCTGTTTTCATGCCAGTACCATACTGTTTTGATTACTGTACCTTTGTGATATATTTTGAAATCAGGAAGTATAAGTGCTAGATTTAGTCTTTGCTCAAGATTGCTTTGGCTATTTGGGCTCTTTTGTGGATCGGTATGAATTTTAGAATTGTTTTTTATATTTCTGTAAAAAGAACGCCATTGAGATTTTGATAACGATTGCACTGACTCTGTAGATTGCTTTTGAGTAGTGTGAACATTTTCACAATATTAAATCTTTCCATCTAAGATCAGGAACAAAACAAGGATGCCCACTCTCACCATTTCTATTCAACGTAGTTCTGGAAGTCCTAGCCAGAGCAGTTAGGCAAGAAAAAGAAATACAAAGCATCCAAATCAGAAAGGAAAACATAAAATTGTCTCTGTTTATAGATGACATGATTTAAACCCTAAAGACTCCACAATAAAACTGTTGGAACTAATAAACAAATTCAACACATTTGCAGGATACAAAATCAATGCACAAAAACATGCAGTTGCATTTCTGTATACTAATAATGGACTATCTGAAAACGAATTAGGAAATTAGGAAAACAATCCCATTTATAATGGCATCAAAAAGAATAAAATACTTAGGAATAAACTTAACTAAAGAAGTAAAAGGCTTGTACACTGAACATTATAACACATGGGTGAAAGAAACATAAGAAATATTTTTAATAGCGTCCTAACTAAGGACCCCTTTCTCCTGCCCAGGTCCTCAGTCAGACTGTGACCGTGAGGCTTCCACACACAGTAGGGGCGTGATTATTGTTTGTGGCCTGAGCTAAGGTGTCATCTCCCCATGTCAGCTGGCGTCTCTGAGCTGACCTGCCTAGCTGCGGGTCTGGCTTGTCCAGCACCCTCATTTCCTGACCCTACAATGCTCTCCACCACCTCCGTCACCTCTGTGAACCAGTGGTGGCTTCGCCAGGCTTCCTTGGGTTATCACTGAATGCCTCTCTCTGGGCCCCTTACTTTAAGAGCTTTGCTGAAAATCCCTCTGGCACGGGGAATTTTCAACAAATCTGTGTGCCTGTTTCTCTCCACTTCCTCCCTTCTTTTCCCCCTGCACGGAACATCCCACCTTCCCTCTGTCCCTCCAGTCCCCCCAGCCCATCTCTACCTTAACTCCCATCCTCCCGCCCTCTCCAGAGTCCAGCAGCCATAGCCCTCTAGAGGTCAGAGGTGGAATGAAGGGGGGAGGGGGAGTGCTTTCTGCCTGGAATCTCTCACCCTCCCCGCCCACCTTCTGACCCCCACCAACCTCTCCCCTGGCTGGCTCCCTTGCTCTACTCTCTGCTTCAGGGCCCCAGAAATACCATCCACCTCTCCCTGCCCTTTCCAGAGGTGCCTCTGTGGGGTGTCTCCAAGAGGCGCCCCCAAGGGACACAACTGGCCGGGCTCCTGGAGGAGGCGGCAGGCCCAGGCTGGGGAGGAGAACACAGAGGCCAGCCAGGCAGGCTTCTCAGGAAATGAATTTGCTCCGTGCAACAATGAGAGAGCCACTTTTTTAACTTTTTGCGTGAGTGTGCATTCAATTGCTCACATTGTTTTGGCTCCGGGGGAAATCTGACCTCGGAAAAGGCTGAGATGAAGCGGGTGTGGGTGGAGAGCCTCTGCTATTTCACAGGGCTGAGAGAGTCAAGCGGAACATTCTTCGGAGGCACCTTTCCAGGGGACCGTGCCTCCCTTCCCCAGAGCAGGGGACGGGGCTGCATTCGGCTGCCCAGCTGGGGCCAGGGTAGGCTGCGTCCAGGGTAGCGATAGACTCTGATGGGGACCAGAGATTTGCTGGCTGGGTCCACGGGAAATTGACCTCAACCCTACACCTCAGGATGCTTTTACAAAATTACAAATTCTCAGACCCCTCCTTCAACCAATTAAATCAAACTTACTTGGGATGGGGTTGGGGGGCAGATGTAAGCTCTCCAGATGATTCTAATGCGTAGCCAAGGTTAAGTAACATCTTAGGTACATTGAATGAGCGGCCATTGACAAGCCAAAAAACGTGTGGGAGGGGCAGAGCCTTAGGAGCCAGAGAGACTTCCGTTTGAATCCCAGCTGTGGGGTTTTAACCTAATTTTTCCATCTTTCCAAACCTCAGTTTTCTTATCTGTAGCAGGGAATAATGGGACTAATGCTCACCCTGTGGGTTTGTTTTAAGACTTAGAGTAAGGGAGATGCTCACGTAAAGCAAGCGACATATGACAGCTTCCGGGTGGACTGTCCTGTGTGTATTGCCGTTGAACACAAACTGTGTTCCAGGCATTGCTCAAGGGGAGTATCGCAGCACAGGCCAGAAAGTAAGGTCCATTCTCCTACCTGGGTATCTAAGCCCCCCAATAAGCAAACACAATCCCCCTTTCCAGCCAAATGGCTCCATGTATGTTTCCATAGGGCCTCACAATCGTCCTGCCTGCCTCTCACCCGCCTGCAAGGCCAGGCGCACTTCCCGCCTCCTCCCCACCCTGCCTGGATTTGCTCTTCCTGTGACATCCTGTAGAACTAATGTCCACACAGGGCTGTCAACGTCTGCTCTCCAGACATGTCCTTTGCCAGGCGGTTGTATTAATGCCTTGTGATCCCTTCTTGGTTGCTTTTAAATCATTCACATCTTTCATTGGTACCTGGGGGCAGGCTGGGTCTCATCTGTCACGTACCTCCGGCTGCATTTTGCTCAGGATTCTGTGCTCATTCGATAAGCAGTGATTGGGTCTGAGACGATGCTACTTTCTTACTAAACTGCAGTTTCCTAGTAGCACTAGAAGGAGGAAGTATACACTGTTATCCTTCTGTAAAGGGCTTGCGATCCACCTGGCTACCACATCCACAGAAATCAAGCAGCGGGGAACACTTATGATGCTGGACATGCGGGGAAAGGGGGGGAGGGGGGAGTGGGCTGCCACTGGGGACAAAAGGGAGGGGAGCTGGGGCTTAAGGGAACGTGGACTATGGATGGGCACTGGGGTGAGGGGGCAAGCCTTCAGGAAGAAGCCCCCCACTGCGTGGGGGCCAGAATGAGCGTGGTCAGTGCCAGTGTAGTAAAGAGAGGGCCTGATGGGTGAGCCACAGGCCACCTCTGGCTCCCACCGGGGGCATTCTGGTCGATGCAAGGAGATGACACCAAGAAGCTCTGAAAGTTTTTATGCCAGAAAGCAACACCATGGAAGGCATAGAGAAGAATTTATGTATTCATTCAACAAACAATGAGAAAAATGCTACTTCCTTATTGGACCGAAAAGTCTCCTGGACACATTCTTCTGGTTAGAAATGTGCTGAGATAACAATGTCAGCTAAGTCTGGAGCAGTCCCTGGCCAGAGGAACCCACGGGTGCCTCAGTGCACTGTGGCAAGTGCAATGCTCCAAGTGAGGGGGTGGGGAGAGGGAAGGTGGGGGCCCGGACGGTGGACCAGGAGGGGAGGTCAGAAGTCTGCTTCCGAGGGGCATCCTCACGGAGAGCAGCCCCCCAGCTCCTACTCATCTTTAACTTTGTTCTCACTGCAACAGTCAAACAAAGAGACTTAGCAGGAAGTGAAGGGCTGGAATGAAGCTTGAAAAGCAGGAGAGCCTTTATCCATGAACAGTTTATTCCAGCCCTAATCTTAGGCACAGACCCCGCCTGGAATGTTCCTCCGAGAATGTAGCCTTCCCAGGGCAGGTACCCAGCCCCTGGGCACTGGCTTAGCATCAGAGTCCCTGCAGGGCCAGCAGCTGCTGCTATGAATACCCCAGCTTAAGGGACCATTCCTGTAACCTCTGCTGAAATAACTCCCCACCAGTTCTGTCCCCTCAGAGCCTTCGTCCCCCTCTTCTGCTCTGCACACACAGCAAAGCCACTCGGTGGTGTGATGCCAACCTGCTTAGACCCCCGGGCCCCAAACTCATGCACACAGACACACTGAGGTGGCCCCATCAGAGGCTGCGGGCATCGGTGATCTCCTCAAGATAAAAAGGGAGTCTCCCACCGCCCCCAGCACCACGCCCGACCCTCTCCCAGCCCCCACCCTCCGACTCTCCTGCTTCCTTAGCCAGACTCTGCGAACTGAAATGTGAAATGTGAAGCCAGTGTTCCCCTTAGCAACCATGGTAACACAGGATCTGACAGAGAGCCTGCAGTTATAAAAATACCAGCTTCCACCAGACACTAGTTTCCAAAGGGAAACCACTCTCCAAGCCAGAACCGTTTTTAAACAGCCTTAAAACTCAAGAGATTTCCAAACCCATCTCAGCATGGCTTCGGGGCGGACATCTCTTTAGTTCTTTCATGGAAGGTGGTGTGGGTGCAAGCTTCGGGTGTTTTCTCTGAGATACAGAGATTCAGAAGGCATGTGGCTCGCCGGAAAATTAGCCTTATAAAGTGTGTGTAGGTGGGAGCAGTTTTTCGTAATAAACATCAGCTATTTGGCATTTTTTTAAAAGTTCTATAGAATTGCCAAGCCCCCCTGAACCCTGTCCTTCCAGGTCCCTCCCAGGGAGGCCTCAGGTCCATCCATCTGGCTAATTACAGAATTATTGAATATGAAATTATGGACTTTGCCCTGCATTGAAAACAATTTAAACTCACATAGCCAATTTCTAGCAGGAATTCTACTTTAAGGCCTTGGGGAGGGAAGTAAGGGGTGGAGTTGTCCAAGCCTTTCTGCTTAGGACCAAAAAGGAAAGTCCTGCATCGCAGTCCGCAGCCCTTGCCCTCCCCAGGGACACCCCCACAGCCAGGCCCAGGGCAAGCTGTGAATCTCTGTCCTGGTCTCGGTGCTCCCTGCAGGGGGCACTGGCCTGGCACGTGGGGACACAGAGGGGCCTCCAGCCCCACCCTTGCAGCCCTGGGCAGCTTGCCCCAACCCCTCCCCGGCGTGCTCCTCCTCCTTCCTCTTATCTCCTGGGGCCATGCCTTGTAATTTTGAAAAATATTCTAACTCGGTAATTAATGTCTGAACTTCAAGAGGCCCCTGCTATCGGCGGGCAGGCGGGGACGGGCAGGAGCTGAAGGCCTGGGGGAGGGTGGGAGGTGCGATGTTTTCTAAGCTGTTGAACGGACAGGTCTGTGGAAGATAGAATTGTATCTAGCTGGAGTTGTGTGTACAAGATACACATACACACATGCAGCCATCTAGATTTTAAATCCTTTAGGGCTAAATACCCACGCTAGGATGCCCTCCTTCTCACACACGCACCCCCCACCACCAGTGGCAGTGAACTTGGGAACACTAGGGAGCCACGCTGGGGCCCTTTCCTAGTGCAGGTCGGGTGGAGGGATCGGCTGGGAGGGAAGGAGAGTGACCTATACGTTAATATTTAGGAGATCATAAACCAGGTGCTGTGGGTGTAAAAAATGGTCATCCGTAACTTCAGAATAACCTAGAAGTTAAAAGATAAAGCTTGCCTGTGTCCCATTTGTGGGAGGATGTAAGTGACCCTGCTGGTTCCTGGCCTGACCCCACAGTGCCCCGCTCCCAGGGCCTCCCCAAGGTTTGCCCCGCCCTGCCCAGCCTCCATGCTGCAGCTCAGGCACCCCCATCCAGAAGTCGGGGGGCCAAGCGCTGGGCCGGCTCCCAGGCCTGGGCAAGAGTATGCCGGGGCCCCCTCCTCGAGGAGCTGCTGTCCACTGGGGCGGGAGGGACAAACTGCCCTGCACTAAGAGCTGCGGGTGCGTACGGCACACGCCTCCCTCCGTGCCCCACGCGGATCTTTCTTCAACCTGCTCAGCGCTCAGCACTGACAGTTCAAATTAGCAGTTGATGACACTCCACGTGCTGCTGCTCCCGTCTTCACATACAGATGACGTCTAGGAGGCACCTGTGGTGGCAGGCGAGACACAGTTAGGAACCACCTTTTCTCCGCTTTTCTGTCCACTGCAAGACCGAGCTAGAGCCCAGCTGCTTCTCAGTGGCTCCGTTCCCACTGTGGCCAGCACTGATCCATGGGTCACAGGGGGCGAGAAGGAACCTCAGGACTTGTAGCTGGGGGAAGAAGGCGGATTTTGGAGCCAGGCAAACTCAGGCAGCTTCCTCTCTCTGGCCGTGGAGATGGCGGGTAAATGCATCTAACTTAGATTTGCTGGTTACAAATTGATTTCCTCCCTTCCCTGCAGTGCACTGTCTTTTGACACGTGGCCCCTGAGAAGCAAAGACATGAAACAAAGGGATGGGTCAGCAGCATATTCATGTTGTATAAAGTGAAAAAATTCTCTAATGAGAAAAACGTGAAGGAACACAATAAATCAAGCCTCAGGGGCTTTGCACTTGCTGTGCCTTCTGGGAGAATGCCCTTCGACTAGGGTCCTTCCAGGTCTCTGCTCAGATGTCAGTTCCTCGGAGAGACCCTCCCTGACCACACCCACCTCGCCCCAGCCTGCCACTCCTGTCACTGTCCCCAGCCTGCTTGTCCTCTCTTTGAGCTCCACCAGTACCTGGCTTTTCCTTAGAGTTTTCTTTGTTAATCTTGTTTTCTGCCTCCCAACCAGCAAGGCAGCTCTCTAAAGGCAGGCCGTGTGTCTGTTCACAGGTGTATCTCTATGCCTAGAACAGTGCCGGGCATATAGGTGCCCAATACATACCTGTCGAATGAACAAAGGAAATAGAGTGTCTAGATTGAGCAAAGCAAGAGACAGCCCTTCTAGAATTAATCTGGGATGATTTCTCAGAGGAGATAAATCCAGAATCCTTGAAGAGGCAAGGTGAGTGGGCAGGGTGGGGCTGGCTGGTTGTGGTCCCTGGAGATGAGATCCGAACAGGAGAGGGAGGAGAAACACTCTCCCCAAATCAAACTCAAAAGAAGCAATTTGCACCCACGATATGCGTGAACTGGTGCCCCAAGTGCTCTCAGCTGGCGAAGCTGCCTCTACTCTGTCCCCACACTCGGCTCTGGCTTAGTGGTCCAATCTCAACTTCAGTCCGCCAAGCCTCATGTGAGATTTAATCAGTCTGTCCAAAGTCAGAATCCCGAGTGCCACACTCATCAGAAGTCAGGGTGGGCGTCCAGCAAAGCTCCCTAGACCAAGAGCCCCTAGGGAAGGAGTTACTGCAGGGGCTGCTTTAGTGAGCACCTGCTGTATGCAGTGCCGGCCCCCAGCTGCTCCTGGAAGGGGTGGGGAGCCACAGGGCCCCCTCTCGCCTCTCCCACGAGGAGCAAAGGGAGTAGGAGGAAGTACAGGGAGCACAGCGGAGGGAGCATGGCGTGGGTGGGAGCAGACACCCATTGTCACAGACACTGAGGACAACAGAAGCCTCTTAGCCCTTGACAGTTACAGCAGAATCTCAGCTACCAGGCAACATGTCCAGTAGCAACATAGCGTGAGCCACGTATATGATTATAAATTTTCCAGTAGCCACATTTTAAAAAATGAAAAAGGAACAGGTGAAATTAATTTTATGGCATTCACTCTGTCCAAGTAATTATCATTTCAACCTGTAATCAATATCACAAAATATCAATGAGGGTTTTTTTTTATATTCTTCTTCATTCTATTCTTGTATTAAGTCTTTGAAATCTAGTGTGTATTTTACACCGAAAGCACCTCTCCATTTGGGCAAGGCTCGTGCAGCCGGTGGTTGTGAGACTGGACAGGGCAGGTCTAGAGACTAGCTTCTGGAATTCTCAGGCTTTTGGAACAGTTCTGGATTCCCCAAAGTCTCAAAAGTATTTGTTCACCACCTCTCTGAGCACCCAGCAGCAAAGAGGGTGCGGGGGCAAAACCTCAAGCTCGCAGCCGGGGTGCCAGCGTGGGTCGGGGCTGGAGCACCCGGCAGGGTCTGCAGAAGCAGTCACTCTGACCTCAGGATGAAGGAAGGGGGAGAAAAGGAAAGAAAGAAGAAAAGCATGGACAGGGGAATGAAGGGCCATGGCAGGGGTAGCCGACTGCGGGAGGGGACAAGAGCAGAATCCACAGGAGGGGCAGCGCCGGGCAGGGCTGGGCAGCTGCCAGCTCCTCCCCACAATGGCTGGACAGAGGTCGTGGCTGAGTGTGCATGGAAAACACCATTAGCTCATTCTTTTGTGGCCCTTTTCATCACACAGGGCTACCATTTCTGCAATTAAGACCTCCTCCCTTACTCAGAGGTACTGAAACATAAAAGTATTTGCTGAATCTGGTTTCCCAGGGTTCAAAGCCAGACTTAGGAAATGCAAACACCCTTGTGGAAATGCAAACACACATTCAGTAACTAATTATCCTTTAATTAAGGCCGAAGCCCTGCTTAAAACAATTAGCTCTGGGAATTGAACAGTAGGGACGACTCCACTTTTTGCTAATTGTTCTTCCCCGATAGCTGGGCAGTGGCAAGCCGGGGTGGCAGGGAACGAATCCGACTGCCGCTTTCGGCCTGGACTGGACCGAGTTCTGCTTGGTTTGGAAATGTTAGTCAGAGGAGAGTCTGAGGTATGGGGATGCGCAAAGAGGATGTGGTTTGGGCTAGGGGAGTCGAGAGGCTGCCCCGGGCTTGGATGCGGGCCACGGGGAATCTCGGAAGCGTCTGCTGGCCGCACCGAGGTGGCTTGCCTGGCTGCAGCGGAGGGCGTGGGCCAAGGATTAGCTGACTGGAAAGCAATTAGATGAGGTGCGGCTGGCTGGGAAAATACCTGGAATCCCAGGGCCAGAGTTGAGACTTGCTTGGCGAAGGCTGCAGGCGGGAGTAGAGGTGCCCACTGGGAAGGGTGGCCCCACGGGCTGCAAGCCTTGGCTGCCTCTTGCGGATGGGAGGAAGTGGGTTATGGAGTGGGAGGGGTCAGGGGTCCTTTTCCTGGATCACGATTTCTTCTTTCCAAAGCCTTCCCCTACTCCCCACCCGCCCTCCTTCAGAATCCGTGGACTCTCCTGAGGCCCGTCCAGTGCCATCCGACCACCTCCCCTTTCCTAGGTGGGAGGGAGGTATATGTCCCTTCCAGGGACTTTCACGTTTTGGAAGGACAGTGGGAAGAGAAAAATGTGTGCCCCAAAGGAAAAAAAAAAAAATGTGCTCGGTCTTGGAAGGGGTGGGGGGTCACTAGCCCACCAAGAATCCTCTCCTGGCCGGGCGTGGTGGCTCACGCCTGTAATCCTAGCACTCTGGGAGACCGAGGCGGGTGGATTGTTTGAGCTCAGGAGTTCAAGACCAGCCTGAGCAAGAGCAAGACCCTGTCTCTACTAAAAATAGAAAGAAATTAGCCAAACAACTAAAATATATTGAAAAAATTAGCCAGGCATGGTGGCACATGCCTGTAGTCCCAGCTACTCGGAAGGCTGAGGCAGAAGGATCACTGGAGCCCAGGAGTTTGAGGTTGCTATGAGCTAGGCTGACACCCTGGCACTCTAACCCGGGCAACAGAGTGAGACTCTGTCTCAAAAAAAAAAAAAAGAATCCTCTCCCCAGAAAACACCCACATGCATTAAAGCTCGCAGAGAACCCTGAGGCCTGTCCTCTGGGCAGGGGCTTCGCAGTTAAGAGCTGCTGATCTAGAAGTATAAAAGAATGTCAGGTTTTCATATTGGCAAGAAGGAAGGTCTTTATTGGTCAAAGGCTTTCGAGATCTCCCTCGGAGCAGCTGTGGAAAGGATCCTAAGTGCTGGCCCAGCGCAGAGCAGGACTGCCTTGGATCCCAAGAGCTCCTGACAGCTCATTTTTTTCCCCTAGAAGAGATCCCAGTTCTTGCATGAACCCCTCCCTTCCTTCCCTCCCCTTTCCTTCTCTCTGTAGATTAGGGTCAGCACACTTCTTCTACAAAGGACCAATAGTAAATATTTCAGGCTTTGCAGGCCAAGAGGCAAAACAGAGTTTAACCACATCCCTGCAACGTGCAGTGTGTGAGCAGCGGCACGAAGCCACGAGAGCAAACCGGCTCCGCTCTGCCTTCCTCCCGGAAGAGCAGCGTAGACAGTATGTAAATGAATGGGAGTCGCTGCGTGCCAGCAAAACCTTATTTAGGGACACTGAAATTTGAATTTCATATAATTTGTGTCACAAAATATTCTTCTTCTGATTTCTTTTTTCCAGCTATTCAAAAACGTATATGAACTATTCTTAGCCCACACAGGCCATAAAAAGCAGGCTATGGCCAGATTTGGCTGGTGGGCTGCAGTTTGTGACCCTGATCTGGATCTGTGGTTCTCAACTGGGACATGCCCCCCCACACCAGGTGATTCTGATGCACATTAAAGTTTGAGAATTGCTGTCGTAAAGAACTAGCACTTTCCCAGATGATGCTGGTACTGTCATTAGGAGGACCCCTCATCACTATGGCTAATCCAGTCTAACCTCCACCCCCATTTCACAGATGACAAAACTGAGGCCTAGAGGTGACACACCTCTGTCCTGTGAACCCAGGGAGAGGCTCCTTCATCCCAGGGTGCAGAGCTGCGTGGTTTTCTATCTCTAGCTGCCTTCAGCAATCTGCCCTGCCAGCTCACACTGCCCGAGGCTCTGGCCAAGACACAGGAAATGTGCATTTGTCCCTTGCAGCCCCAGAGCGGCAGGGCTCCAGTGAGTCCTTTCCCAGGAGTGAAGATGGCATGTGCTGAGGCATCCTCCTGCCGCCAGCCAGCTCCCTCCTGACCACCCGACGTGCGCTTTAGAGAACTCCCTGCGAGCTGCAGGGAAGCTGAAAGCCCCTCCATGAGCAGGGAGAGTAGAAAGAACAAGGGCTTGGACGACGTCAGACTTACCTGTCGTCGGACTTACATGATTTCAAATCCCACGTTCTCAGGACCAGCTAGGGCCTGAGGCAAGTTCCTCAAGCTCTTTGAGCCTCAGTTTCCATCAATAAAATGGGAAAAAAGCCCCTACCTCTGCAGGGTTGGCGTAAGGATCAAGATCAAATCTGTCGAGTGTCAGGCACCTTTAGGGTGTCGTTATTGGCCACCCTAACATTATGCCTTAACCATGGGGCTACCCAGCCTCAGCCCAAAAAGCCACAGAAAAAAGCTGCGTGATCGCCCTGGCAACTCGGGAGACCACGGCTGCACTGATGACCTCGGGGAGGCAGTCACTGTCCCACACTCCTGACACATTTGCATTCATGATTTAGACTGGGTGTGTAAGGCTCATGTGTCTGGGGCCCTTTGGTGGCCTTCGGGGCCTGGGAACCCCCTGGAATTGTACCCAGATGTCTGTGAACCTGGGTGGATGTGCATTTTTCTGGAAGGGGTGCCGGAGTTTCCATCAGATCCTCAAAGGGATCCATGCTCCCGAGAAAGTTAAAGGTCACATATCTATGGACACAATGCACAGGAGAGCACCAAACTTTTGAGACAGATTCCTGGATTTGGGAATCAGCTCCCTGAGCCCCATGTGTGGCCTTGGGCACATGGGAGATCGTCTCATTCAGATCTGGACTCCACCTCTTCAGCCCTGAAGACTGTGGCTAGCTTGCCTGCCCCACCGAGCCCCGGAATCAGATGGTGGCCTGTGAAGGGAACCCCGGAGTGGAGCACCCTAGAACAGGTGGGGCTCTCAGAGCTGCCACCAGGCGAGCAAAGGGCCTCGCAGGGGACCACCCTGCAGCGTCGGTGTGTTTGCTTCAAACACCTGGGAGTTTCAAAACGCGAAAAATTAGGCTCTGGTGTTAAGCAGGATAGTGGTGACCCTAAGGGATAGTACAAGGAAGGGGCACAAGGGGACTTGGGGGAGGGGAGGTACCGCTAAGGGTCAGTTTCGTCACCAGGGAGTCGGTGACATGAGGGTGTTTCCTTTGTGAAAATTCATCCAACTATTTAGAATTTGGGCGTGTTTTTGCATGTGTTTGAGAAAAATTTTCTCAAAAGATGATATAAAAGATATAAAGATGATATAAATCCTTGGGGATATTTGTAATATAATTTTGCAATGAAGTTAGCACACAGCTTGAGGAAAGAGTAATTTATATATAAATGCAAATAATATAGTAAGATTTAAAAATAATCCTAAGGCCAGATTTAAGTATCTTTCTTCTTAACCCAGACTGCTCTCTAAGTGAGCTTTCTTTAATTATCTTCCCAGCCCACGGGCTGTCTCGGCCACTTCACAACCACGATGGGCCTGCCTTGGTCCCTGCCTATTTTGGGGGAGCCTGTCTACCAGGGTGGTGGCCCCAGTCGGCCAGCCTGATTCCAATGCCACCTGTGTCGTCCCTCTCTCTGACCCAAGGCTCCCCTCCTGGGGTCCCTGTCTCTCCCACAGCACATACGTTTGCAGCAAACACATCTGAAGGGGAAACCTCCCTTCACTCCCCTGTGGGAACCACCCCATTTCTCTCCCCCGTTTAGAGCCAGGGTTTTCAAAAGCTAATCTCCCCACATGCTGTCTCTCTGGGTTGGCCTCTGCCCCACCAAGCCAACGACAAGACTGTCAAGACTGCCATATTACAAAATCTACTGTTGTGGCGAAAAAGCAGTGGTGGATGATACATAAACCGGTGGCAGTGACTAGGTTCCAATGAAACTGTATTTATGGACACTGAAATTTGAGTTTCATGTAATTTTTACACGTCACCAAACATGGTTCTTTGGAATGTTTTTCAATTTAAAAATGTAAAAACCATCCTTAGTTCTCTGGCCCGTACAAAAAGCAGGCTGCAAGAGAGAGTTGGCTGGTGAGCTCTGGTTTTCCAACCCCTCATCTAGACCCATGGTTCTCAACTGGGGCATTTGGCAATGTCTGGGGACGTCTTTGGTTGTGACTCCTGGGGAAGTGCTACTGGTGTCTCGTGGGTGGAAGTCCAGGGTGCTGCTCAACATCTCGTTTAATCCTTGCAACCACCCTTGGAGGGAGGTAGTATGTCTAGCCCCACTTTACAGATGAGGAAACTGAGACACAATGAGGTTACCTCTGCACTGCACAGCGTGACTAGGAGGAATCCAGGCAGTCTCAATTTTTAGCGTCGGTTCCAACCACCGATCCACTGATGCAACATCCGTCTTCCCTGCTAGACTGGTAATCTACAAGGCCGGATTCGTGCCTCCGTGTTGCATGACTGGAATGAATGAATGAATGAATGAAAAGTTGTCACTACCGTTTCAGACTCCATGGAGAAGTTGGGGGCAGAACTTGCCATGCTCCCAGCCTCTGTGTCACGCACGGAGGGGCTACGTCCTAGGGAACAGAGGCCCTTCCCGGTGGCTTCGCCCCAGCCTGCAGCAAGCCACGCTTCCTCTCAAACCCAGCCTTCAGGTGCTCTGAGAGGGCCACTGGACACAAGGTCTCATGAGCTATGTGGAAGGAACTCCTCTTGGTAGATGTTTGACTGGACCTGGAACTAGGTAGAACCACATGGCTGCCCTGGGCTGTGAGCAGCGAGCCTTCCAGCCACAGAGGTTAGGGAGGGAGGTCAGGGAAGGCTTCTTGCAGGAGGGTCTCTCGGTTGGTCTTGCGGGATCAGGTAAGTGGAGCCAACGTGGGAAAAGGCATGCCCAGCCTAGAATGATGAGTAGAAGCTGGAGGCAGACAAGGACCCCGTGCGTCCTTAGACCTGTGAACAGATGTGCTCGGCTGGATCCGAGGCCTGTGAAGCGAAGGGAGGGGCTGTAGGGCCTGGAGTGGACCTGCCTGGCACGGCCTGGGTGCCAGGCTAAGCTCTTATCCCCTTGCAGCCCGGCCAGTTGAACACAGTCAGAGCACACGGATGGTACAAAATACTGACTCGAAGGCTCATTCATCCAAAAAGATCATCTCCATTTAGAAAAATTGCCTCATTATTAAAATGTACATTCTACTAAGGGTAAGGCACTAAAGCCAAACAAACTTCCAGGTGCCAATTAAATTCTCTTATCTCCAAGTCTCTTAGACTTGGCAAAGAGTCTGTCCCTCTGACATTCCCAGGCAGCCCCAGGCCCTTCTCTCAGCCCAGGCCTGTCTGGCCCTCTATTGGGTGGCTGCTCCTCCGAGTACAATGCTAATTATGCCTTTAGCACAGCCCTATTATTCTCTGCACATTAACAGAGCTTAATTGTCCCAGGCCCAGCTGTCCCTGCCCAGTTGGTCCCTGGCTACTGCCTTACACCAAAACCCACTGCGGAACCAGCTGAGCTCCCTCACTCGAAGGCCAGACCTCCAGCCCAGCTTCCCCCACCCCCTACCCCTGGAAGACTGGCACCTCCGCAGGCTACTGCAGGTGTTTATTCTTCGTAAATACAGCACGCCAAGGTTACCGTGCGGAAAAGGACATGGTTTCTTCAGAATTCCATGCTTGGTGGCAAAGGAACGAGCCAGTGCACCCCTTCTCTAAGTCCTCAGCACCCCTTGCCAGCTACTTACCCCTTCCCCAACCCACACACCCTGTAAGTCTGAGATTGGTAACAACCCCCTGCATTGAAAAGGGACACCTGGGTGACGTAGGCACACCATGAAGAACCTCCTCAGAAGCTTCTGCCCAGGCTGGGAGAAAGGTGGGCTGGGGCAGCCCTGCAGACAATCTGTGCCCAGTCAGTGAGCATGCAGGGCACCCGTGAACTGGAGCCACCCCTGGACTCTGGGCACAGGGAGGCCCTTCCTCTGGAGCTGGTGGGTGGCCCTCAGTGACCGTGACCTCCCCAAGTCCCTCTGAGACTGCAGAGAACTCAGCCTCTCTGCCGTGGGCAGTGCCCTTGTGGCCTGGGCTCAGTTGGACGCCTCCAGGGAATTGGGTGGCTGGACAGTGGATTGGCCACCCCCGGGGAAGCCTACCCAGAGGAGGAAAGGACTGTTTCGTAAGCGAGGCCAGTGAGCTGGCCCGTGCGCCCTGGCATGCAGCTAGGCCTGTTAGGAAATCTCGGAGACGCTCTGTCTCTTTCCAGCAGGCGCCACTTCGCTCTTGCCACCGCTTTGCTCAATTGAAGGCGCTGGCTCGAGGGCCAGGCTGGCGGGTGGGCGGGCAGACAGGCACCCTCTGCCACAGGCCCAGTGCCCAGGAAGCACTCGCTGTCACCTCAGCTGGTGTTATCCAGGGGTCCCTGCCGGCTGACAGGGTCAGCTAGCCGTCCATGGCCATGTCGGGTGGGAGGGCAGGGTGGCTCTCAGGGAAGGATTCCAGACTGTTTCCTTCTGGGGTTGAGCTCCCACACCCTTATCTCCTTTCCTGCCAGGCCGGGACTCCTCACTGATCACACACACAAAAGAAAACCCCACCCAACCTGCACAGCCCCTACCTATTTGAAGGTGGCGGGTTTGCCTCTGGTTTCATTAAATCTACCTGGTTATCCGTCAGGGGGCACCAAGTGCATTGAGTTCGTATTATAATGTTATATATTTGGTCCTGCAAAGGGGTGGGAGGGCTGGGGAGAGAAGATGTCCAAGAAATGGAGCCACCTTGGTGGTTGCTTTGGAAGCTCCGGGACCTGTCAGTCGATCGAGATGTTTCTAGGAGGAGCGACAGCCAGAGGATGGGCCAAAGGCCAAGCATGAGATTCAGGAACAAGCAGGATGGGACAGAGACAGGACAAGGCCCCGTCATGTGACTGCATAGAGCAAGGACAGCGTGAATAAGAAGTATGCTTTGTGCAGCCTGTGACGTAGGAGGCTTGGCTGAGTGTCATTCCCATCTCATAGAATGTGGGACTGGGGGGACAATAGTGGGAATATAGAATGGGGACAGCTGAACCCCTGAGAGGTCCACCAATTGCCCATCCTTATCAGCACCTAAAGTAGAGCCCCAGCCTTGCAACTCTCCCGGATTCGTGCTGTACCTAGGAAAAGCCCGTCTGCCCTGACTTGCTGCTGGGTGACGCTGCCTGGAGGTGGGGGCTGGCCTAGCCGACCCCTGAAGGTCTTGTTCCAGCCCAGCACGCGCTGATTCTACAGGCAAGTTGCTATGGGAACTGTAACTTCGAATTTCCTGGCTCTGGGGCTGTGAAAATCACAACCTGAACCTTCCCGTTGATGTGGGTTTCTCGATTAATTTCCTGTTTGATTGTTTACTTTAGAGAGCCGGAAAATGCCTTTGCAGGCAGCAAGTTCCCTCCACTGAGACGTTTATCACACCCTCCCCCCAAAGCCAGCAAGGTCAAGTCCAGGCCTCAGGTGGGCGGAGGTGCAGGGTGGGAGGCAGGGCCTGGGGCAGGGACCAGGGGCGGGAGCCCGAGGCAGGCAGTCCGAGGCACCCACCCGAGCCCTGCCCTTCTCCTGCGCCTGCCCAGGGTCCCAGCCTGGGGGATGCCGGGACAGACCTGGGAGCTCAGAGACTGAGCCTTGTGAGGGGAGCCTGCCCACCCGCCCAGAGCCCCAGACCTGGCCCCAGCCAGCCCCAACCCCTCCCCTGTCGCAGGGAGCTGTTTTGTGCTGAGTCAGACACAATGCAGTCCTTCCTTCAGGGAGGACATGAGGGGCACGAAGGTCCGGGCCTGCCCCCTGGGCCAGGCACTCCTGGCTGGGCTGCCCGGCAGGGAGGCTGGAGAGGAACCAACCGCTTTTCCCTCTGTCTCTACTCAGCGGCTCTCCCCAGGGCCCTGCCGCTGTGGCAGGGAGCAGCGTGTGGTGTGCCCAGTTACCCTCATTCCACGCTGTTCCGTGCGTTCCTTGGGGAGCGAGGGGCCCTGGCAGGCTCCGGTGAGGCCTGTGGCCCAGGTGTGGGCTGTGACCCAGATGTCCTAATCTCCTGTGATGACAACCACCCCTCACTAGGGCTAGGCACACTTGGTGGCCTTTGGAGTCCTCCTCCCCACCCCACCTGCCCAGTCCTCAGAGATGGGCAGGAGCACTGGCCCCATTGTGCAAATGGCCTGAGGCCCGTCGACCTGTGGGTAATGGGGGTGCCTGGGAAAGGCTCCCCACCCCCAGTCTAGGTGACCATAAAACATGCAGTCTGAATCAGGGCAGCTTTGAGAGGCACTTTTACTAATTACGTTGGGACGACAGGTGAAAACGGGAACCATTCCCGGCAGCCCAGGACTTGGGGTCACCTCCCTTTGGCCAGCCCCTCCCCATCCTCCTGTTTGTCTGGGACTTGCCCGGGGGCAGCAGTTAAGCCGTTCTCCACTGGCTCGTGTGCTCCTGGGGAGGCATTTCCCTCTCTGTGCCTCAGTTTCTGCAGCTATACCTGAGGAGGGTCACAGTGGTGTCTAACTCAGATAATCTGACATAGGGATTGCATGGATTGTCATATGTACACAAAGCACCTAGAGCAAATACTCAAAAAATGTTAGCCAGGCGACGAATGAGGAGCACCCTCAGGAGACCCGCTTCTTGGAAGTTGAAACCTCAGAGCTGCCTCAGGCATTTCCTGTTCACCCTTTAGGAGGGATCTTGGATGCTGGGCAGCAAACAGAGAAGGATCTTCTAGAAGGGCTGGGAGGGGCCCTAAAGGGAAGCTGGGAGGCACTGGCTGCAGACACAGCCGACTTCCCTGGTCTCAAACCCAACCCAGCCTCCTGGGAAGTCCTGGCTGCAGGGACTGTGAACAGAACTCCCCTCCTGTCCAGGTCACTGGCCAGGGCTTGGCCCCCAAAATGAGCTGCTGGAGCTGTGGCCCTTTCCTCTGGCTCTGATGTCTGCAGGGGGACTCAGTGTCTGCTCTGAGCTCTAGATTATGCTTCCAGCCCTGGGGCCAGCTGTGTGTGAAGCATCCCCCATGTGACATCGACTGTCACCACTTTGTACAGGCGGTTTGCAAGCTCGGCAAGAAGGAGGCTAATTATTCCCTCTGGGTGCCTCATCCGCAGTTAGGGTGCCTGCCCACCTTAGTTAGGGGGGCTGGTGGTCAGACCACAGGGCACAAGCTTCCACTGAAGGCCAGGTCAGAACCATGAATTTCCTGACATCTGACCATAGCCACTGTGCCAGGGCTCCATGTTAGACTCGTGGAAAAGTGGCATTTGGGGCATCTTCTCCTCTCCTAAAGGTGTGTGCAACGCAGTAATGAACCTAAAACAGCAGTGTGAGCATCTGCACCTGTCCTGATACCCACGGCCACCCTGGCCCTTCCCCTCACTCAGAGGCCGGTGCCACTGCTCTTATTAAGGCAGATTATGCACTTGGTCCTCCCTCCCCTCTGTCATGCCTCCCTCTGTGCTCTGCCCACTCCCTCTACCTTTAAACAGGCTCAGGGCTCTTGTGCTTCACCGTACCAGACTCCCAGACCGTTCCATGTGACACTGTGCCAGTCTCTTTCTCTTAGCATCCTACCCTCCTCTTCTGTAGGCAAGTACAAAAGAAAGAAAGAAAGAAGGGAAGGGGGGGAGGGGAGGGGAGGGAAAGAAAGAGAGAGAGAGAGAAAGAGGGAGGGAGGGAGGGAAGGAGAGAGAAGAAAGAACAGAACCCCCCCCAAAAAAGAAAGAAAGAATGTACCCTCTCTGTCTGCACCCCAGACCCCCCCCTGCTCCCAGGCAGCAGTGAAGTCCTCTGGCAAAGGTCGCCCCCACTCTTCTAATCACCAGATCCAGGTGACCTTGGTCATTGTTCATCTTACTTGACCTCTCTGAGCATTTGACACCATTGACCTTGTACTTCTTGGAACGCTCTTGGCTTCCATGACGCCACTTCCTCCTGCTCTGCTTAACTCACTGACCGACCTTCTCTTCCTCCTTTAGGGGCTCCTCTCCCTCTCTCCCGCTGTAGATGTTGCTGTGTGCAAGCTGGGAGCCCTTGCTCTCTTCTCATCTCACGCCATGTGTTCTCCAGGTCACCTCACTCACACTGTGGCCTTGACTCACTAACCCGTGGCTCTGATGCTGCCAGATAACCATTCTCCCATTGGTCACCTTCCCTGACCAGCCCCAAGGACCATGGACTCAACATTTCTAACACTGACTCAAAATTCACTTTCCCCAAAAACCTTCTCCCGCCTTCCCAGTATTGTTGATGGCATCATCCTTTATCCGGTGACCAAGCCCCAAGCCGGGGGCTGTGTGTCCTCTGCATTGTTCTGTTCTTCACCCCACTTCTGCCCCTGAACATAGTCTGCCTCTTAAACATACTCCTCCCCTTGTGCCTCGTGTCACACAGCACCCTCCTCGCCAGTGTCCCTGCCTCCAGTCCCACACCACCCTCCAGCTCCGGTTTATTCTCCACGCTCTGCCAGAAAGGATCTTTCTAAAATGCAAACATTATCTTACTACTCTCCAGTTTACAACCTTTCAGTGGCTCTCCAGTCCCTTGGGATAAAATCCAACTCAGTAGTATGGCATCTAGAGCCCTTTAGAATGTGCCCCTTGCTTTCTTTATTATCATCATATATTTTGGGCATCTTGAAATACTTGTCACTCTGCGAGTTCACATTTTTTGCTTTGGTACATTCTTCTTATGCCATATGCCTGGAGTGTTCTCCACCACCATTCCATCCCATGCTCCAATGCCATATACCTAGCAAAAGTCTCTTGATTTCCCCCAACTACCCTATAAGTTATAAGTCTTATTCCTCTTGTTATCCCTGTACTTACACAATGTTCAGTACACAGTAGGTATTCCATAAATGTTGTGGAAAGAGTGGGTAGATGAATGCATGGATGGATGAGTAGGTAAGTAGATAGATGGATGAAAGGATGGATGGATGGGTGGGTGGGTGGATGGATGGGATGATGGGTAGATGGGTAAGTGGATAGATGGATGGGTAGGTGGATGGGTGAGTGGGTAGATGTGTGGATGGGGTGTTGGGCGGATGGGTAGATGGATGGGTGGGTGGGTGAGTGGACAGATGGATGGGTGGATGGGTGGATAGATGGATAGATGGGTGGGTGGATGGATGGGTGGTTAGGATGAATGGTGGCCAGCGCAGACAAAGAATAGGTAAAATCAACTCAATTTTGTGAAGGCCCAGGTTGACTATTGTCATCAGTCAACAGAATTAAAAATTATGAGCTCCAACTAGCAAAATAAGGATTAGCTAATCTGGGAGATATTAAAATCATTCTCTGAGGAGAGAATGCTGATCCAGGACTCTCGAGCACCGTCTAGTTGTATGGAGACTCACCGTCTGTCTGGCTGTGCAAGCCACATAACTACTGAGCCTTAGTCTCCCTCTCTCTTAAGGAGCGATGATAATGCCCGTGGCCTTTCCCTGTCTCCACAAGAGTGCCGTGAGAGTAAATGGGATTGTTCATACAAAGTGTGTTGAGATCATCAGGGAAGATACATGTTTCTAAAGATATAAATGTAATGACAATAATAACTCCCTGCATTTGAATCAAGGTTTGCACTTTTCAAAGCTCTTTCGCCTGCATTATCTCCATTGACTCTCAAAACAATCCTAGGCATATATTATGCCCGTTCCCAGGTAAGGAAACCGAGGCGCAGAGTGATTGAGTGACGTGCCGGGGGTTACTCTTAACGAGCAGCAGGTCTTCTGACTCCAGGCTGGCTGCACATTTTTGATGACAGCCTCTCCCCGGTAGATTATCTACTTCCCTGCTGCCTTGAAAAGGGACCCAGAGATAATTGACCCTCTTCTTGATGACTCAAGGTGGTTATCACGAGCATCAGTTCGTGTGCTACCCTCTAGACTTGGCTGCGGGTGCAGGGCCAGGGCCAGCAGAGGCGCAGGGCGGGTGGCCCTGAGGGCACTCCTGAGATGCAGGTGGCCGTCGTTCTAGACCCGTGCCACGTGCCAGCGCTGTCTCCCCTGCCTCTGCCCCCTTCTTCTCCCTGCCCCCTTTCTCTCCACTGCCAGCATTTGGGCCACTCACTGTGGCTTCCTCGGCTACCGCAGCCCTCACCTCCCACTCTCTGCTCTTCCTTGTGCCCTCTCCTCTGGCCTGTGGCTCCCTCCACTCCCTCAGCTTGTCCTCCCACAGCCCTGGCCCGGCTGTCGGCCTGGCCAACCAAACCCAGCCTCCCTGAACTTCCCCTTCAGCTCTCTGGCCCACCTCCCACCACAGCAAAGGCGGGAGGCTGCAGGAGGAGGCAGGGGCTGGGCTCAGCAGAGCTGCATTAAGCGGCCGGGGTTTGTTCTACCAGGGTTGGAGGCTGCGCTGGGGGTGATCGAAGGTGCTCAGGAAGGGCTGGCCAGCCTGCCTGGGGTGGACGCTTTACCCCTCGCTAGTAAGGCAGGATGTTGTGACCTCCAGCTCTCATCCCTGCCCGCGCGGGGAGGCGGCCCCCTGGATTCTTCCCTCAGCACCCTCTCTCCCTCCCTGCGGGTGGCATCCCAAGCTACCAGCCTGGCTGCATCCTGGGCACGCCTGGCACAGCATGCCTGCGCCTACGACCGTTCCCCTGGGGACTCCGGGTGACTCCCACCAGGCCACCTTTCTCCCTGGCTGCTGCCGGGCCTCCCACAGCCTGACTTGAGCACCCTGGCTTCTCCCCGAGGGAGGATATGATGGGTGTGCCCACAACAAGTCTCCGGCAGAGACAATAGGACAGGAATGCATTAGCTTCCGAACAAACACTGTGTGGGCTCGCACAATTGCCTTGGATTCTCGTCCAAGAAACACATTTCACTGTTCGAGGGCGCCGGTGGCTTGCCTGCCCCGGCCCGCTCACCTCCCTCCTGTGCCAGGGACTTTGACGAGTGGGCTGCTCCTCCCCCCCCCAGGGCCTCAGACCCCCAGGTGGGCGGCCTGGCCTCCCCTGTTGGTGTGGCTCTTCTCCCAGCGAGTGGCAGCAGGGGAGAGGGACAGTCCTGCCCACACAAATGGTACCTGCTCTGCTACTGCCTTTTTTAAAACCATTTTTTTTATGGCGGTGAAATACACAGGACCTAAAATTTACCATTTTAACCATTTCTAAGTGTGCACTTCTATGGTATTATGTTCATTCACATTGTTGTGCTGTTATCACCGCCATCCATCTCCAGAATTTGTCATTGTCCCCTGCTGCAACTCTGTCCCCATTAAACACTAACTCCCCACTTCCCCTCCCCCAGCGCCTGGCACCCACCCTTCTACTTCCTGTCTCTATGAATTTAACGACTCTGGGGACCTCATATAAGTAGAATCATGCAGGATTTGTCCTTGTGTGTCTGGCTTATTTCACTTAGCATACTGTCTTCAGGGTTGGTCCGTGTGGCAGTGTGTGTCTGGATTTGTGCTGAGGCTGAATGACATTCCACTGTGTGTCTATGTTATACCACCTGTTTGTCCATGCATTGGCCAGGGACATTTGGGCTGTTCCTCCTCTCGGCTGTTGTCAGTAATGCTGCCGTGAACATGAGTGTACCAGTGTCTGTCTGGGTTGCTGGGTTGCTGGTAGTTTTTAAGACCTGTCTTTGAGTTGAATAAAGCACTGGCCTCCCTCAGATCCCAAATAGAGCATCTTTAAATGAGGGAGTAGTCGGCCCCTCCACATTTCAGCAGGGGTTTGTGTATCCACACACTAGCTGTCCCTTAGGAAACCAGAGCCCTGAAGAAATGCAACACAGCACAGGTGAGTCTGGGCCAAGACAGAAGGGTGGAAGGTTCTGCCCTTGGGATCATGGCCACAAAGGCAGGTCCCGTAAGGATTCCTGGGAGGCCACTGGTCACGCAGAGGCATGGGGAGCCTGGGAGGGGGGTTCCGGAAGGGGCACTGGAGTCCCAGGGAGGAAGCCCATGGAGTTGTGTCAAGGGCTCCTGGGGGAGGCAGGCCAGCCCCTTGTGACACACGGAGGGCAGCAGGTGGTGACTTCCCAGCCGTGTGCCCCTGGCCAGCAGAGCTCCCTCATGTCAGAGGGAGGTTGAGGGGGCCGCCCTCCGTGGTCCCTTCAGTCTAAGGGCCTGAGAGCCCACTCTCAAAAGTGGGCAATGGGAGGCCAAGCCGGCGTGCAAGGGAGGACAGGGCATGGTCTGCAGCCACCTCGTCCCTTCTTGTGCTCTCTGCGGTCCAGCAACTGGGAGGGAAAAGTAAGATGAGAAACTCCCAGCCCTCCCTGACTTCCTTGAGAAAACCCAGCGGGTCATTTGCAAGAGAGCCTATCGCACACGATGTGATTTTTGGCTTAAGGCAGACTTTCCCAAACAACCAGGAGAAAGATAAGGTGGAGGAGAGGCCCTGGGGTTGAGAACCCAGTCCCAGCTCTGCCTGAGAGCCCTGCCCTGGCCAGGGAGGGGGCGGGGGCAGGGGCAGCGGCCCAAGGGACGGGAAGGGGAGTCACCAGGTCCTGCGGTCACAAGGTGGGGGGGACCGGACAGACAGTAGGCAAACAAGCAGATACTATGTCAGGGGCTGTAGAGAGAAGTGAGCCAGGAGGGGCGTGGGGGGTGATCAGTCACCCGGCAGGCGGGCAGGGACGAGGGGATGTTTGGGCAGAGCCCTGCACAGGGTGAGGGAGTGAGGTCTGGTCCCTTAGAGCGTCTCTGGCCAGTCGAGTCCCCCAACCTGCCCCCTGGGCTCCTGTGGCCCCGATGGCCTGCGTGCCCGTTTGGCATGTTGTGAAGACTGCCCCGTGTCCTCGGCCTCCAGAAGTGAATGCCATGGCTCCTGCTGGGTGGGCGCCTAGGCGGGGCGGGGTGGACAGATGCAGCAGGGCAGGAGAGGGGAAGAAATAAGGATGGGCAGAGTTTGGATTTCAAGCCCGCAATGTGGACGGCCCCTGTGTTGGTCGTGTGTGATTTCACCTCTCCTTGACTATGCTATGCCTGGGTCAAACTCTGGCTCCAGCTCTCGGTCAGTGAACAAGGACGATCACCTTCAAAACGCTTCCCTCTTGCACGTTCTTCTCACCCTCTGCCCTTCCGTTCACAAATGCAGAAAACAATGCATAAATCCTATCCACCAGCACTTAGTGAGCCCCGCTGTTGCCAGGGCCGCGCCTGTGTAAAAAGGGCTGCAGAGATGAGTGTGGCGCTGCCCCTGCCTTCAGGAAGCCGACAGGTCACACTGGAACTCAGCTTTTCACTTGTGCAGCGTGCACAGGGGTAGGGGGCAGGGAGGGCATGGGCTGGGGTGATCAGGAAGGTGCCGGGGAGCAGCCGGGAAGTGACCCAGCCTTGAAGGATGGAGAGTATGGGGGGTTGAGATAGCAAGGTCACTTGGAGCCCAAACACCAGCTATGGAGTCTGGGCCTTTATCCCGGGCAAAGGGGAAGTCACAGAAACCCGTGGCTTCTGATACACCTCTCTCTGCCCTCTCTCTCTCTCTCCCCTCTCTCTCTCCTCTCCTCTTCTCTCTCTCTCTCTCTCCCCTCTCTCTCTCTCTCTCTCCTTCCCCATCCACTCCAGAGGCAAATATGTCCAGACTTGACTCCTCTCGCTGTCTGCGGTCCCTCAGCATCTGCTCTTCCCTCCCACAGCAGGGAAAATGGTCCACTTAAAACACAAACCAGGCCCTGTCCTGCCTCCGCTCAGGGCCTTGCCATGGCACTCATGTTGCTCAGAGGAAAACTCTGAATCTTGTCCTGGCCTGCAAGGCCGAGGGGCCCTGGCCCCGCTGCCTCCCTGGCCTCGTTTCCTGAGACCCTCCGTGTGCTCCTCACCCCCACACCGGCCTCCTCCACGGGCCCAGGCCCCTCCCCGCGCTGAGCCTTCTGCCGGGGCCACGCTAACCGGGCCTCACTGGCCTGGCGCCCTGAGCTCCCTCGCCACTAAGCCAGTACCCCTGACACTCTTACTCAAGGCCACTTTTTGAAAAAAAAACGATCATTAATTAACATTATTTTTGATTGATAAATCATAATTGTATACATTTATGGGGTACAACGGGACATTTTGATATGTGTATACAAGTGGAGTGATTCAATCAAGCTAATTAACATATCGGTCACTTTGCTTAGCACAGCGCTTATCACCATCTGATACAAACATTTATTGGTTTATTGTCGCCTCTCCAGCCCCCGGAGCAGGACTCGATCTGCTTTGCTGCCTGCAGGGAATGTGCTGGCCTGAGCAGGTGCTCAGCAAATAGCTGTGAATTTGTGAAGTGGATGAGCCCCCAGTATTTCATCTTTTTTTTTTGGTAGATCTGTGCTGCTTTTCTCAGGGGCCTCCTCAGCATCTCTACAGTGTGACCCAGGAGCTCTGACGTCTGGCGTGGGGTGGCAGGGCCAGGTCGAGGGCAGATAGACTGAGTCTATAGCCTGATTGGTCCACACTGGCTTCGAGGTCGTGGAAATTGTGGGAAGCTGGTTCTTGTGTTTTACGTAGTATGTGGTGCGTTTTCATTCGTTCCACATTCCACTCCATATTTACTGAGTATGTACTATACATAGCTCAAAAATTCCTGTGGATGAAATGTCCCAAAATGTTTCTCCATAAAACAGCAAATCACCTTCTCGTGAATTCAATCAGGTGTTACTGGGCTCCTCGTGTCATGGGTTAGGAGTGAACTGTGGCCTGACCTGGAACCCCGTGACTCAGTGTTGCTGTCGGGCTTTCCTTGTGACAGTCGCCTCTGTGGCCAACGTGTGCTGAGCGGGGTGTGGCGTGGGGTGGTGGGGAGATGACGCTGGCCAGGTGTGCAAGGACTGGGGCAGGAAGTGGGATTGGGAGGTGTCAGGACGCCAAGTGGTCCCCTACAAGGGAGGCAACAGGCCTTACCTTCGAGTGAGGCCAGAGACCAGGAAAGGGGGGCTAACGTGCTCTGGAGATATTTCAGAGGGAAACTAGCAGACCCTGCTACCTCCTTGGTTGTGGGTGACGAGGGAAAAGGAACATGATGGTGGTTTTGAGCTGGAGGGAACAGTGAACCACTTTGAGGCACAGGCCGTAAAGCCGGGGTGTTGTCCAGAGAGAGAAGCCCAGCAAGCTTGGGGGGGCTCCCTGCAGACAAGCTGGATGTGGGGTCCCCTAATAGCTGGGTGGTCAACATGGCAGGATGGGCTGGCGTCGAGAGAGCAGATGCCTGAGGATTAAGTATTTGGGGAACAAAATATCGGGAACACCTGTTTTAGGGACTGGGAGGAGAAGCGGCAGAGGGGACAGTGGGAGGAGTGACCAGTGGAGTTTGGGGAGAACTGGGTGCCCAGAACGAGTCTCGGGCAGGTGGTGGGGAGCACCCCAGTGCTGCTGGGGGCTTGAGAGAGTGAATCAGAAAACTGGGACGTGCCAGGCGTTGGTGAGAAACCAGAACCCCCATGCATGGCTGATGAGAACGTAAAATGGTGCAGCCACCATGGAAAACAGGCCTGAAGTTACTCAAAGGGCTAAACATAGAGCTACCACGTGACCCAGCCATTCTATTCCTAGGCATCTACCCAAGAGAGTTGCACGTAAAAACTGGTCCGTGAATGTTCACGGCAGCATTGTTCGCAATAGCCAGAAAGTGGGCACAGCACAGACGCCATCAACCGGTGAATGGATAAACCAGTGGGATGTACCCAATACAATGAAATATTATTCAGCCATAAAAAGGCATGAAGGACTGGTGCACGCTGCAACATGAGTGAACTCTGCAAACACTGTTAAATGAAAGAAGCCAATCCCAAAAGACCACATCTTGTATGATCCGTGTATAGGAGGTGTCCAGCGTGGGCAGATCCAGGGAGGCAGAAAGGAGAGTGGGGGCTGCCAGGAGCACCGAGGAGGAGGGAGTGAGGAGTGACTGCCAATGGGGATGCATTTGTTTGGGGGACAATGAAAATGCTCAGGAATTAAATAGCGGTGATGGCTGCACAATTCTGGGAATGTCCTAAAAATCACTAACTTATATACTTTCAAATGGTGGATTTTGTGTTATGGGAATTATGTCTCTATTTAAAAGGGAGTCAGGTGCTATCATCCTAGCACTTTGGGAGGCTGAGGCAGGAGGATTGCTTTGAGGCCAGGAGTTCAAGACCAGATTGTGCAACACAGAAAGATCCCAGCTCTACAAAAAATAGAAAACTTAGCCAGGTGTGGTGGTGCGCGTCTGTAGTCCCAGCCACTTTGGGAGGCTGAGGCAGGAGGATGGCTTGAGCCCAGGAATTTGAGGTTATAGTGAATTATGATGATGTCACTGCAGCCTAGCCAGGGCAACCGAGCAAGACCCTGCCTCAGAAAAAAAGAGAGAGAGAGAGATTGAGAGAGTGAGCCAGGCAGCCTAGATCTGGGCATGGCCAACCCGAGCACTGGGCCATGGCCTGGTTAGCGACAGCTCCAGCCTCTGGGCAAGTCCATACGGCCGTGGTTTGGAAAGTCCACAGCACGGGGCCAGTGGAGAAGAGTGCTTTGATTACTGGACATCCTCCTACGGCCAGGGGCGCCGGAGCCCACGGCTGGGCCTCCTCACACGCAGGGGAGTCATCAATCCGACACCTTGAGGCTGATTTCACTTCCCTAAGGAGTTTTGCTGCCCAATTCTTAACAGTGGACAATCCCAGCACTGCAGCCTGTCTCTGCGATGTCCTCTAGTCGCAGCGTCCCGACCTGGCCCAGGGCTCCACCCCGCATGAGTGCACTGTCCTACGGCTCTCAAAGCCTGTCAGAGAAATCACGGCTGCTGGGTGCAGCTTTCTTTCTCTTATTTTCCGGGCTTCTCGCTCAGGCTCGACCCTCAGAGGTGTTTGTTACAAGCTGCATGGGGGCAGGGGCTGGAGGGAAGAGGGCAGGGGGGCAGGGGCTGGAGGGAAGAGGGCAGGGGGCAGGGGCTGGAGGGAAGAGGGCAGGGGGGCAGGGGCTGGAGGGAAGGGGGCAGGGGGGCAGGGGCTGGAGGGAAGAGGGCAGGGGGGCAGGGGCTGGAGGGAAGGGGGCAGGGGGGCAGGGGCTAGAGGGAAGAGGACAGGGGGCAGGGGCTGGAGGGAAGGGGGCAGGGGCAGGGGCTGGAGGGAAGAGGGCAGGGGCAGGGGCTAGAGGGAAGAGGGCAGGGGGCAGGGGCTAGAGGGAAGAGGACAGGGGGGCAGGGGCTGGAGGGAAGGGGGCAGGGGCAGGGGCTAGAGGGAAGAGGACAGGGGGCAGGGGCTGGAGGGAAGGGGGCAGGGGCAGGGGCTGGAGGGGGCAGGAGTGCCTGCAGCTAGCCCGTCACCCTCATGGTGTTCTCTGCCGCCCTCTCCCACAGCTCTTGCAATCTCAGGATGTGAAGGAAGACGCTGTCCTTTGCTGCTCGATGGAGGTAAGCCGTGGGGCTTAGACGTCCTGACCTCAGACCCGGTGCATCCCTCCTGCCTTGGCAGTCATGGGGTGCAGGGGGCGCTGGAGGCATCTGCAAGGCCAAGGGAAAGCTTTTTCAGGCAAGGCTGGTGGTAGATGGCTCCAGGAGCGGGCATGGACTTCTGCATCCAGAACTGTCCACCCTAAACCAGAGTAAATGCTGGGGGGGAGAGCAGCCACCACTGGCTGGAGGGAGAGAGAACTGGTTCTCTGGAGGGACCAACAGAGGGCTGGCACTGCCCACTTTCCCTCTGCCCCCTCAGGCCACCTGCTTCCTGGATCAGGCATGCCACACAAATGACCTAAGAGACTCCAGACAACCCCCTGTCCCCCCTTTGCGTTGCCTCATGCTTGGCATTCCTGTGCTGGCACTGCCCACCCCACAGCAGTCCCCTCAGGCGGTGCCACTCCTGTCCCCAAGGTGCAGCCACTGCTCATGGAAACTTCCTTGGGGATCTTCCTTTTAGAGGCTGCCTTTGGCCCAGTCCCTGGGGCAGATCTTTGCCCTCTGCACACAGCCTAGAACGGCTCATAGTAGGGTGCAGGCAGGAGGGGGGCTTCCTGCACGAGGGCCTCACCTGTCATGGCTGTCGCGAGCACACCTCTCAGGTGGCTCCTGCCCAGCCACGAAGGCCTCACCCAGGGAGCTTGGAAGCCAGAAGCGCTGGGAGCCCAATGACAGCCTTGGGTCTGTGGGACGGTCCCTCTGGTCCCTCTGTTCATTTGCTGGGATCCAGCTGGACGCCGTACAGGGGGCTTGGGACTGGGGGAGGTGGGGGAGCGGGAGACAGCAGCCCCCAGACAGCTTCCGGTCTGGGTAAGAGTAGATCTCTCTCTCACACACACACAGAGTGGATGTGCAGTGTGTAAAATAAGTGTGGGCACAGAGCACACAGCCCTGAGAGGTCAGAAGACAGAGGTCGGGTGAGGGGGGGCTCAGGAGCTTGAGAAAGGCTTTGTGAAGACTGTAGAGCCTAGAAAAATGGGTAGGACAAGGCTGGGGTGGGGCAGAGGTGGGGATTGCGAGTGTATGGAGGGCTTAGGGGGCCGCTGCCTGGGGGTGTGCCAATCCAGGAAGGCGGGGGCTCCTTCTGCCCAGCTGGGCTTTTCAAGAGGATCGGGGTCTCTGCAGGGCAGGGCCTCTGGCTGGCCTTCTCCCCGGTTCATGTTTCTCTGCCCCATCATGTCATAGGCGTGGGCAGAGGTCAGTTCTGGGGCCTGGTGAGGTGGGATTGGGGGCAGGAGAGAAGGGGAGAGAGAGAGAGAGAAATAGGAGCCATTGTCCCTGCTCTCAAGTTCCACACGGACACCTGCAGGTAACAATGACTAAGCTCATCCCCAGAGAGACGCCCTAGCAAGTGAGATGAGCACAGTGCCACCTGATCACCAGTGGGAGCAGATCAGGGCACTGGTGGGGGGGTGTGAGTGTAATCAGGGAAGGCTGCCTGTAGGAGGGAGGCACGTTCCTAGTGAGGGCCCCTTCAGCCCCGGGCAGCAGGTGATATTCCGGTCCCTCTGATTCCTGCCGGCAGATTGCTTGTTAATGTGGGATCCCACACTTGGCTGTGCCCACCTGCAGCCCCCTGTCCTCCTTCCTGCCACGGCACGGAGGCCTGGGCCCGCATGTCCCTGAGACAAGCCAGCTATTTCCTGTGCTTGCCCCCAGCCCACCTAACCTAAGAGGTCAGGGGGCCATTGTGGGGCCGAGTCCTGTCCTAACCCCACCTCCGCACTTGCAGCTGCAGAGCACAGGCCGGCTGCTGGAGGAGCAGCTGCCCGAGATGATGACAGAGCTCCTGGCCAGCGCCCGGGACAAGATGCTGTGCCCCTCGGAGTCAATGCTGACCCGGTCACTGCTCCTGGAGGTCATCGAGCTCCACGCCAACAGCTGGAACCCTCTGACACCCCCCATCACGCAGTACTACAACAGAACCATCCAGAAACTGACAGCCTGACAGCCAGGGGGCCTGGCGGGCGGCCCGCGGGCAGCTGGGGCCCTGGTGCACGGGGCCAGATGGACAGGCGGGAGGACAGGGGTGGCCCTGGCTGGAGGAAGAAATGGGAGCAAGGCAGGCAGCGTCAGTGGCCAGTCTGGAGCCAGACGGGGAAGGGATGGAATCCCTGAGAAGAGCCCCCGCACGAGCCCCCCAGCCCGAGCATGCGGCAGCTCACACCAATAAGGGAAGCATGTTTCTTTTCCTGGTGGCCCCGGCCCTCCCCTCCCCACTCCCGCCTCCCCCCGGACCCATCCCCGCAGCGCTTTGTGCGAGGGATTTCATCTCTGACTCCTCTCGGCCGGGTACCGCTTGGGTCAGAAAGGACCTCAGAAGGCTGGAAAACTGGGTCGGAGACGGGGCTCGCATTGTTCCCTCATGCTGTCAGCCGCAGTCGCCAACTGGCAGCAGGCGACGTGTAGCAGATGTCCGGGAGGACAAAGGCAGGCACGGTCCCCACCAGCCACCCCCCGCAATGGACGGCCTTTGTCAGCCATGGCTGAGCTTTTCTCTAACCTTCACACTCCACCCTCCCGCCTCCTCCCCGCAGCCCCCAGCCTCGGGCCCAGGGGGTCGGGGCAGCGGGGGAGATGGAGTTTGCAGTTCTACTTGCACTCTTTTGTTTACTGTGTTTTATTTTTCAAAAGTCGGTCGCTTTGAAGTCTCCTCTCTCAGTGAAAATGCCCGTGATGGGATCACACAGTCAGCACCGCGAGGACCCCCGGATTAGTGGGAGATCAAACCCGGCCCCCTCTGGAAGGATTCTAGCCACAGACAGCTTGCCAGTAGCCAATTAGGGTAATTGGAAACTTCTGCCCCGGCAGGGGTCCCGGCTGGAATCCTGTGTTCCTCACCACTGGGACCGCAGTAAACCCGTCCTGGCCCCTGGGGCCTTGTGGTGAACAGGGCACAAAAGCTGGCAAATCAAAACCAAAATGCTAGGTGGTGTTTCCCGCTCCACTCTCAGGTCTTATGGGGAGCAGGGTAGGGCGGGAGCCTCCTGGCTGTCCGAGACCTCGAGGTTTAGCTGATGCTGTGTCACTGCCCTAAGCCTCAGCCCAGGCAGGGTGCAGAAGCCCAGCCCTCCCACAGCGGTTGGGAAAGGGACGAATCCACTGAGTCATGACAGGGACAGTCAGGTGCCCTGGTGGGGCTGCCAGATGGAGCTTTCCAGGCTGGGCTTTCATGAAAGCCCCCGGTCCTGGGGCGCAGCCCCTTTTGTGAGGGCTGGGGAACAGGACGCGGGGCAGCGCTATGAGGCTGGCTTCAGATCGTAACAGGCGTCTACACAGCTCCATCTCCAGGGTCTGGAGCACACCCTTTGATGAGCCCCCGAAAATGCCAGAGGCCAGCCACTTCCTTCTTTGCTCCTTTGTTGAGGCTGGCCATGCCCTGGGTCACGGTGGAGCCCGCCCTGGTGTAGTCAGACTGGCTGGGAGGGGAGGGGCGGGGAGGGTCTCTCCTTACTGATTCTAAGAGAGCAGGTGGGTGGGGAGCGGCTTCCCCAGTTCTCCCAGGTCTGGCCCCTGTGTCAGAGCCTGGGCCAGTCCCCCAAAAGAGCCTGTTGGGGACAGGGTGTGGGGAGCAGGTTTACCTGAAACAGGTCTGTGGCTTCTTCCAAGGAGCCCGTGCTGGCCCTGGCCCCCCACTTGGCCCACTTCACCCCCACGCCTTTCTTCACTCTTAATTGCTCAAGCTTCTGCTTTCTGCCTTTCGTCCTCAGCCCTCACGTAGGCCCCACCCGGGGCCCAGGGACACCAGAGGCCCAGCAAGAGGCCTTGAGGGGAGAGGGGCTGGCGTTGGGGTGCGCAGAGAGGGCAGCAGGGGTCATGCTCTCGTTAAGTCAGGCAGCGAGCGCACCTGCGCTTGGTGAGCCCTGCTGCCCTCCAGCCAGGGTGCGGGCCGTGCGCACATCTGCTGCAAACCAGGCAGGGCCCCAGGCGGGGAGAGAGACCTGGAAGCGGGGGGCTCCTCGGCCCTGCCCTGGGCCCCGAGAATCAGCCTCACGAAGGGAGCTCCCAAACACTGTGCGGAGGGGCTCACGCCCCCCAGAAGCCGAGACGGGGCTGTGGGCACCCGGAGGCCTGACGCCCCTTCTTCCTCACGCCCTCCTTGGTGGTCTTGCCCTGGGGCCGCCTTCCCTGGCTGTTAGGCGTGTGAAGAAGTGAGATATAAATATGTACACATATATAAATATATTTTTAATTACGTGTCGTGTCACGGTGGCTCCAGACTTACGGTTTGCCTAGTTTGTTCCATCGCTTGAAAGCGCTTCCTGGCCAATCCGAATAACACTTTGAGCTGTTTTTCTAAATGCAGGTTGCTGCTCCTTTTTTCAGACATGGAAGGAAAAGGATGAAAAAAAAAATTTTTTTTTTTTTTTTTTTTTGTCCAGAAACAACAGTAAAGCCTAAAATTGGAGACTGTGAGGCAGCTTCCCAGGGGAGACCACTCAGACAGGAACTGGGGGGCAGAAGTGGGTGCCCTGCAGACCCCCGTCCCCTCCCCTGTGCTGAGGACGGCCATATCCACGCTGACCTCTGAATGTATTTGCTGGGAGGCAGAACTGGATATTGCATTTCTGAGGCTCGTGTTGTTTTGCCCACTCGCCCGCGGTGCTTGGCGCATGGAGGAGGCTCAGTCCAGCCATCTGATGTTGATCCTGTCCCGGTCTCTCCCCCCTGCCTGTCAGGATGAGTTAGTCATTGTTTTCCTCTGAGGCGGCCGGCTTGCCGCAACCCTGCTCCCCACGGCCTGGTGGCTTTGCCTGAGCTCTGGGGCTACAGCCCCAGGGAGGCTCCCAGCTTCCCCTGGACGAGGCCGGGAGCCCCACGTCCCCCGTGGGGAGCGTGCGCCCTCACGCCCAGTGTCGTCTGCTTGTCCTTCCTTAACCAGTCTGTAAACCTTTATGGTTTGGGGATCGTCCTGTCCGTCGTGTAAATGTACATGTTGGCCGAGTCGCTATTTATTCTAATTTTTATTTTATTTTATTTTAATTTCTCCGAGGGATGGGGTGGGAGGGGGTGTGGGAACTGTACCGCTGATCAGGCCTGGGCAGCTGGCGGGGCGGGGGCCGCCACCAGAGCAGCCCCCTGGGGCCGCCCGAGACGGGCGGCCTCCGAGCAGCCAAGCCCCAGTCTGTTATCTGGCATCAGACTCCGGCTGGGGCTCCTTGTCTGACAGCCTCTCGGGGCCTGCCCAGGGAGTCGCATCCCTCCGCTGCTGAGCGCTCTGTTGGGAAACCTATGGCAGGGCCTTTGAGGACGAGGATCAGAGAGAAGACGACTTCCCTGTGCTCGGGACACTTGCACAGAAGGGCTGGCCGCCGCCCCTGCACCAGCTGGGCGCTGGACGACAGGACCTACCTCCCTGGAGCAGGGGCCTGGGGCGTCCCGCCAGAGCTGCGGCGGAATCCTGCTCGCGCGCCCACCTTCCCTCCGTCGGTATGTCCTGCTTTCCAGCTGAGCCCAAACTGCAAGTGGGTTTAAAAAAATAAACAACACCAAAAACCAAAAATGCCCTGAATCCATGTTCTCTGTGTGTTCAGCAAGGGAAACCTTTCCCACAGGATTTTGTGCCCCAGTGGGTGCTGGCCGGGCCCTTGAGGAGCCCCTGCCCAGGAAGCGAGCAAATGAGAAGATTCCCCAGCTCTGGCTGCCGGGCAGCAGGGCAGCATCGGGCGGGAGGAAGGTTGTGAAGGAGCTGGTCCAGGAGGACGTGGGTGAAGGGGGTTTGTGCTCCCAAAATCTGGGAACTGACCTGGCCAAGGTGGTAGAATTAGGCCAGGCCTAGAGAAAATGGCTTTCGCACCAAAGGTTTGGTTTAACCACCCCCCAAACCTACCCTTTCCCTGGAAATGTCACTGTGGCATTTGGAGATGACTCATTTCAAGAGGGCTGAGACTTGGGCCTAGCAGCTTCCAAAAGTCAACAGCAAGACTGTCCAATCCTGGTTGGTCAAATGAGTCTTTCATTGGAGGGACCCCAAAGGGCCCAGTGATTTATTTTCCTGTGATGACATGTCCCTTGTTTTGCACAATCCCTCCCATGGCAAGGCACTGGGGACACTGCGTCTGGTAACAGCTCCTCCTTGGGGATTCTCTCTGGCTGGAACTTGCCAGTCCTTCAGCTCCTCGGGGCGGCGACCAGAGTGTCCCACCCAGAGCATCACGTTCCTCCGGCCTGGCTAGGACGGCGGCACAGGAGCCTAGGGAGGACATTGTCCCTTACTGAGTCACACTCCCACCGTGACACTGCACAGGGACAGCCAGAAGTTCACAGACTGGGTAGAGGGAGCCAGTGTTATTTAAACCATTGAGATACTTGTCAAACCAAATATTTTTGCAAAAATACAAAGGAGTAGGAGCAGAAATTGGAGGCAAAATTAAAGGTGTTTAAAGGTAGAGGAGAGGGTGGGGAAGGGGAGTCTTACCAAACACTTCCCCAAAAGGGGACAGGGGATTTTTCTGGGTCATTCAGTCCTGCTTCCAGAAGGTTCTTTGTTACTGGATACTAAGAAACACATCATCCAAATAATAAATGTTTTAATCTCACATTTCACCACCATCTCTACTCCTAGGTTTCTTCTCTTGTGAGAATAGGTTACATTTGTGCTGGTCTATGGGGCAGGTGGAGACTATTGTGGACGAATAAGCTAGAACACATGCAGCTCCCACAACGTGTGGCCTTTTAAGTGCCAAGGCAAACAGCAGAAAAAGAAGGGATTGAGCAATTGGAAGGAAAAGAAGTGGTTATGCCTCCAGTGTTCATGGTGTCTCTCCTTCCAGAAACTCCCCAGTGGCTTCCCTACCCCGTCTCGGTTGGTCCACTGAAGTAAGCAGACAGGTGTCTCTGATTCCCGTCTTACAGATGAGCCCAAGGCCGGTCAGCGGAAGAGCCAGGGCCGGGGTGAGCCCAGAGAGCAAGCGAGTCCCTCTGAGGCTCTCGCTCTTCCAACTGCAGAGCACCAGCCCCGGGACGCCAGTCGCCCCAGCCAGACAGAAGGAGCAGCCGGCGCCTCCCGGGACTGGCGGGGTGGGCAGGCTACACAGTCTTCCCTCCACAGCTGTGGGAACTAGGGCCATGAGGAAATACCTCGAGTCAAGGATTTCGGTGGGGTGGGCAGGAGTAGGAGTGATGTTGCAAAGTTTGGTGCTATTACACAAAAGGGCCCGTCACACTATGCAATGTGTCCTCAGGCCGGCGGAGGCCGTCTTGGCTGAAATGAGGCTGGCCGGCGCATTTGCAACGAGGGCAGGGGCGCCAGCAAGTTGCTGGAGTGTGGGGCAGGACACACACCGCAGACTCCCGGCTGTGTCACAACTTTCATGGGCACTGGGCACTTTTGCCTTCATCGGCCCCCTTCTTCCATAAAAAAAATGATAAAGATTGTCATTTATGACCACGTTGGTATAAAGACAAACATTATTTATTAAAACATGATTTTCAACCTGGAAATTCATTTTTAAATTCTGATTTTAAAAGAAATTAAAACATTTTGTGGGCCCCTAAAAAGCATTATGTACCTTAGTCCACGCAGGCAGCTGTAACAAGTGCCACAGGCTGGGGGCTGGTAAACAGCAGGTGTCTATCTCTCGTGGCTCCGGAGGCGAGGGGTCCGAGGGCAGGATGCCTGCATGGCCTGGGTCCGGTGAAGGCCCTCTCCCGGGCTGCAGACTACTGACTTCTTATATCCTCACGTGGCAGACAGGGGGTGAGAGAGTTCTCTGGGGTCTCTCTTACGAGGGCACTAACCCCATTCGTGAGGGCTCCACCCTCATGACCTACCCACCTCCCAGAGGTCCCATCTCCTAACACCATCATGTTGGGGATTAGGATCTCGACATAGGAATTTGGGGGAAAACAAACATTCAGTCCATAGCAGCACTCAGGGACTACGCCTCATGGGTACATCAGCCGTGCATGGATGTCACCTGAGCCAGGAGTCCCACCTTTCCCTGCTGCCCACCTGATCTCAGCGTGACCCAGGGTGGGGAGGGGGGTCAAAAGAGGAGCTCTCGATACAGACTTCCAAGGAGGTAGCTGGCCCACTCTGGGAGCAGACGCAGCAGCTGCTTCTGCCCTAGCCTGGCGCGAGCTGAGCATGTGTGTTTGCCGCACTAAAGACACTCCAGCCCCAGTGAGCCCGAATCGTCCCACCGCACTTTCCCTCTTCCCCAGCCCTTCCACATCGATATCTGGCTGCAGTCTTCCCAGAGCCCTGTGAAGGGAGGAAATAGAATTCTTACACCTATTTTACATCTGGGGAAACTGAGGCTTGGAGAACCAGCCCGTAGGTTTGAATAAGGCTTTATAGTTTTCAAATACACAATCCTCACAGCAGCCCTGCCAGATGACAGATACTTTTGATCCCATTGTAAAGACAGGGAAACAGGCTCAGAGAAGCAGTGACAAACTTTTATCATGTGACCTGGACAGACTGAAAGGAGGAATCGGGGGAGGAAATGTTCTCAAGGGGGTCACGGGATCCAGGCAGCACAAGGTGCCTGGTCAGAAACGACTGGCTCAGAGGCAGCACCCCGGGAGGACAGGTGGGGGTTACATACAACCAGAGCTGCCCACAGCGGGGGAGCGGCCCCCAGACACGTTCAGGCAGAAGCTGTGGCAGTGAGGAGCCAGGCAGTGCAGGGTGGTGGGGAAGGCAGGCACATAAGGGACACCATGAGATGCTGTGGGTGACCACACAGAGCCGCACATTCTGGTGACGGAGTCATTAATCTGTGGGAGGGGGGCCACTCAGCAGGGCAGTGGCCTGGGGACCCAGTCTCCTGGCACGGCCTGATGGGGGCTGACCCAGCACACGCGGTCAGCCTCAGGGTGTGCACAGAGCGCAAGCCGGCGCTACCCGGGCACAGATGATGATGGCCAAAGTCAGAGGCTCCTTATCAGAAGAGCCAAAATTAAGGACTCTTCCTGCAGCATGCAGAATGGATTACAGGGGAGAGAAACAGTGAGAAACGGCAGGAAAACCAGGTAATTATGCAGATGGGAGGCACCTCCATGGGGGAGGAGAACTAAACCGGCGTTCTATGGGTCCTGGTTTTCACACGGGGCCAGCTCTCCCCATCCCAGGTGCCTGGCGTGGCCCAGAATGAGATGTCACACGTTCATTTTTTTGTAGCCACGACTTACCTCTTTAAACAGCAACACTTTTTTTTTTTTTCCAATTTTTGGTAGAAATCTTTCTACAGGGGATCCTTCACATCCCTGACTTCTCAGAGGGCACTGCATGTTTTGCCCTTTCTTGATGACTCAGGGTCCTTCCGACAGCACTAATTAGTAGACTGGACTGTAATACATGGTTAGCCTCAGGGATTATCAAGGTATATCCTGTCTGCTTTGCTTTTTTTAATTACTAGATCTGCATTTTACAGTTTTTCTGCCTCCTGTGTCATCATAAAGTTCTCACTACCCTCAGTATACCTGTTGTGGCCTGAGAAACTAGACCACCAAACTTGTCAGAACTATTTGTCAAGTAAGAGGGAATAGGCCTTGAACGAGGGCCTGAGCGGTATTTTTGTAAGCAAAGAGCAGGAGCGTTGCTGAATGAATGGATGTTTTCAACTACCCTTTCATCTGCTCAGAAATCATTTTTGCCTACATGCTGATACCCGATGACTTCCAAAAGTGTTGGATCCACCAGATAAGAAAGGTTTTGCTGACCTAGAATTAAAGTTATATGAGTCGACAGGCGCTCCCCGATGGCCCTGTGACGCAGATGGGGTGCGACTTTTCCTAGTTTTCCAGGGAGGAGAGCTGAGCCTCAGAGGGCTGGGGTGGGTCAAGATCAGACAGTGAGTCGGGGTGAATCGCAAGACCACTGGCGCGGGCACCTGGACTCAAGGCCACGCCAGGCCTCCCATCATCAGAGCGGGGGCAACGGAAACCACAGGTCCCTGAAACTCGAGCAAAGAGCACTGGATTCAGAGTCAGCAGATCAGAATTCTAGTCCTGGTTCCACACTACCCAGCTAGGTGCCCGTGGAAGCGTTTCCTCTTTGGGCCTCAGTTTCCCCATCTGTAAAAGAAGGATGGATGCATTCTCCATGATTCTTGAGTTGTCTTTGCTAATTAGCAGGAGAGAGAAGGAGGAAGGAGGGTGGGAGAGAAAGAGATTAATAGTTGTTCTGCCTGGGCCCCCTGGGCCCGCAGACTATCTCAATCCCCAATCCTGTCTCCCTGTGATGCACCTCTTCCTACTCGGGTTACACCTGGGCTCTCCCACCCCGGAAAGCTTGGCAGTTTCACGTGATTCACGTGAGTCAACCACGATCCTACAGCCCTTGAGAAAAAGCCCTAATAGTAATGACAACCTACAAATGCAAAGTTCTTTCCAGGAGCAAAGGGTCTTGTGTCCTTTGAGGTCCCCTTCACAGGGAAGGGCTGTAGCCCAGGAGTGATTTGCCGGAGGGGCTGGGCGGGGGGGTCAAACCAACATCTGGGGACTCTTTGCCTTTGACACCTACCACCTGTGCCCTGGGCCGTTCTTCCCATCAGCCACTTCCTTCTTTTCCTTTTTCTGGTGCTCCAGGCTCCTGGGCAGAGGTGATCCTGGCACTCCAGTGTGACTCAGTTGAAGGCATTCCACGTGAGACCAGGACCCGCTGAGGACACCAGGCAGCGTGTCCCCTGCACCCACCACTCCAGCGGGACAGGCTGCCCTGAGTCGGTGCCCCCCGCCTGCCCACAGGCCTCTTCCCGTTCTGGGTGGGCCCCAGCAGAGACCCCCCAGTCTGCTCTCGCAGCCGCACGCGGTTGGCCAGAGCGAGCGCCCTCCCTTTCCGTAGCGACTCCGCCAGGCCGGCCCGAGCTTGGCCGCTTTCCTGGCTGCTGCCGTATCGATTATTTCGGCTCCCTTTTTGCTGGGGATATCAATTTAGCGGGTTCCCGGGATGGCTGTGTTTTAACCTCTCACCCTGGTCTAGACTCTGTCGGCTCCCACTGTCCGTCAGCCAGGAGGAGATGGAGGGCCCCGGGTCTCTCGGGCAGGCTCTGGAGCCAGCGGATTTCCAGGAACACAGGCTGGGATCGCCCGGCGGCTCCGCAGCCCCGCCAACCTGCCTCCCTCTAAACCAGCCGGTGAATTATTAAAGATGTAATTTCCTTTCATCTTTCCAGTAAAATCGCTCCCTGTGCCGTGATCTGCCGCCTTCCTGTCACTTGCCGGGCAGGGGCCCTTGCAGGACCCTAATCACCCCGCTCGTTCCCCAGGCCTGGGCCCTCCTAGGAGCCTGGATGGGGCTGACCCCTTCCTAAAAGGGTCCAGGAAGCCCAGGAATCTTGAGGAACAGGGGTGGGGGAGTGGAGGCTTGGAATTGTAGAATATTGGAGCCTCTCGTTCCACAGCTGAAGAAAAAGGGGCCCAGAGTGGGAGAGCAACTGGCCCAGGGCAGCACAGCGAGTGGCTGGCAGAGCTGGGGCTGGAACCCAGGGCCGGCACTCCCAGGTGAGGGCTTCCCCTGCTCCTGCACAGAATAGCCTCGGGCGTCCCAGCACTGTCCCTTGCGATGACCCCCAGACACAGACAACTCCCAGGCCAGGGAGCTGGGTCAATCTCTTGTTGCATCGATTAGGTCTCCGAGTGATTTACAGTCTTTGCATGTTATTTACCATCCAGTCCCCACCCCGCAGCAGTGGGGCGGCTGGACGCAAAGCCGTAATCATTCCTGCCCTCTCATCCCTGCCCTCTCGGCGGTATTTACCATTTTAGCTTTCACTGGTTACTGTTAGTGATCCTCGCAGAGTGGCCGGTGAGAAGGCAGCTCCATGCCGTGCTGGCCAAAGCCTCAGCAGCCACGTGGTCACGCACCCTGAGGACTCCTTCGCAAAGGCTTCCTCCAAGTCAGTCCCTCCAGAAGCCCCTCCTTGCAAGGCCCCCAAAGAGCTCCAAGCTCTTGACCTCTTTTGCTCATCCAAGCTCTGCCCTGAAAGAGGCATTTGGAAAGCATTTTGGAGTCCAACAGGTGTCCTGGCGTCCGTGAAGACAGCATGTCATGTGCCCGGCCCTGCCAACTGCTCCAGGGGACCACAGTGTCTTGGTCCGGCGGTCAAGGTCTGCCCAGGCACTGGTGGCCCAGCCAGGAGGGGACCCTGAGGGATCTTCGAAGCCCCAGCTCCTCCTCCGGCTTGGCCTCACCCCCTAATCCTGCCCCAGGCAAGGCTGAGGAGGGAGAGTGGTCCCCAGGGTTTTTCTCCACACCAGGACAGAAAGCCTCTCCAGACCAAAGGGGCCTCCGGGGACAGACGTGGAAAGGCTTGTGGGAGACAGCAGCCCTCGCTGGCCCCCTCCCTGCGGTGGGAACCGTCTCCACAGGCCTTGCTAAGATCTGGATTGGGCCATGGTGCCACTCACTGTCCCCTGCCCGCAGCTCGCAGCAGCCAAGGCCAGCCTGGCTGTGACACCCACGCTGCCCTCGGCAGAAGGGTTTTCTGATCCCTCTCCCCAAACCCTCCTTGCTTCCCTCTGTCCCCTCAGAAAGGGGACAGCAGCAGAGAGATTTTGAGGTTCTCCTGTGCTTGGGCCCCTCCACCTGCATGAAGGGCAGTGTGGCCCAGTGCTCGGGGGGCTGGACCCTGAAGCCACACACCCTGGGCTCCACCCCTCACCGGCCGTGCGGTGCAATGGCAGGCAAGTCACTTAACCTCTCTGAGCCTTTGTTTTCTCATCTGTAAAAGGGGGATGGCGACAAGAAAAGCAGTATTCACTTAGAGGGACCTTGCAAATATTAAATGAGCCACCTCCATAAACAACTCCAGAAAATGAAAACCACCCTGTAATGACAGAAGGCGGATCAGTGCTGGCCCGAGGTCAGCAGGGAGGGTCAGGAAGGAGAAACCACAAAGGTTCTGAGGAAACTGGGGCGGGCAGGGAGGGAACTGTTCATTATCTTCACAGCAGTGATGCTTTCACTACTGTTATATATACGTTTATACGTGTGTCCAAACCTACCATATCATACACTTTAAATACACCTCAACGGCGCTGTTTAAAATATCCCGAGAGTTGGTATGTGTAAGCCACCCCGCAGGTCCAGCACCCAGTGGGAACTACAGCAACAGCAAATGTTGGCCTTATTCTCTCGCGGTCCTGCCACCAGCGCCACCCCCAGGGCTCCTCCTCTTCATCATTAGCCCCCCAGGGTGCCCCAAAGTTCACCCGGGCTCCAGGCAGCCAACACTGTATGTTGCTAACCTTGCAGTACCTGTCATTGAGCTCTGGAAATTCTTCAGGAGCACCTGCTAAATAGCCCCTGTCCCACCCCCTGTGCACCTGTTCCCCCATCCCAATGTCACCACCGCTGCCCGTGTCTAGTAACTCAAGGGTTAAAGCTGGACACAGCAGGGGGCTGGGGGAGGCCCTGTTTCAGCTCTGGGGCTAAATATTTTAAATATCACCCTGTCTTAGGCCACCTTCACCCATGACCCAGCCACACTGTTGGGACAACCTTCGCAGCAGCGAGAGTGGCACGTCAGGACCCTCTCAAAGGCCAAAGTCTGAGTGTCCAGCAATGTCCCTCCCTGAGCCCAGCAGCAGCAGGGAAACCTCCACGCCAGGGACATTAGAGTCTCAGAGACTGCCCTGGTGAACACAGTCTGCCCCTCTCCTGTCCTCCCCTCCCCTGGGAGCCACTGTGGGTGGGGGCAGGGTCTGGTCTGGGGGCTGGAGGACAGGCGCTGAGTGTCACACCCAGACATCGGTTATAATTTGGTTTTCTTGGCTTTTCTCAAACAGTTCCTCCTCCTTAAACTGCTCGAAGCTCTGAGCCAGAGACTTGCTGAACTGGGGGGCGGGGAGGCCCAGACCCTGACTCCCTGTCAGAGGTGGGGCTCAGGGCCAGCCTGGGCCAGGGGACAGGGCGGGGGCAGGACTCCAGCTCACGGTGCAGCGGGGTGGATGTGGCCAGCAAGGTCTGCTGTGCTCTGTGTAGGAAGTGACCTTGTCAGGGCTGACCAGCGGGGAACAATACTGAGAAAGGATGAGCCAGGAAGCCACCGGGTCACCTCACGAACCCTGAGATGGACACAGAGGCCAAGGTCAGACTCTGGGTCTGCAGGAGCCCCGAGCCCGGGCACGAACGTGTGTGAGCGTGTGTGCGTGAGAAAGAGAAACTGAGTGTGCGTGAGAGGGGATTTTGCGTGTGAGAGAGCACGTGGGCCGGAGAACTCTAAGGGAGTGTTCCTGGAGGTGGACACATCGACCAGGCTGAATAAGTCTCCCTGGTCCCCAGGCTGGGGAGACCCAGGGTGGCGGGTCAGGGCGACAGGGCCCCAGAGGCCTCGTCTCCTTTTGAGGGACCTGTGGCGCCTTCCTGTCCCCACTCCATCAGGGACTCCAGTCTTCACTTCAAAGCAGTGACAGGCCTGGGAGTTCCCACACACCCACCCCCGCCACCCCTGCCTCACCTGGCGGCTGCCTCAGAGCCAGAAGCCACACAAATATGCCGCTCAGCCGGTGGGACGGCTTTCTTGTCAGCGGCTGCCCTGAGAGGGCCAGACCTCCATTATTCAGTCCTTTGGTGGACGACACCCGCCCCCAGCCTTGAGGGCTGTTGGAGAATCCTGGCTGGGAAAGACGGTCCCCCTTCACTTCACACCCTGGCCGCTTCTCTATCATCCCCCCACAATCTGCGGTGGCCGCAGGAAGCCCCTCCCTGGCAAGGGACACAATGTTGGACAATAGACAAGAAAACTAATCCCCAGGCCCAGGTCTTTTGACCTTTTGGGGGTCCCAGAACTTTCTAAGGATCTGAGGAATACCATGGATCCTTTTTCTAGAAAAACAACCACACACTTGCAGATTCTTACTCTAATTTCAGATGCCTTTTGAGTCTATTCCTTAGTTCCACATGGGTCCCCAGACGCTGATTAAGGGCAACAGAGCCCTCAATACGAGGACAGGCTGCTATTGCCAAAATTGCCCCTCTGGCGGCAGGGGACTCAGATGGAATCTCAACATAGCGAATGTGCCGGGTAGCTAACTCTCTGATGAATGACGACTGCGTTCCCCACCTGGCTGTGACGCGAGTGGGGACGTGCAGGAACTTTGGGAAGAACCTGCAGTCTGGCCCCCGCCGTACACAACTGTGGGACCTGAGGCTTTGTTTATTCTTGCAATGTTTGTCCTTGTCTACAGACTTTGTGCCAGGCATGGGCATACGATGAAGACACACAATAGACATACGGATGTGTTCTCTGCCCTCGTGTTGCTTACAGTCTAGGATGGGCAAGAAAATTAACAAGCAAACGTATAAATACATACGTACTTTTAGAGGTGGGCAGGGGTTCTGACTAAACCCCTAGGGCTTTGGTTTCCTCATCTGTAAAATGAAGATAACTATTGCTTCTATGAGGAAGGAATAAGACAACTTATACTTAGCACTGAGCCCTGAGCTTGGCACAAGAGGGCTCAGTCTATAGAAGACACAGCTTGTGAGTGACAATGGTCAGCAGAGGGAAGCAGGCCCTGGCCTCCCTATGGTGGCAGAAGCTTTGCAGAAGCCAGACCACTACCATCCTCACCAGCCTGGACACTTAGGCTGGAAGGGTGGCCAGGCTAGACGCAGCCTCCAGGCCATGAACATCGTTAGGCAGCAGTCAAGCCCCACATGGGGGCAAACAGTGCACAGGGTAGGAGGAGACTCGGCACAAGGCTCAGGCTGACCCCTTCGATGGTCAAGTTGAAGCAATGGACCGGAATTGCATCTCAGCAGGGGTGGGCTCTAAGATCTGTGCAGATCTGGCTACGGTGGACTAGCTTATATATCACACCAACTTTCCCACCAAGAGCAACTGAAAAAAGAAAAAGGATAAAATACATTTTAAATTTTTCTTTGAAGGCCTTTCTAGTGGCCATAGTCCTGGAAATCTAGAAGAGAAATCTAGAAAAATGAGCTCAATATTTGGCCCGATTTTCCCCCTAAGCAGTAGCTATGCAGTTGAGAATGAAGTTGAGCATAAAGTGAAGACTAAGTTTTTTGCAATCTCATGGAATTGGGGAAAAAAGGAAGAGGGAAAGAATTCAAGCATCTCCAAGGAAAGGAGGGGGGTTTGTTTAAAAAAAAAAAAAAGGCTTGAAGAGCAAATCAGAACTAGATCAGCCTTCACGAAGATTGAAACTCAGCTTCAAACACACTGAATCCCAGATTGGATTAAAGTGAGCTGCCTTTACTCTATCTCCCTCCCAGAAGCAAGAGCAAATCCTCTCTGGATTATTTAGAGCCTCAAATTATCTGTACAGTTTTTCCATATACACTGTCTGGCAGTCAATAAAATTTACCAGGCATACCAGGAGATAAGACCATATGACTGAAACCAAGAGGTGGAGGGAAAAAAGATAACAGCAACAGACCCACAGAGGATCAAGATATTGGCATTTAAAATAACAGACTTTAGAATTATTGTGATTAATATGTTCAAGAAAAGTAGGAATGGTAAAGAACTTAAAGGGGACTAGAAAAATTTTTAAGGTTATCAAATGGAGATTCTAGAAAAAAATACAACAAACATCATAATTAACAATGCAATAGATGGGTTTAACAGCAGATTAGATGTAGCTAAGAGAAGATAAGCGAACTGAAAAACAGAGCAATATAAAATATCAAGCACTGAAGCACAATGAGAAAATTTGTTAGAAAATAAAATCAGGGAATAAAAAGATAATCACATTTTTAAATCCTTAAATGTACTCCCTGAATTTATTACATCCCTAAATGTACTGTGTGTAAAGTGCAGCATACGTGGTTTTGTATGTGCCACACTCTATAGTGTGGTGTTTGCATTTGTGCATAATATGTGTGGTAATGAACAATATGTAATAAAGAGTATGTATATAAATTTTACTTATGGCATTTTTATCACATAAAAAATAGGGAACTGGGAAGTCTCATGCATTAAATGTGAATTTGATGAGATACCATGGTATATCAGACTTGGGGTGAGAATGGGCTTTGGAGCCCACTTCCTTGATTTAAATCCTACTCCTCTGTCTCTTACTAATGTGTAGACTTTGTCTCAAATCATATAACCTCTCTGTGGCTGTTCTGTCATCTATAAAAATAGTGCAGTGCTGTCACGGGGATTGAAGGAGGTCATGTATGTGCATGACACCAGTGAGCACTTCATGAGTGACAGAGGGGCAAATGGCTGGGTGTAGACCACCAGGGGCTGCTTCCTTTTTGTTTGTCTCCCCAGCACAGGAGCAGTCACTCCATGGAAGTGACTCTTCTGCTTTTAGGCCCCCCACCCCAACTCAGTAAATGGAAAACCAACTTCCAGCTCCCCACCCTATCTGAGGAAACCATGTGATAGATTCATTTACACCCAGTAAGTCCTCAAAGGCATGTTTGCTTTCAGAAGGAGGGGTGCAGGGAGGGGCAATGCTTAACTAATCAGAGTGACTCCCTAGAAAACATGGCCCTGGCCACGAGGATATCTGAGGGAGGGGCCTTCCAGAGCTTCAGAAGAGGGTTTGTTGTGTTTGGCAAAGTAGGGGATCGTGTTTGTGTTGATTCAGTTTCCAAAGCAAATTGTCTCTTGTGATTTAACAACATAAATCAAAAGCCTTAAAATATGCATACTCTTTAACCCACAAGTCCACTTAGGAATTCAGCCACGGGAAAAACAATGTATATATGTATATTTATGTATAAGGATATTGACTACAGAGTGAAAATAAAAAATATGGAAATAATAAAAATGTCCACCATTAGGGAAGTGGTTAAGTAAATTAATGTCATCCATACAATAGAACACTATGCAATTATTTAAAAGATTTAGAAGAATATTTAAAGATGTAGGAAAATGTTCATCACCAATTATGAAGTCATAATCTATATCTATTCAAGTACCATTTTGTGAAGAAAAAATGTATATGTGGAAAACTTTACATAGATATCAAAATGTTGACAGTAGTTATTAGTGAGTGATAGAATTATGGTTAATGTCTGCCTTTTCTTTTTTTTTTTTTTTTTTGAGACAGAGTGTCGCTCTGTTGCCCAGGCTAGAGTGAGTGCCGTGGCCTCAGCCTAGCTCACAGCAACCTCAAACTCCTGGGCTTAAGCGATCCTACTGCCTCAGCCTCCCGAGTAGCTGGGACTACAGGCATGCACCACCATGCCCGGCTAATTTTTTCTACATATATTTTAGTTGGTCACATAATTTCTTTCTATTTTTAGTAGAGAGGGGGTCTCGCTGTTGCTCAGGCTGGTCTCGAACTCCTGACCTCAAGCGATCCACCTGCCTCGGCCTCCCAGAGTGCTAGGATTACAGGTGTGAGCCACCGCACCCGGCCCTTTTCTTTCTCTATACTGTTCCATTGTCCAACGTGTTTGTATTGAATGCACATCATATTAATTTTGTTATTTTAAAATAGTAGCCAATAAAGCTAACTGTCCCTAATACATACTCATTTATACATTGAACAGATATTGGGTGCCTACTTGGTGCAATGATGGCAACTTTCTAGTGATACTAAACAAGTAAATAAACCAACTAAGCCACTTACATCTTGTGATAAGTGCCAGGAAGGGCTCAAGAGGGGGGATGGTGTCAGCAGGCCGCCGAGTGGATGGTGGAAAGATAGAAACTTCAGGAAGGTTTGAGGGTGTGGAGGCAGGAGAAGGAAATTCCGCTGCCCTGTCCTTGGGGAGGTATGAGGCCTGACTGCCAACTGCGAGTGGTCAGGGGGTGGGAGGTTTGGGGAGAGTATGAAGTCTGGAGGGACAGCCGATCTCCCACCACGCACGACCAGCCCACCAGGCAGCGAGGAGTCCCCCTGGAGGTTTGTGATTGCGCACACGATCAGGAGTTTCTCCAGCAAAGTTCAGCTCTTGGGGAGGTAGCTGAGTTCAACTAAGGTTGGGATTCTCCAAACAGACAGCAGAGAGGGAGCAGGGAGCCAGCGATTGTGAGGGGGGAGAGAGTCCGTGGCTAGCCTTAGAGCCCTGGGGGGGAGGGGTGGTCAGAGAGAGAGAGAGGCTGGAGGGCAGGCTTCAGAGGGGTGCAGTTTCTGGTGCTGACACAGGCAGGGTGTGGCCCTGGGACTGTCTGGCAAGGACGAGATGGCCCGGCTGAGGCAGTAAAGGAACTGAGACTGGACGATGGGCAGCAAAGGGAAAGTCCCAAGATGCTGGTGACAGAGCCAGCATCCCAAGGAATATAGGAGAGTCACCAGGCACTCAGCAGATGACAGTAAGGAGGCAAAGAGAAAGCGTGGCCTAGTTAGGGGTGAGCTTCAGAAAGAGCTGGGGTTCCAGAGACAGGCGGGAGGAGAGACGGCAGTGGGAACAAACATGGCACCTACCCACCGGCTGGTTCTGATAGACGCGGAGCAGGGAGGAGGGAAAACCGGCCTCCACCAGGAGGGTGTCAGGGAGAGCAGAGTTCTCAGGGCAGCGCTGCAGGTGAACCCAGCACCATGGAGTCCAGCCTCAGTCCTTGGAGGCCCCCCAGATCAGAGAGGAGGTTCGTCGTGCAGCAGGCACAGGGAGCTCGCCCAGGGCCTCCTGCCCGCAGCGGGGGCTCCTGCCCCACCCCTCAGGAGGAGGGGACATGTGGGGGGCCTTCTCCCCGTCTCTCCAGGAGGCGCTGCTGGCCCCCAGGAGGCTGTACCCGGCTGTCCTGACTGTCTGGCCCTGCATGATGGGATGTTCCCCCTTCCCAAGCATTCCATTGTGTTTTAACGCAGTGCTGGACTTGTTAAAGTAGTAAATTTAGCTTTTATGGGGAGAAGTAGCTGGGCTTGGTCAAGGAGGCTGAGGCAGGCCAGAGGTGCCATGGCAACGCCCAGCCTCCCAGGATGCGCCTGGGAAGATGCCTCCGGGCCCCGGCACCTCCACCCCTTCCTCACCTGCTGCACCCTCCCCGGGAGAGCAGAAGGCAGGATGACTTAAGGGAGAGGGGACAGGCAGGGAGGGCAGGACCCCCAGCGGGAGGACAGCCTGGGGAATTTGGTCGCTCCTGTGTCCAGCACAAGCTTCCCCCGACCCGAACACCCCCAGGTTTGCTCAGTTCTGATTTGGGGTCCAGCCAGGGCTCTGCATGTGGGGCCCAAGAGCCTGGATGACAGAGCTGCGGAGCTGCTCAGCAGAGAGCTGTGTGCGTGACAGTCAGGGTCCTCTCGTGCCCCCTCCCCAGACGGGATCACGCACACAGCATTTCATTAGGGGAACCACCTAGGTGAGAGATAATAGAGAAGGAGAGGGGACGTCTGGGCCATCCCTTAGATCAGGGTGCAAATTGGACCCAAGAGGGACAGGCAGAGGGAGGAAAGGCCATGTGGACGTGTTCTAGACCACCGTGACATTTAGGGAAGGCTTGGCAAGGCCACCAGGAGTCCTGTGCCCTGCTGCAACCAGCCTGCCTCAGTGTCCCCGCCAGGCTGGACAGCAGCCTGTGGGCTGGGATCAGCCTGTGGGTCAGGCAGATGGATTTCAGGGTGCAGCCGCTGGGCCCCCAGTCAGCTCTGCTCTGCAGCTGGTCAGAAGGCCACATCCAGCCCTGACCACCCTCCTCATGCAGTGGGGCCACAGCCTGTCCACGCCTGCATTTCCTTGGCAGCAAAACACCCACTGCCAAGGGAGGAGGTGAGGAGCGTGTCACTGCTGGTGAGAGCCACCAGCAGGGCCCATCTGGGGGATGAGTGCTTGGGTAGCCCCTCCCCTTGAGGCTGACTCAGGGGCTCTCAACTAGGGGGAGATACCTGCCTGGCAGGGGGACACACAGACCTCCCTCCTATTCTCCCCATTTCTTCTCCTCCTTCCTTTCTACCCCCCCCCATTGCCTGTCAGAGCATCCCCCAGACTGGCAGCTGCCTCCTCTGGGAAGCCTTCCTGGCTTTCGGCCACCCAGCCCTCTGGCCCTCCCTGGAATCCGCCTGCCCAGGAAGGCATCTCAGTGGTTTAAAGGTCTCGGCCCTGCTCAGTTTGCACTCCCGGGAGGCCCTCTTCCTCCCTGAGCACTGGCTGAGCACACAGAAGTCCCCGCATTGATGGGCAAGTCCCCAGAATGCCAAGCCCAGCGCTTGGGCACAGTCTGCTGCGGTGGGGGCAGGGAGAGACCATGTCTGTGCCCTCATTTTATTAATTAAGCTCATCGCCTGCCTGCTTCTGCCTCCTGAGCCCGTGGGAGCGTTCCAGTGTGCTCTCAGTACACACGTGACCTCAGAGCAGGTGCGCGGGGCTGGAAGGCAAACTGAGGCCTGGGCACCTGACCCAACAACCAACAGCATCTCCAGGCAGGGGGCATCAGCCTCAGGGACTCGACCTGCCCATCCGAGGGCACCGGGCCTGGGGAGACAGGCCCCACGTCTCTAAATGTCCGCCCTTGCCTGAATGGGACAGGGGTCTGGGCTTCTGGTCAGAGGACCCCACTTGCAGGATGCAGTGGGAACCCTGCCTCTCCATCCCCGTCCCATGCGAATAGGGCCAGGGTCCATGTGAGGTGCTCCTGGGGCAGAAGGGGCCTGGGCAGTCCTCCCTCCCACCGTGGGGAGCAGCAGGCCTGGGCCACAGGGATTGCACTTTATGCTTTTTGGTTAGTTTCCACATCTGTCACCTTGTAGGCCCTGGGACGCTCCTGGGAGGGGGAGACAATACTATTGTTCCCACCGTCCAGAAGAGGAAACTGAAGCCCAGAAGGGGGAAGTGTTTTGCCCGAAGTCACAAAGTTACTAGTAAGTTTGCACCAAAAACTCCGAACCCCGGTCTCCTGCCGCCCATCTCCTGCCGGGAGACCCCTGTCAAAGGGAGACCGGTGGGTGCTGCAGGCCAGGTACCGGTCAGCCCCCCTTCCTGGCCCTGCACACGTGGCTTCTCCTCTCTGGGCCTATTACCTCGTCTGTGAAATGGCACCCACCTTGCAGGAGTGTGCTGCGGCCGGCACAGCGGGGACACTCGTAGAGAGGGTTGTCCTTGACCTTCCCAATCAGAGGAAAGTTCCTGCCTCCGCCCTGTTCTCCTGAGATGTTTCGTTTTCGCCTCATCCTGTGCAGCCTCGGCGGGTGCCTGGCTCTGGGCTAGGCCCCGGGCTGCAGGGCGGAGGTGCAGTTGTTATTCCAGCAGCCCCAGCACCCAGCCCAGGGCTAGGAGCCCAGCTGAGCACACTCGGGCATGTTTCAGCACACGGCGCTGCGTGTAGGGATGCTGAGTTGGTGTGGCACGGGATCTGCGTGTTCTGCACCCTTTGTTCTGTGTTCTGAGGGGACTCGGGTTCACAGCTGTCTTGGTCCGTGTTGTGCTGCTGTGACAACACCTGAGCCTGGGTCATTTACAAAGAACAGAAGTTTGCTCTCTCACAGTGCTGGAGGCTGGCAGTCCAAGATCAAGGCACCAGTGGGTCAGGGCCCTCTGTTTCCAAGAGGGCACCTTGCACCCGGCATCCCCTGGCAGGGAGGAGCACCGTGCCCTCACGTGGCAGAGGAGCAGGAGTGACAGGGAGCCCACTCCCACAGGCCCTTTTTATAGCAGCATTAATAACACATGAGTTTTGGAGGCGACAAAAAAATTCAAACCATAGCAACAACCAACCCCATGGACCTGCTGTTCACGCAGGAGGGCCTCTGCTCCATCCCCAAGGTCCCGGGGTACCCACTTGTACCCCTCACTCTTCCCCCCAGCCTGGGCCCCCTGACCCCTAGGCACAAACGGGCCGGTCTCCTCTCCCAAGGCCATAGTCATCAGCCATGTGCACGTCCATGGAAGCAGAAGTGTGTTTCTCAGGGAGGCCGGACTGGAAGAAAAGTTAACAGTCTCCCCTCCGCCTTTCCCTGGCTGTCCCTGAAGGGACCTTGGGCAAGTCCCTTCTCTCTGGGCACAAGGGCTGAGGTCCACAAGCACCCTGCTCCTGTAAACAGAAGCTGGGGGTTTGGTTTGGGCAGCCTGGCAGGGAGTTGGGGGCGGATTTCCAGGCCGCTGAGGGTGCCGGCATTCCAAGCCCCATCCCAGCCTAAGATCTGACTGGCAGGGTGGGAGGCGGCAGCAGGCAGCTGGCAGCCCCTCCTGCAGCCAGTCTGGCCTGAGAATGGCCTGGCTCGGCAGGCTCTGCCTCCTGCTCCAGCTGGGGCTGGGCCTCCTGAGGGAGGGGCTGCCATCTGACCCCCTGCCTCCCTTGGGCTGGTGGGATGCATCACCGCCTCAGTTCCCAGGCGTGGCAGGCCGGGCCCATCCATCAGCATGGCCGCCCCACTCTCCATCTGCCCACCTATCTGCCTGCCCACCACGCACCCCTGCCGGGGCTGGGTGCCCGTCACCCCGTGGGGCCCACCTGGGAACAGTCCCAGATGGCACCCCCAGCCTGCAATGCCCACCGGCCCCATATCGCCCTGTCATGCTTATTTCCCTGACCACCTGGGCCACTGCCCACCCTGTACCACCCAGGGAATGTGAGCCTCACACAGCCACAGTGGTGTCATTCTTGGACCCTCCTTGCTCCCAGAGTAATGACGCCCTCCCAGAGAGGGCTGCATTCCCCGCGAAGCATCCACACAGCCCCACTGGTTCCTTCTTGCTGGCTCTGCGCTGCTTCGGCAGTGTGAACGCAGGAGCAGTTAAGCCCGGTGAAGGCCCTCCCTCCCGCCTGTCCCTTTTCCTTGGCCACTTCTTATCCCTGCGGGATCCCAGGCAGCCTTCCCTGCCAGCTGCCCTCTCTACCCGGCCATCGGCCCCTGCTCCCAGATGGCTGGCTGGGGCCCTGCCTTGTCTCAGTCTCCCCTGTGTCCGCCAGTCACTGCCAGTTAAGTGAATAAATGAATGAATGAATGAGTAAACCAACGAAGCAGGGGGAATTTGCATCTAAACAGTTGTGGCACAAGGCCCAGGCCCTAATAGGCAGAGACTGCATTAAGCCTTAAGTCAAACACCAGGGAACGGGATGGCCCAGGACTGGCAGGTGGCTGAGATATTTGTGGGGCATGGAGTGGGGAACAGTGGCCTTGGGTGGGGGGGGGGGGGCGGGGGTGTGACACTGCTGAGACACTCGGTGTCCAGACCTCAGACCACCTGGCCCTTAAGCATCCGGCATGTGCTGCAGCAGTTGTGAGGCTGCATAGGAGTGGCCTAGGGACAGTCCAGCCCAGTGTCCCTGTCCTCACAGGGGCTCAGGAACTGTTGCAGTATTTCCTACTGTGTTTTCATCTTACCCCACCAGTAACCCTGTCAGGCAGGCCTTACTGTCCCCATTTCAGAGATGAAGAAACAAAGGCTCAGAAAATTCACTCGGCCTGAGAGCACTTGGTTAGAATGTGGTTGAGCCAGGCAGGACTTGAACCCAGGTCACATCTCACTGCAAAGCCCTCCCTCACATATAGTCACCGCCCTTTGCCTCAAATACAGTCCTCCTACCCATGGCTCCTCCCTGTGACCCGGGAGGGCAGCGAGAGGTGGCTGAATGTGGCCAGAGTCTGTGGTCATCCTCCCGATGAGACCTGAAAGGACCGAGTTCTTTGACCAGCCCACTAAAGCTGTCTGCGCTGTGGCCAGCCGTGGGCCTGTGAGCCTCCCAGTCCACCGCACAGAGGATCCCTGGGTGGAGGTCAGGAGCCGGTTCTCGTCCCAGCTGGCTGCCAGCTGGCGCCGAGACCTTCCATCTCTGTTGTCTCTTGAAATCATGCCCATGTTTGCGGGTGCAGACAGACAGACACACACACACACACACACACACACACACACACACACACACACACACACACACACACAGGGTTTCCCTCTGGGCCAATTGGGGTTATTTCCTTAGTTGCCCAAACTAGGCCACACTATGTGGCAAAGAAGCGGTCTTTGGACACCAAGGGACACCTCCCAGACCCAGACCTCTCAACCTCGTGTACCCACAAGTGGAGTCCTCCAGGGAGGTCAAAGCCTGACCTCCCAGGTCACCAAAGATTCTGGAAAGGTCACTTCTCTCAGGCCAGTCCTGAACAGCCAGTCCTGAACTTTGACCTTCACCTTATTCCTTTGTTCGCTGACCATCTCCTGAGCACCTGCTGTGCCAGGACTCCAGGCAGGGAGGCGGAGGTGCTCACCACCTGGACCCCCCGGCCTCAAACCCCAGCTCTGGGAGACCCAGGCAGGCCGCCCCACTCCCCTGGGCCACAGCCTCCTCACTGGTGAAGCTAACCCTAACATTTTACTTCATTTTGGAGTTAAATGGTTTTAAAAATGAAATGCAATCACGAATATAAAGTATTTTGCACCATACCCGGTGCAGAATAAGTGGCCGATAAAGGTCGGTTGTCAGTAGATGAACGCAGCAGGACAGTGGGCCCTGGGCCAGCCACACCTCCAGGCCCACCAGAGGCAGGGACGGGGTCGGAAGGACCCCGGCACCGTGTCTGTGCAGGGTGCTGAGGAAGGGCCCACCACACAGGGCATGCTGGGACAACGGCCGCCCAGAAAGGCACAGCCGCGGGCCCTGCTGGTGTGCCCGGGCTCCCTGAATCACACCCTGATGCTGGAAACCGCTGGACCCACAGGCTGGGGCCCCAGAGCTCCCTGGGGCTCTCTGAGGGCTGCTCTCACCCGGGGAGCACGCCTCGGCCACACCTCGCCCCGCCAGGCTCTCGAGAGAGAGAGCCACAGAACCACGTGTGCACCCCCGTGGGGCTCGGCGCCCGTGGGAGGTGGGCGCTGACCCGGCGGGGCGTGTGCGGCCCCGTCTGTGCATACACGCTGGGGAAGGTGCCAGCGTGGTCACGGTGGAGAGCAAGAACACATTTCCAGGCGGCACTGCCAGCCCTCGCCGTGTTCCAGCTTGTTGACGCAGTGATGGCATAATTACAGTTTCAATTGCAGATTAATAATAAGTCATTTTTGCAATCGAGGAGGCAGGTCTGCACTGGAAAGGGCCCCAAAGGGCCTGTCACCTCTGCTATCTGAGGCTGCTGGCCGCTGTTTGATGTTTTCTGCCGAGGGGAGACTTCTCTAAGGGCGATCACAGCAACAGCAAGCACCCAGGTAATGATATCTTTTAATACCCTCGTCTGCCTGGTGTCCTCCTGAGGCAAGGCGATGACGATGGCGTGTGCGCGGGCGTGTGCGCATGCGTGTGTCGATTAGGCTCTGTGTGCGAGTGCTCACTCATGCACCGTGTGTTTGCTGTCTGGGTGTGAGCATGTGTGTAAACCTGGGAGTGTGTGTGTCCCCACGTGACACCAGCAGTGCCCAGAGGCAGCCCCCACAGACAGGCCCCTCTCCCCTCCCTCCTCCACCCCCAGGGGACGGTGCTGGAGGACCAGGCGGGGCACGGGAGGCTCTGGGTGCCCAAATGCTCCCAAAGACAGCTTTGGGTGCAGCAGGGCCCCGGACAGCCCGGCACCCTCAGGGCTGCCAGGTAGGGCTGAGAACCTGCCCTCATGGAGAGAAACTATTTAATAACAATAACAACAGCGACAATAACAACCACTGTCGTGTGTTCTGAACTGTCTTCTATTCTTTTTATCTTCGTGATCTCACTGGATCCACATAACCTCCCTGAAAGGGGGGGGAGGGCAGGCCTTGTGACTCCCACTGGCCCCAAGAGGAAACAGGAGCTCAAGAGGGGAACCTGCTCAGGGTGACACAGTGGCAGGTGACAGACATCCTCATGTTCAGGGCCCCAGACGCTCCTGTGCACTGGTCTGGAATTCTGGCCCTTGCTTCAGCCTCGCACAGGGCTCCACCCGGCCCTCCACCCTCTCCCCGGCTTCCTGGGCCCCGGGCCAAGGGGCAGATAGGGTTCAGGAGCCCAGTTCATGTTTTCCAAATGCCCTTTGAAGCCAAAGGGATGCCCGCGCCCGTGGGATTGCAGTGTGACTCTGCAGACAGGACTCCTGAGAGCCGGACAACCTCGGGCCAACCTCAGGCCAACTTTAGGCCAGCCTCTCCATGTGTCCCTGCTTCGTGGCAGGCCAGACGCGCTCCTGCAGGCTGACCCTGGCTCCCTCACAAGACGGTGACTTGGTGGGCTCATTCTCCACCGCCAAACCTGACCTGGGTGGCTTTAACAACCCTGTGGGTGTGGCCCCGCCCAGGCTGGCTGCCCACCCAGCGCCCCGGGCAAGAGTGCAGAGCCCCAGAGGAGGCGAGTGGCCAAGATGGAGGCGAGGAGGTGTCCACACAGGCCTGGCTTCCTGCCGCCGGGTCCTGCCCCGCCCCTCTGGGCCCCTGGCCCTGCCCCGGGGCTCCTAGTTACCGAATGTCTGAAGGTCAGGCCTGGTGTTTGCTCTGCTAGCAGAGGGGCCGCCAGGTTGTTCTTCCGGCTGAGCTGTCTGACAGCCGCAGAGTTCAAAGCAATGGGAGGCACCGTCTAATTATGCCCAGGTGGATGGCGCTGGGAGGCGGGTAGACAGGCCCATTTCTCAGCTAGAGAGACTGAGGCGAACGTCCCCCAGAGGCGGGGGATGAGTCAGGGCAGGGCCCAGCCTGCGCAGTCCCTCTGTTTGGACCTGTCAGGGGACTAGGAGGCAGGAGCAGGACCCCAAGCCCAAGCCCTGCTTGAAGGGCCCACCCCAGGGCCCCCTTCCCAGGGAGGCCTGCGAGGCCCTAGTACTCTCTCTCTCAGCTGACGCTCAAGGCCTTGCACCAGCTGATCCCAATCCACCCCTCCCACCACACCACGCCTCCTAGGGCCTTTGTCTGATGAGTTCCACTTCCCCACCTCACACACTGCCAACCCCCAGCTCCCATGTCAACACTATTCCTTCTCCTCCTTTCTATCTGCGGCTTGGCCAGCTTTTAAATCGCTGCTCAAACTTCCACCTTTTTATGACGCACCCAGTGCAGGGTCTGGCACGCAGCAGGCACTTGATGAGCATGGCACAAATGCACGAGTGGCCAAGTGAGCAAATGCCTGGCCAGCTGGCCCTGGCTTTAGCTGATTGCTCTGTCCTTGGAACCCTTGACAAGTAAAGTGGATAAGCTTTTTTTTGAGTAAAGATTAAGCCCCCGGGAGACAGGCGTGGTTGGGCGTCCCCTCCCTGTGTGTCTTCAGGGTCCCCAGCATGGGGGAGTCCAGACCCACATGGTGGTTAACAGACCATCAAGCCAGTGATGGAAGTTTTAAAAATACAGTCTTTCTTCCTCTTCCTCCCAGACTCCACTCTCCAGTCACCAAGAATATTAGACACATTCTTCTGTCTTTGTCATTTTTTTTGTCTTGTTTTTCCCTCTGTCACCTGCTAATAATAATAGTAAGGATTACTGAGTATTTCCTCCGGGTCAGGTGCTGTTCTAAGTGCATTGTGTATATTAATTCATTTAAGTACTACATAACCCTCTAAGCCACTGGTTCTCAATCAGGGTCAATTTTGCCCCCCGGGGGACACTTGGCAATGTCTAGAGACATTTTGGTTGTCACAACTGGAGGACTGGGAGTTGCTACTGGGATCTATAAGCAGAGGCCGTGGATGCTGCTAAACGTCCTACAATACACAGGACAGCCCCATAACGAAGAATCATCCAGCCCTAAATGTCAATCTTGTCAAGGCTAAAACCCCTGCTCCAAGCCTTAGAGTCCAAGGTAAGGTCACCATCCCATCTTTCCGCTAACAAAACTGAGGCCCAGAGAAGTTAAGTGACTTTCCCAAGGTCACACAGTCAGCAGGTAATTTTAACCCAAGCAGTCTGGCCACTGCACTCTTTGGCCTCACCATGTGGCAGTCTGACCTCATCCCTGTGGCCAGGACCTCCTTCCTCGAGGGAGCTGTTGGCCTCCCCTCAGCACTGAAGCCAGCTCCCGTCAGAGGGAGGAGAGGCTCCCTCAGGCCCAGCAGAGGGTCCCTGAGTGCTTAGCCACACTCCACCACCCCTGAAGACCAGGATGTCCTACCCCAAGCTTGCTCCAGCCCTGCTGTCCAAGCTGACCTCCCTTCTCTGAACTGGGCACAGCCCCATGTGTGGTGCCCGTCATTCTCGTGTGTAGGGCTCTGTGTGGAGGCTGGAAAGGTGCCGGGCAGGGGCCACACCTCCTCCTGCATCCCTGCCCCACCAGGGCCAGGGCCCTGAACACACATTTGGCCTTAGTGAGTCCTCTGTGGATTGACCAATGACATGAGGGCAGTAGACACAGAGTTTCTAGTATAGACGAGGTTAGGGGTGGCTTGTGGACAGATGTGAGGCTTGGAGCCATCCGGCTGCCCTGAGGCGTCACGGGGTCTGGGCCAGAGAGGAAGCTGCCATTGAAATGGGGAACCTGCTAGGGCCTCCCAGACAGTGGGGAGGAGGAAGAGGCCCTGTGCAAAGGGAGGGAGATGCCAGGACTCGAGGCACTCTCCCACTTGTGGCCAGGGTGAGGGGTCCAGGCTGGAACCAGACCCAGGACAGAGCCAGCTGGTGCAGGGAGAAATCTCCCACCTGCCGGCCCATTGCTTGTGGGGAGAGGTGGCAGGGAGGGAGGCAGCCTGCTTCTCCCCACACAATCTGATGGCAGGGTCTTGCACAATTCAGAGTCCCTAGAGACGCTGCTGACTATCACCATCTGCCAGAGAGGCATGGGGGGTGAGGGGTTGGGAAGGATGGCAGGAGGAGGCAGAGGCCAAAACCAAGAAGGGATGCAAAGTTGAGAAGACACAGATGAAGATGACAGCCCATAGTGGAGGTGGCCAAGCCTGGGGTAGGGAGCAAGGCTGCTCCCGGCAAGAACCCCTTAGCAGGAGGCACAGGGCCTCCTCTGGCTCCTCAATTCCGCCCCTCCCTGGTCCCTCAAGGATGCCTGTTTCCTAGGAGCAGCTCCCTCAGCCTTCCTGGAATCTTGTCCTGGCCTCATAGCCACCTAGCTGTGCTTCCCTTGTGAGTGGTCAGCCCTCTAGCTGCTTAGAGGGACATCGCCAAAGTTCAAGTCTTCTCAGAGCTAAAGAGCTCCCTCCTGCCCCTGCAGGACACCTTCTTATGACATGTGTAAAGGAAGGGGGAGAGACAGGAAGAGCAACAGTAAAAAGTACATGATCATACTTTACATGTATTATTGCATTCTTCCTCACAACATGTTCATTGCTATAAGCCCAGCACCTTTAACAGTGCTGAGCACAATAAACAATTGTTTAAAAAATAATTGGAATTAAGAAAACAATCCCATTTGCAATAGCATCAAAAAGAATGACCTACTTAGAAAGAAATTTAACAGAAGTCATGTGAAACTTATACTCTGAAAACTACAAAACACTGGAAGAAATTAAAGATCTAAAAACTTGGGAAAATATCCTTTGTTCATGGTTGAGAGACTTAATATCGTGAAGATGGCAATGTTTCCCAAATTGACCTGCCGATTCAATGCAGTCCCTACCAGAATCTCAGCCAACTTCACTGTAGAAATTGACAAGCTGATTCTAAAATTCGAGGGGAATTGCAAGGGACCAAGAATAACTGAAACAATCCTGAAAAAGAAGAACAAAGTAGGAAGACTCACACTTCCCAATTTCAAAACTTACTACAAAGCAATAATAATAAAGACACTGTGGTACTGGCACAAGGATAGACATATAGATCAATGGAATAGAATTAAGAGTTAAGAAATAAGCCTATACATCTATAGTCAACTGATTTTTAAGAAGGGTGCCAAGACCATTCAATGGGGACAGAATAGTCTTTTCAACAGATAGTGCTGGGACAACTGGATTTCACATGCAAAAGAATAAATTTGGACCCCTACCTCACACCACATATAAAAATTAACTCAAAATGGATCAAAGATCTAAATATAAGAGTTAAAATTACAAAACTCTTAGAAGAAACATAGAGATAAATGTCCACGACCTTGGATTTGACAAAGGATTCTTAGATACAATACCAAAAGCATGAGCAACAAAGAAAAAAATATATATATTGGGCATCATTGGAATTAAAAACTTTTGTGCTTCAAAGGACACCATTAAGAAAGTAAAAAGACAACTCACAGAATGGGAAAAAATATTTTCAAATTATGTATCTGAGAAGGGACTTATATTCAGCATATATAAGAACTCTTACAACTCAAGAATAAAAGACAACCCAATTAAAAATGGGCAAAGGAGATGAATAGACATTTCTCCAAAAAGACACATAAACGGCTAACAAGCACATGAAGAAGTGCTCAACATTAGTCATCAGGAAAATGCAAATCAGAACTACAATGAGATACTACTTTACATCCACCAGGATGCCTAGACTCAAAAAGTTAGATAATAGCAAGGGTTGGAGAGGATGTGGAGAAATCAGAACTCATATACACTGCTAGTGGGAATATAAAATGGTGCAGCCACATTGGACAATAGTCTGGCAATTCCTTAAAAGATTAAACACAGAGTTATCATATGACCCAGCAATTCCTCTCCTAGGTATATGCCCAAAAGAAATGAAAACATATGGTCATACAGAAACTTATACACAAATGTTTATAGCAGCATTATTCATGATAGACAAAAGGTGGAAACAACCCAAATGCCTGTCAACTGACAAATGGATAAACACAATGTGGTACATCCATACAATGGAGTATTTATTTATTCAACCAAAATGAATGAACCCTAATGTAAACTATGAACTTTGGTTGATAATTATGTATCAGTGCTGGTTCACTGATTGCAGCAAATGCACCACACTGAAGTGGGATGTTGATAATTGGGAAGGCTGCCGGGGAGACGCAGTGGTATGTGGGAACTCTGTACTCTCCACTCAATGTTGCTACCTGAAATTGTTCTAAAAAGAAAAAAACCTAAAACTTTTTTTAAAAGTAAAAACAAAAGAGGAAAGAAGTATTGATATACTCTAGAACATGGGTGAACCCTGAAAACATTATGTTAAGTGAAAGAAGGCAGTCACAAAAGTCACACATTGTAGGATTCCATTTGTATGAAATATCTAGAACAGGGCAGTCTACAGAGTTGGAAAGCATATTAGTGGTTGCCTAGGGCTGGTGTCGGGGAGAGGGTGTGGGAAGAAAGTGCATGACAACTAAAGCATACAGGATTTCTTTTGGGGGTGGTGAAAATGTTCTAAAGTTGACAGTGGTGATGATTATACATATTTATGAACATACTAAAAACCTTTGAATTGTATACTTTAAGTGGGAAAATTGTATGGTATGTGAACTATATCTTTAAAAAGCTGTTAAGAAAAAGACATTAGGACAATTGAAACTAAATATAGACTGTGGACTAGAAAGTTGTGTTCAGTAAAAGTTTCTGATTTTGATAATTGCAAAAAATTAAGGGACAACTCTATAAGGTAGGCACTATCATTATTCTCATTTTACAGATGCAGAAACTGAGGCACAGACAGGTCAAGTTACTTGCCCAGGATCACACAGCACTCTAAGAGCCCGTAGTTTTTACCTCCTCCTTATTTCTCCTGGCATCCTGGTCTTTTCCTTCATAGCAAGTATCACAATTGGTAATTTGATAGTTTTTGTTCCACAAGACAATAATCTCCTCAAGGGCAGAGGCATAACTCTTCTGGTCACCACTTCTTCGTATATTTAAACAAACATTTACTGAGCCTACTATGTATGAGCCAGGTCTGTATGCATAAGGGTCAGTGAGAATATCTAGTATGGGGCTTGGCTCATTGTGGGTGCTCAATAGATATTTGAAGTTTGGATGGATGGGTGGATGAGTGTGTGGATGAGTAAATGGATGAAAATGGGAGGTTGGATAGATGGATGGATGGAAGAATGGATAGATGGATAGATGGGTGAATGGATGGATGGGTGGGTAGATGGATGGGTGTGTGGATGGATGTGGGTATGTGGGTGTGTGGATGTGTAGATGGATGGATGGGTGGGTGGATGGGTGGGTGGATGGGTAGGTGGATGGGTGGGTGGATGGATGGGTGGGTGGATGGGTGGGTGGATGGGTAGATGGATGGGTAGGTGGATGGATAGATGGATGGATAGGTGGATGGATGGGTGGATGGATGGGTGAGTGGATAGGTAGATGGATGGGTAGGTGGGTGCATGGGTGGACAGAGAGGTTCTGGACAAAGGCTGACTGGGCCTGTCCAGGCCCAGTACATGGCCTCATCCTCCTCACCTATCTTCCCCCTTCTACCTTGGCCCCTACCCACACCCTCATCTTCAGGCCCATCACATTCTGAGAAATGCACCCACTACAGAGCCCCTCCTTTCTTCCTCCACCAAGGCTGTCCAAATCGTCTTTCACGGCCCTGCCAGGCCCTACCTCCTCCAGGAAGTCTTCCTAGCCCATGCAGTCTGTCCCTTTCCTGAACTCCTTCTAATTCACAGTATCAATGGACATCCTATACCATCATCACCAGTCATTCTGGATAGATGCTCCTGTGATGCAGACCTGGAGCTTGGGAGGGGCGGGGGCTCCCTCTCCACTTGCTGTCCGGGGCTGGTCAGTGGCAGGCCCTGGGTGAAGCCACTGCACTGGCCATGTGGGTTAGTTTGTGGCCTCTCCCTTGTGGGAAAGGAGGACCCAGGAGAAGTGCTCACTAGGGGCACTGGCAGAAGAAGGCAGTGCCAGCTCTACTGGGACTTCAGGCTGCCCTTGGCGGAGGCTGGGCTGAAGCCCAACCCCTCCTCCGACAGGCTGGGCTGGGCTGGCAGGAGGGGCAGGCGGGATGCAGAACGGTGCCTCCCTCCCCTCCCTGGCCTGGCCCGACCAGCCCCCAGGCAGGCTGGAGGCCTGTTTGCCTTGGCCCTAGGCCAGGGCCGCCCCGCCAGTGAGTAATGCGTGAGGACCGCCTGGCTCCAGTTCAAGGGAAACGGGCTGGAGACTGGGGCCTCCTTGGCCTTTGCCTTCATGGGGCTAAGTTCCGGGGGCGGCTTCCCAGAAAGTGCCTGCGAGGCTGCCTCAGGGCCACTACCCAGCCAGCCAGCCGCTCCCCTTCCCTGCTCTCCTTCCCCCTCTTTCCTCTCCTGCTCCATAGAGACCAAGGAAAGGCAGATCTTGAGTTCCCAGGAAAAGATCATTAAGTATGTCCCAGGACCCCAGCCACCCAGCCTGCACCCCCTAACAAAGCCAGCCGTTCCCTGGTCCCGTAACACACACTTTCTGAGCGCCCGCTGTGAGTAGGGCAAGGAGCTGCTGTCAGGGAGGCCATGGACATTCGGGGGTGGCCCAGGGGCAGGTGGGAGAGAAGGCCCCCGAGGCTCTGGGTGCTGTACAGGAAGCTCTAGGACTGGAATGGGTCCCCTAGTTTATCTGCTCACACCCCGGGCCTCCTGGTGAAGACACTGCAGCCCAGAGAAAAAGGAGTGACTTATCTAAGCCACACAGCGCATTGCTGCAGCAAGGTTAAGAGCCCAGGACTCCTGTCCACGGGCCCCTAGCCCTGCTGCTCTGACCACTGCTCTGCTTTTTCAAGCTGCATGGCTCTCATGATGGAGGGACACTGCCTAGGACATTTCTATTTTGAGTCTGGGTCCTCATTCCCAGGGGCTTCTGGAACTTTACAACTCTGCCCCTGCTGAGTGGTCTCTGCCTGCTTAGGGCCTGAGTGACCCACCTGGGCAGGGAGGACAGACACCACAGTCATCAACACTTTCGGGAGGCACAGAGGTTTCCAGCCCTCCTGGCCCGGTGGGAATGGCTTTGCAGCCAACCGTGCCCCTGCGCTCCCCTGAGCCTCTATCCATGGTCAGTCTTCCTAGTTGCAAAATGTAAAAAATTATTCTGGCTGAGTTAAGCACAAAAGAAAAGTCATGACAGGATGGATCCTGGGTAGGTCACAGAATCCACGTTGGGCCAGAGAACTTCTTCAGAGCAGGAATGGCTGCCAAAACCACACCACAGTGCTGGCATCTTGAGAACCACACTGGCCTTGCCACGGAGCCCCAGATGACTCCTCTCCCCACTGACATCAGCACTAGACACCAAACACTGGACTCTGCTGTTGGCCCCGTGGTTCCTGCTGTCCCCAAAGAAACAGGATGTGGCCACTGCCCACCACTAGAATGAGTCTCCTACGTCCCTGTTTGTCTGCTCCCAGATCCTGATTCCAAGACCAGAGTGGAGACATCTGATTGACCAGCCCCAGGCCACGTGCCTACACTTGGCTGCTGGGGAACCTAAGAAAGCAGTTATCTTGTTCTTTACCCTCCCAACAAGACTCAAGTAAGGAAAACACCCCAAACCAGGTAGAGAGCCCAGATGACAGTAGGCAAATCCACAAAAACACATGTCCTCTTGAATGCATTCCCCACCTCCAAATCCTTGTTCATCCTCTTCTCTGCCCAAACTAGCAAAATGAACACACACAGAGAAGTGTGTTGCTGAAGGGGCTTTGGAGCTCAGGGTGTAATTGCATTATGTAAGTCAACTTCTTAGCCTAGGGCATGGCACATAATAGGTGTTGAGCAAAGTCAAGTTCTCCTCCAGGAGGAGTATGCAGATGGAGGAGCTGAGATAAGGTGGCCTGTGGCTAAGCTAGTTGGTGACAGGATCTGGCCTGGGTTACTTGACTCCTCTCTCTTCTTTCCATGGCAGACAAGGGTGGGATTAGAAAAAAGTGTCCTATACAGTGCTGTAGGATATGATTGATTCCAACAGGAGAGACTAGCAGCCATCTTGGAGGAATAGATATTTGAGCTGGACATGGAAAAAAGAGACAGATTTCATCAGACAGAGAGGGGATATGCATTCCATGCCAAAGGGCTTGTGCAAAGGTATGAAAAGGTGAAAGTGCATAGCTTTTCCAAACAAAATAACTCAGAGCTGGGTGTTATAAAATGTCCTCTGCCATAACCAGGAGTGTGGACCAGCAGGGACAAGCATGAGTCCTGAGAGGATGGCCAGGAGGCCTCTGAATTAATTTGGCCAGAGTCCAGGAGTGCCTACGTTGAGGCAGTGGTAGGGAGCAAAAATGATTTGCTACCCACACATTTCCAGTTCAGGGAAAGAGAAAAACACATGGGGAGGAATAGAGGGGAATGGACAGAAGACGCCTTGGCATTTGGGCAGGTGGATCTTAAGGTGCTGGATTCAGTGTTCAGGGGCCCCAATGGAACCAAATTCATTGAGAAAACATTGGAGTTGTTTCCAGTTTGGGGCTATTACGAATAGTGCTGCTATGAATATTCTTGTACATGTCTTTTAGCAAATATATGTGTGCATTTTTTTTAAGGCTGGTCAAGTGATGTATGCATTTCTGATGCAGGTATGATTGTCTTTAGCTTTGGTAGATACTGCCAAGCAGTTTTCTAAAAATGGTTACAACAGTTTACACCCTGACCTTCAGCACCAGAGAGTTCCAGTTGCTCCACACTTTCGCTGCCACTCAGTACTAAGTGTTATATCTTTTAAATGAATATTTGCATTTAAATTCAGCTCCACTGCTAGACAGCTGTGAAAATGAATGATCTCCAGAAATGTCTGTGACGTGTCATTAAGGGACGTGGCAGGTTGCAGGCGATATCTAGAACATGACTCCATGAAAACCGTGGACGTGCTTATGCAGAAGCAGAGGCCAACTTCAGAAAGGGGGTGTACCAAGGTCTCCATAGCGATCACCTCTGGGGAGTGGGGTTGGAGAGCATAATTTTAAATGATGAGCTTAGGGATAATTTTTACATTGATAATGTGTTTTTCAGTGTTTTTAAAATTCAAGAGAAAACCTGTATAAACTCAATAAAACCCTCCATCCTCCACCCACCATCCCCATCCCTCACCATTCCATTACCTAAGGCTGGCAGCCCGACTCCGTCTTTCTTGTTATTTCCCGGCATTCGCTCCCGCTCTGGAATTACCCTGGGCAGGGCCTCTGGGACAAGTCTCCTGGGCACTGTAATTTCCCTGGCTGCAGTGTGTCATTAGTAGATTTGGTGCTGATGACACGACGCCCATACGCAGTGAAGATTACAGCCCCCGACAGGACAGGACAGCCTGGCCGAAGAGCAAGTCTCCCGGCAGAGAAACCCCCGGAGTCTTGAGCTGCCTCAGTGGGACCTGAGCCTACGTACCTATCTCACCCTCGAGGAGCAGAAGCAGGGAACACTACCCTTTCAAGGCTCCTGGCACCTCCATCCTCCCCTGGGGGCTGAGGGCTCAGAGCAAGGGCCATGCAGTTAGACAGAGCTGGGCTGCAGTTCTCCCCCTCTCCCTGTGAATGCCTCATTGGGCCTCACAACCTTCACCTGTAAAATGGGCTAATGACTGCATTTACCTTAAAGACAACACAACGCACCTTGCAGAGAGTGCCTGGCAGGGACTTAGCCCTAGGTAAATGTTGGTGGTTGTCATTATGACTGTGGTGGTCCTGTCAATGTTACCACACACCCCCTACCCAGCAAGAGGTGGAGTTTTACATTCAGCTTTTGGGAGAAAAAGAAAAATACAAGAATGCACTTTTTATTTTCACAAGTTTTATAAAGTAAGTACACATCCACTTTTCCTGGGGAGAAAGGAATTCGCCTGGAACCTGAATTTATATATTTTAGTTGGAACGTTAAGCAGTCATTCAACATTGATTCGTCCAAAGAGTATTTGTCACGTCCCTTCTACGTGGTGGGCACTGTTCTAGATACTGGGGTGATGGCAGTGACCTGATTAAAGCCCCTGCTGTCACAGAGCTTACGCTCTACTAGGGGACTCTGACAATAGCCAAACCAACAAACAGATCTATGACAAAATGTCAAACGTGCAGATAGTAGAATAGACACACTGCCAAACAGTGGTGCAAGGGACGAGCACGCAAGGGTAGGAGGAGAGAGGAGCCGGGAAGGCTGTCTGGTTCCAGCCCGTGCATTCGGCTGAGCCAGAGCTCTGCTCTGAGACTGTCTCTCCTTGGAAGTGAGGAAGCCCAGAGGGCGCTGGCTGGGCTGGAACTATAGCTCGCTGCTGTGAAGACAGGTGGTTCAGCTGGCGCGGTGGCTCACGCCTGTAATCCTGGCACTCTGGGAGGCCAAGGTGGGCGGATTGTTTGAGCTCAAGAGTTCAAGACCAGCCTGAGCAAGAGCAAGACCCTCCGTCTCTACTAAAGAAATTAACTGGACAACTAAAAATATAAAGGAAAAAATTAGCCAGGCATGGTGGCGCATGCCTGTAGTCCCAGCTACTCGGGAGGCTGAGGCAGGAGGATCGCTTGAGCCCAGGAGTTTGAGGTAGCTGTGAGCTAGGCTGACGCCACGGCACTCTAGCCTGGGCAACAGAGTGAGACTCTGTCTCAAAAAAAAAAAAAAAAAAAAGACAGGTGGTTCGAGGAGTGGGGTGAAGGGGGCTTCAAATGCCACGTAAGAGGTGAGAAGCAGGCAAGGGGGTTGTCATGAGCGGGTTCAAGCCCCGGGTTAGACTTGAGGAGTGCCGCCAGCTGCGGCTGGGCCACCTCTCGGCTGGGTGACTGCAGTAAGTCACGGACCTCTTCGAGCCTCAGTTTCTTCTAAAATGGGGATAGTCAGAGCTCTCATGCAGAAAGCGCGAACGGGCTTGCTGCACTGCTGAGAGCTAATTTATTACAGCTGTCTGTGAAATACCTCCATTGCCTTCAGGGTTCAGTGCAGCCTAACATCTACACTGTTTCCGCCTGCAGGGCTTCTGTGGCCCCTGGTGAATCCAATGGATAGGTTCAATCTCATACTTTTCCACCAAAGTGCCCACAGCAAAAGAGAAACTGCCCAGGGCCTGGGGTCACCGTTTAAAGCATCACCAGGAGCCACAACACGTCCTTGAAGTGTCTTGTTTTTTCTCAACAGTTCAGGTCAAGTTTGCTTTCTACCTCCTCAGATCCATGGGCTTGCCTTACGACAGAAACAATTGTATTCTTTCTCTCACGTGAAGCTTCTACTGAAATGGCAGCTCCAGGAAGATGCCCCAGGATTGACGTCAGCTTCCCCTGGCCCTGGGCACACACGTCCCTGGCAGGACCCTGGGCCTGGGGTCTCAGACCCTGCCTCTCAAATTCCCAGGAAGGCAGGTGTAGGCTCCCAGCCCTCCTAGGTCTCTGTGGCTCCACCAGCCACTAAACGGACCCCACCGTGGGCCAGCCTGGCCCCCACCTGGGCAGTGCGTCCCTGCCCAGCCCCTCACCCCCAGCCCAGCCAGTAAATCGTCTCTGAATTAATCAAAGCCCTTGCACTGGTCTCAACTCACCAGGGGCCTCCTCCAGCGGCCACTTTGTGTTCAGTAGATTAATTGCAGCTGGGGGAGGGGAGGGAATCCATTTTTAGAAAATCATTACTTTCAGAAAGAGAGAGGGGCGCTTCTGGCTGGGGAAAATCTGCTGAGCTGGCAGTTCGGGCCTCCTGCTTGGAGCCGCCGGGAAACCTGGGACTGCGCAGGCTGCTCCCGGCTCCACGGAGAAGGCAGCGGCCCGGGCCCACGCGCCCTCCCCTCAAGGCCAGGGCACCCCAGCCCTCCAGCCTGGCTGCTGCCACCCTTTGCTTCCCGCCCTGGCGTGGGCTCAGCAGTTTGCTGGCATTCTGAGCAAGAAGGGGTTGCCCCACTATTGCCACCTCCCGCTGTCCGTGGGTTGGCTTGACTGCCCTTTCTCAGCCCCACTTGCTTCACGACACACCGCCCAGAGGGCACTGTCACCTTGCCTGCAGCTCTGGGGGAAAATGTTGGGGACCCTTGATAAAACTATATGATATTAGGCTGGCGTGGTGGCTCACACCTATAATCCTAACACTTTGGGAGGCCCAGGCGGGAGGATCGCTTGAAGCCAGGAGTTCAAGACCAGCGTGAGCAAGAGTGAGGCCCCATCTCTACAAAAATAGAAAAATTAGCCAGGCCCAGTGGCAAGCGCCTATAGTCCCGGCTACTTGGGAGGCTGAGGCAGGAGGATCACTTAAGCCCAGGAGTTTGAGGTTGCTGTGAACTATGGTGATGCCACTGCACTCTAACAGGGGTGACAAAGTGAGAATCTGTCTCAAAAGGAAAAGGAACTACATGAAAGTGCCATTGTTGCAGGTCAACATGGTCAGATGTGTGCGATCCCACGTGGTTCAATCTCATTATCATACGGCCAGCTCTATGCACGTATTTTTCTCACTAATCCCCATCTTGGCCCCATAAGGCAGGTATAATGCCCACTTTGTATTTCAGAAACTGAGGTTCAGAAAGGTGGTCACTTGCCCCAGTGAGTACTCAAACCCAGGTCTATCTGATTCCCAAAGCCAGGACTGTGAACCACATCCCTGGTTCTAGGCGCATCTGAGACCCGCCCCCCGCCCCCCACACCCTCAGTGACAATCGGGAGAGCACACTGAGAGTGCACGGAGAGCACACAGACTGACAGAAAGGTCCTCTGCAGGCTGAGTGCTGGGGCTTAAAGTACCCATCAAGAAGGCGCCATTTGCTAAAGTCTTGGGTGCAAATCCAGCCTCTGTCAGAGGCTGTGTGGGGGTGGTCCTGGGCACAGCGCCCTAGGCAGGGAAGGCTGACCACATGCTCTGCAGCGTGGGACACGGGTGGCGTGACCCCGGGGCAGGCCCTTGGTGTGCACAGACACGTACACATGTCAGGTGTTGTTTCTATTGCTCAGCAGTCAGATCAGCTTGGTCCTTCCAAACCGGAGCTTGTTTTAGAAAAAACATATACCCCACCCAGCCTTGACCGAGGCCTGCCCAGAGAGATTAGATAGCACAGAGGTGATGAAATCTGGCTCTATCACTGACCGTGGGCAATCCTCTGAGCCTGTCTCTTCTCTGTAGCATGGGGTGATAATAATGGTATCTGCTTGTGGGGTGGTTGTAAGGATTATATGGGATAATCTCAATGTAAAGTGACTGGAACTTCCTAGCACAGAGTCAGAGTACAGTCAATGTTGGCTCTGTTATTATTTGTTATTATTATTATTACTATTCCCAGCTCAAGCTAAGCCCACAAATCGGCCTCTCCTTCACTTACTGATGGAACAAGCCCTGTCTGCGCACCATGCCAGGAATTCTTAGGGCAGTGGGTCCTAACTGAGGCTCCAGCTAAGACCCCAGAGTGCCAAGACTTTATGGTACAGTAGGAGAAACAGAATCCTACACCACTGATCTCACTTTTAAGGGAGAAATTTTTAAAAGCAGGGAGGCTTCCTGGAGGAGGTGTGGCCAGCATTGCATCCTGCTATAAGGAGGAGACGGCCAATTGAGGTGGCTGGACAGCACTTGCCAGGGGAGTATAAGCAAGCCGTGTCTGCGGCACTGTGTGTCGCCCTGTGAGCCTGGAACAAACGGTCTCTGTGTGTGCAGGGTCGGGGTGCAGGGGGAGGCTGGCAGGGGCGGCTGCTGAAGGGCCAGCCAAACTAGAGGGAGGAAGACTCAAGACAGGCCAGGAGGCCCTGAATCAAGTCATACCAGTGAGGGTAGAGAAAAAGAACCTATGTGAGAGATACTTGCATTTTGTCATTATTGATTGAATGAGGCAGGGTGGATGGGATTTGGTTTATTACATGCTGAGGGACGGGGGCAAGGGAGATGGGACAATCCAGGTTTCTGGTTGGAGCAACTGAGGCATCCACAGGGGAGGAGAGATGAGGCCACCAGAGTGATGCTGCTGCCCAGGGAGAGGATGTGGCCTGAGAAGACAGTCCAAGATAGAATTTGATAGGACACCCTGACATTTGTGGGGTGAACTGAGAGAGGAAGGAAACAGCAGAGGCGGGAGGCAGGAAAACCTCCTTCCAATGAGGCACCTTCTCCCCTGCCCCCCACTGTAAATGCCACCTAGGCTGAAAGTCCCACCTCCTCTGCAAGCACCAAGGCCTTGTCCTGAGTGCTCACCGTACTGGCCATCTCAGCATGGGCATCTTGTCCTCCAGTGTCACTCGAAGGCACAGTCTGTGTGTTTGGCCTCCATGCCACCCGTAGCCCAGGCCGGGGCACATCACAGGTGCTCAAGTGGTGGCTGTGGGTGACGGGCTCTCTGGCAAAGAGAGGGGAACGTCAGCTACCAGCAGATGCCAGACTTCTCCTAAGCGCTCCTCTTTCCCCACTCACCCAGAGCCGGCCACCCGCCGGAATCCACACCCCACCCCAATGCCAGCCTCCTTCTGCCAGAGGCCACAGCTTTTGCCCCCAAATGCAGAGGCCTTGCTTAAGCAGCAGGGCCGGGGGAAGCCTGGTGGCCCACACAGGATTCTATCACATAAACATCTCTACAGGGCATGGACCAAGGAGTGAGAACCACTCAACCCAGAGTGAGATCCTCATCTCTCTAACCTCTTCCTCCCTTCGTGACCTTGGGCAAGTCATTTAACCTCTTAAAGCCTCCATTTTTGTGCAAGGTCCTAGTGAGGATTAAATGCTAATTCCCTCAAATGCCTAGACATCGTGCCTGGCACCTAAGGAAGCATTCAGTAAATGGTAGCTATTATTATTCTTAAAGAGCTTCCTGGCATGCCAATGCAAGCTAGAGCAAAGTAAAATGACTTTGACAGCTCCCTAATGTAACACCTCCCCTCCCCACCCCTCCTCCGCCACTACCACCCTGGAGTTAATTAGAACCCTCCTTGGGTGTTTTCCAGAGATGGGATTTTACACTTATTCTGGGTTACAGAACCAGACTAAATGGAGGCGGGTTTCATTTCAACTGATAAAAAGCGAAAAGCTGCTTAGAGAAGTAGTGAGCTCCCCATCACCTTGTGTGAACAAGCTGGCCCAGATGACCACTTGGCATTAATCCTCTGCAGCATAAATCAACACGCATTAATATTTCTTGCTACACAGTTGTATTATCATTCCCTTTAATGAAATGGTGGTGCCAGTAGGCTGTAGTGCTGTGTGTCATTTGGCAAAATAAAAAGTTGGCAGTCCTATGCTGGCCCTCCAAAAAGTTTTTTCTGAAATTGTACAGGGTTGTGATATCCAAAATCTTACCCACCTCCTTCAAAAGGACCCCCTGAAATTCAAGACCCCCCTGACATAGACACCTACACAGTACTTTGGTTCCCAAGTTGGACCCATTTCTTGTGCAAGATTCCTTGAATCTAAAATGTGGTTCAGATCAATCCACAGAAACCCCAGGTTGATGATGCAGGGACAGCACTGAAGAAGCACATTGACAGCAAGTGCCATCTGGGCAGGGCTGGGGAAGGGGACTAGTGAACTGTCACTGCAGAATTCCAGCGACAGGGAAGGAGGCTGCAGAGTAGGACTTGGATTCCGTGACTTCTCTGGTCTAGTTGCTCTGAGTGGCCTGTACAGTTCTTGGGAGGGGCCGGGAGTGGCTTCGTCCCTCCGACTACCTCTGACACTCAACCCCCACCCTCATCACCCCTCCAGGGCCTCAGCCCCGAGCGGTCCTCTGCTGGAATCCAGTCTGTCAGTCACGGTCTTCTGGGAGAGGTGCAGTGAGTTCAGGATTTAATGCCAATGGAGGAGTTAGCAAGAACCAGATGGACCCAGGTTCTTAGGGCTATACTTTCCCATCTGTCCCCGAATCCAACTTCCTTCCTGATCACAATCACCCTAGATGAAATTCCCTTTCCTCAATTCTACAAGCTTTGAAGCATCACACTCAGGGCTCCTGTAGGTTGCTCCCCACTGCAAACGCAGGGCACCCGGCCAGCTACCCTAGGGTAACAGCCTAACAAGAGGCGGATGTCTGGGTGGCTACGGGTCTTTCCAAGACTCACAAAGAGCAGCTGCCTGAAGACCAGGGCTGTACTGTGTGTCTCCCTTTGGTGGCCCGCGTCCCCCTCGTCCCCAACCAAGCACTGGGCTGGGAAGACCCCAGCTCGACCGAATTCAGACGGACACTCCTCCCACGCCCCTCCAAGCCACAGAATGAAAAGGAGCTGGAGGACAACATGGAATCAAGTATACATTTTAAAAATCGTTTAATGGAACATAAACTCCTTTAGAAAAACATTCAGCTAGGTGATAACACCCATAGAAAAAAACACCAATCTTGTGTTTATCTTTTTTAATTTGGCATTTTGTTATTTGCATTTATATTAAAGCAAAGTGCATCTTTTCTTTACTTTTCTTGTTTATACACATTGCACAATACATAAATAATGATGCTTATAAAACGTCTTTATATTTACAAGTAATAATATATTTATATATAACATAAAATACATTTTTTTCTTTAATAAATCTCAGGTTTTTTTTTTTCAGGAGTCCTTTCTCTCTCAAAGTACTACAATGCTAAATTTCCAATGAGAATGCTTCTCTTGTTCATTTAAACCTTTGTAGTTAGAAAAATAGCTTATGTTAAAGTCTAAACATGCTCATTGAGCTAAGAACAGTGTCTAAGTATCATACGAGTGTATGAGTTGTAGAAGAAATGAAAGAAGAGTTAGGTGTCAGCCTAGGATGGTACCTTGGGTTATGACAGACCAAATCCTTCTTGGAGGGGAGGGGACTGCGAAGCATGTCCTTCCCAGAGGTGCCCCCGCTGCTGGTCTGACGGCAGAGCTCAACACGCAGGCTGGGGGTGCGGAAAGTGCTGAGCTGGTTTTCTAAGTACGGGAAAAACCTGATGTAACCGGGGCGGGGGAGAGGCTGAGGACCTGCAAGGATGCTGGGTGAGCAATACTGTGCCCGGGCTGCCCCGGCAGCCCTCGGGAAGCCCATCTCAGAGAGATCCAGGAGCAGATGGCCAAAAAAGAAAGATGCTACGATGGCAGGGGGTGGCAGGAGGGGAGTAAGACAAGGATGAGAACAATTGGTTCTGGTTCAGCTGCTAGCAGGCTTGCTTCTCAGAAGCCTGTGGATAGGCCCGTGTCCTCGGAGGGGGAGCGGCGGGGCGGGGGGGCTTCCCCAGGCTGGGGGCAGAGCCGTGTTTCTGGCAGCTGCTGGGACCCCTGTCGCCAGCTTGCCCAGGTACTGCCTCTGCCCCACTGAGCATGTCCAAAGGGCAAGTGAGACACAGCGTGGGACCACAAACCTCCCAGCCGGGGACATCCGTAAGAAACACAAAGAGTTCATCGTTTGTCCCATCTGTTGTTCATGCACACGCGTGCGGACACACACAGCCGTGCACACTCACTCACACACACACTCCTGACAAGTGAAATGATGACCCAAAAGTTCAGCGACTGCTCCCATTCACACATTGTGTTTGGTGCTGCTCTGATTTTTTTTGTTTCTCCTTTTCCTATGGGGTGTCCTCCCAACCATGCCTACCCGTCCCCCCCCCAAAAAAAAATCCCAACAATTCATTTCATAAGCTATTTCTCAAAGAACAAAACAAAATGGAACACAAACAAGAACGACGAGAAAAAAAAACAAAACAACAACAAAAAACGACCAAAGAGTTTGCATGAAAAGCAAGCACTCAGGAGGAAAATATTAGCAGCAAAGTAGTTTGAACGGTGGCCTGCTCGGCTCACGCTCTGTCCTCTCCCCACGTGGCTACCGGCTGTTGAAGATGACCTCCAGCCAGCACGGGCAGCTGCTGATGAACTGGCGGGTGTAGCACTGGCCCCAGCCCTTCACGAAGCTGATCTGCACGGTGAAGCCAGTCCACGGCTGCTGCATGAACTCGTGGTCGTTGGGCCGCTGCAGGCTGTACGCCTTCTCGTAGTCGAAAGCCTTGATGGAGAAACCGGGGAACACCTTGTGTACCAACAGCGTCCTGGAGTCCGGGTTGTCCAGTGTGGCGGACTTGATGAAGATGGGGTAACTGCTGCGGTTGTACACCCACACCCCGTCCACCTCCCGCGTCAGCTGGATGCCACAGCCAATCTTGCTCCGCACTTTCTGCACCAGCTGACTCTTGTTGTCCGAATTGAGCTGTCCAAGGCAAAAGCCATTCCCCTGAGGTAGATCATAGAAGATATCCAGGGAGGGCTCCTGGACACAGTAGAGCCTCCCCACTCTCGTCTTCTCCTCCCAGTATGCCACCACGCACCAGTGTGACCGATCCCCAGGCTCCAGAAGAAGTTGGGAATCTGGAAAACAAAACGGCGGACATGGTTGGAGGCGATGGAAGGGGGATGCCTGGAATCCAAATATACACCCCCAGGGACCTCGTGGCGCAACGGTAGCACATCTGACTCCAAAACACACACCCATAACCAGGCTCATCTCTCAGTGCAAGACAGGGGTGACGGTTCCTGGACTTGCTGCAGGCTGCACAGTCCTTCTACAGGGGCCTGGAAATCTTGACCCAGTGAGAGGAGAGCCCTGCCTTTCTTGAAGCATGGGACTCACCGGGGACGCACCCTCCATGCTGTCGGGAATCCACTACACCCACACCTGTGCCCACCTGGCCAAAGAAGCCCCACCCCTGCAGAGCACCAGGGGATCCTTAGTAACTTGGCTGGTCTCGGTTTTAGGGCTAGAAAAGGCCTCTGCGGTGGCCTAGATCTTTCCACTGCATGGAACCACCCCTTCCAGCTCCCTGACATCCTGATGAGAAAACCAGGACCCAGAAAGCTTGTTGTTCAGGTACCGGGTAAGGACACACCCGGTGTGCGGACTCCAGGACCACCTACTCAACAACAGTCCCTGGGTACTTGTCATCCAGCTCTCAAATTAGTGCCTTGGTCATAAGGGACCTCTATGTGGTAAAAATCAAAAGGAGGGTGGTTTGGGACAAAAACATCTATCTTCCTAATAGAAAAACAACTCTGTGTGTCAGCAGCAGCTCTGTACACAAAGGGTGAATTCATGTCCAAATGCCAAATCCCAACACGCTGATCGGTATTAGCCCAGACTACCTTAACAAAGCTCCCAGCAGCCCAGACAGAAGATTATGTGTCTCGAATGAACATGACCATCCTAGACACTTCGTTCCCCTTCTCCACCGGCACCCCCAACCCCAGGAGTGGCCCCTCTCTCCCCTCCTTCCGCAGAAGCATCTGGAGCCTGCACAGCACCCTGCCCTCCCCCGTCCCCTGCACACCCCACCCCACTTTCCTGCACTGTGGCTCTTCCTGCAGGCAGCCTGGGACATCATCGGGGTGACTCTGGTAAGGTGATTTTCCTAAACAGGGGGATCCCATGGAGGAGAGGGGAGCCCTGGCGGCTGGCATTCCGACTCCTCCTTAAGCTGGAGCCAGTGGGCAGGCCTCAGACAGGGACCATAAATCTCCCCAGCCCAGCCAGACTGCAGGAACGCTGTGGTTTGTGGCGGCAGGGTGGAGACCGGAAGTCTTATATTTGTTAACAAAAACGGGGAAAGGCGAGGGCAAGAAGAAGGGGGGAAGAGCCCCAGATCAGCCAGAGGCCTCCCCCTCCCTCTCTGCGGCCCCAGCTTCTCCCTCTGGGGGTGCTGGGGGCATGAAGGTGGGGTGAGTGTGAGAAGTATGTCGGTTTGGCCTTTGTGGTTTTGGAGCAACTGGGCTCCGAGAGTCGATAAGGATGGGCTGCACCGTCCAGGGGGCGGGGGGCTCGGGGGGCCCCGGTGTCCTGCTGTCCCCAGTGGGGTAACGGGTGCAGCCCAGCACACCAACTCATTCCACCTTCCACAGGCGTGTCAGGGCCTGGGAAGCAGTCAGCGCGCTCACTTTTTTTTCTAAGCAGCAGCCCGCCTTGGATGGAGGTGCCCGTGAATAAGTCCGTACAAATGTGCACACCTTGACCTGCCGAGGCAGCCATGAACACACCCCCTGAGCGCTGTTCCCTGCAGACAGCCCGACTGGCCTTCCCAAATGCCTGCCCAGACATCTACACAAGTTGGGGAAGCTCAGGGCTCATTCCTGTCCTTCACTGAAAGTCAACACCAGAAAACCACCCGCCCCATCTGTAAAGTCCAGCGTGTGTCGTGCGAGTGTGTGTTTGTGCGCACACGCTGGAACATATGGAAAACAAGAGAGGGACGAGGGCTCCAAGCAGAAGGTGACTCATCAGGCATTAACTTGTTTCTGCAAAGTATCCATCAACTGCTAATAAACTCGTGAGCACCGGCAATCTTTGAACTTTCCTGCGGCGGAGTTCAGCTCTGAAGGCTACGCACCAAAGACATGCGCGGGAGGAAGGACGCTCTCGCGGGCAAGTTTGCGGGGAAGGAGAAAGCCCTCTTCCGGAGGCACAAGGCATCTGCCCTTTTGGGGGCCAGGAGGGTGTTTTGAAATACAAGAAGCTCTCAACTCAGGACAGCAACCCGGCCTGGAAAGGGAGACTGGCTGGGAGGGCGGGAGGGGGGCTCGGGAGACCCTCGGCGGAGCCTCACAATGCTTTGTTTCATGCAGCCTGGCCCCTCTGAAACCTGGCACCCGCGTGCAGGGAAGAGAGGGTGCGGGTGGGGTCGGGGACTGGGATCGAGTTGCCCCCACCTCCGTGCCAGGCCTGGCAAGGGGTGGGGGCCTTGCCTGCCAGGAAGGCCCCTGGGGACAGAGGAAGCTGGGTGGGGGCCGGGCCTGAGTGGGGGGGAGCGCCAGGCAGGTTTCCCTTTCATCTGTGCAGCCCACAGGTCTCCCGGCAATTTGCTGCCAGACACCCCCTGGAAAAAGCCGCGGTGTGTGGGTGTCCCTGTGTGTGAACAGGGCCCCTGAAAGTCCACCTAGGAAGACCCCTGCCTGCTCGTCTGGCCCCTGCCGCGCCAGCACCCCTACAGGGCAGCTCCACTCCCCTCGCTCCTGCCTGGACTATTTCCGAGCACAAACACGTGCTCTCCAGAAAACCCGTGCAGCAGCGGTGAAGGCCCCTGTCACACACACCCTAGTGTTTACGTCACACCTGCAGGGGACCCAGCGTAACGTCCCACATTGCCAGTACAGAGATTCCCCGCTTTGACCTCAATTCCCCGCCATTTGGGCTCATTTCTGGGAAACATTCAGCATCATCTTCGGAGAAACACAGTTCTGTGAACTGGGCCCGCAGCCCACAAGTCTCCCCACAAAGGTCTGTGTGGATGCTTTGCTCCTAGGGGCTTCCCGGGCACGTGGTGAGGGGCCGAGAAGCTTCGGTCACTGCGAGGACTAAGGAGGCCTCTGGGGAGCCCGACTGTGGCCACGCTGGCTTATCACTACCGTGGACACTTGACCTCCAAAGGCAAAGCTCTCGGTCCCCTGTTAATTCCCCTCAAGGCTTCATAACCTTTTCCAGTACTTTCGACTTCTCCCCCACCCCAGAAAACTGTACAGGGGCTTGTTTTAAAACTGTATGTGTTCATTTTAAAGCATCCAAAAGAAAAGCTGTGTTGTAAAAAGCTCACTAATCAGATGCCTGCTCACAATTTTTTCTTTTTATTACAGTGTAGGGAATTTTTGGAGCAATACCAGAAAAATGCTGAATCTGCCTAAAATTCCTTTAAGGTGTTTTCCCCCCTCCCCTTCCCCATTTCCCTTAAAGCATAAAATCGTCCCTTTAAAGGGAAAGGGGGAGGGAGTTGAGAAGGGAGAGGATTTCTGCCTGTGTTTGCACTTGCACTGGGGAAGACCACTTAGCAAGGAGCTCCCTGCCTCCTACAAAGAGTTATTTAATTACCCTGGGCATGAATGAACAGACCCTTCTAGGAGACCAGAGGCTCATGAATGAATCTCACACCCCGGGTCTCAATGGCACAGGGTGACCAGACCTCAAGGCCACATTTTAGGTTAGCAAGGAATTTTCCTCATTTTAAGTTTTTAATTTGAAGGTGGAAGGGGGTGAGGAAGAAGAAAAATGGGTGGAGGGAGGAAAGGGCAAGTTCGGTGCCTCAGTAGTACCATTTCCCATCTCCAGCTTGTGAGGCTGAAACAGCCATTGGATGCTGAGAACATGGGCACGCACACGTGTCCACACACACAGAGGACATGCTGGTGGGGAGAGGGTCCCCAAGACTAGAACCTTGCAGGACAGGGACAAGCTTGGGAAACGAAGCCAGTATAGACAGAGCCACAGCAGCTGCGTCCATGGAATGTGCCCGACTGTCAGGGCACCAGGGGGCTGGAGTGAAAGACGGGAGAGGAGGGTCTCAGCCCACTCTCATCCCTGGCAGGCACTCGGATTAGAAAGGGACATGTCTCTGGCAAAGGCCAATGGTGCCACCGGCCTGTGAGTCCCCTGCCCAGTGGTCCGGCAGAGCAGAAGGCTGAGGATGGAGAAGGCGGGAGGAAGGGAGCCTTCCTCCCGCAGGCTCTCCATGCTAGTCAGGGCCAAACGCAGGGCGGAGATGTGCACACAGAAGGCCTGCACCCAGCAACCCCGGCACGCAAACATCACCACACCGCGCCCGCCCTTGGCAGGTCCAGGGTCCTCCCTCCTCAGGACCCAGGCGCGACCAATGGTTGCTTCATCCCGTCCTTCCCTCTGCATCAGACATCTCAAAGGTTAACAGCACCCGGCCCCTGCTCCCCACCCTGTTCTGAGTTCGATCGGCCACTTCAGGGACAAGGACTGAGATAAGGGGGCCCAGTGCCAATTCGTCCCCTCTGCTTTCACCCAAACCATGACAATCAGTGAGGACCCTCATTGGTCTCTTGCTGTCAAGAGGCAAATACCAAAAAAAATAAAGCCAACATATAAACCTTGCTGCACTGTTTTGAGTCACTTTGGGTTCTGGGGTTGGCTCTAGTCTGCCTTGCTTATAACCTCACCCAGAACCTGGAAATAGGACCCCAGGGTGCCCCTGGTTCGCAAGGAAGTACAGACAGCTCTGGGGTTTACAGGGGCCCATGCCCCACCAGCCCATGCTCCTTCCCCCAACTGATCAGAAAATGAATTCTGGTCGAACTGAGAAAGTTGGATGTTTTTTCCAAGCTTTGCAACATCTCCATTGCGGTGAGGTGGCTGGCCAGGGGTGGGGGGTGGGGTGCAGGGGGTGCCCCAGGGTCTTTTCAAAGGCCAGGGTGCTCTCTCAGGTCCCCAGGCCCAGCCTCTCAAGGGGTTCCAGCCATGCCCAGCCCAGAGGTGAGCTGACCAGCTATGGAGCCAGACACCCATTCCCATGTCACTTTAGCAGGTGACGTCAGCTCATCCCCAAATCAGGGTCTCCCAATGCCAGCCTCTTAAGGTTGCTGTGCCGATTTGATGCTGAAGTAACCGAGGCTGGGGGCCGGCTCAGGGAGAGTGCTGCACGCATGTTAGTCTCATCTCTTAGGGTCTACGCCTGGCTTCTCCAACTGCTCAGAAAACGCCCACCAATCTTCCCCTTGGCCTCCACCCCCATCCCCACAGGAGAACAGTTTGGGGTCAATGTCTACACTTAATAAGCATTTATTATAGACAGGCCCTGTTCTAAGTGGCTCATGCCAACCCCGAGGTTGCGTACTATTAGGCTCTATCTTAAAGAGGAACAAGTCACTTGCCCAAGAACAGAGCTGTGATTCAAGCCCAGAATACTGCCCGGTGTGAGTTAGAGCCATCCCCGGCCTCTAAAGCCACCAGTCCCCAGTGGCCCTCTATAAAGCCTCGAGGGGAAACCCAGTGGCCTTCTGAACACACTTTGGAGATGCTGTGCCGGCTTTCAGAGCTGAGGACAGGGCCTTGCTCCCTCGCAGCAAGAAGTGAGCAGCGAAACGGCGTCTTCGCCAGCAAGTTGTTCTGTGATCTTGGCCAAATGGCTCCCCCTCTCCAAGTCTCAGTTTGACCTGTCCATAAATAACGAGAGGGGGAGCAGGGAAAACGGCCCCACGGGCCCCCTTCCGGGCGGGCTGGTCTCTGTGATTCGCAGACGTGCCCGGTCAGTATGAAACAACACCGGTTCCATTTATTTTTACTACCTTCCAGAGAGTAAGAAAACCACTTTGAGGATCAGGGCACATTTTTGCATTTAATTTGCAACAATAAAACAAAACAAAACCAAATCAAAAGGGAAAGGAGGTTTGAGTCAGGTTTTGCTGTGTCCACCCCCAAACCAACTTATTCTTTTTTTTTTAACTTCAAAGAGTTACAGACTTTCTGTCTTATTATTCATCACCATCAGGAAGAGGTTGAGTCCCTAAGAGAGGGTCTCATCACCACCTTACTTTAACGTGCACTCAAGTTTCTCCCCACCACCCGCCCCCCAAGCTTACATAGCTGCAGATCCTGCTGGTCTAGAACACTGCCTAGTGCCTGTGTCCTTACAGACAAATTATGAGGACTGGTCAATTGCTAGAGCTAAAATGTACTCCCCTGCTCCCCAAACTGGTCCACCCCCACCTCCTAAAGCCCCCTAAATGTCCGAGTCTGAAGCCCCCAGCCCGGGGGTCCCTCTAAGAGCAGTATTTTGCCATCAGAGAGTGTAACTGAGGGTAGCACAGGGCGGCGGGGGCCGTGGGGGGGAAGCTACACAAATCAAAAGCTCCTGTCTGTCTCGCCAGCCGGCCTGACGCGGCTTCCTGTGCCCCAGCGCTCAGCCATGCAAATTATAGCATGTACCCGGCTGCCTGCAGGCACTGCCCTCTGAGGAGGCCAGCTCTGCCCAGAGGAAGGGCGGGGACTCCCAAGCCAGCCAACTCCATTCATAATATTTACAGTAAATGGGCCTCTCTGCCTGTTGTTTAGTGTGCATCCAGCCTAATTATTTCTCAGGTTTAATTTCCAGGCTCTTCCCCTCCACGATGCACCAACCAAGTTCCCAACGTCTTACCCTCCAAACAACTCAGCAGCTCTATTCTGAAAGGGGGTTCACAGACTTGCACACACGGAGCACCCAGACCTGCACGTATTATCTGCTCACCCGCCTTCTCTCTAGGAATGACCGTGGCCACCCCCTAGGGAGACCCCGCAAGAGGTGGGACAACCGTGCAACAGAAAACCCATCTGTGTCCAAGAGGGACATCTGAGTCACCCACCTACCGGCCTGCTGACTTGAAAGGCTGGAGATCCCCAAATTCCATATCTGGATTCCCAACTGGGGAGCCAGCACCGAACACTGACTCTCTCTCCCTCTCTCCCTCTCTCTCTCTCTCTCTCTCTCTCACTCACACACACACACACACACACACACACACACACACTCTCTCCAACAAAAGAACCTTCTCATAAACTACCAAAAGGTCCCTCTTTTTCTTCTTTTTATTGACCATTTGTAAGTATGTTGGCTACATATTAAAGCTTGATAAAAATCTTAATACAAACAGATGCATCATAAGCCAATTTTCCAAAAGGACAAAAACCCCAGAAGTACTTTTCCAGGTCTGGGGGCTTTATGTGTGCAAGAAATCGAGCTGTGGGCCTCGTTTCAATAAAGCCCCAGGCTACACGGACCCTCAATCCCTGAAAGGTATCACAAGACCCAAGGCAGGCCCGGCCCGGCCCCACCCCGTCCCCTGCAGGTCCAACTCAACTCCAGTTTTTCTAGAGGGTAGGAAAACTGTCCGAAGACGTGGAAAAATCCAGTGAGAAACAAAAGTCCTTTTCATGCCTCCCCTCCCCCAGCTCCCCTTGTTCCATGACAATTATGAAAACTGTTGGATGGGATGGCATTTTGAACATTTACTGCATTCTGGCCAATAAATTCCAACGCGGGATCTGATGGAAAAGCCTCCCTCCTCTGCAGCGAGCTCCCTCCCTGGCTCCCCTCCCTGTGCACTCTGGGCCCTCATTCCATCTCTCGCTTTACAACCCAATACCAGGGCCTGGCCAGGCCAGGGCAGCACTTTACTCACAGGGAAAAACAACAGTGCGCCAGCCTGGAGACAGTGTGCAGACTGGAAAAGTTAATCATTACTTCTGTCTGCCTCCGTAATCTAATCTCTCCCGCTTGGACACACACTCACTGTTCAGCCATCCCAGCCCTTTCACCCCCAAAGCACCCAGGACCTCCTAGACCTGAGCCCGCCCTCCCTCTGCTGCTCCCCCCTCCCCTCCCCAGGGCTGTGGTCACAAGGCCCTGGAGTCCAACACATACGGCCGACAGTTCCGCACTATGTGCCCCACATTTCAGAGTACTGCAGGCCTTGCATAGACCTGGGCTCCAATCTGCCTGGCATTACCGCAGCACCCCCGTGCTACCCCCCACGGCACAGGGACAGGACAGACTCTGTCCCCTCCCACTCTTCTCTCACTCCCCCTACCCTGGAACTCACTCAAGCCCACTCCAAGTGGGTAGGGCTCCCCTGCCCATGTGATCAGTCTGTGCAGACACACAAGCCCAGAAGGCCCTGCTGTTGGCAGTGCCTCAGAAAATTAAACACAGAATTACCATATGACCCAGCAATTCCACTTCTGGGTATATGCCCTGAAGAACGGAAAGCAAAGACTCCAAGAGAGAATTTGTACACCCATGTTCACAGCAGCATAAATCACAACAGCCAAAAAGGCAGCAGCAACCCAAATGTGCGTGGAGTGATGAATGAATTGACAAAATGTGACACAGCCATACAATGGAATATTATTCAGCCTTAAAAAGGAAGGAAATTCTGACGCCTGCTACAACATGGATGAACCTTGGGGACATTCTGCTAAGTGAAATAAGCCAGTCACAAAAGGGCAAATACTGTAGGAGTCCACTTGCATGAAGTACCTGGAGTAGCCAAATTTATAGGCAGAAAGTAGAACAGTGGTGGCCAGCGGAGCAGGAGGGGAGAAGTTAGTATTTAAAGGGGCAGAATCTCAGTTTGGGAAGATGAAGTTCTGGAGAGGAATGGTGGTAATAACAGCACAATGATATGAATGTGCTTAATAATCTCACAGAACTGTACACTTAAAAATTAGTAATATGGTGAACTTTATGTTATGCTTATTTTACCACAATAAAAATGAAAAGAAAAAAGAAAACAGAACAGAGAAAAGAAAAGAAAAAGAAGGCTCCAGTCTCTTAATTGCTCTGCTGCCTGCCCCCATAAACCTGCCCCCCTCAGTACAGGGTTTCTGAACTGGGGATTCCACGGGTGAGGTGGGCTTCAGCGAGGCTACAGGCCCCTGGAAATGTACACAAACTGCGGTAGATATATATTTATAGGCATTTTTTGGGGGAAAGAGTCCTCGGCTTTCACTGATTCTTGGAGGCGTCTGCAAGGCATGCAACATGAAGAACTATAAACGTTTTACTTTAGAACGGAAGAGGCCATTGGCTACCCCATACCCCCATCACCTCGCAATAGGAACCTCATTCCCATACCCCCTTCAAATCCAAGAATCAAAGATCAAGATCACAGAAGGGACTTGGCGGCCAAGTCCAAGCCCTTACTTTACAGATGAGAAAACTGAGGCCCAGAATTCAAAAATGGTGGCTCCTGCAAGGCCATGAGCTGGTGGCTGAGACCCCACCCTCAGCCGAGGGACAGGCCAGCTCCAGGGACAGAAGCCTGAAGGACGCTCGTCTTCCCAGTGTAATGTGGCATTTTGCAAACCCTGGGGTGGGGAGGTGTTCAATCTTTGCAGGCCCCACATTCCAGGGCTCTTCCCCAGGAAATACCCCCCAGTGGGCGTTCATCTTGCCCCACTGAGCTGGAGACAGGCCCATCTATATTTTTAGGAGCTGTATTGCGCACCCAGACCACAGTGAGAGCTCAAACTTTTGCTTTTCCCTCTTGGTTACTGATCAGCGAGGGAGGGGCGCGGTGCTGGCTGAGCGCGGTGACCCTCCCTTGGCCTGGGCGACTGGAAGCAGGGGACTCAAGAGATGTCAGGAAAGGACCCGGGGACCACCACTTAGTCCCCGTGAGCCACTGGGCGAGTCTGCCAGAAATTAGCAAGCACAAGAGCCACCATCAGTCCTGGTTATCTGTGTTGTCTCCTGGCTGAGAGGCAGAAACTCCCAACTTCGCAGGATGAAATTGGAGTTGAGACCAGTTCTTCCCTCCGGGCCCCAGGGATCAAACCCCAAGCAAAACCAGCTCTCCTGGCCCTTTCTTCCTGGTGGGGCTCCTCAGAGGAGCAAGAAAGTAATTAAATTAGTGAACTCCATGGGGCTGGGAGCCATCAGTTAGCCCCGGGGGAACAGACAGGGCAGGATGAGCATGAAAATGAAACACCCTGGTAATTGCATCTTAGAACCCCAGGCGGGCCAGGGGGGCTCAGAAATGGGCTTGACCTTCAGATTTAAAATTAAAATGCGAGAGTTTCATTCCCCCAGACAGTCTTCATGAGAACCAAGCCCACAGCAGTTACAAAGGGAAAGTCAAACTCCTGGGCTTTAAAAAAACACCCCACCTCCCCCTCTGGCTGTCAAGACACTAGATACTGTCATTCCAGATGTTTCCCCACCCCCTTGCTGTGGAGCCTGGCCTGGGTGGGTCACCTCTACTCAGCATTACGCCCCCAGGTACTACCAGGGTCTGCAGGGTGGATTATAACCACAGATCTGTTCTTATTGCTGTTATCTTTCCATCAACACGGAGAGGGGGGGCAGGGGGCTGGAACCAGAACCTGGGAGACTGACCTCTGTTTATCCACAAGCGTTCCTTTATCTCAACTCCCAACAGACCACACAACCAAAGCAGAAGCAAAAGCACCTCCTCCAGGTCACCTAACACCTCCGCATGCAGGGACCTGGGTCCTTCCGTCCTGTAGAAGCTTCCCCTGCCTGCCTCCAGATGGGGGCAACTGCTGTTCAAACCCACCCCCTCCGCTCCATCTGCGGACCTTCATTCCATAAAGGCCCAGGAACTACTCCTCCATGCAGCACAAAGCCTGGCACACAGTAGGTGCTTAATACTTGTATGCACTAAATGAACGAGCTGCAGGGACACACTGGCTTCTTCCAAAGCAGCTGGCCCACCCAGCTTCACAGCCGAGAGGGGAGCCTGCCTTCCAAGCCCTCTTCTGCACTCCCTACGGAGGTGGGACGGGAGAAGCCCCCGGCCCGGGCTAGGTGCCTGGGCTGGATGCCACCGAGAGGTGTTTCCAAGGCAGGCGCCGGCCCGCCAACCTCTGTGGGCACACCACCTGCCCACAGCATTCTGCTCTGGCGTCCTGCTCTGTTTGGACAAGTTACCCTCACCGAGTGTTCAACAATGCTTTTACACACCCCAGGGCCCTTGTTGTGTTATGAAAACAAAACAAAGCACGCTAAGGGAAAAAGCTGGGGGGGGGGTGGAGAGCACGCCAGCCACACACAGGTCTCTTTCTTTCTGGTCTTCACCCTGAAGATGGCTCCTTGGCAGCACGGGTCAGGGCACCGTCCCGTGTCCTGTATCATTAGAACAGTGACATCGCCAAAGAGGGGACTTGGAAGCCCAGAGATGAGTGAAGGGAAGTGGACCTTCTCCTCCACCCCACTGAGGGGCTGTGGCAAGCCCCCTTTCTGGGAGATGCTGCTGGGTAAGGGTGGGCCACGCTACCCCTTCCTCTGAGGCAAGGCACGGTCACCGGACACGGCTGGGCCAGGGGAGCTCTGCGGCCCGATTCCTCTCCACTCCTCACCAGCACCCAGAAATGGTCTCAGGGAAATTAAGGAACTCCTGGTGGGGTCTCAGGGAAATTAAGGAGACAGAGTGGCTTGAAAACAAAGGCAGCCGTGAGTTTCAAGCTGCCAAATGCCAGGCACCTGTGTTGGGGAGGGCAGCAACAGGGGTGAAAAGGCCAGGGGCATGAGTAATTCCTGCCTACCCCCTACCAAAAAAAACACAATCTTTTTTTTTTTTTTTTTTTTTTTGCAAGTTAAAACTGAGCTAATGACACTGGGTGGGGCGCAGTGTTAAGGACTACGCAGCCAAACCAAAATTAGCTTCCAGCCAAGAGCTGCTTGGCCCCACCATTTGGGGAAGGAAGCTGAAAAAGTCATGAAAGATTCTTTAGTAAACTGGGAAATAAGGCTGCAGTTAACATTTCAACTGAAGGTGACCCTGCTGGTAAAATATTTTTTTAAACAATAAAAATAACATAAAGTTCACAAACAGCCTCTTTCTTAAAGAAAAGGGCCTAAAAGTTCTCGTGGGAGTGGAAATGAAGAAAAGGGAAAAAAAAAAAGGAAAAAGAGAAAAAACAGGCTAGCTGTTTCTCAGCCACTACCTTTCATGCACAACTTTTTTCTGGAGTTCTTCTCAAAAAAGGGATGATGCAATTTCCTGTCTTGTCCCAATATTTCCTGTTAACGTACAAGGTGAAAGTTATCACCCTGTTTTAAATAACTGTCCCAAACTGCATCGAAAGTTCCTTTTCCCAGCCAGTGCCCGTCCCTGCCACAAAACAGCCCCATCTTAGAATATAAATACTGTCATTTTCTACACCTTTAAGAGCTGGCTTCAGAAAGAGCCTGATTCTCCCTATAGCAGACATTGGGAATCTACAAGGGCAGCTTCTGCAGGCACTGAGCGAGTGGCCCAGATCCCCAAGGTGACCCCCCGGGGAGACGCAGAGGGGCAGAGGGCAGCCCAGTCCCCCAGAGGAGCCAACGTGTTCGGGCAGAGTGGCCGCGATCAAGTGAATGTTGCTTTCTTGGTGTGTTAACCACTAAATTGAGAACTGTGCCTCAGCAGTTAATAATATCTTCCCGCTGAAAATAGCCCGAGAGGAAGCCTCTGTGTGACAGTAGGCAGGCGGCCAGCCCCAGAGCTGGCCATTCAATACCGGGCGAGAGAGATGGTAGGGCCAGTGGTGACCTCCCAGTGGCTGTGCTTACAGTATCCTTTCACAAAGGGGGGTGCCCGGGCCAGTCACTCGCTGTCTCTGCAGCCCTAGAACCTCAGCGCGGACGTCGCACGGACCAGGGACTCCAGCGGCCCAGGAAAGATCTGGAATCGCCCGGCTTTGGGGGCCAGCCCTTGTCCCTCCCTGGCTCACAGCCACTGGACTGGGCAGGCCAGGAGGACACAGCAGAGTGGGAACAAGCACACCCACCTCCCCCAGCAGAAGGGTGCACCTTGGAAAATGACCTGCCTCTCCCTTCTGCAACCCAGGTGGAAAAGGGAAGGTCGAAAGATCAACAAGGAGATGTGCCTGCCTGTTCAGGTAACACATGTCAGAGAGACAGGCTCCCACCCCGCTCCTGGGCCATCCATGTGCCCCCCAAGCCCCAGCAGACCTCAGGGCAGCTAGGGAAACAAGTGTCTAGCATCAGCAGGTCCCAGCACCTAACAGAAGTCTCTCCGATTCTATCCTCCACAATCCTTGTTCTTGATTAGTTACCCCCACATACCATGCATTTAATATCTACCACGAGCCACTTTTTAAAAAACCGTGATAAAATACACCCAGCATAAAACGTGTCACCAGTGACACTGAGTACATTCACAAAACTGTGCGACTGTCACCACTATCTAGTTCCAGAACATTTTCATCACCCCAAAAGGAAACTCGGTCCCACGGGTCACTTTTATAATGCCACTCACGACAGCAAAGCAAAACAGAGGAAGTGCCTAGAGAAAAAGTTTTCCCTCAAATATTTCTACGATTAAGCAAAAATCTCATTTGAAAAGAGGCAAAATCCCAAGGGATTCTAATATACAAGCAAGTCTAGGAACCAGCATCCTACATCTTTTTGTTCTTCTGCCAGGTGAAGGCACCTGCTTTGAAGGTGCTGCTCCAGGTTCAAGGCCTCGTCTGCAGGGAACAAAGACCAGTCTGGCCATCGTAACTCTGCAAGGAACGATATTATGGAACAGTAACAGCAATAGTAAAGAAGCAAAGGAAGCCAAACTTGATCATGAATCCTTTGGCATTTCCTCCCTTCTCGCTGCCCCACTGGCTCTGCACCTGCTGTGGACGTCCCACAGGTCTAGAAGTCTATCCGGCTACAGCAAGGCTCTGCTAAGAGAAGGCTCAAGTCGGGGTGGGGGGATCAACAGGCTAGACTGTAGCCAAAGGTTCTACCACCCAGACCCTGGTCTGCCCAGCTCTGCCTGGGGACAGGATGCATGAGGCACAGCCCATCTAGTCTGGCCGGCAGAGCAGCCCAAATTCGCTCCAGAGACTTTAAATGCTGTCACCCTGTATTTAACCCCTGCCTAACTGCCTCATTCTTTTTAAGACAAAAGGGGTTTTAACAGTAAGCCCTTCTCCAGGGGTGAGTGTGTGACCTCAAGCACTGTCGAAGAGGCCGGTCCGGGACTGGTCTTCACCAGGGTGTGGATGTGCACCAGGTGAGCCCGCCCTAGCCCTGAGTCATTCTCCTGGCTGGTGTTTAAGGAGATGTAGAGGTGTCCCTTGAGTTCCAGACTGTCATTTCTCACAGTGGCCTGGAGGAAGGTGCACACTCACGGTCAGGTGTGCCTGTCCATCTGACTCCCCCCAGAGCCCATGCTCACAGCAGCTTGGATGAAAGGCCAGGGAGGCTGTGAGCTCAATCCTCTCTACCCACCACCCCACGAAGGCATCAGAGACCTCAGTGAACCCCATAAGCTGCTTGTTCCCAGGCAAGGGGAGGAGACATGAGAAGCACAGCAACAGGCACCCGGGCCCAGGTTCCCAGTTCGCTATCACAATTCCAAGCCACACAATAAATAATTGTTCACATGCAGCTGAATAACTTTCCTTAAAACAGTATGGAGCAATCTTTCCTAAGCTACTTGGTTTGAGCCCCAGTTGATTGTGGAATGAGCCAGGGCCACATTTTCAGATTATATAGGTATTTTTGAAGGCTCTCCTCTGAGGCTAAGACAGATGCCAGCAGGGATAAAAGAGGAGAGAGAAACATTCTTGGAGTGGATGCTGACTCAAGGATGCTCCCATTCCCTGGACTCAAGTGAATCTTAAGACCTTAGCAAAGGAGGTGGGCACCCTTGAGGGTTGGAGGGATGGTGTCGTGTCTCTCCAATAAAGCATGACTTTGCACAGCCAAGAGATGGAGTTTCCCAGGACACGTGAACACTTCTGTCTCCACTACCTCCCACCTCCCTCCTTGAAATCCCTGGGAGCACCTCTTTTGAAGTTTAAATAACTGCGAGTGGTTGCTGGCTTCCAAGCCCTGCCCTAAACTGGGGAGGTCCGCATGGCTGAGGCCCAGCCAGCGCCAGACATGAATATATAAAGGAGGAGGCTAGAGGATGCGTCTGCAGCTGAACAGCATAGAACTCACAAGGGAGGTGCTCCTCCTTCAACCCACCCAAAGCAGGACAGCAGAAAGGTGAATTGAAAGCCCCCAAAAACTCCAGATGGAGGCTGCAAAGATGACAGCTCCTAACACATGCTTTGCATTACCAGTGATACAGGGAAAGTCCCTGGGAGAAAATCCTTTCCATTTCCACCACAGAGCTGAGCCTATAGGCTCTCCAGCCATGTCGGACCTCTCCAAGGTGGATCCTTCTGAGCCGTGACACATTCGTGTCCAAGCAGCAGCAAGGGCCTGTCCCGGAGTAGCACGCCTTTCAAAAGACACGCATACCCCAAGAGCCGAACTTAGACTGCCAAATCACAATTCAGAACCAATCCACCACTCCACCCTGCAAGTCCACAGTGTCTTGGAGAGGCTACCCTGATGTCAACCAGCCCCTGTGAGAGGGACCCCAGCCCATCCCAGAGCCCACCTGTGGGCATCCGCGTGCTCTCAGGTGTCTGCGCACGGGATTGTCTATCTGTACGTCTGCAGCAACACCCCCGCGCACACACACGCACAAGCCTGCACCCAGCAATCCATCTGTCTGGGAGAGCCAGCTGTCAGAAATGAAAGTACACTCTCCTGGAACAAAGTCACTGCCTTCTAAAAATGTCCCGTTTTCCCAGACCGAGGAAACTTGCAGGGGTGGGGTGTGTTTCACTGCAAGTCCCAAAGGACCCCCCCAACAAAGCTGCAATGCTGGAATTCCAACTTGCAGCACCTTCCTCTGTGCAGGAAAGGGAAGGGCCAGCCTTGGAGTCACCCCTGCATTTCAGGAGGGGGCGGGCCTTTGAGCACACCCCCACCCCCACCTCCAAGCCACCACATTTTCACATTTGGCTGTTTTTTCTTTCCCTTCTTCCCTTGCCAAGAGAATCAAGCCCTGGCTCCCGCTGCCGACCTTCCTCCCACCCTAAACTGAGCCCCATTCATTAAGCCCGCTCTCAGCCAGGGCAGGACAGGAAGGAAAACAGCACACAGGGCCTGTGAAAGAGACTCAGAGAGGTGATTTCAAGGGGGAGGAGGGAGAAATCCCTTGTGGGCGTTTTCACTGCTCCCCACCTTGATGCCCGGCTCCCCCCACCCCACAAAACAGGCATGCCTCCACCAGCATCCTATGCCAACCCCTCCCCCCAAGGGACTCTGCCCTCCCCCTGCACCCCCACTGGCCTCATCCTCTAGCAAGGCAGACACACCCAGGCCACCCCCCACAGCACCATCAACTTCTCAAGAAGAAGGAGGTTTGCGCTTTCTCCATTTACAAAACCCTCTGCCCTGGATTGGGGCCAATAAAATCACCTTTGGGAAGGACTCTCACTACAAAAGAGTACGACCCTAAGTTTTCTCTTCCCTCCAGACACCCCAAACCCGTGACATCAACCCAAAAGGCAGTTTCTAGAACATCTCCGCACGGTACATTATTAATACACTGCTCCAACTCCAGACGGAAAGAAGAAAGAGCTCAAACTTTGAAGCCTTGGGAATTAGTAAATCAAGAGCTAAAATTCAAAACAAATGCTCTTTCATGTGGAGGCCCCCTCGTCTTTCTTTTTGCAGTTTTGTTAGACCACGCCGTCCCTCTGGCGACATTGCAGCCTCCTCGGTAAGCTGCTGCAATTACCTGGGGGGAGGTCGTTAATGATTGTTTTACTCCTAGTTTCTTTCTAGGACTGGAGGAGCTCTGGGGAGAAAACCCACCCGTCTCAGGAGGGCTGCACTGTCACACCGCAGGGCCGGGTGCTCAGGCTGGCATCTCAGCTGGTGTCGTCATTTCCTCCAGCAGAGGAGACAGACAAGATGTTATCAATAAGACAAACCTTCTGAAAAGCCCCTTTGAAACGCTACCACTTCCCTTGCTTATTTCATGTGGTTCAGAGGGGCCAAGGGCTCCTCCCTGCACATGCAGGGTTTAAAAAATAAAACCATCTAACAACATCCTGAGTGTGTTATTTTGCTTAGACCCCTGCCTCTCCGCAGCCTTCTTTCTCCCAGCCTTAGAAAGCAGAAAGATGCAGCTCATACATTGCTGCCTTTTCTCCCTCCACGCCCACCCTCCTGCCCGAAGCCCCCTCCTCTCTCTGGGTCCTCTTTTTCCTGCTCAATTCTCATCAGAACCTTTGAGTAAACAGTACCCTCTGTCTCAGATAACAGCCAGAGTATATACTGCTCTGAAATAAAAACAAACGAAGGTCTCCCTAAAGACATTCTCAGCAAGCTCCATTCCTGGAGAGGCCAGCCTAAAGAGGAACCATCCAGAATGAACCGCACCTGAGCAGCACTTGACCAATTTGTCCAAGAGGTCACCCCACAAAGAGGGTGCACGACAAGTGTGACAGCTCCCACTAGAGCTGCTACACTGTGATCCTATGCCAATGTTCCAAAGGCAAGAAATGCCAAAAGCCCAAAACTCTGTGGGAATTTCTCCTTTTTTTCCCAGGTTGCTTTCCCTCTTGCTTCAGCCAGTTCTTCAAAAATCCAGTGATGACATGGTGGGTGGGAAAAACAGGTAGAAATGGGATGTCTTCAGAAAAAAAATGAAATGTGTCCCATGTACATTGCCAAGGAGTTTCTCTAAGTGTCACCCTCTTCTCATGTCCTCAGGGACAATGATGCTCTGGCTACCCGATGCACCTCTGCCAGTCCTGCGATCCTCCAGCACTGGGATTCCAGGCCCTCAGGCCTGCCCACTAGGAAAACCTGCCCCGCTGGGGAACAGGCACAGCACCTGCTGTCTGCAATGGTCCCGTCCCCAGACACTTGCTGCAGAATCCTGCGCTAAGCCGGACTGGGAAGCTTCTAGACCCACTCTGCAATCACATCCTATGCTTTGGGATCTGTCTCCAGCAAGTTCCCTAAAGATACAGCCATTCCTTTCAAGGTACTCCATGCACAAAGGACAAGAGCAAAATAGATTCTAAATGTACAAGTTAACGACACCAATGTCACCAAGCTGAGCCTGGAGCTGCTTGAAAATAACTCTTCACGCACAAAACCAGTCCCCAGCTGGCTCCCATTTCCCACCCATGGGACAGACCCAGTGTCATGAGGGTGTCAGGACTGCAGGATGACGGGATGAGGAGCTGACAGGCACCACAGTGTCACCATGGATGTACCCAGGTTAAGGCACATAAAAATGAGAATGAAGTCCAGAGCAGCTGCGGTGGCAGGAGGCCACCCCCATTCCTCCAGTCCCCAGTCATTTCAAGAAATCTTGGGACTGTTGGGAAAGTAAGAGAAGGCATCTTACCTGAAAGCCCCCCAGGGGCCAGATAATTTGTTCCCCCTGTTTCAGCGGAGGAAGGCACAGCATCTGGACAGTCTGCTGTGGATTCGAAAAGGGGAGGAGAAAGAAATAAATACACAAATAAAAACACCGAGATTCATCTTTAAGCACATCCTCAACAGCATGAAAGACTAACCACACATTCCAAAAGGCTGACTCGCGGCCGCGATGCTGATTATTAATGGTCTGCTCAGGCTTCAGTGCCCATCATAAGACAGACCACAGCACCTTGTCACCCGTCTGGGCTCCGGGTGGCCAGTTAATCATTAGGCAAGTCAGGCTCAATCAGACCGGCTGGAATTTCTCTCGTATTACAAGTCTTCCATTGAGGAAACCTGGTAGTTGCCAAGGTCAAAGAAGGTTCAGGTTGGACTTTCTCAACCTTGGTGGCTCTGTCTTCCCCCACCAACGGCGAAAGCCCCTTGCTTGGGTCCTGTGTCCTCTCTGCCCCATGCCCACAGGCGGGGTCTTGCTCTCATCTTTTTTAAGACAGATTCTCCCTAGTTCTTGAGAACTTTCTCAAGACTGGTGTTGGGCTGAAGGGTTCTTTTTTTCTTTCTAATTGAGGAATGACTTAAGGATAGCAAAGTATACAAGATCTCCAGTAGACTCAATGAATTTTACTCATGTACACACCTGTGTAACCATCACCAGATCAAGACAGAGAACATTCTCAGCAAGGCTCTGAGCCGGAGGGGAAATGTTCCACCTCTCCCAGGCTAGTCCAAACCCCCCATCTCTGGAAACCTTCCCGGGCAACCCCAGACCTGCAAGGCTCCCTGGCCTCAGTTCCTATAAACTCTTTCTGGCACCCAATACTTGGAGTTTCCTTTTGCTGTCTTTGCTGATCTTTTACCTTCAGATTCCATCTGCCTTAAGTAGACTGTAAGTTTCTCTTCAATGTCTCTGTCACCCTAGGTGCTCAGCACAGTGACCTCAATGTTAATGAGGATAATGACAATCCCAGCTGAGAAATAGACTCTACAACCACCCTCCAAGCAATTAAAACAAAAAATAATGTCCATGAACCACAACTAATTAGTCCCATGAAACACAAGTAAACAAGACCCTGTAAGCTTCTCATGCACCATTGCCAACGCCAAACTTCCTGAGGTCCTTGTAGAAAGCCTGGCTCAGAAAAGTCCTTCCCAGCTCTGCAGCCAACACACCAGCTTGGATCACGCAGGCGCCAGTCCTCCCGTCCCTGGCCACTAGGACCATGTCCCCAGGGTGTGCACTACCAGCTTCCAACAGGAACCACTTGGCCATGCTGGCGAAGAGGAATCCAAACCAAAGAGCAGTCCAGAGGCGAGTGGCCCATGAGAGTTCTTTAGGGGCCTACACTAACCAGAGCCCCAAATCATCTCTGGGTTGCTGCCATCAGCCCCCTTTGTCAGCCCCCTTTAATGCTGAGCTTCTCTAGTCCAGGGTCCCCCTCTCTCCCATTCTCCAGGCTAGAAGAATAACTACTCAAGATCTCTTGTAAACACGGGGGCAAGAGGGGGAGGAGTGGCGGCGACAGGCAGGGAAGAGAGAGAAGGCTGTGTGTGTAATCTCACTTTATCAGGGTAAAGTATAATTCCGAACAGGAATATACAGTTTTACAGGATACACTTAATCAAATGGAAAACAATAGGGGGAGGCAGGAAATGGAGTTACTTGTTAAATGGTGTATACCCTGCACTTTCTAAACTACTTTGATGGCCTTCACCATTTTCTAGAGACAGCCTCCCCAACCCTCTCCTCCACCCACCCCCCAACGGAAGACACCCCCCCCCCACATTAAACGTGATGACTTATCCACGGCCACTCCCCCCAGCTTTGGCTGGCAGAATCCCAGAGGCAAGGTGTGTTTCAAAGGAAAAGCCTGGCATCTCAGAGCAGAGCTGGGACCACATTCAGGGTGTCAGCCTGTCTCAGATCAAAGGTAAGTCAGCTAACACACTGGCAACCACAAGCGTTTTTATGAAATGGTGCTCTGCCCTTCTGCAGTGCCTTTGATCTCAGGAGGGATTTACAAACATTAATTAGGCCTCCCTACCACCTCTGTGAAGTAGCAAAGTATACCTGTTTGACATGCACCCAGGTAAACTGAGGCGTCATTGACTAGCTCAAGGGGCCACCCAGTGAGCTGGGCTATACCCGAGTCCCGCACCTATCCCGTGGCTCTTGCTCCCCAAGGCAGGCCGTGGAGTCCCACCTCTCCTCCCTGGCAGTGCCCAGGCTGAGACAGGCTGGCCAGGCATCCAGACTGGCCTCCAGCTACTGCCTGGCTTGCAGGCCAAAGGGGCCATCCCTCACCCACAGAAAAGCTGGGCAAAGGCAGATTTCTAAAGTCACGGGCTCACCTCTGCCTGCGTCTCCTGCTCCCCAAAGCTCAGGCTGACTGACAGTCAGAAGCTCTAGGCCATTCCTGGCTCTCATCCAGCACTAAATATTACCAAGCACTCAGTAAGTGCTAAGTTCTGTGGGAGAAAAAGACTCACTCCTTTCTCCCAGCAGCTCCAACAGAGTCTGTGAAAAATCCAAGCCTGGGGTGTCCCCCCACCCCACACCTACCACCACTAATATACCCCAAGTGTCCCAACTCTGCCTCACATAGTTCACCTGACCCAGAACTCAAAGGGACCCTGCTTACAGAAGAACACTGCACTGCCTTGGAATCCTCCAATTTTTAGGCAAGCACATCATCATGCCCATAGAATGAATGAATGAACCAATGAATGAATGAATGCATGAATGATCTAATCTAACTCTTTCATCACCTGGACTTAAAAAGAGGCCTGGAAAAGTTAAGAGGGACCAGAGTTAAAAGGCAATGGCAGGGCTAGGTCTCACGTCAAGATGCCAGACTTCCTATCTAGGCTGTGGAGGTGGGATCTGCCAGTGGGCACTGGGCCCCAGGGGTTCCCCAGTCCAAGCATGAAGAGCTCACCCAGCAACGCCCCTACCCCAGCCCAGCCATTCTTCAAACCTTTCAAACCGTCAGACAGAGAGGACACGGGAAGCAGAGCCCACCCAGCTACCCCACCAGCGTCCCCACTCCACAAACTGAGATCTAGTTTCAAACAGCAAATTCTTACTCCTTGTGGGAGGGGGAGGAGGGTGTCTTCTCACTTCTGAAAGCCACAAGTCACAACCACCTTGCCCCGAGGTTCAGTCAAGTGAACATTCCTCTTCAGATGACTCTGCTGGTTCAGGACCACACGGTTCCCAGGTGTACAAAGTCCAGGCCCTCCCAGAGGCTGCCATGGGGTGGCTTAAACCACGGCCAAATGGAGCTCCCAGCTTTTAGCCCTCAAGTTCCTCCAAAGGCTGCAGGGGTACCAGGCCCCAGCTCCATCCCATACCTTTTCCCAAGCTGGAGACTTCACAGGAGGGATTCCCTGAGTCGTGCAACTGCTTAAGATTTTAACAATTGCCAACCGTAAAACCTTATGCCTGTTCTACCTAGTAACCCAAGACCACAAATTCAACCTACAGCTTAGAAACATAATAATGTAAGCAGCAGATCTAAATTCCCAGGCCAAACATTCTCCCCTGCACAAGGTGGGGAGACCCAGGGCAGCATCCTGTCTGTATGTCTGACCTCAACACCTCTGGCCACAACCAGCCCCAGACCTGTCCCGGGCCCCTCCAGCCCAGACCTAGCTGCCCTCCCATGTGTCAGGACAATCCCCCTCACGGGGGCTTCTTCGGCTGCTACAGCTCTCATGTTCTTACACAACGGCGCCTTTATTCGTTCCTTTTTGTGTTCTGTTTTAAACAAAACGTTTTGGGTGAGTAACCAGCTGTTTGAGTTTCCGATTGGCAGGTTAATCACTTCCTATTGGCTGATCTGGAGAACGTTTCTCCCCCTTGGAAATGGCACATTCCTGTCTTTGTGGCTTCTCTGTTTACACACATTTTGCTACCTAATGTCAACACTTGCTAATGAACAAATATATCACTCCACTCACTGAAAATGAGGTCCCACCGGCAGAATGACTGCTTAAGAGATTTATCCCAGTATCTTTGCAGGAAACCCAAGGGAACACGGCCCTTCTTTTCTATGGTTTTGGAGGTTTCCAGGAATATTTATCCCTGACAGTCTTTACCCCTGGGGCCAAGGTCACCGTTCTCTCTTTAAAGGGAAACCTCCAAATTTGAAGAATACGAAAGACCAAACAAAACAGGGCAGAGGTGGCCCCTTAGAGAACTAACCTCATGAAAGACTTCTCGATTCTTTAAGTCACAAACCCAGTCAAGTTACATTCTTTGGGAAAACAGAGCTTGGTGATTCCAGTTAACATTTGTTACAAATACAGAGAGCTGGTTATCTCTCCATTAATGACCATTTATCTGGTGTTTTGTAAATCGAAAGCAAAATATCACATGCTTTGCAGGCCACTTATTAGCCGGGCACCAGACAAGCAGGAACGCCTTCCCACCTTGAGGGAGCTGGTGGAGTCCCAGGAGGGCTGGCTGCAGAGTATGGGCTTCGGTTACACGTTCATTAAAGTATTTAATTTATGACAACGCCCCAGCAAAACTTTTAATTAGCGGGGGGAAAGGCCCAACAGCCAAAACTCATGCGGCGGAAGGACCTGGATAATTCCAGGAGCTAAATGGTGCCCAACTCTTCACTTTTTCTTCTCCCAGAGCTTTGGCAAAATACAACTGTCACAAGTGTGACGTTTTTTTCAGGCACCAGTATACAGGCACAAAAACCAATGTAAGAGTTTGTGCTTTTAGCAAATAGATCTCCCACTCTAGGAAGGACTTGTCCCTTTGGCATCCCCAGGTTTGTTTTGCTGACCCTGTCCCCTGGCACTGTTGGGTCCAGATGGGCCCCTGTGCTACCGGCCAGAAGCTGAATGCAGACAACTGCAACAAGGCTGGTGCCAGTCACCAATGGGCTTCTGCCCTGGCCCCACGCCAGCCAGTGACAAAGAAACAGGCAGGCAGAGCTATGCTCAAAACTTTGATGGCTCCTACCAAGAATTCTGAGAAAACCCCAAGAGACATTTGACTTGTAGGTGACTGGGGCAGGGAGAACCCACTCTCCTTTTACTTGTTGTCTATACTTCTTGAATGTTCTAGTGTCTACTCCAAACCAACGTCTCTGCACCTTTTTAAACTGCCTTCCCGGCTGTCTGATCATCCTTTCCATTCTTCCCACCGATTCTTCTGGCACTTACAAAGTCTCCGAATTTTCCCATCAACCTGTCCTATTTGGCTCCCAAGACTAAAGCTTCCACGTGTCACAGCTGAGCCAACTTCGGTCCCGGAGTGCAAACACATGAAAAAGGAACGAAATGTAAAGCCTATCTAGGAAACGTCTTAGAAAAAAAAAAAAAAAAAGATTCAGCCACAACAACAGAAAAATTCACCAAACTTCCAGTAGAGGAAACCTACAACCAACTTGAAGCAAGCCTAGCACCTCCCCAGGCCGCTGCCTAGACATAAAAACCCGGTTTCTAAAGGCTCCGTTTCTAACTCAAGATAAGAAGGATATTTTTAAAATCATCTACTCACCAGTTGGTTTGAGAAAATCCATCGGGTATCTGGAGTAAGGAGGGGGGGGAGACTCTGGAATTAAAAAAGTAAAAGAAAATAAAGGCCCAGCCATGAGAAAGAGAGATAGAAACTTATGATAACAGAGGCATTCTTTTAGCCCAACTGTTTGTCTTAGCTGTGGGGGCTGGAGGCAGGGCCGCGAGGCGGTGATTGCCTTGATATTTAGCTGTCAGATAAACAAAAGAGGCCGCCTGGCGCCAGCCTCGGCGCTCAGCTCCTCCACGTCTGCGGCCGCTGCCGCCTCGCTCGGCGGGCCGCGCTGGAAACCACCGGCTCGGCCGGGGCCGCGCACTGCACAGTTCACGGGGCGGGGGTCCCCTTCCAGTCCCCGAGCTCCGGACCCCGCTCCCACCACCCCACCTCCTCTCCCGCGCCCGCCCCGCAGGGGTGCAATTCGCTCCCGCCCCCGCCGCGCGGGGGACACCGGGCGCCCCCTTCCAAGGCCACCCGGGAGACGCGCCCCAAGAGTGCCGGTGAACTCGGGGGACGCGCCTGGAGTGCACCCCCCCACCCCGTGCACGTAGAAGTAGAGAAAAGGGAAAGAATGTAGGAAGCTTGAGAGGATAAAAAGGAAGGAGGCTCGGGGTCCCAGCCGAGAAGCCCAGGCCCCAGTGCAGTAAGGGACAACGGCTGGGGCCCAGAGATTCTATTATAGACAGGTCTGTGCTTCTCTGTGCGGAAGAAAGAGAAAAAATACGGGGCACCCAGCTTCTCCTGGTGGTTTGTTCCTTTTCACCCTGGGGCTGGCAGAGCTGAGAGCAGATACCCAGTTCGGCCTCCCACCCTGACCCTCTCTGCCCCAAGACTCCAAAGCCGCGAGGCCAGGGCAGCATCCGAGCCACTTGTGTTCGACGTGACTCCCTTATTTACTAAAGGAGCGGAGACTTTCCAGTCTTTATAGCTCCATTCTCCCAGCCTCCCTTGGCGGGCTTGGACCGAATCCAACTCGGCCACACACCTCAACGCCTTTCCGGGTGCGGGGGAGGCGTGACCCCCACCTCTCTGCACCCCCGTACAGATCCGGAAGTAAGGGCGTCTAATATTTAACCGCACGTCTGCACGGTGTGTGCAGGAGCAGTGCCCATAGACCCCCTCGGGCAGCAGAGCAGGAAAAGCCTGGAAGGGAACCCCCAGGGAATGCCCTTAGAATCTCCCCTTGTCCCTTCTCTACTTTCGTCCCCCAGATCTCCTCCCAGGAGGGGATGTGCACTCCCCTGGAGAGGAGGCAGCACACAGCCACAGCCCGAGGGGGCTTTTCTTCCAGTGCTTGCGCGCCGTCGGGGAGGGGGGATGAGCACAGAGCAACTTCATACCTAGTTCGCAGAGTCGGCTAAGGTGATGGGGGTTGCAGCACACCAGCTCCGGGTTGATCTTCCCGTAAGATTCACAGCAACACAGCCTCTTGACTTCCGAGGAATGCCTGAGATCCGGCCACCTGAACACTTTGCACAGCAGGAGGGGGAGCGAGTAGGACGAGGGCGGCTGCGCGGGCTGCGCGCTGGCGGGCGCCCCCGGGCCCAGCCTGCAGTCCAGGCGGCCGGGCAGCAGGAGGCATGCGGTGCGCGTACCGCCGCGGGACTCCACGGCCTGGAGCAGCAGCTCCAGCTGCCGCTCCTTCAGTTTCTTGAGCACCGAGTGCGTGAGCGCCTTCAGATCCGCCTCGGCGCCCCCGGCCGCGCCGGCGCCCGCGGCTGGGGGATGGGGATGGTGGTGACCTTTGGCACCTCGGACCGCCTTGCCCAGGCAGCAGCCAGCCCTGCCCGCGCCGCCGCCACCGGCCCCATGCGCCCGGCCGTCCGTCGCCCCCTCACCCCGCAGCTCGCCTCCTCCGCCTCCCCCCGCGCCCTCCTCCTCGTCCTCGCCGCCGGGCGCACGGCTCCTCCAGAGACGCCGGACGAGCGCAGATCGTTTGGTCCTGAACATGCGGGGCGAGGAGGCGAGGAGAAAAGTCGTTTGCCGGCTAAGGAGCGAACATGACCTCCGCACACCATGAAGAAGTCGGGCGCCGAGTTGGGGCAGCAGGCGCAGGCGACAGCAGCAGCAGCAGGAGCCCGGGCAGAAGCGGCGGCGGCCCGAGGGGCGCTCCGTGGCATGCGCCAGTCTCCCGGAGGCCGGGGCGCGCGCGGGGGCCCGGGGGCGCCCGCCGGGGCTCGGGGGCCTGCGCTCCGGCTGCCCCACCCCGCGCGGCCCGCGCCCTGCGCGGCTCTCGGGCCCCGGCGCGCCCCGGAGGAACGCGGCCGCCGCTTCCCTGGGGACGGGCGAGCCGGCCCCCGTCGGCGCCTCCCCAAAAAGAAGCCCCCCCGCAGTGGCTCCCGAATGTCGGGCTCGCCAGCCTCGGCTTCCTACATGGAAGATCCGCGGGGGCAAAAAATGAAAGGCGTTCGGCTGGGCTGCTGGAGGGAGGAAAAAGCCTCTTTCCCCCTTGCTAAGCAACTTAATTTGGGGGTGGGGAAAAAGCAGGCAATTAAAAAAAAAAGCAGGCACGCGATTTATTTTTTTCCTCTATATCCTTAGTAACCGGATCTCCTCGAATTCCGTGCACACGAAGACTCGGGGGAGGGGGCTGAGTGGACTTCACCCCGCATGAGATGTCTGGCGAAATAAGGAGGCTGTCTCAAAACCTAAGAACCAAATATGCAAAGCCCCAAATGAAAAACACCTCCTCAAACCTTGGAGGTCTGGGGGCGTCCGGCTGGAGCTGGGATTTAAAAAAAGAAAATGTTTACAAAGTAAAACAAGATGTTTGAGGGGTGGAAAAACATATCCACGAGTTACATCCCCTTTTTTTCCTTGCAGAGCCCCGCTGGTCTTTCTCTCCTTTGCTTCTGCCCCCCCCAAAAAATCGTATATTTTTTTAATCCACAGAAAGCTTTGGCTAGACTGCTTCAATCCTGCGCGTCTGGGTGGTTTAGGGGAGTCTCTGGTCTTCCCTCCTCTGCTCCCGGGGGCCCAGGTCCTCGGCGGGGACTTCCTCGGGGCTGGCGGGGGCGCAGGGGCAGAAGATGCTGCGGCGACGGCTGCGCCCAGCGGGGCTGACAGCGCGGGGGAGGGCGGCGCGGCGGCGGCGGCGGCGGGCCCCTGGCGGGTCGCGCGTTCTCGCCCCCCTGGGCACAAGCTGCTGGCTAGTGTGGGGGCCGCGGGGGCCCTTTCCCCTGGCCGCGGCTGGCCGCCGGGGCTCCCCGCATGGGCTGCTCGCCCTGACCCTGCTGCGGCGGCAGAAGGCCCCGGTGTCCTCTCGCCGCCTCCTCCTCCGAGACTCTCCTCGTCGCGCCTGGGAGCCTCCTTGTCCCCCGTCCGCCCTCTCCTGGCGCTCCGGTCCTTCTGCCGCCGCCAGGGGCTAGCCGCGCCGCACTCAAGGGCTCCGGGGCCGGGCGCTCGGCGTCTCGGCGCCGGCAGGCTGGCTCTGTCTCGGGCAGCTCTCTCCCGCGCGGCGAGCGGACCGAGCACGGCGCCCGGCTGGCTCGGCTGGCGCGGCTCGGGGACAGGCTCCTCCGTGCGCCGAGCAGCAAGCGAGTGTGCCCTGGGCTCGCCGCCTCCCGCAAGGCCTCCCGCTCCCGCCCCCTTCCCTCCCCCTTCCTCCCCCTTCCCTCCCCCGCCCCCAGCCGCCGCCGCCGCCGCCGCCTCCTCCCCGCCCCGCCACCCCCCGATCCCGGCCCTCTGCTCGGCTGGTTCCACTGCGCAGTGGCGCGCCCGGCTCCGGCCTCGTCACGTGGCCGTCTAGACACCCTGTCGCTTTAAAAAAAAAAAAAGCGATTGTGTTTCGCAAACAACAGATCGGGTTTCTAAAAGCTATTTCTCCGCCCCCCCACAGCCACCGCCACCCCCTCCCAAGTCTGCAGAGGGGGTACCATTGTGGGGGAGAAAGGTGGGGAGCGGAGAAGCTCCCCGAGTCGAGTGAGACCCGGCTGGAGCAGTGGAGAAATGGGGAGAGCCGGGAGCACCGAGCCGAGCGGGCTTGGCCGCCGAGTTTGGGAGCTGAGCGAGCGGGTCAGTGGCCCGATTTAGACCCGGCGGCGCTCCGCGGCAGTGGCCATCCCGCGCGCGCTCGCCCCAGCGCTTCATTCATTCGTTTTGTTTTAAAGGCCCTGGCGGCAGATCCCTTGGCTGCGCCCGAGGGAAAGGGGAGGAGAGCGCTGTCTCCGCTTTAAAAGACATTTACACCGGACTGGACCGAGGCCCTGGGAAGTGTGCGCTGGAGGGAACAGCCGGGCCGCCGAGGGCGGGGAGGCGGCGCGAATATGACCTCAGCGGCGGCCGCGCGCTCCCTCCCGCCCTCTCCGCTCCGGGCTCCGGTTTCTAGGACTGCCTGGAGAAGTGTGTCTTGTGCATAGCTCTGGAATGCATTTGGCCGGCTGACGAGCTGCGAGGGGCAGCATCCTGGCGGGAGAAGCGGGGGAGTGAGGGTGGGGGCTCGCCTGCACGCCGCCCGCAGGTTTCCTTCCCGGCCCGGAAGACCTCTGCCACCCGCCACCCTGCCTCGCGGCGCGGGAAGGTTACCCAGCGAGCAGACCTGCCTGGGGCATTTATTTGCATGCGGGGCCTATTTCTGCGCTCTTCTGGGCCTTGTAGCTTTTCAAGGTGCTTAGGGTCAGAGAGTTTATCCCTTTACCCCAGGTGCCGGAGAACCATACCCACGTGGCAGGTTACCGCATGGAAATGAGCAAGGCATTGGTCGGGCAGGAGACCTGAACGCGGTTACAGTGTGAAAACCCATGGTACTGCGAAACGTAATGATTTAAATGTATACACAGCAATATTGACTAGGCCACTAGTTGGCATGGTGATCTCACCACCTAATATTCAGTGAAATACGATTTTTTTTAAGAAGTCATTTAGAATTGTAAGATCAGGACAGCAATGAAACTCATTGAGGATTTTAAAGAATCGTTAGAAAAGGTGAAATGCACTGTTTTCATCCCCCTAACTAAATCATATGTTCTTAAAAGGAAAAGACAAGCATGTGTCTTAGCTGCCTTTAGAGCTCAAGCTGTCTCCCCTCCAACCATTTAAAAGGTTTTTAACATACAATGGTGGATGCTTACTAAATATTTAGTACTCAACACTTAGAATTCGGTAGAACTTGGAGGGGCATTTGATCCACTGTCCCACCCCACCAAGAGTACCTTTGGTGATATCACTGGGAGAGGAGATCAGCAACACTGGTTACATGAGCACCTGTCCTGGGGGTCCTGAGGACAGTGGGATGCCAAGCTATGCAGAACCCTGTAGAACAGGGGGGAAGCTGGCATTCTGAACAGTAAGGCCACACAGGCTGCAATTGTACAAACATGAGTTTGTTATAAATTAAAACATTGCTTATCGAAAAGGGCACCAAAACCGTGTGTGTGTGTGTGTGTGTGTGTGTGTGTGTGTGTGTGTGTCAAACGTCTGAAAGAAGCAATCTGCAAAGACAACAGCCAAGAAAGCCCAGGAGGGAATGGAAAAGAGGTGATCCCATCCCCACAGGCAGGGAAAGACAGAAGAGGCAAATGAGATTTTGAGGGGTCTGGGGAATGTATAATATACTCAGAAAGAGTCCCAGACTAGAGGTCAGAAAACCTGATCCCAGGCTGGGGCTTTGCCACTCCCTGGTTAAACAACTTGTGCTAATTAATAGTGATCCTCCTGTTAAGGGAGCCCTCGGCAGGGTTTATAAGGCTTTCTGGACAAGCTTCCTGCCCTCTGGGTCCCATTCCCTCTCTCTGTTCTGAGTCTTGCTAGAAGATCTTCACTTTTTGAGAGTGGCCAGGCCAGACTACATGGTGACAGGAAGGACTTAAATACACAGAGAAAGCAAATATCATCATTCTAATTACGCATCTTGGCTAAATGGAGAATCTGAAGAATCTTTTAGAAATCTGTCCAATTGTGCTAACACTGTAATGAGAGGCCAGAGCACACTTGGGGCAGGTAGGCTTAGTGTGTGTTTCAGGAGTTGATTCTGATGTCACAGCTTCCCTGGGTGGAACATGCATATACTTGCAGAGATATGTTCCCATATCGTGTAATTGTAGGTGTTTTCATTCAGGCGTCACCCCATCTTGCCCTCCCTACAGGGCTCCCCTCCTCCATTTTGCTCCCCTAGGCAGAAGGTGGGGGGATGCTGAGGAGTAGCTCCAGTGATGGGTGCTGCTTTATAGCTCTCTGGCATCCCCTGAATCAGTTAACATCCCAACCTTCCTGACAGTCAGCCGCGCCCATCACATTCTTACTCCTTTCCTTTCCAAGAAAGAAGCCCAGCCAGAAGGCCGGTGGTGGAGGAACTCCTGGCTGGCTGGTATGCCTACAAAGGGAGTTCCTTTCTTTTCCTTCCGCGGGCCCAAGCGAGACCGACAAGCACACCGTTTCAGACTCTTCTGACCCTTAAAAAAAAAAAAAAAAGGTTTAGGAGTTCACCAAACTATTGTGAATGAGTTTGATTCTAATCATTTGCTGGCAAGGGAATATGGAATAAAATATCTCATTTGCAGTTGTTTATTTCCTGTTGTGGCTTCTATTTTCATCTTTTAGTCGCTTTGGTGATAGTAATCAAACCCTAATCATGGTGCAGCCACCAGTCACAAAGACCAAAATAACTCGCAGCAGAGTTATGACAAACAAGGATGGAGTCAGCTAAAGACATGGGTCCTTAATCACTGGCCCTTGACGCCCAGAGGACTGTGGGGGCTTGACTGACTGCCGGGGCGGGAGGAAGCCGAGGCCTGTGGTCTCTGAGCTGCTGGGGAAGCCCAGAACGAAGGAGGAAGGCGAGCAGCACAGCACAGGAAGTGGTGGGAGAAGCCAGGTGAATCCTCCTCCGTACCTGCCAAGGTGAGAGGCGGCTGTCAGAAGGGCCTGACTTGACAGACAGAAGGGCAGAACAGGGAACATCTGCAAAACTCTCAGCACCTCAAAACTCCCGTCTAGGGAAGACAGGATCCTGCCTTTCAGTTCTTTGCTCATGTTCAGTGCTTTCTGGAAGAGAAGGGCAGAGAGAGGCCCCAAAGCATACATGGGTGTGTTGGTAGGGGTGACGGCAGGGGTGAGGCAGGGATGAAGGCTTTTTTCTTGCACAAGCCAAAAGGAGAAACAATTGAAGAGGCCAGAACATTATTGGAAAATGTCAACATTTCTTGCACAATCATCTCCTGAAAAATGTGTGAGTGAGCCCTAAACCATGCTTCTCGGGCGACGGTACAAGTGGAAGCGATGGTTTATGAAAGGAAGATAGCACAAGTAAGGCCCGTGGGACAATGAGTACTTTTCTTGGCTTATCTTGGAATAACAAGAACATAAGTGAATGAAAATGCATCTAATTCACTCTCAAATAAAGATGCTATAAGCCCTGACTCATCAAATAGTCTCGTATTATAGACATGCTGTGAGCTGACCCGTAGCATTTGCGAGGTGCCTATTCAGAGCCCTCAACTAGGCACTCGGAGTTGAGGTGGGGGCAGGATGACATGAATGTTGTTTGGAGGAGACAAGAGAAACACCTAGAAAAATAAAGAGCGAGGACCACAGAGACATTCCAATATAGAGTCACATATAGATGCAGTTTCCTCCAAGGACGGGGCAGTGGATAGCTGAAGAACAGAGCTGGGAGGGGAATTTCACCGTATATAACTTTTTGTACCTTTTGAATTCTGAACCATGTGACTGTGTTACTTATTCTAAAACAAACAGATTTAAAATTTGCTTTTCTCATTTCCTGCAATTCACTGTTCTGATGTCCGTGTAGAAAAGGGCAAGTTGGTGGGGTCCCACATGGAAGTATGCTGTAGACAGCTTCTCTCTCTGTGGGGCAGTTACTACAGGAAGGCCGGTGACAACAGAGGCCGATGTCTCATCCCAGACGACTAGGGTGGAGGCTGTCTCATCATGACCCTGGCAGGAGTCAGCGAGGAAACACGCCAGTCCTAATCAAAAGTCATTCCAGATATCAGTCAGGTGCAAGTCCTAACCCAGGACAGACAGCCTAGTAAATACTGATGTCGCGGCCACAGAGGCACAGGAAGGAGCCTGCCCAATCTGAGAAAATGAGAGCTTTGCTTTTTGGAACAGAAATGTATTCACATGATCCTCAGTTCATTTAGCCAGCACTGATTCAGAGCTGATGGGGTGCCAGGCACCAGGAGAGACATCTGAGGGATATTAATGTGAATATTAAACAGCCTCTGCCTTCAAGAAGTGCACAGTCTAGGAGAGGGCTGGAAATAGGAAAACAACAAACTCTCACAAAATGTGATCAGTGCTACCCTAGCAGCAAGAACAGAGGCGCCAGCTCAGGAAAACAGAAAGTCAAGATACATATTCTGTCTGGAAGGGGCTTCAAAAGGTTTCCCAAAGGAAGAAATAATTTAGACTAGATTGGCTCAGTGGACTAGCCAGGCAGAGGTGCTTCTGGTACTAATGGTCCTATTAAAAAGGAAAAACATAAAAGAAAGGAAAGAAGTTTCATTTGCTTTGAGCTAACTCTTCAAAACCCAAGCCATGTTTACCACTTAAGAATATAACTTTATCTCTAAATGCTCCTAAGCTGCAGGAAGTCAGTGATGGAAGTGAGGTCCCTGCAATGGGTGGTCTGGGAGAATATCTCCCAGTAGGAAGTTTTCTTTGTAGAAAGAAATTGTAGGAGCAACACTAGATCATCTACAGTTACAGGGAAGTTTGTCCTCAAATAACTGGGAAAATCTCTGCAATCTCCCCAAATCAACAGCAGGCCTCACTTGTGTCAAACTGGTTCATGTCAGGAAATGATGCCAGTTTCAATACAAGTGGAAGGGAATTGCCTTCAGTGAAGTTGGCCTGTGATGTCTCAGTAATAGGGGTACTTAGATAATGCTCTCAAATGCCGACAACAAAAAAATATTATTTGCCATACAGTTTGGCCGATTCCTATAGGCACTAAAAAATTAATTTTAAAGACAGCAAAGCAAGCAAATAAGTTGTGAGCGTAACCCAGATGCAGCCCGATGAGCCCTGGTGTTAGGTCTCACTGTCCATGCTGCAGGCAGGTGCTTCATTCCAACCTCAAGCCACACTCAAATGGACTCCAAGTTCCTGGTCATATTGGGCTACCAAATTAACCTTTTCTGTTTTCTGATTTTTTTTTCCCTTCTATTTTTATCTTTCCCATTCCCCTGCCAAAAGTCATTAAAGGGTGACTTTGGTGCTGAGTTCTGCCTAGTAAGTGCTGGTTAGGATGAGACATGAGACATTCTGGTAAGGGTGAATCAGAACTGGCAGGCTGCAGAGGGGTGAAGGATGTTTTGTCTGTAGCAGGGAATTATTACAAGAGCAAACGGGTCATAGATGACCGCACATGCTGCCCCTGGCACATCCTGGGACCCACCAGAGGAGCCCAGCCCCATGAGTGATGGCCAAGGCGTTTCTTCTGGTGAGGACCTAGGAGAGCAGAAAAGACCCTCAGCCCAGTTTGGGGGTTCAGACTTTTCTGCCATTGCTAGCCTCAAGGCCTAAGGAAAGACCATTTCCTGAGTCTGTCTACCTTCCTCATTGCTAACACAGAATTAGCAATGTCTTGTGTATGCCAGACTGAAAGTGAGGCTCAAAGAACAAAGTCCTCACCATGGGGTTGCAGGGAGGGGGCCTTCACACCCTGAGAACCCAAGTACTATGTAAACCAAGTGGTATACAGATGCTAATTAGCATTATTATCATGGATTCTGAGGTCTGAGCTGCCCAAGGAGCTAATTTTGCCTAATCTTCCATGCCTAGGAAATGAACTTTTAGAGGAGGTAATTGTCCAAGTGATAGGGTAATGAAGAAGGAAGCCACTTTTTCTAGCGGCCAGGATTTTTTTTTGTTCGTGTGGGTTTTACAAGGACTGGTGAGAACTCTGTCAAAGAGATAAACCCAGCATCCGAGTGTAAAAGCCAACAAACTTGGGAAAATCTTTTTCCCTGTCAGAATAAAAGAGGGAAAGTGAGAAAATGAGAAAAGTGTTCACAGTATTACTATGAGTCATAAATATTTTCCTGTTTCCTAGAAATATCTCCCCTGGTAATTATGACAAGCAAAAGGGTGGGAAGAGGGTTCATCCTTATGGAGAAGGAGGTACCCAGTGGGCAGGATTCTGCACTGCCCAGCTTAGTCTGGGTCCCTTCTCCACCCCACAGACATTTACTTTGCACGCTTTCAAAGTGGTGGAATATGATGTTCTTCAGCATTGCCAGAGTGTGGTAGACCAATAAGAGAAAGATTGGGAGAAATGCAGGCAAGTAAGCTCGGACTAGCAGGGATTGTAAAGGTTACGTAGCCTGGAGATTCCCCATCTCCACTCCAGACACCAGAACCTGTCGTCCATGGTCAAGTTTGTACCCGGTAGTGTATTTTCACAAAAGCTAGACTATTTGGTGTTTTTAGTTTGCTTTTCATATGCTATTGATTTTTGAATAGGTAATACTTGCATAATGGTACACAATTCAAAGAATACAGGCCGGGCTTCGTAGCTCAGCCTACAATCCCAGCACTTTGGGAGGCTGAGGTGGCAGGATCACTTGAGGCCAGGAGTTCAAGACCACCCTGGGCAACATAGTGAAACCTCATCTTTACTGAATTAAAAAAAAAAATTAGTGAGGCATGGTGGTGTGCACCTACTACACTGTCCTAACTATTGGGGTGGCTGGGCATAGGAGTTTGAGGCTGCAGTGAGCTATGATCATGCCACTACACCCCAGCCTGGGTGACAGAGTGAGACCCTGTCTCTAAAAAAACAAACAAAAAGACCCAAAGAAACAGAAGGGTAGGAAGAAAGAGCTTCCTTTTGCCTGGGCTGCCAACCACCCATTCCTCTCTGAGGCAGCCACCATTCCAGCCAAAGACATGGAAAGTGACTCAAGTTAAAAAGCAGGCCTCCGCCTAGAACTCCAGTCCCCACATCCCCCTGCCTGGCTGACATCTCAAAGGCACCCTAGGCCCATCATGTCCCAAACAGGCCATCTTCCTCCCAGCCTGGCTTCTCCTGCAGAGCTCCATCCTGCAGAAAGCTCACCCCCCTCCAGCTAGTGGTCAGAGCCAGCAACCCAGGACAGCAAACCTCTCCCTCACTCCTTATGCAAATCAGTCCCCCAATCCTGTCAATGTTACCTTCAAAGTGCCTCTCAACCCATCTGCATTTATCCAGGCCCACTCACCACGGCCACCCAGGGTGTCAGCCCCCTGCATCTCTCTCTGGGACGGAGCCACACTTTGGCCTCCTTGTCTTCCTCACTTCCATTCTTGCCTCACTCCAATCCATGCAGTGCCCCTCTGCTGCCAGGCGTTGGTCTCTCTCCCTCCCTCCCTGGTCAGCTCAGTATTCTTCCTTCCGTCCCGTCCCGGGGTCCCAGCCTGAAATGCTCCTCTCTCCTCTCCTAAGCCTCCTCCAGGCTCCCAAGATTAGGTCACACCCCCCATGATTATGCACCCCCAGAGTGCCAGCTGCATCTGCTTTTTGTAGCATTTACAGCCCTTGAAATCTTATGTCTAATTTGGATTGATTCCTTGATTAACATCTGTCCCTCCCCCATCCTTCAACTGTAAACTCCCAGAGGGCAGGGACCAGTACCTCAAGCTCTGTGACTAGCTTAGAGTGGCACTCAACCGGTGTTTGCCAAGTAAATGACGGATAATGAAGGAATAAGTCATTTATTCAGAGATGATGTCCTTCCTAGTTTTAGGAATTAACGTGTCCTATCTTTTATGAAATGATGGTGGTAAGCAGTGGTGTTTATTTATGGATCTACTTAGCAAAATTAAATGTTAGCTATTGAATGGAGGGATCCTTCAATTCAAAGCTATTTAAAGCCCAAGATAGAATTTCAGAGTCGAGAGAGACCCCGGAGGACTCCAAATATGCCAATGAGGCATAAGATGCCCCAAAAGTCGAGAGGACTTGATTAAAACTCTCCCACTGGGTTCCCTCCTTTCCTCTCTCCCCTCTTCCTTTCCTGTCTGAGGGTCTCAGGAGCATTCTCTCATCTGCGGTTCTATGAAGATGGGGCGACAAATGAGACCCTGAGAGACTGAGAATTCTGCAAGCTGGTTAGTGGCACCTTCCAGTCCAGAACTCACCTAGCCCTCTGCCTACCTATTGCTACACCTGTCTACATAATGCACAGTTGGCCCACAGATCTAAAAGATAACCCAGCAAATATAGAGCTAAAAAGAAACAGAAGAAACAGTCCTGCTCCCTCTGGCAGGCCTGACATTTTCACAGAGTAGGTGCTCTGTGAATGAATGAAGGGCTGGGTGGGGAACCTGCAGCCTCAAGGCCACATGTGGCCCTCCAGACCCCCCAAGTGTGGCCCCTCAACCGAATTCAAATTTTACAGAACAAATCCTTTTAATAAAAGCCCACTCTCAAAGTACAAGGCTGAAGAGCTTTGGAAAACATTCACTAGCGTGAGGGGCTGGGGTTGGTGTGGGGTGCGGGGATGATCTGTGATCAGGAAAGGGTGGCCATGCACATTACATTTCTCACACGCACGCACGCCAGGAATCACACTGGCCCTTAACCCCAGGCAGCTGTCCCCCAGTGTCCTGCACTGGCCTGGGAGATGTAGAAGCAGAGAAGCAGTGGAGTAAATCCCACCCCAGCTAGAAAAATCCAGGTCCATGAAAATACTCAACAAACGTGTGTTCCCTTCCTTCTTTCCTGGTGACAGTGACAGATAGGGGCCCCCTGGGGGGAGTGTATTTTCATCTTCCAAGAGAATGTGATCCATTATTCCAGGACTCTTCTATCCTTTCTGCCTCCACACAGCCTTTCAACCCAACACTCAATCTCTCATGGAATATTCTTGACACTTTAAAGGATCTGGCCGGCATGTAAGCCAACGTGGCTGCATTTTTTAATTAATATTTATTGAGTGTCCCTATTAGGTGTCTGGCAGGCGCAGCGTGTTGTATGTGGCTAAAATATCTATTCCCCTTCCTCTCCAAGAATGCACATTCCTGGACAATCCAGAAACATTGACACTCCGAGTAAAGGAGCAACACACTCCAGCAGCAGCGAGAGTTGGGAGTTTGCTGGAGGACAGAGGCCCTACTCAGGGCCCAGGGATAGGAGCTCGAGTCCTGGGTCACAGACTCAAGCTCCAGCAGGTAAGGTCACTTCTCTGAGCCTGTGTCTATACAAATGTGATTGACAGTATCACTATTCCTGCCTCCTGGGGCTGGGAATGTTGTAGAAACCAAGTGAGATCATGTAAGTGATGCCCTTTGAAAAGTTTAATAAGAATGCCAGATGTTTCCTACCCAATAAAATCTTTGTTGTCTTTCTTGGTAGGCACAAAAATGGAATCAGGTTTAAAACAATGGGATCCTGGAAAGTCAAAATCTGAAAACTGCTAGTTGTGGCATGAGTGTAGATTCTGAAGTTCTGACCCAAACCGCAGACAAGCTCCTGTACCCTTTGCTACATATTAAATATGCTCATCTTCAATTATATGTGTGTATATGTGTGTTATATACACACACACACACACGTGCACACACACATTAGGAGGGAGAGGAGTCCTTTTGGGCGGGGCCCCTTTGCAATAACTTGGTGCTGCATATCTGCAAATGCAGAAACTCTATGCATGTGCAACATGAATACATTAGACTAGGAATTACCACGAGGACAGAGTTAAGGTGCACAAACTTCAGAATTTTAATTTCATACATTATTGGTGGACATGTATATTGATGTGATCTTTCTGGACGGCAGTAGACAATTTGTATCGAGAGCCGTAATAATGTCCCTGTGGATAAACAAAATGTGGCATATACATACAAGGGAATATTATTCCACCTTAAAAAAGAAAGAAATTCTGACACCTACTACAACATGGATGAACCTGGGAGACACTATGCTAAGTGTAATAAGCCAGTCACAAAAGGACAAATACTGTATTATTCCACTTATATGAGGTAGTCAAATTCATAGAACAAAAAGTAGAATAGAGGTTCCTGGGGGCTGGCCAGAAAGGGGACTGGGGAGTTATTGTTTAATGGATATAGAGTTTCAATTTTGGAAGGTGAAAGAGTTTTAGAGATAGAAAGTGGTGATGGTTGCTCCACAATATGAATGAACTTAATGCTGCTAAACTATACATTTTAAAATGGCTAAAATGGTAAATTTTATGTTATATACATTTTACCACAATTTAAATAAATGTTCCTAATCTCCAACCCAGTAATCTACTCAAAGGACTTAATCAAAGGATTATGAAGCGGACAAATATGTTTGTCTAAGGGTGTCAATTTAAGTCTTCTTTTGGAAAAACTGTGAACAACCAACCCAGGGCAAAATAATAGTGGAATGAGTAAATAGATGATAGAATATCTGTGTTAGGTTCTCAACATGGATGAAACAGAGGGGGGAAAGATATCTGTGTTAGGAAACACCATGCAACCATTAAAAAGCTTGCTTTTGAAGACTATATAACATGGCAAAATACTCGTGATAAGCAAAATTCAAAACCACCTGTCCAGAGCAATCTCGATTTTGGATACATACATACTGGTATATCTGCAAGAAATAATGATCAGAAGAAAACAAACCAGTGGTTATTTCTGGATTGTAGGGACTGTAATGCATTTTTATGTTCTTTTTCATCTGTATCCTAATGTTCTATGATGAGCATGTATTAATTACCTTTATACCGGAAAAAAATGGTAAATCAATTTTAAAAAGGCTGTCAAGCTTGCGAAAGTGTCTCCTGATCCCAGCTGGATCTGACTGTGTTCAGGAAGTGGTTAGCACCCAGGCAGGCTCCACGGCACATGCTTCCAATCAGCTCTCCTGCGGATGAATCAGATCTATGATGTACACTGGCTGTCTGTGAAGCACCCGGGGCACAACGTGAACGCTCCTGATAAATATTTATGATTAGGTGACTGTGGCCTAAACTACTTTATACTGCTTTGGGGCCTCTGCAGCAGTTTTGTTGAAACTTTCGGATATATACAGCAGTTGCATAAAGATTACATGTCAGAAGTACTAAAGAAACATAAGGTCTGATGTGTATTTCACATTTAAAGAGGATGTGGTTGACAAGTATGATTCATATGGGTTTAGTCAAAATGTCCAACACACAATCTTCATTACATGTTAAACAGAGGCATTAGAAGTTGACCAACTGGCAGGGCACGCTGGCTCACACCAAGGCGGGGGGATCGTTTGAGCTCAGGAGTTCCAGACCAGCCTGAGCAAGAGCGAGACCCCGTCTCTACTAAAAATAGAAAGAAATTAGCTGGACAACTAAAAATATATAGAAAAAATTAGCCGGGCATGGTGGCGCATGCCTGTAGTCCCAGCTACTCGGGAGGCTGAGGCAGGAGGATTGCTTGAGCCCAGGAGTTTGAGGTTGCTGTGAGCTAGGCTGACGCCAAGCCATGGCACTCTAGCCTGGGTGACAGAGTGAGACTCTGTCTCAAAAAAAAAAAAAAAAAAGAAGCTGACCAACTGATAACTCTAATTGAAGAAAAGTTCCCATTTTCAATGGCAACCAAAAAGAGAAAATACTTAGGGAAAACATTCCAAAAATGTGCATGATCTACATGAAGAAAACGTCCAGATTTTTAAAGAAGAGTCAAATACTATGTTCTTGGATAGGAAGAATCAATGTTATAAATATGTTAACCCTTCTCAAATTAATGTATAATTTAACTTGATCCCAATAGAAATGCTCATAGAATTTAAGCAAGGGATTGGTAGGGCTGAAAGATTAAGCCTCAAGTTTAAATGAAAGGTAAATGCTAGGTAAAATTTGGAAAATAGAAGTTATGAACAGAGACTAGGCCAACCGAATATTCAAAGACCCTACAAAGGAACTAAAATAGTCTCTAATTGACACATGCATAAAGAGATCCATGCAGCAGAATGGAGAGGCTAGACATTGGTTTAAACATGCATGGCTTTTTTCAAAGAACAGACTTACTGCTTTGATAATTTTCGGTGTCTATTTCCTATTTTATTCATTTCTGTTCCTTTCTTTCTTCTTTCTTTGGGCTTAATATGCTTCATTTTCCTAACTAATCAAAAACATTTATGTCATTGATTTTCAGCATTTCTTCTTTTATAATATATACATAAAATCATACATTTCTCTTTCAGTATAACTTTAGTTGTAGCCCCTAAACTTTGGTATTTTATATTTTCATTATCATTCAATTCAAAACATTCTGTTTGGCCCATGAGTTGTCTAGTGTGTTGCTTAGCTTCCAGACATCTGGGAGATTTTTCTAGCTATCTTTTTGTGTCTGAATTTCACAGTGGTCAGAGAACATACTCTGAATGGCTTCAAATATATATGGACATTAGTTTTATATAAAGATAGTGTTTCAAATCAGTTGGAAGAAAATGGATATGCAATGAGTGGCCCTGGTTGGGACCTGGGAGAAAAGAAAAGTGGTTATCCACTTCATCCATATCACAAAGGAAGTTCCAGATAGATCTAGATTTAAATGTAAAAACTAAAGCCATAAAAATATTAGAACACAGAGGAAATTCTTTTAAAATGTCAGAGTAGGGAAACTTCTCTCAACCCAGAAACCTTAAAAAATGAATAAATTTAGCCTACACAAAGTACCCAAAGCTTTGCATGGTCTAAACCCCCATGGATTTGCTCGTAGAGGTTAGATGAGAGGGCAAGTCCAGGGACGAGTGCGTGCAGAAACTACACACTGTCAGAGTTTAGGAGGGCAGATCTCAGGACACGTCATGGCCAAGAACTGGGTCCTGAATGATCCATACGACTTGTATAGATAGAGAAGAAGTAGGAAAATGTTTCACATCCTGGGAAATGGACGGAGCCAAATGTCTTGCCTGTCAGAAAGGCCTTTGGATTATCATAGCTCTGTCCTCAACTTGCTGGAAGATCTGGGATATGTGATCTGGTCCTCATGGCTTAGTCATCTCATTTAATGTGATATTTTCCAGGACCCTTATTGGATGTGTGGGTCACAAGTGATAAAAGTCTTACCCACCGACCACATTGGAGTAGCCAGGAGACTAGGTTCCATCCAGACCAAGTACCACCATTCAACTAGCCCTGTGACCTTGGATACATCACTAAACCCCACTGGGTACCATCAAAAGGGGTGTCAAGAGAGGCAGTGGTTGGAAGCACAAACCTCGGAGCCAGACTACCTAGATTCACATCTTGGCCCTGCCCCTTACTAGTGCTGTGCCTCAATATTCACATCTATAAAATAGGGGAATAAAGCACCTTCATTGTAGGATTGTTCAGAGAATTAATTAATAATTTTATCAAAATATATAAAGCACTTAGAAAAGTACCTAACACATAGTAGTGCTCTATCAGTGTTAGCTGTAAAAACAATCATTAATATTATTGTAATTAATGAAATTGACCTGTACATGGAAAAGACCCACTCTTATGCTAGGATGTAGAGGACTTCATTTAGAGTTAAAGATGGAATTTTAGATCCTGAAATAAGAGATGCTGAAAAGTCTCTTTACTCAGGAATTGTGGACACAGTTGGGAAGAACATTAGAAATAATCAATAAGAGAGGTCATTCAGCCTGTTTGAAGACTTTTCCAGGGACTGTGAATTCTCTGCTTTCAAGGAAACCTATTCTTCCCCTGCTGGACTTTCTAGTTAAAAGGCTGACTCCAAATGGAGCTGAAATTTGCCTGTGGATAACTTCCACCTCTTGATGCAGCTCCTGCATTCAGCAGCTACGTAACATGTAGTCTACCTCCACCTGCCAGCCCTTCTTGAAAACTCTTCCTACATCCTCCTTCACCTTCTCTCCTACAAACTAGACATGTCCTGTTCTAGCAGGTGATTGTCCCAGGACAGGATTCCCAGATCCCCTGCCATCATGGTCACCCTTAATGTTGAACCCTTAATTGGTCAACGTTTCTGTTAAAAGCTGGCACCCAGATTGTCATATTTGGATCTGGAATGTTCTAGCCATGAGTGAGGAAAGGGAGGGAAAGAAGTAGGAAGGAAAGAAGGAAAGAGGAAGGAAGGAAGGAAGGGAGGGAGGGAGAAATGGAAGGATGGAAAGAGTCCAGTTGACACCATAATATACAAGAACCATCATCTCCTTTGTGCTTTTCTTAATACAGTCTCAGATAATATTAACTTTTCCAAGAGGAGCTTCCAGAGCTCACTGGCTTGGGGACGCAGGGAGACCTCCTCAGATCTCCTCCCTTCCCGGGGAGATAAGGCTGTAGGACCTGCTGACTGATGCCCATCTGCCCTGCGAGCCTGCCAAAAAGAAGGTCGTACGACAGAAAAGCTGAAATCAGAAACAAGTACTCTAATCACACAAAGGAAGAAGCTTGCCAGTGACTGATGCCAAAGGTCCTATCTCTCCTGACAGAGGGAGAGCTATTGGGGTGTTCATTAGTGATGCTCAACTAATATTCTGGTTCCATTCCCAGGTGATTGGTAGAAATGCACGTTGCCACCCGCTTGGAGTCAGGGTAGCCTTGTGACTTGCTTTGGCCAATGAAATGTGAGTGGCAGAGCCAGCCCACCACCACCTTGCTCCTTTCGCCTGCCTTTGATGGTCAGGCCCACGCAGAGATGGGGCCTCCCTCAGCGGGGACGGCCAGAGCAGAGCCCTCCAGCCAACCCACGATGGACACAGAGCACAGGTGGAAAATGAACCTTTGTTGCTGCACCACTGGGGAAAAAAGGAGGTGGATACATCCACCTGTAAAACTGACCTCATCGCAGACGTCTTGGGGAACAGAAATGAAACACCATGTAGATGAAGCCACGGGAGGCCAGAGAGAGGTCCAGGCTCTGCCAGATGTGACCCTGGGAAAGTCACTTGGCCACCACAGGCCTTCAGCTTTCACATCCCTATAAGAAGAGGATTTGGTTAGATGACCTTAATGCAAGATGATATTGGGGAACCTGGGGTCCCCAGGATCTCTCTGCAGTGTTTCTCACAACTGCATGTGAATTTACAATGCTCTAAAAAATAATAATAAAAAGCTTTAAACAATAAGTTAAAATAAAAAAAGACACCCTTAAAGTTGAACCCAGTTCTCAGAGCACTGGTTTGTGAGTTTCATGGCATCATTCCTCAGGAGAGAAACTCCCCCAAAAATCTCCACGGGGTTTTCTGGGTGTGGGGCAAGTTGGCCGTATCCCTCATTCCTCTTCCCTCAGCCAGACTCAACCCCACCCATCCCCAGACCTCTGGAGAAGACACTGGCAATCTAATCTACCCCCAGCAATGGCAAACCAAGAGTTCCCATGTTACTTAAATCAGCTACAAAAATTAAATATTAAAATTATTTTTAAAATATGTCCTGATAAGTGTTCTTTCACTTTCATTTGCATTTTTGGTGCTAGAAATACAAACTCTGGTTGTTGTGTTTTAATTAAAAGAAATTGTGGGGAATAAGGAAACAAAACTCATGGTCCCCAGTGGCAGCTTGTCTGGTTTGGACTATTAGAGGACAAAACTGCAGGCAGCCCATTATCTGGAGGACGCTGGGAAACTTGCTTTGTCCCTCTGGGTCGTAGGGTCCTCTTGGCTGGACCAGACATCCCTCTGAATCTCTGAATGGCCCTTGGAGGTCGGAGTACGAGACAGAGCCACCTTCCGGCTTTGGTTCAGCCTCTCTTCCCTTGTCACCGTTACAGAACTCGTCACTAGCATTTCCCCATGTCCCCACTCTCCATGCACAAAACTCCACAGTGGAATCTGAGGAACCAGACAGACCAAGACAAGTCTAACTTAATGACAGGGCAACATTTCTGGCTGACCTACTGACATAGTACAGTAATTGGAGATCGTCTGTAACAGCAGGTAAACTGAGGCACAGACGAATAAAAGTTTGGTTGAATGTCACTAGATTGGTGCTGGTACTGCCCTTCCTTGCTGTTCCCTCCCCAAAGAAGTGCCTGTGCCCAGACCTGTAGGCTGGTTAAGGGGGTTTTACTGTTCCACAGAGTGCTCCAGTGGGAAAGCCCTAGTTGGGCAGAGAGGGGACTCTAGGGCTCTTGGTGGTCTGCCCCACCTGCTTCGTGCACTTAGGCAAACTATTTGAACTCTCTAAATTTCATTGCCTCCAAGGAGAGGAGAGAGGGGTGTTGGTTTCTCCCAGCTCTAAAGTTTAACGCTTGAAATCAACTTATTTTATACGATTTATAAACTTTTATTGACATACAAACTTATAGAAAAGTGCATGGATCATAATACAGCTTGCTAAATTTGCACAAACTGAATACACCCAGGTAACCAGCTCCCAGGTCAAAAAGCTGGACAGCACCAGCACCTAGAATCTCTCTCCCTCTGTCCTCCCAGTCACTCCCCAACAAGGGTGACCACGATTCTAACTCCTCACACCTGAGATTACTTGTGCCTGCTTTTGAGTTTTATATTAATGGGATCTCCACATTTTTTAATGCACTTTCTTTTTAAGGAACTAAGAATTTAAATTTACACAGAGAGGAATTTCAGTATGGAGCTGTTTTTGGTTTGGGAAACTGTGAGCTGCTTTAAAGTCATACTAAAGTGGACCACGAAGTGATTTAAGAACCAAATGATTTTCCTCTCCCTGATCAACTTGCCAACTCAATCTCAGCAGTTTCTCTCTCAGGGCCCCTGGAGCACCATTGCTAAACCTTCCTCTTCTTAGAACACCTAAAGTCTGTGATTCTAAGACCCAAGCAAGACCAGATTTTTTTTTAAACTTTTTCTTTTAGACTAGTTTTAGAAAGTTGCAAAACAGTTCCTATATTATTCTATATTCAATTTCCCTGGTAATGTTTGTCACAACCCAGAAACTAACATTGGAATACCACTATTAACTAAATTCCATATATTATTCCAGTTCAACTCATTTTTCCCTAACACCCTTTTTCTCTTTCAGAACCCATTTGGGATTCCACATTGCACTTAATCCTCTCGTCTGCTTAGGCTCCTCTGGGCTGTGACAGTTGCTCAGATTTTCCTTGTTTTCAATGACCTTGGCAGTTTGAGAAGTACTGGTTAGGTATTTTGTAGAATGTCCCTCAGCTGGGTTTGTCTGACCTTCTCCTTGTGGTTAGACTGGGGTTATGGGTTTGGGGAAGGAAGTCCACAGACGTGAAGACCCACTCCCATCCCATCATGTCGGAGCTGCATGCTATCAATTTATCCACTGTGACAGCACCGATGATGTTGACCTTGAGTGCTGGCTGAGGTGGTGTTTGCCAGGTTTCTCCACTGAAAAGTCACTCTCTCTCACCACCCCTTTCCAGGTCACAAGCTTCAGAAGCAAGTCACTAGGTGCAGCCCACCCACAAGGGAGGGGGAAGTAAACTGCACTTCCTTCAGGGCAGAATATTTACATAAATTCTTTGGAATCATCTGTATGGGAGATTGTGCTCCTCCATTGATTTATTTATTCAATCATTTCTTTGTATCAGCATGGATTCATTCATGGGTATTTTATACATTGGATTTAAATCCAATACGACGTTATTTATTTTTGTTCGAATTGTTCCAGCTTTGGCTCCCAGGAGCTCTTTCAGGTTGCTTCCTGTGTCCCTTTGACATACTCACATCCGTTTGATCTTTGAGCACTTCCTGGCCCGACAAGATGCTCGGTGCTCATCTGAGTGTTTCCTGCCCCAGCCCTAGAATCAGCCATTTGTTCAAAGAGTAGACTGGCCGGTTTTGACCCATCTTTTCCCATTGAGATGCAAGCAGTCCCCGTGGGGGGCGGAATAGCTCAGCCTTACTATCTGGCGCAAGCCAGTCATTTGCTAACAACTTTCAATCTAGTTCGGTGTTTTGTGGGGGTTCCCCCTGAAATGAGATTTTGGGTTGTTTCCATGGTTAACACAGCTGGGTCCTTCCCTTCATGCCTGTGGTCCCTTCTCCCAAGGGGTTTTCAGTTTGCTTGAAGCCACTTTCCTCCCTAACTTCACTTAGACTGCTATGTAGACCCGCCCCAAGTGAGTCAGTCCGAGGAGCTGGGGAATAATTCAGAGAGGCCCTGGTCCTGCAAGTCCTTTGACCTGCCAGCCTGGAAAACTGCTATATAAAGATAGGTAAGTAGCCAGCTAGGTACACACACACGCGCACACACACACACACACGCACAGCCATGTACCAAAAGCGAAAAGGCTCCAGAAAGAGGGCAATGGAGACATTCACTCTGAGTGTTACTGTTCAAAGGGGAAAAACAGGGAGGCACTTGGGCAATCCAGAAATGCAGGTCTGAGCTGGCCTGGGGTTTTAGCAAAGGAGGAGTGAGTTCTTCAGAACAGGACCAATTAAAACCTTTTAAAGTAATTGTTCCCCTGCCCTCTTTCAAAGTTGAGCACTAATTGCCTTCTTTCATTCTTCCCACCATTCCATCATCTTAAATTAAACCCCTTCCTTCTCTCCCCCACAGCTGCCTCTCGCCCATCACAGAAATGCTAATACATCTTGCTGCTGGGGGCAGGGGAAGAGGACCCTGACGTTTGTTTTTTGAAACAGAATCACTGTGGGCTCCATCCCACTCACCTCCGGCCCCCCGCAGAGCAGAGGGGGAAAGGAGCCAGACAGGTACCAGAGCACAGGACCAGGCAGTTAGGTCTCAAGGCTGCACTGCCCCGGGGTGTGCACATTACTCAGCCCCTGGGAGCCTTGGTGGTGTGGCCAGCAGGGCCTCCCTGGGACACGACCATAAACCGCGCATGGCTCCCCAAAATGTGACTCATCAAGTTTGACATCACCTGTTCACCTTCATTCTTCTCTCCCTCTACCAAAAGTCCCCTCTCAGTCCCTTTGGGGTAGGGTCTTACAAAGGCCTGAAGGTTCCCAAGTGAGGTGGCAAATCAAGTTCTCAGGGGAGGTCTCCTCACGGTGATAGCACACTCTGTAATTAATGAAACTGGCCAGACCGTGAAGGTTGCCTTGACCTTGTCTGAGGGATAAATATAACTGGAGTTAGGCAGAAAGCACACCATCCACAGATGAAAGAAAACTGCTTTCATCTTCCTTATTTTTAATCTCACCTCCATTTTGCGTCTCTATAGCATCAGAGCTTTTGAAGAAGGGGAAACCCAGCCAGTCTCTTAATCCGAGGACAGCTCGTCCAGTCGCTCCTCTCGGGGTGGGGGAGGCCTCCCGATCCTGGCGGGGAGGGCAGCGCTGAGCCCCAGTCGCTCAGCCAGTTGGTGGCAGGGCTGCGACGGCAACCTAGGCCTCCAGACGCCTCTGTGCGTCTAGGCGCTTCCCATAATGGAAGGCTTCGCTCCATTAAAAGTTATTTTAGGGATTCCACAAGCCCACCACCATCCCCCCCCAATGTGGAAAATTTATGTAAACGAATCAAAATAAAGCAACAGCTTCTTAATAAGTATGTTTGGAGTTACACTCAGGGCTGAGCCGAGCCCGAATCAAGCGAGGGAACGGGGAACTTAAAGGTTCCAGTGTTCTTCTCCATACAGCGACATTATTTTTAAGGACGTATTCCAGGCCAGCGGTCCACACCCCCATACACCCCCGCAGGCTGGTCAGGGCGCGGGCTCCGCCCGGGTGACCCCACCGTCCTCGCGGCCCCCACCCGCCGGGCACAGGGTGGCGGGCACGGCGCGGCCTCCTCGCCGCCACCCCCAGACTCTCCCCTCCCCCACCCTACGTCCCGCTCGGGGGCAGCGGGGGAGGGGCCCAGGGATGGGGACACGGGATCCCGCCATTGCCCGGGGCTGGCGGGGGGCCGCCTAGGAGACTGGGCGGCCGGGAGAGGAGGGAGGGGGTGGAAAGGAAGGGAAACGTTATCCACAGGGGGTTCAGAGGAGGCGAAGCCACCCAGGCTGCGGAGGGGGTTCTCCCCGAGAACTTCGGGGCTGGGGGTGGGAATCCGACCTACGGGGGGCGGGGAATGCTCGCAGTTCCTCTGTCATAGCTGCAAGGGACTTCCCGGGCGGGGGGGGGAAGTAGGGCTTCCGCCCCTTTCCGGGCCGCGGGGGTCCAGGCCCGAGCTGCCCGTGCGGAGTCAGACGCCGGGTGTGCGCGGTCCGTGACTCAGCCGGGTGGTGGCGGCGGCCGTGGCGACGCGAGGCCGAGGGAGGGGGCGGGCTCGCGCGGCGCGCGCCCGGGACCTGAGGGCGGGGGCGCGCGCGGCCGCCGGGGAGGGGGCGGGACGGCGGGAGCGCGCGCGCAGCGGCGGCGCCGGGTGGAGACGTGGGCCCGGCCGTGCGCAGTCTGCCCGGCGCCGCGCTCCGAGCGCCCGCGCCGCCTCCCGGGGCGCCGCGCGGGTGGTGCAGGTAGAGGCCGGGCGGGGGCAGGGGCGGGGGCCACCCCAGGGCTCAGGTTCCAGCCGCCCGGCTTGGCCCGAAGCTCCGCGCTGCCGGCGGGCGGGCGGGCCCCGGGGAGCTGGCGGAGGAGGGGCGCGGGGCGGGGCCGCGGCCGTGTCGAGCCCCCTCCCCAGAGCCCCCGCGGCGGCCGAGCTCCGGCGGCTGCGCTCTGGGCGCAGCTTAGGGGAGAGGGGGCGCCCCCGCCAGGCGCCGAGGCGTGGTGGCCCGAGCGGGGCGCGGGGACTCGGGCCGGGCGGGGCGCAGGCCGCACAGCCGCGGTGGCGGCGACGGACCTGTAAACCTTAATGACAGCAGTCTTGCCTGTCTGCGCCGCTGACTCACGCGGTGACCCGGCCTCCAGTCACCCGGCGGCCTCCCTCCCGCCCTCTGGCCTCAGTTTCCCCGGCCGCCGAACAGTGAGGCCACTGTGTCGTTATTCATTCCTGAGAGCCCATTCACACGCGGAGCACCGCCGCCTCCCCAGGGAAGGGACCGAGGCATCCAGCTTTTAATTATCCCTGGTGGGGGCGGGGAAGGCCGAGCTATGCTGGATAATTGAACACAGGGACTATTCCCAAGTCGGTTTAAGCTCTTTATTTTAAACCCTCCTTTCCACTTCATCATATTTAAATTTCACCCCTTCGTCTCCACTCTGCTGGAGCTGCTTGAAAAGCAATGAAATGACTCACCACCTCCGTTTGGCAATTTGTGTTTTCACAAATAGTGCCTGTTTAATCAATTTGCTTGCAACAAACTTGAGCACTTACTGTGGGTCGAGCCTGTGCCGTTAGCACGGAGATGCAGCTGAGCAGAAGACGGGGCCGGTTCCTGGGGGGCCCCAGCTGTTGAAGGAGACACGTTGAAGCCATCGCTCAGGGGTTCTGTCCTCATGCAGGAGTAAAAGGATCAAACTGCTGACACACAAAATGGTGGGTAGATCTCACATGCATTATGCTGAGCAAAAAGCCAGACACAAAAGAATACGTAGGGTGTGACCCCATTTATGTAAAACCCTAGAAAAGGGGAATCTAATCCTTAGTCCACCAGAAGCATTGGTGGGGTGGGGACGGTGACTGGCATGGGGTCAAGGGAATTTTGGGGGGTTGATGGAAATGTCCCATATCTTGATGGAAGTGGTATGCGGATGTGTGTGTACACTTGTCAAAACTCATCAAACACTAAACTTAAAATGGTGCATTTTATTGTTTGGAGATTATACCTCAATAAAGTTGACTGGGCCATTAGGGTGTCAGAAGTCAGGAGACTTGGAGGAGGTCTCTGAATACAAGTCTGAGTTCTCCCCTATGTAAGATGAAGAGGGTACCAGCGGATGAGGGTGCTTGGTGCTGGGAGGCAGAAGGGGATCCTGTAACCCCAACTGGAGGAGCAGTCAGGAGAGCTTCCTGGAAGAGGTGGCACTAAGTGAAGGCCCACGCCTGCCCCTCTAAGGGCTGTGACTCACCGCATGCCGAGTTCTTCCCCTCTCACCCTAAAGAGAGGCCTTGGTGTTAACCAGAGACTGGGCTTGAGTCCCAGCCTTGGGAAAGGGTGTCAGACTCAGCTGTAGTGTCCTTGTCTGTGAAATGAGAATTTCAACATAGTCTTCACAAGAGCACAGTTGAGGTGACATGGTGAGGTGGGTGCTGGAGCCAGACAGACTGCCTTCAAATCTCAGCCTCATCTCTGAACTGTTCGACCTTGGGGAAGCTGGGACTACGTATACAGACTACGGACATGCTGAGCAGTCCCTGGGACGTAGTGGGGGCTCACCAGATGGGCCAGGATGAATATGACCTTGGATATGTCTCTTGGTCCCTCCAGACCTTGAAATCTTTAACTGTCTCTGAGATGCCAGACTGGGGCGGAGATGTGTTTGCTGAGCTCCACGGAGACTCACAGCCAACCTGGGCCTTGGTTTGTGGAGGGGTGGGGCGGTGACAGGGAGCTGTCTTCAGTCAATAGATGGGTGGCCAGAGGTGCTGGCCCCGTGCCCGTCTCCTCCCAGTTGGCACTGTCCCTGGGAAGATGTAATGATCTGATTGCTGTCCTAACCTCTCCCTTCCCTGAACACAGCCTCCCTTTGGCTTCAATCAGATTTTCATTATTATTGCTATCTTCTCATTCATTTCCGTTTCCTCAAAGTAAATATATAAATACAAAACAGTCTGGCCATTCCTTGCAGAGTTAAACAGTTACCCCATGACCCAGTGCTTCCACTCCTAGGTTTATACCTAGGAGAAATGAAAACACATCCTCATCTATAACATGGGAGTCATAACAGTAATAACTTATACAAAAACTTGTACACAAATGTTCACAGCAGCATTATTCATAATAGCCAATAGGTGGTAACCACCCAAATGCCCATCCACAGATGAATGGATAAACAGAATGTGGTATATCCACACAGTGAAATATTACTCAGCTGTAAAAAGGAGTGACATGCGGATGCTTGCTACAACCTGGATGGACCCCAACATGGATGAAAAAATGCTAAGTGAAAGAAACCAGATGCAAAAAGCTACATACTGTAAGATTCCATTTCTATAACATCTAGAATAGGGAAATCTACACAGGTAGAAAGTAGATTAGTGATTGCTCAGGGCAGGGGAGAGGAAGATAGCTAAAGGGTATGGGATTTCTTGAGGTGATGAAAATGTTCTAAAATTGACTGTGGTCATGGTGGCACACGTCTGTGAATATACTAAAAAACCATTCAGTTATACAATTGAATGATATGTGAATTACATTTCAATAAAGCAATTAAACAAATACACGAGTGAATACAAATGTGGTTCTTTCCGCCTGGAGATTTATCCTACTTATGTGGCACCCACACTGTACCTGGTCCTCTCTCCGGGATGGGGACAGAGTGGTGAGTGCAGAGGCTGAGCTGTGGAGTCCTCCTGGTCTCCACCCAGCACCTGTCCAAGCCGTGGGCCACCCACAGGCCAGACTGTCCCCTTCCCGTCTGTGCCTGTGTGTGTGTGTCACAGCTTACCTGATGCCCAACACCTGCCTGGGAACCCCCATCCTTCCCTGCTCAGTACAGAGCTCACACATCAGCTCTCCATTTTGTCTCTTGGCCAGCCTCACCCAGAACACCTTGCTTCCTCTTGAGGTTTTCTGGGTTTGGCTTGTTTAGTGTTACAGGAATTATGGTGGTTTAGTTGTCTCCCTCCCCAGCTGAGCAGAGTATTCTGTCTCACACCTGGTTTATTCTTGGAGCAAACTAGGTGCTAAGTAAATGCTTGTTGGGTTGATTTGAACAACAGGTACGTGAACTAAACCAAGGTATCAAAACTTTCCATCTGAAATGTTCAACCCTGAACTCAGATGTTGTTATTATGTTTTACCAATGCCTTACTTAAGTCCCCTTTTTTAACCCAAGAAGTACCCAGTGAACCAGTTTGAATTGGAACCAAATCTACACATTTTCTAAGTGTGTTCCAGTTGAACTGGAATAAAATTAGAACGATGTTTTTCAAGCTGAAAGTTTCCCAAAGTGAAGACTTGAAAGGCCTAAATGCCCTTTGTTTTGGGGGCTCCCCTTCCTCCCCCCTTCTTGCAGGTCAGAGTCCCTCCTGGCCCTGAGGACCCTGAGAACCTCGGAGTTCTCAGCTCCCTGAACCTCGTCCTGATCGCTCTGTGAGTTACTCACAATGAGCTGCTGTGGCAGGGAAGCCAGGGAGATTAGCTCCCTTTGACAGATAGGGAACAGCCCGGTCAAGGTCGCGCAGGCGGGACTTGAGGCCAGATCTGTCCCTGCAGCCCTGGTTCTTAACCACTCTGCTGTGGCAGGAAAAACATCTGCCGAAGGAATTCCCTAAAGATGTCACCATAGAAAGGCTAATGGTTTTAGTTCTCTCTGGGATATGTGCAGAGAGTTCTTGGGGAACAGCTGCTCATGAAAAGCTATTTACTGGCCTTTTCTTTTTAATTGCACCTTCTAAATTATAAGCTTTTGGTAGAAAAGCACCTGCCACTGGTTCTGTATTCCTTGTGGCAGCCTCTGATGCTGGGCCCACATCCTGGGCCCCCTCATGGGTGGGGACAGGGGTTCTGCATTTCTAACAAGTGTCTGAAGTGATTCTGATGCTCACCGGAGTTTGAGGACCGTTGCCACACAGCACTGAGCACTCAGGAGGTAACCAGGATTTGCTGATGAAAGGAAGGAAAATCAAGGAAGGGACTGAGAGCTCCCCAGAGTATTTCACAAGATAATCTTCTGCCTGGGACACAGTAGGTGCTTAATAACTGTTGCATGTACAGTGAATGCCTATGGTAGTCTAGGCCAACAGGGCAGTGAGCAGCTTCTCTGTGCAGCCTGAGAGGACCCCATAGAGCCCTTCCAGAGTCGCTGTGCTGTCTGGAAGCCGTAGTCACTAGCCACATGTGGCTACTTAAATTAAAATGAATGAAAATTAAAGATCAAGTTCCTCAGTTGCCCTAGCTGCATTTCAAGTGCTCAGTGGCCACATGTGGCTCGTTGCCACTGTGTTGGTCAGCACAGACATAGAACATTTCCATCACTGCAGACAGATCTATTGGACGACAGCAGGTGGGTGGGTGCGGGTAGAAGGGAGAGGAGGACTGGAAAGGAGTAGAGAGAAGATGGGAAGGGACAATATAGAGAAAACAAGGGCCCAGGGACTGAGGTAGGAGAGTGAAGGGGCAATGATGGGTCACTGGTCTGTGCAGGTCACTGAGGCAGGCTCACCCAACAGGGCCCGGTTCTCTTCTCACCTCCAACAGTGGTTCAGGAGACCTGAAGAACCTGCTGGATGCAGAGCTGTGTGCAGTAAAATCTCCACCCCCAGCTCAGCAGCAAGAGAAACCTGGTACTCCAATAAAGCAGTGTTTGTCCCTTTAAGAGTCAGAGTTACATTCAGTTTTGAATATAACTCTTTCTTGAATCTATTACATGTTCCCCTGAGCAGAGGTGAATGCTTCCTTGGTGACTTGGGGCCCCGATGTGAATCCTGTTATTTCCTCGGGCTTTGACACCCCATGACTTCAGAGCACCATGAAGGTGAGTCCCTTCCACCCCATCCCTGTACCAAATACTCCCACACAGACAGTTACAACTGTGCGTAAAGCATGAGTTCAAAGGCTTACACTAAAGGCTCAACCAATAAAGAGCTTGTGTTTGAGAGCAGGGGTTTTTGACATCTATTTTGGCTGCTCAGAAGTCTTTTCTATTTGAATCCTGGTCCTGTGGGGGTATTTTAGATACCTGGATTTTTGACTAGTTGACGTGTCACTGCTCATTGTAAATACAGTTACTGAAGAGGTTAAGTCCTTACCCCCAGACACTTATTTTAAATCACCCATGACTACCCTGTTTTGGAAAGTGGGGACCAGACCCAAGACTGCCTGCAGCAGCTTCTACTCCTCCTTTTCTTCTTTTCTTTCTCCCCCAAAACACGGGCTTTGTGATTCTCCTTCTATACAAGGAGCCACCAATCCTGACTCGGAGGCCACTGGGGAGAGCTTTGGGGAACAGCTGGCTCTCCCAGAAAGGTGAACAGCTAACCCCGCCCCCCTGAGAGTTGGGCCAGGAGGATGCTCCCATCCTCCAATTCCCTGAGGAGGCCAGTCAGTTAGACACATTCTAGAATCAGCCCTCTCAAGACTATCTGCATCTTAAAATAAGAACTCGGGGTGGGGTGGGGTGGGGGGGGGACAGTGTTGAACTTAATAGAGTGACTCTCTGAGGGTGGAACATCATGCCCAGGGACTCAGAGAGCACTGTGCAAAGTGAGTTTGTAGACTGAATCAGTGGCCACTCCAGGCAGAACACAGCCCAGAGCCCGCAGCCTGGTGCTTGGCTCTTCCCTCGGAAGACAAGAACCCACCACTGTTTTCTTCCTGGACAAGTGGTGGGAGAGGGGAAGAAACACGACCCCCCACACACACACATATACACACCTGCTAGAGTGTAGCAGCCCCCTCTAGAGAGAGGGAGTGTCTGGACAATGAGTAAGAAGGGAAACAGGTCACATTCTTGAGGCCCACCTTGGGGTTAGGACTGTTCACACCCCAAGATGGCTGTCCAAACACTTTGACCTGTAACCCTGTAAAAAGTTGGGGATTTTCAGTTCCTAGGCCCCAGTGGGGGTTTCTGTGCTCTCCTGCCAGCCTCCCGTTTCTGTTGGACCACCCACCCACTCCTCGGGTGCTGCCTTACCCTTTCTTTCCTCCTGGGTTTCTGGAAAAGCCCATGGCACCAAATCCTGTACCTTCCCCTCCCGCCCCCAGATTCCCTGTCGGTGAAAGTCGGCTCTGCTTTGGCTGGGGGGGCTCAGCTCAGCTCCCCACTGCTTGTTGCTGGCCCTGAGCGTTTCTCTAGTGGTTTCCCAGCCGTCCCCCAGCAGCTTCGGCTCCTTAACACCTGGAAGACCCAGCCCCCAGCGCCCCCAACTCCAGGAGGACGCGGCTTTCCTGCCGCAGAGCCGGCAATTGGGTGAAGAAGATGTGAGGTGAAGTGTGAGAGCTCAGGGAAGGTCCTGACCCCAAATGTTATGTTTCACAAACAAGACAATCCAACAGCTTCTGGCTCTGATTGAAAATAAATCGGCCTTTCTGCAGTCCTTTTTTTCTTCCTTCAACCAAATATGCTCTCTTCTGTTTTTCCCCCTCCACACCGGAAACTCTACTTATGATTTTTAAATGGTCCTAACTAGGGAGAGGAAGTTGATTGGCCGGGGAGAGAATTCCACCCTTGGTCCATATCCCACTGGGCCCACAGTCAATAGAACGGCCCTCGGGCTCCAGGCGGCAGGAGACCGGACAAGCCACGAAGTATTTATTTTCTGTGGCTTTGCTCAGGCCTCAGCAGACAGAGTTTTTATTGAATCTGGCCCCAAAACTGCTGGGATTAGGACTTGCTTGGCTACTCAGAGAGAAATAAGTGTTCTCAGGGAAAAAAAAGTTGCCCTCTCCTGCCCTCCTCTTCTTTCCCCCCTTTCCACCCTCCCCACGTGGTTTCCTTGTTTAAAAGTTTTCCAAAATTTGCTCGTACTGAGGAAGAGAGTCATGTTTTTCTGAAAAGCCCAACACGCCCATCCCGGCCCCTCTGGACCTGTGGCTGGCGGCGGTCTCGGGAGCGCCCTGCCACCCCAAGCTGGCTTTATACCTGCTGCACCCCCAGAAGGCCTGGCCTCCCCGCAGCCTGCCAGGCCTCGAGGCCCCGAGGGCGGGCAGCAGGGTCATTGCCAGGCCCAAGGCTCGGGACCTCGGCCCAGTGAATGCAGCCTCCCTCCCGGAGCTGAGAGCGGAGAGGGGTGCTGAGAGCCTTCCCCTGGTCACAGGCCTTGTCAGGCAGGGCTGAGGTCAGGGTCCGAGACCGGGCTCCCGTGATGGGGCGCTGGGTGCTCCCGTGGGGCCCTGGGATGTAGGCTGCCGAGTGCCTCAGGGCTACTGAGCTGACCCTGAAAACGGGTTGCACCCCGAGGCTGTGGCCCGGCCCGGCCCAGGTCACAGTATCCTGAGGGGGCTTCTCATAGCCCCTCTGGGACTCCTCAGGTACTGTGCGTGGTGATGGATCCAGCCCAGGAACACCTTCTGAGGGGCATTGTATCCACTGCCACCCTGCAGCCCACAAAGGATGCCAGGCCCCCATCCAACGCACGGAGGTGCCATGGCTGGTGATACCCCAGCCCATTTGCTCTGTGATCCCCTCATTCACTTATTCACTCAACAAACAATGCAAATAAATAAAATAGCTCCAAGAAGATCAGTGTTTTGGGGTCCCAGAGGGGAGTACCTGGCTCTTACTCTCCTGGGCTCTTGCAAACTGGAGACAGGAGGCACCAGGGGCAAGCATGAGACCACCACCCAAATGCGTGTCCCTGCCCCTGCGTGGGGTGGGACTCAGACTGCGGGGGCACCAGGGGAACATTATTGGAACTGGCTGGCAGGACTGGGTTAGCTTTCAGCTGGCAGGGAGAGGGACAGCCTCTCTGGGGAGAGGGACAGCTTAGGCAGACCCACAAATGGGAGACCTCTTGGGACACAGGCTGCGGCATCCATCCAAAGACGGGTTCCATGGACAAAACCCAGCCGTGCTGGGTCTGGCAGTTTGTTCATCTGTCTCCTTGTCCTGAACTCGAAGGACTGTCTGTGTCGTGGGAGGAGGAGCTGCCTTATCACCAGGGTTTATTGTGGGGCTATTAATAATGAGCGCGCCCCCTGCGCCAGGGTGGGGGAGATAGGCTGGGGCCACCAGCCCAGTTCCTGGAGCCCCCTCCTCCTGGCCCTGCCAAATTCCTCAGAGCCCAGTGGATAAGATTAGAGGTTTCTACTTCCCAAAGGTCCTGGCCTCAAATTCTTACCCAGCGCCAGCCTCCTTTAACCAGGATGAGGGCGGAGCTGGCCTCCAAGGGCTGGGAGCTTAAGACCCCAGTGGGCGCCAGGACAGGGCCGGGGAGAAGACCCCATTCAGAGGTGACTTGATTCCTGAATCCCTGGCACCGCTCCACAGAGCCTCCTGCCTCCTTCCTACTTCCCGGCTCCACAATCCGGCTCCATCCAACCCACATCTCAACAGCCAGACCCTCCCTCTGGCCCGGTGGGGCTCAGCCTGGTGACGGGCCACCTCCCTGCCTGTCCATACCGGTTGCCTCCACTAACCCCCACACACCCTCTGCCTGTCTCGCTGCCCACCCAAGTCCGACCTGCGCCCTCACCAAGTCCAGTCTGAGCCACGAGGCTCGGCAGAGACCTGCTGCCTCGAGGCACGTGGCTTTTCGGGTGTGTGCAAGAGGGGTCTCCACGAGCCCGCTGCTGGCTCCCAGGTGGCAAAGGGCCGCGCCCGCACGCACGTCCCTCCCCGCAAGGAGCTTCCAAGAGGGAGGGCAGGGCACACAGTCCACGGTCAGTGTTTGTGGACTGGTAAATGATTCATTGTGGTGCAATTCAAATTCCATAGGAGCCCTGGATTCTACAACCGACCTGACCACCCGGCACCCTATGACCTTGTGAAAGTCACCTCCCCTCTTGGTCTGCATAATTCTGTTTTTTTTTTTTTTTTGAGACAGAGTCTCGCCCAGTCTCCCCGGGTAAAGTGCAGTGGCGTCACCATAGCTCACAGCAGCTTCAAACTCCTGGGCTCAAGTGATCCTCCTGCCTCAGCCTCCCGAGTAGCCGGGACTACAGGCACGTGCCACCATGTCTGGCTATTTTTTTCTATTTTTAGTAGAGACGGGGTCTTGCTCTTGCTCAGGGCTCAGGCTGGTCTTGAACTTCTGAGCTCAAGAGATCCTTCCTCCTCAGCCTCCCAGAGCGCTAGGATTACAGGCGTGAGCCGTGGCCCTGCCTGCATCATTCTCATTTCCTACTCCACGAGGAGATCAGGGTAGCCTATCTCTGCAGAACCTGTTATGAACGAGGCCAGGGAGAGCTCAGCAGGTCACACCAGGGTCGAGTCATCTCGGGGAGGGGTGCTGGGGCCACCCTGCCCTGAGGCTGGACAGGATTCTGATCCAGTCTGCAGACAGGACCGCTGCATTCCTCATTCCCAGCAGGAGAGCGTCCGTCTGGCCTCCCCAAGGAAGGCTGACTCGGACCCTCCGCCACCTTCTCCAGAGACCCAATCCTGCCAAGCCAAGACCTCCCACTCAGAGCAAAAGTCCAGGCTCTGAACTCAGTGACGCCAGTGGGCTGTCCTCTCTCTGAGCTCTGATCTAACCCAAGGACAGATTTAGGCCGAGGGGCCTTGGATGGTCCTCCACCTCTGTGACACTGGAGAGGGACTTTGGGTTGCAGACCACGTGCTGTGACCTTTGCCAGCACAGAGCACCTGGGCACAGCCACTCAGGAGCCCGACCCGGGCGGTTGCCTAGAGGCCTCTGGGGTGGCAGGGAGGGAGGAGCCCCAGTGGGCTAAGACGCTGGCCTGGGGCTGGGGTCGGGACAGCCCTTCCTGGAGGAGAGCAACACCCAGGGCCTTGAGGGCAGGAGGGAGAAGGAGAGAAACCCCTCGGGAAGGGTGGCCTTGTCGCACAGCCGCCTCTGCCCCTCTGGTCCCCCCTCTATTGGGGTTCTGTTGTTTCAATACCGCTGCTGTGCTCGGACCTAAAACACTCACAGAGCCCCACACCTGGGTTCTCCTCTCCATAGACCGAAGTTTTCAGCCCAGAGGGGCTGAATCTCCTGGGGAGCTTTGACAAGCACGGGTTGGGGCCCAGGACCCAGAGCAGAGGCTCAGATTTAATGGGTCTGGGGTGCAGCCCGGTTGAGACCTCTGCCTTACGGCCTAACCTGTCTCTGGGTCAAGGGCACCTTCTCCAACTCACCTCCCTCTGGCTGCCAGTACCTGAGGGCTCCTCCTCCCCCCCGGCTCATCCAGGAAGACGTTCCTGGTCTCTCGGGCAGGTGAGGGGCAGCCACCTTACCTGGCAGGCCCATAGGAAAGTGGCAGCTTCTGCTCAGGTGGGAGCGGAGGCTCACCACACCCCTGCCCCGCAGCCCCCCGCCCCCCGCTCAGGTCAGACGTGGAGGGGAGTCATAGGCCCGGTCCCCACGCCCCCCTGTCCAGCACTGGCTGGACGGTGTCCCCTACCTGGCACTATCCAGCCAACCACGTTCCTGGCAGCTGCTGGAAAGGGCCAGTTCTGTGAGCCAGGCCAGCCTGGGTGTCCCCTTCTCTCCTAAACGGCCTCACTGTGGCCTCCAGCCTCGCCTTACTGCCACCAGTGGCCACATTTCAGGCCCTCCCTGGGCGATGTCCATGCCATGGACCGTCCCCTCCTCTGGCTCCTGCCTTGGCTTCTAGAACAACCCACTCACTCCCCCGATTCTCCTCTCCATGAGCTCCTCAGTCTCCCCTGCCACTTGCCCCAAATGTAGGTCCCCTGGGAGCTGCCCTCAGCCCTGTCCTCACTCCACATTCTCCCAGCAGTGCCTTTATCCAAACCACAGCGTCACATGCTACCTGTGCCCAAGGCTCTGTCTCGTATCCCCAGTCGGGACTTCCCTTCTGAATTCCAGACCCCTGCACCCGGCTGCTTCCCGGACCTCTCCCTGGGGTGGGCAGAAGGATGTCCCGCAGACACACCTGACAGTCTGTCCACACCCCACTGGTTTTCCCCATCACAGAAGTGACAGATTCACCCAACCTTGTCCTTGGTTCCTTCCTGCCCCCTCCCTCTACTAAGCTCCCCAGTTGATCCCAGCACCCACGTCTCCACCCTCTCTCCTTTCCACCTCCCTCTGCCAGCCTAGGGCCACATCACCTGTCACCCAGACCACTGCAATCATCTCTTAACAGAATATCCCGTTCCCCCTCTCGTGCCCTTCACACCTTTCTCCTCCTGGCAACTGTTGGGAATTTTGAAACATGGCAGCCTGGATATGCTGCCTCTCTGCCTAACACCTCCCATGGCTCCTCACTGCTCTTAGGACAAAGTCCTTTTTAGGGAGGTTGACCCTTCATCCTCACCCCTTCTGCCCTCATCTCTTCCTTCCACCCCTCCATACACATTCCAGCTTTTTTGTCTCCTTAGAGTTTCCCAACATACTGGGGTTGACACCTCTGAGATGTCACACCTGCTCTAGAATGACTGTCCCCCTTTCTCCAGCGAACTCCTATCCATTCCTCAAAACCTCCCCTGGGAAGCCTTCCAGGAACCTCTCAGTCTGCGTGTGGCAGTGACTTGGAGCACGTCTTGGTGTTTGACAGCGTGGAGCACAACTTCTGCTTTGGCTTTCAAGGTGACAACTCTTGCTATTGCCAGGACCACAGGGAATTCACAGCCCTGCAGGGGACCACAGAATGCACAGTTGAGGGGAGAGAGACCGTCACACAGCCCTTGCATGAATGGAGTGTGGTGGGCAGCCTGTGCTGGTGGGAATTATCGGTGGGGACTTGTCAGACTTTTGTGGGGGCCCTGTGCCGCCTGCCAGCGCAACAATCATCTTCCACTTGTCCACCAACCATGGGCCTTTCTGCTCACCCAGCACCAACCCACACCACGCACTACCAGTGGCTTCTTGTGGTGCGTGCAGCTGACGCCCAAGGTCTACCTGCTGTCCACACCCCCCCTTCCCCCAGAGCTCGCACAGTGGCCACCAGGGCAGACCCCCGGTGACCCCCGGCGAGCTGGCTGACAGAAAGGGCCGGGGTTTCAGCCCAGGCCCAGAACAGGAGCCAGTTTTATGAATGAAGTGCCTGAAATTGAAAGCTGCCAGGATGAGGACAGAGCGGCGCCGCACACTGCTCCCTGGCCCTCCAGGGGAGAAGGTGACGGTGACAGCAGCGTCCCTGCTCTGGTTCTCCCTGGTTCTCCCAGCTTCCGCCACCCCCTGCCTGACTTGGAAGGGGTCGCCCACGTCCCCACGCCCCCATCTCTTCCCGAGCTGCCTTCTGTAAAGTGAGCTTTCTATATTTACTTAAACTTCTATTTAAAGAGGAATTCCTCATAATTACTCAGCCGCAGAGAGCTGACACTGTTTGGTTCTGTTTATTTAGTTTCTCCTAGTGATTGGCAAAATGTCCTCAGTGGCTTTCAAGAGCAGATATAGACGAATGACCTGTTGGTCATAAAATAAAGTATGATGCTCTTTTCTGTCCTCATGGGAGATGGCATGTGGAGGGGACGTGCCATCCCATCCCATCCCATAAAAATGCTGACCCCAGTCATGGCGGAGGTTGGGTTTGTGAGGCGGTTTCATAGTTTGTGAAGGGCCCTGCGTCGTTCAGACATGGATGTGTCCGTGTGTCCAGCACGTGTCCAGCTCACGCAGACATTCGCACCCACGTGCAACCTCGCGAACGGCACCGGCAGACACGCCAACAGAGGGGGGAAGCGGGAACTAATGACATCTATTTTTTCCTTCAAAAAACGTTTAATTGATACTTGGCATTTAGTCCAGCAGTGAATCTAAAATAGCAAGTTATTTATGTAGAAATCATTCCCAGGGCACTTCTCTCCCTTCTCCCTAACCCTTCACTGTCCCCCTACCCCCGTAATGACTCTGTAGAACACTCAGGGACAGCCCTGCTGTGACAAACCCAGAGGGAACAGTTATGCTGATGTTATTTGTAAAATGTGGCCAGTAGCTGGACTTAGGGATGGTGGGTGATTTGGGGATCTTCAGGGGAGACCTATTGTGCTTCGAGCTCTCCCGTTAATCCCAGGGAGTGTGAAAGCAGGCATGCTTTCAGACCACTGTGGGAGTGCGCGTGTCCTCTGCAGTCAGATTCTGACCCTTTTAGGGGTACAGGTCCTGTGCCGTGAGCCTCTGCAGTGTCCCCATATTCCCTATAGACAGGGTGGGGACCCACATGGAGCAGGTGGTGACAGCGCACGCATGTAGCTCCACTCTCTGGTCTGCCTTAACCCGGCACAGCTCAGGAAGCCAAAAGCTGCCTGTGGTTGTTGACCGAGGGTCCTCCCTGAACACCCCCTTGCTGCCGGGCCCAGAACGAGGGTGGCAGGAGAAGCCATCAGGCCTCACAGGCACGGCCTCCCTTTCGGAATCCACCACCATTTCTCAGAGCTGGTGAGCAGGCCAAAGACATCGGGGCAGACGGCTGTCCCAGCAAACCCCCCAACCAGAGAAACTGCCCCCCCATGGTGTTTGCAGCCCCTCCACCACCCACTTCCCTGGAAGGCCTGACACAGTGAATGTGTTCATAGAGAGACCCACTAACCTATCGCTAGCTGTTCAAACTCCAGCACAAATTAATAGCATCATTCAGCAACGTGTATTAAGCAGCTACTCTCTTCCAGGAGCTCGGCTCAACCGGCAGAGACAAAGCGGGTGGATCCCTGCTTTCACAGAGCTTAAGGTCTACCATAAAGGTGCCCAAACTTCAGGTGCATCGGAATCACCTGGGAGCATGTTAGCAATGCTGGGCCCCAGCCCCAGCCCCAGCGTTCAGATGTAGTAGGTGTCTGAGGTGGGACCCGAGAATCTGCTTGTCTAAAAAGTTCTCTGGGGAGGCTGATGCTGCTGGTCTAGGGGACACATTTTAAAAACCACTGGTCCAGCCAATCCCTGCAGGAACAGGACCCAGGACAGTGGCTTTTAAAAAGAAAAGACTGGGGTGCAGAAAAACAGCAGGGAGCCCGAGCGCTCAGCAGCACGTGGCCCGACAGTTGAAAAGCCTCTGGACTAGACGACTCTCCCACCCTTTCTAGGTCTCATTTCCCAGAGGACGGGTGCGTTGGTAGAAGGGAGGGGTGGCATTTCAGGAAGTGGACTTGTGGGCAAAGGCAGGGAGGCTGGCAGAGGATTCTGGAAGCCACTGGGGCAGGGGCAGGGCTGGAGAACAGGAGGCTCTGAGGCTTGTCTTAGCTGCAGCCTGCTCCTCCTGGGCACCACCCCGCCCCCTCCCCCGCAGACACTGCCGCGGCCCGGCTGGCCCGAGAAGGGCAGGCCGGGGCCAGCGAGACCTGGGAGCCTTTGCTGCCCACGACACCTACAGTTTTAGAATCTGGAGAGCAGATGCCTCTCCTTGCTAAGCAACTCATGAAACAAACAGTTTGCTTCAGGGCTTTCCTTTTTGAAGCTGACTTTGTTGTTGGGGTGGGGAGATGTGTGTATAGATAAGCTTTTCAAAGTGATGACATCACAAGAATAATAAAAATGACACTTTGTACTCTGCGTCTTTCACCTCTGAGGCACATTTTCAAAAATAATCATAGGTCAATTCTCCTTCTTACCAGCTCCAGGGGCTGGGGTGGGAGCAGGGAAGGCGCCTGCGGACAGACAGGAGGCTCTGCTGATCACCTGGGGGGGCCACAGGCGCCTCCCCTTCCAGAACCTACTTTCCCCATCTTAGAAACGGGCCGAGCTGGGTGGGCTTTAAGGAACTGATTTTAACTGGGTGTCTGACTAAAGCTTTGGTCCACTTTGCAGTGGCGTTTATTGTCTGTGAATTTGACCTGTAGAACTTTTTCTTTTGGTATGGGAAGGTGTCAAAAGCTGCTCCAGGTTTTGAGGGGCCCTGAAGCTTATCCAATTTGCCAGGGAGTCTCCTTAAGAAGAAGAATACAGAACTACTGATCAAAATTAGGTGCAAAGTCCTGGCAGGGGCCCAGGCTATGACGTGTCCCGATGCGTGGGGCTCTTAGCTGTACGCTCGATCCTCTTCCGTGTGTGGCAAAGGCCCACAGGCGTCCTGGGCAAATATCAGCTCCTGGAGTATCGGAGACTCTTGAGACTGTCACAGGCTTGTGTTGGCACTTTGCAAACCTGAGTGTCTCCCGCACCCATCCTGCCCTGGCCCATGTTTTGGCCTTGACACTGTGTTGCCAGGCAACCATCTATCCTATAGGAATTCACACTCCTTCTTCCAGGCAGACACATTTAATTTCAGGCCCAGAGTGCTTGGTGACGCGGGGTGTCAGCAGCCTGCGCCCTCACAGAAATAGCCCGAAGCACTGAGTCAAAAGTAGCTGGGGGAACTGATCCCCACATTTGATCTTAATCCACTAAAATAGCTTGGTCCTCTTCATGGGGCTGCTCCGAGAGGGTAGGTGGGAGCCTGGCTGTGCCGCGGCCTCCTCCCTCCTGCTGGGTGCCTGCCTTCCTGCGGCCATCACTGGAGACATCCGTGGTGACTCAGGGCCCTGAACATGATGTAACAGCCCTGGCTCCCGGGCGGCGGGGGGAGGGGACATGTGACAGCCTTGGAATTCCAGGCGGGACCCTTGGTGCAGGCCTGCCAGTTCTCGACCGAGGTCAGGTGCGGCTGAGAGCTGGGCTCGCCAGCCCCAGGAGTGGAGGCTGGGAGGGCGTCCTGGCCCCTCCTCGGCCCCCTAGGGACGGCACATCTGTCTCTAGAACAGCGGTTCTCAATCTCGGCTCCGTGCTCCAATCACCTGGGGTGCTTTAAAAAACACGGATTCTGATGTAACCGTGAGATTCTAATGTGCAGCCAGGGTTGGGAGCCAAGGGACTTCTGCCCAGCGTCCCCTCCCCGACCAGCTGCTGAGCTTTTCCCTTTTGGCAAGCGTCTCTGGGGCCCCAGCACCCTCTGGGTTCCGACATTCCTTTCCTGATTGAGCAGAGCTGCCTGTCCTGCCAGGAGCCAACCCTCCTCCGGCATTGGGTCTCAGCCGTGGGCCTACTGTGTGCCTTGCCCAGGGCCAGGCACGCCTGGACAGGGCCCCTCTAGGGGCGGGGGTGGGGGGGGGGAAGAGGTTAAGATGCCTCCAGAGGCCGTGGGAGGCTGGCCTGGGGCTGGGGCGGGATGAGAATAGAGGTGAGCTGGTGCTGGGCTTTGGAAGTACAATAAAGGCAGTGTGTGTATTGGTAAAAACAGAGCACTAAGCTCACAAACACTGGCTAGCCACTAAAATAAGATTTTATAATTTGTTCATTGGTCAGTTATTTTTTATTTTTAATTGTGGTAAAAAAGCACATAAAATAAAATTTACCCTCATAACCATTTTTGAGTGTGCAGTTCGGTAGGGTTAACGATATTCATGCTGTTGTGTAACATCATCTTGCAGAACAGAGCTCTGTGTCTACTAAACAACACGCCCCTTTCTCCCCTCCCCAGGCCCTGGCAGCCTCCATGCTCCTTTCTGTTTCCGTGACTTGGGCTTCTCTGGACACCTCATACAAGCAGCAGCATTCAGTATTTGTCCTGTGACTGACTTATTTCACTCCATGTCATGTCCTCAGGGTTCATCCCTGTTACAGGATTTCCTTCTTTTTAAAGGCTAAATAATATTCCAAATATTCCATTGTATGTATATACCAGACATTCTTTTTTTTGAGACAGAGTCTTGCTCTGTTGCCCGGGCTAGAGTGCTGTGACGTCGGCCTAGCTCACAGCAACCTCAAACTCCTGGGCTCAAGTGATCCTCCTGCCTCAGCCTCACGAGTAGCTGGGACTACAGGTGTGCACCACCACACCTGGCTAATTTTTCTATTTTTAGTAGAGACAGGGTCTTGCCCTTGCTCAGGCTGGTCTCAAACTCTTGACCTCAAGTGATCCTCCTGCCTGGGCCCCCCAGAGTGCTAGGATTACAGGCGTGAGCCACTGAGCCTGGCCCCATTGGTCAGTTTTTAAGAACAATATGGAGCTGGCCAATAAATGAGAGAAAAGAATCAATTCATTGCACTGCCTGAAGTGAAATTCAGACCTCAAAATTGAGATAAAACTCAAACCAGCATCACATCTAGCAATTAATTCTAACAAGTCTAAAATTATAAATTGTAGTAAATTTTTTTAAAGAGGTGTTGGCTGTTAGGGTCCTACTCCCAGGGTGTTCCCAGGACTCGCATGGAGCCACACCAGCCCCCACCATGCAGAGGAGCAAGCCCCAAGGTGAAGGGCTATGGGGAGGGATGGGGCGGGGGCAAGCTCTAGATCTTGGGTCCTAGAGGAGAGTGCTGGGGGCTTCTCGGCTGCATCTGGCCCCTTGCAATCCCCTGGGAGCCTGGCCCACCACTCAAGACTGGGGTGGGGAGGGGAGGGTGTTCAGGGCAGCCCCTCAGGCACACAGGGCTTCTTGGGCAGGGCTGGGTGACACAGCTGCCAGACACCTGTGGCCCTGCCACAGGCCTCTGCCCACTGGGAACCTTCTTCACCCTGTGCCACCGCCACCCCAGTTCCTCAGCCTGCCTAAAGTCCCACTGGCAGAACTGAACCTACCTTAGGTCCCACCCAAGCCCTCCTGCTGTCCTTTCTTCTTTGTAGGTTCACCTTCCTGAGGCCATTTGGGCCCTGCCAACTGGGCCAGCTTCAGTCGCAGTGATTTCGGGAAGTGCGAAGGTACAGGCTCCAGACAGAGTCCGAGACCTCGGCAGGTCACTTCAGCTCCCTGGGCCTCAGCTTCCACGTCTGTGGAGTGGGTGACTCCCCTGCCCTGTCTGGCTCCAGAGGCCCAGCTGCCACAGCCCTGAGCCAGCTGCCACAGGTGATCTGGGGGACCCAGGCCCTGGGTGGGGACCCAGTCCACACCTGGTAACTGTTCATGCAATAGTCAAACTCAAGGTGGGGACGAGGGTGTGGCCAGAGCCCCAGGCCTGTTCCTGAGCTGCGGTCTGCAAAGGGGCGCAGAGTCCTGGGCCCAGCCTTCCCTGTTCGCTAACTCGCTCAGCTGCCCTGGGCCTCAGCTTCCCCATCTACAAAACAGGAAAAATGACCCTTCTTTCATCTAACTCACCACTTCAAGACAGAAATTTCTTTGGCCCATTTTTAAATGTTGACTATAAAACAATCAGCCACAGTGAGTCCGCAGCCGGGCTGCCCTTCCTCGCACTTGCAGAAATCTCTGTACCCACGTCCCTGTTCACAGGTATCTGTTTTGCTGACATTTCTTTAGCTTTGTTCTGTGATTTCCTTTCCTCCCTTAATACCGTACCTTGACAGGCTTCCCACGCAGCGCAAGGGTCCCCGCTCTTTTCCACGGCGAAATGGCATGCCGGAGTTTGCAAGTGCCACGACCTAGTCACTAGTCTTTGATGGAAAAGGACCCTGGAAAAACGAAGCTCTTGAGAAACAAGAGAGGTCCTGGGATGAGGGACAAGGGAAGGTGGAGATGGCGGGGAGAGGAGACAGTGCCTTCGTCCTTTCCCTGTAATCCGGAAGACTGTGTCACGTGTGATTATCCAAATTGGCCCAGTGAATGGGCTGTGGGCTGGGTCGGGGGCAGCTGGGCATGATGGCTGGGTTGTCCAGTCCTCAGAGCCAGCCTGGAGTTTCTCCCTTGCACCCTCGGACTCTGACCTCTCTAATAAGGCCAGCCTGGGTCAGTCCCTTTGCCATGACCTGAGGTTCCTGGACTGTCTGGGCCCTGCCTGGGCAGAGCACTGGGCCTTCAGGGAGAGAGTGAGAGAACGTCCTCGGGCCAAGCTTTCACAGGTGGCATATGGGAAGCATGGGACACAATTTCATCATAGGGACTAGCTAATACACTATGTTGGCGTGAGTGAGATTGAGGTGCTTAATCTGGCTGGCTTCAGTGTCCTCACCTGTGAAGTGGGGATGACCATTCCTGCCACAGGGCCTGGTGTGAGGACTGAATGAGTTCACACCCGAGAAGGAGGAGGAGCAGTGCCTGGGACCTAGCAAGTGCTTGCATGAGTGCTGTCCTGCAGGGAGCCCACTAGATGAGAGACAAGGGGTGGGGGGCTATTTGCAAAGGTGTGGGCAGGTTAGGAGGGGCCAGGCACCACCTGCCGGGCAGGAAGGAGCAAGAGAAGGACAGCTACTGAGGCAGAGGTGAGAGCAGGGACACGGCTGCTCTGCAGGAGGGCGTGCGGGCTGAGGGGCACACAGCTCTGGCCAGGCCTGGGCGAGGGAGGGGAGAGGGGGCAGGAGCTGCGCCTCCTCCTTTGCCCTCTGATCTCCCGCTGCCTCTCCACGGCCAAAGCCAACAGGCAGTAGGAGGGCTGGAAGCCTCCCTGGCACTGCCAGGTAGACGGTAGATCAGAGGGGCAGGTGGACCATTGCAGACGCCGGTCACCATTCTTGTCATTGTCACCATCATGACACCATGCCATGAGATTCCGTCACGACAGATTTTTGGTTCTGACAAGAAAGGACCTTCAGGACATATTGAGAATAAGAAGCAAACTATAGACCCACACCCACAGTAAGACCCTTTTGTATAACAGATGACACGGCAACGCCATGTACGTTTCTACACGTCAACAGGAGGGCGCTTGGCAAGCCTTTGACACGAGTGACTCCGGGAGGAGGAGGTCCTCTCTGATGCTATATGTTTCTGCATCATCTAAATCATTGACAATTTAAATGTATTCCTAATTGCTTATTTAATGAAAAAAATATAAAACCAAAGAAAAACAAAGAAGCAGACTGCTCACTCATCTTTCAACTACCCAGAGACTTTCTTCCAAGCAGCCTCAACACGTGGGAGGGTCGGAAAACTAGATTCTGATCAACCCCCACCCCCAGCCCCTTCAGAGCCGCTCCGGGCTACAGGGCCCCCAGCTAGCTATATTTTCTCTTCCTCCAGCGTGCCCTTGGGAAGAAGGAGAATGAAGAATTTCTGCAGAAACATCTTGCAGTGGCGGAAGTGCATTCCACACACCAAGGTACCCCCGAACCTGCCTCGAGGGCAGGAAGAGGGCGGCTGGGACAGAGCCTGGCCCAGAGCTGGGGCTCCACAGATGCCTGAAGGTATGCAGGACGGGATCAGGTAGGAACCCGGAGGAATGACAGGAACCCAAATGACCCCCATGCTACTGAACCTCATGGTCGCCTCTCAGTCCTCACCTTGGTCTACCAGCAGCCGTCACTGGGGATCAGCCCCTCCTCCTCCACTCACTGGGCTCGTTTCCGGGCACAACACTCCTGGCTTTTCTGGGTGCTAACCTCAACCTCCCCCTCTTCCTGCTCCCCTCCCCGTCCTCCCCCCTCTCCCTGCCTGCTTGAGTTAGATGACCCGAGCTCAGTCCCAGGCTCCACTCTCTCCCCAGCTCCCTCACTCTCTTGGTCTCATCCAGTCCCACCTGTCTGCTGGCAATGCCCACATTCATCCCAGCCCAGACCTCTCTCCTGAACTCCAGGCTCACACTTCCAGCGGCTTCCCTGGCGTCTCCATGTGCACCTCCTCCAACGACCTTATCACGTTCAAGGTCGTAATAAGCTTCTGCCCAAACTGCTGAGCTTCTCCCCAAACTGCTGTCCCCAAAGGGTCCCCCAGCTGGGTTCATGGCAACTCTGTCCTTCTATTACTGAGGCCAAGAACCTTGCAGCCATCCTTGAGCTGTCTCTTTCTCTCATACCGCACGTCCAATTCACCAGGAAATCGCATTGCCTCTGCCTTCAAAATACGGCCAGAGTCTACCACCTCCATGACCACGGTAATCTCATCTGAAAATTTCGATTATTCACTCATGTTCCTGTGTGCACCCTTGCTCCCCTGCAGTCAACGGAGCAGCCAGGGTGTCCTTGTAAAATGCAAACCACTGAGCCTCTGCTCCAAACCCTCCACCCCTGAGGGCTCCCACCCATCTCACCCAGAGTAAAACCAAAGATCTGATAATGGTCTTTACAGCAGTTCTCAAAGGACAGTCCCCAGACCACCGGCATCTGCACCTGGGAACTTGTTAGCAATGCGCATTCTCCAGCACCACTGAATAGGAGACTCTGCGTGGGGGTGGGGGAGCAGCACCCTGTGCTTGCGGAGCCCTCCTGGCGATTCTGACCATATTTGCTCAAGTTCAAGAACTATTGATCTGTGAGGACCTACTTGGTCTGGCACCCCCACCCTCACCCCATCCATCTATTCATTGCAGCCAAACAGGCCTCTTTGCTGATGGCAAACACTGCAGAGATGTCCTCACCCTGGCCTTTGTCCCAGCCTGCCGTCCTCCTCGTCCAGTGTCTGACCACGTGCTCCTTGTCCTCCTTCAAGTCTTGGCTCACATGTCACCTCCTCAACAGGGCCTTCCTTTCCCACCGCATTTAAACTTTCCACTGTACCTTTCACTACGGCATTTCTTACCTTCTAGCATTTCATACAATCTACTTATTTATGACGTTTATTGCTGAAAGGCTAACTTCTCCCACTAGAACATCAGCTCCAGGTGGGCAGGGATCTTACCACTGTGCTCACTGATGCGTCCTGAGTGCCTGTAACGGGGCCTGGCTCAGGGAAGGCCCGCAGTAACTGTTTGTTGAATGAATGAAAGAAAGTCCACATAACCCCGAAGAGCAATAACTACCATTTCTTGAGCACATTTTATTCTGACCTTTTTTCAAACCTTAGCTCTAATTCTTTCAAAAATCTCTGCAAGGTTGCAGCACCATCTCCATTCTTATTCTTTAAAAAAAATAACTCTTACTGCTTTTGAGGACTGAACTCTGATTTTTTCCTTTTGCTCAAATTCCTTCCTAAGGAGGCCAGATGAGTCAGGCTCACAAATGGTAAAATCCCACTAAGCAGGTTTTTGTTAACCAAATATAGTGTGGTTTACTTCCCGGCCTGATTCCGGTATGGCATTAGCATCACCTAAAAGACAGAAAGCCCCCATCTTAACTCAAGCATCCCAGCAGATCCTTATCTTAACTTGAGATATTCTCCTGTCTGGACCTCCTAGAGTGCTTGCACCTTTATCTTAAATTAAGCATTTCCTTTCTGGTCTTTTAGAGAAAGCCCAACTCTCTCAGCCAATTGTCAGCCACAGAATATTCAAACCCACCTAAAGCTGTAAGCCCTCCCGCCCACCCCCACCCACGCTTTGAGATGTCGCATCTTTTTGGGCCAAACCAATGTGTAATTCCCACATATTGATTTATGACTTTACCTGTAACCCCTGTCTCCCTGAAAGGTATAAAACCAAACTGTAACCCAGCCACAGCGAGTCCACTTGCTCAACGCCTCTTGGGCGTGGCTCCGGGTCATGGTCCTCAAATTTGGCTCAGAACAAACTTCTTTCAAATATTTCAGAGTTTGGATTTTTCCGTCCACACTTTTTATCTTTTTAATTCACAGTTTTTACTGTTACACCACTAAATTTTATTCTAGCATAAGTTTATCTTTGGATCTTTTGCAATTTTATTAATATGTAATAATTATATTTATGGGTACATGTGAAATCTTGATACATGCATACAATGTAATGATCGAATCAGGGTACTTGGGGTATCCATCACCTCAAATATTTATCCTTTCTTTGTGTTGAGAACATTTCAAATCTCTTCTAGCTACTTCGAAATATACTATACATTATTGTTAACCATAGTCGCCCCGCTGTGCTATGGAACACTAGAACTCATTCCTTCTACCCAACTGTATGTTTGTGCCCATTAACCAACCTCTCTCCACGACCCTCCCCACCCTTCCCAGCCTCTGGTCACCACCGTTCGCCTCTCTACTCCCATGAACATGTCCATTTTATTGGACAGAGAACTGGACTCAGAGAGGTTAAGCATTTTGCCAAAAATTGCCTAGCAAGAGAGGTTGGTGTTTAGAGTCTTTCTGATGTTGACGCCTCTGCTCTTTCCCTGATACCAGCCAGTCACTCCCAAATCTCCTCCACCATCCCCCCCCCCAACAAAAGGCCACTGGAGCCCCCAGCAGGAGGCAACACACAGCCTTAAGCTGCAGCGTGGATAAACCCACTTCGGGGAAAAATGTACAGAAAAGGCAACCCAGGCCCCAGAGTGCTGGGCCCAGTCCATCCTGGATAACAGCATAAAGAAAGCTCCAGAATTTCTCGTTACCAGTTACTGGAGTGCTGGGCAGGGAACGCTTGGCTCCTCGGAGTCTGCTGGTGGTGAGGAGGGGGCTGGGGAGCGGGGTGGGCCGATGTGGCGGTCGGCCACCATCCAGCTTCCCCCGTCCTCACGCACATTTAGAGAATGTGCCCCTCACCCAGTCTCTCAGCAACCGCCTTCTGCAGCGGGCAGGAAACGATCCATTAATGACACGTTAGGAAACCCTCGCTGAAAATAATTACACCCTCCACGGAGCAGACGTGTCAAAACTCGCTGGGAAGATTCGTCAGTTCAGGCAGAGCCCAGAGGCCTGCCCCCTCCTCCCGCCCACTCCTCACTCAAGCTGGCATTTCTGCCACGCACAGACCTTTCCTCTCCCCTTAATGACATGGCAGAGTGGGGGCACCCACAAAATCCACATGCCATCTTTTCCCTAAACCACCCTACTCGGTGATCACAGGCTCAGGGGATGGACGCCACGTTTTCAGAACAAAGCTGGGAGGAGGTCTGAGATCAGGGCTGCCCTGGGACAGCCAGCGTAGCTATCTTTGGATCTACAGGACCTGATGTGGTGGCAGAGTTTGCAGAACCATCTGGACTTAGAGGTCAGGCAGTGACCTGGGCTCCAACCCTGCGTGACCTTGAGCCAGTCTTTTTAGTTCTCTATGTCTCAGTTTCCTCATATGTAAAACAGCAGTAACAACTTTGTAGGGTTGTGACATTTCATCGATGGGCCTTACATTGATCGTAGCACAGAATGTGGCACATCGTAGGTGCTTCACACAGGTGCTTACCACTCTCACAGGACAAACGCGACTTAATAAAGTAAAATGAGCACAACTTAGGAAGTGGTGAAGACAGGCCAGGTGTGGTGGCTCACACCCGTAATCTCAGCATTTTGGGAGGACAAGGCGGGAAGATTGCTTGAGACCAGGAGTTCAAGACCAGCCTGGGCAATATAGCAAGACCCCATCTCTACCAAAAATAAAAATATTAGCCTGGTATGCTAGTGCACACCTGTAGTCTTAGCTACTTGGGAGGCTGAGGCAGGAGGATCACTTGAGCCCAGGAGTTTGAAGCTGCAGTGAGCTATGATCATACCACTACAGTCCAGCCTGGGTGACAGAGTGAGACCATGTGTCTTAAAGAAAAAAAAAGGGAAAAAAAGCAGTGAAAAAGTTTGGAAGAGGAGAGAGGTCCTGGTGGACTGGGAGGCTGGGGCAGTTAGGAAGAGCTGGGTCTTATGGGATGGGGAGGATTTGAGAAGTTGGGGGACAGCCAGAGTCTTCCAGGGATGACTCAAGGGAGAAACAAACATTTACTGACATCCCAGAGTATCTCAGTTTGCTTGGTGTGTCCCTCATCAGAACGCAGGCTCCAGGAGTACTAGAGTCTATCCGCCTGGTTCTCTACCGAGGATGCTTGGTGGATGTTTGTTGAATGAGCACATGAGTAAACTGAGATGTGCCTGGCACGACCGATCGTACAGGGTCCCAACCCTCAAGCTGAGGAGCTGACTTTGGAGGAGTAGGAAGTGGAAGCATTTTGTTGCAGTGTGCATGTGCATAAAACACGCTTTGCTATACAGGGGAGCCTGGGAAGAGTCACTCTAAACTGTTAAGAGGAGCGATCTCTGGAGAGGTGGAGAAGGGAATGAGGATTTTTCAGCTTTTACTGTATATCCAGCCCTGTTGTTTGAATCTTTATTTTTATTTATTTATTTAAAAAATTTTTTTAGAGATGGGGGTCTCACTGTGCTGCCCAGGCTGGCCTACAACTCCTGGCATGAAGTGATCTTCCCACCTTATCCTCCCAAAGTGCTAGGATTACAGTCATGAGCCTCCAAGCCTTCCCCAGGGCTGCAGACGCACTCCCCGGCCCACCAGCGGGCCCAGGCACCCCCAGGAAGGGAAGTGAGCAGGAGCACTGAGCAGAGATTTGCTCCGTGCTTCTCCCTAGAAGCCATTCTGCTGGGAGAGGAAAGGGCAGGGCAGACCCCCACCCCAGCCCAGCGGGGCCTGTCTTTGCAACAAGGGCTCCCAGGAGCCCAGATAGGGCAGATATGCTAATAGCCTGTTCTGAAGGTGTGGGGCTGGGGCTCCAGCAGGCAGATCGACTAACTAACCGCAGCACAAGCCCAGTGGAGATGCCGGCCTCCTCTCCCGGCCTCTGGGGGGGCGCCTCCAGAAAATGGGTCAGTGGAGGGGCAGCCTCCCCAGGTCCAGGTCAGCCCTGCTCCGTAGCCACGACCGCAGCTGCCCTTCCTCTGTTAAACAATCAGATTGTTCCCCATTATAAAAGTACTAAATATTACATGCAAAAATCGCAGCCGTCACAGTGGTGAGCCACGTGAAAGTGCCACCCCGGCCTGAGGTCCGTAGGAGCTGATCAGACCCCTCCTCCCTGGTCTGGAGTCTCTTCCTCCAGCAGTTCCAAAAAACGCATCCTCATCACTCTGATGTTCAGCTGTTTTGGTGTAGCAACATAGAAGATATTTTCTAACAATGTAAAAGTCGGGCTTTTATCTGTGGCTGTGCTCCCTTTCCTGGTCCTATTGTTGTGGGGGTTTGGTTTTCTCTTTTTAAAAAGTTTTCTTATCATGAAATAGGCACACAGTGCACTAAAGACAAACGCACAGCGGAATACATGATGATAAAGGAAACGCCTGAGGCCACATTTCCAGCACCCCAGAAGCCACCCCTCGTCCCCAGGGCCCCCTCCCCCTTGAAGCAGCCGCCACCTTGACGCTGCAGTCCTCCCCGTCCTGCGTCCTGCTCACCCTCACAGTTCCCTCACTGTGCTTTGGCTTTGGCTGGTGGTCCCTTTCTGCTGTGGGTCAGTCGTCCAGTGTTTGCAAGGTTGGACTTTGGGGTCCCTGCTCCAGGGGCCCCCACCCTGTGCTGCAACGCCCTCCCTGCCCCAGGGCCCACACTTCACCCTAGGGCAGGCAGGCTGGGGGGCAACCGCAGGCGGGAATCCTTCTCGCCCTCCCCAGGCTGCTCGATGCCTCGGGCGTCAGTGTCTCCTCTGGGAAGTGCCCGCCTTCTCGCACCTTCCCACCTCCCTGCTTTCGCTGCTCCTAGTCCCGGCACCGGGTGTGCCCTTCCCTTCCCCGTGCACGGGAATCTCCAATGCCCCCATCCCGGCCAGTCCGAATGCCTGGGCGTCTGTGACTCCCTCCGTCCCATGGCGGGCTCCTCCAGAAGTTTCTCACGCTGCATTCCTACATTCTAAGAGGCTAATAAAAACCTCCGGCATTTATTGGGCCAACCATTCATGCAGGCTCTCTGTACACGTTATCAGCAACTCTTGCACCAGCCCAGAGAAGGAGATTATAGCTCTGTTTTATAGATGAGCAAATTGAGGCTCACAGAGCTGAGGTGACTTTGCCCAAGGTCACACAGAGTTGCTGAGTGACAAAGCTGGGAATCAAATCCGGGAGGGCCTTTTCCTCCAGGTGCACACAGGCCCCGAGGTGGGGGCGATGTCATGGAGGTGGGACATGGCCCCCCGCTTGCCCCCTGGTGTACTTTTAAAAGGCACAGACATTAGGGACCCACAGAAGTCACAGATGTCCCAGGCCCCGGAGCTGGTCTGGTCATGCTTGGGGAGAAGGGGTGGGCCCCGTGAGATGTATGCTCAGAAGCCCCAGAACCTTCTATGAGCCTTTTATGCCTTCTGAGCCCTCGCACAAGCCAGGCCCACGTGGGTCTCAGTATCCAGTTCTCGGCCGCTGTGGCTGTTTTCAGGGCGGCTGCCTCACCCTCCTGACCTCGAGGAACTATAAGGAAGTGGCAACCGGCTCTGGAGCCAGACAGCCCGGACTAAAGGACTGGCTCAGTCACTGTGCCCGCACCAGCCGGGGCGAGCTCCTTCTCTATGCCTCAGTTTCCTCCTCGGCAAAGATGCGATTAAAGACAGTGCTTACCACTGCTGTAAAACTGTGAGTGAAGACACTGCTGACCTCACGGGCGTCATGAGGACGAAATGAGTTTCTACATGCCCAGGGCAGCCCTTGGTACACACTGAGCCTCAATCAACGTTACCTATTCCGATTATTCCTCGCTCGGGGCTCCCGGAGGCCCCTCCCTCTCCGGGGGTGAACGCATGAAGCCCCAGGCACAGGTCCAGCCACGCTGGTGAGGGCCCTCCGCAAACCTCCCAGAAGCCAGGGCTGTGTGTCCTCCACCCACCCACAAACCACCGCTTCATGGAGCCTTGAAGTTGGGGGTTGGGGGAGGACCTTGACTTTAAATCAATGACCAAGCATCCCAAGGGCCCTGGGAGGTCCCGGTGGGTCCCAGCTCTGCCGCAGGAGGTCAGGCCATTGGGCAACGTCCAAGAGGGCAATCACCTGGGTCCCAACCCTCCCCTAGGCCTGGGCCTATCCTGAGGTTGATGCCCCCATCTGACCCAGGAGCACTGGGGGTGGTGGGGGTGAGAGGAGACTTGTGCAGGAAACTAACCTCAGCTGGGCACCCTGTGTATGCAGGACCATATGGGAGGTGCTTCACAAATATGACTTGTTTTTCACCACCCTGTGAGACAGGGGATATCAACCTCCATCTTATAGTTGTGAAAAAGCAGCTCAGAGAGCTTAAGTAACACACCCAAGGTCACAGCACTGGGATTCATACCAGTCCCGTCTGGCTCCAGAATCTGGGTTTTTCTTCTAGAACTAACTTACTGCTCTAAAGGGGGCAGTCCTGTGGATAGTCCTGAAGGATGACCAAGGTGAGACCCCCAACTCTCCCAAATAGAGGGACCGTCCCAGCTTCGCAGAAATAGACATTTCAGAGCCTTCAGAGATGGGGATTATGTTGAATCTCTAGATCAATTTGGGGAGTATTTCCATTTTAACAATAAGTCTAATGTCTTCTGATTCACAAACATGGATGTCTTTCCATTTATTTGAACCTTTTAAAATTTCCCTCAACCATGTTTTGTAGTTTTTAGAATACAAGACCTACATTTCTTTTGGTACATTTATTCCTTTTGTTATTTCACCTTTTTATGCTATTGTAAATGGAATTTTCTTAATTTCATTTCAGATGGCTTATTCCTAGTGTAGGAAGACAAAGTTGATTTTTGCATATTCATCCTGTGAACTTGCTGAACTTGATTAGTTCTAATAGTTTTTTTTTTGATGGATTCATTAGGATTCTCTCTATATAAGATCTTGCCATCTGCAAACAGAGATAGTTTTATTTCTCCCTTTCTAATCTGGATGCTGTTTATGTCTTTTCTTGCCCCATCACCCTGGCTAGAGCCTCCAGCACAACGTTCAACAGCAGCGGAGATGGCAGACATCCACCTGCTGCCTGATCTTAGGGAGGTCACATCCTTGCCCTGGAAAGTGACAAAGCAGGGATACGAACAGTCTCCCCAAAGCTGCACCTCAGCCTGTGTGTGCTGTGTCCAAGGACCTGCCAGCACCTCCCCCTGGGTCCCTTGTGCCCTGCCACCATCCAGTTCAGCTTCTCACTGCCCAGGCCACGGCAGGGGTGGGGGGCCAAGCGGGAGAGACTCCTACCCACCCAGGCATTGGTGCTCAGGGTGCAAGTTGGGGAAGCCACCCCCTGGGGTGGGGTCCTTGGGCAGGGCCCCCCCAGAGCACATAGTAACACCCCTGGCATTGAGCAGGCACCTGTGGAGGGCCCAGCCTGGCCTGGGCTCTGTGGGGGGACACTGGAGTCCCCCAGGCCTGTTGGCACCATCCCGAAAGGGAGCAGGGGCTGGTGACAGCCGGGAAGTGAGCCAGGAGTCCTGGGGCATCGGGGGAGGGGGAATCTAGCTCAGGCCCTGACAGCCTGGCTGACCTTGGACGAGCCCTTGCCCTCTGCAGACTCTGTAGTCATAGGCCACAGCTGTGAAGTGCAACCTTCACTTGAGGACGCCCAGCCAGGGACAGACCCCAACCGCTGCCCCTGCCCCCTGGCAGTCCCCTGGTCCCATGACATGAGCCCACACCTTGGCTGCAGGTGCGCGTGTGCATGTGTGAGTGTGAGTGTGAGTGAGAACATGTGTGTGCCTGCAGCAGGCCTGCGAGCCGGGGACCGAGTGAAGACAGTTGCTCTAAATATCCCCCCAGACAACCACTGCACTGCGCCCCAGCCAGCCGGGCCCCTCCAGTAATTGCTGAGTGCAAAGAGCTGGTCCCCGGGCAGAACCGGGGTGACGACCATGACTGTGCCCACATGAGGGGACATCAGGCAGGAGGGGGCCCGGCCCACCACCCTCACTGCCTGCCAGGCTACATGTGCTCACCCCCAGCCCCTCCCTGCCCCACAGACCCCCAGCAGCTCCTGGGAGGGAGTAAGTGTGCGTGACCCTGGGGTGGAGGCCTGGGGAGGAGGATGCAAGGTCCCCTCTCCTGCCTCTGCACCCCACACCCATGTCCTTCTGCCCTCACCCAGCGCTGTAGGTCACCCCAGCCCCAAAGCTGGGGTCCCCGGCGCTGGCTCGCTGAGGCTTGGTGTGGCAGTCCGACGGCTCACATAGCCCTCCCTGAGGCCCGTCCTGGGCACCTGCTCTGCGAACGCCCCGACTTCTGGGGCTCAGCTGCTCGGGGGTTGTCCTTCTTCCTTTGGGGAGCTGACAGGGGAAGCCCCAGCCCTAACTCTCCCCCACCACAAACTCAGCATGTCTGAAGCTGTCCCTTCACCCCTCCATGCCCCCATGGCCTCCTTCTTCCCATCTGGTCACCCGGAGCCAAATCCTCCCCACTTCACAGAGGTGGCCACGTGGCTCTGGAGGGGGCTGGGTGTGTGTCAGGGTTGAGCCCCTGCAGCTCCCCTGTGACCGGAGCCCAGAATGACCACTTGAGGCCACAGTTTCCCCTCTGTCAACCGTGGCTGGCCCATCTCTGGGTTGGGGTGGAGGGCAGCACAGACGAATGATACAAGATGGGTGCGGCACGTGGCACAGCGGCTGGGGCTCGGCTGGCCTGGGCTCCAGACCCCGCCGTGAGCCCTTGTGGCTCATGAGGGCCCCTCCCACCCGGGAGCGTGACCCCTCCGTACAGTAAATCAGCTACACGGCGACTTTCGCCAAGCCACACCCCAGCTCAGAACCCCCCAAGGCTGGCACCGGCACCTGTTCTGCAGCCAAGCAGCCCGCAGTGCCCTGGCTCACTCCCTCCGCCCCCCACGGGCCCCAGACGCCTGGCTTCTCTACGCAGAATAGGGGCGGGAAGGGCGGACGGGGACTGACACCCAAGAAGGAGATGCAGCGACAACAAGGAAGCTCCCACCTGCTCAATGTTCAGCTCTCCAGCTCAAGGCGCTTGCTGGGGAAACATGAGCTCAGCCGCCACGCCCCAGGGAGGGGACACGCCCTTCCCTGCCTGATGGCAGGGCCAGGGGTGGACTCGACCCATGACCTCACCGCTCCTGGCTCCAGGCAGCAGCCCTGCCCGCCCCTGGAGAATTCCATGACTCAGGTAAGAGGGGCGGGGCCCTGCCAACGTCTCAGAGCCAAGGTCATGCCACCCTGCACCCCAGCGTCTACAGAAGGTACACTCCAGGACCCCAGGGCACTGCCTGCCGCACTTGGCCCAGGCAGCAGCCTCACCAAAGGGACAAAGATGAAGCCACTAGGAGGCTAGAGGAGAGCCGTGGTGGTCCAGGAGGCTGGGGAGTTGGAAGCCTTGAGCCCCTACCTGGTTCTGCCCCTGCCTGAAGCTCAGGCAGACAGGGGCTGGGGGCTGGGAGGTGGGTTTGGGCCTGGCCTGAGGGAGTTTACCTGGCCGATGAGAGGCCAGGCGTGTGCAGAGTCCACAATCTATGCTCAGGGCAGCCAAGTATGGCTGCATGGGTTGTGCACTGCTTAACTCCAGGGGGCGCCCCACACACAGACTTAAAGTGCTGGCTGGCCACGGGCAATGTGATGGCCCCGATCATCTCTCTCACTCACACACACACACACACACACACACACACACACACACACACGCATGCACACGTGCTTGGTTCACACAGCCTCTTGAGAGTGATTTCACATCTATGTCCCGACATAGTGTTCACATTTCCTCGGCCCTGCTTAGCGACGGTGACAGCAGAATAAAGGGGTGATTGAGGCAGGGGGAATGGGCGTAGAATGGAAGAGGTGACCTGAAACTCCTTTCCTGGGCCTGCCCCATGTTCTCAAAACTCAGAATGCTCATCACAGCCCTAACTAGGACCCTCGCCTGGCCCTGGGCTCAACCGAGAGGAGCCGCCTCTTGAGTTTGCTCCGGCCAAGCTCCCTGAACCTCCCCCATCTGGACTTTGAGGCGCAGCTGAAATGTGACCTTGCACGTGGAGGTTTTGTGCCAGCCACCCGCTCCTGAGGCTGCAGTCTCTCCCTTCCCCTCCTACGGAAAACAAGCCCGAGTCTCTCTCATCTTAAAAACCCCTCTGGGTAACACGTACATCAACAAATACCCACACAGCAGGGGCTGTGAATGCATCGGGCACTGCTCTAAGTGAGTCCCCTTATAGCACAGGCGTAATCGTCACCGCAGCTTTGTATGAAGGTCAATGATTATGTCCATTTTACAGATAAGGAAACTGAGGCCCTGCGAGGGCCCACAGCCAGTATGTGCCAGAGCCGGGATTTGAACCCGGGCAGTCTATCTCCAGGGTCCATGTTCTTAATGCCCCTCTGTTATACTGACTTTGCTCTTTTGAAGTTTCCAGAACTAATTGTGGATGTAGCTTCTGCTTTGTTTGCTGGGACATTGCTTGGAGCCCTGGGCCACCATGTCCAAGTCTAACCACCCTGGGGCGGCCATGCCGTGAGGAAGCCCAGGCTGTAGGAGCGGTTCTAGCCAACGGCCCCCGCTGAGGGCCCAGACGACAGCCAGCGCGGAGGGAAGACAGCTCCGGGTCATTTTGGCCACGGCTTTGGAGTCTCGCCAGACATCATGGACAGGGACGAGCTGTCCCCTGTGCCCTGCCTGACCTCTGGCACACAGAATCCGGGAGCGTAATGAAATGGTCATTTTAAGCTGCTAAGTTTTGGGGTTGCTGTGCAGTCGGAACAACTGCCACCTGCGCTCGCCCCACCCCTGCACGGAAATAGGGGGCTCATTCCTGCCTGGACTTTCTTCACCTCCCAGCCACCACTGGGGCCTTCTTAGTAACACCCTGGCCCTTGGCTTCCACGACACCTCCCTCCCTCCTGGTCCGGCCCTCTCCCTTGCTGCCTGTGCCTCAGTTTCCCTCATGGGGTCCCCTTCTGCCCACGACCCTGGAATGTGGGTGTGCTCTAGGATCTCCCACATGAAGGGCCCTAAATCCATGTCCCCAGGGCAGACCACATCCTTAGTGCAGTGTCTTCTCCCCTCTGGCCCTGTCTCTCCTGCCGGACTTGCTGCAGCCCCCACCCTGTCCCTGTCCCTGTCCCTGTCCCCTGCTGTTCCCCAGGCGCAGCCTGAGCACCGCGGTGGACAGGCACCGAGCTGGCCCTGGGAGTGCCATGGAGGTGATGTGCCATGTGCTGATGGGGACAGCGAAGGGAGAGCCACAGTTTCGGATCCTCCTGTCCTGGCGTGCCTCTACCGTGGGAGTGTGGCTGTGTGTGCTGGGCCCAGTGGGGACCCCTGACGGCAGAGAGAAGCAAGGAGACGTAGTTAAAAGTGAAGGTGTTGAAGGTCAGACCAAAGCAGGGCAAGCTCATGGATGGCGTCCGGCATTGTGGCCTGAATCGCGTCCCCCCAAACTCCTACATTGAAGCCCTAACCCCCTGGATCTCAGAATGGGCTGTATTTGGAGATGGGGGCTTTAAAGCGGTAACGACATTAAAATGAGGTCATTACGGTGGGCCCTAATCCAATACGAGTGGTGTGCTTAAAAGAAGAGGAGACTGGGACACAGGCAAGACAGACGGAGAGGCAACCACGTGAGGACGCAGCGAGGAGGCGGAGTCTGCAAGCCCAGGAGAGAGGCCTCAGAAGGAGCCAGCGCTGCCCACACCTAGATCGGGGACCTCCACCTGCAGAACCGTGGGAGAATTAAGTGTCTGTTGTCCCAGCCGCCCAGGCTGCAGGACTCTGTCCCGGCTGCCCCAGCACACGAATACACCTGCTCCAAGGTGAGCCGGGAGAAGGGGCCCCGAGTGCCGAGGAGGAGGGTGACTTCAGAGCAGGCCTCCCACCCGCGGCCCAGATGGGAGGCTCAGGGCTGCCCACACCCCTTGCCGACTGGCTCCTGGCACAGCCACCTCCCCGTTCCTGAGGGTCCTCTACACATGTGGTGAAGCTGGGAGTGGACCTGGATGTCCTTTAAGAAACAATCCCCACCCCGCTCGCCTCCCAAGATGCTGCAGCAGCAACAGCCACCAAAGGTGCCCAGACACACGTCCATGTGCAGGCACTCACACTCACACACACGCACTCACACGCACACACACGAATATGTCATCCATTAAAATTCCAGTTTTACAAACTTGTTCTAAAATTGCCCAAAGGACATGGAAAATCGCCCTGCTTTGAAGCTGTGTGCGTTTTGGAATGGCCGCCTTGGCCGACATCTGGTTTCCTGGTCTCTAGACTGAGGGGGGAGGTTGGGTCTGGGGCCTCCTGCTCTCTGGCGGGGGTGGCGGGTTGGGGGTGTTGGCCCACCCTGGACACCCCCTGCTCTGCCAGCGCCGTTCTGGGGTGGGGCTTGACTGGGCGAGGGTCCCGTGATGGCCGAGGTGCCAGTGCAGCCAGGGGCTGGGTGGAACCGTCCCTGCGCTGCCTCCCCACACAGCCTGGCTGCCGGCCTCTGACATCCCTGCCCGACAGCCCCCTGCCAAGTGGCAGCCTCCTCCAGGCCTCAGGGTGGGCAAACCTCCCCTCCGGCCTCCGTGGCCTGCCTGAGGTCTGCAGGGTGGAACAGTGTCCCCATTTTCCAGACAGGAGACTGAGGCACAGAGAAGAGCCAGACCCTCATTGCTGACTCTGGTTCCGTGTCTTCCCTGCCCTTGGCCAGGAAGGTAGGACTCTGGGGCTGGTCCAGGATGGCTTCCTGGAGGAGACTACATTTAAACTGGGTCGACGGGGTGAGTCTTCCTCAGAGGTGGCCTGGACACCTGCTCTGCCCTGTCCCCAGGCAGCGTTTCTGCTGCTCTCTCTCCCCGCACCCAAGAGGCCTTGCAGGCCCAGGCTCTGGGTGGCGCTCGTGGGGCTAGGAGCTCCCTTCCCCTCCCTCGTCCCTGCATCTCTTCCACACATAGTCCCTCTGCAAGGCTGTCATTCAGGTGAATGATCCATGTTCCTGGCAGCCTGTGGTGACGGCTGCCACCATGAAGCCCCCTCCTGTCTCTCCAGCCCCCGCTGCCCTGGCACTTCACATCTTTTTTCTCGCGTTCCTGCAGCCCTGCGCCCAGCTACAGACGGGGCAACTGAGGCTCAGAGAGGCCCGGCGACTGGCCTGGGCACGCAGGTGCCCACTAGGTAGCCAGGTGGCTGCTCTGAGGCCACCTCCTCTCCAGGGGGGCTGGGGCAGCACCCTGCTCTCTGCCCAGCAGCAGTGGCCCTGAGGGAGCTGAGGGTGTGGGTCTCAGCTTCTGTCCTTTGGAACCCACAGTGGCCCCAGTCCTGGGCTGTGCCTCCTTGGTCCTGGGTGTGTTTGGTCACTTCTCCTGCCCCAGATGTTCCCCGGGGACCTTGCAGATGCCACCATGGTGACAGGGCTCGTCTCTGAAGCACATGGCGTGGTGCTGCCCTAGGAGTCATGGTCTAGTGGAGTTGGGCGGGGCCTGACAGGGACGCCCTGGGCCTGGGGCAAGGGCACCTACTCGGCCTGGCCTCAGGGCACTGGGGTGGGGGAGGGGAAGGGTGATGGGGCAGACCGTGTGAGCAGAGGAGTGACATGTGTGGGGGTCTTGGGGGCTGAAGATAGGCCCAGCCCTGGCCCCAGTGGGGTGAGTGAATAAACAGGACCCAGTGCTCCCTTGGGACCGCCAGCCCTAAATGCACCCACCATAAGGCTGGGAGCCCATGAGGGTGTGGGGCCCAGAGCTGGGAGCCTGGAGACCCCTCCCAGGCTAGGGGCTCCACTGTGTCATCTCTGGAAGGTTCTTGAGTCCCCAGGGCCAGGCCGGGTGGGCTCCTCAGGAGCCAGGCCGGGCTGGCTGGGTTGGGAGGTCGTGCCTTGGCAAGGACAGATGTTTCCAGTTTGAGGGCTCGGGTTGCCATAAATTGTTTGTTCCACCAAACGCTGTTTCCTATTAAGCGGACTCTGGGAGACAGAGAGGCCGCCTTTCGCCGTGCAGCTCGGGTGCATGTTTCGGGGGGCTGGGGAGGGCCCTGAAGGGCTGTGGATGTCGTGGACGCATCCATCCTCCTCGCCTCCTGGCCTCTCACAGGCTCACCTCGCCCTTGTCCTGGGGACTGTCCCTTGGCTCCTGCGTCCAACTGTAGGGTCCTAGAGCTGGGACTCAGGAGAGCTCAGGATGGGGGTGCCCACTGGCAACCCAGCTCCGGCCTTCCCCTCCGCCCCCGATCAAACTGACACGGGGGCCCCTGCCCACGCCGCCTTCCCTGTCCTTCTCCCCGAAAGCTGGTTTATACTCGGCCATTCACTCTCCTCCCCACAGCTGGGCCAACGGTTCCACATCCTGATGAGTTTGTATGACAGCGGACCCTGTCCTTGCCGTGATGGCTTAGGAACGGGCGTGGGGAACAGGCGGGGCATGGGAATGTGAGGGCCGCTGGGGAGGAGCCCCACTCCCAAGCCGTGCTTTGGACGAGATCATGCCCTGACGCAACGCCAGGAACTGTGGCAGCCCTCCTGTGACCGCAAGGGGCCCGGCCAGAGGGAGTTGAACTGCAGATGGCAGAGCCTGGGCCTTAGCCCTCGCTGGGGCTTCCGATCATGTGAGATAATACTCGCTATGACTTCACAAGGGCTTGCCATTTCTAGAAACTGTGCCAACTGCTGGCATTCTTCAACCAATCTCTCTGGAGGTCAGGCACTGTTATAGGTGTGGGATGCAGATGTGCAGAAATCAGACATAAGTCCCTGCTCTCTGAGCATTTAGTCTCCTTGCTTTAAATGTCATCTCGATTAAGATTCAAACAACAGCCTAAGGTAAGTGACAGATGCCAGTGTTCGGCTGGCCAAGCACACTTCCCCCCAGGTACTGGGCGTTCCTGACACTACAGGCTGAGTTCTAGGCTCTTCTGAAGCTGAGGTTCTGCCTGGAACCCAGCTTTCTCCAAGCAGAGCCACCTGGCTGAGTCTTGGAAGGCGGTAGTGAGCACGGGGGTGTGGGGACAGCAGGTGCACAGGCTTTAGAGCAAAGTGGTGGCACTTAGTTCCTCTCGGGCCATTGTGGACAGAGTGTAGTGACCGTCTAGCTGCGTGGATGGGTGCTGGGTGCTGGGTGGGGCAGCTGCCAAGCTGCCTGTCAGTCCTGGAGCAATGAGGCATTTCCCCCGGCTCACCTCGGAATGGGGTAGCTACCTAACGTCCAGAAATAAATCCTTTCCTACCTAAGTTAGCTGGAGTAGATTACATGCTTACTGCAAATACCATCACCTAACATGCACCACTGGCTTAGGGGAGGTGGTGGGGTGGTAGATGGTGAGATCCTCCCGCTATGGCTGTTTCTTTTTATGCAGTGGGAAAATACTCAGTCGGACTGTTGCTTCCTGTACTTAGGAAGAGCGGTCACTACCAGACATGCGGCTGGGTGCACGACAGGATGGGACTTTCTCTGGGCCTATGTTCTTTGGGGAGGGTGTGTGATGCTCTCTGTGGGGGAACAAGGCTGCATGGATGTGGGAGAGACAAAGGGAGGGGCCACCAAGCAAAATCCTCGTCCCCACATTTCCTCTCGCCCCCTCCAGCTCACCTGAGCCCACGCAGTCACCGTCTTACTAGGTTCAGCGCGGCTGGAAGTGGAGGGAAAAGTCCTAGAGAGGAAGGAGCCCCCAACTTTGCTAGTCATTTCTCTAAAGTCACTGGCTAAGCTGAGCCTGTGTGGAGCAAGGCTCCAACCCGGATTTCCATAAGCAGTGAAAACACCTCCAAAAATGAAGGCAAAATAAATGTGCATTTAGAGACACCAAAGCTGGATTTGTCACGGGCATGGTAACCGCCCTTGCCCTGGGTGCCCCTAAATCTAGTAATGAGTATAAATGACATCATTTTTTTGGCGGCCACTACACACAACTAGAACCCCTAAATATTGTCCTGTGTGAAGCTACTGAGATTCATTTTCCTAAACCCAAACTTCTGGACCCAGAGGGGTTGGATTGAACATCACAATTATTCCTGCTACTTTTTTTTGTTTGCTTGTTTTTGAGACAGGGTCTTGCTCTGTCACCCAGGCTGGAGTGCTGTGGCATCATCATAGCTCACTGCAACCTCATACTCCTGGGCTCAAGTGATCCTCCTGCCTCAGTTTCCCGAGGAGCTGGGACTACACGTGTGTGCCATGACACCTGGCTAATTTTCCTATTTTCAGTAGAGACAGGGTCTCATTCTTGCTCAGGTTGGTCTTGAACTCCTGACCTCAAGCGATCCTCCCACTTCGGCCTCCCAGAGCACTAGGATTACAGGTGTGAGCCACTGTGCCTGGCCCCTGCTACCTCTCATCTCATGAAATGCAGCTTGTGCCTCTTCGGGGCCTCTCTACTGTCTGATGTATCCAGCAGCCCTGTCAACTTCATGCCACTCATAGATATGAGGAATGTTCTTTCTATATCATCATCCAAAGCTCGATAAAAAGGTTGAGCAGGGCAAGCCTGAGACCAGAGACCAGAACCATCCCTCCAGCAACTGTCCCTCAGATCATCAGTTCTCAGCGTTTCCAGGACTGGCAAACATTTGCACTCTTAAAAATTACCGAGGATCCCTAAAAGCTTTTGTTTATGTCAATATTTATTTAAAAATTAAATCAAAACATTTAATAATATTTATTAACTCATTAAAAACAATAATAAACCCACGGCATGTTAACATAAATAACACTTTTATGAAACAACTATCTTTCAAAATAAAAAAATATTTATGAGAAGAGCGGCATAGTTTTGTATTTTTGCAAATCTCTAGTGTTCGCCTTAATAGAAGACAGCTGGATTCTCATATAGGTTTCCACTCTCAAGCTGTTGCAATATCACACACCATGCAGCTTCTGGAAAATTCCACCACTCATGAAAGAATGAAAGTGAAAAGGCAAATGACTGATGATGATGAAAGAGACTTAGAGACCCCCAGGGCCTCTGGACCCCACTTTGAGAACTGCTGCTTAGGTCGACATCCCTCCATTGTTTGAGTGCCCTAACCCCAACCCTAACCCTAACCCTAGCCCTGCCCGAAGAAGCAAACAGTCTGTTTTTAGTGACTCTGACCTGGTTCCACCCCACCTTGGTACAGGAAGATGTACAAACTGAGGCCCAGGACATTGTGGTAGCTGAGCTCTAACTGCTGGCAGGTGGGACCAGAACGTAGGCTCTGAAGTCACAGAGGATGGCCATGGACGCACATCCACCCCTGAAATGCCTTCATCAGTTTCTTTGGCAGAATGACGCCCACGGCTCACACGCTAATCTCCTTCATCTTCCCCAAGGAGTCAAGGATCCTTGAGGGCAGAGCAGGGGCTCGGCTCTGCCTGGGCTCTCCCTTCAGGGACAGGAGGCCCACTCTGTCCCCTGTGATAGCAATGTTTTCCAGCAAGCAATCCATGTTCCCAGCATCCACACAGAGCTGGGTTCTCCAATGTTCCGTGAAAACGAAGCCTGTGAGGATAGCGGTGTGGGATGGGAGTGTGACGAACTCTGGGGTTCGAGGTCGGCCTCTCGTACCTGCGGAGTGGCCCCCTCAGCCCCTTTGTCCTGTATCACATAATGCCCTCTGTCCTGTGTCACAGGCCGGGGTGGGGCCCAGAGGAGCACATGCTTGTGAGAAAACTGAAAAATGTGAACTGTGATGTCATGACGATGTCACAGCCATTACACAGTGTCTCACAGAAGAGTCCTGTTTCACAATGAAGACACTGAAGGGGGGGTAATTTGCCCAAGGCCACGTGGCCAGTTACGCCAGAGTAGGGTGAAGGAGGCACTGCCACCCTGAGTCCTGAAGGGAGGAGCTGGTCCCTCCAAGCCCAGGGTGTCTGTGACGGTTTTAGGTTTAAGTGTCCATCCTGGCACTTCTCATGACACGCAGTATCCCCGGGCCAGGTCCAGGGTGGTCCCCCTGGTCATGCTAGGTGCCAGCCCTGACATCACTGGGTTGGGAGTAGAGACTTGGTTCTTTACGGCTTGCCGATGTCTCGTGGCCTTTCTGTGGGCAGGGGCAGTTTGGCCCTTCATTTCGAAGAGACGCCACTGGGTCCCATGCATCCGTCAGTAGACGTTTCATGAAACAATGACAAATATCCAAGGGGAAAGCTTGATAATTTAGGAGAAACAACCAACACAACCTCCCAAAGGCAAAATCTTCTGTTTTATTCAGCGTTTCAGGACTATTTATGGTACTGTTCCTCCAGCAAGACCAATCTAGAATTTAGTGGGTGAGGAAACATTCAAGAGAAATTATCAACTTGTTCTGAGGTTCGCTTCTTCAAATCTATTTAAAATTTAAATTATTTATAGATTAGTGTTAACAGTTGTAATTGTAAAATCCAATAAACATACAGACATACACAAGATGAAAATGAACAGTGCCCTGGTCCATTCCCAAGCAAACACCGATGTGAACATCGATTGTGAAGAAGTGGAACTTGGCCTGTATCCGGAGCCCCTCTGTTTCCCCCAAATTAACACAGTCCTGGCTTTTGTATTCGGCATGTCCTTGGCCTTCATGGTTTTACTACCTAAGTACACATTCTGAAGCTGCAGATTTTCTCAGCCTTGTTTTCTCCATGTAAGTGAGCTCACACAGTATTATTCTTCGGCACAGTCTTGTGTTTGCAAGATTCACCTTTGTAACCGGATGCAGCTGGTTACTCATTTTTTCATTGCTGTATAGTATTACATTGTATACATATGTTGCCATTTATTTATACACTGCTGTTGATAATCATTGGGGCGTTTCCAGTTTTGAGGTATTATGAATAATTCTACTACCAACAGTCCTGAACCACATATCCGTGCATTTCCTTTGGGTGTACTCCCAGCACTGGTCTTAGGGTAGGAGTATCTGCCACTTTGGTAGATATTGCTGAACAGTTTTGCAAAGTGCTATCAATTTACATTCCTACACGTAGTACAGGAGACTTCCTGTTGCTCCACACCTCACTGACACTTGATGTTGCTGGCCTTTTTAATTTAGCCATTTTGGTGAGTGTGCAATGGTATCTCATTGTGGGTTAATTTGCATTTTCCTTGATTCGAGCACTTTTTTATGGGCTATTGGCTAACTGGAAATTTGAGAAATGCCTATGTCTTTTACCAATTTTCTTATTTTTTATCTTATTGAGTTCTTAGTTATTATATGTTTGAGCCCTTTGTGGTTCTGTGTATTACAAATGCCTCCTTTCCCCCGTGGCGTGCCTTCTCACTATCCTACGACGTCTTCTGTTCAACCGGAGTCCCTAATGTGATTGTGATCTATCAGATCTTTTCTTTACAGTAATTACCCAAAGGACAGGAAGTCTCCTATGTTTTCTCCTGGAATACTTCCGTTTAACTTTTCACATTTAGCTTTACAGTCCCCCGGGAACTGATTTTGCATATGGAGTAAAGCAGGAGTCGAGATTCATTCCCTGCACGGTGCCAGCACCATTTATTGGAAAAAAAATCCTTTCCCCACCGCTCAGCAGTGTCGCTTTTGTCAAAAACTGTCTCTATATATGTGGACATTTTAATTCTACTCCACTGATATATTTTGTCTACCCTTGTATCAGTACTAAACTGTCTTAATTAGAGTAGATCTATAGGTCCTAGACATCTAGTGATGTACGAGTTTTGTTCTTTTTCAAGATTTTCTGGGCCATTTTTGTCTTTTTCCATTTCCACGTAAAATTTGTCAAGTTTTCCCACTCTCCCCCAAAAACCTAGATTTGGACTGAGATTGCATTGGATCTATAGATCAATTCTGAGGGCACCTATAATACTAAGCCTTCCAATCCATGAATCTAATGGCCCCAGAAGGGTCCCTTATTTAAATCTTTACTTTCGCTCACTTTTATTTTTAGCTTGATCTCTGGGTATTTAATGTTTTGTAAAAATGCTATTATAAATGGTTCACTTTTAGAATTTTACTTTCTATTGTTTATGGCCAGCATAAAAAATACAAGTTTTTTTGGTCTATTACTTTGCATCAAGAAACCTTGCTAATTTTACTAGTTTATTGGCTGATTCTTCTAGATTATCTACATCATGTCCTTTGCAAATAATTACAGTTTATCTTCTTCCTACCCAATCTATTTTTTTTAAACCTTGGTCATACTAGATTAAGACCTCAGGTGCTATTTTCCCGACATACAGAAAAATTGAAAAAATTTTACAGTGTACTCTTGTATACCCCCCATCTAGCTCCTACCATGCTAGAGTTTACCAAGTTTACTATATTTGGTTTCTCATATCTATCCATTTATCAATCCATCCTCTTTGTGGTGTATTTCAAAGTAATTTTAGGTACCAGTGCACTCCCCTCCAAATACTTTGGCATGCATAGCATTACCTAGTAACATTTTGAATAGAAATAGTGATAACAGACATCCTTTTCTTGCTACTGATCTCAGAATGAAAGCTTTTGATATTTTAAGTATGATGTGTTTGCTGTAGGTTTTAAAATAATCTTTATAAGATTAAGACAGTTTCCTTTTGTTCTAGTTTGCTAAACATTTATGTCACCCAAGACTGTTGAATCAAATGTTCTTTCTGCATTTATTGAGATCACTTACTTTTCCTTTATTTTGTCAATATGAATAACCTTGATTGATTTGGGAATGATAAATCCAATTTGATCATGATGTATTTTTACACATTGTTTTTTATATATTGCTGGTTTCTATTTGCTTACATTTTGTTTAGACCGTTTGCATCTATATTCATAAAGACTGGTCTACAATTTTAATTTCTTATACTATTCTTGGCAGCTTTTTAGTATCTAAGGATGTGTTTGTTTCATAAAACAAATTTGGAGAAGTTATTCTCTGGGAGAGTTTGTATGAGATTGGTATTATCTCTGAAATATTCGTGTGTATTCACTGGTGATGCCATCTGGGCCTGTAAGTTTCCTTGTGGGGAGATTTTAAATTACGGATTCAATTTGTGCGCTAGAGGTAGAATGATTCCAATGTTCAAGATCTTTTGATGTCAGTTTTGGAGAGTTTTTTCCCCTCCAGAGGAATTTGTTCATTTTATCCAAAATCTGAAAACAGCTTTATTGAGGCATACTCGATATGTAAAAACTGCACATATGTAAACTGTACAATCTGATTAGTTTTGACATATGTATGTCAAAACATCACTGCAATTAGGATCATTTACATCTAGATTTAAGGTTTATTAGTATTCATGATGTTCTCCCAAATATTTTTAAAGTCTGCGTGATCTGGAGTGATTCACCCGTGTTCCCTTCTGATATTGACTACTCCTCGCTCCCTCCCACCTTTCTCCTTCCTCCCTTGGTCAGTCCTGTTACGAGGCTATCAATCCTCTCCGTTCCTCTAAAGAACCAGCTTTTGACTTTCTTGATTCCCTTTATCATATATTTGTGTTCTATATCAGTAATTTTGGCTTTTATTTACATTTTGGGTTTAATTTGCTGTTCTTCAAATTTTAAGGTGGTTGCTTGAATAATTGATTTTCAACCTTTCTTCTTTCCTAACATATTTATTTAAAGATATACATTTTTATACATAGATATAGTTGCATCCCACAGGTTTTTTTCCTTCATTAGCTTCAATACATAGTATTTTCATTATTACTTAGTTCAAAACATTTCAGATTTCCTTTGTGATTTCTTTTTTGACAGATGGGTTATTTAGAAATCTATTTGATTTCCAAATGTATGAAGATGATAAATTATCTTTTTGTAATTTATTTTTAGCTTAATTGCATTGTAGTCAGAGAATATATTTCATTTGAATTCTTTTGAGGTTTGATGAGACTTTTTTTATAGCCCAGCATTTTGGGGTATGTGCCATTTGTGTTTGAAAATTATGCTATTCAGAGTAGTGTTCTACATATATCCATTTGGCCAAGTTTGCTAATTGCACTACTTAAATCTTCTACAACTTGATTTTTGTATACTAGGGTTTTTTAAAAAATCAATTACCTAAATAGGGAGCATGTTAAAATCATACTCTGATTACATATTTGCCTACTTTTCCTAGTTCTATCAAAGTTTGTTTTATATATTTTCAGATTATACCATGAAGTACATATAAATTTAGAATTATTACCTCTAATTAAATTGACCCTCTTATTTCTAAAAATGTTTTATGCCCTAAAGTTTATTTTAATATTAATATATCTATACCAGTTCCCTCATGGTTACTATTTACTGGGTATATATTTCTCCACCTTTTTGTTTCAAAATTTCTAAATTCATGTTTTAAAAAGTCTCTCCTGTAAACAGCACATGGTGGTTGTTTTAAAATTAAGCCTGATAATCTTTGTCAACATTTGAGCATTAGTCCATTTACATTTAATGTAATAATGGATTTAGATCACAAGTATCTTGCTTTCTATTTGTTCCACCTGTTCTGTTTTTTCTTTTGTTTTTTCTTATCCTCTTTTGTAACTCTTAAACCTGTTCATTGAATGGACTAGTACAATCCCCCTAAGGTTGAAAGTTACTGATATCCCAATTATCAAAACATACTTAACTTATCAAAGTCTAATACTAAATGGGGTTTTTACCCTCTTCTTGGATGATATAAGGGTCTTAGGGCACTTAAAACTCCACTTAAGCCCCTCCCACTTAAATATCTTTACTTTCATGTACTTTATTTTTATATATTATTTAAAACTCCACAAGACATAATTGTTTTATGTAGTCAATATTTATGTTGATCTGCATATTTCTCATTTTAATGGCTCTTCAATCTTTCCTGAAACTTTGCCCTTATGTTTGGGGATCATTTTCCTTCTGGCTTTAAAACATCCTTTTAATTTTCCTTTAGAATAGGTGTGCTGAGTAATTCTTCTAGCTGTTTCTCTAAAAATGTCTTTATTTCTTCGTTCTTGCTATTTTCCCTGATTAGAAATTTCAGATTGGCTGTCATTTTCTTTCAGTACCATAAAAGGCAATATTTCGTTGTCTTCCATTGCTTCTGGGCAGAAGTTAGCTGCCAGTCTAATCACTGCTCCTTTGATGCCTATATCCCTGCCCTCCCCACCCGCCTCTTTCCCCAGGAAGGATTAAAATTTTTGTTGTTTTTCAACAGTTTTACTATGATATGTCTAGGTGTGGACTGTCTGTTTTTATTTATCCTGCTTGGGGTTTGTGGGAGGGCTTCTTGAATTTATGGCTTGTTAACATCGTTCATGAGTTTTGGAAACGTTCTCAGCCATTTATTCAAGTATCCCTTTCTTCTACTCTGGAGATTCCAACTATACTTAGGTCGGACATCCTCCCTGTTTCCTTCACACATTGTACCCTGTATTTCCTATTTTCTTTTTGACTTTGGCTCTGCTTCCTGCCCCTGCCTCCGATTTATGTATTGTCTTCACAATTATGTCCAATCTGCTCTTAAAGCTACCCACTGAATTATTCTTAATTCTTGTTATAGTATTTTTCAGTTCTAGAATTTCCATTTTGTCCTTTCTTTATAGTTTCTAATTCTTTGCTATGATTGTTGATTATAGATTTTATTTTTTTGAACACAGTAAGCATAGCTGTTTCAAATTCTGTGACTGATATCTGGAGCCCTTTTGGGTACTTCTATTTATTTTTTTAATCCCTTAATGCTTTTGATTCAAGAAACTGATATTGTCTGGTCTTCTCCCATACCTGGATATTTCTGATTGTAACACTGTAGAAATAACTGGAGGCCCTGGGTTACATGTGCATCCTTCGGAGAGAATTTACATTTGCTTCAGCTAGGCACCTGGGGGCACTAGTCACCGAGCTGCACCTTAATCCACGTTCAGGTACTGAGGTGACTTAGAAGTTGAGCAGTACCCAAGCAGGACAGTCAATTGACAGTAACGGAGGGCCAACCTCTGCAGCTAAGGACAACTTGGAAATCAGTCCAAAATATTTTAAAAATTTGCCTGAAGGTATCCCAGAGCCAACAGGATGGTGAAGAATTACCTGTCCAGCTGTACGGGGCAGCTTTTCCTCTGGGGGCTTTTGCTAATCCCAGAGGCTGTGTCTGAGAGCTGGCATTTCAACAGCCTTGTGAAGTCAGATTAGGGGTTGGAATACGGCCTGACCAAGGGGGTGGGGTCTGCTGGTGAATCTCCCTTGTTTTAAGTGGGGACTCTGAATAGCTACACCCTAACGAGATTTAATTTTACGCTTTAACAGAATTCTTAAAAAAGAAACATGCAGTATTTGCTGTTCATATTCATAGAAAGCATGGCTCTTCATCAGGGCACAGAAACCCTGACCTCCTTGGCCGCAGGAAGTGATGCAGGACACCGGAGTAGCCCTGAATTTGGAGTCAGGGCCCAAGGATCAGCCCCTAACATCGAATGGCAACTACTGAAACTGCAGCCTGGTGCCTAGGAGAGAACTAAGGGACGCAATAGGCTGACCCTGCAAAGTCAGCCTGTAAAGGGTCAGAAGGCACCGAAACTCTTGTTTACGGCTCACAGAGCAGGTGACTCGGGTATGCAGACGGCTGTCACACCTCATGCAAAACCCCGGCTTCCCAGAATCTGAAGGGTGATATATGCTGCCTAAAGAATGATATGTTAAGAAATTTAGTGCCTGAAAGTATCCTCTCTCTAAACATTCCTCTCGGATGCACCTTAACGAGCCCTTGAGGAAGTGGCTGAGTGTTCCAACGTGGGTCCCGTGTTCTTTCCTTTCCATCTTCTGCTTTTCTAGCGCCTGCGATCTCCCTCCAGAGAGAACTGTGTGTGCAGTGGACTTTCTGTGCTTCACCTTCGGGGACCTTCTCCTCTCTCTTTCTCTGTCTTTGTCCTTGAGCTGTGCCGTCTGCGCTGCTAAATGGTGGCAGCCCCACCAGCCCCGTTGCAAGGTTGTTGTTCACAGATCCTGTGACACCAGCCCCAGGGGTGGCTGTGGGAACCAGAGTGAGAATTCTGAAGCTTTTTTGCTAAATGCCTTGAACTCTTGATAGGGAAGGTGCTATTCAAACGACCCATTCTTTTAAAAATAGATATTGTGGCAGAACTCCTTGCGGATGAAAGGACACACTGCAATAACAGCTTCATATTGTGGGTAAAATCCGATGTTAATTTCCATCCCAACACATGATGCTTCTGCGTTGTATCATTCTACACATTTTTACTTTGTGTAAAATAGAAAAACTTCTAAGCAAAGTAATACTCAAAATCAACAGAAGCATAATTCAGGTTTAACATTTGAGTTTATTGCCATGTAATACATCTTTCACAAAAATAAGGAAGAGACTTGTGGTTGCTTTGCAGGGCTGGGGCCATGAAGCACGTGAGGAACCGGGTGGTGGGAGCCCCACGTCCAGGCCTCCTCGAGGCTGCTGCCCACTGAGCTTTCGGGCCCGTGAGCACGTCTCCTGCTGATGGTTGAGAAGCAAGGAGAGGGCAGGGGGCACCTCAGTGACACAGGAGCCTGGGGGAGAGGTTATATGAGCCCCTTCACCAAGGCTGCCTTGGAAGTCTGCCCTCTATCAAGATGACGAGGCTCTGAGAGACTGTCACAAGAGCTGACAGTCCTGCAGCCCAGTGACTGTCCCACGGCACTCAGAGGACAAGTCCATGGTCCTACCAGAAGCTCAGCTGCTTCACATAACCCTTAAATAAATTTTTTTTTTAAAGGAAAAGGAAGCAAATAAAAATGCTTTGGAAACAAATTAAAGCTGCTAATCATTTCCCCACATAGGAAATAAGTATTATATAACTGCATCCCCCTCTGGCGGAGAGGACCGCGCCTCCCCCAGCAGGACTAAGCAGATGTCATTGCCGAGCCTCACCTCTAGCCTGAAGGCCTGCGCACGCGATCTCAAGTAAACCCCAGGAGTCAGGGTCCCCAGCCACTCACCGGGACAGCAGAGACCCAGTAGAACAGGCACTGAGGGGGCAGCGGGCAAGCCGCACCTGCCTCCTGGACACAGACAGGCCCGCCATGAGTCACTCGGCCTCAGGGAACTTGTGTCTCACCCCCTGCCTAGATGAGGAGGAGCCCCGCGCACCTCAACAGCCGGCTGAAGGCGGCTCGGCCTGGCTTTCCCCGTGGGGGAACCGCACAGGGGTGCACCGAGATGTTGGCACTTTTACAGAGCTTGGGGTGACTGAGGGGGGCTCCTCCCGGGATCTCAGAAGATGGTGATGGACAAAATGGCTTGGACCTCCAGCCCAGGGACACGGGGACAGGAGGCATTGGTCCTGACACAGATGAGATGACAGCAGGTTGAAACAGGGTGCCCAGGCTCATCTGGGATTATGTGCTAAATTGAAAAGCAAATGCTTTGTTTCTTTGAAAATCAAAGTGGGCTCCTCATCTAGACGGTGAAGGGGTGACACGTCCTCAAAGGTCTGTCCCACCCAGCCCTCAGCACCCACTGCTCCGCTCAGCGCAGCCCGGGTGGCGGGTCCCCTCAGAGCAGCCCCTTCCTCCAGCTCAGGGACCAAACACACGGATCACACAGGCCCAAAGAGTTTTTAAAAAACCAAAGGGAAAAAACATGTTTTTCATCTCATGTGGACTATGGTATTAACAAATTGGTCCCCCCTTTCTCCTGCTAGTCTGATGGAAGGAAAAAGATTGCTTTCAAAATTAAGCTTTTCCTTGCCCAGTGATTACTACCGAGTAGAGTGGGTTAACTTAATTTGCACTAGACTCCAATTTAATTTCAGCTACAGCTCAGAGGCCAAATCCACAGAAAAGTTAATCTGGGCTTCATGAGAAGGGGCCATTTGTTCTTTGAGGGAGGGTGCGGCGGCTCTAAAGGTCACCGTCACACGGCCCAGGCGTAGCGCTCGTGAAACCAGGGGCCCTCCCGCAACCACATGCATGACTTCGTTTCCTCATCAATTCCTGTCTCATCACCTGTTCTCACTGATATTCCCGAATGTTCAAGGAATAGCTCTCTCTCTCACACACACTAGCCCGAAACAAAAATCTAGAACATGCCAAAAAAAAAAAAAAAAAAAAAGAAGTGTGCACTGTTGAAGTGTTACACGCCTAAGGCATCAGGATCCTGGGAAAGCTCTAGATTTTTGGTTTAAGAAATAACATTGCATATTGAATAGCAGGTTTTTACGTTTATTGTTGTGTATTTCCCCCCATTTTTGCGCTACAATCTAAGCCGAGTGATCTATTGCCAACTGGCACCGATTCTCCACAGCGTGTGAGGGAAACACGCTAGTGCAATCCCCTTTAGTAGAAGACACACCAGGCAATCGTCTGTCTACTTCTGATGCCCAGAAATACAGTGGCCGGAGGGGCCGCGTGGCCGGAGGGGCCGGGGGAGGGCGCACCGCCCTCAGTCAGCGTCCATCGTGAACAGCTGGATGTCCTGCGGGTTCCAGTACAGGCCCACTGCCGAGTTGTAGACGAGGGACCAGACGTAGGGGATAAAAAACTCCTCAGGCTGCTCCTCTTCCACGTATTTGAATTTCAATTCTGGAAATTTCTGCAATGAAAACGAGATGATCTTATAACCTCACAGTTCCACGCACAAGCAAAGCAGCAGCAGTCTGCTAGCGGTGTGGTGGTGTGCAGGATGCCACCTCCCCTCTCTGCTCACAGGGCCTGAGACTTTAGCTATCCCGCGGCTCCTAAGAAAATGTCAATTACTGTGGGAAGAGCAAATAACACCATGGGTCCCGGTCGGCTAATGACAGCCTGGCTGAGCGTGTGCCGAGGAGGGATCCAGGCAGGGGTAGAGGTGGGAGGAGGAATATCACAACTGGGGTGGCAGACAAGGCCCAGGCCAGTGTCACCCAGTGTGTGGTGCTCAGGGCTGGTTCTGCGTGAGAGACGTCGTCTTCAGGGTCAGTGTTCTGGAGATGAGGACTCTCCCCTCACAGTTCCTGAGCTTTGAACTGAAGAGGCAGCATGTGCCCCCGGGGAGTGTGGGTCTGGGGGGCGGGTGGCCTGCTCCACCATAGCTTGGCCCAGTCTCTCCCTCCTTGAGGGCAGGAGCGATGGCTTTGGCTTTGTAGCAGGGAGGTGGGGGAAAGCCTCGGGCCTGGCTCTGCGAACACGTGCAGGTGCCCTGGGCCTGCGAGCTCCCGTCCTTGGGTATGTGAGAAGGCGTGCGGTTTAGCAGCCTGAGGTGGCACTTGCGTTTTAGCACATTGCCAGGATTGGGGCTTCTGATTTTCTAATTTTACCCCTGACCTATTTATTCCAGCCAGGGCAGAGGAAGCGACTCTGCTTTCAGCACCCCGAGGAGCAGCTAGAGTCCGCCCAAGACCCCGGGGCCTCTTCCCTTGCCAAGGTGACTCTGGCAAGAGTGGCTGCAGCTTGGTGACCACTGTCCCAGGTAGGGTGGGGCACTCAGGGTCCTAAGAGGAGGGTCTGTGGAAAGTTAAGAGAGGGCTGAACAAGAGAAAGAAAGGAAGCGACACGTATCCAGACGTGTACCCACAGCCACATTTGTCACCTTTCACTCGAAGGCATGGCCCAAGAGGGCAGGGAGATTTTCATCCACACGTGTATGGATTTTTATCTGCTTTGTTAGCTGCTGTATGCCCACAGATACTGGCCAGGCACTTAACAAATGAACGAATCGATGGAACAATCAATGGAACGATCAACCATACGTTGAGGGCCAGCCGTGTCAAAGATGCACCATAGATGCTTCATGTACATCATCTTATTTAATCCTCCTGCTGCCAATCCGTTCATTCGTTCGCTGGTTCATACGTTCTATCGACTGTCTCCGCTTGGTGCCAGGCAGGCTCCGTGTGGGCAGGGCCTAGGCACAGAGGGGCGCAGCCGCCACACAGCTCCTGCTCTCACAGAGCATCAGTTCTCATGGAAGAGAGAGACAAACAGCAGCAGCAAAACCCCCCAACAAAACAGCTATGACAGGGCAGTAAGAGGGGGAAGGACAAGCTGCTCTAGAGGCCTCAAGGTGGCGGCGGCCGCAGCGGATGCAGAGGGAAGTGTGTTCCGCTGGCGGGGACGGCACGGTGCGCCCGTGTGTGCGAGGCATGAGGACCTCGTGCTGCGGGCGCAGGGGAAGGACAGGCACTGGCGAGCAGGGGCCAGACCCGTGAGCCACGTGACGGGTATGGACCCCACACTGAGGTCTGGAAGGCGGCCGCGGCATGACGAGGACGGCACTGTGCCGTGGCCACTCTCATCAGTGTGTGGAACTGGAGGGCACGTGGTGGTGGGCGGGGGAAATGGGACTGAACCAGGATGACACTAGTCGGGTGGGTTTACAAGATACAGAGGTTAGGGGAGGGGCTACACACAGAGGTACAGGAATTTTAAAGTAGCTTTCATGGTGATTAAGATTAAAAACATCTAAGTGCTGGATCCTCAGAGTTCCAGAGGATCAGTTCAGAGGAGCAGAGGTGACTGAAGAGTCTTTGCAGCAAGATGAGGTTTGAGTCACATCTTGAAAAAGTATGTAAGAAGTCCTAAAAAGGAGGGGACCCCGGTCATGGTGTAACATCAGCATCACAGACGGCGCAGCCCCCAGCCGCTGTGGCTTCAGGGGACACCAACTCCCCACTGGCCGTCTCCCAGAGAGGTGTGTACATAGTTTTGAAAAGTGACATCGGAGTTCTAGCCCCCCAATGCTTTTTCTTTAAATTCCATTCTCTTAGGCTCCATGACACTCTTCAGGGTTAGCGTGCCCTTCCTCCGCACGGCACAGAACCCGGCACACTGCTGCTCCTTTAAAAAGCACCGCAGTGATGTTGATAATCAAGAGAGGGTGGGGGACGCCGTTTGGAGAACTTTTCTCCATAATGACAGAGATGGAAGTCCTAGTCATTGGGATGGCCTCAGACTTAGACAACCTCTCACACTGACTCAGACGTGAGGGGCCGGGGTGGGGGCGCAGAGGCTGTGGTTCGAAAAGGCCAGAGTCCCCACACTGCCTCTTTGGTTGGAATAGTAACATCCCACATTGTGGTAATGTCGCCATGAAAATGCACTTCTTGTTAGAAATAAAATGACTCAAGGACGTGAAACCTTTTCTCCGTCCGGTGACACAGCTGGGGGTTTCCCATGAAGGCCTGAGGAATGGGTGACACTTACATGAGCCTGCTTTCTGGACCGAAGGAGGGTGCCATGGGAAATGAAACGAGCACATTGTACACTGCTCTCGTAAGAATTCCTTCCAACTGAATTACAGAAACTTAGGCAAGAGCTGGTAATACGTTTACAGGTTGGCACTAAGTTTACCTGTCCTCATGGCTTTGGGGAATTCTGATGACTAGTCAGAAGGAGCCATGAGTCAAAGGCTGCCCTTAAAGTTTGCAAAGGTGGATCTGGGAAAGGCACTGGGCACCCCCATGCCTATTATCCTTCCCACCACCTGGTAGAAACAGAGGTGCAAACGCCTCAAGTTTATGTCAAAACAATGATCCATCTCACCCTCTGTGAAGGCGCAGGTTATCTCTGAACACTATGGAGAACTTCCCTTTAATCTGAAAGCAAACCATCTGACCAGTAATAACCACGGCTTTCAAATGTTGGAAACACAATTTCAATGTAAGGCTATGCCCAAAGTAGCAGGAACATCCAGTTATAGTATATATAACAATCCAGTACACAAAATAGTGTAAACTTTGTCAACGGCGGACATGTACAAATTCTACCATGAAGTTCTTCTTCAAGCTGATCAATGATTGTTTCTATTGAATTTCTCCATAAAAACTTTATAATCAATTCTGAGATTACAGCTAACATTTATTTACAGCTAACATAATTGATTATCACGTAGCAAGCATAATCAAACACTTGACATATAGTGTCATTAATCTCACTCATTTAATCTTTGAAACAACTAAAAAGCACTCCAAAGGCAAACAGATAATTTGAGATTCAGCCCCATTCCCTCCCCATTCATTCAGTAAATATTTACTGAGGGCCTAAGCACTGAACTAAAAATACAGCTGTGCCTAGGACATACACGGTCCCAGCATTCAAGAGCCAAAAGTCTAGTCCCTTCAGACTCAGGCTCTTAAGAGACAAAGTTTACTATACACTGAGATTTTGAATTTAACCATCCTGCCTCCTTCACAGGGTTGTAGTGGTAAGACAGTGACAGGAGGTAAGCCACGTGAGGGGCTTGTAGAGTGCCTAACACAGAGCAAGCTCTCGATGAATGTTGGCTATTATTACCGACATTAAGATGGTAAGGAGACATAAGGTATGCTCTTATTTTATAATGTTCAGTCATCAAATCTAAAGACTAGAAATACTAGGACTGGCCTGGTCCCAAGCCCATTTCTCTCATGCATCCAAATGGACACTTCTCACTTGGCAAGTGACTCCCAATAATAGAAACATGAAAGACCTGAGCCTCCCTGCATGAAAACCAGGAATAAGTGCTGACAAATGGCTTAAAAGCAACAGGCTCATTTTCACAACCATTTTTAAAGAACAAAGCTATTTCACTAAAAGAAAGCAGGTTCTGAAGAATTGCCTTCTTTCTCTCTCTCAGAGTCAGGCTCAACTGGGAGGGAGGGAACTGGCTGGGGAGTGGTTTTTGGCTATAGTAAGGATGACAGAAGGATCACTTTTCTAATGTATTTGACATTAGGAACGTGACCTAGGAGTTTGCAACCTTCCTGTAAGATCATGCGGCACGTTCCACAACATCCAAGGTGGACCTGGGGCACGGCAGCTCCCCCCGAGCTGCACGGGGCTGGGGGGCTGTCCAGCAGCGAGGACGCTGACCTTTCTGCTTGGAGCTCACAGAGACACCCCAGTAGGGAGCTCAGGGGAAGTGACCCTGACTGGAGCTGCCCACGTACCCGGCACTTCCTGCTTGACCAGTGAACACCCCATAACAAACAACAGCAGCAACCCTCAGCTTATTGGTGTACTCCCTTCACAACACTCAGTGCGACTGGTGCTTACCCTGTTTATTAATTTGTTTACTTGTGTGCCATCTGTCTGCCCCACTGGAATACAGGCTCTAAGAAGGCATCTGGCATAGCACTGACACTTAGGAAATGACTCCACATCTCCACAAGGGTCCTGTGACATGGGTATTAACTCTATGATAGAGACAAGAAAAACAGGGCTCAAAGAATAAGAAATATGCCGAAGAGGCCCCCGCCGGTAAGTGCTGGAGCCAGAAGCTGAATGAAGCTCAGACCTTTCCGCTGGGGCCTTCCCAGAGCTGACAGGGACCCGAGTAGGCAGGTCCTTTTTAAAATGACTAAGGCTGATGTGGAAACTAGGTTTCCATTTCTTTTAAGTAATGATAATGAGCTTCAAACATTTTTTAAAATGTACCAATAAGTCATATAACTCCTGTGCCCGTGTTTCCTCACTGTGAGGTGATGTCATTGATCTGTAGGTGGCCCCAGGCTCCTGGCATGCTGGGCAATTTGGGACAAGTCATAGCATTTCTCAGGAATCAGTTTTCTCACTTGTGTAAATGAAGGACCTCTGGGCTCCTTCCAGCTCTGACCGGGTGTGGTTTTATGAGCTGACCCCAATACGGTCTACACATGTGCACTCACTGCCATGCCTCTAGGCTGTGCCGGGCTGACCTGGAGCAAGGGCTGAACCAGCTGGGCCTGGGTTCAGCTGCAACTCTGAGGTCAAGTATTTATCGATTTCTACTTGGCCGAGGCGTCGCAGTGGAGAGCGTATCTGATGCTTCCTGAGCTTTTCTGGGGGTTGACAATAGATGGTTTCAAAGGCTAAGGTTCCTAACTGCTTCAAATTAAGACAAACACAAAGCTTCTATTGAGCTGTCCTGGCCTGAGAGCTCTCAGCTAAGTGGGTTGAGGTTCCTGGCTTGGCCCTGCCTCTACTGCCTGCTTAAGGCCTGATCCCTCCCACAGACGGGGCTCTTAAGTTGCTGTGTCCCGAGTGTGCACCACTGCTCGCTGGGGAACTGAAAGAGCAAACAGAGACAGCAGCATGAACGCACTGCCATTAGTGGAGAACCACTTGAACGTGTAGACGGCACCGTGCACGCCCCAAAGCCATGGCACTGGCTCCCTCTCTCCTAGAGCCACAAGGGAATTGAGAGATTATTTCTCGGGTTGTTTGCTTGGAACTTTCCCCCAGTACTTAAGAGGTTCAGAAAGGGAGTAATGCTCTTCTTTTTCTTGCTGTTTGTGTACGTTCTCCAGGATTGGCCACACAAAGCTAACGCTTGCCAGCACAAGGTAAAGGGCTTCCTTTTTCCTGGGGTGAGCTGTTTGTAAGACCAGTGTACTGGGACACTTTAAAAGGGTGAATAGGCATAAACCACAAAAGAGGTTTGAAGATACTATTCAGTTGAACTGGGTGCACGTGACTGTAGCCTCTGCACCATTAGCTGGGCCTGGGCGCGTTTAATTTGACCTCACTCCCAAATCTACCTGTCCATCTACCTAGCTATGGGGAGAACTGACATGCTGTGAGACTTAAATAGACCTTCTTAAAACTATGTCCTCCTCTACGTTGTGTTAGAAGTCTGAAGTGCTAAGGAAAGAAAGACAAAAGGTTTAATTAAGCACTAAGGACACTGGAGACACTTTTTGTCAGGACTCAGTCCAAGAAATGTCATGGTCCGAATGTTAAATCAACAACCTAGAAAAGTCACTCTTTCCCTTGTGTTTCTTGTCGAGCCTGTGGAGAGCAATGATGCCATCCTGCGAGGCTAAGGGAAGTCCAGCTTCCTCACTTGAGAGTGTTCTCATCTCTGATGTGGCCAAAAAACCCTACTTGGGGGCCCAGGCCGTAGGCCGCTTGGGCGTTCTCCGGCCTTCCCAGCTCTGGCATTGTCAGCTCTTTTCTACTCACATCTCCCTGGGACTCCTCAGGCCCCTTTTAGGCTCCGGCCAGTGACTCTCAGGTGGATGGGCCCGGAGGATGGGGGCACTGATATGGTAGGGCAGGAATTCGTCTAGAACCGGCTGGCACAGGGCAGGGTGCTGGTCACCTCAGGCCCCAGCTGCCTGGCAGGGAGCCCCCCGCCTCTCACTCCTCTCCTTCCCAGTGACTCAGCTCAACCCGGAGAGAAAACCCATCTCTCCAGCTTGCTGCTTGCTCTCAACCCAAAGCCACTCACAACAATCCTGTTGTTTTGATTTTTGGAGCCAGAGGTAATGCTAGACTCCCAAGTGTGGCCAGAATGTTTTTATCAGCTCCAGTGAATCAACCTACCACAGTGGGACATCCGGACACTCGGCTCGGAGACAAAGCAAAGGTCTGATTTGGTGGTTGAGAGTTGGGTATAACAAGCAGACCAAACGCCTTAAAGCCTGTCTCTGCTGTCAGTCATGTGATCTGGTGAAAACCCACAGGAAGTGCAGTGAACAGATGTAGGGCAAGACGGCAATAATTTCGTTACCATAAAAGTTCAATGGAGTTTTCCCTCTCCCACCTGAAGATTATACAGATAGCGTCAGAAACTCTAGCAAGTACCTGGCATGGCTCCAGCAAGTTTAATACAATTTAAAATCAAATAGCCACATAGCACATTAAAAAAAATTTTAAGACCATATTAAGCCTCTGAACAGACAAATAGATGGGTGATCGCTGGCCATGAGGCAGCCCGGTAAGGTCAGGATTGATTAGGTTAGTTACCATAAACAGCACGTGTAGGGCTTGGGTGGGAGTCCTGCTCGGATGAAAAGAAACCCGGTTTCAAGATCCTGTCATAAGATAGCCAAAGAACCATTTACGTCCTTTTTTAAAATCCGGGGCTGGATTACAGAATTGGAGGATTATGCGCCTCCCTATCTTTCCTGCTCATGACCTATCACCGTGGAACTTTGGTCCTTCCATGACGAGTCCTTAAGCCCAGTGTAGCATCGGCTACTTTTGAGGCACTGTGCTTGCGGCTGGAGAGGAGAGAGGGGAATAACTGTTGCTCCTCGAGCAAGGTGCGTAATTAGTGGGGGGAAGAAGAGCAAGCAGGGAGTGGGACACAAGATGGAAAGGGGGCAGTGCCCCACGAGGGGCTCTCTCCCAGGCAGTTCTGGCTAATACTGGGGACAGAAGATTTTAGGTGGGCGTGAACAGCATTCTCTGGGAGAAATACAGAAACAAGAAATCTGGAAACATCTACATCATCAATTCAGCTAAATTGTTGCCTGAGCAAGACTGACGTGCAGGCTCCTCCCTGTGTAACGGAACGAGTTACAAATGTATCGAACATCATAACCAACAGAAGATCAGCGCTGGCCTAGGAATAACAACAGCGCCGAATGTGGGGTAGTCCTATTTGATGTGAATTAATTTTAAAATTAATGAAGAACTAAAGTCAAAATATAGGAAATTATAAAGTGCCACTTATCAGAAGTTACAAATTAAGAAATACAAAGCTAAAATTAAGAAGCCCTTGATGAGGGTGGCTCGGCAGACAGTCACAATACACTGCGCTTCCAGGAACACCACGGCGGGCTGTGCACAGGGACCCCCAGGGGGCTCTGGGAAGTAAGAAAGGGGGTAGTAACTACGTTAGCAGACACGGATCCTGAAAGTGCGGGCCACCTTGAGCTCAGGAAATTGTTTCACTACTTCTGAGTGTTTACAAGTGACACTAACAGCTTCTGTAACTGAGGGCAAACAAACTCTTAGAAAAACATGAAGGCTACAGTATAAAGTTGACACCATGCTGTGACGAGCTCTCTACTAAGTTACCATCATAACCTCAGCCCGAGTTTGAAGCCTACAGAGTCTGAATCTTGAGCCAATGTCACCGTTAGGCCCTTCTCGCACAGATCCAGGCTGGGGGGTTCCCAGAAAGGAGAGAAACCTTTGTCCAATTTTCAATTTCCCTCTCTTTTCTGGGGGCTGGAGGAGGAGGAAGGACAGGCCCTCCCGCTGCAGGAGGAGTGTCAGAGGGGCCTCGACAGGCGGGCAGGGTTCCGCCCTGTGGAGACAGGGCCCAGGGCAGGGAGAGAGCTGGCCCTGCACGTGGAGGGACCCTGCGAGCACAAGCTGACCGCGCTGTTCTGGGACTGGCTGGCACACGGGGCGCAGAGAGGCTGGCAGCTGGGGACGAGATTGGAAAGGTGGGCCTCGAGGAACGGCACAAGAAGTCTGTTCATCTGCAGAGCATGGAGTTGAGAGAACAGGTTGAGGACGGAGATTTATAATCTAGAAGTCATTAGCTTTGAGGTGGCCCTTGAAGTCGCCAGATGTGTCAGTTGCTCAAAAAGACTGAAGTGCATTATTGAGTCAAACTGCCTGTTCTGAGGCAACTCGATTCCCATTCAGGAGGCTAGGAGGAAGAGACTATTTTGATTCCAAGGTGGGAGATGAGGGCAAATGTAGAAACTTTACTGGCAGAACAACTTTTGCTGAAAGCTGGGCCAGAGGGGGAGTCAGGAATAATCAGAACTGCTGCCTTTCTGCAGTGGGGCTCTTCACTGGGGGCCAGACCCACATATCTGGCTGAGAGAGAGAGCCCAGAAAATAAACGCATTACTGAGATAAAATTCTAACTAGAATATAGACTCCATGAGGGCAGGAATTCCACTCCCCCTCAATGTGTGCTAGAATATTGCCAGAGACTTGATATTAATATTTGCTGAATGAATGAATAAATGACAAACAAATGAAGGGGTAAAAGTTGTTTGTGGACAAACTCAGAGTTAAAAAAAAAAAGTTTGGAATATTGGATCCTGCACAACAGGTGAGTTAGTGGAATAACTGCCCACAGTTATCTGGGACCACATGAGCCACATTCGGCCCATGGTACTTTGAGAAGTAAATGAGCTGTCTTATTGGAATTCTGGGGGCAATACTTGAATCTTCAACAGTTTAATTTACTTCTCAAACTGTCAGCTATCCTACGACTATCCTATTCTTACTTACCTAGGAAAATCCAGCTCACAGATAATGGATAACGTTGATACAGATGGTCACTGCCATATTTTATATTTTACACATATCTAATTACGGAAAATTAAGTGAACTTCTTCACATGCGCATGAGTTATAGATGGCTATGGACTGGATTGATGCATAATATGTAAACTGAGACAAGTTCCATTTTTAATAAGTCCTTTATATTTTACTCTGGTCAAGATTGCACTATGGTTAAGGCCTAACTACTAGTATCTGTGATAATCTTTCTTTACACCAATTTTTTTTCAAGACTAATTTGTGAACTATGGGAGTAGGAGACAAGGAGTTAGAGGAAGATTCTGACGCATGCTTAGACAAATTCTGGCAAAATAAGGATCTCTGCCATATCCGAGATGTTAATGTGGAAGTTTTGTGTGGAATGACAGGCAGAGACTGTGGGGACGAGGGCAGACAGAGGTGTCCCTGGCACCCGGCCAGACTGGTGTGCCCCTGAGTGAAGAAGAGTTCAGGAGATTCTATCAGGTGAGAACACAGCCTTTGCTGCAGTATGTCAAAGAGATATCTGGAAAGAGAATTCCAACTAAGACAGATATGCAGATAAGAAGTTGTCTTAAATTTCTTAAGAGTTACCTTCTTTGAACATTCTTAGGATTTAAGTTGTAAGCAAACATGATAGTTTTTCAAGGCTTCAAGGGGCATTACCCATTACTAGAAAAGTCATGCCTTGATTATTCCTTAGCAAGAAGTAAAAACTAGGCCCCGGTAATCAACATTCCCATTACATAGGAGGACTTTTTTCTCTCTGCTTATGGAAGAACAATCTACTCTAAGTGTTATGTGAAAAGTTTTGTAGTTGCTAAGCCCATAATGTTTTCTTCAATCTACTTGCAGAAAATCCTACTTAAATCCCACAATTCTGACAAGTTTTTTATAATCTACAGGAGTAAGCTCAGTCTCAGTACTCTCTAAGGCTGTATTTCCCAGTGACCCAAGCGTGGTCCAAGAGTGGCTGGGCCAGACCTGTGTCTTTCCTGCCAAGTGCGACAGTCCTGGCCTCCTGATTATTTCAACATGAGCCATCAATGAATTAAAAGCCCATAATGAGATTGTTTTCCTCTTCCCAGTTGTTAGGACTAACCAAGACAATCAGGAAATCTAGAGGGAAGGGAACGGAAGCAGACTGCTCTAAAAGATTCCTAATAATACCATTTGCTGGAAAGTAGAATTCAGTAATAAGTGAATCTACCTTAGATTCCACTCAAGAACAGTCATGTCAGGGAAGTTCCAAAATCCCGTAAATGCGAGCTATCTAGAGGACGAGATCTCCCAGCTTGAACACAGCGAGTCTAGGTCAGTAAGAAAAATCCATATTACTTTCCTGAGCCTTAATTCTAAGGAATCAGGGAATCATGGAATATTAGTACTAGAAGGGACTGAACACCCCATCCCAACAGATTCACCCGTACCCTTTAAAAAACAAGATACAAATGGGCAAATAAAAGCACAAAATCCCTAACAGTCATAAGGTACGCCAAGTTAACTAGAATTTATATTAGTGTATAAATTTACATAATATGATAAAACTTATATATAGTAAGTTTAATTCATATCATGTATAAGCTTACTTTTTCAAGAAATTGCTCTAAGTGAACAAATCTATTACTTTAGCCCCAAATTCCTTCAAACTCAGGCTTATTCTCTTTGAGAAAGCAGTTGACGCTTTCTAAACATTAAAAAAAAAAAAAAGAAAAGCTACTGATAAATAACTTGTGCTTCTATCCTCTTGAAGTCAATAAATACATTATTAGATGGATTAAAAAACTTGACTTGGGGTTATGTATCACACTGCATGATATTAGTGTGCTCTTCCGATTTGCAAAATGGCTACCAATAGTGAAACGTTCAACTGGTTGAAAGGCTTAAGACGGGAGATGGGCAATGAATGCATCAGAAAGAACTAATTCTTAGGAAGAACTAAATTTACCAAATTTTTCTCAGGGTAAATTACGAGTAAGAAGCAGCAAAGACAGAGCAACAGGAGTGGGTGGGTAGTCACTGAGATGGAGACTGAGAAAAACTTCAGCATGGTAGAGATGTGGGATTTGAGAAATAGTGCCAAGAAAGAAAACAAGAAACGGAAACCTACCCTACTATATGTTAAAATAAACCATAAAGGTAAAATAATTAAATGCTATAATAGCATAATATTCCTCTCTCTAATTTGGACCATCACAGATACATACAATTTACAATTTATATGTGCTATGTTATAATCACAGGGGAACGAACCAAAAAGATCTGTATAAAATATTTCATCTAAAGAAAACAGGACACATATTATAGTTTTAAAAAAGTGGTTGAGCCAGGCGCCATGGCTCACGCCTGTAATCCAAGCACTCTGGGAGGCTGAGGTGGGAGGATCGCTGGAGCTCAGGAGTTCGTGAGACCAGCCCGAGCGAGAGCCAGGCCTCATTTCTACTAAAAATAGAAAAAATTAGCCAGGCATGGTGGTGCACCCCTGTAGTCCCAGCTACTCAGGAGGCTGAGGCAGGAGGATCGCCTGCTCCAGGAGTTTGAGGTTGCAATGAGCTATGATAATGTCACTGCACTCTAGCCTGGGAGAGAGAATGAGACTCTGTCTCAAAAAAAAAAAAAAAGTGGTTGAGATCCAACCATTTAAAAGTTTTAACTTTGAAAATTTAAGATTGAAAAGCTTCAAAATACACCCTACTAGCTCAAAGACTGAAAGCTCATCTCTCCCTCTGTACAATACTGCACGGGGAGTATCATGGCCCCGCATTCACCGGACTTCCTCCTCCTCTCGTCGTGCTCCATCTTATGTGAGTGAACTAACCAACATACCATGTGGGAAAGATTGTGGGGTGTGGCAAGTACAAAGCAAAGTTCCTGTCCTGAGGGAGCTGAAAAATCCAGTCAGGAGACAAAGTATAAATGCACAAATTAAACTTTTAAATAGCAATCTCACTGCTAAATACCAAGAACAGTGATAAAGAGGACGAGCCACTGCAGTTTCCAGCAGGAAGAGGTCAGTACATCTATCACTGCCGGGGCAGTGGCACCAGCCCAGGAGAAGGGGTGAGCAGGTCACGCTAGGCGGGGGCAGCAAGGTGGGGAGGAACGGGGGTTCTGGGGCCGGGGGCAGAGGGTAGGCAAGGGGGGCTCCTGGTAGGTAGTGGGTGCTGGGGCAGTGAAGGAACACGGGGTCAGAGTCTGAACTGGACTTGGTTTTTCCTGGATTCTTCAGGTGTTGTGGGAGGGAGAGCAACGAAGGAGGTAAGAGAGGTAGTGCCTTTTTTTAAAGTGACTGGGGCATGGAGGTGGTGGTGATGGCAGTGATGAGCTTGTGGGGGCATCACAGCTCTCTGAACAAGCCACCCCCCCCTCGCCACACCGAAGGCACGTCAGAGAAGTGAGACCACAGACCAGTAGCGTCAGCACTGCCTGGGTAGCACTTATGAGAATGCAAAGTCTTGGGACTGAAATATTCTGTGATTCAGGGAGGCAGAAGAGAAATAATGACCAGAGATGAACAGAATGTGGATTTTGGAGGAGCCCTTACATGTGGGAGAACCACACGGTCCTTAGGAATCGGAGGACTGAGACCAGAGACTGGCAAAGGCATCCCCGCGTGCCGGAGCAGGGAAGATTTACACAGCAGCTGGCCCTGCAGGCCCCGGACCCCAGGCTGCAGCAAGCAAGGCTTCATCTGTATTTGCTGCACACCCCATGGCCCGCATCACCGCCTGAGCTCCACCTCCTGTCAGATCAGTGGCAGCATTAGATTCTGCATTATGGTGAGTCGTATAATTATTTCATCATATATTACAATGTAATAATAATAGAAATGAAGTACACAATAAACGTAATGCTACTGAATCATCCCAAGACCGCTCTCCCTAGCTGGGTCCATGGAAAAATTGTTTTCCATGAAGACAATTTTGCTCCCTGGGACCAAAAAGGTTGGGGACCGCTGATCTAGCCAACTTTCTCATGTGGCATATGGGGAAACTGAGGCCTACAGTAACAATGGTTTATTTCAGGCCCCTTGGCTAAAATGTGGCGGAGATCAAACAAGAAGTCAGTATTTTGGGCCCCTGGTGAGGCTGGCCCCACGGCACAGACAGAAAGGCTCAAGCAGTCTGCATGGGGCCTGGGAACCAAGTGAAGGTGGTCAGCAAGAAAGAATACGGAAAAAGGTGCTCCAAGATGATCTAGTAGGGCCACATTTTGCTAGGAGTTTCCTAGATCCACTAGCATGCAAACCATTTCACAAACAATTATTTTTGTTACTGCTATCTTCAAAGATTATGGTAATGGGAGACAGATTTTGAATAAAAGGTGCCAAGAGTTCTTCCTAATCCACAGTAGTGACATTCTCTTTGAAGTTCCCAACAGACTGCGTGGGGTGATCACGGCTTGTCTCAGCAGCTCCACGCCAGGCTGCAGAGCTTCCCAGAGCACAGCAGCCAAGCAGGCAGGACGCTAACACGAGAGCGCAGAGCACTTTGGGCAAATGACTTGGATTCCCTCTCTTGGACCAATCTCCCTGCCGTGAGAACGGGAAGGCCAAGACTGTGATGAGCTCAAGACCGGAAAGGCTCACACCGAGTGCTGAGCAAGCAGCCAGCGGCTGACTGTGCCGGTAACCACGGCTTCCCAGGGCCAGCCAGCGAGGGTGCTGGGGCTGGCGCTGCCATGGGGCGGAGGTGACTCCCAGCCCGGCAGCAACAGGAGCCTGGCTTGGGGAACTGAGTAACACGAGAGAGGCAGAAGGTTGAAGGAAACTTCGGGGTTTCTCAAGTCATTTCTGTCTTTCCACTTGCCACTCTCTGTGCCCGCTTCACTGAAATACAGGCTGGACCATTCGGACAACTCAGGGAGACTCAAGAGTCACCAAATGGACTCAGGGTCCTTCTTTATTTTAAGACCGTCACAGAGCAACCACATAGCCCATTAAAGAGAGGGCATATTTTTTTTGTCATTAGTGTCAGAAAAGAAAAATAATACTTCAAATTCTCTGTTTTCCACAACCAACGTGGAGAGAGCAATAAACAGGGACAGGTGACTTAATCACTGATCAAGGATGATCCAGCTCTCAGACCGATGTCACCAAAGACAGTACTCCCCGAAAGCTGACGAATGTGAAAATATTAATATTTACAAGCTGAAACAAAGACTGACTCTTCCATTTACAAAAGCCTGTTCTTTGCCATTCCTGGTTCCTGCTCTTGCCCTTCCCTGCCACCACAGGGCACAGGTTTTATGAATCTGTTTTCTTCCTCAGTGTGCCAATTTAAAACTTGGCCCACCTTATCCAAAATGGAGTCCTGAACTGGCCTCAGGGCAGCTTAGACATTTAACTGCACTGGTATAAATCCATGTAATTTGAATCTTTTCTATAATTTTCTTATGAAGAAAACATTTTCACAATTTATAACTTTATGGACAAGTAATAACACTGCAGGCAGGTTAGAAGGAAAGTATGTTCAGAGGTGGCAAAGCAGTGACACTAACCATCAAGACCAGGATGCCACCGAGAAGAAGGAATCCACCCCCTCCGAAGAGGGCTGCCCCTCGAGCCCAGGGCTGTCACCGACACCGCTCGGGTGCCGGCTCAGGCGAGGCCACAGACACGCGGGCACGGTCTCTCGCGGGCAGACCTGGGGACAATGGTCAGAAGAAGCCAGCAGGGAGCCGGGAGCCACGCTCGTTCCTGCTTTCTCCCCGCCGTGGCTCTGCATGCCGCAGCTAGGGCGCAGAGGTGGCATCATCTCAAATACTAACCGAGGGACCTGGTGGTGCCCTCGGAGCCACCATGCCCTACATCACTCCTAGTGTAAAAGCTGAAGCTGTGCCAGCACTCCATCCTGACTTCTGTCCCTTTCCTGTCCCCAGCTTGGACAGGCTGGAGGGCGTAAGAGGCAGGAAGCTGGTGCTTCATGCTGTCCATGGCAGCTGTCACACCGACCACTTATTTGAAATTTGAATAAATGTCATGATAAGGAAGCACAAACTTTTAAGACTACTATGTACCTCTCCCATCTAGGTTATAAATGCTATAACAGAGGGAAAATTCAGGATGTCTGAATTTTTAGAGCTGACTCTGACACTAATAAGGTCAGACGAGTAACGTCACCTCCTTGACACTCAGTCACCTCGTGTGTAAGCCATCACAGCTGAGGAGGCCTGCCGGGACTGGTCGCGCGCTGAAGTGATCACGCAGGGCTGGGAGCCCAGCAAGGGCTGGGCCCTAAAAGAGCCCATCTCCTGCCTTGGAAAGGTCACAGCCAAGGCAGACAGAGGGACTCTTCCCTTTCTCTATTTTGGTCTCTACCATTACTTTTTTCAAATTATCACCCTAGAAGGCAAAACATCTGTAGGCGAATCATTTGAAGACCTACAGTCATTTCCAAAACATGACAGTGGTTTAAGAGCAAGGAGTCTTTATAACACAGGCTCCAATGATCCCAAATTTACATATTTTGATAGAGAAAGATACACTGCTTATCTCTTAATTTACTTTCAGGGACAAACCATAGATAATTCGATCTGTTATACACTACAAGCATGAAAATTAAACAAAACTGGAATTTACCTTGAAAATGTTCATAAAACATTTTAAAGGATCTCTCCAAAGGAAATTCTAAATTTAAATAATCAACATACTAAACTTTAGGATTCGGATATAGGAAACAAATAATAAAACACTTTTAGAGCAAGAATATGCAGAATATACATTTTATTTTTTTAAACTAAAATGTGGTATAAATAAGAAACAAAGGGAATGTGATACACTTCCCCTAAGGAGAACTAATGTATACGCACCATGAAGGGGACGACAACATCTGAGTTCTAGAGCTTTTTAAATACTGTCTTACCTTCAAAAGCAGCAGATGAAGGAAGATAGAATGTGCTTACTTGAAGAGTAATTTACACTATACATACATCTATGGTTTCTCCATCCTAGTGAACATACAGAACACTTTCTGATGAAGAAAGCTGTTTTAAGGTAAAACTTCTGATTAAATCCCTTTTGCAAGGATCAGTGCCCTTATAGAAGAGACCACAGAGAGCTAGCTAGGCCCTTCCACCAGGTAAGGAGCAGCTAGAGGGTGCTGTCTACGAACCAGAAAGTGAGCCCTCACCAGGCACCAAATCTGCTGGTGCCTTGATTTTGGATTTTCAGCCTCCAGAACAGTGAGAAATAAATTTCTGTTGTTTATAAGCCACCTGGTCTATGGTATTTTGTTATAGCAGCTCCAATGGACTAAGACAAAAGGGGACCTGCTCACCCATGCATCCTTCCTTCCTTTTTATTAATATTTACATAAGTATGACCACTGATGCTTTAACTATACAATGCTGGATACAAAATAATGGTCTTCTTTGCCATCTGGCTGAGGGGTCTACGTCATTTAGTTGTGACTGTAACAGGACCCAACCCAATGGCGGATTCTTAGCTGTTTTCCTGGCTGTTCTGGTGCTCGGGGCCGTAGCGACGGGCCCAGCTGGCAGTGTCGTGAGAGACACAGGTGGCTGCTACACGCGGTCGAGGTGTGAGGGAGGGGCGTGTGCTGGAAGCCCCGCAAGCTGAAGTCCCACTGGAGTACTCAGTACCATCAACGCCCAACATGTCATTGTGAACATTCGCAGAAGCGGAGAGGATGGTACAGTGAACACTGAGTGCCCATCAACCAGCTACAAGTCATTAACTCATGGACACTCTTGTTCAATCTACCTCAGCCTCCCTCCTCTGAATTACCCTGGTGCCAATCCCAGACATTACATAATTCCACAGAGTCCCTCTCCCCTAAATTATGTAATGTCTGGGATTGGCACTATATTGGGATTTCCCTACTATATATTATCTAGTAGGTAAGAACTTTTTGTTCTGCTTTAAGATAACCCAATATGAGAATAAATTAAATTATAGGGTGACCCTTTGTACCACAAAAGCATTTAATAAAAATATGAAATATAGTTCCTGCCCTTAAGGATCTTAACATTTACTTGGACAGAGCTAAGACAGATGCAAATGGAAAAAAAGCCCACTAAAAAGCAATTCTCTAACGGAACCTAATGTTAGAAAGCGCAAGGCAATAATAGGCAGTTTTGATTTGAATGGATTCTAGGAGCTCCACAAACCGGCCGCACGCGACCTCTGAGCTTCACCGGCCTCCTCTCCTTCACTCCGACCATCGGCCTCTGCCAAAGGGAACTCCCCCAGGTTCTCTGTGCATTGCAGGCACACGCCCACCTCCAGGCCTTTTCTGAGACTGCTCTTTCCAGCTCAGACGTCCTTCACACCACATGCCATTTCCTACAGACCCAGCGCTGGAGCTCCTCCTCCTCCAGACCCTTGCCACTGTCCTTCCCAGGGCGCAGTCCTGCCTGCCCGTGGCACTGAGCTGTACATTTCCTGCGAGATGCCTGGCTGGGTGTGGGTCTGCAGATGGTTTCCACTTGCTACTGGGCATAAGTGACTTGAAGGCAGGCTGTGTGTGTGCCACCCACAGCTCCAGGTCAGGCGCTGCTGACTGAAGCATGGTACTGCCGGGGCTATGGTGGCTTAGGGGAGAGAGACTCTGCGGACAAGAGCAGTCAGGGCAGGCTGGCAGGCTAGTGAGTCTAGAGTGGTCCCGAAGGAGAGGGGACAGATGGGAAGGCACTCTAGACGGAGGGACTTACTCAGAAGCCTGGCCAACCAAGAAGAAGGTCTGAACCCTCTCGTACGATGACCTCTCAGAGTTGTTCCTGGTTAGTTAGGGGAGCATGAGTGAAAACGTCCATAATACAATCTGATCATTTTACTCTGAGCTTAAAAGAATCCTTGATGGCTTCCCAAGGAAACCACTGCCATAGAAGATACCAAAAAGAACAGGCAGAGCTTCTGTACCAAGGTGTTTATAATCCAATCATGGAGATAACAGATGGACAAAAATAATTATCAGCCAAGGTAGGAGGTGATAAGTATCATGTGAAATATATAAGTAAGTGTAATTTACAGAAGTCCAGGGAAGGCAGAAATTAAACTGGGGGCATCAGGAAAGGCTTCAAGGAGGAGGTGGCCGTTGGGTGGTCTGTAAACAGGCGTAGGATACAGGCATGTGGAGGAGGAGAGAGGGTGTTCCAGGCAGAGGACCTGGCAACAGAGAAGCACACAGGGCCCACGGAGCAGCCGCTGTTCGGCTGTCTGGAGAATAGTGGGTGAGGAGGGAGGCGGAAAAGCTTGCAAGGCAGGATTATGGAGACCCACTGAGTCCGAGCCCACTGTTATTCCGGGTGCAAAGGGGAGCCACTCCCTGCATGTGAGCAGAGCTGCACCCAGGACCCAAGTGTGGTTCTGAAAGACTTGGGAAGCGATGTGATCCGTCTGGAGTAGAGGCGCAGCACCCCCTAGAGGGGAGTAACTGGGGCCTGGTGCGGAGGGCACAGGTGGCCAGGGTTGAGGGCATGGATCCAAGAGATGACTGTGGGAACAGACGAGGGCTGGCCAGGGCACTGGGGTGCAGAGGCAGGGAGACTTGGCAGCTCTTCACAGCTGCCTCTCCCCAGAAAGGGAAGGAAATCAGGGCTGGGAAGCAACAGATCCAGAAATCAATCCAACAGCCTCCTCTGTCTATGGTCAAATTTCATGTTTTGAGTCCAGTGACCTTTGATACCTTTTTTTCCCCCTAGAAACAAAGGAGCAGACAAATAAAATTCTGTTTCCACCCTCCATCTGGCTCCTTTCTAATGAGTCCTTATCTTGCTGATAGGTTTGCCTCTGGGAAAGGGTCTCAGCGCTGCTGACTTCCGGGTGCCAGCAGCCCAGGCTAGATTAGGCAAGCTGCCGCGGAGGCTCCTCAGAATTATAATTCAGCCTCTATCTTCAAAAGTTAGAAAAAAGGAAAAGAGTCTGGGAGAGGTTCCGGTACACATTTCTGAAAGAAGATGTTTTACTTAATTCTGTACATTTTAATCTTTGATCATCAGCCCTGTAAATACAGAGAACAATAAGAATGGCTCAGGAACAAGGACAGACTCACTGTCACCAACGATCTACTCTCCCATCCCAGTCTAGCAAGCACACTCTGATCTAGCCCAAGCTCAGCACCTGCTGACTATGGAGCTAGTCAGTCCCCAGGCCCTGACTCTGGGATCTCCAAGCCTCACCTGCAGCTACTGATGGACTCAGTCCTCCTGTCGTAAATGTGAAGCCAGGAAACTGCCTCCCAGAGGCTTCTGGAAAAACAGCAAGCCCTTAAGATTCCAGAGACAAGACTTCAAATGGACTTCAGGTGCTTCGTGCTAATGGCACAGTTCCCAGCCCTGTCTCCCATGCACAGAACACACAGAGAATGTCATGCTATTTGTTCTCCCTCTACCCCACCCAAGATATCTGGAAAGGAACTAGGAGTCCTTGGGACACACTAGGGTTAAGGATCCCAGCTTAGAAAAACTGCCTCCAGTGAGGAGTTCAAGCTCTATACAAAGTTTTTTTAAACTCACTCCCCTTCAAAAATTTGCATTCACATTTAATTCCAGGGATGTGTCCCCACCTTCTTTCCTTTTCACCTTAAGAAATGAGGGACGGGAACGGAGGTGGGTGATAGAAAGGAGACTGTAATAGACTTGGAAAGCCACACAGGCAAACTGCCGTAATCTGAGGGTAGAAGGCAACAAAATCCCTAAGTAGGAGCTTTCTGTACCTGGAATATTCTGCCATTACCACTTTTTATTCACCTCTCATCACCCCCTTTCCTCATGTGGCAAAATCTAGATTAACTGAAATCCTACTACTAGAACTTTCACTAAAGCACACCTATTTTTAGGAAAGAAACAAATAGGAGAACACATAATCAGCAAGTTAAAAACAAGCAGACAAACAACTTCCACCCAACTCTGCACTGAGATTACTATATACTCTGCCCAATTTCCCACACCTTACACAGGCCTGGACAGGGAGAATTCACATGAGAAGGATAAGTGAAACACAGCAAGATTCTGAATTATCCACAAAAGATGAAAAAACATGTCTCTTATCCATGGCTAAAGAATTTCCCTCTTAGAAAAAGCTTGGGAAATAACTTTTATTTTATAAATAAATAAATATGCAGACAGAACTAAAGAAATATGTAAATGAAAGACACCATGTCACAGGGCTAAGAAGCTGAATGTGGTTTAGGACAGTCCCTGTCCGAGAGGAACTTCTTTAAAGGGACAGCCATAGCTGTACAGCACATGGATAATTCAAAATGTGAAGCGCTCTAATAGCTGGGCTGCCAGGTGGTGCAGAAAGGCTTTGCTGAGGAGGTGACAATTTCTAAACCTGGAGAGAAAGGGGTGAGTTTGGGCAGGGAGGGAGCACTTTAGACATAGGAAGAAAACACATTCAGAGTCATTTATGCAAAACCGATGATAACAACCATCTTTAGAAGGGAGACAGTAAAACTGGTCACTCCCCAAAGGACTAGGATTTTTATTTTTTACTTTTTATAAACTGACAGTTTATAATTTAAAAGCTTATATAGAATCTTACCATAAAACTTACGATCTAACGATACACATTATACAAAATTTAATCAGAACAACTGCCATACCTAGAAAAGTAGCATTTTTAGTCAGATTCCAGCTTGAAAATTTAAATTTTCTGATTTTAAAATGAGATGTTTCATAAACCTATTCAATAGTCAATAAAAATTAACTTCTGAGATTTCAATTATTTTAAACTACCCTTTTTATTCTATCTTCCCCAAAAGTCATTTATCACTTATAAAGAAAATGCCTTTGAAATAAATACGCAAAAATTTCTGTCAAACATGATTCTGAAAATAGATTTATTTTTGTGAAGCTCTCCAGAGCAAGCTCTAGGATTTCACATTCCCTAAAGAAATTGTTAACAGTAAGAAATTTCACATTCACTTATGGAGGGCCACTCTGAATTTTCAGCTATGATCTATTTGATTAAACCCTACTTGAAAGTTAAAAATAACACAAAACTAGCTAGACTGATGCGAGGGAATTTTTAGCCTTTGCACTTATATGTGGAGAGGCTAATACGAATTTGAAATCTCTAGCAAGGGTGTATTAAGCTCTATTAATAAATCATCTGGGACATTGTGTTCCATATATATGTGTGTGTGTGTGTGTGTACACACACACACACATATATATCATTTTTTTTTCCTTTTTAGGCTTCTAAATCTGCAATTGAAATAAATCTTGATTTAATTTTTCCCATGTATAAAATTGTAGTTTCCTTTTTACTTTCAAATACTATTTTGCAATTCAACCTCTTCGTTGCTTATTATATATCTAGTATTAATTTTTAGTCATCTCATGACTAAATGGTACCTCTTAAAAACACAGATGCTCTATCCCCAAGCTTGCTAGGCTATCAAGAAAGTCTTTTCTCAAACTTTATACTTACTTGTATTATTTAAATTAGCTATGCTCTTATTTCTGAAAGTACTAACTGTTTAAGGTATACTTAAAAGTTACTTGTTTAGCTAATTCATAGCTAGATCAGAAGGAATAACTAAAAAATATAAATTGTCTGAAAGTATTCACAGACAAGTCACAAGTCTTGGCTTGGGGTTCTTTGCACTGCACATCACTAAAATACTCAGAAGGCGTGGGCCTTTATTTTAGAGAAAGCAGGGATATAATCTATTTTCCCATTCCCACTCGCTTTAAAACTAATAACTCCACTAACTTCAAGTCTATGCATTCATTGTAAAATCCAATACACTATTCACTAAAGAAGAAATTAAAAACAGGGATTAAAAATTATCATTAGTTCTAGAATCTCAATATAACAACTATAAAACACTTTGATATATCTCTTTCTAGTTTTTTTTATGGGAGGGGACAGAGATCACATTTTAGGAGAGCAAAAATGGGTAAATCAGTCGATTTTTATATGCAAATGGAAACAGGGAAGATAATTTTACATATTTTTACCTTCATTGGAATCCCCTTAACATCTCTGTCACCTACCACTTTGTTCATTTCTTAAATAAAGAAGTCTTCATGAACTCCCCCACCCTCATTTTTAAAAACCTTTTCTATTGTGAAATATAATACACATACAGAAAAGTTCTCAAACATAAAAGTATAACAACTAATTGGTAGAAGGCAAGTACTCATGGAACCACTGCTCGGGGCTGGCCACAGAACACTTCACAGCATCCCTCGTTACCAACATCCTGCCTTTGAGCGGGATCATTCCCTTGCTCTTCCCTATCCTTCTGCCATATCTGCATTCCCTAACAGCACAGGTAAGTTTAGCTAATCTCTGAACTCTACATTAATCAAATTATACAGTATATACCCTTCTGTGTCTGGATTCCTTCATTTACCATTATGCTTGTGAGATTTAAACATGTTGGGGTTAGTTGTGACTCATTCATTTCCATTGCTATAGAATAGTCTGTTGTCTGAATATACTACGATTTGTTAATTAATTCGACTACTGAGGGACACTGGGTTGCTTCCAGGGGTTGGATGTTACGAACAATAGTGGTATGGACATTCTTATACATGTCTCCTTGTATGCCTGGGAGTGGAACAGAGTATGCATCTGTTCAACTTCAGTAGATAAGCCAAACTGTTTTCCAAAGTATCTGTACAATTTGGACTCCTTTTCACTGTTTTAAAGTTTTCAGTGACCACATCATACCTACCTTCTCTATTGCTTGTCTTATCCTGATCCTGCTCTATATCAAACCCCCACTGGATAACGTTCCAGCCTACAAGGTGGCCATCATACTTGCACACTTTGGCCCACGTGGCTTCCTGTACTTTGGTCAGATTCACACCTCCCCATCCCATCACAATGAAGAAACACGCAATGTGTGCCTATTATATGCAGGCTGGGTGCTGGGGATATAAAAAGTCAGATGACAGGTCCTTGACAAAAGGTGTTACAATTGAGTTGGAAAAAAGGACATATAGATAAGACTTATCTTACCAGAGGCAGTATACACTAAGCTGCAAATAACTGGTGCAGGTAACGAGTGCTGCGGAAATACAGCAGAGGAAGGAGTGGGGTGATGTGTGAAAATCTTGGGGAGAAGATCCGGCCCTCGCTGGCTCTCGTGGGGAAACACATGGCTGAGGTAAGCACAGGTCAAGGCTGGGGACGTGCATGCCACGTTTAGAGAGCAGGGAAGGGTGAGCATTATCCTAAAACACCTGTCCACGTCACATGCAGCAGCAGAATGGCAGAATCTGCCTCTCAAGTGGCCAAAGAGTAACTTGTAGTTAAATTATATAACATAATAAAAAAATTAAGTTTGCCAGTTAATAATATTACATTTAACCACAAATGTGCATGCACACACAATTCTGAAATACAGTTCTAAAATATATATGGAATGGAACTAGAACACTGAGCCCTTGACACCTAGTCTGAGAACATGGTCCTTTCCAAGGTCTAGATAGATCTGGAATATTGCTGTCACAGGGCACCCAGCCCTTCAAAACTGGCCCTCTTGCAAAGACATTTCATTAGTTACAAAGAAGATAGATCAGTGAGAGAGAATTTGAAGTAACACAAATATGTGGTGAACATCAAGTCAAAATTCATGGCATCATCTTTCTATACAAAGAACAGCACAGGGCCAATGACTAGTCATGGTTGGACTTTCAAGCTTTTTTGAGACTGCTTTGAAAGAGGCAGTCATAGTGCTTCTCTGCTTTGAAAGCAGAGAAGAGTCATGGGATCTTACCAACCAGAGTCAGGAAACCTGGCATTAGGGCCTGGCTCTGCCCCTACCAGCCTGTGACCCTCAGATGAGTCGATTTTCCTCATTTTCCCTATTCATAAAATAAAGGGGTTAAATAGAGTTTCTAAAATAACCAACTCTTCTCTCTCCATTCTAACAATTGACGTTGAGAGAAGGGATATTTCTCAGTCCAATTCCTTAAGAACGGAAGCAGCTCATGCCTGTCTCCTCTGTATCCTCCTTTACGCAATGTTTCCCACGGATCCCCAGGCTTACCAACGGAGAAAGGGCATGGACTGACTGACGCTGCCCCTTAGAAATGAAGGGAATGCCAGAGAATATGTTTGTTTGTTTTTTTTTTTTTTGAGACAGAGTCTCATTCTGCTGCCCAGGCTAGAGTGCCATGGCATCAGCCTAGCTCACAGCAACCTCAAACTCCTGGGCTCAAGCGATCCTCCTGCCTCAGCCTCCCGAGTAGCTGGGACTACAGGTATGTGCCACCATGCCCGGCTAATTTTTTCTATATATTTTTAGTTGTCCAGCTAATTTCTTTCTATTTTTTTAGTAGAGATGGGGTCTTGCTCTTGCTCAGGCTGGTCTCGAACTCCTGAGCTTAAACAATCCACCCGCCTCAGCCTCCCAGAGTGTTAGGGTTACAGGCATGAGCTACCACGCCTGGCTGAGAATTTGGTTTTAAAATCATTTTAACATTGTTTTTGTTGGGCTGGATGCTGCAGGTGAGAAATATAAGACAATCCAGAACAACCCCCAAAATGAACCGAGCACTCCAATACCTGGCTGCTTATTGTTAAAACTTAAAAAAAATCATGTGCAGCTCTCATATGCTGAGTGGAAATTTAAAGCAAGGAATTGCCTTCTATTTCCTCTCCAGGAGTGATTATATTCCATCTTTTTTATTCTACTGGAAAGTGGACCATTTGTGAGGTTGAGAATCATGGTCAATTCTAAACAGTTCACATGAATACACCTGCCTGGGGTTGATATGTCTTTTCATAAACACACACAGTAAAGCATCTTTTAAAAAACACAGGAATCAGGGAAAAATCTATAATACCAAGTTTTCAGTTTTTGTAAATTGAGAATAGAATGCATGCTGAGGAAACATTGGCAAAACAAAAGAAGTGTAACAGGTTGGTTGTGGAAGGAAGAGATATTCAGAGTTAGCCTGGCTCAGCCTAACTTTACAAAATACTAGTAAAATACTTACCTACCACCTAAACGAGGTGATGTGTGGGTTAAATTAGATAACTTAGTCTTGGCAAAGCTATTAAAGTGCTCATGAAAAATGGTGAATAAACTGTAAATTATTATAAATCAAATCGCATTTTAAAGTCAGCAGTTAAAAGACCTTGCTACGATTCCTTCCAAAGTAAAATAACAAGCAAACTAACCAGCTAAAGAAAAATCATTCAGCAATTTATCTGTTCTGAAAGTCCAGACTAGTGACTTGGGCCTTCTTTCGACTTAGGTCATCCACTTACTGTTCTGAAAGATGGGCTTTAATTTTCTCAAGGGTAGAGATGATATCAGCTCTATGTCCTGGGATTGCCCCAACTTTTCATCAGAGTCATGACCTCTACGGACTTGCGCCTTTTGTAGATGTCTTTTCATGAGTAGTATATGAAAGTTCTTATAAGACACTGAAAAGCAGGATTCATGTGTGTTGTTTTCTGTCCCTTCTCTTGCTAATCAGGACAAGTGGCCCTTGATTTTCACTACTGTTAATGGACTAACTTTTAGCAGTTCTTTTAAGTTGTGGCTTCTACTCTTCAGTTATGCACTTGGGAACCAGATGCTAAGCCTATTAAAATTGTGTATCAAGCACGGAGTATCAGGCTGTGAGCAAAGAGCTCAGAGCCCTCTCCCATTAATAAAGGGCATGAATAGGACTCTGAGCCATCATCCAACATGTGACTGTTCAGAATCTGCAGCCTTACTTCTTGGCTTTGTTCTAAAAAGGTAAGCTTGATAGATACATGAGAAACTAACATTGTCTAACAACTACTAAGAGCTTGCTTTCCGCTGGGGACTTGACGCGCGCACTGTTTCTTTTGATTTCCCCAACTGCTCCAGGGCATAGGCAAGGTGATGAGATAGGCCTGTCTCTGAGGTGAGAAACTGATGTACAGTGAGGGTTAAATAACTTGCCCCGGACTATACAACTAGGGTAGCCACGAATCACTCCTAAGCCCTCCAGCATCCTGCCTTCTGTGCTTTGGGCACTGCTTTCAGGGTCCATATTCTGCCCACAGCCACTCCTCATTTCATACTTGAGGAAATCAAGGTAGCTCAGAACCCTCAGACTTCGAGCAGTCTCCTTCCTTTGCCTCCCAAGCTCCCTTGCCCATTTGCATTCTTTAGTTTGCTTAGGATTCCTCACATCTGAAAAGGAACAGAGTACAGAAGCTGTTTCTTTGAATGCTGCTTTAGAAACTGTGCCCTCCTCAACAGTAAGGCTCTTTAGCTGCTAGCAGAGAACTGTGCAGGCGGGAGCTGCTCAATCAATACTAGTTGAACAAATAAATGAAAGACAAGAAAATCCCTACTGCAAATAGTAGCTTTGTAACAAGAGGAATGTTAGCCACTGGATGCTGGAGGTATTTATTCGAGGACTCAGAGGTCCAAGGACTATGGGAACACCATAAATAAATATAATAATCAAGAGCCCCCATGGTTGCTTATACCCCATTTGTCCTGATTTGAAAAACCCTCAATATTGGATTTGGTGTTTTCTCTTCAATAGAGACTGTTAACAATGAGAGGCCATATGGTGGAATGTGCAGAACATGTACAAAGGACTAAAATACTCACTGGTTTTTCATTTTCAGATCCTGTAGTTTAAGGCTGGCATACAGACTGCCACAGATGAAGGCAAATCTTTTATAGTGCCTACCTGCTATTATTTTTCAAGCCTGCAACAACAGGAAAGATGTTGAATGCACGAATTTGATAAGACTGATATTTATCTAATGGAAGAGGCTGTTAGAAACAAGAAAAAGAACTAAGTGCATTATCTGAATACTTTCATTAGTCAAATTACTCTAATGCACATTCTTAACAAAAGACCATGTATTCATTTTCAAAAATATGATCTTTTGCTATAAACATATTAAAACTGAATGGGGAAAAATAAGATCACCCTTGACAAAAAGTAACCACCCACTTCAGTCTGTGTAACATTCTGGGATACAATTGAAACCATGGACACGATGCTCTAAATGCAATTCAAGTTCATAAGAGTTTATCTTCAGTGATGAATAGAGGGAATGATTCATTCATTTACCCTTTATGGAACCCGTGTGTCTCCTTGAGGTTCAGATTGTGACAAAGACACCAGCCAGCATAGGCTAGGAGATGGCTTTGTGACCACAAGTGCTTTTTAAGCAACTAGAAGCCTTGACAGTCAAGGGTAACAGAGCTAACTGACAGTAATTCTCTAATTTACTTGGGGGCCTAAATTAATCTGGGCTAAAAGTTAAATGTAAAGAATCTCCAAAGGGGGAAAAGCATCTAAGGAATTCGGTCCTAAATATTATCAAGCGTATATGTTAACTATCATATATGTAATGGCAGGGAGAGAAAGGACAATAATGGGAAGACTACAAAGGGTCCCATTTACAGCGTCTTGTCATAGGGACTACTGAGAATTAAACACGGCTGTTTCTAGCTGCTACTGCTATCAATTAGCCAGCAACCACTTCCACAGCCATAATAACTGCCACATGCACGCTGTGTATTACCTCTGGGCCTGCTAATTCCAAACATAGGAGGCTGTAGCTATAGCCGGCACTGAGCAGACTGGCCTACAACAGAATGCCCTGCTAGTCAGATTTTGTTTTACAAAATGAAATGATTCAGTACGTCAGAATATTTTAGATAATTTAGCCTAGTTCCGTTCCTTAAGCATATGAACTAGATTATATACTTTGTAATAATTTAACCTTCACTTACCCAAACATTTTCTGTGCCATGCACCATGCTTCTCTTTATTTTTGTTCCTTCTGGTTTCACAAAGTTTAAACAATGATCTCTGGCCTAAGCTGCAAGGCTATGCTGCCAATAAGGTGATTCATGTCATGTTTAAAAGGCTTTCATTTTTTGAAATGGAAAAAATTAGGGCTGTGAAACTGACACTTCAGAGTTTAAAGGATGAAGACGTCAACATGAAATAAAGGTCCCATTCCAAAGAGGTCATCTTTTGCTATCCATCAAAGTAGCCCCCAAACCCGCTCTATGGTCTGCTCCCCACTCCACCCCCTTCTCCGTGGAGTTCCTTAAACTCACGTACTGATGGGGGTTCCCACAGACAAAGACAAGAGGTGCTGAACAACCAGAAAGAGTTAATGCTTCCTCCTGAACTCTGGAAGAAACCAGATTTCGTCAGTGAGGCTTGGCAATGTGAGAAACCCTGTAACCAATTTCATTTCCTGACAAATGAATGGTCCACAGGGGAAAGTCGGCCAGTGAGTTTCGGAACTGTTGAGAGCTCAGACTTTACTGAAAGGCTCCTTCAAGGAGCCAGGCTGTCTTTGCTTATCACGGCGGAGCCAGACAGCCCCATGCAAGCAGGAGTGCTGCCAGACGCCGTTTAGGGCCCTTGCTGTCCACAGCTGATAGGGCCTCATAAGCATGTGGTGTCCCTTTAAAAAATGACATTGCTATCCTGGGTCCCTTCCATTAGACAGGGCTTTTTACCCTGTAGGGCTGGACATAGATGCCTATCAAAATTATTTCAGAAGAGCAGGCTTAATGGTCTTCCTCATTTAAAGGTAACCCCCCTCATCCAACCAAAACCAAAATAGCCTCAGCATTCAGTTTACAGTTGGGGAAACACAATGTATAAAAACAAATACTCAGATAAATAAAAGTAAAACACAGGGAAATTATGATCAATAGGAAGTGCCTCAAAGTATTGAAACAAGTTTATCTGAAATGTAAATAGCTTCATTAATCGCAAGATCATTTACATTTTAAGCTTGAGATGAGTATCTTTATGTTTAAATAAACTAAAAGGCCATTCTCATAAATATACACCCATATATGCTGTATTTATGTTTAAAATTAAAAAAAAAATAAAGAACACTTTCATAGTAAATTCAGAATTGATCAAAGCATATACTTAAAAAATATGTTTACTGAATTCAAGTAAATTTTTGTAAAAGGTTAACTTGACATATTTAAAATATCTGATTTAGGCATGTTTAGAAAATACACAACAATTACATCCCCCTCTCAATAAAACAGTCAAATGAACACTTCAAGGCAGGAGAAGGGGAAAGTCTTAAATAATGGCTTAAGGCCCTCAATTATTTAAAAAATCCAAAAAACAAAAACCAAATCTGAAAGTAGTGAGCGTTCATGAGCTGGCATGCTCGGGCTGGCAGTAAGGGAGTCTGGAACTGATTAGCCTCACCCTTGCAAGTGCACGTCACTGCAGCTACGAGCAAACGCTGGAGGTCTGCAGGGAGGGAGAGGCTAATTTCACCCACCACTAACAACAACGCGTATAACAAGGGAAGAGGGAATGCCAATGAGCCCTTGAGCTTCCTCTTCTCTTCTCCCATGGTTTTGGAACCACCAGATGCATTCTTTCACTTCAATTTTAGATTTGTGGTGACACTGAGTGGGGTTGTCTCCAGGCCCAGGTTAGGGAGAGAAGTCTGTGCATTCACTTGTAGGGAGGCAGTACTGTACTAACATTGCTTTATTAAGGTCAAATAATTTGATAACAAAAAGGAAAGACACAAGGGAAAGGGGTTTTCTAGGTTATTTTAAACCTGTCTGAGTTGTGATTCTGATCAGTCATGTGAATTGAAAATGATAACCACTTTGACACGAAGGCTCTTTTGGTCTCCACAGCTTATGAATAAAGAGCAAAAATAAATTTCTAAATACAGTTTACTCTTTGCTTCTGCGGGTTCTGTATCCTTGGCTTCAATCAACAGTGGATTAAAAATATTTGGGGAAAAAAATGGAGGGCTGCATCGTGCTGAACATGTACATACTTTTTTTCTTGTCATTATTCCCTAAACAATACAGTATGACAACTATTTACATAGCATTTACACTGTATTAGGTATTATAAGTAACCTAGAGATGATTTAAAATATATGGAAGGATGAGTATAGGTTATATGCAAATAATACATCATTTTATATCAGGGACTTGAGCATCCATGGATTTTGGTGTCTGTGGGGGGTCCTGGAACCAAATCCCCCACAGATACAGAGGGACAATTGTACTGTGCTTACGAACCATTTCAAATTGTAATTATCTTTATATATCATAATTGTGCATGGTACTTTTAAATTCAGAAAATAAGCAAAACTGGAAATATTAAAAGGTTTAATTTAAAAACAGAGCTCTTTACCTGTGGTAGGAGAATTAGTTTGTTTCATAACATGAAAATTGAGTTATTCAAAGGATAATTGTCAGTGCTTTGTAGAACAGAGCTACAAATGACTACTGAGTTTAATGGCCAAAAGCAAATCTGAGACCTCCAATTAATCTCAAGAACCTTTTCTTGTAAATATTCTGCAAAGCGCAGGAGTTTCTTGTACAATAAATTCCAAGAGAACTAAAATGTCTTTCTGTTCTTCTGCATGTGGCTGCTTTCAGATCGTCTCAAATTCAGAAGCTAGAGAGGGGTGTTGGGAAGAGAGGAGGGCAAGGTTTTAAGAGTGACAACGTCGAGACTGCTAAGGAGAAGGCTGGACGTCAATGACTCACGGGGCTCTGATAAAAGGGGCTGCTGATAAGCCATGGGGGAGGCAGACAGGACAGGGGTCTCCTTGATGCTCATCAACCAAAAACCCAGGAGGTCAGGGACCAAGCTTCAACCTCTGCCTCCTTGCTGGATGAAGACACACAGCATGGTTTCCACAGCCACACAGTGAATGAGGACCCATGACCCTAGGGTCTGAACACTTGATCACAAGGATCTGAGGTTCCTATTATGAGGATGAGCCAGAGACATCCTTTCTTTCACTATGCTTTTCCTTTCTTCGAGGTTCTTGCCGATCAACACGAGTCCCAATACGGCCCCATCTGAGGGCCAAGTGTGCATCTCCTGGGGAGGCTGGTCAGGGGCAGACCAAACCTGAATGCTGGAGGCTTGTTTCCTGTACACCAGCGTGGGTACTCCCACTCCCACCCCATCCTTCTGCACATCTCTGTCCAGATTCTCATCCAGGGATCAGGGTCACTCAGAAACGCTTGCTTAATTAAAGTGAGCAAATATGTCCATGATGAAGCTAAGGAAATGCAGGTACAGAGGAATTCAGTGATGGAAAAACAGCGAGTCAGAGGCAGGGTGAAGAGAAAATACACATTTCTGGATCCTCACTTGGGAAAATGGCCCTGGGTGTGAGCACAACTAGAGATACAAGGTTCCATCCCCATTTTGATGGTGGGGGTCGTGGGTAATGCTATAAAATGTCAGAATTTTTCCAAAAGGAAGAATTCAAAATATTTACTACTGTGAGCCTTGGAAACAAAGAAGGGCAGTTTAAGTTTTGAGGTGGGGAGGAGGAAGGGATCAAAAGCCTGTTTACAGAGAAAAGAGTTTTATGAAGTGCTCTTTCCAGTGGAAGACATAATTATTATTTTCTGCTGGGAAACATTCGGGCTAGTTTACAGTAAAGATCTGGTATAACATGAGAAGTATTTAAATGCCATACACTTAGAAGTTTGCTAACACATACTTTCCTACTCTGAGGCTGTGGCAATGTTTATGCCCCACTTTGGAAGGGCGATGTCAGAAACGAGCTGGCAGGGGCACCCTGTTACTGTAGAAGCGGTGTGACAGTAAATTTCAAAACAGCAAAGCAAAACAGACAAACAAACAACCCAACTCACCCTTCGTCGTATTACTCAAAGTAAGTAAATATTTTCATTTTGGGGAATAATCTTTCTGTCTGTGTGTGTGTATACAGATACATAAATATAAATACGAACACAGTTGTAATCACACAAAAAATATTACGATGTTTTTAACTTTGAGTCTGGACGACACATTAAGAAAAACTGCCATGCTTTTCTACTTCTAGATGACACTATAAATTATTTCCTATTTTTGATTTATTCTCCATGCTACAGAGATTGTGCCAAAAGTAAACTACTGAAATATGTTTTGCTGAAACATAGTACTCTAATTGTTCAAGTAGTTCACGCCAATGTAACAGCGAGCACTGTGTTGTTTAGGTTTCGAGACTATGGGCCACATAAAATAATTTTTCTGGAGCCATTTTACTTTTATATAAAGAGTTATCATATAAAAATGTAATAACAGTATAAGGTGCAAAATGTTCATATCCTGAAGACACCTGGGAAGAGGTGAATTGTACATTCTGCTTTAAAACAACCCTTGAAGGTACTGCAAAAATATGGTGTCGGTTACTACCAGAATTCTCCCTGGGAGCGCCACAGAGAGGCTACGGATGCCACGGAACACACCACTGCTGTCAGCCCTGATCACTTTTTGACAGATAATATGCTCAGACAGAAGATCTTTTTCTTATTGCATGTAAAGCAGCTTGGTTTTCAGGGTCAGTATTACATAGCTTTTCTTCTCGGTTACAAGAACTAGTTCCAGGCTGTAGGAGAAGGAATGTAGAGAAAAAATGCTCTTGAGTCCCCTCAGAAGCTCAGCTTGTATTAAGTTCCTTTTTCTAAAAGCTGAACTCTTTAAACGCTCTACCCATAAATGAGCTCTTTTCTGCAGTGCCGAATGGCATATATGGTACCCTGCACAACATGGGAGCTTCACGAAAGTACTTTGCTCCTTTTTCCTCTTGGCAATGTTTTTCTGGCTTCCAATTACATTTTTGAATTGAACTCTGGCATGTGTTGAGTGAAAATTACCAAAATGTTTTCCTATTTTTTGCTTATTGAGATTATCATACAATAAAATTTACTAATTTTAAATGTTCAATTGGATAAATCTTGTTATTTGTATACAATTGTGTGACCACCACCACAATCACGACACAAATTAGGTCCCTCACTCTAGAAAGCCCCCTCTTGCTCCTCTGCACTCAATTCCCTGAGCTGTCCTCCTTGGCCCAAGGCAGCCATGGACCTGCTGTCACAGTTTTGCCTCTTTTAACATTTTATTGCTTTCTAATCCTCTCATTTAACTTTGATGATTCTAATGCTTTTAAATTTATTGAGATTTGATCTATAGCTCCAAATATGGTCTATCTTGATAAATGTGCCATGTACATTCGGAAAGATGTGAATTCTGTCTTTGCCAGGTAAAATGTTCTGTGAATATCAGTCAAGTCAAGGTAGTGCATAGTATTTTTCACATCTCCTATGAGATATAAATCTTCTCTAAAAATATAAATATGGGCATTTTGCATTTACTTAGATATTTACCATTTATGGGAAATATTCTTCATTCTTCTCTGAAATCTGAGTTTCTATTAATATCTGGTATCATTTCTGTTCAGCCTAAAGAACTCCCTTTAGCATTTTTTTTATAGTGCAAGTCTGTTGGCAACAAATTCTCTTATTTTTTTTATCTGATTATATCTTTATTTTGCTTTCACTCTTAGAATGATCTTTTCACTGGATGTAACTCTGGGTTGACGACTGTTTTCCTTTCAGTGCTTTAAATATTTTGTTTCATACTCTTTGAGACTCTGACTTCTGATGAGAAGAGATGTTAACTGGATTGTTGTTCCCCTTATACAAGGAAGCCACATACTATGTTGTACTATGATATCTTCTCTTGGTCTCTGTCATTGCCTGTCAACAATTTTGATGCTAATGTGCTTTGATATGACATTCCTTGTGCTTATTTTCCTTGGTGTTAGCATCTTGTATCTGCAAATTTCTGTCTTTTTTCCATTTGGCTCTTTTTTATTGTTTCTATTTCTTAGCCAAGACATCTCCTTTCTGCTGAAATTTTCATGCATTGAAAACCTGTATCATGCAATGAGAAAACGGAGGAAAGTCATAGTAGTCATGTCAAAATCCTTGTCTGTTAGTGCTAACATCTGGTTCATCTTGGGGTTGAACTCAATAGATTTTCTTTTATGTAGAAATGTGTTCCACTTTCTTGATTCCTTGGATGTTGGGAAATTTTGCATCATATCCTGAATAATATTAATTAAGTTGCAGAGATTCTTTTCCGAGATTGAACTGCAAACTCTGTATTTTGAGCAGCAGCTCTGGTCTCTGTTTAGATCTTTTGTCTTTAGTCAGGCTGCTTAAAGTTTGTTTTGCACATGTGTGGTTCAGGTTCAGCCAGCGATGTGGGTAAGCAGAGGTTAAGGATTCCCTTCTCTGACTCCTTCTCTTTGGGGATTTCTCCACTATTTTTGGAGTTCATGGATTCTCAGGTTCTCTTTTCTGGTTCTCTAGGCCAGAAAGGCTCTGCAGCTTATCCACACGTGCCCACCTCTGCTGCACACGCAGTGATGCTGTGACTGCAGTCAGCCCGAGGCCAAACGGATCAGAGATGGGAAGTGAGCTTGCTATTTTCCATCCTCTAACTGAACAGTGCACACTGTCCACCAGAGTCTTTCTGCATTGGTTCACTCTTCTGTATCTTCAGAGCTAGTCTCAGTTCAGAGTTCTGGTCTCTGGCTGAGCTGCTTTGAGTCTGTTTTAGTCACAGATGTGGATAGGCACAGTTTGTGGATTCCCCCTCTGCTCCTTCCCTGCTGGGATTCCTCCATGCCTTTCCAGCTTCTCTTCTGTGGTTTCCCAGGCCAGAAATACTAAGAGTTTCCCCCATGTGATCCCCTCGCCACCATGCTATGAACTACATGGACTGTACTTAGCCCCAGGTTAAAAGCCATGGAAATGGAAACTTACTTATACAGCTTCCTATCTCCTGTCCTCTCAAGGAGCATGAACTTCCTGCAGTCTGTTTGCTTCCATTCACTTGCCAGCACCTTCTGGTAGTTATGTTTTATATTATTTGTCCAGACTTTATACTTGTTTTCTGCAGGGGGGTATTGTTTAGCATAGAATCTTAGACTATGATACCTAGAAGCAGAAATTTAACTCCCAAGCTGATTTTCAACCATGCTGCATTAATTCATTCAATATTTAAAGAGTAGCTTCGGTGCAAGGCATTATTATGTTAAGACGGTATGGGGGGATGTAAACAGAGAAAACACAGCAACAAACAAAGTGAAATGAAAAGATTTAAAAAAGTATGTATGTATTCATAAACAAGGTAGCACAGGATAAAAACTACAAAATGGTAAAAAAGAACTTGGAGACATAAGAGAGGGTTTTGGCGGTACCTTTTGAAACGTGGGTAGAATTTCAAAGGAAGACAGGAAGTAGCATATCCAAAGGCACAGAGGTACAAAAAAAAAAAGGCAATGCTTTGGCAAGAGTGCATGGCTCAGTGCAGGTAAGAGTAGAGCACTTAGATGAGACTGGCATGGCCAAGAGTGTGAACAATATAAAGGTAAGGTACACCTGTATTTAGGGGGTGAAGACAGAGGAGGAATCCCCAATGTCTGTCTAGGGGCAGGTGAGGAACCCCAGAACAACTTCATGTTTCAGATGGTATTTCCAGAAGCAAGAGGTATTCAGGGTTATTCTAGGAAGCAGAAAAGGATAAAGAATGTATAGGACCACAAGGAAATACTTAAACACATCTAACAGATTAATAAAAGATAAAAAGGATGATATCCTTTTTTGAGTATGTAGAAAAACAAGAACTCTTGAACATTGTTGATGAAAGTATAAATTGGTGCAACGATTTTGGGTAGTAGTTTAACATTGAAATTGAATCTATGAATATACTACAACCCACCTTTGAGTGTACCGTTGTTCATATAGCATTGTTTTTAGTATAAAGAAACAATAGATTTTTGTACATCGATCCTTTATCCAGCAACCTTTAAATTCACTTATTGGTTCTATTAGTTGTGTTGTAGATTCCTGAAAATTTTTTACAAACAGTAATTTCATCTGCAAACACAGACAGCTTCTTCATCTTGTAATCTATATACACTTGATTTCTTTATCTTGTCTTAACACCCTGCTAGGACCCCTAGCACAATGCTGAATAGATGGGCTGAGAACAGACATCCTTGCCTTGCTCCTGACTAGAGGAAAAGGCATTCAGTCTTTTACTATTATGTATGATGTCAGCTGTAGGTTTTTTCCAGGTACCCATTATCGGGGGGGGAGTTCCCTCAAATTCCTAGTTTTATGGGAGTTTTAATCATGAATAGATGTTAGGTGTTGTCTGTGTCTACTGTGGGGGTCAGCAAACATTTTCTGTAAAGGGCCAGGTAATAAATACTTTAGGCTTTGTGAGCCATACGATCGCTGTCCACAACTACTCAACTTTGCTATTGTAGTGTGAAAGCAAACACAGACAATACATAAAAGAGTGGGTGTAGCTGTGTTCCAGTAAAACTTTATTTACAAAAACAGGTGGCACGCAGGACTTGGCCTGTGGTCTACTGAAATGATGATATGGCTTTTGTCTTCTATTCTATTAATATGGTATGTTACATTATTTGATTTTTGGATATTAAACTAATTTTAGATTTCTGAGATAAAGCTCACTTGGTCACAGTGTACAATCCTTTCTATATGTTACTGTTGTCAGTTTGTTAATATTTTGTAAAGGATTTTTGTGTGTCTGGTCACAAGAGGTACTGGTCTTTATATTTCCTGTGATGTCTTTGTGTGGTTTTGATATCAAGGTAACACTGGCCTTACTGAATGAGTTAGGAAGCACTCCTTCTTCTGGTTTCTGAAAGAGTTTGTGTAGGATTCATATTATTTCTTTTCAAAAACTATTTACCAGTGGAGACAAATGAGACTGCATTCTTCTTTATGGGAAGATTTTAATTACTAATCCATTTTTTTTTACTAGTGATTCAGATTTTGTTCTTCTTAAATCAAATTTGATAATTTTTATCTAAAAACTATCCATTTAATCTATAATGTTTAATTTGCTGGTTAAAAGCTGCTTATAATATTATGTTCTTTTATATTTCTTTTAATTTTTGCAGGGTCAATAATAATGTCTTTTCTATCATTCTTCATTGTGGTAATCTGTGTCTCCTTTTTTTTTCTTGCGCATCCTAGGTAAATGTTTATTCATTTTATTGATCTTTTCAAAGAACCAGCTTTTGGCTTTCCCAATATTATCTATTGTTTTTCTGTTTTCTATTTCATTGGTTTGTGCTCTGATCTTTATGATTTCTGCCCTTTTGCTTGTCTTGGGTTTAATTTGCTTTTCTTTTTCTAGTTTCTTAAGGTGGAAGCTTAGATTATTTATTTGATATATTTCTTTTTTTCTAATATAAGATTTAAAGCTATACATTTTCCTTTAAGCACTGCTTGAGCTGCAACTCATAAATTTTGATATGTTGTGTTTTCATTTTCATTCACTTCAAAATGTTTAATTTCTCTTGTGCCCATTAACAGTGTGTTGTTAAATTTCCAAATATTTGGGGATTTCCCAAATATATTTCTAGTGTTGATTTCTAACTTAATTCTGCTGTGGTCAGTAAATAAACATATTGGTATGATTTCATATCTTTTACATTTGAGACTTGTTTTGTGACCTAGCAAGCAGTCTATCCTAGAGAGTGTTCCATGTGCACTTCAAATGAATACAGATTCTGCCGCTACTGGGTAGAGTGCTCTACAGATGCCAGTTAGATAAGTTGGTTGATATTGTTCAAGTCTATATTCTTGCTGTCTTTCTAGCTAGCTATTCTATTATTGGGGTATTAAAATCTCCACCTATTATTTTTGAATTATCTTTTACTTCTTTTCAATTCTGTCAAGTTTTGCATCACTTATTCTGGGGAACTACTTTTTCTTTTTTTTCTTTTTTTTTTTTTTTTGTGAGACAGAGTCTCACTCTGTTGCCCCGGCTAGAGTGAGTGCCGTGGCGTCAGCCTAGCTCACAGCAACCTCAAACTCCTGGGCTTAAGCGATCCTCCTGCCTCAGCCTCCCGAGTAGCTGGGACTACAGACATGCGCCACCATGCCCGGCTAATTTTTTGCATATATATTTTTAGTTGGCCAGATAATTTATTTCTATTTTTAGTGGAGACGGGGTCTCGCTCTTGCTCAGGCTGGTCTCGAACTCCTGACCTTGAGCGATCCACCCGCCTCGGCCTCCCAGAGTGCTAGGATTACAGGCGTGAGCCACCGCGCCCAGCCTACTTTTTCTTTTTTTTTGAGACAGAGTGTCACCTTGTTGCCCTGGCTAGAGTGAGTGCCATGGTGTCAGCCTACCTCACAGCAACCTCAAACTCCTGGGCTTAAGCAATCCTACTGCCTCAGCCTCCCGAGTAGCTGGGACTACAGGCATGCGCCACCATGCCCGGCTAATTTTTTCTATATATATTTTAGTTGGCCAGATAATTTCTTTCTATTTTTAGCAGAGACGGGATCTCACTCTTGCTCAGGCTGGTCTAGAACTCCTGACCTCAAGCGATCCACCCGCCTTGGCCTCCCAGAATACTAGGATTACAGGTGTGAGCCATCGCGCCAGGCCGGGAACTACTTTTTTAGTAGCCAGAATTGGAAATAATCTGGATGTCTACCAATAATAGAATGGACAAATTGTGAACTGTTTACACAATGTAATGCTAATACATCAGTGTAAAGGAACAACCTTTGTCTAACAACACAAATGTCTCTCATAAAACGTTGAGTGAAAGAAGAAAGTTGCAAAGGAAAACAGTGCATGATTCCATTTATGAAAAGTTCAGAATTGGAAATCATATTATTTGGGAATATGCACACAGATGGTAAAATTATGAAGAAGAATAAGACTATTATCCCCAAAGTCAGGTCAGTGTTTATTCCTAGGGGTAGAGGGTATATTGGGACTTTTGGGCTGTTGTTGGCAATGTTCCATTTCTCCATCTGAAGAGTTATTACATGGATATTTACTTTGTAATTATTCTTTTAAAGTGTATCTCTATAGTTTATGTAGTCATTTGTATATATGGTCTCTCAATTTAAATAGTTTAAAAAAGAAGGGGGGGTGGCTTTATTAGTAGATGAAACCTTAACTATGTTCCAGATATGAAACATCATCAGAAACAGATTATTCCTGTGACTCAATAAACTTCTAAAATTGGGTATAAAACATGCTCTTTCCAGTATCACTGTAAGACTAGTGAGCAACAATATAATTTAACACCAAACATATCTCAAGTTTAACTTATGCCAATGATTTAATGATTCACTTCAAATGCTTTTTAAAAACTGTTTTGTATTTTAAATTTAACAGGGTAATTTCTATTTGAAAGAGTATGCAAAAAATCCATTTGATGAGCAAAGATCACTTATGGACACAACAGTCTATAATTTATCATTTTTAATGTTGGGATATTAGTATAGTGGGTATTCTTGAAGTGGGGCAAGTTGAACATGCTGGGAGTGATTTTCACAATCCAGTAACTGACACTATATTAGTCAGAGATTAGGAAATCCCCTGAAATGTTTGTCCAAATTCATATTTTAAGCTGGGCTTGGGTTAAAGATCTTATCATTCTTTTAAAGTTTTCAAAACAGATCAGGCTCCTATCAATCAGAATATGTAGTGTCTAAATACTTCCCACTGTCCTCAGAGCTCCCAGACAAGAATCTTGTAAAGAACCTGTATGTAGTCAATTATCAGGAAAACAAAAAATAGTTACATTGGCAAATTATCTCAAACTATCCCTCACTTTTAGGCACCAACAGTATTCACATTCTTCGTACAACTAGGTGAGGTTTCACAGCCTCAAGTCCTCTAAAACCAACAAATGCAGTACCTGGAAATTGTAAGTGACACAGCCAGATGCTTGCCAGCATCCTTGGTGTGATCATTTATGTGCCAGTCACCGCCCTCCTCCAACTTGTCCCAGAAATGAAAGCTATCGTAACGAAAGCAGTCTTGTTCCCCCAAATGACCAATTTTGCTGTGTGTACGACATTACATTAGTAGTTAAGATACTGGACTTTGGTTTCTTTTCAAAGTCTTAAATCCCCTTCAAAGTTTTCAGAAGCTTTTGGGCTGTGTGTTCAGGAAAGAATATCCCTTCAAAAATCATATGCACCAAAAGCAATTATTTAGTTTTCTTACTCTTTTACTTAAAAAATTCCAGTGTCTAGAACTTTGAAAAATAAAGTTCTGTTGTTTATAAGCCATCCAGTTTATGGTATTTTGTTATAGCAGACTGAAAAAACTAAGACACTGAACAATAACTATATTTCTATAAAAAATGATCACTAATTATCAAAAATTGTACTACTCTTCAATTAAATGTTTTATTTTTTCTTGACTACATTCAAGATGCAATGATAATAAAGGCTACATTTTTCTATTCTAGTATTACAAAGTAAAAACTATGCTTAATCTACTTATCCATTGCAAAGAAGACAAAAGTTGCCTATAAACTGCTTACAAATCTACCTAGCATGTGTTTAAACAGATTCATTGTAAGACATTACAATGAATATCATGGACTGTTTATCAAGAATGGCTGCCCTGAAAGTAAATATGACATTAAACCACTGCATGTTTAGTGCAACTTCAACATTATGCATGAGAAAGGGCTAACAGTCTGTTGATACTCCCTAAAACAGTAATGAATACAACTTTCGTACATTTCAAAGATTACTCAACAACTCGGAGCACAGGTATTGTCAAACCCACAGACTTATCTTGGTGTATCATGGGCGCTTTTGGTTACACAAAGTGGTATAGGCAAATGGGTTATGTGAGTTAAGAGGAAGCAAAAATTTAAGATTTGAAAGAAGGAATAGCTGAAATTTATGGCTCAAACATAAAAGGGACTAAAATCATCTTGAAGAAGCCATTTAACTTCTCTTTAGCCTCAGTTTCCTCACTTGCAAAATGGAAATCATCCTTATATCTCATAGAATTGCTAGGAAGACTAAATGAGAACACCAGCATACAAATACCTAGCAGAGCACCTGGTATAGAGCTCAATAAATGTTAACTGGATGGTAAAGCACCAGTTGCTGGGTCCCAGCCCCACAGCTTCTAACTCAGTAGGTTGGGTGGGGCCTGAGAATCTGCATTTCTAACAAGTTCCCAGGGGATGCTGATGCTGCTGGTCGGAAGATCACACTTTGAAAACTACTGATTTCATGCATTATTTTTAAAACTCTTGAGTTGCTAAATAATAGAGGATCATTAAATCAATTTAATAGGTCTGACCAGCAATAAAAAGAATAGTCAAGAATAGAATAGGAAATAGAGCCCATCACATTTAATGGGGTAAGTACTGTTTTAGTTGTATATAAATGTGTGTACTGCACCATGGGGTAAAATGTATTTTTTACTGTGGGTGGTGGTCAAAAAAGTCATTAGACCACTGGTCTAATGACTTTACTGTATCATTAATAACAAAGGCCACATTAATTCGGCAGAGGGCAGTAAGGGAGTCCGATTGTTCCCATTGGACACTAAGCTGAACTTGCCGTGGGCCTTCTCTTCCACTCATATAGGATTTCCTCTGCCTGGATTTCCCTTCCATCTCAGCCTATGCAAACCTCACCATCCCTTCAAGACAGAGAAGGTCAAGTCCAAGTTTCTCCTAAACCTTCCCCGACTAGTCTTTCTCAGTGGTGTCTCTGCTTCTTGCTCCAGAATTTAACTTCTATAGCATTTGTTTGACACATGGTACAAACCACCCTGCTTTGTCATCTTTGCAAGGGTGTGCCTTTTCTCTCCTGAAAGGTCACACATTTTTTTGAGGGCAGGGTTGACGTCTTATAAAACTTTGTGTCCCCAACAACTTCCTAGCAATGCTGTGGTCAAAGTGGGAATAAAATAGCTAGATGTAGATGGAATAAACAGTCAAACCACACTTGTAAATGCTAATGTATTACTTGTATGTTACAGGTAATACATGTGAGGATGCAAATTAGTGTCCAGGGACAGGTGAATACATGCATTATGGGAAGCAAATGTGGGGACAGCAGGAGAAGGGTGGCAGAAACTAAGGGAAGCCAATTGGCTGAGAAAGCTTAGCGGTCAGAGATCTTTCTGCCCTCCACCCAAGAACCTGGGCTGAGGTTCCTGGGATAGCATGACATGGAGAAAATCCTCACTCTTCACTGGGTAGGAGTAAGTCATTTTGATGTTTAGCACTAATGCTGTGCAGTGGACAAGAAAGGTTGAAAGGCCAGAGGGAAAATCAGTATACTGGCTGAGAGGAAAGAGAGACACAGGAATCCAGAGGCAGAGTGAAGAAATTAATTTACCCCAATACGTATTAAATGAGTTCAGTCCCTGAGCTAGGTGTGCTGGGGTACATTTTTGCGATAATGGAGGGACACACGAGATACCATGGGAATGTGGAGGAAGAACCACCCACGTGCGCCTGGGTGAAGCAGAGTGGACCTCACATACGGAGGGAGCCTGTGTTGGGACTTGAAGCATGATCCGCTCCTCTGACAGACAAGACACGAAGCTTGAAGAAAGGAGGAAGGAGGCAGGACAGCACGCACAAAGGCCAGACATGCAAGAATACTGTCCATTTGGAGATCTGCCAGCAGTCTGACATGATTGGAGCACGGGCTCCATAGGGGGAAAAGAATAAAACCAAAGCCAGGAGTTAGACCACAGAGTGCCTTGTGTGTTGGATCAGAGCAGGGTGTGCACTGAAGATACCTCTGGCAACAGGGCTAAGGATGTCCAGGGAGGAAGAATGCCGAAGTGGGGACCCCAATTAGGATAGGCTGCAAAACAAATGTGGAAAAGCAACATGGGAGAGTGGCAATGTGGAGGGAAAGGAATGACTTAAGAAGTAAGTAAAATTCATGGAACTTAGGGTCTAACAGTACTTTTGAGGTAGAGGGAGGGTGCTGGCTAGAAATACACGAGGAGCACGGGTATGGAGGGAGGCAGAACAGGAGAACTGCAGACATTCTGAGGTTGTCCCCATGGGACTCCACGGTGGGGCCCACCACGAGCAGGGGGGCAACCACTATGGCACTCAGGATCTGCTCTGGGGATAGAGAACTGAACAGAAAAATGAGAAACACTTGGGGTGGGAAAGGGGGAGAGCTGGGGAAAGTTTTTAAGCAAGTCAGTATTAAGAAGCTATGGAAAAATCTCTTCAAATTTCAGTTAGTATAATTTTCTATGTTTCTCTTTATGCAACTTAAGACAACCACGAAAGTATTCTAAATTGTGGATATAAAATGAAAGTTTTAAAAATCATTTAGTGTGACCCTGGTTCTCACTTTTAATTCCTATGATTTATCAAGTGTCTTATTTACACTGTAAGCGAAGTCATCTTCTGGTTAATTCACTTTGAAAAGCATGATCTAATTTTCAAACATTAGATATGGTAAAATTATTTGTCCTTGAAAGGCACAGATAATTCACTAAACCAAAGAAAAGTGGGAACTTTGGAAGTTTACGTAATAAAATGTGCAGTGGTGTGGCAGTGGCACAAGACACACTCGGACGGGATGGATTCTGACCCATCACCACGACAGACAAATTGCTCCATAGTAAGCGAAATGGGAGCCAGGAACAGACCCTGTTGTGGACACAGACAGTGAGAGCTTTGAGCTGTGGCTTCTAACTAGCTCCCGGAGGACATACTAACTTTATTTATTTCCTTCCAAACCCTAAAGGAGAAATAAGCAACTTAGGATTTCAGTGCCTGTTCTTTAAGCCTCTGTTTAAGCAGGAGGGTCCGGAAAAAATAATTACCTGGTATTGCTTTTCCCAGACTTCACGGAATACCAGTAAGAAGAGAATGTTTAGAATGATATTAATACTATTTACTCTGAACAGCCAAGTTGTTTAACTGTATAGACAGATTTATCCAAAGAGTATATATTCCCACACAGGATATTACACAAATATTTTAGAAGGCTATGTCAAATAATATTTGATTGAAAAATATTTTATTTGGTTGAAAGTCAATTACTATGCCATGGGCTTCCATATCTTAATGTTTATTTGCCCAAAATTGGAAGAATAATTCCTTTACAAATTTGGCTTCAGTTCTACAATGCCAGGGAAACTTCAGAAACTTCTGGCTCATCTACTTTAGCTGACATTAGCTAGCTAATTTCTCATGAGTAAGGGACACTGTGATCCTCTTAACCCACAGATAGTTGGAAAGGATTTTGAATATTTTAATGCTTAATTTATATATTTTAAAAAGAACAAATCAATAAGTATACACTATTCCATGCTTTCTTAGAGAGCTAACTAAAATAGCATTTCCAATTTGAAACCAACTCTTTTAAATCAATCTCATGCACAAAGCTATTATTACATAACCGACAATTATTTTATCAGTATGTATTAGTAAACCACCCCAAAAGACTATAATGTGCTGTCATGTGGTATAATAAAAATATTATTCAACACATAGTTTGCATTTTCAATCAACTTTAGATACCACAGTATTCTGTGAATTAAACTCTAGAGGTTTTAAGTGATTCGTTTTATTATAAACACTCAATCCAAAAAGATGATTAAAATAATTGAGGATAAGGCTTGATTATAAGGAGAAACAGCCTTTTTTTCTAGTAACATCTGTGGTAATAATATGCTGTCATTTAAACTAACTGAGGATGACTCACCATCTGTGAGTAAATGTAATTTTAGTTTCTTTTCTAGTACTGGGGGTAGTTCTTTTTTTTTTTTAACTGAATCATCCATCTTCCATCCTTTTGCAACCCAACCATAGAGTGAGATGGAAAGCTGAGGTCAGGAGTATACTTTCTTGCTATGTTTCAGAACAAAATTAACTGTCGCACTTAGGAAATTTACTCATGAACTTGGCCTCAATAGGATCTTGCTATAAATAATAGTTAACTTGCATGGGATCTCCCAAAGATCAGTTAATTTCTCTATTTAGGCATAATTCTGAAAAACAAAATTATATTTTCATTTATATGTCACTGTCTCAAATATAAAGGGCATTTTATTTTATAACAAATTAACAACATGTTAACATCCAAACACTTAGCCTGGACACTGTAATTCATTTTGCTTTCAGGTAAGTATTATAGAGAACTACAAGAATAATTTTCAATATCTGCTGTAGCCATGGAGGGTCTCTCTGGACAAGAATATTCACTAAAGGAATCAGAAAATAAAATCTGAGATTGGAATAAGTAGGAAAAAATGGGCTAAAGACACAATTAGTGAGAGATAAGCCAAAAGAAAGGAGCTAAAATTCATCACCAGGAAAGGACACAAAAGGAGAAAGTACCTGAGTATGGCAGCAGAGTGAAGCAGCATTAGCTGTCCATGGAAGAGACGAGAGGGGGAAAGAAAGGTACATAAGGTTCTCAGAAGGTGGTAGTCTCATGCCCACGGCGATTTTCATTCACTTTCATACCATTTCAGTCCCCCATTCTCATGGCAAAATCCAGACCATGTTATCACCAAGATCTGCTCCACTTCTGAAATCTTAAACCTAACACACTGCTCTCTCACCACCATCTCCATTGCTTCTACTGAGCTGGTTCTTTATTCTTGCCAAAATCGCCTTCCCCAACTCCTTTGTGGTCTCCTTTCCAGACAGCCTCCTGACAGTCTACTTTTTTCTTGACTCAGCTTAGACACCAAGATCTACCGCTTCTTAGGATCCACTCTAATCTTCGAGGATTTTTGTACTGGTTCACATGGTATAGTTTAAGTAAATTTTAAATAGTGCAAAAAAACTCCCCACAAAACCCAAAAACAAACCAACAGGCCAATGTCTTACTTTATGTAAACATGCAAATAATATGAATTCCCTACATTTAAAAAATTGTCAGGTATAGAATAACGTCAAAGCGAAAAGGCCCAATGAACTGTAATTTGTTTTTACGCTATTACCACATGGTGGTGCCACTTTGGCTAATACACAGAAACCCCTGCCACCTTTGCTTAGTACCGTGTGAATCTCACTGCTGTTTATGTACAGAGGAACTTCGGTAAGTCACTGTGATGACTAATGTGCTGTTATTTTACAGACTCTGTTATTATAACTGAAAATATTTTTATATCCGACAACAATATCTCTCAAGCATTCATTAAGCGGTGGTTCTACTGATAATGCTGAAAAACACAGCCCCCAAAACAGTAACATTGGAACAGAAGTTAGTTGTGATAAAACACCATGAAGAAGGCCAAATATCCACAAATATCCTGTGTTGTTAATTTAGGAGAAAGCACTGTAAAAAAATTAGAGCTAATGAAGCAAAAAAATTAAAAAGTCACAGTAAAGTAAAATTATGCCACAATGTTATACATTCATGCATCCCCCAAATACCCCCTTTATATCTTCTATGAGATAATTAGTCTTAAAGTATGAGTTTTATATCATGAGATTACTTCAGGAATATATCTATCATAAATGTAAATGCCTTCTTAAAATATAGTATTTCCCCTATCGTTTCCATGAAGTGCTTCTCTTTCCATTACTATATCCTAAGTGTACAGTAAATAGTGTGGCAATTATGAGCATGGACTTTGGAGCCAGACTTCCTGTGTATGAATCCCCCAGGCTCCATCACTTTCTAATAGCATGGCTTTGGGTAAGCTTCTTACCCTCTCTATACGTCAGTTTCTCATCTGAAAAATTAGGATAACACTAGCTACACCAAAAGGCTGTTGTGAAGACTGATGAGTTGATACACGTAAGACATTTAGAACCCACGTGGCACTAACACTATGTATTAGTTACTACAGTCATCATCATCATCACCACCTTCCCATTGACCCTTGATGTTACTTACAAGACTGAATATATTTCACTGGGCCAAAAAAATGACCTGTTCCTTTATTAATAGTATATAAATTACTTATAGTATATGCAGTGGTGATGTATAGGATATGCAGTGGCATGAAGATATTAGTTCTTCTTTTGATATTTTCTTTTGAAATATTGTCAGAAACCTTTCTCATTACAGTTCTGGGGAGCCTTTCTAGTGTAAGAACTGGGTAAGCATTATGATTCTGAATAGAGTCTGCTCAGACACTAACATTTACATCAAGTGACACAGCAGTTAAATGTCAACTGAATGTTTCTTTAGCCGTCTTACCTTTAGTCTGTCTTTGGGCAGCGCGACAACACCTTGCTTAATGATTTCCAGGACTCGTTCCACTGACAGCTCAGCTCCAGCTTGTAGCAACCTTGAGCTAAAGAAGGTGATCACCTGAAAAGTAAAGTGTTATTTTTTAAACAAGTAGATGTATAAAATGTATTTTCAGTAGATGCCTTTCTCACATGGTACTCAAACGATCATAATTCCGATTCTAGAGTGACCTGGCTTTGAATTCACCAGCCCCCGCAAACACACTCTTCTCTTTTGGGTTTGATGGCCGAATCAGAGCCAACTCCTGAATATTCAGGGCTGATTAATTCATTCTGTGAATTAAGTAGCCTCCTGAATTCTGCTCTTTCTTGTACTGACTTGGCATTTATATTTCCTCTAGAAAGCAGTACCCATCAGAAAGTGGGAAGAGAAAGCTAAGCCTTAAAGCCTGTCAATTTTGAGGCTTAATAGTAATAGTAGAATTCACTCTCCACCCCCCAAAAAAGGTGGAGAGGGGCTTAATAGGAAAAGAATTTGAAGTTAATGGCTAAAATGATGTTTTGGGGATTATCTATGAATTTAATTTATCCACATCACCCTTATCCCTGATCACCAGGGATAATCAACAGCAACCTCAAATTATTTTTGTTTCATGTTACAGCAAATCTAAACTAGGTAGTCAAGATATCAATACAGTAGCATTCTAGAAATAACACTGTCCCTAAATATTTGTCACTAAAAACTAACAGAATGTCATCATTTTTTAGCAAATCATGTTTAAAACCACAGTGTTAATAAATCAAGAAGACTGTAGACCCCTTTTTAATGCAAAAGAATAACATTTAGGTGTTTATAATCAGACATGCAAAAATATAAAAATTTATTGCATTTTTTAAAGTTGAACATTTCCTTTTATATGTTTTCTATATTCTAGGTAAAGTATATGAAGTTACAAACAATTCTTCGCAAACATTTTTATGCATTTCCTTTCAGAATTACTCTCCTAAATATTGTTTAAGAGTATAATAACTTTTAACCATTCTAGTGGAAAGTACACTGTGTTACATAAATGCCACTGAAATGCATTTGTTCTGCAAAGCAAAGAGACTTAGCCGGAACCAGGACCATTAACAAGCACGTGCCTCACAATTCTATGGCAATGAGGGAAAACAAAGGCAGCTGATAGCTGGTGATTCTGCTTTTGATTCCACATAAATCATAATTTATCTCCAGGTAAATTACTTCTTTATTTGCTGCCACCACCAGCTCCTTTGCAAGTTGCTTATTTTGTCCACAACCAGGTTGGTCTTTCAATATGTGCCTATGGATCTAGTTTTTCCCAAGTCAGATTTTAAGCTGCTTTGGGGATTCTGGGATTAAAATTTTGTTCACAGAGTTTAGACCCAGCAGGTATGCAAATTGATTTTTATAATGTAGGGAATAAATCTTTGAAGAAAGACACAACACAGATAAGAAAACATACGGCAATACATTAAAATCTTATTTTCAAATATGCAACAACAAAGATGCAAAATAAAAACTTTCCTTTTGTGCAAGTATTTTTGCAGGTTTTAAACTTAAACATGGTTTTTCTGAGGAAAAAATTGGTTAACCATATGAATTGCCATTTTTGTTGGTAAAAAAAATAGTTGAATATTAGCAATTTCATATGGGTCAACCTAATATCTATGCATAAAATTCTCTTTGATCAAAAAAAAATAATAAATTAAAGAATAGAAGCATATCTGTTAAAAACTCATTTTAAGAAAAAATATCAACTAAAAAGTAGGAAGATAGATCTTATAGACACCTGAGGCTTATGGAATGATTTTTTCTAGTATTTACTAAAAGCTGACATTTCATTATTGGATGATTTCTGGCTTATGGCAGTACATAATGTAGCAAGGAGTAGTTCTCAAATACGGCAGACCATCCAAAATAGCTGGGAAGCCTTGTGAGATACTGATCCCAGGAACTTGCTCCACTGGGCTCTCCTCTCCAGGTGAGTTTGACGTCAGCCAGATTCTAGACCAGAGGTCTCCAAACTTTTCTGATTGTAACTTACAAGTAAAAAAAAGTGAGGATGTAGTTGCAATGTATGTTCTATTTCTCTATAAATTATGCAATATACCATAGTCTTAATGTTTTACATATAAAATGTATAGAAAAAGAAATTTAAAAGAATGAGATAAAAACAAAATAAACTAGATTTTAAAAATACTTAAGTGATGATACAAAATACTTTCTTGATACTCATTAAAATACTATTGAAAATAATCTGGGCAGTTAGCTATTGTATGTCTTGCTAATCACAAAGGCTTCATGTTATCATCGGCAAGCCCGATATTCACTCATGGTAAGATATACTGTTCACGATGGTGGATCTAAGTCCATAATATAAACAGTCTTCCTGATACATTTTATGGATCGTGAGATCAGATTGGTTCATCATTGTTTTCACCTCGTAATGTGGCACTTGTTTTGTTCTAGGAGGAGGAGGATGTCAGCTCTGCCATTATCTTTTGTCATGTGTGTTTATATTGTTTTACTACCATCAATCTGTGGGGTAATATTTTATGAGGGTTTAATGAAATCTAGATACTATAACCAGGAACACATACACTACAATAAAGTGAATGAAAAGGTGAATGCACATCTGAAAACCCTGCAAGTGTTGAGGAACCCCACCTATCTCTTTCCTCACGATACCTGGACTACTGGAGCTGACATATAGATCCTGGAAGGTTGTAAACACCGATACTATTAGTAAAACTAAATCTATTTTATTCATTCATTCATTCTTTAGAGACAAGGTCTTGCTTGCCCAGGCTGTAGGGCAGTGGCCCGATCATAGCTCACTGCGACCTCAAACTCCTGGGCCCAAGTGATCCCTCTGTCTCAACCTCCTGAGTAACTAGGACTACAGGAGCACACCACCACATTCAGCTAATTTTTATATATTTTTTATTTGTAGAGAAAGAGTCGTGCTATGCTGCCTAGGCTGGTCTCAAACTCCTGGCTTCAAGCAACTCTCCCACCTTCGCCTCCTAAAGTGCTGGGATTACATTACAGGCATGAGCCACTGAGCCCAGCCTACTTTATTTTTGGATGAATAAATAAAGCTGTAATATTTTCTTCCTACAGACTGATGGTTGGTGCAACCTCTGGGGTATGTGTATCCATCTACTGTGGAGATCACTAATTGAGATAACAAAATGCATATATGAAAGCTAAATGGAACTCACAGTATTCATATAGGACTCAAAGACATTACAAACCAACCAAAGAGAGTACTTATATGTCACATCACCTAAGAACAGAGTAATGCAATGACAGTCCTGTTTTGTTCACTCCGTGCCTCCAGTAGCTTGCCTCTAAGCCACAAGGAATTTCCATTCTCACCAGGAGAGCTGCAGAGTAGGCATGAGGCTCGGTTTCAAAGTAAATTCTTTTTTCTCCAACTGTCTCTCATTTGTATGTTTTAAAGCTGATGTTCTAATGTTTTTGCATTCAAACTCACACTATTTTAGAGAATGATAAAACCTCCACTTCTAGAAGAGAAGTATAATTTATATATCAAAAAGGAAGGAAATGATCTTCTACTGAATGTTTATTATGGACCTGTGCTCTGCATATACTATTTATTTAATTCTCACAACAATCCTACAAGGTGATAAAAATCTCTGTCCTACAGAAGAGTTAACACAATCAGAGAGACAAGAAGCCGGACCCGGGTTCCCTGGGCAAGTGCCGGGAGCGGGACTACAACTGAGGTGGTTCCTGCTTACTTCATGTTTCCCGCAATTCTGATGTAGCAAAATGGAGCACGGGCTTAGTTTGTTAATAGGAAATATCTAAGGTAAAAGGTATAAGTTGTTTCACCAAAGATTTCCAATGGAGCCCGACTGTAACACTAGCAAAGAATGTGAAACAATTCATTTAAAGATATGAACTTCTATTTCCTGCTGCCAGGTTGGAATATGGCACACAATAGTGACTTCTGTGATGATGACTATAACTGATACGTGGCTTTTGTCAACTTGCACAGCAACCAGTAAAACTGTTAGAACAGATGAACTTTTTTCCCTCTGAAAATGTCTGCACAGGACGCAGCCAATAACAGAAAACATTTAAAGTAAAACCTTTAGCTAAAGCGAGAATGAATACTTCGTTAGTGAAACTCAAAAGCAACCTTTCAAAGGAAGGTACTTCTCCACAGTTCATGTTTTACAACTTTCTTCCATCCACCAGATTTGGCTGCAACTCATGAAATCCAAGCACAGCACATTGGCTTCCATTATGCTATTAGCTTTGAACAGCAATTGCCCAATGAATGCCATGTTCTGATTAATCAGTTGTACCCTTTGAGTAATATCAAAATCACATTTAACCACCTGTCATGAAACCAGTGAACGATCATTAGATCAGATTTATAGAGATGAGAAGCTTTTCTGGGGTAGAGGAGAGTAAAAAAGGAGCCAGTATGTGCTAGCCAGGCAAACATTCTCGTTTGCTAAGTGGCCACTCTCCCAAGAGGTAAAAGTAGAGCACTAAATTTTTTTTTTTAAGACAATGATAAACATATTTTAGAAAGTAAAATACATATGTATTTCCTCACTGATGTTTTTGGGTTTTCCTTCAAGGTTTAGTGTTGTAACCAATACATGTATGGACAACCTATTTACTAGAGGAGCTCTCCAGAGGACTTACGAGGATAATAGATGATACTATTTTCTGTCTTCATGAAAGGTGCAATGTATTAATAATTGGGGAGATAAGATACAGATCAAACATGTATAATTAAATAGATTAGACATCATGGTAGAGTAGACTATGAACTACTCAAAATCAGAAGGCATAGATTTGTATCCTGCTTCTGATACTTATTAGCAATGTGACTTACCAGACACTCAACTTCTTTTACATGTAGCATCAAGCAGTGGTTGAGAACTTAACCTGGTGTCAACTGCTTGGGTTTAAATCCCAGCTCTCCTTATAATATCTGTAAAGTAACAAAGTTGCTACATCTACTTCATAGGAACCAATAATGATAATGTGGCAACTTTGTCATTTTGCAAATGAGGGGACTAATATAAATCCAACAATAATGACAGTAGCTGACATTTTGTCAGCATTTACCACGTGCAAGGCTGCTTTGGGAAAAAACACTCCTCCAAACCGTGCTTTCCTCTCAACTCCACAACAATCAACACAGAAGAGGACTCTGTAACCAAATGTGGAGTTTCCCCCACACACCAAGCAGCAGACACCAGCTGGGTGTCCTGTAATTCATTTCCAACACTATCTACTGGAGATCGTGTCAGATCCCACAGGGTGAGGCCTCAGTCCCCAAGACATCTCCCATCCTGCCACCAGTGTCAAGATTGGGCCTGTGGAGCTTTGACTGACCCCCTTCCTCTTTGGGTTCGACTGATTTGCTGAGCAGCTCACAGAACCCAGGGAAACACTTACTTACATTTACTGATTTATTATAATGGATATTACAAAGGATTCAGATGAAAAGATGCATAGGGCAAGGCATGGGGGAAGGAGTGCTGGGCTTCCATGCTCTCCCTGGGTGCACCACCCTCCAGGAACCTCCAGAGGCTATCCAGAAGCTCACTGAACCCAGTCCTCTTGGGGTTTTATGGAGGCTTCGTTACATGGGCATGATTGACAATCTGTAGAAATGTGACTGCACAAAAGGCACATGATCCTAAACCCAGCAAGGCCTCTCTGTTCAGATTCTTCTTGGCCTGTCTGTGCAGCATCCTTCCTCCAGTGCATGGGGCAGGACTCTCTCTGGAATTGAGGGTCTTCAGACCCACAATCACATTGGCAGGTGAAAGGAGGGCCAGAGAAGGTCAGAGAGAGAGAGAGAGGATCTGTCTCCTGAGGCCTAAAGCGCCCCAACATTATAATAAGGACTATGGGAGTTATGAGCCAAGCACTGTGTACAAAAACCAATATATTTAATATATATCAAAGCACCACAAATGCACTTTGCAGATATTAACTTATTAATACTTAATGCTGTAAATTTCCCTCTGAGCTTTCACTGTGTCCCACAAATTTTGATATATTGCATTTTCATTTATGCTCACTTTAAATTTATTCTATTTCCCTTGTAACCTACTCTTTGACCCATGGGTGTACTGTTTAATTTCCAAATATTTGCAGATTTTCCAGATATCTTTCTTATTAATTTCTAATTTAATTTCATTGTGGTCAAAGAACATACTCTATATGATTTTAAGTGTTTTAAATTTGTTGGTTTGCTTTATGTCCTCAAATATGGTCTATCTCCATGAATGTTTCTTGCGTACCGATGGTGTTGGGTGGAATGTTCCATATATGTCAACTATTAATAAATCAAGGTAGTTGGTATTGTTTGGGTCTTCCACATCATTCTATTAATATATCATTACTAATTTTCTGTTTATTTGTTGCACCAATTACTGGGAAAGAAGTGTTGACTTCTCCAATTACAATTATGGATCTATTTCTTCTTGCAATTCCATTAGCTTTTGTTTCAGGTGTTTTGAAGCTGTGTTGTTATGTGTATACACACTTAGGATGGTTATGTCTTCTCGGTGAATTGATCTCTTCATCATTACATGGTGTCCCTCTTTAAGGTAATATTCCTTGTGCTGAAGTCTACTTTGTCTGCTATTAATATAGTCACCCCAACTTTCTTTCGATTAGTGCTTGCATGGTAAAACTTCTTTCATCCTTTTACTTTTAACCTATCTATGTCTTTAAAGTAGGTTTCTTATAAACAGCACATAGTTAGGCCTTGCTTTTTATCCAATCTGAAAATTTCTGTCTCTTGAGGCATTAGGATAGTTTACACTTAATTTAATTTCTGGCAAGGCTGGATTTAAATATTGCTTGTTGTTTTTTATTTGTTCCACTAATGATTTATTCTGTTTTTCCTGCCTGTCTTTGGACTGAGGATAATTTATGATTCTATTTTATCTCCATCTTTGGCTTACTACTTATATCTCTATTTCTATTTTTTTTTTTTTTAGTGGTTACCCTGGAGTTTATAGTATACATCTTCAGTTTATCACAGTTTACCTTCAAATAACATCATACTACCTCACATTGCCAAGAACTGTGAAGAGCCTGCAACTGACCTACTTGTGAGTTAACAAGTTAGGCAGTCCATAGCCTCACAGGATCCTGGAACAAGACAGAGATCTATGGGTCAGAGACACAGGACTGTTTATTAGTCATGGCAATAGCAGTGATTAGAGCATGTGCATTATTGTACTGGGTCCCCAAGCCCCAATTTTCTCAGGGTGATGTGACAAGGGCCAGATAATACCTGAACATGCAGTGGATTCTATTACAGGAACAGAACCCTAAACTTAGAGACCCCAGATCTCTCATAATGGTCAGTAAGCATGCCTGTCTTTTGCTCCAGCGCGAGCCACAAACTTCCTTTAAAAGATTATCTACAGCAAAGGGCAGTCAGTGCCTTTGCTCACAAAACGTCAGAAACATGAGACCTCTGGAACTGTCTCCCGACACACATATGTGCCAAACTCCAATTCTTCCTGCCCATCCTTTGTGCCACTGTTGACACACATCTTACTTTTACACATGTAACACCCCGCCCCCAATACATTGTTACTACTTCTGTTTTAGACAAGGAGTTGAGAACCTACAGCCTGTGGGCTAAGGCTGGCCTGTGGTCTATTTTTGTAAGTACAATTTTATTGGGACACAGCCATGCCCATGTGTTTACATATTGTGCATGGCTGCTACTGAACTACAGCAGCAGAGTTGAGTAGTTGTGACAGACTTTATTGCCCGTAAAGCCTAAAATACTTACTATCTTGCCATTTACAGTAAAAGTTTGCTGACCCCTTCTTGAGACAATTATTTTACAAAGTGAATCAACATAAGAAAAAGCCTTTTATGTTTACATTAATTTTTACCATTTCTGGAGTTCTTACTTTTTGTAGATCCAAGTTTCTGTCAGGTATGACAGTTCTTCTGCTTAACTAACTTCCTTTAACATTTCTTATGGTACACACCAGTAATAAATTCTCTCAGTTTTTGCCTAAAAATGTCTTTATTCTGTTTTCAGTTTTTAAAGACATTTTTGTGGAGTATAAACTCTGGGCTGACAAGAACTTTTTTCATTTTAGCATTATAAAGATGTCACTTCATTACCTGAGTTGCACAGGTTCTGACAAGAAGACTGTTGTTATTACCTTTGTTCCTCTGTATATAATATTTCTTTTTTCTCTGGCTACATTCAGGATTGTATTTTTTCTTTTATCTTTGTTTTTCATATGTTTAAATACAATGTGTCTTTTTAAAAAATGGGTTTATCCTGATCGAGGTTCTCTGAGCTTCCTGGATCTGTGGTTTGATGTCATTATTTTTGGAAAATTCTCAGCCATTATCTCTTTAAATATTTCTTCTGATCTGTCCTCTCTCTCTCCTCCTTCTGGGACTCCAATTATAAGTATATTGGATCATCTGACATCCTACGGCTCTTCGATGGATGCTCTGTTCTCATGTTTCACATTTTTTCTCATTGTGTTTGTTCGCATAATTTCTACTAACCTATCTTCAAGATCACAGATTTTTTTCCTTATCTATCCCCAAGCCCACTAATAACCCAGTCATGGCAATTCTTTATCTGTCATATCATGTTTATTACTTCTTGCATTCCCACTTGATTTTTCCTTACAGTTCCTATCTCCCTCTAGATTTCTCCATCTGTTTATACATGTGGTCACCTTTTCCCCTAGGTCAGAAAAACTTTTCTATAAAGGGCTAGGTAGTAAATCTTTTAAGCTCTGTGGATCACAATATAGTCTGTGACATATTGCTCTTCTTTTTTTAAGCAACCCTTTAAAAATGCAAAAAAATTTAGTTCATAGACTGTACAAGGATAAGTCGTGGGCTGGACTTGGCCTATGAGTCATACTTTGTTGACCTTCACACTAGATCTTTTAAACCTATTAATCCTAATTAAAGTCCTTGGCTGATAGTTCCAACATCTGAGTCATCACCGAGTCTGGTTATGTTGTTTCTTCACAATATGATTTTTTCCTTGCTTTTTTATCTCTCATAATGCTAGGTTAAATACTGCACATCATGTGTAGAAGCACAGAGACTGAAGTGAATTATTATTTATGCTGAAATTGGGAACACCTCTTCTTAGGTCAGGCTTAGGGTTGAACTAATTCACTCAGAAGGTGAGCTGAATTTGAGGGTTTTTTTTTGTTGTTGCTATGGCTACCCTCAGTGTACCACATCCTCTAGTGATACCTTCTGCTTAGTTAGGACCTGAAGTATCATAGATTTTTCAATGTTCATGCTTCATTTTCTGCTTTACATTATTTCTGTGTGCCTAGGTCACAAAGCAAGGTCTATATCCATGCTGTTGATCCATTCCCAGTGATAGACTGCTGTTGCCCGTTATTCTGTATTTGCTAGGCTGGTGGCAGGAAGTAGAGGGTTCTATGTTGTCCCAGACCTGCTGTCCTAAGACCTCCGACTTAAGTGGTGCTCTGAATACCTAAGTCTAGGGTATGAGGCTTTCTCAGCTTTTTCTTCCCTTTCTTCCCACGGCAGCTAAAAACTTTGTTATGTATCTGTGGTGAGTCTTGTGGTAGGACACCTCTAATGGGACTCTCTTGGAATTCTGGGGCTGGGACAGTTTCCCTTTCCCACAATATTATATAACTTCATACAATAAAATGAATGCACCCATTTTAATTGCACTGTTCAATGACCTTTGAGACATATGTATACCCTGTAACCCTCTCCCCTCATCATCTCAAAATATTTACTCCTTCTCCCTCCCGGCCAATTCCCCATCACTCCATCCTCTTCTCTCTGCCTAGAATGCTCTGCCACCAGATAGCTGCAAGGCTCACTCTCTACCTCCTTCAAGTCTTGGCCCCAAGGTACCTTCTGAGAGAGGCCTTTCCTGACCATTCTCTTTAAATTTGCACTCTCCCAGCCCCATTCCAAATAGCTCTCCTTATTCTCCTTTCTGGTTCTTGTTTTTTGGCTTAAGCACCTGGGTAGGTATTGATGCCATCTACTGAGATAAGAAATATTATGGAAGAAAAAGTTTTGTGTTTGTTTTTTGGAGAAAATCAAGAATTATGATTTAACCTTATTCAATATTTGTGGGACTGTCAAATTGGCACCTGAATGCACAAGTTTAGAGCTCAATAAGGATGGTCAGGTCTGAACTTTTAACATGAATTTTACGTTGTCCAGAGATAAAAAAGGTTCTTGCCTTTGCCATACTATTTAACTATTATAGTTCACTGCATCTGTTCTCTACTTATATTCAGTCATTTCTTGCCTTAGGCTAGTAGGAAATTTCTTTCATGTTCTCTCTTGCTTAGTGTGGTAATTCTACTTTGTCTTGCTCCTTAATTCAGCCAGATCATATCATCTTATGCTTTAGATGGGAAGGGGTATGTTCCAGCGCCAGCGCGTAATAAAAATTTGGGCACTTGAAAAACATATGTCTAACTCCTCCAGCAGAAGTTAAAAGTGCTCCAAGGTTAGTCACTTCTGTCTCAGATACTGAGTACTGCTGAATGTCTTAATGAAAAATATCAACCCTCAACTCCCTGTCAGCTAAAAATAACAGTAGATTCCTAGTCTCCTCTACCAACACTTTTCAAGGTTAACTCCATGAAAGACGAAAATAGCAAAAGCTAGCTTAAGCCAAAATTTCAGGAGTATTTAGAGGAGAGAAGGTGGTAAAGTTCTGAAAAAGGCAAAAAGTAGAGATGTTATTTATATCTTTATCACAGCATTCTTTTCAAAATATGTAAAAGGAGTTTAAAATATTTTTTAATGAATTTCCAGTGTGCCTACCACTATTTTAGATGGTAGTATTCAAGAAAAAGTTGTTGGAAAACCTGCTCATTTTGAATCTTTCTTAGGTTTGCCCAAGTGAGTGTTGAAAACATGGGATGTAGAATGAGAAGACCTGGAGTCAAGACTTGGCTGAGTAACTTATTAGCCAAGTGACCTCCAGCCAGCCATTCCCCCCTCTAGCCCTGCTCTGCCTCCCTCCCAGGGATGGTGGAAGGATCAAAGAGATAGTGTATATACAAATAATCCCCAATGATAAAGCCCTACAGAAATATATGTGATCATTATCCAAGACAAAGATTCTTAGGAAGGCATTTGTATTAATGGCACCTGAGTGACCTCTTAGCAGCTTGGTTTTCTTATTTGTAAAGTGGGATAATAATCCCAGTTTACATGGCTTAAGTACAGTTAAAGAGATAATAGACATGAGGCACTTAGCCTCATTCCCAGCAATTAGTAGGTGTGCCTAAAACTGTTCAGGCATTTCCTTATCTAGTTTTAAAAACTACATAACAGCATATAGCCAAATGTTTAGCCCGAAAATGCAGTTTTCACTGAATACAGTTGAAGTATCAATAAGTAGCCCACTCTTCTGACAATGACAGAAAAGTGAGCACTGGATATAAACCCAGTTTAACACCCTGCTTTTATTTCCACATGGTTCTATAGAGTGTGCTATGCAGTGAGGTCCTTCCTACTACAGCACCTTCACCGTGCTTTTCACTTCCACTGAGTGTCAACTGGATGTACTTTAATCCCTTTGCATGGTTCTTGCATATCCTTACAAAAAAATATGGTCTCTCAGAGACATTTTTAAGGATGTCAATAGCCTGGTTACTAAGAATGTTACTCATTTTCACCATTGATGGAATAAAGACCAGGTTGACACTGTTAGAAGTGATCTTGAAGGAGAAAGTAAACAAGAAAGCTCCAGGTTTGTGGATATGACCAGTGTTTTCAGGTAGTGAACAGGCAAACCAATGAGAACCTGCAGGAACATTTAGTGAGTGGGTATAGTTGTCAGGCACGACGATTACAGACCTGGACCTTACTTATCGTCAAACTGCCTGGGTTTGAGCCCTGGCTCTGTCTACTTTCTGAATATGTAACTGTGCAAGCTAATTAATCTTTCTAAACTGGTTTCTTTACCTGTAAGTTGAGGATTAAAATAAAATACACCTCACAGGTTTATTTTTTAATGAGGATTAAGTAAGATAATGCATATAATAAATGCTTAGTAAGCATGCAATAAAAGCTAGAGATAATGATGGTGATGAACAGAAAAGGAGTAAATAGCTTTTCATGTGGTTTAAATAATTTTTTAAAGCTAAATAGTCCACATGATATATAATAACATGATGCTCTATCACCTATTACAGCTATAACCACAGGAAAAAACCTCTGGGTTAAATCTTTTCTCAAAAACAAAATACTGGCGATCATAATGAAAGGCAGTGGACATTAATATAGTGGAACATTTATATTATAAATCTTATATAGAGCATTTTAATATTATTAAAATATTATAGAGCATTTCCCCCCACTATATTGCTCGTGTGTATTACATAGTTTAAGAAAAAGAAAAAAGAAAGGAAGGAAGAAAAAAAGAAATTGGAATCAGCTCCAGAGAATGGCAAAAGTGTGATATGGATGGGACAGAGGACTGCCACAAGGGCAGGCTAAAATGAATGGGAAAATACTATTTTAACATTACAATGCCCGCTTTTGGGTGATATTCTCAGGCTCACTTAAACATCAAGAGTTTCAAAACTATAATAGGCCACACTTGGCATCCAATTAACTTAAAACGATGAAAGGACAGGAAAATAGCCAACAGCATAGCCACAGCTTTTGTTTTCCTTGGGAATCCTTACAGTAGTGTGGGGGCTAGTCTTTGGTCCCTCAAATGACCACTCAGATGCAAAAGAATGAGACTAGTGGGGGTGGACGCAACAGACACTCTAGCTTAGAAACCAATACCCTTGTGACAGTCTCAGCTCCTAGGTCCCTGTAAAGGACATGCCTGGTTGTAAGAGTTCTCTCACTCAGAGAAGCCCAAAGCTATGGCTTCCCACTAAGTATTTATAGTTCATTCATAGTTCTCCCAGTCCAGACTCGGCTTACCAATCAAATGTCATTTTATCATATCATTTTATCATAGCAGTGTTGCTTGGTAACTCAGCTGACGTTGCACTTTCATCAGATTTCCAGGGAACAGAGCTAGAAGCAGCTTAACCTGCGGTCAATTTCTCATGTAAAAGTCTGTAGCCATCTTGGCAATACATAAATAAAAAAGGCCTAGAATCTAGAACATAACAGAATAATAAAATATTAATAAGAAAAAGATAAAATAACTCAATAAAAAAACTGGCAAAAGACTTGAATAGGCACTTCCCAAAAAAGGAAATCAAAATGGCCAAAAAATATATGAAACATGCTTGTCCTCATAAGCAATCAGGGAATTACAAATTAAAATTATGGTGAGATGCCATTACAAAACTGACAAAACTATCAAAACTAAGTGTTTATGAAGACATAAAGCAATAGGAATTCTCATACACCACTGGCTGGAGTGTAAAAGGGTAGCATCCTATGGAAAATGGTTTGGCATGACAAATGCCGGCCAGCAATTCCACTATTGGGTAAACACCCCAGAGAAAGGTACATACATGTGCTTACTTATTATTAAAATTACATATTTATGTTTGTGTGATCATTTAATTATTGAATGTCTTTGTACATGTAAGTAACACAAGGACAGGATGTTGACTCCTCAGTTTATTCATGAGCCTAGCACTGTGAATCATATAGCTCTTCCGGAAATGTTTATGGAACCAAACTGAATCAGAAAACACTGAGACAGTGATAGGAATTTAGCAAAACACATTTTTAAAAAGGACAGGAAGTAAAAGTTCACAGACCTGTGAAAAATGTTCAGCCACACTAGTAATTAAAGAAATTAAAATAAAATAATGATGAAATATCATCTTTGCTATAAAAAGACAAATATTAAAATAATTATAAAGCTCACAGCTGCAAAAGTGTAGTGAGATAGATCCTCTCATATGTTACTTGTGGAAGTGTAAGATGATATACAGATGTATAAATTGTGCATTGTTTCTGGAAAGCAATTTGGCGGTCTGTGTTCAATCTTGAAAATAAAGGTGAAAGAAAAGAAAAGAAAGAAGAAAAAGAAAGGTATTCCCAACATTAAAAACTAGTAAAATTCCAGTTTAAAAACCATACCAAAAATCCAATTTAAAAATGTGAGATGAGATTTCTAAACTGTTCATTAATTATGAATTGATATAAAACACTGGAAATAGGTGAGCAATAATGGGATAATGGTTAAATATATTTTAGGACCTCTATAATACAAGCTAGATAGAAATTAAAATGTGAGATTTTTGAAGAATTGATGATACTACAGAAAATATTGAAGATCTATGTTAAGTAAAAATGGCAGACTACAGAACTGTGTAAAATAAAGCATGACCTCGATTCTATCAAATATGTATGTGTGTGTATATATAATGGATACATACACACAGAATACAGCTGTTAAAGCAAAACAGACTACAAATACAGTTAATGTTGAAAGAAGGGACTCTTACCACTGTAGTTCTCACCAAGGTTTGTTAAGTATAACTTTCTCTGCTTTAATACTTAAAAAAGAATCATACTAAATATCTCCATTTACACTTACCAGATCAATATTTTGCATTATATCCTGAAACGAAGGATGAGTTCGAAATTGTTCAAAGAGATCTCGTTTGTAAAGCAGTGCGTACACCAAGTTCGGGTTGTGGTGAAGGGAATTTGTCAGGCAGGAATTGATGATCTCTAACATCATTCGAATCACTTCTTCGATGACATTTAGGTCTTGTGCCTTATAAAGAAAGAAAACCCCAACAGAGTCAGTGTTTTTCTCCCTTGCAACAGAATTAATCAAAATAAGAGTAATCGCTTTAAAATTATGACAATATTGGAAAGATCATGTAGAAAAGCTCTTCAAGACTATTGCTATCAAGAACCTTTATGATTAGGTTTATTAGTTACTAAAGGATTTGGGTTAAAATCTTTAGTATGGTGATAATTAGGAATTTCACATAATAAATTATAGATTCACCAATCTAGAGGGAAATTTGGAGCTTATACAGCCCCTCATTAAATAGATCCTAATTTGTATTCTCATCATCATATCCCCCTAAAGTGTTAGAATTGCACAATGTAAGTAGTGTAGGGTCATATTGACTCCAAGAAAAGTGCCTGATTCAGAAAATGACCTCACTTCTCTACACTATCATTTCAATCTTTATATTTAATGATAAATAGACTAGGGTTTTGTCACTGTTTCCTCAGAGTTAACAGTCTTTGGGAATCTGAACATAAAATACTTGTAAGACAGCAAAGCTCAAAGTAAGCAATCAGCAAACCACTTGGAAGCAAGAGCAATGGAAAGAACAAAAACAATAGGCTTTCCTTCTCTTGCTATGTTGCCCAGGCTGGTCTTGAATCCTGGCTTCAAGTGATCCTCCCACCTTGGCCTCCCCAAGTACTAGAATTACAGGCGTGAGCCACTGCACCCAAACATGATTAGTCCTTGAGAAATAAAATGAGGTTTCCTTGAAGTAGGGTATCTACATTAATTGGTTTTGCTATGTTCTAAAAACCGTAATAAGAATTTCTACATACATTATTTTATTAGTTTAATTCCGAGCAATTCAGTTATTATCTATCTAGTTAGGAAGCTTAGAATTTGATCAAAGAATCATAAAATAATATAACACACTCAGAAGTTACAGCAGACACTAAAGCCACTCCCCTTAATGCTAGAATCTCTTCTACACCATGCATACCAAATGGCCAACTAGCCTATCCAGGAACGTAGAACACTTTTGAGAGGCTCTTGGTTCTTTGCAGTTACAGAAAACTGCTATAGCTTAGCAGAAGACCATCACCTTACTCCTACTTATGGGTCTTTGGTCTACTGTCACAACCATCACCTTCTTAAATTCTCCAGCAACCACAACAGTCTCTCGGTATAACCTGGTTTAAAGCCTTCTCATCACCTTCCTCACGTTCTGCTAAATGTTGAACTAGCAGATGTTGGACTGTTTTGATCATAGATGTAATTCTGTATACATTTGTAATCCTTGCAACTAATTCATTTCTATTTTAAAGAGACAACAGTTCTCTGCTTACCACTAGTTTACCATTTAGAGAACAGTCAGAATTCCTATTGTGTATGTGGTTTCGTAGAAACCACGCTCTGTGTATTCTCCCATTCCTGTTGGAAGATGGATTGTGGCTTCAATGCATCAAGTAGATCATGGAATAATTATGTGCTAGAGGGGTAAATATGTACCAGGAGATTGAGATTTACTAAAAACAAAGTATCAAACTTTTGGTTAATTCTAATTTCCAAGGAAAACTATCCCAATAATTATAATTTCCAAGTTATCTAAATCTTCAACTTGCTACCAAGGCTAGATTCTGGTGCGGGTACCTACTATACATGGCAATAAACAAATGTAATCCTTTATGTTTCATTTTTACAAAGCATTATTAATAATGACTGCTTTGAAAAAGCAGCATAAACTTGACCAGAGGGTTTCTTGAAAACTACAAAATCATCCAAATCTCAGTATTTAAATAGACCTAAAAGGTTATCTAATCTACTCAGTATTTCAGTGTCAGAATTTCAAATGGTATTAATATTTTTTTTCACAAAGCTTAAATGAGATAACGTTTGCAAAGCCCTTAAAACAGTGTGTAATTTTTAAAAATTAATTTATAAAGCTGGTCCTTTAGGGGACAGTGTATAGAAAAACTGCCTTGCGTTTATGGAATAAAATATGATTTTATAAAAAGACATACTTTTGAAAATTAATCATGTTTCCTCTGTACTGTGTCAAAATTAGCTTTGTCAGAGATATAATCTGATGACTCAGTGACAACAGCAAAATATGTAGAGAGTACTCTGCCTTTTTCATTCATGGTATTTTCTTTCTAGTACATACAGCTTCTATAACAGGAATGAATCCCAGATCAAACACGCTTTCTCCTCAAAAAAATGGGCATACTTATTTTACTGCAGACAATTTCAATGTAAAAACAAGAAAATGATCCCATTTCCAGATGTTGCTGATAGTTTGTACATGTTGGGAATGAAAGCCCAAGAAATTCTATGTTAAGGTAGTAACTTAGTATCAAATAGACAAGTTGGCAGTTGTGGGAATATTTTACCTTGTTAACAGCACTCAGAGTTGCCTTTCATTCTATAAACTTCCTTTTCCTTTTAAGAGGGAATTTATACAGTTAAATAGTTTCAAATCATTTATTTTTAGATTCCTTAAGAGAAGCATATGTATCTTGTTTGTATTAGTTTTGGGGGGATTCCAAGAGAGTTGTCTAAATTTCCTGCATTTTCAGCAGAAAATAAAACCTTCAACAAAATTAATGGGATTTTGCCAACGGGGGGAGCAAGGGGAGGAAATGCACAGGCAAGGCCCTCTTTAAAGTTAATGCGCCAATGGCCTTCAAAGGCGATCATTTCGTGATAGACTCTTGTTATCTTTATGCAGTTAACTCACTGGCGCACACACTGAAAAACTTTGTGACCGTGTTATTTCTAGCCGGAACTGGATTTGTCCCAAAACATTGAGCTCCTGATAGAAACAAGTGGCTTTATATTACACACAAATCACAGCTGAAGAATAAATCCTGTGACCAAATGAGACAATGGGTAACATTAATGAAGTGGTGGGAGGGGGCGTTGGTGAGGAGAGAGCAGAGTTATGGCAGCACCGGTCTCGCGTGGGAATGCAAAACTGTGTGGTCTTCTGCTGCATTCCTTGGACATGGTTTGAAAGTGGCTTACAGCCTCAACTAGAAACCTGGGAAGTTGTTCTTTAAAACACTGATTCCAAGGCACTGGAGGTAGGGGCGAGGCAACGGTGGCTACCGGGGGACATGGCTAACTGCATGTGTTTTTTCGTATCTGGAAAACAGTCAGAGAACTTACAAAAAAGGAATGTTCTGACTGAAATCCAACTAAGTTGCAGCCCCCAACAATCAGAGTACCGTAGCAGGCCATTCGCACTGCACAGAACTTGGGGTGCAGAGCAGAGCTTCTCACCTTTCCCCAGGCCTCCCTGCTGGCAGAAGAGACTAAGCATATGCTGGAGGTTGGCCTTTCTGTTCTTTAAAATTTAATGTTTTACCTTAAGCATTAGTGTTCATTTTCATTCTTCTTAGGATATATTGGTGTTTTATTATAAAAAGAAGTACCTTTCCACATCCTACAAAAAGTAAAATCTGAGTAAGATAATGCTCTAGAAGATGTATCTTTTTAGTGGCTTTGAGTTTCTACTGAGTGCCTCCTCTCACCCCAATTTGAGGTCCTAGAGCCCCAGGTCAGTCCCAGCTCTGCCAATAACTAGGTGTGTGACCTCTGCTAAGTCACTTGAGTCATGGTTTTTATTAATATTTGCAAAAACAAGTGTTTGTATGAATTTTAAAAATCTCTTCCTACCCTCAAAGTCTCAGCTTCATGAAGTATTTAGAAAATACTGAATTTAGAAAGCAAATTATATGAGAGTAACCAAAAATGTAATTAACATATAAAAGTACTTAGGGTAACTTCAAATGTCAGGAAAATTCAGAATTTACTTTAGATTACCCCACCACCTTGAATAGAGTCATTGTTAGTTTTCAGAAGGGGAAAAAAATCCAAAAACCTTTGAAAGTGAAAATGTACAAGGCTAAGTTCCAAAATAATCATTTTCTAAACCAAGGAACCTACTGATTCTTCTATTTTCAATGTATGTTATTTATCTTTGATATTGTTAACACACAGAAGGGAAATAATCTCTAAACTTGTATGCCATGGATTTCACGTTGATGTCAGAGACCTATGACGTTTGATGCCCTTTTTTCATTCTTTTTTTGGGGAGAAGAGTCAGTGATACCAAGAAAGGCAGCTAAGGATCAAAAGCAGTGGTGCTATAGCCCTGAAGTAAAATAAAAAAAGGAAAAACAGAGTGGCTGTACATCAGTAGAGAGAAATTCTTGACTGAGTTCTAGTCTCCTTGATGCGGGGGAAGCATTATTAACATAAGGGACCTTGACTTCAGCTTCTGCTTAGGATGTGGAAAGTGGCAAAGAATGACTTTCTTACCCTAATGGCAAGAAAAAGCCAGATAATCTAATAAAGCATAAGTCTTCTTAAGCCCATCAGAATGTGATTTTGCAAGGCAAGTTCCTCTTCTGTGGAGAGAAGGAACACAAACACTCACCTCTGGCTGACCAGGGGAGGAAGAGGTGGTCTCCACAGAAGAGGGTAAGAAGAAAGCAGCTAAAATGTTGAGAAATTCTTAAAGGCTAAGTGTGGCCCAATCCGTCAAGTCTGGGAAGCTGAAGCCCCAGAGGCAGCAGAGTTTATACTCACTTAATAGCTGTTTTTCACGGGCCTTGACCAGGTGCTCATGAGGAAGGCTGGGTGTGGGGCAAGAGACCAAAGACGGCTCCTCCACGTGGCTCAAGCTTGCAGGAGGTGATCACCTGCTGCTGGGGGCTGGTGCCAAGACTCACCTGCTCCTCCGACCTTTCTCTCATACTGTGCAAAAGCCTTAAGCTGTGGGGGTAGCAAACCCTCTTGGCTTAGAGCACACACAAATTTCCATGGCTTTTAGGGGAGAAGTAGCAAGAACCCATCTGTCTGCCCCTGAAGAAGAGGTAGGGAATTCTCTCACCTCCAGGACACAGGCAAAGATCCCTTCCTGCTGATGGAGGGATAAAAGCAAAGAATCTCCTAGCACTGGGATCTGAGGCAGGAAGCCAGGTGGGTTCAGGATCCCATACCTGTACCAATACGATGCAGAGATCTGCTAACACTGGAGAAGGAACAGGAATGCAGAGAAAACCCCACTGCTAAGACCCAGGCACACACGGGGACTCCCCAAGATTGAGGCTGGACCAGGACGACAGAGAGACCGCTTCTCTCCAACCCCACTGCAGGGGCTGCTTAAAGCAGAGGGTAGTAAAGAAACACTGAAACAAAACAAAACGAAAAACAAAAAAACCCTCTGACACCACAGATCCCACTCTTTAAGCTTAAAGTAACAATTGTGTAATTTGAAGCCAGTGGTACACTGAAGATACAAAACCCAAATTCTGCTCAAGTCTTGACTAGAATGACTCAACTCCATATTAACAGTTTAGCAATACTTTTTATCTCGGTTTCTACTGTCCTATCACAATGTCCAACATTCAACAGGAAATATGAGACACATAAATCATATAGTCCATGAGTACAAGGGATGACTTGGTAGGCACTATGGCAGGCGCTGGGAGGGACTGATGACCCCGATGCATTTGTGCCCTCACACATGTTACCATTTAGGGGAGAGGCGCCCTGTGAAGAGTACAGGGTGCTATGGGAGTACCTGCAGTAGGGTGGAGTTGGGGGGCAGGAAGAACAGAGTAGCAGAGCCAAAGGTATAGTTCAAAACGCACAGCTTTATAGTCATTCATAATTAAACAGGTCAAATTTTAGACAGTAAACAAAATATTCCCAAAGGATGGGAGAAATAACAAAAATAAAACACTAAATGAATAAATTAGAAAATAAGATAAAACCACAACAGAATAAGTGACTAAATACATTTGTTTTTATTAAAAGCAAACAATAGACAAAATGCTAATCAGAAAAAAGAGGAAAAACAGAGACATAACTTCAGAGATAAGAAAGAGAATACAACTACAGATATGGAGGACATCTCAGTCTTCCTGCCTTGCAGGTGCTGGCTGCTCCGTGTCCTCGCACGGCCTTTCCCCTGTGAGCAGCATGCAAGTGAGCAAGCAAGCTCCGGTGTCTCTGCCTCTTATAAGGGCACCAGCCCGACTGGATCAGGGCCCCACCCTCGTTACCTCATTTCGCCTTAATTAACTCATTAAGGGCTCTATTTCGAAACACAGTCACATTGGGGGTTAGGGCTTCAACATACGAATTTGGGGGAAACACAGTTCAGTCCATAACAGCTTCACTAAGAGGAGCCTCTCATACCCTCTGATATGAAGCAAACAGTACCGCCTGTGAAGTATTCTTGACAAGAAAGAAGAATGAGAATCTATCCAAGTCTTTAGAGCTAACTTCCACTTATAGTAAGTATCAAGGACGGAGAATGAGTTAAACACCACAAGAGGAAACCAATGGACACACCAGAATGTGGAAGACACCATGGGACAAATGGTTCCATTTCTTCAATGTGATACTGGACAGAAGATAAGGATGGGGGTTGTTCTAGATCAAGAGACTCTGGAGATTAAAAAGCAAATGTGTTAGTTTTATTTGAATTCTGATTTTAACACATTGCCAATAGCCATTTTTGAGACTTCTGGAGAAATCTGAGTATGCTGTGCATTAGATTATACCTAGAAAATACTGCTACTTTCCTTAGATGTGATAATGATATGTGATTATAAAAGAAAATATTATTTTTAGAGATGCATACTGAAATATGAAAGAATAAAATTCCAGGATTTATTTTAAAATACTTCAGTAAAGGAAAAATTTAAAAAGTTCAAGGAAAGACTATATGACCAAATCTAATTGTAGAATCTAGGTAATGGGCATATGGGGGTTCATCAAACTACTTCTGTATATGTTCGAACTTTTTTCATAATAAAATATTTTTTAAATTGACAATTTAAATGAAAGGGAAAATTGACTAGGAACTATTATTTCCTCATCTTAACCTATGATCAAATAAAAAATGTAAAGAGAATAACCATGAAAAAAGGGAAAAGTCTGTCTGAGACATGCCGTAAAAAATGGGGATTGTGTTCATATGGTTTTATGAGTAAATGTCTTCAGAGAATATATAATTACTCTGCCATTTAAGCTTTTAAATCAGAAAAAAAGATAGTTTCTCATTTTGTTCTTTCTTAAACAGGGGTAACATACTATAATTTTAAAATCTGGTAAAGTTAGTTCAAAAATAAAAATAAAAACCAATGTCACTAAAATACGCAATAAAGCATATGCATGTCAAATTCAGTATTGTACTAAAAAATGCTACAATCCAAGTAGTTTCAAGAATTCTGGAAGACTGCAATATTAGCAATTCTACTGATGTACTCACAGTAAACATTCAAGGGAGAAAAAGAAGTTACGATCATCTTAATAGATTTTAAAAATGAAATAGAGAAAAGTCAACAGGCACTTCTCATTTAAAAAATTGTTTGGCAAAGTAGGAGAAAGGGGCTTCCTAACAAACAATAGAAAAATGCACAATGGATACAAATGCATAATCCACAAAAGATAAAAACATTTACACCATTTTTTTGCCATACCATTTTTTAATGAAAATAGCAAATAATTGTAATTTCCAGTGTTGTAAAGAAGACAGTAAATGGGCATTCTCAACAGAATACTGACGAAAATATCATCTGCAACTACCTTTTCAGGGATCAATTTATAAAATATACTAAGAGTCTTAAAAAAAAAAAAACTGTGAAGATTTTTTTCCCCTGTGATTCTAATGTTAGAAATTTATCCTAAAAAATAATTAAGACTGTGGCCAAGGATTTACCCTTGTGGAGGTTTACTGTATAACAAAGCATTTTTGATCATCCCTGAATTAGGTTTCTATAATGGCCATAACAAACAACCATAAATTTAGTGGCTTACGACAACACAAAATTTACAATCTCATAGTTCTACAGACATTCAGGTAGCTTTTGTTCCTTTGAGTTTCATGAGGCCAAAAGCAAGGTGTCAGCTGGGCAGGGCTCTTTTCTGGAAGTTCTGAGAGAGAATCTGTTTCCAAGTTCATTGAGGTTGTTGGCAGCATTCAGTTCCTGTGGCTGCAGAGCTGAGGTTCCTTCTCTTTTTCTGACATGATGGTCTCTCAAAAAACACTTAACTCCTAAGTTCAAGCAACCCTCTAGCTTCAGCCTCCAGAGTAGCTGAGATTACAGGCGTGTGGCACCATGCCAGGCTCCCTATATTTTTGTTGGTTATCACCAGGAGTCTCTGTGCCTGCATTCCTTATCACATTGCCCTTGCATCTTCAAACCAGTAACAGCGTGTCAGCTACCACTCAGCTTTGAATCTCCCTGAGGTCGCCTTCTGGCATTGCTCTTCTGCTTCACCTGGAGAAAGTTCTCCACTTTTAAGGGCCCATAAATTTAGATTGGGCCCACCTGGATTAACCAAGCTACTCCCTGTTTTAAAGTCCATAACCTTAGTTATATCTGCAAAGTCCCTTTTGCTGTGTCACTTACCATATTCACAGGTTCTGGGAATAGGATGTGGATACTTTTCAGAGGCCATTATTCTGCCTGGGGCAATCCCAAATGTCCAACAATACATGACTGATTAGATAAATTACAATACATCTGGACAAAGGAATACCATGAAGCTATTAAAAAGATGTATCATGCAACTAAACTTTAAAATGTATAAAAATAGGATGGATTGATGGAAGAACAGCAAGATGGATAAATTAGTGATAATGCAGGTTCAGCAAAATGTTAACTGGAGAGTCTGGGCGATAGGCATTCACTGTAACATTTTCAAACTTCTTTGTATGTTTAAAAATTTCATAATAAAATGTAGGGGAAAAAACCAATTAGCCCAATGATTTTCCAAGCTCTGCTACCTTCAGGGTTTCAGTGGTGTTCAAACTTACTGGGTGGAAATCTAGGTATCTGTGAGGATATTTCTAGGAAAGCAGTAGGAAGTAAGCTTTTGCATAAGGTTTATAAGGATACTATGTCTCAAAGAGCATTAAATGTCACTTCATTTTATTGTTCAAATAATTAGCAAATTAAAATAGATAAGCAATAGCATAGTATGCACTTTGTGAATTGTTAATGAAAAACCAAATAATTTATTATGCTTGAGGCATTTTTATTTTGAAACAAGAAGTTCCCTCTAGAATAACACATAAAACTAATGCTGTCTTGATTTAATTATTTCTAGATGGGAATAGACAAATCTACCTCACAGTTGAACAGAATTTGACAAAACAGATCCTCAGTTGATTGAAATAGACAAACAGTGAAATGAATATAAAATAACCACAGAAGGCAATGATTTCACAGACATTAACTGAGGGTCAACATCATGACATGCAGCAATGTCCTAAGCACTGAGAACAGATACCAACAATATAAAATAAGATGAAGTCCTTGTCCTTTATTTCACCTTGGAGTTATAAAATCCTGCCTAGGTTTGTAAGGCAGAAATATCTCAAAAACATTTCTTTCAAGATATGTGAAGAACTTAACTTTAAAAAAAGAAAGAAAAATCAGTTATTTTCACTTGGAAATAATATTGTAAATATATCTGAGGGTGTCACCGAAGACACCAAAACCGCTTGTCATAGATCTAATCAGGAGCAATTGCTGCGTATATTAAAGACTCCCCCATTTTATGGAAACTTGGCCAGGGTATAGAAGAGCAAATACTGTGGCACAGTAGTTTACAGCTCAGGTTCTGTGGTCAACCCGACTTGTCTCTGAATCCCTCTTCTGCTAGTTACTGCTTATGGAACCTTGGGCAAGAGTCTAAACCTTGATTTGTTTATCAGTAAATCTACTACAGAAGAGTGGAAATGAGATAATGAATATGTAAAACACTACTCCAATGCTTAACACAGGGTAGCAGCTCAAGGAATTGTTGCTCTTACTAGTAAAAACAATAGTCATAATGAATGAAAGTTCCTTATTAGATACAGATGTACTTGGAAGGTACATTAAGGCTATGAAGCACTAGGAGAAACTAACATTTTCTGACTTGGACTTTAATGTCTACTTACAGAGACGTGTTTCTCTACTATGCTGAAATCTGAATTTTAGAACATTTAAGTGCATTACAATGAAATGCTCTAAACTGTGAATGTAAGATCTTTAAGAACCTATCTGCTATTGTTATACTAAATGGTTAATCTCCTTAGGAAATATTATGTTAAAAAGTATTCCAAGTCTAATGCTGAAATACAGGCGACCCCTGATTGAAGACAGCCTGATTTGAAACTCATTGCTTTATAACCATATTCCACAATAATGACCAAAAGGCTTATTTAATGGATGGGACCAATACCTACATTTTGTCCAAATAACTGCTAATGCTCATGATTCAGTCAAGGTCAATGGCAGTGAGGGTGGCTTGTTCTGCTGCTACAATTAGAGCAAGGCATCACTGATGTTGCCATGGAAACTGCCTATTGCCCAGCAATTTACCATTCAAAAACTTTGGGAGGTAATCCTGTATTAAACTTGCAATTTATTTCCTGTGGCAGAAACTAATTTTAAAAACAGTTTGAAGGTCCTCAGAGTAATGAAGAACGCTTACTATAGCAAGAGTTACTACAACAAGATGTCTTCAGTACAAATGTCATTGGACATGTATTTCCAAAGCCTCAAAAGCATATGTGTTATACACAACCCAATTTTTAGCTGCTGTTGTTTGTGATTATATGGTTATAATATACAAGTTTTTCATTCGCATTATCAATTTTTGTGTTTTTATGATATCAAATTAGTTTGGGGATGTAACTTAATATGTGTAATATTTATAAGGGTCTGACTTAACGTAGCTCAACTCAGGATCATATTTTAGCAAGCAGTAAGTCATGAGCTGGGGGCTGCCTGACATTTTGTTAATATAGTGCCAATTTCTTTGGGAGAGACAGATAGATACCTAATTTTATTTCCCTGGGAAGAAGTTTTTAAAAACAACTATTAATATGGAAAAGATAAAATCAAAATGGAGGGAAAAAGCAAACTCTTAACACAGTATGAGGAAATCCTCCTTTTTGAGGCAAAGAAAAAGTTGTTATTAACGTAGAAATGCAGAAAAAGGTCATTGAAGGAATGTCCTCAGTCAAAATTTACTTGACAAGAAGGAATGGGATCCCCCAACACTCTTTCTTTTATTGCACTTCTTTAGTCTACTTGCATCAATTTGGGGGTAAGGAGAAGATTTTCTGAGGAAGATAACCAAACGCAAGTAAAAGCCATTTTATGGTAATGAATACACTGTAACAAGAAAACTTTCAGTACTCATGCTAGCATCAATGGCAACAAAGCTAAAGTTCACTTGGTAGCATTTCTCAAAGCACAGTGACAGTATAGGAAGTCATATAATGAAGAGGCAGCTTTTTCTACAATGCGTGAACTGTTAACTAATATTTGTGTGCAACATTCCTATTACCAGAACACTGAACCATCACAGCAGGGCCTCTGCCACGACCGAAACGACCAGAAAACTTCTCCTTCCCGTACCAACCTCATGGTGGTGCCATGAGGATTGAATGAGTTAAATAAAGCACTCAGAACAGGGCCTGGCACTTGGTAATGAGTAACAGAATGCTTTCACAGTCCTGTCCTGGTGAGACGGAAAGAACACTGGGCCAGGAGTCAGGAGACCTCAGTTCTAGACCTGACTGTCCTAAATAGTTCCTTCTGAGCTTGATCAACTCATTTAACCTCTCTGGGAATTATCTTTCTTGTTAAGTAGAAATATAATGCTTGCCTACCTTGTAAAGTTATGAGGATTGACTAATTTGAAAATGCCTTGTTATCCATAAATGCTACAGAAATGTGTAATTAACCATGTGAATTAAAACTGAAGTTTTGCCTTCGACTCTAGAAACCCTGCCGTTCTCTAGTGGTGTTTGAATATTAAGAAAGAGCAATACGGTTAGATAATTTAGCATCAGATAAAGGAAGTGGCCATAACTCTCTTTGGTCAGCTGTACGGTAAGTTTGTAAATAAGAAACAGGCAGTTTCAGTTTTTCTTTAGTTAAAGGCAAAGCATGCTTTCCCTAAGATACAAGGTGAGAGACAATGTCAGGCACCAGGTCAAGCAGGGCAGATTGTACCGGCTGCATCACTTACACATCAGTCACGGAAAGAGGGTGCAACAGAAAGTCTTTGTCATGGACATCATTCATTTAACTTTGGCAAGAACCTAAATGTGCGCAGAAGCAATCAGAGAAAAGTCTCTACCACATTTCATCCATAAAGCCAGTTATCAGCTAAAACTTTCCTGAAGCCCCCTTGGCTTTAGCAAGAAATTGCACTGTTAGGTGACAAGAACACTCATGTATCCAGAAAAAAAGGAAAATGGTAATATAAAACCAATTTTAGTAATTTAATTGCCTTCTTAAAAATACCTCACTAAGCAAAAATTTTTAGGAAGCAGTTTTTCTCCTCCTAGGTAAATGATTTATATATAAGAAACATGTTGTGACATCATTTGAACTAATTTACTGGTTATTATCCAATAGTCACTCCTAACTCTAACCCTTTGGTATGTCAAAAAGCCAAATAAAAGAATGATTATAACTTTCCTAATGGCTTCAACTTTATGTCAATTAATTTTGAGCAAACTGGATGAAGAATCAGACATGTTGAGCAAAAAGAATAAGAAAACTGAAATGCAGACAAAGACACAGAGGGGGAACTAAAAATGCATTAACTGCACAAACAAATCACAAAAAGAATAAGAAGACTGAAAGACAAAGACACAGAGGGGGGAATTTAAAATGCATTAACTGCACAAACAAAAAATCACAGTTGCAAACTCCCTTTCACAAAAGATCCCCAAACAGTTGCTGTCTGAATATTCCTTGCACCGCCTAAGAGCTTTGATAACATAGATACTGGACACCTGCCTAGCATTCTGTGCTTCACTGTAATTTACTGGCCCTGATAGGTTTGGTTCAATATAATCTAGGCAGGTGGGGAAGTTCTATTAACTCCTTCAGGTTACCAGGCTAATTGATGAAATTTAATCAATTCTCCCAATAGCTACCAATTAGCCACCACAATATTCCCAGATGAAATGTGCCATTCATGTAACAAATGCTGAATGACTGATTTTATTAAAAAGCGCCGCAGTAGGTGGAGTTTAGAGTCAAGTGGGGGAGGACTGTAAATTGTGGGAAATGCTATGAAGGGAGAGAAAAGGGAGGATAAATAAAAACAATTTAGACTGAGACTTGAATAAAGCAGCACAGGAAGTATCCCATTTAAGACTTCATATTATAATAATTTCAGGAGTTTCAGTCAAGTGTCATTAGAGATTTCCAATTAAACATGGAAGAATACCAGAAATAGGAGAAAATGCCTAATTGTGGAATGCATAATTTATTAGCAGTTTTAGCCAGTCTCTCCTGAATTACCAAAAATCAGACTATGCTTTATAGAGTGAAGGTGCTGATGAGCCCATTACTTTACAGACTAAGACCTGGAGAATAATATATTAAGCTCAGTTTTGAAGATGATTTCAAATATTATATTTATTGGACATGAAGAATGGCTTTCCTGTTCTCATTTTTGTTTTCCCTAAACTTTTGTTTTAATTTTAATCAAATGAGTATAAAGTTCAAAGCTACTGCTAGACTTACAAAAGAACAGTCCTGACTCATCCTTTCCTTTCTCCCAATATCCACTGACTCCAAGCAAATACTTTGAACCATTGTAGCTATTTCCTCCATTTGCTTTCTTATTCTGAAATGTGTGCTGTTATTCATTTTTAATTTTATAATTTTTAATTATCGATTTACTTTTAAAAATGAGGCATTCCCTCTTCTAAATTAATTTTCAAATGAGCTTGTTAAGTTTCACAGATTTACTAAACTGTGAGAATATCCACTTTTTAAACCACCATATGATGGACACAACTAAAATAAAATGGATATTCTTCTAAGCCTGTGATCCCCAATCCCTGGACTGGTACCGGTCTGTGGCCTGTTAGGAACTAGGCCGCACAGCAGAAGGTGAGCAGTGGACGAGCAGGTGAAGCTTCGTCTGTATTTACAGCTGCTCCTCATCACTCGCATCACCTCCTGAGCTCCACCTCCTGTCAGATCAGCATGGGCATTAGAGTCTCAGGAGCTCGAACCCTACTATAAACTGTGCATGCTAGGGATCTAGGTTGGCTGCTCTTTATGAAAATCTAATGCCTGATGATCTGAGGTGGAGCTGGGGCGGTGATGCTAGTGCTGGCGAGCAGCTGCAAATACAGATTATCAGAAGACAGGTTTGACTGCACAGAGACCATAATAATCAATTGCTTGCAGACTCATATCAACACCCTATCAGTGAGTGGCAAGTGACAATTAAGCTGCCATCTGGTGGCAGGCTTTACAGTGGCAAATGAGCATCTTACTTCAATTCAATTGTACAGCTGCATCTGGTGGCAGGCTTTAAGTCAGAATCTGACACTTATTTTAGTCTGTGCGTGGCCAGCCCATTATTTTATTTACCACTTCCATCCGCGCCTCTTTCCCACACTGGTTACTTGTCTCAGTCACAGTTTTGGTAACCCACAAGCTAACTGTAGCAAAAATGAATTAAAAATATGTCGCTGGAGAGCTTCTTTGAAAAGGGGGGAAGACCCAATGGATGAGACAGCAGAACATAAGACTGCCAACAAAATGAAAGCTGCATTTAAAAGAAAATACCAAGAGTTCTACCTAAATTACGAGTTCATTGCAACAGGTGATTCACATTCTCCAAGCCTGCTTTGCATAATATGCAGTGACCGGCTATCCAACAAAGCCACGAAACCTTCAAAACTGCTTTGCCACATGGAGACCAAGCAACCTCCATTAAGACAAGCCTTTGGAGTTTTTCAAAAGAAACACATGTGAACATGAAGAACAGAAGCAATTATTGAAGGCCACCACTTCATCAAATGTGTCTGCACTGAGAGCATGATTCCTAGTGGCCAACCACATGGCTAAAGCTAAGGAGTCCTTTACTATTGGTGAAGAGTTGGTCCTGCCTGCTGCTAAGGACACTTGCCGTGAGCTTTTGCGGAGGCTGCAGTTCAAAAGGTGGCACATGTTCCTCTTTTGGCTAGCACCATAACTACATGAACTGATGAAATAGCAGAGGATACTGAGGCACAGTTACTAGAGAGGATTAATGAGTCACCGTGGTACGCAATCCAGGTTGATGAGACTACTGATGTTGACAACAAAGCTAACAATGCTAGGTTTTGTGTGATATATTTTTCAGGAGGACATGTTATGTGCACTTTTATTGCCAACCAACACCACAACTGCAGAACTATCCAAGTCTTTGAATGATTACATATCAGGAAAACTGAATTGGTCATTTTGTGTCAGCATATGAACAGATGGAGTGGCTGCCATGACTGGATGGCTTTCTGGTTTCACTACTAGGGTCACGGAGGTCACTTTTGAATGTGAGTCTATGCACTGTGTCATCCACAGAGAAATGCTGGCTAGCCAAAAAATGTCACCTGAACAAAACAACATTTTGCAGGATGTGATTAAAATTATCAGCCACATTAAAGTACTTGCCCTTAACTCACGTCTGTTCGCGCAGCTCTGAGTGTTGATGGATACAGAGTACACGTCTTCTCTTATACACAGACGTGAGATGGCTTTCTAAAGGTAGATCACTGGCCTGAGTTTATGAGTTACAAGAGCCGCTCCAGAGATTTCTTTTAGAAAAACAGTCACCGCTGGCAGCACATTTCAGTGACACAGAATGGGCTGAAAAACTTGGTTACTTGTGTGACATATTCAACTGCTCAAAGAACTCAATCTGTCACTTTAGGGGAGAATGACAGCTGTGTTCAAGTCGGCAGGTAAAGTAGCTGCATTCAAAGCCAAACTGGAATTATGGGGGTGATGAGTGAACACTGGGATTTTTGACATGTTTCAGACATTAGCAGAGATTTTGAAAGAGACTGAGTCAAGGCCTTCTTTCTCCCAGCTGTTGCTTGATCACCTGTCTCAGCTTTCAAAAGAGTTTCAGCATTACTTCCCAACCACAAAAGACCTCTAAACTGGGAAGGAATGGATCCATGACCCATTTGTGAATAAGCCAGGTGAACTGACTTTGTCCGTGTTACAGGGGGATCAATTGCTTGAGACTGCAAATGACAGTGGCCTTAAAAGTATGTTTGAGACTTCAAATCTCCATATGGTCTGGATTCAAGTCAAAGTGGAATATCCTGAGATTGCCACAAAAGCACTGAAAAGCCTGCTTCCATTTCCAAGATCCTATCTTTGTGAAGCAGGGTTTTCTGCAGTGACAGCAACCAAAATGAGATTACAGAGTGGACTCGACATAAGCAACACACTTCGGGTGTCACTGTCTCCCATCACCCCCAGCTTGGGACCATCTAGTTGCAGGAAAACAAGCTCAGGGCTCCCACTGATTCTGCATTATGGCAAGTTGTATAATTATTTCATTATCTATTACAATGTAATAATAACAGAAATAAAGTGCACAATAAATGTAATGTGCTTGAATCATCCTGAAACCATACCTCCCACCACCCCCCAAGGAAAACTATCTTCCATGAAACCGGTCCCTGGTGCCAAAAAGGTTGGGGACCACAGCTCTAAGCTAAATTGTTAAAAGAAATGAAACCAAGATTTAACTGGAAATCTGAGAATAAAATCGTGCTTCAAATTTTATGATACTGCTTTGAGACAATGACAGTTAACCAAATTCCCATATATGAATGTCTGTGTGTAAAATGGAGGGAGAACAATGGTTTCCCATGCTTAGTTACTAGAGGAAAATCTGAGTCTGTGAGAGCTGGGGCGTTTTCCAGAGTGCCCTCTAAATTCAATTAGGCCTCCCCTAACTGCACCTCATGGTCATTCCCTTTGACTGACAAATTTATTTTGTAACTTGCAGAATATAACGAATCCTAGGTTGTTGGTTTTTTCCTTTTCTTATTCTCTTTTGTTTTCTCTTCTTTTCTTTCTATTTAAGAGTGTGGCATTCCCAATAGGCACAGCGGCAATCCTGCTGGCTTTCTCTCTTACTCCTGTGCTATTACGTTTAATTTGTGTGCTTTTATAACTTTGTACTTACGCCCACAGGCTTTTGAACAATGGGCACCCATTCAATAAATCCAAGAAATAAATAACTTGATGACTGCAAGTGCTTTGAACTCCACGGACAGAAGGCTCTACATAAGTAGTATAATAGTAAGGACACTAGGATAAAAGATTAAAAAGAAAAAAACAGTCAAAAGCTTGTTCAGAAGACACACACACACAGAGGTTGTCATCCTTTGTTATGCAGCATTCATTTTCCTCATTTGTACTCAGTTCTCAGAACCTCTTCCTCTGTACTTTTTGATAAGAAAATGACAAACATTTGTAAAGCAAAAACACATTTGTATGTAATTTCAAGGAGTATTTCCTTTGAACCATGGATGGGCTGATCACTGAAAGGCTTATTATATAATGAAAGAGATACTTAAATACATCCTGCAATCTCATGGAAATAATTCCAGTGCTTTGAGGAGGCCACTGGAGCTTCCTATAACCTGAGATATGGGAACACATTTTAGCTTTAGTATTTCTCACTTGGTTTATTAAGCATAAAGTATGATATAAGTTTAAAAAAATTAATCAGGATATTTAGCTACTATGAGGTTTATCATCATAGGTTGTTATTAAAGCACTGATATAAAACATGTATTTCAAACAAGCCTTATCTTGTAATATGAACTTCATATTACCAGAACTTCATAAAGTTGGGCACGCTAAAAAACAGGAACAGAGGTATGGACAGATTCTAAGGTAAGAAAGCTAAATAGGAGATTGAAAATATTAATAATTACTTTCATACCTTTTCTTTCTTAGACTTCAACTCAAAAATTATTCCCTAAAAGAATCTTCTCAGGATTAATCTAGTTTCTTGACTAAACAGAGCTCTGTTCTGCCTCAAGGTCTTTGCACATACTGATTGTAACATTCTATCTTCATTATCTTGCTAACTCTTATTCATCTGTCAGGTCTCAGCTAAATATCACTTTCTCAGAGAGCAAATCCCTGATCCCCTAAGACCCCAAATCTAAATTAGGATTCTCATGAGTCTCTTGCATTAGTCCTTGTTATTTTCCATAGCTCTATTTATAATAATTGCTAAATGTTTTCTTCCCCCTCCACTAGCTCCCTGAGGCAGGGTCCAAGTCTGTCATTTATCACCATATATACTCAACGCCTGGGGCAAAACATGACATGAATGAAATCAATAAATATGTTTTAAACATATTTATGGATGGTGCCTTCCCTGAATTTATTCTGTATTTACTATCAATGTATTTTACCCTCCTTAAAATTTAATGAATTATAGCTACCTAATTACTATTAGTAATTAGAACTGTTGTGCTTATTTTCAGATGTAGAAATTGAAATTTAAAAAGATTAAGTAATTCCCTTACTATCACATAGCCATTAAGAGACAGAACTAGGACTCAAACCTAGATATTTCCAACTCCAGAGTCTTTGTTCTTGGATGGGGAAACTGAAGATCAGGTATGTAAAGTGACTTATCAATGACTTAAGTAATAAGAATTTGAATGGTTTGCTTTTATTCTGAGAAAGAGGATGCATATTATTACTTAATGCATTGAGAATACAGATTGTCTACAATCATTTTTATCTCTGTAGTTCCCCTTTGTAATATTACTGACTTACAGGTTCCTTAAAAACAATGGCCATGTGTCCTCATAAGTTCCATAAACCTTTATATAGTGCCAAATAACGTTATGTAATAATAATGATGGTAAAAGAGAGAAATGTCATGCAGAATTACTCTACGAGGAGAAATAAAGCAATCAGTATGATGAAAAATGGAGGAAAAAAAGACACATGGACTATAGAGTTAGAAGAGATCTGACTAGCCACCACCCTGTATTTCTAGAATCAGTTTTAGAGTATTTTTGTTAGATGCAGACTTCATCTCTATTGTACTTGAACCTCTAGGGGAAAAGGCAGAGTACTTTATCTGTTTGCACCTGGTATATAAGAAGTCCTTTTTGGTGTAGGATTTTTAGGTTACTAACAAAAGAGTAGGTTAACCTGAATATCACTATTCTAGTTATTTTTAATTTACTACAATCGCCAACACAGTGCACCTTATTGTCCTCCTAAATAGGAAGATAAGGCTCTATTAATAAAATCGCAGTGAAATAAAGACATATGCTAAAATTTTAAAAGTTGAGAAAAATAGATATCATTTAATAATATAGTGTAAAAGCCCATAATCAAGTCAGAAATAGACTGTTCTCATGTTCAGATAAATTTTGTCCAGGAAGGATATATGGAAAAGACTTTGTCTTATCTTCCATCCTTGAACAATGATAATCATATTTGACTATGACTGAACTATGATCGTATCTATCATTTACTGAAAATCTACTATGATCAAGGCATTATGCCAAGAACATTACATAGATAATCACTAATATTTAATCCAATTTTGCAAAGTAGATATTAGTGTCTTCACTTTATATTAATGCATGAGAGTACAGTAACGTCTCAAAGGTCATTAATGAAATATTTACTAACCAAGATAGCATAGCTATTGAATGCTAAAACTGAGAGTTAAGTCTGTCTGACTTGCAGGATAAGCTTAGTCTATTATGCCACAGTGCTTTGGAAAGAGAATTTCTAATAGCCTTCTCAGTAACAAGCTTCGGTTTTCAACGAGAGGAGAATAAAGGACTTATCTCCCTGCCTTTCAGGTGGTGGTAGTAATGGCCACTAATATTTACACAGCACTTGTTTTATGCCAAATATTTTGCTGAATATTAATACTTTTTATGCATTATTTCACTGAATTCTCACAATTCCATGAGCTTTTTCATTGCTTCTGCTTAACAGATGAGAAAACTAAAGATTGGATGGAGGGGTTAAGGTCCAGGTCACATGAAGGTTAAATCTAGTTTTCAGATTCTAACTTTTAAAAAAGTTGTGGCAAAATACACACGAAATTTACCATCTTAACCATTTTTAAGTACACAATTCAGTAATGTTAAGTATATTCACACTGTTGTATAACCTCTAACTTTTCACTGGAAAATTTCAAATATTAAAAAAAAAGGGATAGTATAAGGAACCTCCAAGTATATATCACTCACCTTCAACAATTATCAACTCATGGCTAATCTTATTCTTTTAAACTCATCCATTTCCTCCCTCAAGTGTTATTTTGAAGCAAAATCCAGACATATCTTTCAGCTATGAATATACTGGGTAAGTATCTCCAAAAGATAAGGATTCTTCTTTTAAAAATATAAACATAATACCATTCTCACACATAAAAAAATTAATAGTAATCCCTGAAAATTATCAAATATCCAGTCAGTGCTCAATTTTCTAATTAGGTTAAAAAAATTTTAAAACCATTTGTTAGAATGAGGATCCAAATAAAGCCTTTACTGGTCTTTATTAAACTGTTTCTCTCTGTCTCTCTGGCACATTCTCTCTCTCCCCCTTTTCACTGCAATTTGTTAGTTAAATAAAGTAGGTTATTTGCCTTACGTAGTTTCCTGCAATCTGGATCTTGGTGGTGGTTAATGTTTCTCTGTTCTGGATATTTCCTGAAAATTGGTAGCTCAATCTAGAGGTTTGATCAGATTAGTGTTGTGGGTTTCCTTAAAGCAAGACTACTTCACCGATGGTGGTATGCTCTACTTCAGGAGGAACATGACGTACGGTTGTCTCTTTTTGTAAGTTTCCAGGCACTAATGCTCAATGCTTGAATTTACTCATTTATTAGGGTTTGCGAAATGGTGATACTCTAATCCTATCATTTCTTTATCAGTTATTACCTGTAACACTTCTCTAAAGAGAAACTTCCCCTTATCTACTATTTTTTTAATCTATTGTTACCATCTTATATGAAAGGCAGGATAAATTCCTGGTTCCTTTTAGTGGTAACCTGGTTGCTAGGAATGCTCAAAGCTATGTCACTGGGTTGGTCACTGTTTCCATGAGTTCAAAGGACAAAGGTAGAATGACTAGACACAGCTATAGATGTTACAAAAAACAAAAACATACAGATACTTCCTATTCAAATTCAAGATCAAAGGGTTTTTATTCAATCTTTTCTATTTTACATCCACATATGACATTCTCATGCCAAGAATCAGGTTCCCAGGGACAATGGGGAAAACAAAATTGGAATATTTCATAATTACTCATTTGCTTTATTAAACTCACATTACACACCCATGTGTCTTGAAGTAACAATACCAAGGTTTCTACACAAATATCCTTAGTAAAAACAGTTTGATTCTTCTTTGTCATTTATGTCTTTAAGGTATAGCCTACTAGGAATAAAGAGCCACTTAGATGTTCAGTTACGCCGCCAGCTAGATACGTATTTAGGTTTACTGATTTCAATTTATTTAAATTTTACAGATTACTCTTTTAAATTTTGTTTTATAATCACGTAAAATATCTATGTAGTTCTTAAGTTACATTAAAAAAGAAGAAATATTCAAAGAAGTCTAGTGTCATTCCTCCCACTTTTACCCGATTTCCTCACTATCTTTACAGGTAATTGCTTAAAAAAATTATTTTTATACTTTGTCCTTCCATTGTTTTTCAAATATAAATAGATACAAATGAATATCACTAACTTATCCTGAGGATGACTAAGTGGTGGCATATACATTTCCATATAGAGGTATTTTTTATTCATTTTCATAGCTGCATAGTGCTCTGTTGTGTGAGCATACTAAAGTTTACTCAAGCAGTTCTTAACTGATGGAGTTTTAGGTTGAAGATTAATCTGTTTGGTTTTAATACTTTCATATATATTTATATGTATCCAAATCTTTTATATAAGAAGTCTTTCCATATGTTGTATGTTTTATTTGCTTTCTTTTTATATTTTATTTTTTACTATATGTTCTGGTATTTAGGAAAGTTTCTATTTTTGTTTTAATGGTTACCTTTGTATGAATAACTTCATATAATTCTCCTAGTCCCCTTTTTGATCGTCATTTTCTACTGGCTCCCTATTATAGGTAACACTGAAATTAGGTAGTTAGCTCCTTCTCTTCCTCCCACTTCCCTCCCAGCACCTGATTTGAAGCGATATGCTAAATCGCTTTCTATATATCGAGGGTATCCTCATAGAGATGATGGAACCATAGAATGCTAAAGCCAAAGAAACCACACACAAAAATCTACTTTCAGATACATTCTAAAGGCAAGAAAATCAAGGGTCAGAATGGCAAAATAAGTTACCCAAGCTCATAGTAAATTAAAGGTAGCTCGAAAATAGAACTCAGGTCTTCTAAATCTTAGGCTGCCATTCTATCCAAAACTTTTCTGGGTCACTCCTCATTAGCATTTGTTCAAGGTGATTATAAACATGATTCAGACAGTCTCCTTTTTAGCCTCAATCCCTTGTTGGAGCTAAAATCATATGTTGAAGCCCTAACCCCCAATATGATGGTGTTTGGGAACTACTTAGGTAATGAGGGCAGAGGCCTGGTCTGATGGATTAGTGCCTGTATCAGAGACACCAGGCCACATGAGCACACACTGAGAAAGTGGTCATCTTTCTCAATGTGGGTAAGCCAGGAAGAGGGTCCTCACCAGAACTCAACTATGCTGGCACTCCCATCTTGGACTTCTGGCCTCAAGAATGATAAGGAAATAAACTTCTGCTGTTTGAGCCAGCCAGTCTATGATATTTTGTTACAGCATCGTGCGCCGACTAGTATAGGCTTGAAATATAACCCTATAGAGGATGAATCATTAATTCAATTGCTCAGCTAGCACTGTACGTTAAAGGAAAAAAGACAGGTTTCTGAGCAACACTCTTCATGACATCATGAAAATACAAATTTGAGATGATCGAAGACACTAGGAGAGAGATTACAGGTGACTCAGATGTGTGACATGCCTGCCCTACTGATTATTAAACAAACATGCTACATAATTCCATTTCTGTGATTTCAAGTACATTTAAGGATTTAAAGTTCTTAAACGTCAAATATTCAAAAATAACTGTTTTGTTATATTAACAAATAAATCAAGAAAATGGCCTCTAACAACCACCAAGGCACAAATAACTGGACTTTTTACTTCCCAAAGTATATCACTTTCCATTATCAAGATCTCCAAATTTATATCACAGAAACTCAAATAATTTATGAATATATTAAGAAACAATTTAGGGTTTAACTTTAGTGTTCACTGAATTTTCTAATAATACTTTAACTCTAGATAAAGTATGATGTTTTTCAAGTTCATTCGCTGCATTTATAAGGTGATCCTCAAATATTCCTGTAAAGATTCTTAAGAATTTTTCAGAAATCCACAAAATTTCCAGAAAAATAGGCAGAGGTAAATTCTCAAATACAATTTGTTTTCAGAAATTAAATCAACCAAGTAAAGGGTTGAATTTCCACTCACACAATGAATAAGATTACTGGTTTTGGGGGTCTTATTTGGAGAAACTAAAATAAAGTGCCATTTATAAAACATTTGCAGCTTTGACTATAATCAACTGTAATAATAAGATACCAGCTCAAAAAAATTCTTTTCATTTAAACCTCTTTTGTAATACTGCTTTTTAATAACCCTCGTAATAGCTGAATTAAAGGACCCCAACAGAAATCATTCATCCCACATAAAACAAACATTGCCTTTTCTTCTTAGCTTTGTTTTACAAGCTACATTATTTCCAGATGACGCTTGAGGGGACTATGGTTTCAAGAATTAGATGCTTAAATAGACAGCTGCTTTCTATTTGCCATGTAAATCAAGGATAAATCAAAGAAAATTCCAAATAGTGGACTTCTTTTCTTCCTATTAGGAACTACAAACTCAGGCAGAAAGGGAGAAAGAGAAGGAAAAACAATCAAGATGTGAGCAAACAGAAAATTAAAATAAGAATTTCTCAAATAATTAAAAGGAAATTTGGAAACATTTCAGGAAATGGTGTTTTTATAGTAGCTCTATACAGCAGTAGGTAAGAATTTTTTTCACTAGAATGGAAAGAGGGGAAAAAGAAACCATGATCGCTGGTTTTTATAAATCTATCACACATTACTACTGAATTTAATATGCATGGGTTATTTTTTCTGTATTCTTTAAACTTTGCTTAGAAAGTTAATCATTGCCAGACTTCAGTGCAAACACATCCTATTTCTTTTTATAAGCCAGAGAGAGGAAGGAACATAAAAGTTATTTAAGTATTTTTAATGATAATTTTTTAAAAGTCCTTAAAAAGAATATTCTACCATACTCCATAAGAAGGGACAGGACAACTTACCTCTTCAGAAATAAAGAAAAGGCAATATTCTTTCCCTCAATTGAGGTGTGCTTTTAAGAATGGAATTTTTTGGTTTTTTTAAAACAAGAGGAGAGCCCTCCAACTAAAAATTGCCCTTAGAATCATTCTCAGAACATTTTTGGAACTCTCATTACTGGCCAAGTTATAACGCAACCATGAAAATTAGTCTTATTACGGTTAAGTCAGGCCTGGTTTTTAATTAGGAAAAAAGTGGTTGGGTGGGGAGCTTATTTACTTGCTAGAGACTTTATTTGAATTTGAAAATCAGTTGTATTGGTACAGCCATTATGAAAAATAATACAAAAAATTAAAAATAGAATGACCAAATGATCCAGCAATCCCACTTCCAAATATATCCCAAAGACATGAAAGCAGTATGTTCATTTCAGCATTATTCACAATAGCCAAGATATGGAGACAACCTAAGTGCCCACTGACAAATAAATGTTTAAACAAAATATGGAATATACACAATGGAATATTATTCAGCCATAAAAAGGAGATCTTACCATTTGCAACAACATAGATGAACCTGGAGGACATTACACTAAGTGAATAACACAGACACAGAAAGGTAAATACTGTATGATCTCACTTATATGTGGAATCTAAAAAACTCAAAATCATAGAAGCAGAGTAGAATAGTGGTTGCCAGGGACTAGGGGGTGGGGGAGGGGGGGAGATGTCAGTCAAAGGATCCACACTTTCAGTTACAAGAAGAACAAGTTCTGTGGATCTAATGTACTGCATGGTGAGTTTAGTTAATAATACTGTACTATATACTTGAAATCTGCTAACAATGGATCTTAAGTGTTCTCATCACACAAAAAAAGGTAACTGTGTGAGACGATGGCTGTGTTAATTTGCTTGATTGTGGTAATCATTTCATAATGTATACGTATATCAAATTATCACGTCATACATCTGAAATATACACAATTTTTATTTGTCAATTAGACCTCAATAAACCTGGGGAAAAAAATCAATCACACTGAAGAAACTTACTGCAACCTAGTCAATGTTTGGATCTATGTAAGTTCAAAGCAGTTGTGCTAGGGATGTTCACCAACCTCATTCATAAGATTGGGCTCTAATGTGGTTTTCTACACAGTTTTTTCATTACGAAAGTAACTATAAGGATCTTGATCCAGATTTTATGATCTTCCTTGGAGAACTGGTTGATTCCAGGGCCGGAGCAGAGAAAATACTCAACTAACTGGAGCATCTTGAGGGCCTCAAAAAAACCCCGAAAAAGGTGGGAGCAAACTGAAAGGGCAGAGGACACGACACGGAAGAGCTCCCAATGGCCAAAGCTGGAACAACTTGAGCAACAGAATAATGACAGTATTGGATTATGACACGAAGAATAAAATAAGTATCCATGTGTCCACACTGGCATAAATAAATATCTGAATAAAGAAATACATTGGGAAGAAGTGACAACTATTCGTTGCAGAATGAGAAAAATAGAAAATCACTAGTAAATCAGTGACACAAGTTGTAGTCACAATCCACCGGTAGGTTCTAAAATTTGTGGGAAAATGTGTAAGCATCAGCAGGATATTGCCATAGTCTCAAAGTCTTCCCCAAATGTACACAAGAGGAAAAATAACAAGTTTACAGCAAAAAATCTTAGCATGCATCACCTTAGCAAAATGATCAAGGTAAATATCACCAGTAACATATATCAACATTGTGCATTCCCTGACATGATGAAGTGAGAAGAGCACATAACCTCTTCCTGATCCTTCCCAACAACGCATAACATCAATTTCATCATGAGAAACTACCAACTAAACCAAAATTAAGGGATATTCTACAAAATGACTAGTAGTCTTGAGAGTGTCAAGGTCACGAAAGACAAGAAAGACTAAGGAGACAGGACAATGAAATTTAATGTGAGATCCCAGGCTGGATACCAGAAAAGAACGAGGGCATTAATATTAAAATTGGTAAAATCTGAATGAGATTTGTATTACAGTTAACAGTACAGCACCAATGTTAATTTCTTAGTTTTGATAAATGCTATATGCTATGTAAGATATTAACAAATGGGAAAACTAGGTGAAGTATATATGGAAATTCTTTAAAACAACTCTGTAAGTCTAAAATTATCTTACTAAAAGAAGGAAGGGCCCGGACACAATGGCTCATGCCTGTAAACCTAGCACTCTGGGAGGCTGAGGCAGGAGGATCTCTTAAGCTCAAGAGATAGAGACCGGCCAGACGCGGTGGCTCACGCCTGTAATCCTAGCACTCTGGGAGGCCGAGGCGGGTGGATAGCTCAAGGTCAGGAGTTTGAGACCAGCCTGAGCAAGAGCGAGACCCCGTCTGTACTAAAAAAATAGAAAGAAATTATCTGGCCAACTAAAATATATATAGCAAAAATTAGCCAGGCATGGTGGTGCATGCCTGTAGTCTCAGCTACTTGGGAGGCTGAGGCAGAAGGATTGCTTAAGCCCAGGAGTTTGAGGTTGCTGTGAGCTAGGCTGACGCTACGGCACTCTAGCCTGGGCAAGAGAGCGAGACTCTGTCTCAAAAAAAAAAAAAGTAACATCTAAAAGAAGCTGTTTTCAGAGCGACAAATTTCATAGCTATTGCCCGCTGATTTTTCTAATTCTGGCTCCTTACTCTTTTTGGCCAGGGTCTTTTTGGCTTGCGCTTTTGTAGTAATATTAATAGTTACTGTTTGGAGTTAGATGGTACAGTTAGTCCTACAGAAAGATTCAAAAGCTCTTTGATAACCAGAGGGCAATATAATTTGGTTCATTATGGTTCCACCTAGAATAAACGTTAGATTCTTCTCATCTCAAATAGTTGTTATGATGATTGTTAGAAATATAATAGGAAAACAAAGCTTATATGATACTGTGATAATATTCATGACTTAAAAATCGTGGTTATGGTTTAAAATACAACCATAACTCATTTGTTATCTTTGTTTCATTTTCTATATTCAGATTCTGTTGTGTATGATCAAAGTTGTCTGAAAGGTTCATTTTTATTTTAAAAAATTGTTGAAAGATTCTCCTTTAACAATTTTCTCCTGTCCCTTTAGTCATTAAATTAAATTTTATGAAACCCTGATATAGACACAAAAGCACAGCCAGGTCAGCTAAACTTTACTTGCTTTCCTGAACACCTTTACTGGCCTCGTAGAGGCACTCTCTGTAGTGGGCATTCTCTCTCCCCACAGAGGACTTGAGAACAATTTTTGTTTTATTTCCCCTTAAGCAGCCAGGGCAGTTTCCTCATTATCTAGAACTTGGTTGAAGGTTTCAGGTTTCCCCTCAGATGTTCAGACAAACATTGTTGTACTAAAGTACTAATACTAATGTTTTTGTAACTTGCAATTTGCTTTCTATGCTGTTACTCAACTGACTTGTGAATTATACAGTATAATGAGGATAAACATTTTCTTAATAAACTCAGAAACCTCTAGGTAGACTGAAAGTACTCTATGTATTACAGGAGGAAGAAAAACGTATCTTTATTCTAAAGCACTTATTCAAAGTCTTCGCTAATACAGTTCATTCAACTTTGGTGTAGAAAGTGTACGTCAGGGAATGCACAGCTGCATTAAGACTCTGTCATTTTCCTTTTCCGTCTTTTACAAACAAGTGGTTTAAAGTATTAGTCCAGGACACAGAATTTTATGTAGCTGTTGGCAAGGACACTTAACAAGTAAAAATTCTGTGGAAGAAAGGGAGGAACATATTCATTTTCCCAGTTAATGACTAATTTAAAAGAGAATGTGGTTTCAAATGTGTAAATCACTTACACACAGTGTTTTGAGAAACGGGAATGATCAATAAAGTGTCGAGTTATCATGAAAGAAGAACATACTATACTTATTGTTAAGGTTACTCCTGTTTTCTTCAATCACCTTTCTGATCTGTGTCAGAAGGAGTGATTCGGAGTCATCACTACTACAGAATCAGTGCTAACCATCCTCTTCAATTAACTCTGACAAAAGGCACCAAAATTCGGGTTCATAAACCCATTTGAAAAATTTTGTGATTTGCAAAGTCTCATACACACAAAGGTTAAAACAAGAACTGTTAGTGACAGATTCCAAATGGAATTTTCCAAGTATTTCTAGGAAGCAGATGCTTTAAGAAATCCATTTTTACTTAGTGAAAAGTCCATGCAAGAAGAAAATAGTCAATCAGTGACTCTAAAAACTGTAAAGTTCAAAAGTAGAATTCACATGGCTGTTACAAATTCAAACTACTCTATCATTGCATAATTGTCTCTATGACTAGCAAATATATGACCTATTTCCTCAAAGAAACATCAATTTTATGGATCTCCGATTAAAGGGGAATGCCGCTAGGGCAACTTTAGGACTATACAGATTCAACACATTTTTGTGGAATAAATGGCACAGGAATAGTATATAAATCATAATTGTACAAAAATAATAAAACATTTGTAGATGAACAAAATTCAAATTCTTACTAAACATAAATCCCCATTGCTACCCTGGCCCCAGCTGAGTTTTCAAAAAACAGCTATTAGAAAGAAATATTTTTCATATCACAGTCATAGCAAGTATAGAACTAAGTGAGCTGTTATGCTAGTTTTTAAAAAAGTTTTGAATATCCAACTTAGCAGGAAAATCTTAAAAGATACTTTTTAGAATTATAAACTCAACACCTTAATGGGATAACAGATCATAACATAACACACACACACACATACAGTAAATAAAACCGAAGATAAATAGCACCAGTCACGTTGTGGCTGCATAGAGCTATCTTTGTTTATCAGAGACTGGTATCGGGGGTGGGTGCTGTTCCCACAGTCTCATATCAGCACAACCAGTTAGAAATGAAACAAACCCCAGGAAACAAGCAAAACAACTCTCCCACTGTCTGGTGTGCATCACCACTTCAAACTCAGAATTTAAAAATTCTCTAATAAAGTTTCTCAAGGCCAACCCACTGTGTTGTTGTCTGGCAATTTAGGAAGGTGCTTATTAGAACTTGATGAACTTCTCCTCTGGTTTATGGCAAAATAATTTTTAGCATCTTCATCTAAGCCACCTTCTAAAACATAAGAAATGTCACACAGATAGTGGCACTGCCCTAAAAAAATTCACAATGCATGCTCCTTCCCAGTGTTATATAATGCTCACCCCTGTGCTGCTACTATTCTATGCCATCAGCATCTTCTAGGGCCAGATGCTGTCTTAGTCCACTTTCTGCTGCTTAGAAGAGAGTATCTGAAACTGGTTAATTTATAAAGAAAAGGGATTTATTTCTTATACTTAGGGAGGCTGGGAAGTCCCAGGTAAATGAGATGCATCTGGTGAGAGCCATCCTGTTAGTGGAGACTCTGCAGTGTCCCAAGGTGGTACAGGGCATCACATGGCAACGTCCTGAGTGTGCTAACGTGCTAACTCAGGTCTCTCTGCCTCTTCTTATAAAGCCTCCAGTTTCCCTCCCATGGTAACCCATTAATCCATTAACCTACTAATCCATTATGAATGTATGAATCCACTCACAAGGGTAGAACCCTTATGATCCAATCCCTCCTTAAAGGCCCCACCTCTCAATACTGCCACAGTGGGGATTAAGTATGGATTTCTGATTCTTACTCTTGAAATGTCAAGGTGATAAAATTCCATAATTAGGGTTAAAGCAATAGTGCATGAGTTTAACAGACTGTTTTTCTTTCAAGTCAGTTAATAAATTTTTTTCTTCCATATTGAAGCATGTTGGCTCTATGGGTGAACTGAAATGTATTTCTAACATGCAAAGTTAAATTTTTATGTAGTTTTTAAATAGTTTTGTGATTAATGGGAAATTGAAAATGGTTTTTGTTAATTATTGGGATATTCCTACTGGCCCTGTGTGGCAGGTTCCAGATTATTTCTTACCCTATATATATATTCCATTTTTATTTCTGATGTGAAAAACTGATTTTTCTTTGGCACAGAGAAGTTTATTTTACTGTGCTTGCCAATAAATAGCTGGCATCAATTTATAAGTATGTAAAGTTTATCATACAGAGTTGGAGCTGGATCTCTGGGTGGCGTCATGCCAATGTTGGTAATGTTGGGAACTAGATTTCCCAGAGTCCATTCCCTTTATAGTTGTTTGTTAGAATTCACCAATTGCCTAACTTTCATGAGATTTTGAAGGCAGAAAGTGAAGGAGGCAGTAGTTGCACTTTGGAGACAGCTAGATGCACACACGTTATGCTGATAGCTGCTTCCAACTAATTTTCCTGATTCACTGGCTTGCTAACCAAGAGTATGCTCAAAACCACCACCAACTACTTGACTTTCATTTTCTCAACAGTGTAGTTTTCTACAGATGTCTCTCCAGAAACTCTACATCAAAGATCCACCTGCAGTTTGTATTTTCCTTGCAAGCCCTAACGTGTGTATCAGACAACTTATTTAGACTGTTATGGTCTGGAATATTGTCTGATGCTCTGACTGCCCTAATCTATAGATTAAACTGCTATAAGGTCTAATTTATAAACATTTATGTTCGTATATTCTTGATCCGGCATAACAGCTATGGTGAAGCCATTAAAGACAACTAAATGGGAGCTTGTTCCTCTGCCATGTTGTACAGTGACTGGCCTCATCCAGTACTTTCATGTGATTATAAGCACCCTCCTTTTATCAGGAACAATGTGAGTGTTTCCTGTAACAGATGAATGAACTGTCTTAGTTCTTTTCAATTATGTTTATGATTAAAAACAACATGTTTTTTTTTCACCAAGAAAAAAAGAAAAAAAAAAAAAAACATCAGTTCTGGAGGGGACACTCAAACCATAGCAGGTTGTAAGAAGCTCTTCATCTTTAAAGTGGATAGAACAAAGGCAACATGTTACTGCGGTTTTCTTCTGACCATGGCTGATAAGACTAGAATCGCATACTGATGACAGCACAGCAATGATATTTCTCTTTCCCAGCAACTGAGAATTAGAATTTCAAGACTCTGGTTAGCTAAGGCACTACACTCACAAGAACATGTTATAAATAGGTTGGTGGGAAGAAGGGGAAGAGCTGAGGGTTGCCATTTTAGGTCCACGTAAGCAAATAGAGAAAACTGACCAGTAGAAAGCAACAGGAGAACAAAGCAGAAGGAAAATGGAGCAGAGATCAGAAGTTAAATTGCCCCTGAAACAAGATATTCCTGAACCCAATGGCTTTTCAATGTCAGGTTCTAGTTCTCTGTGAAATCCAGGTATACTTCTTTCCCTTAAGTTCAATGAGAAATCTCTGCATCCTTCCTATAAATCCCTCCTTTTATATTTTTTTGTCATTAGTCTGAATGGGTTTCTTGACTCAGATATTAAGATTCCTAATGATTAACAATCATTGGTTTACAGTTGATTTTCTTCAAGCACTTGTTAACAATCATCTATAATTTTTTCCCTCGATTTGAGATATCACTCCTTTATTTGCATATTAGAAGTTTCTCAGGCACCAAGAGCACAGGTTTTGAAAAGAGAGGGGTATTGTTACTTATAAATTTAACAATTAAAAATTTTAATTGATGAAATAAGGTAACTACTTACATAATCTGGTAGAGGAACATCATTAGAACTCAGCGAACCTCTCAAGGACTGTGTGGCTTGTTCCAGAACTTTGTTGTGTTTTTTAGACAGCAAAGAAAACAAACTGAAAAAATAAACAAAAATCCAATTATATTAAAAGAACTAAGTGTCTCCTTTTCTAGGTCTTATATGGAATTATATAGTTCCACAGCATGTCAATTATTCTAAAATATACTTGTAAATGATTCTTTTTTCATGCCCATGTTAACAGCAGGATTAACAATACCATTTATATAACAAAAAAATGGAGTGAAGAGGATGTTTAAATTATAGGGGTTCTAAAAAATAAAAAAAAAACACGACAGTTTAAAATGCTTGAAATGTAGGAGAAATTTTCAAAAGATTACTATAGTGGAAAGAACAGTGGTGAACACCTGGGATACTCACTAACTTTATCACTAACTCACAGTGCAATCTAGTGCAAATCACTTGAGGTTATGTACCTTCTCATCTTTCAAAAAAGTGTGCTGGATTAGATTATTTCTCCAGTGTAATGAGGAGTCTATTATTCTGTATTACAGCTTTATATTCTAATGTGTCAAAAAGAATTAGTTTAAATATATGTATTATAAGATTCTGCTTCTGGCCATGATGGACTAACTGGTACTGGACTAATTCTCCTGCTGTAACCAACTAAAAACTGAAAAAAATATATGAAACAATTGTTGTATAACATCTGAAGTGCAGGATTATGATCCTTAAAAAAGGGATATATACATGAACCCATAATGGTGAGCTTCTGCCTAGTGGAACATTCTAGACTCCGGTCCAGAAAGGTTGGGCCCAAACAGTACAGAGCAGTACTGTACTAGGCTGAGAAGACAGAGGCACAAATTTAAGGCTGCTGTGGCAGCTGGAATCTACAGGGCAGAATACTAGAGAGGAGAGAAGTACAAGAAAGGAGGTCCAGAAATGCAGTGTCTTCTTGAGCATATGGGTAAATACTAAGCTGTACTGTGCAGAGCAAGACCTCACAAAGTGTGGTAGTGAACACCCATCCAGGAACTGTAAACTGAACAGAGATTTTGGAGGCCATACCTGACTGAGGGATACTAGAATTCCAACCAGCCAGTGGATAGACTGCTTAAACATGAGCACTCAGTTGAATTCTCAGAAAGGCCATGATTTAAGAATAGGGCTATTCTAATCTAGAACAGATTACTTCATTCTAGGAGGCACCCTAATAAAGTAAAACAAACAATCTTCAAAAAATAAAGCTGATTTACATTAAATGTAAATGGACTATAAACTCTCCAGTTAAATGTCAGAGATTTTCAGATTGTGTAAAAAAGCAAGACCTAACCAACTACATACTGTTTAAAAGAGACACACTTGCAAATTTAAAGACACATAAAGTCACAGTAAAAGGATACAAAAAAGACATATCATGCAAACACTAACCATAAGGAAGCTGGGATATTAATTTAAGGTAAAGTAAGCTTTAAAACATTATTACTAGAGATAAACAGGGAGATTTTATAACAATGAAAGCCAACTCACCAAGAGGATATAGTAACCCTAAATATGGCCTAATAATAGAGCTTCAAATATACATATTATAATTTATGATCCTAATATTAAATCTATTATATTTCATAAATAAAGAATTCTTCTCTGGGTTAGATGGCAACTTAAAAATAAAGGTAATTCTGGTTCCATGTACTTTCCATATAAATTTGAGGAATGACCTGTAGTATTTTTTTAATGTCAAAAACAATGCTCTAGTATTTCTTAGAGATGCTCTTCTAAATAAACTATTGATTTGACTATCAATTGAGAAAATTTCTATTATTTCAGATGGTTTAAACAGGATATTTACTGAAAACAGGGCTACTAAATATTCTTTCTAGATTAATTTTTAACTAACGTCATCAAGGGAAAAAAATTCCTTAAACACTAACTGGTAACACTAGATGTTGTACAAAGCAAATAAAACAGAAGTGATGAATATTCTCTAAATCTATACTTATAGCAGAAAGAAAAAGTAACTACATAAAGTATTTACTGAATAAGTGTGAAATTATATGATACTGGTTACATGCTAAGCATGTGTCTAAAAGAAAGATTCTTTAAAATGGAATAGTCCAGTGAAGTTTCATGAAGTGGTTAGGCCCTATATAGAGTCTTGAAAAGGAACAAAGATTTATTTGTGCAAGAGAGGACAGACAGCATTTCCAAATAGAAAGCAAAGCACAAAAGCAAAAGTAAAACAGAGAGAAAATTGAAGCAGAAGTACTACAGAAAGAAGCAGGAACAGGATTCAATCTATAAGGGTGTTTTTTTTTTTTTCAATTATTTTATTTTTAAGGGTCTTCTCTATTCAGGGTTTAGTTTTGCTTTGTTTTGTTTTTCCTTTTTAATGTTAAAAGTAAGCATACTTTCCACTAATCGTTATTCCCATGACCCATTGGTAACTAATATTAGCAGTTTATTGTTTATATAATTCCAGAAATGTTATATGCATCAAGGCACGTACATAAACACATATTGCATATATACCTCCATTTTTATTCCATGAAATAAGTTCTGTCTGTACTTTGTACTTTTTCCATGTAACAATATATTTAAAACCAAATAGGAACAAAAAAAACCTCCAATAATTCATTCATTCAACAAATACTTCAGTGCCTATTACTTGATACCTAAGCATATGGATATGTCATAATTCATTTAGTCCATTATTAATGTCATTGCAATTGTTTCTAGTTTTTTATACTATAAACAGCACCACAAATGAATATCCTTGTACACAATTTTTAGCATGCCTGAGTGAGACTATCTATAGCATAAATTCCTTTAAGTAAAACTGCCAAGTAAAAGACTAACTGAATATAATACTGAATTGCATTAGGGGTACATATTTTTAAATATGCGAATTATTTTTCAAGAGATGCAAAGAAAAAGGTAAAAAATATAATAGGATTGTGTATAAAGCATGTTTACATGGAAATGCATAAAGAAAGAAATTAGTAAGATTCTTCTAATTGGTTGCAGTATACTTTCTGGAATAAATGCAATTTCATACATTTTTTGAGAATAAAACAACTTTGGTAATTGACTCTAGCAGAGGGTATGGCAAGACTCACAGGTATAAACTGGATATACAAACAAAAGAGAAAAGTAATAAATATGCCAGAAAGAAATGAGCTTCTTGGTGTAAGAGAATGGGACAAGTGAAGCTAAATAGCATAATTTTGTTGAGTTTACACAAAATAAGAACTCAGGAGCTGCTTTATGGGTTCAGCAAACTTGGGATACTCATTCTCATATTCATTCGTTTTTATTCCGTGTGTGTGTGTGTGGGTGTGTGTCCTATTAGTGCACTTTCAGAGCACAACAGAGGCAATGCACAGTAACTTTCTTCAGCAATTTCACTAAGTTACTAAACAAGTCCTAGGAATCAGAGGAAAAAACACTTGAAATTGTTTCGTTAGGAGAAGAAAGGCTAGTTTATTTATTTTAAAAGAGAACACTAACAATCTGTTTTCTTTGCTAGTAGGAGATTAAACAAGGAAGTAAGCTTCAATTCAAACATAAGGTATTTCAGTTCAGCATAATGGAAAATTTGACTACTAAGGGCATAAAATGTTGAAATGGTATACCCCAAGAAGCTGGAGATACAGAAAATTTCTTAAAGATAGCTGGGAGAAGTAAGAACAGATAATTCAAAGTCACATTCAGTTCTCTATCATGAATGAAAAACAGAGAATTCACACTTATTCTAAGTTATTATCATACAATTTAATACGTTTTTTGCTCAGATCTTGTAAGTAGAGCTTTTACATTTTTTCAATCCTAATTTTGGCTTTCATTTAGCATTTTTAAGACAAAGTGACCAAAATTTTTATCATACATGACTTGTAAATTGCTAAGTGGAAAAAGTAAATTTGCATGCAAATTACTTAGCTTAATGCTAGTTAGAGTAAGTAATAAACACATGATGTCTGTATATAAATGGGGAAATCTGACTTTAAAAATAAGTGAAATTGATCTTCAAGTTTGCTTAATATTCACTTAGTCAGGATATATTTGCTTGGATACTTTTTTAAATTAGAAAGAGATTAGTTGTTTGTTTTTTTTATACAAGAATATTCATTAGAAATTGACTTAAGAATGAAAAACTGAAAACAACCAAAATACTAATCAAGAACAGAATGGATAAACTGTGAGATATTTATATATGAAATATTATATAGCAATTTAAAATTATCTAAAGCTATATGGTTTTTTTTGCTACATGTTTCAATATGAATAAAACTCAAAAATGATGTTGAATAAAAAATAAGCATGGATTCTTATAGAATGTGAACAAAATGATATTATTTATATATTTTAAAGCTAGAAAACAATATTACATTTTATAGATAAAACATTAATATAAAGGAACATAAAATACATATGGAAATGATAAACCCTACATTTAGGATAGCCATCATCTTCTGAGGAAGGAGAGAAGAAAATGGCACCAGGGAGGAAGAAATAGGGGATTTAGCTTTCATGTAAGTGTATGTGTGCTCACGCTCTCTGTCTCTCTCTCTCTATGTATACACATACACATACAATATGCATAAAATGTTCTTCTGGTAACACTGAATACAAACACAGGGGACTGCTATATTATAATTTTTTGTGTATGCCTGAAATATTATATACACTTTAAAAATCTGATAAAAAGAACATGCTTCCCTGAAGAAAACAGAGCCCCTGCCAACAGACAGCATTTCACAAAAGAAAGAAGCATGTAAATAGAGTAACTGTGGTCAGTCCAAACTGGAACATGCTGAGAAAATCACAAGCTGGTGAAAATGGCTGCAGTGTAGGGAGCACAGATGGTGGCAGGAGATGAGACCAGGATGAAGACAGTTTGAAGCCAGGCTGTGCAGGGCTGCTTACAGCACACATCAAAAGCCCTGGCCTTTATTCTGTACAGAGTGAGAAGCTAATGGAACATCAGTCTTACAAAGTGATGAAAGCCACATGGTTCCCTGCCCCCAAGGAACTCAAGTCTAATGGGATAAGGAAAAAAGTGTCTACAATACTGAAATCAGAGAATGCCATGGTCTGAAGAGAGTGTGGTGGGAGCACACAGGAAGGTCAGGTGCATTCCACAGAGGAAATCTATCTTGACTGTGGCCTGGAAAGTTAGGGGGTTTGCTAGTTGGAAAAGTAAAAGGGGAGGAAGAACAATTCAGAAAGGGAGAATAGTTTATAAAAAGGCATAGAGAGACTCCAGGGAAATACCCACAGCATACAAGACAAGAATGGGGAAAGCCCATGGGGGTGGGTGTGAGAGGTGGCAAGAGATGAAGCTGGCAAAACAGGTAGAGGCCAGGTTAAAAAAGGTCTTAATACCCTGCTAAAAGCTCTGCATTTCATCTTGTTAAGTCATTGAGATAGATATTAAGCCAGGCGCTGTGAGATCTGCCTGGGATGGGATGTGGAGCAAAAGCAATACCGTTTTTGGTCTGCCCTCCCAGGAGGGTACAGTCAAATCAAGAAGGATGCACCTAAATAGGCTGAAGGTGAACATGGAATGTTATGGGGACACAGGTGAGGGCTTCCCAACTGTACCTGAAGGTAGAAACAGAAATCGTTTCTGGAGATGATGCCTGAGCTGCATCTTAAGGAATAATTAGGAGTTAGCTAAGCAAATCAAGCAATGGTAAAGGTAATTTGGGCGGAGCAAAGAGCAGGAGCTAAGGCAGAGAAATAGGTACCCTGTGGGTGCAGGGATCAGCATTGCCTGCAGGTACATCAAATGTTGAGTACACAGCAGAGCAAAGTGATAAGACTGGTCAGTAGTAAGGATAGTTCATACAGCACCTCTTAGGTCTTACTTAGACTTTGGACTGCATCCTGCAAACCAGAGGTGTTCTATGACAGCAGGACTGCAATCTGAGAAAGTGACAAAGCAAAGCTGCTGTGTTTGGCATTCAGGTACGAGGTGGGAAGCAGGGGTCAATAGGAAGGATGGCTGATTACTCCTTAGCCTCTTCCCTATGCTCTCCCATCTATGGTGGCCATAGAGTTCCTGCCACAAAACTCCAGGGCTCCTAGAACCAAAGTTTGAAAACCACTGACCTAACCATAAAAATCAAATTTGTCTTAGAAAGATTCCTCTGCCCCTGGAGGGAAAGATGGACAGAGGATGGCAACAGAACCAGAGGAGAAACAGAACCTTTGACGAGGAGGCTTTATTTTATTTTATTTTATTTTGAGACAGAGTCTCACTTTGTTGCCCGGGCTAGAGTGAGTGCCATGGCGTCAGCCTAGCTCACAGCAACCTCAAACTCCTGGGCTTAAGCGATCCTACTGCCTCAGCCTCCCGGGTAGCTGGGACTACAGGCATGCGCCACCATGCCCAGCTAATTTTTTTTCTATATATATTTTTAGTTGTCCAGATAATTTATTTCTATTTTTAGTAGAGACGGGGTCTCCCTCAGGCTGGTCTCGAACTCCTGCCCTCAAGCGATCCACCCGCCTCGGCCTCCCAGAGGGCTAGGATTACAGGCATGAGCCACCGTGCCCGGCCAAGGAGGAGGCTTTACATTAAAGCAAGTGTGAGCTATTTGGAAGACAAGAGAGACAACATAGAGAGTGAAAGAAGAAAATCACGGATAACTGAGGTTTCTAACTTGGGAAACTTAGTGCCTGAACGTGCTAGGAATATAGAAGAGTTGAAGGGGAAGGAGGAAAACCCGTAGGAAGACAAAGAAATTAATAGCAGCAGTAGCAGCAGCCATGACTTGTATAGTGCTTCCTGTATACCAGGCACTGTCCATCAAAGAATCATGTAAGGTAGATACGGAAACCTAGAGGAGTTCAAGAACAACAGGTGGAGATGGTGAGAAATAATCAGAAGGGCAGTTTGGAAATACTAATCTGGTTCTCAACAGAGAGGCGAGAAGAAATTTTAGGGTTATCTCCATCAGTTGTGATCATAAAAGTGGAGGTGATCACTAAAGGATAAGAAAAGAACAGACCCAGGAAACATATCAGAGGGTTACTCTCAGGAGAAACTGAAAAGCATTAAGACAAAATGACCCACAGATACCAACGCTTGGGAATTTCCCCCAAAAACAGCCCTGTTGGAGCACCCTAAAATGAAGCAACCAGTCAACAAAGCCCAACCCAATTAAACAGAACTTCCTTCTGATCAGCTCTTCAGTGTCTCACTTTTAAATATAAATGCTTTGCCAAATATCATTAGAGAGAGCCACCAAAATGATAAACAAGCAAAAAAAAAAAAAAAAAAAAAAAGGAAAAAGGGAGCAGGGATGAGAAGGAAACTTCTAAAGTATTACAATTACACTAAGCTAATGCAGAAAGGTAAATATGTTTCAGCTATGAAACAAGAAGGAGGCCATATAAAAAGGAATATTGGAGAATAAAAAAGAATTCAGGAAACGAAAATACTAATATGGTAGCAGAAATGAAATATCCAATTGAAAGTTTGGAAAATAAATTTGAAGAACTTTCCCAGAAAGTGGAGCAAAAAAGACTAAGAGATGGAAAAACAGTAGAAAAATAACAATTAGAGAATTGGTCCACAAAGTCTAACACAGGATTTTTTAAAAGGACAAAAGGAAATAGAAGGGGAAAAGACAGGCATTAAAGAATTATTTCAAGGAAAGTTCTCAAAACTGAAAAACATGGATTTCCAGAAAGATCCCCTCCCAAGTATCCAGAAAACAAAGAAAAACTGCACATCATAGCACATGACTGGAATTTCAAAACACTGGAGACAAAAGAAGGTCCTAAAAACTCAAAGAGAAAAAAAGGGAGGGAGGCCATATTCAAACTGTCAAGAATTACTGTGGCATTAGCTACCTCAACGGCTACAAACGAGCAATGTCTTCCAAATGCAGAGAGGAATTACTCCAAACACAGAACTGCCAAATTGTTATCCTAGAATAAAGATTAAAATACAGATTTTTTTTCGACAATGGTTTAAGAAAAAGCCTGTACATAACCGACCTGACCTAACATTACTACGTAACTGCACTGGGAGAATGGGGAAGGTGCAGCTGAGTGTGGGCACGAGGGTGTGCACAGCTGCGGGGAGTTTGAGATGATGACGTCTACTTCTGAAACACTGGTCAGTTCATACAGAATGCTTTTCTACCTCACTCCACTTTTTTGGCTTCTCATGAAAAATTCTTCTATTTATCTATTCAGAGAAAGTTGAGCAGACCAGTGATTGCCAAGGACAGGATGCAGGTAGCCTTTTTCAAAGACAATTAGACCAATTCAGAAGTGAGGGACAAAGGCAGAGGGAGAAAGGGAAGGTTAACAATGGCTCTAACAAATGTAGACAAGATGTGAGGATTAAAACACCATTAGTATATAAAAAAATCAGTCTATGAAGATAGAACAAATTCATTTTATGCAACTTGTCTCTGTACTTGTAGAATATAATAAAAACAGTAACTTTTCCTCTCTTTCAAAATATGTAATCTTAATTGTTTGCTTTAATATGCTGTTTCACAGTTGTTCTTAAATTGCTATATACATGTATAATATATACATGTATTGTAAACATGTTTTGTTTTGTTTTTTCCCAATGCCAAGTTCATTTAAGGCCTTAATTGTACATGTTTGGACAGTGTTCTGCACACAACATAGTCTAAAATATGTTTGCTGCTAATAATTTGTTGTCTTCTTTTTCTCCTCTACCTTTCTTACTCCAATAAAAGAAGCTGTGAAGATGCCAGTATTCCTGGCTTACAAAATTGGAAACAAGAGGTCTTAGTTAATTTTAGTAAAAAAATCTTATTTTAAGGACCTAAAGTTAAAATAAAGGGGAGGCTAACTACATCATTATCTTTGTTAAGAACACTGACATTTATACAAAGAAGCAAGGCTAAGACAGAGTAAACTGTCCATTCACTCACATTTAATTGCCTTAATAACCATAAATATTATTTTAGATACATAATAACTAGCTTCAAATTCATTTCCATACAGGACAAGTGCTAAAATGGTGTTGATTGTACGGCATAGAAGAAACCTCAGCACCACCAGCTTGCTGAATGTTAAGTAAGGCTTATTAAAATGCAAATGTCTTATGGACAGCAGTTCAGAGCACAATGCATGGACAACAGATGTGTTCATCAGTACACTGAATACCACATGATCCATTAGAATCTGTGGCTCTATATTTCAAGACCATAAGGAAACTCAAAAATTCATCTCCTTTACAAATTCTGAAGTAAAAGCAAAAGATATAAAGAAATGTATGTATAATATCTAGTAAGCAACGATCCCATCAAAAGGGCACACCGTAAATTGCAATTGGGGAATCCAATCCTAGTGTTATAAAAATATGCAAGGTATCCTAGCAAGAACTTAAGATTATAGTTACAAAGTTCAGTATGATCTTCATGGTATTATTGCATAACCCCCAAATAACATGTAAAACCAAAAATAATTGGTCATACAACATGGTACAGTATTCAACTAAATGATGTTTCTTTAAAAAAAAAATGCTGAAACTCAGGAATTGAATTTCCTTTGGTTAAGGTAATTAAAATCCAAATAAGGAGGATGTAGAAGAAAAACTGAAAGATGACTAACAACTTTAAAAATAATGTTACACAAATTGTTACTCATAAAAATATGTTGAGAATAATGGATAATATACATGATTTGTCAATACATGATCTGGTAACTAAATTATTAATACCAAAATTACAAATGAGTGAAATAAGAGAACCTAACATTAGCTTAAAGACAATTACTTTTATTTTCCACAAAGGCATTCATGCAAATTTGTGTTTTTAACTTTAAAGTAATTCAGTGAAAAATATTTAAAAAGTAGACATAATGCAAAAAGGTTGTTTTCTTAAGCAGATTTTTTCTCAGTTTTAACTAAATTTGGTCAGAAATGCTATTTAGCAAGAATGACAAAATTAAAAATTGGTAATTTATCTCAAAAGAACTTTACTTTTAATGTCAACTTTTATACCTATTTCATGGATAATATATTTTAAAAATGTATATCCTTATATAAATTCGACTATAATGAAAGATCTTAAGTAATTTTTTACAATTAGTATGCAATCCTAAATATATCAACCTTTCTAGAGTTTTATGATATCTTCTCTGTTAAAAAAATATATTCTGTAAAGAACAGAAACAGATCTTGTAACTTGAAAGAACTTAGGTTGTCTTTTTCTGTCACCCCTTCTTAGTCCCCTGAGAAAACTGCATGCCAAGAAGATAGGAAGCCTATCCAATTAATAAAAAAAATCCTGTAGCACAATGTACCAACTTATGGCGATAACTGGGATCAAAATAACATTTAATGAGAAAATTCATTTGGAAAGTGGGATTATTTCACAGTGAGCACAGGAGAAGCCAGGATAGCAGGTTAGAAGTTATTATTATCACAGGTCATAAGGCACTTGGTAAGTGTAAGGAAATTTCTTCTCAGGGAAACCTACCAAATAAAGTATGTTTGCTATATGTCGGATTTTACAAAGACAGTCACAGGAAACATGATATTGATTATTATTTGGAAAATGCTGCAGAATACTTACACCTACATTATTTATAAGGATGATATTTTCCAGGTGTTGGACCCTTAATTTGGGGATCCCAACTGGAACTCTGGGATTTTTTTTTTTTTTTTTGCTTAGCCCTTAATCTTAACTTAGCAAATATAATTAGTTTTGGGGAAGGCCATAGGAACAGGAAGTCTTATTTGGAATTGTAAGTCTTTACTAGTAAATGCCTTTTTCAACATCTGCTAGTCTCAATACTATTAAAAAATCTTAAAAATGTAAAAACCTTATCCATTTATTTCAACTTTCTTTCTACTGTTGTATACTTATTAATTTATACTTGCTCTATACATTTTAACATATATCTTCCTTTATCTTTTGCTTGTATATTTATCCCAACTCTTTTGTAAACACAAGTTCAAGAGCATAGATGTCCATTCCTCTTTTCTTCTTCTTTCAACTCTTCTGTATACCTCCCACATATGCCAATGGTTCCAGTTTCCTTAAAAAAAAAAATCTACTGACTGATTATTGGTAGATAAAATATCCTTTGAGTTAAAGTTCAGAGATACTTTTTATAGAAACCATAAAACCAAACATATATTTACAGTAAACTTAATCAGAAGCCCACCTCGACTGTGACTCATCCTGAAATACAGAAGCAGCCCCCTTTCCACAGTCTAATACATAAACCCAAGCCACAATGACAGATTTCCATGAATGAAACAGTTATCAACACCCAAAGGAAAGCTATGGATTTAACTCCTTTGGCCTTAAGTCAAAGTCTTATTAATTTAACATAGTCTCAACAACCTCAGTTACTAGCTTCCTCTGATAAAACTTACAAATAATAAAAGCAACGAAGAAGAAGAGGGGAAAACCAGGATGTGAATAAGTGGAGATGGGGAATATTTAAGAGTAGTGTGACCAAACAGGGAGAAAGGAGTCTCAGTGTCAAAGTAGGAGCAAACCCAGAATTCCATTACAACAGCACAATGAAATCAACAACCTTGCAATACCAAGAGAAAGACTCAAATGTGTATATGGTTTCATAATTAACAAGTCACCGAGACCAGCCTGAGCAAGAGTGAGACCCCGTCTCTACTAAAAAAATAGAAAGAAATTATCTGGCCAACTAAAATATATATAGAAAAAAAATTAGCCGGGCATGGTGGCACATGCCTGTAGTCCCAGCTACCTGGGGGGCTGAGGCAGCAGGATCGCTTAAGCCCAGGAGTTTGAGGCTGCTGTGAGCTAGGCTGACGCCATGGCACTCACTCTAGCCCGGGCAACAAAGTGAGACTCTGTCCCAAAAAAAAAAAAAAAAAAAAAAGTCACTAAAGTCTACAATAGTAAGATCTCTATCCAAAATACTTTCAAAACATTTTTAAGGTAGTCTCTTGGAAAACATACTTTTGTTATCTGGAAAATATGTAGAACTCCAAAATTCCCAAGGATGCTAGATAAATGAGGTATTGCTTAAAAACGATTTTAAAGACTTGTGAGTTTAAATAGCAGGGTTTTTATAATATTAACATTATAGAGGTAGAATTCTATCAGTAGTTGTAAAAATGCCACCATTTTGAGACAAAATTATAGCTCAAATCGAGTTGAGCATAACCTGATAGGAAATGATCTCCCGATTTAAGAACTGTGGTTAATGTTTAACCACATAAACCCCCCAAATTTTCCTAAGACCCATGACACAAATTCATGCTTTGTGCTCCCTCTGCTGGCTCTATAGCCACAGTTAAGCCCACGCTTGGGAGCTTTGTTGTACAAGCCACTCCCATTACAACATACTGAAAGGCACTGATACATTACATTTGGGATCTTAAAGATATAATCCACCTCTCTCCTTTGAGAGAAAAACAAGAGAGGTGACATAAACTGACCAAGGTCACAAGGTGTTCTGAGAGATACAACAATTCTGATCTTTTGGCTCCTGATCTAGTCCTCCTTCCGTCCCATAATGATCTCAATGTCTTCATGTACAAGGATTATTACTGAACTTTACTTTGGTACAAGTTACTTAAAATCTGAAGCTTGATATCTTTGGGTCACACATAGATTTTTCACTGTACTGTAATTAGAAATCATAAGGAGATTTCACCAATACTCAGTGCAGACATGTTAGGTTCAAAGAGTATTCCTGTTTCTAATTTTCTTGGACGGTGCCCAATTCCAAAAACCTATTGTAAATTTCCTAACACAAGTAGTACTTAAAAATTCTCCTAATGCGCTTCTACCGTTTGCTTACAGATCATGTCACAATTTTTGGCTTGGAATATGTGGTCACCATACAATATAGCTTCAGGTCAGTAAAATATACAGTCATTTTGTTGATGATGATGATGAGGGTGATAGTTACTATCTATAGAATGTCTATTACACAGCAAGGATAGAATTGGTCTTTAGAGAAACCATTGTCAATAGTAATCCATAAGGCGGATGCTACTATCCCTATTTTATAGAGGAGTTAGCTGAGGGAAAGCAAATTTCCCAAGGTCTGTTTGTCATCAAAGTCTCCACTACTTCCTCTGCACTTAACTGTCTTGGTATTTTGTTCATTCTTAATCAACAGAGATAGTAACAGAGAAAGCTGCTGTCTTACTACCGGCATCATCACCCCCTCCTACTGCAAAAAAAAAAAAGCTTTAGGCAAAAGACACTTTATTCAAAGTAGAAATCTGTTTAATTTCTTTTAAAGTTTATACTGACGTGGAGAGGGGTAATGTTTTCTTACAGTAAACTACATGACCTACACCATAAATGTTAGTATTTAATTCCAATTTACTTTCGTACAATACACATATTTAATTATTTATCAAATGGTCTGCTGTGTGGAAAACCTAGCTCTAGTCTGATAACAATGCTATTTAGATAGACACAAACAGTCTGGGATTAAAGAATCTAATCTGTTCAGACAAAAAGTAAATATTTATAAAACCAGAATATACAAGTCTGTCTTTGTGGGGAAGAGACATTTGTTTCTCGATGAAAGATATAAATTGTTATCTAAATCATGGACAATTTTTATTCAAAATGAAGTTTAAATTCCTTTTGAAACCAAAAAACTATAGATACCAGTGCCTATCCTTATTCTCTGGTAGTGATTAGCCGTTATTTTCATGGAAAGGAATCATGTTACCTAAAGTATTTAAATAGGAAAATAATGTTAAAATGAACATCTTTCTCAATTATTTACCAGCAACCTATTTGGACAGTACAGATAACAAATGTTGACATTCTAGAAATGAGAAAGTAGCCTACAGTAAACCTAGCCTCATGGAATTTAGGGGTAATTGACAAATGAACGTAAGTTTTAACCTTACACATTTAAACAATGTGATAAACTTTATACTTGGGGCTCTATAGCTAGCATTATCTAATACTTATGGATATTAATGATTTTTCAACTGAAATGAAAGATAAAAATAACCTCTTTTTTGATGTTATGAAGAAAGGAATTTAGGATCATTCAGACACACTCATGTTCAAAGACCAGCTCTTCCATTTACCAGCCACGTGAATTTGGACACAAGTTTTCTGAGACTCGTTTCTTTACATGTGGTGCTGATGGTGGTGGCAGCTACTGGATAAGAGTGCTATGATGAATTGGCACCAACTGATCAACACTAAGGTGCTCACATGGTAGTAATATTCACTGGGTGTTGAAGGGCTGGGGGTGGGTAAACTCACAACTAATGGATGGGGTGAACATTGTATGCGGAAGGGCACACCTCTAATCCTGGCTTGGGTGAAGCAAAGTCATAACATGTAACCAAAATGTTTGTACCCCCATAATATCCTGAAATAAAAAAAGAGTGCTATGATTAAATTGAGAGAATTAATGTTAAAACCCTTACTAGAGAGCCTACGGAAAAAGCTACCAGTCAGTTTTAATTGATTACTGGCATTGAGGAATGTGGGCTTTGGGTTACCAGCTATTCCAACTTGTACTTGTTACATGTTAGCAAAAAATTCTAACTTTTTAAAAACACTGTGCAAACCAAACACAGCACCTCTCTGGGCTGAGTCCAGACCTCAGGCTGTTAGTACGCAGTTTCTGTTTTGGAGAATCACTGGAAATGCCACACGTCATGAAACTGAGGAAAACATCTGGAGTCAAGGCTATGTTGGAGTTAGATGGATGTTCAAAACGAAAGAGATGTGCTCTGGCAGGAAAAGTCAAGGGTGGAGGTTAAGATGATTTTATGAGAAATTCAAAGCAAAAGCATGTTTCCTTGGCATGCCATGATTGAGATAGCTCAGAACTATGTTATATGCCAATTAAAAAATCTTTGATTTTTATATAACTGTATTTCATTTTAATCCCTGATTTTCCAGTAAAGAGAATATGTTATTCCTTGTTCTATGAGACACAAACCAGTTGGTTTGTAATAGAATCCTGACACTCTGAAATACAGTTTGAGCACCCCTAATCCAAAATGCTTGGGACCAGAAGTGTTACAAATTTTGGACTTTTTTGAATTTTGGAATACCTGCATGATATCTTTGGGCTGAACATCCCAAATCCAAAAATCCAAAATCCTAAATGCTCCAATGAACATTTCCTTTGAGCATCATGTCAGCACTCAAAAAGTTCTGTTTGATTTCAGAGCATTTCAGATTTTGGATTAGTGACACCCTGTATAACATTCCTGTGTCCATGACACAGTCCAATTTATTCCACATACAGTCTTGGCTAGAAGTTTATCAATGTTATTGACCTTCTCAAGGAATGAGCTTTTGGTTTTGATTTTCTCTACTGCTTTTATGTTTTCTATATCATTGTCTTCTGCTCTTTGTCTTTCTTCTCCTTATTTTGGGCTTAATTTGTTCTTCTTTTTCTAGTTTCTTAAGGTGGAAGCTGAAGCCATAGATCTGAGACCTTTCTTCCTTTCCAATATAGGGCATTTCAGGTTATATTTCCCTCAAAACAGTCCTTTAGTGGCATCCCACAAATTTTGATACGTTTTATTTTCATTTAGTTTAAAATTCCCTTTAGATTTCTTCTTTGATCCAGAGTTATTCAGAAGTATGTTATTTAATTTCCAAATATTTGGGGATTTTCTAGAACATGATCCATTATTGATTTGTTATAATTCCATTGTGATCAGAGAACATGTTTTCGATGACATGAATCTTATGACTTGAATCTTACTGAGGACTTAACAACATAGAATGTGGTCTTTCTCAGTAAACATTTCCATGTGCAAATGTTTTGGTTGGAGCTGTTATTGGTTGGAGTGTTCTATAAATGTCAATTACATCAAGTTGGTCAACAGCATTAAGTCTTCTATATTCTTGAGCATTTCCTATCTACTTGTTCTCTGATTAAGAAAGAGATAACGAAATCTCCAACTATAATGGTAGACTGATTTGTCTATTTCTCCTTGCAATGTTATTAGTTTTTGCTTCATGTATTTTGAAGCTGTTATTCAGTGCATACACTTTTATTCTGGTAATATTTGTGCTCTGAAATCACTTTGTTATTAATACAGTCACTCCTGCTTTCTTGTGACCAGTGTCAGTGATATGGTTATGCTTAAGTCTATTGTTTTGCTCTTAATTTTCTATTTGTCTCATCTATTCTTTTTTCCTTCTTTTGAGTATTTTTATGATTCTACTTATTAAGTATAATTCTGAACAGTGGCCTGGAAAGTCTCTCAAAATAGAAAGCTACAATGCTCACAGGGCTCCCCTTAATTGTTTACCATCTCTTGGGGATTAGTTTCATTTGTTGGCTAATGCCCAGTGCCCTGAAAGCTATTGTTTAATACATTATGTTTGTTTTTGCTGTTGTTTCAGGTTGAAGGGTAAATCCAGTCTCTGTTACTCCATCTTGATTGGAAATGAATAGTAATTTTTGAACATTTATGTAAAAAAAAAAAAAAACAACCACAGAGTTTTAGAAATTTTACATAGAAACTTAAGGAATGTTGGAGAAAACCAAAGATTTTTAATCTAATATTTTTCTTTACTGGAAATGGTGACTGTACACTTTTTTCCCATCTCTGATAACCACAGTATTTTAAATTTCACCACTGATTTTTCTTTTTTTAGGTTTTTCAAATATAACACTAAATATATATTTCCTTTAATTTATATGGAAATATTATTCTTTTAATCCCACTAATTATGTGTTTTATACCATTGTATTTTATTTGCACAATTAGTCTCTTGTTGTAGATTGTAAATGCGAGTCATTGCTAGTCTTTTAAAACATATTACTCTTCATTGTGGAAATCAACATATTAGGTACTCTCTACGTTTTCAGGAAAATGTTGTGGTACCAGCAGGAAAGACAAACACCACAAAGGAGTTTTACATTTCTAGGCTCATGTCCAATGCTCCCTACTTCCTTCCACATGCTACCCACAGTGGTCTGCTTGTCGCTTCCTGAGCATTCCATTCTGCTGCTCATGTCAACCTCTCGGCCTATACTTCCTTTCCCTATACAAATCTGCCCGGAAAATTTCAACTCACCCTTCAAAATCTAGCTTAGAAAAACATTTACCACAATCTCTTGTTAACTGTATCCATGTTTTATTCCCTCACTAAAATATTAAGTTCTTGAGCACTGGGTAATTCATTTCTGCCTCCTTGATGCCTAGCACAGTGCCTGTACATTTAACAGGTTCTCAAAAAATGTTTAATTGAACTAAACTCAGAAATAATTTGGGATGCACCATGTTATGGATTGTATATATGTAACCTCCTGAAATTCATTTGTTGAAACTCTAACCCAAGTGTTGCTATAATTGGAGAAAGCAAATAATTAAGGTTAAATGAGGTCATGAGGGTGGGGCCCTGATCTGATAGGATTAGTGTCCTTATAAGAAGAGACAACAGAGAGCTCGCTCTTCATTCACACACGAAGAGGAGACCACATGAGCACACAGTGAGAAGGTGACCATCTGCAACCCAAGGGGAGGGCCCTCTCCAGAAATCAACCCTGCTGGCATGTTGATTTCGGACTTGCAGTCTCCAGAACTGTGAGAAAATAAATTTCTACTGTTTAAGCCACCCAGTCTGTGGTATTCTGTTATGGTTGCCAGACTGACTAATACAGATAGGGATGTGGTTAAGATGAGGTAATTCCTCTCTTCCCACTAAAAGGCAACTTAGGGTTCTTGAGTTTCTAGGACCAATAGTGGAAAAGCTTCTGTTGGGGGAAAAAAAAATTTGGCAGGGGGAGGGGAGGTTCCTTTTCTCCAGAGGGCTATACTTGAAATAGTGTTGTCATTTCATCCTTAGCTACAGCCACCACACGTTGGTCCAAACTAAGAAGATCAGACATTCCATAAGCCTTCTTACAAGCAAACTAATTCTAAAAGAAAGCTCAATTTCCTAAGGACTGTGTTAATGAGGTAGTAGAGAAGTGTAAATCTTTATTCCATCATAATGTTAGAGTTTAGAGTTACTCCAGTAATACAGTAGTCTTCCTTATCGACAAGCAAGACATCCTAAGACCTCTAGCAGATGCTTGAAATCACAGACACTGGCAAACCCTATATATGCTAAGTTTTTTCCACCTGATAACCAAGGCAGGTACTGAGTGACTAATGAGCAGACAGCATATACATCATGGACACACTGGACAAAGGGATGATTCACATCCCAGAGTAGATGGCACAAGATTCCATTACACTGCACAGAATGGCACCCAATTTAAAACTTATGAATTGTTTATTTCTGGAATTTTCCATTTAATATTTTTGGACTGCGGCTAACTGCAGGTAACTGAAACCACAAAAAGCAAAACTGAGGATATGGAGGGACTATTGTATATATCTCAGCACAGAAGTGTGGAGATCTATGACAGTGATTCTAAAATAATCATCACTTAGGAAATTATAAAAATAAAGCTAAAGAAGGAATAAAGAGTGCTAGAAAGAGGCTCTGGTTTTGGACGGGTGGTCAAGGAAGGCTTCGCTGAGGAGGTGACAATTAAGCAAAGATCTGAAGATGCCGGGGGTATGAGCTGTGCAGATATCTGGGGAAAGAGTGTTTAAGGAAAAAGGAACAATAAATGCAAGTGGCTCAAAACAGGGCATGTTCAGGTTGAATTATTGGTAATCTCATGAATCTCTTTAAATGATTATTAAAAGCTTAAAATACCTAAATCACATAATTATTTTTATCTGCTAAGAACCACCCCCCTCATCCCCAACAAAAGTAAGTTTCATCTTTCTTAGAACAGAAAGTTAAATGATATTCCTCAGCCATCGTTTGCAGGGACGACAGAGTCTGCTGCGTAACAGCAATTGGATTGGAAAAACACAATGCTGCTAAAAACATCTTTAAGACTTGAATGCAAATGAGAATTACTGTATTTGATAATTCAGTTATATGACTGTGAAAACCTATCTACTCGTAAGTGAGAAAGGCCTAGATAGGTAGAAGGTGTGATGTGAGCTATATTATATTCAAGCTAAAATGAAAAATAGGTTTGCAAACTTATTTAATGATGGACTTGTTGCTAGAAATAAAAGGCAGAAGGCTAGCAGCAACATCAGAAAGCTTGAAGCATTTATCTTTAAATTGAAAATAGGCTAAGCGCTAATATATAATAATATATAGTAATAATATATAATAATATATAATAATTATAATAATATAATAGCGGTCATTGCAGTAACAGAAGAAAAAACAATAGGCCCATTTGAGTGCTTAGCATGTGATAGGCATCGTGCTAAGTGTTTGTACACATTATCTCATTTAAACCTGACCTCAACCCAAAGAGGCAGGTCTCCCTACTATCCCCATCTTCCTTGCTGAAGATTACCAGCGGGTCAGTGGCAGAACTAGAACTGAAGGTTAGGCAACCTGACCCAACACCTAAGTGCTATGCACACTGCCATGAAAACATCAACATCTGTCAGTCAGCCCCAGAAATTGTTCTTCCTAGTCCTCACTGGAATCTGACACTTTCCCATTTACAGGTTTGTTTTTTTTTTTAAAAAGGAATATTATGATATTATTACTTTCAAAACTCAGTATTTAGATTTTTCCTGTCTTTGTGATCTATTAATAAATTCCAAGTTAATTATTTAATAATAATGGGATAGCCACATGTCCTCATTTGGTCAGGACAGTTCCAGTTTGTATATTTTGTCTCAGCATAAGTATTAAATAATGTCCCCATTTACTCTCTTAAAATGACCTGGTTTGGATAAATTATGGGATTGCCCACTTAATAATCACTTCATTCTTTGCTCTGCCCATTCACCGTCTTTCTTATTAAACAATGAAACTTACTGAACTGTCAGCATTCTTTCTTTTGGGGGTATAAGTTCATCACACCTCTTCTTCTAATCACAATGTTGGTTCTCAACATTTAAAGCACAACTTTTTTCTTGTCTTCAAATGGCTCCATGACTCCTTTCCAACTCTTCTGTCAGATCTCTCTCCTCCCACATCCTGTCCCATTCCCCATTCCTTTCTCCTCAACGAGTCCTTTGTCTCCCTCGCCTACTCTTGCCTATATCTTCTTTCAAGCCACCCCCCTACGCTTGGAACAAACCTTCTAATCCACCAAATATCTGTCCTCCAATCACTTCTTTAAAAGTCACTTTAGTCAGTGAAACCCACCTAAGATTACCCATCCACCCACCTGTCCTATTTATGGACTGAATCCATCAGAACCATCTTTTTGAGGCTCAAATTTGAAATGTTTTTATTGTAATTACACTACTATAAGATTCACCATATTCACTCACATCAAAAAAAATGTGAATCCTGACAAACTTTACAATTTAAAAGTAGAGCTTTCAGATATATCTATACCTATTAACCAAAAGGAATGCATCATCCACAGGGATCTTGCTAAAAATCATAAACCCAACCACTGCTTTCAGAGGACACAGAGACAAACACTCAGATGTGGATATTTGATTGTCCAAAGGGAGACCATAGTCACTGGTAGCACACAATGTAAAAAGAGTCAGCCTCAGTCTCATGGGGAAAGTAAGTGAGGTGAAGATCTGGTCTTGCCCTGCTGCCATCACCTACAACTTGCCCAATTCTGAACACCAACTCTGTGCCAGTCTGTTCACAGGGACATTAAGGGCAGTAATATGTGCTACAGAGAAAAGTTAGAAAAACAAAATGGCACATGGAAAGCCGTATCTTTTAGGCCAAAGATTATACACTCAGTGAACTAGTATGATGAGCTAATGCATCAGAAATCCCATTAGTATATTATGTTTTTCAGTGGACTTGTACATTAAACAAGACAGTTCTGGATACCACTAATTTTTAATCATGGCTAGTTTAAAACAAAAAACAATGAATTAAAATTCAAAGCTGAATAGGACATTATCATAAAGATATTTTTAAATGAGATGATATATCTAAAAATAACAGAATGAAAACTAAACTCTCCTCAAATACTTGAATAACAAATATTAATAGGCTTAGGAAATAATTTTTGTATTTATACAAACATAGGCCATCAGAAGAAATGTCATTTGATTATGTAAGAGGGAAAACCCAGCTTTTCTAAAAGCACATATCAGAGAATGCCACCTACAGAATCATAGTAAGAACCATAACATGATAATACACATAGCTTTTTATGCTAAAAAAAAAAAAAGCCCCGCATGTATTGGGAAAATGAGTTCTATGGTTTTGGTTATGGGGAGATATATCAAACGTGTTGTAAATCAATAAGGCCACTTTAGCCTCCAAAAAGACTGATCCTTTTTCATTCTTGAAGTTAAAGAGCACTACTCAAATAAGTATGTACAGTCCCCAACACATAAAAAGCAGTGATTTAAATCATGCGTCAACAAATTCTAATCCAGGAATACAAATACACCGGAGCTGAGCTAACTATAAGGCAATCATTTTAAGAGTTCATTTGGTTGTTTGGGGGTAGCATTCTCACTATAGCAGAGCAAAACCACCACCATTTTTGAGTATAAAAGGCATTTCAAATCAAAGCCAAACTTACTTGGTCTTATTTAAAGAAAAGCTGTGTATGAGGCAGGAGGTGGAGGTACTCTATACAGGGAGAGTCCTGGTTCAGACAATTTTGTTTCCTCAGGCCCACCAAAGCTAGATGGTGTAGCACGGAAAGTGTGTATTCTTAATACATCTTGCCAGTGGGTAGCGTGTGGCACACAGACGGGCAATGGAACAGGTAAACGAACCTTTAAGCTCTATCTGTTAAGTTAGAAGCTCCCCTCAAGAATATGAGCACAATGGCTGCTTCTTTTCCAGGGCAAAAGAACTTTGCTTTCACAGTTTTGATCAAAACCATTAGATAAGGTACTGTTATCACATTTTGTCCCCAAAGCAGTTTAAAGACCCATCTATATTTACTCTCTGCCGAACAATGAGCTTAGCCCAGAAATGACAAATAACAAGCATGTGGCAAACAGAGCAAAAGAGGAATAAACCCAAACAATCCAAAAGTCACAGGCTTAAGTGAGCTACACTTACAACTTTGTAACCAATGCCTCTCAGTTTATACCATGATTCTACCAGTGGATCACCTTTCAATAGAACCAAAGGTTGTTACTATATGTATACAATGTATATGTATCAATGTATACACAGATTATTATTAGTACTACATTCACAAGAGGAAGGGAGAGACTAGAAATCTAGACAGTGAGGGTGAAATAAAATTTCTCTAAATAACCATGATAACAGGAAATACCACAAGCTCCTGCAATAGTCACACCAACTGTTACGTAAAATTGGTAGCCTGGATACCTTGTGCATTTGCTGCTTAGTACCAGGCACAAAAATTAAATGACAGTGATTCTTCACTGAAGAAGGGATATTTAAAAACTAATGAAAACCGAAGCTCTTTTCCTTCCTTTAAACTACAGAATCACAACACATCATTTGGGTGCCTGCTACAGTAATACAGTGTTATGTAAGGTAAGAAAATAACAAGAATAAAATAACCACGGAGCAGATGATTGCCCTTTGTGTTTTACTTAATCCGCAAAGACGCTCTCTGACTTGGCCATTTAAGGACAGTAAGAATTCAGAGGCTATTGTACAATCAGCCAAACTATGAAAAGTATTCCCCAAACACAGTTTTCTTACTGAACACATAGAAATAAATTATCCTGCAGCTTTTTTTTTTCACCGATTTTAGATAAATTTGTTAACTTTTTTCTTTTACTTTCTAACATTTTACAGAAAAAAACACTAAATCATTGTAATTGCTCTACTTCTATTTTTTAAAGTGATTTTGGAGGTTTTGGGCTGAAGGATATTACATGAAACTTGATGGAACCACCTTATCCCAACGTAAATTGCTCTCTCTGCCCAGATCCCCAATGCCACAACCACAGCATGCTAGGATGCTAAGATTCCTACTGTCTCAAATAACGGGATGGGAACTTCCTATTGGTGTATAGTATGTGCTACTTGAAAATAAATGCACATAGGAAAATAAATTAATAGTATCAACGTGAGGTATAAGAATGAACTTAAAAGTAAACATTTAAGTCTATATAAATTACCTGTATAAAAACGTACATACAGTTGACCCTTGAACAATATGGGTTTGAACTGCGCAAGTTCACTTATATGCAGATTTTCTTCTGCCTCTGCAACCCCCTGAAACAGCAAGACCAACCCCTCCTCTTCTTCCTCAGTCTATTCAATGTGAAGACAAGGATGAAGACCTTTATGATGATCCATTTCCACTTAGTGAACAGTAAATATATTTTCTTTTATGATTTTCTTTTCTCTACCTTATTGTAAGAATACTGTATATAATATATATAATATATACAAAATATGTCAATTGACTGTTTATGTTATTCGGTAAGACTTCCCATCAACAGTTGCCAATTAGCAGGTTAAGTTTTGGGGAAGTCAAAAGTTGTCTGCAGATTTTTTTTGGGGGGGGAGTCTCCCTCTGTCTCCAGGGCTAGAGTGCAGTGGTATCATCATCATAGCTCACTGCAACCTCAAACTCCTGAGGTCAAGTGATCATCCTGCCTCAGCCTCCCTAGGAGCTGAGACTGTAGGCATGCACCATCACGCACGGCTAGTTTTTCTGTTTTTTGTAGAAATGGGGTCTTGCTCTTGCTCAGGCTGCTCTAGGACTCCTGGCCTCAAGCAATCCTCCCGCCTTGGTCTCCCAACGTGCTTAGCACTACAGGCATGACACTCTGCTCCCGGCCGTATGTGGATTTTTGACTTGGAGGTGGGGGGTTGGCATCCCTAATCTCATGTTGTTCAAGGGTCACCTGTATTTGGACGGTAACTATACTTCTAAAACTCCAGGAAAGCTTCTGCTTATTTGTTTACTTAAAGTTAGAAGAATGATGCAATTGTTAGTCACTAAGAGAAATGACAAGGAAGCTATGAGACCATTTGTCACCATTATAAATTATGTTCAGTTACTAATTGCTCTTATTTTTTCTCTTCCCAGTAGTAAGTAAAATGCAAAACTTACCCTTTGGATTACTCTGAAAATCTGCCTTAAATGCCTACTTTATGAAATCTGGTTAAAAACTACTTGAGAATACCCTGTATCTATTATTTGAGAAGAAAAATAAATTAAACCTATAACAAAAATTAAAACTAAACTTAGATATTTTAGATATGACCCTATGAAATTTTTATAAGGATCAGTAGCTTTGGAAAACAGGAGACAATGTATGTTTAGACAGCAGAAATCAGACTAAATGGTACATAAAGAATTTAGAGGACTAAGAAAGATGGTTTTGCATTTCTTCTGTGTTACTACAGTCTCTATTTCAATTTTAAATTTTAGCCAGTTTTATAAATTATTTCCAAGTAAAAATGTGAGTGGGCAGAGAATAGAAGTTGTTTAAGAATTCAGTCATAAATATCTTTTAAAGTATATAATCATCAAATAATATCAAATCTGTAGTGAGCTCCAAGATGGGTCAAAATCATTTCAAGGGCAAAGTTACTTAACGCATCGACTGCCACACTAGAAAAGAATTTTTTTCCCTTGGGGCCACTGTGTTTTATTATGAAAATAAAATAAAAACTTTGAAAACAAAACGATCCTTTCTAATTTAATGACAGATTTGTTATCTTTTTAATTCTTTTCTGTGTGTGAGTTATATGTAACTTGGAAAATAGTTCATGTGGCCCCCAAGGTGAAGAGACGTGTGAGTTACATATGCTTCACAAGCTCCTGGGCTCAAAACCAGCATGAGTGAACTACAACTCACAAGGCAGTTAACGTGTTTAATGAAGTCATACTATAAAAGGATTCTTGGAAGGCAGTATAAGGTCAAAAGTATGGCTTTTGGAGCCAGATAGTTTCAATAGTGTCTTTACCAGCTTCTCACAAGTTATTTAATCACTCTGCGCATTAGTTAGCTTACCCATAAAATAGGAATAACAAGATAATATCTTATAGAGTTGCTTTGAGGATTAAAATAAAAAATAGTTAATAACTACAAAAAAATCATTGCCCAGACACAGTGTCATGCAGTTTTTTCTCTATGTTTTCTTCTAGTAGTTTTACAGTTTCAGATCTTATGTTTAAGTCTTTAATCCATTTTGAATTGATTTTTCTATGTGGTGTGAGACACAGTCCCAATTTTATTCTTTTGCATGTGGTTATCCAGTTTTCCCAACACCATTCATTGAAAACTGTCCTTTTTCCATTGTATATTCTTGACATCTGTGTCAAAGCTCAATTGACCACAGATGCATGAGTTCTCTTCTGGGCTCTCTATTCTGTTCCACTGGCTGATGTGTCTACTTTTACACCAGTACCATGCTGTTTTAATCACTATCACTTTGCAGTATACAGCAGTTTGAAATCTGGTAGTGTGATGCCTCTAGCTTTGTTCTTTTTTTCTCATGACTGCCTTGGCTATTTGGGATTTTTTGTGGTTCCATATGAATTTTAGGATTGTTTTCCTATATCTATGACAGATGACACTGGAATATGGATAAGGACTTCATCGAAAAACAGCTGAACTCACAGAAGCAAAGAGGAGAATGGTGATTACTAGATGCTGTGGGGTGGTGGGAATAAGGAGATGATAGTCAAAGGGTATGAAGACTAACTTAGACAGGAGGATTAAGTTTGTTCTTTTTTTAAGATGCTGCACAACATGGTGAACACAGCTAATAACTGAGTTCTGTACATTTCAATAGTGTGAGAGTAACTCTCTAACGTTCTTATCACAAAAAATATTTGAGGTGATGGATATGTTAACTAATGTGATCTTTCCACGCTGTATTCAAAAATCATAGCACGACTTTTTACCCCATAAATACATACAACTATAATTTGTCAATATACAATAAAAATAAATTTTTTTAAATTAAAATTAAAAAATAGTCAATAATTGGAATAGCATCTGTTACAGAGTAAGAGCTCAATAAAGATTAGCCATTATCACCACTACTGGACAAAGAAAATATTTTGTATGTATGCTCTCTCTAATATGTAGTCTTTAAAAAAATCTATACAGTACATCTAAAGTTCATTTAAAAATTAATTTTTAATGAACTGCCTCTTATAGAGAGCTAGTTTATACAATTGTTGTGCAGAACAAGTGACCTCTTAGAACATATTTGATAAGATCAATATAAGAATGCACATGGAAAAATGCCAAAGTAACTCTTCAATTCCTGTTGCAGTTCAAATCTATAGGAAAGAGATTTTAAAATACAACAGAATCAAAATGAAAATTTAAAATCTCAAAACATGACATGTTTTAAAAATAGAAGAAGCTATCTACTGAGAATAATTCACTACGCACATGTGTGGTGAGATACATTTCACTTTATAATGCTGTGACATTCAATAAGATGAAACTTTGATCAGAGCAAGGACTCCAGAGAGACTTGGATTCTACTTCCATCTTGTGTGATCTTTGCCAAACCATTTAATTTCGTTGTATTCTCTTCTGCTTCCTCGTCTTTTATAACATAGAAATAGATCATTTGGTTGCCAATATAACTTAGACAGGATTAGAATAAATACCATTTCCATTCTGTAGCCAAACTGAAAAGGATTTACCTTCCTCATCATGAGCAAGATGATTTAGTTACTTAATGCCAGTAGGTGAAACATTAACTTCTGATTTACATCACTGTCTATTTAAATTCTGAAAGTCAAATAAATGTAAGGGCTGGCATCATGACGTGCCAAGGCATGGAGAGTGGGTGGAATCACTTTTCTCCATATATGGGAAACCCTGTATGTTTAAGTCTGTTAGACATTTAGTAACCAAGAATATTTCTATAATAAGCAGTTGTGCAAGTATGCATGTCTGAATATGTACATGAAATTCCCTGCAAATGGCAGCCCTGAGGGAAGAGCATCCAACTTGGGGAATTTTGTACCCACTCCAAATCCTCCATAAGTATAATTTAAATTGCATGAGAAATTCTAATTTGTGATTTAGAGTGTTCATATTCAGGAACTCTGGTCACACCTATATACTCAAGGGTACATCAACTGAGACCCAAGTGCCTCCTTCACCAATGATGTCTATACCTAGGAGCATTTGATGGAAAAAAAGATCTACTAACATTTTTTGGATCAAATATAAATCTCATAATTTCCTGAGAGTCTATCATTTCTTTCTTTGTTTTTATATGCCAAAATTCTCATGACATCCTTCTCACAGATTAAAAATTTTACTTAGTTAATAAGTATCTTTTGTTATATTTTAGTTATTGATTTAATCTCAAGTTCTTCCATTTTTGAATGATAAATTATACAATACAATCTGGTGATATTTTAGTGCAGATTACCATGGCAGGATAGTACAACATTTATTTTGGGTGCGGTTTTAATGTTACTGTTGGGTTTCAATAAATCTTACCAATACTCTTATAAGTAACACACTGAAAATATTTTTCTAAACATTTCCAATGAGGTATAAGTTTGGTTGTTTTTCTATGAAGTAACTTTGAATTAAAAAGGGAATAAAATAGAATTTTTAATACATACAATGATATGTTTTCTTATGTCTTACCTATATTTCTGAAACTTCACTCTGTTACTACCATTATAGCTATTAGCCTCCATAATTTATTTATGCTAAAGGAAACTTTTGTGGGGTAGAGATGGTGGTAGTAGTAAAGCTTGTTAGGATTACTCTTTTCAAATTGTTTTCCAGTGTTGTTTCTTAAAATTCAAGAAGTAAAATTTTATGTAAAATAATTTTCCTTTTCCCTCTATAAGCTTAGCTAGACCTGTAAGAGTAAATGTTATTTAGTGATTTTTTTTTCATGCTTTGATTTCTTTAATTAATGGTCATATATATTTTCCAACACTTTATTTGTATCTATATAACAAGATGTAATAAAGAGCTCAGTTCACTGTCTTCCCAAAGTCTTGTGTTACTTAAAAATTCGGTTTCTTTTTTTCCCTTTTATTTTTAGTTGACAGGTAATAATTGTACTGCTCCTGGCTAAGATAATCTCTGAAGTGGTTATTAGTAGTCTGGCCAAGTCCGCAAAAAGGTAATTTCAGTAAACCAAAACTATTCATTCTCAGCAAATATGAAGCATCTATTGTATGCCCAAGTATCATATTAAGTGCTAGGGGTCAGTGGTTAAAAAGTCTACACATGCACACATTTTCTGTCCTTGAGGAACTTACAATCTACTCAGAAAGAGAGAGAGAGAGGGAGAGAGGGGCAGGGAGAGGGATAGAGGGAGGAAGAGAGAACGTGTGTGAGAGAGGAAATATAATATTAAGTATAACAATGGATTGGGGGGTTGGGGCATAGGCAAAACCTGTCTGAAGAAGTGACAAATGTAAGAAATACAGAGTAGGAAAAAGACATGAAAGGGCATGTGAAAAGTCCTAAGATGAAAAAGAGGTGAGTAAATCCCAGAAAAGACAATTGATGTGGCTAGACAGTGTACCATCCTAAGAGCAAAGAGAAGCCACTGAAGGGTTTGAGCAAGAGACACAATCCAATTTAGAATATATGAAGAGGCTTGTTAAATCAGGAATTAGAGGTGGGGGTAGGAGAGATGGAACTGAAGGAGGAGAACCAGGTAGGAGTCTAGGTGTGAGATAAGGAGTGTCTGGGCTAGGGGTGGCTGGCAGTGGGGAAAGAGAAAAGAGGACAGAGTCAATGTATGTTTCAGATGTAGAACTGAAATGGGTACAATGAGGATAAGTGTAGGGAGTGAGGTGAAAAATGTAGATGATTCTCATGTAACAGCCATGAGCAACTTGATTGACGTAGCCACCATTTACAGAGACGGAGGAGATAAAAAGGTTTATGGAGAAAGCTCAAGAGATCACTTGGGAGAGGGGGCACGCGTGAGGTGTGAGTGGCGGTGTTAACAATAAGGCAGTTGACAGTGCAGGACCAGAGCTCAGAGTTTCAGCTGGAGTTATTGATTTAGAAAGTCTTGGCAGATGGATGGCATGTTAAGTCACAGAAATTGATGAAAATACCTAAGGTTAGAGTTCAAGTGAAAAGACAGGAGGGCCTTAGGGGCAAGCTTTAAGAAATTCTAATATTTAAAACAAAAGAGCTTAAAAAGAAATGGCAAAAGGGTGGGAAGAAGGCCAAAAGTATGTTGTCACAGAAGCTGGGAGAAGAGGGTGGGGCCAAGCTGTCCACATCAGCTGGGAGATCAAGCACAGAGGTTCTGTGCTTCTCAAGCTTTGCCCTCTCCTCTCCCCAAGAATGCACACCAACGATTCATTCCTACAGTTCTTAAGAAGAAGAAAGAAAACCCCAAACCAGCAAACATACTAAGTGAGGAAAGCGATTTTTTAAAAATCTAACTGTCTATTGTATTTTCTTACCAACCTTTCTGATCTGAATTTACTTGTCCTGTTTTGACTTAGACTGCGGTGAGCACTACAGCCGTAAATCTCGGACTGAACACCACATTACAGAAAATGGAAGCAGCTTGATGACAGGATCAAGTAGTGAATATGTAATTCAAAAGGAAACCATAATGGTTTAAGTGGGATAATACATTTCATTTCATGCCACAGAAGTGGGACAGAAATCAATAAAGCACACAGCCACAACAGAATTATTAAGACAGTATCATATGCACGAAAAATTATTACTGTGGCTTCAAATACTTATTCATTACAGATTTAGTGAGTAGCATACTACAACCAGACCATTCCAGCAATTTTTAAAAACTCTTTTGAGGAAACTCATTAGAACTTTGTCTAAGATTTAGACTGAAGATGCAGTCTTTTGAAAGCAATAAAATGGCACCAGATGTGATTTTTGTTTTTTAACCACAGTATAAAAGACATGACAAATGGGTAAAAATACTTCTAAATTTCAGAGTGCTTACAGTTTAGATATAGAAATGATTTAATGTTGTACTTAGAATTATAAACCCATTTGGTTAAAAAGAAAAGTCAAAAAAATGTAAATCTATAAAAATTCTAAAATAAACCCTGAGAGAAATTCTTGATGATCAGATTGGGGAACCCCTAAATCTACTCCCGTAAACCACTGTAGTTCTTTGCCAACTAATAAAATGATAATACATTATGTTGGCAGGGGGGAAAAAAAGAAAAGAAAAGCCAAAGACATACATGTAACTTGGGGCAATGAGAAGGAGGGCAGAGAAAAGGGAGAGGATAAGCTTATCATTTAAATTGGTACAATTTTTAAAAATCCTAAAAGAAATTTAAAATTATTTTAAAAAGACACATCATGTATAATTCACCAATGTTCTACTACTTTTATATATTATCTAGTTTTTGTATACACACATAAATTTTTATATAGTTGTTCTAGTAGTGGTATATAATTTATTATTCTTTTTTTATTTAACATTATATCAAATCTTTTCCATGTTTCTACTTATTTTTCTTTGTAATATTTTAATGCCTACATGATATTCCATTGATTTGATAGGATATAGTTTATTTGACCAAACTTTTAATTTATTCCTAAATATAACTCTTCGCTCAGGTTATATTCTTTCTTGAGGATAAATTTCAAGATATTAACATTTTAATGAATTTTGGTAGATATTTCTAGCATATTTCTTTATAGAAGCCACTATTTTTCACCATTTTTTCAAAAGTTTTTTAATTGACAAAAATTGTGTATATTTATGGTGTGCAACATGATTTGTTATATGTATACATTATGAAAATGACTAAGTCAACTGAATTAACAATCATTACCTCGCATACTTTTTTTCTGGTGAACACATTTAAAATCTACTCTTAGCAATTTTCATGTATACGATACACTGTTAACAATGGTGACCATTTTGCATGACAGATCTCTTGAATCACCATTCTTTATATTATACATATAACTTACAACTGGACAATAATCCAGGATTGGGTAGTATACCGTGTCTTTAGTATACTGAAACAAATCCCAAAATGATTGGGCAGTTTAAAAAGTCTTTACTCTTAAAAAAAAATCAACCTTTTACCAAACTGATTACACAAAACTTTTGAGTACTGGTAATAAGAATATCTCTAGCACACTGTTAAGATATAAAATATAACCACACAAATGATACATACTAAATACTTGCAATGTTGATAAGAACTAATTACATGCACAAAAGTAACAACAGAGTTCCTACTTATATGTCATACTATACCATTTCAATGTTTAAGTATTTTCTCTTGATATGGTTCTTTGATTCACCTCGACTGAAGCCTTCTTTTTGCATCTCTACTGCCACAGTGAGGTAGTCTCTGTGTTAGTCTATTATCTAAATTCAGATTCTTTCCTCTTAAATTCTTTTAAATGCATGACAAACATCAGAAGAAGCATGCTTTGACTATATCACATTCATGCTCAAAAACACTAAGTAAAATTCAAGCGTCTCCAGAAATCCATACACAGACAAAAAAATGCTAAAAAAACAAACATGAAATGGTCTGCTCTAGTGTTCAAGGCTCTTAAGAGTCTGGCCCTAGACAATATAACTAGTTACAATACTGATTAATCCCACAGATAAATCTGCTTTTGCCAAATGACCCTATTTATTGCCCCAGAATACATCACATGCTCTCCCATACGTGAACTTCTGCACTTGAGTTTTTCATATCTGCTCTGCCAATCAAACATTATCTAGCCTTCGTTCCTACTCAAATCCTACTTGTTTGAGGATGCTTCAGATCCCTGTCAGAAGAGATCTCTTTTTATATATTACTAATTTATACATTACTAATTTTATATTTAACAGTACAAGGCAATGATTTTTCCCAATGGTTTTGTCTTATCTTCCTGAGTTCACCATAAAACCCTCTTGCTGCCTGGCACAGGACTAACCACACAGTAGCCACTGTGTAAGCATTTGTTAATTTTATTACCCAGGAAAGGAACTCTCAACGGTGTGGCAGAGACTGGTAGTTGTCCCCATACCTGTCTCTTCTTCTTACCTAATACAAGAATTTTAGCAGACCACATGGGCACTCTGCTAAAAACTATTTCCAGCTTCCCAAGCAGGTATGACTAACTTTTGGCCAAAGGGATGTGTGATGCCTTTAAAATGGAAATTTACATCCTATTCTAGTCCCTTCCCACCCTCCTGCTGTTGAGAATGCAGAACTTGTGGTGTGCCATTCCAGACTTTTTGGAAGAGAGCAAGACACTGGAGGTCGTGGAGCACAAGAGAGGAGGACTCTGGGTCTTAAAAATTCTATGGGGCGGAGCTGCCACACCAGCTCAGACTTTTATTTGAGAAATAAACTTCTATCTTCTTCTTCAAGCCACTGTTATTTGGTGTGGGGTAGGGGGAGAGGTTTTTACAGCAGCTATATCTAACACTCTAGCTAAGTCAAGTTTGTCTTAACTTCAAATTTAGAGGCAAAAATTTCAATTTCTGTTCTCTTGGAGAAAGGGTTCATAATTTACACCCAAAAGGTCAGGAACCAAAGTATTAACTAGCCACGGCCTTCAGTGTTAACATGCTTAATTTTATAAGAAGAGAACATAATGTTTTGAACTGAATATGTGCTAGAAAATAATTTTTAAAGATTGATGATGCTCTTAGCCTTCTAGTGTCAGGTAGCAACAATCTGAAGCCCTGAGTTATGACAACTTAAAATAAATTGTGTTACTACAACAGAATTATCTTGATGCTGAACTTTCCCTGTTTCTCCTTGCCTTGGGTTCAAATTATAATAGAAGCTATATTTTTGACAGCAGCAAAATATACAATATACAGTCAATTAAAAGAAAATAGGTATTTTCTTACTTCATGGATTTCTCATCAAACTTATTCACACTGCACCCTGAAACCTAAGTAGAACTTAAAATTGGACATAAAAATGTAAGCAAAGCATTTGACTTCATGTAGTTACCAGCAATTAATTAAAAAATTCTCAAGTGCTCTTTCAAAATTTGTAAATTTGATTTCTAGAGAAGTCAAATCTAAGGTTGATAACTCAGAGTTGACCTCAATGCTTCTGTGGGTGAAATGGAGGAAGTACCAGATCTGACAGGCTTATAGCTTTGTGAAGTCTAAGAGAGAGGGGGAAAAAAATTAATATATAATTAAATGTACAACAAGTCTAGGGAGATTTGTGTTTTTAGGGAAAAGATCTGGGAATTCTAGATGACTCAAGGTGTGCCAGTTTTCAAAAATCAGTGCAGTGTTAGGACAAATTAAGAGTATAACTACAATTTAATTTATAATATTTTAAATTATAAAGTATAACTGAAATATTACATTCAATTCTGGATTCCAAATTTTATGATGGGTGCTGTCAAATATAGATCATCCAGGAAGATAAGAAGAAGATGGAATAAAAAAATCATCTGTTGTCAGGAATGGTTGAAGTAACCAAAGTATTTAGCCGAAGAGAAAAAAAATTAAAGAGAATCAATGACAAGTATTTTCAAAAAACCTGAATGGATCTCATCAGCAGCACAGTTTATACATTTATCTACTTCTCCCAAGCACAGAGCTGTATCCAATATATGAAAATTATTGATAGGCAGATTTAACAAACATCTTTCTAAAAATAAAACAGCAAGAACTTTACTGCCTCCTGAGATTAAGAAGCACCCAGAAGCTATCTTTCCGGTAGGTTATACAAAGAATTCTTACATTGGGAAGACGTTTGCAGGAGAATAACTGAGATTTCTATCTATAGCAGCAATTCACGTTAGACTAAGGTAAGGTTCTTTCTTAAGGAATAAGCTTGTATTTGTCTCTAGGAAACGATTTACATTTTAAACATTTTGCATAACCAAATGCTATGTGATTTTGTAAAGTGAGTCTGTGATTGTTCCATTCAAATATTTGACTTGGTTTTTCTTTCTATACAATGTAGTTGTATTGAAAGAAAATCTCCCAACTGCAGGGACTAGACTATACTTGACCATAGGTCACTGTGTATGCACGATGTTAGTCACTTGCAAATGAACACAACATGAGATACTTCCTTCTATGCAAATCACACCCCCATTCTGAGGTCTGTCCTAAATGGAACTGTGCCCAGTGTACAGTCCCAGATCCCAAGTGGTAGGGCTAGGAGTGAAAGCCAGTGGGGGTTTGAGGGGAGGGGCCTTAACTCCAGAGCCTGTGTCCCTAACCACCGCATTGTAGTAACACTGTATTTCTTTTCTGTTGTTCAGGAAAAACAGGCAGGCCTGGCAGTCTTGGAGGCCCAGAGACAGCATACCTGATACAGCAGCCCTGGAATGAAGGGAGAAAAGCTGGAAGACTGTTGGAGAACAGTCAAAATGCATTACAAAAGCTATAAAGTTTCCTCACTCACGAGGTATCCTCAACTACCTACCTAGGCTGTCCAGGACCTGACATTTCATTACAGATGCATCCTAAAAGCTGTTCAGTCTTCAGGAGGGCGTTGTATTGAAAAAAATACCCTTTAGACGCTTAAGACCTTAAAACCCTAGCTGACGGCACTCAGGAGGGAAAGGAACCCAAGTGCGTAAGGGATGTGAGGGTTCCAGGAAAGGTGCTGAAAGAGGCAACAGAAAATATGAAGGGAATTCTAAACCGACTTAGAAATTGAGTGCAGATTTAACTCTGCAGTAATCAGGTGAAAGGGGCCTCAGGAATCGCAGTGTCTTCATCTTCTTTCCCCTCTCAGTGTTTTACTTTTGTTCCTCCCTACTTTGTTTTCCCTCTCCCTCTCCTTTCATTTCCTTTTGTCTTCCCTGTTGATGTGTATTTCTCTCTCTTATGTGCTCCTGCCAGGTGAGAGGTGTGACTCCAGAGGAAACGAGACAGTGGCCTCTATCACAAATGGCAAATAGTAAAACCTGCTGCCAGCAGCATCACCGAGGGTTAACATCATGTCAGGCATGAGAGGCTGCAGGATGTGTAACAATAAATAAGAATATGGCGTTTACCCCCAGGAGGCTTACAGTGTCCACAAAACCACCGGACAGATAATATACACACACAAAGAAAATGTACAGAACAGATAAGATACACATAAAGAATAAAGAGGAACAGCATAGTGTAATGGTTATCTTTATGTGTAAACTTGACTGGGCTATATGGTGCCCAGTTGTCTGGTCAAACACTAGTCTAGTTGTTGCTGTGAAGGTATTTGCAGATGTGATTAACATTTATGGTCAGCTGCCTTTAAGGGGAGCAGTTTACCCTGTATAATGTAAGTGGGACTCATCCAATCAGTTGAAGGTCTTACAAAACTGAGGTTTCCTGGGGAAGAAGGATTCTGTCTCAAGACCACAACATAAGAATCCTGCCTGAGTTTCTATCCTGATGACCTGCCCTGTGGATTTAGGATTGCAGCATCAATGCTTACCTAAGCTCCAGCCTGCTGACCTGCCTTACAGACAACCCCTACAATCACCAGTCAATTCCCTAAAACATCTGTCTCTGTCTCTCTACATATAAATAAACTCTCCTATTGGTTTTGTGGGGCATCTTGACTGATACACTAGTAAATAAGGGTAAGTTCAATTATGCTGTCCATTTAAGAGGGTCAATGATCAGTAGCACCTCTCCCCATTCCTTGCAACCAGATAAGCTTTGTCTCCAATTACTAAGAGCATCATTCACTTACCTGATATTCACTCACTTTACATAAGTCAGTGGAAAGTCATTGGCTTTAGTTTGATAACTTTGATAAATCCTTCTATATTATATACTTAAGAGTTAATTCTATTAAAATAATTTTCACTTGCTTTTCTATCCCTGGTTTGATTTCTCAAAAGTACCTATATTGACTCAATGAAATCTCGATCAACATCCTCATGAGAGTCTATAAAATCTTTCTGCTACCAAGAAAATCTGTCAATGTATATGCCACATCATCTCCCTTTCGTAACAATCAAAGTGTTTTCACTTAGATATAATGTGTAGTCTAAAGCTTTTGTATGTTTCTTCATCTGGAAAGGTCTATTTTAATTCTAAATGTTTTCTATTTTCTTGTTAAGGTTGTCATGGAGTTTTTTCCTTCTTCATCTAAATCATCTGGCAGTGAAGATATTGCCTTAAATGATCATATCTAGCTAACAGTATAGTGCTTGTATAAGTCATCTCTTATTAAAAAAAATGTGTGTTAAAAATGTCAACTGCAAAGTACAAAGCAGTAATGTCACACTGCCCCTCCATTTTGGTGCATGATACACACTAAACAGCAGGTGCTGATGTTCTGATATTTGAGATTGATAGCTTGTCTCTTTCATACTACTCCCACCATCATTATGTTTAATCTACATTCACCCATGACACATCGAAACTTGCTGACTTTATAACTACTCTGTATGTAAATAAAATGAGTAAGAAACACAAAACTCAACAGGATAATAATTTCTGCCTTCCTATAAAATCAAACCTGCTCAACTGAATGTGCCTCTATCAGAACACGGCTGAAATCCTACAGCTAGCTCTCAGGTGTGCTCACAAGGCGTGAAAGAGAACTCAATGTTCATCTGTACTTCTTAGTAATTGTATAGGTTATTTTAAATACAAGTGAGACAGAGCACTCCAACTACCATAAATTAAGTCAAAAGGTTTCCAAATGGAACAAGGTATAGGAAAGTTCTGGCAAGTTTACAAAACTGTGTGATTGAAAGTTTTCCTCTTTCCCATGAAACATAATATAAAGCACTTAAGAGGACATTTGAAAGGAAACAAATCCCAGCTATTATTTTAAAGAATTATTTAGTATCATTTCAAATATAAATTTTCTCTTTAATCATTTAATTGACATGTGTCCCATTAAAACATGCAATTATCAATCATATACAACATGCAGCATGCAGTAAATGGACAGCAGAGGTTAATAACCTGGAAGCATAGGATCTGAGAATGTGAGAGCAAGTTAAAGACAAGAGTTCCTCTCCATTGTCACTGAGGGTCGAGAAGCAATGCTGAAGCGTAGAACAGTGAGAGTGGGGGAAACACAGTTTGTCCAACACATAAACATATCTCCGCAAGTGGCGGCAGGTATAACTGAAAGACAAAGGTAAAAGGAGAGAAACAGAAAGAGAGGAGTTTTCCTTTGAAAAAATAAATCATTCTTTATGTCCTCAAACCTTTCTCTGTATCTTCGCTAGATGGTGCCAAAGAAAAAAGAACTGTTAAAAGAGAATATAAAAGATAAAAAAGAAAATGAACAACCTGAACAAAAAAGACCTGAACTTCACCAAAAAAGATATAGATATCAAATAAGCACCTAAAGAGATGCTCAACAACATACTTCATTAGGGAAATACAGAAATCAAACTCTACTGACCCATTAGAATGGCCAAAATCCAGAACGTTGATAAAACCAAGTGCTGACGAGGATAGGCAGCAGCGGGAGCTCTCATCCATTGCTAGTGGGAATGCAAAATAGCACAGCCACTTTGGAAGACAGTTTGGCAGTTTCTTACAAAACTAAACATACTCTTACCACACAATCCAGCAATTGTGCTCCTTAGAATTTACCCAAAGGAGGTGAAAACTTATGTCCACATAAAAACCTGCACGCAGATGCTTATAGCAGCTTTAACTCATAATTTCCCAAACTTAGAAGCAACCAAGATGTCCTTCAATAGGTGAACAGATAAACTGTGGTATATCCAGACAATGGAATATTATTAAATGCTAAAAAGAAATGTGCTATCAAGGCACAGAGTGGCTGGGTACAGTGGCTCACGCCTGTAATCCGAGCACTTTGGGAGGCCAAGGCAGGAGGATCACTGGAGGCCAGGAGTTCAAGACCAGTCTGAGCAAGAGTGAGACACCGTCTCTACTAAAAATAGAAAAAATTAGCCAGACGTGGTGTTGTGTGCCTGTAGTCCCAGCTACTTGGGAGGCTGAAGCAGGAGGATTGCTTGAGCCCAAGAGTTTGAGGTTGCAGTGAGCTATGATGGTGCCACTGTACTCTAGCCAGGGTGAAAGAGTGAGACCCTGTCCCTGCAAAAATGAAAAATAAAAATAAAGAAAAGACACGACATGGAAGAACCTAAACGCATATTTCTAAGTGAAAAAATCCTATCTTCAATAGGCTATATACTCTGTGATGCAACCATATGACATTCTAGCAAAGGCAAAAGTACAATACAATAAAAAGATTAGTGATTTCCATGGGGTAGAGAGGAGCGAGGGATGAAAAGACAAAGCCCAGAGGGTCTTAGGGCTGTGAAACTACCCTGTGTGATACTATAATGGTGGATTCATACGTTTGTCAAAACTCATAAAATGCACTATACCAAGAGTGAACCCTAATGTAAACTATGGACTTTGGGTGATAATGACTTATCAGTGTAGGTTCATCAATGGTATAACAAATGCACCACTCTGGTACAGGATGTTAATAGTGAGGGAGGTTGGGTGGGCAGGGGGTATATGGGAACTCTTTGTACTTTCTGCTCAATCTTGCTGTGAACCTAAAACTGCTTTAAAAAAGAAGTCTTTAAAAGGATAAAAGATAGATTCACAGGGAGAAGAGTCTCAAAATATGAGATGAACCACATAAAATCTGCCTTGATAGAACAAAGTGATGCAGTCTTACGATGCATTCCTAGTGGACAGGCAATAAGACTACAATAATATGGAAGATGCTATGGTAGAGGCGAATACTGAAGTAGGAGTTAGAAAACCCAGCTCACCCTTTGGCATCTTTTTAACAGTGGGTATGTGATCTCTCTAAGCCTCTACGCCACAAACAGCAACAAAGAAATAAAAACTTTAAATTACTCCAAAATTTTGAAGTGATTATTACAAAAAAGTAAAAGAATAAGAGGTATGAAAAAAATTATCATAGTCAGAACAATTTCGCTGATGTCACATTTCAGGCCATTTAAAAATAACAAGTTTGAAAGAAGAAAATGCAAAATCAATCTGACAAGATGAATCAATAAAACGGTGAACATATATGAAGTGATATGCCTCGACTACTAGTCTTTGAAAACCATGTCTAGAGAACCACACCAAAAGCACATCAAATTACCAAGAGAGTGACAGGTGATTTTTAAAGTATGTTGAACTCAAAACTAAAATATTAGAAAATCTGAAATGGCAAATTTCCGTTGCCATTGAACAATCCACTCATCCATTCAACCACTAAACCAACCACAACCAATCAGCCAAGTAGTATCTACTATCTGCTGCATTGTAGGAACTGTGCTGCATGAAGATAGGACGAGGGACAAAATGCACACAACCACTCCCCTTACGGAGTTTGTACAACCTAGAGGGAAAGACAGCTATGAGAGAATAACATTACTAACAAAATAGGATAAAGTTTAAAAATCTTTTAAAGTAAGCATATACTTACGCAGATATTTCTACTGAGTCTTGGAAAGGACTAGAGGACTAAATCCACCAAGGGAAGGCAAAAACTTAAGAGAACATTAAAATTGTATTCTTTAAAAATGTGAACCACCACCACTTTAAGGAAGTGATCACAGTTAATATTGTCATCAGTAATGGAACAAGTAAATATCATGTCTCCTTATATGATCACAGCATAGCCAAAGTCTAATCCTGGAAAATCAAACCAAAATTGAGGGGCATTCTCAAAACAAACAAACAAACAAACATGTTCTGCATTCTTAAAATTTTGAAGGCCATGAAAGACAAAGACAAACCAAGGAACCGTTCCAGATTAAAGATTATGAAAGAGGACAATTAAATGTAACATATGATTCTGGTATTAGATCCCCAATTACGAAGGAGAAAATGACATTTTTTTCCTAGAAAGAAAATTAACAGGAAAAATGGCAAAATTTAAATGCCTATAGATTAGACAATAGTATTTTCATCATTAATATCCTGATTTTGATAAATGTCCTTGTTTTTAAGAAATACACACTGAAGTATCTTGTATAGTAAAGGCATATATCATGCCAATAAACTTATTCTCAAACATTTCAAAAAACGAGAGACAAACACAATGATAAAGCAAATGTGGTAAAATCTGAACATTTGGGGAATGTGAGTGATTCTTTGTATAATTATTGCAATTTTTGGTAGGTCTGTAACTTCAAGATAAAAAGGTTTTAAAAGTAAGTATTAAAACATTAAAAAACTATGTTTTAAAAATCTAAAAACAACGAAAATTGAAGTGGACTTTTTGATAAACTCAAAAATATCCATTTTAAGATTATGGGATTCAAATCTAGAGCCCTAAAATGTCATTCTGACCTCTACACTTAAAGCTTAGGACATCAGAAAAACTAGAGCGTGGGAAGTAAGCAAATGTGGTCTGGAGCTATCCCATAAAAAACAGTCACTGTAACTTAAGAGTTGCACTTTCATAAAAAATAAAATTTCCTTAGTGCTTTCTTATATGAAAACGTCCAAGATTATGCAACGTAAAGTCCCTAAATGTTACTCGATATGGTTATGCTCCACCAAAATAAAGTATAAAAATGTTCTGTCCTAGAACAACAGTCAAGTCTCTCAAAGATGGCAAAAACCACAAACAAAAGAGTGATGCTTAAAAAGGACCCCAGAGTCAAGTTATTCAATAATGTATTTCACAGTATTTTGACAAAATCATAACACATTTTCATAGTAACTGTTTACTAACTTATTTTCTTAGTTATTTATACGTTTAAAGAACCTACCATAAATGGGCGAAGGACAGAACAGAAACTTTTCAAAAGAAGACAGAATAATGGCCAGCAAACATATTTAAAAATGTGCAACATCTTTAATCATTAGGGAAATGCAAACCAAACCACAATGAGATATCACCTAACTACAGTAAGATTGGCCTTTATCAAAAAATCCCAAAGCAACAAACGCTGGTGAGGATGTGGAGAGATAGGAACACTCTTACATTGCTGGTGGGACTGCAAATTAGTGCAACCTCTGTGGAAAAGAATCTGGAGATACCTCAAAGACCTACAAGTAGAACTACCATTTGATCCAGTAATAGCACTATTAGGCATCTACCCAAAGAAACAAAAGTCATTCTATAAAAAAGACATCTGCACTCGAATGTTTATGGCAGTACAATTGACTATAGCAAGGATGTGGAAACAACCCAAGTGCCCGTCAATCCACGAGTGGATTAATAAAATATGGTATATGTATATAATGGAATACTACTCAATTATAAAAAACGATGGTGATCTAGCACCTCTTATATTTTCCTGGATAGAGCTTGAGCCCATCCTCCGAAGTGAGGTATCATAAGAATGGAAGAATAGGCACCACATGTACTCACCATCAAACTGGCACTGATTGATCAACACTAAGGTGCTCACACAGTAGTAATATTCTTTGGGGGTAGGGGGGTTGGGGGTGGGTAAACTCACAATTAATAGACGCAGTGAGCACTGTAGGGGGGAAAGGGCACGTCTCAAATCATGGTTGGGATGTGGCAAAGTTATAACATATAACCAAAATGTTTGTACCCCCATAATTTCATGAAATAAAAACAAATTTTTTAATGCATAAAAAAAAAGAACTTACAAAGAAAAATAAGATTACCAGGGGCAGGTTAAACTTCATCCAGACTATTCAGAATATTCTGTAAATCCTTTTCTAATCCCCATTTTCCTTCCTTCTCTTCTTTCCCTGCTCCCTTCCTTCCTTCCCTCCCTCCTTTCTTCCTTCCTTTCTTTGAGAAAGCTTGTTAGCAGATCTATTCATAGATTTAAAAATACCAAAAAATTAAATTAATAATAAATGTTTAGGGCCTATATAAATAAAATTACAAAAATTTAACTACTGGGCATAAAAGAAATCTTGACTAAGTGAAAAGACAGCAGCATGTTTCTGTACAGGAAGACAAAACATCATAAAGAATGCCATTATCCTTCAGATTCCAAATTTCAATAGTAATATTTGATGTTGACAACATAATTCTAACGGTGGTTCCTGAATTTTTTTAAGTGACCATTTTAAAAGTTAATAAAAGATATGGATCCCCTTAGAGAAAAATGTACCAAGTCATATACACACAAATTTTATATAAAATTTCAATATCTTCACGGAGCCACTAAAGCCCATTTATATTATCCTCATGCCTCAGATTCATGAAATGCAAGTACTAGACTCCTGTACAGAAGAAATAGGTAAAATGAGTCAAGGAGACTTTGACAAAGAAGCGTAATAAGGAAGGATTTAACTGTATGTTATTCAAATACATATATCTGACAATATGTATAACAATTAAAGTGAATGGTACAGGAAAAAGAACAGACACATGAATCAATATAATAGCATAGAAAACCCCAAACAGAATCTAGTACATAATAAAGACTACGTTTAAACTTTGGAAGGGGCTCTACATAACTGAATAAAAACATTTCACATGTCCACTGAAAGAGATGATATTAATAAACCTGTAAAGGGGCTTAGATGTGAATAAGATGATTTATTTTAGTGGACAGAACTATGAGGAGTCTTGAAAATGGGCACTGTGATCTCAGAATCACAGGGCTGGGAGGGCACAGGAGGTCATCTTGTCCAATCTTCCACCCACAGAAAAATGTCCTCCTAACTACCCCTGTGAGATGTTCACACTGCTCTTACTATACATGTTTAAGCAAAAAGGAACTCTCTAATTTGACAAACAGCCCATTCCCCAGAGAAGTAAATATAACAATTAGAAAATTTTTCTTAAAAAATTCCTAACAGCTAAACCCTGTTGTCCTAACTTCTACCCAGTAATGAAACCTGGAATTAGATACACAAAGTCTAATTTATGATTCCCTACATGGCAGCCTTTAAATACATGAAGAAACTGTGAATCTCTTAATCTTTTCTTATCTGATTGACATTAAACATCTGTTCTTTCATCTCTCAGCAGCTATGGTTTCTAGATTCTTCATCAATCTTGTTACTCTCCTTTGGATACTCTCATTGATTAATAAGCTTCTCAGCACATACCAAGGGCAGGGAAGAGTATTATCTCACTGATAGTATTTATAATTGCTGGTGCATGGTGATGACAAAAAAAAAAAAAAAACAGACCAACTTTTTGTTGGTTTTATTATAGTCTTGAAATTCTTTACACACTGAGACAATAAATCCCCTTATTGCTTGCCCAGATCCAGGGTAAACCACTCATATCATCCCACCCTTGGTACAACACTGCTCATTCTTAAAATATGGCAAAAAGAACTAAATATATTATTCTAGATCTGCCATGTTTGGGGCAGTGCTGAGAAGATTATACTCTATTAATGCTATTACATATATTCAAAAAATAAAGTTAAACCATAAAGAAAAAATTCCCTCAAATTGAAAATTAAAACAAATGAATTTAACTGTGTATCAAGCAGTGATAAACTACACAAAGAATTACTTTGAATAACTTTAAAATGTAGAATTGACTGTATATACTCAGTGGGATAGATTCTAAGAACAAATACAGACACAAAAAAATCCTAAACTTCATTTATTGACTTAGTAATATTAATATTATTGTGAAATAATTATTATACACACAGTAAAACAAAGAGAAATATTACATTAATATTCAAAGAATCAAATCAAAATTTTTGTTAAATAATAATCTTAAATTTGAGTCAGAACTAGAAGCATGAATGATCTTTTTCCTTTTCCAGAATTTATATTTTCCTAGCTTTGAACATTGAAGAGACCTAAAAGAAATTACAAACTCCTTAACAATGAACACCTACCCGATCACCTACCAACCAAACTGCAGCTTCTAAATATCATGTTCACTAAAAGAAAACAGAGCTTCTTGGAAGAATGGCTGTTTCTAGGACTGAGACAGAAAATGTACAAATGAGCCTCAGACATCCTCTTAGCCTAAAAGCAAGGAAGCAAGGAAACTATCAAAGACAAATGGGGTTTTATCAAAAGGACATTAAGAGACAACGTAAGGGCTTCCCAATGGCCACAGATGAAACACTCAGAAATCAAAAACAATAACCACTCGGCAAGTGACTGAAACACAATACAAATATAAAAATCCAGAAGTTCGCAACAAAATAAAACTAACAAATGAAAAAACAACAACCAAAACTGCATTGGTTACTACTAGAGGTAACAAAGGCATCCATCTCTAGACCTGAAAATTAAATACTGAAAAAAAAAAAATTAAGCATTACTTGTCTTTCTAACTAATCACAGTTGATCAGGAAAAATTCTTTTTTATAGAAGAATTATACCTAACAAATATGCACCTAATATTATAATTAGAAAATTGTCATTTGGTAGCCTGTTATAACTAATTCAGTTAAAGATCATTAATAGAGGAGATCATTACATGAAAGAACAATGGTGAAATCTGGAATGAAAGGATTAAGCTACCACCATCTGAACCCTCTGATCAACCTTAGTGGGTATCCTATTATCTCCAGGATAATTAGATATTATATATCTCCTGCCATGATGCAATAGAAAATATACAGCAACACTTATTAAGTATTTTTGCCAAAAAAAACTGAATCTAAATGATCTATCCTCTAAAGTTAATTTTCAGTTTACAGGAGAAATCAATGAGAGAGCACAAATTAAAGGACATGGGAAGGAGTAAACAAACAAATCCAGAATGTGGGATATTCTGTAAGACAACTAACCTCTTGATCAACTAGTCAAATATGTGAACTAAAGAGTAAAAAAAGAAAGGAAAGCAAAGGGTACTGCTCTAAATTACAGATCAGCAACTTTTTTCTTAAAGGGACAGACAGTAAATATTTACAGTCCATACTGTCTTACCTACCACTACTTAACTCTGCAATTGCTGTGAGAAAGCAGCCGTAGAATACACATAATGAATGGCCCTGGCTGTGTTCTAATAAAACTTTATTTATAAAAACCTAAGACACATGACTAATCAAATGTGGTGTGAGGATCTTGTATGGATCCTGATTTGAACTACCTGAAATAAACAGATTTTTAAAAAGATAACCAGGTACAATGTGAATGTGGGTTTGGTATCAGATGATATTAAGGAACTGTTGCTAATATTCTTGGGTGGACAAACTAATTAAATAATCAAACTGATGTCAATGGGTAACAAAGTGCTACAAGTGAAACTTAAAATAGGGGAGACTTGACCCGATCAGATAGGTAGGAGAAGGTTTTTTTATAAAAGTAATGATTTGGCCAAAATTTAAAGGATGACTAAAGGTAAGTAGGAAAATTACAAGCAGAAGGAACACAAAGGACCTGGGCTGGAAGGAAACATGTCCCCATGTGCAAGCAAAGGACAGTGTGTCAGAGGAGCAGACCTTGGGGGAAGAGAGAGAAAGGTGGACTCACAGAGGATTTGTCCTTATCCTAGGAACAACGGGAAGCCCCTGAAGTATATTAAGCAAAGGAGTTACAGGATGAGATCTGCATTTTGAAATGATCAGTCTTAGCTGCAGACCAATGAAGCAAGAGTTGATATCAGACCTGATAAAAGTCACTGCAGTACAATAGAGACTAAGGTGGTGACAAAGGAGAATGGATGGATTTAAGAGGTAGTTATTGACAAGACTTGGTAATGAAATGGATACGGCAGGTGAGAGAAAGGGAGTGTCAAAAGTGACTCCCGGGTTTCTGGTTTGCATAAAAGATTGTGTCACTCAGGCAGAAACACAGAAAGAGATCAAGGAAGGCTGGGAAAAAGCAAGACTTCCACTTTGGACATGCTGAGTTTGAGATGACTGCTAAATCCAAAAGATGACAGTAAGTATCTGACTGGACATCCAGGTCTGAGGATAGAGGATACAGCTAGCCAGATACACGTTTGTGAGTCATCTGTATACAGGGGGGAGTGGCTGTGACCATCCAGGAAAAGGGGAGACAGAGAAAAGAGAAAAGGGTTGCTATGGTCCCAATGTCTGTGTTCCCTCAAAATTCATACGTTGAAATCCTAACTCCAAACGTAGTGGCATTAAGAAGTGGGGTCTTTGGGAGGTAACTAGGATTAGACAAGGTCATGAGAGTAGAACCCTCATGTATACAATTAGAGTCTGCTTCCTCTCTCCACCATGTGAAGGAACAGAAAAAACTGCCATTTATGAACCAGGAATCACGGCCTCACTAGACACCAGATCTGCTGGTGCCCTGATTTTGAACTTCCCAGACTCCAGAACTGTGGGAAGTAAATGTCTGTTGTTTATAAGCTAGCCAGTTTATGGTATTTTGTTACAGCAGCCCAAACTAAGACATGGTGACCCTGAGAAATGCCAACATTTAATAGTGTCATAGATCACTTTATATCTAGATAGACGAAGATAAACTTTTACAGAATTTTAGAGTGGACAAAAAAAAAAAAACCATAAAGAAGATAAGGAAACCAAAAAGAGATTGTTTTGAGGAAAGAGTGGTTAACAGTGTCAAACATAACTAAGAGGAGCAAATAAGACAGAAAATGTCCACTGGATTTGGCAAAATGGAAGTCACTAGTGACCAACAGTCCTTCTTGTTCATGACATTAAAAATACCATTCATTAAAACACAACCCGAATGTAGGACTTCTGAGATATCTTTAATCCCACTGATTGGCTTATTTACATACATTAAATATGCATTAAGTTTCCAGGGGAGATTTTTACAAACCAAAAAATTCATAAAATAGCACACACATACAATTTTACACAGGATAAAACTTACATACCCAAGAAACTAAGCAGAGGAAAATCTGGGAAGAGCGTTAGGAAACTACACAACAGTGGTGGAGGCACAGCCCTTGAAGCATTTAACTCCTGGCAGCAGAAGCCATTTTTCCTGGAGCTGAATCTACTGCCAGCAACGAACACCCTGGGAATCTCTAGTATGAAGGATTAACAGACTGGCTCTAGCACTGGAAAATACATTGAAAGGAACAATCCAGTACTAGTTCAAAAGGGATGCAATGACCTAATATGTCACTGCCAGATCTAGAAAGCAATGGAAATCATAAGAATAATAATAAAGGAGCTCTTTTACAATATAACATAATATAAAAACATCTTTTCTGTCAGTTGTTTTATCTCAGTTGCTGAAGAAATTCAGACTAAGAAATCCCTAAATTTGTAGCATAAAACAATTTTTAATCGATTAAAATTTATACTGTATTTGATACTTGAAATTTAATCACATTCTCTGCCGATTTAAAAATCTTCTGATATAAATGTATCAAGAAAGATCTAAAACTTAAACATTTATAGAAACTTAAAAAATAGCCAAATATTTTAGATAACAATTTCATAATGTCTTTGTCAAATTACCTGCTTCCTGATTTTAAAGTATTTGTTAGATTCAGATATAAATTTGATAGTAACTATGGGAATAATTGAGGGACAAACTTTATTTCCAAGAATATTTTTGAGAACTTCAATTTGTCTTTGAAGACCTGATCACGGTTTATAGAATCACATTGTCCTCTTCACAGAAAACAAAGTAGTTAAAGGCATTGATTTTCATACACTACCAAAGCAAAGGGGTCAAGGCACTTGAATAATTTTTAAGTTTTGTAAATAGTAAGGGTCATATGTGCCAGGTATATAACAAAAAATAGACTAAGCAGATGGAAACTTACACGGTACTCATTAAGTATATCACTGTCCCTTGTTTTACAGATGTAATAATCTATATTTACAGGTGTGAATAAACAGATCAATTTATTACCGACATTCCTTTCTACACGGCATGTGTATAAAAAATGTCCTTTGACTCTGGACAAAGCAATTATTTAAAAAGAATGTTGTCATAGCTCTCCATGACAGACATTTGCTCTGCACATGCCCAATATGGCCATGCAGCAATGTGAAGCTGGCTTGGTTCCCAGCAATGCAGTTTGCTATATGGCTTGAAGTTGTATTTCAATGTGTTAATAGCATGTTGCTGTCTACTCTACTTGTGGCCTAATAAGCAAGGTCTACAACTCCACAAATGCAGACATTCATTCCAAATTCCCTTCTAACACTTTTTTTTTTCATGAACATAGAGTTAGGATGAAGGAAGCACTAATGGAAATTTCACGAGGAAAGTACAAAATTTACTTGAAAATAATTTCTTGATCAGATTTGTTCACAACATATATTTTGAAAGCAGCATTTCAATGTCATTATGTTCCTCCTTGTACCAGGGGAAGTGGTGGACTGACAGAGCACACATTAAAATGATTACTCCCACAGACACCAAATTGGTTCCAGTGGGAGTGGAGCTGAAGGAAAAAAAGACATAAAGCACATGCTCATTACAGAAAGAGCTATCAAAGACATACAACTTGGCCTGAGATTTCTTAAATTTACCTTTTCACATCATCTGGAGAAATTAAGATACCTGTTTTTAAAAACAGTCTTTGGGGGACATTAATGATGACTACACACTAAATTCCAAAGTATTCCTCAGTCCACACACATCTGTCTACACTGAATAATCTGGGGTATAAACACTAAGAATGTAATGGAAAGACTGAGTTCACAAACATATTCAGCACATTTTATGATCATCAAAAAGCTTGCTGACTTTTAAAGTCATTATATTTTATAAACTCCTTCTTGACAAAATGATTTATGACCATTGTAAAATTCTTCTAAAAAACCTGAGTTCTAAGTTTTCATTCTTCAACATCTATGCCACAAATATTAGATAAGTTAGATAATATGGAGCCATAAAATAATGCCAATTCTGCTGAGACCGATCAAATATTTATGTCACATCCTTTCTGTAGCAGAGCTGGAAAAATACACACAACATAAAATGCTATATAATCATAAGAGTTGGAAAGCTATTGGGTCATTAAAATATGAAGAAATAGTCATATATAGATAGAAATTATGCTAATAAGTCATCATGAGAGGACCATCTCAGAGTCATTTTTCAGTTGCACTCATATATATACACTGAAACATCCACATTCCCTTGCCCTTTTACCCACATGGGTGTGGTGGCACACACTAAACCCACATCTGTGAGCTGGCGGGCAAGGATTACCGGCGCTGTCTGTTACAGCAATGTGGTCATCAGAAATTGCAGCTCACTGGTATGGGCGGGTGGAGATGAAAAGCCTGATCCTGGTCTCACCAGCTCAACGCTCTAACCAGCCTAACCAAAGTACGAGCCTGACTGCCATAGTCACTGAGGGCCATACCAGAGCACCTTCTCCTGGGGGAGAAAGGCAGGCCACACAATCCCTTGCCTCTGGGTCTTTGCACCTGCTGCCAACTATCTGGAGATGCTCCTTGTCCTGGCATAGTCCTACTCCTCCATTCTTTAAGTGTAGCTCTTCCGACCCCCCATTGGTACAGGCACATTTTGGTGCTTTCCCTTCTGGGTTCCCACTGTGCCTCATGCTCACTACCAATATATAACTTGATAGAATGCATTTGTAATTGTCTTTATTGTCTATCTCCCACCCAATCACAAGCTCTTTGAGGGCAGATGCTGATCCTAGTACCTAGCAGAGTGCTTGGCATAAGAAAGCACAATATTTACTAAATGGAGAAAATTTACAAAAATTAATGTTTCATAGTCAGTGCTCCCCAAGTTGTCTTATTTATAGGAGTTTCTGTTCAGCACAATTACCTTTGTATTATACTGACAGTCGCAGTTTAGGCTGGGTTGAGATTCAGAGTCATAACCATAAACATAAAATTACTTCCCTCCTTAGGAATGAGCAAAGGCCTATATATCATTGGCAACAGGAACTTATGCAATAATTTCCCTTTATAGCCTTCACTGCTAATTTTTTTAAATCTTAAAAAAAAAACATGATTTTTCCACTTTGCAGAAATGCAAAAAATTCAATTATAATTATCCCTTTATTCATTCTACGGATTATTTTGGATCAAAATTAGCAATACTTGACCACCCTCTAGAACTAGGGTGCCTTATGAAAGGCTACATACCCTTTTTAAGGTGCAAGTTATAACTGCTGGATGTAGGGAATGGGCAGGATGGGTTGAAAGGGATCATGAAGCGGGGGGACAAGTTTATTGTGGATAGAAAGACACACTGAAGTACTTTTTTTGGTGACCATTTTACAGAATGAGAAAATTTGGTACAAGGAAGACCTATATTATGATGGAAGGGACATAGGTTCTAACTGATCGTACATCTAAATAAATAGTTATTAGTCCTTTACTCTCCCTTCTCATCTCTATTTTGTATGTCATCTACAAGAAAATTAACCAATAGTTATTCATCAGCTTATAATCTACTTGAAGATTCAAAATATAAACATACTAAAAGTTAAATGACAAGAAAACATAAGACATAAAAACAATTCCATACATTTATCACTTGACAAAACAGTAAGTCTATGACAATAAGAGCTTAAGAATAGGGACAGAAAAGACTACTATGGACTATAAAGAATTAAATATTGGGAGAAGAATATTACGTGGTATTATGAGGGTTGAAATGTTTGAAATATACTGTTAAGAGAAAAGATAAGCCATAGACTGGTAGAAATAAATATATTTGCAAAACCCATAGCTGTAAACGGCTTATATCCAAAATATAAAAAGAACACTCAAAACCCCAAAATAAAAAATCCAGTTCAACATAAAATGGACAAAAGATCTGAACAGACATTTCACCAAAGAAGATATACGGATGGGAAAAAGGAACATGAAAATATGCTCAACATTATTAGTCACAGGAAAATGCAAATCAAAACCCTGAGATAGCACTACATAACTATTAGAATGGCTTTTACAAAAAGACAACGCTAATTGCTGGTTGGGATGTGCAGTAACTGGAACTCTCCCTATATCACTGGCAGGAATGCAAAATGGTACAGGCACTTTGGAAAAGACTTCGGCAGTTTCTTATAAAGTTAAACATGCACCTACTATATGACCAAGAAACACTACTCCCCTAGGTATTTACCCAAGAGAAATGAAAACTGACATTCCCACAAAATCCTTTATACAAATATTTATGGCAGCTTCATAAATAATTGCCCCAAAATGAAAACACCCCACATGTCCTTCAACTGGTGAATGGATTAACTGTGGGATCCATATAACGGAATATTGCTTAGTAATAAAAAGGAATGATACACACATGGACACATCTCCAGACCCAAAAAAACTACATAGTATATGATTTCATTTTTGACAATCTGGAAAAGAAAAAACTGTACCACAAAAAGGGGTTTGGGTAGTTAGAGTTGACTACAAAGTAGCACAAGATAATCTTTAGGGAGATGAAACTTTATCTTGATTGTGCTGGTAAATACATGACTATATGTGTTTGTCAACTTAACAAACTATATACTAAAAAAGGGAAATAATATATAACAAAACAAAATTTTTAGCTATCTAAAAAATTAAAAACAATCACTACACATTAGCCTTTGCTATTCAAATATACCAACTCTATTCAATGGAAGAAGAAAATTGCGTTATAGATTTTAAGCTCAGTTCTAATATGCCCTGTTCAAGCCCAGGACATTTGCCTTTGTAAAAATCTTTAATATTAAGGCCTTTATAATCTCTGTATACTTTTTACATTTCTTTTCCAGAGAAGTATCAAAATTTCTTACTAGTCTGAAAACAGGACTACTATCAGACATCTGGGAACAAAATCAAGTGTTTCCTGCAATGACAGAAACTTGTTAACATCCTACCCAAAATGAACTACACTGAAATTAGATAAGTTATTGAGAAAAGCTTACCACACCCTAAATACCACAGTGATGGCTCATTCCACATCAACCCGTGTACTGGTCCCTAACAAACGAAAGGCTCATTAGAGAAGAATTATTTCTCGAGGTCTTAATGGAAGTCAGAGGAAATAGTCAATGAAGCACTAAATATTTAATTCAAAACACTCAGTATACTTGGTTGGTAGCCTGAGACATATGCCTTATAATTAATGAAACAAATTTTCTCCAGAAGAATCCACATTCTGTCTGCTATCAGATAAAATTCTATAGAAGACAGAGAACAAGAGAGAATAACAGAACCATGTAGAAATACTAAATAACCTATGTGTAGAAATAAAAGACAAAAAAGAATGTTTCCACATCATAAATATATTAAAAATGCAAAGTTTAAATAATCAAATGGAGCTATTATTTTAAAAATCCAATGACTTCATGAGTGACACAAAGAATGCTATTTTTCTTGCGTACAGTATCCATCCTTTAGATAGATGTAATAATTCAGAATAATACACTGCCTTTTGAGAACTTCAAGGAACCTTGAGATCAACCTCATTACTCCATTTAAAGAAGTAGTTTCTAATTTTCACCTTATTTATTCATGTATGTATGCAGATATGTATGCATGTATTTAAAGCAATAGAATCCGTTCTTCCAATGAAATCTGATCTGAAAGAAGAACATGTAAAACAGATAAAAGCAGAACACAGCTGCCCTGGGAGGAGTAAGGTGTGACTAAGGTGGGCAACACGAGAGCCCTGGCTGCTCACGTTGCCACCAGCAAAGAGGACAGGAGATCTACGGGAGAACAAAACACAATACTAAACCTGAAAACCACTGTTTTAAAGTAAAGGTTTCAAAATCACAGAATCTTGGATTGGGAGGGACCTTACTTTACTTAACTTTCCATCTATCTCTCTTAACGGTACCGCCGAAAGTATGAAGCCATTATTGGACAGCTTAAGTGCTCTTAGCTCTTTCTCAGGGTAAACACAAATGCAGGTCACAGTTGCACTTTTCTATGTGAAAGACACTGAAATATATGAACTAGCTACCACATCCCTTTTACAGTGACTAACATCATGTTCCCTTTGCAAAATGAAACAGGACAGAGCGGATCTATTTGTATCAACTCCACTGAGTTGGTGGCAGTCTAGCCCCAATTCTAATGAAATAAACAGCCGTTAAAATGCTTCATACTGTACAAGCACATCTGGAGCTGAAAAATTACCAAAATAATCTTAGTCAAACTCTAAATACAAACTGTAAGCACTAGTTAGTTTTGAAGAAGGCCACAGCAACATGATTCCTAAAATTGTATCTATATCTGATTTTACTTCGGCTAGCAGGAAAAGCAACAGAGGTTAGAAACAAGAATATTTCAGAAGTAAACATTCATTGATATAAAAATTAAAAAAAACAAGTAATTCCTTCAAATAGTCAGTTGTATACTTTCCAAAATTCTTTTTTCTTGCCAGCCTGTTGATGCTTTTTAGTTACACATGTGATTTTCCTATTCTCCTACTTTTACCTATTGAAATATTATTCATCTTTTAAGATCTTGTCTAAATGACATGTACTTTGTAAAGTCTTGTTTTATCCTAGATTAGAATTACTCACTCTCCCCACCTTCCATATTCCTATAGCACTGTGCACCACTTACCACTTTCTGTATTAATATATGAGCTGACCATACAGAAGTTCTACTGGATAGAGACTGAATTTCTTAAAGTGTTCTTTCAAATTTTCTTTGAGTAAATAAGATATTTAGGTGTTAAAGGAATTAAAGGTCCACATAATGCAACAGTGCACAGATTGATTATAAACTGTGGGGGTGTCTAGCTGAGACTCAATACAATATCTAAAAATGTACCTTTCACAGAACAGTTGGATGAAAAAAGCATTCACTGTAGCTTTATGATAGCTCATCTCATTCAAAATGCCATATGAGGAGTAACATTTTGATTCATTCAAAAATAATTACTAAGACTGACTCTGTAAAAGCAGTGTGCCATGTATACAAGAATAGAAAAATAAATCAAGACTAGATGCTCTTTCAGGTACCTAAAAGGACACTACACTCAAATGTCAAGTTACAGTGCAGATTTCTCTTCCATCTGATACTAAGGACCTTTCATTTGCCCATGAAGGTGCTGCTGGCCCCATTTCCACAATGTGGTGGTTGTGCTATTGTATTTCCCTCTAATTTCTTGGTTTCCAATGATTAGAAAAATGCATTTGGTGGGGCAGAGGCTGTTGACTGCTCCCCAGTGATCCATTTCTCCTTTCCTTCTACACTAACAGAATTTTTTAGCTGGGCTCATGGCTGCAGTGAATAAAGACTAAAATTCTTAGCTTCCACTGCTGCTAAGTATGGGCCCATGATTAAATTCTGACCTACCAGATCTAAGCTCCCCAGGCAGCTTCTTGGAACCTTCCCCAAGAGTCCCCCAGGGCCTCGTCTCATCTTTTATTTTTCTGTCTCCTCCTTTATGATATGGCTTGAACTCAGAAGCTGACTGGGACCATAAGAAGGAAGATCAGACTCTAGGGATAGTGGAGATAAGCTAAAAGGAGTTTGAGTCTCTGAGGACTTTGTGATAGGCAGAATTCCCCCCACCCAAAGATGTCCATACCCTGATGCCTAGAACTTGTGAATATGTGTAATTAAGATTGTAGACCTTAAAACAGAGAGATTATCCTAGATTATCCGGATAATGCACAATCTAATCACATCAGTCCTTATAAGTAGAGAACTTTATCTGGCTGGAGTCCAAGACATGCAACAGAAGGAGTCGTCAGAGGAATTCTAAGCATGCGAAGAAGCATTTGATATGCCATTGGGCTCTGAGATGTATGGACCCACATGGAAGGACCAGACAGAGGTTTCCAGAACCTAAAAGCAGCCCCTAGCTGAGTGCCAGTAAGGCAAGAAGGACCTACAGTCCTACAATCGCAAAGAACTGGATTCTGCCAAGAACTTAAATGAGCCTGGAGGCAGGTTCTTCCCAGAGCCCCTGCCCCAATAAGAGCCCAGCAGGCCTACAACATGGTTTCAATCTTGTGAAACCTAGAGCAGAAAAACCAGCTGAGCCAAGCCAGATTTCTGATCTACAGAACTGGGAGATATAGCCTGGGCAAGAGAGTGAGACTCTGTCTCAAAAAAAAAAAAAAAAGAACTGAGAGATAATAAATGTGTTGATTAAGCAGTTTAGTTCGTAGTAACTTGTTACAGCAGCAAATGGAAACTCATACAGACTTCCTGAAGTCTTCCTCCTCATCAGCCTTAGAAGGACTACGTTGGACTTTTAATTGTAGAGAAATAAAATTCTTTCTTCTATAAGCTACTCACGTTTTAGGTTTTTCTGCTATTCACAGTTGAAACTAAATCTGACTGATACATTTGATGAAATCCTTTCAACACATAACAGTATCATTATCAATAGCTAAAGAATAACAGGCTAAAGTGAAATACTATTTGAAGTTGTGAAGTTTTTAAAATAGATGTAGCAGTAATAGATTTTAATAAGGTCTATTTTCACTTTTTCAGTAGCAACAAAGACACTGTGTGATATTTCAGACTTAATAACATTTATTCTATGGACCAGTTTTAAGAAAATCTTTTTTAAAATGGCATAAGATTATACTGCAACCAGTGTCTGGACCAGTCAGGGTTGGTCATTATTTATGGGATACAGTAAGGACACAATCAACACACATCACCAAAACAGGTACAAATGGTATAGTAGGAAAGGAAAGTATAATTTCAAACACTATGTCACTGTAAAAGAAAAAAAAAACTTATTGCTTGAAAAAAATGCCTAAAATTTTTCAATTATCACACAATATTCACTCCAGTTCATGAGTATAAAAACATAATACTATAAAATCTTCACACTATCCATTTCTCTTCATAAGGAATCAAAGACTTCTGCAAACAAAATTTTTTTAACTAATTCAATCTTCATTTTAACATGAGACATTTAATTTCTAGATATATACGGAAAATAAAATTTGTATAAAACACCATGATTCATTTAGTTATAACTTTTTTTTTTATTCTGGAATGTTTTATTCACATTCTAGGTGTCACTTTGGACAACCTAAACATAAAACCTTCTTTTAAAACCAAGTAGAAAAGACTTCCAGTTCTCCCTTTATGTGAGGATGGTCTGTGAAATGCCTGTTAATATATAAATGAAAAAAATATATAAATAGCCATTCTTAGTAATGTTACTGATATTTCAGAACTATTTCAATTTGATCAAATATATCCTGCTTTAAGAAAACCCAATCTGTAGAAAGCAGAAATTGTTTTTGTAATTGGCAAAACTCAGGAAGAGAAATAGGCAGGGATGAATTCTAAGAGCTGATGAACATAACAATGAGAAATGAAAATAAAGACTTTAAAAAATAATAACACAAATGGGAAAACATGAACTGATTGCCCCAAAAGGCAACTCCATAGGAGCTAGGCATGCGGAACTCCCTGACTCTGAGACAGAAGATAAACACAACATGCACACTAAGTACAGTCAGATTAGTCCAAATAGTTCCCCTCTTTGTTAATGTAACTCAGCAAGGTGAACTGAGGAAGCAGATCTTGAACTTGCTCTCCCCAGAAAGACTCTGAATATGTTTCCCTGCTGCTTAATGAAACTCAAGACACACTTCAGGTTTGGGAGCAGTGCAACTAGCTCCACCTCCTCTGAAAGGAGGAACTCCCCTGCAGCCGCTCATCCAGGCATCCTCATGCTAAATTTTAGCAAGGAAATTATCCATAAGGTCTCCTGTTTGTGACCCCAGGGATCACTGTAGGGGACAGTACCAAAAAGACAAGATACAAACAAATGCTTGTGAAGGGTTTGGGGCTCATGAATGATGAATAGTAATAATCACAGTCAAGTCTGCCTTTTGTTTTTCCCTTGCTCCACATTTGGGGTGAAGGGTTGGCTAACACTTAAACGTACTAAACATCGTTCTGAATGGTTTTCCTATTTTTACTGAATTAATCCTCACAATAACCCCATAAAGCAGAGCCTTTTATTATTCACATTTTATAGATGAGGGACTGTACATATGGAAAGGTTACTTAATTTCCCAAGATCACACAGTTAGCAAGAGGTGGAGGTAGGTCTCACTCCAGTGTTCACACTGCTAACCACAATCACACACTGTCTGGTACGTACGCATAAAGATTTTCTTTCCAGATCTGTATATGTATACACATGCATATAAACAAACAAGCTAAATGCCCAAATATATGGCATTATTAATTTTAACTGGATAAATTCAATGATATTTTGAGGCCATGTTACAGAAATACATCTTTCAACAAAGATGTATTTCTATATATACTATAGAAAATGCCAGTAAAACTCCATATGTGGTATACCCTATTTTTATAAAAATATATTGCACACATATGAATAGAAAATTACCTAGAGTGTTACACACCAAGGCATTAAAGATTACCTGGAAGTGGATATTATAGTTGTCTTCAAGTTCATCTATACTTTTTGTAATAAGCCTAGGTTGCTTGTTTTTTGAGTTGTTTCTGAATAATAACTTACTCTAAAAATACTATTTATATGCCACATATTGTTATAGGTATTTGGGGTACATTAGTGAATAAAACAAAGATCACTGTCCCCTTTGGTGCTTACATGGTAAGGGACAAGAAGAGAAATATCTACAGTGAAAGTCTTGCTTTCCTCCCAACCCAGAACCACTTTTATCAGTTTCTTATGTGTCCTTCCAGAGTTTCTGCACGTAAACAAAGACAAATGCAAACATATATTGTTTTCCCTCCACACTAATCACACACTACACATTTGGTTCCATGTCTTGCTTTTTTCACACAGTAAATCTTGATGAGCCTTCCATCAGTACCTTACTCTCTTACACCTGCACACTGTCTACTGTATCAATGTACAATATTTATTTAAATAGGTCTCTATTAATGGATACTTGAGTTATAAAAAAATTCCCAAAATAAACTTGTACCTTTGTCACTTTGCACAAACGTAGGCATGACTGTTGGGTCAAAGGCTAATGTATTTGGATAAATTATCGCCACACTGTTCTTCACAGGAATTGTACCAATTTACACTCTCTGCCAATAAATTTGGAGGTGGTCTCTTTCTACGTATTCTGGCAATCAGATTTTTCTAATCTGATAGGTGAAAAATGGCATGTCAGTGAAGATTTAATTGCATTTTTCTTATTAGATTGAAAGCACACATTTTAAACTCAATGTAAGGGCTATTTCATACCCTTTTAAGTAACATTTAAAATTGTGAACTTTATGAACGCATCATCTTTAGGCAAACTGGTTACTGCTTCCAGAGTGTCTACAGGCAGCTATGAATCTGGCTTGAATTCAATTAACTATGTACTATTTCTTCACTCTTCAGAAAATGTCCAGAAAGTTAAAGCCAGGATTAGACGATGAGGACAATAACTGTGTTGCATTAGTTCCCACAAGCCTAGCACAGGGCCTGGTGCACCTTAGTGTCCAATAAAATGTTTGATGAAAAAAAATCAGCACCAAAGAGATGTTTTCCTTAGAAGTTATAGTGCAACAGCACCACCAAGGGGAGCTTTAGTTAAAGCATCCCCCTATCAAATTTCCTCCAGCCAGATAGATCCCCAAGCCACTATGAATACAAGGCAGTGTGAATGGTGTATCAATGGCACTTCCAAACAATCTTCAACAAGCTCCAGCCTCCAAATTTAATGTTGCCCCTCAGCCTCTCTTGTATATAACTTCTAGAGCTGCCATTGACACGGAGGTAACATCCAGCTAGTTATACTGCCAAAGGATAACACAGACCTACATTTTCTCAAACCAAAGATAATATCTGGTCAATCACCACCACTCGGTGGCCCGTAAGTGCAGCTGCATGAGCATGCAGAGTACAGGAACTCTGTGCACCTGCTCCTCTCCCATTCTGGCTATAAGTAAAAACACCTCTTCTAGAAAGTGGGCATTTGCTGCTCAACAAAAGAAACTGAATGCAGGCAAGAGGAGAGAACATTTATGTGAAATGTGAATTAAGCAAAGAAAAGAAAAATGCAAAGAATAGCATTTGAATGGATTCACCTTAATTTTCTATTTTGAACAGAAATTTAGATGTTTATCTTAAGCCCAGGGTTTAAGAATGAAAGTCGTCATTCATTTTCCCAGCGACACTGGTTTGTGATTTATATTGTTAACACATAATTCAATGGCCTTATGGCGGTCTTGTGGCAGCTAGTATCCAAAGATGGCCACAAAGGAACCACGCTTCCCAGCATTTATGCCTTTCCCTGGTCCTCTCCTCTTAAATCTGGACAGGTTCTGTGACCTGCTTTTGACCAATAAAATGTGGGAGAAGTGATGTTCTGGGATAGCTGAGCTAGGTCATGAATCTTACAGTTTCTGCCACTCTTGGGATGTTCTCTCTTGGAAAGCTGACTGCATTGCTGTGAGAAGGCCACGCTTCGTGGCAAGGTCACAAGAAGAACTGAGGTGTTCCAGTCAATGCCTCCACAGGCCTCCCAGCTGACAGCTAGCATCCATTGCCAGCCAGGAGATGGGGTCACACTGGACATCCAACACATTGGCTATCTGACTGCAAACACGTATAAGGCCTCAAGTGAGTAACACTCAATTGAACAATCAACCCACAGCATTGTGAGAGATCATTACAAATTGTTGTCTTAAGCCACTACATTCTGGGATGGTTTGTTACACACCCATTGATAACTGGAACAAATTTATTTTATAGCCACACCCAGGTAAGATGAGCAATGAACTAAAAAAAAATTTAGTACAGTAACATTGCCATCTTATGGCTTTTTAAGATAGAGACCCTGAGCTCTTACAGAGAACAAACATGATTTATATATTCTGTATACCCCCTTCTCTCCCAACCCCTGATGACTATATTCTCAATATTAAACGGAAGCATGAATAATACAAACATACCCAAATATTGATTATTTTGATGGAAGGAAGGAGTATAATTAATTCAGAAATAGTAGATATTTAAAAATATATACAGTGAACTTTGTAATACAGACATGCTCATATTCACCCTACCAACCTCATCCTCTGAAAGAGAGTTAGAGTGGTCGTTCTTATCCTTTATCTCAGGGCCCCTGTAGACTCTTAAAAATTTATTGAGGACCCCAAAGAACTTTTTAATATGTGGGTTATACTGACAGACATTAAAACTAAGAAAAATCTAAAATATGTATTAATTCATTTCAATTTAATAATAAATATATTACATGTTAGCATAAATAATATAGTTAATGAAAACTCTTCAGTCATTTGAAAAACATTGGTTCACTGAGTTATGCAGATCTTTCAAATGTGGATACATTTCATCATACCACCTTTTAAAAATCCACATTTATTAACATCATTGATCTTATAACACTGGTCTTTAAATTACTGGGAAGCTGTCAAACTCGTGATGTCAGGTACAAGTTTTTCAAAACTCTAATTTTTGCTTGAAAGCTCTAATTTTATTATTGGCAACCGACACTGGCAGTTGTTTTCTTTGAAGTAACAGGCTCACTTTATTCCTTTTCAAGAAAATGTCTGCCAAGATTGTCACGTGTTCTTTCATGTAAAAATGGTATTCCATCACTAAAGTGGCTAGTTCAGCTCACAACTCAATCCCACACATACTTTTCCTCAAGATAATCATTGTAGTTCAGTATGGAGTAAAAGTGCTTTACATTAACTTCTAGTTTTATCACACAAAATATTTAAAAGATGTATTCAGGGGTCATGATTCATTATAACTAATCATTTTTACTGTTTCATCAAGGGTATTTAAAAGTGAAAATGTTTTTTTTTTCCCATTGCAAACATGTGGTTGTGGAAAGCCTTAGATCACCTTTAAAGGTCCTTCAAAATCTACAACTTTATGATTTGTTTTTAAACCAAAAATATTCTGGTTTTGTCAAAGCCACTCAGAAACAAGGCTTTAAGGGTTGTGTTAATGATGCTGACATCTGAACTGGAGGGAGGTTCATTATGACACATGTACAAAGCAGAAACTAATGAAGTCATTTAGTTCTTTACTCCTTCTGAGACATATAAATACAATGCATTAGCAATTGAGATAAAACCTAGAGCCCTATCAACTAGCTACCTTAATGAAACAGCGACAGATTTTTTGCAATTGGCCATAGAAATGAATAACTAGGTAGAGACTGTTGGGAGACAATTCTCCACGGGTCTCTCATGTTTCTGCACTCTTAAAAGCAGAGGCATTAATAGGCTTGTGCTCTGGAATACCCTTTCATGGATGCTTGTAGAGTGAAGAGACAGGCCGGGCAGAGTGGCTTACGGCTGTAACCCTAGCCCTCTGGGAGGCCGAGGCGGGTGGATCGCTCAAGGTCAGGAGTTCGAGACCAGCCTGAGCGAGACCCCATCTCTACTAAAAATAGAAATAAAAATTAGCTGGACAACTAAAAATATATATAGAAAAAATTAGCCAGGCATGGTGGCGCATGCCTGTAGTCCCAGCTACTCAGGAGGCTGAGGCAAGAGGATTGCTTAAGCCCAGGAGTTTGAGGTTGCTGTGAGCTAGGCTGACGCCACGGCACTCACTCCAGCCCGGGCAACAAAGTGAGACTTTGCCTCAAAAAAAAAAAAAAAAAAAAGAGTGAAGAGCCTTGGAAGATACAGTGTCTCCCTCTACAGCAGAGGCAGTTATTAAATATATTAAAGATGCCTCCCTCCAAAGCAAAGGTTGGCAGGTTTGCTTGAAGCCTATTAAGTAAAATTCCCAAGCTTAGGGTTCCTCTCCTATAATGCAACCCGCTGCATTTGCAGGTGTCACCTGCCCCTTGTCACATTGCCCTGTGGGCATGGGAAATCACAGATGAAAATGATTCTGCTTCTACTACTGCTGTAATAATTTATAATAAAATAAAAGGACAATAACAAACTGTCCTATGTCTCTCTGACCCAGAAATCTTAAGTCACCTACCAGGATTCACAAAACTGTGACGGGCTAATTTGTTAGCTTGAAAGTAAGGTAAAAAATCTCAGATCCCTCACAGTAGTAGACAGGAATGGAGGTTTAATAATTCACAACTAAGAGGACAAAGTACAAACCAAACCTGTCACCCCCCATACTCAGCTACCTCTACAATTTGATGGTGATATTCCAACAAGCTCCGTGCAAATTATTTTATTTTTTATTTCAGAATATTACGGGGGTACAAATGTTTTGGTTACATGATTTGCTTTTGCGCAGTGAGTCAAAGTTATATGTGTGCCCATCACCAAGATAGTGCATTACACTATTAAGTGTGAATTTACCCGTCCCCTCCCTCCCCCCTCCCACCTGCCTGGTTTCCGCTGAGTTTTACTACTATATGTGCACATGGGTATTGATCAATTAGTTCCAATTTAATAGTGAGTACATGTAGTATTTGTTTTTCCATTCTTGCAATACTTCACTTAGAATGGTCCTCAGTTCCATCCAGGTTGTTACAAAAGGTATTAGTTCACCATTTTTCATGGCTGAGTAGTACTCCATGGTATACATATAACACATTTTATTAATCTACTCATGTGTTGATGGGCACTTGGGTTCATTCCACATCTTTGTGATTGTGAATTGTGTTGCAATAAATATTCGAGTGCATGTGTCTTTTTGATAAAATGATTTTTTTTTTCCTTTGGATAAATACCCAACAGTGTGACTACTAGATCAAATGGTAGGTCTACTTGTAGTTCTTTGGGGTATCTCCATGCTATTTTCCATAGAGGTTGTACTAGTCATGTAAGTTATTTTACCATTTAATTTACCATGTGGCAATTTTGTCCACAAAGGTCTTTACTTATAAGAAACAAAAAATGTGATAAATGTATGAAGTGCTGCTTTAAAGCTGACATTTTGAATGTGCCAGCAGTCTAAACTGAAATTAAACCAATTATGAAGTTTTCACATGTCCCATCAGGTCTGCCAACATACCCTGTTGTACATTACTCGCAAATCCTCTGAATACTTAGAAATTTTCAATTGGAAACTTATAAATTTTCAACTGGGAGCTGTCTAAATGTTCTCAGTGTAACTTCTTAAGAAGGGACTACTGAAAAAGCAAACCATGCCAGATTTCCCTGAAAAATTTAGCTGCCTTCAAAGTACCACTGGCTGTAGGAAGTACAGGAAGCCAGATTTTTAAGGCAAACATTCCTCCTTCCTTTCTTGGCTACTGCTACACCAAGATCAAACAAGGATCAGCACAGACCAAAGGGATGGAGAAACTGGAAACTATTTCCTAGGCATTGGGCAAGAGCAAGTTAATTCTATCTTTTAAAAAATGAAATCATATTCATTTAAGAGATTTGTATTGCAAGCCATTGCTCAGATCTACCAATCTAAAATAAAACACATCATTATAAACTTCTATCTACATAGAGATCTTCATTTTCTTTCTTTAGAAAAATATTTGGGAAATACACACAATTTGATGATCCACTGGGCAGAGAATCAGAATCTAGGAATATTAACAGAGAACAAGAAATTCTTTCTTAGAGATATTATCCAGATTTATTTTTAGATTGAAACTATTTCAAAAATGTTATAATACTATAATAGAGAAAACAGAGATGCAAAAGACTTCATGAACCATTGTTAACTCTTACAACACTCACATGAAGTAGGTATCATATCACCTTTTACAAATGGAAAACAGGTTAAATAACTTACCAAGATTTTGGGAACAGAACTGAACTATTTGTTATAACTTTTAGTATCAGATAATTCCTTCCCTAAAGAAACAATTTCCTGACTACAACGATATCAGATAATGATGTGAGGTTGAAACTGAATTAGAGTTTTAAAAAATAAAACAAACTCTTGATTAACACTTAATTTCTAGATACAACATAAGGCATTAGCCTAAAATAAAAATTTAAGAAATTTCAAATTAAACAGGACTTTGGCAGTGGTAGGCACACAGTAGAAACTCAATAAGTAGTTACTGAATTAAAAATAAAAGTTTCTTACATCTACTATCAAGGATTAGAAGAAAAATATCACCTCTTTTGCATGTTTATTTCCCAGGATTTCCATATACCATGTATTGTAAGACCTGAACACATCCATACCTAACTCAAATAGTCAGTTTAAAAACAACTAAAAAGACCTGATTGTCTTTGCTACTATAACTTTAGGTACTCTATTGCAAAGTAGTTGGGATGTGGGCTGGGGAACAGCAAATGGAATGATAACAAGGGCTTGGCTACTTTAGATTGCAGAGAACCATCTGTTTCAGATAACCCATAGGAGTTTGCGTCCACGGTCCCACGGCAGGTGAATCACTCTTAGAAGGAATATTCTGCCACTCTTGGAGTGAGCATGGGCTTTTGATCTGGACAAACCTGGGACAGCCACTTACCAGCTATGTAGAGCTAACACCCTCAACTATCCAAGCCTCCAGACTTTTACTAGCTTCATATGTAACAAAGGAAAGACAAGTGGTGAGACAGTGATATGAAAGGCATGAATTTATTATTAAATGGACCTTATTTTAAAAATAAGACAGAATTCCTAAAATATCGTAACCACAAAAAAGCCAGATATCATGTTACCATAATATTTATCTGAATATGTGTGTGTGTAATATAAATTCATCCCAACAACAAATAAGCCAATTTGCTTATTAATATTCTTCTAGGTTTTTAGTTCAATGTATTATTTGGTTCAGAAAACAATTAATCCATGAAAACTTAATTCCATGGGAATAGAAGTGAGGAAGCCCAAAGGGACAAGTTAATACTAGAATATTATTAAAAACAAATCGTCTACCTTTCTTTGACTCCACAGGCCTGAAAAGGTCTATATTTACCCAAAATAGAGGAGCTAACCGCAGAGAGTTAAATAACCAACTTGTGTTTTTTAGTCTTCAAAAAATGCTGAGTGACTCAAATATGCATCATCACATGTGCAGAGCAGGAAAAGGTGGCTCACATAAAATGCCATCTTGAGACTACATGAAAGCTGCACAGCCATAAACTTAATTAAAATCTGAAGTGTCTGAGTTCACTGCTGATAGATAACTGTGAGAAAAGGTGAAAGTATAAACCACAGATTTGAGAATTTTCAAACTCTTAAATAATTAGATTTTGCCAAAAATAACTGTATAACTCTTACAAAATAAATTGTTTCAACTAAAAACTTAATCTATGTTTTCTATTAATTTATTCTCAAAAGGTTTGAAAAACCACCTTTTATCTCCAGTGATTATTACTCTGCTTAAGCGACATGACTTGCAACGTCAGGCCAGGCCACTGTTTCATAAGTGCCTACTTGGGAGAAGTCAAGACTCTGAAGTTCAATCTATCCCACCTGCACTTCTGAGAGAAGCCAAGTAATCACAGCCAGATTTCCCAACTTTTTCCTTTTCCGGGCCTTTCTTCTCTGCTCCTGCCCCAGTAACTAGCGCCTGGACCAGAAAACGACAGCGACCTAGCTACGATGAGATGAATAGAGCCAACTGAGTTCTTCCTCTTTATAACCTGAAGAAGCAGGAAATATGCAGTAACTGTGCTGGCAGCAGCTGGGTCCAAAGTCAAAAGGTCTAGGAGCCGAGATGGGGAACCTTGTAATGAGCTAAAGAAACCACGGTAGGTTCGAGATAAAATGAACAGAATAGAGAGGTGGGAAGCTGGTTAAAAAAGAAAGACCTACAGAAAGAAGAGATGATACCAGGAACTGCCTCAACGCTTTTCTAGTTCCAGACCACACGTATCCAGATTCAGGAATGTAGCTGTGAAAAAAGCAGGCAACTGTAATGATTCAGGAAGGCTGGAGCAGCAGGTATATGTCAAATAGCAGGACAGGGCCCAGACTATGTGCTCTAAGATGAGGTTCCTCAGCCTTGACGCTGTTGACATTTTGGGGTAGATAATTCTTTGCTGTGGGTGCTGCCCTGTGCGTTGTAGGATGTTTAGCAACATCTCTGGTCTACCCACTAGATGTCAAAAGCAACCTCCTCCCCAGTGTGGCAACCAAAAGACAAACAAACAAAAAACTCCAGATATTGTTAAAATTCAGGGGCTAGTGGGGGAGGCACAAAATCACCCTAGTAGGGAGCGCAGGTTGGATTTTTAACCTGCTGGCAATGGGAAGCCATTATTGATTGTAAGCAAAGGAGGCAGTAAGATCAGATTTGTTTTTCAAATGGATGCAGCGGTGTGGAGGGGTGAAAAGGGAGGCAAAAAGACCATGCAGACTACTGACACAGTTGGGATGAAGATGATGAACAAGTGAACCAAGACAGCAAGGACAGAGACAGAAAAGACGGCATGAATGCAAGTTACAGTGGCAGAGTTATGCACAACTTCAGGGCCCAATAAGACAGAATTAGAGGGGGCGGGAGAAACGTTACAGAACTGGTTGGCAATTTAGGTGACAGTGGTGAGGCCCATTACCTAGGATACGGAACTTAAAAGAAAAAGCAAGTTTGAAAATGAGTTCATTTTAAACATAATCAAATTTGCAGTAAGGGTGGGATATTCAGGTAGTGAACCTAGTAGAGCTGGTGCTCAGCTAACTAACATATGTACAGTACAATGTGCCAAGCCCAATACAAATATTAACTCACTTAATCTTCACCTTAATCCTCTGAGAAAGCAACTACTGCCACGTCCACCTTACAGATGGGGAAACTGCTGATGGAGAAATTAAATGAGGTCTCCAAGATTCCACAGCTAGTGGTTTCGTAGTTGAGATCCCAAACCCTGGCAGTCTCGCTCCAGAATCTGTGCCCTGACCCTCAACACTGTACTGCCTGTCAGTCCAGTGAGAGAGAAAGAGAAAGATCTAGATTATGAATTTAGATTTTGGTGGTTTTCAGTATACAAATGACAGTAGGTGAAGTCATAGGCATACATGTGATCTCCCAGGGAAAACGTGTAAAGACAAAAGAAAAAAACGAGACAGAATGAGATACTAAAGAAAACTATCTGTTAAGCTAAGGGGGAAGGAGAACCAGAGGAAAGAGCCAGCAGAGGGATGCAAAAGGCTGTGAGAGAAAATCTTAAGGTCAAGAAATAAATAATAGCTTCGTAACCCACAGCAATCCCTTGCATATAATCTGCTATTTATAAGTGTTTTTAAATTGAATTAATAACCTCATAATCCCAAATAATGAACATATCAAATATCCATGCTTATAGTACATTCAAAAGACTTTATAACGTTGAGCAAAACTCAAATCATATCTGTGATTTTTCTGAGACACTAAGAGTTTGTAGGAGATACACTGTCATTAAATGTGAAAGTAGCCTAGGTACCGTAAGAAACCAATCCTTACATTTATGTTCAGCTAAGAAGGTTTTTAAAAGTTTTACTCAAATCCCATCACAGCAATGTAACATGTGACTCTGTTTTGCATTTTGTTGAAAATCACATGAAATATTGGCTCTTCTGAGTTCTGCAACAGACAGATATAAAATTGTGTAGTGTCTTCCTAAAAGAGGATTTAGGAAACATGTATGTGAAAACTGATTACTTCTCACTCGAAGGAGTTACTAGAGCATCTGGCGAATCCCGAGCTGTACTACTATAATAACCCTTCCGGGTGTCTAAACAGTTTTTGTTATGCATTCCTTATCATACTTTACAATTCTACACTCTCAATACAAACATTTAGTAGAAAATGAGTTCCCTCAAAATACAAAAAGGCTAGCCCCATTTCTAATTCAAGACAGTGTTTTCGCAGGAAATAAATCGTGATTTCCAGGCCAAAACTGAAAGCATTTTCTAAACTTTAACGTGCATACAAATCATTTGGGAATCTTGTTAAAAAGGAGGCTCTGATCCAGTGGATTTGAAGTTGGGCCTACATTCTGTATTTTTAACAAGCTCCCTCCTGGATGACATGATGTTCTTTCTGGTCCATGCTGGCTACTCAAATGTGGTCTTAGGCAAGAAGCATTAGCAGCACTTGGGAACCTGTTAGAACTGTACTTCCCTCAGTATGACAAACTGAACAGAGTAATATCATCTGCTGCCCTTAGAAATTTACCTTAAATTCTTTTCTTTAAAATCCACTTATGCTCAGGAGGCTGAGGCAGAAGGACTGTTTGAGCCTACGAGTTTGAGACCAGACTGAGCAACACACTGAGACCCCATCTCAAAAAAAATCCACTTATAACTCATTCATTCACATTTTCTTTTTTGTTGTTATTGAAGATTAGATCTTCTTTTCTCTCTATTCCTTCCATGATTCTAAACTGTGAGTCTAACACTTAAGCCCCTCCACAGTAAGACCCCAGCTGGTTCTTTCAGCCTTTTCACCTGGATTCCCTATACAGGTCCACGACATGCCAATTAAATGGGACTGGTTATTTTCTACATATAAAACATCCTCTCTTACCACCCCTCCCTTCATGTTTTGCTTTGGTTTGTCATAGTTGATGCTTTAGGAAAAGCTAGTCTCCACTGCCATCTGTCTCTGGTCACCTTGCCTAATCTCTCAATAAGATGTGATCTCACCATTCTGGGAACCAACGACTCTCCCCTACCACAGGGATTTTCTTTCATTATAATATTTACCACATTCTGCTGTATATAGGATCCTTGTATTTTATCCTTGCTACTCAATTATAAGCTACTTGAAGGCAGGAAATCTTTATTATTTATTTTGATATTCCTTGCATTGCTTAACATAGTTCTTCACTCGAGTAATGCTAAATAAAAATCTATTAAATATTACAATGAAATAAAGCACTATTCATTATTGATGATAAACTTAGTCTAAATATACCCACATCACAAATCTAAATTGTTTCTTATTTCGTCAAACATGATTAGTTTGTTCTCTATGTTTGTCACCACACATAAAAAATTAAGCACAGTGCTTTATTTGTATTTTTCCCCAACTCTCACATCTGGAAAATTTTTACTTTGTTTAATGCATTTTATCAGAACTTAAATTCTGAGCCAGTTATTTTCATACTGAACAGGTCAAATGTTCATTGATCAATTGAGGAAAATCTTGTAATGAAATCTTCATGAAACCATTGTAAAACTCTACATAAACAGAAAAACAGACTAGAAAGCAGCACAGAAATCTGTCATGCTGAAATAAAGCACAGTGACAAAAGTTAACTTTTGGAAACTAAAGGCTCTTCAGAATACCTAGGAGAGTACAAGGTACGAGAGAACTGCTATGTTTATTTTAAATCACGAAATTCGTGTTAGTCCAAAGTCAGCCAACCGAACAATCTTTCAAGTACAAACCCAAAATACAATCCAATAGAATGTATTAAGACCAGACATAAATTAAATTGTGAGTCAATGCAAAATATCCTCTACTAAATTCTGAAGATAAACAAACAGATAAAGACCATAAGTTAATTTTAAATAACTGTTAACAATGAGTCCAGGTCAATAAACATCTAACCAATGGACAGAATATGAGATCAGAGCTTAAAAGTGATAGAAAGTTGTGATCATCTATGACTGGAAAACAAAAATTAATGATCAAAACTACACTGCCCTAAAAGCAAGACTTAAAGGAGACAATATGAGTTCACTGACTTATATAACAAATTTTCTACTCAAGAGCTGTTTGGACAATATTGAGCACCCTACCAGAAGGAAAAAAAAAGTATCCCTATATGTTAAAGATCTCTGCAAATGATATTCATTCACGATTGGTTAATTAGCTTCCCTACCCTTAAAGACCATGCCTTTGGCAAATGTTGGGGAAGAGGCAATGGTTTCTGGCAGACAGAATAATGGCTCCCCCTAAAATGTCCACATTCTAACCCTATGAACTTGGGAATATGTTACCTTGCATGGCAAAAGGAACTTTGCAATATAATTCTGACCTTAAGATGAGATTATCCTGGATTATTCCGGTAGGGCCAAAGAAATCACAAGGGTCCTCAGAATGGAAGGAGGGGACCACAAGAGAAGGTCAGCATGATGAGATGTGAGGACTCAACAACCTACTGTTGCTGGCTTTGGAAACGGAGGAAGAGGCCATGAGCCAAGGAACACAGGCAGCCTCTGACAGCTAGCAAAGGCAAGGAAACAGCTTTTCCTTTACAGCCTCCAGAAAGAAATGCAGCCCCACTGACATCTTGATGTTGCCTAGTGAGACCCATGTTGGACATACAGGTAAGGTAACCAATCTATGTTGTCTTCAGCCACTATTGTGTGGTCATTTGTTATGGCAGCAATAGGAAACTAATATAAGGGTAAACTGCTAAGAAAATAATTCTCTAAAACAAATAGATAAATCCTTAAAAGTGTAATGTGATGCTCTATAAAATGCTCAAATATATTAAGATTTAGTTTGCATTATTAAAAAATATACTTGCTGCTCTGTAAAACGCTAACAACACAACACTTAAAACTACATTTTGTAAAAAAGATTAAAAGGAAATACAATTAACTTTGATCAAAAAATTGGGTTAGAAAACAGAACAGAATGAGATATGTTTAACCAAACAAGGTGATGAAAATTAAGTAGGAAAATTTGATATTCCTCATGGATAACATCTAAAAAGGAACAACCACAGTGTCCTTCTTAACAGGTCAGCCAAAAGGCAAAAATCAGTGTTTCTTTTCAAGTTCCCATTTACCTGATGATCCTCTGGGCAGCATACTGATGGAGCGAGCGGAACTGTGCCGACATGTTTGCCAACGCTGCCAAACAGTTGGTGTGAAGATACTTGTCCTGTCAGAAGACAAGTTTCAAACATACATCAAGTTTTCTCTGTATTTTAAGCAAGGCTGACTAGAAGCAAATGTAAACTCAACTGTCATTCATTTTAACAAGTTCAGGCCCACAATCCCTTTTCTCTAATTCCCAAATCCACAAAGCACTGAAAATTCAAGGTTGTTTTTTTTTTTTTACAACTTGTTTGGAAGCAACACAAAAAAATTATGATGTTACTGATGGTCTCTGTTATTCCCACCATGGTGTATATTAGAATATCTTGTGCTACAGAAATATTCACATTTAATTACAGTATGCCGCTTTGGACCCTAATTTATGCATAATATAGCATATAAACTATAATTATCTTTCTAAAATTCAAAGAATTCTCCATTCTAAAACACATCTGGCTCCTAGAGTTTCAGATAAAAAATACAGACATATATCTATATTAGCCCTACAGAAGGAAATAACTGAAAACAATTCAGTAAACTTGATTGTTTCTCTTAGCTATGAATTCTGTACATTGCTTCTCTTTGACAATAACATTTCTACTGACCAGAATTGAAATTTCTTCCCAGGTACTGTGAATAGAATCCAGTAGAATTTTTTCCTACTCTTTAAAGTATTCTCTCCCTTCTACTTTTCTTTCTCATTTGAATTCATATTTTCCTTTGCTTATATCTTGTTATACTTGGTTGTTTGCTGCTTTTAAAAGGCAAATCGGTGTTATCAGTCCAGCAAAGATATACAATAGCTTTTATCTAAATGTGCCGCATTGCTTGTTTTCTATTTCATATAAAATAATTCTGATCATACAATCCATTAAATATCAAGAACAGATATTCCATTTCACTACGACCATGAAATATAGTGATTATCTGCTCATCTGTGTTTTTCCACTGTACTTCATCAGGATTTTAGCACTGTAAATGGGGATTGCTTTAAACTCCAGTCTTAATTGTACTGTATGCAGAAAGACAGAAAAATAGCTATGAAATACTTACTCTCGTCCTTGTCATGTTGTACTGAATAGTTCTGATTACGACCAGTATCAGGAGACTCCCCAGGGAAATTTCAGTTAAAACTCGTTCTGAATACCAAGTAATATTTTTTAATATCTGTAATGGGGAAGAAAAGTTTAAGTAAAATGATTGCTTTAATGAAAAAGGAATTACTCCATGTCCACAATTTTTGATAAGCCATGGCTTTGCTCTGAAGATCAGTTAAGAAGTCCAGAGAGAGGCTAAGAGCGTGAATGAGCCCGAATCTTCCAGAAGAGACGTGCCAGTGTTCTGCTATGGCTATGCAGAGCAGGCAGCGCTGCTGCACACCCGAACTGTTTTCCAAATCAAGCTGAGACATTTTCACAGTAAATCTGTAACATGGGTATCAGAGAGAGAGAGAGACAGAGAGAGAGAAAGAAAGGAGAGGGAGAGAAAGACAGACACAAAAACTGGGTAGCACAGCAGCCAAATTAGAGTGCCACAAAGGAGGAGGTAAAATGCAAAAACAAAACAAAACAAAACAAAATAAAACAAAAATCCTAACAAAACCCAAACCAGAACTAACGAGTTCAGCTGAACACTAAAACTCCCTAATGTTTCCTTCCATTAAAGTTAGTCCTGATGTCCTTTCTCCTTGACTCCAGGAGAGTTGAGGTGCCATATTCTCCTCTATGCACAAAAAAGGAAGAGACTTCTAGGCTAATTCTTTTTTTCTTGGGGGGGGGGAGTGGATACAAGTGATTTATTTGGAAGATAACCCAGGAAGCAGGAATAAGGGCGTGGGGACAGTAAGACAGGGAAGGAGGAAAAGCCTCTGCAAAAGTGTGCCATCAAGGTCACTACCATGAACAAAGGGGACTCAAGTCCAATGAGACCTCTGGGAACCATCCTGAGTGCCTCACAAAATTGTCTACCAAAGGACCACAGGCTGGAGCACTTATCCACTGGCTTCTGACCCCCCTGGATGAGGGCTGTTCTCTGAAGCATCTTCCTTGTACTCTGCTGCACTTGCCTGGGATCCTAACAGACTCCTAGGCCTTCAGAGAAGACCCGGAGGTGAAGGCAGAAAGGAGAGGTGCCCTTTTCAGGTAAGAAGCTATCAAGAGGAGTCTGAGCTTCTATGGAATGTTCACCATAGCTGCTGCTGAAATCAGAAGTAGGTCAAGAGGATGTGATCGGGACACCAAAAGCATCTGGAATGCCTGGCTTCTCCGTTCCCTGACCTCCTCTTTTCCAATGATTCTGTCTTCCAGCCTACCTCACCTACTCTCTCCCTTGATCAGAACTTAGCCCTTGTCATTACCAACAACTGTCACTAGTAACAGCCTAAGCTTGACTTCACCCTCCAACTACTGCCTCCTATCTTTCCAGCTGGGTCCCTCTTATTGGGACTCCAACAATTCTTAGACCCTCACCTGGACATACAGTGCTTCTATCTCACCATCTTTTCACTGTTCTTCACCCTCCTGATCCAGCTTAAATCCAATGGTCAATCATCATACCCATTCCCCCGCTTATATGCTCAACTCCCTCTATCATTCTCCCTCAGCAGAACCCCAACCTTGGTTACATCCTTTTCCACACCTATTCAGTGCCTGCACCTGAGGCTGAACATGCTTTAGAATCAAACAGGTCCTGCCACTTACAAGCTGTGAAACCTTGGGCACATTACTCAACCCTGCTGAATCTTAGTTTCCTTAGCTATGCCGAGTGGTCTCAACTAAAATTCCAGACAACTAGTCTCAAGTAGGCACTTAGGCCTGCCCAGGAATCATGCATTTCCTTAGTCCCTTCACTGTCCCACCATCATAGATAACAATTTCCTATCTTCTCCTTTTCTCCTCTCTTTATAAACCTCACAACATCCTGACTATCAGCTGATGACCCGGCTTCCAACTTCCATCACGGAGACACAGCACTCGGAAGAGAATCTTCACTTCCAAGAGCCCATCTACTGGCTTGTGTCCATCCCACCGCCAGGTGTGACTGTCCATGGTCCGAGCCAAGGTAAACCTCTCCCTCTTTGTGCCCGAAGTGCCATCCTCTGTCCTTATCAAGAACATGGTTCTGGCAGATTTTCCACCTTCTATTTCCTGCATCACTGCTTTTTTCCTTCTCAACGATGGCATGTCCATCAGCCACCTCTCACTCCTCTTTTTTTCAGATGTGAAGTTTAAATGTCTCCATGAGGAGGGATTAAATTCCAGCATCGAATGTATTAATCTATGTAAAGTCCATAAAACTGTGCCAGAAATACAGAAAGCATTATATGTGTTAGCTCTTATTATGACATTTATTGAGTGCTTACACGTATAATACATTATACTACATTATCATTTACATATATTATATTTAATCCTTACAATAACTCTGTGATGTAGATGCTATTTTTATCCTAATTTAACAGTTGAAGAAATTAAAGCTTAGCAGGGTCGAGTAATGCACCCAATGTCTCCCAGCTGGTAGGAGACAGGATCTGTTTGGATCTGTCCTGTTCTAAAGCACATACTCTCAAGCACTGTGCAAGGGATTCTTAGCCATTAGTGCACAGAGAAATCACCAGCGATGCTTGGGAAAAAGGCAGATTTGGGACCTAACTCCTGCCCTATGGAATCAGAATCCTTAGAGGGCAGAGGCTGGAAATCTGTTTTTTTTAAAATACTCACCCCAGGTTATTTTGATGTGAGTGATCAACTATGTTTGAGAAACTCCTTTATATATCCTTTACTATATATACAGAAAACACATGAGAAGAATAAAGCAAACTGTTAACAGTGGATATTTTAGGAGAAAGAAGCAGTAAGGAAAATTAAATTTGTGATTTGAAAGACCAGATTGAGAAGTTCTCTACAGAAGCTATAGAGAAAAGTGGATACCTAATATCCACTTAAGAGTTCCAGAAAGAACAGACTAGAAGAAAAACAGAAATATTTGTCATGTGAGAAAATTTCTGAGAGGAAAAAAATTTCAACATTTCAAGCAGAAATACTGAAAAACAATCAAAACATTCTGGTAAGATTTATTAATTCACTGTATATGAGAAAATTCTATTGGCTTCCAGACAGAAGAAACATGTTACCACCAAAGGAAAGAGAAGCAGACTCACATTAGAGTTCTCTTCTTGAACACTATACATATGAAGGAAAATAAAACACTGTCTACAGATTTTTGAGGATTAGATTATGATTCTAGAATTCTACACCTAGAGAAACTACCACACAAGTATGTGGAAAAATAAAAGACTTAGGTACCCAAAACACAGCATGAACCATCCACGCACCATTTCTGGGGAAAAAACCACCACCACACATGTAAGCATGTAGCACCCCTCCTCAGCAACGTAATAAATCCAGAAGAATTCCAGAGAAGGAGAATATAGACTACAGACAACAACAACACACACAGGGCTAATCTATGAAATCAGAAAAATATAAGTAAGTCCAAATAATACGGCTGCACCTTCGTTCTTCTAAGACACCAATAAAATAGATATTTCTCTGGCACGTCTGACAAAAAAAATTCCAGACAATATTAGAAATTAGAAGGAGGTACAGAAACAGATAAGAATAAAAAAGTAAAGGAATACCATGTTGAATTTCTTATCCCTACATTTGAAAGTGAGAACATACACAGGTGCCTTCCCTTCACAGATGTTTACTAAGCTCAGCTCTCTGGCAGGCCCCAGGCCACCCAGCAGCCCCACTACAAATAATCCCACCCTGACCTGTCCTGCAGTGTCCACTCAGGCTGGCATATAGCAAACACCCACTACATGGTGGTTGAGTATTGCTTGTGAAATAAAAAGAAAAAAATGTACAATTAATCAAGTAGAAGAGATAACCTACATGTAAAATAATAGTAGCTGAAAAAATTCAAAGCAATGATTTTTGCCAGCTGAATTTTTATAATAGGTGAAGTGTTCAACCCTTCTGATGTATTCTATTCTGTAAGGCAGTAGTTCTCAATATGTGATCCTGGGACAAACAGAGGTCCCTGAGACATTTCTGGAGAATTCTCAAAGTCAAAACTATTTTCATGATAATACTAAGACATTATTTTCTACTCTCATTCTCTTATAAGTGGAGCTTTCCACAAGCTACGTGTCTTGATAGAATAACAAGTTGAATACAGAGGCAGACATGAGAATCTACTTGTCTTCTGTTAAGGCAATTCATTTGCAAAAATGTAAAAAAGTGCCACTCTTCTCACTAAATTGTTTGTGGAAAATACTAATTTTCATAAAAAATGTTATCGATGCTAACATGTAATGAATGGGGTTTTTATTATTACAATTATTATTATTTTATGTTGACTTACTTTCTAATGTGCCAAATGTGAAGAACTATAACCCACATAAAACAGTTCTTCGGTGTCCTCAATAATTTTTAAGCGTAAAGACCAAAAAGTTTGAGAATCACTGCTGTAAGTCTGCAAGAGAAGACTAACTGAGGATACTCATCAGGCAACTTTACCAGTGAAGGAGTCTCTGTTTTTTAAAAGGACACACACTTGAATATATTGTTTCTCCTCTCTTGGCTCCTTTACTTAGAAATAAATTATCCCAAGCCATCTTTATTTGGAATGGAGGTCATTAGTTCTTAATGTCTGCTTGTATAATGTCAATTGTACAACTGGATGGAGAAAGTGTTTTGAATAAAAGTAGTCATTTAACATTCAACAAATAGTTGAATCCAGGGGAACACGCACAGTGTGCAGGAAGGAAAGCTCATGACTTATCCTTCCATCTGAGAAAGATAACAGTATCTATATCTGAAAAATCAAGAAATAACAATACAAGCATGTTATTAAACACTGACAGAGCTGAAAGCATTTGTCTTTGGAAAGTAGGAATCAGGAATAGGGTGGACACAGGTCTGCTATTTTTCATTAAAACCTCATACTTCTATGTAAGTTTTTAAGCTATATGCATGTATTACTCTGACACAAAGAAAATGCCAAAGAAAAAGATAAAACCAGTTTGGGAATGAAACTCTCCAACAGAACCAAAATTTAAAGAGTTAAATTATGGGAAGCTCTTTAAAAAATATATATAACACAATTTTTAAATCTTCTCCCTTTTGTTCCCTATTCCTTCTCTCATCCTGTATGCAAGGAGCAAAGCTGCTTGACAACGTATGCTGCATTAAAAAGTGGAAATGAAATGTTGAAGAAAAATGAACTCAGCAGCAGCAGAAACATTTGCATCAATTACTGAGGAACCATTCTGAGAATTTGTAATAGTGACTAATTGTCAGGGGGGGAAAAAAGCACCACTTCATAAATCTGAAGAAAGACATACCATTTCTAATCCAGGTTCTCAAAGAAACATCTACTAGGACAAAAAAAAAAAAAAGACAGAAGAAATGCTAAGACTGTAGTAAATCTTATGGAGGGACATGTCTATTCTGTAACTCTAACTCTAATCCAAGTAACAGCAGCTTACCACTTCATGAATGGATCTATTGAAGCCATCATCCTCTGTAAGGATCAACAGTATTATAAGGGCCATATACACATGGTGTGAATTTCTTTCTTCAACATGATACAGAATCTCAAGAATTGGTAAAACCTAGGGAATAAAAATCATAATTTACTATTTCAATACTTTAAATCCAAATGTTTTAAACTTGTATACTATTATACCTTTTGTTTTAATATCATAGTTATATTTTTTCTATAAAAAAACATATAAACCCACTTTTGATTTAATGAGCTTTCCATATGTATAGCTAAGATACCAGTACAGAAAATCATCACTAGCTCTGTGAAGGTCTCTGAAGGTCTAACCAACCAACATAAAGGTGGGTTTTGCAGATACCATTTAGGCTCATGGTTTGTTTTGAAATTTTTAAAAAGTCACATCACTTTCCTCCAACTTAACCAAAAAAGGAGGAGCAAATAGCTGCTCACTGTATAGATATACCACATTTCATTTATCCATTTTTTTGTTGATGGGCATTTATACTGTTTCCATATTTTGGCTATTATAAACAATGCTGCTATAAATATTCATGTGCAAGTCTTTCTGCAGACATGTTTTCATTTACCGTAGGTATATACCTAGCAGTAGAATTGCTGGGTCATATGGTAACTATTTAATTGTTTCAGGAACTGTCAGATTTTTCCAAAGCAGTTGCACCATTTTACAATCCTACCAACAGTGTATGAGAGATCAGATTTCTCCACATCTCACCAATACCTATTATCTAACTTTTTGATTATAGCCATCATAGTGAGTATGAAGCGGTATCTCATTGCAGTTTTGATTTGCATTTACCTGATGACTAATGATGTCATTTTTTTTATGTGTTTATTATTAGCTATTTATATAACTTTCTTGGAGAAATGTTTATTCGGAGCTTTCACCCATTTTTTAAGTGGGTTGTCCTTTTATTATTGAGTTACTACAGTTCTTTATTCTAGATGCAGTCCTTATCAGATAAATGATTTGCAAATATTTTCTCCCATTCCGTGGGGCTGTCTTTTCACTTTCTTCATGGTGGCCTTAGAAGCACAAAATCTTTTTATTTTGATGAAGTGCAATTTATGTTTTATTCTTTTGTTGCTCATGCCTTTGTTGTTATATCTAAGAATCATTTGCCAAATCCAAGGTTGTGAAGATTTACTCCCATGTCTTCTTCTAAGTGTTTTACAGTTTTAGTTCTTTTTAGGTCTTTGATCCACTTTGAATTGATTTTGTATATCGAGTGAAGTAAAGTCCCGACTTTATTCTTTTACAAGTGGCTATACAGTTACACCAGCATCATGTATTAAAAAGACTATTCTTTCCACATTGGTCTTGGCACCCTAGCTAACAATCAGTTGACCATAGGTATGTGGGTTTATACTGGGACCCTCAATTCAATTCCATTAATCTATTATGCCTATCCTTGTGCCAGTACCAACTGTATTGATAACTGTTGCTTTGTAGTAAGTTTTGAAATCAGAAAATGTAAGTCTACCTACATTGTTCTTTATTAGGATTGCTTTGGCTACTCTGGGTCCCTTGCAACTCCATATGAATTTTAGAACCACCTTGTTGATTTCTATAAAGAAATTAGCTGGGATTCTGATTGGTATTGTGTTAAATGTACAGGTCAGTTTGGAGAGTATTGTATTATTAACAATGTTAAGTGTTGTGAGCAATGAACATGGTATGTTTTTCCATTTCTTTCAACAATGTTTTAATAGTTTTCGGAGTATAAAGAACTCCCCTTTACCCTTGTGGGTACGGTTGCTTACATTAAGAGGGCCCCTTCCCATAATGATTGATCAAAGAAGTCGGCACACAATCCATGAAGAGAATACTGGAGCCTTTCGTGAAATTTTATGGATGAATAAATGTACAATTATTCTTCTTTTTAGGCTCAGGAGTTATAAGGTGGACATATGCCCAGAGCTGCTGGTAGCCATCTCTTTCCATTTGGAGAGTGTGTGCCTGAGAATAAGGCCAAAGCTGTGGAAGCAGAGACATGGGATGGAGAAACTGAGCGTGGACAACATCGTTTAGACCCTAGAAGCAGCCATGAGTGAAGCCAAAAAAATTGCAAGTTTTTAATTTGTGCATATACATTCCTTTTTGCTTAAGCTAGGCATAAGTGGGTTTGTTACTTTCCACTAAGAGAATTATGACTATTTCAAATGTTTATCTACTTTTCTTGGGAAACACTTTGCTTGTGATAATAAAATAATAAAAATCATGTCCGTAACTGGCTTTCCTAAAAAGAATGCCCTTTTAAATCCTGTTCTTAACAGTCGGGTTACTTGGATTCTCCCCTAGACACTATTCACAAACACAAAAAGCAATTTAGGAGGCCTTGTATTGTTATTCTAATAGATGCCAATTAAAAATGCATCACAAGAAGTTATACTAGATTAATAAATAGTCTTGAGTTAAAACAAGTCAAACAGCAGTGAGTCAGACCATCAACACATGACCCTGAATAGAGGCAGGTTTGCCTCCAGCCTTACAGGGACTTACACACAATAAGGTATTCTTAGAAACACTGTAATGTGTCAAACATTACCTTCTTAATAACAAAGATTGTAGAATGAAAGAATTGTTAACAACAATAAGATCAGCACAGTAAAATTTCCTGCTGGTAATAGATTTTCTAACCATAGCCTCAACAAATATTTATTATAGAAGAAAGAAAAAAGGGCAGATGGAACATAAATTAAGAAATTATCAAAGTAGTCTACCCAAGAAAATTAAAAAATAAAACCAAAAGAAGTAAACTCCACCCACCCCCTGAAACCCAAAATAAATCCTTTCAACTTTTTGCTGGTATATATCATCAAACAGAGACAACTGCTCTCGGCATCATCTTATATACCAACAGCCCTATTATGGAACCTTCTGAAACAGGTGATGTCACAGGGTTTCTGCTTATCGCCAACATTTCCCTTAGATACGTCACAGTCAGAATTGTGTCTGTGCTTAGGCACACACCCATCAGGAAACCAGCCTTCTCTTTACAAGTTTTTACTCACATGAGCAGTATACTTTGACTCTCAATTTTGCTGTTTAATCCAATGTTCACCACATATAGCTGGTGTGGACACAGGTTCTTTCATCACATTTTTGTTCTTAGTGTCAGTTTGACGTAGAATATGCTTAATGAATTCTAATTCATGTTTCCTCACTATTTGCACAGTATTTTACACTTAACACTAAAAAAACAACAACCAGATAACTGGAGAATCCTGCCATAAACTCATAAAAACTGGTGCCAGAGGAGACATTCTGCCGTCAGCCAGCTGCTGCCTATTGCAGGAATGTTCACATTTTTATCAATGAAGGGTCCAGAGTTATCTATATACTATGTATTTGAAACAATATTAGCACCTTGGTGAGGCAGCTTACTTTTCCCCTTAAATAAACACTCATGTTTACACATTAGTTCTAAAGCAAATCAGTATTTGCTTATAGAAGCTTTTGTCTATGAGCAAAACTTTGGGAACTAATTTCACTCACATTTAAGTAATGTCTGGCAAAGGTAACTTAAAATAACTATAACACTCCAGGAACTGAGTGCAGATACCTCTAAAGTCAAAGCCTGTCAGAAAGGATGGGGCACTTGGGTAGCTCACTTGAAAAATTACCCTTCCTTTCAGCCGTTCTCATCAAGAATATGCTGCAAGTGTGACTTATTACATGAACCTAACAGGCAGGCACTCAGCAACTAGAAGGGAAGAAGAGGATATAAATTGAGAATTGCAGAGGGTGCTTCTTACAGGACTTAATCAGACTGAACTATGGGCAATGGGTGGCTGCTAAAGATCTCAAGGACAGGGAAGCTCTGTCAAGCCAGTGGGGACTCTGCTGGATTCTGCGCTGTAAGGCCATCTCAACAGGAGCTGTCTCATTCACCAAAGAAACTCAGACCCTTTGCCGTATCTGATTACATGTCCCTATCAATCTCCTGACCGTCACCATTGTGGTGAGCAAGCAAACATACTGACCCTCCTGAGAAAAGAAAAGTCTTCAAAATATTATCAAATACAAAAAGCATGGAATGTTTCATAAGATACTTACAAGATTTTCCATATCTGTGCGAGCCAACATGTATGTTCTAATATTACTGTTCTGATGGAGCAATGTATACAAGAGGAGAGTTGCTTGATCAGAGGTCTGTTGTTCACACAGAGCTGTGTACAAACTATTAAAGTTGATCTGGAAGGCGTGTGGAATTGATGACGGAAAAGGACTGCTATCTGGAATACAGAAAAATAGTACATCAGTATTTTCTGGACAATGTTTTATATAAATAATAAATATTATTAAAATAATGTGTACCACTCAATTCCCATTAATTTTATGTAAAATCACAACATTTCAGATTCAAAATTTCAATTTATAGTTTAAACTTTATTTTAAAAAGAACTAAACTAAGCCACATAGTGTGACTTTGATACTATTTTCCCATTAATATAGCTGACATAAGAAAATGAGCTTCAATAAACAGATCTATGGGCCAGGCAAACGGCCCTCTAATAGCTGCAATTTAACCAGGACACTGAGAGCTAAATGACCATCAGTCCTAGAGACATCTAGAGACAAAGGATATAGTTTCTACATAAGGCAGAAAGTCGGCTTATAAAATAGAGTCAAAAAGAAAAAACAGCCTTGAAATTAATTTCTTCCAAATGAATAAATCATGGCTGAGGCACTCACCCATGTTATTAATCCATTTATTAAGAAAATGGCCAGAACAACAACATATAATTTAGCTAGTTTTAAAATAATATCAAAATCAGTACAAGTGCCCCTCAATTTAAAATGGAGTTACATTCTGATAAACCCACCATAAATTGAAAATATCCTAAGTTGAAAATGCATCTAATACATCTAACCTACCAAATATCATAGCTTAGCCTAGCCTACCTTAAATGTGCTCAGAACATGTACAGTTCCCCTGTACAAAGCCTATTTTATAACAACATCTCATGTAATTTACTGAATATAGTACCGGGTGTATATTGCTTTCACCCCATCATGAAGTCAAAAAACTGTAAGTCAAGCCATTGTAAATCAGGGACCATCTGTGCTCAACATTAACTTCTATAATGAATAGAACATACCAAGCCTAAGACAACTACCAGGAAACTTTTATAACTTTTTTTGTTTAAAGGAAAACTTAAACCTAATTGACTACAACTGCTAAGAAACTTTTTTTGAAAAGAATAATCACTGGAATAATGAAAAGCAAAAATCACAGCCCATACTGGGAAAATTCTTGATATTCCAAAACTGACATAGCCTCTTTCCAACTGTTAAGTGGATTTGCATAGGAATTGAAGTAAGCAAGGTTAGGAAGTAACAAAGGAGATAAAGATAAGTTCAAGTGACACAAAGAAAGTCAAAATCTAATCAAATAAAACACTGGAACATGACAACACAAAGCGCTGATATTTTAATGCTTTAAAGAGCATGATGGGAACAGAAAATTACTACAAGATACACGAGTTTTCATTTTTTAATTCATCCAATTGTTATTGACTCCCTATTGCTGTGTGCTATGGCTTGAATGTTTGTGTCCCCTCCAAAATTCACGCTGAAACTTAATCTCCAATGCAATAATATTAAGATGTTGGGTCTTTAGGAGGTAATTAGGTCACGAGTCTCCTCCCCTGTGAATGGATTAAGGCCTTTATAAATGAGGCTTCACACAGCATTCAGCCCCTTTTGCCCTTCAGTCCCTTCCACCACATGAGGACACCACTAGGAGGCGCTACCTTGGAAGCGGAGACCGAGCCCTCACCAGACACCAAGCCTGCTGGCACCTTGACCTTGGACTGACTTCTCAGCCTCCAGAACTGTGAGAAATAAATTTCTGTTCTTTATAAATTAACCAGTCTCAAGTATTTTGTTACAGCAGCACAAATGGACTAAGAGACCCTGTAAATGATAATACCAGAATTGGCAATGGCACAACTAACACTATGAAATGTGTATTAGAACAGGTCTGGAAGGAACACGGCACAGGCCATCAGAAGCCTTTACAGTGTTCCTAACCCAAAACTGCACTTCTCACCCATCTTAACTATATTACTGTTAGAAACATCTAGAAAACCTAACTACAGTCATGCACCATATATAATAATGTTTCACTCAACGATGGACCACATATAAGCGGTGGTCCCATAAGATTATAATACCGTGTTTTTACCATACCTTTTCTAGGTTTAGATACATGTTTTAGATACACAAATACTTACCACTGTGTTACAACTGCCTACAGTACTCATTACAGTAACACACTGTAGAGGTTTGTAGCCCAGGAGCAATAGGATTAGGTGTATAGTAGGCTACGCCATCTCGGTTTACGTAAGTACACGCTATGACGTTCACATGACAAAATCACCTAACAACGCATTCCACAGAGCACAGCTCCATCGTTAAGCAACACATGACTATAGTAATGTGGCTTTTAAAAGTGTAACCTTTTGACAAGAGATTACTATTTCTTATGGACTATCTGCTCATGTTCCACTTTAGGTATTACCAAAACACAGCTCACAGGCAGCCCACCCCCTGTTTTCGAAACAAAGATTTACTGAAGCACAACCATGCTCACTGATTTATGAATTATCTATGGCTGCTTTCGAGCTACAAAGGCAGGGCTAGAGACCATATGTTGCCACAAAGCCACCACCCCTTCACAGAAAAGTGTTTGCTGATTTATATCTTAATTTTTAGTTCTATAAATCTCTAACTAGATTACAGACTTTAAATTAAAATTTAAAACATCCTATCATTAGGGGTTTTCCAGGATAATTTCTATCCCTAAAAGGGAGGACAAACCAATCCACATAAAGCACATGCGGGTTTGGCTACTTCTGAAAGAAATGTTTATTTAAATTGATATTAAGGACCATAGCCCTGTTCTGAGATTTATTTGACCTTCCTGAGGATATTGTGAGAAAACATGTAAGTTTTTCTCATTTTTAACCAACATGAAAATATACAAATGGACACTCATCTCCAAAACTGTAAGACAATAAACAATATGGAGTAAACAATACTCTCATTAAAAAGAACATTAGAGGAAAAATGCCACAAACCTTGTGTGTTCTTAAAGGACATGATGGCCTGCCTGTAGGGGTTTGGAGCGTCGGGAGCGTCTGTTAGGTTGGCCAGCACCAGCAGAAGCAGGAGACTCTGGTTGGCCAGAGGGGAGGAGAGCTCTGGGCGGGTGGCTGCTTTGCTGCCCACGCCGCCCAGCGTGAAGACAGTCCAGAGCCCAGCTGGAGAAGAAAACACACAGTGAGGATGCGCTACCACCAATGTGATGGATGTATTTCTCTCCAATATTCTGTTCAATACATTATGATAAGCAGTTCCAAAGTACAGAACAAGAATTCTATCTATACAACACATTTGACAAGGCCAGAAAAATCCTCCTGGATATAAAAACTGGACAAGGACTGACTCCATTTAAAACAAAACAGAGAAATAAATAGGGGTTTTTATTTTTAGGTACCCTAGATCAAACAAAAGCAAATGAAATCTAGTAGATAAATTTGTTAAAAGAATAAATGGGGCTAGGCACAATGGCTCACACCTGTAATTTCAGTACTTTGGGAAGCTGAGACAGGAGGATCACTTGAGGCCAGGAGTTGGAGACCAGCCTGGGCAACATAGCAAGACCCCATCCTTACAAAAAATAAGAAAAATTAGCCAGGAATGGGTGATGCACACCTGTAGTCCTGGCTACTCAGGAGGCTGAGGTGGGAGAATCGCCTGAATCCAGGAGTTCAAGGCTCAAAGGTGAGCTATGATCATGCTATTGTACTCTAGCCTGGGCGACAGAGCAAGATCCTGTCTCGTAAAAAATAAAAATCATGATCAAGAGACTTCGTCTGTAAAATATAAGAATTGTTCGCCATTTTAAAAGTACTAATTTTTTATCTTCATTTTAAAAAAATGGAAAAAAATATAGTCATCTCAACAGACACCACTTTTTAAAATAAACCTTAAAACCTATTTCTAACTTAAAGAAAAAATATTACAAACTAGAACAGGAAGGAAACCTCTTTAGTTTCTAAAGTCCATCTATCCAGAAAATCCATAGTGGTCAAACATTGTAAGTATTTCCATTAATATCATCAACATCAGCACTGTACTACTGGTGCTCCAAGCAAAAACATTAAAGCAAGAAAAACGACAAAAAAAAAATTAGGAAAAACTTTTCATTATTTACAAGCAATAGCTTGGTCTACTCAGAACTGCACTGTTCAATATAGCAGCTATTAGCCACTATGGTTATTAAGCATTTGCAATGTGACTACTGTAGTTCCAATTGCAAGTATAAAATATACACTGAATTTTGAACCTTAATACCAAGATAAAAATGTAAAATAGCTCACCAATATTTTATACTAATTACATATTGAAATGATAATACTTTGGATATCCTATGTAAAGTATACCATTGAAATTATTTTCATCTGTTTCTTTTTACTTTTTTAATATTACTACTAGGAAATTTAAATTACAATTATATGTATGACTTGTATTATATTTCTGTTGGACAGTGGTGCTCTCAAACATCAAAAAAAGTAAATACATAAACTGATATTCCATTACTGACACAGGATTAGAACTAATAGGTTCTGATACAGTTATTTGTCTATAAGATCAACAATAACAACAAATCAAAAGCCTTATACATGAACAGTAAATGAGAAAATATATTTAATGCCAATTATAATATTAACCAGTCCAATAAAATATTCGATTTAGTTTTATTCAGAAATAAACCTAAAATATCTAAGACCTTTATGTTGACAACTACAGAACTTAACCAAAGGCCACATGAGCTCTGAATTAATGTAAAGGCACATTTTTCCAGACAAAAGATTCCTCCCTAGAATCCATGTCCCCTTCCATTTGCTACTTTATTTTTCTATCTATACTGACTCCTATTCTCCCCTCAACACACCCTAATTAGCTTCCTAAACACCACCCCAACTAAATGATTCATGACAAAGTAACCAACAACTTCCATTTTACCAGATCCAACAGTTAATTCTATGTTCTCGCCTTGTTCTCGCTTTATTCAATCTCTCACTTATATCTGCATCAAGTTGTACAATCAAAATTTTTCCTTTACTGCACACATGTTGTAACTTAAAATGTGCATTAATTTATAGGATAAAATATGAAACCCAAGCATGTGCTAAGTGACTTCTGACAAACTCCGAGATCCTAAGGTTATGCTCTCATGTGCCTCAGCCCTTAAGGCTAAGCTTAAAGAGCACTGTAAAAGGCTCTAATGGCTTTCTCAACAATGTGTGAATCACCATGATTCTCAGAATTCAAGGTCTGTTTAACAACAAAAAAAGATTCTTCATGTAATTCACTATGTTTTTGTTGTTTCTTTTGCTCTTTAAATGTTTTATTTTGTGAAGAGTATGACAAACATAGGGAGACTGCGAAGAAAAACTGGTACCCGGAGAGGGAGAAGCACAGGGCTCTTTCTCATCCCACTCTCTTCTGCTTGCTATGAGGTTCTGATAATAACTTCTACAAATAACTTATCCTATAAAGCTAGTTTATTATACTACAGCCTTGTCTTCATCTACTATATGTTATCATCACCCAAGCGTATACTTCAGGGAATGGCTTCAACAGAGGTAGATGCAGCAGAGTTCCCATGTTGCTTCACGATGGTCAAAAGCCAGGCTCTTTTTCTCTTGTTGCTTCACTGTGTATTGTCTCCATTCCTAAGGTTGCTCGTGATCCAACACAAGAATAAACCAGCTCCAGCTGTCATATTTTCATTCAGGTCAGCAGGAAAGAGATGAGTACCTGTACTCTCTTTTAAAAAAATCCACCTGCAAGTTTGCCCATCCCACTTCTGCTTACATTCCACAGGCCAAAACATGGGCCACACCTGGTTGCAAAGAAGACTGGGAAATACAGTCTACTCTTGGTGCCCATGTAAGTCAGCTAAAATGGGGCAGGGAGCAACTAGCAGTCATTGCCACACCACATTGAAATGTCTCAAACCTTTGCAGTGTCCCAAAAATATGCCCTTCCATTTGAGATGGTGGAACAGATAGTTCACCTTCCATACCCTGTCCTTCAAGTCCTTTCTTTAACTTAGCTCAGGGGAAACAACTGTGCCCAGATAAACCAGTGAGCTTTATTAACATTATGAGAACTGTCAGAAGGACCATAACATCCTGTTGAATACGAGCAACAGGATGCCTCAAAACATGTGCTATTAATCATGGGGCCAAAAGAAGGAAAATAACTTCAGCTGCTTTACAGCAAGAATTTGCCTGCTTTCCTGAAGTGACCAAGTCAGCAACTAAAATTAATAAGTGATGGCTTAAATTTAAACTTCACTTTCTTAATTAGAACTCAAACTTTTCAAATATACAGTAATAAGCTATTTTATTTACATAATGTACCCTTAATATATCTTAATGAGAAGATAATACTTGATATTACTTAACATTTTAAACTACTAAAATATTTAATTTGCTACAATATATTTATATACATAGACAAAAACTGAAAAAGAATGAGAAAGAATAAACACAGTTGTTTTTTAATAGTGGTAGAATTATAGCTAACCTGACTTTTTAATTTTCATAATTTCTAATGCTATTTATGCAATGTTTTAAAATTTTATAAAGAGACACTCATACACTCATATATATCTTACACACATGCAGTATATAGTATGGAGAGAGAGATAGATGGTATCATGAAAACATCATTGGCTTTGAAGCCACACATGATTTTAAAGTCCAGTCCTACCATCCATCTACAAGCTGTGTGACTTCAAGAAAATTATGTCATATGTCTAAAATAAGGATCATGATACTAGCCATTTAATATCTGTTGCTTTCATTTTAAACCCCTTCCATCTATGATTTGTATCATAGGGAGCTAGAAACCTGCAAACTATACTTCCCAAACGTCTTTGTTTGCTGGCTTCAGGTTAGGCCCTGACAATGGGAGACACTGGCAGGAGACTGGAAGGGGAAAAGAATGGAGAAACCATTTTTCTTTTTGTTTCTGGTGGGATCTCTGGCAGATGAAACCATGTTTCAATGGCTTCCTGCTCAGGTAGTAAGGCTCTTATGGCAGTGGAGCCAGTGGGTTCTATTGCAATGTAACTCAGAATGATGTTCACCAAAGTATTACCTGGAATAGCAAAATATTGACAACCATCAAAATAGCTAACCATAAGTTGAAGGACAAAATAAATTTGGGTGAATTCTTATGATATACCATTAAACTTATATTTATAAAGAAATGTTAATAGCCTAGAAAATAGAAGATAATGATACATAAAGACAACAGGATTTTAAAAACTGTACTGTCATTAGCATCATGTTAGTGTTGTTACTGTAGAGCAAGACAAGGACATAAAAAATGCAGATTCAAATTCAACATCATTTAAACAACTATGAGAGTTATGTCCAAGCCCAAAAGAAAGAATATGAATCAAAAATGCAATACAGCAGTAAAAAGTATAGTTGAAGGAAATTGGCTCAACCTAAGTACAGGGTTGCAGATTTTTGCTTACACTATGAATTCTGTTTCAAAGGTGGCAACATCAGCCACAAGGAGACAAAATTTGAAAACCTGAGGGGGATGGGGAGTGGAGATTTAAAAAAAAACTTTTTAATGTGTAAATTACAGATATATGCAGTGCATAACTAAATATATAGTGTATCTGTGGTTTAAAATTTTCCACTGAGTAGCTGTAGGTCCTTCAGCTGCGTATGATGAATATAGTACTCTTTATCCATTCCCCTGTCCATGGTCATCAGACAGGCTTCCAGCTGCAGACTACCACAATGCCCCTACAAATGTTTCTGTAATATTTCCTGGTACACACACCCAAATTCCTCCAGAGAGTACACCTAAGAATTGAGCTGCTGGATTAGAGAATATGTGCATATTCAGTTTTACCAAATAATGTCCTGTTTTACCAAACAAGTCCAATGTCCAAGTTTTACCAAAGTGGCTTTCCCTAAGTAAATTCTTAGCAAACTGAGTGAGATTTCCTACTGGTGCACCAATGCCTTCTTCTGTAATTTAACTGTAACATTTATCCCCAGTTTTGTAATTGTACCTGTTTTCATATTTGAAACAGATCTAATCCATTTTCACTTAATGAAAAATAAGAGTAAAATTACATCTCCAGTCTAATAAGCAACGTGCAGCTGCACACAGAACCAGCAGGGTGAATTCAGGTATTTATAACCTGTGATTAGCCTCTGTGTATCTCTAGTGGGAATGCAAAGAATCCCAAAGCCATTAGAGCCCTTCACTCACTCTTCTGTTTGGCTAACTCTTTTTATATGTTATAATCATATTGATTAAGACTGTTTATTTCTTAAACCATTTAACATACAATTTTAAGCTCCATAAATTTAAATTCCCCTCCACAAAAACACAGAATGGTATTGCTATATTTGTAATAACATCTCTATCCATGTATACATCCCTGTTTTAATTTATCAACGTAGCTTATTTTATTAATGCATTTCAAAGTAAGTTGCAGAAATAAAGCTGATTCTGTTTTAAAGGGAAAGTTTTGAATAACTCTTAACATTGGACTTCTAAAAAATTACTTATTCATGTAAAAGGTGGTCTCAAAGCTACACCAGCTATAGTTCATGAGGGTTTTTACTACCATTCACAAATTCTGTCAGCAAGTAACCTTGGAATTTACTCCAAACACCCATGCTGAAATTAATGTAAATTAAAACAGCTGTTTAATAAAAGTTACACTCACTTGATTAGGATAGGATTTAACAGTTTTAAAGCAAATCAATTTGAACCACTTCATTTTTCAAACATTTATATTCTCAAAAAATTAGAATTCCATACTATAATTTTAATATTATTAAATTCCACAATAATTTACATTACAGAGTCTCAAAAACAGATTAAATCATTAGTCCAAATAAACAGTACTTGCAGCAAGCCTTAGAAACTTATTCCAGGATTTCATCTGAAATTGATTATCTTATTCTGTATTCTTCCTGGTAAGTACAAATGAATTCATTCCCTAACTATCTGTGGCATGAAAGAGGCCATCAATCTTCCCTTCAAATCTGTTATGAAGGAGATGAGAGCAGAGGGGTGGCATATTGACTTCTGAAGCCAATTCTGAAAACTGGTTTACAAGTGGTTATCAGCAAATTGCAAGGACAAAACATAAGTCAAAACTGTATTACTTCCAATGAATATCATTTAATAAACACCTTTTTAAAAAGGTAAAATCTGAAACAATACTTTTGTCAAGGAGCAATTAAAAGCAAAATAGCTTATATTACTACTCTGCAACTAAATACTGTCCTTTTGCATTATAGATACTATTCTAAATCCTCAATACATCCCTGCAAGGAACCACCCCAAAGAAACAGTAAGCTGAAATTAAGTATATTTTATAAGTCACAAAATGAGTTCAATCCTGAAAAAGGGAAAGAAAAAAAGTCATTCTTTCCCTTGGTATATAAAACCTACCAAATCATTCCAAATAAAAATGAAATGAGAATGTAATCTTTGTTTATAAAGCACTTTCTTTTTCTGAAAGTTCAAAGTGTTGTAATTAGAAATCAGCTATTTTCATAACTATGCCTGTTTCTGAGTGCCACATACTTTTTCTCTTACTATAGTTTTTCTTTCTCTCAATGAGTCACCCCAGAAAATGCCAAAACTGAAGAAAAAAATAACCATGATGTAAAATAAATTATAACTACTGCATACCATACCAATCATAATGAATTCAATAACTTTCTCAATAACAGCAACTGGGAGAAATATGAGTTTTAATCTGCACGTTCTACTTTATTAATTTCTCAATCATAGCATTTGCCTAAACAAATAATCACTACTTTGGCTTCATAATTTGGCTTGGACACCCACCACTGCAAGCAAAGGGAAAAAAACATTTTTGATGGCTCATTCAAATGGAAAAACCATATATCAGAAGTTATTGTGTAAAACCTCAGTACTTGTGATGGAAAGTGCAGTTTGGCAGAACACATTTAATTAGTCTTGGCTCTTTAAAATATTAAATACTCAGTTATAATTACATTACAGTTATGTCTTATAACTTAAAACACAGAAGAAATTTCAAAGTCAACCCTTCCTTGCTTCACCCCTTTTTTAAAGACATTAGAGAAAAATATATTAAAAGACAAGGTCAAAGAAGAATAGAATCAAATGAAAAACCAAATAAACCAAATAACTTATTTCTCCTCACAATGTCAAATCTTTTCATAACTATCTGAAGTCTCTATTATATATATATAAATTACATACACTGTTATATGTACATTATTATACACAATAATTTACAATATATACTAAATATCTGATATTTTCATAATTTACTTACACTAAAAATCTGAGTAAACTGCTAAATCATAAAGTCATTTTTTTCAGTATTTTTAAAATAAAAGTAATATTCTAAATATTATTATGTAATAATATCTGTTACTAATAGTGAGCATTTATGTACATACAAGGTGCCAGTCTCTTTCCTGTACATTAGTTCATTTGATCTCAGCAGCCCGACAAAAGAAAGTATTATCCTCATTTTACCATGAGGAATTTACCCAGAGGTTAAGTAAATAGCTGAAGGACACCCAGTAAACGAAAGGTCTGGAGTTCAATCCTATGTCTAGTAATACCAATATCTAGAGTCTCATACTTGTTCCTCTTCCACAATACCAAGATATCATAATGCAGAGCCAGACCTTACAAAGGTCAACAGAAGTGGGAGCTGCCAGTACCAGAAAAGGAAATAATCTGTTTCAACCACAGAATTGTGTTTTGAGGGGCTCCTTACACATTTTGGCCTGACTTTTTAAAAAAAAACAAAAAAAACTAGTGAGATTAGAATGAGTAGTCAGTGATCTACTGTGGACAAAACCCTCACCATCACCACTAAGCAGCGTTGTGATTTAAAATAATGGCTGGAGCTGGAAGGTGCCTTAGCTATCAACATACAAAAGAGACTAGCGGCCTCTCAAACGGAGAATTCCAGTGAAGAACTTTCCAACATAACCTAATATCTAATGTGGACTGAATTTTTGTGTCATCCCAAAAATTCTTATGTTGAAGCTTTAACCCTCAACATGACAGTATTAGGAGATGGGGCCTTGGGAGTTAGTTAGGATTAGATGAGGTCATGAGGGTGGAGTCCCCATGATGGAATTAGTGCCCTTATAAGAAAAGGAAAATACACCAGAGCTTCCCTTCTTTGCCATGTGAGGACACAGCAAGGTGGTGGTCATCTGCAAGCCAAAGAGAGTCCACACCAAGAACCAAATCTTCTGGCACCTTGATCTTGACTTCCCAGCCTTCAAAACTGTGATAAATAAATATCTGTTGTTCAAGCTGCCCAGTCTATGACATTTTGTTACAGCGGCCCAAGCTAAGACAGTACCTTATCACCTTACATCCTTCTCCATCACATAAAAAATCATGGTGGTAAAGGTTTTTGGTCATTTGCTTTACCAAACATCTTTAACAGGGTGGGGTGATATGCTTGCAGAGTAAAGTAAGAATTAACTATTAATTGCCTTACTGACTATACAAAAGACTACCAATACTACTGATATCTTTGATTAATTTGAAACATTTGAAATATTATAATTCAGGTTGGGTCAGCATCAAATCTTTTCTTTATTAAAATCTTTAATTAGCTAATTTTATAAACAAACTGTCAAAAAGCAAATAAAATAGGCTTTCGGATAAATTAGTAAGAAATGGTACCATAGTGATTGTTGTCAAGGCAAGTTCATTTAAGAAGGAGAAATTTCTTGCAGGAAATATCTATTTAACAATCAAATTTTCCTTTTTAACTGTCATTGGCCAAATTTTGCACCACATAAAATGAAAAGCCAGTTGGAGAAAAAGCAAAAACATGGCAGCTATATTCAATTTAATCAGTTTTTCACAATTTTTAATATAAATTTGAAAGTTTAAGCAGACCACAATGATATGAAGTTCTTAAATTTTTAAATTATCTTACATATATTTGTCCAGGATTTTCTGATCACTAGCCATTATTCTAATTAAATTTCTTCTCTTTCAAATTATTTTGATTTTAATTAACAAGCACCAGCAAGAGCTTCAGTACAGAAAGCAAAAGTAGTTATTTACATAAGGATAGATGTTATATAGTTTTAGAAGTGATTTTATATACAATATCCCACACTTATTCCTCACAATAACCCCATACAAAGGGTCTTATATTTATCAGCTTTGTAAATTAGGTAATGAGATTTTAAAAGTTGAAGAACTTTTCTAAAGTCATGCTGAGCTGTGACTACATTCCAAATCTTCTAATTCTTATTTTCAAGTTCTAAAATCTACCCTTATCCACCAGGATTTCCAGTAATGGGAGACAGGAAAAGGCAGCCGGGAGGTCCCTAGGGTATAATCCAGAGTGGAGAAATGGGGGGTGGGGAATGAATTCGTAAAAGGCTCCCCAGTACCTCCTTCCACCAGGGGGACTACTACCTCCAGTTTTGTAAAGACTCTTGTGGGTAAGTCCTAAAAGTCAGAGGAACTATAGGAATCTTCATTAACTCTCAAGTCTCCTGCCTAGAAAACCCAGGCTACTGCCCCACAGCAAATCCTTACCAGGCTTCCAGGAAATGAAATCTATTTTATATAGAACAGTCACAAAATCCCTAATTATATTCATTTTTATTATTATTTCACATGTGACATTTACAGAAACACTCTGCACTCCACATAGGAATTAGAATATGTCACTCCTTTCTCAATATGGTACCAAGGATACAACCCTAAATAAAAGCAGAAGGCCCTAAAATACTAGTTTAATGATGATCTATGTCTAAATCTATTTATTCCATGCTAGAGTACTGTACTCACTGTCAGACTAATGATTGATCCTGATAAACGGGACCTCATCAGTAACAGAGGGCAGTAAGAACAGAAACCAAGATCATACATGAGAAAGGCGTCAGTTAAACCCATTAGACCTGCTTCAAAACAATGTACTTCCTCAATAGCTAGTAGTACTGGCTCAACCACATGCCATGAAGGGCTCACGGCAGCACAGACTCAAGCACTGGAAAGGGAGCTGTACCACATCAGTGGTTCTGAAATGGACCAGCTGTATCAGAATCATCTAGAATGCTTACTGAAAACGTGTATTGCTGAGTCCTACCTCATATCTAATGAATTAGGAATTTCAAGGTCTAACTACTATGCACATGTATTTTTTAAAAGTATGTCAGGTGGTTCTGGAATTCTATGATTCACTAAAAAGTTCATTTAAAAATTCATTAAAAATACCACATTAATTAAAATGGTGGCACTCTTTTCTAAATAGTAATGGGATACATCAATTGACTTTTTCCATTTTGTTAGCATATTAGAGGAACATCTAAACTAAAAAACTATAAAGATAAAGGAAACAATTTTTCTGCAAAATACTGCAAAATTATCAATATAGGTTGGATGTATTATAGATCTTACAAAATAATGTATTAATATATAATTCATTCCAGTGAAAGAAATAAATCATACTTGACATACTTGAAAAGGGTTTTTTTAAAAAAAGAACAAAATCTATACAAGTCAATTTTCATTACTCTCATTTTAAAAACTTACTAGTAGTAATTAAAAGGTATTAATAGTTCCTCCAATTATTTATTACATTCTAATTGAACACCGTCCAAACACTCATTGTGTACTGCAATGCCAATAATAAAGGCATGTGCTCCATTATGGAGCTTCTAATAGAGTAGTTACAAAAAAAACCTAATTGAAAAAATACAACTTAAGTGAAGCACATATGATGCTATACTTAATAAGGAAATTTTAAAATACAGAAGAAAATCTCCATTTCCTTATTTTTACTGAGGTAGAAACAAATTCCTACCTCATTTGTTTTAAGGGTAGTTGAATGTTAAATTTACTGAAGTTGGTTTACTGCACTGTGATTATGTAAGAGAAATCCTCTTTTGGGAAATATACATTGAAGTATTTAGGAGTAAAGGGATATGATGTAGGTAACTTACCCTCAAGTGGTTAAAAAAAAAAATCGTGTGTGTAGAATGAGAGAGAGGGAGAAAATATAAATGACAAAACATGGGATAAAATGTTAAAAATAAACCTGGATAAAGTTACATAGAGTTTTTCATAATATTTTTATTTTTAGAACTTTTCTATATGTGTGCACTTATTTCAAAATGAAAAGCTTTGTAGAAAGTAGAAGAATAGAGATAAATGGGGGAAAAAAGAATGTTGGTCATTCTGGAAGATGGGTTATGGGTAGATGTTGGTTCATTCTTCCACCTTCTCTACTCTGTCCATCTTTGGAGTTTTCCATAATAAAACATCAGAGAAGAAAAATAAGGAGTGGATGAAATCATGTATGTAAAGTGGCTACTACAATGCCTGGCAAACAGAAGACATTCAGTAAGTGACAGATGCTATTGTTATAACTGAGTTCACATCTATCTCGAGTGTAGACAAGTATTCGCTTTTGGTATTTAATTATACACAAGTATTTACTGACAGTCCACAGATGCAGGGTGCTCTCCTGGACACTGCAGTGAACACCCATGCAAGTCAAGAAGCAGCTTACAACACTTGAGACTCAAATGATCATGACCACAAAAGGCAAATCAGCAAAAGTTCAGGAGTCAAGGAACTGAGCTCAAATACAAGCCAACATCATCTCTTTCCTATGTAATCTTAAAACAAAATAATGCAATAACTAGGAACATCTCTTCATCCATCTTATTAAGAGTAAAACCATCTATTTCAGATAGATGAGCTTGCTATGAAAATAAAGTGAGATGCTGAGGCCGGGCGTGGTGGCTCACACCTGTAATCCTAGCACTCTGGGAGGCCGAGGCGAGTGGATCGCTCAAGGTCAGGAGTTCGAGACCAGCCTGAGCAAGAGCGAGACCCCATCTCTACTAAAATTAGAAAGAAATTATCTGGCCAACTAAAAATATATATAGAAAAAATTAGCCGGGCATGGTGGCCTGTGCCTGTAGTCCCAGCTACTTGGGAGGCTGAGGCAGCAGGATCGCTTAAGCCCAGGAGTTTGAGGTTGCTGTGAGCTGGGCTGACGCCACGGCACTCACTCTAGCCTGGGCAACAGAGTGAGACTCTGTCTCAAAAAAAAAAAAAAAAAAAAAGTGAGATGCTGAAAAATTTGCTCTCTAAGCTCGTGTTACATATACATTAGCTTTCATTGTGTTGTACATAGAGCCAACATGGGGAGAATGATGTGAGTATGCAAGTAACTACAACACAAAGCGGAGTGTTAAGTGTCGCAGCAAAAGATCCCTAGAGGGGCAAAGGAAGTCTTTATGGAGAAGGCAGCACTCAAGAAAGACCTTAATGGACGCATGGGCAGAAAATCAAGTCAGAGAGAGGATGAAGTAGGACTTGAGGTTATGAAACAATCCAAGCGAAAGGCATGAAAAGGGAGAGTGTCAAGATGCAACAAAGTAATAGAATCTTTCCTAGAGTCTGGGAAACAAACAGTAGAATAACCAAAAATACATCTGTGAAAGTGAGAAGAAATCGGAGAAGGCCTTGCCTGACTCTTAGGAGTGTCCGGGCATGTGGCTCACTAGTCATCCGGACTCCAGTTCTACTGCAAGGATTCTTCTCTTCTCCTACCAGTGCCAACAAAACTTAACTGTCCAAAACTGTGAACTTTTTTAAATAAAGCACTCTGTTTCAAAGGAAATAATTTAAGCAAAACATACAAAATACATACTGCTATAAAAGGAAATGCTTGCTATATCCAGGAAAAATTCAATCCCAATAAAAATGAATATAATCCAAAAGAGTTTATAATTTACATTTGGCTTTGGAATGTAAATTTTTTCAATGAGGAACTTCCAAGTCATATTTTTCTCAAGCCAATACTAAAGTAAGAAAATTCCTTAACTACCAACCAAAAGATCATCAGAAGTGATCACACAACTTAAGTCAAATTTTGGCAGCTTGATTGACTTTCCTGGAATGTAGTTTAATTTAAAATTACATGACTATGATCATTTTTACATTTCATTTTGCCCACGGTACATAGCTGCACTTTTTATGAGGGTCCTTTTGTTGTTTTTTATAATCCTTTGAGTCACATACTGTGAAATAAGGAATCCATAATTACTCCATTTTGATTTACTTTGACATGAATAGTTTTATGAAGATTTAGGAAGAAAGCTGTGTAAAATATCCTGTGACTATACTACACTAAAAACCATAAATCTATTTTAATATGCTTTACTGAATATTAAATTTTAAAATGGTGAGAAAAAACACCATAGAAAGTTATGTGGAAATAATCTCAGAAATCATCCACCCCAATCAACCTTATCATTAGATAGACAAGGAAACTAAAAGCTAGGAAAAATTAAAGGAATTCCTTATAATATGCTGCTATCTAGTTAGGAACCGGTCTAAAATTTAAATTCATGTTTTTTGGCATCTGAAACACTAATGACACCATATTCAATACTGGGCTTCCTTTTGATATGACACATAACTGAAAGAAAAATCAAAAACTATGTACAAATCTATGTTTCCTTTAAAAAACAAAAACTGCCAAGGATTTCCATTGTTTTGAAGAAAGCAATTAGGAACTTAAACTGTCTCCCCCCAAAAAACTTCTAACCATACCGAAGTATTGGAAAATACTCAGCTTTAAATACTTATACCAGTTTAATAATCAAAAAAAGAAAACACTAACAGATTAATTAAGCCTTCCCATGGAACACAAAAAGTCATTCTTCATCCAAAATAATGAGAGCACCGGATAGGAATAACTCAAAGGAACCTACGCAGCTATGACATTCTAGGTAGCCTGCTCAGGATGAAACGAGTAAGAGATCACAAATGTGATTCCATTCATAATATTAAAAGGAGTCAAAGGAAGACAAATTTAAGACAGTGGTGTACTGATCAATTCCTTAAATCAACAGAACAAATCTACTATTTTTTTTTAAGAGGTCTTTGAATTCAAAGAAGTTCCCAAGACTCATTACCTAATAAGTTATCCCACAGTGCTGCCATTTCATAGCAAGCCGACGTCCCAGCCTGAGTGTGGAGGGCACGCCACCCCCATGATTCAGCTGTGGAATCAGCTCCACCTGAACCCTGCACTACGTGATTAAGCAGAGTGAGGAAGGAGCACTCACGCAGACCTCACAAATGCCGAAGCATCACTCTAGTTTTCGTGTCTTCTTCAGAATAAAGCAAAAGTTCCATTTATACAACCTCAAGTGACCAAGGCCCTGCACACTAACAATGGGGAGAACCAGAAGTGCTCTTGCACTTCCACTGTCATGAGGTCTGAACACTGTGAGCCAGAAATGAGGACTTACTGTGTGGTAGGGAAGGGCTTTCTTCAAGTTATGAAATCTGCACCCAATCGGAAAACTCAAGTTTGTGCCACTTCAGAGTTTATTACAAAACTCTTCAAAATGTGCTAATTTGTCACTGAAAAAAGCACTGAGTACAATAGGAAAATTACACTTAGTGATATAAAATCCTAACTAAAAAATAGCCTAAAATAACCTATAATAAAAATATTTCCTCTTATAACACAAACAGAAAAAATTTTCTCAAGGCTTAATTTTAATTTTACTGTATAGCCAGAACTCGTGTGACATGCATATTTATATGTAAACATTCTTCCTGAAAAACAGTGTTTTGTAGCTAAATAATCTATTCATTATTGCATATATTTTACATAAATCACTGCACAGAATGGAAAGATTAGTATTTTAATTACTTTTCATTTTCACATTTAGCCAGCTGCATAGATTCAATATAACTATTAATGGCAGCAGCCAAGTGAACAGAATTTACTATGCCTAATTAGACAAAATTTATGTACACCAAGGAACTGAAAAAAATCTGATAAGACTTACTTGCTACTCCTGATGCAAGTCCATAAAGTAGTCCTCCCCCATCCGACTGCTGAGAAAAAACATGGGCCCCCGGAGGAGGCGGCTTTTCTTGTCTGATAAAGTTATACAGTAAGGTTTTCACAAGTTTGCTGGTGTATGGAAGACTACACAAAAAGAAAAAAAAAAACCTCACATTAGATACAGGGGTCATCTAATTCTGCATAATGACACATAAATAATTCTGCCATTAATAATACCTATTAATATAAAAGAGTTGATAGCACAATTCAAAGAAATCTAGCATTGTCACAGAACGGCGAAGACCATGGGCTTTAAGATCAATTTTGAGGCTTATTTTGACTTTGCCTCTTACCACAACATAAGACGTTGGTCAAATCACAAACTCTTGAGTTTCAGTTACTTTATTTGTATTCTCTATAACATGGTGAGATATTATAAATTTTGGGCATACTACATTATGTGGCACCCAAAGGAACGTAGTAATACAAAATCAGTAGGAAAAGCAAGAACTAAAAAATAATAAAAGACTACACTTTTTCAGTATTAAATTATTCAATTTATTTAATTACTCAACTGGTGACAAACCAATTCCTGCAATCTAGAGTAAACTTTTACGACCCTTGAATGTACTATTGAGCTTTTTGGATATAGCTTCCAAGGTGAGTGACAAAAATCAGTAAAGAATATGTTATGGTTTAAATATTTGGCATCACAGTGATACTATAAAAACCTTACTTAGAAAATAAGAACACTAACATTTTCTATGTCTATTAAAAAGGCATTTTCAACACTTCCAGCACTGTAAGGAACAAAGTTTACAGCAAGGTGCACACAGCCCCACAATGCCAAGCACTACTTCAAACCAAGGTCATTTTAAGTGTCACTGTCAGAGAGGGTTCAGATGCAAACCTTCCAACTCCAAAGCCCAGGCCCTTTCCCTCTTATCAGTGATTTTCAAATATGTTCAAAGAACACATGTGCCACAGGTATGATATCAGGGTAGCAAGAGGGATGTGGAGATTACAAAGCTACCCAGTACCTAAGAACTTTAATCCAAGGTACTTTATTTGGATTTGCTTTACATTTAAAGTTTTGTGAAGATTATGTCAATACAAGGTAGGGTGTGTGGATGTGTATTATTTAATATTTTTCTATTCCCATCCCTGTCCCCTAGGAGATTGTAAAATTCTGCTCAGGAGCATAGCCCCACAGGCTAACACATGCCTGGCACACGGTCAGCACACAGTATTTGTAGACTCAGTGAAAGTAGGAACATCAGTGAAAAGGCTGCTGGAGTAGTCCAAACACGTGGTCATGGGACACAGATTACAGGACAGCAGTTTTAAAGACACTGGTGAGAAGGGGAAGATACAAAAATAATTTGAGTAAACAACTATGACTTGACTGCTTAGACACAGAGAACGAAGGAGAAGGAAGAAAAAGATAGAGGATTTAGTGTTCCAATTCTGCAATGCAACCACTAGAGAAGGTAGGTAACGAAGCTGGGGAACAGGAGGGACAGCGGGGATGGGCACATTGGACAGGAACGCAGGATTTGATTCCTCATGCATCAGATTTGATGTAACAATAGAATAACCAGAGGAAACATCAATGCTCAGATAAGAGGACAAGACTAGACATAGACAAGACTAGAAATACAGACTTACACAATTAAAAAACTAGACATATTTAAAATAGAAACATACCATGGACCTTGCATCAAATATTTGTGGCTGATGCTCTGTCGCAAAACTTCCTTGTGGAAGAGTTGGCAGGAAAGGAAAACCACCATTGTTGATATCGCTTCTACTGATATTTCATATGTAATATCTCTGGAGAAATGGGAAGAAAACAGGATAATGATCATTTTGCAATATTAAGATATTGTTCTTTTCTAAATAAACTGCATATGAAAAAAAGCTCAAATCTAAATATTCAACATTTTCAGGTTATTGAAAAATAACATAAAAATCAAATCAAGCAAAAAAACCAAAACTCTTTCCCAGTCATTAACTCTTTTATTTGGGTCAGGTATCCATTAATTCCCTATTTTCCATCACCTATTAAATGACAAGTCTATTTTTCTATTATACAAGTGTATAATGGAAACAGTTGCCAGCAGTGTTCTGCTTTGAAAATTCACTCTAGACCTCTATGTTCATCTCTGTTTGGTAACAATACAGAAACAAATACTCAGATTGTACAATTGAAGAGACCTCACAGTGTAGGGAAGAAAACAATGCCTTTTGGTACTAATAACCACTTTACAATCCGAACAATGGTACACGCTACAGATCTTGTGTCTGTAGGGTCCACTTTCTCAAGGCCAACTTTGCATGTTCAGCAAAATATAAACAGTAAATAAATTATTCCTGTTTTATTAAGCATATTCCTATTATGACGGACTACCCTGTCCTCCCCAGATCATTAATCCCTTTTAGGAACAAATCTTATATCAAATAAAAAGGAAAAGTTTCAACTGAGCAAAAAGCACAAACAGGAATAAATGTCATCCAGGAATTTTCAGTCACTGCAGAAATTTAAAAAGAATTATAATGCAAAACAGTAACATGTTAAAGACCAGGAAAGTAGAAACCTCAACAATACAGCAGAGAGAGCAACAGCTCCAAAAGAATATCAAAATATTTTTACACAACTGAAATATTCATGAAAAGTTCAAAGAAAAGTACTTAAACCCTGCTTCAACGAAGGCTCATTAAGCAAATTAAAGATGACTTGGTTCCAGAACTGGACAAGCTTAAATTCTACCAGATATTGTAAGGAATTATTAGTGACAGAGATATATTTGAAAAACAAAGTATACAAAACACAAGAAGAGGCCCATGCAATTAACCTTGTTGCATAACGAATAAATCTGTTCTACTCAGAAATCCAACTTTTAAAGTATTATAGAACAATTCTCTCTCCTCAAATTTCTATAATTACTGTTGAAATATTAACTACATAAAAAGCAATTCTTGTACTTGTTCCTATTCATGAACTGAATAAAAGACAAACCTGATGTTTCATGTCATGTTATGATTCATCAATGATGATTTCAGTGCTCGGAACTGAAAAAGACTGTGTGTTATAATCATTCATTCATATAGCCCGGGCCTGTCAGGAACCCATACTCTGGTCAATTGACTAAGCTTTCCAGTGGGTCAGAGTTTAAAGTCAAATACTGAAGTAACAAATACCTTGCCACAGTTAAAGCCTACCTAGGTAGGCAGACAGATGACTACCTCCAATACATTTGCAAATGTATTCAGTCACTGCATCAATAACCAATAATCACCTGCAGTTGTTTACAATTTAACAGCTTACTCTGTGTCCCAGATCCAGAAACAAATTGTTTTAATTTGTTTAAAGTAAAAACTATGACTATTAAATACTATGTCTAATAACCTTGGGGAAAGAGTGTGTGTTCAGAAGAGAGAGTTGCTCTCCTCCAAAATGAATTGAGCCAAACAGAATCACAAGTGGGAGAACAGAAAAAGTGTTAACCCTTGCATCATCCTCTCTCATGACAAAATTTCATATCATAAATGGTATTGAAGATGACTGATATTTTTAAAAAGTCAGCTTCAAAATAAGAAACCCAAATTTCAGTTCTGCCGATCTGGGGAAAAAATGATATAAACAGAAAAACCTGTGAAATAGCCATTTAAGAAATGCATTTTAAAGATACACATGAGTATAAAGCAATTATTCATCAATTGCTGCTTCCTAGTTACTATGTTCCCTCACATCTCCCAAGACTATGTGATGGCTCCAACTTCCCCTTCTGCACCCAAACCACTTGGCTAACTCATAGTCATCATTCAAGACTGTAGACTAGCTTCACCTCTTCCAGAAAACCTTCCCTGACCCACCAGGCAGGTTACTGGTGTTCCTATTGTCTATATACTTTAAACACCATTATTATGATTCTTTTTATACTCTGTAGTCTAAATCATATAAGACAATAAACATGCTGAATTAAAAAATTCAACTGATATTAGAAAATAAATGAAAAATATAATAAAGCATGGCTTAAATATTAACTTATAGAACGATAAAATATTTAAAGAAAATACAGGGGTTGGGGTTACTTCCATTTTCAGCAGTAATGGACAGGAAATTCTCAAGAACTTTCCTGATGATGCCAGCAAAAACCACTAGGGGCCAGAGGGGGGCAGAAAGGGCACTTCCTAAAAGCATTAAAGAGCTCACAAAATCTTGAAGGATTATAGGGCCAAGATTTAAGGCACTAGGAAAATCTAGAGCTCAGCCTGACATCTGGAATTGCTGTGGTCCAGGGCATGTTTACTGACCCACAAGAGGCAGCTAGAAATCTGAGTAGGGCTTTTGACAGGGTTGAGGGTCTGGGGGATAAAAGCTGGAGTCCAAGGGTTCAAGCCCTGGTAATCTATAACAATCCAGATCAAGCAGCTTCTACTTAGTAACATCACCCAAAGGCCCATGCTGGGAGGGAAACTCTGTTACCCTTTGCCTGGGCTTCAAAGTTTGCTCCAGTTATCATAATTTCCCAACACAGAAAAGTGAGAAAAATGCACTCCAAGGCAAGTATTTTTGGGTTTGTTTTTTTTTTTTTTTTGAGACAGGGTCTCACTCTGTTGTCCAGGTTTGAGTGCAGTGGCACTATCATAGCTCACTGCAGCCTCAAACTCCTGAGTTCAAGTGATCCTCCTGCCTCAGTCTCCTGAGTAGCTATGACTATAGGTGCATGCCACCATGCTCGGATAATTTTGTTTGATTTTTTGTAGAGACAAGACATATTGCCTGGGTTGGTCACAACCTCCTGGCCTCATGCTATCCTCCCACTTCGGCCTCCCAAAGTGCTGGAATTACAAGCGTGAGCCACCACGCCTGGCCATTTCTTTTTAAATAATGTAAAAGTTGCATGTATCACTTCTTCTGGTACACCCACACCTAGCTACAAGGAAACCTGAGAAATACCATCTCTACCAGGACAGCCATTGCCCAGCTGAACTCTTAATATTAAAATAGTAAAGAAGAGGATAATGAATTTGGGGGACTACTGACAATCTATGACAGATGTGTTACAATTTTAAGTAAGATGACCTCAATATGAAGTTGACATTTGAGCAAAGACTTGAAAGAAGTATGGGGGCAAGGGAAGAGTCTTCCAGGTAGAGGAACCAGCACATGCAATGGCCCTGAGGTAAGAACATCCCTAGTATATTTAAGTAACAGCACAGAGATCAGTGAGGCTAGAATAGAATGCATAAGAAGGAGAGTAGTAAGAGATAAGGTCAAAAAAGTAGTAAGAAGCCAGTTTATAGATCCTAAAGCCTAAACACTATGAAAGGTTGATAAATTCAAATTGTTCAAATTCGGTTTTAAAAATTCATCATTTCATAAACAAAAATATACTATAAGCAAATAAGTCAAAAGGCAAACTGAAAAAAATTATATACTTTAAATTCATGTCACAGGGCTAATCTAGAATGATTAGAAAATATTTTGTATTAGAAAATACAAAAAGAGTCTTAGAAACAGATACAATAGAGGCTCAGTAGAAAAATGAGCAAAGGATATGAGTAAAAAAACCCCAAATGTTAATGGCCCTAATGTCTATCAATAGGGGATTGATTAAATACATTTTGATATTGACTCACAACAGAGTATTTCTAGTTTTAAGGTAGAATGAGTAAGGATGTGGAGAAACTGAAACCCTCATACACAGCTGGTAGGAATGTAAAATGGTAAAGCCACTATAGAAAATTTGGCAGTTAACCAAACTGTTAAACAGAGTTACCAATTGCCTAGCAATTCTAACTCCTAGATACATACCCAAAAGAACTGAAAACTATGTCCACACAAAAACTTGTATATGAATGCTGCTCATCACAGCATTATTAATAATGGCCAAAAAGTAAACATGTCTATCAACTGATGAATGGATAAACAAAATGTGATACACAGATACAATGGAATACTTCTCAGCAATAAAAAGGAATGATGTACTGATAAATGCTGTTAACATGAACACATTAAGTAAAGTTAAAGAAGCCAGACACAAAAGCCACATATTGTATGATTTCATTTATATAAAATGTCCAGAATAGGCAAATCCATAAGACAGAAAGCAGATGAGAAGTTGCCAGGGCTAGAGGGAGGGACAAACGAGGAGAGACTGCCAATGAGCATGGAGTTTCTCTTTGGGGTAATGAAATGTTCTAGAATTAGACAGTGGTATTGGTTTCACAACTTTGTGAATGTACCCAAAACCACTCAATTGTATACATTGAAAGGGTGAATTTTTTGGTATTTGAAATATCTCAATAAAATCATTATTTAAAAAAGAAAAATGAGAAAACTCTCTAAATGCTTGTGTAAAATGACTGCCAAGATAGACTTAACCAGAAAAAGACCAAAGTTCAAAACAATATGTAGAATTTCCTGCGTTTTGTGTGAAAACAGGGTGAAATAAGACTATATTCATAACTGAATACACAGATGCTCCTTGACTTACGATGGGGCTACATCCCCATAAGCCCATCATAAGTTGAAAATATCACAAGTCAAAAATTCATTTAAATACATCTAACCTAACATACATTAATAGCTTAGCCTAGCCTACCTTAAACATGCTTAAACACTTACATTAGCCTACAGTTGGGCAGAATCATCTAACACAATGCCTATTTTATAATAAAATGTTGAATATCTCACATAATTTATTGACTGCTGTACAGAAAGTAAAAAACAGAATGGCTATATAGGTATACAGTTTCTACTGAATGTCTATTGCTTTCACGTCACTGTAAAGTCAAAAATCTTAACTTGAATCATTGTGAAGCTGGGGACCATCTGTATACCGGTAAAAAATTTTAAGAAGATGCATAAGAAATCAAGAATAGTGGTTAATCACGGAGGCAAAGGGGAGGACTGGAAACAAGGATGAGAAGGGAGACTGTTTATGCGTACTTTCATGTGTTGGGGTTTTGAACAATATAAATGTATCACCTATACAAAAACTAAATTAATTAAGAACTAAAAATAGATTGCCATAAATTTTAAAAACTGAACTTTTATCAATTAAAATCTGATGACATATGGAAATAAGAGCAAACAAAAATCTAAGTCACCCAAATCCATTATGGTAGGCTGTAGGAGTCACTGATTCAAAATTAGGAAAGTTGGGACCTGCTTCTGAGTTCTCTATTAACTCAGTCTGTTCAATAAATAACTTCTCTGGTCTCAGTTTTCTTATTTGTGAATAAGTACATTGGGCAAGATGATCTCTAAAGTCATTTCCCGCTATAATTTTCTATAATGCTCAAAAAAAGGAATTCAAGGAAATGTTAGATTCTTGTGAAAACAAAATTAAAAATATATTAATTGAGCTATCTTAAGTGCCAAATAATCAGGGAAAAGAGCCAGAGAGGCCAATACTTGAAAGAAACCAAAATTCTACCATGCTGAGTGCGGTGGTTTATAAAAGATGAAAAATGTTTTAAGCCAACAGATCTTTCTTGTTTTAATGTCCTTGTATAATCTTCATAAGATTTTCATTACACAATCACCAAAACAAAGTCAACTTTAAAAAGCCAAAATATTGCTTTGGCTGACATATTATCCCAAGAACTTTCCACCATCTGGTCTGGAAATGTCCTAGAACAAACTACTGTTGGAGCAAGTTATTAATTTCATGTGAAGTAAAAAAGACAGGCTCCATGACCTTGCAGTGCTCTGCTAGGGCACAGTGGAATGCTTGGATAAAGACAAAAGCCTTCATGAAATGGGTGTTAGTGTTGGCTAAGGACAAATTCAATGAATACAGATGAAAAAAACATCTTCCTTTGACTTACTATTGGATAAGAAACCTGATGGTACTGTAAATGGAACATAAGTTTAATAAAAACAACTGACAAGTTCAAAGGATTGAGACCAAACTTTCGAAATATCAATGTCATGCCAACATGGAGATTCTAAAAGTCAAATTTGAGGAAAGGCTAAAACGTGGTATCATATATTACAAATACTGTCAATAATAGTATGTTAGTATGATGGCTACTTTTAAAAGTTAACAAATCAAAGACATGATAATACTCCTCATTCATAAAAGTCTTAACACTAGAATAGAGTGCTTAGAGGTTAGGAGTTAAGAAATCTGGATTCTAGCCTCTGAACAGCCACCCATCGTTACCTTTAACAACCCCTTACTGTCAACTTCATCATATATAAAAACTAAGGGGGTGGACCACAGAAACTCAAATATCCAGTCCATGTTTTTATAGTTTATCAAAAACCAATACTATACTGTTTATGTAAAAAAATGCATCAAATGTTTAAAATACAACCAGAGATCTTGAAATAAGTGAAAGTTCAACACAAAAAAGTTTCTAAAAATATCCTTAAAAGATAAATTGACAGGCAGATTGATAAAATGGATACATAATGATGAAGCAAATATTCCAAAATTGTAATAATTATAGAATCTGTGGTGGGTATCCAACATGCAGTTATGCCAACTCAAAATGTTGTATTCATAAACATGAAATAATCAGAGAAAAAGCTCTCAGGAACTAAAAATAATTGCTAAAACTTCATCAAAAGTTAGAAATGGCTTTTAAATATATGAAGAGAGGTTCAACCTCACTTGTAATTAGAAAATGCATTATAGAATCACAATATAATTTCCATTTTTAACTTACAAAAATTTTATAAGATACAATATTGGCAAGGCTCTGTTAAAAGATTTCGGTGAAACTACAATTGGTATCTCTTTAAGGGATAAATTTTTATCATATTTATCACATCTTTATCAAAATTTAAAATGTGCACAATTAATACCAACTTTAAGATGCACATAATGGCCATATCTATATACCTTAATGAAGTGAATGTATGCACATAAATGTTCATTTGAGTATTGCTTATAACAGTACAAGATTGGAAATAAACCAAACAATTTATAAGGGACTCATTAAATTATGATATATTCAGACAACACATACATAGCTACTAAAAAAAAAAAACAAAAAACAAAAAAACAAAGAAGGCACTCTACCTAGGGGTACAGAGAAAGACTTTGTCTCCCAAAAAGAAAAACAAAAAAAGGTGAAAAAAGCAACTTAAAGAACGGTCTATATGGTATGGAACCATTATTGTATAAAAACTTTTTACATGGTATCACTGCCACTGGGAGAGGCACTAAAAGATTAGGGACTACAGGTCTAAAGTACGAAGGGGACTTTTCATTATATACCCTTTTATTTGTCTGATTTTTTTTTTCCATGCACACCTATTACCTATTCTAAAATAAATCAAATATTTTAGTACAGAAGTTTTAATAAGGTAGGTCAAAAGATAAAAATCAAACTTCCAACAAATTATGATTTTTTTAAGATGTAAAAAGTTGAGATAAGAGAGAAGTTAAATCTGCAAAGTCTAACGTCTAACTTGAACATGAACTTTAGAGATAAGAAAAAAAGAAGGAAAAAGAAATGAACAAATAACACAAAAAACTCCCCACAGCTGAAGAATATAGATTTTTTAACTGAATAAGCAATCCATAAATGAAAAAATATCACCCACACCAAAATACATCATATTTCAGAATTCTAAAGATAAAACTAAGATTCTAAAATCTTCCACAGAGGAAAAGGAGAAAAAAACCTACAAGGCAATGATAATCAGATGTCAGAATTCCCTTTAACAATACTAGTACTGTTAGAAGAAAATAAAGGAATGTCTTCAAAACTCTAAGGAATAATGATTCTCAATCAGAAATTTATACCCAGCCTACCTATTCAAATACAAATATACACATGCAAGGACTAACACTTTCTTAGAAAGCTACATGAAGATGTGCTCCATAAAAAATAAAGGAATAAACCAAAAAAGGTTTAAAAAATTATCCAAGAAATAGTGGAAGCAACTCAAGAAAATAGTGAAGCGAAATCCCAGATGACACAGCTATGTGATAGGCTTAGTAAAAAAGCAACCAGTCTAGATTGAAGCAAGGGGACTGAGGACTCTGATGATGGCAGTCCCAAGACCAGATGTAGAGCTCTTGAAAATGAGGCTAATAAAAAGGAATCAAGTACTGATCCATGCTACAACTAGGATGAGCCATGAAAAAACACTAAGTAAAAGAACCCAAACACAAAAGACCACATACAATATGACACCATTTATATGAAATGTCCAAAATAGGCAAATCCCATAGAAACACAAAGCAGAGCAGTGGTTGCCAGGGGCTGAGAATGGAGAGTTAACCACTAATGGACACAGGGTTTTTTCTTGGGGTGGTGAAAATGTTGTGGAATTATTAATAGATAGTGGTGATGGCTGCATAATTTTGTGAATATACTAAAACCAGTTAAGTGCACAATTCAAAAGCATACATTTTGTGGTATGTGAATGCTATCTCAATAAAACTTTATCTTTAAAAGTGAGGCTAAAATAAAGGGAAAAACACACACACAAAAGAAAAAAAAAAACAACTAAAAAATACCATTAAATTCCAAGAAAAAATTTTATATAATAGGTCATACTATACTTCTTGACTTTAGGGTGAACAAAATTATATATTCCCAATAATGTAAGTACTATTTAATGAATTTCAACTTTTAAGATGAACCTATAGACAAAAGACAGATTGTAAATATTGTCAACTTAATAATGTAGAAGTAACACCTATTAGAATTATTAAAAATTAAAAAAAAAACTCTGACAATACCAAGTATTAGCAAGAATGTGGAGCAACTAGAACTCTCATACCCTACTAAGGGAAATCCCAAATGGTAAGGCACTTTAGAAAATAGTTTATTAAGGTTTTTTTGGGGGGGAGGGTATTTTTAGTTATTTGTATAAATTTATGGGGTACAATATTGTTACATGGACATATTGCACAGTGGTGAAGTCAGGGCTTTTAGTGTATCCATCACCAGAATAACATACATTGTACCCATTAAATAATTTCTCATCAACCACCCTCCCACCTCCTCACCCTTCTGAGCCTCCACTGTCTACAGTTTGATAGTTCCTTCAACATACACTTATCATACAACCCAACAATCTTACTAGGCAACACTATAGGGAAAGAAAATACATTAGTGGTTGCCAGGGATTGGGAGCTGGGGAAGGGACCAACTACAAGAAGAACAAGGAAATTTGTGGGGAGGGGAGATATGATTGAATTGTTCTATATCAGATTTCAGTGCACATACACAACTGTAGGCATTTGTCAAAATGCACACAATAGAAAAGATGAATTTTGCTATAGGTAAATTATACCTTGATACAATTAACTTTAAAAATGATTTTTTAAAAAATCCTGTGCCGTCACAGTGGATTTTTGTAGTTGAAGGTGTCTCCCAAGGAATGACTTACGGATTCCTTAGCACAGTCTGATGCCCAAATAATTGACAGCTTTTAGTAATTTACTTTATTACACTCTCCCTGTGCCTAAATAGATTGGGTCTAATTTTTTTTTAGCACAATCCTGTTTCTGTATTGACTAGATGCTAAGAAATAAACAAAATGCTTTAAGCACACTGAATAGGTTGTACTACTAGTAATTTACTCAGCGAAGAAATTATTTGAGATTCTACCATGTGCCAGGCTAACCTGAATACCAGAGATGCAGCAGCAAGCATACCAAGTGCTGGCACAAGAAGAGCCCTTGTTTTCAGGGAGATTTCATTCTAATTTTATTGGAGAGATATGAGCAAAAGAGCTAATAGATAATATGAAAAGTAGTGAAAAGTGATAAGACAAAAAATAAAGCATGATCAAAGGTCACAGAATGAGAGGGGAGCTATTTTAGGGTAGTCAGAGCAGTCATTTTTAAAACACAAACCTCAGAGCAGGAAGCAGGGAGAAGGGTGGAACAGGAGCCAGGCAAGTATCTGAAGGGACAGGGACAGTGACTGCGGGAGGAGAAAGGGCAAAGGCCCTGGAAACAAAATGGGCTGGTGTATTCCACGTGAGCAAGGATACCAGTGAAGCCGAAGCAAAAGGAGTGGGGTGGAGCTTAGCACATAACATCAGATACTCCCTGTACACAATAAGTAGATTAAGTCACATTACACAAATAGATATATACTCCCTAAAAAAGGCAGTGAAGGCGAGGCGATCAATTATGGAAATCTCATCTCTATCAATCTATAACTTATGAAAAAACTAGAAAAGGTTTTCTTATATTAAATTATAATTGAAAAATCTACAAGTCTGGGCCAGGCTAAAAATTAAACAGTTCCAGTTGTTGATGAGTTCACGGGTTCATAAGGCAGAACACATAAATGGATCTCAGAGGAAGAAGTTTTATACCAGACCAGGGGCCAATAGAAAGTCCCACTCTGAGCAGACCTCACGTGGACCTGTCTAGACTGGCAGCACTAAAGAGAAGGGCTGGGGTCTATATTTGACATTGACATCATCACATACAGTTAACAATGTGATGTATCACAAACATCATAAATAACTAGCTGTACCAAAAAACAATAGCAACAAAAACAGATAAGAAGACAAGCAAATCAAGGAAAGAAATCTACCTTGAGACCTCAAAATAATTTCTATTTCATAATAAAACAGCATCACAAGCAGTCCCCAAAGTATAAGTATTGGGTCTACACAACACATCACTGCTTCTGCTGCTATGGTCCTACGGCCCGACCCAAACTCCAGCACTGGGTTGATTCACAGAAGTCACATTCAGCCCTTACAGTAACACTACAAGAACCGATACAGTGTCACAAATTCAAAACTGGGCTTCCAACTTCCAACTCTGGTCTACCTACACATGTTCTTTCTGTTACACTCAGAAACAGAAAATCAAATGCCACATGTTCTCACTTGCAAGTGGGAACTAAACAATGAGTATGCATGGACACACAAAGTGGAGTAACAGACACTACAGAATCCAAAACTGAGGTGCCTAACCCCCGGGCCAAAGAGCTCCACTATCACTACGCCCCACAGAAAAATTGTCTTCCATGAAAGTTAGGAATGGGGTGGGGGGCGTGGTTAAGGGGTGAAGTTTTGTGGCTTCGTCTGTATTTACAGCCACTCCCCATTGCTCATATCACTGTCTGAGCTCCGCCTCCCCACCACCCCCAACCCCTGGTCCATGGAAAAATTGTCTTGCATGAAACTGGTCCCTGGTGCCAAAAAGGTTGTGGGCTACTGCTCCAAAAGGTGGGAGGTGGGAAGGGAGTGAGGGGTGAAAAATTACACATTAGGTACAATGTGTACTATTTGGATGATGGGTACACTAAAAGCCCAGACTTCACCACCATGAAATATATCCACGTAACAGAACTGCACTTGTACCCTCTAAACCTATAAAAATAAATTTTAAAAAAGAAAGAAAATATATTAATGATTTAACAAAATCTCATAAGAAACATTTAAGCTAGTTTTGAATTACCCTCAAGAGCCATTAAAATTAGATTCCTCTTGTCATTCACCTGTGAATTCAGCAAAGGCTAAAGATGTTCAAGTGAAAACACCCTCTTCATATATTCATATTCTCTCTTAAAGTATAAGCTGATCCTTTATACTGCACTATGGTTAGAGTAAATGAAACACTTAAAGAGTAGTTTGGTTTCACATGGAAACCGTTACCAAGACAAACCTTCTTGCAGGCTGGAGTTCCAAGAACATTAAATCATAAGAAATTGTTTCAGCAGCTGGTTAAAGCTCAGTGTACATAATACAAGACATCTGGCTGTCTGTGCATTTTCAGTTAATTTAAAAAGGTATAAACACATTAAAACACTGAAATGTTTGATATATTACACTATCTGCCTGCTCCTTGAGAGTGTTTAAATGGCTGCCCTAGTCCTTTAGATGGCTTATTTACCATCTAAAGGTATTTACTATTTCCATCCCCCTTAAAGGCAAAAAAAAAAAAAGAATGTGCTCATTTAGGATATATACTAAATTGCTGGTATTTGGTAATGAAAAAAATAATTAGAGGTGGTGCTATTTCTAAAATTAAATCAGGAACATACGAAGCACCTCATATACCATGATAAGAAGGCAGTACCTGTTATATGTGTTCCCCCCTCCCTCATCTGACCATATGTTTAAAAAAACCTAACCATAGTGGCTTAACCAAGATAGGTATTTATTTTTCCCACGTAAGAAAAAATCCAAAGATATGGGTGAGTATACTAGTTTCGCAATGTCATCAATATCCCATGCTCCTGGGACATTATTCCTTGCATGTGGCACTCATGATAGTTTCAAGATAGCCCAAGCATTGCCTCCACATTCCAGGAAGGAAGAAGAGAAAGCAATGAACAAAAGGCTGAAGGGGGCATGCCCTGCAAGTTCATGACTTTTGCTTGCATAAACTTGACCCAAACTATGTCATGTGGCCACATGTAGCTGCCAAGGTGTCTGAAAACTAAGCTGGCCACACAGTGCCACCCCCCAAACAATATTGGAGTTCCATTAAAAAGGAAGGGGAGAAAAGGTATTGGGTGTGTAAATAGCTGCGTCTGTCACAAGAGTTCCATGTGAATGGGAAACTGTCCCCTGTGCCCTTCCCTATCAGATGACTCCTCAGTTGTCTCAGCCCTACCTTCAAGGCTGCACACCACCAGCCCAAATCACAACAGGGCTTACTGGGTCTCACTTCTAAATCTACATTAAAATTCTGGATGCTGCAGTCATGTGCAACGGACGTCAGGAGTGCATTTTGTCACAAATACCCATCTTTCCTTTTGGGGCCATAAGCAAATAGCATATTTCCAACCACATCCCCACGTAGATTGAGATTCTGCGATGATAAACCTTAAAATCTACTTCTTTATTTCAAAAATAATTCCTTTTAAATATGCATTCTCAACAGGGGATGAAAACTGGTTTTTCATGGGGAAAAAAAAAAAATCCGTAGATATTATAATGGTTGGTGGCCCTCTAAAGGCCCACAGTACATCAACAGATATTCAGTGTGTCAGGGGTATTTAAATTTCATTAGTGGGGAGAGGCAAGTATGAAAGAAATGTCTAACAAGGCTTCTCAGGGAGACAATAATTTTTTTTTTAAAAGGTTGAGAATCACTCATTAAAAATAACAAATGAGATGAGCATTTTGAATCACATAGGAGTTGCAATGAGCTGCAGTGACAGAAGCCCAGTTACAGTAGTGTAAACAAATAAGGATCTATTTTTGTCATATGAGCAGTCTGGGGTGAGGGAGGGGGATGGGTAGCTGTTGACTTTGGTTCAGCAGCTCAAATACGTCAAAGCAGAATTTTCTGTGAGTCTCATGGTTCCTGGTGCCAGGATGGCCACACAACTCCAAAGACCTTGTCCACATTCCAGACAGCAGGAAAAAGGACTGCCGAGAACGAAAAGATATGCCTCCTAGCTGAGTCAGTTTCCTTTAAAGAGCTTTACCCAGAAGTCTCATTAGAGGACCTTCTCCTACATCTTACTGACCACACCTAGCTTTAAGGAAGGCTTGAAGTGAAAATCTGGCCTCTCCAAAAGAGGCCAGAAATAAAATAAGGAAGTCAAGAAGAAAGGGGGAACAAATATGAGGTTATCAACTAGCTGTGTCTACCACATATAAAGTAAATTGAAATTGCTTCTCAAACTCTTGTTTCCAGAGATCTGTTAGACCTCTTATTACAGAGATTAATCTAATTCTGTGCCTACCATATGCTTAATAATATTGCTAAAGAGTTTATTTTCCTCTTAACAACATAACATTTTGTTTTGATGATGGATAGGCAGAGTCTAAATGTTATTAGGCAAGAGAAAGAAAACATGGATATATAATCCTTAAAAGACACACATGAAAGTACTACACCAGAACCTATAAACTCTTCAACATGATCAATTATTATCTCCAATATGTAAGGAAGATATAACAAATCCTGGCTTAGCCAGAACTTACAAGAGTGGAATATCAGTGATTAACTGCATCAAACAGCAGAGCAATTCTTCCAAAAGATCTTCTGAGTCAGCACCTGGTAAGACACATAAAAAGTTTTTTAACAAAATATACAGTAGAATGCAGTTGTTTAGAAGTCACATTTTCATTCTTATTGAGAATAAAAAGTTATCATTATATAAACTCAGACACTAACATTGACCTCTGAATAAAATCCAAGCATCTATTATGATCTTTATCTAGAATAGGAACTTTCAACACCAGCTATTAAGATAGCTTTCAAAGCCTGAAGGTACTTCAGGCTCCTATAGGCCGGTAGTTTTCAAATTTCTTATACTGCACTACATTTCTTTCAATGAAATCTCATATTAAAGACAAATATATAAAATAGATAAAAATCAACCTTCTCTAGTGGCTTTGCTTGAAGTAGGGTAAAGGACTTATACCTTCCCCCATCTATAAATATCTGACCTTACCCTTGATCTTTGTGATGGGCCTCAAGGCACCTTTTATGAAGCGCTGGGACTCCAGAGACCACAGGCTAAAACCCACTGAAGAGGCCAACCACCTCTACAGACAACGAGCCAAAAGTAAAATAGCTTTCTCAAGACACAGAATAAATAAGTGGCAACAGCAGGACACAAATTACCATTCTGATGGAAATGTTCCTCTATCCCAACTGCTATAGCTAACTAAGGGACCTCTAGACTTCCAAAGCCAATCAATGTTTTATGTGACTTCTGGTTTTGGACACTACTGACACCTACTCCTTCATGAAATTCCTTCTTCCCTCAGTTCTTATAACATCTTATTTCTAACCAACTTCTTTTCCTATTTCTTCCCAGCGTCTGCTTCCTCAGAATACCTTTCAACTACTGGTATCTGCCCCCGAGTTCTACCACTGGCTTCCTGCCTTCTCACTCTCTATGGTCTCCTTCCTTAACCACCACTTACATGCTGGTGGTTCCTAAATCTACAGTTTCCCTCTTCAACTCTCCACTGAATAGTGTATCTTTACATCCAATTGCCTACTGGCCATCTCCACACCTAGACACATCACAGTCCCTTAAACTCAACACGTTCAAAACTGAACTCATCTCTCCCAACACTCTGAATACTTATTTCTTCACTCTCCTTTTTGGTGACCAAAACCAAAACCCAGACTACTCTCTCTCTCATCCTTCTGTAACCAATCCATCTCTAGGCCCTCTAGATGGCACAACCCAACTCTCTGGTATTTCCTCTCTTCTTCATTCCCTGTCATTGTCTCAACATTGCAGTTCAGTTACACAAGTTCACTAAATTAAAACTCATCCCTGGACTCCTTTAACCCTTCCTAGTTAGCATTTGTACCCCCAATTTTACTCCTCTCCAATGCAAACTCCAGATTGCTATTAGAGGGAGCTAACTAAACTCTATCCTTTCACTCTCCTGCTTTAGATCTTTTCGGTTACCTGAAGCTGATTACCAGGTATCAGAAAAACTTCCAAGCTCCAAAGCACAGCATGCCAGACCCTTCAATACACAGGTCCTGCATCCCTTTCCACATTTATCTCCCTCCATTACTCCCTTCACAGTATGTATTCCAGCAATACCCACATCTCTGCTACATGCCACTTTACAACTCCGTAACATTTCCTCTGCCTGGATGACCCTCCAATAATAAAAACCCAATTTTTTAAAAGCCCATCTTTATCCATCTGAACCATCCTCAGTCTGTATCTCCTCCATAAAACCCAACTCTCTTGCCTCACCCTGAATAAAAATAATCTTCTATAAAGTATTTATGCCTCATGTATAAGTCTTTCATTGCATATGTTGGTTACATTATACCATCATTTTCTGTCTACATACAGGCAGACCCCTACTAGACTCTGTACTTCTTGAGGGTGATGACTCACAAGGAGCTTGCACATAATACATATTCAGTACAGTTTGCTGAACTGAACCCAAGTGTCTACAGACAAATCCAGCAGTTATTTCCAAAGCATCAAAGCACTTGGATTCTCAAATAAAAATAAGCAGTATTTTTCTAGACCATAATACCGCCTGGTATTCAGAAATTATAAAGAAATTTCTTCCTGCCTTGCCACAAATAGAACTGGCACAGCAACCCTCTGAGAGGTGAGCACAAATCTTAAAGATAATACTAAATCATATTGGACACACCAGTCAATGTTAAAAAAGGATACACAGCAAGACTCAAGTTCAACAACCACATTAAGTCTCACTCTAAGAAGCAGCGAGCTTGGCTCAACTAGTGAAGTAAATAAAAGAATAAGTAACATTTGTCTCTGAGGCTACATGATAAGAAGTAGATCTAACTAAAATCCCTCTCATTCCCAAGCCTGTCCAACATAACCAAAGTGAGTTAACAACCTATTCCAATAAGTTGATTTGTTGACACATAACACATACTAATACATGTTTGCTGAACTGTCACACTCCTTGGCTCATTCTACAGAATGTGTGTCCCAGACCCAAATAAGAAAGAACATTTAAAATCACTCACTGATTCCCTAAAGAATATTTCAGACCAAATGCCAGTTTTAAAACATATCCCTGTTCAGCCAAGCGGCCAACATAGTTTTTTAATTACAGAAGGTGAGGGAACAAGCACTCAGGAACCACAGATGGTGCATGACTGGATTATTTTTTACTTTTAGGGGTGTAAACACATCTAATTTTTAAATCTTAAAATGGTGACAAGGATTCTCTATTCAGTTCCATGTGCCATCCAAATCATGACCTCAGCCAAGTTTATAGGTGAATCAATTAAGGAGTATATTCACAGCTTTGTTATCAATATAATAAAGATAATGATAAATACATTTGATGCAAGTAAAATGTAACATTTCAAGGTCAAAGCTCTAACAAAAGACAAGAATAAGCAACATCCAGTTGAAATCTCTGAAGATTCCCATTTACTAAAAAAAAATTCCTCAGAATTCTATATTCTTGTTCCTAGGCTAATCTAGAAGTAAATAATTGTATTTTAAGAGAAGAGTGACAATTTGATTGCTTACCAGGTTGGCATTAAGTCATTCATTTTGCATTATTTTCCAAGTAGCATTTATATCACTTTAGCTTTCACATAAGGCCAAATATCTTCCTTAGTTCCAATAAAAACAAATAAACACCTACCATAACCTACAGTAACACACACATGCATTTCATAAAGAGAATCTTAAAAGTCCTTGAAATTTGTAGGTCAATGACAAAGTAAATTGAGGTTCTTTGAGCAAAGGACTTTGCAGAGATTGAGTGTGTTCATTGTATTGTGAAGTTTTATAACCTAGAGTTTCTCTCTCTCTTTAGGAAAGAACATTTCTATCTTAAGAGTTCTCTCTCAAGTGGTGGCACATATCTATGGTCCCAGGTATTCGGGATGCTGAGGTAGGAGGATCCCGAGCCCAGGAATTCAAGGCCAGCCTGGGCCACGTAGCAAGACTCTAGCTCTTAAAAAAAGACTTCTCTCTTAAAGAGTTTTAAAGTACCTCCCTAGCTGCAGATATTTAATATTTTAAGTCTTAGCTTCTGTGAGATAATATTAATAGCTAACATTTACTGAGTACTCAATGCTTGGCATTATGCTGAGTACTTCATACTCTAGCTCATATTAATTTTTTTTTTTTTTTTTTGAGGACTCCCAGGTGGTTTTCTTTTATTGGCCCTGGTCTAGGGCAGGGCTTGCAGGAGGTGTGGGATATTACCAAATGATTATCAGGTGTTTTGCAGTTTCCTGCATTCCCTTCTCCTGATTGGTACCCCCCCTTCTCCACCCCCATGAACCACCCTCCTTGCCTACACCCACCACCTACACAGTTGATCCCCACCTAACATTCCCCCCTGAGAGACATGGAGCCTAAAAATCTTTGGGGGTTAGGGATGAGGGTCCGTCTTCCTTGGCTACTTCGAGCTGAACAGGAATGATGTATTTCTCAGGCGGTGGAAGGTGTGTATAGTGACGTCAAGTGGCTCCAGGGGTATCAGTGGAGTAGGTTGTGTGGACTCTTGTCCTGGGTCAGGGTGGAATCCTTGGACCAACATAAGTTTCACATAGAACTGCTGGAATCTTCTTTTAAGAGAAGTCTCAGCCCTTCAGTTGGCTCACACTCATGCATATCTGTCATTTCAACACCTTCATGCGTTTCTGGGTCCTGCCTAGGCATTCACCAGCTTGACTCTTGGGATGTGTATGCAGCTCTTGAACCCCTTAAATTTGACTCCTACTGGTAGGGCATCCATCAACGTCCACGACCACACAGGAGGAGGATGACAGGGGTCCGCCCAAGGTTTTTTACAACTGAGTAAGTGGCTCCTTACTGGAGTTTGCAGAATATTTCCTTCCTGGGTATCGGCACCAAATGTTAGGCCTATCTTGATATTCCCCGGTTCTTGGTTCCCAGTGTCAACTACTTAAAGAGTAGTTATGGTTATGATCATCATCTTACAGATGAAGAAATCAAGGTTCAGAGAGGCTAGTTTACTAGAGTAAGGGGCAGAGCCCAGATTTGACCCCAAATCAAGACTCTCAAGGGAAAAAAGAAAAAGGAAAAAAAAACCCTACAAACTATTTTTAAAGACCTGTTTCTATACAAAGTTGGGATGGGGGGGAATGCAGTCAACCAATCCGTGTTGCACCAAACACCCTCAATACAAACTTTCTGGCAAATGAGTACTATGAGCCAGGTTAGGAGAGAGACATCTGAAGTAATACATTAGTTTATACATCGAGATGATGATACTATGCATTCATCAACACAGACTAGAAGTCCCTGACTTCTTCAATATCCAATGTACAATAATCTAAAACAATGAATAAATATAAGCTATTATTATCAGTATTACGTAGAACAAAGTCACTGAAATCCCAGCCCTATCCCTAGGGTTCCCCCACTAAAGCTCTAACCCCACTTCTCTGGTGCCTGTGAGCTTCACCAGAGGAAGGGGTAAAGACAGACAATACGATATCGAAGGTCCCTTACAGTGCTAACACTCTAAACCCAAGACTAAGCTGCAGTCTTGTTATTCATTCTGTTCAGCACCCCTTCAGTACCATGTGCTGAGATACCGCTCTTATTTTATCCTTAGGGAGAGAAGCAGAGAACAATAAAATACTATCCTAATTAAATGCCTTCCATCAGAGTCGCAGGGGAAAGTAAGAGAGGGGGAAAAGAATAATAATAAAAAAAAAGCACTCACTGACCATTGGAAAACAAAGAAGCAACCAGAAAAAAAGAAACATACGGATCACTTAATAAATCAGGTCACACGTACAAATGGAATGTTAAAAGACAGAGAGCTAATTGTTGCTGTTTTCTTTGCACTCAGAAAATCAAACTGCCAGTTTCTCAATGCTGCCCAAAACTACATTATGCCAAAAACGAGTACTAAAAAGTACTAAAAAGTACTTAATCAAACAGAGCTGTACTCCAAAAATTGGTTAACAGAGTACCTAGAAAGTTCAGAACAAAACTGACTTCCTTACAATGAAAGACACATAACTAGATTATATCTATCATAAACTTATATTCAGAAAACCATGGTAGAGTCTATGTTGTAGTCAGTTTTAATAGTGAAGCTAATGTCAAAGTTATTCTAAAATATTAAAATTCAGATTTAAACTTCTAATTAGCAAAATCAAAAATGTCTCTGTAAAGGAATTACAAAGAGGAAAAGCAAATGGACTCTTCTAAAAATAAAATTGATCTACATTTCAATGCACTACAATACTTATAAGCCTGTGTCCTGTACCATTCCAATAAAATCAGTAATAATTCTGGTTGACTGCTATTATTGTGGTCAAACAGAAATGTTTCTAATTACCCTAAAGGATAATACAGTCTACTAGGTTTGATATGTCTATTAGTGAAGTATAACATAAGAAAAGAAAGAGAAGAGAGCAAAATATTACAAAACGATAGCACATATTATATGACCAATGAACAATTCAGGAACTCCTAGAGACACTTGTTTTTCTGCAAAGACAGATTACAAGTCTTACATGTTAAATATTTTAAAGGAATAAATCCATGCTTTCTTTTTTATTGTAAGTCACATTTTTCCATCATTGGTTTATTTTTGCATTGCTTGCCCATAATTACTGAAGTTAAATTATTAAATTTTATATTAAAATGAAAATAAGCAAAGCAAAAACCACTCAACCACGCACTATAGGATTTCAGGCTTACCTCTTGAGCTACCGCCTGCCCCAGTCTCTAGAGACCAGTTCAAGCAGGTAAATGAGAGCAATGACACCTGCTGCCACAGAAGCCAAAGCACCTGAGCCACCTGGAAATGCCAACGCTAGTTTTAACAGAGAGCTTTACCACCACCAAGTTGCGCAAAATGGATACACCATGGGTTTTTAAGGTAATTCCAAAGAAAACAATGTCAAAAAGGTTTTAAGCCGGGGAAAATGGAAAGGAAATTGGTTAGAGAGGTACAATTAGCAATTTTTAAATCTACTTCCACAAATTTCTGCTTATATCATTTTTTTGGTTGTTGTTTGGATCTCTTACAAGTCGGCCGCTGTGTTCAATTGTTCGGTGTCCTTGGCTCACCATTCACCTGTCAGAGTGCAGCAAACGCCTAGTTGCATACCTGCCAAGTGGTAGTTCCCACTGGACGGTTTTGGGGTGCTTCATTAAGGGATACCCAAATGTAAGTTGTCTCTTCCTTGTTTTTTGGTTCATATTCTCTAGAAGAGTATCTATCTTCCAACAGGAAAAGGAATGGGGTGGGTAAAATGCCGGTGCCAGTATTCCAGCTGCCAAGTCAAGACACGTCACCCTTCCATGCATGGCCTGTTCACTTAGCCCTGGTCTCAGCGGACCAGCCCTCCGCTGTGCCTGAGAGCTCACTCAGGGAGGCCCTCTGGGTTCAGCCTCTACCGAAAACATATCTCTAGGAGTAAACTGGCCGGGGTTCTCCCAATTGCATGGCAGAGGAGAGAATCCCAGCATTTAACTACTGCTTCCAATCAATCTTGGTTGTCTGCCTTCAGAGACACCTGGCACTTCTGATTCCTAACCTTTCCAGGGTTCTGGAGCAAGACTTGGCTTTTTTCTGGAGTTCTCCAACTCTTAAGGCATTTAGCTTTCAGCTTTCACTGATCATTTAAGCTCATCATTACTCAATCTTCCAATTTGCAAAATGTTACTAACATTGTGTTCCCCCTTCTTCTCTTTCACCTAATAGATTCGTGACTTTTTAAAAGTGTCATTACTGATATTTTATTGGGGTTCCAGGAGAAAGCAAGGCTAAGCATGCATTGCTAAACCACTATGCCTGAGAGCAAGTCCTACAAATAATTTTTTTAAATAAATTTACCTTGAACTATTTTACACCAAGAAAATGCAGTTAAGCAAGACTTTCACTTGGCTTTGTCAAGTCCCTGGACTCTTCTCCACTCCCCATACAGCTGCACTAACAATTATCAAGCCCCTTGGGCCCACAGACCTTGCTGTCCCCAGCTCTTGGCAATGACCTGCCTCCTCCTTCCCCTCAGCACCCACAGGGCTGCCCCTCGGGCACAGGTGGTACTCTCTTTCAAAGCAAACCCACACTCCCTCTCTTCTCTTCATCCTAGCACCTCCTACTTCCCCGAACCTTCCTGTCAGCTTTTTGTTTTTCCCTTTGTTGCTTCTATCTTCAGTCTCTCAGTCTCCAAAGACTTCTTTCCTCATTTTACAAAAATAAAAAATACTTATAAAGACACTATAATTGGCTTCCACTAGCAGCAGTGTGGTGTAGTAGTTACGCCAATGAGCCCTCCTATACAAAACTTAGTTTTTGGCTAAAATAACACTTCTTAGTGCATTGATGGGCTCCAGAAAGTAAACGAAATCCCCAAAGACCCCAACACCACAACCAAAAAGAGCAACCACAAGCAAATAAGTGAACACGAATCCAGCGTAAACCACTGAGCAGTAAGCAAACTCCAAGACAGTGTAACTAACCCTGAAAACAAACGCCAACACAGGGAAGCCCACTACTGGGAGACTAAGCCTGCAGTCAGTGTCAAGGAAAGGAACCTGAACCTGAAAACCCTTAAGAGCTATTGAAGGAGGCTACAGTGGCATCAGGTGGTACAGACCCTGGCTCCCTTTAGAAGCAAATGTAAATCCTCCCTTAATTGGGGGCCTCAGGTTAATTAAGATCAAACAAATACAATCAACATCATCAAATACATAAGGAAACAAGCCATCAGAAATGTTTGCAGAAACAAACAACAGATTTAGGCCCCTAAGGACTTAAAATATTAGATTTATGAAACACGAAATGTAAAATAAATATCAGTATTACCTTGGCAAGAATGGGGCATAATACCAAGACAGAAGAAAGGAAAACTCACATTGAAGGCAAAAGGAAAATGGAAACAATTTTGTAGTACTTCATAGTTTTGCCTCGGGCTAGCTTTGTCCCCTTAGACTAACTCTCAAAGGCATGGAATAATGGAAAGCGCTATCCTCATATAATCATACAAATTCTAACAATCTGCTACCACATCATACATAGCCTATGGGAAAATGTTCAAATACAAAATCCTCACAAATTTAGATTATAAACTGAGAGCTTACTGATAGTCACATTTTACTCTCATAAAGACCGCTTCATTGAAAATGCCAGCAATATCCATGTGATCACAGCAGTATTACAATGGATTGGGATAGAGAAAAAAATGCTGTATGTAGAATAAGCCAACATACCTAAGATGCCTCAGTTGACTTTGCTCAATTGTTTGCAGATGGTCCCCTACTTTTGTAAATTTCAACCTTCAAACAACTTGTGCCACTGTATATTATCTACTCCAAAGAGTCTTTCCGCACACCGATTCAGACATTCATACATCGGCTGATAAATGGATGTTTTATCAGCTACTGCATAGTGAGGTTCCATTTTTTCCAACTCAGCAGTAATAATTTAATTGTATTGCTCTTTTATAAATTGTAAAAAGAAATTGGTGGAAAATATAAAAAGGGCTAAAGTAGAAATCTCAAACTAACAACATGTGAGACTAAGATGAAAATAATTACATATGCCAAAAACAAAGTTTTTAGCCTTAAAAAGATATTCACTGGATTCAAGCTGGTGGACCAACAGTGGGCTCCATTATAAACAAAATACAACCTTAAAGAACATGTATAAAATCCTGAATTGTTAACTCCATATAAAAGAAGGGGACAGTCTGTCAGTACACAGAAATCACCGATCATCAGACCACAGAGATGACTCTTTCAGCAAGACAGCCACCTTGATAATGTGGTCTGTGATTGAAAAAGTATTGTTTTCCCACCACTGCTACGTTAAGTTACCGAGGATGTACAACAACAAAAAGTGCTTCTCAAGCTTGGAGAAGGGCTGAGGATGCAGGGGCAAAGAGAATACTCTGGGAAGATGTTTGGCCCCAAAATAAATACATTATATCTAGCAAGTACATCAATTTACTCAATGGTGCGTAGTGAAAAATAATTTTATATTAAAAATGATATTGTGTTAAAGTATAAAATATGCATAATTTTTAGGGTACAATATAAAACAAAATGTCGGTTTGGCAAGTGTTGGTTGGACTATGCTCTTAGGCCCTGTGGGCATAAACATTCACTCCATTCTTGTGGCTAGGACTTTGTGGAAAGGTTTGCAAGTCACCAAGTAGAACTATGTTTTTGGTACTGTTGGCACCACAAACATGAAGACTAGCATTAACAAAACTAACACATGCAAGACACAATTCCAATTAAAAGCTCTGTTTAGATATCGGTATATATTTAACAAATATAGAAGGCAAATTATCATAGTAGTAAATTAAACATATTATCTCTTAAAACTAAAAATCAATGTATGAAGCACAAGTTTTGAAAATCAATGCTGAATGATAAACAGTAATTGTGAAAGATGATGGAGTGATGTGGAGATAGTTACACTAAATTAATTTGATTCTACAGAATTCTCACAAACATTCCCTCCTAGAATAAACAAAGTTCACAACATTCAAAACACCAGAATTTCTCATATACCAACCTGGTTAATTTTCATAAAATCCTTGATTAAGTCCATGATGATAACATACAGTTAGTCATATGGTATTTCAGAGAAAAGCAAAAAATCTAGCTATATTCAGAAGTAATTTAGAATGTCTTGACTTTATTATGTTCCAGTCCTTCTTAGCCAGTGAGAGAGAAAGAGAAATTGTATTTTGCCTATGACAAGTTTAGGGGGAAAAAAAGAAGAAATCCCTGTTTTTTCAGTACCACTAATCAAATGTGGAGTCAAAAAGGCCTTTTATTATTGAAATAAGTTTTGGTGAAATGACAAATGCTCAATCTCTAAAAATGCAGGAAGGTTCAATTTGCTTCCAGTGCTTTGCCTCCCTTTTCCAAGGTGACTTAATAAAAAGTAGTCTCAACAAAAGTTGGCTGCCTATCTTCCTTAGAGCATAATCTCAAAGGTACAGCAGCAATTACTCAAGGGTAGACAGTAAAGAATTCAAGGAAGGAACATCTGATCTACAATGAACTGGAGAGCTTCTTCCCCTGAGAAGATAAGGCAAACATTTTCATCCAAGGACCCAAATACTTGGGGTCTCACAGTTATAAAATGGGAAGGGGGAAAAGACACAGACACACACACACGCACACACACACACTCACACAGACTCACACTCATTCTTATCTATACTTGCCTTGGCTGTAAAAAAAAATTATTTCTGCTCATTATCATTTTATTCACCCTTTACAGGAACTTATTCTTTACTTGATAAATTATAACATGGTATAGCATTTGAAATTTAATATTTTTTTTAACAGCAAAGAGATTTTAGAATCTACATCTCTTTTCCTTCCTCTCCTCCCCTCATTAACCCAAAGTTAATGAGGTATCAATTCATACTAACTCAAACTAGGCAAAACAATGAATGATTTTCCATGGAATGGGTCTTCTAGAACAGAAGGGGCAATAAAAAATGACAGCAAGTAAAATAGCTAAAACTAATAATGATATGCTTGCTTTATTCAACAATAATATCTAAGTTAATAGCTATCACATAGTTAATACCTAATATCACATTTTAGCTATGAAATGAAGAATAAGAGCTTTAGAAGAAAAGTAGAACATATGATTCAGCTTCCCTGCAACCAGCCAACTATATCATTTGTTTGGAAAGAAACTTTAGAGTACTTAAGAAACAAACTTAATTTTGTAATTTTTAATTGCACTCTCAGAGAAGAAACTTGAATAAAAATAAACCCAACCCATATTTGCCCAGTATCGTTAGAGAAAAAGAATTTCTATGTAAATTAAACAGAAAACATAAAGCAAAAGATTGCTGATATCTTGTTCAAACACGAACTAGACTTCACTCATCTATCTTGCATATTGGGGAGAAAATGCACGTGTAAATTCCAGTATATTTCATTCAGTATACAAACTTCTTGCCAAAGAAAATAAAAAACTCTTGCCTGCTAAATGTTCTGTATACCTTGAACACAGCATTGCTATTAATATGAGAAAGTGATTTCCTTCCCTGTGATATCTGCCACTTTCAGTTTCCTCAAAACCTGCAGAGGAACTTAGTGAGATTTTGACTTTACAGAAACAAGGAAACAGCCTCCTCAGACATGAACCTACAAAATGGCTCTCAAGGTGCCCAGCCACAGAACAGTTAAAATATTAGAAGACTGTAAAATCACATTTTCAAAGTATGGGTCATGAAGGATGTCCTTCTCTAAGTTGGAAATACACTGAGAAGGAGAATGAAGAAAAAGATTATAGTAAAACAGAAATTTATATTATATTTCTCCAAAACTGTTTCATAATCTTGAAAAAGGCCATAAGGAGCCAAAAAAAGGATGAACTAACTGACTGTCCTAAGTTGTTCAATGGTAATTGCAGGAAATTCCTCTATTATCAGGTGTCTCAGAAGGGAAAAGAGATGAATACACATGGTCACTCTATCACTTTGAGTTAAAAGTACTATAAATTATTATTTTGCTATGCCATGGCTTTTGATTTGCTCAAAATGTAACATAATTCTCTAATATATTTAAATGATAATGACCAGAATTTGTGTAAGATTTTTGCCATCTAAAAATGGTTTTGTGGGTTTTTTTTTAAGACAGAGAGTCTTGCTCTGTCACTCAGGCTAGAGTACCATGGTGTGACCATAGCTCACTGCAACCTCAAACTCCTGGACTCAAGTGATCCTCCTGCCTCAGCCTCCCAAGGAACCAGGACTACAGGTGGACACCACTATGCTCAGCTAATTTTTCTATTTTTCGTAGAGACAGGATTTCACTATGTTGCCCAAACTGGTCTCAAACACTTGATCTCAAGCAACCTCCCACCTCAGTCTCCAAAAGTGCTGGGATTACAGGCATGAGCCACTTCACCTGGCCAATTTTATCTTTGTAATGTTATACATGATATATCCAGAACATCTTCAAAGGCAATACTCACTGTAACTGCCAGGAGATTTTTCTTCATATATAAAATGAAGTTGTAATTCTTCCTCTGACATCTCACTGATGAACACCTTCAGCAAACAGCAAATAATAAATAAAGCATTGTGTGTCTGCCAAATGAAGATGTGGCTAGAAAGGAAAGACCAAAATCACACAAGAATCCATATTTAATCATAAACACGATTCTTTTATTTCCAGTTCATGAATTCCTCATTTGTCAACCATTTGTCCATCCTATTTGTAATATTAGAACAATGTCCATATCTTTAATGGCTCATGATTTATTAAACTAGACCAGTGACAGCTACTACATTTTACTTCATATTTCATTCTGTACATTTTACATAGTGAGTCTACTTAATAAAAATCTTTATAGATGCCTGTAGACATGACTGCCATTATTGGTAATTGTATCACACAAAGGCGATTAAAAGAAAAAAAAGCTAAAAACTCCCCAAAATTATAGTAATAAAAAGAATATATGCAAATATGTAGCCAAAATTTTAAATGAGGCATTTCCAGCGGCAGAGTACAATACTTGGTTTTGTGTATTAATGACTATAAACTCACAAGAAAAAATTTTATTAAATATAATTTGTGTAGAAACAGGGTAATGAACAACCTTTTAAGAGACTGTCATTCAAAAATGGTTTTAAAAAATGCTTGAATGCATAAAAAGTTAACCTTCCATTGAGTCTAACATGAAAGAAATAAAGGTAAGAGACAAAGAATGAAATAATACTCAAACTAAGTCATTATTTAAACTAGGTATGATCAGCAGTGATAACAGGAGAAAATTACCTTTTTAAATAATAATTACATCACTATTAATCTTCTTTAAAGATTACACTTCTAAAGATTGTCTAAAATGCTAGAGTCAAACAGATTCTAGAATTTATAATCTCACTCCAATAACTTAGACACTAAGTTATAAGACATCTCTCTTTTACCTTTTTCCCTTAAAGAAAATTCCTTCACAGGGGTTTTCAAAAGACCAAAATTTATTTCCACCAATAAATGAAAAATAATATTCATATTATTAAATATAAAGTGAACATGATTTAATTAGACAGCTTACTTCTGACATTCTGCTGAAAGTTTTAGTTCTTTGGTTCTAGAAAGGAAGACCTTAATTAGTGCACCAAGATTTCCTGTTCGAGGATTGTTTTCAACTGCAAGAGAAGAAAAGGTTTTAAAAAGTTAAAATTAAGAACTGAAATCAAAATGAGGTTATCATAACATTTATTAAACCAAATGTCAAATTGAAATTGCTCATTGACCAACCTTATTGCCAATTTCACACCTAATTAGGCAAATAAGCAATGAGGGAAACTGCTGCTCTTGGTCTTAATTCTGAACATCAAAAAATCATTTCCTAAATGAAAATGATAGAAACAACAGAAGTAGCCATCTCATTTCAGAATCCAAAATTGTAAAGGAAAGATATAATAATTAATAGATATATTCAATTTATACTCATACTCCTTTCTCTTTAGAAAAGCAGATATTTAATAAAACTTAAGGCCAGGCATGGTAATTCATGCCTGAAATCCCAACACTTTGGGAGGCTGAGGCAAGAGGATCACTTGAGGCCAGGAGTTCAAGACTAGCCTGGGCAATATAGTGAGACCCCATCTCTACAAACTTTAAAAATTAGGTGGGTGTGGTGGTGTATGCCTGTAGTCCTAGCTACTCGGGAGACTGAGGCAGCAGGATCACATAAGCCCATGTGTTCAAGGTTGCAGTGAGCTATAATCATGCTACTATACTCCAGCCTGGGTGACAGAGTGAGACTTCATCTCTAAAAAAAAACAAATTAAATAATAAAATAAGAAAACTTGAAAACTGATCATCTGTACCCCAGGATACAGAATATAATAAAATGTAAAAGTAAAATTCTGTTCAGATCATCACAAATCATTCTAATGAAAAATAAAAAGACACATAAACAAAGCAATGTAGCTGGAGGGGAGGTTATCTGATCAGACAAAATTTTAAAGAATTTGTTTTAAAAAAAATACATACATATATATATTTTTTGAGACAAGGTCTTGCTCTGTTGCCCAGGCTAGAGTGTAGTGGCATCATCAAGGTTCACTGCAACCTCACACCCCTGGGATCAAGCAACCCTCCTACCTTAGCCTCCTGAGTAACTGGGAATATAGGCATGCACCACCACACTAGTTAAGTTTTCTAATTTTTGTAGACATGTGGTCTTGCTATGTTACTCAGACTGGTCTTGAACTCCTAGGCTAAAGCAATCCTCCCAAGGTGCTAGGATTACATCTGTGAGCCAGCATGCCTGGTCTTAAAAATTTTTTTGACCCTCTAGGACAAACCCCCAGGTTGAGCACCAATATTATTAATACTTCCATTTCACAGATTCTCACTTGCTCAAGGACACATCCTTATCTACTGGCTCAAATCCTTCACTCTAAACTGCCAGGTTATACCAACCTCTATAATCAAGAGATTGGACTTAATGAAGCCATAAAGTTCTATTAGGTTGCATAGCAAGTCACGGAAGCACAGAAGCTAAAAATTCATCAGAAGGGAGAGACTATTTTTAGTCAGAACTTTTAATTTTACTGATAATTAAAGAGGCAAAGAAATGGGCCCAAAATCAATATGTTAGTAGCAAGTGCACAGTCTTTTTCCTTCACCAATGGTTTTCAAAATTTGAGATTCCAGAGGCTTAGATACTTTTCTCTTTTGAAGTATACTTTTAACTATTTTGAAAAACAGAAATGCAAACACTCAAACATACTGGCCTGTCCTGCCAGGAGAATTCATTTTTATGCAGACTTAGAAATTAAGTACATATTTGAACTTCTTAATGTGTGTCAAAGATATTAAAAGATGGAGTTCTCCAGAGTATTTTTTTTTATCCAGGTCTCTCTATATATATTTTTAAAATTTGTACATGGGACACCTGTAATCCTAATACTCTGGGAGGCTGAGGTGGGAGGATGGCTTGAGGTGAGGAGTTTAAGACCTGCCTGAGCAAGAGTGAGACGCCATCTCTCCAAAAATAGAAAAAATTAGCTGTGTGTGGTGGCACACATCTATAGTCCCAGCTACTCAGGAGGATGAAGCAGGAGGATCACTTGGGTCTAGGAGTTTGAGGTTGCAGTGAGCTATGATGATGCCACTGTACTCTACCTGGGGTGACAGAGCAAGACTCTTGTCTGAAAAAAAAATAATTACATGGGAATAAGTACAGCATTACAGCATGCTGGCTTTTGTGCTTAATAACTGCTAACTCAGGTCTATCTGCTGGATATATGTTCCTGTCACAGCTTCAGAGTCTGCAAGTAACTGCTGAACTTTCTCATTGTGATAAAATGTTGTAGCACCCTTGCTCTTCCAAGTGTGGTTCACAGACTAGCAAGCAACAGCATTATCTGGTAGTTTGCTGGAATTCCAAAATCCCAGATATACCCAACACCCACTGAAGTTGACAGTGCTTCCCAAAGTTTAATGTGCACTTAAATTACAGGGCATTCTTGTTAAAATACAAATTCTGATTCTACATGTGCGAAGTGTGAACTGAAATTCTGCAGCTCCAACATGTCTCCCAGGTACTGCTCACTGCTGTTGGTTAGAGAACCCCACCATGGGTAGCAAGGTGCAACATTTGTTCTAAGTTAGGGAATTTTTGTCCAGCTTTTGTAATCAAGAATAGATATGTGGCTCTCTTCTTGGCGCTGCCTACGGAGGTGGCAGCCATCTCTTATTCGGCATCATGGCCGCCCTCAGACACCTCGTGAAGCCCAAGATCATCAAAAAGAGGACCAGGAAGTTTATCTGGCACCAGTCAGACCAATATGTCAAAATTAAGCGTAACTGGCAGAAACCCAGAGGTATTGACAACAGGGTTCGGAGAAGATTCAACGGCCAGATCTTGATGCCCAACATTGGTTATGGGAGCAACAAGAAAACAAAGCACATGCTGCCCAGTGGTTTCCACAAGTTCCTGGTCCACAATGTCAAGGAGCTGGAAGTGTTGCTGATGTGCAACAAATCTTACTGTGCGGAGATTGCTCATAATGTTTCCTCCAAGAACCGCAAAGCCATTGTGGAAAGAGCAGCCCAGCTGGCCATCAGAGTCACCAATCCCAATGCCAGGCTGCGCAGTGAAGAAAATGAATAGACAGTGCATGTGCACATTTTATTTGTGTTTGAATAAAACCATAAAAACTGCCAAAACAAAAAAAAGAATAGATATGCGATCAGATATTAGATATTGTTAGAGTTCCACTATTCCTCTTTCAATCTTTGGGTTTAGTTTAATGAAAGAATACCCTGAGATTTCAGGATAAACTCTTCAAAAAAAAACAGTTAACATTTGCAAGTATATCTATATGGTACTTAACATCATCTAGCTATTGTAAACCAAAACCAAATATGGAAACAAACTAAGCTGAGACTGATATAACTACAACCATCATTCAGAATCCCAACTTCAAAATCTTTGTTCATTCAATAGCCCCTTTATTACTGAATGACTTTATAAGTAGTCATTTGAATTTATAAATGGTTAGCTATTTAAAAAACAAACAAACAAAACAACTTTATGATGTTGGAAAAAGCAACCAGCCTACCAGATTAATGTAATTAAAGCTTTTTGTACCTTTTTCATTCATTCATTCATACACCCCATATTTACTGAGCTGCTCCTATGTGCCCACACTGTTTCAGGCACTTAGGAGAGACCTGTGAACGGAGCTCCCTGTCTTCACGGGGCTTATATACCAAGACAGTTTCCACACTACTCTTTTGGATGAGATGGAAATTGGAGCAATAAATTAAGAAAATTAAATACACTCAATGATTTTAAATAATACTCCACAGTAGACTCAAGATTCCAAAGTATCTCAATGGTAGGAACAAAGGAATTTAATGGGATCACATTAATCGGTACAAATATGCTACGCTGAAGCTGAATGAGCTTCAGGAGTCAGAGCAACAGAGATGATCGGGCAGGAAAGCAGAAAAGTGTAATGGGACTAGACTGCAGAATCTGGCAAGGTTCAAATACCAGCTCCACCACTGACCACCTGTATGACATTTGGCAACCTGCTTAACTTCCCCATGTTTGTTTCCTTATCTGTAAAATTGAGATAACAATAGTGGTTAAGTAATGAAAAGCTACCTTATCTGACTTCAGAGCTTGAACTTGTAGCTGTCTATGAACTAAAGTGGTTTCATAAACAATGAAATGCCCCATCTCTAGAGTAATTCAAGCAAAATCTTGGTAACACTCAGATAAAGGTGGTATTGTAAAGGGGATTTCCATTTGGGATGAGAGATTAAACTTGCTTCCAAGCCCTGAAACAAACCTTCCAATACCTCATTAAAATATCTATGAACCCTAAGATCCAATGACCAACATGCAGAAAATATAAAGGACAGAGGACAAGTTAACAATACATGGGGATACAATGAACAAAACCTACACTGAGGGAACCTCCACCACCCAGTTACTTTAATAAATGCGTGGGAGGGAGTGCTATAAAAAAAATGTTAACCATGAATTCCATATCCCCAAAAATGAAGGCAACGGGGTTTGGAGTGACAACTTTACAGTGGAGAAACTTAACAAACACTCCCTTAGCCCAGCGATCAACATCAACATTGTCAGTGATAAGTCATGTTAACAGCATGTACCCCTGATATGATGTGTTGAGAATAGCACTGCACCTCCATGGTCTTCCTCCACAACCCTATAACCCAGTGTAACCATGAAAAAAACATCAAACTCAAACTGAGGGACATTCTGGAAAATACCCTACTAGTGCTTTACAAAATTCTAAAAGTCATCAAAAATGTGGAAAATCTGAGAAAGTGTTATAGACCATAGAAGGCTAAGGAGACAAGACAAGTGAATGTCACGCTACATCCTAGCTGAGATCTGGAACAGAAAAGGAACATTAGCAAAAAGCTAGTAAAAATCTGACCAAATTGTGGACTTTAGTTAACAGTATTAAATAATATACAGGCATACCTTGTTTTATTGCACTTTGTTTTACTGCACATTGAAGATATTACATTTTTTACAAATTAAGGTTTGCAGCAACCCTGTGTTGAGCAAGCGGATAGGTGCCATTTTTCCAACAGTATGAGTTCTTCGTGTCTCTGTGTCATATTTTGGTAATTTTCACAATATTTCAAACTTTTTCATTATTATTATAAGTGTTATAATGATCTGTGATCGGTGATCTTTGATGTTGCTATTGTCACCAGCAAAAAGATAACAACTTGTTGAAGGCTCAGATAATCATTAACATTTGTTAGCAATAAAGTATTTTTTACAAATTGAAGGTTTGTGTAAATCTTACATAACTTCTATATGCAATGGGAAACCAAAATATTCGTGACTAGCTTTATTGCGACACTGACTTTATTTCAGTGATCTGGAATGGAATCTGCACTACCTCCAAGGTATGCCTGTACCAATGTTGCTTCCTTAGTTGAGATAAATGTAGCATGCGGGGGAGGAGAATCTGCAGCCATAAGGCCACATGTGGTCTTCTAGGTCCTTAAGTGCAGCTTTTTGAATGAATCCAAATTTTATAGAACAAATCATTTTATTAAAAGGGGTGCAGCAGAGAAAGATGAAGCTTTTCTTGCCTCCTTTGGTGCTTAAAAAAGAACAATCTTGAAATCAGAAGGCCGCAGGTTCCCCTCCCACACCCCGCCAGGATTACAGCATTTCTGCAAATCTACAGATATTGTAAAATTAAAACTTTGTTTTAAAAATCTCAGTAGATGGGTTTAATAGCTGATGGTACATACCAGAAGAAAAAATTAGTAAACGAAAGATAGGTTAATAGAAAATATCCTATTGACAGAGAGAAAAAAGAATGTAAAATACAAAAAAAAATGAGCCTAACAAGCATATAGGACACAATGAAAATGTTTAACAGACATGTAACAAAGGTCCCAAAAGAAGAGGAGAGACAGAATAGGCCAAAAACAACGGATAAACAGATGATGGCTGAAAATTTTCCAGTACTGATCAAAGACACCAAATCACTGATTTAAGAAGCTCTACATACCTCAAGCAGCACACAAAAAAAAAGGAAAACCTCTGCTCAGTACATCATTCTTAAACTGCTAAAAACTAAAGGACAAAGAGGAAACCTTAACAGCAGCCAGGAGAAAAAAATTCCAATCTTTTCAAAGCAACAATAGATCGACAGCTTTCTTTTCAACAAAAAAGGCCAGAAAACAACAGAACACCACCTTTAAATAAAGTATGGAAAAGAAATTAATGCCAACCTAGAATTCTATTCCCGCAGACGTATCCTTCAAAAGTGAAGGAAAAAGAAAAACATTTTTAGAGCAAAAAAACCCAAAAACCCAAGAGATTTGTTGCCAGCCAACTACCACTTTAAAAAAAAATTTTTTTAAAGGAAACTAAGCATATCCACATAGTCCTTAATGTTGACATACATTTATATTCATTGATGTGAAACGAAGTTCATGACATACTGAGTGAAAATAACATTAAATAATATCTGTATAAAATTATGTATATAAATCAATATACATAAAATACTCTGAAAACATCTTATCAGAAAAGATTAGCAGTGATTACATCTGTGTTATTTAATACAGAATGATTTTTATTTTAGCCATACCTCCATACTGTTGGAATTTTGGGCAATTAACATCTTTTTTTTTTGCTGTTCCCACAAGTATTTTTAAATATATAATATATTCCTGATATAACGTCAGGTGAAAAATATAGATTAAAATAGTTGTATGCATGGGCTCATATACATACACACACACATATATATGGTGTATAATATATATGTAAATTGATACTCATAGAATAAATAGAAGACAATATACAAGAATATTAACAATGGCTATGTTAGGGTTGTAGAATTATGAGCAATTATTGCCTTTTTAACATTTGAGTATGCTTTCCACATTACATATAATGAGTAAATATTCCAATTTTTAAAATGAAATTATTTTATCTTTTCATTTTTTTAATTGTGTCATTTTGTTATATTTTACTCATTTCTCAGCCTAAGATCAAGTGAATTATTTTACCTTTTTCTATTTTTTCTTATTTAAGTTTTTCTATTTTTATAAAAGTTTTTATAAATTTTGACAAAAAACCAAAGTCACCTTAAAAGCCATCATCATCATAATTGCAGTGATATCATTGTTACATAAAATTCCTTAATTCTCAGCATTAAACTGCCATATGGCTTTGAAAGCCAGTTCTATTTAGCACAAAATTTCTAAGCTATGGTAATTCAAGGCAACTACTACAATAACACCTCTATCATTACCAACATAATTTGTTTTTAAAAACAAAAATATTTCATCAAAGACTGTTTTGGCAAAGTAACTTATATGGGAATTATCCATATAGGTTATATGGAGCTTATCCATATAGCTTGACTTAAAAACAGAATATTGTTACCACTTACTCGGTTTACAGACACATCATCTTTAATTTTCAAAGCAACAATGCAATGTAAGTATAATTATCTGTATTTTTTTTTTTTTTTTGAGATAAAGTCTCACTCTGTCACCCAAGCTAGAGTGCACTGGCTTCATCATAGCTCACCGCAACCTCAAACTCCTGAGCTCAAGCAAACCTCCTGCCTCAGCCTCCCAGAGTGCTATGATTACAGGTGTGAGCCACACCCAGCCAATTATCTGCATTTTTTTTAAAGCATATACATTCCTTTCCAATTGCTACCATTTGAGAACAAGGCCTGAAAAAGGTAACATTTTTGTTGATATAAATGGTGAACAGATGTTACACATTATGCTGGATACTTCATGTTATCTAATTTTTTCTTTACAAAAATCCTGTAAAATAGTTGGTCTTACCCTCAATTTAGATGAGGAAACCAAGGCTGAGCTCATAAATGGCACAGCTGAAATTAAAATCATAAAATGATTCCAGATCCCATGCTCTTCACCATAACATCAAGTTGTTACGGAGAAGCTTCCTAATATATATCCCTAATGTATTTTAATGAGTAATAATTATTCTGATTAACATAGCCAATAACAGCATATATAGCCAGGGCAGTTAGCAAATCATAGGACAAACAGTCCTATATCAGCTATGAGAATTGTCCATGCAACTACAAAACTAACTTAATACTTTGATTTTTTTCAAAATTCACTAAAAGAACAAGCTGAAAGAGTGTCTATGGCTTAGCAGAGTCCATTACCACTATTATAAATATAGATAGCCAAGTATGTATGTTATTACCATTGACTGAACGGTACCTTCTAGTAGCACCAGTAAGTACCATGAATACAAATAATTATTACTATTGTTATCATCATCAAAGAAGAAGAATCACTTCATTAATTCAATTCATATTATACTTTCAAATTTTATAACAGAAAATTTGAAAAAAAAATGCCCCTACACACATACACACACACATTTCCCCCCTTACCTAAAGACCTGCAGACTGAAATGGTTGCCTCCTCCAAGAGTTTCAACTCGGTACTAGAGAGACAGAAGAAAGGTCATTAATAACTACAACACTGAAAAATACACACTAACCAGTGAAAGGAACATGAAAAATAAAAGAAAAATAATTTAGAAGAAAAACATGGTATACAGTTGTAAACAATAAAATCAACAAAATAAAGTTAAGCTTCAATTTTCAATGTAATCAGAAAATTTATTATAATTCTAAATATGCGATGCCTAAAAGAGAAGAGCTTGAGGTATCCTACCTTTCAGGCATTTGGGCAGGGAGGAGACTTAGAAAATTCAAGAAAGGCACTGCAAGGTAGACAGCACAAGGCAGGTGCCCTACATGCCCAATTCTAAAGGCAGTAGTGATTATGGTTATTTAGAAAAATGCCATTATTTCTAGGAGATGCATTATGTCTTTAATAACTTTCAAATAGTATTTTCAACAAAAAAAGGAAAAGAGAAAGGAAATAAGGAAAAAAATGAGATGATACATATATAAGCTTCAATGGTTTACAAATATATAGACAGACACAGACACGGACATTAACATGCAGAAACAGATACAGAGACAGGACAGACACAACTGACACAGAGATGGGATGCACAGACAGAGAAAGAAATAAAACTTGTAAGAGAACATGCTTCGTGCCATTGGCTTTGATAATGATTTCCTGGACATAATATCAAAGGCACAGGCATCAAAAGAAGTAATAGATATGGTGGGCTTTATCAAAATTTAAAATTTCTGTGCATCAAAGTGTACTATCAGCAGAGTGAAAAGTCAACCCATAGAATGAAAGAAAAATATTTACAAAATATATATCTGATAAGGGATTGATATCCAGAATACACTTTAAAAACTCCTACAACTCCACAACAAAAAACCCAGACAGCCCAATTTAAAAATGGACAAAAAACTTTAATAGCCATTTCTCCAAAGAGGATACAGAAATGGACAATATGCACATGAAAAGATGCTCAACATCACTAGTCATTAGAGAAATGCAAATTGAAAGCACTTCATACCCATTAGGATGGCTATTATCAAAAAAAGTGGGGGAATGCAAATCAAAACCACAGTGAAATATCATCTCATTTCAGTTACACTGGCTATTAACAAACAGACAAAAAACAACAAATGTTAGCAAAGATGTAGATAAAAGGGAACTTTTATACTGTGTTGTTGGGTGCTAGGGTTTGGATGTTTGACCCTCCCACATCTCATCTTGAAATCTGATCCCCAATGTTGGAGGTGGGACCTAATGGAAGGTGCTTGGGTCATGGGGGCAGATCTCTCATGAATAGATTAAAGCTCCTCCTACCCCCCAGGGGTATTTGAGTGAGTTCTCACTCCATTAGTTCCTGTTAGAGCTGGTTTGTAAAAAGAGCTGGCACCTCCCCACTTTCTCCCTTGCTTCCTCTCTCAGTATGTGATCTCTGCATACTGCCAGCTCCCCTCACCTTTGGCCATGAGTAGAAGCAGCCTGAGGCCCTCACCAGATACAGATAACGATGCAATGCTTCTAGTACGCCCTGAAGAACTATGAGACAGTCTCTTTTCTTTACAAATGACGCAGCCTCAGGTATTCCTTTATAGCAACACAAAACAGACTGTGACAGTGGAAATGTAAATTAGTACAGCCATTATGGACAACAGTATGGAGCTTTATGATCCACTACTGAGTATAAAGGTTAAATATCCCTTATCTGAATATGGTTGGGCATATCTTATATGCTTGGGCCCAGAAGCATTTCCAGTTTCGGATTTTTTTGGATTTTGGAATATTTGCATTATACTTGACCATCCCTAATCTAAAAATCCAAAATCTGAAATGCTTCAATGAGCACTTCCTTTGAGCATCATATCAATGCTCAAAAAGTGTTGAATTTTGGAGCATTCTGAATTTCAGATTTTCAGATTAGGAATACTCAACCTGTATATGCAAAGGAAATGAAATCAGTCTGTCGAAGAGATATCTGCACTCCCATGTTTACTGCAGCACTATTCATAATAGCCAAGATATAGAATCAACCTAAGAGTCCATCAGCAGATGAATGGATTAAAAAAAAATGTGTGAGATGTATACACAATGGAATACTATTCAGCTGTAAAAAATAATTAAATCCTGTCATTTGGGACATGAATGAACCTCGAGGACATTATGTTGAATGATATAAGCCTAACACGTAGGACAAATACTACATGATCTCACTCAGACATGGAATCTAAAGAAGTTGATCCCATAAAAGTATAGAGTAGAATAGTGGTTACCAGAGGCTGGATAGAGTGGGGAGAGGGGAGGGGAAGAATTTGGTCAACAGGTACAAAGTTTCAATTAGACAAGAGGAATAAGTTCTGGTGTTCTATTGCACAGTGACCCCAAGTAACAATAATGTATATTTCAAAATAGCTAGAAGCATTTTGAATGTTCTCACCACAAAAAAATGACAAAGATTTGAGGTGACAGATATGTTAATTATTGATTTAATCAATATACAATGTATACATGTATCAAAACATCACACTGAGTGAGGTGGCTCATGTCTGTAATCCCAGCACTTTGGGAGGCCAAAGCAGGAGGATCACTTGAGGCCAGGAGTTCGAGACCAGAGTAGGCAACATAGCCAGACCCTGTCTCTACAAAAAATGTTTAAAAAATTAGTTGGATGTGGTAGCCCACCGCCAATAGTCCTAGCTACTCAGGAGGCTGGGGCAGAGAATCCTGTGAGCCCAGGAGTTTGAGGCTACAGTGAGCTATGATTGTACCGCTGCACTCCAGACTGGGTGACAGTGAGACTCTGACTCTTAAAAAAAAAAAAAAAACTGTATCCATAAATACGTACAATTATATGTCAATTAAAAACAAAATAAAACTTAAAAAAATAAATTTTTAGGTATTAATTCCAAAATGTGTTCTCCCCCTAGTTAATAAATTAAAATAATACATTTGTTTAACCTTTTAAATATATTTCAAAACATTTTCAAATTTATCAGTGCAATTAAATGCCATGAAAACCTCTTTTAATAAGCAGGACTGTAATAAACCCTATTTTTATAGGTAAGCAAACTGAGCCTTCCAAGGAGTTTAAATAACATTCCAGGAATCAGAAGTCTGAGACGAACAAGAACCAGCTTTAGAGGCTGGTGACTTGGTTAAAAATTACATGTTTTTTTCTGCCAATACACGTAGTGTAGCAAATGTGTAGCAAATCCTCCAAATGGGCAACTCTTCTGTAGAAACCCCCTCGCCCCCAGGGTTCTGCTGTTGCTGGCGAAGTACACTTTTAAAAAGAGTGATCCATAAGCATAAAGATTTTTGACATGAAAATTTTAGAAAAACTGTAGAAGAAAATTGATTGCTTCTAGACAGTTATAGTAGACCTGTCCAATATGGTAACCACCGACCACATGTAGTTATTAACCACTTGAAATGTGGCTAGTCCAAAGTGAGATGTGCTGGGACATAAAATACATATCAGATTTCGAAGATTTAAAAAGAATGGAAAATATCTCATTATTAATTTTATATTCATGAAATTATAATATTTTGGATATATTGGGTTAAAAATATATTATTAAAATTAATTTCACCTGTTTCATTTTACCTGTTTAATGTGGCCACTAGAAAACTTTAAATTATATATGTTGGTTCACCTTACATTTCCATTGGACAGAATTGCTACACCTGTCTCCCAGCAACTGAAAACAGTACCATGTGTAAGAAATATCATACATGCACACAAAACTAAGACCTACTAACTACTTAAGGGAATATGCCTTTACCTTAAGAATCTAATATTATTAATACATGTGTATTTAAAAAGATACACATCTTTTCAAATTTGCTAAGTTCCATCTAAGATTGACATGCTATTTTTTTTGGGGGGGGGGGGGGACAATATAACCGAGAAGCGAGCCTATGGTAAAGTAGTTTATAGGTCTCTAGTACTTATCATACAAAGTATTTTTAGAATTTCTGCCAACCTCACAACGTCTCTCTGCTGTCTGTCTACTGTCTCCCCACCCTTTTTTCCATCTTCCCATCTACTTTTCAGAGGTGAGCAGAGGCAAACAGGTGGGTGCAGCATGATCCCACCCCCGGCCATAGCTGACTGGGTCAGGGTAGACATCTAACCTAAGCCAAAGTCCTGGGAAATCTGGAATGGAGATGGAAAGAAAGGACAACGGAAAGAAAGGCTATCCTCTACCCATGGAGAAGCAGAGAAACCCAGTCAGTAGGAAAGATGAATATAAGAGCTTTGCAGAAAGATGCAGACATGAACCCCAAAAAAGCTCAGGATTACTGCTGGCTTTCCAATTCTCAGGACCAGTTCCAGAATTCCAGAAGCTTAGCTGTGTTCCTGATCTTGGATTCTATGAGGCACTCCTGTCTCTTCATCACATACTCCCCTCTTTCAGACATATGCTAAGGCAAATTGATTTTTGTTAGTAACTAAATGACTCCAAATTAATAAATCGCTGTGGTCCGATACACACTAGTAGTTGGCAGGAGGTGAAAACTATGAATTACTCAGTTTATTGTTTACTCAGGCAAAAAAGCAAAGAGGTATAAAATGAAAAGGCTTATAAACAACTTTAAGAGGTTAATAGCTAGGCCACATGCATAAAAACTGTTTCACTAGTGCTTCTACCTTCTTCACTCAATGACACTCTCTTTTAAAACTAGCTGGAACCAAGAGCTTCAGTTATACACGTGTTTCAACAAATGAATTTTGGGGGGAAAAATTATATACATGTGGCTATAACCTTCGAAAGCTGCTAAATTTGTTCGCTCAATGAACACTGCCTGAGCACCTAGGACATGCTAGGCTCTATGAAAGATGCTGCCTCTGCCTCCAGGCTTCATGGAGGAATGAAGCAGCAGACAGACTATTCTGTGTAGAGGAGGCATGAAGGGCAAGACCAGCCCCGTGCCTGAGCTCACAGGAAGTGCACTCAACCTACCCTAGGAGGCATCAAGGAAGGCACCCTGGAGGAAGTAACTATTCTGTCCTGAAGGGCCAAGAGAAGTCAGGCAGGCAGACAAAAGGGACTAACATAGGCAGAGGCATGGCAGTCATGGAGAGCCATCAACACAGGAGTTCAGTCTCTCAACTTTCAACAGAAAGGTACTAGGCACTCCCAAAACAAAAACCAAAACAGGGCTCTGACTTATATTTAATACAATATTAGCTGGAAACAGGATTAATCACAACATATATTAGCGAGGGTGGTCTGGACATCACTTCTTCCAGGAAGCCTTCTTTGATCACCTAAGATGATGATCAGAGACAGAGGCTAGGCTTCTCAAGTAAGAAGCCTAGCCTCTGCCCCATATAGCACCTAATCATAAAACTGAGCATGGGGTAGTGAGACTGCCCAATGACTCGCCAGTGGCCGCCACTAGATTGTGGGCTCCTTCTTCATCACAGCATCCCAGGCTGGTTCAAAGCAGGTAGCTATTAATAACAAAAATGTACTGAATGAATAAATGCCACTGTCAGACACTTCATTACGAGAGGACAAAATTACTTCCCCTTGCTCCTCAAGGAACACTTCCCAGTTTCCAGCCCTCAAGGCAAGGTCTGCCTCTCAAGTTTAAATTTTTATTAAAACATTTTTTAAAAGACATTTGTTTTCAAATGTAAAAGAGCACATCTTTTTGAAGCCATCTGATTTCTTTGTCAGAATTATCCCACCACACTTGGAAAGCTCCCCTTTGTGTTAAGGCAGTTAGCACCTGCCATTCTGTGATTAGGCCCACCAGGCCGGGGTCCCCCTACACATGGCCACGATCTGAAACAGCACCACTGCCACCACCTCCTTTAAGGATCACCACTGTGAGGGAGAAGCATCTTCAGTGCCCAGATAATAAGCTCCATGAGAACAGGGAAAATCTCATTCCCTCATGCGTTCCCGACTATGCCTGGTACTGCAGCACAGCCAGAAGAACACTCGGCAATTAGCTACTAAATAAAAGAGTCACAGAGCTCTGTTTGTTGCAGTATGCCTACAATTTCTGCACTCTGAAGTGTTACTTATTTCTACAAAGGAAATCAGCCAGGCACACCCCTGCCAAAAGCAACACATTGATTGTTATAATAGAATTCCTTCCCTCCTGTCCCTCCATCCTCCAATTTTCTAAACTTCTTGGAACATTTTGAGAATAATCTGCTTTCCCATTTGCTTGATTTAGAGCTATAATGAGGTGGTAAGCAACTGGGGTGGCTGGTAACTGTTGCTGCCTGTTATAGGCATCTATGCACAGTACTGCTTTAGTTAAACAAATGAGCTCAGATGTTCTGGCAGCAAGCAACTAACAAATCATCATTTGCAGTAAATAAAAGTAAAATGGAACTGCAAAAATATGCCAATGTTTCCAAGACAATTACAATTAGAAACCAAATGTTTCTGAAGGCAGATCTGGGGCAATCAAAACATGCAAAAAGAGGGCAAAAAGGCAGGAGTCAAATATTCATACTCATTGAGATTAAATAAATTAGTACCACACAAACTTAAACCACTTCAAACTTAATGTATACAGAAATTCCATACCTCCAGGTCAATTTGAAAACTGTCAATAATGGAAGATTAGGAATAAATACTTAAAACTAGTATTCTCTTAAGCAAACTTGCTAAACAAATCAAACTAGATAAATAACCATATAGCACCAATGACCAAATGTGACTCTATCTGATGCAATCCTTGCAGCATTATCAGACACCTTCTCAGAGCATGGCCACACTGTCATTCTGGCAGCAACATAAACATAGAGTAGGAATCTCAGTTTTATTTCTTTTCTTGATACATAATAATGGTACATATTTACGGGGTATATGTGATATTTTGATACATGTATATAATGTGTAATGATCAAATCAGGGTAATTAAAATATTCATCACCTCAAACATTTATCATATCTTTGCATCAGTTTGGTGAAATCCCAATGAACAATAAAACCTAAGGACTGGAGAGCTATGCCCAAGAATATCTCACACACACACACACACCCCAAACCCCCTAAAGAAAATGTAAAACAGGTCTAAGAATTTTCTTACAGTTTTAAGAAACTTCATTGGTCTACACTGAAGATATTTCAGCAAGAAAAGCGGTTATTAAAATTTTCACGACTATAGGGAAGCTCTTAGCCATTACCACTGCCATTTCTGGGCTATGTTCTAAGTCTACTCGCTTCCTTACTTTGATTTCATGAAGAGAATCTCCCTAGAGAGAGAGAGAGAGAGAGAGCTGTCAGCAACCTCAACCTCACACCCTCCACATGCTTCCGCTACACAATTCCAACAATACCAATAGTACAGCCAAGTTATTTCCCAGTTACATCTCAAATAATCAATGTATTCTATGCCACCTCTGCTGGGTCTGCCAACACACATCATGCCAAAGTTAAGTTGCTGAGGAGTGTAGGTAACAGAGAAGACTGGCAAGGTAAAACAGAACAAAAGAGTGAAGAATCTTAATGCCATGTTAAGGAGTTTGGATTTTATCCTACATATAATGGGGAGTCATTAAGCACAAAATCAAAAACACACACTACACGTACAGCAGCAGCAAAGTGCTCCAGATAGTTAAATATCGGACCCTGGCTACAACCATCCTGAGATTTTTAGCAAAAAAAAAAAAAGATAATTAGAAAAACAAAAATACTAATAATGCCTCAACTAGTGCATATGATAAAGTCTAACCATGTGCTCACAACAATCACTGTATAATTAACCACTGCTGCTGCCAAGTATCAGGCCAGCAGACTTGGATAAACCACTGTCACTAAATCCAAACACAGTCAAGTACAACATTTTTAAAAATTCTAGTTTAGTTCCACTAAAATTACATACCAAATTGAAACAACACGAAGGAATTCTAACACCAAGAATACAGAATGTCTCTGCACTCACTGGATTCATAGGCCAGACACTTTCAAAACATATACACCAAGTGTACTACCTTTCAATTTAACCACCACCATCAATGAACAAACTCATGCACATAGGTCACATGGATTTCAAATCAGGTGCTCACTGCTGAAAACAATATATGTCCCCAACATAATGCAAAGAGTACAGTTTTTGAAGCTGCATATTTAAGTTCTAGCTTCCTCATTTCCTACTGGTATGACCTAACCACATTACTTTGAGAGCCTCTGATTCCTCACCTGTAAAAGGGAGGTAAGGTTGCCACCATCTCATAGGGTAGTTGTGAGGACTACGCCAATGTGTGAAGAAAAGTGCCCAGCACACAGCTCAATAAATGTGAGTGCCCTAATCCCGCAACAAAAAACTACAAGTATTAAACTGTCAAATTTGCATATATTTATTACTTAATACACTTAGAAGTAATTTACGAGCCTTTCCCAGTCTTCCCCCAATTGAGAAGGAGGGAAGTATTAATATAAAACATTGTTTAGGAATTTTGAAGTGGTTATACATTTTGAAATAGTATCAAGGCAGCTGCATCAAACAACTGTAGGTGATCTGCTTTGATTCTCTTTACATTAATGTTTTATTGGAAGTATAGCCCTAGTGAATTACAAAGGATGTCAATACTCCTTAGCTACCTAGCAAAATTTCTCAGTATTAAGTAACGTATATTTATACGATGCTTTATAGTTTACAAAGTGGTTCTGCATACAAATACATCATTTGATCCTCTCAACCATCTTGTGAAAAAGAAACAGCAGATAGCATTTCCATTCTACAGATGAGATAATGGCACTTAAAAAGAAAATACTGATAATAAGTGGCATAACAGAGACTTTTAAATCTAGGTAATTTTCATTTTTTTTTTTTTTTTTTTTTGAGACAGAGTCTCACTCTGTTGCCCTGGCTAGAGTGCAGTGGCATCATCATAGCTCACTGCAACCTCAAACTCCTGGGCTCAAGCGATCCTCCTGCCTCAGCCTCCAGAGTAGGTGGGACTACAGGCACGTGCCACCATGCCCAGCTATGCTATGAATGTCTTTACACATATGTCTTTCTATATATATTTCTGAACTTGTCCAATTATCTCCTTAACATAAAATCTAGGAGTGCAATTGCTAAGTCAATGAACACTTCTGTTTTGATGAATACTACAAATTATGTTCCAGAAAGATTTAACCAATTACCCACCAATAGTGCATAATTGTGGCTTATAATCTCCTACATATTGCTAAAGTTGCAAAATTACAAACTCAGACCTTTTGACGCCAAATCCAGCGATCTTTGTGCTCAGGTAAGTATGTGATGACAGTAAGCAAGCATAAGAAGCTTTATTACAAATACAGATTTTTCCCCTCAAAAATGGCCTACAGAGAGGAATTCATAAAGCATATGAGTCTAACTAGCAAATTATTACCATGCCACTGTAAATTTAGAATGAACTCTATTCAACACCACCTAAATTCTTTAGCTGTACCAGGCAATCAATTTTTATATTAAATAACATAGGGACAGGGCATATCAATATTGTACAGAGTTTACAACCTCTTTGGACTTAAAGTGACAACATGACAAACAGCTCTGGCCTTATCTTCAAGAATGGTCTAGTGAACAGGATGCAGAAATGTTCAGTTTTGACAGAAAAAGTAAAAATTGAGGCAAACATTAAGTAAAAATTATAGATTTTTTTCATTATAAAGATAGATTGAATTCATTGCCACTTAAGTAGAAAATGCCTCCAAATGTCATCAGCCATAATTCAGGAGGTGACAGAAAAGAAATAACCCTGGTCTTGATGGGTAGATCTACTCTCCACCACAACCTCAGGGGAGACCCCACCATTAGTTCATGAATGAAAGAATTAAAAGTCCAGAGCATGGTGCTCAAGCATGCATTCCTTCAGTAATCAACAGATACCACTGTTAGATGTCAAGCAGCTTTCCCAGCCTGACAAATAAGAAAGAACATTTGCTGGTAAGGGGGAAAAAGCTACATTCATATAAAACTTGTAGTTCAAGAATTCAATTTTCTACAACCAAAATAAATACATAACATGGGTCGTCTAATAAACCGAGTATCTTTTCCTGATAATTATCATGTATGAAAATACACAAGAGTTACCTATAATATTTTCATCAATTGGTGTAGCAGGTCAATCAGGCTACAGTTTGTAAGTAAAATACTCACAGCACACTTAAGCTGCTAACTTAACTGATGATCTGTGACCTGTATCATGGAGCCAATATGCAGCCTGAAGGAATGGTTTGTGCCCCTTTAGTGGTTTCTACCATCCAATTCCTTCTGCCTTTGACAACTCTCTTCCCTTTTGTTTCTACCAACCCATCTGTCTCTTTCTTCATCTGTCCACACTGGATTTTTAAGTAACGTAAGAAGTACCAGTGGACACTGCCAGGCCATGTGCTGGTCCTCAGTGATTAAAGAAATAAGAGGTTGACACTATACAATTCATCCATGTAACAAAAAAACCACTTGTACCCCCTAAATCTATTGAAATAAAAAAAAGAAAGAAATAAGAGGCTGAATAATATATAGTTTTTTAAAAGAAACTTACCAATTGGTTGTAGAGTAACACTGCAACCTAAAAAAAAAGTCTCACCATATTCTCAAATATAGAAGTAATTTGGTCCCCACATAAAATTAGATTTTTAAAAATTTTTATGCAATAGAAAAAAATTATTTAAAAAAAGTTAAAAATTGCAACTAAGTACACATTTAGCAGGACTTTATTGATTTGAACTCCACTAATTCAGAATTTTTAACTCTCTGGCTAAAACTGAATTGAAACTGATCTTTGTGTTATATTTTACACTAGATCTTAGCCAAAAGACCAAAAAGTGATTGTGTTATATTTTAAAGAAAGTATTTCAACAAGGGGAGATTTAGAAAAACTATTATTTTACCTTCTACAAATGTGTTTAAAGATGTTAACACATTATTGTTGACATGCAAATAAATTTGCTGAAATAGCCTGCATTTTGTATAGTCCCATATACACTATTCAAAGTTCTTTCACCTTGGTTATTTCATTTGGTTTCTTTTAAAAACCCCGAGAAGTCGACTGAAGAAATAGGAGTATCCTGAGTTTACAAGTGACAGAAATAAAGAAGCTAAGTAACATGTCCAAGGTCACAATATAAGAATAAACACATCTAACCTCTAGTTTAATATCTTTCAGTATGAATAATATTAATTTAGATACTTTTCATTAAAGCAAATCCACATATCAATGTAGAAACACTCCACCAACTGCTTGGAATTATATAGATATTAACTAAAAGAAGTTTTGTCATACATGTAAGTATTATTTGTTATAAAAATTATATCTATGTTATAATTGCAATCATGTAAAAATTATGTGAATGATAAAGAATTGGAAGAAAACAGAAATTTTTAAATGTAATAAAGAAAGACAATAGATGACTTTTTGTAACTGCTATAAAACCATAAACCATAGTTTGGTCAGGGAGCTAAAATTTTAAATTACATTTTTCTTAATTCACAGCTTTCAGTAATCTAGACTGGTTTTACTTCACTTTTAGGTACATTAGTCTGATATATGAATCTCAATTAATGAAAGATGAAAAACTTAATAGTTCAAATCTTTTAAAGAAAAGCAAATAGGCAAAAAATTGTTGGGGGTAAAGTTGTAATAGACTTCTGAACATAGATTCTACTAAACTATAAGGCTCATAAAATATACACTGAAAATGCTTAAGTCCCTTTCACTGAAAATTCTGTCATAAAATTATTTCAAAATTGACATTTTATATTAATGATGTCACTTTCAGCCCAGAACACACATATTCTGACAAATATATAATGTTTGTCAGTTTAAGGTATGACCTGAGTATATCAACGAGTAACCATTCAGAAAAGCACAGAAGCATTTCTAAAGACCTTTTCCCCCTTACCTTAGCAAAGAGAATTACAGAAATCATTCACAAAACTAACAAGAATCAGCCCATTCAGTGGTTAAACTGTGGGAAGATTAATGGTCTAAAAGGGCCTATTCATAGGAAAAAATCAAAGGATAAAAACTACATATAAATTTATTATAGCAATTTTTAATGCACTAAGCAGAACCAAAAAGGTGTTTATATTCATGTGATTCACAGACAATCCTATATGCTGTCATTCAACTGCCAAAATGAAAAGCACTATAACTATCAAAATGTCAAAATTTCAGCAACTACCATGCTAGATAATGCGGTATTTATTTTTTCAAGAAAGTAAAAGACAAAATGACTTTAAAAAATCGTATTCCAACCAACACAGTAAGAAAAGGAATCAAAGGTGCACTTGGAGTAAAACCTACTTGCTCCCATACTTTAATATGTTCAACAATACATATTTTCCTCCATTTAAACTTCTGGTTGAAGGGAATAATCCTGAGCAAATTGAAGCATCTTCCAAAATGATTTTGCATAGAAGGGTATAAATGAATGGACAGGAAATAAAGGTTTTGACTCAAGATGTAAAAACTGAACTTTTTGGGATCCCTCAATTTGAGAAAATAAGATCCCAAGAAAAGTTCAAATTATCTATTCCCTTAGTAAAATAACCTAGTACATTATTTTGGTCACCATCCAAGCAAACCTATGATGAAAGAATTAGAAAAGAATTTAGAAGACAGTTTAGTATCTATCCCAGGCCCACCTCAATGACAGTAGATTGTTTTCAACTTGAAAAGTTCTAAAATAATTGTACAGAAAAGTGTGCCAAAGAGAATAAAAATACAGAAACAGAGACAGCCATCAAAGATTCAAAGAAAAAAATAATTTTACAATCACTTAATTGTTTCTGTCAGGTAAAAACTTGTGACCTAATTCAATAAAGGTCTCTTCCTGGTTCTCAACTGAGGAAACAGATTAAGAAGCTTTGAGAAAGAATCATTCATTCAGGCAGGTCCCCTTAAATAGAGAGAAGATACACTCCACCCAAGGCAAGGTTAAAATACCAAACAGATTACTCATCAGCTTCTGTGCATTATTGTAAATAATGGCACTCAAACATAAAAGTACCTGTGATTATGACTCAAACATAAAGGTACCTGTGCTTTGAAAGTACTTGAAAATGTGAATATATAATCTGGTGATCCTTTTCTCAAAGATAACCATATAATTTAATGCTGCAGTTCTTTAGTCATTATTTCAAGCTTCGTCTGTGATTAGTCTACACTTTCAAAAGGAGACAGTGTAGCACAATGATCATCAGAATTCTTCTTCAGAGTTACACAAATAAACCTGGTTTAAATCTGGTTCTGACTAGCTGCTCACTGTGTGACTCCGGACAACCTCCCTAGGTTTCAGTTTTCTCATATATGGTAATAATAACAGACTTGAATAACAATAACAGAACTAAATGAAGAGATACACCTAAGGCAATGAACCCAGAGCCTGACACACAATAAGTGCTCAATCAATAACTGGTAAATCAATGATAAGGTTTACATTAGCAAAGCCTCTTAGCGGAATGACTTTTTTTTTTTTTTGAGACAAAGTCTCACTCTGTCACCCAGGTTAGAGTGTAGTGGCATGATCATAGCTCAATGCAATGTTGAACTCCTGGGCTCAAGCAATCCTTCCACCTGAGCCTCCCGAGCAGCTAGAACTACAGGCACATGCCAACATGCTCGACTAAATTTTTTTTTTAAGAGACAGGGTCTCATTATGTTGCCCAGCCTGGTCTCAAACTCCTAGGCTCAAGCGATCCTCCCACCTTGGCCTCCCAAACTGCTGGGATCACAGCCATGAGCCACTGTGCCCAGCCCAGAATGATACTTGTATCATTTACCTTTTATCATTTTATCATTATCTTTTATCATTTATCTTAGTAGAACTAAATTTTTTATAATGCAAGAAAAATCCCCAAAAGAAAAATCAAAGTGGTAACTGAAACCTAACAATGCTAAAGAGAAGTGGAGGCCCTTTAAAAGAATTTATGAGTGCAACAAACCAAAGTTTAAAAAACCTTATATAATATGATGTCCTACATACCTACAATGGATATTATTTAGCCTTAAGGAAGGAAATTCTGACACATCACAACATGGATGAACCTTGAAAACATTATGCTATGTGAAATAAGCCAGTCAGAAAACGACAAATACTGTATGATTCCACTTACATGAGGTACCCAGAGTAGTCAAATTCACAGAGACAGAAAGTAGAATAGAGGTTACCATGGACTGAGAGGAAAGGGGAAAGGGAAATTACTGTTTAATAGTGTTTTGTTTGGGGTGGTGAAAAGGTTCTGGAAAGGGACAGTGGGCATGGTTGTACAACATTGTAAATGTACTTAATGACACTGACTTGTACAGTTTAAAATGGTTGAAAAGGTCAATTTTATGTTATATGTATTTTACCACAATAAAAAAATTATGTAAAATCCTTCCATATTATAAGGTAGTTAGAAAATTATAGCAGACTAGGCTCTATTCCCAAATACCAACATTGAAACATGCTCATCTCTGAAATACCATGCAACATAAAAAACTTTCATATGGCCAGAAGTCCCTGCATAATTCATTTCCTTGCTCACTGTTCTGCTGCATTGGCCTTTCTGCTACTCCTCTATCTTGCAGAACTTATTCCTGCTTCAGGTTCCTTACCCTTGCTGTTCCCTCTACCTGGAACACTCTCCCCACAGGTGGCATGGCTCACTCCCCAGCTGCCTTCCCAGAGACCCTCTATCTAAAGGAGCTCCTGCTTGCATTTGCTCCCATTCTGTCACTCTCCATGACTTCGCTCTGCTTTATTTTTCTTCATTATACTTGGCACTTCCAGAAATGATCTTATATAATTACCTGTTTACTGTCCATCTCCTCCACTAACATATAAGTTGCACAAGGGCAGGCACCTTGTCTCTCATGTTTTCAGCTCTTGTAAACAGTGCTTGGCAAATAGGAGGTATTCAATAATTACTTTTGACGTAAAAATCCACATTTATTGAAAATAAAACATTAAATATGTTAATTTTTAAAAGTTACATAGCATTAATATAGTATAATCCCATTTTGTAAAAAAACATAAATACATATTTTTTAAAAGTATGAAAGACTGTATACCAAAATATTAACAATGGTTATCTCTGTGTGATGAGAAAACATGACTATTTTTCCCTTTGTTTCTGTATTTTCTGACTTTTCTACAACAAAAGATTAATTATGTAATTTTTTAAAGAAGATTATTTTGGTCAGGGGGAAAGGGGGTAAAAAAAAAGATTATTTTACCAGCAAATCAACTATAAAGAACTCACTCTACTTACATAACAGGGATATGCACAAAGACTTGGCTACAAGAAAATTCATCGTATTTTCATATACAATCATAGAAATAAGAAATAACCAAAATGTTCAATAACAGTTAAATAAAGTATGGATATTTATAAGATAGACTACTCTACAACCATTTAAAATTATGTTATAGGAAAACACTAACATAAGGGAAATGTGAGTTAAAGAAACAATGTGTAAAATGTGATAAATACATTTTTAAATGAGACAGAACAAAATGTTAACAATAGTTACTCCTGCTTATTATTTTTATCTTTTTTGCCTTCTTTGTTCTTTTCTGTATTTAAAAGTATTAAAAATGCACATGTACTACTTTAGTGCTTAGAAAAATGAGTTTTAAATGACTGCACCAAAAGCTGTCTTTTTGCCTTATATGAGCACCATCTAGTGCTCAGTATACATAATACAATTTTCATAACACTAAAGGTTTCTGAAAAGTAGCCTTTATAAAAAGTATATTGTTTAAGCACAAAGACAAATATTACTATACTCATGGTCTGGCCTAATTTTTAGAACAGCTAAACAATTAATTCAAAAGGGTCACAGGACTTTCAATGATCAGTATAAAGCAGTCATCAGGAAATTGGTTAAATTTCTACTGTTTATTTTCACTCCTCAAATATTTTAGACTCTCAAGACAGAGCCCTTGCTCTTTTTAAAACTAATAGGTATTATTCTTTGAAAGAAGAGGAAAGTCAGACACTTCACATGCATATGGTGTTTTACCATCTCTACAAATCTACATGGTAAGGATTACTATTCCCATTTTACGGTAGAAGCAACAGGCTCAACGAGATTGAGCAGTTTGCCTGAGTTCACAAAGCCAGTAAGTAGCAGAGCTGAGCTGCAAGGCAAGGTCAGTCTGGCTCCTGAATCTATGCACCTCCTACCATGCTTCCCAGCCTCCATTCTTTACACTGCACCCAAAGTCACTGCCCCAGCAAAATGATTCCCCGTGAGGAGAGTACACAAGCTGTTACTCTATTGCTTAGCACTAGTCTCAAATCTAGAACTCTGGCCGGGTACCACCGGTGGCTCACGCCTGTAATCCTAGCACTCCAAGAGGCCGAGGTGGGTGGATCATTTCAGCTCAGGAGTTCGAGACCAGCCTGAGCAAGAGCCAGACCCCGTCTCTAATAAAAAACAATAGAAAGAAATTAGCGGGACAACTAAAAATACATATGGAGAAAATTATCCGGGCATGGTGGTGCATGCCTGTAGTCCCAGCTACTTGGAAGGCTGGGGCAGGATGATCGCTTGAGCCCAAGAGTTTGAGGTTGCTGTGAGCTAGGCTGATCCCACAGCACTCTACCCTGAGGTGACAGAGTGAGCCTGTCTCAAAAAAAAAAAAAAAAAAAAAAAAAGGCAAATAAAATCATAAGGGCCACTATCCAAAACTCATCCAACTGGGTATCAAAAGGAAAAATGACAATTGGTCACACAAAAATGTGTGTGTGCCTGAGTGTTTTAATTCACCCTCAAAAGATAGAGAAATCGCCCCTCTACCTCTGGGGTCAGGGGAGAGAAGTACAGACTTATTGGTCACCATTACACCAATCTTTTCCTGAAAACTGGAAAAGAATGAAGTGTTTACCTTTATTTAGTATTATCATATAGTAAGAAATATATTTTACATGACCTAACTGATGAAGGAAAGTTCTTCTTTACAGAAGAATTCCAGTTAATAAGTGTGGAAGGAATAACCAAATTAGAAATATCACCATTTTGTAACCTCTTATGAAATAACTGATTCAGACAAAAATCAATGAACACTAAAACACACTCAAGCCTCTGATCAATCATAATAACTGGTATAAAACCACACTTTTTCAATATCCTCATGTAATACATATCTCAATAACTTGTATTTGTTTTCTACTGCTGCTATAAAAGTTACCACAAATTTAGTGGTGTAAAACAACACAAAAATTAACAAATGGGATTTGATTAAACTAAAAAGCTTCTGCACAGCTAAGGGAACAATCAAGAGAGCAAACAGACAACCTACAGAACAGGAGAAAATATTGACAAGCTACACATCTGATAAAGGGCTAACAACCAGAATTTACAAGAACTCAAGCAAATCAGCAAGAAAAAAACAAACAACCCTATTAAAAAGTGGGCAAAAGATATGAACAGAAGCTTCTCAAAAGAAGAAAGACAAATGGCCAATAAACATATGAAAAAATGCTCAATGTAACTAATCTTCAAGGAAATGTAAATTAAAACCACAAGATATCACCTTATCCCTGTCAGAATGGTAATTATGAAAAAGTCAAAAAATAACAGATGCTGGCATGGACGCAGAGAGAAAGGAACACTTATACACTATTGGTGGGACTGCAAATTAGTACAATCTCTATGGAAAACAATATGGAGAGTCCTCAGAAAAATAAAGGTAGACTTATCATTTGATTCAGCAATCCCACTACTGCATCTCTACCCAACAGAAAAGAAATCATTTTGTCAAAAAGACAGGCACACTCAAATGTTTATTGCAGTACACTTCACAACTGCAAAGATGTGGAATCAATATAAGTGCCCATCAATTCACGAGTAGATTAAGAAACTATGGTGTGTATATGTATGTGTGTGTGTGTGTGTGTGTGTGTGTGTATACACATATACCATGGAGTACTACTCAGTCATGAAAAGGAATAAAATGTCTTTTGCAGCAACTTGGATGGAACTGGAGACCATTCCATCCTAACTAAAGTATCTCAGAAATGGAAAAACAAACACCACATATACTCACTAATAATTGGGAGCTAAACCATGGGTACACACAGGCACAAAGAGATGTAAAGGTCATTGGAAACCAAGAAGTGAGGAGGGTGGGAAAACAGGTGAGGGGTAAAAACTTACCTATTGAGTACAATGAACACTATTCTGATGAAGGGCACACTAAAAGCCCCATTTTTTTTTTTTTTTTTTTTTGAGACAAGAGTCTCACTCTGTTGCCCGGGCTAGAGTGCCATGGCATCAGCCTAGCTCACAGCAACCTCAAACTCCTGGGCTCAAACAATCTTACTGCCTCAGCCTCCCAAGTAGCTGGGACTACAGGCATGCACCACCATGCCCAGCTAATTTTTTCTATATATTTTTAGTTGTCCGGCTAATTTCTTTCTACTGTTTTTTAGTAGAGACAGGGTCTGGCTCTTGCTCAGGCTGCTCATTTGAACTCCTGAGCTCAAATGATCCTCCCGCCTTGACCTCCCAGAGTGCTAGGATTATTGGTGTGAGCCACCTCGTCGACCTAAAAGCCTGTCTTAAGCATTATACAAGGTATCCATGTAACACATTTGTACCCCCTTTATATTTTGAAACAAACAAACAAACAAACAAAAAGATGTCAGCAGGGCTGCATTCCTTTCTGGAGGCTCTATGGGGAGATCTGTTTCCTCGCCTCTTCCAGCTTCTGCAAGCTGCTCACATTTCTTAACTCTTGATCCCCTTCTTCCATCTTCAAAGCCAGCAAGGGCAGGTTGAGTCCTCCTCACCTCACCTCACATCACATCACTCACGTCATATCAATCACATCACTCACATCACTCCTCTTTCTCTTCTACTTCCCTCTTTCACTTTCAAGAACCCTAGCAATTGGGCCCACCTAATAATCCAGGATAATCTCTCTATTTAAGGTCAGCTGATTAGCAACCTTAGTTCCATTTGCTACCTTAGTTCCCCTTTGCCATGTAACATATTCATAGAATCTGGGGACTAGGACATGGACATCTTTTGGGGAAACACTATTCTGCCTATCACAATAAACCTGTTAAAAAAAATAAATTTTTTTTTAAATCTCATTATTGAGTACATGGGAATTCAATATTCTAGGTACTCTATTTTGTCAATTTTTATAACAGAGTTTAAAATGAGATATCGTTTTTCACCTACCAAATTGGCAAAGGTCAAAAGTCTAAAAATGCATCAAACTGACAAAGGTGTGGGGAAACAGACTGTCTCAAACATTGCTGGTAGGAGTGTAAACTGGTACAATTCCCACAGCACACGGTTTGGCATATCTACCAAAGTTACAAATGCACATGCACTTTGACCCAGCAATTCTACTTCAAGGAATTTATACTAGATATATTTGTACACATGAGAAATTATGTATGCAGCATTATCTGTCATAACAAAAGACTGGAAACAATCTAAATGTCTATCAATAGAAAACTGATTACATATATTCTATGGATACTCTGCAGCCATTTAAAAAGAATAAGGCAGTTGCATATGTGCTACATATAGAATACATATTTCGTTTAATTATGGAAAAAAACAAGGGACAGAATAGTATGTGTAATATACTACATTCGCACTTAAACATTTTATAAAACTACATGAAATACATGCTTAAATAACCTTGTACTATATCCAGAAGGATTCGAAAGAAACTGCTACCAGTGGTTACCTCTGGAGAAGAGAGGGGCTGAGTGGGAGAAAGAGAAGAGAAAAGCTTATTATCCTTTTCATATCTTTTGGGCTTTCTACTGGTACATATATGACAGATAGAAAGACAGACAGTCACATAGAACATTAAAAAAAAATTTTTTTTTAAATCAGCATACCACAAATGTTCACATGGCCCTCTACACAAATTTTCAATCTCCAGGCAATCTCTTACCTGCTCGTTGGTGCAGGGAAAGAAAACGAGAGAAGCTGATTCCAGAACGGGTCATTCTCAGAGACACGTTCTGTTCCTGATAACTTCTTTAAGTATTCATTTTTAGGAAGATCACCGATTCTGCTGCTATTTGATCCCATCTTCAAATTTGGTAGATAACTTGTCCTTAAACCTGCATTTCCACAAGACAACCTATAAAAAAGGAAAAATATCTTCAAACTTGTTCAAAACAGTTATCATACTTTTTCTACATGTAAAAAACTATGAACTTACTAAAAGAAATCACACCTCTCTTCATTTTTAGGTATATTAGATATCAGATACAAAGTTACATGGGAGGAAATGGGGCTAAAATATGCCTTAGCCAACACAAAACACAAAAATCCGAATAGATTCAGTACTGGTATCATAGATCTTAGGACAGGCATATCTCTGTCCAAGAAAGTATCTCAAAGAAAATTCATAATAATAACTTATTAACAAATAGTCTGAAAATAAAGCTCTTTACAACTGAAACAGTGATGATAAAGAAATAGAGAGACTAGATGGCTTGAATGTGCAAAGAGGAGGAGAAAGTGGTTCAAGTAACTACCATGCACTACCTACACTTATGGAGGTAATGGGGACAGACCTTAATCACCTGCTTCAAGTGAAAGAGCTCAAGATTCCAAAGGAGTCACATTTAATGTTTCTTGCACTCTGATGTGGGGCACATACAGTATTTTTGGCATGCATCTTCTCCTAAACCATGAATATCTTTGACAATAGGAACTATCTTATTCATCTTTCCAACCCCAATGTCTAGACTAGCATGTGACAGGCATTCCTTAAACAGTATGTGGAAAGAACAAGTGAGTAAATAAATAACTAGTATCCCCACGGCTCTTCAGTATTTGTCATTCTTGGTCATTAAGGGGAAAATTAAATTTAGTTACAAATATGAATCACTGTCTTCCTTGCATCACACTTAACGTAATTCTAGATCATGTTTTATCTCAATTTGTTCAGAAAAAGTCTCTCACTGAATAATAAAATGGTGAGGAGATGAATAATAAATTGTACTATTTTAATATTCCATCACAATGAAAGGAAACTATGTGGGCTCAGTAGCCAAAGAAAGCTCAGGTCAGATGGGAATTTGTATCAGTAAGTGACTAACTCTCTTACTTATGTCCCTCCTCATCCCACAAAGGAATTAAGATTAAAGTCAAGGTCAGAATTTGGAAGTATGCCTCCCATGTTCTCTTCGGAACTGGACTGAGCTGTTTATCTGAGGGCATGAGGCTTCCCCAATGCACATGGTCAGCCAGGTCTTCTGAATATGAGTGAGAAATACATCTGGCTCCTGATCACCTGCCCGTGAACCCAAAGCCACCCACTACTTTCATCCTCCCTAGTCATGGGGGCAGGGACCCCAGTAATAGCTGACTTCAATTATACCTCCATATCAAGCCAACTAATCCTAAGGTTTAATTTCTCAAAATAGAAATTATTAAGCCAAATTAGGAAATGCTATAAAGACATATTCTGAAATACATAAATCCCTTACTTATCATACTCCATTCCAAAGCTACTTTATATTTTAAGCTATTTAAAATTAAATTTTTTAGTAGTCTTACTATGGGATACATTAGTGAAAAAAATGAATGAACCAGAGCCACAATTACCAAAATAAATACATCTCAAAAATATAATTAAACAAAATACCAAATAATATCCATGGTATGATTTCATGTATAAGATTTTAAAACATGCAAATGATATTATGGATTTATCATGTCTAGTACAAGCATTAAAACAAAGGTGGGTGTGGTGGTTCATGTCTGTAATCCCAGCATTTTGGGAGGCTGAGGCAGGAGGAGTGCTTGAAGCCAGGATTTCAAGACTAGCCTGAGCAACATAACAAGACCCCGTCTCTACAAAAAAATATAAAAATTAGCCAAGCATGGTGGCAAGCACCTGTAGTCCCAGCTACTCAGGAGGCTGAGGCAAGAAGATCACTTAAGCCCAGGAGTTTGAGGTTGCAGTGAGCTATGATCGCACTACTGCACTCCAGCTTGGGCAACAGAGCAAGACCCTGTCTCAAAAAAAAAAAAAAAAAAATTAAAAAGACTCCCTCAAATCCCAGACAACCTGAATAAATAAATAGCAAATTCTAATGATATCAGAAAGAGCAGAGAGGGGTTTCATCAGGTCAATACTTTTTTAAACAGAAAAGGGAAAGAACAGAAGGCAAGTGAGATGAAGTACAAATGGCAAATGTTTGGATTTGTTGAAATGGACACTGCGTGCATGGGCTTTTGTTATATTACTCTTTATTCCTGTTTTATATATTAATTTTTAAAAGGAAAAGAATGGTGGTTCTGCTGAAAGAGCATTTTTTAAAGAGGAGAAAAGAAGGGTTTCTCAACCTTTCAACAGCAATACTGGAAGCTAGTTGGCAGGGAAGCAATGCCTTTAAAATTTTAAGAGGAACTAATTTAACTAGAATGGTATAGCTAGCCAAACTACTAATTAAGTATGAAGGTATAATAAAGACATTTTCTGACTTGCCAAGATTCAAAACACCTCCCAAGCACCCATTTTCTGGAAGCTAGGAGAAGAGGAGGGATTCCACATGAGGGAATAAGCCAAGAAAGAGGAAGACATGGAATCAGGAAACAGGATTCAGTACAGGGCAGTGGAGAAGAGAAGTCACAGGGCAAGAGCGATGCCGCAGGCTGGGACAAGAGTCAAAACGGCTCCAGGATCTCCAGAAGGAGAGAAAACAGAACTGATAGGTCACTTAATGTGTTGGACCTTATTCTGTGGAGTGTTATAATACTATAGGAGAATCTGGAAGTCATAAATAATAGTTACATGGAAAACAAAGTAAATGATTTTTTAAAGACTATGTACTAAACAAACATTATTTAAGAAAGGTCATATAATCATAACATATGACTCAATTCAACAGTAATCAATATTTATATAATCATTATGATGTAAATACTAAAGATTTAGCCAAATATTGTGAGGTAATGATACTGAGAATATTCTAGAAAAAGAAGTGGGAATGGTGGCCTAAGAGTACTAAATCTTCACCTTCCATAATAGGTAGGGAGTCAGTAGAAAATATCTAAAAATTATTACATCAAAAAAGTAACACTAAAAGCTTTTCAGTTATAAATAAAGAGGTAAACAGTGAGAAACAACAGCTAATAGATTTGAAAGTGGCCAGCACTAAGGAAAAGGACTCTGGAGTGGAAAAAATGGCAGCACAGTTTTTATTTCAAGTCCATCATATTATTTGATTTTTAAAACCATATCCATATATGACTTTGATTAAAAACAAAGTATTTTTAAACCTTCTTCACTGTTTTATTTCTTATTCAGACTTAATTTTTTTTAAGAGATGGAGGTCTCACTATGCTGCCCATGCTGGAGGGCAAGTGGCTACTTACAGGCGTGATGGTAGCTCACTACAGCCTCAAACTTCTGACCTCAACCAATCCTCCATCCTCAGCCTCCTGAGTAGGTGGAACTACAGGTACCTGCAACTGTGCCTGGCTCCAGATTTTAACATACATAGAAAACAGAATACCATCATAACTAAAATAATGGTGACAAAAACGTGAATTATTCTTTGCTGAGGCACATAACTAGCAAGCTTAAGAAAATCTATGTCTGATAGAGTTTAACATCATAAGATACACAATTTAGGTTAGCTTCTAAAATCTAAATTTCAAATTTTCATCATTGTATAAAGTTACTAACAAGCAATAGTCAGGGCTTAGTCAGAAAAGAGGAATTAATTCAAACCCACACTAGTGGCAGACACAGATCAATAAAACAACATAGAAAATCCAGAAATGGACTTACAAAAGTATAGCCAACTGATTTTTGTCAACAGTGCAAAAGCAATTCAATAGAAGAGTGAACAGTCTTTTCAACAAGTGGTGCTACAACTGGATAGGCAAAAAATAGGCCAAAAAAAAAAAAAAAGGCACCTTGACCTAAATAAACCTTATACCTTATACAAAAATTAACTCAAAGTAGACCATAGATTTAAATGTAAAACATAAATTTATAAAACTCATAGAAGATAACATAGAAGAAAATCTTTGTGGCCTAGGATTAGGAGAATTCATGGACATGATGCAAAAGCACAATATACAAAAGAAAAGAAAGTTGATAATCTGAGCTTCATCAATTTGGTCTGTGAAAGACATTGTTAAGAGGATGAAAAGCCAAGCCACAGACTGGAAGAAAAAAAAGCCACACACACAAGAAAAAAAAAATAAGTGCATGTAAAACACTGAGAAATCTAAGCATGGTCTGCAGTTTATTATATTGTGCCAGTACCAATTTTCTGGTTTTGATACTATAGTCATATTAACAATGGAGGAAGCAAGGTGAAAGGTACATAGACTTATCTGTACTATTTTCATAAGTCTATAATTGTTTCAAAATAAAAAGTTCTTAAAAATCAACTAAAAAATTCAATCCCAAAAATCTAATCTACACATCCCAAAAAGATGCCAACAAATCATATTAACAGATACTTTCACAACCACTAACATTATTTTTACATATTAAATTACTTCATCAACTATATTATCCCATGATGAGATATTAGGATCACACATTCTAATTACTTGGTGTCTTAGAATGGCCTTTCATTTAGACTAGTTTCCTCAAATAAAGTCTTTCTTTCAAATCTTATTCAAAACTGAACTGTATTCTTCAATAAATGCAAAGTAAGTAATGTTTCTAGGTCTTTGGGGGATCCCACACTAAATTCATTAACTCTGAGGAGTACACAACAGATTTTGTCCTCTACCACCTATTAATACTTAAGGGTACTGCTATTTCCTTGTCACCAAATGCTGTAAATTCTTTTACTTGTCCAATAATGTCTGTGACCCTTGTATATGCCTCAATGAAATGTTTTTTGTAAAACAAATAAAAAGACCTTGACAATGTGTTTACAGTTTGCTATTTATCGGGGGACTCAGGCTAATCAGCAGTTAGGATTGTAGGCCTAACATTAGTGTACTGGACAGACACCTTTAAGTGTGTGGATCAAAATGGGTTAGTTGCATGAGTGTTTACTGGTATGAGCAATTTAAGTATGGGTTCTCCTGGCTCAACCATGAACTAAATTTTCCTTCTCTATGCTTCATGAAAATCAATAGTATGAAAATGACACCAGACCAAAAGAAATAAGAATCAGTACAATTTGTTCTCAATTAAGTAGACCAGTATTTTACTTTTCTCATGGTACCTTAAAAGCAATCAATTAAAACAATTTACTCCAGTGGTTTAATTAGGTACATGAACGCTGAATTTTCAAAAAACGCAAAATTTCACTTTGGAATCAACCCCTTCCCCTCCCCAGGCAAGGCAACAATGAGAAACAATATTATCACAAAGCCTACTAATAAAACTTAAGTCAGACATTTTCATTTTTGTTTTATTTTTTGAATCAGTAACATACAATGATAAAAAATGAAAAGGGTTCGAAGAATATATAGTGAAAAGTCTCCCTCCCATCCTGTCCTCTAATCACCTAGTTTCTCAACTCAGAGAAAATATTACTAGTTTCTCTGGGTATCATTTCACAGAAACTCAGTGTATATACAAACATATATTCTTCCCCTTTTTACACAAACCATAGTATATGATACATGTCTCCTTACTCTGCTATTTCCACTTACCGACATCTATTAGAAATAATTACATATCCATATATGAAGCACTTCATTCTTTTTTACAACTGTGTAACATTCCATTTTATAAGGTAATAAATCCCATATTGATAGACATTTGGATAGTTTAGTCTTTTGCTATTACAAATCATTCTCCAATAAGAGATATAAATACATATGAAATATTACTTATATCTTATACTACTACTTATATTAGTATATAAAATATTTCACACATCTATGAGTATATAGGTATAATAAATCGAGAAAAATAGAATTGCTGGGTTGAAGGGTATGTGCATTTCTAATTTTGGTAGACATTGCCTAGTTAGCTGCCTTTTAATGTTGTACCAAATTGCACTCCCACCAGCAATGCCTATTTCTCCACTCAATAGCCACCACTGTTTTATTGTATTTTTTGATCCTTGTCAACTGAGAGGTAAAAAAAAAAAAGTTTTCCAGCAAGACTTTTATTTGCATTTCTCTTACTGCAAATAAGACCATTATCTACTCATATTCTTTGCCTATTTTCTATTGACATACAGGAAATAAACTTAATTTTCAAAGCTGTTAGGATAGACCACAAAGTATTAAATCAAATAGCTGCTCAGTCCAGGGCCACTATGAAATCTTTCCCAACAATATGAATAAAGCATACAAGCTTATTAGGAGGGACTGCACAGAACTAACTAGAAAATCAAGACAGCCAATTGAGCACATAATGCAGTGCCTCCTTCCCGCATTTTTCTCACCAAACCCTAGAAATAATGTAAAAGAGATTTTTTTAAGTAGTCAGTGATTACACAGCCATGCTCAAAAATTCACAGGGACCAGAAGCTGTGAAGAATCCCCATAATACATAGAAAACAGCTGGAGATGGGCTAAAAGGGGAAACAGCATCCCAGAGCAGGTGCAAGGGCCTTCAAGGGCACCATCACAAAGAGTGTGAATAGCAACTCCAACCCAAAGGCAGAAAGGCCAGAAAAAGGCCAGAGCCCAGGGACAACTAGGACAGGCTTAGCCAGGGCACCCTGAGCAGTCACCCCTGCCCAAGCCCTCACTCCCCTAGGTAGCAACAACAGGGTGCCATCTGCTAAGAACAGAGTGAAGGCAATAGCCAAGGCAGCTGAAACACCAGGAGGAACAAGTTCAGCCACGAGAAGACAAGTAGCCACTGAAGTACTCTTGCCAGAAAGTTCCACGTGCTCCCCACAGAAAGCAAAGTAGAAAACTGGGACCCAGTGGCATCTCTTCTGCAATGATTCCTGCCAAGGATTCCAAACACACACACACACACAAACACACACACACACAAACACACACACACACACACACACACACACAAAATCACCTGCTCCCAGTTTATTTGGAACCCTCAGGACCCTTACCAATGATAACCAGAATAAAATGGAACATGCAAAGCCCGCTATTCAATGACCCCCAAGAGTCCTATTGCCTTTACCATCTCACCATGCATCTAAATTAGAGTCCCCTGGCTTTCAGCTCTTCTTTCTCTAAATCTATCAGTACCTGATCCTATTTCCTGATTTCACATGTGGCTTCCATGATACTACATTCAAATCTCTCCTAGCCCCAATCTCTGACCAGAAGGCCAGTTCTATCAATATCCCTAAAACACTTAAGATTTTTTTAAACTCAATGTATTACACTGATTATAATATAATCAGTAATTTTGTTGATAACAATGATCCTTACATAAATCTATGCTAGAAATAAGTGTGCTATTCCTGATGCTTCTAGTAGTAAATCTTTCAAAGGACCTATCTTTTTTTTTATCTTTTGAAACAAGGTCCCACCCTGTCCCCCAGGCTGCAGTAGGTGGAACAATCATAACTCACTCACTGCAGCCTCAAATACCTGGGCTCAAGCAGTCCCTCCCACTTCAGTGGCCCACCCAAGTAGCTGGGACTACAAGTGCCTGCCACCATACCCACCTAACTTTTTTTTTTTTCTGGTAGAGATGGGGTCTTACTATGTTGCCCAGGCTGGTCTTGAACTCCTGACCTCAAGCAATCCTCCCACCTCAGTCTCCCAAAGCACTGGGATTACCACACCAGCCCAAAGGACCTGTCTTTAATGTTAATACAATGTAGTCAGGAACTCAATCTTAACATGTGCAAAACTGATTCAATCATCCCTCCCAAAACCAGTTACCCCTCACAACTCCCCACTACTCCCCTAAAGCTCCCATGATATAAAAATTGCTTTGAAATGTTATTTTTCCATAGTATATATAACACATCTCCCCAGGTAGATTATCCTGAGAAGTGTGAATCAGGTTTCACATTTCTTCCTTATCCCCAATTGACCTCCAGCACACTGCTAAAGAGAAAGAAATTACTCAAAAAATACTTGCTGAAATAGGCAAGGTCCCACAGCTAATAAATAGATGAAAAGAACTTCAGCCTAAACTCTGAGTAAAATTTGCTATTAAAACAGTGAGGTATCATTTTAACCCATCAAATCAGTAAAGGTTAAAAAACCTTGATGTTGTAACAGTGTGAGGGTAATAAGGAAACAGGCACTCGCACCATTAGTGTGTGGTTATTTGGCATTATCTATCCAAAATTAACAGCACACACCCATTCTACCACCAATTTTGTTTTTAAAAACTTATCCCCCAGGTAAACTCACACAAGTTGACAAGCTCTATGCATGCAGATGTTAATCATATCATTGCTTGTAATAGCAAATACACAAAATAACCTAAATGATCATCATCTGCATATTAACTACATCGTAGAATAAGGATACAATGGAATACTGTGTAGCCATTAAAAAGAATGGGGTAAATCTTAAATATGTTAATATATAAAGATATCCTAAATATCTCATGTAAAAACAAAGACACAGAATAACTCATATACACATAAATCCTTATAGATGCCTAGGCAATTTCCGGAAGGAAACACAAGCAACGGTCTAACACTGCTTACCTCTGAAGAATGGGACGGGAATGTAGGGGAGAGACTTTTCACTGTATGTCCTTCTATACTGCTTGATCTTTAACTATAAACATGTTATAATTTAAAGTAAAAAAATAAAAATATGAAATGGATTATTTTCTCCTTATCTGCTCTCCTTCAGAAAGGATCTGAATGTGCTCCTGGCTTGTGCTATCATCTCTATGTGAGTGACCCCCAAAATTAGTTAGTCTTGACTTCTTAGTCAAAACCCAATCAAAAATCTTTACTTAATGGACATTCACTTCGATGTCTTGCTATCATCTCAAATCTTAATTAATTAACATTTGCCCCCTCACCTCCACAAAATTAGCAATGACTCCAAAAGTCACTATTTCTAACAATGTTACAGGCATTCTTGGCTTGTGTTATTTCACTCACATAACCAAATATTCTTTCCACAAATATCTATTATATACTTACTATAAACGCTACGTGTTATGATAGGTATTAAAAGTACAAAAATGAATAAGACTAGGTCTCTACTATTAATGAACTCAAAGTCTAGAAGGAAAGACAATATGTCAATAAATTATTATAAGATAATATAGTACATACTACAATGGAGTTATTTATTAATATATAGAAGAAGCTACGGAGTGGGTGCAGTGGCTCACACCTGTAATCTCAGCTACTCAGTAGGCTAAGGCAGGAGGATTGCTTGAGCCCAGGAGTTCAATTCCAGCCTGGGCAACACAGTGAGACCTCATCGCTTAAAAAATTAAATAAATAATACAAATAATTTTTTTTAAAAAGCACCTATGGAAATATAGCATATTTGAGGCAGAGGGAAAAGTATGTGCAATGGTACTTTCACTTAACCAATTAATTTACTTAGTCTATATGCCAAAACTAGTCTAAGTACTTTACAATTATTGACTCACTTAGTCCCCATAACAACCCTAAGAAGGGGATACTATTATTTCAACTTACAGATTGAGGAAACTAAGGCACACAGGGCTTAAGTAATGTGACCAAGGTCCCTGAGATAGTAAATGGCAAACCCAGGATTTGAACCCAGGCAATCCAATTCCAGAGTCCCTGGTCTTTACCTCTTTACTATGCTGACTCTCCCATCAACAAGTTCTATAAGTTCTTCTATAACATCTACAATTCTACATATTATCTTTTAAATCCATCTCTTCCTTTATACTATTCCCACTGCCTCCACACTAGACCAGGCTTCTATAATCTCATATGACTAAGTGCAACAGTATCCTGATTTCTTTCCTTCTAATCTCTCAAATTTGATTCACTTTTCACACTCCACTGAGAAATTAATCCTTATAAAATAGGAAATTCAGTCCAGCATAGCAATTAAGTCCACAGTTTCTAGTGTGACCCTGCTAAGTCTGTATAGAGTTAGTTTGTTTTGTTTTTCATAGCCACAGGCTATGGAATGTATAGAGTCAGTCTGAATCACCATTTTACCACTTATAAAACCCCATTGCAGGATGGGAGAAAACAACAGTACTTATAAGGTTTTCTGAAGATGAAGCAAGATGATGCAAGCAAAGCACTTAGTAAACGACCTGGCACAGAGTAAGCTTAGGCAAATAAAAGGTCCAATATCATTTGTTTTTAATATTAGTAAAATTACCACTTCCATCATTTAATAGCTCAAACACTTTCAATGATTCTTGATTACCTGAAAAAACAGAATATTGACATTCAAGGCCCTCCAATCTGAAAGCTCATTTTCCAACTTTATTTCCAACTACCCCCAAACCCGTGGTTGGGTCTCAAACTTAAATGTGAATAAAGAAACACCTGAGGAGTATGTGGTTAAAAATACAAATTCTTGGAAGCAAAAATTCAGAATGTCAGGGTAGGGAATGGGCATCTGCATTTTTAAAAAAACATTCACAGTGATACTGATACAAGTGGTCTGTGAAGCTCAATTTTGCAAATAAGTACCATAAAAAAGTTGGGGCAAAGTGTCTTCTCAATGTCTAGCATGCTCTGCTCCTGCCAATCACATCTGTCTTTCAGCATCACATCTGGCCCACACACCTTAAACCCTATTCACTTCCTCAGAGTGGGATCCCTGTTTTCCTCTGTAATCCTAGTGCATTCATTATCTTCACCACTCATCTGGAATTCAACTACCCTTCTGATATACTTTGCCTTGCTTTGCTGTCTGATTCTCATTTAACTTTTCAGATCAGTTATTTCCCAAGTCCATTTTACCATCATTGGCAAAAACAATACTTTGAACAAGAATTTACATGCTCAATATTGTCTATTTCATTTGTGAAATATTTGATATATACACAAAATTAAATCTCCTCTTTTATGTGTATTGCCTCACTATCTCCTGATTTAGTGTGCCTGAAATGGAAAGTAAACATTAGTGGATCTGAAAATCCTAGATAACCAAATTCTGTTCTAACATCCTTAAAATATGTAAATGACACCCTAGTGCACTTGGGCTCATCTTGAGAATCCACAAATCCTAAACTATATTCTAGAGTCATCTGCCTCCTAAAAAAAGAAAATACACATGCCCCATTTGTACTTAAGACACTTTAGGGAGAAACCTCATAGTTGAAACAGGAGACCAGAAAAATAATGGCCAATGGTCACCAGCCAAAGGACATATTAAATGCCACAGGTGCCAGGAGTCCATCAAGTAATGGAACATTCTCTGAAAAGCAACCATGTTCCAAGTGCTATATTAAGTACAGTTGGGTATTCCTCTCCAGTGAAATGAGAGCAATGAAAATAAAAAGATACAAACACATAGGTAAGAACAGGGAAGGTGTGGAAGATGAAAAGTTGACAGAGGAGTGGAACCGAACCAGCAGAGCTGAGGAAACCCCAACATAAGTGCCTGCCGCCAAAGGGGACACTAACAAGAAGGAAGGCACTTCACCCCACGGAACTCTGGGAAGGCTAAACAGAGGCACAGGGAAGACGGGGCAAGGTGCAGGGCTGAAGTCTGTGGGTCTCTCTCCCCTGGAGGAGACCATTATGTGTGCTCTCCAAGGGAACCTGTCTGGAGAGACCAGGGACTCTGATGCCAAGGTTGGGGAGGGTAATGAGGTGGAAGATGAAAACAGGAGAATGAAAATAAAGTCAATTCACCACACAGTTACATAGGAGATTGCTCAGCCTCCAAGGCAGGACACTGGAGGATTCTTGTCAAGAGAAACTGAATGTGGACCATGGAAAAGACACTGACATTTAAGATCCCCCAACCACCATTTAAAAAACTGATGGCCACCTGACAGCAATGCCCACCACTCAACAAAACCCATTTACACCAAGAGCTTCCAATCAATTTTTGGAGCTTCCAATCAATTCTTAAATAAGAATGGACAGCCAAAAATTATTAAACTTCTGAGGAAAGCCTCCCACATGAAATACAGAAACCAAAACAAACTAAAGAAAGGAATCATAGAAAACAGATGATTCTAAGAAAAAAATCTAAAAATGAAATATGCTATGCCCCCAGGCACTATTCTAAGTGTTTTACACATACTGACTCATTTAATTCTCACCACGACGTATGAGGTTGTACTTTTATTTTTCTCATTGCTTAGATCATAAGTTGGCAAATTATAGCCCAAGGGCCAAATCCACCCTGCTGCCTGAAGAATGATTTTTACACTTTTAAATGGTTTAAAAAAATCAAAAGAATATTTTGTGACATGTGGAAATCATATGAATTAAAATTTCGGTGTCCATTAAGTCTTATTAGAGCACAGCCATGCTCATTCGTTTCCATGTTGTGTATGGCTGTTTTTCTGATATATCAGCAGAGCTGAGTGGCTGCCATAGAGACCACACGTGGTGCCCTGATCCTTTTATACTAAGGGCAGCACAAATCTCAATGACACAGTTATAACTCAACAGCATTTCAAGTGTCATGCATATTGCCATACTAGGACTTTTTTAAATTACCAATGAATATCTATCATGTCAAAACAAGAAAATAAGTAGACCCTGATGTCACACTTTTAAGTCACAGTGGAGTATAGATTTTTTTATCTAATTAGATGTAAAAGCATTTTGTTTATTATGTAATAGCACCATAGCTGTGCCAGAAGAATACAATATAGGAAGCATTACCAGAGTAAGCACTCATCACGATATCCTGACGCGCCCTACCACACAGCACTTACTCTCCACTCATGAGAGCAATGATCAGGAAAAATTAGAGAATTTAAAATGAAGTATCTCTTCATAGCAGAATGTCTTCCCAAAAATTAAAAAATCAAAATGAAGACTGCAACAAAAGTAAATTTGCAAATGGCTCATTTGTTAACCAAGCAAAGAAGGGCATTTATCAATTGTAAGTTAATTAAGTTGTGTTTGATAACAGCAGCCAAAGAAATGTGTCCAGAGAAAATAAACATCTTAGTCTTTCAGTGAAAACAGCTGCTCAAAAAACAGTCTGTATGGAATAATTACAGCCATGAATATGTCCAAACAAGTTAAGAAAATACAATTTCAGTACAACCTGAAGTAGAATCTGCTAGGATGCATAATAACTGACAGTGGTAAAAATGTGTCGTGTAGCTGAAAAAAAGCTTAGCTGGACAAATTTCAATGCTCTGTGAAAATGCAAGGTGTTTAAAGCCTGTGGTTATTCATTGTATTATCAGCAAGTACTATGTAGAAAATATTTGAATCTATCATGTATTTCGAAACTGAACCATCAGAGGTACACTTCATTCCTTCTCATGAACTTAATTATCACCAACTTCATGAAATTTTTGTTCACAAATATAAACTGAACATCTTGGCCAGGTGTAGTGGCTCATGACTGTATTCCCAGCACTGTGGGAGGCCAAGGCTGGAGGAATGCTTGAAGCCAGGAGTTCAAGACCAGCCTGAGCAACATAGCAAGACCCCATCTCTATAAAAAAAATTAAAAATTAGCTGGGCATGGTGGCATGCACCTGTATAGTCCCAGCTACTCAGGAGGCTGAGGCAGTGAGCTACAAGGACACCGCTGCACTCTAGCCTGGGCAGCAGAGTCTCAAAAAAAAAAAATTAAAAAATAAAGCTGAACATCTTGACGTGTCCTATCACATAACAATACAATGGCTTAGCAATGGCAGAGTTTTACTGAAATTTTTCAAGCTCAGAATTGAGACTGAAATTTTTCTGAATGAAAAGAAATACCCCCCAACCACTATTATATTATCAAACACTGAAAGGCTGTGGAAATTAGTTTTTGCTGCAGACTTGATAGTATTTCATAATGAATTCTACCTAAAACTAAAAGGCTAACAGTGCCTACATGTAAAACCTATACAGAGGTAAAGTCATTTCAAGAACAATTGACATTGGTGAATTACAAGTAATGTCAAGCTGCTTTATGCAATTCCAATGCTGTGAAAAATTAAAACAAGATCTCCATTCCCACACAAATATGCAGGAGATATATTTTCCAAAATCAAAGTAAGAGTTTCAGCAGCATTTTTCAGACCTCAATGCAAGTACAAAAGAATATTCTACATTTCAAAAACCACTTAACTGCGCAATTAGAAGCTTCCACCTAACCCTCAATTGGAAATGATTAGTATGCACAGTAATGATTTGCTAAAAGGTAAGTATCAAGAAAAGAATCTAACAGAATTCTGTAAATGCTTCCCAAGCAAAGAATGTGCTCTATTAAAACCATATGGGCTGGGCACAGTGGCTCACATTTGTAATCTCAGCACTCAGGGAGGCCAAGGTGAAAGGATCACTTGAGGCCAGGAGTTCAAGACCAGCCTGAGCAACACAGAGACCCTGTCTCTACAAAAAAGTTAAAAATTAGCTGGGTGTGGTGGTGCACGCCTATAGTCCTAGCTACTTGGGAGGCTGAGGCGGGAGGATCTCTTGAGCCCAGGAGTTCAAGGTTACGGTGAGCTGTGATCGTGCCACTGTACTCCAACCCGGGTAATGGAGTGAGGCTCTGTCTCAAAAACAAAAACAGAAACAATACAACACCATATATTCATGGGTTGATATCAGTATTTGGCAGTACCCGAGTTAAGAAGATATTTTCGAAGATGAAATATGTAAAATCTCATTACAAATTAGCAACAGATGGACATTCATAATCAACTTTGATAACAGGGAACATTAACTTTAAATCTCAATTAAGCAAAATGTTATCCCCTCCTCTGCCCAAAATAATTTCATTCTTCTCATTAGCAAACCTTTATTGCAAAAATTGTTCTCAATCATTAGTATTGCATTTTGAATTTTATTAATAAAAACCTTGTAGAAAAATTTTCTCTCTTGTTATATAAGTACCTACATAATATCCTTCTCATTTTGACTCTTGGTCCATGAAGGCTAAAATATTTATGATCTGGTCCTTTACAATAAAATGTCTGCCAACTCCTAGCCTACATGAACAAACTAGAGCAAAGAAAGGTTAAGTAACTTGCCAAAGATTACAGAGCTAAAAAGTGGCACACCAAGTTTCAAACCCAGGCAGGATGGTATAGTACTGCTTCATGAACCAAGAAGACGATGTCATAAGAGGGAAATAATCAAACAACAAGAAAGGACATTTGAAATTAAAAATGAGATAAAAAGTTCCATAGACAGGAGAAAATATATGGTCAAGGAAACTCCCAGGCTGCAGTGAGCTATGATCACACTACTTAACTCCAGCCTGGGCAACAAAGCAAGACTCTCTCTCTAAAAAAAAAAAAAAAAAAAAAAAAAAGGAAAAAGAAAAATAAAGAAAGAAAAGAAAAAATAAATGGCAAACAAGAAGCAAGAAATTAGAAAATTAGAAGATCAATTTAGAAAATCTCAATATATTAATAATAAGAGTTCCAAAAGGGAAGTGCAAACAAAATAGAGGCATGTTAAACTGTCAAGTCAGGAACTGTGAAGAGTCTGATATTTTACCTTACTGGCAAAGCTAACAAAGACATGAGGCCTCTGGAACAGGGATAAAAAACAATGTATCACTCACTGCAATAGCAGTAGCGGTCTCCTGGGCACCAATTCCTAAGGGTCTTTCAAAGTATTTGATAAAAATTAATAATATGTTCATGGAAAAACTAAACAAACTGGGAGAGGGAGGAAGAACCAAGTAAACTCAACAGCAGTGAGCAATATTTATATAGTCACCATAATGTAAACACTGGACACTAAATTAACCAAGAATTCCTCTACACCTGTACTGGATGGGCTGGAAGAGGGGAAGGAGGAGGAAGAGCACCTCATTACCATAGCAAGCTGCCAACAGATACTATTATCTAAAATTGATAAATCACAAAATCGTAATAGCAACATAGACATATTATTTATAAACACAGAGGTAAGTATCAGAAGAAAATGCTTAGAAGAGTTTTTAAAAGGAGTTGTCTCTGGGGACCAGACTAAAAAGTGGAGATGGGTAAGAGTACTGCTGATTTTTTATAATCTGTCTTCTAGTATTACTTATCTTTTCTAACAATATACAAGTATTACTTTAAGTAGAAAAAAATAACTTTAAAATAAGTTGTAGAGAACATGCTTTTTACTATTTCACAGTCATTCATAGAAACAACTCAACGGTGCAGGGTTGAAAAACCAAAACAAGCAATACCCAAGCTATATCACATTATGGTTATATAATCACAAGGAGTCTGTCAATATTCAATAAATATTTTCTGAGTGTCCACTATGTGACCAGCACTATGCAAAGTGCCAAGGTTAAAATCGTTAAGAATGGAATTTACGTACAATCTAGTAAGAGATACAGATAAATCAATATGAAATTATAATATGGCAACTATTCGAGACTCAGGGAAAGCTTTCCAGAGGTCAGACAATAAAAGTAAAGACCCGAAGGGTAAGGAGGATTGGCCTGGTTGGACGTGGGAGTTCAGAAACTTCCAAAGCAAAGAGAACAGCATGTGTGAAGGCCTATTGTTAAGAAATAGCAGGCAAGACCCATTCAAGTAACTGAAAGCAGTTCTAACATATCTGGAGCAGGGAGAGAATCAAAGCGGAAGCCTAAGAGGCCAGAATATTGTAAGCTGTTGCTTGGCGGTTTACCCAGAGACTCACTAAAGGACATGTCTTCTTACTCTGCAGTTTAATTGTAACCACACAATTGCATACATCCCTAAGACTTCCATACCATGAACTCTACCCCTATACCTGGATGATTCCAAAATATTTATGTCTAGTCTAGAACTGTCTGGTGAGTGCCAGACCCATTTTTCTGATTGCTTGTCATCCATCACCATCTGGTGTTCCAATGGCACCTAGAACTCAATATGTCTAATACTGAAACTTAATAAATATCCTTCCTCCATTCACCTCCAGTTCCTATCTTTTTACACCATCCATTCAGATACCCAAGTCCAAAAACCTGAGGGAAGAGAAGAAATTAACTAATAGTTAATAGTATATATACTGCTAGATATATAGGAGGTATTTTCAGGCTGGTGCGGTGCCTCACATCTAATCCCAGCACTTTGCGAGGCCAATGCTGGAGGATTGCTTGAGGCCAGGAGTTTGAGATCAGCCAGGACAACAAAGCGAAACCCCCATCTCTACAAATAATTTAAAAATTGGCCAGGTATAGTGGTGTGTACCTGTAGTCCCAGCTACTTGAGAGGCTAAGGCACAAGAATCACTTGAGGCCATGATAAGCTATGATCACACCACTGTACGCCAGCCTGGGCAACAAAGCGAGATCCTGTCTCAAAAGGAAAAAAAAAAAAAAAAAGAGGTATTTTCATTTAATTCTCTAACAAACATATAAAGGAAATATTAGGCCCATTTTACAGATGAGAAAACTGAAATTCAAAAAGGTTGAGTAAAATGCCAAAGTAAATAAATGACAGAAGTAGAATTCAAACCTAGAGTTTTAGGAAGTATGTAGGTTAGTCTGGACTCCACAGACAGAGAAATTATGAAGTATGGCAGAAAAAGCTAATCACCTACCCAATCTCTAGTCCTCTCTTCCTTTTAATTAACAGAACTCTGATTTTTCTGGCTAGGCACATTCCTGTCCAGCTAAAGGATATGCTTAAGGCTCTTTATGAGTGGACAGCTACTTCTTTGTCTCTTCCTCCATCCTGCTGCCTGGAACAAGGATGTTTTAGCTAGAACTCCTGCAGCCATCCTGTACCCAGAAATCAAGGGCCACATCCCAGGGATGACAGAATAAGAAATGCAGAGAGGCTGGGTCCCTGATGACAGTGTAGCTGTCATACCAGCCTTGAATTGTCTACCTCTGGACTTCCTTCACATGAGAACAAACTAATAACATGTTTAAGCTGTTATTTTTCAGGTCTCTGTTACTCATAACCAAACCTAATCCTAAGTGACAGGAAAGGCCTTCAAAGTATTCTAAGAGAAAAGTGAAGGGATGCATGAGCTATTTTAAAGAAAGAATTGTCAAGATTCAATGACTGACTCAACCTAACAAAGAAATTTATTATCAGTCATATGACATACAAAAGATTTTTAAAAAATAATTCTTCCAATGTCCTTATTGGAGTTTTAGCCATTTTTGGTGTCCACATTTTTAAAGAATGTGATAAAAATTAGAGAACATATCAAAAAGTACTAACCAAACTTCCTTAAAGGAATGAAGAAAATAAAGCCTTTTAGTAAGTAAGACCTATAAGTTGTTCCCAACTCCACTAGTTTTTTTTTTGTCTAAAAATAAGTAATATTGGAACACATGGTGTTTAGAGAAAAAATAAAAAATAAAAAAATAGAAATAAGTAATGTGAGAATAACTTACAAACCATTTACAAGCAGAGCATTAACGCCACTAAAACTTTACCAGGGGAAATAACCTTGAAGACAGGACCAGATATTTAATAACTCCCATTGCACTTCCTGATACGTAGAACACTAAAATACACCACTGTCAGATAGCTAAGACCTTCACATCTAGAGACAGTGAAGACTTCACCAGCTAAGTAGGAAAGTGGGAACCCCCCCAGGAAGCAGGATGACAAACTACAGGGCTTCAGGAAATCCTCTCCACCTCTCAAATTAGTCTTTTCTCTCTGACCCTAGGAAAGGAAGAGCAGCAATGGCCATGTTGTCACTCTGGTTTTCAGGCCCACAGCACTCAACCATGCCCAGCCGAGTCACAGAAAGAGAACTTGAGAAGGGACTGGCTTCAAGTCAGTAACTCACTCTGCCTGAAAATTTTCTCTCACTTTCATTAAGAGTCTCCTCTTCCTGCAAAAATTCGGGGTGCTTTTATCTCCCACTGAGACAGAGAGTCCCTGCCCTCTCACCCTGGGCAAGAGAACCATCATTGCTGCAGAGTGTCCTGTGTTTTCAAGTATCAGTTTAGCATTTTAAATATATATATATATATATATGTGTGTGTGTGCATGCACACACACACACACATTCAGATTACAAATATACAATATTTTTTATCCATGAATACGAAAAAGGAGACCAAAAGGAAATACAGAAAAACTTTACAGGAAGTTATCATGCTTTTATACTTAATCATTTTTAAAGGTCTCATTTTACCAAAGCTTACACTCTAAGTGTCACAGCTATTTCCCATATATTTGTTTGTAGTCACTAAAAAGAAAAATGGAACAGTCCTCTCTAGCTCTATCCATTCCCAATATCTACAATTCTACGTGAAAGATGGCCCTCTCATTGCATGTATAGCACCAAAGGAAATCATCTACTTTCCTAAACCTCAGCAAAATATTCCAAAACACTTCGTGGTTGGCAGAAAACATAACCTCCAAAGACATCCACAACCTAATTCGTGGAACCTGTGGCTGTGTTATCTGCAAATGGGACTTTGCAAGTCTTACTAAAGACCTTGAGATGGGAAAATTATCCTGAATTATCCAAGTTGATCTGATACGATCATATGAGTCCTTAAAAGCAGAGAACTTTTCCCAGCTGTGGTCACAGACGAGACTACACAAGAATGATCAGAGAAATGCAACATTGGTGGCTTTGAAGACAGTGACTGGTGGCTCCCAAGCCAAGGAGAGTGGCAACCTCTAGGAGCTGGAAGAGGCAAGGAAACAGATGCTCCCCTAGAAACCTCCCGAGAGGAGTACAGCCTTGTTCACACACTGAGTTTAGCCCAGTGAGAAACATTTCAGATTTTTAACCTATAGAACTACAAAATAATAAATGTATATTATTTTAAGGCACTAAATTTGTAATTTGTTATAGCAGTCATAGAAAATCAATCCACACACATTAAACAATTTCTCACAATATGTGAAATTATCTAAAGGAGAAAAACATAATCAAATTGCCCAAATACTTAGAGCAATATAAGAGTTTTTTGTACACGTTGCTGTGTATTTCATTTCTATTTCTCTCCTGCCCTCACAAAATTCCATTCATTAAAAAGCCAGCCAAAGTGACAATTCTTCAAACTTTTTGTAGAATGAGCCATATTAATCAAAAAAGGGAACATTCAGAGGCCCAGCACAGTGGTGCACACCTGTAATCACAGCTCTTTGGGAGGCCAAGACAGGAGGATGGCTTAAGGCCAGGAATTTGAGACCAGCCCAGGCTGGTGAGATCTCATCTCTACAAAAAAAAACTTTTTAAAAATTAGCTGGATGCGGTGGCATGCACCTGTAGTTTCAGCTATTCAGGAGGCTGAAGAAGGAGGATCACTTAAGCCCAGCAATTCACAATTGCAGTAAGCCATGATCGCACCACTGCTCTCCAGCCTGGGCAACAGAGCAAGACCTGGTCTCCAGGGGAAAAAAAAAAAAATGGAACAGTCAAGATAGCAGTATCTAGTGGAAAAACCAGGAGACAATTATGCTATATTTTTCAGAGAGTCAGACATAACAGCGTTCACACAGTTTATTCCCCTTGTATCAAATGGATACCATATTTTTAAAAAATACAGGCGGGGTGCAGTGGCTCAAACCTATAATCCCAGCACTTTGCAAGGCCAAGGCAGGAGGATTGCTTGGGGCTAGGAATTCAAGACCAGCCTGAGTAACATAGGGAAACCCAGTCTCTACAAAATATTTTAAAAAGTACCCAGGCATGGTAGCACACTACTTGGGAGGCTGAGGCAGGAAGGATCACTTAAGCCCAGGAGTTAGAGGTTAACAGTGAGCTATAATTGTGCCACTGCACTCCAGCCTGGGAAAGTACAGATCACAAGAGCGAGACCGTGTCTCTAAAAAATAAAATAAATTTAAAAATAAAAAATACAGTAAGTCCTTCTAGATATTGATGATATTATGAGCTTACTACTATTTTTTATAAGTGTGATAATGGTATTGTGGGCATATTAAAAAGAGAGAGCAACTCAATCTTCTACAGATATATATACTAAAATATTTACAGATAAAATGTATGCCTATGATTTCCTTTAAAATAACTGGGAGTGGGGATAGGAAAGGATAGGGATATAGATGAAACTAAATTGGCATGAGTTAATAATTATTGGACCTGGGTAATGTGTCTGTGGGAGTATATTATATTATGTCACTGTTCGAACTTTTCTATATTTAAAAGATGCTAGAACAAAAAAAATCCTTGACCTATCTGTCATAACACAGACTTCGTAACAGCTGAATCTCTTTCCTATTCACATTGCTCCACCTCAATTCTCTGCCACTTAATCCACTGGCAACTGATAGCTTCATCAATTATACTTTTTTTTTTTTTTGGGACAGAGTCCTCATTCAGTGGCCCTGGGTGGAGTGCAGTGGCATCATCATAGCTAATTGCAACCTCAAACTCCTGGGCTCAAGTGGTCCTCCTGCCTCAGCCTCCCGAGTTGCTGGGACTACAGGCTCCTGCCCCGATGCCCAGCTAATTTTTGTATTTTTAGTAGAGAGAGGGTCTCACTCTTGCTCAGGATGGTCTCAAACTCTGCTCAAGCAATCCTCCCACCTCAGCCTCCCAGAGTGCTAGGATTACAGATGTGAACCATCTCGCCCAGCCAATGATTCCTTTTTAATCCCAATTCATTTTGCCCTATTTATTAACTTTATGAGCTTAAGCAAGTCACCTAACCTGTAAAAGATTGGTTCTTTATTTGCAGAATGGGAATATTCACACTTGCCCAGTCTATCTCTGAGCTGCTGAGAGGATTATCTGAAATAAAAACTGCAAAGCTAGATAATCATTCTAGAAATCCACATATTCACAAATTTCATCCTATAGATCCTCTTCTCTTCCACCTCCAGTTCTTCTCTTGAGCCCTCATCAGCCCAAGCACCTGGGTTCCTGTGGTAAGGTTACACTCCTCCCCACCGCCTCCACTCCCCAAGTTTTCATACCTTTCAGCACAGCACGCTCTCCACACACCCCTCTCCAACCTCCCCTTCTCTTTGAAGGCTCTCACTCTATCAGCCCCTCGTAGGCAGTCTATTCTGGGTACCCCCCTTGCTAACCCTATTATAATCATCCCACCTCCTCTCTACCCCTTGTCAGTACTTCGATCCAATCAGCTTTATCACCCCACTACCTTCAAAGCCCTCTACTGCCCCCAGTTCACAAACACCCACCCTTTCTTTCATCCTTCAGTTAAAACACAATTGCTCAGGCAAATCCATGGGACAGAAAGTAGATTGGCACTTGCAGGAGGTGGGGAAGGGGACAATGAGGAGTGATTGCTATGGGGTACGAGCTTCTTTTGGGGGTGGTAAAAATGTTCTGAAGTTAGATGGTGGTGACGGTTGCAAAACCCCGTGAATATACTAAAACCACTTAACTGCACTGTTGAAGGGTGAATTTTACGGTACGTGAATTATATCTCAATAAAATGTATATGTAAAAAAAGAAAAACAAACAACTATTGCTCACCCTGCCTATCACACGCCCATTTGTCAGGCCAGCGTCGCCCCATCTCCGGAAGCATCGACTTGCCCTTCGGCAACCCCCCAAGTCCCAGCACCAGACTGGACAGAGGTCCCTCCCACTCTTGATTAACACACCCCCTCGGCGCTCGCGGGGCGGGGGCTGCCAGGGCCCGCTCTCGCAGCTCAGGCCCAGCCCCGCGGGGTGGCCCAGCCCCCGCCGGTGGGAAGGGGCCCGTCTCCCCCGCGCTAGCGGAGCTCCCCTCACCTCCCGGCGCTGAGGGGGAGCGGAGAGTGTCCCCAAGCCGCTCTGACAAGCGGCGGGAAAGCTGGGCCGGGGGTGGCCCGCCGGGCTTCCAGGCAGGGCCGCGCTGCCGGGGGCGGCGCCACAGCCCACCTGTCTCAGCCGGCGGGGAGATCTGCTTCCCGCTCCACGGACGGACGGACTGACGGACGGGCGGACGGGCGGGTGGCAGAGGGGATAGGTAGAAGCCGCGGTCGCCGCCGCAGACCGGGGTGGCGCACGCCGACTCAGGCCTCCATGTTTCCACGTCTCTGCGGGTCCGGCTCCGGTTCCGGCTGCAGCTCGGCTCGGGCTTGGCTCCAGCCCCGGTCGCTCCGGTGCGGAGGCAGGGAGACCGCAACAGAAGAGGGAAGCGACCGTGAACGCGGCTAGGGAGCGAACGGCCGGGCGCGCGCCAGCCGGGCGGTCACGTGGCGCGCGACGCGCGGGTGCCTCTGGGAAATGTAGTCCCTCGGGCCTCTCTGGCTACTTCACCCTCCTAGCACCTCCTGGGCAGCCACGAAGCCACGTGGCCAAATCGCTGGCTCGATTACCCTGCACCGTTTGTTCTGGCGGCTTCCCTCTCTTAAGGGAGGCCCCTGTCAATTCCAACTGAACAATCATCCCAAAGTCAAGCAGTTTCTTGAGAGACTCGGAAGAATTGAGAAATAGGAAAATACTTTTTGATGGAAGCAGCAGCCTGCAATATTGTCAGAAAGGACAGGTCCCACAGGAAAGAGTATCAACATGGTGTAGTGCCAAAAGTATGGAATTTGAAGTCAAATGAGCTGAGATTACCAGGTTGACATCCTTGAGCAATTACTTTGCCTCTCCCCGCTAGTGTCCTTATCTAAAATATGCACATGAGAAATATGTACATGAGGATGAGTCTGCCGTACATGATTGTTGACATTACAGCAGTAATTAATAATTCACATTATATGTTGTTTTCTATTTAATGTGCACTGTTATCTTGTTTATTTCTCAAAATAAACGTATAGAACAGATATCACTGTTATTTCCATTATATAGTCATTATGGGCCAATGTACTCTTTAAAGTACTATACAAATATTATTCTTTTCCAGCATTGACTAACAATAAGTTCACTAAGCTTGCAGAATTATAACAAGAAAACATTAAAACCCAAGGTACCTAGCTAAAAAGAGATGGGCACTACTCGGCAGTCATTGTAAAAAATGCTATGGATGCATATTTATTTGAAAACATAATACATTGAGTGGAAACAGTATATATAGCATTACCCAATTTTCATAAATGAATTGTATTTGTAATACTTATGTATATGTGCCCAGGGAGAAAAAAAGACTAAAAAAATACTAACAATATTACAACTTTGGGTAATGAGATCATGTGTGACTAAAATTAGTTTTTCCCTATGTGTTTTCTACTTTTCATGCAAGGAATATGAACTACATGTATAATTTTACTTTTAAATTGTAGCAAAAAGAGAATTCAAGCATCAAAACCAAACTCAAAGCATTTTGTAATTTTGCCTAGTGTACACTTTACTGCTCCCAAATTGACCCAGCAACAGTTATGAGCATCTCTTTAGAACTGGCTTTGTAGACCAAGAAGCCAGGCAAACGTCATAAATCAGAGGTACAATTAGGAATGGTTTTTACAATCTAGGAAAGCGTAAGTCAGAGTAGCAGTCCTTCAGTAACTTTATTGTGCATGTAGTGTGTGAAGTATTATCCTTGGTCATCAACTTTCAATACTGCCTGCAGAAGTATCATGATAACTGTTACTAACTCAACTACAGGGTCTAGTTAGTGCAGAAACACCAGTAAGAAAGCCATGAAATCCTTCTAAATGAAATGGAGTATCCTGGATTGGATCCTGGAAGCAAAACAGTCAATAGTGGGAAAACTGATGAAATCCAAATGAAGTCTGGAGTTTAGATAAGGATATTGTACCAATGTTAATTTTTTAGTTTTGACAAATGTACCATAGTTATGTAAGATGTTAACATTAAAGGAAGCCAGGGGAAGGATATATGGTAACTCTCCGTATCTTGCAAGTCTTCTATAAATCTAAAATTATTCCATCTGGTAGGCAAGATAATGGGCCCCCCTACAGATGCCTACATCTTAATCCCCAGAACCTGTAAATATTTTGGGTTACATGGCAAAGGGAAACTAAGGCTGCAGATGGCATTAAGATGGCTAATTAGTTGACCTTAAAATAGGGAGATTATCCCTATCCTAGCCATTCCAATTAGGTCTGACAGGGAAGGAGACAGGAGTGGAATGGCTCCTAGCAGTTGCTTGAATATACCAGGCATGCTCCCAGCTCAGGGCTTTTTAAACACCTGCTCTTTCCTCTGCTTGAACCATTCTTTTCCTTTTTTAAATGGTTAACATTGTATTGCATGCCAGATACCAGACATCGCTGTAGGCACTGGGATGTTACAGATCAACTAAATTATTTATTACCTTTAAGGAGCTCATATTCTGGTAGGAGATGACAACAACGAAATAAACAAACATTATAATTAAAGAACTTAGACCACTGTAAAGACTTTCTTCCTTGTCTCCTCTAAGACTCTGGTCAAATGTGACATTATCAAAGAGCCTTTTCTGTTTACCCTGTATAAAATACCAATACCTCCCAACCCTCACCTCCTCTCTACCACTCCAGCACTCTCACTCTTTTTGCATCTTGATATTCCTACATGACATTTAATCACCTCCTGACACATTATATAGCTATCTGGAACGCAAGCTCCATGAGGCAGGAACTTTGTTTGGTTCATTGTCACAGCCCAAGGTTCACAGTGGGCACTTAGCAAGCATTTTTTTAATTAAATATTCAACCCTTTCATCAGGAGTTATGGGTTAAATTATGTTCCCCCCCTCAAAAAAAAAAAAGTTTCTATGTTGAAGTCCTAACCCCTAGTATCTCAGAATGTGACCTTATTTGGAGATAGGGTCTTTACAGAGGTTACCAAGTTAAAATAAGGTCACTTGGATAGCCCTCAATCCAATATGACTGGTGTCCTTATAAAAGGGGGAAAATTTTAATTTCCGTTGTGATTTCTTATTTGATCTACTAGATTTTTAAGAGTGTGTTATTTAATTTCTACAAAATGTGAATTTTCCATGGTTGTTTGAGCCTGTAATCCCAGCCACTCAGGAGGCTGAGGCCAGAGGATCGCTTGAAGCCAGGAGTTCGGGATCAGATTGGGCAGCATTGTGAGACCCTGCCTCTAAAATAAATAAGGAAATAAATAAATAAATAAATAAAATTTCTCTGCCTGTGTTCTATAAATGGAACAAGAAAGCCTGGATGACAACACATCCGTTTATAGCATGGTCTACTGAATATTTTAAGCCCACTGTTTAGACATATTGCTGAGAAAAAAATATTTGTTTCAAAATATTAGTGCTCATTGACAGTTCACCTGGTCACCCAAGAGTTCTGATGGAGATGTACAAGGAGATTAATGTTGTTTTCATGCCTGCTAACACAACATCCATTCTGTAGACCACAGATTTAAAAGTAATTTTGACTTTCAAGTCTTATTAAGAAATATATTTCTTAAGGCTATAACTGCCATGGATAGTGATTCCACTGATAGATCAGGGCAAAGTAAACGGAAAACCTTCTGGAAAATGTTTACCATTCTAGACGCCATTAAGAACATTAGTGCTTCAGGGGAAAAGGTCAAAATATCAACATCAGGCTGAGCATGGTGGCTCATGCCTATAATCCCAACTCAGAAACTTGAGGCAAAAGGATTGCTTAAGGCCAGGTGTTCAAGACCAGCCTGGGTATTTTGTTATAGCAGCCCAGAAGGACTGAGACAAGGTACTTATTTACTTTTCCCCATATTACAGCCCCAAGTAGTTAAATACACTTCCCAACATCACAAAGCTGCCAAGTTGTGATTTGCACCCAGGCAGTCTGGCTGTAGAGCCCACACTCTTACTCACTGGCAAAGGCCTTCTCAAAGCTCTTTTTGCCAACACCACCAGTCTCTGAAGACTCACACTGGACTGCCTTGGAATTAGCTTGCCTTCCCAACTAAATCGGACTGTAATACCTGGGTATACTGGTTTGCTAGGGTGCCATACCAAAGTACCACAGACTGGGTGGCTGAAACAACAGACATCTATTGTCTCATGGGCCTGCAGGCCAGAGGTCTGAAATCAAGGCATCGGCAGCTTTGGTGCCTTCCGAGGCTGTGAAGGAGACTCTGTTCCATGCTCGTGATCTCCAGTGTTGCTTGGCTTGTAGAAAGATCACCCCAAACTCTACCTTGATCTTCATATGGCCTTTTCCCTGTATGTGTTTCTGTGTCCAAATTTTCCCTTTTTATAAGGACACCAGTCATGTTAGATTAGGGCCCACCCTAGTGACCTCATTTTAACCTAATTCTATCTGCAATGACCCTGTTTCCAAATAAGCTGTGTTAAATAAAATTTACAGGGCCCATTTGTTTAGACTGAGCTCCTGCACTAGGCCCAAAAGACCAAACCCAACTGGAGTCCCTCAGGCCGGAGTTCCATGTCACCAAGCCGAAACTAAGTTGTGTATGTGACTTTCTGAGAAATCAGGAGTAACAGATGATAGCCAAATTCCCAAAAAGCCAGCTTTGGTCTGCATAAGGAAGTCCCCTCTGCTTTAACCTTTACAAAGAAAATAACTTTAGAGTGAAAAAAAAGGGGTTAAAAAAAACAACAACAACAACAAAGAAAGTAACTTTGAAACAATCTGCTTTTTTTTTCTGTCTCTGCTTTCTTTAACACTTTTCTGTCTATTAAACCAATGCTTAGCCCAATTCTGGAAGTGAAAATAAAACCCAGTTAAGGGCTGGGCATAGTGGCTCACACCTGTAATCCTAGCACTCTGGGAGGCTGAGGCGGGAGGATTGCTTGAGCTCAGGAGTTCCAGAGCAGCCTGAGCAAGAGTGAGCCTCCCGTCTCTACAAAAAATAGAAAAATTAGCCAGGCATTGTGGTGCATGCCTGTAGTCCCAGCTGCTTGGGAGGCTGAGCCAGGAGGATCACTTGAGCCCAAGAGTTTGAGGTTGCAGTGAGCTATGATGCCACCACTGCACTCTAGCCTCTAGCCAGGGCAACAGAGCAAGACTCTGTCCCCCGCCCCCCCCCAAAAAAGGATTTCTTAGAAAGGTCATTTGTTCTCCTTTCCAACTAATATCCCTGAGAAGTAACCAATATTCATATCTCAAGCAATATAGATTAATTTTGAGTACACTCATTTTTCATTGCTACATAGTATTCCAGCATATGCATATTTTGTGTATTTGGACATAAAGTGAATGGTGATTGGCTCTTGGATCCCTGGGTAAGCTGAGCCAAACAACTTGCCCCTATTATTTCATTAACCTAAAATGATATGATTCTGCAGTTTACACAATGGGACTTTTTGAAACCCACTTAAAGCATTATAACAGTTTTATTACACCAATTTATTTATCCTTCCTATTCTAGATGGACTTTTTGTGGGGGTTTGTTTTGTTTGGGCTACTATATAAACAATTATTCCAAGAATAATTGGTATACAAGTTACACTGTTTTCTCTGGGATCTAGACTCTAGGAATGGAATGGCTGAGTCATAGTGTATGTGCATGTTCAACATTACCAGATAGTGCTGACAAAGTAGTTGTGTCAGTTTGCAACGCCACCAGCAATATATGGGAACCTCCTTTACTCTTAACCCTCACCACATTTGACCTTTCATTTTAACCATTCTGGTTGCTTCTCATTATGGTTCTAATTTGCATTTTCCTGATGAAACCTGTGTTTTCATATTTATGGGACTGTCCTCTTTCCTCTTCTGTGAAATACACTATTTATTTAACTGTCTTCCTCACAGCCCCTCCATCTGAAATGATTTCTAGCCATCCAATTTGGGGTCAGAAAAGACTACACTGAGTGTCTCTTTAAATTTCAGTATTATAAATTCTCCAGAGTTTAAAATCAATGAAGCCTGGGAACATTGATAGACAGGGACCATGGGATTCAGATCCTCAGTTGGTTCCCAAGTAATTGAAAGATGAAAATCAGTAGTCAGGAAAGGGGCCAAGTGTAGCAGGCAGGTTCCACAACAGGCCTCTAGATTCCCGGCCTCTTGTGTACAACACACCTTCTCCCAGTAAAACACTAACTTAGGTGCTGCTGTGAAGGGATTTTGCAGATACTGTACAATTAAGGTCCCACATTAGTTAACCTTAAAATTGGGAGATAATCTGGACAGACCTGATTTAATCACATGAGCCCTTTTAAAGGCAGAGAATTTTCTAGCTGGTCCCAGGAGATGAGAAGATGAGAAGGCAGAGAGATGTACTCTGGATGGGCTGGAAGAAAGTGAACATTGATGTTGGCATCTGACTGTGGGGGCCATGTTCCAAGGCACGGCGAGTCCTTGCTGACTAGAAGGAAAGCAGGGACTGCCATCCTGCACCCACAAGGAAATGAATTCTGCTGACATCCAGTGAGCTTGGAAGAGGACCCTGAGCCCAGATGAGAACCACAGACCTAGCCAGCATCCTGACTTCAGCCTGGTGAAACTCTGAGCAGAGAATCCAACTATACTACACCACATCTGACCCACAAAAACTGTGAGATAATAAATTTGTGTTGTTTCAAGCCCCTAAATTTGTGGTAATTTGTTATGCAGCAATAGAAAGCCAATACACTGAGGAAGTATGAAACTTCTCCTGCTGAATTACCAGGTGAAGAACAGGACCTCTGTGTAAGGTAATTAGAAAGAACATCGGTAAGCCATAAGGACTAAATTGATGGCTGCTATGCTCATAATTTAGTTCTAACTTCCCCTACCTGACTGGCACCACTGCAGCACAAGGCTGGTTGGCAAGAGTTTATGGGTGTCAAGTACACCAGTCTGTTATCAGCTTTTGACAATGGTGCACTGTGTTTCTGTTTGAAGTGGAATTTGTGAGTAGTTGCACAGCTCAACAGTATGTTTTTAATTGTCTGCTTAACAGCCCATCATGTCAAAGAAGGCCAAGAGAATGCTGAAGGAAGAAAACAGATTTTTTAATGAGGATTGAGAATTGCAATATTATCTTGTTTCTGCTAAAGATAAGATGATTTGCTTGCTTTGTGATACTGCAATATGAACATTAAAGATATTCAATGCTCATCAGCATTATAACACTCATAAGGACCACAAATATTTTATTTTATTTTTATTTATTTATTTTTGAGGCAGAGTCCCGCTCTGTCACCCTGGCTAGAGTGCTGTGGTGTCAGCCTGGCTCACAGCAACCTGAAACTCCTGGGTTCAAGCACTCCTACTGCCTCAGCCTCCCAAGTAGCTGGGACTACAGGCATGCGCCACCATGCCCAGCTAATTTTTTCTATATATATTTTTAGTTGTCCAGCTAATTTCTTTCTATTTTTTCAGTAGAGACGGGGTCTCGCTCTTGCTCAGGCTGGTTTTGAACTCCTGAGCTCAAAGGATCCGCCCACCTCGGCCTCCCAGAGTGCTAGGATTACAGGCGTAAGCCACCGTGCCCAGACCACAAATATTTTAAATAAGAGGGAGAGGCATGAAAGATTTTATTGCAGAAATTAAAAGATGAAAAGCAAAACCAAGACAATTCTTTCAAGCAGCAATGAGACCTGGAAATAATGCCACTGAAGCCATTTATAAAGTAGCTTTATATTTGGGAAAAGAGGGAAGCCATTGAGTGATGCATTGTTGAAATTACTGTTTTTATAACTGAATACCTGAAACTGGGTAATCTATAAGAAAGGACACTTATTTCTTACTGTTATGGAGGCTGAGAAGTTCAAGGTTGAGGGACTGCATCTGGTGAGAAACTGCAGAGCCTGGAGGTGAGCATCACATGGTGAGGGGGCTGAGTGTGCTAACTCAGGTCTCTCTTCCTCTTATAAAGCCACCAGTCCACTCCCCAGATAACCCATTATTCCATTCATGAAGGCAGAGCCCTCATGACCCAGTCGCCTCTTAAAGGCTCCACCTCTCAATGCTTTCACATTGGGGATTGTTTCAACATGAGTTTTTAGGGGACAAACCTTAGCACCCATAGTCTTTGTTTCTTCGTTAAGGAGCTGTTGCCATGTCAATAAATATAGCTTTGAGGATGGAACAAGGTAGTAGCTCCCTGGGGAGGAAACTATGAGGCATCTTCCCTCCACTTCCTTTTTGCTTGTGAGCGAACCCAGAACACTTAGCCTTACAGCATTCCGCGTTAAAAGTTCTTTTCAGTCCCGTCGGTCTGCCTGATAGCTCAGCATGCCAGTGAAGAGCATATTGAGGAAGTGCTGACTCACCTGTATTTCCTAGGAAGGCAGCTCAGTAATGAAAAAGAAAATGTGACAAAGCCCAAGAGCCTTTCAGAGAGCCGTGAACAATTACCTGAGAAAATGAGCCTGACTCACCAAAAGAGACACAAAGTGTGGTTAAAATTAACTAGGCAAAAGTAAGTTATTGAAAACTAGGTAAATTAAAAAGTCGTGCTGCAAGGTCAACAAAATAAAAACTTTAAAGTAAGTTCACAAATACTTAGTCCAAACTCCCCCTCTCCATTGCTGCCTAATTATTCCCAGTAAGGTATTCCTAATAATTAAGGCATTAGTAGCTGGGATGGCTCCTTAGACAAAATAAGTTAGGCGTATGGTCTTGAAATCCTAGATTCCCACTTAACATTTAAACTCTACGATCCCATTTTCTTGACTGTATCTCAGTTTTATAAAGATTAGATATGTTCATGTGTGAAATACCCCTGCACAGTGCCAGGCACAATGTGTCTAACAAATGGTAGCTCTTACTAGAAAGGGAGCCCTGAACTATAGATTGACCGATATTGATAATTGGGGCAAGGGAATACTTCTGTGGTATAGAACAGTGGCTACCCTGCCCGTGGGTGGCTGATAAAAGCTTTCACCAGCTAGCCACTAAAATAAAAAAATATGGACAAAATAGTAAATTTTTCATAAAAATAAGATACTTTTCATGTATTGAATTTGATAGCTGGTGTGCTACAGAAAAAAAATGGGAATAAACCAAGAAAGAGGAAGATGTGGAATCTAGGAAACAAGAGATCCAACCCAGGAAGGTGGCCAAGCAAATTCCAGAAGCAAAAGTGCGTGGGGAGAAAAAGGTAGTTAGTGACTCTAGGAAACACCATTTGTATGTGAAGGGAAATGCAATGCCAGCGCACTCTCATCATCTGCAGTGAGCAGCATGACATGCTCTCATTCTATCAGTCGGTGTGGCAGCAAGCAGATGGCACTGACAGAAAGCAGTAACCCAGTGCCAGCAGTAACAGAAATAATACCACCCCCAGGCCCAAAAGGGTGAGGAGGAGGGGTTCGGGGAGACTTTAAAGGAGTGACATGGAGTTGGCTGTCTTGAGGAACAGTGACTTCTGCCTGAAGAACAGTTGGCTTGAAGAGACCCCGCAGGAAGGTGGCCAAGGGAAAAACCACCCTGCCCTCGTTTCTCCCTCCATCTCCTGCTGTGGATCCCTGTTGGTCACACTCAGCAGAACCCAGAGGCATGGGAAGCCTGCTGATGCAGTCCGTACAGCTTTCTTGGGCAGAAAAGCAGAACGAAAGGAGCAGAGATTTGGAGGGGCCAATGGAAGGCACCTGGCACACTCATAATGCTATAAACACTAATGACAAGCAGAATTTCCAGAAGAATATTCGGAGGATGTGTGGGAGAAGTAGAGTGTAAGAAAGCTGTATCAAAACCATGACAGGAAGTCAATAATGTCTAAAGTTGATAGCTCAAAAAAACCACTGTATATATGTACTATTTAGAAACAGGCCGGGCGCGGTGGCTCACGCCTGTAATCCTAGCACTCTGGGAGGCCAAGGCGGGCGGATCGCTCGAAGTCAGGAGTTCGAGACCAGCCTGAGCAAGAGCGAGACCCCGTCTCTACTAAAAATAGCAACAAATTAGCTGGCCAACTAAAATACATATAGAAAAAATTAGCCAGGCACAGTGGCGCATGCCTGTAGTCCCAGCTACTTGGGAGGCTGAGGCAGAAGGATCACTTAAGCCCAGGAGTTTGAGGTTGCTGTGAGCTAGGCTGACGCCACGGCACTCACTCTAGCCAGGGCAACAAAGTGACACTCTGTCTCAAAAAAAAAAAAAAAAAGAAAAAAGAAACAAATCCATTAAATAATTAATTAAATAATACTACTTAGAGATAAATACCAAAAGCAATAGCTCAATAGGTAAAGCCCTTGGGAACTAAGGGAGCAGGGACATTATAAACCTTGCAATATTATTTCAGTTTTCAAAAATGAAAGGCTGGGTGCAGCTGCTCATGCCTGTAATCCTAGCACTATCAGAGGCTGAGGCTGGAGGGTCACTTGAGGTCAGGAATTTGAGACCAGCCTGGGCAGCATAACAAGACCTCATCTCTACAAAAAGTAGTTCGTTGGGTGTGGTGGGATGCACCTGTAGTCCTAGCTACTCAGCAGACTGAGGTGACAGGATGCCTTGAGCCCAAGAGTTTGAGGCTGCAGTGAGCTATGATTATGCAGTGAGCTATGATTATGCTAGTGCACTCCAGCCTAAGTGACAGAGATCCTGTCTCAAAAAAATAAAATTAGAAATGATATGTATGTCTAATAAAAACAAATTAATTTTAACAAAGTTGCTCGTCAGGTGGTCAGGGGCAGTAAAAAAAAAGTTGCTAGAAGGCTATACAAGAAACTATGCGGTTACATCTGTGGGGGTGGAATAAGGGAATGAGTAGAGAAAGAACATCAACTTTTAATGTGCTCTTGCATGGTTTTACTATGAACATCTGCTGTTTTTATAATGTAGCTTTTATACCTTAAAAAACAAACCAATCAACTGAATTTAGTTGGGAATTTACATTTGAAAAATTTTGTGTAGACATATGGTCTCGCTATGTTGCCCAGGCTGGTCTTGAACTCATGGCCTCAAACAACCCTCCTACCTCAGCCCTCCCAAAGTGCTCGGATTATAGGTGTGAGCCACTGTGCACAGCTTAATTTATCTTATTCCTCAGGTGGGTTGGAGCAGAGAGGTTGGGACCTACCGATTAATAGAAATAAGGTCCAGGGTGGATCAATGACTTGACCAGACACAGAGCTTGACAGAGTCTCAGTTAGGACCCAGGACTTCATTGGGGACTCAAGAGCAAGAGTCTCTTCTAATATCTCCCTGCTTCAGAGGAATAAATATAAAGACATATCTCATCATCTTTGAATATTTATAGATCCCTACACTGAAGTAAAGAAGCCCAAGATGAAAGGCCACATAGAGGCCCTGGCCGTATGAGCGAGCCCAGACCAGTAAACTACCCAGTCAAGTCACTATTGTTGAAAACTACTAAATTTTGTAGTATCTAAATTTTGGAGATAACTTTTGTCCCACCACTATCCACATGCTATCAAAATAGTAAAATTCTGTTTTCTGATGTGGTAAAAAATTTCCCTTTTAAATATTTAAATAGACTTTAAAAGAAAAAAGAACCACAAGTTAAACTGTATGTTTAATACATCTGTAGGAATAGAAGGAACGCAACAAGGATTAGAATTTTATAATATACAGTAGATATTTATGTAAAAGAGGTTTCCTGTTTTCCTGTCTTTTCTATCTTCTCAGAGCAATAAATAGTAATTCCTACTTGCACGGACAAGCTGCTCCATCGTGTTGGACAGTAAGTGTATCTTTATGTTTCACATCATCATCATCTCCAACAACTCTACTCTTCATTTCATGGCACAGTCTCACTTAACTGTTTCACAGTAAAACTGCACTCCACTCAAATTTGAGGATCCAAGAAATGAGAGTAAACAGCAGTCCAATGCATGTGAATGAAAGACCAAAGGTTTTTAAGTACTGGTTTAGTAACTGAATGTCTACTGGCACAAACCTTCTATTTATTCATATTGTTAAAACAGCAATAATAGAAATGAAAGCTACATTAGTGAAAAAGGAACTCAAGAATGAGGTCATTAAATATAACTAACTACATTTTAAATACAGATACCATGTATTTCCTGATTAGTATCAGGTGAACATCTAACCTACCTATCCTGAATTCTGGTCTCAGTGAAAAAGGTCAGAGACAATTACAAAGAAGGTGCTTCATATTTTCAGGTCCATTTTGAAAACGAGATCCTTTGGGAAAATTGCTTTAGTCTTTCTTTTTCTCAGAGATTTCTGTTGATCCTCTTGTTGGTAATCCATTTATGTCTCCACCCTAAAATGAAAAAAGCATTTTAGGAATTATTACAATAAAAAGACTCTATTATAAGAGACATACTCTTTACAAATAGACAACAAACCAGAGTGAAAAAACTTTGCTTCCAGAAATGTGCAGGATTGCTGAATTAGTGCAAACAGTCAAAGTTTAACCTAACAAGCACCAATATCTACAGAGTTGTGTAAATATTCATTAAAAAAATAATTTTATTTTTTTAAAAAATTCTGTGATCCTTCCAATTAAATCTCTTAACAAAGTTATCAATCAGTGAAACTGGCTTGTATGTGTACCATCTCTCTCATCCATTAACTATCTACTATTGTGCTTACCAGCCAGGAAATACTGGTTATCATCTTGGCGTAAGGCAGGGAACTAATGTATTAATCACAGGCCCAGTTAAAAACCATAGTGTAAGCCAAATCTTAATTACTTAGATTGGAGACAAATTACTGAAGCTTCTGGTTCCAAAAACTTGCCTTTTCAAAATCCAAGTGTTTTACCCAAGTACCACCCCCTTTCTCCACTTTTATTCAAGGTATTTGAATGTTCTTACCTTACAGTCTACTTTGCCTTTATTTTTATCATTGGATTCCTGTATAGCTTTTCCAGGCCATATACGACTAACAAAAGGGGAAATCAGAGGGTATATGTATGGCTCTAGGAATTTTTTGTAGACCCAGAGCAGAACTGGAATGACAATACAAGGAATGCACACCATTGTCCCAGGCTTGAACTCCTAAACTGTAAAAGAAAAAAATTAGTTCATCGCAGAGTAATGAATTTACCTAGATTACAATATCTGAAAGGACTGTTTCTACAGTGAAGGAAAAACTTAAAACATATCATTCGCTAAAATCATTTGCTATCTTTGAGGTAAAAACATAATAGGTAGTAGACATGAAAATAATAGTGAAGTGCCTGTTTCCAAACCTTTCCAATCACTGCTCCCTAATTATAAATGTGATGATAAAGGAAAGACACCAACACTTGGTAGGTGCTAGGCAGTTTACATTCATCAATTCATTTAATCCTCAAAACACCCAGTGAGGTTGGGTGCCTTTGCTATCTTAAATTTGCAGATTTAAAAAATGGAGGCACGAAAACTTTAAACTTAGTATTACAGCTTATACTCTCTTTAAGTGTGGAGCAGACTTAGTTTAAGTTAACTCCCAAGTCCCAATCTTCAGGGACTGATGACATCAATTAGCCAAACCCACAAAGCTGAAGGCAAATCCACAATCTGAAAGTTACCAATACATTACTTTGGACAAAGACGGCTAGGCTGCAAATCAGCTAACCCAGCTGATGTTTCCCAGGCAACAACTCTCCCTTGATATACTTTGCTTTTATTTTTAAGGGCATAATTAAAGTTGTGCCCAGTAATAAAAATTTTATTTAACATTATCATATAAGTAAATCATCCATTTCAAAAACTTAACGCTTCTAATTTCTTTGATGATTAGAAATTATATTGGAATTTCTCAAAAATCAGCAACTTCTTGGAAAAGAATCAATACTAGTTCCATAATACATTATTAAGCCAAAAGGCCTTTTAAATTTAAAAGAAGTTTTAATTCCTTAGAGTAGGATGGAAGGCCTTAAAAAGTAAGAAACTTCAACAGTGCCTAAGGCATAATCCAGGATCTTAAAATCTCTTATTTTCAAAATATTGTAAATTAAGTAATATTTGCTGGCAAATGAGTCAGCACCATAACTACACTGAGGCAATTTTTAAGTAATTCACAATACCGGGGAACCCAATCTGAATCTGGCTTTGAAATGAATTACAAACAAGAACTATAAACAAATAAAAATGTAAATTTGTATCAAGCCAGCTGTTTTGCAAAGGATTCATAATTGGACTCTGAAACAATCCCTGGTTAAATTCCAGTAACAATTTAAGAATTCACCAAAATAATTGGTCCCAAAATTTTAAAGAACATATTCTCTGTTTAAAATAAGCCAAACGAGCACTGAGTCTTATTCAGCATTTTTCGAGGAATCATTATTTTTGACTATAGATATTTAGAATCTAATCTGAAGGGAGTTCAGAGGTGATCAGGTCTTGCACTCTCACAGCAGTTAAGCTGTCTTCAGTGGAGACCAGCTACCTGGATTTGAGACTTGCTTTCACCACTTTCTTGATAGTGTTTTTGGGAAAGGTATTTAATCAGACTGTACCTTAATTTCCTCATGTGTAAAATGAAGACAATAACAGTACCTATCTCAGAAGGATGTAGTGTGGGTTAGTTAATATGAATACAAAGATCCGAACAGTGTCCACATATATTAAGTGCTGTATAAGTATTACTATAAAAAGGGGAAAAAATCCAAAAGTTGTGACCTGTTCAAAGTTCACATAGAGGTAACTAAGTAACTAGAGTTAACCAAGACCATTATTCCCAGTTCGTTTCCTAGCTCAATGCTGTTGACTTTTCTTCTTCAACACCAACTAAACACCTTCAAGACAACAGCCAATGTTAACCACTACTAGGTTAAGTTGGTGACTGGCAATCTCTCCATCATAAAGATAATCGTTGTGTTTTCAATAAGTTCATAGACACTATGTTATAAATAAAACTCTCAAGAACAAATACTACTAATTACTTATGCCACAATTATGGCTTTTATAAAGCTTTTTATAAACCTTTTTAGCTCTCTTCAAAATGAAGCTACTTGTATTTTATCACTTAATCCTTTCTTTTCTATAAGATACTTTACTTCATACACGTGGAAATTGTTAGTTAGAAAACTCTAGAAGGTGGCTAGGAGAGATTCATTATCATTTCAGCTACCTTCTCCAAGCCAACAAATCGAGCAAAATGGATAAAAATTGTTGCTGAGGAATCTTCTTTCACTCCATCTAGTCCAGAACAATGGAATGAGGAAAGGGCTCGAGGCTCTATCCGAAACAGGGCAGCTGTCGTAGGAGAGCCGCCTCTCTAAGTAACCCAGTTCGGCGTATCATTTTAGTGGAGACACAGGGAGCGGGGACGGGTTGAGTCAAAGACAACGTAGATAAGGGCTCATGGTGAGGATCACAAAAAGGACCTGAAACCGACAATACGAGGCCAAGGAAAAGAACAAACGGATATAAAGGAAAGGAGCGGCGGAACGGAGGTACGGAGGGTGGGTGGGCGAGGCCGGTGTCCGGGAAAGGGCGAGGGGAGGCCGGTAGAGGCAAGCGTTTGGGAGCGGAGTGTACCGTGACAGCGGAGCGGGGCGTCCCCGGAGAGTGCAGGCGGGCCGCGAGGCGCCGGGCTGGAGCCTGCTGAGCAGCTGGAAGGCGCGGCGGGAGCCCCGAGGCCAGAGCCCACCCACGGCCCCTAGCGCGGGCCCACCCCAGCCCCGCTCACCCGTGATCACGAAGCACAAATGACAACGTCTGCACTTCCGGAGGGAGGGACGAGCCGCTGTCGGGCCAATGGGCGCCCGCACAGAGGCTGACAAAGGCACGCCTGCGCCAGCCCGGGGACGCACGGCACGTAGACCGACGCCCGGGAGGAGCTTCCGGCGCCGCGGGGATTCGTGTTACCCAAGCGCCCGCCTCAAAGATCAGCTCCGAGAAGAAAATCCGAGCTATGCCCTGGCCCAGAGCTTAACATTCTTAAGAATGAGGGCTGTGCCCAAGGCTCACCACCCGCAGGGAAACTCACACCGCTGGCACTATAGCTAGACTGTTCTCAGATGCAGTTGTGGTTAAGCTATTCGCTCCGTTTTAAATATCATAAATTCAACAGCAGAAACTAAAGTCAACCGTAAACATCAGTGCTGAGAAGCTACAGGCATATACAGGGTGTCCCATTAAGTCTCCAAAGAAAAAAATCGTGGTGAATATTTTGTAAAGGTACATTTAACTAGAACGGCCCCTATCACTTACGTACGGGGGCTTTGGGGACACCCCGTAGATGGAAATTGGAAAGCGCTGCAAAGATCGTGTAGAAATTGGAGCCCTCATGCACTGCAGGTGGAAACGTAAATTATGCAGCCTCTTTGATAACGCCTGGCAGTTCCCCACGTTTATTGAAACTACCATGATCTAGCAATTTCGCTGGAATATATACCAAAGAAAAATAAAAACATTTTTACACAAAGGCTCCCAGCTTTTGTTTGTAATAGTAAAAAACCAACCCCACAAAACCCTTCAGTTCACCAACTGATAAACTAACAGTCTGAGCATTGCTAATCCAAGAAACTCCAAAATCTGGAACTTTTTTCGACACTAATTGGAGCATTACAGATTAGCTGTGCTCAACTCATATTTCAATACACCGGATTATTCTGCAGTTTAAAAAGAAATTTTGTAAAGTTCCTTCTTGGGATAATGAAATGTGTTTTAATGGCAAAGTAATCTGTGCCTCTGAGAAAACCCATTTGGATCCATCTTGTGAAGACAAGTGAAACAGGTTTGCTAATAAAGACAATCAACATCCTTTTACTGTTATTTGCATTTATTTTATGTTGCATCTATTCCCGTGCCATAAGTTTTTGTTTCTTCAGTTTCTTCTGGGATATCTGGGGAAAAACAAAAATACAAAGATTAAGTGTCTTGGAAAAACCCACACTACATCTCAGAGACTTGAGTTTATGTGGAAGACTGGGCACAGGAAGCCCAGTTGTAAGGGACTGAGAACAAGGACAGAAAATAAGTACTTAAATGATAAAAGTGGAAGCTAAACTCATTTGGTAAGAAGAGAAGACATGTTTGAAATGGCTGTGTACATCTAGGTGGGGCCAGGTTGCTCAGAATAGTTTCCTTTCATGGTTATTCCAAAGGTGTCCTAAGATAGTCATCATAGCAACCACAAATCTTTCTAATACCACACACAAACAAAACCAAGCAACTACTAATTTACCTTTTTCTTCTGTGCAACCTCTTCTTCTGGTTTTGGAACAATTTGTTCCTTTTCAGTGAGAATCATCTCGATGTGGCAGGGGGAGCTCATGTATGGATTAATCCGACCATGAGCTCTATAAGTTCGGCGACGCATCTTGGGTGCTTTGTTCACCTGGATATGCTCAATGACCAGAGAATCTACATCCAAACCCTGGTAAGAGGGGAGGGAGAACAAAATCAAGTAACATCTTAAATTATCTTAACACCACAAACTACCATTGGTAAATACTAATTCCTAACCTTGTCCTAATGAATCATTTTTGGAAGGCAATCCTTCAAGACTTAAAATAGCTTATTTGTCCAAGAAGTTGTCTGCTTTCACCTTTAAGTGTCTTAAGTCACCACCAAACTCAGTGTGCTAAATCATGTTGTCTACGAGTGGGCTTCCTGAAGGTCATTAAAGAGGACTGAAGAATTAATAAGGTAGAGCCAAATTCCAAGCTTGAGTTTGGAATGAATTCTGATGATCAACAGATTATGGCAGCATGGCTTAGAAGGCAGAGGTTTGGAGCCAGACAGACATAAACTACTAATTCTGGTTCTGGCCCAGATCCTCAAATGCAAAAATAATGGCTAATACTCCAAATGGAGAAGCACTTGTTTTGTTAATTACATCATTGTTTTAAGTTATATCCGAAATGTAACATCTCTCCACTAGGAATATAGGCAATAAACCACATTAACCACTGCTAAAGCAATCATTTTCATAATTAACCATACAACCAAAAAGGCGCACAGCCCAAGAAAGGCTACAAACCCTTGAAACAAAAGGAGAAAAAAATTTTTAAAACTCTGGGGATAAGGGAACACTAAGCCTTAGGGTTAAACAGACTATAGACCATACTTCTAGGAATCTACAGACAAGCTTTGGTTCTGGGTATACTCCAAGAAGAAACGTAAATAAGAATTTTCAAGCAAGTGTTTGAAAGACATCAAGACAATCAAGGATATATATCTGAACAACAGCAACATTGATTAACCATCCAAGTTATGTATATAAGGATGTTAATGGTTTGGGTACCTTAAGTTCAGCATTACTCTCTGCATTTTTAAGCATGTGCAGCAAAAATTCAGCACTCTTTTTGGGCCACCGACCCTGTGTCCAGCCCCACTGTTTGGCCTGAAATAGAAGAGAGGTAATTATTTTCCCTGACTTAAATACATTAGACCAAAGATCAATATATTTTATTCAACATCAAGGTGTCTTTCATGGTTAATCCAAAAGTGTCCTCAGACTGTCATCGCAGCAACCAGAAAAAGTCTAATAAAGGCAGATCTTAGCCATTCTTATGGTACCAACCACTTCCCCATACAATCTGTCTTTTCAAATGGCAATTAAAAGGTCTCACCTGGGCACACCTACCAACTCCACCATTGTACCGTCGGAATGGTACACATTGTTTCTTTAGAGTGACATCTTTCAGATACTTGGTGGCTTTTCGTATATGCATACCCTTGATGGCCTGGGCAGTTTCACGAGTGTTCTAAGTATGAACAATAAAAAGTGCTGGTTAGCCATGCCAAGGTATTATTATTTAACAAGTAAACGTTAAGTTTTCAGATCTTCAAAATGCCTGTCAGTTAAAACCCCCTTTCTATTGTTTTTTAAAGAGACAAGGGTCTCACTATGTCAGCCAGGCTGGTCTTGAACTCAGCCTCAAGAGATTCTCCCACCTAACCTCCCAAAGTGCTGGGATTACAGGCGTGAGCCACTGTGCCCTTCCTATATTTGAGATGAGGTAATAAAATCTAGGAGCCAGGAAGACTTCATTTGAGGCTCAGAAAGATTAATCCTACACCTCTATTTACTCTCTAAAATGTTGAAATTTCATCATCTTGTAATTACAATTTTGTGTCCCATATTGACCTGCACAAATAAGTTCTCAAATAGTTCTCTGGTAGTTTTACTCAATTCCAAAAATCCTAAATCAAAGAGCTCATTATATTGATAGTCAGTGTCTAAATTAGAGGTAGCTGCTCAGAATTCATTAATTTTCATGGTAAATCCAAAGGTGTCCTAAGAAAGACATCACTGCAGCCAGCTTTGTGGAATGGTAAGATAATACTGAACACGTAGACTCATTTGGATCATAACTGTGATTCACACACCTTGAAGTGAACACGAAGATTTGAACCTCTTGACTTGCATGCTAGAAAATAAAAACGTTTTGGTTAATTTTGGGTATTTTATTATGCCTACTCCCAAATAGGAAATACATACTTATTCACTTACATTTTGTGGGGTTTTCTGGGTCAAGTGAATAGCGAACCATTTTCACAGATCACCTGGAATGGAGGGAGCACAGCATAATTATGTCAATAATACGTATTTATAATGACCAATGCAGTTTAAATTAAGAATGCCACCCACAGCTGCTCAGAGAGTAGTTGTTTTCATTATTAATCCAAAGGTGTCCTAAGAAATGCCATCATCGCAGCCATCCTTTCCCCCACCAAGTGCTTTCTTTCCCTTTGCACCTACGAGTACTACGACAGTGCTTACGCAAAACTCGCAGCACATCTTCAGCCCTCTCTTCCCTTTGGAAGGAAGAATACAACCTGCTTCAATCCAACCCCAGCTCCCCCACGCGTGAAACGACAACGCATTAGCAAGGCAAATTCGACTACAACCCTCTACACACGCTCCTTCCCTAGAGAAACCCGCTTTATTCACGCACTTCACAAGCGATGCAGTCTTCCCACGCGACAGACTTCCGCGCTATTACCCACGTTAAGAAGCATCGAATGTGCTGCACTTTTGTCGAAATGAGTAAAGCCTCGATCCGTTTTTACTTTATTGCCCCCGAAACTTTTTCCCGTTGCGGCCACAAACGCGCCGCGCACTCGACTACCACTCACCGCGAGACGCTGGACCTCTGGAATCGGAGTCAGCACGACCACAGGCCGCCCGTGCCCCCGCCAGAGAAGGAGCCCCGCTGTCCCCACTCCCGCCCACCGCGTCGCTCGGAGGGCCGTAGAGGCCTGCCGGCCGCGGCATGAAATCGGGCGTCCGCCACATCCCCCTACTCGAGAAAACACCGCCTCTAGCGAGGAATCAGTAGCCTTGGGAGTTCTCCTCCCGGGGACCTCGAGACCGGAGCCCTTCAGGCCACGATGGCGGCGATGAACCGACGATCGAGCGCTCGGAGCAACGACGAAGAGACACACTCACCTCAGGCCGCTTGAGAGGAAGAGGAAGAGCGGTGGCTTCTGGGAGAATTCATGAGAACTCGATCTCTCGCGAGAATTCCAGCCCAAGAAAACGAGATCTGAGGAAGGGAGGAGGGCAGAGGAGAAAGGGAGTGTGGAATACTTTTAAGAACGTCTGGAAACGACGCCTCCTTAGGGACTGTCTCAAAATTCTCTTTTTTAATCCAAAAATAAATTTATGGGTGTTAAATATCAGTCAATTAAAAAATTAAAAGCAGGCTTGTACTTCTAGGAGAGGGCCACACATTATTAGATATGAAGGAGACATTTTATTTAATCGACAACAGTCGTTAGGTTTGATTATGTGATCAGAAATCTCTGAAAGTGGTTTGTAAAGGAAAAGTTGAGAAGCTGAGAGGATGATATGTAATTATGTTAATCAGAAATGCTCAGAATGAGAATTTCACCCTATCAATTGAAGGTGAAGGTTCTGTTCAATATCCTCTTTGTTTCCCACTGCCATTTTTAGATCTTCTTCATCTGGTAGAGAAAATTCTTTGCCATTCTCTTCTGTTTCTTCTTCACCCATTTCATCTACTCCCCCACGGTCAGCGGTGGTCTCAGCACTTAGCTTTAGGTATTCTCTTCCAACGTGCCATCACCCTAAGCAGCTCAAACTCCACGTGAATGGACTCTAGACAATGCACCTGAGTGCCACAGACCTCTGTCCCAAGTCCCTCTCCTCTACTTGCCTCTGTTGCTAAATGCTGGATTGATTCCATGATCTTTCCTCAGTAATTCTCATCCCTCACATGGCTGTGACTTCCGCTGAGAACTCCCAAGTTAATGTCTCCACCCCACATCTTCCTCCTGAGCCAGACCCAAACATCAAACTACTCCCTGGACATCTTTCCTGGGAGGTCTCTAAGGGGAATATTTGAAACCTAGTATGCTCCTAAACAGAACTCTTTATCTTCTCCCCCAGATTCCTTTTTTTTTTATTATATTTTTTATTTATTTTGAAACAGAGTCTCGCTCTGTTGCCTGGGCTAGAGTGCTGGGGCATCAGCCTAGCTCACAGCAACCTCAAACTCCTGGGCTCAAGCGATCCTCCTGCCTCAGCCTCCTGAGTAGCTGGGACTATAGGCATGTGCCACCATGCCCCGCTAATTTTTTTCTATATGTATTTTAGTTGGCCAGATAATTTCTTTCTATTTTTAGTAGAGATGGGGTCTTACTCTTGCTCAGGCTGGTCTTGAACTCCTGACCTCGAGTGATCCACCCGCCTCGGCCTCCCAGAGTGCTAGGATTACAGGCGTGAGCTACCACGCCCGACCATAATGTACATTCTTGGTATACAATTTATAACTGCCTATTCTTTCTTCCTTTAAAAACCCATTTGTGAGTCTCCATCCTCCTCATTTGCCAGCAAATTAATAAAATTCCTCTTCACCTCAAAAACAAAAACAAAAAACTCACTTGTAACTGCTGCTAATTGGAGCGTATATTCAGGACAACTTGAATCTTTGCTATTGGGTTGTAGCCCTCAAGCTTGGCACAAGTAAACTCTCCACTTACATTAATTTTGCCTCAGGTTTTTCCTTTAGGACAACAAGGATGTACATAATGGCATCTGATTGTCTCATTTGTACTGATATTAAGATGGGCAAGTGAGTTCCAGACTTGGCAGTGTGATCCCTTTATTTTAAAGTTCCACATCAGCTTTTCATCTAATGGCATTAGTAGCTACTGAAGTTCATTGCCTAGATCCATTATTGCAGCAGGTGTTGAAAAACAGTGATTTTTTTCTAATTGTATTATGGTGTCAGCATTTTTTCTTTTCTAAGATAAATATTATAGAAGATACAAGCACTTTTTATTTTATTTTATTTTATTTTTTTGGAGACAGAGTCTCACTCTGTTGCCTGGGCTAGAGTGCCGTGGCATCAGCCTAGCTCACAGCAACCTCAGACTCCTGGGCTCAAGCAATTCTTCTGCCTCAGCCTCCCAAGTAGCTGGGACTACAGGCATTCACCACCATACCCGGCTAATTTTTTCTATATATATTTTTAGTTTTCCAGCTAATTTCTTTCTATTTTTAGTAGAGACAGGAGTCTCACTCTTGCTCAGGCTGGTCTCAAACTCCTGACCTTGAACTATCCTCCTGCCTTGGCCTCCCAGAGTGCTAGGATTATGTGAGCCACCGCTCCCGGCCCAATATCAGCATTTTTTATTTTGGACTTTGTAAAAAAGAATTTTTCATCTTTCAATTATTTGTTTACCTTTCAATATCTTTACACCACAGTGCGGAGAATAAGCAAAAGCAAAAAAAAAGCAAAAAAACAAAACCCACAGTGAGTAATGCACATAAGTCTTGACCCCAGGTGGGGTGTCCTGGGAAACCTACCCTTGGTGTGTCCAGATTGTCTGGGTTCCAGCAGAGCACTAGAAAAGCCACCGCAGAAATCCAGGCATGAGGTAGTAAGAGCTTGGCAAGGGTGAAGACGGTGGGAATGGAATAGCAAGTGCTGGGTGTATTTAATTTAAGTACAACCCTCCTGACACTGCACAGGGCCTATTTGGTTCTCCTTAATGGCAACCTCTGGGGCTTCACTTACTATGTAGATCTCCCGGAACAGCAGGAAACGGCAAACCCTTAGCCTTTTCAAAGTAGCCAGTTCTCCTCCATGCCCTGACAAAGACAGATGTCAAGTGGGCCCTGCAGGAGTTTGACAGTTTGTCCAAACAACTACTTTTAGTTGAGGCCATAAATTCTTAGGAAAGAGTTTGTCAGCCTGGCATAGTAAATCAATCGGCCAGTGTGAATAAATTTGACCATCTTTTTAGAAAGGAATGTCTTTGGGGACTTTCAGATGAGTGAATATTCAATGCTCTGTCTTGTAGCATTATCATCCACCTCCCCTGCCCCTTGTATAACACTCTTTAGAGGGTTGGCTCCTGGGCCTCCAGGAGAGCCGGGGAGGAAAGTCTTAATCCCTGGGCAGGAATTTACTTTGCTCAGTCTCCCATACAATGCTGCTTTGAGCTTCACTGAGAAATTGGCCTTAGTGGCCAGGAAAAGGGAATTCTTTTTGCAACAATAAGGAAAATGTAATCCTTTACTCTGAGGGCAGCAGTCCCTTTGTTTGCTTCTCTAGACGGTGTGTGGCTGCCTCTCCTTTCTGTTGCCAGGCCTGTTTTTCCCTTACCCCCCAGAGCTGGAGGAATATCTAGCATTATTTTTCTTCACTGGGCTTTCCTAAGGGATCCCATCCTGTTCGTTTTCCTGAGACATTTTAATTCCCCAAGATGCAAAGTTCGCTTTTTTTATTATAGCTCTAGTTATTATGCATAATTTTTAGGAGGTGTGAATTTTTTAAGGTCAAATTTAAAAGGATATTCTCTTTTTCATCTTGCCATTAACTGGTGTTGGGGGTGTGTATGTGATTTTCTTGGCAGGGTCCTTGTGTAATTTCATAGAGAATTGATGTCTTGCCTTTAGGCTGCTCTATAGCAGCCCTCCGACTCTCCCTCTATTTGTCAGCCCCTAGGACCCACGCAAATCTCTACCCTCCTATGTTGGGTAACAAAAGGCCCCAGAGAATATCAAGATCTTTATGACATCCAGTCTGTGCTCCCAGCCATAAGATCTTTGGCCATGTGTGTAGTTCCCATGAAGGAGAAGCTTCATTTCCAGCAAGACTCTGGCTTGCACTTAGACTTGGAGAATAGATGCCAATAAAGCATGTTGCCGATCAACTAGTCAACATATTAATACTTCCCTCCTAATTCTCCCTACAATTCATCTAAAGCAGCTAGAGCAGTTTATTCATTTCAAAATTTTAAATTACTACAAAAGCTTTATATGTGTTTTGTAGCAATTAGATATAACACATAAGCAGGGGGCAGGCGTGGTGGCTCATGCCTGTAATCCTAGCACTCTGGGGGGCCGAAGTGGGTGGATTGTTTGAGCTCAGGAGTTTGAGACCAGCCTGAGCAAGAGCAAGACCTTGTCTCTACTAAAAATAGAAATAAATTATCTGGACAACTAAAAATATATAGAAAAAATTAGCCGGGCATGGTGACACATTCCTGTAGTCCCAGCTACTCAGGCGGCTGAGGCAGAGGGATTGCTTAAGCCCAGGAGTTTGAGGTTGCTGTGAGCTACGCTGATGCCACGGCACTCTAGCCAGGATGATAGAGTGAGATACTGTCTCAAAATAAATTAATAAATAAATAAATAGAAAAACTTTTTTTCAGGGAAGATGGACTTTGATGAAAAACATTTTATACTTTGAAATAATTTCAAACTTACAGAAATGTGAGAATACAATGAATTCCAGTATACTCGTTACTTAGAGTCACCAGTTTTTAATATTTTGCCACATTTCTCATTCTCTGTATATGTACACATACATATTATGTGTGTATATTTATGTATATTCACATATTATATATGCCTAAACATATATATATATTAGTTTTATCTGAATCATTTGACAGTAAATTGGAGACATTATCCTCTTTGTGTCTAAATAGTTTACAGACATGATGGCTCACGCCTGTAATCCTAGCACTTTCAGAGGTCGAGGCAGGAGCATCACTTGAAGCCAGGAGTTTGAGACCAGCCTGAGCAACATAGTGAGGCCCTATCTTACAAAAAATTAAAAAGTTAGCTGGGTGTGGTGGTGGTGGTGCACCTGTAGTCCCAGCTACTCAGGTGGCTGAGGCAGGAGGATCACTTGAACCCAGGAGTCTGAGGTTGCTGTGAGCTATGATTGGGCAACTGCACTCCAGCCTTGGCAACAGAGCAAGACCTTACCTCAGAAAAAAAAAAAAAAAAGAAAGGAAAAAAAAAAGTTTAGTGTGTATTTCCTAAGAACAGGGTAATTCCCTTTCATAATCATAGTTAGCAAAATCAGGAAATTTAACATTTGCTGGGATACTATTATCTAATCTACAAGACCATATTTTACTTCCACCAATTATCACAATAACATCTTTCATAGAAATTTTTTTGGACCACAAGCCAAATTCAGACTCAGACTTAGTATTTAGTTGCCGTGTCTATTCTTTAGTCAGGAATGATTTGGCAGACTTTGTAAAAAGAGCTTTCTCTCATCAACTAGGGCTATTTTGTTTTACAAAATACAGTTTCTAAAACTGCCGGATAAATGTAATCTTTAAAAAATATAAATTACATTGTATAACAAACACTCCCCTCTTCCCTCCAAAGCACCTCCCAGGTTAAAATCCTTGAAAGACCTCCCTTTTCACTCAGAATAAAGTCCAGTCTCCTTATTGTGGCATGCAAAGCTGACCAGCCTTCATTTCCTGCCATTTTCCTCCCCATCGACTTTGCTCCAGCCACACAGGCTCCTTGCTGCTTCAGGGATACAATTAATGTATTTATGCCTTGATGCCTTTGCCCTTGCAGTTACCCACGGCTGACATGATTTGCAGTTTGATCATCACCTGTGGGCCCCTTCCAGGAGTCCTCAGAGCACCCCTGCCACCCAGTCTCCTGAAACTCCTCCCCTCACACATCATCTTGTTTTACTGTCCTCACAGCTTATCTCACTGAATGAAATGACCTTGTTTATTAGTTTTCTTATTAAATTTCTATTTTTACCTCCTTTTCCAAAAATAAAGCTTTGTGAGAACATAGTCCTTCTCTTTTTAATCCCCAGTGCCTAGAATAATTCCTTGTTCATAATATAGTGCTCAATAAATATTTGTTGAATCAGTGATATACACAAGGGAGAACTGTATGGAGAAAAATTTCAGGCTTGCTGTAGAGAATCCCCAGCACTAACCGCATTTCTCCATGACGACAGCTCCGGATGGGCGGTCCTCTGTGATTTCAGGTCTCACTGGGCTCTGGTAGCCTCATTTCCTCCTTTCTCCCTCTACCCAACGGGAGGTAAGCCATGCTTGTTTGTTTGATCCCTTAACTATCACTATCCCTCTGCCAGGACTCATTCATTAAGGTTTTTTTCATTTGAACCATCTGGGGTGAATTCTGTTTCTGGCTGGGATCCGAATGTTGGATAGGGTCGGGAGTGACCCCCATGCCCCAACAACGAACGAAAGTTCAGCTCCATGAGCATCATCTTATATGTGCAGTCACCCACTTGCCAGCCTCCTCTTCAACACACTAGTTCAATTTCCTTTCAACATATTAACTCCATTATATTAACATGTATTAAAGAGTTGATTGGTTCTACATACCCAGTGACAAATGCTCTTCTAAAAAAGTAAAGAGGAGTATGAGACTAGGATCAATGTGCCTTTGTAGAATTGGCAATGCAGTAAGATACAATTTGTGCCTGGATATCTGTCTTCGTGTCTAAAATTCCACCACTGACCAACTCTGTTAGAGCTGCCTCCTTCTACCTCTGGAGTTCAGGGAAAAGATAAGACGGGCCCGTGACAAAGGGGAAGAGAGGAGAATGGAACTAACATTCAGTGAGCATCTGCTGTATACTGAGTGCCATGTGTGCTTCCTCCCACGTATTCCACACAACTTTGTAAGACAGATGACACTCGCCGTCCTACTGCCAATAGGTTGGCGAGGATGCTCCGTGTAGGGCTAGGTGGGCCTGACTCTGTTTGCTCTCTTTGCATTACACCTGTCTGTCATGGTGGAGAATTCCAGAAAGGGCATACTGAAATTATGGGAAAATTTGTCTTGGATATTGCCAAGGGCTAGACGAGAAGGAAACACTAATACTATTCACAAAAACTTCATTTGAAGGACACGTTCCTGGTGTGGGGTGGCTGAGTGACACCACAGGCCACTAGATGGCACCAGTTCGGTGTCAGGAGAAGCTTTTCCCCATCATTTTGTGGGCAAAGGGTGCATGTCCTAGCTTCCCAGGGTGGCAAATGAGGGAGAGTCCCAGGAGGTGGGTACCATAGGAGTCGTCTCAGGGTCTGTTGGCCACAGTATCTCTGGAGTGGGCATTTCTGTTCTCATTATACAGGCGAGGAAAATGCAGATTAGCAAGATTAAGTAATTGGCTGAGGGCACTTGGGTATAAAGGGGTAGAGAAGGGATTCCAGACAAGGCCTGCCGTATTTGAAGCTCATAACCATTGCGTTACATTGAGGTAAACTGGGAGTGTTTTGCCAGGAGCAAAGGTGACTCAGGCGTGGGATCCACATTGACAGTCTTCTGGAACTTGGATCATCCCATGGATGAGGATGCAGAACTAAATCTAAGCAGGCATTATCAGGAATAGATTTAACTTCAAATAGAGGACTTCTGGCATTTACAGGGACCTGAATAGAATGAGCTTTCTGACTCCTGAAGTGGTCAGTTCCTTCATCACATGGGTTCAACCAGCATCCAAGGTGGGATGACCCCTACCCAGGATGCTGGCGGGGATTCCACCCCTGGATCTGCTGGATTTAGGATCTTCTCAGAAGTAGAGAGTCTGTGTTTCTTAGGGAACATTTAGGAAGGACATTGCAGAACCCATCAGTCAAGTACAGGAAATATCCTGGAGGAAGTTGAACTTCACTTTACTTGGGAATAAGGTCTGAATCCCCTCTAGAGCGGCCCCCAGAATTCTCCCCTTCTTACTGCTGTGAGTCTGCTGAGGAGTAAAGGTCAAGGTGATGGCAGCAGTTGTTCCCACGTGGAAGTGCCCTCTGAAGGCTCCAAAGAAACTTTTCTTGGAGTTTTATTGTCCTGACTGTGCAGATAAGGAGGCTGACCAACCCCTGTAGGGAAAGCGGTGGCTACTGCCCAGTATCTCTTGGCAAGTCACAGTCAATTCTTTCCTGCTCACATCAGCTGGGGTTGCAACAGCTTCCCGGCTATAATGTATCCGAGCTGGTCACCCGATGGTGGAGTCATGTCCATTTGGAGGCCCGAGACCAATGAGCTGAAGTGAACACCTCACCCCACTATTTACTGCCCCTAGAACAAATTCCTTGTCTCGCTGATAATTCCTTTGTGCGTAGCTGAAACTTTCATCAGTTCTGGGACAACGTGTGCAACTTTGCATGGATGAGAAAGCTCCATTTACTTATTTATTTATTTATTTGGTTGAATTGAATTACTATTACTTTTTCTATGAGTTTTTGATGTAAAGTCAGACAAACCCAAGTGCAAGCTTCTGTGTCGTCATGTTAATCCTGCTGAATGCATTTGGAGCTGGAGTCCTGTGGAGGGCAAGGGCCTAGAGGTCAAAGCTGTCCTTCTGAATCCGAGTTTAGCTGATGCATGCTTAATACTTTGCTGCTTGTTCATATGCTCCCGGGCAGAAAGGGAATTTGAGGGAAACGGGGAGAGAGAGAGAGAAAGAGAGAGAGAGAGAGAGAGAGAGAGAGTGTGTGTGTGTGTGTGTGTGTGTGTGTGTGTGTGTGTATGTGTGTGCGCGCGCGCGCGCGCGCGCGCGCACGCACGGCTACACATGCATGTCCTATGAAAATTGGGATTGGGCCCCCACTTTCTTGTCTTTTCTCCCACTGCACCAGCCAGCCTGGTTTGTTCACTCTCTCCCTTGTGCCTCTGGGCCTTTCTGCCTGTTGATGCTATGACCTTGTCCATTTTGCTCATTTAATGAACAGAACACCCATCAGGAATAGGGACAACTGGCTCCAGCCCTGACTTTGGCATTGACATGCTGGGGTAATACCCTTCAAAGCAACTGGCCTCTCTCAACATCCATTCCTGATGTGTGGCAGGAAATTTGTTGGCTCCAACTGAACCCACTTGAACCATGGGAAGATCTGCCTGACCCACCCCCTGCCGGGTAGCTGGAGGGATAAAGTGACATTAACAGAAGTTAAGGCAGGATTTTTTTTCATTTCTCTCTCTCTTCAGTGCCCAGGCCAGAGCTCCCCTCTGATTTGACACTTCTTTAGCCTTATACTGCTTTCCTTATTCATGATCTATTTTTATATTGTGCTCTATGGACTCTTCTTGTCCATCAGCTCTTTTTCTGCCCTTTAGAATTCTTTCAATGCCTAGTGCGCTGCCTCCATCACAACTGGATTCCGTATGTCTTTGTGGGTTGACTGCTTAATTGAAGCTGGGACACATGGAAGGAGACTTAGTCTAAAGGGACCACCCAATGCAAGGACCTTAGGTTTGAGATCATTTTATGCACTCTTTCATGGTGGAATGAAGAATGAATAACACAGTCCAAATGAATAATTCAGTGTGTCACGAGTTGGAAAGGGAGAAAACAAGAGGGTATCTATACATGTCATTTCCAATCATCTTGACTTGAATCGCCTGGTTTTATTTGGTCACACAATGAAAGCTGGGGAAACGGTCAAACTTATTATTTGGGTCTTTGAGACCAAGTAACAAGATGATTGACTCGTCTTTTCTGCTCAGCAGAATTTGCTGGCCCTGGAAGGCACAACCAATAACCGAACTGAGGCAAATGGGATCATACCCTGAGAGGAAATAGCAACGTAGCAACATCTTTATTTTTGCCTTATTAGTGTAACCTTGTTCACAAAGAAACAAGGAAGAGAAAGGACTTAGTGAGAGAGGAAGAAGGAAAGAAAGATGGTGAGGAAGGGCCAGGGGAAGCAGCAATGTTTGGGGGTATTCAGAGTGCCCACGGGAGGAATGTGAGCAGGCTCGCCCCACCTGCTCAGGAGGACCCGCCAGACTGGCCTTCTCCCAGCTCTCCCCGCAGAGTGAGGTCCTGTCTACTCCCCCACCTGAGCAGTTCTCAGACCCCACCCCTTCCCCAGCAGGCAGCCAAGTTCACCTCCCCTCTGCCTTTGCACAAGCCTGGGCTCAGAGGTTCCCTTGAACCTGCTGTGTTAGTCAGTTCTCCAGAGACACAGAACCACCAGAATGTGTATCTGTAGTGAGAGAGTTTTATTTCTAGGCATTGACGACTCCCATGATCGTGCAGGCTGGCCAATCCAAAATCTTGCAGGGTAGGCTGGCAGCCTGGAGACGCAGGGAAGAGTTGCAGTTGGAGCCCAGAGACAGTCTGGTAGCAGAAGTCCCTCATGTCCTGAGGAGGCCAACCTTTTTCCATTAAGCCTTCAACTGATTGGATGAGGCCACCCACGCTATGCGGGTCATCTGCTTTATTCAAAGTCTACTGATTTAAATGTTAATCTCATCTAAAAAATACCTTCCCAGACACAACCTAGAATAATGTTTGATTAACTGAGTGCCATAGCCCAGCCAAGTTGACATGTGAAATTAACCATTGCACCTGGGCAGGGAGGATGGCTCCACGACAGACCTAACATTGGAGGGAGGGCAGCGGCTACTGCTTCCCCCCCCTCCCCTCTTGTACCATTATTTATTTATTTATACTTGCAAACAGGAACACGGGCACATAGAAAACAATTCAAAAGGTCTAGAAAGGCATACAGTGAAAAGTGAGTCTCCCTCCCACTCCTAACCTGTTTCTTGGAAGTTCTTTCAGCAATAGTATATGAATCTGTAAGCATTTACTCTCTAAAAGCATAAAGGGTAACACTCCACACACACTTCATGTGCTTTTCTATACCTTGCTTTTTCTTTTTTACCTAGCAAAATACATTAGAGTTTTTTCTATAACAGCCTATGTTAATCTACCACATTCTTTTTAATGGCCACGTGGTATTCTGCAGTGTGTTGAAGCATTCTCCTAGTGAAGCAACACCAGGTTACCTCCAATCTGCTGCTCCTGTGAACCGTGCTGTAACGAACGCGCTTACGCATCTGTTGTGACAGCCGCCCTTTCCTCGCATACACTCATGACTTCCCGAATGCATCCTTCAGATGAGCTCAGTGATATTTTTCTGACTTATTCCCCATCCCTCCAGGTCACTCTTGCCTTCCTTAGACCTTTCTAGGCCGAGTGACTCCCTCTCCTGCAGGCTAAAGTTCTCCCTCCAGTAAGAAGTTCATCTCCCTCTGGTTTCCTGAGACTCTCCTGAACCAGACAGTGCCTGTGTGTCTTTATCCTTATCTCACCTCAATCATGGTTCTTCACATTGTTAAAGATAGCTTGTGTACTTTTCTTAGCTTATTTCAGAGGCAGCAGCATTCAAATTCAAATTTCTCCTGACACTTGGCTGTAGTCAAAGTGACCAAGGAGCATAAATTGTAGCCAGACAGGTCTCACAATCCCCTTGCCTGGTGGAGGATTTCGTTGACTGCAAATCCTGTCACCAGGCAGGCAGACATCCTCATGCCTCCCATAAATTTTTATTTATTTATTTATTTCTTAAAAATGGGGGGGGGTCCTCACTTTTGCTCAAGCTGGTCTCAAACACCTGAAGCTCAAGGGATCCTCCCGCCTCGGCCTCCCTGAGTGCTAGGATTACAGGCGTGAGCCACCACACCCGGCTCCTCTCATAAATTTTTTTAATCTTTAATTTTGAATTAATTTTTGCCTCACAGAAAAGCTGCAAAAATAGTACAATGAGCTCTGTATACCCTTCAGCAGCTTCCCCTAATGTCAACATCCTACATTACCACTGTGCAATGAACAAAACTAGAAGCTCCACATTGGTACAAAACTATTAACGAAACTACAGAACTTATTCGGATTTTAGTATTTTTAAACACCTTTTATTTTGAACTTATGTTAGGCTTCCAGAAAAGTCTTAATTTCTCTGAAAGTTTTTGTGCTTTCTACCACTTGCATGCTTTCAAAAGATAAAAGAACATGTAAATAAGCAACAGAGGAGTAATAACAGAAAAACTCAAACCTGGCCGCTGGTTTTCAGCTGTATTTTAATTATAGTTCCACGTTATCTTTTTTAGTGTGTAAATTTAATTAAATTGACATTTTAAGGCAAGACAAGTTAGCTAAATAAATGGTTTTATGTAAGATTACAGTTTATGTGATAAAATGAAATATTTTAACATTTAATACTCTTCAGCAAAACATCTCATGACTTTCAGGTGCTTTTCCATCCTAACAAGTCTGAACGCTGTTGCGCTCCATACCCTTCACCTGTTTGGAGATGTAAGCTACCAAGAGATGCAAAACGCTTGGATTCTGGACCAGGCTTTTTCAATTAGTCACTGCTGAGACTGTGGTAGACAGTCTATAATGTACTGGCATAGATTTTATGTCTTTTATTGGAATCACTCTTTTCTCTAATTTGTTTGTATTGTTATATTTTAACTATTCATTTTTTATGTATGCATATGGGGAAAAATGCAAGTTGTTTGGAAAAGCATAAAATGAAGAGTTAAAGTCTTCTTCCACCCCTTCCAACTAACTTCTAGACCACTGGTTCTCAAAAGGAAGTGCCATCTCCTGGGGACGCTTGCAAAAGGTCTGGGAGTGTTTTTGTTTTGTTTTGTTTTTTACACTAGTCAAGTGCAGTAGTGAGAAGGGGGGAAAGTAATAGAACAAGGAGTTCAATTATGGGAGTGTTTTTGATTGTTTCAACGATTGGGGGTACTACTGGAATTCGGGGAATGGGAAAGGATGTTTATCGTCTTGCAAAAAGAATAAAAAAAAAAAGAATTTACCTGCATCCAACACAATGTTTTAATCCTCATGGATGTTCATGTAAGTGAAAAATTTTGTTTACTCTCATCTGAGTCTAGAATATAGATGTCGTTAAATGGCTGTGCAGGTTGTGTACTGTCTGACATAGGGAGGCTATTCTCATCATAGAAATTGCAGATTTCAATATTTATTATGCCATTTTTTCTAGGAGATGACAGTGAAGTGTCTTGTTCTAACAAAATTAGCGATAGTATGATAGTTTTTCCAAAAAGTGGAGATAAGACATCATGAGGAAGGGAGTCCTTTTTCTAATTTGCATGAAGAAGACATACGGGATTTTTGTCTTTTTAAAAAATTTATTGTTTTCTTCTTTTTTCCTTCTTTTCTCCTCCCACTGCCCCCAACTCTTATTCTTTTTTAAAAATTTGTAAAAAATCTTTTAAAATTGAAAAACAAATTATATGTTGCAAATATTCTGTAACTTAGTTTTAAATTATCTTTGACTCTGTTGAAACTTGTTTTCACTGCAGTTTGAAAAAAAATTTTGTGTAGTCAAGTTTATTATGTTTTCCTTTTACCTTCTATGTTTGTATGCTGCTTAGAGAGCCCTTCCCCATGATATTGAAAAAGTAGAGACTTTTATATATTAAGTATGTAATCATCCTTGTTATTGGATTATCATTTTAGAGATAGGGTCTTTCTCTGTCGCCCAGGCTGGAATGCAGTGGGGCCATCACAGCTCACTGCAGCCTCCAACTCCTGGACTCAGAGGATCCTCCTGGCTCAGCCTCCCAAGTAGGTGGCAATTAAGGCAGGAGCCATCCAGTTGTTATCTGCAGCGTATGTATCTTGCTCTGTAAACCTGTATCTTTCTCTTGCTCTATAATCCTGTCTCACTCCCACTCAATAAATTTCACCTTGTGCTTGCCTTACTTTGGTGTGTCTGGTCATTCTTTGGCCAAGAGCACCCAAGAACTGAGAACACAGAACGAGAGTGCCAAACTCAACAGAGTGAGGGGAGGTGCTGCCACCCCCTGGGGCAGTCCATGAAGAGAGTTGAAGGCCGTGCTAAGGATCTTGATCTTGAAGCTGAGCTACTGATGGGATAAAGCATATTACAGGTCCTGAGCAGTTCTGCAGTGAAAAAGCCTGTTTTTGCTTGTTTAACTCAGTGTTCCCATATTTATTCCATGTACCATCTATTGACATCCCAGGGCCACACGTCAGGAAATGCTGCACTAGTTTATGCCTTTTAGAGGAATTCTTGCTGCTGATAGAAACATAAGCAGTTGGAAGCTTCAGGCCTTTTACTTTATGAGGAGAAAGCCAGCTACTTGTTATTCCAGAACTAAGGGCCGAGCAAGCAGAGGGATGCTGCTCCCTTGGTGGAGGTTTGGCATCTGCTTTCCAAACTTCATAGGCAGCAGATAACTCAGGAGGATCCAAGCACCAGCCAGGAGTTGGGACTTAAGTCTTTTTCATCCTTTAAGGTCTTCTCAAGTCTTATCCCCACCCAAGGCTCTTTCACATCAATTTGATTTATTTATACATTTTCTTGTTTACTAAACTTAGACTTTAGAGTCTGAGCAAGCTGTGCATTCAATTATCTTTTTCATTTCTTTTTGAGTTTCCTATAGCATCTAGCATAACACCAGGAATATGACAAGTGTTTAATAAATATTTGAAGGGGATATATTTGTGTTAATTCTTTTCTTTTCTTGAATTAGTGGTACAACTTTATTCTAAGTCTTCCACTAAGTCTGGTCCTCTCAGTCCTTCATCATCTCTTCTGTCTTTGAATACGGAGAGGCCATGGGAAAAGCACTGATCTTGGAATCAGGAATCCGGATTTGTGTCCCATCTCTGCCTTTTTAACAACTGTGTGACCTTGCACAAGTCGGTTCATCTGGCTGACTCTCAATTTCATTATCTGTAAAGTGAGATGGTTATGTTAAATGACTTCTAGGATTTGTTCTAGTTTTAACACTTTAGATTTACCCTGTCCAATAGCTACATGTGGATATAGAGCACTTGAAATGTGGCTAGTTTGAATGATTATGTGCTGCAAATGTAAAATACACACTGAATTTCAAAACAAGAATGTAAAATATCTCCATGATTTTTATATTGGTAACATATTGAAATGGTAATCTTTTGAACATATTAAGTAAAATATATTATTAAAATTAATTTCATGTGTTTCTTTTTACCTTTATAATGTGGCTACTAGAAAATGTAAAATTACATATGTGGTGCTATTGGCTGAATTGTGTCCCCCCCAAATTCATATACTGAACCCCTAACCCCCTCTATGATGGTATTTGGAGATGGGGCCTTTGGGAGCTCACTAGGTTTAGATGAGGTCATGAGGGTGGGGTACCATGATGGGATTAGTGCCATTACTGGAAGAGTCACCTAGAATTGCTCTCTCTGCCATGTGAGGACAGAGTGAAAAGGCAACCAGGAAGAGGGTCCTCACCAGAACCTGACCCTGCTGGCATCCTGAACTTGGACTTCTAGCCTCCAGAACTGTGAGAAAATATATTTCTGTTGTTTAAGCTGTTTAGTCTATCATATTTTGTTATGGTAGCCCAAGCTGACTAAAACATGTGGCTTGTATTTCTACTGGACAGCACTAGTCTAGATATCTGTGAACTCCTATATATCAGCCTTTTGGTACTTTGAACTTTCTATGTTGTGTCTATGAGTGGAGGGATGGCCTCCAGAACATTCTTTGGGGTGTTCAGCCCACTGTTTTTCCTCTAGTAGCTACTCAATAAGCATCTGGTGATTAAGTCATTTTCTTCATTGTAGGCAACATGAACAGTCTCTGGATAATTTATAAAAAAGAGGAACCCATTAAGAAGATATTGGGTAGCAACTGGAATCTCTACAGGGCAGAAGAACCATGCTTGGAGGGTACACTCAGGCAGACAGCAATGCCCCAAATCTCACTGCAGACTAGTCTGGTGGAGACTAGGCCACTGCTGCCCCAGCACACCAGAGCTGGCTGCCCATTGGCACAGTGGGCATGTGCTTGTAGCCTCTCTAGCTTCCAGTTCAGAGTTTGATTGACTAGGTTTGTGTGTTTATTTATTTATTTTTGAGACAAGGTCTCCCTCTGTCACCCAGGCTGGAGTACTGTGATACAATCATAGCTCACTATAACCTTGAATTCCTAGACTCAAGAAGATCCCACTTCAGCCTCCCTAGTAGCCAAGGATTATAGGTGAGTGCCACCACACCCAGCCAATTTTTTTGTAGAGATGGGGAGGGAGGATATCTCACTATGTTGCCCAGGCTAGATTTGAACTCCTGGACTCAAGCAAACCTCTGCCTTGGCCTCCCAAAGTGCTGGGATTACAGGCATAAGCCACCGCACCAGGCCTGATTGAGTTTAAATTGGAACTGTAGTTGGAAGGGAAGCTGGGAAAGCGAGTGTTTGCTTTTGCGCTTCGGTAGTAGAAAGTGGGCTCTTATCATAAGAGAGAGATTCATTCCTTTAACACAGGAAGGGTTTTTAGAGGCTGGGCTGCCAAATAAGTATGACTAGAGTTCTTTACTAGGGTAGCTGGAGACCTTGAAATTTTGACTGCAACACAACAGAAGTTTCCACTGAGACTCCTCAGCTGGAATTCCTCCACACAGGAGGCTCCTCAGATCTCCTTGTTGTTCTTCTTGGAAGTGTGAAGTAGACCAATTGATGTTATACATTTTTTTTAATTTAAATTTAAATTTTTGATGGTGTCACCAGAAAATCTGCTAGACAAATTCTAAAAGAACTGTAATTCTTATGTTACACATTCTAGTGCATGATTATAATTTCATTATGTCCTTTGAAAGTTCTCACATGACATTTTAATATAAAGACACAGGGGGGCACTCTAACCACCTAGCAATAAAACTTCAAGGGTTTCATAGCTTTGGCAGTTACAAAATGGATGTTGATTTCGTTGAACCTGTTTTTTTATTTTTCTAAGCAGGATAACCAACTTTGCAGGAATACCATACAAAGGTATCCTGCAAAATATCCTAGCTCCCCCAGCGCATCTCACCGGGACAAAGGTTCCCAAGACACACCCTCCACATTGTCCAGTTAACGTTCTAGGAACCGTGGCTGTGAGCAACTCCTCAGAACAGGCAAGTGGATTTTTTTTTTTTTTTTTTTTTTTTGAGACAGGGTCTTGCTCTGTCACCCAGGCTGGAGTTCAGTGGCATCATCATAGCTCACTTGCAACCTCAAACTCCTGGGCTCAAGCAATCAACCCTCCGGTATCATCCTCCCAAGTAGCTGGGACTACAGGTGAGTGTCAGGACACCCAGCTAACTTTGTGATTTTTTTTTTTTTTGGAGATGGGGGTCTCACTATGTTGCTCAGGCTGATCTCGAACTCCTGTCCTCAAGTGATCCTCCCACCTTGCCCTCCCAAGTGCTAAGAGCCACTAGGCTCAGCCAGGGAAGGGGATTTTTGATCACAGCTTACTCCCTGCCTCAGCCAGAGGTCAAGTGGCCAAATTAAACCTAGAGCAGAAGAGAGAGACCTGTTGTGAGACTTTCTTCAAACATGCAGCCTGTCCCCATGACTATTATCTGTAAAATGGGGATAACACCTGACTTATGTCTGTATAGTTTGCCAGTGAAGAGGAAGAGCGAGAGGAGAACAGGAGCAACATATCTGGGTGTGACATTTACCATCCCAGAGCACTGAGTTTTCTACTCAAAAATAAAGCCAGTCTGCCTCTTGATGACTGATGGCACGCAGGAGGGAGAAAGCGCGCAGCGCTGGCAGCGGGAGGAACAAATGTAACAAGGGTAGGTTGGAACCGGAATTGCTGCCTCCAGACGGGTTTCTCTACACAGGTCTCTCAAGCCCCAGCCCCGACACTAGTGAGGAAGGGGCGCGGGGCTGCTGCTGGGGTTTCCCTCGCGAGGCAGGGGCAGGACCTGTTCCCGGCGACCTCGGGGTTACTCGCGGTCAAGGGTGCCGCCTTGCAGAGCCAGCTCTCCAGGCCGGAGCGAGGCTGGATGGGGTGCGCAGCCCTGCCGCGGCGCGTCCACCTCTCCCGCGGGCGCAGCGTCCCCGCCGGCTGTGGGCGCAGCCGCCCCGCCGCTGTCGCGGGCTCAGCCCCAGCTCCCCAGCGCCAGACGCAGCCTCCTGGCCAAGGCCTCGTGCGCTCGCCGCTTTCTGCCCCGCGACCCGGATCAATGGAGGGAAGGAGAGGAGGGGGAGATGGTGGAGAAAAGGGAGAGAGAAGGCGCTTAATTCCACGCACCCCGTAGCGACTGCGCGTCGGCCGAGACTGGGCTCTGGCCACGCGTCTCAGACCCCCAAGCTCGCTGGCCGTTCCCTTTGGGGAGGGTCGCCTGTTCCCCTCGAGTCCTCCACCCCACGGTGGGAGGGCGCCCACCACGTGCCGGGCCCCGCGCTGGGAACTTTACTGCTTGAACCCTGAATCTTCCCAACATCCTTAAACGGCGGGAACTGTTATCACCCACGCAGGGGGACGGGGGGACTGCGCGGGGGGCTCGCCGGGTTTGCGGCTAGTTGCAGAGCGAGGACTACTGGCGGGTCTGTGCGACACTGAAGCGCCGGTCACAGCCTCCAGCCCCTCAGCTCCGCCGGGTTATTGTCCAGTCGCCTGACGGCACCTGTTGCTGTCCTCGCTGGGCAAGAGGGGAGGAAGAAGAGAAGGACCAAGAGGATGACCAGGTGGCTTTCCCCCAACCTCCCGGGGCGCCGAGAGCCCATTCTTGGAGCGGGAGTAGCTTTGCACCTCAGAGAGGATGACCTCCCTTCTCCAGGAATCTGGTCCCGAGGGACGCAAGGTTTTGGAGAAATGCCCTCTTGAGGATCTGGGGGTCCAGGGGAGGGCACTGGGAGGAAGCGGAGGTGGCCGGAGTCGCGGTCGCCGGCCAGCGGGCTGGGGAGGACGCGCGGCTGAGCTTGCCGGTCCACGCGGTGACTGTGCGGCGCTTCCATTCAAACTTTCGGCAGACTTGGTTCAGGCGACAGCGAAGGTGTGACCAATCAGATTCCGGAGACGGGAATAAATTATGCAAATCACCATCTGGCGATGGGTCAGATGACTCCAGTACTTTAAAAAACTACTTCGCCGGGAGCTCGCGGTGTGACAGCGGCGAGCCCTGGCTTCCAGGAGGCGCGGGGCGAGGGCAGACCTGGTTCTGGCGCAAACCCGGTCCCACCCGCCCTGCCACCGCGCGCGGCTCGGTGAAGCCAGGTTCTCACTTTCCACCTTCTCATCTGTGCAGCCCAGCACCCTCCGGCCCAGCGGGGGCTGCCCACTTCTGGCCTCACCGGCTCAGATTTCTGGAAACACCAAGAGGGGTTTTTTGTTTGTTTGTTTTTTGTTTTTTAAAATTCCTGTTCCAGGGGAGGGGGTGTGGCTGGGAAGGATGAGAAACTGTGTTCCTCTGCTCTGTTTCTGGAGCGTCTATTGTTGCTTTGCCGCGGGAAGCCCCGCACCCCTTGGTCCAGAGGGACAGCTGGAAGGTAACGTGCATTTGTTTGTATTAACCCCCCTTCCCCCCACTTCTTTTCTGTGCTGGGGCCCCCTCTGTCTTGCCGACTCTCCTTCAGTCCCTCCTCGTTTCTAGGAAATCCTCCTTCCTTTCCCACTGCGCTGTCCATTTTCTCCTCCTAATCCGCCTTGGAGTCCACTTGTTCCTTGGAGCTTCTGATGAAGGCATCCCCGAGCAAGTCATGCCAGAGCCAACAGGCAGTAAGGTGCGCTGGTTCATGCCCTCTCTCCCGCCCCCAGCCCCTTCCATTATATGGGCCATTGATCGGTGCTGTCCAGCCTCCCCGGGTGCCTGCCAGCAGCTCTGAAGCCCTGGTCCTCGTCTTTGAACCTGGAGGTTTGCAAGGCAAGAAGGTTGTTAGAAAGAGCTGTCTCCTGGTGCCCTTCCTTTTAATCTCAGCGTAGATGTTGTGAAAGTGAAGGTGGCAGGGTGGCTGGCTTTGGTTTGATTAGTACTTGAAGGGAGTGTCTATCTGATAGGCAACTTGTGCCAAGAAGCTGCCAGGCTTATTCCCCCAGGTTGCCAGCCTCTTCCTCCCAAACACTCTTTCCACCCGCAACTCCTCCTCTTCCCCTTCCTCCTCATAGTTTCTACCTTTCCTTCCTTGGGTTCTTTGTGGCAGTCTCTTCCAATGGAGGCAGCCTGTTCTGGTGTGAGAGTCAGGTCACCAGAGCGAGTACTAAGTCAGCTGGTTAAGCAGTGAAGGGCTGGGGAGTCTCTAAACCAAACCCCATCGTTTCATCTTCTACTAATCTGCTGAGGATGGGCCAGTTAATGTTGGCCCATGTCAGCTTCTGTACTGTGGGAGGGTTAACTTGAATGAATGGAAAGCCTGGCTTTGTTTAACATGTTTCCAACTCTAGTGCTAACTAGAAGCATCACCTAGGGTAAGTTGCATCTCTAATTCCTCTCCTGTAAAATGCTAAAGTTCCTTCCAACTTCTGCATTCTGTGCTTCTGAGTATTTGTGAGTCATTTCATTTATTCCAAAAGGTACTGACTGCATGCATCAATGCAATCTTAGTGCCAGGCACTCTTCTGGGAGCAGGAGTGATAGCAGTGAACAAAATGGATGACAATCCCTGCCCTCATGGAGCTTAGACTTTGGTGGTGGGAAGGCAGACAGTAAACTCATTAAAATATAAATAGTGCTCAGTGTTACGGAGAAAAAGAAAGCAGAGGAGAGAAGCTTGGCGTGCTGGTGGGGGAAGGTGGTGCCAGTTTAGTATGCGGTCAGAGAATGCCTTCCTGAGTTGACCATTGAGCAAGAAGCTGAAGGAGGTGAGAGAATGAGCCATGAGGACATCTGGGTGAAGAGCAATCATGAAGTCACAGAGGCTGAAGTGACCCAGGCCAAAAGTAGTAGGACTGAAGCTGGAGAACTGTGAAGTCAGAGCAAGCCAGATGCCAAGGGGAACCTTCTTTGTCAATATGTGGAAGGAATCTAGGAGACTCCTTTGCTCCTAGATGTCCTCATCTGGTCTCTGTGTGAGTGGCTATCTGGGTAGAATTTGGGGAGCTGTCAAACTAGTTATGTCCACAGTTTTCAAATTCCTGCTAGTGGGGGCTTCTTGTTCATTACTTTCCTGAGAGTTAACCTGAGTTCTGCTCATGTGTATTTAGCTGCATTTCCTGGAACCTTATCCCTCTTACATCTGGTGCATTTTCCCTCTCTTCCCTGCTTCAACCACCCTCTCCACCACTATGGCCTCTCTTTCCACAATTCCTGTTGCTTCTTAACTCTGGGATAAATTAAGCTCCTGGGACGGTCATTTGGTATCCTTCCCCGATGATTGCTGGGTGACAGGAGAGTCTGATACTATCCTGTCACCCAGCTTCGCAGGGTGCTGAAAGGGCACTGGATGGGGCCATTTATGACTGTCTTATTGAAATAGTGTGGTGATGACAGCACCTACTTAGTGTTAAAAGGCCATAGACCACTGGGGACATGGGCTGCACTTTGGGAGCAGGGCCACCTCCTAGGTGAGCAGTGGAGCTGGAAGGAGCGGTTTTGCTGTTCTTAGAAGTTTCTCCATGGCTTTAGTCATGTATTTAACAAACCGGATGAATGCCTGGCACATGTCCACCACCACATGGCACACTGAGGATGCCCGGGGCCTTTGGAGAAAGTGCTGGAATCAAGACAGGAACACTTGGGGAAGCCCATTGCACAGCAGGCCAACAACCTCTTCCCTCCAATTCCAAACCACCAAATCTCTCACAACGGGAAAATTTGTTTGGTAACTCATTGGGCAACAAGACCTGGCCTTACCTGATCTGAACCCATTTGGCAGCAAAACCTGACCTGAGCTGACAGGAGCTGTTAATAATCTCTATTTTTGCCCTCAAGTATAAGTGGTCACGTATTTCTCTGTGGAAATATGTATGTTTGATTCATGGGGGATGCCACTGGGAGTGGTATATACTAGATAGTGTATATTCCATGATACCTTTCCAAACTCTGAAAATTTCTGAATTCTGAAACTCTCCTGAATTCTGAAACTTGCAAGCATTTCAGGAAAAGAGTTGAGGACCCATACTCTAAGAGTGGGAACTTGAGGGAAGAAAGAACTCATTTTGATAAGAAAGAAGAAAGAAAAGCCAAAAAGAGAATTATTTATTTTAGAGTCACAGTAATTAATACCAGTGACTAATTAATACTCATTAAGTATAGATCAGCTGTCCATTTTACAATGTCTTCACATTTCTTCTGGGAGGTGAAAAAGGAGCATTTAGCTGGTATGCGTACTGAAACCCAGATAGCTTAATTTTCTCGACTGAACTAGAAGTAGACCCTAGATCTCTCACTAGTCTGCTAGATGCACCCACACTCTGTTCTTTCTCCCCAGATGAGCTAGATAAACCCAGGCATGTCCAGCCTTCAGCCAAATCCTCTGTGAGGTTTAGCCTCCGCACTGCTAAGGACCCAGAGCATGAAGGATGCTACCTCTCCCTTGGCCACAGCCAGCCCTTGGAAGACTGTGGCTTCAACATGACAGCCAAAACCTTTTTCATCATTCACGGATGGACGGTGAGCCGGGGGAGGGAGCCGCTGCAGCTTTCCACAAGATTCGGTTCCCTTTGTTTTGGTCAATTAAAAAGAATACTGGTGCTTCCAGATTCCAAACCCTCTTCCCCCCTTTCCTTGTGGGCTGCTTGTATTTCAGACAGCTGTGAAGCATGTAATGGGCATTCGCTGAGGGGGCAATCTGGACTCCAGCAGGGTGGTATTAAATGCTGGCACACAACAGGCTTTCAGAAAGTGGCTCTCCGGAGGGCAGCGGCCCAGCTCCACTGGCTCTTAAGGACCTCTCTAATTACACTTAATTACACTGGTCAACCGCTGCCTTGAGGGGGCCCATCCCGCCATGAGAGCTGAGCTGAGCTGAGCTGTGTGAGGCAACTTGACTGGCTCTAAGAATCTGTGAGGAGCCAGCTGGCCGGATTGCTGGTCGCCCTTGGCATGGTGCCCTCCTGTTTGCATAGAGATAGCCCCGTTTAAAGGCACTGGGGCTCTTTATGTGCCCTAGCTGAGCAATTCACATTGAAAGGCCCATGACAAACTGCAACAAAAAAGGGCTTCAATGCTCAGCTTCAGAAGCTTTTGACCAGCCGGGGATTCATTCATTCATATAATGACAGTCTGCAGGAAAATGGCACTATTAAGGGAGCAGATTTCTGCCTGGGCTAATTGGGAGGGGACATTCCTCCTCTTAATGATGAGAAATTCATATCTGTTACATGCTTTCTGGGTCTTTCCGACTATCATCAACGGGGTTGTGGGCAGGAGGAGGGTACGTGCCTACCTACCTAGTGTGGATGGAGAGACAATTGAGGACCTGTCCGTCCATCCTCATCCCACAGCCTGCAATTGGAATCGTGTGTTTGAAATTTTTAAGGCCCCCTGTCAAAATGCAAATACGAACTGCCTGTGACTTACAAATAGGTTGCATTCCAGAAAGTTCTTTTATAATCTGCTTGGAACTTGGAACAGCAGTTTCCCAGAGAAGCGAGATTGTAAATGGCGTTTGGGTTCCCAGGCTAGGCACAGAAAATCTATTTATTTGATAATGTACTTGTGGATAGGTTTACAACTGGACCTGGTCACCATTTGTAACTCCATTTCTGTGGGAAAGTGTGTCTTGAGTTCTAATTTGGGATTCCAGGGACAGAGTTTCCCTTCTCTGGGGTCAAGAGGGATGGCAGAGATGGGTTGTGGGAAGGGGTCATTTGTGAACTCTGCATTTGCCTAGGAGACAGCATCTCCCTGCATCTCTAAGAGAGAAGCTAATTCTCCAGGGCAACCCTCCCCAGCTGCCTTTGAAGGGTGGACCAGGCCACTTGCCTGCCTGTGACAGGGACTAACCTCAGACTAACCTCATGTCAGTATCACCACCAACACATATCTCACAGTGGCCCTGTCAGACAGTGGGGCAACAGCAGAGGACGCCAGCTGGGAACATTTTCATGGGACAAACTGGAAAGGTAAAGAAAGACACAAGCCAAACACCCATGTGGCAATTCTGCCCATGGCTGGCCCTGCTCATGTGCAGATGGTTGGTCCCTGAATAGCCAATGTGCAGGTTCTAAAATCGGCTGGGGAGAAGGTCGTGGAATGCAATTCCATAGGTATTAAGATTTCAGAAATTCGGAAAAATAATTTTAAAAATGTTTCCCGTTTTCTCTGCAGATGAGTGGCATGCTTGAGAACTGGCTGCACAAACTGGTGTCAGCCCTGCAGACAAGAGAGAAGGATGCCAATGTGGTGGTGGTTGACTGGCTCCCGCTGGCACACCAGCTTTACACAGATGCGGTCAATAACACCAGGGTGGTGGGACACAGCATTGCACGGATGCTTGACTGGCTGCAGGTAACGGGGGATGGAAGGGACTCATTTCCTTCCACCAGTGGGATCTCAGACCTGAAGCCTCCTAAGAAATAGATTGCAGATGTGTGTGTCTATGAGCTTCCAGAGTCTGATCGAAATCTTTGGCATTGAAAGGTTTACTGAATTAAGGATTGCTTGAAATACTTGAAAGCTGGGACTTTTAATTCTTCATAGATCTCTGAATTTGTTCTGTTACTTTATTTGCTGTAAGAAAATTGGCCTCATAGGTTTTACTTCCTAATCTTAGAAATAATGCCCTTAGGTTGGTTGGACAGGCTTGTAATCTTAGATACCTACTGAAGCCTGCTCTGCCCTCTGAAGCGTGGCTGTGCTAAGGGTGGGGAGGGGGTTGGTTCAAAAAATGCAGCCTAATACCTCGTTTAAAATAATTGTGGAAAACAGATCTTGAGGTCTTGAATTTACGCTTTATAGGTTAATGATTCGCCTGAGATCAGCGGGCTTGGCAGGGGGCAGGCAGAGCAGGGGTACACTGTCAAAGTGTACCTGATCCAGCCTGACCTTCCTTGCACCCATGCAATCTGACGAACTCTGGTCAGGATTCTCGAGCAGTCCCTCTGACCTCTGCCTTAATTATTTTATAGAGTATTTCATAAAGTATGGTTCCCAAGCCTTGGGGTTATCTCCTCACTCCCACTATCTGAGTGCCCTGTCGGAGGATGACGCTTCTACTCTGGGTCTCAGGCTGGCTTGTGGTGGGGAGGTGGCAGCTCCTGCGGCTGGGAGGCAGGGCAGGGCCTGGGAGGGCAGGCAGGGAGTGTTCTGCTGCAGCGGCTGTGGCTGGCACTTCAGTCTCCAAAGAGGACGGTGGCTTTGACCGCCACACCACCACCCCTCCCTATCTTAGAAAGAACAGAAAACATGTAGGGAACAGCCAGTATGCACTCTAGTCACACCCTCCAACCTGCTCCCAGTACTTGGCATTTGAAGTGCCACCAAGTCCTTCTGGCCTGCCCTTACCTGGCTGTGACCCACATGTTGCATTGCCAGCGATGCCAGCAAGGCCCTAGGGAGTCTCTGTGCCCACAGCCCTGCATTTCCTCCTCCATTGTGACTGGGTTGTTGAATTGCTGGTGACTCTGGGGGCGCAGGACCACACTCTTCATTCATCTCACACACTTTGGTGCCATCCTGCAGGAGAAGGATGATTTTTCTCTTGGAAACGTCCACTTGATCGGCTATAGCCTTGGAGCGCACGTGGCTGGATATGCCGGCAACTTCGTGAAAGGAACAGTGGGCAGAATCACAGGTAAGCTCTGCTCCAACCCTCAACAGTGGGCAATCCCCAGCTCCCTCAGCTCTGCTGCCAACCTGGGTTTTCCAAACCAGAGTGCTCCCAAATGAGGTAGCTTGAGTGAGTCATAGAGGGTTAGCTTTGGAAGGAAACTGGAGAACATCTAATCCAGAGCATTTCAAATGTTCTTTTTAGTCATAGAACCTTTGTTTCAAATTAAACTTGCACAGGGCCCCAATATATGAGACAGAGAGATAGTAGTGTTAGCCTTGCAATTTGGGCCTTCCCCTTCCTTGGAGGAATCCCAGGATCTCAGAGCATCAGGGAATGCAGTTTGAAAACCCCTGGTCTAGCCCAACAGGTGAGGAAGCAGAGAGATGAGACAACTTGCTCACGGGCAAACAGCTAATAACTCAAGAGCAGAAGCTGGATGGAGCCCTGGCCTCCAGGCTTTTGGCTGTTCACTTTGGGTCTCCACCCATGATGCTCCAGGGACTCAAGGGGAAAGAATGAAGAGTAGATTCTAGTTTCCATGTGTGCGCCTGTAGTCCCAGCTACTGGGAAGGCTGAGGCAGAAGGATTGCTTGAGCCCAGGAGTTTGAGGTTACAGTGAGCTATGATGATGCCACTGCACTCTAGCCTGCGTGACAGAGCTAGACCCTGTCTCTAAAACAAAAGAAAACCACAGAACCAACAAAAAAAAAACCCTCCAAAATTCTAGTTTGAATTCTGCCTCCATTTCTATTTCATCTACCAATAGCCTCTTACCACTGTTAAGGTGGCATATTTATTAATGATGGCTAATGATAGCTACATATTTAGAATGGGGACTTAAACTTAGTAATTAAAGAGAGCTTTCTGATATCGATACCCAGGTGGTCAATAGAAAATCAAGTTTTCCATCCTTCTTGAAAACTGCACCTTAGTTAGTTTTTTATTTATTTTTATTTAAAAAAAATTTTTTTTACAGCCTCTGTCACAGGCTGGAGTGTAGTGGCCCAATCATAGTTCACTGTAACCTCAAATTTCTGGGCTCAAGCAATCCTCCTGCCTCAGCCTCCCAAGTAGCTGAGACTACAGGTGTGTGCACTGCCATGTTCAGCTAATTTTTAAAGTTTTTTGCAGAGGCAGGTTCTTGCTATGTTGACCAGGCTTGTCTTGAATGCCTGACCTCTAGGGATCTTCCCGCCTCGGCTTCCCAAAGTGCTGGGATTACAGGTGTGAGCCAACCTCGCCCGGCCCTTAGTGAGCTGTTAACTTGAGAGTTTGGATTAAATCATTTAATGGCTATGAAAAGTGTGAAAGGTTGTCTTTCCCATTTGGGGCCCCTCAAATATGTACACAGAGCTTCCTCTATGCTAACGTTAACGGTAAATTTGTTGCCCTGCACTTTTATCCTTCTTCCACATTATTTGATTTGTATTCACTCCAGCTTCCCCCTCTCCTCTAAGATAGTCAAGGTGGTCACCTAGAAGGAAAAATTTGAACAACTCTTCCTTGTAGAGTTTTCATTTTAAAACAGGACTTAGGTGGAAGAGAGTTCTTAGCAAAAGAATGACTTTTAGTAAAGGCAGAATTTCAGGTTTCAGTGACAAGCTGGTATGATAGTTTTGTTTTGTTTTGTTTTTTGAGAGTCTCGCTCTGTTGCCCTGGGTAGAGTGCAGTGACGTCATCATAGCTCACTGCAACCTCCAACTCCTGGGCTCCTGCCTCAGCCTCCCAAGTAGCTGGGATGACAGGCACGTGACACCACGCCTGGCTAATTTTTTTCTGGTTTTGGTAGAGACGAGAGTCTCACTCTTGCTCAGGCTGGTCTCGAACTCCTGACCTCAAGCCTTGACCTCCCAGAGTGCTAGGATTGTAGGCATGAGCCACCACACCCAGCCTGGCATGGTAGATTTTTTAAAAGAACATTTGTGAGGTTTTATGGGCCCTCCTCAATCACTGTCCCTGGGCTTAAGTCTAATATGTACATGCACTCACATGAACACAGATGCATGCACATTCTTTCAGATCCAACCATTGGATTTCCCGTAGTTTGAGAGATTTATTTTGATTTCCAAGACTGGGGGGACTGAGCTGTCCAAAGTGGGCTGTGTTTGTGTGGCCAACCCTTGACTGCTCATTAACCTGCTGCTGGTGCAGAGCAGTTTGACCTGAAGCCACTGTGGGTTCTATTGTCTGAGTGCCTCTTCCTGGCCCCCGAATGACAGGCTGGATGTTTCAGATCCAGGCCAGCTGGGTTCAAACTGCAGTGCACACCAGAGCCAGGACCCGGAGTGCTGTTGGCAACAAGCACACACTGCAGATCCTGCCTTTCCCTATTTCTAAATCTGAAATGAGATGGGGCTGGTGGGGGAACTTTCCAGTTCTTTCCCTCTGCCTGTTTGAGTGGCAGCTGCCGGGAGGAGGGCTTCTCCTGTGGTGGGCAGGGGAGCCAGGCGGAATGCTAATCAGTGCTCTGCGACATCTGCGTGGAGCATGGGGCCCGAGCACAACCCCTTCCCCCTGGCCTTTCTCTGTGGAGCAGGGGGCTGGGCTCTGTCCAGTGGCCAAGCAGCAGCCTGGAGGGTATTTGGCTCACCTGACATGCCTGTCATCCCCCCTTAGTTGGCAGATTTCCCATGGGCCTGTCGACCAGGTGGTCTCGGGGTAAGAAGAAGGAGATTGCAGCTTGCATGGGGTCTTGAGGCAGTGATGCCACCGTGCAGAGGCCACCAGGCGGTCCTTAGCCTGGGGCCTGCTAAGGGGATACCTGAACCCCAGTCTTGTTTGGGCCATAGGGTATGGACTGAGGCTTTCTTGAGTTTTACTCTGTTAGGCTTCTGAGAGGAGTCTGTGATAGGGAAGAGGTCATGTATTTCTAATTGCACCTGTGTCTACTTAGTTATAAATAAATAAGCAAGCAGATTAATTCACTTAAGAAATATGAGTTGTAAAAAACCTAAAATAAGCTAGGCTAGACAATGTCATGTTCGTCATGTGTGACGAGTACTTCATGCTCTCTCTGGGCCACACGGGGCACCCCTGCACATTTCACAGAGGGGGAAACCAGGACTCAGTGATGAGTAATGGGCCTGGTATCTTGCGCCCTGTAAGTAGCAGGGCCAGGGTTCAAACCCAGGCTGTCAGAGTCCACAGCCTGCACCTACCCACGCGGCCACGCCGCCTCTCTTCTATGGGGGGAGATAAAGGAGCTGTTGAAGTACCGCAGGCTCTGCCCTGCTTAGGCCAGAATCCACAGCCCCGGAGGTTCTCCTGCTTGTGTGTGTGTGTGTGTGTGTGTGTGTGAGTGTGTGTATGTGTGTGTTTGTGTGTGCGTGTGTGTGCGTGCGCTCACCCCTGGTGCTGGACAGGGCATATTGGGGGAGTCTATGAATGGAAGAAGTGCAGGTTCTTCAGCTTCATCTTCCCTGTTTTGGAGGGGGGAGCTCTCCTTTTCATTCCTAGTTAAAAACGTATATTGTGCCACTTTCCCCTGAGTCTGTGGGCCACAGAATACGTGTCAGGGACAGTCGGAGCGGGGCAGGCTGCCTCAGTCCGGGTAGGTGAAGGCCCAGCCTGCCCGGCAGCGGGCCGTGAAGCCCCCTCAGCCGCCTGCATTCCTCCAGCACAGCCTGGTTTCCATGGCGCTGACCGTCTGGTGGGGACCTTTGTTCATACTGAGCAAAGAGCCTCTCTTGTATTGGTTGCAAAGCAGAATTTTCCTTTCTTTTCTTTTTTTTTTCCCTCCAAGGGGCATGGTGGGGAGAGGCCACTTGTGTCAGTACTGTGGTCCTTGCAGCCTCTAAAATGGCTCATTGTGGGCTATGCTGGGAGGACACTGCTTTTGTGTCATCTTTCTTTTGAGTCAGGGGCTCTGGATGAGCCCCCAAGCAGTCCGGGCTCCCCTTCTGCCTCGGTCATGCATAAATTTATCTGAACTTCTTCTGGAAACTATTTAGAGTTTCAGCCTCTACCAGCTGCCATGAGTAATGAGTTCTACAAGTTGACTGTCCACCCTAGACAATAGCTCTGCCTTTTGTTTATGCTAAAATTACCCTTTCAAGTCTCCTGATGCGCTCCCTGGTGCTATTGTGCTGGGGTCTGGTGAACATGGTTCTGCTATCTGGTGCTTCCTTTCAGTACTCTGTTCTTGGTCACATCTGCCCCCGGCCTCAGTGTTTCTAGAACAGGGTTTCTCAGCCTAGGCACTATTGACTTTTGGGGCTTTGTTGTGTGTGTGTCTATGTGTGGGGGTGTCTTGTACATTGTAGAACGTTTAGCTACATCCCTGGCCTGCCCCCACTAGATGCTAGTAGCTCCCCCCAATCCCACAGTTACAACAAACAGGTCTCTAGACAATGCTAGATGTCCCCTGTGGGGCAGAATCACTCCCGGTGGGGAGCCACTGCTCTAGAGGCCCCTCCCCTGCAGCACATCTTGCTTCTGAGCTTTCTCCAGTTTCTCCCTGTGTGTCTACGGGACAACGAGGCCTCCCCGTTGGGATGAATCTGGTTCTTGTAATCACCTGGGCTTAGTAATAGCAGCTAATATCAACAAGCACTTACTCTCTTAATATTGCACATGAACTGTATGAATTAAGGCGTTCAGGTTCCATTTTATGGATGATACTGAAGCACAGGGAAGTTTTCAACATTTGGTTCACAGACCACCTATTTTTAGGACCACCTGGGGAATCCATCTGTATTTCTGGGCTCCATGCCCCACCTACTGATCAGAGTCTCTAGGAGTCCCAGGGCCTGGGAATCTGCATTTTATGCTTTGTAAGTTCTTTTCTTTGAGTGGTTCTTTGCATACCTGTGGTTCTAAAATTAAAAGGTGGTGAGAAGTCTCTCTTGCTGTTGCAGCTACCTGCTCAGTTCCCTTCCTTACCCTCTCCCTCAGCGCATATACACACAGACAGCTAATTGCTTGTGTGTCCTTCTGGAGTTTTTTTTATAGCTACACGTGGAATCTAAATTTTTAACAAGATGCCCAGTGCTATTTGTGCAGTTTCAAATGTGAGAACCAGTGCTGCTGGCCTGCTCAATACAGGAAGTTTGGAGGCAAAAGGATTTTCTCACTGTGGCTGTAAAACAGGAATTCTGATGGGTTGGTATGTAGATTCCCGGTGCGTTGGGTGCAGCCTCCTCTCTCACCAGCCCACCCTGGGCCTAACTCATACCTAAAGGAAGGGGAAGAGTAAGTCCACATACAAATAGCTCAGTTTGGGGAGACTGAGTTCTCCTTCCAGAAGGATGTAGGCAGTTTAATTATTCTGTAAAAATGCAGCTGAATTTTGCCACTCTCAGCGGCAGAATGAATGGGAAAAATGGCTTAGTTTCAGGCAGCCAGAGTCCTTTCTAGAACTGCTCTAGTTCTAACAATCTATGATTCCTCAGAGCTGTGTGGCAGGTGAACCTTGTGGCTAGTTTACTGGGTCACCTGAGCAGTCAGGACAGGTGAAGCCTTCAGAATAAAGTGTAAGTTCTGAAACAACATTTGGAAATGGGTTCCTTAGTTTCTGCCATGCCTTCCATGTCTTGATTCACGGGGCCGGGCTCAGAAGGCATCTTCATTCTGCACACGCGGACTTCACTTTACATCATGACTCCTCGACTTGGTGCATCTGATGTAGTCCGTCGTGGGCCCTCCTTTTCTTCCAGGTTTGGATCCTGCCGGGCCCATGTTCGAAGGGGTGGACATCCACAAGAGGCTGTCCCCCGACGATGCAGACTTTGTGGACGTCCTCCACACCTACACGCGTTCCTTTGGCCTGAGCATTGGGATTCAGAGGCCTGTGGGCCACATCGACATCTACCCCAATGGGGGTGACTTCCAGCCAGGCTGTGGACTCAATGATGTCTTGGGATCAATTGCGTATGGAAGTGAGTTCCTTTTTTTTCTGCTTCATGTTTGACTCGGTATAAACCTATTTCCTTCTAAATCAGCCAGAGCCATTAGTGTTCCCAGCACTGTTCATTTCATTATTCCCACCTCCCCCCACAGAGGCCCTCTAACCCTGTGTTTAATGTTTCTCAGCATCCCACAAACTGTTAATAGCCATCCAGTGGTCCCTGCTGTGCGTTCTCTTGCTTCAAGATCACAGCTGTTATTGATTAATTTCGTTTCTTCTTTTTTGAGACAGGGTCTCATTTTGTTGCCCAGGCATGAAGGTAGTGGCATCACCATAGCTCACTGCAACCTCAAACTCCTGGGCTCAAGCAATCCTCCTGCCTCAGCCTCCCAAGTAGCTGGGGCTATAGGCGGGTGCCACCATGCCCAGCTAATTTTTCTATTTTTTATAGAGATGGGGTCTCACTCTTGCCCAGGCTGGTCTCAAACTCTTGGGCTCAAGCGCTCCTCCCCCTCAGCCTCCCAGACTACTAGGATTATAGGCATGAGCCACCTTGCCCAGCCAGATTAATTTCTTTATGACAAAGAGAATACATGCATGTTTGTTGGAAAAAAAATCAAGCAGTATGGATTTGCATAAAACGAAAAGTAAAAAGTCCCCCACTCCCACTGCCACCCTACTTCCACTCTTCAGACATAGCCAGTATGAACATTTTTGTTTATATCCTTCCAGGCTTATTTTTTTGCAAGTTTATGTGTAAGTATTTTTTTTTCAAAATTACATTGTTCTACAACTTTCATTTTTCAGTTATAATATATTATGGATATTCTTAAACATGAGAGCACATATATTTACTAACCTTATTCTTTTTATAGGCTGTATAATATTCCATAGCATGGATATACTATATTTTAATTTTTGGTAACATTTTAAAGAAGCAAAACCAAGAGGCTTTCTCTATTCACTTAAAATTTATCTTCCGAATGCCTGGGCACATTCTTAGCAGACTTGGACTGAACTGAATTCGATGCTGAAACTGACATGTAGTCCAGTGACAATCCCTTTCTGGGTTTCCCATCCTCTTACTGCCTTGGATGCTGGCAGCGTCTATATCTTGGCCCCCGTCAGCTCTCTGCACTCTGATGCGCTGCCCTCTGGATATTCCACTCTTTCACTCATTCTCCTCTCTCCCAATGTGATTAATATCCAAGTAGCCACACAGGGCTTGCATGTCCATGCAAGGGGAGTTCACTCCTGCCCCAGGCTATGGGATGATGGCATTTCTTAAGGCTGGTGCTGCCAGTGAGGCAGGGTTGGGGGTGGGTTTGCCAAATTTTTTTTAAAGGTCCCAGGAGTTACTTAAATTATTGGCTTTAGCCTCTGGTTACAAGAAATAATGATGTACGATGGGCCAGAAAATCCAAATTATACTCCTAACTTTGCAACCAACTATCTGTATGACCCTAAGCAAGTTACCTCACATCTTTGGGCCTTTGGGTGATAATCTGTAATTGAAGGGATTGGACTGGAATGAGGTTGGTAAACATCTTCTTAAAGAGTCAGCTAGTAAATATTTTAGGCTTTGTGGGCCGTATAGTCTCTGCTTTAACTACTCTAACCTGCTGTTGTAGCATAAAAGCAGTCATAGACAATATGTAAATAAATGAGTGTGACTATGTTCCAACACAACTTTATTTACAAAAACAGGTAGCCAGCCAGGCTTGGTGGCACACGCCTGTAGTCCCAGCTACTTGGGAGGCTAAGGTAGGAGGATCACTTGAGCCTAAGAGTTTGAGGCCAGCCTGGGCAACATAGTGAGACCCTATCTCTAAAAAAACAAAAACAAAACAAAAGGTAGTCAGCCTACAAGCCATATTTTGCTGAGCTCTGGATTAGGCGATGTTTAGCATTTGACCCATTTTCGACATTTTGTGACTGTACAACTGTATTAGGAGTTAGTGACTCATACTGCACAACGGGTCTGCATCACCATATTTAGCACTTATTATATGCATCCTCTTGCTCTTTATTGCTTTGTGTGTATTAGTGCTGTCTTCCCACCAAGGCAGTGAACAGTTAGGCAGCAGAATGGCCTTAAATTCTTCTATATCCCAATAGAAGCCCAGCACACCATGGGACATAAATTAAGAAACAAAACAAACAAAAATATTAACGGCAACAATAAACGGCTATCAGTGATGAGGTGTACAGGACTTACCGAGTGGTCCAACCATCGAGAAGGGCTCACCTTGCATGCTCTCTGTCTGTCCCGCCCCCAGCGATCACAGAGGTGGTGAAATGTGAGCACGAGCGGGCTGTCCACCTCTTCGTGGACTCCCTGGTAAATCAGGACAAGCCGAGCTTTGCCTTCCAGTGCACCGACTCCAACCGCTTCAAAAAGGGAATCTGTCTCAGCTGCCGGAAGAACCGTTGCAATAGCATCGGCTACAATGCCAAGAAAATGCGGAAGAAGAGGAACAGCAAAATGTACCTTAAAACTCGGGCAGGCATGCCTTTCAGAGGTAACCTTCAGTCCCCGAAGTGCCCCCCAGGAACGCCCTTGATACCTCCCTCTTAATACCACGCTGCAGAGCAGGGCCCATTCCAGCTTAGGAGATGCAGCCAGCACAGTTAACTCACATCATTGCAAATCAGATTCCACTGTGCGTGTCCTAGGAGAGCTAATCTTTAAAAAAATAAATGGCGGGGACTCCTTCTGTGATGTGACTGTCAGCCCACAATCACAATATCAATATCTTAAATTTCCATCTTGCATTTAACTTTCAAAGCTGTTTCGTATTTGTTTTCTCATTTGATTATTACAACAAATCTGAGGTAGGATGAACAGGGGAATAAAATAATATCATAACATTTTTATAACATGTTATAAATCCATAGGCTTTGTGGGTATCACGGGTATTGTGAGGCCCAAGGAGGTTAATACTTTGGTCCTTAATCCAGGGTCACGTAGCTAGAAAGTAGCTAGGCCAAGTTCCCAGAAGTCTCCCGACCCCCAAGTTTGGGGCTCCTTCTTCCATACTGCAGCAGCCTCTTATGCCATTGGACAGAACAAGACCAGAGAGGGAGGCTAGAGGCTGGGATAGACTGAAAGGACATTAATTCCTAAAAACTCAGTGTGCTGGGTGACTCGGTTTGGGTCAGGGGTGCTCTGCCATGACAAGCAAGGCTGGGCTCACAAATGTCTTTGTTCTGCTGTCTCCGCAGTTTACCATTATCAGATGAAAATCCATGTCTTCAGTTACAAGAACACGGGAGAAATCGAGCCCACCTTTTATGTCACCCTTTATGGCACTAATGCAGATTCCCAGATCCTGCCTTTGGAAATGTAAGTTGCAAGTTTCCTTTGCTGGGTTCCAGACCGAGAACAAATTGGTTTGGGAATAAGAGAGCACAAGGGAGCTTGCAAACCCGTGCAGGGTGCAGCAGAGTGTAGTCTGATGGCTTGGGGGAGGGGCTGGGTGGTCCTGCTGGCCTCTGCAGTCCTCTCTCTGGCTGTGCCTTTTCCACCAAGCCATTGACTCAGAATGTTTCCGGGAGGGAAGCTCCCAGGATGAATCAGCAGCGTGAGAAGCTGCAGATCAGCCGCTGCGTGAGCTGGACAGAAACTGCTGTTTCATCCCAGGCAACGCCTGACACCTGAGGCTTTAGGCCATCTGGAACTTCATATACGTCATCTCTGGACCTTTCCTAATGATCTGGCTGTGGGAGGGGCACATAGCAATGTGTGTGTCTTTGTGGAGTACCCACGAGGGACAAAGTGCCACATCAAGTAGTGTTGGGAATGTGAAGAAACGTCACATAACTCGCTTCTCAGGGCTCAGGGTCTAGCTGGAAGACCAGCTTTGTACAAACACTCACACTTATGCACAGATGGGGCGAGGCAGGCCATGCCAAGAGCCACCTGAGAGGGACAGGCAGGAAGCAGCTAGGAGTTCAGAGGGAGACAGATGCCCGTGGGCTTAAAGGAACAGCACACTGTTGAGTGGGGATGGGGATGGGACATCCTTATGTTTCCTCATTTCTGCTCTGTCTTGGTCCTATCTCCCCAGGAAGTAGCACACATGGGGAGATGCTCAGGACGGTTTTGATAAGAAGCTGGGGTGCTGTGGGCATAGTTATCTTTCTGGTAATGTGGAGCACAGCTGAGCTTCCACTTTTGTCCTGCTGGTGGGACGTGGAGGCCAGTGGCAGGGGAGGGACCTCATACGTGTCTCTCTCCAGTCAGTGCCGGGTGGGTGCTGTCGCCCTACTCAGTGTGGTAGTTTTCCAGACGGCAGGGGAGTGAGATCAGCTTCTCTCTCGCCTTGCAGAGTGGAGCAGATCGGGCTGAATGCCACCAACACCTTCCTGGTCTACACTGAGGAGGACTTGGGAGACCTCCTGAAGATCAAACTCACCTGGGAGGGCACATCTCAGTCTTGGTACAACCTGTGGAAGGAGCTGCGCAGCTACCTGTCTCAGCCCCACAACCCGGCGCGGGAGCTGAACATCAGGCGCATCCGGGTCAAGTCTGGGGAAACCCAGCGCAAGTGAGTGCCCTGCCCCTCTGCCCCGAGGGAAGGGCGAGCAGACTTGCACCTCCGTGGCATCCTCTCCTCTGTGAGGCGCCCACCCTGGGTCCCTCCTTAGCCAGAGCACGCAGGCAAAACCCCAAGTGACTCTCAGATCAAGGCTTCTGTCAACCGTTGCACATCTCCTGTCCTGACCGCAGGCCCTTGGCTGGGAGGGGAGGGCGAGTGGAGGCTGGAATTCAGCCCTGTTCTGTCTGCCAAGCCCGGGGTCGGTCCAGAGAAAAGGGAGCTTCTCCTGGAGAGGGCTCTTTAGGCGCACTGCCTTGTTGATCCGTTTACTGTGGGGTCCATGCAGCCAAAAGGCTTTGCTTGCTGCTTCTGTCCCGAGCAAACCGGAGTATCCCGTGCAGGGCGCCCCCAGGGGTGAGGTCTGTGGGAGGGGCTGATTTTCCCCAGTATCCTGCTTTCGGAGCGTTGTTACACCTCTCCTGCAGAGGCTCTGAGTCAAGGACGTGGGACTGGGGTCCCGACTTCAAGGAACAGAGAATCCTCTGTGCCACGCCAGCTGGCACTTTCCCCATTTCTTTTAACCCCATGCCGCCTAGCATGAAGGATCCAGACCTTTGTATCGGCCCCTAACACCGTGCCTTGACTCTCTGAGCAGGCTTCTTTCTAAACAGAAGCCAGGGAGGGCTCAACGCCAGGGAAGCCTGGGAGACCTTTGTCAAGAGAGGAGGGTTTCGTGAACCAAGTCCTTCAGCCGACCTCTGGAGAGGTCACTGCCAGCCTCGGCATGGGAGGAAGCTGCTTTGTCCCTCCTCTGGCATTTTCTCCATTGCAATTCTTCACGTCTTGTTTATATTCACCGGCTGTGGCCCAGCGTGGCTGACAGCCGAGGGAAGAGAAGTAGAGATTTGGGGCCCTTGGCAGAGTGATTTTGGTGTAGACAACTGCCAGCTGTCGGTGCCAACTTGTGATCTAGATAATTGCGTATCTTTTTACTTCTCTGGGCTCTTGTAAGTGCATAGGCCTATGGGTGTGATGGCTTAAAGACGATCCTTTTTTTTTAAATAAAATATTTCAAAGAAAATCACTACTGCTGAGACTTAACAAATGTAAACGGTTTTCCCTACTGGCTTCAGATATAAGATTTTAAAAAAGTAAAACATAACAGCTATAGTTGGAGCCCCTTAGTGCCCTCCCCTGCCCTATTCCTTTCCTTTCACACCAAATGTAACTAATATTTCAACATTCACTGACTAATGTTAGTGTGTTTCTTTCTCTCTGTTTTTATACCATTAGTACTTCTGTTTGTATCCATAAACAATGTATAGAATTGTTTTGCATGCTTCTGAATTTTACATGAGTGGACATATAATTTTACAAGTTGTTTTTTTCATTCAAACATTGTGAAATTTATCCAACATATATAGTTCTACTCTACTTGCCTTTAACTCCTGTATATAAATTACCAATGTACCTACAATAGTTTTTACCATTGTTCTGCTGAATATTTAAGTTGTTGCTACTCTTTTGTATCAACAGTTACAAATAGTGCTGAGATGAACATCCTTGTATATTTTCCTTGCACCACATGCAGGAGGACTTCTTTTCGGCATGTGTACTAAAAAGTGGAATTGCTGGGTTGTAGTATATGCATTCTCTAGCCTGCCCAGATAATATTGAATCCATCTCCAAAATGGTTAGACTAATTTTAAATCTTAGCCATAGAATAAGATTTCCTTTTTTGCTGCCTCTGCACCAACATTTGGTGGAGTATTTTGCCTTTCTGGTAGGTATAAATGGGTCCACTGCACTTCCTGATTGTGAGCAAGGGAGGTCATCTTTTTACATGTTTACAAACATATAGGTCCTAAGGTTTTTAGAGCTTCCTGAGGAAGGTTCTTAAACTGTTTTGAATGTGGCTTTTGTCCTGCTGCAGCGTCAGGTCTGGCGCCCTTACGTTTATCAGTCACGTGGTCATGCTAATCACTCACCACTGAGGCTGCATCCCTAAGTTATAGGGAAATGGTTCTTGGACCCCTGATTCTTTCTTGTGATCTTGGCTGTCCACTGGCTGAATCTGATTTTGACTTGCTGCTACTTTCGGGTTGCTCTTGTCAATCAGTTGGTGTTTCTGGAGCATTGGACTGGAGGTACCTTGAATTTCTCCATTCAAGGAGCTTATAGTCCAGCCGAGAAGTCAACCTATAGAGGAATCCACAAGCAGTTTCAAGCAGGGTATAACATTTTAAAATAAAACAAAGCATTCATTTTTAACTCCATGCTATAAGAAATAATGAACAACATTTACAAAAGACACATTTAAATAAGGCTATACTTTTTCCCCAAAGTTGAGAGGTCTAAGGGAGGGGTAGGTTAATGAGGACTCGGACAGTCAGGGAGGCTTCCAAGAGGCAATGGCCTTGAATGGCAGGTGGCCTTTTGGATAGACAGACAGAAGAAGGTAAGAAGTATGGCTGAGGCTGCATGAGGCCCAATCATGGAAGCTTAGAGTCCTTGTAGTAGCAATGGGGGTTCTGAGGGCTCTTGAGTCAGGGCATGGCACGATGAAGCTCCCCACAACCCCACTCCATTAGCCTCGGGTCCATAAGGCACAGTCTGAATTCCCTCTAGAATTTCAGCTACATCTGTGGTTTCTTTTTCATCCTAGATTGACATTTTGTGCAGAAGACCCTGAGAACACCAGCATATCCCCTGGCCAAGAGCTCTGGTTTCACAAGTGCCGGGATGGCTGGAGAATGAAAAACGAAACCAGGTAACCAGGACTTTCTCATTTTTTCCACTCAGCACATGTTGACTGATCACCTGGCATGTGCTGGGCATGGATCTGGGTGCTTGGGATGCAGCAGGACCAAAACAGATAAAGTTCCCTTCCTTTAGGAAGCTGACCTTCTGCTAGAAGGACATAGAAATATAAGTGAAATGTCATACGTAGCATGTCGGAGGGTGTTAACCTCCTTTGTGCCTCTCCCTGTAGGTGCTCATTGCACGTGGCCTCATGGCCTGAGGTCTTCTCAGTAACTAAGTCCCCAGGTTGGTGCCTGTGCCCTGCTGTCTTTGATTGGTACCTTCTCTGTAGCCACCAGGGCTGTGGGAAGGTTCCAGGGTTCCTAGCTTCCTTCTGGGCACCAGGTCAGAGTGGAGAGTGGAATGGGAGGTAAAGGAGAGGCACAAAGCATATTTCCCTTTTTTTGGCTTTCTGCAACCCAGGTTGGTTCTGCCCCTCTTTGAGCAACAGGAATGCTCACGTACGTGGATCCGAGTCAGACAGAGGGGTTGTCATGTTTCCTTGTCCCATTGCCCCATGCTGGAATCCCATTCTTCAGGCTGAGGAAGGCCCATCTCGCCCTCTGAGCCTACACACTTGCTGGAGAGCAGGGAGACTGTCTCTCCACTTATTCCTGCCCCCACCCCTTGCCCTAACCAGGGAGATAATACTGCTACTGCTGCACACGGGGCACTCAGTGTGGGCCCATCCCGCCTCCAGCGATTTGCATAATCACTCGTTTATCATCGACTCCAGGAGGCAGGTGTTGTTATCCCTGTGTACAGATGAGAACTGAGGCTCCAGGAGATTAAGTCACTCCCCCAAGGTCCCCCAGTGATGGCAGAGGGACGATGTGAAGCGGGTGGGTCTACTCTAAAGCCTGTGCTCCCAAGCACGGAGCTTCCCCTCACCCCAATGAACCACCTCACCTGGGGCTGGGTATCAATTATCCGGCAGCTGAGCTCGTGCACTGGGGTCCCCTGTGATTAACCGTCTGCCAGCCTTAAGGCCGGGCTGCACCCCAGCTGCTCTGTCTCCTGTTCAGGAGTATCGGCACGACCACAAGCACAGTGATCACAGGACTTGTGGGGACTGAGAACTGCCCGTCTAATTAAGGGACTCAGTCTAGCGTAGGCTCATGGGATTTTCTGCTATCACAGCAGTTTAAATTCTTTATGTTTGCATTTGAACTTATGCCTCTCAAAGTGTTTCTATATATACATTAACTTCATTGATCCTTAGAAGAGCCATGTAGATTGGACACACCCAGGAAGGACTGCTATTCTTATGATAAGAGATAAGATATTTTATTCTCCTTTTCTGCTCCAGAACTTCATCACTGTTGAGAACTATGGCTCCCCTTACACTACTTCTTTTAGAAAACAAATCACCCCTTCCCTTTCCCTCAAAGGAACAGAAAACCATAGGAGCCCAAGTAATAAGGTAACTATGGTTTTAAGTCATGGCAGCCCTAGACATATACGTGACACCTTCAGTATTCCCCCTCCTGACATGGGTACTGTCCACCTGTTCACCAATAGGGAGACTGAGGTTCAGAGAGGTTCAATGGCATGTTCGTGTCAGCGAGGCTAGAATCACCAGGTCTCTGGACTCTCAGTCTTGCCCCTTCCTGCCATAATCCAGCCTCTCTTGTGTTTCTAGATCGAGGCGAAGAGGACACTTTGATAATTCTTCCCACACGTGTGTGTGTGTGTGTGTGTGTGTGTGTGTCGGGGTGGGTATTGTGCTAAGTATGCAAATGCAAAGACTGTGGTGTATGCAACTAGGAGCCCAGGGACAGCTCTAGTGTGCTGTTTCTCAAAGTGAATTTGTGGCTTGCTGGGTGAGAGGGAGAAGGAAGCACTCGGGATCTTGTCCATTTATTCTGAAAGGAGAGCAGGTAAAATAGTCCACAGGTGTGTCAGAAAGCTGAGTCTTGGGGTGTGGAGAGCACGTTCCAGTACAGGCTTGCATATTTGCTGGGACGTGAGCTGACGTATGCCCCTCTCTCGTGGTTCCTTCCAGTCCCACTGTGGAGCTTCCCTGAGGACGCCCGGGGACGGTTTGCCAGCCAGGACCCCTGCCACCCAAGCACATGGAGGAAAGTTACCGCCGAGGACCCACCCGATGGCAGGACCCCTCCCCACCTTGACCCTGGAGCATCAGGAACAACTTGTCTCCTATGACGGCTGGCACTTCTGGCCGGAGGGGACTGCACTGCCGAAGCTCCTGTTGCCTCTAGGGTAGCTCTCACTGCACACCTCGGGCGATGCCTCTAGGCACCGAGTCCAGACGTGCGTGTGAGCGGCCGAGCCCGGGCCTCTTGCCCTGCACCCCGGGTGGGTTTCTCGGCTGCTGCGCGAGCCTGACTGAGCTTGGCCCATCCAGGAACGTGGGCTCCGAAGTGGCTCTGAGGGGAGGGCTGTCAGCTGCTTGGCCTGACTTGAGCCTTAGGGAGAGGTCTTTCCACTGGGGGCTGACTCATGTCAGGATGGCAGGCCTGTTACTTGTCCACCCAGAGAGGGGACAGCAGACCCGGGCTGGTGCTGAGGCCGTCGCTGTGGGGTTTCTCGTGGCTGTACTGACATTCCGTCTTGTTCTGCAAATCACTCTCTGAAGCACACATCACTGGCTTTCTTATTTTTCCTTTGTTCGTTATTTGATTGAACAAGCATTTATTGCGCACTTAAAGATTAATTAGCATGTGGCAGTAGACGCATTACTAAGAGGCATTACTAACCCCTTCCCGTTCGAGTATAAATGTGGTGAAAGGCAGGAGGGGCGTTGGCAGGGGCTACAGGATGTAAGAGTCAGGGATCCCGAGGCCATGAATAGTTTGTACCTATTTCTTCTTAGTTAACACGCGCCATTTCCCCTAAGAGTGACACGTTTGGTCACTAGCAGAATAGCAAGCAGAGTATCTTACCTGCTGGGGCCAGAATGGTGGGCAGTTGCCGGATATGGCTGCTTTGGAGCAAAATCTCTTCTATTCAGGGAGATGGAAGGTGTTCCATTTGTAATCCCTGTCTGTTTATCCAGAAACCAGCACCTGCCAGAGAGAGCTGGCTCTAAGATTTAATACAGTGCTTTTCCTTTTTGAAATACCTTGCTTTAATACCAGTGCCTTTTCTGTGTTGAACTTCTTGGAAAAACCTCCAATTCTAGGTCCTTTTTTTTTTTTAATTTCAAAATTTTGATTAAGAGGGTACAAGTGGTTTTTGGTTTTTTTTTTTACATGGATATCTCATATAATGCTTCAGTCAGGGCTTTTGGTGTGCCCATCACCAGAACAATGTTCATTGTACCCAACACCCACCCTCCCCAATTTGTGGTTTCTCATATCTAGGTCTTGATTTGAATTAATATATCTGATACCTGAGAAACGCATTTATACTTTTCAAAAGTTTGCATGTGTGTCACCTAGTTAGAGTGAGGTGAGCAGGGCAGCTATTATTATCCCTATTTTACAAAATTGAGGCTTAGGGAGTTTCAGCCACATGCCTAGAATTATATACCAAGTTGGTGGTGCAGCCAAACTGAGGGCCCAGGTTTTCTGAAGGCAAAGTCCATGGTGCAAATCATCTCTGAAACTTCATGAAGACATCTACAGCCATTTCCCACCAATATGCTCCAGATGCAAGATAAAGAAGGACTTTTTTTCAGAGCCATCCATAAAACCCTAAACTCTTTTATTAATATATAACCAGGAGACTACCTATGCCAAAGGGTTGGGCTTTTTATGGGTGAGATTTGGGAGGAAATGTGATATCCGGTGGGGGAGAAGGAGTGGTTTTCTTTCTACTTAGGTTTTTAAAGGACATTGGTTTAATCTGTATTGTGCCAAAGTTGTAACACTGTTTAATGCCAAACGTCTGAAGACAGAACCAATTGGGTCCATTTAAGGTATGTCCTCTATCCAGTTATGTGCTTCTCTTGCTCCTGTGACGCTTTCTAACCAAAGTGAAGCTTGTACAAGGTTGAGTGTCCCTTATCCCAAATGTTTGGGACCAGAATTGTTTCAGATTTCAGATATTGTCAGATTTTAGAATATTTGCATATACATAATGAGATATTTGGGGGATGGAACACCAGTCTAAACACAAAATCCATTCATGTTTCATATACACCCTAGATACATAGCCTGAAGGTCATTTTATACAATATTTTAAATAATTTCATGCATAAATCAAAGTTTATGTTAAGCACTTATGTGTGGAATTTTCCGTTTGTGGCCTCGTGTCAGTGCTCAAAAAGTTTTGGATTTTGGAGCATTTCAGACTTTGGAGTTTTGGATGAGGGACGCTCAGCCTGTGTTATTGGCCGTGTCTCCTGTTTACTTCTGACTTCTGTTTTTACTAATGGAAGCTTTGGGAATTGACTCCTCACTGTGTTGTGTATTTATATAATACATTTGGCTTGAAGCCTTAATTGTATATAATGATGCTTTTTTTAAAATGCTACTTAGAGTACTATTTATTTCTCAAATGTATATAATGTATAAAAACAAATATATGGTTAGTTTGTACTGTAAGATTAAAATTTTTTAATAGTAAAATAATAAAAAACTACAAAATCCTCAGTAGTCTGGCAACTCAATTCTTAAAATTTGGAAGAATTATAGCTGTCCAAAGCTAGGGTTTGACAAAAAATTACTTTAATATGAGATGTATTCTTTATTTAATACTCTTTATCAGAAGTGGACGACAACTCCTTTCACTAAAGAATAAGAGGAAAAATTATTTCAAGTGTAGCAGGAAGGTCTGAAGATAGATTTTAGGAAGGACAGGGAGGGTGGCTGGACATTGGGGAACATTAGTGAGGATATAGGTTTGGTTGCATGGGACCTAGACAACAGAGACTTAAACCAGAGAGAAGCTGACTTCTCTATTGTGTTAAAGTCCCAGCTGGTATGAGATTCTGGTCTATAGGCCAAGAGCAGTGCAGGCTGTTAGTTTTCACTGTGCCATCCATAGGGTGTTCTTTTCATCCTCACAGCCCAAGGTGTCCCCCATTAAGTTCCCTTCCAGCCAGTGGGAAGGTAGACAGGGGAAGGGGAGGACAGTCTCCTCTTAATGCCATGACTGAGAAGTTGCCCACAATCTACTGGCCAGAAATCAATCCTATGGTCACGTGAAAGGCTGGGAAGTATTATCAGGATGCCCATGGGCCCAGCTGAAAACTCAATGACTGTTTTTAAAAATTTATTTTTACAAATTATTTTTGGAGACAGGGTCTTTCTCTGTTGCCCAGGCTGGAGTGCAGTGGTATCATCATAGCTCACTGCAACCTGAAACTCCTGGACTCAAGTGATCCTCCCTCTTCAGTTTCCAGAGTAGCTGGGACTATAGGTGTGCACCACCATGCTTGGCTACTTTTTAAAATTTTTTTTAGAGATGGAGTCTTGCTATGTTCCTCAGGCTGGTTTGGAACTCCTGGCCTCCAGCGATCCTCCCACCTTGGCCTCCCAAAGTGCTAAGACTACAGATGTGAGCCGCTATGCCTGGCCTTATATAATATTTTTTAAATTGACATATAATAATTGTACATTCTTATGGGGTACATAGTGATGTTTTGATACATATGATGTATAGTGATCAGATCAGGGTAATTAGCATATCCATCATCTCAAACATTTATAATTTCTTTGTTTTGGGAACATTCAGTATCCTCCTTCTTGCTGTTTGAAACTATATAACATATATTACTGTTAACTGTAGTCATCCTACAGTGCTATAGCACACTAGAACTCATTCCTCTCTTCTGGCTGTAATTTTGTATGCTTTCAGAAATCTCTCCCTATCCCCTCTTCATCCTACTGATTGGAGATTGCCATGTGTTTATTAGGAATTAATTTTTATCCCTTAGAGCCAGGGTACCCTTTAAATGATTCAATTTTGTAGTCCATTTTTAGTAATCTTAAACTGATCTATCGCTATGATGAATTACATAAATTTGACTTTATTTTTAGTCTTAAATGTTAAAACATTTTAAAATGAGAAGAAAGCTTTCTGGAAGGGGGAAACTGGCTGCTCACCATCTCTGCCAAGGACATTCTGACACCAGGCTTAATAATGGCAGTAGGGATTTGGGTTAGACAGTAAGAGGTATATTCTCAGTTCATTCTGGTGTCAGAGGAAAGGTGGAAATGGTGTTTCTGGCAGATTAAAGGAAATTTTTTGAAATTGCCCAAAGGTAGAGGCACAGTCTCGGTGACTCCAGAGAGTCTTGTTTGACTTGGAGTTTCTGTCGCCAGAGTCAGGGGAACTTCCTCAGGCCTTCCTTGGACTCTCCAAACAAGGTGAAGCACCAACCTCCTTGGGAGGATGGATATCAAGTAGGCACTAGGACAATCACTGTCATCAAATGTAGTGTTTCTTAGTTGTCCCTTCTATGTTCAGAGCTGCCCTGAGCCCTCTGCCATGTGAGCTCTATGAGGGCAGAGATTTTCATCTGTCTTGTTTTCTGCCATTGTCCTGGAACCTAGAATACTAGAACATAGCTAGTATTCAATGAGTATTTCAATGACTAGCTGGCATTAGGCACAAGAAGCCAGCTGCTTAAACAGGCAGTAGGTGGCTGGGAAAAGAGCAATTAATTTGGAGCCAGAAGTCCTGGCTTATCATTCAGTATTATGTGAGCTTTGGGCTAAATATAATCTTTCTGAGTCTCCATCTGCACATTTAAGAAACAGAGACAATACCCAGCAGGGTTGTTGGAAATGTTAAATATATATGGTTAAAACAAATTAGTGTTTTGTAAACATTTTAATTGGAAAAGTGATAGTGTGAGATAAAGATAAAATAAAAGTAAAATCTTTCCTTGTATATGTGGAAATTTTATGTATGATAAAGGGAGTCTATTAATCTCTGAGGAAGGAATGGATGGTTAATAGATGATGTGGGAAAGTAGGTTCATTAAATAAGGAGAAACAAAATTACATCCCTATCTTAACCCACATACAAAGAAGAATTCCACTTGAGTAAAAGGTATAAATGTGAAAGTCATAATGCTAACGGACACTATAAAATATAAATTTGAAACCTGTATAAAAACTGAAAAAGTATAAAATGGTACAATTAGGACAATAAGAAATAGAAAATTTAAATAGATCAACAAATATTAAAGAAATTAAAGTATTAATAAAACAATTTCCTTTATCTCATGTGTTCAAAAAATCTCCCTAGTTATAGAGGCTTTTACCTCTATAAAAATTCTAGCAATATTTCAAGGGGCATATAATCCCTAGCTTACACAAGTAGTTCCAGATAATAGAATAAAAGAGAAGTCTTTCTAAATCTTCCTAACTCATTTACAAAAAAAAAAATTATAGGCCAAACTTGCTTGTGTACATAAATGTGAAAGTTCAAAATATTAGCTCCTCTTATAAGCTGAATTGTGTCCTCCTCAATTCATATGTTGAAGCCCTAAGCCCCAGTGGGTCAGAATGTGACTTTTTTTTTCTTCTGATACAAGATCTTGCTCTGTCACCCAGGCTGGAGTGCAGTGGTTTGATCATAGCTCACTGGAACCTCTAACTCCTGGGCTAAAGCAATCCTCTTGCCTCAGCCTCCCAAGTAGCTAGGACTATAGGCATGTGCTGCCATGCCTGGCTAACTTTTAAAATAAAAAAATGTATAGATTGGGGTCTCGTTATATTGCCCAGGCTGGTCTCAAACTCTTGTCCTCAAGTGATCCTCCTACCTCTGCCTCCTAAACTGCTTGGATTACAGGCATGAGCCACATTGCCCAGTCTGGAGATGGGGCCTTTAAAGAGGTATTTAAGGCTAAACGAGGTCATATGAGTGGGTCCTAATCCAATCTGGCTGGTGTCCTTATAAAAAGAGGGAATTTGGATACATAAAAGAGATACTAGGAATGTGTGGGCACAGGAAAAAAAGGCCATTTGCAAGCCAAGGAGAGAGGCCTCAGAAGAAACCAAACCTGCAGACACCTTGATCATGAATTTCTACTTTCCAGAACTGTGAGAAAATAAATTTCTCTTGCTTAAATTACCCAGTCTGTGGTATTTTGTTATGGCAGCTGTAGCAAAGTAATATATACAGCTACTGAATCCAACAAATACTATAAAACAATGTATCATGGTGTTGATTCATTCCAGATATGCAAGAATGGTTTACTATTAGGAAATCTATCAGTGTCATTCATCCAATTAATTTACTATTAAATAAAAGAGAAATATCACGTAATTATCTCAATAGATGCAGGAAAAATACTTCACAAAAAATTTTAGAACTTCTATAACTTGATAAAGTCTCTTTTCTAAAAATTTATAGGAAAATACTTAATGAAGAAATTTTAAATTAATTTTCTTTAGATTAGTAAGAAGAAAAGAATCCTTGCTATCATTTGGGTTACTTAGCATTGCACATCCTGCCAATGCAATAAGAAAAGAAAAAAGAGGCCCGGCACGGTGGCTTACGCCTGTAATCCTAGCACTCTGGGAGGCCAAGGCGGGAGGATCGTTTGAGCTCAGGAGTTCGAGACCAACTTGAGCAAGAGTGAGACCCTGTCTCTACTAAAAATAGAAAGAAATCATATGGACAGGTAAAAATATATATAGAAAAATTAGTTGGGCATGGTGGCGCATGCCTGTAGTCCCAGCTACTCGGGAGGCTGAGGCAGTTGGATTGCTTAAGCCCAGGAGTTTGAGGTTGCTGTGAGCTAGGCTAACACCATGGCACTCTAGCCTGGGCAACAGAGCAAGTCTTTGTCTCAAAAAAAAAAAAAAAAAAAGAAAGAAAATGGATAGATTTGATTACAAGAATATTAGGAAGGACCTCTATTTAATAACAATTGCATTAAAAAATAATAACCATTATTTATTGAGCACTCACTATGTACCAGGTACTGTTTTAAGAGGTCTATGTGTATTAACTTACTTGGTTTCTATAACAACCCTAAAAAGTTAAGTATTACTATAATCCCTTTTTACAAATGAGGAAATGGAGGTGCAGAGAGGTTAAGCAACTTGCCCAAGGTTACACAGCTAGTAAGTGACAGAGTCAGCATTTGTCCAGGCAGTCTGGCTCCAAATCGTGTGTGCTTAATTCTATGCTAAAGGAACCAGACAAAATTAACAGACACATGGCAGACTGGGAGAGGATATTTGTGACATATAAAACTGATGAGATGAATATCTAGTGTACAAGGCCTATCTGGAAAGTATCCAGCCATTGTAAATATAACGAGAACAGTTACCTGGCTGGATACTTTCCCAACAACCCTAGCATACAGCCAGCCTCTGCAAATCAACAAGAAGTAGACAAGATTCCAATAGAAAAATGGGAGAAAAGATATGAAAAAATGTTTAAGAAGTGTATGAATAAATACTTAAACTTATAGAAATCAAATAAATGTAAATTGCCACTTTATATCCCCAGAATGGCAAAAACTAAAGAATATCAAGTGTTAGTAAAGATGCTCAGTAATGGAACCCTTGTGCACCAGCTGGTATGTACCACCATTCTGGAGAATAATCCAACTCTCCTTAGTGAATTTAAATATACATATATATATGTGTTCCTAATGGGATACATATAAAGATATTTATACCTTTGTTACAGTGAAGTGTTGGGGCAACCTAGATGTATTAGGTTTCTATTGCTGTGTAACAAGTTATCACAAATTTATGGCTTAAGAAAACAGCCCTTTATTACCGCATGGTTTAGCTAGGTCCTCTGTTCGGGTCTCACATATGTGTAATCAAGGCATCAGCTGGGGCTGTTGTCTCATCCGACGCTCAGGATCTTTTTGCAAGCTCATTCAGGTTGTTGGCAAAATCCAGTTCCGTGTAGCTGTAGCGCCCGTGGCAGCTTTCATCTTCGCGAGGTGAGTAGGATAAGCATCTCTCTCACTCTTCACCTTCTTTTAAAGGGCTCACTTGATTAAGTCCAGCTCACCCAGGTGCTCTCTCTTTCCATTAACTCAAAGTCAGCTGATTGGTAGCCTAATCATGGCAGTGATATCCCATCATAGTCACTAGTTCTGCCCACACGTAAGGGGTGGGGATTATACAGGACACATCCGACAGAGGGTAGAAATCTTGGGGACCATCTTAGAATCTGCCTACCCCACCAGTGTCCTTCCCTGGGGGTCTGGGTGAATAAAACATGGTGGGTCCTTTCTAGGGTATATACTATAACATAGAATAGAAGCCCTGAACGAGTTGCAAATTGAATCAATCTTGAAAACTGTTAAATAAAAAAATAAAATAGGCAAAAAAATGATGTCTATAGTACAGGACAAATAACACTATATATTTTATAAGACTGTCTATCAAATGTGTTACAGCAGGTGCCCACAGTGGAAGGGAACAAAAACAAAAGCTGAGATTAAGTAGGAGGCGGAAAGTAAAAATGAAACCAGAGAGACTTTCATGATGACAGAATGCCATGAACCGAGGAGAACAGACAGTTCAATTCTCCGAAGCTGAGGTCCAAAAATAAATATAAAATAAAGTGAAATAATTAAAATAGAAACTAAATTCCTTGGCACGGCCGCTTCCTTGTTCATTCCCTGTTGTCAGTGACCTAAAATGATCCTAAGTATGAACAGAGCAGGTCCTAAGCCAGGCCATGAGAACCCTGGCCCTCTGTCTCCACAGTGTCTTTTCTCAAAGCACCAGTTTTCCACAAAAGTCTGTTGTATATGCAGGGTAGGTCGTGTGGAGGCTGCGTGCAGGTGCAGTTTGCTAGGGGGGGCCGGGAGTGCCCTGGAGAGACCTGGAGATGAGTCCCCTCCAGGAGTAGACAGAGGGGAGGACAGGCCACATAATCTGGCCAACTCTGCTCTGTCTAAAGGAATGAACCCCTTTATTAAAATAGCAGTATAAATTAGCAAAATACTACAGGTATTATAAGCAGTCTCCAATTTATAAACAAAAGTACATTTTAAAATCTGGATGTTGAGAATGTTCAAGCTTCCCCCACAGGGACAATGCTGTAAACCGTAGTTATATTCCTAGTGTTTGCTAGACCGCAGAAGGCTGTTCCATGCATTCCCGTAGCTGAAATACGGTAGTAATAGGACTCACCTGGGAAGAGGAATCTGTGGCAATGAGAAGGAAAAGAAGGAAGACTTCCAAGGCCAACTCTAGTTAAAATATTTAAGTAGGCGAAGTTTGTACGTGTCAACCTCTGACATTTCTTTCTTATGCCTCTTGCTTTCTTCACTCTACATTCTAGTAATATCATGAGTATTTCCCTGATTGCAATGGAGCTGAATGGTCAATTTTTAAATGGACACAGAAATTTCCATACAGCGGGTGGACAATCAGCCTTTTCTCAGCCTTTTCTCTGTTGCTGGCTGTCAGATCCACATTCCTTTCCTGTCCCCTCTTGTCTCCTGGTGCCTCCTTGCCAGGCCCCTCTCACATATTCTCATGTTGCTCCAGGCATTCCCCCCCCACCACCCCTCAAGTGCTCCATTTTCCAAATTGATTTGACTTCCTGCACCCTCAGCCCAAGCTCTCCTTTCTTCAGTGTAGCTCATTGCCACAAGGGACTCATTGGAAGCTTTTAACTGAACTAAGTCACGCTCCTGTGTCAGTGGCTAGTAGACCTTTAACTGGTCCAGAGTTACTTGCGTTGTTTAAAGAACATGCTTGTTAAGCCAAATTAATCTTTGATTGGCATTGAGGCAGCAGAACAGACCAAAAGGAAGGTTTCCTATTAGGGTAGAAAAATATCGGAGTAAGGCAGCCACCTTTCATACAGGCTAGCTCTGCTTGGGAATATTTCTTCTAATCAAGTCCCCCCAAATACTCCTGGTTTTCACAGTTGATTTCATTCCTTCACTCCTGAACTTACAGATCCTTTAAGTAAGCACCAGTACTTGTTTGTCCCTCCCCTTGTCTCCCCAGTGGTTTCCATGGCAGCAGCAGTTGCCATCGAGGGGTGGAGAGGGGTATCAGCACCCTCTTCTGTGACTGTGGGTTATCTATGAATTGGGGGTGACCAGTCCTAAAAAGGATTAATATATAAATAAAAGGAATAAGAGAAAAACAAATATAAATCAGTCACTTGTTTTCCTAAACTGTTATTAATACCATTCGCCCTTGACTTTCCTTGTGTCATACCAGTGCATGTAGGTGCTGCAGTGGGAAAGGGCTGTGGAAGGGTCTGGAAGCCAGGACAGGTCTGAGCAAGCCAGGGCTCAGGTCCAGAGGCCAGGTGGGGCAGCAGGGGGCAGAGTTACCTGGACCAGTGCTAATTATCTCAGCCCAAACGAATCCACGTGCTACCTAATGACAAATGCCGTTGAGTATGTTTTCATGTACTTATTTGCCATTCATATATTTTCTTTGGGGAAGTGCCTGTTCTAGTCTTTTGCCCACATTGAGAGAATACAGTTGTTTTCTTACTGAGTGTTGGGAGTTCTTTATGAATTCTGGATATAAGTACTTTATCAGATATATGATTTGCAAATGCTTTCTCCCAATTGGTTGTTTGTCATTTTATTCTCTTTACAGTGTCTTTGGAAGAGCAGAAGTTTAAAATTTTGATGAAATATAATTTATCAATTTATTATTTTATGGATGTCGCTTTTAGTATGTAAGAAATCCTTACCTAACTTAAGTTCACGAAGATTTTCTCTTATGTCTTCTGGGAGTTTCATACATTTAGGTTTTACATTTAGATCAGTGATTCATATTAAGTAAATCTTTTGTGCATGGTACAGAGTATTAATCATTAATTATGGTTTTTTTGGTATGGATATTTAATTTTTTTCAGCACTATTGGTTGAAAAGACTCTCCTTTCTCCACAGAACTGTCTTAGCACCTTTGTCAAAAATTAATTATCCAAGTGTGTGTTAGTTTATTTCTGAACTCTGTTTTGTTGTTCTATGTGTCTATTTTGATGCCAATGCCACACTGTTTTGATGACTGTAGCTTTTTAATAAGTGCTGAAATCTGGTACTGGTAGTCCTCCAACTTTAATTTTTTTCCAAAGTCGTTTTATCTAGGTCCTTTGCATTTTCACATGAATTTTAAAATCAGCTTATAAATTTCTACAAAACAAAGACTGCTGGGTTTTTGGTACATTTGCACTGCGTTTATAGATCTGTATGGCTGAGAATTGATATCTTAATGATATTTCAACTCATTTTCACCAGTTCTTGATTTGAATTGGAATACTTTTTACACTAAAGTTGGTATTTTACAGCTTGGCTTTCTGCTAATATTATTTCTTCAGGGAGTTGTGGCTCACTCTTTCTGAATATGTAAGTGTTTTTGGATAGAGAAGTTTTAAGCAATGGCCTTTTTATTTTTAAAATTAAAAATGTGAACCTTCAGGAATGTCAAGATGCCACTTTAGATGGTGTGTGGATGCCACGGGGCAGGGTCTGTCAGATGCCCCTTCGGTCCTGAGGCCTCACTCCCTCCGCTGCTGGGATTGTTGCCTGGAGAGGGCTCTCATCTGAGTCTCTCTCCAGCAATTGCCCTTAGTCATCAAAGGGCTCAAGGTCACACCCCCTCCCCAGGGGCAAAACACATCCAATGGCTTGAGACAGGAAGACTCTGCAGGGCACACTAAGTGCAGAGCTCCTGGTGGCATCAGTGGAGGCCTTTGCTGTATCACAGTTTGTCTCTTCCCCTGCCCAGTCCTGCTGCCTTCACTGGCCCCTCTCACTCCCCACCAGGTGCTGGTCCTGAGAGCTCCCTGATAAACTTCTGCATTCAAATCTCCATCTCAGATGCAGTGTTTCCCAGGGAATCCCACCTAAGACAGATGATTATTTCCTATTCAGCTTGCAAAGCATGCAAGGACTTAAAAAAATTATAGCTAAAGACTCCAAGGGCAGCCCCCCAGGCTCAGGCATGAAAGGTGGGGAAAACAGAAAGCAAGTTTATCAGCGGCTGGTGATGCTTGTTTGCTCATGTTCAAAGCCACTCTCCTCATGCTTTCCCTCCCAAACAGTGTGAACCCCCCTGACAGTGGCAGGGACCTGGATGATGAAATGGGAAGAGAAAGGGAGGGAGGGAGACCTTCTGCAGGTGGCCAAAGGAAGAGCAGCAGAGGCTCACCCCACCCCCCACCCAACAGCCATCACAGAGTGGAGGGGAGCCCGGATGAGGAAGGTGGAGACCCATTCTGTAGCTTTCCCCAATTCCTGTCCAATGGGGGCGGGACTGTGCGATGGGAAGTAGGAGGAAATGGTATCAAAACTACTATAAAATTAAACACTGTGACATTCACACATTTTTATTCACCTGTTCATTCTGACAAAACCCAGAGTGATCAGAACCAAGAGGTGGCCACACAGCATCTAATGGACGCTTTTCCTAATAGCTCTTCTTTGCCACAGACATTTGTCAACAGGTGGTCTTCCACCTTGACGTGAATCTTGTCCTCCTCTGTCCCAGGAATGCATGCCTCACAGAATCTCCCCACATTTATAAAGCTAGAACAGTGCCTTTAAAAACAGCCTTGGGCTGCCTCATATCAGCGAGCCTCACTTTCTACAACAGACACACTTGTATATTCTTGTAACTACAATTATAAAATGACTAATGACTTTCACTCATGTTCCCTCATTTGGCCTTTACAATAATCCACGGGGTGGGTAATTCTCCTGGGCAGAGGAGAAAACTGAAGTTCACAGAGGTAAGTGGCTGGTACAAGGCCTCTCAGGAAGTAGATAAACTTGGATTGAAACTCGGGTTTACAGATACTAAAACCTGTGCTTTTTCTTTCCCTTAAAAGCACTACAATAACTCAGCTTTCAGAAGACTCCTACAGAGAGTCTGCCGGTCCTCTATAAATCTGAGCGTTCACCTGTTGTGGGGGGGAGGTCACCTGCTTTCTTTGGGGGAACATCCATTTCCAGACTTTCTCATAAGAAAATGGACAGTGGAGCAATAATCTCCTGTACTCGAGGTGAGAGGGAAATTGGCAGTCACCAAGATTTCCAAACTTGCCCAACTGGCTTGCTTGCGCTACCCAGGACTATGCACATTCTTGAAGGATGGGCTAGAGATGTTTTACCAGCAGAACCACCTCGTGTGGTGACAGGGGACGTTGCCTGAGGAGAGGAGCAGATGTGGTAACAGGAGGAATCTATGAGGTGAGTCTTGGACACGCCCCAATTACCAGTTAGGCAGGCCCGGAAGGTTCCGGAAGTAACGGAGGGTCCAGCATGAAACCAGGCCCTTTGGAGACCTGTCACATTTAGTCCTCATTGTGCTGGTGTGAAGTGAGTTTTCCCTCCCTTTATTTCAAATGGGAAACTGAGGCTCTGAGAGACTGAAAGGCCAAAGGTCAGCACTATAATGGTGGTCAGGATCTGAGCCCAGTTCTCTCTGACTCCAAATCTGTTGTTTTAAATTACCGTGTTGTAGTAAATATAGAGTAAGGCAAGATAATAAATTGTATCACATACTGTCAGACCCATATTTAAAATATTTCCTCAACATTTACTTAGTGGGGTGGGGGGAAACAGACTAATGAACATCATTTGGGTGACGGGCACACACCTATAGCTGGGACTCAAGCATTACAAAAGTGATCCATGTAACCTAAAATATTTATATCCCCTTAATATTTTGAAATTAAAAAAAAAGAAAGTGAAAAGACAACCTACAGAATGGGAGAACATATTTGCATACATACATTTGATAAGGGAATTGTATCCAGAATATATAAAGAATGACTCAAAATTTTAAAAAAGCCAAATAACCCAATTGAAAAATGGGCAAAGGACATGAGTACACATTTCTCCAAGGAGATATGCAAATGACCAAAAAGCACAGGAAAAGATGCTCAGCATCATTAGTCATTAGGGAAATGGAAATCAAAACCACAATGAGATGCAACATCACACCCACTAGGATGACTGTAATGAAAAAAAGGGAAAGCAATGAGTGTTGGTGATCACTGATGTAGATTAAGATGTAGAGAAATTGGAGCCCTCACACATTGCTTGTGGGAATACAAAATGATGCAGCCGCTGTGAAAAATGGTTTATATAGATGCAAATAAATTGAAAACAGGTTCTCAAGCAAATACTTACACACTAACATTCAGAACTGCACTCTTCACAGTAGCCAAAAGGTAGGAATGACCCAAATGTCCACTGATGGATGAATGGATAAATAAAATGTGGTAAATCCATACAATGGAACATTACTCTGCCATAAAAAGGAATGAAGTACTGATACAAGTTACAGCATGGGTGAACTTTGAAAATATTACACTAAGTGGGAAATTCTGACATGAAGGTCACATACTGTATGGATTCCATTTATGTGAAATATACAGAATAGGTAAATCCATAGAGACAGAAAACAGATTGGTGGTTGCCAAGGGCTAAAGGGAGAAAGGAATGGAGAGGAACTGCTTAATGATTTGGTGTTTTCTTTCGAGTTGATGGTAGCATTTTGAAACTAGATAGAGTTGATCTTTATTCAACAGTGTGATTATACTAAGTGCCACTGGATTGTACACTTTACAATGTTTAATTTTATGTTATGTTAATTTCATCTCAATTAATAAAATGGGTTGGGACCTTCTAATGTAAATATGTTCAACATCATTAGCCATGAGGAAATGCAAATCAAAACCTCAGTGATATTATCACTTCATACCCACTAGGATGGATATGATAAAATACACAAATAATGACAAGTGCTGACAAGGATGTGGCAAAGTTGAAACTGTCATATACTGCTGATGAGAATGTAAATTGATGCAGTCACTTTGGAAAACACTCTGGCAGTTCCTTAAAAAATTAAACATAGAGTTACCATATGAACCAACAATTCTACTCCTAGCTATGTACTCAAGAGATTGAAACGGTATATCCACACAAAAACTCGTGCACGAACGTTCATAGTAGCATTATTCATAATAGCTAAAAGTGAAAACAATCCAAATGATCATTGACTGAAGAATGATTAAGCAAAATGTGGTATATCCATGCGATGGAATCACATTCACTCACAAAAAGGAATTAAGTTCTGATACATGCTATAATATGAATAAATCTTAAAAATATTATGCTAAGTGAAAAAATCCAGACACAAAAGATCATACATTGTGTGATTCCATCTGTATGGAAGAGAATCTATGTGGTGTTGGGGCCAAGGGGAAACTTCCCCATTGTTCTCTGAAGGTTCACTGAAAATCACTGACAAAAGGTACATTAATAGGAGAAAAGGCATGCAAATTTATTTGATCATAGTTTTATGTAACACGGGAGCCTTCAGAAAGAAGACCCAAAGATACAGGCGAAATTGTCCATTTTTATGCTTAGGCTCAATAAAGTATAGGCAGTTGTGTAGACATATAACTGGACCAAAGGGGCATGATCTAATGCTATTAGACTGAGTGGGGAGACCCAGCAAGGCCTCTCTGTCTACATTCTTCTTGGCCTTTCTGAGCACCATCCTTCCTTCTGGGTGTGGGGCAGGACCCTCCCTGCAATTGGGGTCTTATGACCTATAATCAAACATGATAGGCCAGATAATTCCTTTATGGCCAGTTTTTACACAGAAAGGCAGGGGGAAAGATGGTAATATCTTTAAGATTTATGGCTGGCTTTGGGGAAAAGAGGTTCTGTTTTCTATGACCTGCCTTGGGGAAGAGGGCTTCTAGTTTCTGAGACTAGCCTCAGGAAAAGATGAAGGGCCAGAGACAGGATGGCAGGAGAAGGTCAGAGAAAAACTTTTGCTTCTGAAGACTTCCTGTTGGGGTATCATTTTCTTAGTCCCCGAAATGGAAATGTCCAGAATAGGCAAATCTATAGAGACAGAAAGTTGATTAGTGGTTGCCTTGGCTGAGGGGTGGGGGTAGGGCCGTGTGGGGGGTGGGGGGGGGGGACATGAGTAATGACTGCTACATGGTATAGAATTTCTTTTTGGGTGATGAAAATGTTCTAAAATTGATTGTGATGATGGTTGTAAAACTCTGTGAATATACTAAAAACCATTGAATTGTACACTTTAAACAGCTGAGTTGTATAGTAAGGCTCAATAATTGAGCGAACAGATTCTGAAGTTCCTGGCTCTTTGCTAATGCCCAGTTAGTGAGGGGGAAGAGAGAGAATAAAAGGGTTTGGCTTACGTTCTAGGATTTGGAGCTGAGAAGGGCTTTAGCTGGTGGTCCAAAGCAATTTTGAATTATGGCTTTAATAGAACCAACAATAACTCTTGTCTATTTGCACATTTCTTCACCTGCCAGTGGGCATTACACTTGGGGTTTCACCTGAGGTCTTGGTGCTGTGAGACTGAGGGGTTGAGAGTAGGTTTCATTTGGTACTCAACATGGAAACCTGGAATAAAGAAACCAGTTGTCCCTAAGAAATGTCACCTTTTATTGTAGCATATGGCATTTAAGTTAAATAAGAAGATTTCTTCAGCAGCAAAGCTCACAAAACACTGGAGTGAATCACCTCTGTGAAGATGTGGGATCTTTCATGTAGGAGGATACATGGGAATTAGATGCAACCCAATATGAAACTGGGATTATTCAACCTTGGAAAGCCCTGCAGTCGGGAGGGTGTGATTTAGCCTGCTGAAGCATCAAGAGCAGGTCTGATCTAGTGGGTTGAACACAGTCAAATGGGTCATTTCACCCAATTTTTAAACCAGCAACTGCTACACTACTTTATTTTGTGATACTGGGCACATCACTTGCCTCTAAAAATCTGCTATAAAATTGTGAGCAAGGACTGACTTTGAAAGAAATCATGAAGCCACCTTCTGCTTTCCCAGTCGCCCCATACTTCAGTGTCAACTGTACTGGCACCCGAAACAACAATGTCACCCCAATCTGTTCCCAACTCCTGTTCCTTAGTGACTTGGCTGTCAGAGAAAGCTTCAGAAAGAGAATGGCATAGCCTAAAACATTCTGCTAAACAAATTATGCTAAGATATGTATGACTAAGAGTTATTTAATGTGTGGGATTTTAAGAGAGGAAGTCATTTACCTTACGGAACAATTTAATGAGCCTGCACCTCATTGTGGTAGGGTTTTCTTGTTTGTTTTGTTTTAGGTAGGCAGACTTTCTGGATGCCTTTCAATTGACATCACTCGAGATCAGCGCATTTCAAACTTTAATGTACTTACGCATCAAATAGGGATCTTGTTAAACTTGATTCTGGTTTAGTAGGTCTGGGGTGGGGCCTGAGATTCTGCATGGCTAACAGGCTCCCGTGGAGTGCTAACGCTGGTAGTAGGGGACTGCCCTTAGAGTGGAGGGTCTGAGTGACAACAAACCCACCTTCAGCAAGACTAATGTGCTCAAGAAAGTATGAATTGAGTCACTCTTCCTTGGAGTCCCTCTGACACTCCACGTGCAGTTAATGATTTGTTTAGGGTCTGGCGTGTCTATTAGACTGAGAGCTCTTACACAGCAGCTGCTGCGTCTCATTTATCACCATTTTCTCTTGACTTCCACCTCCTCACTTTAGCACTGTGCTTGGCACAGTGCTCACAATGCTAATCATAGTCACTGGGGGACTTGCTAAAGTGCAATTTCCTGACCTCTGCCCCCAGAGATTCTGATTCAGGAGGCCTCAAGCGGGCCCTGGACATCTTAAGTACTAACAAGCACCCTGGTGATTCTGCCGCAGGTGGTCTGGACCACACTTTGAGAAACACGGCTTGAGAGAAGCCTTCTTCAAGTATAATGTGCATACAAGCCACATGGGGCCCTTGCTAAAATGCAGCTTCTCATTCTGCATTTCTAATGAGCTCTCAGATGATGCCGGGACACTGGCCTGCATACCACAATTTGGGCAGCAAGTCTATACAGCCACGGTTCTTGCGGTGTGGTCCCTAAACAGGCATTGGCATCCCCTGGGAACTTGCTAGAAATGCAAATTACCAGCCCCATCTCAGACTTACTGAATCAAGAACTCCACAGGTGGAGCCCAGCAATATTTTAAAAAAATTATTATGGTATCTGTTTACGATGTATAACATGTATAATGTGACGCTTTGATAGGTGCAGACATTGTGAAATGATTACCACAATCAAGCTATTTCATACAACCAGCACCTCACATGGTTGTCTTTCCTGTGCATGTGAAAAGACCACTTAACATCTATCCTTAGCAACTTCCAAGTATACCACACATATTATGAACTATAGTCACCATCTGTACTATAGATATCTGGAATTTATTCCTCCTGTCTAACTGAAACTTTGTACCTTTGACCAACATCTCCCCATTTCCTCCTTCCTGCCTGCCAAGCAATCTGAACAAGCTCTCCGGGCGACTCTGATGCATGCTGGAGTTGGAGAACTCTTGCAGATGGGGATCAAGGGTGTCCACCCCCTCCCAAGGCTCCCACGCATGGAGTGGCATCCAGCAGAGTAGCCAAGGGCTATGAGCTCACAGGGCGCCACGAGCCTGGGGGACGGGGTACTGATACTGGGCAGAGAAAGTCCTTGAGGAGAGAGAGGTTTGGAGTGACATGCTGGGTGCTTCTGAGGATTAGAGAGTTCTTCAGCCCAGGATGGTGGTGCAGGGAAGGGGCAACAGGGGACTGGGGCACATTTGTGGCGGGACTGGGTTTGTGAGCCGGAGCCCCCTGTGCACTCTGCATCCCCTGGACAGCTCAGGCACCTGCCTTTTCCAGGCTGCCCCCAGGCCACATGGAAAGCTGCACACACACCCATTTATACTAAGGTGTTAGGAATGTCATGTGTTATTTCTTTTAGGGTCATTTGCATTTAAAAACCAGTATTCTGGAGAAAGCACAGTTTCTAAAGTGGAATGGAATTTTAAGCTTGGGGTTCCTGGGTAAGAAGCTGCCTGGTCTTCAAATCCCACCTCCCCAGTGACAGCCTGTGGGGCATACGAATGCGGCTGTGCCTGCGGCTTCTCCGGGTGACGCCTGCCATCCCCTCCCTGGGCTCGGGGCTGAGGCAGGCTGAGGAATTCCCCATCCGCTTGGCTGCCTGCTGGAATCTGTCACAGCCCCGTCCTCTGTGGGAGAGCGGCAGCAATTAGCATAATGAGAACAGACCCTCTTTGTCTACCTCCCAGACTGTGGGATCCAGGCCTCCCCCAGAGACATGCTAATTATGTGGAAGGGCCCCTGGGTGCCTGTTGGCACCGATCCCATCCGCGCTCCAGTGTCGCGGCTGCTGGATGCTGCAGGTGTAGGCGGAGCCGTGGCCCGGGCTGTGCGTGGATAACACGGATAACGCTCTTCTCATCCAGGAAACTGACGCTCTGGCTACTCTGCAGTATCTTCCTCCGCCAGATTTCTACGGCTCCTGCTGGTCAGAACAACTCGCTGGCTCTCGGCACTGAATATCTTTTATCATCTCACTCGAGACTTGTTTTCCTCCCCGTCTGCACTGCAGTTCCTTCACCGGGGAACTTGTTTTATGTTTAATAAATCAACCAACCAATCAATCAATACCTGTTAAAGAAACTGGTCGCCAGCCATGGTGCCAGGCGCAGTGATAGAAAGATTAATAAGGCACCAGCCGGAATGAGGCGTGTGTAGCCCAGGTGGGGGTGCAGGGGTGTGTGGCTAAGGGAACCATTATGTACCAGTGGTGGCTGGAGGAACGCATTGGGTGCCCCAGGAGCGTGGCGTGGCGGAGGGGCACAGAAATCTGCCTGGGAAGGAGTGTGGGGGGAGACTTCCTGGAGGAGGTGACATCTGAACAGAACGAAGGATGAGTGGGGGCATATTTTATAACTGTTACAAAGGAATGCACCAAATCCCACACGGGAAGGAGTTTGGGGATTTCCTGGGATGAAGTGCAGAGGTGGCTGGATCAGGGAGCACCTCTGAAAGGGACAGAAGCCAAGCGGAGAGGCAGGGCATGGCTGGGTCCTAAAAGGCTCTATCTTCCAAGCTAAAGAGTTTGGGGGCTGGCTTGAGGCGTTGGGTGACCAGTGAGAGATTTGAATGAGAGGGTAATGTGGCCACAGTTGTGTTTTGGAAAGAGGACGGCTGCAGTGTGGAGAATGGACTGTGGGGTGACGGGAAAGGGGAGACTAGGAAGGTGTCAGGACTGTTGGGGGCAAGACCAGGGCAGGGAGAGTGCAGGGAGGAAGAAGCCATGAGCAAGAGGGAGGTGGGGGTGGCAGCAGCACTGATGTGCGTGGTGGAGCCGTGGGAGTTGAGACAGCAAGAGTGGAAAGCTACGGTCTGCGGGCATGAGAAGTTCTGTTCTGGACATAGTAAGTTTCGGTGCCCATGGGAAGGACATCCACAGAGAGGCAACCTGTGTTTATGGATCTGCTTGTGGGCCTGACTCAGGGCAAGCTGGACACAGAGGTCTGGAGTGAAGCAGAGGGGACGGGAGGAGACACGCTGATGCTGGGAGTGGTATAACCACTGGTGTCTTTGAGAAGACATTTGGGAGTCCAAGCTGAATCCAAATTCCACCAAGACTGAAACTGTAGGTAGATATCTACCTCCCCAACCTTCCCTCAGCACCCCTGCTTGCCCCAGTCTGCGTTAGTGGCTGCTCTTCTCTTAGCGCTCCAGCCCTCTGAAGAGCTTTGGCAAAGCATCCACGTGGCGACCTGGGGTTGCTGGTTACCAATGTGTCTTTCCCCATCAGACTGTGGGGAGCACAGGAACTATGCCTTGTGTGACTTTGGCTTCCCTGCACTTATCCCAGTGCCTGGCATGAAGTAGGTGCCCAAAAGATGTGTCTTGAACTGGCTTGTGGGAGCAAGATGTTGGGTGAAGGCTCCCATTGCCAGACACTGCCTACCTGGGGAGACCAAAGTGGGGTGACCCGTGATTGTTCGGGATTGGAGCTACAAAGCGTATGGTGACTCTGGCGTAACCAAGAAAAATGGTGCAAGATCAAAGGGCTCCAAGGTTGCTCTGATCATCAACCCACGGCCAATGCCTTGTGAATAAATGTTCAAGTGCAAGCTCGAGCATGCCCACGGCAGGTATGCAGACCCAGAATAGCTCACTTATTTGTTCCCAGAACTAGTGTTGTGGGTGCCAAGGGTGTGCTAAGTCTTGTCCCTACTGGGCCATGAAGAGTCATAAAAGGAAAGCAGAAGTCACCAGTGTGGATTCTGTAAACGGGCACTGACCCTCACAAATAATGTCTCCCTCCTCACTGATGTCTGGAATGTGCCCACTCTCTGTAAGTGTGAGATGCAGGGGCAGGGGCACATCTTCAGTGCTGCCGTAATCTCAGTGTCCTCACCTGGGAAATCAAGGTGTCGTTCTAGCTCTAGTTGACTCTGATTCTGCTATCAGATTCTTTCTTGGGATCGGGTTTCATTGGAAGAGCCTGGAAGAATGTTAAGCAACTCAGAGGGAAGAAGGGATTCTTCGGAAGGTGAAGGGCTTAGAAAAGGGAGGTTATGGCTCTGGGAAATCAATTGCCTACCTCCTTGTCCTCAGGTCACCCGCCATCCCACTAAGGAGCCAGGCTGATACAGCCTAGGTGATCACAGGTTCATGTAAAGCCATACACAGGGGTCCAGTGGGAAGTGGCAGCTTGGACCAAACCAGTTCAGACCTGCCCTGAAAGCAACCCATTGACCAATGAGGTAGATTCAGAACTCTCTGGTTCTACCTTCTCTAGCCTCTCAAGATAGTCCCGGTTCAGGCAGACCAGAGCTGTAGGGAGGAAAGGCAGTCTCCTTGGTATCCATCCTGGTGCATCCTTCTCCCTGCTCTGCAGGGAAAGCACTGAAGAAAGCTCCGTCTGCCCTTGGCACCATGAAGATGTTAGTCCATCAAGGCCTGCTTTCGAGTCTCAGCTGGAGGATAGTGCAGAGATTCTGACAGAGCTTTGTTCTTTCTTTTTGGAGTTGGCGTTTCAAGCAGAAAAAGCAAGAGAAGAGGATGTATAGCAGCACTCTACAAAGGGCCTGTGCTTTTTAGGCATTTGCATCTCTCTCTGTGCCTAGCATTGGGCTGGGCAAACAGGTGTGCCCCCTAAAATACTAGTTGATTGACTACATTAATTATAAATTGCAAAAACAAGGGGGTTTTCACATTTCCTAAATTATATACATCGAAATCTGCCATTTCAATCTGACCGTGTGGGAAGTGCCGATGGACCGTTTGAACTGGGGAGCTTTGTGCCCTAGGTCCTTCCACTTGTGCAGCGGGATGCATTCCCAGACCACTTCCATCCTCCACCTTGGAGAGCCCAGGGATCCCAGGCCAGTGTTGTTCACCACCTGGTTCAAATCAGGCGGGGAGAGCATGTTTTGTGACTTGGTCAGAGCCTGCCCTAGGCAGTAGGTTTTTACATCTTGAAGTTGGGAAGACCTTTGCCAGATGCAGTGTTGCAGATGGGCTTGGAGAGGATGGGAAGTGAGAGCATCTTCAGAATCTGTTTATAACTTTCAGTGCAAATACTGCATTCTAAAAAGGCGAGGCAGTGTACTTTCATGGGAAAAAGCTGTGAATTAGGAATCCACCCGAGTGGTTCTGCCGCTTAAGATCCATGGACATTTCAACTAGTTTGGTCTTAGTTTTCTCACCCATAAAATGAAAACAATAATATTTGTCCTAGTTTGTTTGGAGGATCCAATGAGACAAAAATGTGAAAGAGCCTTAGGAGCTGCCACACGCTGTCCTGATGTAGCGGATGATTTTTTTGATTACAAACCAGCTGGACTCTCCCGCCCCCAGACATCTGCTAAATGTCTGCAGGCTGTGTGGGGTGCATGTGGGCGTGGGGTGCTCTCTGCTCAACTTCAGGGCCCTCCAAATGGCAGCACGGTCTGCTGCCTTGTGTCTCCTGTCCATTCTGCCCCACGCTGGAGCCAGCTGGGGTTTCTGCTGAGTAAGCAAACCCAGTGTTCCTGGGCTGTGGTCGGAGGAGCCCGGCCAGAAGGCCGTGGCTGGAGAGCGATCAGAGACTTGCCTTTATCTCTGCAACAGTTTACAGCCTTCGGAGCCATTCAGGCCTTTTATTGTTTCCCCAGTGATGACATGACTGGAATGTGGCCCATCTCTTGGGAGCACTCCTGAGGTTGAATTAATAAAGGAGGAGGCCAGGGAATCAGTGCTGGACAATGAAAGCTGCAGACTTGAGGTCGTCCAAACTCCCAGAAATTCTCTTTTGGTTGGGAGGCAGCGGAGCTGGGAAGGGTTGAAGATCTGGCATTCTCCTTTCTGATCTGGCTGCTGGGGGTGGGGTGGGGTGGGTTATATATCTCTCACCATCACCTTGTTAAAACGCTAGGGTGGATCAGGCTAGCGCCAGAGGGGGAGGGTGGCTTTCTGGGGGCCATCTCTGCGTGGTGGCTGCGCCAAAATGCCAGCATGAGGGTGGTGGAATTTAGCCAGAAAACGATCAGTTTCAGACAGAGAACAATTTGAGCAAAGATACCACAACCATGAGATTCTTGCTCTTAAAGGACCCTCAGGGAAGGATATTGAATATAGCCACATGGTTATGGTCCGTGGTGGACGGTGATGGCTGCTTTTAGGAGGGTGCCAACGTGTGTGATGGGGGTTCAGGGTACTGTTGGGAGAGTCCCAGAGGTCTGTGATGAGTGTCTGCACCAGCCCAGGGCATCTGCAGACACACACACACACACACACAAACACACACACACACACACACACACACACTTCTGCATAATCCCATCAGTCTGGGCTTTGAGAGGAGTGAGTCCTGCTGGAGTTTGAGGCAGTCCCTTTTGAGGTAGACAAGCTGCTATCTCATGGGCCTTATCCGATGCTTGCCCAGGGACGTCCACCTGCTCTGGAAAGCAGTAGCCCCGGGAACTCCGAGCCTGTCACCTCTATGATGCTTTCTACATTCTTCCCTGATTTGGAATAGCCTCTTCCCAAAGAGAAAGTCATCTCCTACATTAAAAAAAAAAAAAAAAAAAAGCAGCTCTTTTGCCTCCTGGTCACCAGACCTTCCTACGTTCTTTGCATCCTTTGTGCCATCTCTGTGCTACCATGGAAGCAGCGTCCCTCCTCCTGTCCAGCTGACCCTGACACCTGGAGTCCACATTTGATGGGATTCAACTGATCCCCTCTAATAGCCCTTCTGTCCCCTATGTCTTTAACTCCTCCCCTCTGAGCTAGCTTTTTCTTTTCTTTTTCTTTTCTGTCTTTCTTTTTTTAGATAGGGTCTTGCTCTGTCACCAGGGCTACGGTGCAGTGATATCATAGCTCACAGCAACCTCAAACTCCTGGGCTCAAGCGATCCTCCTGTCTCAGCCTCCCAGGGTGCTAGGACTACAGGTGTGAGCCATCGCACCAGGCTTTGGATAGCTTTTTCTATCTGCATTTAACATGTTCAAGTCTCCTTCATTAAAAATAAATAAAGCTCCCCCCACGCTGCCACCTTGCCTTCACATCCCCAGCATCTCCCTGTTGTTCCTGGCTTTCAACAGCTGGAAGAGCTCCTTGGAAGGTTGGCTTGTAGTTTCTGCTTTTCTAGCACATTCTTTCTCCTGATTTCCCCTTGACATTCTTCCCCTACCCCAATTACCATCTCCTAGTCTAACCTGGTAACTCATCTACTCTCGCTGCAACCTGGATTGTGCCTCCTTATTTCTGTCTCCAGAGACAGACATCTGTCTGAAGGGTTGGCTTTAAGGAGGTTTCCTTCCCATCTTTTTCTCTTTTACTATGTTCCTTTAACAGCAGTGTTCGTGTAATAACTCCTTTCTCCACGCCACTCCCCGGGCCGGAGTGTTTGGAACTTCACCCAGATCTGGCGGATGCATCCCAAACAGCTCACTCAGGTATCGATGCCGTCCGCAGTCACCTTCCCTATTTCCCACTTGTCTGCAGCCCACAACACCCCTGCTCGGGCTACTCACCTCCCCCGACTTCAGTGAGTGTGTCTCACACACACCTACACACACACACTTACACTCACACTCTTCTTGCCTGGAACGCATCCCCTGGGAATCCAGTCCTGCATCAGACTGTGCAGCCTGGGCTCCATCCTCTCTCAGAACCTCAGTTTCCCCATCCTTAAAGTAGAGGGCTTGGACCAGATGAGCTTCACTGGGGTCCCTTTCAGCACTGAGATCCCGTAACTGTGTGACTGCTGTGGTACCCCCTTATCTGCGGGTTACATGTTCCTAGATCCGCAGTGGATGCCTGACACTGCAGATGGTACAGAACCTTGTATACACTGTTTTTTTTCCTGTACAAACACACCTATGGTAAAGTTTAATTTATAAATTAGGCACAGTAAGAGATTAACAATGATTAATAATAAAATAGAACAACTATAATGATATCCCAGCATCACTGCTCTTGGGCTTTGGGTGCATTATTAAGTAAGGTAAAGGTTACTTGAACACAGCACCGATACTTGATACCGAGACAGGGATCTGATACGATCTGATGGCTACTGAGACATCCAAGCTGGTGACTCAGTGACTAATGGGCAGCAGTGTGTGCCGTGTGACGGACAAAAGGACTATTCCCGTCCCGGGAGGGGTGGAGCAGGATAGTGTGAGATTTCATCATGCTACCCAGAGTGGCATGACATTTAAAACTCCCATATTGTTTATTTCTGTAATTTTCCACTTAATATTTTCATACCCAGTTGACTGCAGGTAACTGAAATTACAGAAAGCGAAACCGTGGATCAGGGGTGTGACTGAGGTTAGAAAGCTAACGAAGGCCAAGGCCTCTGCCTTATATACGTCTCTGTGTCCCCAACAGCAGCAACACAGAAACTGCGGGACGGGGAAGTGTAGGTTTTGTTATTGCGACAGCCTGTCCCACTGCAGGGGCAAACGGTCTCCCTGCTGATGTGGGCCTAGGGTACATGTGGCTGTCCCTGTCTTCTAGGCTGTGTATTAGTTAAGGTTCTCCCAAGAAACAGAACCCACAGGACATGTATCTGCACAGAGAGATTTATTTTAAGGAAGTGGCTCGTGCGGTTGTGGCGGCTGAGAAGTCCAAAATCCGCAGGATGGGCCAGCAGGCTGGAGCCCGGGGAGAATTGCAGTTGGAGTCTGAAGGCAGAGCCCTCTTCCCCCAGGAGGTCAGGTTTTTTTCTCTTAAGGCCTTCAACTGATTGCATGACCCTCATCATGCAGGGTCACCGGCTTTACTCAAAGTGTACTGATTTAAATGTTAAACTCATCTCAGAAATATAACCTTCACAGGAACAGCTAGAATAATGTTTGACCAAATGTCCGGGTACCGTGGCCCTGCCAAGTTGACAAATAAAATTAACCATCAGAGGCTGGTTATCTTGCTCTTCTAGTTAAGTTTATTCCCCATGGCCTGCGTCTTATCTGTTCCCTCCCCTGCAGGCTGATCCCCCGAGGTCCTGTTACTGAGCACACAACGTGCCCGCACGCCTGGGCAGAAGGCGTTGTTCCAGGAGTGCACTGGAGGCCGTGCAGGAAGAATCCACTTCCGGGCATCGGTGACAACAGCAGTCAGGATCTGAGCAAAGCTCTTGACTTCAGATGATGCCAGGGACCCTGGGGTCTGCAGCCTCACGCCACAGTCAGCTCGCTCGTCTCAGTCTCTTCCTCGGCAAACATGGGGGTACTTTGTGAGACGAAATATCTGAGTGCCTGTCATCTGATAGATGTCATACAAAAGCTCCATAGGTGTCAGTTTTTTGGTTTCCTTCTTGTCCCCTCCTCCCTTCCCTACTCATTCTCAGGGAAGACAATTTCCCTTGACTGAGTGCCCATTTGAGACAAGTCATCTCCTTTGCTTTGTGGGGCAGATATTTTTCTCAGTCCACATTTCCACTTGGGTTTTGCCCTTTGGGGATCCAGTGTAAAGTTTCCTATCCAACCACCCACCTTGGAACCAGGCTTTGTTTCCATATTCTCCAGTTTCACAACCTCCTTCGCTGATTTCCGTCAGCTGTCAGTCCCACGGCGTGGGCGAGAGTGGGCACTTCCACGGCATGGATGGCCTCCTGGCCACAGTGTAAACTCATTCATCTTGGGAATTATTTTTTCTTTTCTTAAAGGCCCTGCAGTGCGTGACTCGGACCCAGGGTAGTTCCTGAGTAAGACATCAGTGGTAAATTGCAAGGGCTTTAGCACCAGCCCACCCAGAGGCTATACTCTGTCTTCTCTGCCCCTACGCTTAGCTTAAGTAGAAAAAACAAACCCAAAGAAACAAAGGCGCTGGCTCATTCTGCCCAGCTGTAGTGCCCAGGGGTGCTGGGCTAAGCCTTACTTTCTAAATCCCTTTGCAGCAGAAGGTAGAATAATTCAGGCAAATAGAAGCTCCAAAGAAAATAAGGTCTTGGTTAGTGGTCCCAGGCTTGTCTTGCATGAGCCAGTGGGGGATGGGTTTAGCAAATAATCTCTGGCAGGTGAGGTTGGTGGGCAGACATATTAAACAGGAATGAGAATAGCATTCAGATTTCCATCACCAAATATCTGTAATATTTGATTTTGTGACAATAAACAAAGTGCCGGAAGAGAGGTCCTATGGAAAGTCAGTTAATCCAGGTGAAGGTGATCCACTGCCGTGGCCCGGGGCGTGCCAGCCGGAAGTTCAGGCTGTGCGATGCTTCTCTGGGAGCAGACCTGGTCTGCCCAGTCTGTGTTCTGGTCCCAGAGACTGTCCTTAGAGGGCTGCCTGTGGCCTTGAACAAGAGCATCACCAATTTGCCTGCAACCACACTCGGATCCAGCAATTCCTTACTCAGGGTAGGGAAACAGGGCATCAGAATCCCAGGGGAGCTTATTAAACACACACACACACACACACACATTTCCCCACGCTGTGCGGTGTGTCTTGGCAGGACTGCAGTGGGCCCAAGAATCTGCAGGTCTACTGAGCTTACCGGGTGACCATGTCCGTAGCCAGGTACGGGAACCACAGCGCTAACCCAGCGCGGAGTGACCGGAGGCGGATGCATCAGCTTCCAAACTGGCCCCCTTTCTGTTCCCTCTCTGATTGCGATTCTCCACTGTTTCTTGGCTGCAACACTACATTCTGTGTGTGTGTGTGTGTGTGTGTGTGTGCACGCACGTATGTGTATGCTCAAGAGTGTGTGGTTCCCAGACCCCCCCTCCCCACCATGAACGAGACTCCCCCATAGCCCCTCCCTGCCAGTTTTGGGAATCACTGCTTTACTCATTTCCACGTCTCAGGCTGGCGTAGGAGAGGTAGTTAGTCCGCCTGCCCCGCACCCGCACCGGGGCATTTGGACTCTGCTCCTGTTGCCCGTCCTTCCCCCCAGACAAAGACGTGTGTGCGGGACGGGCAGAAGGAGCAGAGGGAGGAAGTGCACACGGGCAGTGGGGGCTTCTCTGGCCTGGACACCTGCTTTGTGGACAAACAGGTTTTCTTTTTTGTTTTTTTTTTTTGAGACATGGTCTTGCTCTGTCAACCAGGCTAGAGTGCAGTGGCGTCATCACAGCTTGCTGCAGCCTCAAACTCCTGGGCTCAAGCAATCTTCCTGCCTCAACCTCTTAAGTAGCTGGGACTACAGGTGCATGCTATCACTCCTAGCTAATTTTACTATTTTTTGTTGAGGCAGGGTCTCGATCTTGCACAGGCTGGTCTCCAACTCCTGGCCTTAAGTGATCCTCCCACCTCAGCCTCCTGTAGTGCTAGGATTGCAGGCATGAGCCACTGTGCCCTGTCTGGACTAACAGTTTTGACATAAGTAAGTGGCCATGCAATGGGTTGTGTAAAATTCCTCTGTAAAGGATGTGAGGTGTGTCACAAGTGCCAGCCACAGTAACTGCCTTCTCCTTCTGGTCTCTGCTTCTCCCTGGACAACGCACGGGTAATAAAAGGCACAGAATTGGCAAACTCCGCTCACTGTCATTGATGACAGCTGGGGCTGCTTGCACAGGTGGGCAAGGGCTCGTGTCAGGGTGATGGGCCCACCCTGTGCCTGGGCTGGCCCCAGGGAGGCTACTGTTGGAAACCAAGGTGAGGGCCTTTCTGAGCCCCGGGGATCCCCAGAAGGCCTCCCGACTCCCAGACCCCCTGGCACGCTTGCCCGCAGGCCAATCACTGCCGCCCCCCTGCCCTCAGCGTTCTCTGCTCCCAGCCCCAGAAACAAGCACAAGCCTTTTGCTTTCTGAAGGGATTCCTGCCCTCATCACAGGGAGACAGAGGTGCTCGGTGGCACAAAGGGGACATTCCAGAGCATGCAGGGGCTGCTTCCTGTGTGGCCACTGGCTCCTGACTTCCTTCTGAGATCAAACTGGGAAGTCCTGTACACAGAGCTCCTCAACAGCCCCTGCCCAGCCCCTGGCTCCTGTGTAACAAACAGTCACAGCTCACACCTCTCTTGTCTTCCCAAATCTTTCTCTCCTGTGTGGCCTTCCACCCTGCTGGCTGTTTGAGCCTCTTTCTCTCTGTTTCCCCTTTTGGATCAGTAGCGTGCATGCGGGGCCTGCCCTGCATTCGGACCTGCATTGGTTAACCCCCTGTGTTGGTCACCCGTCCTCCAATCTTGTCCCTCATCCTGGCCCCATCCTTTGGCTCCTGCTGGTCTGAGTAGGGGGAGCGGACAAGGACAGAGTCTGGCTGGGGAGGAGGGTGGAGGCACCTCCTTCCCTGACTCCTTTAGACATCCAGACTTTTGCCTTCACCCAGTAGCTCTTTGCTGTGTCCTCCAAGCACTCTCCGATTGGGACAGCTGGCTCAGGTCCCTGATGTACTCTGTTACTCTTACCCTTTACATACCATGGCCAGGACTTTGCACATTGACAGGAAACCAAAGCTTCACATGGGGGCACATTCTATCATCCCAAGTAGATCAAAGAGGGTGGGAGATATGCTCCCCAGCACTCACTGGGGCCCTGCTCGCCAGCAGAAGTCCAGCTGTTCTGGCCAAGCAGCTGCTGCTCCTGAGACACGTCCTGGCTTCCCTATGCTCCTGGGAGGCACTGGAGGCAGTTGCCAGCATGAAAGCCGTTGCGAAGAAGAGCTGGCTCTCCTGTGGGAAGGATCCTGGGCATGTAAACAAAGTATGGCTATGACCCAAAGCAGTCCATTTACTCACTCATCTGTCCTTTCATTCACCCTAGTAGACCTACTAAGTGCCAAGCTGGGTAACATGCAGCCCGCCGCCTTGCTGGAGAGAGGAGACCTGAAACAATGAGACAAGGCAAATCGGGACGTGATGACAAGCCCCAGGCGCTTGATTTGAGTCATGCACTGAGGAGGTCAGAGCACAGTGGGGGTGTCGGAGAGGGAGGTGCTCTGTGGGTAGGGGTTGTTTCCCAGCCCTGGAAGGAAGGGCACAATTTAGATGTGTAGAGGAGAACAGACAGGAGAAATAAGCAAAAATGCAGTGCTTTGCAGCGAGCAGAAGGTGTTCTGGGGCAGTGGAGGGAGCTGGAAAAAAATAAATGTCGGCTCTATGCTGCTGCCCTGGACCGCGGGCCATTCCAGTCCCGCTCTGGGAATCGCTCTGGTAACCAAGAATGCTCTGGGAGAGGGGCAGCTGCACTTGCCTCTTCCCATGCCCTACCAGCAGGCCCAGCCAGGGCCGAGGCCTCCTCCAAACCACTCTTGTCTTGCTCCCAGCCCAGAGGTAGCAAGAGAAGTTGGAACGGCAAAGCAGTTTGATTTCCAAGGCTTTCTGAGCCAGCCAGGTGGAAGGCAGCCAGGGAGGCAGCAGGTGGTGACAGCCTGCCAGACCGCCGGAGATAGCAGGCAGCTACTCAAGGGAACAATTGGGCAGAGGCAGGGGCGGTGGGTCAGGAACACGGGCCAGTGGAATTCTGAAAAAGGTCAAAGTCCAATTTGGTACAGTGCTTTATTACCAATTTAAATTTCATCTTTCCTTCCAGAGTGGCTGCCACCCTGCAGAAGAGGCCAGGGCTGCCACAGGGGAAATTTGCATTTAAGGACTCCAAGTGGTGGGCGCCCTGGCGGGGCTGCATGTCCCCTGCAGTCCAGCCGTGTTTGCCCTCGCACCTGGCAGTGACATGTTGACTATGCTCCGATTTTGCCTGTATCTGGCTGCCTGTTTGCTTGGGGAAAAACAAATAAACAAACAAACAAAAAACAACTCCTCTCACTACTTCCACTCTGGAGGAGGGTCCGAAGCATGCAGGGTGGGAGGTGGTGGGGTCTAGATGGTGCTGATCATAGGTTTTTCCTAACTGGGGCTGGAAAGAAGTGCTAAGGCATTGGCTGTGACATGGGCAGCAGGGGACTTTAAGGGGCTAAACTGGGATCTGGGAGGCGGGTGGGATGGGCCCACAGAAGGAGGCAGGAATTGGGAGTACTATGGGGGCTAGAGGGTGGATGCTACAGAATTGGTCAACCAATTTATTCCAGGCATGTGATTCAACTTGAAAGTGGGCTCTTCTTTCAGACTCTTTCCTTGGGGTGGTTGGTTCTCAATCTTTGACTTCACCTGGGGTGTTTTGGAAAATATTAATGCCTGGTTATTAGTACTTATGGCCTGGAAATTCTGACTTAGCAAATTCACAACTTTTTCTGTTAATACCACCTCCTCTGCCACCCTCACACCATCCCACAGTATAGGGACCTCCTCCTCGCCTGCATGTGCTCCGAAACTCCCTCAGGTGGGTCTTTTTGTGTCCCTGTTTCAGGTCATCAAAAGCCACATGGGGCCAGAGCTGCCGAGCTGCTGGAGGGTGTGGCTCCTTGCCAGGGGCAACACAGTGGAAGATCCAGTGACACAGGGGCATGGCGCTGGGGCAGGAAGGAGGAAGGGGATGGAACTGAAAACTGCTGTTTTGCTTAGTCCAGGCTGTGATTAGGTAACAAAAGCACAGAACATCCTCGAGCAAATAAACAGGGGGCTGTACGTCCTGTGAAGCTATCCTCCCTCACCCCATGAAGGTCAAGTGCTCTCTGTGCCATGGTGAAGTGCAAAGGGAACTGGACGGGAGGTCATGATGAGAGTGAGCCTGACACTGCTTCTCGGTGTGGCTTCCCTGCCGCCCACCCTCCTGGTCTCCCCAACCCCACACTTGTTCTTTGTGGGCTATTTGTCTGCCGAACCTTGGGCCATCGCTCTGGGTCCCTCCTGCAGCCTGAGAGCTCCTTGAACTCTGGCTAATGTCCCCACTTGGGTCTCCTGCTGCCTTCCTCCCTGCTTTTGCTCCTCCTCCTCTCCTGTTCTCTTTTTCAGTTGCTTGAGTCAGAAACTTGGGAACAAAACTTCCTGTTCTTTTCCAAATCATCACCAAACCTTGTCAGTTCTATCTCCTAAACATCTGTGGAGTGTCAAGAGCTATTTCTCACCCGAATTGCGGTGACAGCACCCTGCACTGTTCCTCTGTGCTGTATCTGCTTGGGCCCACGCCCTCTCTGTTCTCTGTCCTGCAATCGGCATGGCTTTATCAAGCTTGAAGTCTACCCGGTAACTTTCTTGCCTAAAACACCCACATCTGTCACCACTGCCCCTGGATAAGGCCCACAGTCTTTGTGTGCCCCCTTGCATCTGATGGGGGGTCATATGGTGTCCCCACCTCCAAGTTCATGTCTACCCAGAACCTCAGAATATGACCTCATTCAGCAATTATGTCTGTGCGGATATAATTAGTTAAGGACTGAGATGAGGCCAGAGTGGGCTCTAAATTAAATGACTAGTGTCCTTATAAGACGAGGAGACACACAGGGAAGCCCATGTGAAGACAGAGGCAGAGAGGGGATGGAGCTATGGGTCAAGGGACTGCCAGGATGGCTGGGAGTCCCCCAGTTCTGGAAGATGCAGGAAGGATTCTACCCTGGAGCCTTTGGAGGGAACATGGCCCTGCCAGCACCTTGATTTTGTGTCTCCCAGAACTGTGAGTGAATAAATTTCTGTTGTTTCAATGCACCTAGTTTTGGTGACTTGTTATGGCTGCCCTGGGACAATAAGACACCTTTTTGGTTTCAGCTGTAATGGGCTACCTAGACTAGACTGGGAGCCCTGCGAGGACAGGGCCATCTTGGGGACACCAGCACATCCTTCCATGCTCGGACAGGGCCTGGCCCATGGCAGAGGCTGAGCAGGGACTGGCGGAGTGACTGACTGCTGGCTCCTCTGCCGGGCGGGATTCTGTGTGGGTTTTCTTTCCAGTAATCTGTACAAGCTCCTCATACATTAGATATTATTATTATTAATTTTCTATTTAAGATATGGAAACCAAGGCCAAGGGCCTCCAGGGCTGACCTGAAGGATAAGTTAAGTCTATTTATCTAATAGTCTATTTCCAAACAGGGGTTTGGAAACTTATTTTGGGCTCTACACAGCCTGGCTGTCAAAGTTGTATTTTTCACTTGTCCGGACAAGGTTCAAAAGTCAGACTTTGCTGAGGGACATGCTGGTGACATCAAGCAGGAAACAATGGTGGTTGTCACTGGGGCAGAGCGGTGCTGAGGAAGGAGCTCTGCCCTGGGAGGCCAAAATCTAAGCAGCCGGCAGGACGGGCCAGCAGCTGTCACACACCACTCTCTGACGGCTGCGGGGAAGCTCAGCATCTTAGTCCAGGCTTCCCGGCTAGGCAGCCTGTGACCTGGAGCAAGTCCTTTTATTCTCAGCCAGTGGTCCAAGCTTTCTCACTGTCTCCAGAGCAACGGACACTGAGTTTCTAGGGCAGGTCCACATCTGTGTGTTTAAAAGTCCCCAGGAGAGTCTAGTGCTCACAAGGGTTGAGAACCAATGAAAGGGGGGACCAAGAGGCCTCGGGTGATGAGATGGGAAGGGACCCCCAGGGGATAGCAGGGATGACAGAGAAGGATGCAGAAGACACAGGCAAACTTGGCCCAGTTGTAATTATGCCCCGGGTGGAGGAGGTGGGGGGTGGGAATATCATGGTTTCTGGAAGATGACAATATTCCCAGAGACTTGCATGGGCCTCTGTGACCTGCCACGCCTCCCAAGCCCACTGTCTTCCTCCTGCTCCCCACTGTACCCAGCCCTCGCCTGGGCCCCCACGTGAGGCCTGGGCAGCTCTCACCTCCTGCTGGAGCTCCCCAGAGGCTGAGCCCCTCCTGCAGGGGTGGTATCATTTCATGTGACACCTTATACTCAGTGTCACCCACACTCTAATTGTCTCATCCAAGTGCATCTATCTCTCGTGTATGTTTTTTGCCCCAGAGAGCTGGGAGAGAGTCCTGTAAGTGCAAAGAACATGGGCTTTTGAGCAAATGATTAATCAAAGCCTCGATGTCCTAATTCATAAAAATGGAATCACAGTCTCTCCCTATAAGGGTTGTTGTGAAGATAACGTGAGGCAATGTGTATGATGCCCTTGGCATACAGTAGGCGATGGATGAATACATGTTGATTAACTGAGCCATTGGATAATAACTGCCATAACTGTAACCAACACCAGGGAGTGCTTTTTTCTCTTTTCATACAGTAAGCCTGTGGGTTCTTATTAGTCCTGCTTTGCAGATATGAAAAATGAGTTTCAGTTAAATCGGGAAGGACTCGAGGCATACACTACTCAATGTGCCCCCGGGTCTTCTCCCCCCAGACCCTCCTCTGCCGTCTCTGCTCTGTTGCTGCTGGGATGCACACGGCAGGTGTAGGGACAACAGTCGCTGTGTGGGCCAGGGCTGAGACCACAGTCTGTGGTTCAACAGCCTCCCTCCTGGGTCTTCCAACAGAACTTGGGGCGCTTGGCTGGGGTGCCCAGCTGCAGGGGAAATGGGGAAGGGCCCTGCCATGTCTGGCTGCCAGCTCTGGTCGTTTGCAAAGGTGCTGGGCCTGCTCACGTTTTGATGTTTTCTCCTGTGTTATCGGATGTGCATGCTCCTGTTTGTGTCATGGGGCAGGGCACACACTCTCTGCCCTGCCCTCTCGGTCCTGTCCATGCCTGACGTCAGAGCTGCCAGTGTGGCCATCGCGTTTTTGGTAACAGCGCAGCTCTCTTAATAAGGGGAAGGGTGAAGAGGACGAGGGTGAGGATGCAGGAGGGAGGAGGAGCAGAATGATGATGTTGGGAACTTTCTAGAATGAGGACACAGGAACTGCTTGTGCTTCTGCTGGGGCTGGCCTAAGGCCACACTGATGACAGGCGCCTGTAGGGTCCAAGTCTGAGTCAGCAGAGGTCTCCGTGGGACCCCTGTGCAGCTCCCCGGGCCCCTCCCTGCAGTCCCTGATGAGGAGCTTGTGGAGTTGCTGGGCTGCGGCGTCCAGGCTGGGGTCTGGCTTCCTGAGCCAGGGGCAGGAAGCTGAGAAATTTAGGGACGCTCTTTCCGGGTTTACTGAACTCCCTAGATTTTGGTCATAGCTGTAGAAAATGATCTCATGTGGGATTTTTTTTTCCTTTAAATTTTATTCAGCATATAAAGACTGCTCTGCCTTCCCAACACCCTGCCCCCACCCTCCTTTCTCCTCCCTATGTGACGTGATGTCTTTCTTCTATCTTGTTGTCTTACGCCTCAGGAAATGGGTCAAAAGTAGGGGAATTAGGTCAGAAACAAAGGGCGCGAGGCGTTAGCTGGGAGGATGGAGAAGGGCGAGCTTTCCCAGCGACCTTTACGACCTTTACGGCCTTTACGACAGGAATGACTGCCACGGGCCGCTCCTCTCCCTCCACTGAGGGGGCGCGGGGACAGGTGCTGGGCCAGGCTCTGCTGGAGTCTGAGAGTGGCCCTTTGTCCCTGGGGAGGGCTGCCTGCAAGCAGAGGGAGGGAGGACCCCGGCTCGGGTGTGATCCGCGTGAGGCGCAGGGCACTTTCATTTGGGGTGAGTAATAGCCTGGGTCGGGCTGGGGAGGGTGGGCGGCCAGGGCTTGCTGCCTTGCCGAGGGACGCGCTTGCTCTGGGGTGACAGGCCTTCCCGGCAATGGCAGGCAACGGGTCAATGACATAGGGCTTTTTACAAATATAAACAATCCCCCCTTTCACAAATACTCAAGCAAACTAAAGCTGGGCTTCTAATTGTCGCCCTGGCCCGGACCCAAGGCAGAGGTTTGGACTTACTCCCTGCTTGGATTAATCTGGAATAACTCCCCCTGTCCTCTCTTACCACCCAGCCCGTACTCTAGAATCTAGAGACTCGACACTATTGATATTTGGGGTCACACAACCCTTTGTCGTGGAGGGTGGCTCTGAGTGTTGTAAGACATGTGGCAGCGTCCCCAGCTTCTATCCACTGGATGCCAACAGTAGCCGCCAAGCCGAGTTGTGACAACCAGACACATCTGCAGACATTGCTAAATGTCCCCTGGGCGGGGTCAAATCACCCCCAGTTGAGAACCACTGGTGTACCGTATAGGTATTTAAAGGCTTTAATATCATGCCTCAGAGCTTCAAAGTTCACACAAGTGGCCTGATTTTGATTAAAGATCAAATTCAGGGTGAGGAAATGGCAACAGAGTCCTGCGTAATGGGGCATGATGAGACCAGTCCTGCAGGAAACTCGTTCTATGGCCTTGGGCAAGCCACTGTCCTTCTTGAGCCTTATACTTGCCGGCCAAAAATACAGCAAAATAACAGTCTTCTCAGCGTGCAGCTGTGCTCTGAAGAAAAGAGCGATACAATGGCGGTCAGAGCTGGGAGTTCTCTGGAGGAAATTTGCACTGTAGGGAGGCCATGTGATGATTTTGCTGTGCTTTCACTGGAAGTTTCTTTAAACTGCGTTGATGGTCTGTTGACTTATGGAGACTTGACAGTCAAAATCTCCGCCAAAAAAAAACCTGATTTCAAATATTCTGTTCTGTTGTTCCTATACGCCTTGGGAATCGCCCAGGAATCCCTAAATGGCATTTCTCAGTTTGTCCCTCACCTGCAGGAACAACGCAAGCAGCCTTTGCTGGAACTTGAGGGGTGCTCTGGCAGCCTTGGATGGGGTGCGCTCAGCAGTGAGCCCGGCTACGGCCCGGCTGCCGCCCCTCCTGAGAAGCTCGCAGACGGATCCCAAATGGGCAAGAGGCACATCCCAAGACCCAGAGCAGGCCCTGCTCATTGTAGACATTCCTTAATTGTAGACATTTTTGCATTAAATGAGTCATGAGTTAAAAAAATAAAATCACTTTACTATGAGCCAAGAGCTCTGGTCCCAACATTTCCTCTTCCCCTGTTTGGGCCTTGCTTTCCTTACATGAGACATGAGAGAGCTAGACTAGATGACTTCTAAGTCCACTTCCAACTTTGACATTCTTTAGTTCCTGCTATAGTTCGGATATTTGACCCCCTCCAGATCTCATGGAGAAATTGGATCCCCAGTGTTGGAGGTGGGGCTGGTGGGAGGTGTTTGGGTCATGAATGGCTTGGTGTCATCTCACTTTATTCCTTCCTGTGAGAGCTGGTTGTCTAAAAGAGCTGGCACCTCCCCCCCCTTCTCTTGCTCCTCTCTCTCTCTTTCTCCTCTTCTCTCGCCGTGTGATCTCTCCATGCTGGCTCCTTGTCACCTTCTGCCAAGAGTGGAAGCTCCCGGAAGCCCTCACTGAAGCAGATGCTCATGCCATGCTTCTTGTACAGCCTGAAGAATTGTGAGCCAAATAAACCTCTTTTCTTTATAAATTACCCAGCCTTGGGTATTCCTTTATAGCAACACAAACAGACTAAGACGGTTCTCGCTACCATCCATGATTCTTGAACAGCTTTCAACAACGTTTATTGTGGGCACACAGAAAGCAATGCAGATGGTGTCCTCCACAAGCTCACAGTCTGGGTGTGTAAACCATTGCTCATTTGGGGCCAGACTCCAGGGGTCTGAATTCTTATGAGCTGTGTTTGTAAAATGGACATAAACCTAGTCCTAGTCATAGAATGAGCAATGTTCTCATATCCATGCCTGGCCCATGATGAAATCTCAGTACACGTTAGCTGTTAGTCTTGTTACAATTCGGTGTGATCTGAGCACCATAATAAAGCTGTAAACAACATGTTGGGGAGGCCTGAGGATGAATGTCACCCAAGGCAATCCCAGAAGACTTGACCATTGCACGTCTGTGGCTTTAACAAGGGAAAGACTCAGAAACCAGGAGCCTCCAAGTAAGTCCAGTTGCCCAGCAGCCCACGTGGCCGCTCCCAAGCCAGTGGACTGTCTTGCGGAAGTGAGCAGCCTGCCTCCCCACTGTGTCCTCTCCAGAGTAGCCTGGGCTTAGGCTCTGCTGAGGTCACTCCCAACTGCGAACAGCTGCTTTAAGGGAAAGGGCAGCTGTTGTTGAAATGATAGAATTTCCTAGTATTTTAATTGTTTAGGGGAATAAATGGCCAATGACTCAGAGAAATAATATCAGCTACTGGTGCTGAGAAAGACCTGGAATTTCTGTACTAGTTTTGTGAATGCAAAGTCATTAAAGCATGATTGTCATTAAAACACCCCAGCATAGCTAAATAAAAATCAAGTCTGGAGAACTGACTGAGCTGCCCCTGGTGGCAGTGATCAGTGGTGCCCAAGAGGTGCACCAAGGACATGTCAGTCCCAGAAAAGGGGAATTGGTGCCCCAGAAGTGGTTATTAATGAATCTTAAATTTCCCTTGGCTTTTGGCTTTATTTTGGCTCCTCTGGCAGTGACATCAAATGTAACTACCAAATGCCGAGATGATGCAATGGGGAAAATTGTCTTGTCTTTTCAACAAATGGTGCTGGGACCCCTGGATATCACAGGTGAAAGAATGAAGCTAGACCTTTCTTCACAAAAACTAACTCAAAACCTATCTGTCAAAGATCTAAATGTAATAACTAAAAACTACAAGACTCTCAGAATAAAACATAGGGACAAATCTTCATGACCTGGCATTAAGCAATGGTTTCTTAGATATGACACCAAAAGTACAAGAGACCAAAAAGAAAACAAAAATAGATGAGTTGGACTTCATCAAAATTAAAAACTTTTGTGATTCAAAGGACATTATCAAGAAAGTGAAAAGATAAACCACCGCATGGGAGAAAATACTTGCACACAAAATCTTGTACACAAATACCCATGTCAGCGTTATTCATAATAGCCAAAAGTATTCATAGAAACAAACCAGATGCCCAACAGCCAGATGCCGAACAGAAGGTGGTCTATCCACACAATGGGATGCTGTTCAGCCATAAAAAAGGAGTGAAGTACTGCCAGAATCAATGACATGGATGAACCCTGAAAACATTAATCTGAGTGTAAGAAGCCAGATACAGAAGGCCCCATGTTGTATGATTGTACTTACCTGAAAAGTCCAGAATAGACAACCAAATGCACAGAGGCAGAAAGCAGATCAGAGGAAAGGCGGAGTGACTGCTGATGGGGATGGGGTTTCTTTTTGGGCTAATGAAAATTTTCTGGAACTAGATAGAGGCGATGGTTGTACAACCATGTGAATATACTAAAAATTGCTAATTGTGCACTAATGGTATGTGAGTTATATCTCAAAAAAAAGTGGCTACAAGTAACGCCTCTATCTCAGTGCTGGCCACACCTTTTCATCCCTTCCTTGGTCTTTTTCCACCTGAATTGCTACCGCAAGCTAAGTGTCTCTAGTCCGTACTTTGCAGGTGATTACTTTTTAACGTAACAGAAATTTATTTTGTCTCTGTTGCATTTCATCTTGTTATTTTAGCTCATCTTCCTATCTTTCAAAATATTATTGAACAGGTAATACCAATATGTGGAAGATTTTTGGTCTCTTCAATTATATGTCATTGATAAATTTGACGAATGTATCTTTCACGAAGACATTGATTAAAAAGCATTGAATAGGAATTGGTCACGGACAGAATGTGGTATTTTGCCTTAAGAAAATGTTTCTTGGAAATTAAAACGATCCTATGGTACAGATGTGACAATTCTGTTATCTGAAGTGATTGGGAATCTGCGTTCGTGGTTTCTGCTGAGTCTGGCTTGTGGTGTCTTATTTCCTTGCATATTGTGAATTTTAGATTATAAATTCATGTTTCTTAGGGTTTCATCTTTGAGATTTCTGTGTGGTCTCTGGAGAAAGGTGTTGCATTGAGTCCCATAGTGCTTTCAGCCAGAGATGTTAATTTCTTACCTGGGGTTAGGTGGGAGCTTAACAGATCATGCAGATAGTATAAATTTGAATCTCAAGCCTAGATAAAGGCAGGGCCCTGTTGAATTACCTGGGGAGATATGTTTTCTATCTAGAGCCCTGGACAAGCTAGATAAACTACTTCATTATCTCTCTTTGCAAGTGACAGATTTTTTTTTTCCATGTCACCTTTTCACCCAGGGTGGAAGGCTTGGAAGGTCTTGGCTGTATGCAGGAATCACCGTTCCAACGTATGCATGACCTGGGCCCAGGCCTCAGCTCCTGTCCTGTGGTGGTGCACCCAAAGCTCTTTGCTCATCAAGATTGGCAGCCCTCTCCTTCCAGTACCCATCCCCCCCCCCCTCAGGGCAGCCACAGCGTCAACTCCTACTTCTTTGGTTTCAATTTCCTTCTTTTTCTTTTTGGCTGCAGAATTTCCCTTTCTTTAGCAAAAGCTCGGTTAATACATTTGAAGGATGTTCATTATCTTTTTCCTACCATTTCTAGGTGTTTTTATAGCAGAAAGGTTTCTAAGTTTTTTAGTTTGCCACATTGCCGGAAGTCTGAGTCTCCATGGTGCAATTTCTCTCTATTAAACTGGCACAAATTTAGCGGGGCTTGTGTGAGGATGCAGGAAGTGCTCGTACGCTACTGATGGGAATCGAAATTGGTACATAAATTCCTGAGGGAATTTGGCAATCCAAAGTGTAAAAAGTTTTGAATATCTTTTGTCCCAGTAATTCCTTCCCATTTCTAGGAATTTAACCTATTGACATCATCACAGATGTGTGCAAAGTTTCAGCTACAAGGATGTTTGTCATAACGTAGCATTTCCAAACATGATAAACTGTTCAAATATTCCAGGCAAGAAAACAAAAAGGAAAAAACAAGAAGGAAGGGAAAGCACTTATATCAGGAAAGGAAAACTTTCTGAGAAATCTCCAGTACGTGAATGCTTGGGACTCTGGGGTCAGATCACTCCTCTTGGCCGTCTCTAGGTATAAGGGAAATGGGAAATCTAGAATTTTTATGTGGGCACAGCACTGAGGTTTTGTTAGTAAGGAAGAAGAGAGGAATGATACCATAATATCTATCTATATCTATGTATCTATTTGTCTACCATCTATCTACCCATTTATCATCTATTAATATCTATCGATATACATCTGAAAAGGTGCACATCAAGTTCTTATTCCTAGTGGGTAGAATTTTAAAGGTGATTTTTACTTTCTTGTTTTTGCATATTTGCTATTCTAAATTTATTTTCAGCAAAGCTGTATCATATTTATAAAAAGAAAAAATCATTTGAAAAAGTTTATAGTTGTTAAGGGTGGGATGGCAGCTGTTGGGGGTAGGACCCAAACCAGGTGTGGTGCCAGAGAATCGTGAGACGCAGAGAACCAAAATATCTCAGAGTGTGGGATTCGGAAAGTTGATGGAGACACTGCAGCTGCCGTTGTGGGGCATTCTGGCTGTTCTTGCTGAGTTATTATTTCCTAGGTTTTACATTTCGGATGGGAGGGTGTGTGTCAAGTTGTTGCCTGGTGTCCTAAGGTGCTGCCTACAACTTATTTGGAACATAGAGGGCAGGAGGTGGGACTCTGCAGCTCCTACATACAGCCCTTCTTGAGGGTCTGGTCACAGAAGGACAAATGCCACTTGCTGGGAACTTCAGAGAAGCACCATCCTTCCCCTTTCCCAGGGATAATGCTGACGATGATGACTACCATTTATTGTTTACTGTGAGTTTAGTGCATTTAGTCCTTAAAACCACTTCACATGGTGGCTATTCATTTTATAACTCAGAAAACCAAGGCTCAGACAGGTTGAGTCACTTGTTTAAGATCATACAGCCAGGACAGCAGGAAAGGGGCGACTGCAGGCTGTCTGGCTCTCGAGTCTTTGTTTGCCATCATTATGTTATTCTGTTCTATTCTATTCAACAATTCCAGTTTGCTCCAAACCGTCCCGGTTCTGGCATTTCAAGTCCCACATCCTGAGAAACTGCTCAATCATAGCAAACCTGGCTGGCTGGATGTGCCTTTGGCATTTGCAGTTCTGAGAGCACCCGGGGTCTGTACGTTCTTCACGCCTGGGTGCGCACCTGGGTGCAACAGAGGCCGGGTATTTTCCATGGTGCCCAGGGCAACAACAGGCACATAACTGGTACCAAAGGAAAAAGATCCTAGTGGAATTAATGAGTGAATAAATTCCTAATACCACCTAGAGCAACTACTTTTAGATTGCTGATTCTGAGTCAGGCACTGTTAGGTGCTGTGGGAAATAAATAAGTGAGTTTTAACTAAATAACTGCGTAATGAGAGTTAACTGAATTATACTCCAGGGTAGAGGCCTGTGCTATTTCGTGGTGTCAACAAAGATTAATTAAGGGATGTTGCATCACAGGCTTGATGGCTTTAATAACAGCAGTGGCCCCTACAGCAGTAACAGTGCTCTGCCCGGTAGGTACGGTGGTTTATATGCCTTATCCGCCACACCGTCTTGTTCCTCTCCCACCCAGCAGACAGGGGAGATAAACAGAGGAGGTGTTCCAACTCAGCTTCACGGGCAAGGAAAGTGAGTCAGAAAGGAGCCACGAGCTTATGATCTAAAGCCATGATTGCATAGTGGGGGCCCTCAGGCCACTTACAGGCCACCAGTGTATTTTGTGGTCTATATGATTTTTTTTTTAAATTGTATTGCATGACAATATTTAAAGATGAAGATTTTGCATAAAAGCCCAGATTTCTAGCTCCTCTTGACAAAGAGGAAGCTGTGACACCGCTGGGTTCTCAATCACTGTCATCACTTGGGGTGAAGACCTGGCTCTTTGGTTTTTCTCATTTCCAGGGCTGTCCTGGCCTGTGTGACCCGAGGCATGAAAACGGAGAGACCAGATGATAGAGAAAATACCTTCAGCGGAAGAAGGCACGTGGCTATGGGTAGCCTCAGTGACCACCATGTTTATCCCATGTTCCAAAGGATCTAGAACAGGTTTATGAAGACAGGCCTGCAGCAAACCCCTTTCTGCTTCAGGAATCTGAATGTTGTCCTTCACCTCCCTTTCCATGGTCACCATCCCCTCTCCCATTTAATCAGTCGAGTCACAAAACCAACTTTTGACTTTTCCCAATTAACCACTTTCTTTAGTAAAGGGCTACTCTACTCTAAAAACTGTTCAGGCCAAACGCCTGGGGGCCATCCTGGGCTCCCTCCTATCCCCCTCACACCTCCTTCTACTGCCCTAGGACTACCAGCAGCTCTTGCTCGCAGCTGCGATAGTGTCCCAATTGTTCTTCCTGGTTCCACCGTCGCCCTGCTGCCACCGTTCCCAACACTGCCACAGAGGGATCCCATTAAACACAAGTGACATCATGGTCCTCTCCTTGGCAGTTTGCCATGTCACTCAGAGTCAACCTTTGTCCCTACTGTGGCCTCTGCCACTCTCTGCCCTCCTTTTGCTCCAGCCACACTGGTCCAGCCCCCTCCTGAGGGTCTTTGAATACAGCAAGCGTCTCACTGCCTGGGGGCTTTGTACTTGCTGGTGGTTTCGGTTATACAAGGCTGCATAACAGATCATCCCAAAACTTAATGGCTTAAAGCAATAATAGTCACCTACCATCTCCCATGGCTTCTGTGGGACAGGAGTCCAGGAGCAGCTAAGTAGGGTGGTCCTGGCTCATAGTCCTTCGTGAGGTTGCAGGTTGTTGGCAGGGGCTGAGTCGTCTGCGGCTCGACTAGGTTGGGGGATCTGCTTCCAAGGGGGCTCACTCATGTGGCTGGCAAGTTCGTGCTGATGGTTGGCAAGAGCCCCAGTTCCCAGCCAGGTGGACCCCTCCATGAGCACACAGTAGGATGTCTTGAGGACACGAAGGGTGGATTCCTTCAGAGTGAAAGAGCCCGGAGAGCCAGGTGCAAGCTGTAATAGCATTTCCTTAGTCTTAAAAGTCACACACCATCACTTCTGCTACAGGGAGGTGCTACCAAGGTTGCAGATGCCAAGAGGTGGGGATCCCTGGGGGCTGCAGCCACATCGGTCCCTCTGTCTGGACGCTCTTCCCTCAGCAACTGCAAGGCAGACTCATGTTTCCTTGAGGTTCCTGCTCACATGTTCCTTATAAGAAAGGTCCTTACAGCCCGCCCCTTATATTATAAAATTACGCCCTCATGACATTCCTGTCCTGCTTTCCTTTTCTTCACAGCACCCGCCATACCTGCATTGTTGTATATTTCTTTGCTTACAGTCTGTCTCCCTCCAGTAGAATGAATTCTCAGCATTTAGACCAGCGTCTGGTGCGTAGAAGGTGCTCAGTATTTTGTAGGCGAATGCATAGCCTACATGCATTAAGTATTAATATTTATTGAATGCATAAAACCCTACTTCGTTGAATATACTTCATCACATCATATGGAGGGCACAGACTATCAACATGTTTATCACTGCATATGCTGACCTTGATTGCCTGGCTGAGGTCGTATTTGTCGGGTGTCTCCACTGCAGAGCTATTGGGTTTTCTGCTTTTCCACCCTGGATCGTTTGGAAGGAAGGCACTATGTGTGGCTCACACTTAAGAAGTGAGAGTTATGCTGCACCTCCTTACAGACGAAGTATCTTCGTAATTTATTTGGAGTTCTGCACAGGAAAGTTGTTTCTTCTCCCTCATTTTTTAGCTAGTGCAATCATTTATTTAGATCAGCATGGACTCATGGATATTTCTTTTATGCTTTGGCTTATAATCCAATCCCATTTTGTTTTGTGTACTACCTCTACATATCTTCTAGTCCTTTCCCCCATCCATTCTTTCTACTGTAGGCAGAGCGTGATTCTAAGACATAAATCTAATCATGCCAACCTTATAATGGACACCATTGTTCTCAGGATAAAGTTCAACTCCATTGCATAGTGTTAAACATCCCTCTCAACCTGGGCCCGGCCCACCCCTCCAGCCTTTTTTTTTCCCATCTCCCCGACATGGAGGCTGAGCTCTGGCCATGCTGAACTATTTTTCTTTATTTCTGTGTCTTTACAAACGTCCATACAGGACTTTCCACTGCTAAGAGACAAGCTCTTAGTCCAGTGACTATTTTTTACTATGTTTGGAGTTAAGCTATAAAAAAAAAATCCCCTGTAATATGAAAAATAAATATTTCATCTCTCCCTGGTTCCTGGCACACTGCTTCTAAATCCCTTGGAATTTCCTGGGTGATAGGAAAGTCTTTTGTTCTAATGAGGCCACTGGCGGTGGGCCCCTGGATAGCTTCAGGGTGGGCTGGTTGCCAGGAAGACCAAGGCATGATTAGAGGGTTCGAACTTTTAGCCCCACTCTGGATCTTCCGGGGGAGGGATTGGAGATTGACTTAATCACCAATGGCCAGTGATTTCATCAATCATGGCTACAGAATGAAACTTCTATAAACCCCCTAAGTGCTGGGGTTCAGAGAGCTTCCAGGCTGGTGAACACGCCGAGGTACTGGGAGCAGGGTGCACCTGCAGAGGGCGTGGAATCTGCACAGCCCTCCCCACGCCTTGCCCTGTGTGGCTCTTCCATCTGGCTGTTCCAGAGTTGTGTCCTTTATGATAAATGGGTAAATGTAATACAGCGTTTTCCTGAGTTCCGGGAGCTGTTCTAGCGAATCATCCAACCTGATTTATAGCCAGTCAGTCAGAGGCATGGTGGCAACCCGAGACTTTTGAGTGTCATCTGAAATAGGGGAAGTTTATGGGATTGAGCCTTTAACCTGGGGGTGTCTGTGCTAACTCGAGTAGTTTGTGTCAGAAGTAAATTGAATCGCAGGATACCCAGTTGATATCTGGAGACTTGGAAAATTGGCCGATGTGGGAAAAAACTCCCACACATTTGGTGTCAGAAGTATTAACAGAAAAAGCAGTTCACTCCCCTCCTGTCAATCTAGCTTGCTATGTATGGGCAAACTCCATGCTGAGTTCTAGAAATGCGTGTGTGTGTGTGTGTGTGTGTGTGTGTCTCATGAAGGCAGCAGACATGTGTACATCCTCATAGTCCCAGAACCTGGGTATGTGCTTGTATTATAGATAGATCCCCAAATATTTGCTCCTTAAATTATTAACAGAATGAATAACTAAATAAAACATGAATAAGTGTAAGGATGGGCAAATGAATGGAAGAATGAATTGGTTGTATCTTCTTATTGCCCTCAGGGTCAGAAGTGGTTTCCAAATGTTGGAATTTTGACCATTGAATTGAGCTGACCTGAATTCTGAGCCTTGGTCAGCAGTTGGCTGGGGACGGGAGTGGGACTTGGTGAGCCACAGCACATCAGTGAGGAGAGAGCATGCAGGTGCATGGAAAAGCGACTCAAGGACACACAAGCCCCAGGTATGTGCAGGAATCTTAGGGAGGGCATTGGACACTGGGAAAATGAGCTTTTCTTTGCACTTGAAGTTCAAAGAGCACCTGAAAAGGCCACACAGCCGGTCAAGCCCAGGTGCTTATTTCTGGTCCACCTCAAATACGGAATGCTTGGGGAGACTGCAGAGGGGAGGCTGCCTACATTGTCAGGATTTGAACAGGTGGAGAAGAAGGTGAGCGAGGTAGGGGAGGAGGTGGGGCACAGCCTGGGCAGGGGGCCAGGAAGGGGTTGTTCTGAGGAGTGGAGCGGGCAGTAAGTGGGGAACAGACCCCGTTATGAAGGGTGTTGAACGCCAGGGTGCAGAGCTGAAATTGTGCCTGTAGGCAGCAGAGATCTCATTTAAAACAGCAAATCAACAAAGAGCTATAGCCTTATTTTTTATTACAAAGTATTATAATAAATGCTAATTATAGAAATATTGGAAAATATAGAAAAGAATCATGAGTCAGACATCACCCAGAGAAAACAATACTTTCGATGTATTTCCCTCCAAAAACAGTCCTGCTTTGGTCACAGTCATGTGTGTCCTTGAGTCACCTCTCGGTCCAATGTCCTTCTTCTTCTGAGCTCTCCAAATCTTCCTTGTCTCTGCCCCTTCCCTGTGACCCCACAATGCCCACCCTCCTCCCTCAGAGGAGCTGAGTGTCTTGTCCTGGACAGTTTAACTGGCGATGCTGGGATTTATTATATATGAGGGGAATGTTATTGTAGCATCATACAGTGAATAAATTAAAACAAAATATTTCTGCCTTTAAAGTCCCCCAGCACGGCCTCCATTTCCATAGTTGCAGCCATCCACAGTGTTGTTCACTCCTCCTCCTCCTCCTCCTTCCACCCCACATCCTCACCCCTCCACCCTCTGCTCCAGGCAGCATCTTACACAACCCTGGATGCAGCCTTGAGGCTCCATCCATGTTAGGTGGCCTCTGAGTGGCCAGGGACAAAGTCAGGAGCGAGGGGAAACATTCAGGCCTGCAAGGACAGCCAGATTTCCATGACACCCTGTCCTTGTCATGGACGTCCTTCCACCGAAGCTCCCCCGCCCAGGATCCGAGGGCTCACCAGAGATAGCATGGAGGTCCTGTCCGGACAAGGCACATCTAGGGGCTGGCTCAATGCAGAGAAAGGAGCCACCTATCCTTTCTACCTGGCAGGGTGATCGAGGGGTCAAATGACATAATGGATAATAAAACGCCACATAGATATAAGGGATTGTTATAAAATTGTTTTTATTGGGAAATATAATCTGAGTTCTAAACAACCATTTTCAGATGAACTCTTGGAACATAATTATAGTGGACATCTGTTGTTTTTGGTCTGCCCAGTGGCCCTTTCCCCTTCTTCTGGCAACAGTACCGCCCACCCTCCTTCCTCTGGGGAAGTGCACCCACCTCCTTAACTCCAAACTTGTGACCATGGTGGGGCTGCTGTTGCATCACTCCACCTCAGGTCCCCGGGACGGGCAGTGACCCCGGCTTGGCCTATCCCAGCAGCCCCACCCCCACCCACCATCCACGATGATGGTCTGTGGGATCCAAGACCCACCGATGATGGTCCGTGTGATCTGGTCAACTGCCATTCTTCCTTGAGACTTTGCCGTTCTGAAGCACTGAGAAAGGCCCTTTCCTTCCTCTGGAGGTTGCTGAGCAGGAGTGACATGAGCTGTCTTCGTCTGTTTGGGCTGCTATAACAAAATACCTTAGACTGCCTGGCTTATGCACAACAGAAACTCACTTCCTGCAGTTCTGGAGGCCAGGAGGCCAAGACCAAGGTGCCAGCAGATTTGGTGTCTGGTGAGGGCCTGCTTCCTGGTTCACAGATCGCTATTGTTTGACTGTCCCCTCCAAAACTCATGTTGAAACAATCTCTAACGTGGCAGTGTTGAGAGGTGGGGATTTTAAGAGGTGGGTGGTGATCTATCTATGAAGTAATGGATTGATGGGGGGAGAACACTGGCTTTACGAGAAGAGGAAGAGAGACCCGAGCTAGCACGGTAACACGCTCGGCCCCTCTCCGTGTGAGGGTGCTCTGCCTCAGGACTCTTCAGAGCGTTCCCCCCAGCAAGAAGGCTCTCAACAGATGTGGCCCCTTGACCTTGACCTTCTAATCCTCCATAAATGTACAAAATGAATTCCTTTTTTTAATAAATTGCCCAGTTTCAGGTATTCTGTTATAAGCAACAGAAAACAAACTAAGATGGTGATTTTTTGCTGTGTCCTCACGTGGAGGAAGGGGCAAGAAGGTCTCTCTTGGGCCTCATTTAAGAGGGCACTAACCCCATTCATGGGGGCTCCATCCTCATGACCCGATCACTCCTAGGGCCCCACCCCCTAATGCCACCACCTTGGGGGTTAGGATTTCAACATACAAATTTGGGGGGGACACAAACGTTCAGTCCATATCATGGTTGTCAACAGTCATGTCTTGCCCTCCTCCTGCCTCCTATGCCATTTAGAGGATGCTTCTGCAGCAGGGAGGATAAGGCCAACCTGGGGGTTAGTGCTGGGAAGCAGAATCCAGAGTCGGAGAGGGCGGCTCCCCCACCCCTTCCAGCGTTAGAGCCCCTGGTCCTGGCTGTCCCCAAGACAGGCGCTGTCCCTGTGCTTTCCTGCCTTGTTTTTTCCTTCAGCTAGAGTGGACTTTTTGTCTCTTACATCTGAAAGAGTCCTGACCAATACAAGCTGACCCTTTCATAGGTGGGAGGTGCCTATCTATGAATATCCAACTATTTTATGTGAGAACATCTTACTTCTCTAAAGAGATCTGATATGTCTCATGGGAAGAACATTGGGCTTGACTCAGGGTAGTCAGCAGACGGTAAAGACACAGCTATTGAATTAAACCAACCTGAATTAGTGATCTTTACACATACCCCCTTCATCTCCCTTAATTCCATTTCAGAACATGTTGTGGTAAATAAAAAATAATACATAACAGATGCTTTGTATAGATGCTTGAATGAGCCAATGCATACATTCATAATTAAATTAAGGAAAACTTAGTGTTTGCTCACTTTTGTCTCTTCCTAGAGGCAATTCTGCTTGCTCCAAAGACTTGAGAGGCGAGGGCTGTAACACTCTGGGAAAGAGACAAGGAAAACTGGAACTTCTTTTTCTGTTCTGGGATCTTGTTTTGAAGTGTTGCTTAAAACAACTGTGTCTCATCCAGTTACTGGCAACTGTTTCTTGCAGAAGCAATTTCCAAGACAAAATCGGACTAGTTGAATGCGGAGTTTGAGGATATGTCGAGCATCCTCAGAGGAGTGTGGTTTCTGGGTGAGGTGGGGGCACCAGCTAGCAGGCAGCCCATTTTTTGAAAACTCAAAATAGAATAGCAATGCCACCACCAACATGACCTAATCTTCAGCAGGAAAATGTAGCAAGAAGCTGGAAGGGAGAGAGATTAAGAAATGCAATCGCTAAGACGACACTTGGGAATTTTAGATTGCTTCATCCTATTAGCAGAGATTAAATAAATACATTTCACTTAAAGTCATGCATTGTTAACCCAAATGTATGCTCCTGTTGAAGGTCAATACAACGTTTAATACACTTGGCATGTGAATAAGGACTCCCGTGTCGCAGAGGCTAAGGGGGCCCTTCTGCTCCCAGGATGAGGACTGGGCTTCCCAGCTTACTCCAGGTCTGAGCAAGGGGATGCTGAGCTGGCGGCAGGGGTCAGAGGGAGGAGACAAAAGCTTTGAAACGTGCACTCCTCTGAGGCTCTCAGTGCTGGCTCTGGACACATACCTGCCCGTGACCTTGTTCTTCCTTTCCTCGTCTACAAAGTGCCCTGCTTGCTTCACGGTGTTGTTTCAAGGATCAGATGAAATAGTTTATGATAATATGTTTTAAAAATCACAGGCCGGGTGTGGTGGCTCATGCCTTTGTTCTCTTTGCCTCAGTTCCCTTGACTGTGAAATGGACATAATTGTATCCATCTCAGAGGACAGTTGTGAGAATGAAGTGATTCCATTCATGTAAAGTACTTGGAATAGCATCTGGTGCATAATAAGTGCTCAATAAATAAGCTGTCATTATTTATGATCAACAGTAGGCATGCTGGCCTTGCTAATAACACGTGCTAAGATCACATGTGTCATCGTAGGCAGACACTGAGCTTTTCTGTGATAAAATGAGGTATTGTACAAGAAGCAGGTTGGTCAGTGTCAGCACTATTGACATTTTGGGCCGATAACACCGTGCTACGGGGGTCCGTCATGTGTGTTAGGGTGTTTAGCGGCACCCCTGGCCTCAACCCACTAGATGCCTGTAGCACCCCTTGCTTCCCTGTTGGGACAACCAGAAATGTCCCCAGACATTGTCAAATGCCTCGTGGGTGGTGGTGGGGAGGGAGGCAAAATTGCCGTCTGTTGAGAACTGCTAGACGAGAAGCAGAGTTCTTAGGCCAGAGATCTGCAGGTCTTGGAAGTCCCAAAGATGAGCTTTGAGAAGTCTGTGAACCCCCTGAAATTGTACGTGAACTTGTGTGATGCACACGTACGCAAGCTCATGTGCATTTTTCTCAGAAGAGCACCCCGGTTTTTAATGAGTCTCAAGGCAGTCTGTGATGAAAGAATTCTACACCACTGTTCTGAGTCCCTTCTCACTCTGACATAGACTGGTCCATGCTCTAAGGGGAAAGGGGTTTTTTAGATAAGCACCAAGTTCCTCCTGGTCACTGTGTGATGCGCTCTGTCTTTCTCTCTGAGCTTCCTGGTGACACTGCTGCCTCCAACCTGCTTTCCTCCCCCCCAGAGCCTCTCTCTTCTCTCCCGTGCTGGAAACTCCAGGGACTTTTCCCTTTTCTGGGAAGTCTGAGTCCACTCTCCAAACAGCCAGCTGCTCATCCCTGTTCTCCCTGTGGGGCCCCTGAGCTGTGAGGAGGTGGCAGGGGATGGGCGGGGGGAGCGAGAAGGGTTGTTGGGCAGACACGAGGAGAGGGGCGGGTCGTAGGACCCCTCTTTCCGAACAGCCTTGGCCCTGTGCTGGCTTTGTTCCTGTCCCTTCCTGCTGGTGTTCTGGTCCTTGTTATCTTGCGCAGAGCCAGGGAGGCCGGTAGCTTTTTGTCCAAGGTCACTCTGCTGGGGAGCTAATACTGACACTGCTGGGACCAGGCATGAACCTATTGTGTCCTGCAGCCGAAGCTTCGCTCGGCCCCAGGATCTTCACGAAACGCGAACAGACTGAACACTACTCGGAGTCTCTCATGGAGAACTTGGCTCTTAACGAAGGAAATGTGTTCCCTTTCCAAACAGAATCTGAATCTTCATTTAGACAGAATTAGGAGTCGGGAGGAAGGAAGGGAGCCCAACGCACTCCAGCGTTTTAAATAAAAGAATGGGGAGGGGCACGAGGAGAGTAACTTTATTCAAATACCATCAGCTGATCGGCAGGTGCAGGTGGTGAGACCAAAGTCCCCCACAACTAGCCCCTGCGAAGTCAAATCCCTTTCCCTTCCTTTTTACCTCCCTTGTCTGCCTTAAGGAATGGGTGAGAAAGACTGATTCCTCTGCAGTGTGCACCTAGACCTAACATATTTGTTAGGTGTCAAGACTGGATGAAGACAGGTGTAGGCTAGGAAACTATTACAGTTTGGGTATTTGCCCAAGTCACCAGCATCGTGATTCACTCTTTCCCTATAGCTCTGTCCAAGGTGACTTCCACGTCTGGGGAGGTCCTCAGGACCATGCCAGCCCTGTCATTTGTGAACCAACTGACTTATGGGGCTGATAAGAGTGCCCACCTGCTAGGATTCTTGTGAAGACTAAATGAGACGGTGCATACACACTTTGGGGCACATTTTCTGGCATGTAATAAGCACAGAATGAAAATGAGTTATTATTGTTTCTACAGGGGCTGAAGACTATAGCACTTGAGACTATATTGAGCAGACACAGCTAATGGGATTGAACCCATTTTAGAGGTAAAGAAGTTGGATAAATAGGAGAGAGTGGGTAGTAAGCTGTATATATGCTGAAATCAGACTTAGGGAAGACGGGGAGGGCACTGTTTGAAGCCCAAGACCAGAAACCAAAGCTTATGTCCCCATGCTTATGGCATCCCAGAGATCAATGCCATGCCCTTGGGTATATCAGCTGGGTCTCCTAACCTGGAATCAGAATGATAGCAGCTACCTCCTGGGGGTGGGGTGGGTGGAACATGGAGTGGCTGGGAACCCAATGACTTGAAGACCCAAGGGGAGATTTATAGAATACACATCCCCTTTTGGGTTTCCCACAACTAGCCTAGACTTGACCTGAGATTTAAGAATGAAGGAGATACTATTTTTTGTAACCAGCATAGGCTTGAAGACTAACAGAAAACATACATGGAATACTGGGATTTGTGGTGAGTGAAACATTGTATGGGACAAGAGCAGTGCTTTTGAGTGAAAGTCATGAACCAGAGGCCTCCGAGCAAAACATGAATCTTTGGGGGCTAATGAGTTCAGTTGACTTTTTAGGAAAACCACTGTGACAAAACTCTGGGAGCCCTCCGTGAAAACAGGAGTTAACTATGTGTTAGTCAGAGCTCTGTATCTCTGTATTTGTTTATGCCGACACACACACAGAGATTTATTTAGAGGAACTGGCTCACACAAATGATGAGGTTTGGTGAGTCCAAAGTCAGATGGGGTAGGCGGGCAGGCTGGAGGCTCAGGGCAGAGTTGCAGTTTGAGTCCAAAGGCAGTCTGCTGGCAGAATTCCTTCTTGCTCAGGGGAAATCAACTTTTTTCTACCAAGGCCTTCAACTGATTGGATGAGGCCCACGCACATTAGGGAAGATCACCTGCTTTGCACAAAGTCCATCAACTTAAATGTTAATCTCATCCAAAAAGCACTTTCACAAAAACATCCAGAATAATGTTTGGCAAGATATCTGGGCACCTGGCCCATCCAACTTGACACATAAAATTAACCATCACAAACTACACGGGCGAGGCTAAGACTCTGGGTTCATGGAAGAACTCTATGGCTGTACAAGGCTTGGAGACATGAGAGTAGCCTCTGATAGACTTCCAGGTGACCTCATGGTCAGCATCTCTCGCTGGGTGGGAGCTGGGAGTACGTTTCCTGAGACAGACTTGAGTCTCTTGCCTCTTGAGCATCCAAGCTCATGTTGTTTCTTCTTGACTGAGGATAGTAAAAGAAGCCTGTATTTACTCAATAAGCTGTCTGTAAAGTTTCTGTCCCTTTCTAGAGCTTGGAAGGTGCAATCCTAATGAGGTAACTAGGGCCATTTGACATCAAGGTATTTGGAGTAGATTTTCTCTGGCAATGCAACCCTTGGCAACTGTTGTACAATAATTTTGTGCTTACGTCCAGCCTAACTGTGAACAATGCAGTCAGTGTTATGAATTCATGAATAGAAGCCCTGGCACTCTAACTGCCCACTGCCCAGCTCCCAAGCATGGGAAAGGGAGCCCTTCTCTGGGGCAGACGTAGGGAACATTCTCGGCAATTCTGCTCACAAGGCTGAGGGTGGAAGCGCTGTCAATAGGTGGCAACACCATACGAACTCCTCACAGGGTTCTCATGACCTTGTAACTCCTGAAAATGGCTTGGAATGACCCACCAGTGTCGCCTGAGAGCCGGGGGCGAGGGGTGGGCACAATTTCAGAGTGGACAGATTTCTGTTTAATCAAAAAGCCCCCCCAAAAGAGTGAAAGCTGCACGTGAGAGGCACTGAGGTATTGAACATCCGATCACTTTGAGAGCCAATCACATAGCTGGGGGAACAGATTCGAGCTGATTTTTTTTTTCCCCCACAAAACAGTCATTTCAGTGAACACAGAGATTCAGCTTTGAGCTGGGCCCTTAAGTCCGAAGTTTTTCAGGCGATGAGAGGAACAACCCTTTTCCCACCAACGGCCTCCACCAAAGCAGACCAAACAGGCTTGCTCTGGCCTCGTGGGTTATAGGCCTACCCCCTGCTGCTGGGTGATCCTGTCAGGTCAGGCATTTACAGGGCAGGATTGTATTTCAAAAACCTCAAGGTGACCAAAAGACTGGGGGATTGTTGTAACAACATGCTGTGTCAAACCAGAGGGTGTGTTGTACACCCATCACGTTCCCCTCCCATTGCTTTCCTCTTGAAACCAGCATTTGCAAACCTGTGGCGTTCCACTCGGAAGGCTTTTTCACATGGAACACCAGGGAAGCAATCCCACTTCCTACACACCCTACCAGGACAAGGACTTCCTACATGCTTTGTCATATTGGCACAATTTGCAATTAGTCAACTTATTCCTTGATTATGAACATTGGTCAGACAAATTGGCTACTGGAATCTGCAAAAGAAAATAAAAGGATTAGACACTGATGATTTGTGCAAAAGAACACACTTGGCATTGGGTCCAGAGAAGGTCACAGTCTTTAAGGGTGGTGTGCTTCATTACAGGAAAATTATATATTGGTCACGAAACAAAATTGCTCTTTTGTTCTTGGGAAATAGTATAGTTTAAAGAATTTATCCAGTCCTACCTGGATTTGTTCTGGTGTGTGTGAACTTGATCCTCTGATTCTGTTCAGTTCAATGAATTGAATTGTTGAATACTTACTATTTGGAGAGGACAGTGAGAAAGAAAAGAGAATATCTTCTCTTTCCTTAAGGATTTCACAGAATTATAAGAGGAAGAGGGAGAGAAGGAGGGAAGGAAAGAAGGTAGAAATGAAGGAAGGAAGGAAGGAAGGAAGGAAGGAAGGAAAAGAATTATAAAAAGTAGCCAAGTGAAACAGACAGCGACATCACTGTCAGGTTGGGTAATGTAGTCACTTGGTGTTATAGAAGTTATTTTTTAGAGACAGAGAGAGGAAGAGAGAGAAACAGAGCCAGGGTGTGCACTCTGGGCCTAGCAAGCAGTGCAAGTGGAAAGGTGTGGGGAGGGACAATATGAATGTACTTAATATCACTGAACTGTAAAATTAAAAGTGGTTAAGATGATACATTTATGTTTTGTGTGTTTTACCACAATTAAAAAATTTAAAAACCTAAAAAATAAAATATATGTGTGAAACATACTATTTATTTGATTTGTAGACAATATGGCTCAAGGATTCGTACATTCAAGAGTAGAAGCAGGTCTGCATATGGATTTTCAGGCCCTTTGCAGGAGATCTTTGCTCCCCCACTCCTGCCCAGGGGTTGTCTCTACAGCAGCATGGTGACACGGTGGGGCTACGGACGCCTGTTCCAGGAGCGGATGCTGACATCCTGGGTCAGGTATCAGATCTGCCAGGGAGAGCATGGATCTCAGGGGAGAGGGGATGACACTGCGTATGGTGGCTTCCAAACACAAACTCCGTGCCGGACAAATGAAAGCCTAAGGAGTCTCAGAGAATTACACAGGCAGGGAAATGATGTCCAGGGCTCCAGGATGAAGACTTTTTTTTTTTTACTGGAAGGGAGGACATGGCCACAAGAGTGATATCATTTCATCCCACCTTGAAATGAGCCAAGCCCACCAAGAACCTCTTCAAAAGACTCAGCCTTGCACATGTGGAAACACAGTCTGCCACCTCGACTCCCACCCCAACAACTTGCCTTTCAAAGTCTTCAGCAAAGACCTAAACACCTGTCCCTCTTTCTAGGACCTGGTCAAGGAGAACATGAGCTCTGGAGGCCCAAGCAAAATTCTTGGTTCCATCACACGCTGTGTGCCCTTGGGCAAGTTACTCAGCCTGTCTGTGCCTCCGTTTCCTCTTCTGTAAATTAGGCCTGATAATAGTGCCTTTCTCATAGGGTTGTTTTGATGATGAATTGCAATAAAAAGTGTAAAGACCTTAGAAGGCTGTCTGGCATAGTAAGTATAGGAGAAATTTTAGCTAGTATCATGGTGACCAAGAGTGTTCAGTCTTGCACAGACTTCAAGAAAAAAAGAATGAATTGTGGCCTTGGGATGTGGCCGTTTTGCAGTTCCATTGAGGCAATAGTTCGGTGGGCTGGTGGTGGGGTAGGAACGGAAAGCCACATCGTGGAAAATGGGGGTGAGTGAACACACCTAGTTCCTTCCTGCTTCTATGTTTTCATTCATATTGACTCTTGATTAGTTACTTAATTAATGTTTCAGTTAATTCTTCTTTGAAGTTTGGGGGCTACATTAGTGCCACAGGGCACATGCACAAGTGACGTTTTGGTTTCCTTACTGATACTGTAAGATCCTTGGTTCAGCAGACTTTAGGCCTTCACAGCTACCTCCCTCCCCACCAGGAGCATCAGCAGATGCAAGTGAGAGACCCTGAGGACCAGAAACTTCATCTAGCCTCTCTTCTTGCCTCACTGGCTGGCCCCAGGGCAACCAACAGTGGCCTCTGGCTCAGCCACAAGAGCAATAAGGAGGATGTCAATCTCTTCTCTTAGTTCAGTTTGATTTGGAACTTGGAGCCTGTCTAGGAAGACAAAATGAGCCAGGGGAGGTGGCAGAGGGCAAAAGGCATTTAAATAAAGAACGAAAAGGAGAAAGAGAGAAAGACCAGGATGCTTCAGTTCCCCCCAAACAGAGCACAGGCCATTTCCACATCTTGGTGAGCTTCTCTCATAATCCCTCAAGGCTTCAGGACCATATTCCATCTGCCCTGGAGTACTGTCTGTCACCTCCAGGGACTGACAGAGCTCCTGCTGGAATGTGGCTGGGTGGGGCCACGATTACAAAGGCTTTCAGTGCCTTTTGAAAATAAAAGGGCTGATTTTTGCAAAACAAATTTAGGTGGAGAAGGGGTGGGCAAGTGGTTCTGTAGTTTTGGACATCTGGGTGGACCAGACTAGTCAAGGACCAAAGGCGAGCTGCAGCCTGACCACAGCTCCAGGAAGAGTGAGCTGAGAGGACAACCTGGGCCCTGAACTCTACCAGCTGTTGACCTAAGCAAAGACCAGACCAGCAGGACAAGTAGCAACCGGGAAGAGTGAGTATGGAGGGCATTTGTTTTAATAGCATTAACCAGGGAGTTTCCTCAACTCTGGAATTAATTTGTTTAGTCTGGGGAAGGCCTGTTTATTTTCTACTTCTTGGAACCCTTAGGGAATCCTATGGAGTCTTTGGGGTGAGCTTTTTCCAGTGACAGTGTTTGTGTTTGAGTTAGGGGATGACAATACTAGGAAGGGAAGGGATGGGCCTCAGACAACAGCAAGGCAGTGGGCAAACTCATGACTCTTTTCTCACCTGGGCTGCAGAGTGTATTGCTGTGTCCGGGTACAGCCCAGTGTGTTGGATTATAGTGCAACTACTTATCAGATCTCAGAACCACAAAATATCTGAGCTGGAAGGAAATTCAGGTGTTATCAATTCCAGTTTATGATTTCATTGCTGGGGAAACTGAAGCCCAGACAGAGGAAGGACTTTCCCAAGGTCTCACTGGTGGTTTCAAAGTGGCACTGGGGCAAGCCTTCGGATCGTTCCAAGGCCAGGTCCCAGGTCGTTCACCTGCACTTGGTATAGACACCTTCTTGTTTACTTAAACTTTGACAAACACTGTCATCAGGAGCCTTTGGATGGAAAAAGAGAGAAGAGGTAGCTGAGCATACACTGCTAGACCAGCCTTTGAGCTGTCTTAGATTCATCCTCAGACTTCATCTTACTAACAATGTTAATTTCTTTGGGGCCAGAGAGCAATAACCACTTAAAATTCAAAATCATCCTCAAGACAGTGCAATGTGCTGGCTTGTGTCTGGGTTAGTCTTGTCAGCTGTCCACTTCTGAGATGTGTACGCTTGTGTGGATGCTGACCGCATCCCAGGCAGGGGTAGCTTCATGAATCAACTGGGCAAATTCTTGGGCTGCTGACCTGCTCGGGATTTTCCTGATGTATATGGCTCTCATTTGGAATTGTCCCCCAGAGCAGACAGGCCTCCAGGCAGATAGCCTGCTGCTGACCCAGACTCCCTGCCAGAGTCCACAGAGGCTGAGCTGTGTGATCAAGGCTGACCACATAACCTTTCTGGGCCCCAGTGTTCTTCTGTGGACACTGGGGGACACTGGGTCTTATGATACTTACCATATGGACTGTTGGGAGGACCAAGTGAGAAACCAATGGAGAAACACTTTGAAGAGAGCAGTGTCAGCAAGCGGGGTGGCCTGGCAGCCCTCTGCTCGTTTCACTGTTCTGCCTACTTTGAGACGACTTAGCTGTGGGCAGAGATAAGGCCTGTCATCTCCTGCCAAGAGCCATCCTGTAAGTCAAAGGTTTGTTGTCATTCCTGAAAACTTAACAACGTGGATGAGAACTGTCCCATTGGAATCTGGGTCCCTGGGGGAGGTAGGTTAAAGGTTCTGGTCAGGGCCCACTGGCCTCTAGGGCAGGACACTGGGGCAGATTTTGTTTCTGGTCCTGGCTGGTGTTGCTCCTGCTGGGAGGCTGGTGAGCACAGAGAAGAATGTGGGTTGGGTGGGAATGATTTCAGGGACATACGAGAATAATATACCCCCAGTATGGGTCTCCTGTGTGCCTTGATACACTTTGAAAATTTTAACTTAGAAATGTGGTTCTTAACTCCCATTAAAGCTCATATCCCCTTAAAAGTGGTAACCTCAGATGCTAGTATGAGTCACATATATTTCAACTTTCGTGAGGTTGTCAGATATTTTTGGATCAAGGGTTTGATTTGGGGTTGGGGATTAGGGAGGAGGGAGGAACAGGAGAGGGAGAGGAGGGTATGCAATTCAGACCAAGGTTAGGATCATGCAGTTACAAAAGGTTAATAAGATTCTGGCATAAAATAAAGTTTGGGGATTGCCTATGACTTGAAAATGGCTATGCTCTCATGTTTCCTTTGGATCCAATAATTTTGAGTTGATTGAATTTATTTTGATATTTTGCTGTGTATCAACTAACAAGGTAATTTCCAAGGTACATTTTTATTCCTTTTGAGAAAACATCAGATTCATTTCTTTCTACTAAATGATCTGTTTATTTAGTGCACTTGTGGTATTTTTAGGAAGGGTGATGGCAAATTGATTCATAATTGTCACATATTCTGGAATAATCCCCAAATGCTCTTTCTCCTTGATATCCTTACCAGGTCTTTGCCGTTTTTCTTGTTGTGTTTCCTAGAAAGGTGCTTCATAAATAATAGATGCTCTATAATTTTTTAAGGTGATAATCATGATGATACAATGATGAAGATGACAATGCTTTAATTGGCCAACTTTTTAATTCATTCCCCTTAAACATGTTTTAGATTTCAATCTTCATGACCTACTTTGACAGCTAAAGTGCAGCAGGGGAAGGAATGGGAATCCGGATCCCTGGGCACTGGGGAATCTGGATTCCGTGCCCTTGGCTAACAGCCTGAATCCATCCCTATGACGTCTCTTGGTTCCCTCATGTGTGAAGTGAGGGAGTGGATTATAAAGCAATGGACACTGACTGTGATGCCTATAGGTGTTAGAGGTGCAGTGAATGAGTGTAGCTGGGCTAGTGTGCACTGTGGAAACCTGGAGAGGCTGTGCCTGTCTAAAGGGGTGGTGGCTACTAGGTTCCATCTATCAATGCCTTGCAAAAATAAGGACCCAATGCCACCAGGACCTCTCTCTCTTTCTCTTTCTCTCTCTCTTTATTCCCAAGAAAATTCAGAAGTCCAGATTTTTAAAAAAAATCATCTCATTTTTAAATATTGGCAACTAATTCATATATTTAAAATGAACGCCACAGGCCAAGCAAAGGTCAGACTGAGAGTTGACAGCCTGTCATCTCTGGATGGGGGGATCCAGAAAGCCCCTCTCAGTAAACAGGCTGTGGTTCTTCAGATAATGTTAACTCGTGGTAAGAAGGGAGATTCTGACTCTCTCCTTTCGCAGTCATCAAGTTAAAGGTTCAGAAGCTGCAGGGCCAGGGGACAAGGCTGAAGGGTCCATCACTGGCTGATCATCAGAGTTACCCAAGGAATCTGAAAAAGGACAGATTATTGAGTGCCTCTTTAGACTTCCCTATCGGGAATCAGTATATATCCATCCATCCATCCATTCATCCACCCATTTGCCCATCCATCATCAATATATCCATCCATCCATCTGCCCTCCAGCAGATATTTGTTTAAGCTCCCACTGTGTGTGCTGGGCACAGCTGTAGCCACCATGGTGGCCAAATCCAGGGGCAAATTCAGGCCTGGCTGTTCCCAAGTGACTGAGGGACTCTTTCAGTTGCCCATTTACCAACAAGCTGTGGACTCTGGTTCCTGTAAACTTTGATACTGACCAAGCTGACTCTGGATAAAATTTTAAAATGTGAAACAAGGGAGGTTCTGAATATTTGCATTCTGGCCGTTGGCTCAACCCCAGGAAGAGAAGCACATGCAGGGTGCAAGAGCTAAGCAATTACCGGTCCCCACCAGGAAGTCTTGGTCATGCTCGGGAGGAAGAAAGCTGTCTGCACACCGAGACTGACTGCCTGGAATTGAAGCAACAGGAGCAAAACTTTGGAAAGGCAAATAGGAAATAAACACCCTTTTGTTTCTACAGATTGTGTGGTAAGATTCAGATCAGAAACAGAGGCTTCCTATTGTTTTATCAATTAGTCATGAGGACCTTTAGTGTTCACAGTCTCTACTAAGTGAGTAAGAGACACATGAGGGAAGAAATATAAATGTAGGTCTCTGCTCTGGAGATAATTAAGATCTTATCAAAGTAGCACATTTTTATTGAGAGACCAATGCAAGCAGACTATCATCAAGTATGCAATGTGTGTGCAGACAGCAAGTGTTAGGGAGGGTCTAGAAGTCTCTGGAAACCTCCTTCTGAGTGGAGGAAACTGTTCTCCTAGTCAGTAATAATTGTTGTTTCCTTCCTTTCCTGTAAGGAGATCTGTAAGGAGTGATTCCTGGCTGCATTCTTCTCACTCTGCCTGCAGGCTCAATTAATCTTTCCCAGGTGGTTAGTTCCTAGCATCAATTTTGGAGTGCATTTTGTGGGCACATCCCTGAGGTCTATTGTGTGTGCCCATATTTCCTCTGATTATAAGGACACACGTCAGATTAGATTAGGGCCCACCCTAATGGCCTCATTTTAACTTAATCATCCTTTAAAGGCCCTATATCCAAGTACAATCACATGTAAGGTACTGGGGCTTAGGGCTTCAACATATGGCATTTGGGGAGACACAATTCGGCCTATAACAGCTACTATACTTGGAAAGCCCTAGAAAGCAATGATGAAACTAACTCAAACAATAAAAAATTCAGTAAGTTAGCCCAATATAAAATTAACATACAAAGGCCAATAGCTATCACATACACAATTAATAACCAGTTAAAGAACATAATGAGAAAAATCCCATTTACAACAGCAATAAGGAAGAATAAACTTTCGTAATCTTATCCTTGCTAGAAACATGCAAATCTACATGAGGAAATTTAAAAAACACTCTTGAAAGACTCAAAAGTAGACTTTAAGAAACAGGAAAGATAGCTCCTATTGTTGGAAAAGATGACTCAATGTTATAAAGATATCAATTATCCCTGGGTTAATTTACAAATTTAATGCAGTATCAACAAGCTATGTGTGTGTGTGTGTGTGTGTGTGTGTGCGTGCGCATGTGTGTGCACGTGTGTTCAGACAAGTTGATACTAAAATTCATATGGAAAATAAAGCATGCAAGAGTGGACAGAAAAACACTAAAAAAAGAAAAAGTATGGGGAAGGACTAGCTCCACAGAACAGGAAAACATACCATAAAGCATGGTATTGATGCATGGATATAAATACAGACTAGTAGAAGAGAGTAGAAAGTACATCAACAGACCTAAGCTCATATAGAAATTGAGTTCATAATAGAGGTAGCATTTCAAATTACTAGAGCAATATGGTCTTTTTAATATTAATAAATGGTGCTGGAACAAATGAATATCCATTTGGACAAAGATAAGATTAGATTCATACATCACACCATATGCAAGAACAAATTCCAAATGGATTAGATATCTAAATGTAGACTGTGAAACCATAAAAGTACTAGAGAAAAATGTGGTCAATTCCTTTTAACCTCAGTTAGGAGATTAACTCAGTTAATTATTGACTCAAAACTCAGAGACAATAAAGGAAAAGACGAATCAACTTGACTACATTAAAAAAAAAACTTCATGACAAAGAATCATCCTAAACAAACTCCAATAACAACTGACAAAGTTAGAGAAGATTAAAAAGTTGTGAAACAAGAAAATATTTGTAACATATACCACTAGCAGTGGGCTAATAATCCTAAGACATTAAGAACTTTTAAAAACTGAGGGATAAAGCATCAAAAACCTGATAGAAAAATGGGGGAAAGTCACAAATTGACAATTCACCAAAAAAGGACATAAAAATGTCCTTTAAATATTAAGAAATGTTAAAATTCATTTTTTTGACTGGCTGCTATGAGGTTAAAGACTAAAAGAACTATATGCAAATCAGTATTCTAGTTCATAAATTCATTTCTCACAGGCAATTCTTTGATTCTGAAATTAGTTTATGTCTATAGTAGGATTGAACAAATAAGTAAACATACTATGGATATAGATAAATGCATTAATAAATTAACAGAGGTGTTTGTGTGTGTGTGGTTGAGTCTATTTTATGTCTGCCTGTCTGCCAGGGGAACCTGGAAGGAATGACACTCCACTAGCAATGAGTACATCTAGGTGTCCAGGTCTTGGTTTCTACATACTATTCTCTAATAAAAGGAAGCGTGGTTCATTGGAGAAATGGTTGATTCCAGCTCTGGGGCAGGGAAAATACAGCATAAGCCTGGGATAGCTTATGATGCCAGAAAATAAAGAAGTGCTCCAAAAAAGGTGGTGGCATGGACACAGGATCCAACCCAGAGGAGCGCCCAATGCCAAAGGTGGGAGAAGTTGAGACACTATAAAAAAATGAAAGTATTAGATTACACAATTGTAGATTACTAGATAGAATAAAATAAATATTCATTTGTTCATACTGTTATAAGTTAATAATTAAATAAAGAAATACTGGGAAGAGGCAGCTCCTTCTTACAGAATTCCAATTAATAAATATAGAAGGAATGAGTAAAATAGAAAATTATCCTTGGGCAAACACCACACTAATAAGCAAGAACACTTGATAGATGCTAAAACCAGTAGGCAAAAGTATAATGAGAAACATGATATTTGCATAGTTTCAAAGTATCTCCCCACAAGATATTTATTACTTACTTACACAGGAAAAAATGGTAATTTTATAGTGGAGAAACTTACCACCTCAACCAAGTGGTCAGGGTTAACTAGTAACAAGACACATTGACACCATGTACTCCAATATGACGCACAGAGAAAGGTACAACATCGCTGCTACAGTGTTCTTGCCAAGATCACAAAACCTCAGTCTAATCATAAGAAAACATCACACAAACCCCAAAACTGAGAAACTGTCACAGACTAAGGGGACCAAGCAGACATGGTGACTAAATGCACTGTGAGATTGTGTATTGGATCGCAGACAGGAAAAAGGACACTAGTGGGAAAACTGGTGATATTTCACTGAGACCTATATTTTAGGTAATAGTATTGCATCAATATCAATTTTCTGCTTTTGATAATAGGAGTGTTTGTGTTATGTAAAATGTTAACATTAGGGGAAGCTGGGTGAAGAGTATATGGAAACCCTATTTTATCTTTACAACTTTTCCATTCTCAAATTACTTTCTTAAAAAAAGTTTTAAAAAATGATTCCTATGTATTTGCTGGGTCAGAGATCCAGAGTCTAATATAAACAGACTCCATTGTTTCCCGTAGGCTGCCTCCTATCATAGCTTCACTGCGGTTAACTCACAGTGATAAAATGACACACTTAATTCATTTTGTGATTATACGTCGGTATTGTATCTCTACTGACCCAATCCTAGAAGACAGAATTTAAAAACTGATCATGCATTAAAAGTTTTCATCTACCAGCAATGAATAAAACTCTAATGGAAATCAGAATAAAAACTCTGAAAGCAAAAGTAAAAGTGACTACTCTTTTAACCTCTTTAAGGATCAGCATAGAAAGAGAAATTGCTTCTGCACCCCAGGGCCTCAGTGCCTTAGAAAACCAAAAGAACTCAAGTGAGAAGTGAATCTCATCTGAGTCATTTGAATCAGCTCGGTTTCCCAAAACTTTTTGTGTACTTAACTGACCCCTGATTCCTGATATTCAACTAAAGAATTGTTCCACCCCACCCTTCCCCCAGTAAATTTACCATCCACATCACACAGGAAGTAGCTTTGTCAGAATTAGTTGGCCGTTAGTTGTGTTGGGGGTTGGGGGGGACAAGGGAAGAGGAGGAGCGTGTGGGGACAGAGAACCAAAGGACTGTGGCTGGGAGCTAGTGGTGTCTGCAGAACCACTCACAATAACGTGCCAGGGGCCCAAATCCCTCCTGCAGAAGTTCCATGTGAAGGAGGGATGGTTGTAGGGGTGTGGGAAGGAGAGCTGCTACAGCTGATCACGGGTTTCTTCGAGGGGAGCAAAAGTTTAGAGAAGCTATGAGTCTGTTTCTATGGGGCATGATCAGTGTTACATATACTTTTGCTAATGGCCCTATAGCTAGACAAACAGAGGGTGTCAATGTCCTGTCTGGGAAGGAGCCCTATGGGAAACTGACCAGGAGCCCCACTGGGCAAGATCACCACCTGCTGGACCATTCAATGAGTTCCAGCCTGAGGGGAGCCTCTGTTCTGTTCCTGAAGGCAGGTCATGGAAGCCTAGCCCCAAGTCTCTCCCAAGACAGGTCAGGTCAACCGCCTTATGCATAGACATTCTAGATCACCACCAACAGGGTTCTCTTGGCATTGGAAGGCCTGATATGTCACCTTATGGCTTTATTCCATTGGATCAGTAGTGCATGGATGATCATTACTGATCCAATGGATGATCAGTGTATGGTGGGTGATCAATCCTTTAGGGTGATTAGGCGGTTGGGTTGCCTTTCTTTCTAATGGGTCAATTTCAATGGGGGAGAGACAAGGAGTTCTCAGTCCTAGAGGACTGCACAGGGTGGGCATCCTGAGTGGACTCCGAAGGAGGTACTTGGCGCCTGCAGGAGCCAGACATCCCTGGACAGGGAGGGAGGATGCTGACCAGGACAAACTCGGCCCAGGGCTGCGGCAGGTCAGGCTTTCACCTGCCAGCAGCCCCTTCCAGAGGCAAGGCCTGTGTGGGGATTGTGGAGAGGCACGTCAGACCCAGAGTTCTGGCTTGGGCAAAGGAAGAAGATGCTATTCCAGCACAGAGGAGACCTTGAGAATCTCTAATAGGGGCAGGCAGTGGTCCAGGGCAAAGGTCAGCAAACTGCAGCCTATAGTCCTATTCTGGCTGACTGCCTGTTTTTGCAAATCAGATTTTATTGGTACTCAGCCATGTTCATTCTTTTATGTCCACTTCTGCTTTCATGCTACAATGACAGAACTGGTAGTCCATATAGCCAACAAAACCTACGATAATTATTCTCTGTCCTTTTATAGAAAAAGTTTGCCAGCCCCTGGTCTAGGGCATACTGGGTTCTGTCTGTGCTTTCTAAAAAGGTAAACTTTCTCTCAAAAGAATAAACTCCTTGATAAGGTTCCCCAAATCCTGCCTCCACTGTTTTACCAAACATCCTAGTGTCTGAGACTCCACCGCCCCCTCCAGCATCTGAAAAATCACATCACTTTTGTGAGCACTGATTCCTTCCCCCATCATAATGGGGCCAGAAACAGCCACCTCTTAGGACACTTTGTGGACGCAGCCCAAGACAGGAGTAACCAGGTATAAAAGGAATCAGCTTAATGGTGAGAATTCTGTGAAACTGCCAGTACATGTGTACTAATTTTAATCTTGAGATAAATGTGTTTTCTCCCCCAAAATGACACCTTTTGATAACAACAATAATACACTGCAGACAGGTTCTCCACGCAAATTAAGGTGCTTATTTCTGAGGGTACTCAGGGTCCCAGGCAGGAGGCAGAAGCGTTAAGAAGAAAAGGTGTGAGTTAGGGTGGAGAACGGCAGACTGGGAAGAGTTTCTGACAGCGCTGAGCTGTGTCCAAAAGGAATTAGGCTTCCAGACATTGCAAACTCACTCTAAATTTAGACCTGGAGTCTGTGATTGACAAAGATGAATCCAGCCCTATGGCAGCCATCGGGAATTTAGAATACAGACACTCAGTCTTTACAGTTTTCACAAAGACAGCATGTAAGATACACTCACTGGGCTTTGGTCCTATTCTGGGCCATTGTGAAAACCAAGTCCTACAAAGCTAGGTATTAAGTGGGATACCAGAAAGTTCTAAGGCACCACTTTCCCACTCAAGGGCCATATAACCCAGCTAAGAAACAGTCTTGTGCACATAAAAAGATAACATGGAATCAGTGTATATAATTGGGATTAAGTTCAGCTGTGAGTAACCAAGACAAGCTAGAAAGTCCAGAAGTATGCCTTCTGGGGCTGGTGAGCACCTCTGTTCCATGGAGCCCTCGGGGACTTGGGCTCCGCCTCTTAGCCCTTCACTATCTCTAGGGAGTGGCCTTCATCCTCTTGATCCTTAGCATGGCTGCATTCCAGGCAGCAGGAGAGCGGAAGAAACTAAGAAGGGGCCAAAGACATCCATCCATCACCTGTCTCTCAAAGAAGGTTTCTGATAGCTGCTAGATAATACTTTCACTTACATCCCATTGGCCCAAGCTTAGACTACACCTGGCCCCATAAGAGGCTAGGAAATACAGTCTTTATTCCAGGTGGCCACGTACCTTGTTAAAAATATCAATTACTATAAAAAAGTAGCATGCTTCTTTGTTATGAAAGGGGCTCTTTTTAATCTTTTTTTTCTTGCTGTAAATTCTGTTTTGATATTAATATTTTTTATACTAGCTGTCTTTTTGTTAGGGTTTGCATGGTACACTTTTTCCCCATCCTTCTCAACTCTTCTGTATGGATTTGTTTTAGCCAAGTGTCTTGGCCATAGCATGTGGCTGGATTTTGTTTTCATTTTTTTCAATGGTAATTCTGTCTTTAAATAGATGACTTAAATCCATTACCTTTAGTGTGAATCATTTTGTTTTTATTTTCTGTGTACTATCCTTTTTTTCTTTCCTTCTTTTTCCTGTCTGTCTATGCTCTGTGTTGAGTTGGATAAAGTTATATAGATCTCCCCATCCCCTTTTATTGCTCTACTGTTTGGAAGCCATAGGCTCTGTTTTTATTTATTTCCAATTAAAGTTTAACATCATATAAACCATAAATTTTTTCAACAAAGTCTATAGTTGTTCAGTATTTAGGATTAGCATCCTTTTACCAACCATGACAAGAACGGTAACATATTTTAATTACCCTTGAACACCTGCTATGTCGTTATTTTTCAGGGCTGTAATTGGACATTTCTTAGCACAAATCTTTTTTAGTCAATAGTTAATTAAGTTTATTGATGTATTTTTTAGGTTTTGTGTTTATAATTTTTTATAATCCATTTTCTATCTCTGAGTTTACTTTTCTTCCTACGGAAGCACATCTTTTAATAGTGCTGTGGTGAAGATCTGTGAGTACTAAATTTTCTTAGTCTTTGAATGTCCAACAAGTATTTTACTCTCACTTTAAAGAATATTTTTAAAAATTTTACTTTGAAATAATTTCAAACCTAGAGAAACGTTGTAAGAGAACTCCTATATACTCTAGCTAGATTCATCAATTTTTAACATTTTGCAACATTCACTTGTCTGTCTTTTCCATCAGAGCCTTTAATATATTAATCAGGGTTGTTTTAAGTTTCATGTCAGATGGTCCCAACATCTGTGTTATATCTGATTGTGTTGGTTCTGTTCTGTTCTGTTATTGATTGTTAGGGTTTGGCTCTGGCAGGTAGTTCTTGGCCTGGAATGTATTCCTGACCCTTCCCCAGGGGTAGGGGGGCTCTTTCTCTTCACGTACTCCAGCTCCAAAGGGTTTCACCAGCGCCCCAGCGGCTATGGTATTGTCCTTTCCCCTACAGATTAAAGCTCTTGTTCTAAAGGGGAGATTAGGGAGAGACAGCCCAGTTGGGTTTTGTGTTCCTCCTGTGGTGGCTGCTGTCCCCGTCCCCTGGGCCTGTGTGACGAGGGGAGCTTCCTCAGTACTCTCCCCAACCAAGCCTGAAAGAGGGTGCAAACTCTTCCTTAGGACCTCATACTTTCTCACCAGCCCACACTCTGTCCCTACCAGTTAGCTAAGTATTCCACCTGGATTCTTCCTGGTGTGCAGCTGTGATGGCCCCAGGTAAGCCAGTGTCCCTGTCCCATCTCTCCCCGTAGGCTCCTTAGATTTCAGGCTAGGTGGTTGCCCTACAACCTCAGCCCCTGGATGGCTTCAGTGAAAGTGGTAAACTTGCAGGTTTTCCAGCTGTTCTGTTGTAAAGGTGGGAATAATATTCTTCCCAGTTTGCTGCATCTAGAGCAGAAACTGGGAGTCAGAGCTGAGTTAATTTCAAGGAAAAGAAAAAGAAAAAGAAAAATCAGTGTTTGTGCACTGAATTGGCAACTACTTCTCTTATGGGATGCTGCCATATGGCCCTTACAATCCTGTGAGGTAAGTAGCTACTGTCCCCATTTGCAGACGAGGTTCTGAGGGGATGAGGAAGGGGCTGGGGCTCCCTTTGGGGCCTGCCTGATTGCACAGGAGCAGCTGCTTCTGCTGCCTTCTGCGGTCACCAAACGTGAGCGTGAGATTAGGGAGGAACCTGTGGGAGTCGGCTGCGTGGTCCTCTGTCCTCAGCCCATACAAAGGCGAGTCTGTAGGAGTGACAAAGGGATTTAGGGGGCAGGGGAGGACCCGGCCTGGCTTGGGTGGGCTGAGGCTTTGGCGGGTTTTCCACGTGGACGCGGTAGGAAGTGAACCTTAGGGAAAAACAGCAGTAACGGCTGGAGAGACCTGGAAAGCTTCCTTGTGAGACCTTGCTGCCCACATGGGAGGGAGCAGCGTCCTCACAGGCTTGGAATGTGGGCTCGGGACCAGGGCAGGGATGGAGTTTTTCCTAATGTCGGGGAATCCAGGCTTGGGCCTGTGTGGGGAGACTGGGGGTGGGGGATTGTGCCTGGGAAAAGCCATGGTGGTGGTGGAGATGGGGGTTGACAGCCCCGAGTTTCTGCTCGGTCAGAGCCCTCCGTCCCTCCCTTCCTCAAAGCACTCCCAGGCCCGTCACTCCAAGGCACCGCCCTCCTTTAACACACACACACACACACACACACACACACACACACACAATCCTTTTGTGACTTCGCCTTGAAATTATCCATTCTATGTTCATCTCTTCATTCATTCATTCATTTATATATCACTTTATTCATTCAATAAGTATTCATTATTGCCAAGCTCTGCACCCCGTATGACCTGATATAAAGGGGCTGGGGCTGGAGAGAGCACGCTGCTTAGTGGCCCTCAGTGCTCCGCTCCCCTCGGAAGTGACCTCAGTGAGGTCCCGAGTGTGGGAAGGAGCCAGGATCAGTTTTCCAAAACCCCTGCAGGTAAGTGACGTGCTGGTGTTACCTGGGCAGCTGGCCAGGCTCCAGGTTCCTGTTTTAGGCTCACCTTTGAGCACACCTCTCCCTACATGAAAAGCCACGGACCCTCAGTGTGCTACTGAACACGCTGCACAGTTCTCCTAGCCAGCTTCTCTTCTTCTTCCTCCTGGTGGGCCACTTTACCGCACCACTTGTCTCCAAAACGGGCCTGCCACTTCTAGGACTCCAAGCCCTCCTGCCTACCCTCTGCCCATCCAAACTACAATGCCATTCAAGGCTCAGCTTAACTGCCACCTCTTTCAGGAAGCCTTCTCTGAATCCTCCATTGAGAATTAGCCATGCTGACATCTTGGCTCTCACATCAGATGGCTTGTACCTCTCTCACACTTCACGTCCTTTGGTCTTGTGTCACTAGAGGCAGCTCCCGAGAGCGGGTTGTCACTGTTCCCCCGATTTCCAGGTTGTGCTCAGCAATGTTGAACTATGGCCAGGCCGTCTGATGTGCTAGCCTTTCCGTAGCCTCCCATTCCTCTCGAGGTCAAGTTTGAGCCTGCAGGGCTCTGCGTGATCACCCTCTCCCACGTCCTCTGTAATCCCCTGAGAGCAGGGACCAGAGCACAGCCATGTTTTGCTCCTCAGAGAGTTTCTAACACATTTCCTGGCACATAGTAAGTATATGTCCTCAATAAATACATGGCAAAATGAAAGGAAATGAAATTCTAGTTGAATAATTGATTTCCACAGGCTAAGGATAGGCTTGCTTCCTCTTCCACATGGGGGAAAAACAAACTGGCCTGATGCCCTACCTTCCTCATTCCGTATTTCTTTCAAGTGATGCAGAAAAAAAATTGTTTGAGTTATTATTTGACAAAATCTCCAGTTGATTCCCTCAACCTTAAGAGTTCTAGAGCCATCAAATCCTCTCCATCAGCAGTAGAAGGGTTGCTGGTCGTTCCCCTTTGGAAAAACAATAACAGCAACAGAAGTTTCTGCCAGTCCTTGTCTCAGACAGTCTTGTCAGAAAGTGAGAGAAAAGTCCCTACATTGTTTTTCACATTTCTTGGGAAGAAGAGTCCTTGGAGCTCAAGGGGATATTAGGGAAAGACAGAGGCCACCTTTTCCTGGCAGCGGCAGAGCTAAAACTCCAGCCTTCCCCCTGCAGACCTGGGCATGGGCCCAAGCACCACCGCCCCCTCGGGCCCCATCCGTGTCTGACTCTGTGACTTCCGCCTCTCTGCATCTGTCTGTCAGGCAGAGAAATAATACCTAGTCCTAGGCAGATAAAAGCAGCTACTGCCCGTGAAAAAGCTATATGTGCTGTACAAAATCTGAAAGTCCTTGTCACTGGACTTTAATTAAAAATTAAAAAGTGGATTTGACCCCCAGGACGGATATATTGGTTCCCCAGTAAGAACATGGCACAGTTTTCACCACGCTGAGCTGCTGCCTGAACCCAGAGTGACCCAGCCCGGGCTGGTCTTTCAGCTCTTGCCCTGCTGGGTTTCTGTCGTGTGTGCAGCCAGCTCTGCACCTCCCCATTCACCCAGCAAGCTGACTGACATTCTACCCTGAGAGAGTTCCAGCTGGTCACATCCTTCTGTCTTTCTCAGGCCCTCACAGAAACACCAACGATGGTAGAAGACAGAGGCGATGGTAGCCCGCAAGCCTTCGCTGGAGGCATTAGGACTATCGGGGGATCTTGTTCAAAAGGCAGATTCTGGGGTCCCAACTGCAGAGGTTCATGTTGGGTCAATTGTTGAGGGGGGACCAAGGCATGTGTGTGTTTAACAGCTGCTCAATTTAGGAGGGAGAAGTAGGCCCTGAACGCCAGACTGCAGCCGCTATGGAGGAGTTCTGTGCCGACGTCAAGAATGGGGTCACAAGAAGGGAGATTGAGGCTCCAGCTAAGAGACGCTTGGCCAGGATTGGGGGCAGAAGGCCAGCGTGGACCAGGCCACTTCTGTCAAGACAAGTCAGGGCTTCATCCTGGGCCCAGACCAAGGCCTCAGGGGAGTGATGGCAGTAGGCCCAGGGAAGGGGAGCTCAGAGGGCCAAACTTGGAGGCCAAGACGCTGCAGCTTGTCTCAAACAGCCGGGCAAACCAAGATGAGCTAGCTCAGTCCCTGTCCCCAGGGAGGCCTTCTAGGCCCCAGCGGCCCAGAGAAAAAGCCTTTCCTTGCAGGAGAAGTGAAGGGAGGATGGGCCTTGAAGACCCTCTGCCTCTCCCTTTCCTGGCGGGTGACGGCACAATCAGCCCTTCCCCACTGGCATTACTTGGCTCAGATCTGCGCCAGAAGGGCCACCAGTGTGTTCCCTGCAGGACCACCTTGCAGCTCTGGAAAGCCCCTAGCAATGCCTTTCTGACCCTTGACCTCCATTGTCTGATGTGTCCGGCTTCATGAGCTTCTAAAGGAAACATCTACATATTTGGGATATGATTCTATTTGATGCCAAGCTGATACACCAGGAACTTCCCAACCCCACAGAAGGTGGAAATGGTGAACTTGAAGAGGCCATGGTCACTGCATGTGACCTGCAGTCCCGGCCCGGGAAATGCAGGCTCAGCATCTGGTCCACTAGCCTTGGCCAGGGGCTGTGGCAACCTCGGTTTCCTTTATTTGTAAAGTGGTGGGGTTGGGGACAAGGCTTCGAACTTTTTTTTTTTTTTTTTCTCGTCCGTGGAAACCTTTCTTCAATGAAAAGCTGTTAGAGGAAGCAAAAACTGCGAGGAGGATCCCTTGGAGCTGCTGCTGCTTTGAAGTGGAAACTGGAACATCATGTCCCATGATCCTTCGTCAGTCTAGGCAGAAACTCTGGGGCTCTTTTGGGCCTGTTTAAAAACCCACAGATATGACCCAGCCATTGCACTCCTAGGTATTTACACAAGAGAAATGCAAACATATGTCCACGTAAACACTTGCACACAAATGTTTACTGCAGCTCTTTTGGTAACAGCTGCAAACTGGAAAACACCCAAATGTCCATCAACAGGTGAATGGACAGACAAATTGCGGTGTGTTTGTACAATGGAATACCACTCAGCAAAAACAGGAATGAAGGAACTATTGATATGTGCAACAACATGGATGAACCTCAGAGTCATGATGCTGAAGTGAAAGAACCAGGTCAAAACAAGTATATGTGATACAATTCCATTTATAGAAAATTCTAATCAACCTATAGTGACAAAAAGCAGACCAGTGGTTGCCTGGGGATGAGGGTTAGGGTGGAGGTAAGGATTACAAAGGGGTATTAGGAAATTTTAGGAGTGATGGAAAATGTTCAACACCTTGATTAAGATGCTGATTTTATAGGCATATACATATACCAAAACATATCAAATTGTACACTTTAAATATATGCAGCTTATTCTATGTTAATTATACCACAATAAAGTTGTAAAAGAAATAAAAACAGTCTCCAGATTGTTTTGTCTTGGAGAACTAGATTTAAAGCAAAAACATTCTCACCAAATTCTCACCAAAGCTAGTTCTATGATCTTGTTCTCCCCACAGAACTGCCACCAACGTTGAGCCTAGTTACTGTCCTGTTAGTGTTCAATAACAGGTTGTGTCAGTTAATGAGCCTTTCAAAAAACCCGACCCCTCCCCTCTGCCCCCAGATTTGCTCTTGTTTAATCTTCAGATCGTCTTCTTGGAGGGGCTCACTCCCGCTGAAGACAAGCGTCTTGAGGACCCGTCCCCTGGGAGCCACTTCTCCAGGAAAGGGGTCACAGCGCGGTCTGCAGACAGGGTAGGGGTGCCGGCTCACGATTTTCCAAACATTTGAATGAAATGAAAAAAAACACACCTGTGCTGCCAGGTATAAAAGAGAGAAGCAAGGTAGACATTGATTACTTCCTTCTCTGCGGAGAGCCTCTAAGTGCCTGGCAGGACTGAGAAATTTACCAGGAAAGCACTAATCATGCAACAAGTTCTTTGGTTTCATTGTTTTTGTTTTAAAAATTCTTTCTCAGTACCTGTGTGTGCCGAGTACTGTGCCAGGTGCTGGGAAACGTGCAGGAAGCTCACAGTCGAGCGGGGTCATGGTCTAATCAGAGACAAGGCCGGGCGTGAGGGGCAGTGTGGGGGTGAGGGCAGTCATGTGCTGCTTCAAGGCCACACCAAACACTTTCTAAATTCCCGTATGCTTCCAAAATATCAGGAATTAAAGAAAGGGAAGGTCCTTGAAACCTAGAATCATAAGGCAAGAAGGAAATGGGGTTTACGTTAAGTCTTGGAAAACCATGAACAAGAGGAAGAAATGATACGAAAACGCAATGATAAAGCCAGAAATAAACATAGTTAAGAGAAACAGAGTAGAGTTTAATTTGATTGGGAACAATGCTCAATATGACAATAATTATGTAAAAATTGAATAAAAAACAGAATTCCATATGTATACAGATGCTACTGGAAACGCATATAAACCATCTGCAGGGGTAGACCTCCAACGGAGAACAATGGTTATGTTGAAGGTACAGAGTAATCAAAGACTTTTGCTTTCTCTACATTGTTAGAATATTTTATAACTAACTGTACTTCTAAGAGATCTGAAAATTTTTCTTTTATTATTTACTTATTTTTCAATTTTTTTATTATGGTAAAATATATATAACATAAAAATTTACCATCTTAACCATGTTTAACTGCACAGTTCAGTGGCATTAAGTGCACTCACGTTGTCGGGCTATTATCACCACCATTCATCTCCAGAACTTCATCATCTTCCCAAACTAAAGCTCTGTACCCAATAAACAATGACTTCTCATGCTCCCCTCCCCCCAGCCCCTGGCAACCACCATTCTCGTCTCTGTCTCTAGGAATTTGGCTATTCTAGGTACCTCATATAAATGAAATCATACAATATTTGTCCTCTTGTGTCTGGCTTATTTCACTGAGCAGAATGTTTCCAGGGTTCATCTATGTGGGATAGCATGTGTCAGAATGTCCTTCTTTTTCAAGGCTGAATAGTATTCCCTTGCATTTATATTCCATATTTTGTTTATCCATGCCTCTGTCAATGGAAATTTGGGTTGTCTCTACGTTTTGGCTGTCGTGAATAACGCTACTATAAATATGTGTGTACAAATATCTGTTTGAGTTTCTGTTTTCAATTTTTTGGGGTATATGCCCAGAAATAGGATTGCTGATCATATAGTAATCTATGTTAAATTTTTTGAAGAACCACAGTACTGTTTCCCATGGTGTCTGCTGCATTTTACATTCTCCCCAGCAATACACAAAGGTCCCCAGTTCTCCACATCTTTACCAATTCGTGCTATTTTCTGGTTTTCTTTTTTTGTTTGTTTGTTTGACAGCCATCCTACTGGGTGTGATATCTCATTGTGGCTTTGATTTGCATTTCCCTAACAATCAGTGATGGTGAGCATATTGCATGTGGATCTGTGAATTTTTAAGTAATAAAAGATTTCAGCAATAAATAGGGAAAAATATAGCAGAGTACCTGGAAATCCTTCCTATATACATCTCACCTCTTTAAATGTTTCCAGTTTTCAACAAACATGATGTTTTTGCCTTTCACTGTGCAGAGTCATTCTGGAAGCTTCCCTGCTTATCTCTGAGACTGTGACCCTTCTGTGCAAGTGGTGGCCTCCAGGGCAGCTTTGGGGCTGCACTCATTCTGCCTTGGTGGCCAGATGGCAGGTGTAGGGGCCAAGGATGGGAGAAGGTGGAGAAGGAAAGCCATGTCAATTAGCAGCTTAGGAAAAGAAGTTATGGACCCCTGAGCAATGCACAGCTATTTTCCTTCTAGATGAGTTGGGAAAGCAAGTCCTAGACAGGGCTGGTCGGGTCAGCTGCTGATGGCTGGAAGGCAGCCCTGCATAAGTCAAAGGCAGTTTTCAGGTGGCGGAACCTACTTGTTTCCAAATAATGGTGAAGATACAGTCCTGGCTGGGTTCAGACTTGCTTGACTTTGGGACAGTTTCTGGAAATATCCCCAAATAGCTGTTGATGAACCCACACGGTTTAAAGAGATTTTCTAAAGGTATGTGGGTGGTTTGGTTGTCTTCACTTCATTGAGTTTCCCATTTCCAGAGTGAGCCAAGAGTTTTTTCTCCCTGCCCAGCCGTCCGCAACTCTGGTCAGCTCTGGTAATTAGGTTTCTGGTTCAGGGAGGACACGTACGTGAGATGCAGTGAAATTCAAAGTGAGCACTGAGACTTTTTGGCTAAAATTTGCTACCTCCCAGACAACAAAGCTTGAGCTGTTTCAATGATATGACTCACTCTTGATAGAACACACTTTTATGTGTTTAATCAAACTGGAAGTCGGGCTGGGTATCTCTCACCTATACCATTTCCTGTCTTACTGTTTTCATAGCCTAATGCCGCCTCCTGGGGTAGGGCCGTGTTTATTAAAGATAAACGAAATCCCTCTTAAGTTTATAATTGCAATTCAATTAAAGGATCTTGGAGAGCCGCCCTTGCAGACTTTTGCTCTGCCATCTGTTCTGCGTGGATGGTCATCCTTTCTATCTGGCAAAGGATTTATCTGCCCTTCAGGACCCTACCAAGGCCCTCCCCAGGCAACTAGAAACTCCCTCCTGTGGGTTCCCTCAGTGCCTTGAGGGCACTTAGTACACCCAGGTGGGGTCCAGTGTAGACACTTCCTCTCTCCCATCAGCCTAGAACCCTGCAAAGTGTCTGGCACATCACCTCGTGCTGCAGTTGCTGATGAGGTAGGAACCAGGCTCCCCTTGTGCACTCTGGTTTTCTTTGGCAGATATGGGGGGGATGCATGGCATTCCTGTTCCCCAGTCCTCATACAAAGTTGCTCCCACAGCCTCTTGGAGTCAGGAGGCAGAAGTGTGGGTTTTCTACTGAGAAAAGGCATGAACCTACAGTTCTAGCACTTTCCCAGAAACTTAAGCCTGACCCCAGCACTGCACCCTGCCAAGATCCTCTGGGTAACAGGGGGGCTTCCTGACCCTGGGGAAACATGCGCTTCCCGGTGCCAGGGCAAGAAATGGGCTGGGGATGGCCAAGGGCATGGCCCAGGGGCTGAGGAGCAGCAGACATGCAGGCTCCTTCTCAGTGCAGACTGTGGGGAAGAACAGAAGTCAAGGTGACAGCTATTTGTGTGATGCCGCTGGGGGCCTGCCCAGAGCTCCAGCCGGCTTTCTGTGCCTTTGCTCAGCAAGGCTTGAACTGCAGCATGCAGCCATTTTTCCAAGCTATTTCTTCTGTTACATATTCCCCCCTGTCAATATTACCCTTCCATATCTATGGGAGGAGGAGGGGTGACCACTCTGTTACACTTTCTCACAGCCATAGCTAAAAGGGAGTCCCTGAAGGTTTGTCCTGCCTTGTGGCTCAGGCTGGCTGCCTCCAGGGCACCGACAGTGCAGACTGGGGAATGCGTGAGTACCGCAGGATGGCAGTGCTATGACTTTTCTGTTTGTAAGGAGAGTTGGGAAAAAAGCCCAGAAGCAGAGAGCCTCTTCCTCTTCCTCAGTAATTTGCAAAGAAGAAACTCTGGGTCCTTTCCAGGGGGTAAAATGTTATCAGCTGGAGGCATCAGTAGACGGTTGAGCTTGGCTCTTTATCAGAGATTTCTGCCTCTGACTCACCTGCCTCCAACATTCTCAGCGTAGTAGTCACCCCCAAAGGGTGGGGCCCCACCAGGGCCACCTCTCTGTGCCATTGGCACTTTGATCTCAGGAGCTGCTAGTTGAATCAACCTGGAACCATGACATTGCATTTTCTTATTTGATGCCTGCTTTAATGGGGAAGAAAGTCTGGCAGGTAAAAGTTATGATTTCACCTGGAGGGAAAGAAAAAAGACCTAGAGCACAGACGGAACCCATGATTCACTCAGTATCTGTAATTCCATTTTACATGAATACCAAAAGTTGCCTCCCCTATATGAAATTTCATTTCAGGAAGATGTGCCTCACAATAGTGAGGCTACATACCAAAATTCCAGCATTTTCTGTGCTTGGAACCCTAGTCAGGAAACCCTGGTCTAGAGCTCTTCTAGCCGTGGCAAATGTCAGAGGGAAGAGTCTTGGGATTTGGTGCTGTCTACAGCTCCTCGGGGCAGAGCCCAGGTCTGATTTGCTGCTGTCTCCGATGCCAGGTACAGCCAGGTAGCTTCACAAGCCTGTGACCTGTGCAGCTGTACAGGGCCCCACAATCAGAAAGCCCCATGCTTGGCTTCATGCTCTGCTGTCACCATCTTGAAATTCTGAATGATTTTATCTTTTTAAAAACATTTTTGTTGTGGTAAAATATACATAACATATAATTTACTATTTTCCCCATTTTTAAGTGAACAGTTCAGTGGCATTAAGTACATTCACAATGTTGTATCGCCATCACTACCATCTACCTCCAGAACTTTTTCATCACCCCAAACAGAAATGCTGTACTGATTAATCAATAACTCCCCAGTCTCCCCTGTCCCCAGCGCTTGCTAACCTCTGTTCCACCTCTGTCTCCAGGAATTTGACTACTCTAGGAACCTTGTGTAAGTGGAATCATATGGTATTCGTCCTTTGTGTCTGCTTTACTTTACTTAACGTAATGTTTTCAAGGTTCATGCATGTTGTAGCATGAATCAGAATTAATCATTCCTTTTCAAGGCTGAATAATATTCCAGTGTACGGATAGACCACATTTAGTCTACCCATTCATCTGTCAGTGGATATCTGGGTTGCTTCCACCTTTTGGCTATTGTGAATAAGGCTGCTGTAAACATCGGTGTACACGTTGCTATTAGTTTTTAATTGTTTTAAAAATGGGGGAAACATTAAGAAGTGGAATTTGGTAGATAAAAACCACTAAAACCCAAGGCCAATGGGAAGAAAACACCAAAGAAGAACTTGGATGGTAAAAGGTAGGGAACCTCCGCTCCAGGGTACAGTTGTTTCCTGGTTGATTTTTCTTCCTTGTTCATTTGCATCACCTGTTCATCCATTATCAGTTGTCAGACATCTCGTTGATTTAATAATAGCTTTAGGGGTGGGGAGGAGAGGGGGACACACTACATTAAATATACCACTGACTGTAAGATGTATCTCAACTTCAGAAACGCTAATTGTGCACCCTCCTGTGGATAATTATTGAAGCTGGGTGATGGGTATGTGTAGACTCAGTATGCTAGTCTCTCTATTTTTAAATATGTTTGAAATTTTAATAAGAAAATAAAAAATAATTTGAAAAAATGTAAAAAGTATATCTTGGAGTGAAAGGAAGATGGTTCATTCTGCTAACATACCCTGACTTTCCTGGCTTAGTCTCTGTCCCCAGGGTTGGAGGTTTGAGACTTGGTACTGGTCCCTGGGGCCTGACAGGGGGTTGGGTGCCCCTGGGAGGCCACCAGAGCCCTGGGCGGTGGCAGGCAAGCTGCTGTGGGCTAGTCTCCTCTCTCCCCTCTGGCCCCATGCCTGTACTGAAGTGAATTCCAGTGAAATTAACACCCTGGATGGGGAAATAGAGAATAAGGGGGGGGGTCCCTAGATTCGTTCCTGGTAAACACTTCCATCTTCTGCCATCCCCAAAGGGCCAGTAGTAGCTGAGCTGCTGGGGAGAGGGGACCAGGCTATACAATGTGCCTCCTTCAGTCCTCAGCCCCTACTTCGTTGTATTAGAAATTTTCACAAAGGAGGAATATGAAACCAGATAGTAATACTCTATCAGCCTTTCATGTGGTCCCGGGACATTTGCTTGAGAAACCACACGCTGAGGGGTGAGTCACTGGGGATGGTCTTGCATTGGCTGGGAGGCTCTCCTGATCCCGTGGATGGAAACCGGTCTGGCGTCTATTGGAAGGGAACAGGTCCAAGCGCCTCGGCAGTTGCTTGGCTCAGGGGATGCTGGAGCGCGCTGTGGCCACCCCACTTCCGCTGGCCCCTGGCAGTGCACATGGCTTCTCAAAACTGTCTGGGAAGTTTGGAAGAGAGTCCTATGGGACCAACACAGTATGTGGCACAGCCAAACAAAATCTGTGTGTGAGCGTCTCCCCCGCGAAGAACAGACCACGAGGTCTGCACCTGGTTTAAATTCTCTGACTAGTCCAATCCCGGTGAGGGCAGTTCTGATGTGATTGAAAAAGGGTGAAGGCTTCTTAATCCTGCAGAAAAATCACACTTTCATAGTGGCAGCTTGTTCCTGGTTTGGATCTTAACGCTTGGGCCAGGCAGGCGGGTCAGTTCTCTGAAATCCTAGAAGGGAGGATTTACTGGTTCTCCCGTGGCAACTGTCTGGAAACCGGCTGGCCACAGTCACCAAGGGTTCCTAGCTTGTGGCTCAGTCCTGAGCCAATTCCTTCCTCCCCTCCCCCTCTGTGGCCCCCTCCCTCTGTTCCCCATGGGCACGTCATTTCCATTTTCTGGAAACATATTTGAGAACAGGAGTAAAGACGTTATCTCTATCTCTACATACGATGCATTTGGGGCAATATAAGTGTCCTAAGGGCTTAGTGAAAGGGGGGTGGAGGAGGGAGGAAAACACAATGTCCTAAAATGTCACAGCTGGGATTGTAGCCGGAATTTTTTTTTTTAAAGTCGTAACATACACCAGCCTTGGTGCTGCACTTGCATGCTTTATTTCATTTACTCCTCACCGCTAACTACCTGAGGCAGTATCGTGATTTTACAGGTGAAGACGGGTTAAGTAACTTGTCCCAGGTCACATGTGTTGTATGTGGTGGAGCTGCCATTCCAACTCAGCCCTGTCTGAGCCCACAGTCCATGTTCTGTCACTAAGCTACCCCCACTGAAAGTACTTTGGAGCACACCCTGCTTAGATCTCTCATTATCCAACCAGACTGAGGCTCTGGGCTTCTAAGGAACTTGTTCAAGGGCATGTAATTAGCTAATGAAAAAGCTGAGACTCAAAGCCAGATGTCTTGTCTCCTAGGCCAGGGTAACCTGGTTGAAAGAGCTTGGGGACTTATAACCTTAGAGGTGGGGTAACCTCAGGCAAGCTGATCATTGTCACTGAACTGCCAAGTCTCCATCTGTAGCATCAGCGTGGAGAATACCAACCTCATAGTGAGCAGTGAGGGCTGAATGCAAGAGTCTATGCAACACCTGTTGAACCTGGCACTTGTTAGGGGCTTAATAAGGCTACTTTATTATTTACTCTGGCAATGGTACCATCCTATTTCACTCACAAAGTGCCTCCTTGTTTGCTAAAATAATAAGTGAGCCTGTTTCCTTGGCTGGGCAAGGGCAGGGCTGGGTGCGAGGCACGCCCTTGTGGATCCTTCCTTGGCCCCTTGTTTGGAATAATAATCAAAACCCAAGCTTGGGGTCTGGGAACTGGGCTGAGACCCGGGCTGGAGGTGACCTACTGCGAGGAAGAGGATGGCAGTACAGCGACCAATGTCCAGGTTGCCCAGGACTGAAGGGTTTCCTGGGACGTGGACCTTTCAGCCCTCAAACTGGGACTTTTCTGGAAACGGGTGGCCACACAACATGGCAGCAATTCTGGGTCAGGGTGAATATCTTTGGGCCTCAATAGAGCAAGGAATGACTTCCAGCAGAGAATTTAGGGCATCCCAGAGGCAGTGCCTGGGGCCACCCTGAAGTGTTATTTCCTGGTGAAGGTGAAAGTCTTTGGGGCAATGAAATCTTTCCCTGGGAAAGGAGCTTGTGACCCTGAAGCTCCTCAGGGGCAGGGAAGTCGGCCCCTTGTAGACAATTAGAGCAGCAGTCCCCAACTTTTTGGCACCAGAGATAGGTTTCATGGAAGACAATTTTTCCATGGATGGGGGTTGGAGGTGGGGATGGTTTCAGGCAAATTCTCATAAGGAGCACACAACCTAGATCCCTTGAGTGTGCAGTTTACAGTAGGGTTCGAGCTCCTAGGAGAATCTAATGTCCCTGCTGATGTGACAAGAGGCAGAGCTCAGGTGGCGATGCCAGCCATGGGGAGCAGCTGCTCACCTGCTGCTCACCTCCTGCCGTGCGGCCCGGTACCTAACAGACCACTGACCAGCCCGGGGGTTGGGGACTGCTGAATTAGTGCACCACGTTCTGACGTTGAGGGGCCCAGGATGGAGGGGGTGCAGAGAGTTGGGAGAGCAATGTCTTGGAGAATGGGAGGCTGATTGGCCTCCACTGGATGTTTGGTGGGTGACTCTCTCCTTAAGTCTCTGTTCTGGGCAGATTCTGGGAAAGGAGAGGCTAGCTAGCGCCCCCTAGAGCTCAAAGGTTGGAATGTGCCCCACGGCAGAAAAGGCATCGGGCTGGGTGGCTTTGGCAAGACTTCCTCTCTTGGGCCACAGTTCCGAACTGTAAAATGCCTAAATGACTCTTAAGAACCCGTCTAGCAGACACAGTGGGTGAGACAAAGCAAAGACAGTGACATTACTTTCTCTTTGACCTCTACAAGAACTGCCCATTCCATTAAAAAAAAAAAAAAAAAAGCAAATGGCTCATGATCACAGATGAACTCTTTGTCAATCCGTGCCAGGCAGCAATTCTGGGCAGGAAAGAGCCAGTCTCACGCTGCCATCTCTCAGCCTCAGTGAGCACAACTTCTGTCTGCTTCCCCAGCAGTTTGGCAGGAGTTCGGGAGTCCAGCTCTCAGCCCTGGCTGGTATGGTCTTCTGTTCCCAAGTGTCTTTTTAACACGTCTGAGCCTGTGTCCTCGCTTGTTAAAGGCTGGGGGAGGGGAGCATTCCTATTTCAATTCTCTTGGAGGGTGTTATAAGAATCAAATTTGAAAGGGCTTTGAAAAGGATAAATTTCCACTCATACTTAAAGGATTATTATTTACTTAATTCCTTGAAAGAAAATCACAGTGGGAACCTTCTCAGGCCCTGGAGGGCTGAGTTTTCTGGGGATAATTTCAACATTATCCAGTGGAACTTCCACACCTGGCCTAGCTGGCAGGTAAACCCTGGTCCCAGAGGCAGGTGTGTTCACCTGGGTCTCACTGTTATGCAAACGGGCCAAACACGGCCTCAGTGTGTTGGCCTAAAGTGTTTCCATCTTGTTCACTTGTTCACAGCAGGCTAGGCCATTAGCCCAAAGTCAGCGGTGCCAACCTCAAATTCTCACACGTACGATTGCTTTACATAAAGTCCAAGTAACCATGTAGATGGTCCTCGACTTAACGATGATTCGACTTACTGTTTTTCTACTTTATGACGCTGCGAAAACCACACACATTCAGTGTGCTCCTCAACTTATCATGGGGTTACGTCCATCTAAACCCATCCCATATTTGTAACTTATGAGGGGCTTATCTAGATGTGACCCCATCGTAAGTGGAGCAGGATTTGCATTTGTAGCCACCTGGAGCCTATCTATTTTGCATACTCCTTGAAACTGCACCCACCGTCTGCTAACCAGGAGACGACAAACCCTGTAGCTGTGAAAGACCCTGTATTGCTCCTGCCCTTTGGAGCTCTCTGACCTGGGGGCGCCCCACCTTGCTGCTGAGTGACACTACCTGGACACATAGGCCCCCTTTCCAGTTTCCTCTCTGTCCCCAGGGAGTTCCCTTCCCTATGTCCCTTCTGGTGGGGGTCTTGCCCGATGTCTCTGCGAAGGCTCTTGCTGGGAGGGACTTCTGCCCAATAAAGCTTGTGTGTTACTGCCCCCATGGTCCCATCTCTTCTTTGATCAGCCCTGAAATTCTCGAATTTACCACACTTCCTTGGCCTGCTCCAGGGTCAAAAAACCTTGGACACTTTCCCAGTGGCTCAGTGTAGGTGCTGTACAAGCATCAGTGAAACCTCCTTCATCTGGAAGTTTTCCAGCCTAAGCCTTTGCTCCTCAGCGTCTGGGGCCTTCGGGACGGGCAGCAGCTCCTGGGAAACCCAAACTTAAAACAAGTACACCAGGCTCCAGGCTCTCAGTGACACCTACAGCCAGACACATGTGGCTGGAGATGGGGATGGCCAGAGGGGTACCAGGGCTGTGCCTGGGGTAGGGACCAGGACAGACAGGCCTCCACCGTGCTGTTGCTGGAAGGGTGGAGCTTGGCAGGTAATTTACCCAAGAGAGATCACAGAGGAGGGGGGTTGGAGCTGGAGGGGCCCATGGACAGCTTCATTCTGGAGACAAGAAGTCAGGGAAGTGGCAGGAATTGACTTGTGCAGTTAACATGCTAATCACGGGCAGAGCTGGGGTGTCAACCCCAATACCCTGCTTACACTTGCATGGGCGTATTTGTACTGGAGAGCGACTCACGTGATTTGCCATGAGAACAGTACTTGCCGCCTGGCTGTTACCTTTATCTCACAGCCGTGAAATCAGAGCATCTCATTGTCCTGCCGCAAAGATTGGCTCAGGGTGGAAAGTATTTCAGCAGAGCTGGTGATGATTGACACCATTTTTGCCGGACTTGCTGGCAGTCAGGTGCATTTTTTTTTTTTTTTTTTTTTAGCTCTGCACAAACCTGGACAGTGTGGGACAAGACCTGCCACGGATCCCATGCCCCACGTAAAGACAGAGAATGATGACAGCCTGGAGAACAAAGGCAGGAGATGGAGGCTGAATCCTGGTAACATCGTCTGAGCTCCCAGGTCAAGCTTCGCCTGAAGTTCTCCTGGGACATTTTAGTCATGAGAGACCCATTTTTACATAACAAATTTGAGTCTGATTTTCCCTCATTTGCATCATGCACTGGGGAGCCAAGTCTGCCATTCCCCTGTCGTGGTTTTCTGCCCTTGGTCTTTGGCAGTGGCTCCTTTGACCATCATACTCATGCAGACGCACCCCCCCACCAGCACTCTCCTGTAATGGTCCCGAAGTTCAGTCAGTTTAACATTGATTGAACTTCTACTGTATTCCAAGCCCTGTGTTATGCTGTGGGAGAGACACAAAGATGATTAGGACACAGCTCCTGCTTTCAAGGAATTTATAGACTCCAAACATGTTATTAAATGAAACATGACACGCAGGGGTGTGTGTACTCATGGAGCCCATGCAAGGCCCAGAGGTATAGAGCTCAGTGCAGGGCAGGGAGGGGAGCTACCAGGGCTGAGGGCACCAGAGCAGGGTTATGAGTGATAAAATGAGAGCGAGGTTGGAGGCAAGCCACTCTTGAGTGGTGACCGCTTTTCCCCTCAGCTGGTCTTGCTTTAAGTGACTGTGGTTCTCCGGCGTCCCTCCCCCCGGGCGAGTTCTTGCCTATGCATGACGGCTCCTGTGGAGAAGTTGGATCAGTTCCTCAGGGGCTGAGCCCAGGCCGTTTGGCAGGATGGGCCGCTCTGGGCTTTCTAGCTTGGAGAAGAGATGAGTATTTTTAAATGTATATTTTGGGGGCTTCAATATTTGTGTTCATATACTCGAGGATTCCTATATAGAGAATAAGACAATATTACATTTACTTTGTGAGGGCTCAGAAGACTGAGATAGGCCCAGATGTGGGCAGAGTTCGTTAGACCCTATATAGAAGACCCTGGCTTGGCTGTCCAGCCTGGTGTCCTGCTGTCCTGCCGTTCCTGCCCCACCCAGCCCAGCAGCCCTTGCTGCCTGGGCGTTAATTGAATTTGCTGGCTGTTGCCAGTACATACCAACCTCCACATCTCTACAGTGCTGCTCCCTCCTCCAGGAAGGCCTCCTTGTCACCATCATGGTGACTTCTCATCCTCACACCTCACCTAGAGTGCTACCTCTTCTAGAACCTTCTGCTTGGAGACTCATGCATTCTTCCTCTTACTTTCCCACAATCCTTCAAACACAATCTGTGGAGGGAAGAGGGAAAGGAGGTGATACCTAAAGACAGGAAAGTGAGAAATGGAGAAAATAGGAGGCTCTGCAGGGCCAAACCCAGAGATGCTCAGTTAGACAGAACAGTCCTTCTCTCTGCCATCAGTCAGCAGTGGTCAGCTCTAGTGCCTACTGAGGGTTCTATTTAAAATGGCATCATTTGTGCCTTGAGATGCTGTCAAGGCCCTTCTGGAAGGACCTAGCACAAGTGGGCAACCCCTGGTCAACCACCCAAACCATTCATGAGCCACCTGCTACCCCAACATCATAGATGTAGATTGTGTTGTTGTTGGCAGAGGGGATATCTCCCCTCTGAATTGTAAGTTCTTTGGGATGGGGACTGTGTATTTTCATCTTTTTGTCCTCAATGCCTAGCACAGTATCTAGCTTATAGCTTATACCAAGCATTCAATAAATGTATGTTGAATGAGTCATTGAATTAGTAAATGCAGGAATGAATGAATGAACCCTTCACATGGATGTGGACTAATTAAAAAAAGAAATTTAAAACAAAAACAAAAACAGAAACACCCTGGGTTCTGATCAGTATAACTATGAGCAGGTGACCTGTCCTTTAGAAGCCTTATCTTTCTCACCTGAAAGACGAGGATAGTGGACACTTGAGTTCAGGCTCCAAAATGTTGATTCTAAGAGCACTGAACTTTCTTACACAATGACAAGTTACCCCAAATAAAATGTGCTGCCTCCTGAAATGCTCTTTTAGTCTGGCGACTTCCTGTTGGAATCCTGCACAGGGTGGAGGACCATGCACTCTCCCAGTACCCCCCTTTTAAAAAAATTTTTATTTATTTATTTATTTAGAGACAGATTCTCGCTCTATCACTTGGGCTAGAGTGCAGTAGTGTCAGCCTAGCTCACAGCAACCTCAAACTCCTGTGCTCAAGTGATCCTCCTGCCTCAGCCTCCCAAGTAGGTGCAACTATAGGTGTACACCACCATGCTTGGCTAATTTTTCTGTTTTTAGTAAAGATAGGGTCTCACTCTTGCTCAGGCTGGTCTCAAACTCCTGACCTCAAGCAATCCTTCTGCCTCAGCCTCCCAGAGTGCTAGGATTACAGGCATGAACCACCATGCCCAGCCTTATGTGGATTTTTAATATATATATTTTTTTCTTTCTGGATTATTTATCCCTACCGCCTAGTCCCTTATTTGAGCAAGAATCTTTTCTTTTCTTTCTTTTTTTTTTTTTTTGAGGAAGAAAGTTTTACGCATGCAACTTAGCCAAAGCAGAGTAAGTTCTCTGCCACATGGTGCCTTCCTGCCCCCACTGCCCAGCACATCCCAGGATCCAGATGTGTGGGTGGTTTGAGGCACATAATGAGCACTTGAGTGTCTTGGGCTGGGGGCTGCAGGGGTGGAGGTTTCCTCAGCTTTTCATTCTGTTTTCTTGGAAATAATTGAGGTTATTCAAACTCAAATGTCTGGATGGAAATTTTAATGAAGAACAAAAATGAGAATTTACTTTAGAAAATCAGTTTTTTAGAAAATCAGTTTCTCCTCACTATGAGGAGAAGACTAGAAAGATAAAAAAAAAAAACCCAAAACAAAAAACAGTAAGCCCTGAGTTTTCTTAGGAGAAGGTGACAACTGATATTCCACAGTCCTTTCTTCTGCTCAGGGGCTGGAAAGCCCACAGTCCAGGCAGGCGGGACTGTGGGTAGGAACTCGGGTGACCCAGGCCAACGAGGAGCATCACTGTATCCTCTGGCTTTTAAAAGAAGGCAGAGGCGAGATTTTTATGCCAAATCTCTCAATGCATAAATATGAGTAACTGATGGAAATATGCAAAAGATGTTGTAGGAACCAAATAAACTGCAGCAGGAGAGATCATCTTGTTGAATCTATCCTTTTGGGGATAGAAATCCGAGGTCCAGAGGAAGAAATGACTTGCCAGGATGATGACAAAGCTTGGACCAGAGTCTAGACCTGCCGGCTATGTTGTGGTTTTATTAATTGACAATGACCAATGGGTCTTTCAAATAACCAAAAATATTGAGTTAGGTTAATTCTTCTCTCCTCCCTCCCTCTCTCTTTTTTCTCCTTTCTTCTCTCCTTTTTTTTCAATTATTTATGCATTCATGTATATCTCCTTTTTATTATTTTCTAGACAATTTTAATTTTGAATTCCTTTGATGCAGGAGTTGTTTAGGAGAGCGTTTCTTAATTTTAAGTAGTGCAGACTTTTTAAGGTATGCTTTTATGATGTATTTTTAATTGTATTGGCTTCTGCTCTGGAAATTTGGCTTGTACATCTCCACTTTTTTGTATTTTATAGATTTTCCTTGGAGCCAAATATGGTATCGATTTTTAGAAAGATTCCAAGGACAAAATCAAATGTTTATTTTTCGTTGGTAAAACATGGAATTCTATATATGTACTAAATCTGCCTGTTGATTGCAATGTTCACATTCTGTATGTCATTTGTTTTTGTTTTACTAGATCTTCCAAATTCAGAAATAGGCATATTAAAATATTTCACTGCATTGTATGTGGGTGTGTGCACACACTTTAAATCAAATCCTTCCTATATTTTTAGAAGTTTTTGTTTTGTGTATCTCACAAATATATTATTTGGAATATCAAAAGTTATGGGTGTTATATTTTCAAAATATGCCTTTTACCATACGATAATGTCTCTCATAACTCCCCTGAATGCTTTTGACTTTAAATTCTACGTTGCCTGATGTTGGTATAGCTTTCTACTCCTGCTTTCTTTTTGAGCTTATCTGCTTGGTATCTTTTTGTCCATCCCTTTCTTTTCTTTGCGTATGTAACTATCTTAATATAAACTACACATAATACTTATTAAAAATTTTAAGAAATATAGAAAAATGTGAAGATGAAAGCAACAAATTACTAAAATTCTGCTACCTAAAAATAAGTGATGATGACATTTAGTTGACTTCTTTCCAGATATCTCTTTATGCATAGAAAGATAGAAGGATCTAGAGAAAGACAGAGACAGAGGCAGAGAGAAAGAGACACTGAAACAGATGAAAATTGTTGTATAATGATGGTGTCCTACTATATGTAACATTTTTGAAAATAAGTACCACCTTTAATTTTAAATGTATTTAACAGGAACAAAAGCTTAGGTCAAACTGTCCTTCAGATAATTGCTCTTCTTTACGAGGGAAATAAATTCCAAGAAGATGGCACTAAATTTAAGGGAATTTAGGAAGTTGGAATCACTGTAGGTTTTTTAAAAATGTGAGTTTCCATATACATGGGATCAATTGATTATATGGAGTTAAAGATAAAAGATTAACACTTAGCTACATCCTCCATCCTGCCCTCTTCTTCCTTCCAGTTTTGGTGCTTATATTATTTTAACTTTGTCAGAGTTTACAACATTTCATTCTGCATTCTGAAACCATAATTATCTCGGGTGTTTGATAGCATTCCTATATCTAGGCAGGGACCTAGGCCTATTTCTATGGCTTTAGAGTAACGCACTCTTTATTTTCATTCAACCTTTAGTTAAATTCCGTATCAAGTAGATTTTTCAAAAGGGCATAGATGTTGTATTTTCTGAGTCCTTTCATGTCTGAAAAAGTGAGCTCTTGCCTTTATCCTTAAGCTCTAACTTGGCTGGATAGAATCCACTTGGATCATAGTCTCTTTTCCTTTTAGACATTTTCTCCTTTGTTCTGGCACTGATTGCTGCTGGAAAGACATCTGAAACCTACCTTATTTTTCTCCTTGTAAGTGAATTTTTTTGTCCTGAGTGTAAAAGAAATTTTTTTTCTAAGTTTAATGGTTTATCCAGAAGTGTCTGAAGGTTTACTGTAATAGATTTTTCCTAATAAATGGTATGTATTTTCAATCTTGCCAATTCAGTCTTTATTCTAATACTTACATGAGTTCACTATTGTTAAAGTAAATTCGAATGGAAACCAAGCCCAAAGAATCCCTGAGCAGACAAAAGTAGCTAGGCCTCATAAGTGACCTCAACCTTGTTTAATCTGCAAACATCAGGGAAACTTGGGCCCTTTCTATAAATGCTTATGTTAGAAACAAAATTTAACCTCAGCCAATCATAAGCAGCCAACTAACTTATATAACTAGAGACTTTCCAATGGGATAGATTAAATAAGGCAATTTTATAAATGCAACCTATCAAATCATTTCTTTATTTTGCTTCATAGTCACCCTATCAGCATTTGCCTCTGACGCTTTGTCCTAAGAACACTAAACACTTTTCAGTCTTGTGTTCCCCAATTCATGAGTTGCTTCTGACTCAAATAAACTCTTTAAAATTTCATTGTGCCTCAGATTTTTCCTTCACACTATTCAAATATAGATTTCTCATCCATTTGGGATTTATTCTGGTACAGGGTATTAGGGATGGGCCCAATGTTATCTTTTTCCTAATGATGACCCAGGTGTCATTTGAGCAGTTTGAGTTTCAGGTGCAGATGAAGCACGGGGCGGGGGCGGCGCTCAGTTCAGGGCCACTCTGATATCGGGGCTGGAGAGGGGTCAGGGACCAAGGGACAGGTCTGAGGGCCGTAGTAGGGATGTCTAAACAAGGAGACACACAAGCTTGCCAAGGAGGAACATGCCATGCCAACATGAGCAGGGCCAAGATCCAAACCTGGGGAAGCCTGTACCTTTAGGGAGTGCAAGGAATGAAACAAGATGGAGGGGGATGGGAGGGGTAGGAAAAAACGGAGCAGTGTTAACAAAGCCAAGGCAGGAGGATTTCAAAAAGGAGAGGGGATCGACGGGGCCCAGTGCTCCCTGGAGATGGAAGAGGATGAAGCCAGAACCGACCACTAGGTTGGGTCTCGAGAGCTTGGCCTCTGTGGACGGTGAGGGGTGGAGGTTGCGAAGGGCAAAGAAATGAGCAGAGCGGGTACGAGTGAGACGGCTCTTCCCAGGATGGGTGGAAGGAGAGGCGGGGAGGCAGCTGTCCGAGACTCAGCAGGAGAGAGGGGGTTCACTTTAGGCAGAGGGGGGCTTTTGCAGGTTAGTAGACTCGTGAAAGGGGTCAGGGTGGGGACAGGTGAGGGATAAAGGAAAGAAAAGTACAGTGATGGAAAGGTAGGTGGTGGGAAGAGGGATCACGAGGCACAGTGCAAGGGACAGGGCCTCTGCGTGACCATCTTAGGAGAAGAGACCATCACTGCCTCATGGCAGCCCAACCAAGGGGCGGGCAGGAGAAAGGGGGAGCAGCACCAGGGACCGAAACAGGGCCAAGTTCTGATTTCCATCTTCCCTGTCTGCTTCTCTGCAGATGGGCTCCAAGGCGGCTCTCGCACATGACAGGGAGTGTGGCTGCAGTCCCCGCGGCCTCCGCCTGGCTGACAGGCAGTGCGGTGAGGTGGTGAGAGCGCTGTTTCTCCAGACAGACGGCTGGGGCCGGAATCCTGGCTCTGCCCTTTGGGCAGATGACTTAACCTTTCTGACCTCAGATTCCTTATCTGTCAAATGGGGCAATCACAGAATCTACTAGACTGCTACATAAATTAAAGAAGATGAGGCAACAGCGTTGGCGTTTAGTAGCGTTGGTCGTGGTAATTGCTGTGTTAAAGCTGCTATTATCATTGCCATCTTTGAGATCATTGTTATTACAGAGCTGAGCCTCTCTCCTTGGTTCCAACTTGAAAACCTTCAGGGAAGACTCTGACGGCCCCGATGGGGGTCAAGTGCTCGCTCCTGTGGTCAGGGGGTTCGGCCCCCACTGGAACCACGTGGTGGGTGGGCTGGTGAGTGAGGGGAAGGAAGACTGAGGAGGACTAACTGTCCACTTCCGGGAGTGAAGTCAGCCCGGGGCGGAGAAAGCGGCTGTTCTGCAGCCTTCACTGCCGGATCCTCCTGTTTTGACAGGCGCTCGTGTGCATCGTGCCACACGCCCAACTCCAGCGAGTCCCATGTGCGGTGCTCCTCAAGGCGGGGTCTGGTGTCTGCTGAGTGTGTCGCACATTGTCTCTGATGCCCCAGCTGTTACCGGAAGTCCGTGGTCCTCTGAGAGAGGTGAGCTGGGCATGGGGTGACCTTGAAGCTGCTTCACCTGTGAAAGTGACACAGTGGAGAGGTCCATGTCACGCCAGCGCATCTCTGAGGGGAAATTCTGGCACAGTCTAACAGCGATTGCGCCACCTGTCCCCGGGCGAGGCCCATCTGCGCATGCTCCCTGACTCAGGGCACGCCCACTTTCCTTTCCCGCCAGGCTGTGCGTGATTCTGCGTCTCGGGCTCGCCTGCAGGTGTCAGCTGGGTAACCGCCGAGAGCAAACGCTGCCCTCCCATCCAGGTGGGGGGTCGGAGACCCAGAGTGGGGAGATGGGCTGTCTAATGTCACTCAGAATGTCGGGAGCTGCACAGGCGTGGCTTAGACGCCTGAGTGGCTCACGGGGTGGTGGGGAGACAGGTCCGTGGTCGCCGTGGTAAATGCTACGAGGGGACGGGAGTCAGCCTGTGACCGAACAGAAGAGGGAGGTATTTGTTTTGCCCCAGGAAAGGGCCAGTTGGAAAGGAGGGAAGTGCTGGAAAGAGTGGGTAAGGCCTTGACGTTTGACAAGGACTTTGTCGTGTTGTGGACTCCACTGCGTCCTCTCCAGTGTCATAGGTTGAAGTCCTAACCTCCGTCCCCTCAGGATGTGACTGTACTTGGAGACAGGGTGTGAGGTTGTGGTGTAATAAGAAATGTATCAGCTCCTGGCCAGAGCTCCTAAAACCCTTATAAAGTCCTAAGTGATACAGGTGAAAGTGTTTTTGTAATACTTGGTTTTCATCCCTGGCTCCTAAAATAGCTCCACAGTGATAAAGGTGAAAGGAGTAGCTTTTTAAGATTCATAACAAGCCTCTTTCAAACACACCTGGTTTTTGTTGATGAGGTGACTTCTGGAAAGCCCCTGGATAGCTCCAGGATGGGGACTGGTCATCTCTAATCGCCATGTGATTAGAAAGTTGAATCTTTCAGCCCCAGCCCCACCTCTGGGGAGGCGGAAGGGGCTGGAGGTTGAATCAATCACTAATGGCCAATGATTTAATAGTCGGTCTAGTGAGGAAGCCTCTATTAAAAACCCACAAGGACAGGGTGTGGCGAGCTTCCTGGTTGCTGAAATACATGCAGGTGCCTGGAGGGTGGCCGCTGGGAGAGGATGTGGGAGCTCCGTGTCCTTCCCACATGCCTTGCCCCATGCTTCTCTGCATCTGGGTGTTCATCTGTATCCTTTGTAATAGCCTTCATAATAAACTGGTAAATGTAAGAAAGGATTTCCTTGAATTCTGTAAGCTGTCCTCGCAAATTAATCAAACCCAAGGAAGAGGTCGTAGGGACCCTCCCTGACTTACAGCCAATCAGACAGAAGTATCGGTGACAACATAGGACTTGTGACTGGTGTCTGAAGTGGGAGGCAGTCTTGTGGGACTGAGCCCTCAACTTGTGGGATCTGACTCTTTCCAGGTAGATAGTGTGAGAATCACGTTAAGTGATGGCCCGTTCAGCTGGTGTCTGCTGGAGAACTGGTTGTTGATGGGGAGAAATCCCCACACGTTTTGGTTGACCAGAAATGAGGAGTGGGGTGTTGACTGTGTAAAAGAAGAGAAAGAGTTTGTTTTTCGCATACACTTGTTTTGAAATTTAGTATCATGGTAAGTTTATTCTAAATCTTGTGAAAGGATAAATACACAGTAATAGGCAAGTCCATTGAAAGAAAGAAAATATTTTCTCCCAGTCTTTAGCTTGTCTTTTCAGCTCTTAAAGGGTCTTTTGCAGAGCAAAAGTCCTTAATTTTGATGAAGTCCAGTTGGTCAGTATTTTCTTTCATGGGTCATGCTTTTGGTATCAAGGCTGAGAACTCTTTGCCTAGTTCTATATTCTGAAGATTTCCTCCTAAGCTTTTTTCCTAAAAGAATAATTCTCGTACTTGTTAGAGGATGCCCCAAAGTCCTCTTTAAAGCAACATTCTTAAGCTCAGCTTTGACTCCTCCTGGCCATGCTCTTCCCTGGTAGAACAGTGCTTTACACTTCTGAAGGTGCATTTCCATCCACTGGTGCATTCTCCCCCAATAACTCTGTGATGTAGACAGATAACAGCTGGAGAAATAGCGAGGTTATGTGACTTACCCAGGGCCATTCAAGGGGTCCATGGCAGAGCCAGGAAAGCGGTAGGCAGAATCTTGGGTGCTTCACTGAATGCCTGATCTCTGGAAACCTGGGAGCCGACAATGCAGAAAAAGAGGTGAAGGCCCCAAGGCTGACTTCACTGATGTTGGAGTTGTGTCTTGGACTGTTTCTGGTCATCAGTTGCCTTAGAAGAGTCAGTGTCAGCTAGGTTTGGAACCCTGGCGGGTTCAGGGACCATTCAGTGGAGCTGGATGTTTAGAGAGGAATAAAATCATTTCAAGGACTCACCCTGCCCAGAGACAGGATCCCAGCCATGCCTAAGAACAGCATGGACAGCCCAGCTGGTGGATATGGACTCTGATTTCTCTAAGTCCAGGAAACTAAAACACCTGTACCACTCACTCCCTGGCTAATCAATATTGTGCGCCTGTGAAGGTCCTGTCTTTGTTGTATCTGCTATTTAACTCATCTCCTTTTGTGTAAGCTTCATGTCTCTGTCCTCTTTGTCCCACTAGAGGGTAAGCACATGCCTCCTCCAGAGTGAGCTGAGTAAATACTTGTTCAGTTCCACTCACCTGCAGGCTGGAGGTCTCCAGGCTGGGGATGGCTTTGGTTGAAGCTGGTGCTCCTGTTCCTGGAAGGAGTCTGGCCAAGGCTGTTGATGTTTTACAGGCCAGGGAGGTCTCGTGTTTCCCCAACTGCAGGGAAGAAGGCCTCCCTCATGCACAAACAACATAAACTACCTTTGAAGCCGATGCTGGAAATGCTCCATGCTACCTAGGTGGCCCTTGGCAAAAGACTTTATAACATGGCAATGAGGTCAGAGGTTTGGCTTATCCCTGCCTGTGTTGATGCTGATGTCTAATAGTCCAGCTTAAGAGTCAGTTAGCCAGGGGTCAGGTCTTGCTTAATGCAATGCCTAGCACATGGTGAGAGCCTGTATTTCCTATAACTCTAACGTCCCTAAGTCAGAGTAGGTGGTCTGTAAGTGTTGGTTGATATCAGATGTGGATGGATATCTAAGCTCGGTGAAGATTTTAAAACGATTATAAAATATTTAAGACATACAAAAAGTATAAAGAATAATGTAAATAAACATCTGTGAACCCGCTGTCCAGCCCATGAAGTAAAGCATTACAAATGCAATTAAAACCCTGGCCTGCTCCTCCTCTACTGCCATTCCCCTCACTTCCTGTCTCCCGCCCAGAAGGGAACTGCTGTAATTAATTTGGTCTGTATCATTCCCATGCAACTCTTTATGTTTTGCTACATCTGTGAGTATTCCTAAATTTCATTTACACACAAAAATTATCTGTGTTGACCCATGTAGCTCCAGTTTATTCATTCATGCTGTATAATGGAATTTTATTATATGACAGTATCATATTTGTCTGTTCTTTGGTTGACAGGCATTTAGGCTGTTTTCCAGGTTTTTTTGTGTGTTTGTGTTTTTGCTGTTATAAACAATGCTGCAGTGAATACCCTTGCAGACATTGCCTTGTGCACACCTGGAGAGTGAGGGTATGTACCTAAGAGTGATGGGCTGGATTGTAGAATACTCGCATCTGCAACAGTTCCCTTTACTTTCCTTAGCAGTGCATTGGTGTCAGCATTTCTCAACATACTTGACAACATGAAGTCTAGTCAGACTTGAAAATGTTTGTCAATAGTATGAAGTGTTGTCCTATTGTGTTTTAAGTCGCATTTACCTGATTACCAGTCAGGCTGAATATCTTTTCATAGCTTTATTCTGGACTTTTCTATGATTTGCCTATTCACATATTTGACACATTTTTTTCCTCTGGGGTTGTTTGTCTTTTGCTTATTTACTTTTAAGGAGTTCTTTATATATTAAGGATACTAAGCTCCGTAAGTTCTATGCATTACAGATTCTCTTCCCGATCTGTAGCTTTTCTCCTCATTTAAAAGATTCAATTTTAATTCAATTCATTTTCACTTATGATTTGTGCTGTTTGTGTTTTATTTCAGCAATCCTTTCCCCTCCAAGTTCAGGAAGATAGTCTTCTATACATATATATAATTTTTTTTCTTTTGAGACAGAGTCTTGCTCTTTAGCCCAGGCTAGAGTGCAGTGGCATCATCATAACTCACAGCAACCTCAAACTCCTGGGCTCAAGTGATTCTCCTGCCTCAGCCTTCCAAGTAGCTGGGACTACAGGCACGTGCCACTACACCCAGCTGTTTTTCTATTTATAGTAGAGATGGGGTCTCTCTCTGCTCAGGCTGGTCTCAAGCTCCTGAGCTCAAGCGATTCTACCATCTCAGCCTCCCAGAATGCTAGGATTACAGGCATGAGCCACGGTGCTCGGCCTGGTAGTCTTCTATATTTTATTCTAAAGTTTGTTTTTGACATTGGGGTCTCTAATCTACCGGGATTGAGTTATGTGAATGGTATGGGTTGGCAACTTGATTTTTTTCCCTGCATGGATGAATGACTTTTCCAGCACCACATCATCCCTGCTGATTGGCAATGCCACCTCTGTCAGGCTTACCTGGTGGACAGGTCTGTCACTGAGCTGATGTCACACTGTCAAATCACAATAGCTTTTAAGTTATTCTTGAAGTACAATAGGGCAAGTCTCTTCTTTCTTTCTTTTTTTTTTTAAATCGCTATGTGTGTGTGTTTTTTCTTCTCCTATCTTACAAGTCTTCAAAATTCTCTTGGCTTTTCTTGGCTCTTTGCTCTACATATAGATTTTAGAGATAGCATATCAAGTGAGGATTTTTATTAACATGAAATTCAAAAATTAATTTAGGTAGAACTGACATCTTTATAATATTGAATCATCATTCATGAGCTTGGCATTTCTATTTACTTAATTTCTTCAATATTAAGTTTCATACTTTTTTCCATTGATGCTTTATACAGCTTCAGTTAGATTTATTTGTTCCTTATATTTTTGTTGCTTTATAAAAAGTATCCCTTTCCCCAGCAGTCTTTTTTATTGAGGTATAATTACATGTGATAACATGTACAGACTTTAGGTGTATGGTCTGATGAGTTTTGATGCGTGGATGTACCTGTGTAGCAGCCACCACCCCTCACAAAATGTAGACACTTCCACTCACTCCTGTCCTTTCCTAGTCAATTTCCTCCTGCCCCAGAGACAATCACTGTTCTGATTTCCATCAAAAGATACCTTTAAAATAGGAGTTTAACTGTTTGTGGTTGTTCAATATGTATTTTTCTATGGAGTCCTTCATCTTACTCTTTCATTCCTGTGAAAGTCCGCATTTCCCCCTGCACATGCTCGTGTGTGTTACTATTTCCAGTGAGTTTCAGACCCGTTCCTGACAGCATCTTAGGAAGGGGCGTGGGCAGCAGAAGGGCTGTGTGGATCCCTGGCAGAGGACTAAATGCACTATTGTGGCAGAAGCCCAAGGAGGTTTTCTGTAGCTTTCTGATACTTAGAAAATAAGTGACTTATAACTATCAGTAAACTCGCTTCACTGCAGTTAAAGATCTCAGAGGAAGACAGGAATGTGGTGTTATCATCCCCAGGTGAGGCTTATCTAGATGGAGCCACGGACTCAGACATCTGGACAGAATGATGCTCAGGGCAGATGAGCGTGCTTGTGGGTGGACGTGTGGTCACCAAACATGTGTGGGTCACAGCCTGTGCTCTGTGGGCTGCAAGAAGAGGGGCAACCTGTGGGCACTTGAGCCTGAGCTTCAGTTTCATCATCTGCAGCGTAAACGGAGAGCATCTCATTCCAGATCTGGTTCGTGTGTACCTGCACCTTTCCCCTTTCATCTCGTTCAATCCTCAAAGCACTTCTGTGGGGTAGGCATTCTCCCCGTTGTACAGATGGTGATGCTAAGGCTCATGAAGCTTAAGCAACCAAGGTAAGCAACCTGCCCACTCACCCTCTGGGATTGCTCTAGAGATCCAGTGAGATAACAGATGGGAAAGTGCCCTGAGCGCAAAGCAGAGTTTGCACAACTGCGGAGGAGAGCTGTCCCAGTAAGTTGTATAGCACCTGCCAACGCTTGCTGGCTCCCAGCAAATACATAAGAAGAAAGGAAAATACTTGCTAAGGAGATGTGCTGGTTCTTGTCCCCATAGTAGTCATCATCATTGTCACCATTGTCATCCTTGCTACCTGTATTGATTGTCTGTTGTGTGCCAGGCGTTGTGCTAGGCCTTAAGCATGTGTTAGTTTCATTGGGAGACTGAAGTGCTCTGACCTTGGCCTCCAAGGCCACTACCGTCTTCCTTTCTGAGCCCTTCACTTCTTTGGCATTTCCTGGGGATGATTACCAACGCCTGTCCTCATCACTGGGCTTGACTTAAAATCCACATCTTCCTTCCTTTCCCCCTAGTCCAAGTTATTTCTGGATTTTACAAGGATGGGATAATATCTCTAAGAGCACGTTGGGCCTCCTTGCTCTGCCTTTTATTTTATGATTTTTAATCTGGTGAAACAGGGTTAAAAATAGGGTGACTATACAACCTGGGTTGCCTGGGACAGGCCCACCTTACGCCTGTCATCCTGTCATAATTATTAATAGTTCCTCTTCCACTTTCAAAAGTATCCCCGCTTGAACAATAAACTATGTGGTCACCCTGGCTAAAAAGATTATCAAAGCTACTTAGGCCTGGTGTGGTGGCCCACACCTGCAATCCTAGCACTCTGGGAGGCTGAGGTGGGAGGATTGCTTGAGGTCAGGAATTCAAGACCAGCCTGAACAAGAGTGAGACCCCGTCTCTACTAAAAATAGAAAAATTAGCTGGGTATCATGGTGTGCACCTGTAGTCCCAGCTGCTTGGGAGGCTGAGGAAGGAGGATTGCCTGGGCTCAGGAGTTTGAGGTTGCAGTGAGCTATGATGACGCCACTATACTCTAGCCTGGGTGACAGAGTAAGACTTTGTCTCAGGAAAAAAAAAAAAAAAAAAAAAAGCTGCCTGGAAGGAGGAAAGAAGTCAGCCAGGAGCAGCCTGAGGGGAAGGAGGTTTGTCCTAACCTTGGCCTTGGTCTGGCAAATGGACCAGTGCTAATGTCTGTGGGCCTCCTGTTCTTTTTAGAAAGAGCTGCCCCTCTATTTTGGGTCCTACCCCAGTCACCTCCCAGAACCCCTGTGCCCCTGCTACCTGCCTGGTCTCTTGTCAGGGATTCACTCTGACCCTCTCACCCCTCTGACTTTGAATCCCTTGCAGCCCGTGTGTGGACACAGGCAGGTGGAAAGACCACACCAGCTCCTGGAAACAACGTCCTCCTTTCTGAGCCTTTTGTCTCTTTGGCATTTTCTGGGGATCATTTTCTCCTCCATCTTGTCTCTCTTCTGCCCTGAATTGCTGCAAAGATGAAATAGTTTGGGGACCAAACCAAGCCAGGGTGAGTGTAAATGCCGAATATGTAGCTCTGGATGATGGAGGGAAGTGAAGATAAATAAATGTGAGAGCCAGAGGCAGACCTGGGGATCCTCTAGGGGCCCATTGCAGATGAGAAGCTGAGGTCCAGAGAGGTCACAGCCCGTCCAAGGTCCCTCTATTGAGGGTCCACTGTGGGCACAGGCGCTGAGTGGTGATGAAGACATGCACTTCTGCCCTTGTGAGGCTGACGTTCCTGTGATGGGGAGAGGCTGTGTCAAGTGGAAACAAACTGAGACGAAGGATGACACTCAGGAAAGTGCCGCAGAGACCGTTCAGATGGCGTGATGCCACAGAGCCGTGGGTGGCAGGCGGGGGAGTCAAGGACAGTGTCTCTGTGAAGATGAGAAGACAGGGAGGTGGGGAGGGCTGGGCAGGACAGCAGCTGGCTGGGCCCAGCAGGAGGAGCCAGGTGTGTTTGGTGAAGGGCTGAGGGCCCAGGTGGGGCAGGGCTGGCACCTGCTAGAGCAGGCAGAGCGGGTTAAGCCACTGCAGCGTTGTAAGCAGGGTTGACTTGACCTGGCCGCTGTGTTGACAGCGACTCCAGGGTGGCAAGAAAGAAAGCCAAGAGACCATTTGGGAGGCTGTTGCAGTGTCCAGGCGGTTTGGACCAGGTGGCAGTGGCTGGGAGAGAAGGGGTCTGGCCAAGGGGACTTGCAGGTGACGGCCAGAATCCAGCCAGGGCCCTGCGTCTTTGCCTTGCAAATTCACCTTCCTGAGCAAAGCCAGGCACACAAGCACACCCAGCCGTATGTTCCTCAGCAGCATTTGCCTTAATCACAGCACAGAGATACCATAAGGGCCAAATAAAGAATGCATGTGAAGGCATCCTGCAAACTGCCCCATGCGAGGCATTTTCTCACTACTCGGGCAGGGTGGCCTCTAGCCAGTACTTTCACAGCTTCCCCAGTTCCATTAACATTAGCTCAGAATCTCCCAGGGAATCATTTAGCTCTTGATGGTTCAGAGCCTGGCTTTACCCTTTCTTCTACTAGTTGGGGGTGGGTTTCCAGAAGGTAATCTGCCCACAAGTTGTAAACAAGTCCAACTCCGGGGGAGAAGTGGGGGAGGGGGGATTGGGCTGAACTCACCCCAACCTTGGGACCTGAGGCTATGAAGTCTTAGGAGGCTTGAGCCATCCTCACAACGCCTCCTTCTGGAACTATACGTGGTTGGTGTTCATATTCTTTGTTGGGGCAGAACTAATTATGTTGGTAACACTCTAAGCAGTGTTTCTCAAAGTGAGTTCCCTTGAGGTACTCAGTAATAAAAGGCCTGTTCCCTGGTCACCTCTCTTTGGGGATCTGCCATATCTGCATACTACCTCATCCTCTTAACATTGACCAGTGAGCGATTAGCCTTTTAAAAACACTGAGAAGGCCTGTCATTTAGAAACCTATATATTAATAACTTTCTTTAACTTAGTACATTCAACTTACTTCACCATGAAACCCCAGCCTTTATTTCACCCCTCAGAGCTGCTGCGGGGACAGGGTATGTCTGTGGAGGGAGTGTGGGTCACATGCCTGTGGGGGATTTGACAACAGCACAGCTTATTCAGGATCAGACGGGGAAATCCAGGCCTTGGGTCTCAGCGAGCATGTGACCAACCCCTGGTGTAAGGAGCTTACAGTCAGGCAGAGCTGGGAAGTGTAGGGGGAACCCTACAACCGTAGGGGGCTGCCTCTGGCTGCAGGATGTCTCCTAGGGAGTGGTCGATAGTCCCTCCAGGATGGGGGCAGGGATGAAGGGTGGTTGGGATCCCTGTGCCAGGTGCAAGGTGTGGTGGCAATAGCAGCTTTGTGTCAGCCTGGCTGCCTGTTCAAGCCTCCTCCACCACGGATGGGCTCTGTGAGGCTGGGCCGTGGCCTTCCGCCCTCTGTCATGTGTTCCTGATCTGAAAAGGGGGTGAGAGCAACAGTCCTGCCTCATGTGGTTGTGGGGAGCTTTGAAGAAGGCCTGGCAGAGCAAGCTTTCAATACACAGCATCCAATGTGATTTTTATGCAGGTCCTTTTCCTTTCTCGTTCACATTTAAAGCTACGTCCTCCTCAGGTGCCTCCCTGGGAAATTGGAGTCAGCCCGCCGGGGTGGCAGAGGGAGGCCTTGGAGCTGTAAAGTAACTTGAGAAACGAGTGCACTATGTGGTCGGAAACACGTGCAGGGCCAGGGCTTACCCCAGCTTGTCCCAAACTGTGCCTGCTGCCCTCGCTAGACTTCAAGCTGGTCACATTCTTTTCCCTCCAAGGTGCTGCCTGGGGGGTGGGGTGGGGGACGGAGCTGCCCCCTCCCTATGGGCTGGCAGAGCCCTCAGCCCAGCGTTGCCAGCCTCTGGCACAGGGCAAAGCTGCCAGGCGGACTCCACACAACACACACACACACACACACACACACACACACACACACACACACACACACACTCTCTCTCTCTCTCTCTCTCTCTCTCTCTCTCTCTCTCTGTCTCTCTCTCTCTCTCTCACACACACACACACACACACTCTCTCTCTCTCTCTCTCTCTCTCTCTCTCTCTCTCTCTCACACTCCCCCTCCCCCCCGGGGCCCTTCCCCGTCCTGTGGCTCAGTGACCCATGGAGAAGGATGGCCTTCTCATGTGGCATCTGGCAGCCAGGCCAGCCCTGAGCCGAGGCAGGAGGAGCCGAAGGGGCCCAAAGGCCCTGTTGACCAGAATGTTCTCATCTAAGTGCCCAGAATTCTCCTATTAGAATGAATCTTTGAATGAAGGTTGTTGGGCCTCCAAGCAAGGCCCCGACATGCAAATTGTACCCAGGACCGGGTAGAGGTTTTGCACATGATCACTACGGCTTTTGGGGCCCAGGCATCTGCTGCTCCGGGGACAGCAGCAGGAGGCTGGGTGAGGGTGTGGGGATGCTTCCTGGGGTCCCACTCTGCTTGCCATGTCCTGTCTGCCCAGCTCCCCCGTTCTCTTCAGCTCCCTCTGCGCCTCTTCCCTTCTCCTCTCTGCTTCTCTTCCAGAACCTCAGGGCCCATAATTTCCTTTCCTTGTTCTGTCTTCACAGAGCACAGATCTTCTACCTAACACCCCCCTCAGCCCCAGAGGATGGCCTTGTAATACTAAGAAGGCAAATGTCTCTTCTGTCCAGAGCCCTAGAGTGGGGTGGGGGCTGCTATTGAGAGGCTGGTTCAGGAACCCGGAAGCTGAGAGTGTGACCTGCTCTGGGTTAGTGACCATGAAGAATAGAGAAACCCATGTAAGTCCAGGTTTGCCCAGGCCTGACAGAAACAGGCTGACTTCTCTGGGAAGAGCAAAAGGATCAGGCAAGCGTGGACCCTGTTAACATTCTCGATGTCTCAGGTGTTCGGGGTTAGAATGCTCGGGAGGAGGATCTTGGGAAGTTTTAGGGGTGGGGTCTGTAGATTCCTTTTATGAACCACTGGGCTCTACTTCAGATTATGTGGATTAGCTGTAAAAAGCCTCCTGGGAGGTCAGCAGGTGAGCTTTGGGAATTTACAAAACAGTTGAGGAAAGAGACAAAATACCACCCCCATGTGGGGCTTGACCTCAGGCAGAGCATCCAGCCTCAGGGTCCTACAGGGAGACCACCTGCCTCCACCCTGCATCCCGTACCTGCTTTCTGGTCCAGGTCAGCTGGTGATGGGCGCCATGATCTCGGGCAGACCATCTCCCCTCTGGGTGTCGGTGTCGTCAGCTGTGAGGTGGGGTTGGGCCTGCAGGCAGCAAAGGGCGTCTCTAACAGCCCCACCTTGCCAATAGCAGCCTCTGCGTCTAAGCACAGTTTATTTTTTCTTCCTTTAGAACTAGCTGAACTCATAGGAATGCTACTGCTGATGCCCTTCTCCCCATTTTCATTTGATATTTAAAGGTGCCACTGAGTGTGTAGGAAATGAGGCCCGGCAGGATGCTCAGGGCTTAAGTGTCGGATCCAGGTGGAGGGAGAGCCCTGGCTTGAGCAGAGCTGGCTCCATGGGGCTGGGTCCACTGAGGGCACTGGGCCTCCCATCACCGGTCTGTGCGTCATCTCGTGTTCCTCCCATGGCAGGTACGCAGCCAGCAGGGGCAAATCATGCAGCGAGGCGCTACGCTGTCCACACATCTGCAGATGGGCAGATGGGGGGCACCAACCTGCAGACATGGGGGGCAGTGGGGAGGGGCTCACCCGGAGTGAGTGTGCAGGAGGGGCTGGCAGAGGAGCCTGCGTGTTGGGGGCAGCATCCCAGCCAGGGGATGAGCGTTGTGACCTTGGGCATCTGGGGGCACTCTACTCCTTTGAGGCCCATCTCAGAGCTCACGTCCTCTACGCAAACTGCTTCACAAGCAAAATTAGCAAAAAATCCAAGAAAATCCCACGACCTTCCCCATTTCTCAGCTTGACCTGACCTCTCCCTTCTCTGACTCACGTAGCCCAGCCAGGTAGCATATGATTCTCTACCACCTTGCATTTAATTGTGTCAGGGCTTTTCCATGGGTCTCCAAATAGGATGTGGGCCTTTCAGGGAGGGGAACTTTGTGGCCCAGACCTGTGTGGGAGGCAAAGGAGCGCCTTTGGGAATACAGGGGTTGTGTCTGTGGACTCGATGATTATGCGTCCTGCAGTCTGCTCCACCCGCCACACGTGCCCCTCCATGCGGCCCCATCGGCTGACTTCTGTGTGCCCCTCTAGCTGCTCAGTGGTTCTCAGTACGTGTCCATGGAAGCAATGCCCTTTCTCTGTCCCATCTGCTCAGCTACTTCTCACCTCTGCTGGCCTCTTGTTGGACATTGAAGACAGAGGAATTTCCTTTCTTGCATTTATTCCTTTCTTTCATCTATAATCTTTCTTAACATGATTCCGTCTGCTCCCTGCCTACATTGCTACCCGCTGCCTGTGAGAAGGACATTGATAGTCCTAGAAGACCTGAGGGGCTTCCAACGGGTCAGATACATTCAGGGGCAGTTCGAATTTCCAGTACATTTTATTGCTTTCTGGCACGTTATAAAATTAGAGCCACCTTTTACATACAAATTCTCCAATGCTCCTTCTTTTAATATCTCTGAAATTGGCATGCATCTTACTTAACGTAAGTCAGACTATTCCAGAGAGGATTGCAGTCACTTCTGTTGGACAACTGGGGACCACTTTAAATTCTTTTAACAGTTTTACTGAGGTATAATTAATATATAAAAAATTGTACATATTTAATGTATACAATTTGATGAATTTGGACACATGTAAACACCCATGAAACCACCACCACAATCAAGGTAATAAATATATCTACCACCTCCAAAAGTTTCCTCGTGCCCTCTCCTAATTTTTTAAAATTATTTTATCAAATAATTTATTAATTTTCTTTATTATTTTTTAGAGATGGGGTCTTGCTATGTTGCCAAGGCTGGACCCAAACTCCTGAGCTCAAGCGATCCTCCTGCCTCAGCCTGCCAAGCAGCTCGGACCTCAGGTGTGTGCCACCCCGCCCAGCTTGTACCACCCCGTCTGTTTTAGAAATGTGATAAGAACACTTGAGATCTACCTTCTTAAAATTTTTAACTACACAATTACAGTGTTGGTAACTATATACATATTTTTTTTTTTTTTTTTTTGAGACAGAGTCTCACTTTGTTGCCCAGGCTAGAGTGAGTGCCGTGGCATCAGCCTAGCTCACAGCAACCTCAAACTCCTGGGCTTAAGGGATCCTACTGCCTCAGCCTCCCGAGTAGCTGGGACTACAGGCATGCGCCACCATGCCCGGCTAATTTTTTCTATATATATTTTTAGTTGGCCAGATAATTTATTTCTATTTTCAGTAGAGATGGGGTCTTGCTCAGGCTGGTCTCGAACTCCTGACCTCGAGCGATCCACCTGCCTCGGCCTCCCAGAGGGCTAGGATTACAGGCGTGAGCCACCGCGCCCGGCCTATATTTTTAAACATAGTTAGAAAGTAGTGTACTACAGCTTAAAGCAATTTTTCTCTTTACACTAAGAAAAGTGTAAACATTTCTGGTATTATGAATATTTTTGTTTTCACCTTGTACTATTGCTTGGTGAAAACAACTTGCTTAAGTTGCTTTGTACCCACGTAAAGAGGACTTTCTCCTATTTGTTCTAAAACTGCCTATTAGAATGTTCGAAAAGGCTAAACACAACCATATCCCTCATGATGGGGTCTTGTCTCACTCTGCCATTGTCTTCTCAGGTGGAGCTCCTGTTTTCCCCACTTAACATGTGTAGTGAGAACAGTCTGGAGGGCTCAGACCCTGCTGGAGCTCACTTCTATGACAGAGACACAGAAGCACATGGAAGAGAACTTCCCCAACTGGCAGACTGCCTCCTCTCAGGCTGGGCCGATCCGTGTCGTCTCAGGGCCCTGAGCTGCATACGGGGACTGGAAAGCAGCCTGTATGACCCGATGCAGACAGTCAGGAGACAGCAGGCTGGGGTGCTGTCAGTTCTCCCTGCAAGAGGCAAGCCTAGAGCCCTGGGTGATGGTCTGACGAGGGTCCTGGCATCAGGCTCATGGTCAGACAAGGTACAAACCTACAGGCTGGCCTGGGATGTGATTCCATCTCATCTGCACTGTGGGCCTCAGCTCCTGGGGATGTTGTAACCTAGAAATGTAGTGTGAGGAGTAACTGTGTGTGAGTGAATCGCCTGCATAGCTTGCTCTTGGTATCATTATGTCCCCTCATTCTATAATTTCTGATTTTATCTCGTCTTGTATTACTCAAAAGGCTCCCAAGGAACTGCATGTTCAAAGCCCAAGTCTAGATTTTATTAATACTTCTCCTGTCAGTGTGCCTTGTTTCTACAGCAGTTCCGGTTTCTGGAACGTGTCTGCATGTTGGCTGTGCTGAGACTGCACCAATGTTTGGTTTTGGAGGACCCTGTCTCATTGCTTCTTTTGCTCTGATTTATTGGAACAGGGTGGAATTGCGGGGAGGGTAGATGTTGCAGACGTAGACTTGTCTTCCATGCTGGCTATGTTCCTGGAAAGTTTTACATCCATCAATGCCTGTTTCTTTGCTGAGGATTTCATACAGTCTGCAGCAGGGATTCTGTCCCTGGAGGCGGGCAGCTATGGGGAAGGAAGGCGAGGGTGCAGGACACACATCTCCCCACTTGTCCTTGCTCTGTCACGTGTTCTAGCTGTTCCCCACGTCCCTCAGACCTCACGGGCAGTCACAGCTCCCAGTCAGCTGATGACCACGGAAGTGAAGAGGGGCAGACAAGCAGCTCCCTGGAGCCCCTGCTCTGTTGCAGGTGAACAGCTGGGGGCAGCTGTGGACTCCCAAGCACATACAGCGTCCAGGGAGAGCAAGAGGAGCCATAGAGGTCCTGGGCTCCAGGAGCATATGATGGCAGAGGTGTGGGGAGTGCCATCATTGTTACCCACCTTCTCTGCTACTCTAGACTGTGTCCCCAGCCTGTCTCCCTGTGCCCTCAGCTGGTAGGGGTAGGGGAGGGGGCTGTCCTAGCTTGTCCCAGTGCTCAGCACCTTGGGGAGGGCCATGTCCATCACTAGCTCAGAGGCTGGACCACGCGGGACTCCCTAGCTCCAGGGGCTTTGTGTCTCTCGCATTTTCACTGGCCAGGGGGCATTAGGGCACAGGCCAGGAGATGGGACCTTGCTGCCCTAGGTTTCTTTACTGCTGGCTCCTTCTCTCTCTCCCTCAGTTCCTAGGAAGTGAGAAGGACCCAGGGGTAGGCCAGTTTTGCTGAGATGCTTGGAGAAGGGACCCAGTCAGCATGAGCCTGGGGCACCACCTAGGGGAAGAGGTGTCCCTGGGCTCACTGCTGGTCCAAGTAGACTCACCAGGTTTATGAAAATCCAGGACTCACATTAAAAAAAAATAAAATGGCGAGAATAGGAAATAAGAGTTATTGTTCACTTTATAAAAACTATTTCTCATTTACAAAGGCATTCCTTTAAAACATATGCTCCCATCCTACATTTTAAGTTATTTGACTTATTAAGTAACTTATGAGCCTTTTCCCCCCATGAAGGTGAAGGAAATGGTACTTATTGTGTAAAGTGAGCAAAAGATGGGGTCATTCCGCCAAAGGGCAACATAGATATACTTGGTTTTAGAAATTCCTCTTATTATCATTTAGATTTTTCTTAAGTCATAAACATGAAAACCTAGAGGTGTTAACAGAAGAAAACACTGATCTTCATTCCTTATTTGTATTCATCTAGGATGGAAGCCACTTATTCTTGATCAAGTCCCATCTATAGGCCACTAAGTCTCAGATCTATATCTGTATCCCAAACTCTCTCCCAAACTCCAGACTCCTTCACCCAAGTGCCTGCTCAGCCTCTATGCTTTGATGTCTGGTCTTGAACTCCTGGCCTCAAGCGATACTCCCACACCAGCCTTTCAAAGTGCTGGGATTATAGCTGTGAGCCACCACACCTGACCCTACTGCTTGGATGTCTGAACTGCACTACTGATCTTCCACCAAAGCCTGCTCTGCCTGCACCTTTCTCTGTCTCAGTGGTGAAGAGAAAAAGCCCAAGAGTCATCCCTGACTCCTCTCTCTGCCAACTCACAGCCAATCAACGCATCAGAAAATTTCCAGGCTATGTTAAAATATACCCAGAATCCGACAACTTCTTTGCACCCTCATTGTGGACTCTTTTATCAAGAAATCCCTAAAATAAGTGGATAAAAGAACCTGAATAAATTATAAGATAAACTATATTTATAGATAAGAAGATTCAGGATTATAAAGATGTCAATTTCCCTAATAAATCCATAACCTACAAATTCAATTTCATCTCAGTTAAAATGCCTAATGGATGTTTTATGAAGTTAACAAGTATAGGCAATAGGGACTTGCCCTATCAGATATCCAGTCTTGGGACAGACAAATGAAGTAATGGAAGTGTGAGGATTTTCAAGGGAGAAAATAAAGGATGAAATATGGACTCTAAGCTGAGAAGAAAGGAGTCTTATACATACAATGGAATATTATTCAGCCTTAAAAAAAATCTTCACACATGCTACAATATAACAAGGATGAACATTATGGTAAGAGAAATGAACCAGTTGCAAAAGGACAAATACTTTTGATGCCACTCATGGTATGAAGTACCTAGAGTAGTCACATTGACAGACACAAGTAGAACGGTGGTTGCCAGGGGTTGGGGGAAGGGAGGATGAGGAGTTACTGTTTAATGGGTGGAGAGGTTCAAGTGTGCAGTGATAAAAAAGTTCTGGAGATGGATGGTGGTGATATTTACATAACAATGTGAATATACTTAATGCCACTGAACTGTACACATAAAAATGGTTAAGATGGTAAACTTTTGTAATGTGTATTTTGTAACAAATATTTTAAAAAATACAGTAAATGACAGGAAAAGATTAGCTGAAGTTAAGGCAACATTTATTCAATTTCCTTATAATCATATTATCTAAGGCATAAGTGGTGGTTATTTGGCAAGGATACAATTTCTTTAAGGACTTCTATTGTTGAATTTTAGTTCAGACATACATCATATTTGGTGCAAATTTGAGAACCTACTTCTGTCTAGCATGGGCTCTTACTCATGATAAATGCATCTTTGCCTCATCATGACTTGATCACACTCAATCACTATTTCAGTGGCAGGGCATAGCCAGTTGTGGCAGCTGCTCTGAAGGTCAGCTGTTTTACTGTGGCCTGGCCAAGCAGAGCAAGAGTGGGTCATAGTGGACTCCTCGGTCTCCTTAGACTATGCTCTGAATCATGACTGCAATACCTTGGCCACCTCCAATGCAAGCTGATCCAACAGCGTATTTTCCACCTTGGCGCCTAAGAATGAAAGCAGTAATTGAAATTTACTCAAAGAATTAATAGAATTAGATTAATTAACTAACTAGAATTAATAAGTCACATTTGCATTATTCATTCTTATTCAGCTCACGTTCTTAATCTTTTCCCCCAATCAATATTGGTTTATAGCCACGATAGGTGAAAGAATTTGGAAAGCTAAATATTTTTGTCCAAAGGAAAAAAAAAAAAAGGCAAAACAGAAGAGGTAGGCAACCCAAGAAAGGGATGGGTAGTTAGAGGGACTGAAACAAATATACAAGCTTAGGTGTGCTGTGGGAAAGAGGTGAGAATAGGAGGTAATTTAGATAAATAGGGAAAGTTAAAGAAGAGGGAATAAATATTCAGTCTTTGATTTATATGATTTTCGTGTCTTTTGGTACCTTAGAATAAATGTAATTAATGAAGTTTATCCATATAAAAGGGGAGATAATTTAGAAACAGTTCATGTCTCTTTTATAAAAATTAGATTCTTTTAAAGTAGCATCTGTTCTCATTCCTCAGTGTTGATACAATGACCTTGAGAAAATTATCCAGGAATTATTTTTATACATGTCAATCATTCCTTTCAACTCAATGAATCATTAAGGGAAATAAGAGTCCCATTTACCCTAGCCTAATAGAGAGTCAGAGAGATTTTTCAGCCTGACATATGTGGTTTTGTTTGTAATTTTCCTGCTAATAGAGCAAAATGGTCCAAAATACATATAGTACCAGAAGGAGGAGCTCTTCTATCAAATCTGAAAAGTGTCAAACACACAGAAGGTTCCTTCTGGAACCCTGGGACCAGTGAAGAGAAAAACTAAGATCCAAATTGTCAGTTTGCTTAGGTTTTTAAAATGATGACATTTAGATTAGTACTATTTTTTTTCTTAAATAAGTTAATTTTACTCCTGTAACTGGCACTAAAATGTAAGTGCCATGAGTACCAGGGCTTCATTATCTGCTCACTGCTATGCACCAGCACCAGGGATGCGGCCAGACATACACTGGTCCCTCAGTGAGCACCTGGTGAGTGGCCACACAGGGCACAGAGCAAACATACGCACAGAGCTTGGGTCCCAAGTACAGAGTCACTAACAAGTCAACTGATTCATCTATAAGGCCAGCTGAAAAGTATTGCCCAAATAACTTGTTTCTGGTTAAGAACCAGTGCAGAGGATGTGAGGAGGAAGAATGAAAAATGCTGGATTGTTCTGGGGAGGCCAAAATCCATGCATTTCTATTAAAAAAAAAAAAAGCAAATCTGAAATATAGCAATTTCTAGCAAGTACCTTAATTCATGAACCAGGTGTGCAGTAATTCTTGTTCCAGATCCTCCCAGTGGATGACCCAAAGCAATGGCTCCTCCATTCACATTGGTTTTGCTTGGATCAAGACCCAAACTCTGCTGAACAGCCAGGTACTGGGGAGCAAAAGCTTCATTCACCTTAAAAAAAAATTAAAGCACTAATAAAAATCCTTACTCACAAATTAATTTTTAACTGAGAATAGTCCAGTCCTATCAACAGCCAATTTTGCTGTTTCTTTCTATTTAAATTACCTTACAAAGTTATTTGAATTTATCTTCAATCATTCTGTTTAAAGCTATTAGGTTTGAAAATGGGTATATTTACTAAATGGTGCTTTAAGTCAAATGCACTCCTTAGAGAAAAGACATTCTGAGTAATCTTACAAATGGACACATGCTAGAGGCAGTGGGATACTGCAGAAAGCCCACAGGTTTTGGAGCTAGACGGATGGTTCAAATCTTGGCTGCATCATTTATTAGTGTGTGACCTTAGGCACGGTCTTTAAACTCTTCATACACTCATGTTTCCTCAGCAGTAAAATGCGACTGTAGTATCATGCTAAGAGTCATTGTCAGGGTTAAATAAAATCATGGGTATTAAGTGTCTAGTGTATTCCCTGACACATGGCAAGTATTTACTGAGTAGCTGCTATTATTATTATTATTACTCAGTACTAAATGCCATCTTCCAAGAAGAAACTGATAGACAACAAAGGATAAAACTTCAGGGCCGATCATATTGTGATATTATACTTACCAAGGCTAGAATGACCTTACTTCAGGTTTATAGCACTATATTTTCACATGACCTTAGCTCAGTTTATAGATAAGAAAAGGGATTCTAAGAAAGATAACTTTTGCAGAGTTGCGATCAAAATTCAGTCTTTGTGTTCTTTCCTACTGTATTTTGTGCTCTCCCAAGATGGTGTTTATTTGCCCTTAGATCCAACATTACTTTTCTATTTTATATAGTCATCTTCAAGGAGGTACTAGGAGATTTAGAATATGTTGTGAAACTGGGCTTCTAAACCTAGGAAAACTATGTTGCAAGTTATGTCCTTGAGTATTTATACATCTATAAATGATTATGAACAGCTTTGCAGAGTCGATGTAGTTCAACAGAGCCTTAAGTGTGAACTCTAAAGTAATAAATTTATTGGTACCTATTTGCTGCCACAAATATGGTAAATTAAGTAGCTCCCTTGAGGCTCTGAACTGTGATCTGTTAAAAATGGAAGAAGAGATTTCAGGATGAACTATTTGTCTGAAACCATGGTTTCCTGCGTGAGAGATTACCATAGAGGAAATCAACCTATGCCTACACCATCTCTACCAATTTAAACAGAGAGGTTTCCTTTGTTATATATTAGCTATTTTCCAATGCCAAGCAGCACATGCTTGATTGCCTAAAATTTTCAAATACTCCCTAAATATGGACTATATATATACTTTATATCTTCAATATGTAACATATATTATATAAACCTTATATATATCTTTACTATATATTATATATATCTTTTTATTTATGTATATAAATATCTTTAACTATTTTCTTCTTGATTTCTTTTTTTTTTTTTAAGAGACAGGGTCTTGCTCTGTTACCGGGCTTAAGTGCAATGGCACGATCATAGCTCACTGCAGCCTTGAACTCCTGTTCTCAAGTGATTTTCTCACCTCAGCCTCCCAAGTAGTTAGGACTACAGGCACACACCACCACACCTGGCTAATTTTTCTTATTTTTTTGTAGAGATGGCGTCTTGCTATGTTATACAGGTGGGTCTCAAACTCTTGGCCTCAAGGGATCCTCTCACTTCCCAAAGTGCTGGGATTACAGGTGTGAGCCACCATAACCCGCCTCCATCTTTTCTAATTATGCTAAATGCTTAAGACACCTTTGTTCTAAGATTTTTTTTTTTTAAATCACTCTATCAATAAGTTTCCAGTGTCAAAAATTACAATAGGTGTGTCCCAATTCAAACCACAACAATGGTGTAAAAGCCAAAGATAAGTTGTCAGGGGGCTCAATTTGGGAAGAAGGGCAAGAAACTTCTAGAGTTGGCACTAGATACTGCTTTTCTATTAGGTGAATTCTTTTTTTTTTGATACAGAGTCTCTCTCTGTTGCCCTGAGTAGAGTGCCATGGTGTCAGCCTAGCTCATAGCAACCTCAAACTCCTGGGCTCAAATGATCCTCCTGCCTCAGCCTCCTGAGTAACTGGGACTAGACGTGCATGCCATGACATCTGGGTAATGTTTTTCTATTTTTAGTAGAGACAGGGTCTTGGTCTTGCTCAAGCTGGTCTCGAACTCCTGAGCTCAAGCGATCCTCCTGCCCTGGCCTTCCAGAGTGCTAGGATTATAGGTGTGAGCCACAGTGCCCATGCTATTAGGTGAATTCTTTTACATATGTTTTTTTCACCATAATCTATAAAATAAAATTACTTATTTACTTCCTGCCTTACACAAGAATTAATTCAACATGTAAATTAATAGTCTAAAATTATTGTAATAGAGTTCTTTAAAGTCTAAGAAGTTAAAAAAATAAAAAAAAATAAAGTCTAAGAAGTTTTCAGGAATTTGTACTTTAGTAGGAGAAAGCAGGCTGTTTGAATTAGATATACGTAAAGCATTTTAGTTATGTAGGGAAAAGTACCAACAGAAGGCATGTAACGAAGGTAATATTTATTTAGATGTACATCATTTGGAAAGCTTGACAATATTGACACAGAAAGAGCTGTAAAATACTAAACTAAAGCCATTTATGCTATAAAAGTAGGTGGTTTTCTTATACTGTAAAAAAAGAACACCTACCTCTACCAAATCCATGTCCTTAAGACTCAGTCCTGCTTTCTTCAGTGCCCCACTGATAGCAGGGACAGGACCTATATAAGAATAAAAATCTTATATAGAAATAAATGTCATCTTATATTTCTATATCAAACTTCTTTACTAAATAAGGAAGAAATAATGTGACAGAGTTATTAGCAGGCACAAATTTACCACCTTGACAGCACATATTAAATGATGTGACAATAAAGAAACAAAAAATGGAACCAACGTAAAAAGCAGTTTATACACTCAAGCTGCAGATGAGAGACTTACATGAAAAACTCTACCATGAATGGCTTTAAGATTTCCAACAGCCAAAGTCACATATGGGATTTTAGAAGTGCGTTGGTGGTATAGTGGTGAGCATAGCTGCCTTCCATATATGGGATTTTATAGTCAGGTATAAATTGTAATTGATATCAAACAGCAAGGCAGACAGAGCGCTCTCCTGGGATACAAACCGTATGTATTCATAGTAAAGACGGGATTTTGGCTACACTCCATATTTTCGGGCCTATTTGGACAAAAGGCAAGAAATAGGAACAGCATCTCCACATTTACACAGAAAGATGGGAAGCGATGAGACACTGTAAAGATATCTGAAGATGTTTATAATTCCAAGAGTAGGCAGAGAATTTAAATAAAACATAACCCCTAACTCAAGAAATGCAAATCTACCTAATAAAACTTCTGAAATAAACTTTAACTCCCTTTGGAAAGGCATTAGGGATCTAAAAAGAAAAAGAAAAACCTTTAGCTCCAGATTTTTGATGATCACCAATGACATTTTAATACTGCTCATAATGTTTAAGTAAATCCATGCTTTTTCCAAAAGGTAAAAAAAAAATCTGGCTACAGAATATTATCTACTTCTCTATTTGTTTTCAGAGAATCAAAAAACTACCATAAATGTCTACAAAGAAAAATATTTGGTATATTCTGTTGAATTCAAGTAGTCAAACATTCTGTAACATTTCACAAATATACTCAAGGTAAAATAGGAAATCAGTCTTTACAAGAAAAGCATAATGAAATCTAAATTTCATATCAATTTATCTTGTCACCCAATTAAAATGCTCTTTGGACAACAGTCTGCTTGTTGATTAGGACCGTCCAGTTAATGCTTTTCAAGTAAAAGTGACAGTTCTGTGTGGCTACTGATTTAATACAGAATCTAATTCCAGATTCTCTTTGTATGTCTAAGGCATGAAAATGGGATGGGTAGTCAACAGCAAAGCATCAGTTATCCAGCCTGGTCAGGGGACAAAGCAGCCTCTAGCGGTGAAAGATACACAGAAGGAAAGGCTGATGGTGCTAAGACCACTGTACACACTTCCCTGTCTTCATAAACAACACAGCAAGCACAACTCAGTAGGTTCATGTTAACTCAGAATCGTTACCGTCAATTGTAACAATATGCGAGGCCATAGCTTGATTTTTAAAGGACTCTTCCCAGACCACTCTGATATTTACTGGGAATCAGGAAGGTTTAGTATTCTTGTTAGGAAAAGGAGACTTTAATTCTAGTCCTGGCTCTTGCCACTAATAGCTGTGTGACTTTGGGCACCTCTTTGGGCATTATTAAGCTTCTCATCAAAAGTGTTCTGAATTGTTTTTCAACCTTTTTCAAGTATTGCACTTCTTTCTACAAAGTCAATAACAAGGCCAGAGCTGCTCCAGCTGAAGAAGCTCAAAGCTCCACCCACCAACCTCTGCCACTGCCACCCTTGAGGAGTTCCAGGGAGCACAACCTTTCTATAACTGTGTACGTCCTCAGAGCCATAAATGTTCTTTTCAAGTTCTGGCTTGTTCTGGGTCTACAGCTATTCGCAGGGCTAAGGAGTGGTGTATGTTAGATAGTTGCAGAACTCAGGAACTAATTCTTAAAAACTGGACTGATAAATCAGTCCTCACTAGATACTCAATAAGTTATTTTCCTGCTTATTCATCTGGAGTGCTTCCAGTGGTTACCCTGTTTAATCTCGTGCTACATACAAGTGACAGACGAGCTTCTAGAAGGGGCATCTGACACTGTGGGACACTTGGCATGCATAGCTCTGTTCAAGCCCTGAGGATAAAAGACAATCCTTCCACAGCGGCATTCATTGTACGTTAAGGCAAATACCCTGGTCGAGGAACAGAATGAAGGAAAACTACATTTTCTTTCCTCACTGACTATGCTAATCTATCAGAACCTATTATGTGAGATTAGACTGAAAAAGAATTATAAAATAATCTATATCAAACAAATTTGTTTGGTCATCAAAAGCATCAAGGTCCCATTCCAGGAGCTGTAGCTAAAAGCAAGACAAGACAAAATAAAACAAAACAAAACAAAAAGCATCTAGATACATGGAAAAAAACTCCCGTTTTGGGGCTCTACTTCAGACCTACTAAAACAAAATCTTGTGGGGTGGGGTGGGGTTATGGGTGGATTTTGAAAATCATCTGTGGTTGGGAACCACTCTAGATACCAAAATGATAAATGTTAGAACAACATACAGATGTTTAATTTTTCAGCCACCTTCCATTTCTAAGACAAAAGCTACGTTTTGCCAGTAGAGGGTAGCTAAAACCTAATAAACTCATAAGACTGTAATGGAAAAAAAATGGACTTTTAATAGATATCTAAATACCTAACAGTTCTCACCTACATAAATTTGAGACACAGTGGAAGATGACAAGGTATGAACATGTCAGCTTGCTTTCTTAGGAATTCTGCACACAAGTTAAGTCTTCTCTGAAGGACATGGCAGCAAACATGGCTGAGTATTATCCCCAAATCAACATAAGTGCTATTATTCAAGTAGAACCTGTAGGACCTGAAGAATCTCTGAGATGGTAGGTCAGCAACAAGTTATCCTCCTCCTACCTTGGGACCCACCTCAAAAAGCAATTTAGTCAAAAAAAGGCCTAAGCTGATAGAAAAACCTTTGGTCCTATGAATAATCTGAAACCAATACCCTAGGGCAGGCTTTTCCCTAGGGTGTGAGGTTATAGGTGGGATAGATCAAAGCCTCTGAGCACCAATTTTATTTCTGTAAGTAAGGCACCTAATTTGTTCCCTCTTTCCCCAAAGATTAATGATAGGAACTATTCAAATTCAGCACCATTTGTGGTTCCTAGGAGTATATCCAGTGAAAAGCTCTTTGTTCTAATTCATATTTTTCAAGCCAAAACTATACATGTTTGTAGGGAGTTCCAAATTTTCTTTACCTAGTACTTTGGCAACCTAGATAATTGTTTATAATTTTTTATTCGGCTAATAAGCCTCAGCTGAGCCAGAGGAATATGACTTTGACTTCCTGAGACAGTATGTTTAACTCACAGTGAAAAGAGCACTTGAATCAGACAGACCTGGATTCACACCCTGGCTCCATCACTAACTGGTTTGGAACCTTTCAAGACAGCTTTCCTAAGCCTCAATTTTCTCATTCACAAAGAAGTCTCACTTACTGGAGTTGTAGGAAGATGGAATGAGGTACGTTAGTGACTGTGTAAAACACCCAGCAGGGAACCGGGCTTAGACTCTCTCTATACAGCCTTCTCTATTTCACCCCGTGACTTCTCCCATATCATAATTTGTTTTATCTTGTAAGGATGATGTAATTCTTCTCTGTTATTTTCTGTGTGTTAATTTTTAAATATCTCAAATGGGCAATCAGATGTGATTACTGCTCACAAGGAGTTTGCACAGTCTTGGTTTTCCTATTGTAGCAAGGACAGTTCTTCACCCAGATTATCTGTATGAATGACTGATTACCTATCTTACCTTTCCTCCACAAGTGACCTTGGTTTGGCTACTTTTTCAGGACTCTGAATGCCAAAGTAGACTTATCTCCAGAAATATAATAGAACCAGTTGGTTTCACTATAAACTTACCGATACCCATGATAGCAGGATCACATCCAGACACATGGTAGCTCACAATTCTTGCCAGGGGTGTGAAGTTATGTTTTTTAACAGCCTCTTCACTAGCTAAGATAACGGCTGCAGCACCATCACATATCCCCTTGAAAAAAGACGGTAGATTAACTAAAGGGTAAAAGAATCCAGTTAATCAGGGTTTGGACTAACGGAGTAGTATTCCTAATGGAGTGGTATTAGGAATATGGCATAGGAGGTCATGGCATAATTTGGGAAACAACTAGTACTTGTGGGACTCTGGTGGATTCAGAGGATTATTTTAAGCACAGAATACAATTTCACTAATGGAAAATAGAAAAGAATATCACAAAAAACCCTTATATCTAGCTGTAAGAAGAAATCTAATGATTGTATACAGGAGAAAGAGAAAAAGTGTAACAACCAAAACAATAAACCAGGCAGATTTCCTTCCAACATTCTGAAAAAACTAAGAAATCAGAAGACTATTATATAAGGGCCCCTAGTTAAAATATTTTGTGTTGGACTATGAAAACCCAAATTAATTGAATATGAACACTACTGTTATTAATAGTTTAAGCTAAATAACTACAGACTAGCATGAAAAATATCTATGAGATACTTCATGAGTATTTTGCATTGAACACATCTGGAAGAGCTCAGGCTAATCTGTGTAGTGAGACCAACCGATGCATTCCCCGCAGTGACAGTTCCATCTTTCTTGAACACTGGAGGAAGTTTTTGTAACTGTTCCAGTGTTGTTTCGGGCCGAGCATGCTCATCTACTTGCATTGTCTGTTTCCCTTTCCTTGTCTTCACTTCAATTGGTACCATTTCATTATTAAAGTAGCCAGCATCATTAGCTGAAATGACAGAAAGACTACCATAAGAATAAAAACAAGAGAGAAATATACAAAGAAAATAAATCAAACATATTCTTCAATTTGATTTTTGGTCTACCCTTTCCCTACAGGCTACTTTAATGTGAGCCTTTATTACTCACACAACTTACCTTCCCTATTGAAGGATTTCATACACTGTCATGCATCTATGCAAATACATTTTGCACCTTTTAAAAATAATTTTACTTGTATTGAATTGCAATTTTTTTTACGAGATACTGCTAGACTGTTAGCAGTGTTTGTCTGTTAGCTATAGATTTAATTATACTAAATGGATTTAATGCCTTTTTTCTTTTGGTGAGATAGGAAGTAATTAAAAAGTAACCAAGTTGTCTATTGTACCAAGTAATCTATGACTGAAATCTATGACTGATACAATTATAAGTACAACCTACTTTGACCTCCATTGACTAGAATGGACTGTAGTAAACTATAGCTTCAGAAATAGGGTAAGTCAGTAATAACACCATCTTAATATTGATACCACTTTAGGGTTGGCAAAATACTTTTATCTGCCCTTATTTGGTTTTATTAGATAAGCAGGGAAGGCAAATATTACCTCTATTTTACAGATGCTCTGTGAATAAATGACTTGACTGAGGACAGATAACTTGTACGTGGCAGAACTAGAAACAGAACTGATAATTTTTGACTTCTAGACCACTCCTCTTCCACTATAAATGTGTAACTAAAAAACACATGAGTTGAATGGCATCAGCTCTATTGTACTCATCCCTCTGAAATGCGAAAATGGACTTTACCCTCACTACTTCAAATACTTAATATCCATCCCTAAATAAGAGTTTCCTGTTGCTTATAACAGTTTAATTTTAAAAATCATTTTCAGAAGACCAACAGATTTCTTCAACTTGCCATATTGATAAAAGAACTGTTGTCATGTTGCTCAGTTTGGAATGGCTCCACAGCAGTGTGCTATGTTACACGAGGGGCACTACAATTCGGGTCTTGAACTAGTTCTAAGTCTCTGAGTCAGGTGTAATGATTCTCAGTTAGGAATGGAAGAAGGCATTAAAGGATACCCAGTGGGTCTTCTCCAAACACATCACCCCACCTTGTGATTATGAGATGGCTCATGGGGGAGGACATCCTCCCTGTTCCAGGAGCCACAGTGAGCCATCACCCCTGCTGGAGTGTATCACATCCCTCGGCATGTTCTCCTGACAACAGGACCAGTTCAGGACTACATTCAAGTGTCCATCTAAAACCAAGTACCAATGTCACTTTTTAAGTAGTAGTAACTTTTTCAAGAGAGAAATTCCCAGTTAGTTTTACAATAATTAATTGAATATCTGATCATCTAAAAATAAAGGAGTAACGAAAAGGTGTAATTTTCAAACTACTTTTGCAATGATTGGTAAACTAATAATCTTATGATCATAATAAGAAATCATGAAAAGGTTTCCTATAGATTTTTTTTATTGATATTGATAATTATCCAATTGCACTGACCAGCTTTCCACCTCTGCTGTGACTGCAGGGCATATTTGTCACATTCTTCTCTGTTTATTTTATGTTTTACAGCAAGATTCTCTGCAGTAATTGCCATGGGGAATTGGACATGCTGATCGGTCAATGATACCCACAAAGTATCTTCCAGCTATTAAAAGACATTAATAGAGTGATTTGTAAGAGCATTATCTTTTGAAAGTAATATACTATAATTTCTTTAAATTTAAATAATTAATAGTTCCAATAAATAATAGTAAAATTATACTTCTGATAAACATTGCTATTACTATTCATATTTGGTTCTGGGATATTTTTAAAAAACATCCAATGTCACACAATAAAATGCACACATTCTCTGTATCTAAATGTGGGGCTCTAAAGAGAGCCAACAGTACTAAATGTGCAAGGTGAGATCACAGGAAGTTACCTTATAATCAAAAAATAAATCCTCTACATTCTATAAGAAACCTGACAATAAGTCCTCATGCAATGTTTTCCTGTAGCCACTTTTGCAAACCACTTATGAGCTCTGTAGGAAAAACTGAATGTGTGTTCCTTTTTTATCCCTTGCCTTCAGTGACAGGGACAGCTGGTTCTACCAGTTACTAATAAGGCTGAAAAGAAGCTGGGACAGGCTCCTGGAGTTAGAGAAGAGGTTGTTATTATCCAAGTAGTTTGAGTCTCTGATAAGTGTGCCCCATTTGCTGCCTCATTAACTCAAGTCACTGACCTGTCCTTGCAAAGGATTTCTCAAATATATTCGGTGCCTAAAATACTGCTAAAATCCTCATATTCTCTAAGGCCAGGTGGGAGAAACGGGGTGGACAGTGTAAGTCAAACATTACTAATGAAAAATGCTTAAAAATATAAAATGTCGTTAGCCTTTTCATATGGGAAGACTATAATATCATTCTTTATCAGTACTGTGCTATCATTCTCACGCTGCAGCTCTCGAAGGTGGAAGTATCAGTTTTTGTCTGTTTGGGGATAATATAATCTGTATTCAAAATTAATGTTTTCTGTGATGCAGAAGAAATCTATTCTGAGATGGCTCCAGAAATAAAACTTCTCTTAAGTCACAGTAAAGATTTAATTACTCAGACTGTTAACTGTTTAGCAGAAAGATTAACACATTGCTACACTAGAAAAAAAGATTTTTCCCTGGGGCCACAGTATTTTCTTAAAACAATCCTTTCTAATTTGTTATTTTTTTTATTGTTTTCTGTGCATGAGATAATATGCAATGCAACCCACATTTTTAGAATTAAATATGAATTGTAACAATAAGAACATCAAGCAAGATTTCACCAACCAACTGCAGGGTTTTGCTTCACCCCGCCTGGGGGCAAAACTAGCCTGAGTTAAATACAACTCATGTAGCAGTCAAGGTGTTAAGTCACCCTTTTGCCTATCTTTTTTAATCCACTTCTTCCCTTCCTCCACCTCTCCCAGGCCTATGGTCATTTACATGGGTTAATTTCACTACTAGAGGTGTGCTCCAAATTATGTTCCACATACTTTTATGTCAGTTGAAATGTCAAAACTAACAACCAAAAGAGAGATTTGAAGTAGTTTACAAACTTCAAATCATTCATATCTTGCCAATCTTCATTAACAAACTTGGTTTCAAAATTAGTTTTCTGTCTGGTAAAAAATATGTTATTAAAATTACTTATCTAATATCATAAGAAATAATCCTTAAAAATTTTAATGGTTCCAACCTGGAGATCTGTTCCAAGCTTGGTACCAAAACGGATATTTCTGACACAGAAGGGAGACTGGCTCATGTTTTCGGTTCCTCCACACAAGACAACTTCAGCGTCTTTAACACAAATATCCTGTTTAAAAACAAATGAACAACCACCACAACAAGAAAAACCTTTTTATTATACTCAAAAAAGGTATTAAGAAGTATACAGATTTTACAAATTAATGATGATTCTAATAAATATTGTACCCTAGCTTACAGTGTCTCAAAAAGAAATGCTTTTAAAGTAATTGTATAGCAAATGCTGTAAAGTAACCATTCCCAAGATGTGGGAGGGGGGGACTAATAGATTTCAATCATTTTTTGCCTGAGTAACAGACCCTACCTACATTTTGGCTAAAAATAGTAATTCTTAACTCAATATAAATCTTGAAAATCAGCAGAGATATTAATGTCTGGCATAAATGTATAGCAGATAATAGAGGACAAACCCTTTAAAAAGGGCAAAAAAAAAAAAAATTATCCTATTAATGGATGCATCTGAAGGAGACCAGAGATTTACAAGAACCAGGACAATTTCGGGGGCTAATGAAAAGGAATCTGTTTCATTCATTCTTCCAACTCTTTTCACTGAATAGAAGCAAATAGTAAGGCTCCGAGAACGTGATGTTTGAAATTATTGCTAAGAAAATCAGGGTCACTATTTAAGACATACTGTTGTAGAAACAAACTAATGTGAAAATAATTTATTCATTACAAAATATCTGTGTCTCGTTTGTAATCAAATGAAGACTTTTACAAATAAAATTGAATTTCACTGTACTTTCTTCCCCTGCGTTCACAGAAACAAATGCATTTGCCCAACTGTGCTTTAAAAAGGTCATACTACTTTGTACTTCTATCAACAGTATAATTAAGCTACTTTGTAATAAAATACATCTTCTTTTTTTTTAAATTTTTAAAAAATTTTTATTTTTTAGCTGTCCAAATCATTTCTATTTTTAGTAGAGACGGCATCTCGCTTTTGCTCAGGCTGGTATCAAACTTCTGACCTCGAGCGATCCTCCCGCTTGGCCTCCCAGAGTGCTAGGATTACAGGCATGAAAAATACATTTTCTTATCATCTCCAAGATTCTTCAACTCTCCTCCTTGCTTCACAGTCTTTCTTCAGTGTTTCAATGTCCCTCAAGTAGTTCTCACAGACCTGAGTTCAAATTCTGCCTCTTTGACTTAGTAACCTTAAAGCCTTTTTTAATAATCAGTTTCCTCACCTGTAAAATGGGAATAACAGTTCTTGCTTCATAGGATGTTTGTGAAGATTAAATAGGATATTGAATGTAAATCTAGCACAGTGCCTGGCACATAGGAAGCATTCAATAAGAATGATGAACATATTAATTTTTTTTAAAAATGTGGCAAAATATACATCAAATTTACCACTTTAACCATTTTAAAGTATATAGTTTAGTGGCATTAAGTACATTTACATTGTAGGGCAACCATCATCACCATCTATCTCCAGAACTCTTTTCATCTTGCAAAACTGAAACTCCATACCTGTGAAACACTAACTTTCCCTTCTCCCCTCCCCCACCCCCTGGCCGCTATTTTTCTACTTTTTGTCTCTATGAATTTGACTACTCTAGGTACCCCATATAAGTACAATCATACAGTATCTGTCCTTTTGTGACAGGCTTATTCCATTTGAGGGTTCATTATTAGCTTTTAATAATCTGTTTTCTTCCTATCAGTGTTTTTCCAAGAAAAATCAAATTTTGACATCTCCTAATCAGCACTATAAGATAAAAAAGCTAAAGTGTTATACTGGAGTGAGACATTTCTTCTAATAACTATTAACATTTTTGAAAGGAGCGGCCTTACAAAAATAACAGGAAAACACCTAACCCTACAATGTCCCTGGTAACAGTTAAAGATCAATCCTATGAGTTCTCTCACTAACAGACACCCTGCAGGAGGTTCTGTTTTGCACAACTTCTGAAAAGAGCTGAAAGGACAAAAAAGAGATGTAAATCTTCCTCTTCAAAATTTTTTTGAGATTTTGCTTTTACAGAGTTCTTGAGTAAACAGGCAAACGAGCTACAGCCTCAGCCATATCTTAAGGACAGAGTCACATCTCCTGTGATAATCCCTTCTCCAGTGAAAGGCAGAAAACCAACCCCTGGACTTTGACGTCCTTGCAGTTTTTGTTGTCTACCTGCTGCTGCTTTTGTTATCAACTGACAGCCATTGCTATTTTTTTTTCTCTCTTCATCCCCCTTAAAATCAGTGAGCCACCTGGCCTCACTGCCGGCATCTCCCTTCTTTCTTTGGGATGCTACGCTGTGTCCCTGCTTTCTTCCCCCCACCCCTCCCCTCTCTCTTTCTTTCTCTGTCTCTGTCTCTCTTCTCTGAGAAGGCTAAAATAAATTTTTTTATATACCTTAATCTCTGCATGAGAAATCTTTCTCCACCTGTGCCATGAGCACCTACTAGCCTTTCCACCCCAACAATTTTCAGAGAATTAAATATAATGTTGCCCATACCTGACATCCATTCACAATGGCCTGGAAGCCAGAGCCACAGAGCCTATTAACGGTGAGAGCTGGGGTCTCTTTTGGGATTCCCACACGTAAACCAACATGCCTTGCCAAGTAGATAGCATTTGAAGACGTCTGGATCAGAGACAGGAAAAAGAAAGAAGAATTTCCTCTACAAATCTAGGAATTAAGATCAAGTACAAAATATGTAGAAATGCTAGCAATCAATTAAAAATGACAAACTATACAGCTCTAGGGTAGGACACAATGCATACAGGTACAGCATATTATACATGTTTATGATTTGAATAAAAACCATAATTTGGTCAATTGGGTTTTTCCTATTTTTTTATTGTGGTAAAATACACAAAACATAAAATTTACCTTCTTAACCAAATATGTGTAGTAGATCAACTTCATTCAGGTATAAGTTATGCTGTTGACTGTGAGTTTAATGTTAATGAATCAACAATATATATTAAATAAGGTGTCTTGAAAGAAAAACACACATAAAACAAAGTTACATATTGATCGATCAATGACAATATTGTGACCAGAGGCTCGTAGGAACCCAAACCCTGTATTTCCCCTGGGAACAATGGTTTAGCAAGACTAGCCTTGTGCACTAGGCCCCAGCAGACCAGACAAAACCAGAATGGAGTCACTTGTGCTAAGTGCTGTGCAATCAAACTGAACTTTGAAACGGGCCAGTTTTCCAAAAAAACCCAGGAGATTCCAGTCATCCTGAATCAGCATAATAAGGAAGTCCTCCTCTACCCTTAAACCTATAAGGAAAATAACTTTGAAATGACCAATCTGCTTTCTGTTCTGTTTCTGCCTCCTTCAGACCTTTTCTGCTTAAACCAACCTCTTCTGCTCAGCTCACTGGAACACTCATTCTATTTTACAGAATAAGGTGTTGCCTGATTCTAGAATTGCAAATAAAAGCCAATTAGATCTTTAAATTTGTTGTAATTTTTGTTATTTAAAAGTATTTGCTAATTCAGTGATCATGGCGACTGTATAGAACACAACCACAGTAACAAGAATCAACTGTACTATGAACAGCTATATGCCAAAAAATTAGATAACTAAGATGAACAGGACAAATTCCTAGAAAGATACATACTACTAAAACTGACTGAAGAAGAAACAGACAATCTGAATAGACCCAACAAATGAAGAGATTAAAGTAGTAATCAAAAATCTACCCATAAAGAAAAGCTCAGACTGGTTACACCAAGGAATTTTACCAAACATTTGAAGAATTAATAGCAATTCTTCACAAACTCATCCTAGAAAGAGGAGAGATTATTTCCCAATTCATTTTATGAAGCCAGTTATCCTGACACCAAAACCAGACAAAGACATCACAAGAAAACTACAGACCAGTATCTCTTATGAATATGGGTATAAAAACCCTTAACAAAACACTAGTAAACTGAATCCAGCAATGTATAAAAAGAATTATACACTATGACCAATTGGGATTTATCCCAGGAATGCAAGGTTGGTTCAATATCTCAAAATCAATTAATACATCACATATCAATAGAATAAAAAACAAAAATTATATGATCATCTCAGTCAACACGGAAAAAACATTTGACAAAATTCAACATCCTTTCATAATAAGAACACTTAACAAACTAGGAATAGAAGGCAACTTCCTCGATCTGATAAAGGGAATCTATGAAAACCCCACAACTATCATATTTAATGTTGAAAGACTGTATGCTTTCCCCCTAAGATCAGGAACAAGACAAAGATCTCCATTTCTCATCACTTCTATTCAACATAGGAGGTTCGAGCCAGGGCAATTAGGGGAAAAAAAGAAAAAGAATCCATACTGGATTTCATTTGTTTCCTAAGAAAGACATAAAACTCATTTATTCCAAGTAATATTTAACAAAATTTAACTGAATTAGAAAAACAGCTTTGTGATATCTATCAAATGTTATTTGAAATCTATTCTGTTCCCTTCTAACCATAAAGGCCCAGCCCCAAATACTTATCCATTAAGCACTTAACACCTTTACCAGAAAAATGTATTTTGGCCTGACAGAAAACTTAATGCAAGAAAGATTGCCTTTAGGAACAGAGGCACAAACACAATGAAACTGATACTATTTAATATTTACAGTGACTTTTTGGGTAAAGTTTGAGAGAACCCATGCTGGGGAAAAACAGAAGTACTTTAGAGGGGAAAAAGCTCCTTATAAAATAAATTGTAGGAAAAACAAAACCCAAAAGTATCCAACTTCTCTTTGATCTGTTCTAATGCCTTCTTAGGTCAGAGGTAAAATTTCCCCCCCCCAAAAAAAGTGAAAAAAAAAAAAAAGATGAATTAATATCAAGAATTCTTCATGAAAATATTTTAGGTTCAACAGACACAATTGCAAAAGAAAAAATGTCGCTGCTTTTTCTGGATGTGAAGATAAACAATGGCAAGATGGACAGAATCAAATTCAAATTCAAGGCCTAGTGATTGTGTGTCCATTGTCATTCTCTGTCCTTTAGCAATGATTACATCATTGACATCTTTTAAAATATATGTGTGTGTGTGTGTGTGTGTGTGTGTGTGTGTGTGTGTGTGTATATATATATATATAAAATCTCCTCGATTAGATTATAACCTCCTTTTGGTCCACTTTGGGTACTCTATCACCTAAAATAGCTTCTGACTAGGCACCCAATAAATGTTAGTATACTTTGAAGGAATTCCAAGCTTTCACTTACCTGTGTATAAATGACCTACTTTGTACACCACACGTAGCAAGATAGAGGATAAGCAAGCTTCTTATTTCCTACAACAAATACTGACCAAGCTCCTACAATGTGTAAGAAATTATAAAAGGTGTATTGTATTGCTTGGGTTTGCTACCCTCCTTAGGTGGCACAAAGGGAAAACCAATCAACTTCATATAAGGCAAGGAAGTCAATCTGCAATTTAAGAAACATCGAAATGCACCTCAAGTCAGACACATATATAGTTTCCAGGATATATGTTGCTTTGAATTACACATGTCATTACCTCTGAAGTCTGAGGATTACTAAAATTACTAAATACCTGTAACTATTATTTAACTTGTTTGCCATTATGATATGTTAAAGGAATTGTTTTTAGAAACTGATCAAAGAAAGCAACAGGTGTGAATACCTCCCTCTGCCCTACCAACCTGTGCGACATTGCCTACAACGACACTGTCAACAGTTTCAGGTGGGACTTTGCCAGCAGACAAGGCAGCTTTGGCAGCAAATTCGGCTAAGTCGGTAGCGGTGAAGTCTTTCAGAAGACCTCCATAACTTCCAAAGGGCGTTCGCTTAGCAGCCACGATAAACACACCTGTTACAAGGAGGAGAGATTTGTAAGCAATCACAGATTAGTCAGTGTCCCTAACTTGCTTTAAATAATTTTGCTGTGAAACCTTATTGTAAAGAACAATTAGATAACTGAAAGTCTTTGTCATGCAATAGTACATAGAATAGGTCACAACCATGGAAGCAGAGCCTTAAATTATCAGTTTGGGCCCAGCGCAGTGTCTCACGCCTGTAATCCTAGCACTCTGGGAGCCCAAGGCAGGAGGATTGCTCGAGCCCAGGAGTTTGAGATTGCTGTGAGCTAGGCTGATACCATGGCACTCTAGCCCCAGGTGACAGAGTGAGACTATGTTTCAAAGAAAAAAAAAAAAAAGAGATCAGTTTGATCAATGCCTACATGTAGGTACCAAGAACTTCACTGCATGATATGATATACATCCATTCTGGTTAGGGAGTATTCTTGTTCTCTGATGCTTTACAATGCTGGAAACACTTTTCGAGAATTGAAATGCTTCTTTCTTCTATATGCTGGAGTATATTGCCTAGTATTAGAGTTAAAGAATCTCCAGACTAGAAAGCTCCTTGAGGTTGTATGAGGTCAACCACTCAACATATAAGAAGTCCCTCTAGAAAATGCCTGACAAGAGGTTCTCTCTAACCTCTGCTAGAAAACTTTTAATAAGAAGTCATACTCTACTGCATGAAGCAGCATACCCATGAATGGACAACACAAACTAATGATTCTTCTTCACACTGAGCTGACTCTGCTTGCCAAATCTTCAACCCACCAATCCTGGTTCTATCCAAATGCATCTCAAGGCAGATAGAGATATAGTTTCTAGAATACATGCTGCTCTACGTTTGAATTATATATGTCACTGTTTAAAAAAAAGTCAGATAGAACAAAAAACATGGACAGAATCTCAAGGACTAACAGTTATGGTGTCATAAGAAAGACACCATAGGAGAAAGAATGGACAGAAAAAATATTTGAAGAAATAAAAAAAGAAAAAATTCCAAATTTGATGAAAGATATATATTTACAGATTCAAGCTTAGTAAATTTCAACTCTAATAAATACACCACACACAACCCCCTCCACAGACACTTTGGCACATCATTGTCAAACTTCTGAAATCCAAAGATAACAAAAATCTCAAAAGCATCCAGAAAAAAGGATGTATTATATGTAGAAATGATTTCAGTGACCACTAAGTTCTCCTCAGAAACAAAAGAGGCGAATTTGTTTCTCCAAGTTCCCTTCATAAATTTCTCTTCCCTATCTCATAATTTAAGAAAGCATTTGTGAGGGGGCAGTGATAATAGTGAAATATGTGACATCTATAAAAGAAAGAGTGCGTGTGGGAAAATGGGAACTCCCCCTTTATCTGTATCACTTCTCCCTACTTGATGCTCCCAGACTATACAGGTCAGCATGAGTAAGGCCTTACCAAACTAATACAATTATTGTGAATAGGGAAAATACTATTCAATACATTTTTAAAAATAATCAGGGATGTGCAGATACAAAGACTAGAAAATTTAAAGGGTTTTCTTCCTCGAAATTTCATAAACTAGATACCATGTCAACATTTACTTGATTTGATGTCGATTTTATGTGGATATTAAGAGGTCTAAAATTTACCAATCTTTGACACTGAACTAAAAACTCTTGTTTATATATAGGCTCTGAAAATTCAGAGGCTAGTGATTTCCAAAAACTGAAAGACAGTGAAGAGACACATTGATCCAAATTGTAGTGAGTCAGAAGCACCAAGAAAGTGCTGATTTGACAAAAGAGGAAAAACAACACTAGAAGAGAGACAGGAACTCTGCCCACCTTTCTGTCACATGGTTTCGTAAATATTTACTCATTTAGTTAGAGCAGCAGTCCCCAACCTTTTTGGCACCAGGGACTGGTATCTTGGAAGATAGTTTTTCCACATACGAGGGGTAGAGGGTTGGGGGTGGGGGTTGGTTTTGAGATGATTCAAGAGCAACCTAGATGCCCCCTTCGAAGTTCACAGTAGGGTTCCAGCCCCTGTGAGAATCTAATGCCACCCTGATCTGACAGGGGGCGGGGAGATGGGGAGCATCTGTCAGTACAGATAAAGCTTCCCTGGCTCACCACTCCCCTCCTGCTGTGTGGGATGGACCACAGAATCAGAGCAACTACAGACAGCAGGCAGGTAAAAATGCTGTGGCACCCATTTCTGTTTCAGGAGTCAGGTAATGGTGGCAGCCCTGCCTACTTGCCCTGAAGGGATAAATGAATATTGCCAACAAAGCTAAAAAGCAGCAGGAGAACTAATCTTTGTCCTGCCAAAACTTGCCAAACACTGGGATGGGTGCCAGTAAAAACCTGAACAATTGTTCCTTCTTCTTGACTGAAATCTGGTAAGTTAATGATAATCTTTACCAAAGTTAATTCAAATGTGTCCTCTTCTCTACAATAATCAGGCAATGTCCTTCTTTCTTACCACCAGTCCTGTAAGCCTTGGTATGCCACTTAAGAGAAGTACATATCTTTAAAGAGTCTAACTAGCCTATAACATCACTATCTGAAGCTCAAGACACTTTACCTCTCTGGACATTAGTGTCTTTACATGTAAAATAGAGAAATGGGAAAAAATATGATCACTAGTTCTAATGCTAGAGTAAACTATATCACAAATTTATAAATTTTATACTTTGTTAATACAAGTGTTGATGTAGTTTTTTTTTCCTTATCAGGTTTATGGTTTTCATCAAATTTTTAAAAGGCTTCTGTATTAGAAGAAAAGGGTAAGAACCACTGATAAAATATTAAAATGAGAGCAATAAAATTATTTCCTTTTTAAAAAGATAGCTCATTACCATGTAGCTTTTAAATGAAGTGGGTTTTCTGAATGTCTCGTCTAAAAAAAATTCAACATGCTGCTTTATTAAATAAATGCAGTAAGTTCAGAGTTGGGAAAAGGCACTGGCAAATAAAACCCATGTTGCAGGAAACTGGATACGCTGCATTTTGTTCCAGAATACCTATTTTCCACTTGAATTATTCACATGCCATTTTGGCTCTTCTGACTTCCAGATCCCTCTAACCAACACCTAGCTGACATCACCACCTGGGTGCTTCACAGGCATCAAAAAGTTCTTTGCCTAAAACTGAATCCTCAATCTTCCTCTCCAAACCTATTCCTCCCCCAGTTTTCCTCACTCCGTAAGTATCACCATGAACACAGTTCCTTAAACCAGAAACCTTCAGTCATCCTCGACACTTCCTCCTCAATACTCACCACGTTCTATCAAATCCACCTCCAAATGTATCTCAGAAACCATGTCTCTCCCTTTTTTCCCCAACTCTATGGCCCTCACAGGGTCAAAGCCATTATTTGCTGTTGCCTGGGCCTCTACAAAAATCCTTAAAAGGTCTCCCCGTTGTTAAATAACCCCCATAGTCTTAGGAAATTTGGGCAGAGTGGAAATCAGATCCTGTCATTCCCCTGCTTTAAATCCTTGCATTGTTTTCCACTGAATTTAGAAAAAAACCCTACAGGGCAGGTGGCGGCAGGTAGCCCTCCCTTCCCTAATGAAAAAAGAAGCCCCTCCTACTCCTCCGTACAAGCCCCAAAACGGAAACAAATTCCTTACTCCTCTCGCCAACATCTCCTGGCCGAAGAAGCTCCCATTCCCCAGCCCTAAAAACCTATATAAACCCACTCAGACTTCTGGCCCAGGCAGCTTCTCTAGTTCCACTCGTGGGACTGTGAGGCTCGCCCGGGTCCCTCTCTCGGGGACTCGTTACCCCAACCGGGGAGCGCTCCAATAAAGCCTCTTTAGTTATCCCTTTCAACTCTGCTCGTCCTTCTTTCTCTGGCGCCCACTACTTCAAAGAACCCTTACCTGGAGGTCAGGCCGCGGAAATTCCCTGGCGTCCCTGCGGGAACCTATTCAATTTCTCCTCGAAAGCCCTGCCCACCAGCCACCGCGAACTAAGGGGCCCGGCCCTGCGCGCAGCTGCTCTGCGTGCCCCGTGCTCACGGCATCGCCCCGCTTTGCCTAGTAGCTGGGCTCGAACTCCTGGGCGACGCAGGGAAGCATCTGCAAGGTCAGAAGCGGGCAAACCTTGCTCTCTGCAGAAAAGTGCACCGAAATCGCGGTCGGTAGCGCCTTGTAAGTAAGCGTTTTCTCCTTAACCCAAAGCTTCCTCTCGGGTTGGGTTTTCATCAAGTTCTCTCCAGAACCGATGAGACCGAATGAACGTGACCCCACGACCCCTGACTCTCCGCCGAGCCTGGAGGCGGATGGCGGCCTGGGGAGGGCGTGACCCCGAGAGGCGAGGAGGAGTGGGCCGCGCTCACCTCTGAGCAGGGCCATGGCGACGGCTCGACGCTAGCGGCGCGTGCTTCCCGTCCCTGGTGCTTTGCGGGGCAGCGCGCGGGCACCCAGACCTTAAGGGTGTGGGCGGCGCCCCCGAGGCCACGCCCCCGCCCTTTGTCCCACTTCCCGAGGGCTGCGCGCCCCACTCCGCACGCGGCCCGCGCACTCCTCCCGCCTGCCCCGGGTTTTCTCAGTCGCCGCATCCCGTAGGAACCAGAGGTGCCACCGCCCGCCGGGGCGACGGGCTGGGGGAGATGGCAGCGTGCCACGCGAGCGCCCTCTCTCCTCACGTCAGTTTTTAGACTTCCCCTGTTTGCAAACCGAGAGAATTTGAACAGCCCGTATCCACCCTACCCCCGGCTCCTCTAACCCCTGGCCCCTAGCGGGTAATAAGTGTCTCCCTTCATCCCCGCTTGCGGGAACTAGAGAAAGCGCATCTAGGTGCCTGGGCGCCGAACACCTAACGCCCCCGTCTGGGAGACGGGCGGCCGCGGGCGGATTGGCCGGGGCCGGCGGCTGCGCAGACCGCTGGGCGGAGGCTCAGCACGCTTAGCCGGAAACAGGAGCAGTTCCGGTACGCGGCGGGGCGGGGCGTGGAGAGGTTGGGGTCGGGTCGGGGCGGGTCGGGTGCAGCGAGCGGGCGGGGGTAGGGCGCTCTCGGGTCCTCGATTCGGCCTTCGGATGAGCCGCAATATTTTCCTTATATGATCAGGTGCCGTTGCTACTTGCGCGGAGCCTGAGAGGATTATGAAACTGTGGCAGGCGAGGCGGGGCCGGGGGATCCGGGGCAGCGGGTTGGGCGGGTAGGGGGCGAGGGCCGGCGTGTGAAGCTAGGCAGGAGGGAGGTTTAGGGAGGCCTCTGCTGCTGTAACTGCGACCCCTGGCCGATGATGACGTGACCACTGCGCAATCTGAGTTCTGGGAACCAGGTGATGGAGTGTGTTCTGAGAACGGACTGAGGCTGGGCGAGCAGGAGGCGGCAGGGGCAGAGGAGACGGTTAAGGAGGCGGCCAGGATGCCTGGGGCTTGGATCCAGCGCGTGGGAATGGGTGGTGGGCGGCCTGGATGCTTTCTCTGAGTAGTCAGCGAATGCCTGCCTCAGAATCCTGTTGTTCAAACGCTTTGGTGGCCTTCTCGCAGTGTTTTTTGAAAAAAATCCAGATTTTTATTATGAAAACTTTCAAACATACAGAAAAGTAGAAAAATTTGCACAGTGAACACAGGTATCAGTCACCTAACTCTATGATCGTTAACATGTTGCCATATCTGCTATATTACATCTATGCACCTGTTCCTCTGTCAAACCATATTATTATTATTGTATGTATATCTTTTTATTTCAGAGTATCATGGTGGTACAAACATTTTGATTTTGTGCAGTTTGAGTCAAAGTTATATGTGTGCCCATCACCAAGACAGTGTGCATTGTACCCATTCGGTGTGAATTTACCCGTCCACTCCTCACCCCTCCCACCTACTTGGTTTCCCTTGGGTTTTACTACTATATGTGCACCTTGGTGTAGAGCAGTTAGTTCCAATTTAATAGTGAGTACATGTGGTATTTGTTTTTCCATTATTGTGATACTTCATTTAGAAGAATGGTCACCAGTTCAATCCAGGTTGTTACAAAAGGTATTCCTTTTTTTAATGGCTAAGTGGTACTTCATAGTATACATATACCACATTTTATTAATCCACTCATGTATTGATGGGCACTTGGGTTGATTCCACATTGTTGCGACTGTGAATTGTGCTGCAGTAAACATTCGAGTGCATGTGTTTTTCTGATAAAATGATTTTTTTCCCTTTGGGTAAATACCCAGTAGTGGGATTGCTGGATCAAATGTTAGATCTACTTTTAGTTCTTTGAGGTATCTCCATACTATTTTCCATAGAGGTTGTACTAGTTCGCAGTCCCACCAACAGTGTATAAGTGTTCCCTTCTCTCCACATCCACACCAGCATCTGCTGTTTTGAGACTTTTTGATAAAAACCATTCTCACTGGAGTTAAGTGATATCTCGTTATGGTTTTGATTTGCATATTTGCATTTCCCTGATGATTAGAGACTTTGAGTATTTTTTCATGTTTATTGTCCATTAGTCCATCTTCTTATGAAAAGCTTCTGTTTGTGTCTTTTCCCCACTTTTTTATGATGTAGTTTGATTTTTTCTTGCTGATTTGTTTGAGTTCTTTGTAGATTCTGGTTATCAACCCTTTATAGGATGTATAGCATGCAAATATTTTCTCCCATTCTGCAAGTTGTCTATTCACTCTTTTGATTGTTTCCTTGCCTACACAGAAGCTTTTTAATTTTTTGTTAATTTTTATTGTTGTGATTGCCTTTGGGGTCTTCTTCATAAATTCTTTGCCTAGGGCGATATCTAGAAGAGTTTTTCCAACATTTTCTTCTAGGATTCTTCTAGTTTCGTGCATTAGGTTTAAGCCTGTTATCCATTGTGAATTAATTTTTATGAATGGTAAGAGCTTTGGATCCTGTTTCAGTCTCCACATGTGGGTGTCCAATTTTCCCAGTACCATTTATTGAATAGGAATTTTTTTTTCTTTTTTATTTCAGCATATTATAGGGGTACAAATGTTTAGGTTACATATATTGCCCTTGCCCCACCCGAGTCAGAGCTTCAAGCATGTCCATCCCCCAGATGGTGCACACTGCACCAATTAGGTGTGTATATACCCACCTCCTCCTCCCCCCTCCCATCTGCCCAACACGCGATGAATGTTATTACTATATGTGCACTTAAGTGTTGATCAGTTAAAACGAATTTGATGTGAGTACATGTGGTGCTTGTTTTTCCATTCTTGGGATACTTAGTAGAATGGGTTCCAGCTCTATCTAGGATAATACAAGAGGTGCTAGATCACCATTGTTTTTTGTGGCTGAATAGAACTCCATGGTATACATATACCATATTTCATTAATCCACTTGTGTATTGACAGCACCTGTGTTGTTTCCACATCTTTGCAATTGTGAATTGTGCTGCTGTAAACATTCTAGTGCAAATATCTTTTTTATAGAATGGCTTTTGTTCTTTTGGGTAGATGGGATTGCTCGATCAAATGGTAGTTCTGCGTGTATCTCTTTGACGTATCTCCATATTGCTGTCCACATAGGTTGTACTAGTTTGCAGTCCCACCAGCAGCATATGAGTGTTCCTGTCTCTCTGCAACCACACCAACATTTATTCTTTTGGGACTTTTTTGTAAAGGTCATTCTCACTGGAAATAAGTGATATCTCATTGTGCTTTTGATTTGCATTTCCCTGATGATTAGAGATGTTGAGCATTTTTTCATATGTTTGCTGGCCATTAGTCTGTCTTCTTTTGAAAAGTTTCTGTTCATGTCCTTTGCCCACTTTTTGATAGGGTTGTTTGATTTTTTCTTCCTGATTTTCCTCAGTTCCATATAGATTCTGGTTATCAACCCTTTATTGGATGTGTAACATGCGAATATTTTCTCCCATTCTGTAGGTTGTTTGCTCTTGTTATAGTTTCCTTGGCTGTGCAGAAGCTTTTTAATTTGATCAGGTCCCATTTATTTATTTTTCTTGCTGCTGTGATTGCCTTTGGGGTCTTCTTAATAAATTCTTTGCCTAGGCCAATGTCTCTAAGAGTTTTTCCAACATTTTCTTCTAGAATTCTTATAGTTTCATGCCTTAGGTTTAAGTCTGTTATCCACTGTGAGTTGATTTTTGTGAGAGGTGAAAGGTCGGATCCTGTGTCAGTCTTCTACATGTGGCTATCCAGTTTTCCCAGCACCATGTATTGAATAGGGATTCTTTTCCCCAGTGTATGTTTTTGTCTGCTTTGTCAAAGATTAGATGGCTATATGAGGATGGTTTTATATCTGGGTTCTCAGTTCTGTTCCATTGGTCTATGTCCCTGTTCTTGCGCCAGTACAATGCTGTTTTAGTTACTATAGCCTGTTAGTATAGCTTGAAGTCTGGTAAATTGATGCCTCCCAATTTGTTCTTTTTGCTTAAGATTGCTTTTGCTGTATGGGGTCTTCTCTGGTTCCATACGAATCGTAGAATTATTTTTTCTAGATCTGTGAAAAATGATGTTGGCATTTTAATAAGGATAGCATCGAGATCCTTTGGGTAGTAGATCACTTTGGGTAGTATAGACATTTTAACAGGAATTCTATTTCTTCCTGATTGAGCCTAGGGAGGCTGTGTGTTCCTAAGAATGTGTCCATTTCCTCTACATTTTATAGTTTATGTGCATAGAGGTTTTTATAGTATTCATAGATGATATTGTTAATCAAGCCAGAGGTATGTCAATTTTATTTTTTCAGAGAACCAACTTTTTGTTTTATTAATCTTCCATATGATTTTTTTATTATCAATTTCATTTAGTTCTGCTCTTATCTTTGTTATTTCATTTCTTCTGCTGGTTTTGGGGTCTGTTTGCTCATCCTTTTCCAGTTCTTTGAGATGATTCATTAGATTGTTTATTTGTGATCTTTGTATCTTTTGGATGTAGGCATTTATGGATATAAATTTTCTTCTCAGCACTGCTTTAGCTGTGTCCCACAGATTTTGATAACTTGTGTCTCCTTTGTCATTTAGTGCAAGGAATCTTTTGATTTCCATCTCGATTTCCTCCTTAATGAAATAATTGTGCAACAGAAGGTTGTTTAGTTTCTATGACTTTGTGTAGAGATGAGAGTTTCTGTTGGAGTTGATTTCTAATTTTATTCCACTGTGGTCTGAGAAGATGCATGGTATAATTTCTATGTTTAAAATTTTTTTTTGAGACATGCCTTGTGGCCTACAGTATGGTCAGTCATAGAGAATGTCCCATGAGCTGATGAGAAAAACGTATATTCAGTGGTTTTGGTGTAGAATGTTCTGTAAATGTCAGTCAGGCCCATTTGTTCTAGAATTATGTTTAAGTCCATTGTTTCTTTGTTAATTTTCTGTTTGGAGGATCTGTCCTGTGCTGTCAGAGGGGTGTTGAAGTCTTCAGCTATTATGGTGTTGCTGTTTATCATTTTGTTTAGACCAAGTAGGATTTGCTTTATGAATCTGGGTATACCTGAGTTAGGTGCATAAATATTTAGAATTCTTATGTCTTCTTGTTGAACTGTACCCTTCACCATTATATAGTGACCCTCTTTGTCTTTCATTACTTTTGTTGATTTGAAGACTAAGTTACCTGAAATCAAAACTGCCATGCCAGCTTTCTTTTGGCTTCTGTTTGCTTGAAATATTATTTTCCATCTCTTAGCCTTGAGTCTGAATGAGTCCTTATGGGTTAGATGTGTTTCCTGAAGAGAGCAGATACTTGGCTTGTGTATATTTATCCATTCAGCCAGCCTATGTCTCTTTAATGGGCAGTTCAAGCCATTCACATTTATTCAGAGAATTGATAAATGGAGCAGATTTCAGTTCATCCTGTTGAGTTGAGCTTTGTTGCTTTGTTTTCTCTCTTGAGCCATCGTGGAATCTGGCCTTTGACTTTTAGCTTTTGGGTGATTTTACTTTTGTGAGTGTTTATTGTGTTGATCCATGTGTAACATGGTTTTGAGTACTTCCTGGAGGGCAGATCTTGTCTTGTTGAATTCCCTTAGTCTTTGCTTATCTGAGAAGGTCTTTATTTCTGCTTTGTATACAAAACTTAGTTTTGCAGGGTACAAGATTCTAGTCTGGGCATTATTCTGTTTGAGAAGAGTGAGAATGGGTCCCCAGTCTCTTCTTGCTTGTAAGGTTTCAGTTGAGAAGTCTGCTGTTATTCAGATGAGTTTTCCTTTGTAGATTACCTCCTTCTTTTGCCTTACAGCTCATAGGAGGGCCTCTTTGGTGGTTATTTTGGTCAGTGTGATGATTGTGTGTCGTGGTGTCTTCCTGTTTGTGATGAATCTCCCAGGAGTCCTTTGAGCTTCTTGTACTGGATATCTAGATTTTTAGCAAGGCCTGGGAAATTTTCCTCTATTATATCTTCAAATAGCTTACCCAACCTTTGTGTATTTTCTTCTTCACCCTCAGGGATCCCTATGATTCTTGTGTTAGGCTTCTTCACATAATCCCACATTTCTTCTGGGCTTTGCTCTTTTTTCTTATTTTTCTGCTCTATCCCTGTGACTGACTTATTTAATTGAAAGGTGTTATCTTCAATTCCTGAGATTCTTTCTTCTGGTTGATCTACCGTGTTCTTGCAGCTTTCCACCGTGTTTTGTAATTCCTTGAATAAATTCTTCATTTCCAGGAGTTCAGTTTGATTTTTCTTTAATATTTCAATTTCTTTAGTGAATTTTTCTTCTAAGTCCTGGATTTTTTTTTTTTTGTGGTTTCTTTGTGTTGGTTATCCATTTTTTCTTGCATATCATTCAGTTTTCTTAGAATCCATGTTTGAAATTCTTCTTCTGTCATTTTAGTGTTCTAAATTTGGTTGATGTCCATTGCTAGAGAGCTGGTGTTCCCCTTTGGGGGTGTGCTTTCCATTTGATTCTTCATACTTCCATTGTTCTTTTGCTGATTCTTTCCCATCTAAATCAGCTGTTGCTTCTTATACACCCTGTTTAGTCTCTGAGCCAGTAGGTGGTGTTTGTGGGTGAGATTCAACCACACTGTATCTGATGAGTCAGTAGATGCAGTAGAAGGATGTGCAGAATGACCTCCTTGTCAGCAGGTGGCGCTTGTTGGGAGGAGCAGGCTGCAGTGCTATTTTTGGGTCCTCTAACCAGCTCTTGTTCCTCTGGAGAGGCACTCTAGTGCCTCAGGTGGTGGGTGGGACCCTGGGACTTCCAGGTGTGTCCTTATTCTCCATTTCAGCGAGGGCTCGTGCAGGAGAGAGGCTGGGCAGAGCTGGGTTGGGTGAGCCTGCCCTCTAGGTCCACAAATGCTGTTCGCAGAGGTCGAAGGTCTGTTCTCTGCTTCTGGGCAAAGCTGCCAGGGAGAGGCTGAAATAGCTCCACTCTGGGGGAAAGGCTATGTGTGGGGGTGGGGCTGTCTGAGACCTGCAGTCTTGAACAGGCCTCGCTCCTTCCCCCTTCCCCTATCTGCAGTTTCTTCCAGGCCTCTGCCAGCAGGCAGGACCTCAAGCCAGTGGATCTCCCTTGCCTGAGATGGGGACTGGTAGGTTCCCTACCCAGGATCTCAGACTGGACTGGGCACATGGCCTTCCTGTGGAAGGAGGGTTGCCCCTCAAGTACACTGATCTGCCCCTGAAGGCACACATACCTCAGTAGGCTCATTCACAAATTTCCCTTCTGTGCCCCTGGGCAATGTGATCGAGGCCTGAGTGTATGGGATCTCATCTGCGGGCCTGTGTCCTGGGCCCTGGAGATCAATCCCTGACCCTGCCAGGGAGAGGAGTGCTGGTCTCAAGTCACCCACATGGTGCCCAAGCTGGATTGATGTCTTTCTGCCTCAGGATTTACCCTGCTCTCCTGGAGTCCAGGCAAGCAGCGCCCGGGAGGGCTGGCGGGTAGGGAGCTCACAGTCTGAGTATCCCTCAGTCCACTGTAGGGCCCCAAAAGGAAAGGTCCCACTACCTGCAGATGCCCCCGGGTGGTGGCTAAATTGTCTCTCTCAGCAGCCACGGGCAGGGAAGGGGAAGGGGAGAATGAAGCAATATGGCACCTGCCGATGGGCTTGGGTCTGCAGGCCGAGAGGTGCTCCGAGGAAGCAGGGAGCCTGGTGTCCTGTCCGCAAGATGCTCATGGCTCACTGGCGGCAGCTATCTCTGGGCTGGTGTTAGCAGGTCTCTCCAACCACTCAGGAGCCCACCAGCAGTCCGAGATGCAAGGGAGAGGAAATTTAACTGCTCCACCTACCGTTATTGCGGGTCTCCAAGCCTCTTGGGGGGCCTTTCTTTTTCCAGTTCTCTGTAACTTCTTCCCGTGGAGTCTCCTGAAGTTTCAGGCACCCTTCCTTCCGACCCTCGTCTGATCTATGTCTGCCTGTTTGTTTTGTTTCAATTTCTTCTAAAATCTGTCTTTCTTGCAGAGATAGTCTGGCTAGCAGTTTTTCTCACCCACCATCTTCCGACCAACCTTGAATAGGAATTCTTTTCCCTAGTGTATGTTTTTGTCTGCTTTGTCAAAGATTGGATGGCAATATGAGGATGGTTTTATATCAGGGTTTTCTGTTCTGATTCATAGGTCTATGTGTCTGTTTTTGTGCCAGTACCATGCTATTTTGGTTACTGTTGTCTTGTAGTATTAGGTTGAAGTCTGGTAAAGTGATGCCTCCCAGCCTCTTGCTAGGTTAACCAAAAGCAGAAAATAAAGGACTCTAATAAGCCCAATCAGAATTGAAAAAGGAGAAATCACAACTGATACCACAGAAATACAAAACATCATCTTGGAATACTATAAAAATATCTATGCATGTAAACTTGAAAACATGGAGAAAATAGACAAATTCTTGGAAGCACGCAGCTTCCTTAGGCTCTATCAGGAAAAAATAGAATTCCTGAACAGACCAATACCAAGTATTGAAATTGAAGTAGTAATAAAAAATCTTCCAACAACAAAAAAGTCCTGGACCAGATGGTTTCACACCTGAATTTTACCAGACCTTCAAAGAAGAACTGGTACCTATACTACAGAAATTATTCCATAACATCGAGAAGGAAGGAATGCTCCCCAGCTTGTTCTGTGAAGCCAATATCACCTTGGTATCAAAGCCAGGAAAGGACACAACAAAAAAATTGTAGACCAATATCTCTTACTAATATAGATACAAGAATTCTCAATAAGATCTTGGCAAACCAAATTCAGCTGCACATCAAAAAATAATCCACCATGACCAAGTAGGCTTCCTACCAGACATGCAAGCATGGTTCAACATATGCAAATCTGTAAATGTAATTCACCATATAAATAGAAGCAAAAACAAAGTCCACATGATCCTTTGAATAGATGCAGAAAAAGCATTTGACAAAATCCAGCACTCTTTTATAATAAGAACGCTTAACAAAATAGGCATAGAAGGAACTTCCTCAAAATTATATAAGCCATATATGACAAACTCACAGCCAACATGATACCAAATGGGGAAAAATTGAAAACATTTCTACTTAGAACTGGAACCAGACAAGGTTGCCCACTATCACCACTTCTATTCAGCATAGTGCTGGAAATCCTAACCAGAGCAATCAGATGAGAAGGAAATCAATGGTATCCAAATGGGGAAAGAAGAGAGCAAACTATCACTCTTTGCTGACAATATGATCTTATATCGAGAAAACTCAAAAGATTCTGCCAGGAGACTCCTGGTATTGATAAACAAGTTCAGTAAAGTTTCAGGTTACAAAATCAATGTACACAAATCAGTAACATTCATATACACCAACAACAGTGAGTCTGAGAATCAAATCAAAGACTCTATGCCTTCCACAATAGCAACAAAGAAAATAAAATAGCTAGGAATATATTTAACTAAGGAGGTGAGAGACCTTTACAGGAAGAATTACAAAACACTGAGGAAGGAAATTGCAGAGGACATAAACAGATGGGAAAACATATCGTGCTCATGGGTCAGCAGAATCAACATTATTATTAATAAAACATCTATATTACCCAAAGTGATCTACAGATTCAATGCAATCCCCATTAAAATCCAATGCCATTTTTTGCAGATCTAGGAAAAATAGTTCTTCACATCGTATGGAACCTGAAAAGACCCCAAATAGCCAATGCATCCGTAAGCAATAAGAACATATTATTTTTATTTGTTTTATTTTTATTATTTTAATGCAGACCTTAGTACACTATACCCTGTGAACACTTTGACCTGCATTAGAGTTGAATATTCATTTACAGTTCTTTTTAATTTCCAAAATTAAAATTTCCATGTAGTCAAATGTACAAATATTCAATTGAATGAGGTTCACAAATGCATACACTCTTGTATGAACTCTTCTATTCAGTTTGCCCTCCACATATTTAAGAAAAGTTAAATATCACAATTTCCCACTCAATACCCTGCAAATCACCATCAGCAAGTCTTTCAAAATTTACTGTGTTTTCTCTAATTAGAAATGTCACTAATGAGTGGATCCTAAAACCATTGAGTGAAAGGTTTACATGTATTAAAATATGCAAATTTACATAATCTCTAAGTATCAGGAAGAGGAAGAGGTACCTTTACAATGGAAAAATCTTGTGGGTATTACCTTAATGAAATGATCAAGCTCATTAACATCATTGATAATGGGACAAACTGACATCATGTACCCCCTTGCTACACTGAAAGTACAAGCTCACTTCTGTAGAATTTCTTCTGAAAATATCTGATCTGAATCTCATTATAAGGAAATGATAAGAAAAATCCAAATTGAGGGACATTCTGTAATAAACCGACCTGAACTCTTTAAAAATGTCAATGTAAAAAAACACTAAAGGCTGGGAATAGCATCAGATTAAAGGAGACTGGAGTGTAACAATTAAACCTAATGTGGGATCCTTAATTGAAACCTGGATTTAAAAATAAAAAACTATGAAGGGCAATATTGGGACAATTGGGGACATTTAAATATAAATTATATATGAGGTAGTAGTATTGATGTTAATTTTCATGGTTATGATAATTATCATTATTTAGGAGACTGTCCTTTGTTTTTAGGAGATACAAACACATATTTAGGGGTGAAGACTCATGATGTCTGCAACTAACTCTCAAAAGACTCAGAAATAAATGCATTTGTATACAGTCATGCATTATTTAATGGTGGGGATGCATTCTGAGAAATGCATTATTAGGTCATTTCGTTGTTGTGCAAACATCATTGAGCATACTTACAAAAACCTAGGTGGTATAGTCTACCACACACATAGGCTACATGGTACAGCCTTGCTCCTAGGTTACAAACCTGTACAAGTTACTGTACTGAATAGTGTAGGCAAGTTTAACACAATGGTCAGTGTGTATCTACACAAATCTTTTTTTTTTTTTTTTTGAGACAGTCTCACTCTGTTGCCCAGCTAGAGTGAGTGCCGTGGTGTCAGCCTAGCTCATAGCAACCTCAAACTCCTGTGCTCAAGCAATCCTCCTGCCTCAGCCTCCTGAGTAGCTGGGACTACAGACATGTGCCACCGTGCCCGGCTAATTTTTTCTGTATATATATTTTAGCTTTCCGTATAATTTCTTTCTATTTTTAGTAGAGACGGGGGTCTCGCTGTTGCTCAGGCTGGTCTCGAACTCCTGACCTCGAGCGATCCTCCCACCTCGGCCTCCCAGAGTGCTAGGATTACAGGTGTGAGCCACCGCGCCTGGCCTCCTACAAACCTAAACATAAAAAAGGCACAATAAAAGTATAATCTTATGGAACCACCATCATATATACAGTCTGTCATTGACAGAAACATGTTATACAACGTGCAATGCATGACTGTGCACTAGCAGAGAAAGAAAGCAGATTTGGCAAAACATTATCAATTGAGGAATTCAAACGAAGAGTATACAGTACTTTTTTTTTTTTAATAGATGGGGATCTCACTATGTTGCCCTGGCTGGCCTCAACCTCATGGGCTCAAGCAATCCTGCCTCAGCTGGGACTGCAGGTGTGCATCATATTGTTCTATTTTTACAACTTTTCTGTGTTAACTTTTTCAAAGTGATGGTTGGGAGGAAAAGTGTCCTTTAGGTAAGCTACAAAATTCATCGAAACAAATTATTCTGTAAAATAGTAATTTTCATGTTTAATCTAACTGTTTAAGCAGGTATATGTATATTAAAATGAGTTATTTTATACTTTTTTTGGTCTAGATGGAGAACCTTTAATGAGATGTAAAGTTATTGTTCTACCCTTAGACATTTAATTTTTAATATTTTTAGAAATGCAATATTTCTTTCTGTACTTACTTTTGGGGAACAAGAAGAAAGGCAAAATGTTAGAATAAGACTGGCACTCAGTGAATCTACTATTGTAGATCTGTAAATTCTAGCATTAATGTTTTATCAGGTTTTCAGAAACATCCAGCCTCAGCCCCATCCTCCACATTTTCTGGGTAATTTTTCTGTGTTTACACAGTTTCCCTTGCCTTCTATAACACTCAAAATTGATGGTAGCTTAAGGAGCAGTGACTTTAGAAGTTTCAGTAATGAAAACTGGGGAAAGCTGATGAAGTCAGTAGGGGCTAGGACAATCTTTTAAAATGAGGATATGAATCTGAGTGAAACAAGTGAATTTGCCGTTCTTAGTAGCTTGGAAAGTTATATGTGTGCTTACTGTTTTTTTTCTTTCTTTCTTTTTTTTTTTTTTGAGACACAGTCTCACTCTGTTCCCCAGGCTAGAGTGCTGTGGCGTCAGCCTAGCTCACAGCAACCTCAAACTCCTGGGCTCAAGCATTCCTCCTGCCTCAGCCTCCTAAATAGCTGGGACTACAGGCATGTGCCACCATGCCCAGCTAATTTTTTGTATATATTTTAGTTGTTTGGCTAATTTCTTTCTATTTTTAGTACAGACGGGGTCTTGCTCTTGCTCAGGCTGGTCTCAAACTCCTGAGCTCAAACGATCCACCCACCTCGGCCTTCCAGAGTGCTAGGATTACAGGCATGAGCCACCGTGCCCGCCATGTGTTTACTGTTAATTGAACTGCTTTGGCTAACATGTCAATATTTGTTAATTAAAAGGCTAATATTTATTAGCTTGGTTGTGATTTTGTCCATATAACAAATACCTACTCTTCAGAAAATTCAAGTTGCCGAACCAGAACATCAAGTGAACAAAACGAAATGTAGACAGAAAGTAATGCAGCCACTGATTTGCCAAACTCCCTCATTTTAAGTTTACCCTAAGTCTTGGTGTGTTCCCAGTAGCCTTAAGGTATTGTCTGAAACTTCGATGAAAGATAAATGTTTTCCTTCTCTGCTTGTTTGAAAGATATTTACAGTGTCTATATTCTTAGCAAACCTTAGTTAGAATTTCAGTTAGTAATGTAACCATAGGCAAAGGCTCCTTGGGTCTAAGTTTACTCTGCAAAATACTAATATTGGTGGCAGGAGACAACACTGTAGCCAAACACCTCCAGAAACTTGCCTACAGCTGAACAAGCTGGGTTTCATGTTTCTTGCAACAAGGGAGACTGCGCACCATGGGTACGCCTCAGGGGACTGTGGGACAGCTCGGTAAGAGGGTGTTAGGATTTGGGCTGTTAGGTGATTTGGAGAGGCTCCAAAGAAGCAAGAGTACTGCCAGGAAATAGGAGCAAGAGGCTGATTGGATATCTTAATATCACCTTATCTCGAAAGAGGGAAGATTAGAACGAGGCTAAAGGTGCACCTGGGAGAGGGCATGTTTGGTACTGTGTGGTTCACACGGTAATCTTGTTTTTGTCTCTGCCTAGACAAAATTATGACATGGTCTTGTTTCGTCTCACTTCATCACAGTGACAGAATGACATTGTACGTTTTGTAAGATTGTTCACGTGCAAACGAACATGGCCCAGCAGGTAGCAGCAGGCCAGGTTGTGAGTGTCAGCCAGTCCAGATGTCAGGCTGCTTTTGTCTGTCTGAGCTGTCACTAGGCCAGTGTGTCTCGTATGAGACCTGGCTCTTTCCAGACATGGTTTTCCTGCTGAGGCTTTGGAGACAGGCCTAGACCTGGCTGAGTCGGGGGGTGGGGGGGGGGGCTTTCCTCAGGTGAGGGTATTCTTTGGTCAGCCGCTCAGAAAACAGGTGACTCTGACCTTAGATTGGAGCTGGGTTCATGAGGCAACTTTTCACTAAACAGTGTACAGCAGGTCCTCAAATAACGTTGCTTCACTCAGTGGCGTTTCATGATACAGTTGAGAGGGGGGAAAAATCCCTTCCTAGCCAGGGCCACTGTGTGTGTGGATTTTGGCACCTTCTCCCTGGATGTGTGGGTTTTCTCCAAGTCCTCCGGTTTCCTCCCACATCCCAAAGCTGTGCACTGTAGGGGCTGGGCCTAGAAGAAAGGATGGATGGATGGATGGAAAGAACATGAGCAAGGTGAATGAAGGGTCAGGCGAAAATGCCTGCTGGAAGCTGCTTGTTTGCTGAGTGCAAAGGTCAGCTGAAAACAGCTGACCTGTATGGAGAGAAAGGATGGATGGATGGAAAGATCGTGAGCAGGTGAATGAAGGGTCAGGCGAAAACACCTGCCCGAAGCTGCTTGTTTGCTGGGTAAAGCTGACCTGTATGGAAGTTGTTAAAGAAATTGACAAACGGCCCCGACCCTTTGCACGTGTCCTTGGAAATAGAAATGGGGAGGAACTTAGCTGAGGAGGCCATTTTCTCCTTTAGATTTGGTCTCTCCCTTTCTCTCTAAACACTATGTGTTCTGAGTAGTTACTCATTCCTTCACTACCGAGCTCAGCGGAAAAGCAGCCGCAACGAGTGGGGACCCAGATCTGATTCAGGAATCCGCGCGTGCAGTGAGCGTCTTCCTCTCCGGACTACAAGGGGACTCATCCCGGTAAGGACAGTCCCGCCCCCACCCTCCCCCGCTGCTTTGGGAAAGGGACCCACATGTATAGTTCAGAAGGGATTTTCAATATGGGGCAGCACCTGACAAGAAATCAGCAAATGTATCTGCGCACTTTGCAACAGCTTAAAAGCTGCCTGGTGTTGTGTCGAACCAAAAGCTTTGCAGCAACTCTTATGCTCAGTAAGACAGCCTTGCCCCTGGCTCCGAGATGAGGGCACGTTAGATTCAGAGCTCTGGGAACAAGTAGCGAAGACTCAGGGGGTTCCAGTGTCTCTTGCCGTGTTAACTACATGGAGTCTGGTGTGAACAGCACTGACTGCCTTGCATATTCCTGCGCGGTCTAATCCATTGGAACCCGCTCCTCCTCCTCTGCCTCTGCTCTGCTGGAGGAGCCGGCATCCCCTGCCATAAAGTTCCCGAATCCTAAGCCATTCTCTCCACTGTCGCCTTCTGTGGCTCCTCAGCAAGAGCAGCTACCTCCCTCCTCTTCCTCCCCCTCTCAAAGAGGATCTCCTGGCTGTTGCCGGACAGCATGGTGGTCCTATGCACCACGATGCAGTCCTTTCCAGGTCTATAAAGAATTAAGAAAAGAGTGTTCAGGATTGTGGTCTCCAAAGTCCTTTTACCGTTGGCATAGTTCAGGCTATAGCAGTTGGCTACGTGATGGTCCCCTGGGACTGGAAGACCGTGGTTCAGGCCGTAGTCACCCCGGCCCAGTATAGTGTTTTTGTATTAGAATATAAGGAGGCTTGCATGGCACAAGCTGTGGAAACCCCGGGGAACCTAATCCCTATTGGAGTAGAAATGCTTTTAGGGGAAGGCCAATATACCGCGCCTGATCAACAGGCATGTCGGGACTGGCAGTTGTTTACTCAATGCTCTCAAATAGCTGTGCAGGCCTGGAAAAAGAGGCCTGATGAAATGGAAAGTACAGGCTCTTTCGCTGCCATTCAACAGCATTCTACTAAGCCCTGTACTGAATTTATTAACAGACTGTAGCTGAGCATTGAAAGACAGGTAACTAATCTGGAGATTTATTAATCCACAAACACATCATCTTACTGATGCATTAAAGGGTGATCCAGATCCATCTTCACCTGGTAACATCTCTGGCATTATAGGAATTCCATGATATCAATGAAGCCCTTAATCATTGACCCAGACAAACCTGCTCTTTTATTGCTCTTCAATGCCCCCTATCTCCAGCTGCTCTTACGGGCCAATTAACACTGCACATGCTCCTAGGAATGGCTATTTCTACCTCGCTCTCCCTCCAAAACCTTTTCTCCCCTTCTGGATCACTTTGCCCCTTTGATTAAGGATGCTGTCTTACACAACAATTGCTTGGATTAGATCCACACACTATATATCTCCCTATTTCTAAAAACTGCTTCAAAGCAACTTTACATAATTCCTTACTTTGGCAATCAGCCCTTGCAAGTTATGTAGGTTCTTTCCTTCCGTTCCCCCTCCGACAAGCTTCTCTCCACTCTCTTCTTACTTCCTGTACAACTGTTTGCAAAACTCTCCCCTACACATCTTCCTGCCACCTGGACAGTATCCATAGATGGCTCAGGACGACCATCTAAAGCAGGAATTGCATGGAAAGACTGATTGGAAATACTTATCCACCTCTGGTTTTCCCTCCACTCAAGAAGCAGAATTGGGAGCGCTTGTATTAGCTTTAAAAACATTTCCATACAAAAAGAGGGACAATGTGGAGGCCGGGCCTAGAAGAAAGGAGGATGGATGGATGGAAAGAACGTGAGTCCGGTGAATGAAGGGTCAGGCGAAAACACCTGCCCAAAGCTGCTTGTTTGCTGTGCAAAGATCAGCTGAAAACAGCTGACCTGTATGGAAGTTGTTAAATTAACAAATGACCCTGACCCTTTGCACATGTCCTTGGAAATAAATACGGGAAGGAACTTAGCTGAGGTGGCCATTTTCTCTTTTAGGTTTTGTTCTCTCCCCTTCTCTCTAAACACCATGTGTTCTGAGTAATTATTCATTCCTTCGCTACCGAGCTCAGGAGTGAAAAAGCAGCCGCAACAGTGCACGTTGGGTGAGTTGGTGTGGCCACATGGTCTCAGCGGGGTGGGGCTGTATGTGAGAGGGCCCTGCGATGGGACAGTGGCCTGTCCAGGGTGGGTTTCCACTTGCCACCCTGAGCTTCAGGGACAGGTTCTGGTCAGCCACAACTCTGAACTGGGATAAGCAGGTAAAAGATTTGTTTTATTAACATTTCTTCAATGCATAGCTCACGTTTATTTCAACATTTAATACTAGAAGAGTTTGGGTCTTTATTTTTTTATTTTTTTTTTGAGTTTGGGTCTTTAATTACAAGTTTGGTGATGTTTTGTGACCAGAAATATGCTGTAGGAGCTAAACTCTTATTTATGTCAATTAGCCTATGGTAAAATTGGCTTCCTTACACATCGTTTTGATTAAAGCTGGAGTTTCCCAGAATCTATCAACAACGTTACGTGAAGATTAACTATAATGTGAGCGTTTCTGCATCATGAAATATTTCAGTAGTGGTTGCTAATGATGGGTGATCAAGGGCACCATCCCTGGAGATGTTGTATAAATCTGGGTGAGGCAGGTTATGTGAATTTAAAAGATTTCCAGGTGATTTTGATGTGTGTTTCTATATAGATGTTCAGTTTCTGAGAGCTCTGCCCCACTGGTCAATTTTTCTGTCTGCCAATCCCACACATCTTAATTTCTCAAGTTTTATAAAGAGCCTCTATAGCTGCTAGGGAAAGTCTTATCTTTGGGCCTTTGCTCTTCCATGTACATCTTAGAACGAGCTTGTCAGTTTTCAAAGAAAAACAGTATTGAGATTTTGATTTCTAATGTACGTATCAACTTGGGAACAGCTGACCACCTTTTTGTGGTGTGGAGTCTTTATCCACATACATAATTTCTCCATTATTTGTCATCACTGTTTTTCATTTTATATTTCTCCATACAGATCTTGTAAATACTTTCCATGCCATCTCTACCATGTGCTATGTTGTATGATTGGCTCTATCTCTGGGCTCTTTATTCTGTTTCCTTGATCTACTAGCCTTTTCCTACACCAAAACTGCCTTGAATTCTATAGCTCTAAGTAACTGCTCAATGAGCCTTGTTATCTTATGGGGAAAGTTTTCACCCCAACTCCAGCTTTTGGACCCTAGTGTGCCCACCCCTGTTTTAAATGATCATGATGCATGTTTGAATATAGGCTCCAGAATGAAGTTTCTCCAGAAAGCATCAAAAATAAACTTTTCAGCCAATGTGTAGCTGCAGAGCTTTAAATTTTTAGATTTGGCACACCACTTTATTCAAAAGTATTTATTTCCACAAATTGTTATCCAGTGACTATTACAAGCATTTTTCTATAAACAAAGGTGTAGTTTACAGATTTGTTCAAAATGAAAAAATATTTTCAGGAGTAGCAATTCTTCTGTAGGTTCGATTTACCCCAGAATATGATGTGAAGTCTTTCAGCGAGACAGACCTTCATCTAAACAGTTGGTGGGAAAATGTTAGATCCAAGTCTGGAATATTCTGATACAGTGCCACTTTAGAAAATAACAATTTCATTTCTGATTGATCCCCTTTATTAGAAATTTAAGGAAAAACAATGTATATCTAATGGCCTCTAGAATAAAAAACCCCCATCCTATGTTTTATTGTCATTGGCATTAACTTCTAAGTTTCTATACCTCCTAATTCTAATTATGGCACCAATGTGTACAAAAAGTGAATTATGGTTATTTGGCTCATGCAGCAAATTAATCTGAGAAATTGACCATAAATATTTAGTGAAGAAAAACTGTAGGGTCCTGCCCCATGCTGTCACATTTTAGTAACCAATGTAGTCATGTGGGCCTTATACAAATGCTTCAATTTAGGATACCCTTGCTGCCCTTAATAGGGTCAAGTGTATGAAACAACTTACTTTACACAAAAGAAATGGATTCTCATTTGTTACTATAATCTTAATGCATTAAGGCTCTAAGTAAATATTTGATGAATTGATGGTGTCAGGGTTAATTATTTTCTAAATTTTCCAAGCTCCTAGTTTGTACAAGAGCCCTAAAAGTTAGTACTAGGAAAAACTAAGAGAAGCAAATCCTCCTGACATGCACCATGGAAAGGGACAGAAAAAGGGCTACCTTTGGATCTAATCTGCTTCCTAGGTGAGCCTGCAGGTAGCAAAACTCTCACTGCAGGGATGGTGGCACGGGGAGAACGCATACAGGTCTCGTGCTTGCCAGCTCCGCCAATTCCTGTGTACATTCACATTACCATAGGTCAACAGGCCCAACACTTAAACTGGTCTGTAAATATGATTCTTAAGTGACCTTTAAAATGCTTCTAATGTATTAAAAGGACAGATCAGAACAGCACAATGTTACATTGAACATTAAAAATCTTCCCACAACATGTATTTCAGAGAAACAATTGATAAGTCAGTACTTATTAGCTGCTGAAGGCACATAGTGAGAAAAGTGTCAACTAAACTTTAAATATTAAAAGATACCTAATGCAGAGTTTAAACCTTTATATTGAATTAGGTTATTTAAGTCATTACTGACTTCATGTTAGAAAGTGAGCTGAACTTTTAAAAATGCAGAGAATAAAAATGCTAACAAGTTTATGGACGTTTCCTTAAAGATGCTTCTTGCCTCCAAGTATTAAATAGGATGCATCTAAACATTAAGTAACCAATTATATATTTTATTTAGTCATTTACGAATTATGTGGAGTTCCAGTGAAATACCCTTACTCCTGCCATTTTGTAGGCTAAGTAGAGAACGATAAGGTCCCACTCTTGTTAATTCTAATTGCTAAGTTTATTCAGTAGCCCTTGGCACCTAGTGAATAACCAGTGACAGCAGAGAGTGGGGATCCAAAGCGATGGTGTAAGATAAGGACAGTAGGCCATTGTATTTATGGAATCACTGTATGTAAAAACTCCTTCATACTCTAAAAAGGCATTTTTGGTTGTCCTTAAGATTAAGGATAGTCCTTACATGACAGATGGTTTCAAATTAACGTGCATCAAAAAGCAAATTATACTTCATAAACCACCTTAAAGAGGTAGCCACAAACCCAATTGTGTTAGACTGGCCCTTTCAAAGTCAGTGTGTGGGTCAAAGGGTAAGTGTGGACATCAGTGAATATGTAACTATAAGAACGCAGAGAGAGGCACAGCTCTGTGCAGAGACCCAGGGGGAGCCAGGAATGTTTAATGCCCTCAGTGACTGATTTGGACATGACTGTCAGCGGCCTTAACCCAGGTGCTGTGCTTTGTTCGGGCCCCAGCAGGTGAGAATGACTGAGGAAGCTGAGCTCTAAGGGCATAGTATGCAGGACTGCTGAGGGCTTGAGGGGTGTTGTATGCCCAAGAACCTCATTAAATTGGCTGGTTGAGGAAAAGAAGGTGATGGTGGGGTGTTCTATTTCCATTTCATGGAGAAATCATCTTTTTCACTGTAACAGAGGCTGTTCTATGATTTGCAAACACCATCTGTTCCTGTCACGGGAACAGCATGCTGTTACCAAGAAATATGGAAAAATAAATGGGTAGACAGAATATATAAGGTGTTGTAGTCCACTGCTGGCTGTGGAAGAGTCCAAAAAACAAAAAATTCTAAGCCTGGTCTATCACTACTGAATACTTTTTTTAAATCTTTATTTCATTGCAGAGATACTTAGTGATTTTTTGTGGTGAATCTGAAAAATGTTAAATAACTTGTAAAGGGAGAGTTGACCTAAACTATTTTATTCTTTATGGGATTTTTTTCCCCCTAAACCTTTGTATAATAATAATCACTGAATGGTTTATTTTAAAAGGTTTTTCAAATGATCTTATTCTCAAGCTGAAGTTTGTTTTCCTTGACTATTTTGGTTGTCTGGAAGAGTATTTAATGATGTGCGATGCTCTTAGTGGAGGTTATGGCTTTGACTTGTTTAGTTTTTGTATCTAGAAATAAAACAAGAGGTGTTATTCTTTTCTAATATTTAGCTTGTACAGATTTTTGTGAAAGTTTTGTTGGACTTGGTAAATGTATGGATTAGCATGAGAAACAAGTAGTATTTGTGTTATGCTAAAAATGCTGTCCCAAATTTCAAAGGGGAGCAAAACTCTTCCACAAACCAAAGACAACATAAAAGGGTTTGTACACATCAGGGATTGGGACTTCTAATTTCACTTTAGAAACCAATACCCACAATGTTTGGTTTAGAAGTCAATTACACCATTGTCTTTGTATCACCAGCCCTTAAATACTTTCTGGAAACTTCTCAAAAGGCCCAGACCTGTATTTTTTTTTAAAAAACATACCACCAACTCTTCCACGAGTTTGTCAGCCTGGGGAAATGTCAATATATGCCATTATCAGGGTTATTAGTAACATTATTAAGTCTTGGGAAGGCAATTTATGTGACTTACACATTTTTAAATATTTTAACTTGGACATTCTCCATTTCTATGGCCATGGGTACTGGGCTGGGGGCTGTGGATTATGACGTGTATTTGTTAGATTGAAATCAAACTTAAAAAAACTTCCATATTTCAAGTGCTTTTATTCTGAGCAGTAGGTACAAAAAATAATGAGATGTATCTTATGCTGGATAGTTCAGTATGCGCCACAGGCTCTCAATCTCTGTTCTGCCTTTAAGCTTTAACTGATGCTTGAATTCACTTTACTGGATATGCTTCCTTCTTGCCATCACTGGGTACAGCAAGCTAATGTTAGAAATGGGCACCTTCAGACTTCATTGAGGAACTCCAGGTTGAGACAGGCTGGGATGTGGATTGAGTCCATGGTCAGAGAAGACGGATTAAATGGAAACAAAACGGGAAACATGTGCTTGGAGTCTAACAGCAGTTGCTGAGGGTCATTGCGCTCTTGTAGTTGTGCCTATGGGGAACAGTAAAACCAATTCTTAGTATACGTGCTAAATTGGCATATATCGTGGACAGATTTCTAAGAAAACTAAGTAAGAACTGAGGACCAGGAGAATGTGGTCTCCCTGAGGTACTTAGTAGGTAGACAAGCTGTGGTTTAGGCTTGGCAGAGACCAGGTGCCTATAAGCACTCTTCCCATTCTAGCATTCTTTAAAAAATTTTCCATTTGAAAGAATATAAAAATACATCTCCAGTACACATGAATTCAGCAAGGTGCAGGATTTAAAATCAAACAAAAAGGAGTTGTATGTATTTCCATACACTAGCAATAAACAATCAGAAGGAAAATAATTCTATTTGCAGCAGCATCAAAAGGAATATAACACTTAGGAATAAATTCAGCCAAGAAGGCATAAGACTTCTGAAAGAAATGGAAAGACATCCCCTGTTTATGTATTAGAAGAGTTAATATTGTTAAGAGGATACTACTTAAAGCAATCTACAGATTCAATGCAATCCTTATCAAAATCCCAATGATTTTTTTTTTTTTTTTTTTACAGAAATAGAATCCTAAAATTCTTTGTCCTTAATTCACTAAACCCTTTTTAGTCTTTGCATATGTGTAATCATCGGAGAAATGTACCCCTGTTTGAGTCACTGCAGTGTGACTATCATCTTGGTGACAGTTACATGTAAAGGTCACTTAGCCAAAATCACCTGGGGCTCAGCTTGAGGAAGCTCATCTTTAAGTAGAAAAATCCCATCATTTTAAGAAAAGGCAGAGTGAAATAATCACTTCCCTAATATGTTTTCTTTCAAGGGCTAATACTATAAGAGCCCAAATCGTCGTCTTAAAAGAACATGTCTTAGTTCCATTTGTGGGTAGGGTTGATATTCTACTGTGTTAATTCCATTTGGTGCTATGGTTCAGTAACATGCCAGTGGCAAATGAAACGATACCTAGACTAGCTCTACAACTGGAGAGGCAGAGCTTATAAAAGTTGAGTTTTCTATGTGTATATAAATAAGTTATTCATGGGGGGATATGATTCATATTTACCTAAACAGAAAGCCTAGAAATGTAAGGTCTTCTACCATATAATGTAACCAGTATATGTTAATAAAGAGAAGGTTAAAACCTATATTTTCAGTTTCTATTATAGTTTTAGACTAGGACTTTATAAAATTAGTATTTTAAAACTCACCTGGATTGTTCGTATAAAGGCCACTGTTACCCGTTCTTCAAATTCATTCAAAGGAGTATAAAGGTTTAAAATTTTGACAATCTGTTGGATTAAAAACAAAATTTAGCACAGAGCTAAATGAACATGAGACAACCTTTGAATTTTAAAGAATATATGACACTGGTACAAGAGTATAATCTTCTTTCGACAGGACCCATATGGTAGATGGGGCTGCACTAACATTTGCACTAAGAGTCCCCAACCAGCAACCTAGAGCCCTCAGCTTTGCCTGGGGGACCTGAGCCCTCTTACCACATCTATGTCCCCAACGCACCCACCTGTGTCACCCTGAATGCTTGATGGTATAGATAACAAGGAGTTTAGAAAACTGGAGCCTTGAAATCCTTAGCCTTTTATCTACAGGGTGGGCCAAAAGTTGCCATACGTAGGGAAAATGGGAAATTGTAGCTAACTGTAGCTTTACTTACAAAATACTTATTACAAAATCTTACAAAATTTTTCCTTTGTATGGAGACTTTGGGGACACCCTGTATTAATACTACTTTTAAAGGCTTCTTCCAAAGTGTACTGGGGATCTTACCTTAGATGAGTAGAGGTCTTATTTAATAACACCTATCCACCAACAACCACACCCCCACCAAAAAAAAAAACCCATTTACAAATAAAAGATTATCGCCTGTTCAAATAAAATTTCATCTGCCTGCCAACAGTTTGGGGAAATAGCCTGCCCAAATGCAATGCTAGCTGCATTCTAGAAGTAAACTTATGAAAGTGAAAGGCATTTTAAAGAGGTAGGGAGGAAGTTTGAAAACTTTCAGTAGATTTACAGAAGGGAGTTTTTGTAACAATTTCATACTTAACCTTTTAGTAGTTAGTGGAGGAGGGTAAAGAAAGGCATGTTTACTTTGCTATACTGAGTTTGGATTTTGTTTTTTAGGTGCTCAGGAAGATGCATCATTTGATTTGGAAAAGACTTGTCAAATTTCCTTGTGCTGGTCGCTGTGGCCCATTTCCAAGTACGCACATTCATGATGGAAGGCAAAGTCTCCCTGCATGTGGACAGGATTTACCTTTCCAGAGGCTGGAATATATCTGCAACTGAGACGGTATAAGTTTTGGGGGGGAAAGGAAAGAAACATGTCTCTAGGTTCCTTTTTTTTTTTTTTTTTTTTTTTTGAGACAGTGTCACTTTGTTGCCCTGGCCAGAGTGAGTGCCGTGGCGTCAGCCTAGCTCACAGCAACCTCAAACTCCTGGGCTCAAGCGATCCTCCTGCCTCAGCCTCCCGAGTAGCTGGGACTACAGGCATGCGCCACTATGCCCGGCTAATTTTTTCTCTATATATATTTTAGTTGGCCAGATAATTTCTTTCTATTTTTAGTAGAGATGGGGTCTTGCTCTTGCTCAGGCTGGTCTCGAACTCCTGACCTTGAGCGATCCACCCGCCTCGGCCTCCCAGAGTGCTAGGATTATAGACGTGAGCCACCGCGCCCGGCCTTCTAGGTTCTTAATGACTTCATTTGAAGCAATGTAAATGGAGTGTGAGTAGAAATGTGACCATATTGATATTATAGTTGTAAAGAAAGCATTTTTTTTTTTTACAATAAGAAAGCAAATGCCTGAGGCTGCCAATTTCTGAAAATTTTTAAGTTTCTAAGTAAGAAACATTTCAGAATTCATGGTTGTTACCTAAACCTTGATGTTTTAGGGGTGCACTACCTTATCTTACGTGAGCAAGAAGATTTACTAGAAAACGGCATCTTGTTGCACAGACCCCAGTGGTCTTTGGTTCACCTGGGAATATCCCATGAGCTGCCACCTTCAGACTGGTATGATTACAGATAGATAACGGATTTCAAACAGAAGCTGGGCTTGCTCAGGGTACCATGGTCAACAGAGGTGTAGAATGACCGTACCTGCTGGGTGCTGAGGGAGGTACACAGGGAACAGATGGCCTCTGCGTCCTCTTGGGTTTTCTTCTTTAATTGCAGGAGTTGGGCTGCTTGGATCAGAGGTTCCATGGTCTGAACTGCTCCACTCTGGTGAAGGTTTCTTCCCCGGAGCCACTCCTCAAGTTGACTGATGTTGTACCTTAGCCACGAGTAAAGAGTGAACTGGGTTAGGCTCGTCCTTCTAATTCACTGGGATGAGGACCCCAGTGTTGCAGGCTAGTTGCAACTAGTCTCATCATTCTCCTCACCTTAATTACCTCCTGTGGTTAAAAGCTTGACAAGTGCCTGGCACTATTTGTTGAATAGAGAATGAATAAATCAATGAGTGGCTGCCTAAAATCAAGCCAAGATGAAATACCTGAAGTGTCTACATAAGTTAGTGGGGAAAAATAGGCATTAAATATGTTGAATTAAAACAATTTATATTTAACAGTTTGCAAACATCTTTATGCTTCTATGGAGCCTTCATGCCTCTTAACTCATTGATTGTTCCGACCAATCCACATTGTATTTACAGTCTTAAAGTATGTAAATGTCTTTAAGCTTGGAACTGAGTTGTCTACCAAGTCACCAGGTCAGTGTTTGATGGGTTTCACCAACGCATAAAAAGGTGGTGGAGTTGAGTCACGGACTGACTGTGGCAAGGCCCACCAGATGTGGATTTCGCTTTTAGAAACAAGTGTGTTGTGTTCCGATTCTAGCTCCTGGCGAGCAGGGGCCCACTCTGTCCATGCTGCTGGTGGGAGACGCGTCTCCCTTACCTGAGCTGCATGCCTGTGCTCCAAGAGCAGACATCCTTCCGCAGAAGTAGGTTGTTCAGAGTCACCGCGTTGATCATGTAGAAAAGCTGTTTGAACACCTGCATGATGATCTCAGGGTCCAGGCCCTGGTCACACAGGACTGTGTGAAAGGAATTCATCTGGCGGATGATGGCTTCCAGGCAGTACGAGTTATCCCCATCCGCCATGCTGGAGGAGCGCTTCCGGTAGCCCGTCGGCTTCACTCCAGAGAGACCCTGAATGCTCTCATTTTCCAACATGGCAGAAACTGGAAGAAAAGCATGATTAGAGAAGCTTGTGTGTTCCCCAACAAGGTCTGTTTTTGGACCACTCAGATCATTTAGTACTCAGGGCTTTAGCAATGATACCAACCAGAAGTGTACAATACTTGGGAACTTAAAACGCTTGGGAAAGAATTTCTAAGGTGTTGGTCTCTGTCTGGAATAAAACAGCCATACTCCAAAATTTTACTTAAATTTATTGGTGATGAGACAAAGATAATGGGCATGTACCAGTTTGACTCCGTATTGCCTGTGCTGAGAGTCCAAAGTTTGGAATTGAGCAACTGGGGTATGGTTCTGGCCCAGCCAGTGACTATGTAAATATCAGGTTCAAGTAAATACTGGCAGCACTGAACTGTGTGCCAGGTGTTCAGTATCTTTTAATCTTCTGACAACACTGAGGGATGACCCATCTTACTGGTAAGGAATGGAGGCAACCAGAGGTTAAATAATTTGCCTAGCTTCAATACTGCTAGGGAAGAGGCAGGGTTAGGATCTGAACCTGGGTTTGTCTAACTCCAGAACGGGTGCTATTAACTGTCACATTATTCTGAGTTATGAAGTATCTCCAGCTTGGTAAGTCAGTTCTCTCCCCAGGCTGGTGCCTTGTAAGATGGGCAGGCAGGATGAAGGATTTGGAACAAACCTGTCCCCACAGTATTTCCACAGTATTTCCTTCTAGATTGGTCATGCTTGCAATTCACCCATAACCTCCCTGGGTAGTAAGAACCTGGGGAAAGCACTACACACAGGTCCAAGTACAATTTCCTCCCCGGCCTTTGTGGAGCACAGTGAGGAAGGTACATACACATTGTTTGTCTAACTTAAAACATAGCTGTTCGTATTTCTCAATGCTGACTTTCATGTTCAGTGCCCAAGTACACTTTGTACAAAGTGAGTGTTCAATAAGTATTTATCATCATAGTGCTCACTGCTATGTTCTTTCACACAAACACGATGTTTTTCATGAATAAAGTACATAAGGTGTTTGCATGTATACCTTTTGAATTAATATTACTATTAAAATTTGGGAAAAATAATACAATGTAATACAGAAAGAAATAAAGGGAAAGTCGTCTACACTCTCCCTACCCTTGTTTCATGTATTTTTATGGGATGATGTTGAAAATTCCCCAGCTCTTCTTAAGCACGAAGTGCACACCTTCTCAGGTGCCTTCGTTGGGAAGATCCTGGCTTTCTGGAGGCCATGGCTAATATATTTGGTTCCCTACAGCCAGGGGGTGCTTATCACATCTTCTCGTTTCAGAGCCCATGATGAATAATGGGGGTCGCCCATTGCCAGCTTACCTATCATAGGCTGCAACACACCCTCCGCAATTTTAATGAGCTGCTGGTAGATCTGAATGGAGAGGTCACTCAGCACCTGGCGGTATTCAGTGAGGTCAAAGTTCTTCAGACAGTGTTCATTCTGCTTCGCAGTATTCTGAGTCATGAAGCCCTGCAGGGGGAGAGGGGTGCATCACTGAGGTTCCGTGGTCCACTGGGCTCAGCACAGCTTCGGGGGCTCTGGCGACTTTAGCAATCTCCTATTTGGGGGGACCTACCCAGGCCTTCTCTGGATGATGTTTATAAAACCCTGACAGTTCTTTGAGGCCTCACTTGATGACCCTTGAACTCGAAAGTAATACAAAAACTCAGCATGATAGAGAAATCAGAACTGTGTAAGTAAAAAGGCCTAAATAATTTAGTCCAAATCCCTGAGGTAAAGTGATTTCCCTAAGGTAGCAAAACTCAGATTGGTACCAGGTCCAGAGAAAAAGGGTCCATGCTTTCTGACTCCTTATCCAGTGCTCTCTGCAATATACCAGGTCACTCTAAGATATTATACGTGGTCTCTAAAGGAGTATGGCCATGGACCAGATTGTACGTTTGCATAAAAAATTTTATACAGATCCTACCCCTGGGCATCAGAACTAACAAGTGAGCTGAAATGATTCCATAGCTACAGCACTGTGTCCTCTTAACTTCCTGTATAAACAAGATAAAACAACATGTAAATTAAAAGAACTGCTGTGCTCACTCCAGCAGCACATATGCCAACATTGGCATGACAGAAGATTAGCATGGGCCGGGCACAGTGGCTCGCGCCTGTAACCTTAGCACTCTGGGAGGCTGAGGTGGGCGGATCGCTCGAGGTCAGGAGTTCAAGACCAGCCTTAGCAAGAGTGAGACCTCGTCTCTACTAAAAAAAAAAAAAAAAAAAATAGAAATGATTTGGACAGCTAAAAACTACATATATATATAAAAATTAGCTGGGCATGGTGGTGCATGCCTGTAGTCCCACCTACTCGGGAGGCTGAGGCAGGAGGAATGCTCGAGCCCAGGAGTTTGAGGTTGCTGTGAGCTAGGCTGACGCCACGGCACTCTAGCCCGGGCAACAGAGTGAGACTCTTGTCTCAAAAAAAAAAAAAAAAAAGGTTAGCATGGCCCCTGTGCGGGGTAACACAAAAACTTGTGAACTGCTCCATATTTTGCCCGAGTCCTGGGGAGGTCATCTCGCTCTTTGCCGACTAGTGCTCATGAAACAATGTCAGAGAACAGCAAAACAGGTGGCATCTAATATTGAAAGTATGATTTTCACTCAAAAAATATTAAAAATTACTATCAAAAGGATTCATGTGTCCAATGCCCTTTTTTATTCAGGCCAAGGAAAACCAACAGCAGCTAAAAATATTAGTGCTCTTGAAAGGGTGATGAACCCCAGCACAGCCTCTTGTACTGTGTCAAATAACAAAGCCATCTTCAATAAAAACAGAAGCAGGCAGAAGAGGGAGTTATCGTAATCCCCGAGATGAATTCATTCATTCGTTCTTCACAGACTACACAGATCTGATGATGCTGTGGTTCGAGTCTTGTCACTGAGAATACGAGCACGTGTAACGACAGCCTGACACAATGGAGTCCTTGGTCCTGCCCTAGCCTTACCTGACATTCCACTTAGAATATACATAACCTTGGGTACAGTGATGAACCTCAGTAAAACATTAAATGTAGTTCTAAGTAAATGCTTGTATATGACACTGTGGTTATGGAACAGAAGGCATCTGAAGGTCTGAAATGAATGCCACTTCTTCAACCTTTAACCCATCCCTTTCATAATAAAAAAGCAGGAAATCAAATAAAGTTCTTGTTCTTATGAGAGATGGAGCCAAGGCACATTCCAAAGAAGGTAAAGGCTGCCTGCCACGGCACATCCTTTGATCATCCCGGAGAGAAGAGCCTCTCAGAATTCACTGTGGCACAAAAGATGGAGTAAGGCTTTAAAACGCGTCATACCATTGTGGTGTACGGTACATCCCGACCTTGGGAAGGGTGGGTAGTGAGATGCGTGGGAGGAAGGGGGAGCGGGGACAGTCAGGGAGGCCTGCGGGGATCTGGGAGCGGGCAGGTCTGGAGCAACCGGGGTGAAAGCATGCCACATGTTACTAGGTCACAGGGCAGATTGCAGAGCATGCGAGTTCTATCAGGGACCAAAGTCTGGGACTGTGAGTTCTAGATATCTAGCTGGGTCCAGAGTGTACCCTGAAATGATGGGGGCACTTGAAAAGAATCCAGTTTGGATAGAAGCTGGGCTCAAGGTCAGTTTGCACAGATGTAGCTGAGTACTTTGTCTACGTTGATGTGGACAAACTAATCAGTTGGGCTTAGGAGATAGTTGGACGTGCCAGGCAACCGAGCTTTTTTCCAGCCCTCACTGCAATGGGGCTCTTCTAGGGCTGCTTCAGAAATCTAAGGCCACGAGGGTTTCCCTGGAGAATCCCAGAGGCCCTCCAACAATGGATGCGTTAGGCAGACTCTACTTATGTTAACTGAGGCGTGCTTGCTGGGGGCCCTTGGGCTCACCAAGGCCACCTGGAGGCAGGTCTCCTGGGGCCTGCCTCATTCCTGCTTCCAGCCACCAGGTATGATAAGGCAGGCCCACGGTCTGAGGTCCCCAAGGGTTCCCCAAAGACCTTACAGCCCTCTCTCTAGGGGATACAAAGCACCTCCAACTGCATTTGTGCAAAGTAGGGACACCTCCCGGGCGCTTATCTCAGCACTGACCTCATCCCCACTGTACTGCTTCAAACAATGAAGAAGGCGGCAGGTGTTGGATAACCAGAACGACGTCATCTCAAAGTCATCGTTGTGCTTCTGGGAAAAGAAAAGTGCATCCCCAGCTGTGAGTGAGCGGTTTCCCGCGCTCACCCAGCGTCCCTGTGCAGCCCTGGTGCTGGGCGGGGAGTCACAGAGACGACACCCACTGCGGAGAGGCTGCATGACTGTTGCTCTGCTACCAGGGCTGGCACAGAACCCCTTTCCTGGTCCCCGATCAGTGGTGCACAGACAGGAACACACAGAGAGGACAGGCTGCCCTCCGTGGCCAAAGAGTGCAAAGCCAAGTGACACGGATGAGGCTCGCCCCCAGCAGCCCCAGGCTCTAGTCTCACCACCCGGGCGAGCTGGCCCTGCTTCTGAACTGCCAGGTAGCCAACGTAAGGGACCGCTAAGGGGTGTGGGTTTCCTATTTATCTAGAGGTCAGATGTCCCATGGCTTCAACTCTCTAGAAAATGGATACAAACCCTAAGCGGAAAAGGCTGCCCACCAACCCCAATAGCTATGATACAGTCTCTGCACCAAAACCAATGACTTCGCGGGGCACCTGTCAGGTGAGCACTATCCCTACTGAAATGTCAGAGAGGGGCGCGAGCTACGATAATAAAACAAGGAGGTCAGATAGGAAGTGACTGGTGGGGCTGGGGCACGCCGCTCTAGCTTAGACCAGGGAATGCTTTCCTGCAGAGGGGACATTTGCAGTCAGTCCTAGACTGGCCCAAGCCTCCAGCTGGAGCTCATAAAGGTCACGGCTAGAGAGTCACCAGCATGTAGATGACACGTTTCGAGCCGGGAATGGATACAATTGCCTGTGGAGCCCACGGCAGGGAAAGCGATACAGCTACGGCTATGAAACTAGAGGTTAAAGGCTGGCGCCGGCACTCTCAGAGCAGGGGCCAGCAGCTCAGTGGACCCCAGAACTGGTTTGCGGTCACTGTTTTTGGGTACCGCCTGCGTCCTGGAAGCGGCAGTGGGTGTGGGAACTGAACACGGTCTTTAAAGAGCAGTAACGTTTGGGGCTCGGACCTGCTAGCAGCGAGGAATCCCTCTCACTGGGGGCTCGTCTCCCTCAAAAATCTCCCCTCCCACCACCTGGCCCTGGCCCTGTGTGGACAGGCCTCCCCTTCCTGCAGCCCAGCCTGTCACCGCGGCAGCTGCCACTGCATTCGTGAGGAGTCTCCCGCCTTCAGGAGGCTTTCCTGAGCCACTTCAACACCCCGTGGGCAGCCCGGCCCTGGCTGCCTCACCTTGGAAGCTGAGGACTGTCAGCAGCCCTCCCTGTGCCACCGCCCTGCACAGCAAGCAACTGGCTCCTTGGGAAGCTGAGAGGGGGACTGTGTTCCAGGTGTGTCCCTGAACTTGCACTACGGCAAGGCCCGCCCGCCCTTGGCTGCGTGTTTCCCCGGCATCTCTGGCAGTCTGCAGGCCGTGGCTTCCCTGAGCACCAGACACCCCTGAGGCCCAGCAGGGACGCGGCTGGAGGGCTACACTGGAGTTCTGGGCTTCCTGCCACTTCTGAGCCTGGAATTCTTCTCCCGGAACGGCCGGGCACCCCAATTGCACAGAGGCTTCCGTGCCTCATTTACCCTCAGAGTGGGGGCTTGGGAGAACTCGCTACTGCAAAACCCAGACACAGAGAGGCAACGGGGAGGTGTCGGCTTCACTCGGCACACCGTGAACCCCACTCTGCGCGGGCCGCTTACCTTCAGGACTTTCTTAATGCCGTTGATGGTGGAGGTCAGCAAGGAGTGCACCTTGACGTCGTCATTCGTGTAGTCTGCGTGCCTGATGCACATGTAGAGGATGTAGGCGGGGAGACAGGGCACCGTGCCCGACAGCATCTGGGGCTTCAGCTCTGACGGCAGCAAACGGCAAGAGTCACTCTACGGGGCTCACCTGAGGCTGTCAGAATCCTCATCTGAGATAACTCTTCAGTACTCCCCTGTAGCTCATCTAGAGCAGACCTGGGGCGGGGGTGGCTGGGAGAGAAGCCAGGGACAGGCTCCTTGGTTACACAAACTCCTTCCGACCCTGACTACTAGCAGTTTCACTGCTACACTGTAGTTAAAAACCAAAACCAAACCATGTTCCTGTCTGCGCCGCCCCACTGAAACAGGCTCCTGATGGCTCACGCTTGACAACATGGGGGAAAAGAGCCCCTCGATGTCACAGTCCTCAGCCAGGAGGCAGCCTGTGGCCACAGGAAGGCTGAAGACAGGGCCTGGCTCCCTCACTGGGGCGAGAAAACCTGATTCCTTGGCACCACCACTTCCAGAATTTGACGAACTTTTTCTGTTCCCAAAGAGCCAGTCTGCTGAGTCAGAAAAGGCTGGAGCAACCTCTGGCCCACCAGCTCGGGAATAAATCACCTGGCAGCGCCTGCCCAGATGCCTCACAGCCAGAGAGATCAAGCAGGCCCAGCCCCCACACTGCCCTGCTCCCCTCCACCCCCCCACCATGCATCTCACCAGCACCCCCTCCGTATCCCACACTCCCGCCCCCTGCCCAGGCAAGGCTTGTCTGGCAGGACTGGAAGGGACTTGTGACTTTCCCCATGAACTGCAGACTCATACTCAGCCTCTTGGGCCTTTCCCTGCCAAAGCCCCTGGATGGCCAGCCACCAGATGGTTTTCCACTCTGGGACTGCCCCAGGGGAGCAAACAAACTGGGCCTAAAGCACTGAGTGCTGGCAAGAGCCAGAGAAGTGGGAGGAAAGGCCCACTGCAAAGGCAAGATGCCAGGTGAGAACAGGGTGCAGCAGGCACAAGGCCCCAGCCCTGTATCCCTGGCCCTTGACTTTGGCTCTCATCACCCCCACTCAAGCCAAGCCTCATTAGCCACCTCTAGGCTTGGAATGGCAATGAGGGGAGGCCGCCTCCCCCATCTGCAGGTGGGCAACACCCTCAAATCATCCGCCAGGACCGTCCTGGGTTGGACTGGGGCTGTGCTTCCAGCAGCTCGTCAGTACTTGGGTTACACTGTCCCCTCACATGCACCCTTCCAGTTAAAGGCTAACTACAGGCCATAATACTCTGGGTACATGGGTAAGATCTGGGCACGTTGTAGGTCCAACACATGGCTGTGGGTTGGCCATTGGCTCTCAACAGAATGCCAGTAACACTTATCCAGAAAAACGTATTTTGTAGGCCCAGACTTCTAGCCCATGACTTCTTGCTTCAAGCCTGACCTATGTGCAGATTACACACAGCTTAGCCTGCCTTGGCAAGTTCTGCTGTGATCGAACAAGGCTTGCCTGGGCTCCCAGCTGAATGTTCGCATCTATAACACTTGTCTCTCTCCTCCACAGCAACTGGCTAGTGCCAAGTTCCCAAGAGGTGGTCGATCAAGTCTTGGCATTTGTTTGGATGGGGTCTTTTGGAGGGAAGATGACTGGGTGGCTTTTCCTAGGCAGCTCAGCAGGAGATGACATTCCCTGGGACCGCATGAGCAAAGATAGGAGCTCAGGTGACAGGAAGGAGCCACATGTCTGGGACAAGCAGCATTAATTACTATTTAACTCTGATGCTGTGAAGTTTGAGTTTCATTCGCCAGAGATTAAAGATTCATTCCCAACTGCATTTGAATGAGATGCCAACTGTTTGAGGAAGTTTAAGATGAAGTCAAATCACATTTAATTTTTGGACAACTGTAGAGGAAATTAACCTTTACAAAAGAGCAGAGTACTCAAATAATAAGACGCTACTAAAAACGCCCAAACTGGGTCAGGCACAGTGGTTCACGCCTTTAATCCCAACACTTTCGGAGGCTGAGGAGGAAGGATTGCTTGAGCCCAGAGGTTTGAGACAAGCCTGGGCAACATAGCAAGACCTCATCTCCACACAAAAAAATATCAGCCAGGCATGGTGTTGTGCACCTATGGTCCCAGCTACTCAGGAGGCTGAGGTGGGAGGATCATTCTACTGCAGGAGCTGGAGGCTACAGGGAGCTATAATTGGGCCACTGCACTCCAGCCTGGGCAACAGAGCGAGACCCCATCTCAAAAAATAAAAATAAAAAACCCCACCCAAATGGAATAGCTGATGCAAAATCTGTCCAAGGCAAAAGTCACACTCCATTCTCCATTGTTCCTGTGTCCCTCAGCCCTAGGCACAATGTGTAGAGTGGAACCCCCAATCCCCTTAAATAAATTTCTTTACAGAAATGTTTGCACTTCAAATACCCGTGCAAAAGCTACCACTTCTTTGAACTGCTCACATTTGAGAAGGGTTCTGCAGTTTTACCACAGCACTTTTATCTTTGTTATACTCCACGTGATGGGGTGAGCAGGGTCAGCATCGTTATCCCCATTTTACAGATGGCAACACTAAGGTACCACAGAGAGGGAGCTAGTGACTCAGGGTCCAGAGGATCAGACCAAAGACTCCTCCTTTTTCATGAAGGACTCTCTCCCCTAAAGACCCTTTTTCCAGCTCTGCAGGGGACTGGCACAGAGCAGGAAGGAGGCTTAGGTGAAGCCAGCTGGGGCATGAGACCAGAGGGAGGAAGCTGGTACAACTGGCAGAGTAGTGCCGAGGGCGCAGAACTGAGCAGTGTGGAAATGTCACAGGGACCCCCAGGCCCTGGCTGAGCAGCCCAGGGAGGGCCAGGAGGCTCCCATCTAACAGGGAAAACTCCTCCTTAAGTTCCGAGTAACAAGGTAGGGAGGGGGATTCTGCAAAGTGGCTCTCACAGCTACCTAGCAGCCCTGGGGGGAACATCCAAATGGGGTGGCAGGGAGGCCAGCCCCGACCCAGCCACACGCCTGGATGAGAAGCTGCAGGTGAAACAGGGACAGTAGAGACCAACCCTGACGAACTTCCACAGTGGGACCAGTGTGATCCCAGGCACCCTGCGCGAGCTCAGAGCTCCTCGGACTGTAATGAGCACGTGAGGATGCCTGGGAACCCTGCTGTCACCCTTCCCATTCGGGAGGTCTGGAGTGCAGCCTGAGACTGCGCATTTCCAACTCCCAGGTGACACTGAGGCACTGGTCCAGGGACTGTGCTGTGTGCAACAAAACGTTAACTTTAACTCTCCTGACTCCCTGCTACTGGTACGATCCCCTTCCCATGCTACGGAGAACACTGGGACCAGCACAGCCACGCAGCTGGGAAGGAACTAAGGCCACCCGATTCCAGACACCACGCTCGCCCGTGCCGTATCACAGGCACTCACAAACTGTAAAGTTCTACACAAACAGAGGGAATCTGGATCTTTGATCCACTGCTCCCCAGCTGTGTGACCCGGGTGAGGTCCTGGGACGGGTGTCCGTTTTGTCCAGTGCGACACGAGGAGAGAAGTCATAAGGATTAAATGAGGGACGGGTGATGTGCTTGGCAGAGCACCGGACAGTAGGACGTGGTCCAGAAGCTCCGTCACCCACATGGAGCTTCACCAGGGAAACCAGGGAACGCGAGGGCGGCAGGAGCCAGGTGGCTCCCCTCCCATCTCCGTGCACCCTTCTCCAGAGTTGGTGTTAATCTGCCATTGATTGGGGTGCAATTCCTATTTGGAAAAGCCGTGGGTTGCTATGAGCAGCAGCAGCTGGGGACGGGGGGCGTGCGTGGAGGTGTGGGCAGTGTGTGGGTGTCACAGCAGGCACCGACCTGTCACCAGGTTCCGAATGAGGAGGGCCTCGTCCTCCTTGTGGTACTCCAGCATGCCCTGGAAGTCCTTCTCCTTCCGCTGCACCGTGACCTGCCTGGTGAGCTCATGGCGCCTCCTGTCACTCTGAGCCAACGCCTGGGCAGCTGAGCAGGAAACAAGGGACAGTAAGCACGCATGAGACCTCCAGCTGAAGGCCTGTGGGGAGGGGACGTCTCTGGTGGGTGGAGGACTGGACCTGGGTCTAGGGACCAGGTGTGTTCTGGGTTCTCTGCTATCCCACACTCTCCACCCGGTCTGTTCCCGCAGCCTGAGCCGCGGAACTCGGCACCCGGCAGGGGGTCCGCTCCAGAAAAGGAAAACACCGGAAAAGGCAGCAGGGAGGTTTCAGCCCAGAGAAAACTTGTGGAAGACGGGAGACCGTGCCCCCCTGCAGGGCAGCTGTTTCTTTTTCCCTCCAGGTTGTAAGAAAAGGGGGTACCATTTTTCTGGGCGGATGTTGTTGGCCCTGGCCAGGCCTGCTCTACTCGGTACCCTGTGTGTGGCCAGAGTGGCCATCATGACAGAGCCACAGCACAAGCCCAGGCGTGGGCAGCCCCGAGGCTGGATGGGACAGATGTCCTTGCCCTCTGAGAGCTCCTGTCTAGAGCAGCAGGCGATTCAACAAGTGAAACGACACCTGTGATCAGGGCTGCGCCTGGCAGACGTGGGGTCGGGGCAGTACAGGACAAGAGGGGAACCGTGGGCACCCGGCTCCTGCGCTGAAGCTGGGAAGATGAGGAGGGGCATCCAGGTGATGAGGGGCTGAGGCAGGGTGACACGTGCAAGAGTGACACAATTCGATTTGCAGCAGGGAGTCAGAGGGAAAGAACATTCTGGGTGTTTTGGAAGAGTGATTTAAATCTCTGCCTGACCTCTCTGCCAGATTCCAGATTGGAAGTTTAATCCTGACACCCCCGCAGCTTAGAGGGAGGTCCCTGGGGTTTGGGCCTTCGTGTAGATCAGAATCCTCTCACGACAGAAAGTCTTGCTGCCCAAAGTTACGTCCTCTAAAGGCAGAGGGACCCTGGGGGCACGTTCCTGGCTCCCTGCTCCCTCCAGTCCTGCAGAGCCTGGCTCAGAGCAAGCACCAAACACCTGCCAAATTCAAGCGCCTTTCGTCCAGATTCTGACCCACTGCAACTGGGTGAGCTCGTGGGGTCCCACAGAATTCTCCTACCATGTGGCCGACTGGGCGCAGCACCCGGAAACTGGAGAAGGGGGAGGAGAACGCAGAGGGCAGGCAGCTCGTGCCTGCAGGTGTGGCCGCGTGCGCCTCTGCTCACAAAACACACTCGCTCACACCCACTCTACCTTCTAGGTCCTGGACTTTCTTCATGTAAATCTTCAGTTGCTTCTTGAGCTTTCTCTCATTCTTTTCCAGCTTTTCTACCAGTTCCTTAAGGTCCTGGAAGCAGAGGAAGCAGCCTGAGAACGGGCCTGAGTCCCACCCTGCCCGGCTGGAGCAGAAGCCTCCCTTGGAGCAGAAGGGGCCCACCAGGGCCCGCAGGCAGCTGCTGGAGGAATGTCAGCTCAGGGACCCGCCTGGGGAGCTGCCCCATGCAGGCTGCTGCTCCCTGTTCTAGAACCCAGGAAGCAGGGGATGAGTCAGAGTCCATTCTCTCACTAACAACAGGGCAAACCACTCCTCCCAGTTCAGGCTCTCTGGCGCCTTGCCGAATTCCCCAGGCCCCCTAGGTTGCCATGCCAACCCCCCCCAGGGGACACGGTCCGCTTGGGAGTCCTGGGGTGGGCAGTGCCCTGGGAAGGAATGGCAGGTGGAGGTGTGAGAATGCAGGGCGTGGGGGCACGTGGCCAAAAGGGCCAGCAGGCCTGCAAAATCACCCTGGGCCCAGAAGCAAAACAGGACAGTGGCAGTGGCCCTAACCCCTAGCAGCTGTGGCCACTGGAAGCAAACAAGCCCACTGGGACCCTGCAAGCTGCCAGGGAAAGAATTTTCTGTCACTAATGTCACCCCTGTCCCAGCTGGGCAGTGGCCCTCTGTGGCCAGAGAGGCAGGGAGTAGAGAAACCCCTGCTTCGTCACCATCAGAGCCCAGCCTTGGCGACCAGACAGTGACAGGGAAGACAGAAGCAACGTTCCCGTCGCAGCCTCTGAAAACACCTTGGGTAACAGCTTTTGAAGACCGGCCTCTGGACAAGGGCCGGCCAGAAGCTCCACCCCAGTGCCGTGGCCATCCCAAACGACAGACCTGGTTGGAGACGTTGTTGGGGACGTCACTTATTTGTCTTGACAAAAAAGTAAAATTTTGAAAAAGTTCTCAAAGTGAGAGGTATCTAAGAACTCAGCACAAATGATGGGAGAGGCAGCACAGGGTACAACCTCAGTCAGGGGCCTCTGAGTGACAGGTCAGTCTGTAGAAAGGGCCCACGCATCTGGGGACACGTTAGCCAGGATTCTCTGGGGCCTCGTGAGGACTCCTGTGCACCCTGACGTCTGCTCAGACCCTGTCTCACCCCCAGGTGTTTCCCCAAGTCGTGTCAGTGGCTCGGTTGCATGGCCACCCCCAGCCCTGCCTCACACCCCTCTGACTCCTGCAGAGGAGGAACCGATGCTTGGAGGTGAATGACCCGGCGCACGAGGGACCCAGGCAGTCAGTGCCATCACCATGTGGTCCCCAAGCTCCCATATGTGACACCACCAAACTCACAAGACAAAAATGTGCTTCTTGTGCCTTTCCCACCATTGTTTTGAAAGCTTTCACTACACCCTGGGAGGAAAGACGTTAAATCTTCCAATTTGCTATTTGTAGCTACTTAACCACCAGATCCTTCAACAAGAAAAGAATAAACCAGTGGCTGGGCTTCGACTCCTATTCTGCCTTCAAGAACTCTGACATCTCAGCCAGCTTCTGGGGGGAAGAGCCCGGGAAATCCAATACTCTACCCCAAACCACCCAAGCAGAGCAGATGATTTTTTGCGGTCTCAGTGTTGCGAATGACGAAGCTTCTCCTGAGCAGTTGGTTTGTTCTTACCCTGTTGACACTGGGAGCTTGGATCTTGTTATATTTTCCTGTCCTTGTTGGCTGCTCGGACTTTGGATCCACGTCACCAATGACGGCTTTGTGCTTCTGAATTCCTGAGCCTTGTTTTCCAGCTCTTTAGGCAGACACCTGCCCCCAATCCAAAAGGGCTGTATTCCTTAACGTGCTAAGGCATCAAGGCAACCTTTTTGGCACCAGGGACCAGTTTCACAGAAGACAATTTTTCCACGGACTGGCGGGGCAGGGCTGGTGGGCAGCGGAGCTCAGGCAGTGATTCACAGCCCGGTTCCTCACAGGCCACGGACTGGCGCTGGCCTGGAGCCCGCAGTGCTAAGCAGAACTACACCAAGCTGTGCTTCCCAAACATTGAGGCGTATTGGAATCACTCGGGAATCTTTAAAGCTTGAAATCAGTAAATTTAGGACAAATGACATGGAACACAGCACTGGTCACGGTGGCTGTGAACTTGTGGAGCTACGAAGGCCCCACGTCCTAGAGGCTACAATTACAAATCGCTGACGGAATGATGAGTTCGATCCAGAAGGAATCTTGGAAACTGAAAGGTGAGCGCACCTGAAGACGTCTCTAAACCTTTCAAGTCGCAGGCAGGGAGGACGATCCCATCCTCCCCTCCACACGGCCCTGTGAGAGCATCGAGGCCCCCCAAACACTCCAGCCTCTGAGGCCCCCAGCACGCTGCGTCATTATGGTTACTTGTGTACACGTGGCAGGCAGGAATACTCGCCGAGCAGGGTAACACAAGTCACCAGCAGCCCCTGGGAGCTGCCGTGGCTGCCTCTGCAGAGGTCCCGGCCTCTGCCTGGGCAGACAAGGTGGAACATGCTCTAGGAGTCTCCCAGCAGGCTGCAAGCCAGAGCCCTCCCCTTCTTCCACCCAACACGCAGGCTCCCACACGTGCCTCAGGGCTCACTGCTCCAGCACAGGGGCCCACCGCACTACCTTCTTTTGCCCCAGTGGTCTCTCAGGGTGGGACTACCCACCTCTGTCCATTCACTGACCCCCCTAAGCTTTGCCTTAGAAACCCTGTCCTGTGAGCTAGTGCAGCCCCTCACAGTACACAGCCCTCCACACCGTGGCACCCACTACGCTACTTGGCCGATGGCCCTCCAGGAACACAGGCTGGCAAATGCATTTCCTGGGCTGCCTCCTCTACCTGGCAGAAGCTGGCCCAATAATATGGACCTTTCTTTCCACAAAGCCACCAGTTCAAACATGCAGTGACTTTCAGACAAGTCCTATTCAGAGAGCTGGTGGTCCAGGGCCCCAGCTCTGCTCTTGGGATCAAGTGAACTGGCCACCCCACCACAGGCCACCTGGTTATAAAGGAAATGGCAGCCACAGCTGGGCTCCTGGACTGGACGCACTGCTGGTATGTGATCCGGCCACTCCCCTGCAGGCACACTCAACTCCAGAAGGCAACTGACCCTCCTGTGCCCCACCCCCGCCCATTCCTGCTCAGGCACCTTTGACCACGCTTTTCTGCTCCTGCCGGTCTCTGTGGTTTAATTCCCCGTCACGCCCGCTGCAGCCCAAGCCTGCCCTGTAACACTCATTGTTAATCCCGTGCAGAGTCACATTTCTAACAACGCTATATTCTCCCTCTTTTTTACGTGCCTTACTTCCTCTACCGACCACGCTGCAAGCTCTCGAGGGCAGAGACTCTCTTCTCTGCCATCTGCCGGGGGCTCCTTTGGTGCCTGTCTGCAAAGACGGCCCCCAACACAATTCCTCCCATTACTCCTCCTACCGAGGGGTGGCCCCGCCCCCCCACTGTGTCTGGCCTAGCCCTGGGGTTTGCTTTGATCGACAGCATGTGGTGGAGGGCCCCTGTGCTGGTACTGGGACTAGGTCTTAAGGGGCCTCGCAGCTCCTGCTGTCACTGTCACCCTGTTGGAAGCCAGCTGCCACGCCAAACAGCTCAGGGTAGACCAATGAATGATGAAAGGGCATGAGGACAAGGACAGACCACTGGAGGGGAGCCAAGGCCCCGAACGTGGGGGTGAGGCTGTCTGGAATCCGCCAGCCCCAGCCAAGGGGCCCCAGCCAGCATCACGTGGAATAGAGACAAGCTGTCCCCACTGAGCCCGGCCACAATTCCTCATCCACACATTAGCGGTTGCTATTTTAAGCCACTAAGTTTTAAGCCACTTAGCTCTACAAAGAAAGATACTTCAGTTATCTATCATCAGCAGACAGGGGATTTCAAGAATCTCTGTCCCTGCCACAGGGCTAAGGATGTCAACCTTGTGGGTAACGGCCACCCCCATTTTCTTCTAGAACAGGACTTTCCCAGAGCTGGCATCCATGAGGCGTGGCTACTCACCAGATTCTCATTGGTCAGCCGGGATATCTCCTGCTGGACGCCAAACTCCACCTGGGCCTCCGGGGAGAGCAGCAGCGTCTGGCAGAAGGTCTGCTGCTGCTTGTCCATCTCCTCCTTGAGGGCCTCCAGCTGGCCCTTCAGAGTCTCCACCTCCTCCTCGTGCTCCCGGCTCTGGGCCTGCAGCTGGGCCTCCAGCAACCTGCGCCAGGGGAAGAGGACAGGTGACCACGCGGCCAGGTCGGTGCCCCCACGTGAGGGCCCACAGACAGGCACACGACAGGGGAATGGCCAAGCACACAGCAGCAGCAACTGCGCATCCCCACCAGGGGATGAGCGCAGCGGGGAACAGATGCCGTGGGGACCACCAGGCAAGCAGGCCCACCTGTCCTCCTCTCAGACGATGGGAAACCAAGGCCAAGCACCTCTGGTCTCAGCCCTTTTTCTCAGCCTTTGTTCCTCATTCATGAACATAGTGCATTGGTTTGAGACTGAGAGACCATCTCCATGTCAAAAAAATTTCTGAAAGTATCTTTTAAATAAAAGCATCCACACATCTGCCCCCAAATCCACAAGAATCTCCTTAAGACAAAACTCTGGTAAACTGAGCTAATTATATTATTTGCATATTATTTGCGTATTCTCCCTACAGTGGATTCTCCATGAGTTTCAGAAAGGCAAAATATTAGCTCCTTTCCTATGTATTTGTCACCATTACTACCCCCACTTTATCTCACACACACAACTTTATATACAATTTCCTCCCAGCCCAAAACAGAAACTGAGTCTATGTGCAAATGATTTAGGGAGTGGTCTAAGATCAACTGGTGTCACGACAAGGACAGAGAGACCTAGAGAAGATCTGGAAAAGATGGGGGAGAAGTTTCATACGTCTCTGAGTCCGAAAGGCACAGACCAGGGGGTGCCAGTCATCTGGGCAATTCTTCCATCAGAATGGAAGGCAAGAAATTAACGAGGGCTCACAAGTAGACTCATCTCCAGGAAGTGAAATAGCTGGTACGACTGTCATGCTGTCTTCTTGGACTGAATTACTTGAACCAGCTTTCCGATCCAGTGCAGCAGGCTCGCAGGAAAGAAAGTAGGGTGCTGGGTGAAAGGTACCATAATAAGCTTCCTCACCTGGTCTACACAGGGAAAAATCACCCCAGTATCTTCTAGGGATACAAAGGTTTACAAGCAGAGCTTGGTGCAGAGTTAGGAATGGGGAGTGCCCAGCAGCAGGGAGGGGACAGGCTCCACGTTTTGGCTGTTCTGCTGGCTGGAAGCGATACCTGCCAGAAGAGAGGCAGGAGCCAGAGAGGGCAAAGTTCACGCTGCTGATGGAGGCAGCCACCCCTTACAAAGCCAGCTCAGCTCCAGGGCTGCACTGGGGGGAACACCTGGCTCCCAGCGGCTTCTCCACAAGTTACACAAAAGAATGAAGAAATGATGGAGGAATTCACCCATTCACCACGGGCAGTATTACCAAAGGAAAACAGTAACACCGTGAGGACCGTGGAGCATAACTGGGTAATTAAATCAGCATTTCAGATGACGTACGATGTTTAGGTAACATCCAATATTGGCTGAAATATACTAAAAGTGATCACCAATAAGTTATAAATTTAACAAGAGAGAACAGAGACTCGGGTTCTAGGCAAGCGTCCCCAAACATGCATCTCCTGACCTGTGCTGTGTGTTGGCTGCTTGTGTCTTTCTTATTCTCCGAACGGAGAATGTGCGACTCAGCCTGGGTTCTGCGCACGACTCCCGCCTAACCATCGGGCCAGTCACTGTGCTGTGCAGGGCTGATTCCAGAAGCCAGGTCTGATGCACAGGCCTGTGCTTTACTTTGTTAATGCATTCACTTGCTTGTTCATTAAGCCACATCCAATCTGCTGACAGGCATGAGGAATCACCTGGTTTCATGCATAGGTTCCTCCTCCAATAAAACAAACTTCTGTATGCGACAGGAATCTGATCTTATTGAATAACCACTACAGTAATCGAAGTATCAGTAACAGCTAATATTTATTCCATGCTAGGCATGTGCAAAGTGCTTTACCTGCACTAACCTTATTCCACATGACAACCCTGGGAGGAAGGTCCTATTCTGATCAGTCTGTCATTGAGGAAACTGAACCCAGCACATAACCTTTCTCATGGCTGCTTTGTGAATCAGCCAACCATGTTGCTGCAACGGGACCTCTGTTAGCAGGGACCATCGTCAGCACGGAGGACAAGCAAGAGGGCGTCAGGCTCTTGCTCCTGCTTTGCCACCGCCAGGTAGAAGGAGCTGAGCTGGGCGTGGCATTCATGCCACCTCTCTGAGCCTGTTTCCTCTTCTGGAAAACAAGCTTGATAACTACCTGTCCCCCAATCTCTTGTTGGGAGGCTCAAATGGACAAAGCCATGCCACAGCCCCTAAAAGCCACATGCTGAAAACAAGCATATGACACGACCATATCGTGTTCTTTCTCTCTATGCCTAACCACTCCGAGTAAACTGCTCAGCCACTACTGAAGGCTGGTGGGTTTCAGGTTTGGACTTTGGTACCCAACAGAACCAGGTAATTCTGAATCTTCTGCTGTATCAGCCAGTTTCTTAAACCCTGTAAGCATCAGCACCCTCACCCCTATGAGGGTGCCATGAGCCAGACACCACGGCGCACGCACCACACTTCCTCGGTAGCAGCTCCAGGGAGTCCCTGACACGGGGCCCAGCAGTGGGGTAGCATTTGGAGCACAACCTGTGGCACAAATCAGGCCGATGTTCGCGGCTGATCCTGTGCAGTCAGGACGGTCGATACGTAGTGTGGAAGCAGCACAGGCTCCAGCGTCCCCAGCTAAACTTCCTTCTCAGCCTTGTTCTAAACAGCCATGTCCCTGCCGCTATGTCAGCAACCCCCATCTGTTTCTTCACCTCTCGGACGAGTGTGTTGGGCCATGTGGTTTCCAAGGTTCAACTAGGCCACCACGCGCTATCACCTGACCCAAACCAGCATCTGCATAGGCTGCGCACAGTGACAGACGGGGCAGCTCCGGGGGGCTGCCAGTGACTCGTGCCCCGTGCCTTCGCACCCACCCGAGTGAAAAACGATCAAGCGTGGACAGGAGCAGGCACGACGGACAAAGCAGGCACAGGCAGGAAGGGATGTTTGACCTGGCAACTTGCTTTAGGCCTTGGTAGGCCAAGCCGAGTTCTCCATCTTCATTCAAATATCCCCAGTCCTCAGTCTTGCTAGAAACAAAGGACAGAAAAACAGGGTGTCCAGCGTAGAGGGAAGACAGGCAAGGCAGAAAGCCCAGGGAAGTGAGGCGATTCTAGCCAAGGTTTGGAGATGAAAAAAAGGCAAGGCTTGAGAACTCTCATTTTCCCCTTCTTCCTCTCTTGTCACCGGCATTTTGGGCACAAAAACTCTGTTTGGCTGGATCCCAGCTTTCCTAGCAGGAACTGCATGCAAACCACCAGGAAAAGCAATCCCTCCTTCCTAACTCCCAGGTGGCCACCCATCTGCCTCCCCAAGAGTGCTTTGTGCCCTGGCCAGTGCAGTACTGCCCCGACAGGCACCGTGTGAGGTCAGGGGAGTGTCCTGCCCACCCACCCCATCCCCCCACCGCAGCCTCACGGGGGAGGTCCACAGCCCCTGCCGTGCTCACACAGCTGCTGCTCGGGCACAGCAGTCACATCAACACCAGGCCCTTCCCTGCGAGTCTGCAGGAGAGGAGAGGAGGTGGGGAGAGCGGCAAGCACACCTCTGGTGGCTACGCTGCGCCTTCTGTTTCCTGGGCCTACCCCGCGCGGCCGTAGCTTCTCCCCGGGCAGTGAGGGGGACCACTGCAAACACACCCACCCCAGGGACCCCAGCCCTCAAATGCCCAGAACCCTTGCCAGGCCGGGCCTCCCCAGACACTGCCTTCGGTAGTAGATTTTTTGTCATCCCCTCCCATGGTTAGCATGTAGCTGCCCTGTGTGTCCATTTGTCCCAGCAAATGTGTGGGGTGTGTTAAGGGGGGCTGACAGGTTAGCACCTTCTCTTCTTGGGTGTCAGTGCTAGCACTTTCTTAGGGCCCTTTAGTGGCTAGTATTTAACCCAAAGCCGTGGTTGCACTGGACGACTGCAGGCACCGGGGACCGTGCCAGGAATTCTTGGGGAGAGCTGAGAGGCAGAAAGCATCAGAGCTGAAAGGGAACAAATGTTGGGATCCTGTACTCCAACCACCCCTCTTTCCAAACCTGGAGAGACACTGACGCCTCAGCTGGGACCCAGGGTCCCCTGACCTTGCTCTAAAAAGCTCCTTCCCAGCCTCACGCTGGCTGGCCCTCCAGACCCCAGGAGGGGCTGCTGGGCTCCGAGGGTCACCCTCACTCCCATGGTTCCCACAGAGCCACAGCCTGCAGACGCCCTCTGTGTGTTGCTGAGATAAACAACGAGGAAGGGAGCATCAATCCCAGTGTCGGCAGCCTCAGAGAGCAACACAGACTTCTCAGTTCCACAACACGCCAGGCGTCACGGACAAAGATGAAAACAGAAACCACGCAGCCCTCGCACCCCACCGTGCTCAGGAAATCAGGCACACGAGTTAATTAAAAACCAGTCAACCAACTCGGTTCACCCTTTGTTCCCAGATGAAAGAACAGACTCCCCAGAGGAGATTCTCCCTCTCCCCCAGCACTGATACCGTCACGGGCAAAGGCCAGGCAGGGCACGTCTCCTGCTAGCAGGAAAAGAAAAAGCCCAGATGACTCAGATCACAGGAATTTTTCTCAAAAATATAAGTGCTTGATGTCAATTGATTCATCTTATTAATACTTGATAACATTTAATATTTATTAATGAATCAAACGTTCACAAAGAATATCTGTGCACGGAGCCCTGTTCTCAAAGAGGCCACACACGCAAGCAAGCAGCAGGCCGTCTCCAGCTGCAGGAGGCAGCCGGGTACAGCACTGGGGCAACTGCGAGAACCAGGCTGCCCAGGGCAACGCCCAGCTCTGCCTCTAACAAGCCGCGGCCTGGGCTGATCACCTCCCTCTGGGGCTCTCTTTTTTTACAGGAAAAGTGAAAGTAGTCAACTATATGACTGCAAAGGTTGCTTCCATATCTTTAATTACTAACTGTAAAGGTCATGCACCAAGAAAAGCCTAAGGTAACATTGACATTCCCTTTGTGAAGATCTTGAAACATATGACCCCCAAACCATCACTCTGGCACGGAGATATCCTGGCCGACCAATGTCAATCTGTGAGTAGCCATGCCTAGAGGATCCCAGCTCTGGGCAGTCATGTTCTAGAAGAACGTGGGATCAGGGGCCGGGCGCGGTGGCTCACGCCTATAATCCTAGCACTCTGGGAGGCCGAGGTGGGAGGATCGCTCGAGGTCAGGAGTTCGAGACCAGCATGAGCAAGAGTGAGACCCCATCTCTACTAACAATAGAAAGAAATTATATGGACAGCTAAAAATATACATAGAAAAATTAGGCGGGAATGGTGGCACATGCCTGTAGTCCCAGCTACTTGCTGAGGCAGGAGGATTGCTTGAGCCCAGGAGTTTGAGGTTGCTGTGAGCTAGGCTGATGCCATGGCACTCTAGCCTGGCCAACAGAGTGAGACTCTGTCTCAAAAAAAAAAAAAACAACAACAAAATTTCCCCCTATATAAATGGTACCGTATGATTCTTGACAGTGGATTAAAGAAAATGGTAATAATGATGTTGGTTTCTCTTAGTTCCCAGAGATAAAAAAGAGGTTTGTGGCAGCAGAAATGTTATCCATATTCCTATAGCTACATATACCCAGAAAAGGCTCTCAATACTGGCTTCTCTCCCCAAATTTCAAAACAAGGGAAAAGATACACTTGTGAGGACCAAAACAGAACTCTATAAACTATGAAAGTTAGTATGTAATAAAGTTTCTGAGCTTGGGGAGCAGACACATTTAGCAGGGCTGTGACTGAGTATGTGATAGAATCCCCCCCAGAAATCTAAGCAAAACCCAGTGTATGAACGTAGGTTGTTCTAGGGAGAGGGTAGATTTCATCAAAATTCTAAAAGGTCCCCACCTCCCCCTAACAAATCACATACGCACAGATACAATTTAAACTATAAAACTCTCCATTACAGGAAAATTATAGGAAAGGCAGAGCACCTTTCATCTTCAAAGCACCCTGGGTGCCAGGGTGGCCCTTGTCACAAGAGGATGGCCTGCCGCGTGGAGCCGCAGTCAGAGCTCCTTCCCGGCCAGATCCCCTCTGCTGCCCTCCTCACGCCTTGCTGGGGTTTGCTGCAGTCATTACATTGTCTCACAGCTAAGGCTGAAGCCAGACTGGAAGAGAGACAAACCCACCAGCGTCGCTGCCACGGCACCTACATAGGGGCACTGGGACCCTGGTTCTTCAGGCGTCCCCTCCCCAGGCAGCGGCTCCTTTCTGTACCTCACTCCATTGCATGAGCTATTAATTCCTTATTGTACGCTGGGCTCGCTGGGGATGGAATTATTTTCAGACACAATAAAAGCTATTTTTATTTTATCACCATCATTATCATTGCTATAGAGAAAGACAAATCCAGGGTATTACGCAGCGGCCCCTGGGAAAACCTAGCCTGGGGCCTGGATCCCTGACAATCTCTGGATGAACAAGCAAGGAGCTGATAAGAGCGTTGGGCTGACGATCCAGGCAGACGGCAGCTGCGCTTACTTCAGTATCACCTGTGCTCTTTTCTCCTATTCACCTCATTTCTAAATCTTCCACCCAAGATAATCTGAAATGACTAAATCTTCAATCCAGTTTTAGAACTGAGAGAGTCACCTTCATGCCTTCTCTTCCTCCTTCAAGGAAAAGAATTACATCCCTCCCAAAATAAGTTTAATTTCCTCCTGGGGGCCTGCGACGCGCCTTGGCCTTCTGACCACCTAGGCAGCCAGCCAGAGGCAGCCCCGGCCCCAGAGTCAGGCTCCCCGATTCCACCTTGACTCAGTGCAGGCCCCCGCGTGCCTGAGCCCCTCTGGGCCTCGGTCTCCTCCCCCGCAGAAAGGGGGACAGGATTAAAAGATCTGGAGATCAAAGCACTAGGAAGCCTTCAGTGATTCTGTGACATTCTTGCAAAAAACTTCAAGTTGTGCTCACAGTGCCACCTAATGACGTTTTCTGGAAATGTTTGCTGTTTTCAGCAATTTTGACCAAATGCTTAAGGGTGGATAGTTCAACATTCAACATTCAATGTTCTCTTAGTTGAGGTGAGAAGGCAGCCAGAACAAAGGCCAGCTCTGTTTTGACAGGTGTCCACAGGGGCACGAGACGGCAGGGACAGTAACAACAGTGGTAACAGTGCCGACATCAGGTACGCACCACATGCAGGCCTGTTCTATGACCTTTACCTGGACTCGCCCACCTAGTCTCTTCAATAACCGCAGGCCGTACGCGGCCACAGCTGTCCCCACTTCACAGATGAAGCGACTGAGGCACGAGCTGTTTTGTGATCAGTAGTTACTACGAAGTACATGTGGGCTCCAGGGTCCACCTTCTCAAGCAACTCTGGCACGCTGCCTTGGGGGTCTTTGTTCTGTCTGATAACCCTGGGCCCTGACACCTCCCTGAAACCATCACTCTCTTCCATCCCAACCCCCAGTCAGCTCATCCTCACGAGAGACCAGAGGTGGTCAGCCCAGGGAAATCTCACTGTGGCCAATATGGTAGAGGGAAACACTCCCGTTCCCCCTCCGAGTGTCTAGCTTGGGTTCTGTCTCTTCTGAATGACAGGGAATGGGCCCCCTACGTGTGATGCCCGCCACTGCGTGTGTGAGACGGGCAGACAGCTGGAGCAGCCCCCGCTGTTAGCGGCCCCCTCCAGGCCACGCTTGCCAGTCCTTCCCATCGTCTGCCTCCTGCCTTCCTCCCAGGGAGGCTCCCTTTGCCCAATACTATTCAGGGGATCCAGGTTCTAGGTGTTCCCGGTGTGGCACCCCAGCCTTGTGAAGGTAACAGCGGGCTTCCCAGGGGCAGGGGACCGAGTCAGCTCCTCCTCTTCTATGTCCTCTAATAAGTAACTCCCCGATGCTGAGCGCACGGTCAGGGCCCTCCCTCCTGTCGCTGCCTCTGGTGTTTCCTGGAGAGGCAGCCTTACCTGTTCGTCTGGCAGACCCCGTGGTAGGCCTCGATGGCGTCCTCCTGGTCTACGTGCTTTTCACTGTTGGGCCAGCTCGTCCTGGCATTGATGTTTGGCTCCTAGAAGGCCCCAAATTAAAAAAATAAGTAAAGCTGGTTATATAAATACTTGTCCCAAAGTGGCCTTATATTCAAACAGAGGCATAAAAGCATGTTTTGGGGGAAAGACAGGGCTGGGAAGAACTCAGATAACTGCAGTCAAACCCAGGCAGGAATGTGACTTCTAAAGGTCACCTTGGGAGACAGAAGACAAGGCCTGGCTGTGAGCAACCCAAGTGTGCAGCAGTTGGGGGAAGATGCCAAGGACAGCGACCCTGGGCAGAGAAAGCACCCAAGTCAGAGGACCCCCAGCTACCGCCTGGCTCCATCTGGAACCCCCACCCTCACTGCTGCCCACTCACCCCCTGCCAGCCCCGGCCCATGCCTGGAAGGGCCCAGGCAGCCTCGAACCCCCTTCCCTGCTCTCCCCTCTATCCAGGAAGGTGAGAACGTCAGGTACAACAAACACTGAGTGGGACGTGCTGCCCTGGAAGGACAGAGAGGAACGGCTCTCTCCACTTCAGAAACACAGCAAACAGCAAGGGGCACGGGGTGAAACACAACAAGGCTGTCCTCGGTTTAGCTACTGAATATCTTCATACTAACTTCAGAAGATTCTAGAAACTTCTAAGCTCAATCTCTCAGGAAAGGTCATGCTGAAAGGGCAGTAAGTCCCTTGCCCTGCCATACCAGGCGATCCCAGAGTGAAAGACTCTGCTCTTTCAGGTTTAAGACCCTCATGGGTGAAGACGCATCAGAAAACCACAAGTCTTTTATACCTAGTGTCATCCCCCCAACAGGCCCAACCGCCGGCCTCCAGCTCGTTTGTTACCATGCTCCGGCCGCGGCGCTGGTCAGCGCTCACGATCTGGGTCCTGAGGATGAGCACCTCCTCCTTGCGCACCTCCAGCTCCTCGTTGGCCAGCTTGAGCTGGTCCAGCAGGAGGCTGTAGCTGTCCGGGGAGCCGTGGCTCGAGTTGTTCTGCATGGCTTGGTCGGCCATGGCTTTCCTCAGCTCATTCAGGTCATTCTTCAGCTTCTTGTTCTCTGACTCCAGCTCTTGCCTCTGGAAGACAGCCAAGTGGCACCCTCTGTTACTCCCCGCGCCCAGGGCTGCTCCCCACTTCCTTAGCCTGCCCTGTCCACTGGGGAAGCCAAGAGCGATCTCCCCATTTTAACGATGAAACACATAGAGCAAGAGTTCTGACACGCATTAGAACAGCCAGCAGTCAAAGCTAATGGCTGGATTTGAACTCAGGACTCCACGTTGCAGGTGTAAAGCGTCTGACACAGATGCCTCTGGAGCAGCGTTCCCCGCAGTGGTACAATAATGTGCTTCCGAGCACAGGTGGCCGTGCCACCCTTCCTTGTGGCAATGCCAGGCTAACAATTTGAAATAACATGCTGTGAACATAGGACTTCCTAGGGCCTAGACATGCTCATGACTTTCCAAGGGGAGGACGTGGACTGTAGGATTTCCTAAACTTACCTATCCAGGGAGCTCCCCTGGTATTTGGGGGAACATCCTTTTTGTCTGGGATTAATGTTGGGGAGAACACACCAGGAACATGGCTTTAGTCATACAGACAGCCGCTAACTGTCAATGCCAGTGGAGTTTGAGAAACTACCTACATACAAGCTCTACAGGACCCTCGGACCTGGGGCCTTCCACTGTCCCCCCCTTATCCATTTCCTGCCGGACCAGAGTCAAATGCGCAGCAAGATCCTTTGTCCATGTGAGTCTTGATTTTTTCCAAAGTGATTTTATTCTGCAGTGGTTGCATTTTGACTGAAACCGTATCAGGTGGGGAAGGCATTTATTACCTCTGTAATAAATAACATATTTTCCTTCATTTCAAAGATGAAGACACTACAGCATGGGAAGGGCAAGTTATCTGCTTGCGGGTCCACAGCAGGCTGGGGCTCAGGTTCAGATTTCCTGCTGCCCAGCTTTGCCGTCTGCCCTCCACTGGGTTAGAGTTCAAGGAAGCCTGTCCCCCGCCCCCTAGGGGTCTTACCTTCAGACTATTGTAGGCCAGATCTGCATCTGGGTCCAAATCTACATCATTCTGTGGTTGTTCCACCTGCACGGACAAAGAAACAAGGGTCAGCATGAACTTCAAGGAAGAGACTCCACAGAAGCATCTCCGACCACAGTCAAACTTGCCCGTCCTGCCTGTGCGTGACCCAACACCTCCAGCCTCCACAAGTCCAGTTCCTTCCTGCCTCCAAAGTACAGCCCAATCCTGTAGGCTACCGTGAAGTGCTCTACAGACAACTCCCTCCTGTCCCCACCCCTGCAACTTTACCCACAGGGTCCCCACCAGCTCTTACAGCTTGAACATACGCAACATTGTTACGAATTAAACTGCGTCCTCCAAAAGATACACCGAAGTCTTAAGCCCCAGTACCTGCGAGTGTGACCTTATTTGGAAATAGGGTCTTTGCAGATGTAATCAAGATGAGGCCATTAAAGGTGAGCCCTAGTCTAATAGGACTGATGCCCTTCTAGGGAGAGAAGACGGACACACAGGGCAGATGGACATGGAAGACGGAGGCAGAGACTGGAGTCATGCAGCTGCAAGCCACTGAACACCAGGACTGCCAGCAGCACCAGAAGCTAAGAGAAAGGCATGAAGCAAACTCCCCTCCAGAGCCTTCAAGAGAGCACAGACTTGCCAACACTTTGATTTCTGACTTCTGGCCTCTAGAACTATCAATCAGAGAATAAGTTTTTGTTGTTTTAAGCCACCCCATTTGCAGTACTTGGTTTCAGCAGCCTGAGGAAGCTAACACACTGCAAAACTAAAGATCTATTAATGAGCTATGCTTAAGTTTATGGGGGAGAGGGACTCCCATGTGTATTGTTTCCCAACTAAACTCCAAGCACCTTGCAGAGGCGCCTGCTTTCTCTGTGACACTCTACAACAGCTGGCCCGCCACAGAGGCTCGATAATGTTGTCAGACATCAGAGCTCCAAAGCTAGGGCATGCCGGTGGCAATGGCTAGAATCACAGCCCACTGGGATTCAGCTAAGCCAGGGTTAAAATGTAAGTCTAGTAGCTGTTGTCTGGCAGCTATTAGACTTAAACTTCCCAATGAGAAGGGGTAGAAACAGCTCACATGTGATTAACTACTTGGAGTAATTTCAAATAGTGGGCAACAGTCTCTGAATAAGAGGTGTTTTTAAAGCTAAAGAAGTGACAGAACACTTAATCAGATTACCGAAAGCTAACAATGTGAAGTCCGAGGTAAGGCCACCAATGGCTGAGGATGGGTTAGGTATACACCTAGGCTCGGAGACAGGGATAAGATGTGAGCATCTCCTGGAGGCCCTTCCAGATGAAGGACGCCTACGTTTACTGCATTGATTCCAGCCTGAGACCCAGGAGAAGACTTCTCCAAGACACGGGTCTCTGCTGTGTCTCCACTGTCACCAGTGGTGTAGGGGGATGGGACTGTTCAGGGTCACACTTAACCTGCTACCCAACGAGGGGCCAGCTCTTGTGCTCTATGTAGCGTGGATTTGCCACATGACCATGGACAACTGCTGAGTATACTAGGTCCTTGGAAAATGGAGATCCCCTACTCAAACTCGAGGGGCTGTGAGCGCAAGATGGGCCAGTGGTGGCAGCCAAGGTGACTTTGCCAGGCCCAGGAAAGGGAGCTGGCTGGACGAGAGGTCAAACACTGACCGCTGGCTATCACAAAGGCCACACCCTCACGGTGGCTCGGTCATTCCCACACTGATGGTACATCCCACAGGCTTCTCTGCCATTCCTAATTGAGAGCATGGCTTCCGCATCTGAGACCCGGGCTGTATCTCTCCAGAATAAAACCCAGGTAGCTCAGGATTCCCCTTGGGACCAACTGTGAATCCAAGAACTTGACCTCTGAAAGCTCAATTTCAGGTCCTGTAGAGGGATTTCACATTCTCCCCTGCCCCACTGCCTTTCTTACTAAACCATCAGAAATGAGGCCATTCTCCTTAAATAGACACCCTCAATACCCAAGACAGAACTATAGTCTGAGCCTACTGTTCGAACTTGTTCAGTGGTTATTTTTTGAGAAAAGAGATACCCTTTTTGTTTGGCATCAAGACAAACAGAAGTTCCAAAACCAAGATTCCAAAATCTACTGGCACTTCCGTGACAGGGAACCTGGAGAATCTTTGGATACAGCTGGGTGGGCCAGAAACTGTTACGCCAGTCACTGCCTGATGTCATCTGCACAGCTTTTCATACATTTGTTTTGTACTTGCCTGTCAGGGCAGCTTCCCTTCTAATTGAATGGACCATTTATAAACCTAATCCTTTCCCTCCCCATTCTGAATCTAATCCACCTCAGAGATTTAAATCCATCAGGAAGATTTATCTCCCTACTCACTGCTCAGAGAAAAAAACCAAGAATTTGCTAGCAATACAGATCAGAATCTGCAACAAATTTGGTTGGAAAGGGAACACAGGTGTTTCAAAAAGAGACTATGCACAGAGGTGGGGGCTGAGGATGCGAGAGGGTGTCAAACCCCACAATTGGCAATTCGAGCCTGAGCGAAGACCCACTGCCAAACCCACTATGAGGTCAGCTAATGACATGGCCCACATCAGAACTGGCCTTGTGTCCCATTAGAAGTGGTCCTTGTACCTCCAAAGAAATACAAAGTGGTTCTCTCATCTCATTAGCACTGCTATATTCAATGGGCTCTATTCCTATAGCACCAATCTGTTTATACTCAACTTTACATTTATTTCAGCACTACGATGTTATTTTTTTTTTTTTTTTACTTTTCACATGTGTTCTGTCTGGTGCTCCCAAACTAGATTTTAAATTCTTCCATGGGTGGTTATTTCTCTCTTACATTTTTACCTCTTCTCATTTAATAAACATTTTGCATATCTCCTCCTATAAGCCTGGCACTAGCATAGTTCTGAGAGTAGCACAGGTGCCCAACAGGTCCTTAAGATAGAGCAATTACTTCTGGGGCCACTAAGGTTTCTAACAATATCCTTTCAAGACCCAAAGAGGCTGCTGACAATCTTGCTTGAGGTGAGGGTGCAGCCATGGGAGAGAAGGATGCATGATGCACACCTGGTTTGCTCCTGACCCATGGGGCTGAACTCAAGCCCATGCCAGATCCCAGGTATGAAAGGGAAACGAGTTTTCTCTGCTAAAGGTTGACCTCTGCTGTATTATTTGTACTTTTATCACATACTCCAGTCCTTCCGGCATGAGCTCCCCTCATGCCACAATGCCACAGACCTCCCACCCCGGACAGCTTCGCCAGTGGAAATCCTTTGCCTGGGGGAATTAGGGAGCTCACTGTTGTCCACCTGGGTGAGGCAGGTCACTCGCAGAGAAGACTCAACATGACTCCAAGACAAGATGAAGGGGCTCTCTGAAAGCCAGCACCAGCAGGATCTCACAGGGTCACTCCTGCCCAATAAGCCCTGGTGGCATGAACTGGAGCTTTCCCTCATCCAGGTACCACAAGGGTACCTACCCTTTCACGCACCTGGACTTTCTTGCTGTCCTGCTGCTCCCTCTTCTCCAGCTGCACCTGCAGTTTCTTCCTTTCCTGCTCCAGCTCCCGTACTCTCTTCTGCAGCTTCAGGAAGACGGTCATGTCCATGGCCGCCTTCTCCAGGCCGATTTCCTTCACAGGGAGATAGGAGCAAGGAAAAGGAGGTTGTCAGAGCATAAACACCTAAGGAAACAGCACCTCACTGCCTGTCTCTACCAGCAGCCATCCGTCCCCCCTCCTCTCCCAACCGTCAGTCAGTGTCAGTCAGTGTCTCAAATACAAAGCCAACGACAACCAACTCGCATTTCTCACGTTAGAGTTAGTGCTCCAGGCTCTTTTTCTGTCTGAGTCTCAGCCATTTATATTCCTCCTGTGTGAGCCACTCAAAACGACCAATCATATGTCCCAAGAACAAATGGAGAAAGACACAGCCACTTTCTTTGGAAGTTAAGAGAGCTCACTTTTGGAAAACGGTCTCCCACCAGAGAAATCATAAAACTTGGGACAGAATGCTTCCTGGGGAAGAATCGATGTAGTTTCTAGTCACTGCAGAGGTGCCATCAACCACAGCTTGATTTTGCCTTGAAACAGAACCAACACTTGCCCTGCCATGGAAACCCATTTATTCAACACATCCTAAAGCATCAATTTCCCAGTAGATTTTTTTTCCTCCCAGATTCATGGCTAGGTTGGCCCTCCAGGGCTCTGTAACATGTGGGTGTGGGTGTCCAACTGTGTATCTGCCTGTGAACAGGTAATGTGTATGAGCATATCCACGTGGATTTTTAAAGCACATGTATATGATGTGTGAAAATTTGACACCACCAGCATTTAATGAGCACTCGGGTTTAGCCAGCATTGGCCCCGTCTTGGACTTTCTTGAAGAACACAAGCCCAGGGAAGGCAGTGCTCTCATCTGCATGTAAATAGCCAGACACACAAACATCGGGGTGGTGTGTCCGGAGTTCAGGCAGGCTGAGGCCTCCAGGGACCTAGACTTAGAAGATAGCAATGCAAAACCAAGGGCCAGAAGCCAGCATTTATTAAAGGCTGACTAAGTGCACACGGCAAGCAGCAAGCCACGCAGCAGTGCAGGGCAGACAGTGGGCCTTCAGTCCCGAGGACATCCTCTTCTCTCCTTCCACCCTCTGCTCCATCACTGTCACCACTTGTCACCCTTTATTTTCCTTTATAGCACTTAGCAGTACCTGCAATTATATCACACAAGTTTCTTCCTTAACTGATTATACCTAATTCTCCATCAGATAAGCTCCAGGAGGGCAGGGACCTCCCCCTGGCTCAATCACCACTGTTTCTCCAGTGTCTACCAGTGGTGCCTGGCACAAAGACGTGCTCAAACATGTTTGTTTTTATAACTGGCTCTCTTCTCCATCTATCCCCATATGCTTTATAAGGTTTTATGTGCTTTTGACTTTATTTTCAAATGCCAGAGGAAAAATTGTGTCTATGTACCTTTGACAAAATTACACACAGACCACAAAACCCACTGTGTGGTCCATTATTTAGTGACCCCAAGAAGCCATTACTGACAAAGACACAGTCACCCGGCATGCTTCCATTCCAAATACTTGTTGTTGTTCTCTGGGTTTTACCCCACTGCTAAAGTCAGGGGAACAATATTCTTGTGTGATTACTGATTTTACTATATGCGCTGTGCTACTGAATGGGGGTGATAAATTGCATCTATTTTAATGACTTAGCCGTTTCTTCTTAGGCCAGCCATTTCAGCTCTCTGCATTACAGTTTCTCAATTTTGCAAGAGAAAACAGGGATATACCTTCTTCTCTCCTGTCCAGATAGTGGGTAAAGTGAACAGTAATGTATTGCTTTGTGTAGTAAACGTTAACTACAGAGTACTGCTTCTAAATCCACTGCAGTCCGAGTGATCCTGCTTTCAAGAGTTAGCCCGTGGGCACTCTGGTCACCACCAAAAGAACAGCGAACCTCTCTTGGGCAGCTCTACACGGGGAACAAACCCTTGCTCTGGAAGAGGACGGCAGCCAAGAGCCTGTGGTACCCACCTCCACCTGCTGGAGAGCATCTTCAGTGTCTCCGATTTCAGACGTGGACACGGAGGGGTAGTTGGAGTCAGATTCTAAGCTACTTTGGTTCGAGGGGTTCCGCCTGTGGCCTGGAGTTTGCTGTTCGAGGAGAAAAAGGTGACAACTCATCAGGAACTAATGTTAGGAAGAACTTCTAAAAGAGCAGCAGGCCCTAGAGTTGGCCCCTGCCTCATCTGGCAACAAGAACAGGTGTCATTGCTTCCTGGAACGATAGCTAGTTAGAGCTAGTCCCACAAAACGTTTCACCTCACTTCTTACAGACATCCATCTAGCCGACCAACTCCATGGCAACAAGAGAACACAGCTCTATAGTAAGGACTAGAGTTCCCTTGTCTTCCAATGAAATGCAAATCCATAAGCGCGTTAGGCTAATTTCTTGGAAAAGTCCTGGGGAAACAACCTTTCACTCCAGTCTTGCCTGTTACTCACCCACCTCCCTCCTGAAAAGAATGTTGCAAACCTGCTCCCAGTGACCCCCTTCCTTCAAACTGTACTCCAATTTTATTTATGAAAATTATAGCATATTAGAAATAGAGCTTACTATTTATAGTGTTCATTTAAAAATACCTTTTTTTGTCATTTAATTTGGCTTTCAGAGTGAAAACTGAGCTTGGTAGGAAACTTTTAGATTTCTATTTATGTTCCTATTCAGCTTTTCTTCCTGCTTTCTATGCAATTAACTTATTCCCTTCTTGTCTGGATATGCATTTCTGGAGGAAATGTTTATAGGGGTAAAAAATAACAAATCCTAAAATAGCATGTGTTCCTTGATTCTACTGCTTGAGAAAAAAACAAATCCTGAAATATCATGAAATTATTTCTATATATACTGCATTTCCTCGGCGATTAGGAGACCTGATCTCTAGGCACTTGTGGGCCTCTCTGCCGTGCACACTACTGACATTAGAACTCCCGCACACCATTACTATTTCAACACAGGGATGGTCCCAGAACAGGAAAGATAACATAGATTTGGGTGGAATTTTCCTCAAACTCGTAACTGAGATCTTTGTAAGACTGCGAAGTTGGAAAAGGACCTGTCCTTAGGAGTGAACCGCCCAGCCCGGCTACTTCCTCGTGCGATTCCTCCTCTCTGCAGGAAGGGCACGAACAGACGCTGGAAGGTGACGTTGTGCTTACAACACACGTGTCCTGAGCCCCACACTGTGCCAGCGGGCAGTGCACAGGAGCAGGGGTTATGAAGGCGGATGAGAGGCTGCCGCACTGCCCTCCTTGCCTTTATGATGGCGAGCTCGTCCCGAAGGTTGTCGAATCTCTGCTCCAGCCGTGAGTACTCCTTCACCAGGTTCTGGTACCGGGATCGCTCCTCCTCCAGCTCTTTCTTCATCAGGAGATTTTCCTTCGCAGAGTCCTGGGCAAATTCCTCTGGAAAGCAAGCACACCGGGCTGCAGTGTTTCTGGACGGATTCCCCTCACACGTACTGACTCACGCACTCTGATTCACCTCTCGTTAAAAGGCTGCACGTGACAAGCTCGCCACAGAGACACTCGATGCATCTATTAAGCTCCTCCTCTGCTGCCAAGGGGGAAGCTCTTTACTCTGGCTTAAGTCTTCGCAGAGGGGAGGAAAGACCCCGCTCTTGGGGAAGTGGGGAGGGAGGAGCTGGCAGCGTATGTGAGAACTTGCTCAGGTAACGTGCCGGCTCCTCTTCTGCCAACTGTCACGGAAGCTACTGCTACCGTCCCTGGAAGAACCAAGGTTTGTTCCACCTTTTCTTTCCTGTCCCTGATCTTTCAGGTGCTTGGAGTGCAGGGAGATTTGGCCAAAGGTTCGGTCGCAGGAAGAAAGAAGGCAAATAGACAATGTGGCTGGGCTTCTCCCTGCCAAAACTTACTCATACTAGCAGAAAGGAAAATATTTTCAAAGGGAAATTGAAAAACAGTTTATTTTCAACAAGATGGGATGCTGGGTGGGACTGAGGTCACATGGCTCAATTCTGTCGTGATACGGGTGAGGAACCTAGGGGTGGGAGAAGGGATTTGCCAAAGGTCACACTGAGCTGAGGCAAGACTCATCCCTGCTCCTCCACAGCTGAGTGGCATGTGGGGACTGACGGCAGCCCAGGAGCTGGTGGGTGCTTGAGAGGGGCTGACTGGGGTCTCCCCGTCTTCAGCAAACATTAGCGGATGACCTCCCGGGGAGAAGAAACCATCACAGGTACCATGGGTATGAAAGATAAATGTAAAACCCAGCAACACAGCAGCTCCCGAGTACTCACTGTGTTAAGCACCCTCCTAAGCACTTTGCCTGCAGCATCTTGCTCACTCACATGGGCCCTCTCAAGTCTGCACCTTTATGTCCGTTTTGCAGATCAAGAAACTAAGGACCTGCTCGAGGCCACACAGCACATGGTAGAGCCATGCTTTGAGTGGTCTCCCTGACTCTAAGCCCCATGCACTACATTGTCCATTACACGTGTGTCTTGCCGCATTAAACTCTTGAAACCAAATGTCACAAGATCTTAGGGATCACAATTCTTTTTTCACCGCCATCTATTAAAGCCCTTCCCCCACTGCAGCATCCTAACTGCATGCTTGCTAGGAGTCTTTGGGGGAAAATTAGCAAGATTAAAATCCCAAACAGAACTCACACCGTTTTGGTCCTTACCTTTAGACTGGCACAGGATTTGGTTGTTAAGCTGTTCTTTCTCATCTTTCAAGAGAGCATTTTCTTGCTCTAGGTCTGCAACTCGCTGAAAGAGAAACCAACAGGGAAAATCAGTTCCGTGATGCTAGACAAAGGAGAGCCTCCTTCTGTGGGGTTTGAATGTTAACAGGTCGTATGTAAATACACCTTATATTTAAGAAAGTTGAATTGGCCAAAGCTGCTTCCATTTTGAAGGAAAAATTGTATGCTGAAAGAAAAATCCCATTAAAACAAGACAGATGAGCTCAGCACTGTTTATGGTCATCTAATGCCCATGAAAAGCCCACAAAATCATGAAAAGTCTACAGCAAGCTCACATGCCTTGTTGAGGAACGTACAGAGAGAACAGGCTTTCACATTCTTGTATTTGCCCATTTCGCTAAATTCTGAGCTCTCAAATCCAAGTCTCAAGAAAGCCAAAAAGCTCAGCATGAACAAAGCATCTCTGGTCTTCACCCACTTGCCCTTCCCTGTCTTACTAGCCCAGTTCAAATCCTGGGAAAGGGAAGGAGACTGGCTATTGACATAGGACTATCCAATCTAGTGTTTGATTGCTGATGCCACTGCCAAAGAAAGCCAAAATGAGGTGAATATTTGGAAAAAAAAAAAAAAAAGGAGGAAATAAATACTATCATAATTAAAGAAAAATGGTCTGTTCAAAGAAGATTTAAAACAGTGTGATGCAAGTTCTTAAAAAATTGATATTTTTTTACTATTTATTATTAGAGCAACTATTTGTATGGATTTTTAAAAAATGCAACAATTCAGACATGTGTTCTAAAAAAAATCTGAGCTCATTAGTTGGTATAAAGGAAGATGAGAAAGCATATATTCCTTTTATAACACGGGGACTAACTTCCAATTGATCCATCTGTGTGCTTGGAACCCCTGCAGATTCATTCTGCAGGTGGCCAACAAGTGATTTTCTCCACTAAAATCACATCATCACCTTGGTGACACAGATGAAGAAACAGTTGAGCATTGTGAAAATCATGCAGGGAGAGAATGAGGAACACGTGTCCCTCAAAATTCAGGCCTCCAGACTCAAGCCCTCACTTCCCTGCTGGCTGGCCGAACCATCACCAGTCACCGCAGGGTCAACTCCTGTGATCGTAAAGGTTGCACATGGCAAAGGAGGTGAGTTGGACAGCCACACAGGTCCTGGGCTCTATAACCCTCAGTTTCCCCCTCTGTAAAACTGACACCCAATCCACAGGGTTGTTTTCAGCATTAAATGAGACGATGTGTGCAAAGTCCTAAGCAGCAGGTGCTGTATGTATCAGCTGATTGATAGATATATGTATAACAGATGGGTCTACGTTACCTTTACTAGGCACTAAATGGAAACATACTTTAAAATCATTCCACCACTTCCCAAAATCTTGAATTAGTATCTGTTTTTCACAAATTCTTCCAAAAAATAGAAGAGGGAGCACTTCCCAATTCATTCTATGAGGCCAATATTACTCTGATACCAAATCCAGACAAAAACATTATAAAAATACTACAGACCAGTGTCTCCTACGAATATAGATTCAAAAATCCTCAACTAAATAATAGCAAATAAGTGTTCATGATAAAAATGCTCAACAAACTAGAAATAGAAGTAGACTTCCTCAACTTGATAAAGGGCATCTTCAAAAATCCACAGCTAATACCGTCCTTTATGGTGAAAGGCCGAATGCTTTTCCCCTAAGATCAGGAGGAAGACAAGGACATCTGCTCTTGCCACCTCCATTCAACACTGGACTGAAGGTTCCAGCCAGGGAAATTACGCAAGAAAAACAAAAGCATCCAGAATGGAAAGGAAGTAGTAAAACTATCTCTGTCTGCAAATGACACAATCCTGTATATAGAAAATCCTAAGAAATCTACTTAAAAACCATTAGAATTAATAAATAAGTTCAGGTTGCAGGGTACAAGATAATTATACAAAACTCAACAGTATTTCTATACATCTGCAATAAACAATAGGAAAAATAAATTAACAATTTCATTATAATAGCATCAAAAAGAATAAAATGCTTAGGAATAAATTTAACAAGTACAAAATTTATATTCTGAAAACCATAAAACATTGTGGAAAGATAGATCTTAATAAGTGGTAAGACATGCTGAGGTAATGGATCAAAGGACTTAATATTGTTAAGATGACAACATTCCTCAAATTGATCTACAGATTCAATGCAAATCCTTATCAAGAGCCTGGATAGCTTCTTTGCAGAAATTAACGAGCTGATCCCAAAATCCATGTGTAATATACAGGGATCCAGAATAGCCAAAATAATCTTGAAGAAGAACAAAGTTGGAAGAATCACACTTTTAAATTTTAAAATTTACGATAAGATACAGTAATAAAGACAGAGTGATAGTGGCAGCCTGGGTCCAGTCCCACATCCTGAACCACTACGCCGACCCATCTCCTGACAGTTCAGCAGGCAGACACGGGAAGAATGGCAATGAGCAACCTAGAGCAGGCCTCAAAAGACTGCTTTCCACAGCAAGAGCTGCAGGAAGGAGGGAACTGGTGTGTGGCTCAGGGACCAAGATGGATCAGACGGAGGAAGAGAGATCTGAGCTGAACCTGAGGAGGAGGGAAGGACTTCAGATGCTGAGCAAGAGGGAGGAAGCCCCAGGCTTGGAGAATGACAGAACGAAGAAGCCAGAAGGGAAAACTCCATAAAGAGAGAGGTTTATATGAAGAACGAGCAGGAAATCAAGGCAGGAACTGCAGCATCTTAGGAAGATTAACTTGGCAAGAGCTGGGGGGATGAACCAAAGAGAGAGAAGACAGGTGCCAGCAAAGTCCTCCTTTTCCTTGGAAAAAGTCACCATCGTCCTAAGGCCCACAGCGTAATCAGAAAAAAAAAAACCCTTTCTTGTCCACTCAGCAAAGAGAACGTAGTTCCTTTGCTCTGGGCAGGGAATTAGACCCCATTTCCTACCTTTCCACGCTGTGCACGGCCCTTGGCAGCGACAACACTTCTAATTCTGCGCAATCTTACAGGGCTTACCTGCCCACACTGACAGTAAACTTTCTTCTCAGCAAGCACAGTATTAATTTGCATTTTAAACTAGGAGGTAAGATGTTAAAAAGTGAAAATCAACATGCTTTGGATAGTAAGGCAACTGGAAACGACAACTACATCATCTCCAAAATGGTCCAGTAAACGTGTTTCAGTGTGTCCCCATCCTGCACCCACAGAAGCTAAAGCACCTAAGACAGCTGTTCATCTCCCCAGAGGTTTCAAGGGCTACGGTTGCCCCTCAGGTCAGAAAATACTTCCTGACCTTCCCCCCACCCCCTCCTACTGTTCTCTTCCTTACTGCTCCCTCGGCCTGAGCCCGGCAGCCTCCTTTTCAGTCCTCAAACCTGCCTACTCTGGCCTCCCGGCCTGTGTACTTGCTGCCTCACCTGTCACCTGCTCCCCAGAAATCTCACAGCTCACCCCCCTGCAGGTGTCTTCTCCACGAGACCTCCTGACACCATCCTCTCCAGCCCCCCAGGTTGTTCTCTATCTGTCCCACCTTTACTCTGCTTTATTTTTCTTTATAGCCCATGATGGATAACTTGTGTTTGCCTGGACCTTCTTCCCCACCCTCAAACATTTAAGCTCCACGCGAATGAAAAATACTTAAAAGAGAAATAACTGTTTACTGACACCCCCGTGTGTACAACAGTGCTTAACCCATAGGCACTCAAAGACATGCTGAATGAAAGGCCATGAACTTCTATGACCTCTGCAACAATGTTCTTCCATGAAGATGGGTTAGCGTCCCTTTTCCTGATAACCACCAGCCTCATCATGAACCGTGAATCCTGGAGCCACTGAGAGCAGAACTCAGAGTCACACCTAGTGAAAGCCACCCTGCTCTGCAGCGTTTGGAAGGCGACTGAACATATTCCATTATGAGCCCCACCCCCTATTCTCCCCAGCCAGATCTCTCAACTTCTACTGGAAAAATCTGAAACCTTTATACCGGGATTAACCAAGGCAGCCAACTAGTACCTGGTGGTTCTAAGACTGATGTCACAACAATGCACAACCCAACCCCACCAGTGTGAGTGCTCAGAGCCTGGGGGCCTGCTAGCTATCCCTCACAAGGGCCAAGGTCCCTTGTTCACAACCAGGCTCCTGGCTGTGGGTTTCTCCTCCTCACCCACTGCAACCCTGCGCCCAGCTAGGCCTTGCTCTGGCCCCACCAAGCGGCCTTCAGAGCAGATTCTGGACGATAAGCTATTGCCTCTGTGCCAAGGGCAGCCCTGGGGGCCACCACTCTTTCACCAGGGCCACCAAACAAACAGCACAGCTGCACAAAAGCAGCCAGGGCAGGGATCACTGAAGCTTTAGAAAAGAACAAGATGTACACATTCCACAGGCTAAAAGGGAAGGAGGCTCAATGGAGTGCTCTGGAGAGGCCAAAGTGGTGGATACCTTTAGCAGGCAAGGATGCCATCTGACTCACGTGGCCGGGTGAGACGGTGCTTCCCTGGGCTCTGTGGACAGAGATGACTTCCTCCATGCAGGGAGATGAGGCCAAGGCAGGGTGGCCACATGGGCTGCCAGTTAATATTGTCAGGGGTGGGGGCCCACAGGTTTCCAGGATGCCAGTTCCAATATAACATTTGCTGCCTTTGCTGATGGAAACATCCAACCCATGAATTAAACATCTACTAGCAGTCAGCTCCCTCCCCGCGCTTGGCTTGCCTCATCTATCTTGTTCAACACAGAGCAGGTCCCTGCTCGGGCCCAGGAGGAAACCAAGTATCTGATTATTCAGCATTTATTACGACTGGACACGTTGCCCTTGATACATTAAACCCTGACTTGGCAGAGAAGACGCATCCCCTCCACCCCAAAAGCCAGCCAGCCAGCCTATCTGCCCCTCAACCACCAGAATAAAAAGGTTTTGAAGACCCTAGAGAAGGAAGGATGTTTGCTTCTACTTTTTCTTTTCCTGGAAAGTAACAGACATTCCAGTTGATGAATCATCTCAGGCTGGTTTCTTGGGATGTGTTTATGTTTGGGGTCCAGGAAAGAGGCTTTTGCTCCGCCTGTGCTCCTGTTGTCCCCCTCCTTGCAGTGGCCTCTTGCCAGTTCCCAGCTCTCATTTTAAATAAAATTAGACCTAGGCCAACACACTCCTAGCGAATAGTAGCAATTTTTTTAAGGAGAGGAGGAGGGAGTCCGCTGCTCCATTTTGCTCTGCCAAGGAAGGTTTTCATATCATAAACTCTTATGCTCCCTTAGATGGAGACCTGGAAATTTCAAAAGTGCTTTGAGTCCCCAGATCACAGCATTTAACAGAAGGGAGGCTGGGGAACTGGTGAATCAAGCGCTACCTGGGGGGCGGAGCTAGGTGAGACCCAGTTTGTGGATCTACTGAGCAAACAGGCTTTGCAGGTGTCTCACCTGGCCAGGACACACATGCAGGGAGCTTTCTTTCCTTTCCTTGCAGGGTCACCCATCTCAAGAGCTTCCATTTCTAATCTCGGCCCCTTCTTTCTGTCTTTGGATTCTACTGTCTTGTTTTTATTCACATAGAAGGGCTGCCATCCATCTACTCCAGAGGGTGAGCAGACCCCAAATGTGGAATTCTATGGTTTGTAGGTTACAGGCTAACAGCTATCTCTTCCCAGGTGTGTCCAAGCACCACAATGCTTTGTCCTAAAGAGTGAAGTCTACTTCACACCTCGTGGTGGGCAAACTGGCCGGTGGTTTATCTGTGAAGAGGGTCTTGTGATGCCTCAAAGCAACACATCATAAGAGTGCTTTTTATGTGCCAGGCTGACTGCACCGGGAAGCCATGTCTTCACTTTCCTCTTTGCTTTATCCCATCTGGATCCCACCTCTGACCCCTGGAGACCCCTGGGGGTCTGGGTGAAGTCAGTGGCTGTTGGTGCTAATGTTCCACCCCTGGGGTGTGAAAATGATGCACACAAGCCCAGCCGAGCTGGTTCTGTGGCCTTTCCCCTCCAGTGGGGTCGGCATGTTTCTCGGCTGTGTTTGAGGGCTGAGAAAGAAGTGGAGGGAATAAGAGAGGACTCCTGAGCAACACTGAGGGCATCTAGTGCTTTCAGAAGCATCAAACACAAGCTCACGGATGTGGCCAGGTACAAGTCCAGAAGGGGCCTTGAAGACAATATGGACCAACTTCAAAATATATATACAGATGGAAGAACTACAGCCAGTGAGGTTTTCTGCACACACTCAGTAACAGCAGAGCAGGGTGAGAGTCCGGGGATGACAACGCAGGGCCCTTTCTGCGGCAGCACCCAGTCTGCCCCCAACATCCTCACTGAACCTCTCCCTCCTTGTGCCTCCCACTGATGGGCACACACTACACACATGGGCAGTGTGTTGCTTTCCCTGTGGTTTGTGGCCTGTAGAGATGGCAGGAGAACGGCAGCGTCCCGAGTCTGTAAGGGGCTCTCTGGGGACCCCGTGGGACTTTCTTGGTCGGAACAGCTATGCTGGGAATGGAGCAGGAAGTCTTTGTATCCTGACATTTGGGGGAATGGGGACAAACCCCAGGAAGTTCTATGTCATGGGGTAGGGAGTGATCACACGGAGCACATCAGCTGAGTGGGTGAGCCAGGCTGGGACTGTCACTCACACTGCAGCTGAAGGCCCCACAGCACGACGCTTCAGCCTGGTGAAGGATGCCCAGAAGCTGCCCCCAACCCTGAAGGCAGCATCAAGAGCAGCCATGGCTTCTGTCACAGTTCTCTTGCCAACCAACATGCAGGCCGCAGAGCCAGTGTGGGGCCTAATGACAGACCATAAGAAAGTCACTCAAAGGTCAACGCTGAACGACCCTCTCTGGGGATGCCAGAGCGCCCAGCTAACAGCAGAAACTCAGTCAACACTGTGAAGTGAACGGACACGACCTTGTGTGCGTTCCCTGAAAGCACACCACTGTCTGTCTAAACACAGATGGGTGCTAAGTCTGTGGGCACGAGCCCCAGGCAAAGCCCACGGCCATTTTTCAGCTGGAAGAAGCAGTCTCTGCCGGGCTGTCTCTGCTGGCCTGCCCACCCCGCCAGTGCCCGCCCCTGGCCTCGAGCGTACCTTCCTCAGCTCGTCCTTCTCCCTGCCGTGGGCGTCCTCCAGGACCTTGCGCTCCGAGTGGGCCTTCTGCAGCTCGCTGCGCAGGGTCTCCACCTCCTCCTGCAGCCTCAGGTTGGGGTCCTCCCCTGGGCTCTGCTGGTAACGTGCCAGCTCCTTCTGCAGCCGCTCCACCTCCATGGTGTACGTGGAGGTGGCCGTGGAAAACTGCTCTGATAGCGTCTTGAACTCTTTGTTCTGTGGACGGCACCGGCAAACGGGGAGAGGGCAGAAGGAGAGGGTTACTTTTTACCAGGAAAAAGCACAAAGGCAATCAAAAAAGGAACTCCCAAGATGGAATTAAATCTCACAATCGTTACATGCTACAGCACTTTCCTGGCATCTTCCTAACAAAACTCTTCTTTGAACCTAGGAGAAATAGAGGGAAACAGAAAATAGCAACAGTGACGTTAAAATAGCTCAAGAAGCTTTCGTGAGCATGAGCATGGCTGGTAGTGGTTGGTTGTCCTCATCCAGCTGGACAGATCCTACACCCAGTTTTTAAGTTGCAGGAACAACGGAGCTGCCTTCCCAGATCCGCGGCCTTTGCTTTTCAGGTTTCTCAGCTCTTTACCAGGGAGCCCTCCTGCCTGTGGATGCCCTGGCACAAAGAGCTGCAACCTAATCGCCGGCCCCGAGACAAAGGACCCCTTCAACATCCCCTCTTCCAAGGAGGCCCTCCACAGGGCCCTGGGATCATTCTCGCCACCTGTCAGCCACGCTTACCCCGTAAGACTATGGCTCTGGAAACCAATGCCTGGCAGACCACGTCTACACCACGCCCCTGCAGACAAGGCGCCAGATGACCACTGACTCACACATGAAGCATTCCACTGAGTTCAGAGCCCTGAGAACCTCGTGCTGGTGTCAAGTGTTCATGTAAATTGCCAGCAGAAATCGAGGCAGCAAGAGTTGAGAGAGCAGCAGCTAAAAGTGGTCAGTGGGGGAAGAGGAAAGGAAGAAGTAGGGTGTTTCAAATAATCAGGCAGGCAACAAACAGACAGATTATCCTTCGTTGCTGTGGTCCGCAAGAGCTCCAAGTAGAGCAGAGCTACTGGCTAAATCACCAATAGGCAGGGATTATTAAATTCTCCTGAGAAATTAAACATCACTGAGAGCAGTGAGAAGCAGCAAAAGAAGAGCTGCTGGACCCACACGTGCCACGCATGCTGCGGGACCTCACGTGTGACCCGCGTGTTGGTGCACAAGCAGTACATTTCCTGCGCTGATACAGAACTCGATCCCCCGCACTCTGTGGGAAAATTCCCGTTACACAACCTGATACACCCTTAGGCTTGGCCTCACTGTCAGCCTCGCTCTAAAGAATCACAAAGAAGAAATCCAATTAAGCACCATCCATTTAAAAACCTAATAAGCATATGTACTGCTCTCTCCAACCTGGGTCTCCGCTGGAGGCTGAAGGTCTTCACACAGGGGAATGCGGCAGAGAGAGGGAATGCATGCTGCACTAACCGCCCTCTGACTCCCTCTCTGCTCTCGGCTGGAAGTGAAGATCAGCCTAGCCATCACCTTCAGGTGGCATGGCCTGGGTCACGTCACCAGGAGTAGGGGGAGGACAGTGCTGAGGGGCTGATGAGTCCCTAGGTGCAGCTGGTTGGGGTATGGAGACAGGCACACATGGTGGTGATGGGTGGGGACACAGGCACATCCTGCCCTGCTATCAATAAGATGATACCTCAGGACCCCAGTGCAAAGTATGATGTGTCTACGAGGCCCAGCTTTGCCGATCCTGACACCTGCCTGAGACTAGGCTCAGGGACACTGGGGAGTCGAGTGGCTGGAGCTGGACAGATCCAGCTTGGATCTCAGCTCCACCTTTGACCAGGGTGCACATCTGATCTAGTCATCCAACCTTGCCGTGCCCCGGCATCCTCATGTGTAAAACAGAGATAATAGTAACTCCTACCTCACTAGGTGGTTAGGAAGATTTAGGGAGATAAAGTGCTTAGCTGGGGTGCCTGGTACACAGAAAGTGTCAATAAACGTCACTGTCTTCATTGTTCAGAGTCCCCTAGGGAGTCCCCTGGACAGATGTCTGGAAGTCTCTGCTGGCTGCCTGGGGTGTTGGGGGAGGTCCCCAGCAGCAGAACCTGGACAGCCCCTCACCTCACCATCATGCGCATCCAAATGCAACCACTAGGGGCATGTGAAACTGTGCACTCTGTCCTGGTTGTATGACCTCAAACAGGAAGGTCCCAGGAGGACTCATCCTCACACCTGCGGGTGTCACGGCTCTACAGCCCAGCCGGGCACAGGGCCTGGCGTGGTGCGCTCACTCCCTCCCTCCCAGGCCCCCGACACCATCCCCGGGACACCACTGCCCCGCAGCCCTCCCAGTGGGACAAGAAGGGGAGGTGAAAGACAGGGATACAGATGATCCTGATGCCGTGTAGGCTTAAGCTAAGGGATGTGTGTCTTTTTAACCAAAACATGTAAAAAGTAAAAAATTTAAAGGTTTTAAATAAAAAAGTTTATGGAATAAGTACATAAAGAAAATATTTTTTTACCGCTATACAATGTGCCTGTGTTTTAAGTGTTATTATGTAAGATTCAAAAAATTTTTAAAAAAATGTAAAAGTTTATAAAGAAGTTACAGTAAGATAACATGAATTTATTATTGAAGAAAACATTTTTAATAGATTTACTGTAGCCTAAGTGTACAGTGTTTACAAAGTCTGCAGTAGTGCACAGTGATGTCCTGTGTTCACATTCACTCACCACTCGCTCACTGAGACTCACCCAGAGGAACCTCCAGGCCTGCAAGCTACATTTGTGGCAAGTTCCCTATACAGGTTTACCATTTTTTTTTTTTTAACTTTTATAACTTATCTTTTACCTCTTCCATGTTTACATACGTTTAGAAACACAAATACCACTGTGTTACAAGTGCCTACAGTATTCAGCACAGTAACGAGCTGTACAGGTGTGTAGCCCAGGAGCAACAGGCAGTACCATTCAGCCTAGGTGTGTAGCAGGCTGCACCGTCTACCTCTGTAAGTACATTCTGTGATGTTCACACGATGATGAAATCGTCCAACAACGCATTTCTCAGAACATAGTCCTGTTGTTAAGTGACACAGGACAACACATGAATGCTCTTGTGACCATAAACTAAATTTAACATATTTACTGAGTGCCTACTAAATGTACTGAATCAAGTTGATTTAAAAGGCTACTGACTGCATAGATTCATCATTTTTTTTTTCAGATAAAAAAATAAGGACAATTTTATAGACATAAGGGTCTGAGAAACTTGACTCCCGTTACAAATAAATCGTAAGTTCAACCGGCTTAGTTATTCTACATGTGGGCTTAAATACAGTCAGACTGGCAGAGCTGATAAATGGGCTACATTATTTTGGCTGAATGATGTCACAGCACAGGCCTCCACTAGGGACATTGTACGAAATGGTCCCAAGAACTGGCACTGTGTTTACTGCTGAAGGATACTGTGAAGGATGTGGCTCATTACATCAGAGTATAAAAGCCCACAGGAAAAACCTCAGCACCAGGGACAGCTCCAATGCTCCTAAACTACATACTTTGTTTCTCTTTCCAGAACTCTCAAGCCACGTTTCCTTCTTTCTGCTGTTTGCTTAGGAACTCAGTGCCAAACTTGTTCTCTCTCTCCAGTTGGGTATACAAGGCCTTAGGATATAAATTTTGGGTGCTAACCTTACCTTGGTTGTCTCTTAGTTTTCTCCCTTGTTGACTTCTTGGCAGTGAGATACTTTTTTTTTTTTTCCTTCCACCTGGATGGTTCGAGAGCACAGCCTGGGGCTAGGAGCCCTACTGTAAGCCAGGTCATGGTGTCAGTGAACTTTTGAGCTAGAAGTTACCTTAGAGATCTCAGGCCAATCCGCTCTGAAGGACTCAAGGCGCAATTATTTCCAAGCTATCAGCTCCGGCTGCGAGTATTATTCTCTGTCCGGCGGGGACTCCATCCACTATCCCATGCTGCTCTGACAAATACCTCAAGACACCTTAGCCTGTGATGACCCTGACGCACGTGGATCCTGTCCTTCTGGCTTGAGAACCTCATGTGTCAAGAGAACAGCTGCCTGCACTGTCTCTAGGAATCACAGGAACAAAACCCGTCACTCCGAAACAGCCAGCCACACACGCTAAGAGAATGCACTAAACACCACCTCTACAGAGCTCGTAACGGGGATCGTGCAGATGCCTCTCTCACGACACCCGGTCACACCCCACTGTAAAATGCCAGCCAGCCCCACACAATGCTGAGCATGAGCCCAAACCAAGGGTGCGAGTCTCCCTGAGACTGAGGAGTTCTCCTCACACGTTGTGAGAGGTTCCCAATGGGCAGAGATCTTGTAAATTTGTCAGAGGTGGCAGAACAGACCCCGAAACCAGCCTGCCAAGTTTCTATCGCCAGCCATGTTACTCACTAGCTATGTGACTTTAGGCCAGCTACTTAAAACCTCTGAGCCTTTGCTTCCTCACCTTTAAAATGGAAATAATATATGTATGTTTTTGAGAAAGGCTCTCGCTCTGTTGTCCAGGCTGGAGTGCACTGGCGCAATCGTAGCTCACTGCAGCCTCAAACTCCTGGACTCCAGCAATCCTCCTGCCTCAGCCTCCTAAGTAGCTAGGACTACATGTGAATGCCACTGTGCCCAGCTAATATTTTTTGTAAGATGGGAATATTAATATTTATCTCATAGGGCTGTGGTGAGGATTAAAGGAGTTAACATGTGAGACTAGGGCCTGGCACACATGCAATGTGGGGAGGGGTGTAAGAAAGCAAGATCTCGTACCCCTCCCCCCTGCTTCTGATCACACTCTGCATGCAGGGCACCCTGCCCAGGGTGGCTAACACCTGCCACCACTCACAGATGTTTGCCAAGCAGGAAGCTTAAGGCAAAAAGCTCTTTTTAAAAATAGTCCTTTTAAATCTGTTTCTCTTTGATGTTCAAATCACATGGATTGTGAAATACTAGATTTATTTTTATCCTAAGTCAACTTTAGGAATCAGCAGTGGAATGCAGAGCCCTATGGCTGGAAACCCAGGGCCAGGGTGGCCGGCAGGTACACAGGGCTCCTGGAAGGGTGCAGCAGTCAAAGCTCGCTTGTCCCTTGACTGTACTTTGCCTGGAAGGGTAACTGGAAAAACCTGACTACGCAAAGTCTTTGCTGGCTGGTCAGCGACAGCCACTATAACCACCACCACCTTGGCACACTTTGTGCTTGTGTTTTTCAAAGACCAGTGCCAGACAGGCGGACCTTTCCCTTTGCACTCCTGTCCCTCTGAGTGGGGATGCCTTCGTCTCTGACCTGGTGTGTCACCACAGGCCAATCAGGGGCAGGTACCGAGTTCCTCCATTCGGCACTGGGCTTTCTGTGTGGTTCCCCCAGAAGGAGCCAAGCCCAGCAAGGCACTCGACAGAACTCACACAGAACAAACATCCAGGGCGACAGCCTCGTCTCAAAGAGTCTGGTCTTTTTTGAGAGCAGGCAAGCAGGGACATTCTACTGCTCTCTGTGCATGGTTTTTGGGCTCCTGTCCAGGCCAGCTGGTCTAGGTGTAAAATGGCTCCTTTATTTTCTTGCCCTACTAGAGTCATGAGAAACTTAAAAAATGCCCAGTATAGAATAGGTACAATAAAGCCAAGTGACCTCCAAAGGCCATGCCTAGGGGCCCCAACTCTAATTCTCTCTCTCTCCGCACCATAGTCATATCCTTGCCCTCCTTCCCTTTCCCAGGAGGCACCTAAAAGCCTGGTCCCGTGGTCACCTTTACACCCTCCATGTGCAAAGTGACAGTGAGCCTCTTTTCAACTCTGGGAACCAGACTCAGCAATGATCGTGCACAGGAAAGGACTGACACTTCAGTGATGCTGGGGTTAAACCAGCATCACCCTCATCATGTCTGCGGGACCAGACAGACCTGGGGTGGAGTCCTAGTTCTAGCACTTTCTATTTCTGTGACCCTCGCAAGGTATCTGATCGTCCCTGATCTACAATTTTCTCAGCTATGCAGTGACCTCACAAAGTCATGTGAGGATCAAATACAAGTGACCACAAAACACATATCACAAGCCTTGGCACATGGCAGGTGCTCAGAAAATCATTAGGACAATTGATGCTGTTGTCCCCACTGGCATAAACACCCTCCCTTATGGTATGGCATCGAGCACACGCCAAAGTCATCTCGTCCACCGAGTCTAAAGCACCTAGAACAATCGGGCACCAAATAAAGGTCTTCTGAAGGGAAGGAGGATCGGCCACTCGGGCCACCAAACAGTAGGTGTCCAGGTGTGTGCACCCCACAGAGAGCCTCACTTCTCCAACCTGGTGGAAGAAGCCGAGTGTCCTTGTCTTGAATCTCTGTGTACCCTGCACAATACACACTTGTTACTTGTGTGATTGGCCGACATGGGAAGGTGGCCAGGGTAGACGGACAGAAGGAACAGCTTAAACGCAGTAACAGCGGTAGCTGTTTCCTGCATCTCCTGCTTTGTACCAGGCCCTTCATATATGTTAGACCATTCGCTCTTCCTCCAACCCTACCAACCCCATTCTATGGATAAGAAAACAGGCTCAGAGCAGCCAAATCAATCACTCAACTTTTAAGCAGCTGAGCCGAATTTGCACTGAATTGTTTCTGATTCCATAGCAAGTGCTCTTTCCACAACACAACAGAGGCAGAAGGGCAAGTGGAGCGGAACACGGGCTCTGGAGCCAGACGGCTGGGGTTCAAACCTGGGCCCCACCACTGCCACCGTGTGACTTTAGGAAGTCATGTGCCCTCTCAGTTTCCTTATCTGTAAAAGGAGGACAGTAATAATTACCCTAGGGGGGCTGTTACGAGGATTAGACAAGCTACTACAAAGTGCTAGCCCAGTGCCCCCAACGTAACACATAACGAGTCCTCCATAAACGCCAGCTATTCATTCTTATTGTGGTCACACCACGCCGCCTGTGCAAGGGCCAGGAAGCAGAATGCTGGCCTAGTGTGCTCATTTCCCTATTGCTGCTGCAACACATTACAACCAAGTGAGTGGCTCAAAGCAATGTGCATCTATTATTTTACAGTCTGGACGTCAGGAGTCTCTGAACAGAGCAGTGTTCCTTCTGGACGCTTGGAGGCTGCCCGCATCCCCCGGCTGTGGCGTGCACCACTCCCACCCCTGGTTGTCATTTCCTCTCCCCCCGAATCTGGCCCTCCAGCCTCCCCCTCTCGTGAGGACTGCTGTGATCACACTTAGCGCCCACCTGGATAACCCAGGCTGATCTTCCCACCTCAAGATCCTCAAACTAATCACATCTGCAAAGACTTTTTTGCCACGTAAGGTAACATTCCACAGATCCCAGGGATGAAGACGAGGACATCTCCGGGGGCCATTATTCTGCCTGACATAGTCGGTCCCTGTTCTTGCTCAGTGTGGTGATACCCCGAGGACACCTGTGCTCTCTCGGGTCTCTGGCAGGTGCAGTTCCCTGAGGAAGCCGTGGGTCTCTCTCAAACGTGCCCCCCGTCCTGCACCCCCAGTACCTGGGCAGGAGCTCCTGACACTGACCTGGTCGTCGATCTTCCGCTGCAGCTGGACCACCTTGTTCTCCATGCCCACGTTGAGGCGTTTCAGGTGCTCTGCTGAGCGGGCCTCGATCCTGAGGGCCTTCAGCTCCTGCCTGGCCTTGAGCCTCCGGAAGGCACACTGGATAACGATGGCAGCGGCCCGCAGACGCTGGAAACGCCTGCGTGCCACCCAGCCCCGCACGTGCTTCTGGATGACAGTGGCCTTGTGCTCCATGAGGACCTGGTGGGGACAAGCACACCCCCCGGGGGTTTGCATCGCAGGGTGGGCGCAAGGGAAGCTCACGTCACTGTCCGGAGGAGGTGACCCACAGAGGTGAGCCAGAGGGAACGTGCCCCCTGAGACAAGGCTTTGGTGCTGTGTCATGAACACGTTTTAGCTAAGTTCTGCAGCCCACATACCTCCAGGGAATCAGCTGTCAAACTCCGGTTTTTGGCTTTGTTTTTCTTTTTGTTTTATTGGTTAGGGAACCAGTATCTAAAAATCTCAAAGCTGTAGGGACATAAGGATCATCCAGTTGATCTCTCCCCATTTAACACGCACGGATCCCACCCTGGGGATGAGGAGCTGGAGGATGGCATGAGACGCTCCAGTGAGAGCCCACAAGGGGTGAACGGCTTATAATCATTAACACAAACTTGGCAATGTACTTCCCTGGGTTTGTTGGGCTTTTTTTCCACTTTAAAAACCACCTAGGAGGTGAGAGCATCAATGTTCTCACCCTAATATCTTGAAAAATGAATGTTTGTGGAATAAACAAGCAAGCAAGCATGCTGAGAGAGTATGTGTCACAGCGAGGAGAGACAGAGCTGGGAGCCACACACAGTGCCTGCTCTTCCCTCGTGCTGCCCCTGCTGGTGGCCTCCCAAATGTCACCTGCCCTTTCCACAGAGATATCATCACACAGATGTCACCAACTTCTCAAGAACATGCACAGAACCTTCTCCCACTGGCTCGGGTTTCTCCACGCATGACATCAGAGCATGCTCTACCCTGATGACATTTTTTGTTCATTATCAATTTAGGGCTTTACTTTTACCATCTGGAAAATCACACCCTCTGGTCACAGAAGAGAAAACACATTTTAGACATTTTCTTCCAATTCATCTTTCAAGTTAGCTCTGTGCCTAAGTTGTGCCGACGTTACTTCCCTGAACAAACGTGTCTTGACTCAGCGCCACCTAGCCAAGGACTTCAGCTTCCCTGGGACAACGTGAAGAGCAACAGCCTGGCGGGGAGGAGGCCGGGGTCTCTCTCCTGACCTCCCCTCGCTGGGCCACAAGCTCCTTGCTGTCAAATGAAGGGCTGGACCTAGTGACGCCTAATACCACCCCCTGCTCTCGAGTCTGAACGAGCCACAATGGGTCACTGGACCCTGCTGCCAGCTGACATGTACCCTTAGGCAGGTGATTCAGCTTCTCAGAGCAACTTGGTGTCGAAGGGGTAGGAGGATACATGTCCATCCTACCTCACAAGACTTTACAAAGGATTGGTGACAGCAGAGATGTGAACGTCCTTAGAAAAACGCTGGGAGGACCCACCACGTTCACACTGGCAACGCCACATCTGCCGCCGCCGTGCTCCTGAACCTGCACCCTGCAGGGCCCTGGGGGTGGCCACTCACCTCGCGGTACATCTTCCGCACCAGCATGCCCCGAGTGAAGGCCTGGATGACGACGGCGGCCCCGCGGACCCTCCGGTAGGCCTGGCGGGCCCTCCACATGCGGTACTGTTTCTGGATCACCATGGCTGCCCTGGTCCTGCGCAGGTGCTCGGCCAGCCTAGGGAGCAAGGGACAGCGGGTGGCGTCAGCAGCACAGAGCTCTGGCCACGCTGACCCTGAACCCTTCACTAAAGAAAGCCTCTCCCTCCACGGCCCCACCCAGACACCCCCAGGCCAAGCCAACTCTCACCGCCCTTAACAAACCTTAACAAGTGCAGTGAAGACCTCGGGCATTTTTACTCTCAGGCTCAGAACAGCAACATTAGCTTTTTTCTTGTGGTCTAAAAAAGTCTTTCCGCAAGCCTCAAAGTCAGTCTGAACCTGACCTCTTCTGTGAGCTGCAGCGCGGGGGGTGGGGGGAGCCCTCCACTGCACAAGCTCCCCGCAGCGTCATGTCACACGACATCATGCGTTTGCACCGCCGTCTGCCCCTCTCCACCTCACCCAGCCTGCAGATCCCTGGGGCTGGGTCTCCACCGTCCTGCACACCCCACGTCTAGTACAGGGTGTGGCATAGTGAGCGCTGGGTGAGTCTTCACTGAGTGACTAAAACCATCTCAGGCCCACGCTGATCCCCGTTTCTCATCTCCCAGCCCTTTCTGCCCGGGATGCACTGAATGTAGACATCTCCTCTCCTTCCTTTCTGCGTTCCCCACGAGCCTCCCAAATAAAACAGAGAGCCAGTTTGACACTTTCTACCCTTTGTTAGAGGTCTCATTGGCTGCCAGGCTCATAGCAAGTGCTCAATTACAGACTCAGACTTAAATGCTAGAAAGCACCTTAGAAATGGTTTAGTGCAGCCCCACGGGGGCAGGTGACCCACTCGGCCCGCACACTAGCTACCTGCTGAAACGTACCCAATTCTCCAGCCTGGCTCTCTGTATGTCCTTTCTTCATATGTGGGCCCTGCACATCCTCTAGAATGTAAACTCCCTGTAGGGAGAGTGTGGGCCATCTCTGTTTCACATCCTCATCATCAGGGTGCCCAAGACAGGGTCCCTTGGCACAAGACAGGGTCTGACTAGTTGGCACAGCTGGTCGGGGATCACACAGCGTTGCCACTCCTGACAATCTGCTCATCTCTACAGTGTCTGCTCCAGAGCTCCTCTCAACAGCTGGGAGGGAATTGACAGCACTCATCACTCTGGGTATGCCTGGATAACAGCTCATGGTGGGGACGCCAGGGCACACGCAGGAGCTGCCGTCTGCCTTTAACCTGTTCTACACTAAGAATGCAGGGGCTGGCTCTCTTGGTGTTTCGTTTTTTGAGCAGCCACTTATACAACTCTGGCTTCCAACTGCCAGACGTATGGCAATTAATGTCATTTCTCCAGGAAAATTCCTATTTAGAGAGAGAACTGGTCTGGAACCCAGGCTGGGTTCAGAGTCTGACGACTGCTGAGAGGTCTGAGGGTACAGTCTGATCGAGGCTGCGTCCCTCAGTGCCTGTCTCAGCAGACGCCCCCCATCTCGGTGATGTTGGTCAGGAGGGAAAGTCGCAGTCATTTCTTCTGCTCAGTGTTGGGCCGGGGCAGGGGAGCCTGGCTGGCATCCCGGCTCCACCCCGAGGTAGCCGCCCCTGGTTCAACAAGTCACACCCTCCCTGTATGAGCTCAGCACAGTTAACTCATAAAAGGGGCCACCCAGGTCATTTCCAGCCCTAATTACCAAACGCCAAGGGATTCTGAAGTCTGTGGTATAAATAATGAGGCTAAGCATCAGTTAACTGTGACAGAAAGACTGAATTTGCCTCCTTTCCTAAAATAAGTTATTTTTTTACTTTAGGGTTTAGGCAAAAGGGAAATGGCTGATTTGTAGCAAGAGGAGGTGGTTCTAGGTTAGAGCCAGTGGGATGGGGGCAGATTGGGTGAGTCAGGAGACCGGACTGGGAAGGGCATTAGAGGGACAAAGACAGGCCCAGCTGCCGGGAGAAAACCAAAATGTAGACAGTGCCCGACAGGAACCACTCCAAGCACAGAGGATGAGAGAGACCAACTAGCTGGAGAGGCAGCTCCCTCCTCCCCGCCGCCCCAGAACCGCCCACTTGGCTCACCTGCGGGCCAGGTATCCTCGCCAGTACCTCTGCAGGGTCAGCGTGGCCCGCTTCAGCCTGTGGTACTTCACCCTCTGCAGCCAGCCCCGGACGGTCTTCTGGATCATGATGGTGGCTGCGCGGAACTTGTCAGCCCGCAGCTTCTCCAGGTATGCCACCTGGCCCGCCCGGAAGAAGATCTTGGTGCGACCAAACTGGAACTTGTCGGGATCCTTTATAAGGCAGGGAGGCAAGCCGGTCGGTCATCGGTGAGCAGCGAGGTAACATGCCCCACACCACCCAGAATTCCAACACAGAATCTAGAACAAGTGGCCAGACTTCATGTGCCCCCTCCCTTGCACACATGCACGAACTCCCAGCATTTGTTTAGCAGACACCGAGACCCTACTGTGGGACAGGCACTGGGCCAGGTGTCCAGGACACAGCAGTGACAAGATGCCTGCCCTCAAGGGCCCCACATCATGGGGAGGGCACACCAATAAGCAACAAAGATACTCTACATTTTCAGATAACGGTGAGGATTATGAAAAAACTCAAACTGGGGGATGGGGACAGGAAAAGATGTTTAAAAAGGATGACCAAGGAAGGCCACCCTGTGGAGCTGACATTGAGCAAAGATTTGAATGAACCTCAGGAGGCAGGCACGGGTGAGGAGGAAGGTGGAGCATTGTAGAAAAGCAAAGCAGATGCAAATGTCCTGCGCTAGCAACAGGCCGGGTGTGTTTGAGGATCAGGAAAGCCAGGAGGAACTAATCGCCTTGTAGGCCACAGTACAAAATTGGGATGGGAGCCACAGGGGTTTTAGCAAGGGAACGACCTGACCTGCTCAACATTTTTGAAGGATTATCCTCAAATGGCCACAGCACTGTCTGTGTGGTTACAGGGTACAAATGACCCCCAAACAGAGCAACACTACAGATTATTTCAGACCTGCAATTACTGTCTGAATTACATTGATTAGGTTAAGACTAAGATCAGGTGCCCTTCCCTGCGCTCACACCGTGGATGAGGATGGAGGACCCAGCAGGGTGCCCGAGAGCAGGCCCAGGACAGACCCGGGAGAACTGACCCACAGTAACCGAGCGCTCTTTGTAAATAAACTGCCATCTCGGTTTGCTCACTGGCACGAAGACCGTAATGAGAAAAGAAGAAACAAGCCAAGGTCTACGGAACACACACAAATACGTTTCATGTTGGCAAATGGCTCTGAAATAACGCTGAATCGCCACCCTTCCTGGGTTAAGCCCCACACGGTTAATAGGAATCAGGTTCCACGCACAGGGCTTTGCCCCTCATAAAAGAGGTCCCTTTCCCCAATAGCTCTGCTTTGGAAGTTCTGTAGTCACAACTGTCAGGTGTGATTTCAGGTTATTTCAATTAAAACATACAGTCCATGGTCTTATTTAAGGCAAGTATCTGGGGAGGGCGTGAGGCTGCCGATGCACCGGGTGAGACCTAAGCAGCACGGCTCCCTTCCCCTCCCAGGCAGGGGGGCCCGGCGCACCAGCACAGGCAGGTCCCAGCTGCAGGCCAGGAGCAGCCTCACCACAAACCCCAGCGAACTGCATGAATAACTCCATTTTCTATGTGTGCCGGGATGTGAAAAAGACTAGAAAGTACGCTAGGTAGGTGAAGGGGCTTTCCTTTTCCAGTCACAGATGCAGGAAAATAGATTAACATCTCAGAAACAGTTTCAGTAAGAAGGATCAGGACGACTAAGAAGTGCAGTCAACAACCCCGATCCCCCTGATTCTCAGGGCCTTCGCGTCAAGCCCCGCCCCGAGCTTGGGCCGTCCAGCTCACCTTGATAAGGTTCTCCAGGACAGACTTGCAGATGGCCTTTTTGTCCGTGTTGGCCAGCTCTTTCTTCTTAATCAGCACCCGATACCGGTTGAAGAAGTCATGGTAGGCCCACCTGGAGGGAAAGCAAAGCTATGTCAGGTGACACATCCTGCCTCCCGGCCACACGGGGGCCATGGGTGACCTCAGACAGTGCCCCGATACTATGGCACAAAGTTGTTCTCAGAGCAGCAAAAAACAGTCCCAGAGGTTCCGTCCTCCCGGATGCTCTCCAAGAACGTCGGTGTGTGGCTGATTCCTGGAGCTGGGGTCAAAGGACTGCATGGAGGGCGGGGGGGTTCTGCCCAAGCGTGGGGAGCCCACTCCTCTGCAGCTGAAGCAGGCGCCCTCCCTGCAGTGCAGCTTTGTTTTTAAATGTTGGTTTACTTCCTATAGAACTAATAGTGCTCATTGTAAACATTTTTAAATGCAGAAAAATATACGTTAGCAAATAACAAACAACCATACCCTAAGCCCCCTAGAGAACACTGTTCATATTTTAATACAGTTTTTTCCTCCCCAAAGTAGATTTTGCTTATGGTTTTTTTTCCTGATGCTTGGAGCAATACAGGCCCCACTGCAATTCCCATAACTGAAGAGCACTTATAATCCCACCATCTCTACGTGCGAGTGCTGTTTTGGTATGTTTTGGAGGGTAACCTTCAAGAGGGCCTTAAGTTTACCCCTTGGCCTCTGAGAGGACATCCGCTGAAACAAACGCAGTCTCTTCAATGAGCAAATTCGCTGTTTCCCAGGCAGGATCTGCCCCCTGTCTCATTAAAGCTGCCTCATTTCATAGGACCCTGATTTTCATCTCAAATTCTAGATGTTCATAACGTCATGTAGTCACATGCGATTCAGCAGAATTCCTGCTCTACAGAGACTTTGAATTTTCAATCCAAATCCCTCTGAAGGTCAGTCCAGCCCAACCGACTCTTCCTGTGTCCTTGGCCGAGGTGCACAACCAGCCCCAGCTCCCACTGTCAGGAGGCGTCAGGAGGGACGACCTGGCCCTGCCTTCAGGGCCACGCGCTGGCTGTGCCGCTCAATTGTTAGTCATTTACGCACTGCCTCGAGCCTGTGTCTCCTACTTCCCATTCCCAGTGACCGTGCGGAGAGACTGTCCAACCACTCAGATAAACCCATTCATTCTAAAGTTGTACCTTCTCCGGGAGCACACTTCCCTCTCAAGGGGTCCATTAGAAACTTTGTCCAAAGAGACCCGTGCTGAGGAGTGTCAGGTACCACTGGCGGGCAGGGGGACACACCGCTCGGGAGGCAGGTGCAGAGCTCCTCGAGCTCACAACGTCGTGGTCTCCGGGTCCTGAGAGCCCTTCCCTGCCCACCTCCCCGGGGTGAGAAGGAACATGGACACCGAGCTCCTTGCCGTCCCCCCCCTCCCTTACTTATGCTCCTTTGTACACACTTTTCTCACTCTGGTGAAGACTTCAGACATAGCTACGGGTCTCAGAGAAGAGGTGACTGTAAGAGCCAATAAAATGACGGTTTTTCCCTCTTTTTCTCTATGTAAAACAGTGGATTAGTGGTTGGATCCTCACCCTTTTCAAAAATAAGTTTTGAGATATAAATCATGTATTGTAAAATTTACCCCTTTAGAGTGTACAATTCAATAGTTTTCAGTATATTCACAAAGTTGTGCAACCATCTGCTATACTGAATTCTAGAACATTTCTGTCACCCCAAGAGGAAACCCCGTGCCCACTTCTCCCCTCCCTCAGCCCCTGGCAGCCACTTTGTCTCTATGCCCCTTCCCCTTTTAACTGGCCCTGTCACAGGTGTTATGGCCCAGGGGAGCGAGAACCTGTGTCCTGCTCAACAGGCCCACAGTCCACGTGGAGTCCCACTAGAAGGGCAGCAGAGGTCACTCAGAGCCCCAGAGCCTGTTGTATGGCCTGCCCTTCCCTCACTGAGCAGAAACTGTTTCCTGCCCTCTCCCCCAGCTGTGGAGGGGCTGTAAACCAGATCCACCAAATCGCTGGTCATCTCTAACAGGAGGCTTAAAAAAATGGAAACATTTAAGGTTATTTGCCCAGATAAATGTTGCTCTAATTATTTCAATCACATACAAGTGTCAAGGAAACCCCTAAGCCCTGACTGGTACCTGAATGACTTAACACAGGAGGCCGGGGAACAGAGAGCCACAGCTGACAAACCGCAGGTCAGATGCGCATTCAGTGTTTCCTACATGCAAACGCTACTGAGTTTTCCCAGGATCTTCCTGTCCCAGCCCCAAGTTTTAAATACGGACCATTTTCTCTACTGATGCTTCCACGTAGGGTAAGGCAGGTTTGGGTAAGAACCAGGCAGAAAAACGTACATGACAAAGAGCTTCTTAAAGCTCAAGTCCCCTTCCTTCCCTACACACCCCCAGGACACTATTTGACTCCTCCACCTGCAGACCTGCGGGTCAGGTGTGGGCTCCCCTTCTAAAGCTGCTCAGCACTTTCCGTGCGACTTTCTGTGCGCACTTCCCACGTTCTGCGTTGCGGTTATCTGTGTACTAATTTTATTTCTCTGAGTTTGCAATTTCACAGGGGAAATAATTAAAGCAGCATTTAGCTAGGCTAAAAGCCTTAAATGCTTCTAATTTCAAAATCTCTTACTGCTGACAGATCCGTATCTCAAGGAAATTATAAGAGCAGGGAGACGCAGTAGCAAAGACATCAAGGCCAGTACAGGACGAGCCCAGAGAACAGAAGGACAGAAGCCCGGCTCTGACGTCAGCCAGCAGCGTGACCAGGGCTGGCCCCAGCCTGCGGGCCACCCTCCCCTACCTGGAGGGGGCAGAGAATGTCACCTGCTTCACAAAGGCACTCACAGGGCTGTAACAGCCAGCGAGTTCCTGACGTGGGGTGTCTGGAAAGCCACAAAGCTTCGAAAGATCTAAGTTCTCTCCTGCTCAAGCCACTACACTTCTCCTTTTCCTACCACACACGCAAGGCAAGGAGAGGGTACACAGTGAGGCTGAGGAGAGAGGACAACTCCGGGTTCCCATGGAAAGGCAAATCGTCTGCTGTTCAGAAGCCCCGTCACTTCGGGGCCATGAAGGTGGGCTCAGGTGGGGACTCCCCCTCGGGAAGGACCAAAAGGGGCACAAGGGGCACTCTGGGGTCTGGCATAAGGCCTGTAAAGGCATCGCTTGCCAAAGGACCCAGAACTGAACGTGGATTCCCTTTTCCGTGGGCCTCTCAGAGATAAAAACCCTGCAGGAAAAGCCCCCTCACCTATAAGAGGAAAATCTTCAAAGTGCAGCTAAAAAGAACATATTCTTTTTCCAAAAATAGAACTTAATAGGATTTTAATTTGGTGGGGATATTTGGATGTGGGCTTCTTGTGATCACATAGAAGTTGGGACAGTCACTCGTCAAGAGCACAGGGCCATCCAGGATCTCCCCTTCACAGCGTTTTAGCTACTCCCGAGTCTCCCGAGGGACACAGAGCTTCCGCCCTGGTGTTATAGCTGAGTTCACACAGGGGTCAGTTAACTGGGTAACCAAATACAAAACAATGAGGTTGGGCCTGTACTTCACATCTTATTCATAAACTAATTCAAAATGGATCAAAGACCTAAAACTGTAAAACTCTAAGCAAACACTGGTATAAATCTTTGTGACCTTGGATGAGGCACGCAATGGTTTCTTAGCTGTGACGCAAGCAAAGAAAAAAATAAATTAGGCTTCCTCAAAATTAATAGCTATTGTGCTTCAAAGAACACCAGCAAGAAAGCAAAAAGCTCACAGGATCAAAGAAAATATGTGTAAGTCGTATGTCTGATAAATTCTCATATTCTGAATACACAAAGAGAACTCCTATAACAATAAAAAGTAACCCTTGGCTGGGTAGAGTGGTTTATGCCTGTAGTCCTAGCACTTTGGGAGGCCAAGGCAGGAGGACTGCTGTAGACCAGGAGTTCAAGTCCAAACTGGGTAACATAGAGAGACCTCGTCTCCATAAAAAATTTTAAAATTAGCCAGGTACACAGTAGTGTGCACCTATAATCCCAGCTATGCAGGAGGATTGCTTGAGCCCAGGAGTTCAAGGCTGCAATGAACTATGATCATGCCACTGCACTGCAGCCTGGGCAACACAGCAAGACCCCATCTTTACAAAAGATAGGAAAAATTAGCTGGGCATGGTGGTGCACACCTGTAGTCCCAGCTACTTGGAAGGCTGAGGTGAGAGCATTGCTTGAACCCAGGTGTTTGACGTTGCAGTGAGCTATAATTGCACCACTGCACTCAAGCCTGGGTGGCAAGAGGGAGACCATGTCTCCAAGTACAAAAACAAAACAGAACAACAAAAAAACAACCAATAAAAAATGGGCAAAGGAGATCAATAGATGTTTCTCCAAAGACAACATACAAATGGCCAAGCACATGAGAAGATGCTCAATATCATCAACCATCAGGAAAATGCAAGTCAAAAATCACAATGAGATACCTTGTCACGCATACCAGAATGGCTATAATCTAAAATAGACAAAAACAAGCATTGGTGAGAACGTGTAGAAATAGGAACCCTCACACACTGCTGGGAGAATGTAAAATGGTGCCGCCACTGTGGAAACAGTATGGAAGTTCCTCAAAAGGGGAAGAGTTACCATAAGAGCCAGCAATTGCAAATATACGTACACACAAAGACATCTACACAAACGTTCATAGTAGCATCAGTCTTACTTGCCAAAAAGAACCACCCGAATGTCTATCAGTTGATGAATGGATCAAATAAATATGGTTTATCCATACAATAAAGCATTCCTTGGCAATATAATGGAATAAATACTGACGCATGTTGCAAAGACAGTACTAAGAAGAGCTAGACACAAAAGGCCACGTATTACAGGATTCCATTTATGTGCAAAATCCAGAATAGGCAGACCTATAGAAATAGAAAGTAGGTTAGCGCTTGCCAAGGGCTGGGCGGAGGGGGAAAGGAGAAGTGACTATTAATGGGTACAGAGTTTCCTTATGGGGCGATAAAAACATTCTGAAATTAGATAGTGGCGATGGCGGTATAACTCTGAATACCGTGAAATCGCTGACTTGCATACTTTAAAAGGGTGAGTTTTATAGATGAATCATCTCTCAAATTTTAAAAATGTGATGGAAAAATAAGGTTTGTGGGTGGCTGTCATAAAGTAACATATAAACATAGGGTTTGTTGTCATTATTTCAGCACTGACACTCATGGAGGGTTCCCCGTGCAAGGCTTGCAGGACGCACACTCTGCCACCCACACCCTCAGAGATGCTCCGTATTTGCTTCCTCTTTACCCTCCACCTGTGTCCTGGGTCTCCGAGGTGAACCTGGGCTCAGCCCCAGTAATGGCCCCGGATTTGAAGCTTGCTAAGCTTTGCTGCAAAGGAAGAGAAACGTAATTCCTCCCCATTGGCTCTGGGCTGGAGCTGAGAGAGTGAGGACAGAGGAAAACCTAGTCCACCCTAACTCTGCCTGGGTATCATCAAGCAGCTTGTGATTTACCTAGTGGCCAATATGTGTCTCCAGGGTGATGGGTTTAAGGCAGGATTTGAGTTTAAAAATCACCTGGGTAAATCTTTCCAAAATACAGACATTCAGGACTCAGTCTCAGTCCTGACTTAATAGGTCGGAAGGTGAGGTCCTGGCTTCTGAGACTGTTGCACATGTCCTCATGACCAAGATGTGCAGCCCTGTGTGAGAGCCACCAGGTCAACTCCAGTCCAGAGAAATGAGGACAGATCTCTGGCAAAAGAGCTAGAACCAAAGGCTTTAAGATCCCGAGATAAAGAATCCTATCACCCCAAAATAAGTTCAGCATTATTCTTTCTCTGTGGGCTATTTAATAGCAAGGGAGATCACTGTGTGTCTGTTTTAGGTTCAATCATGGTTAAAATAGGTAGGTGAAGTAGGCAATTCCTAAGCCTTCCATCATTCTTCAAAATTGTGCTATTTATTCCACAAGAGAGCGGGGATGGAAGTTGAGGAAGGAGTGGGAATCTTTCTAGAAAGCACCAGCTTTTATGAAGTGAAGGTGAAGTGGCGTGAAGGTGAACTTAACTTTATGCACAGTTTTGTTTTGTTTGTACAAACACTCCACATTCAAGTAACCTGCCCCCACCCTTTTTCGGGGAAGAAGCATTTGCTTCGCAATTCCTCCAGGACACAAAGCCACTCCGAACTCCCGGAGAGGGGGAGACAGATGACTGCACATGCACGAGACCCCGGAGCCGGGTGGACGAGCTTCTCTCCTGGACAGTGCATTCATCACAGCGCTTTATGTACGTTACAATGAACATATTTCTCAGCCACTGCACAGCATTTTAAATTGAATTATACATTTTCATTTTAAATCAGACTCACCAAGAGCCATAATTCTTAGGGAGGATAAAAATAGGTCTCCTGAAGCCTGAGGGTAGGACAGGGGGGAGCCAGACAACTTCGATTTTGCATTCCTCCCCCCAGCTGGGGGGACTTCGGTGCACGGGGCACACAGTGACTTTGCAACGAGGGTAAGAATTCTCCTTCCAGGGCGTCAGTAGGCTTAAGCAGAAAGTCTGCCTGGAAAGTCCTTTGCGTGGGCACTTGGGGAACTGCCCTGCACTATTCCTCACAGGGCTTGTTGATCCTGGAGTCTGCATTCTCCTACACATGTGAAATGTAGGAAGATGGCATAAATTGTAATTCCCTTACTCAAGGAAGTCCACTGAAGTTTCCTTTGGAAGCAGCTGAACAAGGTTGTGTAGTTACTTGACAAGCCAATACAACTGGAATCACTGCTGTGTTTCAGTTTCATCACGGCTGCGTTTTCATCAGCCATGGAGGTAAATTTTTGCGGCCAACCCCCAATCTGCCCAGGTCCCACTGGTCCCATAAAGTGCTCCCAAAGTCAGGTCAACAAAACGACGGCTCAACTCTACACTCTGAGGCTAGCACACATTACACTTGCGTGTTTCCTTCAATAGCTAACACCTTGCTGGGGACACAGCACATAAAACCTCACCTGCTTTATCCCCAGATACAGCAGACACACACCCATCTCCCGGATGACGCAGTTAGGTGGATTATTTTAATCAGTGAGGTTACTCCAAATGATTACCGTGGTTGGCAGGTGCAGGAGATGGAGCAATCGTGCTGGGTCAAAAGATGACAGGTGTGGTGGCTTCATCCTACAGCCCTGCCCCCATCACTCATCCTCCAAATAAATGCCACCCTAGGTGCTGGGGCTTGCGGTGGTGAGAGGATGAAAGCAGGGGTGGGATTTCAAGGAAGTAGTGTAGACGATTCAACTCCACCTCAACACAGTACCAACAGAAGTGCCACAAAGCCATGGTGGCCTTTTTCCAAAAGTTAACAGTCCAAATGGCAGCTTTGGGAGGGGAATCCTCTCTCTGACCCTTCGGTGAAATCTGCTAAGGCAGCCATGCAAGGAGGACACGGAAGGCAGCGTTCCGGACCTAAGCCCACACGTGTAAACCACAGCATTAGGAAACATCGCCTGTGATACCAGAAATATAGTCTTTCTTCCCCTCCCTACACTTTCCACAATACCTGTAATTACAAAAACGAAAGGTACAGATGCACTTGTAATTACCTGCTAGGAAGAAGTCTGACTCAATTAGGACGGCAGGAAAAGAGCCATCAGCCGCCTCCCAAGAGGCCCTTGAGCTGTGGGCATCTCAACTCCGCTGGCAACTCTGAACTGCAGCCAGGTGGAACAAACAGCAGGAGAACCCACTTTCCATGTGGGTCTAAAGACTTAGACACGTTCCCTCAGCTGCCAAGACAGAGGTTGCCCAGCAGAGGCAAAAAGCCTACCTGGTCTCCCAAGATGCTACGAGCAGGTACCAAGCCGGCTCTGAGCTGGCAGAGAAACCCTCTCTAGGTCCTCGTGGCTTCCATCCCTGGACATTGTGCTGTTCCCCTGGCTGGCAGCAACCGCCAGTGGGCTCCCCACGGATCCTCCTCACCCTTCATGGCCCAGCTCACGTCTCACCTCCTTTGGGAAGCCATGGCTCCTCTCACACTGGCACCACAGCCTGGCCTCTGGTCGTATGCTGTTCCATCTCAAGCTCCTGTCCCTTCCCCTAGGCTGTGAGCTCCTGCTGGGCAGGGGCTGTACTTGTGTCTTTCATTCTCCCCCAGCAGCCGGCACAGGGCTGGATGCCTAGCGCAGGATGAGGGGACTCTGGGGAGAGGACGATACCATGAAGGCAGGAAACCGTCCCCACTCTGCACTGAGCTCCTGTGAGGCCCCAGAAGTAAAAACCCTCTTCTCTGCTCTTCCCCCCAGAACAGAGCATTTTGCACTGAGACAGCAAGATCAGCAGGAATGCAGGTGACACACACTGTCACTCTGATTTCACACAGTGAGGCTGCGAGCAAGCTCGGCCAGGGAATCAGAGGTGGCAGAAATGTGTATGGACCTCCCTCCACCTGAGCCTGGTCCACAGGTAACCACGTCAGAGCCATGGATTTCTAGCCCTTCCCTGACATCCTCCAAGGAGACATCATTGACGTGACAATCCTTCACGTCACTTGTCCTGCTATTAAACAATTCATTCTATTAGTTATTGAACTAGGTGGTTCCTTACATACTGATAGGGCCCCCCCCATGTTCCACTTGCCTTAGAGTATCTCAGCGTCACCTGCTTCCCTTGTTTTCTCTCCCCTGGCTTGCCATGGTCCCAATGTTGATGCCTCCCACTTGACAAGCTCACCGGTACCATCAATTTGAAGTTATACACAAGGATGCACAACTTGGGTTTCGCTGCTCACCTCCAGGTCTCTGCACTGCACAGGTACGACTGCAAACACCTACAATCCCCAGGTTTCTTGCACAGAGATCCTAACAGTTTAACATGGGACATTTAGCTCCAGTGTTAACAGATTTCTTTACATAACTTTTAAACTGAACTTTTCAATTGCTTGGAGAATTCTGGGAATTTCAGAACGTTCTTTTGAGGGGGCCACACCTGTTGGGATTTCACAGAAACAAAGCTAGAAATTTCTGCTATAGACATGTTCCACCCAGATAGGTACACCATATGAGGCAGCTTCTTGCTCACATTTGGATGAGTAATAAATATTTTATTAAATGCAGAAATGCCAGGCACTGCGCTGAGGACTTTAGACACATTACCTCATTCCTCTCAACCACCTAGCGAGGTGCAAGCATTCTACTTAAAGATCAGGAAACCCAGGCTCACAGATTAATTTACATGCCCAAGGTCACCGAGGCAAAAAGTGCGGGACCCAACACCTACAATCCACGCCGGACGTTCAACCACCAGGATCTTTTGGCTCTAGCCGAGGCTACAGTTCTGCAGCAGGGAGGGGAGAGGGGGGAGGAGTTCTGCACCAAGTCTCAGGTCTGGGCCAGCCCTGGAGGACAGTCTCTCAGGATCCCAACCCCATCCTGCCCTCCTCTGATAAACCTTTATCAGATAAGCCTCCTCTGATAAACTCTGCAGTGGCAATACAAGGACATGAGCAGTAAGCAGCACAGCACCAGGGGAGGAAGGGTGGGTCTAGGCCTAGTTCAGGCACCCACCAGCTGGAGGCCTTGAGCAGTTCTCTTCCTCGTCCTTGTGAAAGTACATTTCACATCCTGACGCACTGCTCCCTGTAGATAGCACTGAAATCCAGTCATGTCATGACGTCCTTTCTCCTACAAATGGCTCCTTTTTATTTTCTACCCCAAGTTATTTTGTTAAAAAACAGTATGCCGGTCACAACCCACTGAACTGATTTCCTGACCCATTAACGGGCTGCAGGACAGAGTTGTGAGAAGCAGGGGACTAACACGATTTTGGTTGGTGAGCCTGCGCCTGGGAGCCCAGCGGATACAAGAGCCAGGAGCAGGAGCAGAGCCGGCTGCCTGTGGAATGAAGTTTGAAAACGAGTAGCTCGGTGGGTCCTTAAGGTCCTCTTGCTAGTTCCTAACTGAATGAAGGTGTGTCTGATCTGAAGCCTGGGCTTGTGGCAGGTGCTGAAACACAGTTTAGCAGTTTAGCGGGTGAGACACTGCAGTTTGAACTCTAAACTGAGCTACCAAGCCTGTGGCCTGACCCAATGCCCACAATCAAAAGTCTGACGCCAGATACCGCAGAGTGGCCTGGGCAAAGAACGCCAGCTTCCAGCCAAGGACAAGCTCGGCCCATCTCATTAACAGCAGAGTTGTTGGCTATCTGTGCTCAGACTCTAAGGTGAAAAAATGAGGGGGCCCCCAGGATACTCTCTGTCCTTTTTCCTAAGCAGGGAGAGAGACGGTTGAGAAGAAATGAATAACAGTCTTTGACTTGGCTAAAGTGGATCATCCTGAACAATGCTGGAACCTCTGCTGGTTTTGAAAAGCTGCCTGGATATTGCAGTTTACTGACAGTTCTTGTACTTTCCGGGTCAAATGCAAATTCCTAATTCCGTCAGCAACTTCCTTCCCAGGCTTAGCATTTGGGAATTGTTTACGGTGAAGTTGTTTATGGGTAATTAACCACTGCGTATGAAATGGTTTCTCCACTGCAGTGGGAAAGTGCCAGGTGGAAAGAAGACAGGAAGGGAGGCCTGTCCCACCACCAGGCCCTCATCCCCCACTTCTGGCTCCTTCCACCTTCTGACATGCCAGGGACTTCTCAGAACAGAAGGTCCCCGTGGAACACATCACAGGCTCTGGGCCACTAGACTGATCAGCTCAACTCCAATTAATGGCGGAAGATGTTTGGTCTATGTGACACCAGTACCCAGTGCGATTTCACAAGCTGGGGGTTGCCGCCCACCCTCCACCCCTACACTTCAAGCAAGTGTCCAGAGGGGATCCACAGCCTTGGCACAGCCTCAGCAAGCTCTGGAGTGGCTCAGTGGCTACCCACAATGCAGATCAGAGCACAATAGTTTTTTAATTTAAAGAAACTAGATTTTCCATGATAGACTTAATTCTACACTAAAAGTTGACAGGGTCCATGGATGACTGGACAGGCCAAATGTGATACGTACACACAGTGGAGTGTTACTCAGCCTTAACAAGGAAGGAAATCCTGACACCTGCTACAATATGGGTAAAACCCTGAGGACGTTATGCTAACCGAAACAAGCCAGTCACAAAAGGACATTTACATGAGTCCTAGCGTTGTTAAATTCACAGAGAAAGTAGAGTGGCAGCTGCCAGGGGCTGGTGAAGGGGGAATGGCGAGTTGCTGTCAACGGGGACAGTGTCAGGTTTGCAAGATGAGGAGAGATCTGGAGATGGTTGGTGGCAATGGCTGCACAAAAATACAAATGTACTTAATACCCCTAAAATGTACACTTGAAAATGGTTGCGATGGTATTATGTACATTTTACCACAATAAAAAAAATGGGGGTGGAAGGTAAAGGGGACAAGGTGGTTACTGTTGATTCCCATATTTTTTAGGCCAAAGTAAAACCCTTATTTCCATCAACATCCTGCTTGGGGGCCTCAGTGTTTGGGATCGTATTTGGAGGACGTGTTGTGGCTCCCGGGGAACCAGGCTCTGGCTGCTCCACCCAGGGTGGCGTGGCGGGTGCACACATTACCTGGACGGGTAGCCAGCTGCGCTGATGCGAATCGTCTCCAGCACCCCGCAGGCTCTGAGCTGCTGCACCGCTCTCTTCGGGTCAAAGCTGCCAAACGACAAGACAAGCGATGAGTGGCCACGTGTGCAAAGCAAACATGGAGCAGGAGAAAGAACAGAACGCCTCAGCCTGTAGCACCGGAAGCTTCTGCTGCTATTGAGTGAGACTGTCAAGTGCCCTCGGGCTCAAGGTCAGGGGGTGAGCACAGGCTAGAAGACACCAACGGGCCCTGAGCCATGAACGCCAAGTGTATGCACCTGTGCTTTGAGAAAGGGGTCCCTGTGGACTGCAGGTCTCCCACCGAGGGACTCTGCACCTGAACACACAGCCCCATGCTCCAGGCTTCTTCCCTCTGCCCAGCACAACCACAGGGCCACGTTTAATCCACTGAGCACAGTGGGGCCAGCAGCACACTCAGGAGCACCTGTGACCCTGAGGTCCCACGTGAGCTACAGGTCCAGCTGAGGACCCTACTTCCTCCACGACCTCCCACTAACTTGCTCATGGGAAAGTGAGCCAATGATCCCTTAGAGCCCCTCCCTTTCTTAGAAGGACTGTCACTCTTCCCCAGCCACCCCTGGCCCCATCCTGGTACCCCAATATCATGCTTTGTGACCACTGGGCATCCCAGCACTGGTCTAAGGGCTGGGCAATGGCTTCGTGAGTGCAAGTCCTCTGAGCAGAGTTAGGGTACAGTCTTCTCTCGGAGTCCCCACACACCAGGCCTAGAGCTGGGCCCCCAGAAGGAATCTGGCGAATACTTTCTGAACTCAGCCCTGACATTCTCCCCGCTTACGATGAGCTTGGCAAATCCACTCTCTTCCTCACGCCTGCTCTGCCCTGAGACGGCAACACTGTCCTCCCCTTGGTCTGGGGCCAAGAGCAAGGCTGGAGAGAGAGAACAGGGTCCGGCCTTAGCTCTGCCACCAACACAGCTAGTGTCACTGTCACTCTAGCTAAGACGATCTCTCTGCACCTCATTTTCCTCATTTACTCAACGTGAGCTGAGCACATTTGCCCAAGCATATATAAACCACTGGTTTCTATAATGAACAAGTGACACAGAGAAGAATGCTTTCAGAATAAAGCTAAAAGACACTACACAAAGACGACATTATCATCTTTCCCTGTTCCCATACCCGGAGGGGAAGTGTGAAGTCAGCTGGCCTTCTGTATCTTAATCTTATTTTCCAAATAGTAAAGAAACCTCATGATGTGCCTCCCTGCCTTCACTATGAGGTGACTAGGAGTGGAAAACCAGCCCTTCTGCTGTTAAGTCTTGGAGGACCATGGTGAGGATAACTAACACTTAACCCTGGACTGAAAAATCACCAAAGATACACAGGGTCGAAGTGCTGACACCCGAGTTTATATTTTCCCCTCCCAGCACAATGTGCAGGAAGGGCAGCACCTGCAGCTTGCAGGATGCAGAGTGAGAAATCCATGGCGTCAGAACCGGGCTCCTCCTCCGCAGTCACACACCACTTAACTGATTTCTGTGCAGGCTACAAGCTCCCTGCTCAAGCAGCACCCTGCAGTCATACCTCAGGACCCTAAGACCCCAAGACCAGCAGGCTGGCCTCTGGAAAACCTCCGCTGTTTCCCAAGTGATCCCAGATTATGACATTTGCTACCTCCTCCCTGGACACTTCCTGTTCTCTTGCCTCTCTGCCCAGCAGCACTTCCACAGAGCCACTGACAGCCCCTTCTGTGGCACTGCCAGTTATTTGACAGACAGCTCCTTAAGAGTAGAGGATGTGTCTTATTGTCATTTCACCTGTCTTGGCCCCATGCCTATAGATGTTTCTTGAACAAAGGAAGCAGAAGTAAAAGACACACAAGGGATGATATCAAAGCGTTTAGCTCAAGACAGTGGTTCTCACCTGGAGCCAATTGTTTCCCAGGGAACATTTGGCAATATCTAAAAACGTTTTTAGTTGTCACAGTGGTGGGGATGCTACTAAGCATCCAGTGGGCAGAGGCTAGTGATGCCTCTGAATATCCTATAATGCATAGGACAGCCCCCCACAACAAAGAATTATTTGACTCAAAATGTCAATAGTGCTAAGGTTGAGAAACTCCGATTGGAGGAAATAGGAGGGATACAGCAATGTTCTTCCAAAATCATGTCAATAATAATTTTAATCACATTAGTTTTCATACTTCTCACAAACAATTCCACTATCTTCTGGGATTCTTTCTAATCACAATGAACAGATGAGGAAATGAGACAAGAGAGTAAAAGATGAGCTTGTGATTAGCCAAACAATCGGCAGTGAGCCCGGACTAGAACCCAGGCTCTGTGACTTGGTTCAGTATTCTTCCTACTTTCTCCCTCTTTACTGGGAGGAAGATTTTGGTCCAGAAGGCAAAGGAGGGTCCTAGGAAAATGAAACATTTAATGGACTACAAAGTCCCTTTGAAAGCCGCCAGCTTCTCCTCTCACTGGGGAGGGGAGACCCAGAAGGGCATCTGGCACCCAGCAGGTGCCAGGCTCTGCTGAGGGAATAGCCCAAGGTCACGGCTGGTGGGGCAGAGCTGGTGGGGAGCCCTCTTCTCCTCTCCCCTGGGCCCTGCACGCTGCTCTGCCCTTCACACACAATCTAAGTCACACATACTGCACCTTCTAACAGCCACTTTTCTTCCGCAGTCAGCCCGCAGAGGCCACACGGGGAAATCCCTAAGCACGTCTCAAAACTTTGGAGGAACAGTCAGCATTCCGCATGGAAGGCCCATTCAATACTGTCTCCCGGACTTTTCCACCATAAGGCCCATCTGAGCGAAGTCAAGCTTTATGAAATGATAGAAACAGCAGAAAGAAGTTCAAATATTCAGTCAGAGAGTCAGAATTGCTAAACTATTTTACAGAAAGAAATTATACAAGAACCAAAAAGGAAATCACAAGAAGGAGGAAATAAGGAGCTTACAAAATTTAAAAACACCTCCTCTGGCCAGAGGGAATAGCATGTGTGAGGGCCCAGAGCATCGGAAGAGGTGGCCGCAGAGCTAAGTCAGAGAAGTTTCACAGGCTTAGGGCAGTATTTCAGGCAAGAAATGAAGATCTGGAACAGGTGACAGGAGGAGGAAGACAAAAGGGAGACCAATATAAGACATTTTCATGTGGTCTCCATCGGACTTGGGCAATGATCAGACACTATGGCAGGAAGGAAGAAGGAAGGATCAAGGGTCATGTTGTCCAGTAAGTGGTCACTGCCACCTGTGGGTATTTGAAATGAATTAAAATGAGATAAAATTAAGAATTCAGCTCCTCAATCACACTAGCCACATTCAGCACTCACTAGCATGTGTTACTAGTGGCTACCGTGCTAAACGATGCAGATTACAGAAGATTTCCATCATCATTTCCAACAGAAAGTTCTATTGGACAGCAATGGTCTAGTGTGACTCTCAGGCTTCTAGTCTGGGAGGATCAAGTCTGGTGGGTGCACAAAATACCAGGAAATGGTTATGTCTTTTACTACAACAGAGACCAACTAAAGAGGAAGCCTTCTGGGGGGACGAGATGAAGAGCATGGTCTCAGACACATTGAAGGTGAGGTGGAATGCACTGAAGCTGCAGTAGGCATGCAGGAATACTTGTCTAGGATCTAACAGAAACTAAAGATGGACAGACACCACTAAAAGTCACTGTTACATGGATGTGAGTCCGCTCAGCCACGTGAGCATGGATAGAACTGGAAGAAACAGTTTCAATGTTGGGGTAGAGGCAGAAGTTGGACCAGAGCAGGTTGAGGAGGGCAAAGTGAGCACGTGTAGATAACTCTGGAAGCTCAGTGGTGGAGGACATGTCATCTGAGGTCTACGTCTCTCAATACAAGAAAAGCCTTTCCTGACCACTCCAGCGATCTTCCCATGTCTGAATTTAACATGTGCTGTGAGATGCACTCACATCTGCATTTAATGGTTCTCTGCTTGCTTCAAGTCTGCACATTCCTAACTACCACTGTAGGCTTCACAGGATCCGGGACCCACATCTTCTCACCCTCCTGAATCCCCCAGGACAGCAGATGAGTGGAACCCTGCAAATATCTATTGGCCTGTCTTTAGCATATGAGCCATCTGGGAACGTAAGTCTGACCAGTCGTCACACAGAAAGCCAGAGACTCTGGAAGGCTGGGCCCAGCCCTGTTCCACCTGAAGCTCTAGGGCAGCATGCAGAGGCTGGGCTGGACGGGCTAACACCCCACAGGCACTTACTGGAAGGGGAGCTTCTCGTCATTGGGCTTGATGCAGCGGACGTAGTGCGGCGTCGTGGCATTCAGGGTCTCCATGAGCAGATGCAGGGAGGTGCGGAACTGGGGAGGTGAAAGCCAGAGCTTGGTTACTTACTTTTAACATGTTGTGGATGTACAATAAACAAAGAAAAACTCACATACTGGTGGCGGTGGTAGTTGCCACCAGTTATTGCCATTACTGTTACTATCACTGTCGATCCAGAAGGACAGGGGAGGAAGCTCAGAGCCCTAGTGTCAGATTCCAGCTCTGACACTCCCAGCTTGCTGTAACCAAAAATCAAGTCCTTCCCATAGTAGGGCTCCTCAAACTAAATGGGGATAGACTGTCCCCTAACACGCCCAACTCCCAGTGTTGTGGATCAAATGAGCTGACAGGTGGGCAAACTCTGCATGAGATTCAGTCCCTGCGTGTTGGAGGGCTGTTACTCCCAGACCTGAGACCCTGGAGCCTTGACATCTGGGGCCTGGGCATCCTGGGAGTGATTGTGTTTATGTAAGATGACCAGATCCACAGGAGTCTAAGTAGGTGGTGGTTGCCAGGGGCTTGGCAGGCACGCTTTTCAGAGATACACTGGACATGTCACCCCAGAGATCCCGCAGTTCTTCTTAGACTCCTGATCCCTGGGGCTTATTTAAGCCTCCTCTCCTGCAGACTCTGGGCCTCTGGCCTCCCCCACGGGTGTCTGTGCCCCTGCAGCGAGCGGGCCCTACCACAGGACTAACGTGCTGACTGGGGCTCCTCTTTCCTCCATTGGTTCCCCACAGTGAAGGTTTTGGAGTTTCCTTCTTCAAAGGACACGGAGACTGAACTGTGTGGCTGGGGCTGCTCATGCCGAGGCCACCGTGACCTCCTTCTGATCTTGCGGCCGTCCTTCACCTACAAGGAGGGCAGCCCTGCACATATGCCAGAGCTCAGAGCTTTGGGCCTGGGACTGACCTGGTGACCGACGGTTTTCTTGTGCTCCTTGTTGGAGGCTTTCATGGGGGGTCTGGCAGAGCGAATGTTGATCTTTGATCCCTTTCCAGGTGTGGTGGTGGCAGGAACCGGGTCCTTGTCATCATGAAACAAGTCAGCCACCATTGGGAACTAGGAACAAACAAAGGGAGAATAATGAAGATATCTTGCACCTTTATCTTTCAAAACATCAGCTTTCCAACGTATACCCAAAAGAACTGAAAACTCCTAAGAGCTACAAGATAGAAATAACCCAAATGTCCATCAACTGATGAATGGATAAATGTGATATATCCACACAACAGAATATTCAACGATATGAAGAAACAAAGTCCTGATCTGTGCCACAACAGGGTGGACCTTGAAAACATCACGCCAAGTGAAAGAAGCCAGACACAAAAGACCACACCTAGTGGGTGATACCGTTTATATGAAATCTCCAGGGAACAGAAAGTAGCTCAGTGGTTGCCAGGGGCTGGGAGAGGGGGAAAAGGGGAGTCACACTAATGGGCACACGGTTTCTTTTGGGATGATAAAAATATTCAAGTTTATAGAGGTAACGGTTGTACAACTTGGTGAATACACTAAAATCCACTGAAATATATACTTCAAAAGGGTGAATTCTATGGTATGCGAATGATATTTCAATTTTTAAAATGGTAGGCAAGACAACATTGTGATGCAGTCTTTCCTACCAAAGACTGCATCACAAAATACTGACAGATTAAATGATTCTAATCCATGTACTTTCTGAAATGGACTTTTGAGATGTTTGGGCATGGGTAGAATTTACCAGTCTGCATAATTATACTGTTTGGGGATCTGTTTATAGAAATCATTAATAGTAAATTTACTGTGAAAAACCTGGTAAGTATAAGGTTAGGAACAGGTATAGATTGACTATCGTTTATCCGAAACACTTGGAACCAGAAATGTTTTGGATTTCAGATTTCTTTGGAATTTGAAATGTTTGCATTATACTCACTGGTTGTGCATTCCTAATCTGAAAATCTGAACTCTGGAATGTTCTAATCAATGAGCATTCTGGATTTTAGAGCTTCCTGGATTTCTGAGGTTCAGATTTGGGATGCTAGATCTGTATCAAAAATCACACTAGGAACTTTGATATCGGGCTCACCAACACGAGGATTTTAAAACTTCAGCCCCTAACCTGAACTTATGTACCCCCCCCATGATGAGCTGAAATAAAAACAAAAAACTTCAGCCCCTTTCCTCTTGCTTCAGAGATGCTACCTATGCTTTTTACTTAATACATTAAAAAAGGCATTTGTAACTTCACAGAAAATGAAACTGTACAAGCCAGAGTTTAACCTGAGCCGGCACTATGTTTTAATTTAGGCACAAACATGACCGAGGTTTTGTTTGGATAATTTGCATTTTAAAAACCACGTTTTAATCGTAGGTCCCACTATTGAGACTGCATTTAGAAGCTGGTAGACTCTCTCAGATTCAGAGGAAGATGGGTTCGTTGAAATATTAATTCTGGGAAGGAGGTGTAGGCTTCATATTCTATGCAGAATTTGTTTTATAAACTCAGTGAACATAGATCTATTTTGAGGGCAGGACTGAAAGACTAAGAGGTACTACTCAATCCTGGGCTGCAGGGCAATAGCCAAAGACCGAGGCAGGAAACACGATTACTGTCCCCATCCACTGGGAGGGCTGGGCCAGGTAGGGACTGCCTTGCCCCAGGAGTGTCCCAGCTACAGACAGACTCTCAAGGAATAGTAGGTACCAAGGTCTTCCTTGACAAAGGATTCATACGAAAGAACACATTCCTGAGTGAGGGGGAGAAAGTTGTTTTTTCTTTAATTGGCTAACTCCAATTATGTTTTTAGATCTCTTAAGAAGTCTGTTTATAAGCTGACTGAGCAGTAACAATACTACAACTCACCTTATTAGGGTGGCCTGAGGAAATGACACCTGCCTGGGCCTTTCTAAAAACTTGTTCCCTTCCAACTGGAAAACACACAAAGTAACGCTTCCCGACAAACCAATCACTTCCCTAATTCCCTTTTTCACTTATTTAAAACGTGTCCTCAGGTACTGGTTTTCATAGCTCTGCTATTCAAGCCTATTTATAGATTTTAAAAGCCTGAGGCAAATCAAAAAGGGATTAAGTATGAAAACACTCTTAAAGATCGTTTGACAGTTCAAGAAAAAAGTCAATTATAGCTGTATACATAGCTGTTACCTTGGAAGTCACACCTATTCACTTGTGCTTAATAATAATGTATGAGATCTTTCCTTTAAAACGAACATAGGAAACTGTAATAAGACACAGTATAAGAACAGTTTGAGATCTCTTGCCTAAGATCTTATCTTTAAAAACTATGGCTATAAATAAATATTTTCTTTTCAATCGATTCCTTTTACATGGTTAATGGTACCCTCCAAGGTAAAAATATCTCTAACTTTTAGATAAGAAATATATTTTTTTAAAAATCTCAAAATAACTAGGAGTGAATTCAGAATGTTCCCAACACAAAGAAATGTTTGAGGTAATGGATATCCAAATTACCCTAACTTGATTATTACCCACAGTATTCTCATACCAAAATATCCCATGTACCCCATAAATATGTACAACTATTATGTACCTATAAAAATTAAAAACTAAAATTTTAAGAAAAGGTTTTAAATGGACTTTGGAGGACAAAGGTCTCAGCACTTCATTTTTTGGAAGAAGACAGACTTTCCTACATTGGAAAGGGGGTAATATTATTGTGTTATCGACTAACAAATTCTCTTACATAATGATCTGTTTATTCTAAACATGAGTAAAAGCCTTTCAACTACCAGCACATTTTAAGCAGGAAGCTCTCCAGACATTTAAGAACAAGCATTTTATAGTAAGCTATCTCAATAAAGCTCCTACATAAAAAACCTAAAAATATAAAAATAAATTTTAAAAAAGCAAGCCATTTGTTCAGAATAGGATGTACGTATAACCTTTAAAGAACATATTAGTGTAGAAGACAACAAACACATGTACTTGTCATTCCTTGATGAGCTGAAGTCATAAGCAGCAGAAAGAAGGGGACAGAGAACATTTAGGCCTTGTCTGAGTTGCTCCTCTGTGACTCCCAGACCAGGGATTGCCACGGCTCAGGGGAGGTGGCTCTGGGCCAAGATGGTCTCTGGACCACAGTGGTCTCGAGATCCCTTCTGGTGGGATGCAGTGGAGAGATGGCATCAGGACCACCACCCAGAACACCCTCGCTGCCCAGCAGGAGGCATGTTTATGTCATGTCAGGCACAGACACATGACCCACTGTGTGTCCTTCTGACCTACACTCGGTGGTGGTCCGGAATAGGCAATCTTTAGAGAAAAAAATATTCTCTTTTTAAGGTTTTTTTTTTTCCTTGTTGATAAAATATTCCTTTTTATAATAAATACTGGGAGGAAAAAACCTCCATCCTTTAGTATTTAAAGCAGTGAGTCTACTCATAACTTGAAATCATGTTTTAAAGAAGTATTTCTTTACTTCAGCCTCTATTTATAGCTCTCTCATAGCTGAGAAAGCAATTAGCTACATTATAACCTCTTAGAGTAACTGGCTTTACTAATTACATTCCCATTATCACGTTGTTATTTCACTGCTCTTGGTGGGAGTTCCTCCAGCATCCCTTTGGCTGGTAGGATACATGGGAGTCTTCTATCCCACACTGCTTAAAAAATTAAAAAGTTGTCATGAATAATTATCAAGAATGCCACAACAAAGGAAAACAGCTAATACTCTCCCATAAAATAAATAAAATTATGAATTTACACGTAGTATTAGAGATTTAGCTGTGCTAAATGAGATGAAAACCAATAAAAAATTATGCATTAAAATTTCAATGCCATGACATAGGACCTTGTATTTTCCCAGGTCTTTAACTTTTCCATCTTTAACATGGAGTCAGAAACATAAGCCTCTTAGGGCTGCTGTGAAAACTAAAAAATTTTAAGGAAAATAATAGAGGCTCCGTGAACAATGAGCTTTAGAAACGCTAAATGACAGAGGCTGCTGGATATGCCCATCTGCCCAGATGATTTAGAGCATACTTAGAATCACCCTGGTCTGCAGCTGCAGTCTGTGTACAGCCCACCTGCAGGTTTATAGTGCTCTAGTGTCAATCTTCACTTTCTGTTTTCTGGGACGTCTGAAATGGGCTGGAAGGAGTTCCGGGTGGAGCATTCCCAGCACTTCCCCAACCCGGGTCTGGCAGCCCAGAAGCCCTTCTGTGGTTGGTCTGAGCGCTGCTGGCCACCATGACAGCATCTCAGGGGTGGCAACAAGGTCCCTGTTTCTTTAGAAACATTAGCTAGTGAGGGGAAAGCTAGAATTGTGGCGGCAGGGTAGGGAAGAGAAGGAAGTTGGTTACATCTCAAGAATAGATCGCAGACCTGTATTATCTTCCAATGTAGCAACATCTATAAACTTTTGATGTGCATATTCTTGGAATCATCAATTCCACTTCTAAAAGTTTACCCAACAGACATAATTGTACAAGTATACAAAGATATAAAGGACATTCATTGCTACATTATTTGAAATAGCAAACTCCTAGCCGTTGTTTTGAAAAACGAAAAGTAGATGTGTACTCCTGTAAAAAGATGGCCAAGATACAATGGTAAGTGAAAAATTAGAGAGGAATATATATATATATAAAACATGGTTATTTCAATCTTAAAATGATATCCCAATATGCTTGAACACGAATAGGAATTCATCAAAAGATGGGTCAAGGAGTGGGAGAGAGGACTTATTTTATGTATTTCTTCATTATTTTAATTTCTTATGAGCTTATATTTAATTTCTAATAAAAACCCACTACCCCTAACCTAAAATGGTAACTTCTGTACAGCAAAGAGCCAACGCAGCAGGCCCCAGACTACTGTTCTTAGAAACGCCTGCTTAAAAAGCTGACTGCTGGCTGGTGTCTGGGAACTTAGACTTCAGGAGAGATTTTGCCATTCCCCAGTAAGAATGGTTCACCGTGTCTAAGTTGTTCATGCAAACAATATGGCTTATGCTGGATACCTACTTTCCTTCTGGAATTTTGGTCTGTGCTAGGCGAAGGTACCTACATAACTGAACCCAAATAAAAACCCTGGCCACCAAGGCTCAGGTGACATTCTTGGTAGGCATCTCACAGGTACTGCCACAACTCGCTTCTATGTGCGTCCCTGTAAAACTCCACTGGGATAGGATTCTCTGAAGCTTGTGCTTGGTCTCCCTGGACTTTACTCCGTGCATCTTTCCCTTTGCTGATTTTGTTCTGCATCCCTTTACTGTAAATAAATCACAGCCACAAGTACAACCCTGTGCTGAGTTCCGTGAGTCTTTCTAGCAAATGATTAAACCTGGGAATGGTCTCGGGGGCCCCTAAAGTATCCCTCTCACTTTTTTCATAGCCCCTCTTGACCTTAACATTACTACACTTTGTAACTAAACTGCTTTTTTCACTAAGTTCCATGAGGTTAACTATACACATTGGTTACCACTATATACTACACAAATACTTGATAAATTTGTTAAACAAAAATTTTTTTAAAAGCTCAGCTACTAATAAAACAATCAGCTGAAGAGAGTGTAGAGAATGTTTCACGTGCAATGATCCTTTTTAGATTCTGAAATCTGAAGAGTCATACAAATTAAGACACTAAAAAGTCAGTATCATGGCAGAACCAAACTCTGTATTCAGTACCCAGCTCCCTTCCCCTCACCCCTCATTTGTGCTCCTACCTGAAAGGAGAAAGTTTTACCAAGACAGTTTCCTGGACCTCTGGGCCACCGTCAGACTCACAAGTCGTTACAGACCTCCAAGCATTCTAAGGAACGGTGATGAGGAAGGGAGACACTCCTAATGCTCCACCCTCTTACTTCTAACTCTTTCCCTGTGCCTTGTGGCTCTTTTTCCATCCCACAACCCTTGGAAAAATGGAGAAAGTCTTATTAACCACCGTGGACAGGAGCTCTGGACACCTGGGAACTCAGAGATCAATCCTGAGTTGAACTCCAACGATATGCACATTCACCCAAAGTGAATTTGTTTCAGTGGTGACTAATTCCCTGCTGTTCCAGATATCCAGAAATGACAATGGGCCGGGGGGTCTGCTCTGGGCAGTCTTCATGCTGCTACTGACTAAAATCCTCCCTAAACCCCTCCAGCCTTGGGGTTTACTTGGCTTTGTGTCCTTGGGTCTATTTCGCTGGGTGTATTTCCTCCATTCTATCATCTCACCCTATTGCATTCATCTAAAGCTCATCACAAAGAGAAATTAATCTGCCATTTCTACAGTGTTACCAGGCCCCTGCAGTGAGTTCAGTATCACGTGGTCTGGGAGAAAGCCTAAGTCCTGGAAAGTCTTTTTCTGGGTTTCATCCGAAGGGCTAAAGCCAGCAACAGCCTCTGCATCAGTGTCGGCCTTTTGGAACACTGGCACACGTGCTGTCCACCCGTCGCCCAACCCTCTCCCCCTGCCCCCTCCTCTCCTCTCCTAGTCACCTGTGTCTGTCTTTACCTGCCCACTCACAGCCCATTAGAAGGTAAGCAAGTAGGAGGAAGAATCTGTCTTGCTCACCTGTGTATGGAAACAGGTGTGTTTGGGGACGTGCCTCCCAAGGCAGGTGCTTAAAAAAGATGTGTTTGGATGAATTGATGCCTTGTTTCCTCTACTTGTAGAGTGGACACAGTATTTGCTAACTTTTTGCAATGCTCACGAAAAGGAAATAATTCTGGAGATTATTATAATAGAGTCCAAAGTACTAGATTTCAAGTGTCCCTTAAATCCCACCTTCCATTCTATTACGTTTTCATTTACAGAGAAGTTCTATAGGCTGCTAAACAGAAATTAAATACACAGATCCTGAGATTTGAAAGGATTTAAGTAACTTTACATCCAAGGCAGGAGAAGGCAGAAAGGAGACTTAGTGGACAGCAGCTGTGTTTCCTTCATTGCTCGCCGTGGTCTCTGCTCTGGCCGTCACCACTCACACATCCCTCCACACCCTTCCCCTCACATGCATCTCCACGCCCACGCCCATCCCCACTCCCTGCTTCCTTCCCTCCACCAGGCCATACTCAAATGTTTTCAGACTGAAATAACCAACAAACCCCTCACTCTCCCCACCCAACATCTCTGCCTTCCCACCCAGAGCGGGGCCAACAGCAGCCTGTCCCAGGCCCAGCTGTGCTGGGGACATTCCTGCTCTCCGCCCCATTTGGATGCTCTTTACCTTGCTGGCCTTCAGGATGTTGATCTGTTCTTCATACACCGTGTCCCTGTTTTTCTCCAGAAAGCCATCTGAAAGGTACTCCACCTGGGACAGCAGAGACAGGAGAGAGCAACAGTTAGTGCCCGAGCCTGACCCGGTTCCTTCGGCAGTTTGAGTACTTGAGTAGTTTCATCTCATCCACAGAGGGTGTTCCGAAAAGCGCCGGCGTAGATAGGAAACCCACAGATGTTCCATTTAAAATGCAAATCCAATAAACGTTCAGGATTTACACAGAGGGAACCGAGTATTCATTTTGTGGAAGAAAATATTGTCTTAAAAGGGAGTTCCCATAACAGAAGGCTTCTTTAGGGCTCTACAAATGCAGCTTCTCAGCCACATCCCAGCCCCACTGCATCAGAATTTGCATTTTCACAAGCCCTTGTTGATTTGCGCACACATTAAAATTTGAAAAACACAAGGCTGGTGCCTATCGAGCAAATCCATTTAGAAAAATTCTACATCTACACTAGCTTCCTGGGAAAGGAGCCACCTGAAGCAGAGTGACACCTGGTCCCTGTAAGAAGCCAGGCCACTCGGTGCCTCTTCTCCACTCCTCCCTTTCCTCTCCCGAGCTCCACGAGGGCAGACTCGTTGCTGCTGAGTTCCCCAAACAGTGACCTTCAATAAATACTTAAGCATGCAACTGGGTGACTCCAACACCCACCGTGAGGTTATGCCGTGTGGTAGCAATTGGGCATCCCCCAGAAATGGAGCAGGTTGCATAAGAAAGGATGGAAGGGAACTATCTGAGGCTTCAGGCCACTTGAAATCGAAAGGGACAGCTCCCTCTTGGCCCAGAAATCCCTGAGTCTACCTTAAGTGGGGCTAAGGAAATGCCCCACCTTATCTGCAAAGTGCACGACAATGAAGGCCGTGTTGGACATGCGGGGTTTCTGGAAGTGCTGGCTGCTGGAATGCCGGTCGTAGAGCTTCTGAGCCCAGTTCTGGTCAGTTCCTTTGGGGACCTGCAGAACCACAAAACAGGGCAGAGGGCTTTGTGAACAGGAAAGAAAGAGTTGTGGCAGAGGGATGGAATCTGCCAGTAAGTTGGCTCCAGCTCTCAAACCAGGACCAGAGTAGGACTGTAGAAAGAATGATTCAACCACATGGATGTTCAGGATCCTGACTCATGTGGGCTGGTTCCCGTGGGAGCATGCTGAGCCTCAAAGAGCCTGCTGGTTGGCAGACGCTGGAAGTGCCAGAGAGGATGAAGATGGAAGCCAAGGTCATGGGAGCAGAGTCACAGCTCGGGGAACAACCTGAAGGGGCTTCTTCCCTGCAGATGGGCCTGTGACTTCAGCATCAAGAACATGTCACATCTACCTCCATGCCAAGCTCCTGTCCACTCAGGTGAACAGCCACAGGAAAGCCCACCCTTGCTCTCTAAGCTGATCTAAGTACCTCTGTCCCGGTTTGGCTCAAGTTTATCCTTTTCCTGACCACTCTTCACCTCGCTTCTCTCTTCCTTGCAATTCCCCACAGCTGAGCTCTTGCACATACACTAGCGTGTTGCTCACCATCGGTCATTAGGCTTGTCTTACCAGTGTGCTGGGTTCAAGGACTGACCATGCCTTACTGTTGTTTTCCTGCCCCTCAGAGAACTTAGAATTGGGTTCTGGTCACATATTGGATACTGAGTACCTAGTGACGGATCTACAGGGTACTCATCTCTGCCTCCCCCAAAATTTAAATTCAGGTTGGAAGGTTTCACTGCATTAAGAATTCTGAAGGGCAGCCCCTTTCAATATCTTTACGGATGGCTTCACAATTAAAAAAGCATCTTGCTTCATTGAAAATGTAAGAGTCATTGTAGCCACCATTCAAATTGTCCAGGATGACGGCAACTCTCCCAATAGGAAGGTGCTCTCTCCTGTCACCCTTGACCACCACCGCGCACACGCACTGACCAGCATCAGTCCAGTCCTCAGTTATGGTCATAACTCACTCACCCTCATTAGTTCAGAGTATACGTTTAGATAAGGCAGGGGTTGAAGGTGACCCGTGCACTAGCCATTTAAAAAGGGCTTCACATAGTACATTAATAGAACCTTTGCTATGAAGAAAATGCTTACCTACTTAGGGACAAACTTCTTAAATCCTTTGTAAGCAAACTGATTTTTCTCAAGCTTTAATTTGGTGCAACTATTAATAATATTGAATACCCAGTGCTAAGTGCCATAGGAAATTCAAGAAAAGAAAACCCTTTCTTGAAGGAGGTTATTAATTGTGTTGGGCAGACAGTAAGATACTTTGAATTCAGCATTTTCTATATATACTGTGTTTTGTCTCCAAGCATTCTGTGTTTAGAACCACCAGGTGTGAAGGAAGCAGAGGGCGGCCTGGCAGGACTGTCAGGACCGGGCAGGCCAGAGGACAGGAGCAAGAGGAACCTCAAGGACCGGCACAATGGGGGCAGACAGAACCACAGTGAGAAGCCCACCTAAACAAACAGATTTGCCAGGAACAAAATTGTCTTGTCTTGAAAATGAAACTGGACTTCTGTGAGAAGGCTCCACCCACAATTCTACATACCCACTAATTCAGACTGGCATGAAGTAATAAGCAGAAGAGAGCAACAGTTGATATCGCATGTATACATATTTCCTGGCACCCTACCTCCAGCAAAAAATAAGGGCCAGCAAGAATTGATAGCAATTAAGATTCCCAAGTAATACTAATAGCTAATGCCCATAGCACTTATCATTTGCCAGGCAGTTTTCTACACACTTTAGACGTATTAACTCATTTCACCCTCTTATAATCCTACGAGCTAGCCACTGTGTTTGCACACACTTTAGAGATGAGGAAATTGAGGCAGCGAGGTTAAGCACCTTGTTCAAGGTCATACAAATGGAGTAGCAGAGCTGGGGCTGCAACCAGGACAGGCTGGCTCTGGGGCATGTGTTCCTGGCTATGTTGCTTTCCCGCCTGAAAACAGAGTTTTAAAGGCAGCCATGAAGGTAGGGTCAGGTAGAAGGTGCTTTTTTCCAAAAATATTTCCAATAAAGAAGATTTTAAACAGCCATAGGAGAAAGAAAGAAAAGCTTTTGTTCTGGTAACATCTGGATCACTGCTATCAGTAGCTCTGGAATACGCAGCTGAATCAAATGCTTTAAAACGGAATCCACAGGTGGTTTCACACGAGCTTTTTTGTGCTCCTCTCAGAGCAGTGCAGAGCGAGCACTGGGCAGGGAGCCTGGACTCCAGCTCTGTCCTCATCTAGGTCGGTTCTGTCCCTCTGAGGCCTAATCCCACCTCAGAAAGTGAAGGTCCCATCTGCATGAAATGCCCGGAACAGGCAATTCTATAGAGACAGAAAATAGATTCATGGGTGCCTGGGGCTGGGGGCAACGGGGAGTGGCTGCTGCAAATGGGTTTCCATATGGGGTGATGAAAATGTCCTGAAACTGACTGTGGTGGTAAAGGCTGCACAACTGTGAACACACTAAAAACCATTAAACTGTATACTTTAAGTGGGTGAATTGTATGGTATGTGAATTATCTCTTATTAAAGCTGTTAAAAATACATTAAACCTTTCTTCTTTGCTATTAAAATAGCAACAGAAGGAAAAGAGTGAAATTCCTTGGGCTCCCTAAGCCCAAGTTTCACCAACAGCCTGGGGTGTACAGCCTGGGGTCCAGGATAACTTTCCACCACTGTTGTCTTTGGAACCAAGAGCAGAAACCGTACTCTCTATCACAGATCACAGATGTTGTCATCACTGGCCCGGAATGTCCTCTGGGGCCACAGCCCCCAGTGAAACCACCACCAGGAGATGACTATGACAGACCCCATTATACCTTCTCTACTTCTCGCCCCTGTCTTCCTGGGCCACTGGCACCAGTGACTGCCTCCTCCACTCCTTCCATCCCATATGTGTGTGGGCTCCCTGGTGTCCCCTACCTCTGCTGATGCCTCAAATCATCACGGCACCGTAACTACCTCTGGATCCTCAGCCTCTCCAAGGAGGACCCTCTGCCCCCTCCCTGCCACCACAGAAGCACAGCTGGGCCCCCAGGACTCTGCTGGCCAAACACACTCTCCGGTGGAGGCAGCTCCTTCTCCCACCCACCCACCATCCCAATGCCGATTCCAGGCCTTTACTTTTCCACCTTTACCAGACACCAATTCTAGATGGATCCAACTACCTACCCATCCTTCTCTTTCCCCACACCTGGGTGGCTGGATAAGATCACGTATCAACTCATCTCCTCTTAACCAAGCCCTGCTGACATAGTTTAGTATAATACAGTACTGCTGCCAAAAAACCCCACCAAATTTCACTCTGAGAATTACTCTTCCAAATTAAGACACTGTTCCTAGATCTAACCCAGGAGCTGACCTCAGCAACTCCTGAATCTCCATTCATGGTCTCTGACCTCGGCAAACCAATCTGTTTACTCATCTCTCTTGCCTGTTAGGAGGGCAGGATTCCACCTTCCTCCTTTCTCTTCAAGCTTCTGACCCTTCCACCTCTCAGCAGCTGGCTTATTTCCTCCTTCACAGGGAAACAGAAGTTGTCAAGCAGGAAATCTCCAATTCCTGCTCTAACATCCATAAAGCTCACCTGCAACCCACAGCCACCCGACCCCTCCTGCCCTTCTCACAGGGGACAGTGCTTCCCCCCAGCTGGCCTCCCACCCGCATCGACCTCCTGGGGGACCATGATCCACCCACACTCCTCTCCCACCACCTCCTTTCATACCCAACTCCTTTTCCAAGAAGGATCTGGAGCTTGCCACCTATACTGCCTCATCTCCAGCTTGCTCCTCGAATTATTGGAATTAGCCTTCCTGTCCTGATAACTCCCCCTTGTAGCTGCTCTATCCTGCAGACTTGCTGAGCACCCCCCTCTGCCAAGCTCCCAGAAGCTCAGTCCTCTCCCACCTGGACTACCGCAGTGTCGTCTCGCTGTGCCCCTCACTCCAGGCTCTCTCCCACTGAGCTTGCCCCGGCTCTAAGATCTGCTGATCTGATGACCCGCATCTGATGTCCTCTCCCCTGCTTCTCCCCAGAGCCTCCAGGGTGCAGCCCAGGGTTGACACAGCTGCTCATTCTCTGAGGGTCCCTACCTTCAACCTCACTTGCCCCCACCAGGGGCTCCAGACAAACCAGACCACTTCAAGTTCTCCAGGTGTGCCACCCCCTTGGCCCAGCACAGCCCTCTCGGGGACACCTTCCCCAGGACACTCATCCTTCTCAGGTGCCTCCCCGCCCCCCCCCACCCCGTTTCCAGTCCTTTAACATCAGGCTGGATTTTACTGCTTGTCTGACTTCTCAAAGCAGGGAAGCACAGTGGAAGGGCCAGGGGTCAGCGTGTTATCCGGGAACGTGTGGTTTCCTGGGTGAAAGTGAATAAACGTGGCAAAGGCACTTTACTTCCCTCCACCACAGCATTCAAACCTGTACTCGAGTGTTGGATAAGGAGACCCCTGGGGCCACTTCTTAAACCATGAACACATGACATGAACACAGAGTAAACTCTCACGGTGGCAGCTGGGGCCCAGGTAAGGACACAGGAGGACACTGGCCTCCCACTGTCTTCAGCCTGACTTCACTCTCAGTCGCGACACTGCTGTGTTAATTAGGAAGGTCTAGTCAACTCTTCAGGCTTGGGATCTGTGAAACAAACCAACCTAGACACCTGACAGAGCTGCACCCCCATCCAGGCCTCTCCACCTGGCAGTGTCTGGATTTTCACTCACTAGATTTGCTTCCAAGGGTCAAGGTATCATTTTCCAGAACAGCTCTGCTAAAATGCAAACATGTCACCTATGAGAGCAGATGCTCTGACCGCAGATCCTATCAGCCCAGACCGGCCTATTCCTCCGAAAGGGAGGGGAGTGAGGAGTGGGCATAAGGAGAGGCAGAAGTTCCCAGTCCACAAGGGACAGGGGCTGGCCTGTCCCCCACCCCCATCCCCCACAGCCTCAGAAAGCACTTAAGAGCTTTCTTAAGAGCAGCCTGGACATCAGCATTTCCGACAGACACCTCCTCTCGGGCCCTCTTGGATAACCGTGGGACAGCTGCCAGCTGCCGTGTGGGGCTCAGACAGGCTGACTGGAGACGGGGCCTGCAGAGGGGCTTTTCCACCTTAACCTGCGTAGGCTCAGAGCCACGGCCCTTCCAGAGGGGCCCACTAGGCCTCCCTATTTTTTAAGTCAGATTTATTGCAGAATAATTTCCATAGGGTAAAACGCATCCTTTTTAAGTGTACAGATCAATGAGTTTTGATAAATGTAATAACACCTGTTGGCCTAAAATTCTGCTGTTAACTGGATGCTGCATCAGATTACACTGAATCACCCTCAATTCCCAGAGCAATTAAAGCTGGTACAAAAGGTCTTCACATTGTGAGCTTTTGTCTTACTCCTTAAGTTGGTATTCATCTTGTCTGCTCTGCCACACCTATGACCTCAGCCACCAGTGAGTTTAAACGTGTCACATCCACAGCACTACCTGCTGTCTCGACATGATTAGCCAGAAATAACAAGGGGAGCATGGGTCCTGGCTGAGTTTGGGGAGGGGGCTGTTGGCAGCAGATGCTGAACCAAGAAAGTTAGCAACCGGAGAAGAGCAGGAGGGGAGCCTACAGGGCCTGGGCTGCAACTTTGGTCATTTAAGCCAGCGCCAGTGAATCCAGGTTGGGCAGGCCTCGACAAACACCTGTCACCCTGAGAAGTTATGCCTGCTCGGATACTGACTCTGAAGACAAAGCCCACATCTCTGAAGAAATAAAGAACTGTAAGCTGTAGAGTTCAGTGTATTTTCTTTGCCTTCTTCTTGTTTCCCTTTCATTTTCACAGGCAATGAAACTAGGAGAGCCCTTCTGGAAGGGAAACACCTCCTCCTACCAAACTGTCAAGCTACACTCAACCCTTTACAGGCCATGTGTGGGAGACCAGAAAGTAAAAGCCACTGGGCTCTTCCCTTTCAATCCCAAGAACCATATGGCTTTCATACCTTTCAACTGGAGTTTCCATCACTGGAGAAACTGGTACATGTTTACCCACTTAGCAACCACCCCACAAACTGGGAGAGACTTTGGATATCAATAGATCCAATCCCTGTAATTCAGAGAGCAGGAAACCAGAGGCCAAAGAAGTTAGGTGACTGATAAAACCCAGCACCCCCTCGCCCCACCTTCCCAGGGCTGCCAGGCTCTCTGCAGGCTGCCGATTCAGCACTCTCCCTGTCCCGCCAGGTAGAGTCCACAAAAAGCCAGACAGGGAAACCTACTGATCTCACCTGCCATCAAGCTACCCTATCACTCACTCACATAAGCCATCTGACATGGCAAGGATGGTTCTGGGCTCTTGAGTCCTCACTGTCTGGGGACACCCGTCTAGATGTTCGGGTCCTTCTCTTGACACCTGGGATATCTGGGGCACCAAATCCATACCACCCAGTCTCTGCTGAAAGAGGTGCATGTCTACCAACCTAGCGACACCTGCCAGTCACACTCAACGTGCCCCTTCTAGCATGCAGAATGGATCCCAATGTTCCTCCTGCAAACTAAAGTCCAGCTAATCACAGATGAAATTCCAGCTGTGATGTCTTACATGTTCCCTTGCACTGCACTGTTGCCTTCAGCCCCACACCCAAGCCTACAACTGCACTAATTCACTGACAGCATCAGTTTTACCTTACATTCTTCATCCAGTAGGTCCAAGATCCCCAGCTTAGCTTCTATGAGGTCGATACAAGGCTGGTTATCATGAAAGTCAATCAAGGTCCAAGGGATCTGCTCCTTCATGTATTCTTCTTGCTCTAGTTTGAACACGTGCTAGGGCAAGAGGTGAAAAGGCCACGGTGGGTGAATTGCAAGCACACCTTATTACTCACCTCCCCCAAGTGCTCGTGAGTGCTGGGTCCTGTAGGACCGCAGGTAACTGCTAGAAAGGTTTGGGTGCTTTTCACAGTCATGATTGCAGAAAAGAAAAGCACAACTAGGTGATTTCTCATTCCTATGAACCCTTCCCCAGGTGATTTTAACAATCACCTGTGCTGTTGTACCCCAAACAATCAGAAGAAATCCCGTATCTGGCTTGCAGGTGCTTAACCACCCTAGAAACCCAGGCTCAAAGGAGTGGGAGTCCAGGCCATGGGGAGAATCATTCACAATCTCAGCACGGCTGCCCGACTGAGACTGCCACCTGGCAGTGGAGAGCACCTTCCCAAAGCTCAGGGCACCACCAGGAAACCAAGCCCAGGTCAGGGCAAAGTGGAGCCCACGGGCCTCAGATGGAAGAGAAGTAACCTAGGCTGCCACTCCCAGGAAGAGAGAGAGACATCTCCCCAGCCCAGTATCCCTGGTCCGGATGATGTCCCACCTACCCAGTTGAACTGCTGCTGGAGCTTCTCATTTGCGTAATTAATGCAAAACTGCTCAAAGCTGTTTACCTCAAAGGTCTCAAACCTGCAGAACAGAAGAAGACAATGGTAAAAGACAACTCTTTTCAGGGCTGCCCTCACCTTCCTATTCCCAGCCAGCTCTGTCCCTGGTGCCACCAGAGTCCCCTCTTTCTGCTCTTGTGTTCCAAGAGGCCACTGCTGCAGATGTTAGCACTACAGGGACCCTTACTAAATTAGGAAAGAACGCATATGTATTTTGATAACTAGAAAAAGTACTGACAGCAGGAAAATTTAGGAAAAGCAGACAGAGAAAAAGTCATCAATGATTCTATCATTCACATCAACCACCAGCTACATCTTGGCAGGTTTCCTTTTAGGGATTTCTATATGTCATCCTTTTTTCTCCCCAAAATGTAAAGTTTTACCTATTCTTGTTTACCGCCATTCCATTGCAAACACTTCCCCACACTGTGGCCCTGAAAGCAGTTTTAACATTTGCCTTGTTGACCACTGTATGGACCAGGGCCGTGGTCTAGAAATTCTAGGTCATCTTGGAATTGCAACGGTGCCCACGTGAGGGGCAAATGGTGCTGAAATTCAGCCAGCCCCTCACACGCTGCGGAGAGGGGCACTCCAAGGAAACATCAGCATTTCTCAAGTCACACAGAGGTGCCTCGTGAGCTGGCTGGGACACCCACACAGATTTATCCTATTCAGCCACACCCCCACTGAGGGACATTTTGGTTCCTTTTCCAGTTTTTAGTTGCTATCAATGTTGTGACAAATTCTTTGAATTCGTGATTCTTTCCTTACAATGCTAGCCTAGAATTACTATGCCAAAGAGTATCTCTTCTTAAAAGGTGGAAGCAAAGTGACTCCTAGAAGGGTGGAACTAATTAATGTTATTACCCCACCCCCACCCCCCCAATGTAGGAAAGTGTCTTGTTCTCCTAATACTGGTCAATAATATCTTGTTGTAATCATTTTTATTGAGTTAGAGTTTTACACACATACATGCACCAATTTTAAGTGTATATTTTGATGCCTTTTTGAAAAATGTCACCAAGTGTGTAACTATCACCACAACCCAGGACAGACGACATTTTCAGCACCTGAAAAATTTCCGCTGAGCTCCATTCAGGTCTCACTGGTCTCCCCCACAGCCGGCCCATCCATCCCTCACCACCGTATTAACATATCACAGCTCTCTAGTCAACAGTGTATATAAATTTAAAAATCTTTGGTTATTTGGTATATAAATGTCTGTTTGAATTTTAATTTCTTTGATCATTAAAAAAGTTTAACATTTTTCTGTCTGACTGCACGGGTCCATCCGTACTTTGTGAATTATCTGTGATCCTTGGTAAATTGTGTTGGGTTTCAACTTTAAAAATGGATTTATATTTGAGCTCTATCATACTTTAGAATATCAATGCTATCATCATTCGTTGCTCAGCTTAAATGTCTGCAATATGGCCCGATGGCCGCACAGGGACGGCACAGCCGGGGCAGGTGGGGGGTGGGATGAGACGCAGGTGCAGCAGGAGGCGGCTGGGTCTTCCCCAAAGGCCTTGTGAGCTACACCAACAGGTTTGGATCTCACCAGGGGATAACGGGGAGGTTCTGAAGGATTCCAAATTAAGAAATGACAATGAGATTTGCATCTTAGAGTCAGGCAGGAGAGAAACTGATTTGGGGGAAGACTGGAGGCAGGAAATTGAGTAAGGTAGTTACTACTGGAGCAGGAAGCCAGGCAAGATCCAGTCAGGGTCTGATTTAAGCTGGTGGTGGCCAAGCAGCAGAAAGGTTCTCAAGACATTAAGGAAGACGGGGACAAGAGGACTTCGAATGGCTGACAGGCTGTGCAGAGAAGTCCACGTAACTGGATGATGTGTCACTTGCCATGCCCACAACATGACAAGCACCAGCAGCTTCAGCTACAATGAGTGGGGCCCACCTTGTACACTGAACAACGGCATCAGGCCGAGGGGTGAGAAAGGGTGGAAATCTATGAGGAAGAGCTGCCTTGTTTTCATTCACACACCAGGCCACGTGGGCTGGCAGAGGCCCTGCCAAGGAGCATCCGCAGAACAATTGCCCCGAGTGCTTCATGAGTTCTCAATCTGATGACTGCCCACAGCAAGCAAGAGTTAGGGTCTATCGTTAATCCACCCTACAGCTGGAAAGACTGAGGTGTGGGGAGACTAAGTACCTGCCCAAGGTCAGACAGTCAGTAAGCAGAAGAGCCAATATTTGAATGCAGAGAGTCTGATTTCTGAGGGCATGGTTTTAATTTAGAGGGAGGAAAAGTTCCATAAAAAAAGGAAGAAGAGATGACTCAGAAGGGCTATGGACATGAGGGACAACTACTTCCCAGAAGGGGAGATATCTGAGCACATGGCAAGGGGCAGAGGGCCAGTGCTAACATATATAAACCAGGGACCTGGGGCACAGGCTTCATTCAGCCTTCTCCAAAATCTTCATTTCTCCACCCTTTCCTGTTCTTTAGTATGAAAAACTGAATTTCCTCAATCTTATACGAAGGCCATGCAAGCCCTTCTAATACAGTCTACTCCATAAGTTCCAACCCCAAACAGAAATGTGACCACTGTCTCCAGTGGGGTGGGGATGACAGTGGTGAGAGAGAGCACCCTATGCAGAGGGACCACCAAAAATAGAGGCATCAGATACCCAAAACAGGCTGGGTCAGTGCCCAGAAGGCCTCAGGCTTCTCCCTGGCACCCACCTCCCCTGCCAAGGTATCAGACATGGAGAAGTGGGAAATTCTGAGATCAAAGGAATCAACTGCTTGGAGACAACCACATTAAAGCACAGCCTTTGGCCATGCCCATGTGGGAGAAAATTCTAGGTTAATAAAATAAGATCAAAGATGCAAAGTCCATGCTGGGATGAAGGATCCCACCCCTGTGCGCTCCAGACCAGCAGAAGACAGGCACTGGATTGGGGCCCTCCCAGCCCAGGTGATGGTCCTGCAGACCAAGTTACATCCCCTAGAACCTCATTCCCTCCCCCAACAGCCTCCCACCCCAAGAGAGGTTGTTGACAACACCCAAGCCCCAGAGGAAATTTAATTAACTAAACCTAGAAGGAAGATAAAGAGCCACCCCAGCAATTGGCCAGATAATAGCAACTGGGTGTGCTGGCAGAGCTTGCACTGAGCTCCAGAGAGGGTTTAAATATCTACCGCTTGTCATTTTCTAAAGGTTTGCATTGGTAACGCTCCACAAAGAACATTCTCATTAATTTGAAATGGCCTGAAATTAGCTCATAATTTTTCTATTTCTGAGATATTATCTGGTAACAATTCCTCTGCCATCTAATGTAATTACTGCAATGCCAGAGGCCCAGAGATGAATGAGAGGGGCTTGGGTAGCTTGGGAAAAGTGTCTTAAGATGACCGAGCTCAGAAAGCCACGGTCAGGGAGACAGGGCAACTTCTCCTTTACAATTATAATAGTAATTTTTCCCATCAACAGAGATGACTTTTTAAAATAAACACAATGAATCAATTTATAGTCCAACAACATTAAAACACCACAAAGGAATTTATATACTAGAGGGAATTGAATTTCTCTTGTAAAATCAATGTTGAGAATATTTAGATGAGAAGCCTTGGGTGGGAGGAAGGTCAAAACATAGAATAAAACTCGATGCCGAGACGTGACATCTGGACTCCTGGTGGCACCAATGATCACCTCTGCTTCAATTTCTTTCTATCTTCAGAATGTTGTTGAAAAGTATACAATTTCCTTCTCATTCCACCCCAGTTTTAGGGTGTAGTAAGGGCTACAAATGGCTCTAAAAATAAGGTAGAATTTGCTGGAAAGTGAAATTGCAATAAAAAGAAGTCAACCAATCACTGAGTTAATAATCAACCTGTGAACCTCTCACCCCCTGACCTGGGGAGCAGAGGCGATGAGATGCTTCCAAGCTTCCCCCAGAGCACAGGTCAAAGGAACTGGAGTCTCTTGGCTCAGGCTCTTCTTTCTAGTTTACAAAGATCACACTCCAGCACTCTACTTTTGGTAGGTTGAAAAGATGGGATTATAGGTGAGATACAGAGGAGGGCTTCTAGGGAATGATTATTAAAAGTTATACATTAAAAATAATGCGGGGAAATTCTCCCTAGAGAAGCCTTTAAAAGTAGGACCATTGCGCATTAATGTCAGAGAAGTCATCCAACATCCTTTCAAGGCTCCTTTCTATTCTGAAGGCTTTGATATCTCACAGGGTACCCTAGGGTCTGTTAGAGAGGTTAACGTCCTGATCTTGTTACTAAACAATCTCAGGATTCTGGCTGCACCTTAGAACGGCAGGACTTAAATTCTGCTTCTATGTTATTCTCCGTGCTTGGATGTCCCTAACACAGTACACAATCCCAGGCGCTGCTCAAACTTCAGGGCCAAGAGCTCTTATTCTCCAGACCTAAACCTCATCAGTTTGCCATGTGTTGCAATTTCCAGCTCCTCTTCATGCCTGGAATGCCCAGTCAGGATAGGGAAACACCCACTGCGTGGGAATCCTCTCCCAGCCCATCAGCGAACTGTCCCAAGGACTGTGAGGGCTTCAATGACATGGTCCCTGCCCACAAGAGCTGCTGGAAAGATGACAGGAAACTGGCATATGAGACCCTCCCCAGGGAGTAGAAATTTTAGGTGCTATAGGCTTTTAGAGGATAGTGAGGCCATGGGGCGGTGGTGCGTGGCGCTGCATGGACAGAGGGAACATGGAACCTTCTCTGAGCCTGAGAAGCACACAGGAGCATCTGGCTCCAGACACACCCCAAAGGGCTGCCTCGGAGCAATTCGGGAGGTTGAACTTAGCTTTAGAGCGCTCTGAGTTGTAAGGCTGTCCTGGGAGGCTGGGAGATTCCAGGGTAACCCGATAGCCTCCGGTCGTGTGTTAGGTCTGGGAATGGTGGAGCCAAGCCATGAGTTTTCTCCCTGGAGGTGGCATGTGCAGTTAGTTGGGCTGCTCAGGGCTGGGCCACTGTCACAGGTTAGAGGGTAAATGCAGTCACTGATTTCTGCTCCATTCTCTGTGAAACCTTTTAAACACTGGTCACAGAGGAGCTGGGGAGGTATTTCTGAATAACTATATTGCAGCTGGAATATTAGTCATAAGTTTATTTATTTATTTTTTTTTTCCCTACCCTACTACCAACTCTAAACTGTTGGCAGTTTTCTAATTTCCCTTGTTTTTTAGTCCTGGTTTTGTTGACAATTTACTTTCCACTAAGTTATCATTTTGTGACATTGTGGGTTTAAGATATTGGGATTCTCAATGCCTCTAAGATGTCGAGAATCAATGTTTAAAATGACTATATCAAAGGAGTGGACAATGTTATATATTCCATAATATGTAACATAAAATATGTTCACATAATATACTTCATATAAAAAGGGAGCCAGAGGAGAAATTTAAATTAAACCTCAAACTACAATGTTTATTGTTATTCTTTATTAAGTGCATTGCAACATTACTTAAGCTAAATGATTTATGTGTTTATATCACCTGCTGTTTCTCTGGGGGAGGGTGGTATTTGAGCTCTAAATCTCTGTTTTCAGACAGGTGGTGTTGTGTTCCTAAGTTTATTTTGGAGAGTGAGACTAAGAAAACAAACCAAAGAACATTATTTCCCACCAAAATGAAGGCCAACAGTGAATCTAAGAAGTTTACTTACAACACATCATTAAAGTCAACCTATAGGATGGGAGAAAGTATTTACAAACCCTATTTCTAATATTAATAAAAGGTTAATATCCAAAATATATAGACAACTCCTAAAACTCAACAAAAAACACAAATAACCTGATTTAAAAATGGGCAAAAGATATGAATAGCTATTTCTTTCCAGAGAAGATACACAACTGGTCAAGAGGCACATGAAACAATAATGACCATCACTAATCACCACAGAAATGCCAATCAGAGCCACACTCAGACAGGATTGCCACACCCAACAGGACAGCCACCATCTAACTTGCTACCTTTAACTCTGCCTGGAGTTCCCTCCAGGGTGTGAACTCAGCACGGCTTTGAGATGCAAAGGAGTACCTACGCATGGGCATTTATTTCTCTCCAGGAGGGCAGTCAATCGCTTTTTAAATATGACCACTTTATGATATGATTTGAGCAAAGTAAATTAGCTTCTGAGAAAGAACATGCATTAAGAAAAGAGAGAGTACAAAGGGTAGAAAATTCCCAAGAGTGGCCCCATGCTGGCCCTGGGGTGGGACCCTACTCACTGAAAAGCTGTCGGGTGTTCTCAAGGAGCCCCTGGGCCACTGCGAGGTGACGGGGGCACACAGGTTAGGAGGTGGCATGAGGAAGAGGGGACTGGGTTTTCCAGATTGCCAACCGCATCCATTGAAAGCTGTTCCTTTGAAACCACAAACAAGCCTTCCCTGTAATCTATTTCTCCCCTTTGGGAAGTCACTGGCCTTCTAGAAAATAAACAATTATAAAAATTAAAAGGCAAGTGGAAGCTTGCACAAGCCCAGCTGACATCTGCAGCTTCAGCAGTGCCAGAACCCCAGCTCACAGGCGCCCCCGGCAACGGGCAGAGACTTCCACAGGGGTCCCTGGGAAGAGAGGAACAAGTCTATTTAAATTCTAAGCACTGTTAAGAAAATATATAAATATAATAGAACTGAGGCAGGATTATTTTACATAGCAGCAGTATCGAAATCACAATATTATTACATGCTCTTAAATAATGAGTATGCACGTTAATCTTCCAAAATCAAAACCTCAGTAAAATTAGATTCTTAAACATGTATATTAAGGGAATTGGGTCAGATGCTACAGCCTGGATTTCTTTAGGTCTTATTTCAGAAGGCAACACTAAAGATTAGTATTTTGGGAAATCCAATTACCTGAAAGTACTTGAGGTAGAGAGAAGAACACCACATAATTAATTATTGACAAGAGGACAGTAAGTTCCCAGGGAGCACAGACTGTTCCATCCTCTCCCAAGAACCAGAAGGGCCAAGCACAAAGCAGGCACTCGACTGATGACAAGGAGAAGTGGCCTGTGCAGAGTCACTCAGCCGAAACCCTGCAGAGCCCCAAAGAGGACGCAACCTCCCTCTCTAGGGCGACTCTCTACTCTGTGCTCCTAACCGGCGACACGGTCTTCTTTCACACTTTGCTTTTCCCTCCCACCTTGACTGTGGCTCTTGTTCTCAAAGGTGCCTCCCCCTGCTCCCATATTCTACCCCCCTTAAATTATCCAGTTCAAATCTCACCTCCTACATAAAGCTTCCCCTGAGTGTGCAAACAAGTGTGCCCTCTCCAGCCTTGAGACCTCTACAGCACCAAGTGTCTGAATCTGCAGAGAGTCACTTCTATAACTTGTGCTGACGCCCCTTGCATTACCTAACTCGTGCATGCGCCTTAAACCTCTTTAGCATGTTCCTAAGGCCTTGGTGATGCCAGAAATCTAGTTCCAGTCCTCTTTCTCTATAGCAGTAACACGCTCCAATTTGAAACCCAATAATGAGCCACTGCATCAGAGATATGATTAGCAGAGCCCATCTTCACATGAGGAAGGGGCTGCTTTACTCCAACTTCGTCCTAAGGCGAGTCCAGCTGAGGCCAGCCCAGTAAGCAGCTGTTTTCACCAGAGTGTCACTGCTCTTACAACACTGCACTTCTCTGGTCTAAATTTCTATTTTAAGGCAGAAGCCATAACTTCTATAATTTAAAGATCTAGGAGGATCTAATCTATTATTAGTCTAAAGAGGGCAGGATTGGTCAGAAAAGAAAAGCAAGGGCGGTTGCAACCCAGTTCATACAACTTCAATTCTAGAATGATCTGGAAAGAACCTCAGGGAGACTGTGGCTCAAAACTTCATTTGAAACTATAGGAAGGAAAGATCAGCGAGGGGCTGTGATCTGCGGAGACTGCTCCAGCTCGCTAGTGATAGCACGGATACAAACAGCCAGCCTCCCGATGGCTAGCCACGCACACTGCCCCATGCCACGCTGCCTCTCCCTGCCAAAAATACGCTGTTATAAATAACAGGCATTTCAATCGGGCTCGCATTCTGTAAGGAAGAGAAATCTCAAGAATGATAACACAAAACACCCATCTGTACAGCACCGGGCAAATTATGGTATTAAAATAACCACCTTGACTGGTGATATAATCAATGAGGTCAAATGGTAGATTGAACTAAAACATAACTAAGACACAAAACCTGAATCTAAGTTCTGTTTCTCAAAGTAACTTCCAGAATGATGCTGGGCACGAAATTTTCCTCTCTGGGCCCCAGTTATAAAAATGGATACTCATAGGACTTCTCAGTGGGCGAGCTCCTGGTGTTTCGACAGGATCCATTCTTCCTTGGGACAGTCCTCGATGTTACAGGATGCTCAGAATCCCTGGCTTCAAGCCAATAGTGACCCCAGCCATTCTGACAACCAAAAATGCCCCCACACATCTTAAACTCCCTCATTGACAACCACAAGGAGGATCTCCAAGGCCCTTGCTGGCTCTAAAATGCCAGCAGGAAGCCACTACCCACCAGCAGGTGGAGTGGCAGGCTGGGAGGACAGGGGGCAGGCCTACCCGTAGATGTCCAGGACCCCGATGAAGGAGTGCTGCTTGAGGGACGTGTGCAGGGCCTTGTTGATGTGCTCCACGATCCAGCTGAACAGCTGGGCATAGATGTGCTTGGCCAGAGCGTTGCGGGCATTGAGCACCTGCTGCAGGGACATGGTCTTGACGTAGGTCTCTGAGGTAGTGACCAGCTTGCGATGGCACAGCCAGTGCTCCATCTGACTGTGCTCCACCCCTAGCAGTCGGCAGAAGTTGTTCAGGTGCTCATCCTGGGGCTGGGGGAGATGGGGACACGGGTTTAGTAGGCACATGGAAGGCAACACCCCCACCCCCGCCTTCTATACTCCTGTGCAGAGGAAAGATGAGCCAAACCCAAGGCCTCCCCAGCACTCCAGAACCCATCCCACCCCCACACACTGCTAAGTGGAGATGACAATTAGAGCCTGTGACAGAGCGCTGCTCAAACCGATCATCACACCTGCTGATGACCAAACTACCAGGGCCTTATAAAACAAAAGGCGCTCTCCACTTTTCCTGCCCCCTCCCTTCCATGCCAGGCTGCTGTCAAGAAACTTGTAGAAGGGGAGTCCTTGAGTGAAGGGAGCAGGAGAATTGATAGCTTAGGACAGGACGGTCCATTCAGAACAAGCAGATTCACACTGAACATACAGGACGTGCAGGGTTCTCGTGCAGTGCTGAACCCCCAGCCCAGAAAGCAGTTTCTCTTCCTCCCTCTCAGAATTCTTCACTTACAAGCTTTATCTTTGACCAGCCCTGGGTTTGACCAGCTGTGTGCTTGGAATGAACTCAGGACTCCTGAGGCTGGAGAGGCCCTTTGAAGGTGCTGTGCCATGCCCCCCCCCCAGGGGTCAGTACCCCCTTCGGTGAAGTAACTCAGATGGGCCAGATCAGTGATTCTCTTATGGGTGGGCGGGTAGGATACTGAGGAATCACCTTGAGGAGTTTTTCAAATTACACATGACACCAATGGGTGTGTTCAGACGTGTTGGGCGAGAGACAGGCTGAAACTCGATGGGCGACGTCCCTCCCAACACTAACACTGCCTGGTCCCTCTACTTCTAAGCAGGCTCTCTTTCATATTAGCCTTGGTGACATGAAATCACCCATAATTGAACTTTAACTTTCTGAAAGCACTTAGTGGTTGGAGGAAAAAGTTAATCAATGATGAAAGCTGGAACACAAAGCAAAAACATGGAGCAAGTTTTGACCTAAGATCATTTGGAACAGTTTCAATGATAACATCAGACATGGAAAGAAACTTGGAATTCTTCTAGTTTAAGCTTCTTTTTAATGAAGGAAGAGGTTGAGCCCCAGAGAGGTGCAGTGAATCACCCACGTCCCCTGGGCTCAGGGCTCCTGCCTACCCAGCTGCCTCTAAGGGCTACCTCTGAGCCTAGACCCTTCTCTATGGCAAAAACCTTGGAGCCTGACCTTGGAGCCACTGGGTAACCAGACAACCCACAGGGTCTTGTCTCATTTCACCACAATATATAAAGCTCTTGGATAATCCTTGTTGCTCACTCGGCACCCCACAGAAAACCTGCTCATCCTTGGAGGTCCCTCTCGTCTGTTACACATCCTCTCATCCAAATCTTCCTGGGAAAGGCAACAGCCAGCCTGGAGCCCGTGGGGAGCTTATTAACTCTGAGGCTGAAAGGGAATCCTTTAGGACACAATGTGCCACCTCCTAACGGCCCTAAATTGCTACGAGACTCATATTCTGATGAGGCAGCCTTGTAGGACTTAAATGAAGGCTTGTTTGATGAAAATTAACACAGATAACTGTATGATTTCCCCCTTAACACCATACCCTGAAGGCCATTTTTTTCCTCCTACAGATATTTAAAATCCATCTCCTCCAAACCAACAGTTACAATGGAATGTCAGAGTAGGAAAGAACCATCCAAAATCATTAAGGCCAGTGTTTTTCCAAAATACAGTCTGTGCAAGAATAGTTGCAAAGAACATGAATTGGCTTTACTTAACGCAAAAGGAGGAGGGATGGTACCCAGGCCAGACACAGTGGAACTAACTTGCTAATGCACCCTGCTGGCACAGAGAGAGAGAGAGACAGAGAGAGAGAGAGAGAAAGGTATCTTAAGGAGCATTTACAGAACTTACTTAACTAAAGACCCCCTATGTTCCTAAGAAATTGCCTGGGGCTAAGGTTCCCAGGAAAACACCTTTGGAACTACCCTTCTAACTACCCTCATCACTCAGGCAAGGAAAATGAGGCTAAGTGAGGCCCCCTGCCTTGCGGCTAAAAGCTCCTAACCCCAGCCTGGCAGGAGAACTGGCTTGGTTTGGGCTGGGTGAGCTGCAGAGGCCCCTGTCTTCACACTCCCTGGGCAGTGAGAGTTTCCAGGCCACTTCCGGCCAGCAGCCTTTTCGTCCACAGCCACCCCCACCTCACCCTCCCTCCAAACATAAAGCCATATGTAGCAGAGTTAAGTGCCTGGGAACCGCTTGGCAGGCAACAAGTTCAGGGGTGGCCAGTGTCCAATTTGTTCATCTGACCTATTTCCAAGAAATTCTTAATTGCTAGGCACAGCGCTGCAGATGGATTCCCTGACATTTAAATGGCCTGCCAGCCGCTAACATGACTGCCCAAGACCTGCGCACAGGCGCTCCTATCCACACCCCCGCCCCGGCCTCATGCTGTGAGTGCAGTGGAGAAAGGACCTCAAGTTAGGGACTTGTCTGATGACCTGCCCGTCCCCCCCCAGGTTTCCACCCACCGCATGGGTCGTGGCTTGCTTCTCTCACCACCCTCCTTCCCACCCTTGATTGAAGGTGCTGAAACTGAAACCGATTTAACATCCTGCAATTACATTTAGAAATAATTAAATGATGCTAAATCCATTAAAAATAGCCAGCATCATAGGTAGCAGATTAGTTTTACGGGCCCATATTGCCAAATTCAAGAAACAAATTGCCTCTGGTGTCCAAGTAATTGGACACTGTTGCATTTCCAAGGTAACTCTGGCAGTCATGGAACACATTCTCATGCTTTAATTAAAAATGAAAACGACCGAGCAGAAGGCACACTGCTTGCGGATCAGCGGCCTTTCCAATAGCCCTATGTACTGGAGGAATAAACCAAATTTAGTTTGAGAGGAGGGCATTTAAGTAGCAAACACTTAAAGATGCATTTCTGAAGCACACACTCCATGCTGAGTGCCACCAGGGCCCCAGGCAAGTGGCGGGCAGTCCTCGCTCCAAGGCCTTGCAATCCAGCTGAGGGGGCTGGGCTGGCTGGGTCCTGTCCTGCCTTTGTCATTACCTGTCACTCTGACCTCAGAGGAAGGTTCCTCTCTCCCAGCCCTAGTTTTTCGTCTCCCATACAGGAGGACAGATGTGCTTAAGGTCCACTCTGGCTCTAACAACAAGGCAGATAACGGTCAAGAACTCCATCCCTGTGAGCTCCGTGCTAAGGCCTTTCCACACGAGGCTTCAGTGAATCCTCACACCAACACCGAGGCAGGTGGCATCACCCACACCCCACTGAGGAAGAAACAGAGAGGTCAGGCAACTTGCCCTAACTCCCACCATCCAGTGGCAGAACCAGGATCTGAACTCTGGCAGCCTTGACCCCCAGTCCTCACTCCCCACCAGTTCTCCATACAGGTCCAAATGCAGAACAGCACAAGCCTAGCCCAGACCACACACCCACACGCAAAAGCCTTCTGGACTCCCTGCTGTCAGAGAAAGGGCTGCGGCCCATGTGGGATCCAAACTGCCACCTCTCAGGCCACCTCCCCAACCTGCACCCTCCATCCACTCTCTCCAGGTGGGCCCTAGCGACCCAGCTCCACACAACGTCCACATGAACAGCCAGGGGGTGAGGAAGGGGAGAGGCACAACAGAAGTGGTCCTGGAGTTTAGTGGGGAAATGAGCTCAGATCAAATCACTAATAAATACTTCTCACCTGAAGGGCCCCCAGAGGCCAGGTGTAGGGGACCAGCCATAGGCTCAGACATACCTCACTACAGGCTCAAGCCTTAGCGTTCCAAAGAGGCCCCAGCATAGCCCAACAGCAGGTGCCCTGGTTCTTGTGCTCACCAACCCCACTACGAGCTCAGAGTCTCCCCGAATCCCACTCTTAGGTGTCTTGCCCCTGAGTCCTACAAGCCTCATCTGGTCATCTATCCTTCTACTTCCTGGGAGCCTCCCCAGCCCCCCCTCCCCCACTGAGATAGATGCTGGTGATACAGTAATGAGCAGAACAGTCCCTGCCCCCAGAGTTTGGACTCACAAGGGAGAGAGGGGGGCAGCAATTAATCACACAACCAATGCAAAACAACCACACCACAGAGGAGAGGCACACAGCTCTGTAAGAACCCATGATGCGGGGTGTGGCCAGGATGTGGCCCTGAGAAGGGTTGTGGGTTGGGGGCCCAGGGAACATGTGTCATCTTTCCTGCATCTTACCAGCCTGAGCCAAAGGTTGCTCAATGCAAACATTCCTAACCTCACCCGTCCCTGACACAGGCAGCGTATGGCTGCCCTACGGAACCACGGGGCATTTACTGGGCTGCCTGCAGCAGGGAGGCACAGACGCTCTATGCCTTTGTCAAGAGGTGAAGATGTCAGGGGCAATGCCCCACTGGCCCTGACAACTCGGATCAGGGCAGGGTTTGTCCTACACTGGCCAGACCACCTGCCAGACCACAGGTCCTCCCCTCCACACGTCCCAGTCTCTCCGCTGCCAGCCCCACTGCCCTGTGTCCCCTACCCGCAAGGTGCGTGCGTGCGCGCGCGCGCACACACACACACACACACACACACACACACACACACACACACACACACAGGCATGCTAACATCAGGTGTCACAAACCGCCCCCAAGGCACCTAACACTGCTGGCTCCAACATTCCCTCCTTTCCCACTGGGCCCAAGTGAGTGAGCCTCAAATCTCTCACAAGGCTGCAGAGTCCATGCCAAGGATGGCAGCAGGCCTGACATGCCCAGGGGCCCCCTCAAATCCAAGTCTTTTCTCATTTAGGGAAAATGCACGGGGCAGGGGGACACAACGAGCTCTGCCAGCTCCCAGCCGCAGTGCAGGTCTTCCCCTCCCATAAAGGCAGGGCCAGTGTGAAGTTGTCATAACCCCAATGCTCGACAAACAGTAGGAGGTTAATAAATGTCCACTCAATTGAGAAAGCATCAGCTTGTGAGCGGCATGGACACGTGCCACAGTCATATCCTGCAGTGTGTAGCGCTGTCTTCTGTATTTCGCCAGCATCTGGTTACTTAAATTCCAAGTCCTTGGAAGCAAGAATCACACTTCGTACTTCCCTGGGACCTAGCCATCAATGGGCACAAAGTGGGTAAATAATAAACAGCTGCAGATTCACCTATTCATGGTCGGAATCCCAGTTTCAGCCTAGCCCAACACCACTAAATTCCAGAGAGGCACGACAACTGCTTTCAGTACTACCATGTAGTACTTACTTCACTGCCCACCATCTACCACAGATCACTGGGCACTAGGAAAATCACCTTCACAGTGGGCATTTATGGAGCACTGTACAGCTTGCAGTACTCACAGATGGCTCGCTTCATCTGCCTCATGCTGTCAGAATCTTGGCAAGTGCTGCCACCTCTGTCTACCCCACCAGACTGTAAGCTCCTCTGAGGCAGTCACCAAGCACGGTGCCCAATGTCCTTTCCTCTCCTTGCAACAGGGACCTCTGTCTGGAGCTCAGACAGTACTCAGTGAATCGATACATTATGGAATTCCATGTACCTCAGGGTACTTGGAAAATCAACCCATCAAAGAGAATTTATTAAATAGCCACCAAGTTCCCTGCCCTCAGTGACAGAAATGTGATGGCAGCTGATTGTAAAAGGATTGGTTCTTTTAAAAAATTATCAGCGAGTGAACAGAAACCATTACCGTTCAGAATAAATAACCTGTGAGTGTCTTCTGAGCACAGAGACACATCTCTGTCGCATCCAACGGCAAGAACAGGGTAAACTGTGTACGTTTTATCTCCGGTGCTGGAGTGCAACTTACCGATATGCTACAGGAATCCCCGTCGCGCTCGGCCTGAATCTCCACACTTCCGAGGTGCAGGATAGAAGCAATTATCTTAAAAATGCTTATCTGATGGGATTCTCTCACTCCTAAGGGGGGAAGAAAAAAGTGAATGAATGACACTCAATATCCATGGCAGGATGGAAAAGACATTTTTTAAAAGGACTTTTAAAAAAATACAGTTTGATTTCCGTTCTGGCCCAGTGACTCCTAAAACGATCCAGGCTCCTCACCAAGTAATTGCCACTCACAGTAACAGCTCGGAGGGCAAAGGGGCTCCCCTGGACTAAAAAGGAAATATCCTCACTCTGATTGTCCCGATCAAACCAGATGGGTCATGCTACCACTTTAACTTCTCAAAGAGCAAAGGCCAGGCAATGCTCCTGCAGGCTCATTTGGGACTTCATTTCAACCACTTCATGCATGTTTTTATGAGTTTAACAAGAACGGTCATTTATCTGCAATCATTCTTTTTTCCCCCAACATAATATCTTACAACCATCTGTGACACATCCACAGCACCAGCAGGGGAGGAAGAGGAGAAACTTCTGGGATTGGTGTTTCAGGGGCTGACTCCCGGCCATCCGGATGGGGGCTGCCGTTGGCCACACTATGCGTGCCTTCACAGTCACAGATGGACACACCCACCCCAGAACCACTGTGGCAGCAGTCACCTGGTGTCAAATTTGATACTTACCGACATGAATTACCAAAGGCATGGATAGTTTCCTGGAATTTATGTTTAGCTTGAAGGCATCAGCATTTCTTTTTAAATTACAAAACACTTCAGGACTTATTTAAGAAAGACCACAGAATAATAAAACGAACACCAGCAAACCTATCACTCAGTTTAAGAAATCCAGTGTCCCCCACATTCCACCTAAGAAAGGTCAGTAACACCTATATAAACAAGAGGCACAGATATCTCAGGCTAGGGTTAAAAAATTTCCCCAGATAATCCACAACGTGGGCAACCCAAGCATAAACTGAACAAACTTAACTCTAGGCTTTAGTGTTAGATGATCACTACCATGTAAGCTTCACAGGGGCAAGGATTTACTTCTCAGTTTTTATTATGTAAAATTCCAAAACATATAAATAAATAACATAATGAATCCCTGTTCTTACATAATCATCATATCCTCAGTGCCTAGAACAGTGCCTGGTGCACAGGTGCTCAGAAACATGAATCATGGAACGACTGAAGTGGTGACTGTTGACACAGACTGTGAGTACTTGTGGATCTCTACAGAAATATGTGCATTATTCAAATGTATGGCTTTATTCAGTCTAATAATCCAAAAAACAGCCAGAAGCCTAAGAATTTAGGCATCCATCCCGGTTCAGTGTAAGTGAATACATACCTGCGAAAAGCCAGAAACTGGTGTTCAGGACAAGACAGGGAGCTGGATGCTTCCATACTCCTGCAAGGGGTAAAGCCCTGGGCTTTCAGTCTGAGCTTAGAGCATCTTTTACTCTCAGGTTAGTCTCATTAGAAGCACCAGAGGGTGGATGCTGGAACTATCACGGGGCAAGAGGCCTACACACTGCTCAGACACCAGCTTTTCTCTCCCCCCTTCACTTACTTTTGAGAATCAATACTCTGTCAATTTCTAAAGACCTATCCACCCTACAGTGGTAGGAATTTAAGAGGTATATAGGGAATGAATATTGAATCCTAACAACAGTTAGGATCCCTGCACTACACTGATCAGATCTCTTCTTAGTATGGGATTCTTTGACAAGCAGTACCTCACTATGGGAAGCAAAAATCAAAGCAAAAGCCAAACAATAATACACAGGGAGTGAAACAGGAGTCAGCGACCTGTGGTTTACAGCCCATGGCCTGTTTTTATACACAAAGTTTTATTAGAACACGATCATGCCCACTTGTTTGCATGTTATCTATCCCTACTTTCATAATACAACAGCAGAGCAGCTGCAACAGAAACTGTACAGCCCACAAACCTAAAACATTTACTATTCTGTCCTTTAAGAAAAAGTTAGCCAACTCCCCAGAGTTGTAAAAAATAAATAAATAAGGATGTGTGTGTTAAAGCATAGGGAAGAAAGTCTTACTAAAATAATTTTACATAAGGGATCTGCTTTGAGAATTAAAGTATCCAATCTCTTTAGAGCCTGGGAGGGAACAACCCTCTCCTTCTATCAGCTCATGCCCACCGCTCACACCAGCACTAAAAGGGTAGCCGCCAGAGGACTTCTTTCTTGGACAAACTGGTCAGAATGTATCCTGCTTAATGTCACGACTTCTCCAAACCTACCCCCAACTCTGGAGAATAGGATAGGCATGTGATGCTGGGGAAGTCAGGGGGCCAGTTATCAATCTACTATCTCTCAGCTTCAATCTTCCCCTCTTTGCCCTGGTTTGTGAGACTGGAGCTGGACCCTGTAAATGCTTCTCCTGTGCCGACTGGTGGAATGTTAGGCTTGCTCAATAGAGGGCAATGGTGATCTGCAAGGCGACAGCAAGAGAAGACATTTCCCTTCCTGGTTCTAGTCCTGCAGTTATCATTCATCGGGAGCCCAGCGACCTCCTTGATGAGCTCCAGCTGTGCCTGCAGGCCTGTCTCCCCATCAGCGGTGGCTTTTAAGCAGTTCTGCCTCCCCCCTACCCCTCACATACCCTCTGACAAGTTTCTCCATCACGTAAACCTCAGTGGGGGTGGGGGCTCTCCTATTCGGTGGCTCCTTTATTGCTGCTCTTCTTGCCCTAGAGACAGCAGCTGTTCTTTTGCACCTGCTACTTCTGGACCCCTTAAAGTCCACTTTTATCCCTTTTATAGTTAATCTCCTACTACTGCTCTAGTTAACATTTACATCGATTTTTCCCTGTTGGAATAACCAGTGTGGCTCTTGTCTCCTAACTGGTATTTCATAGGTACAAAATACAAACCCCATCTATGCACCAGTTACCCTGAGAACTGACCAGTGCTGGGATCTTGGCACACAGGGCCTGGTTTCCTCCCCATTAAGAGATTAGGGCATACCATGTTTGGCCATGTTATTTGGACAATGGACAGAACTTCCCCAACCTTCCACCAAGGTACCTAACACATGCTGCTCTGGGTTAATCACATGGCTCAGAAGCCCAATATTCTGTCAAGGAAGGGGTTGGGGAAAACAAAAGGGCCATCCTGAGCCACTGCTTGGGTTTCAGACTGACTTCTCGAGCTTTCCTTTTTCGGGATTCAGGTCCCAGGAATTTAACAATTCAACTTCCCAACTAATAAAGCCTTTACCTTCTTCTACCTTCGGGCTCTTCTCCCCTAAAACTGGCAGGAGAAAGGGACAATCACCTTCAGCTCTACTGTCCCTCCTACCCCTGAAGGACAGAGAGAAGTTCTTGCATTAAGGACTCCAATGCTAAGTCTAAATGGAAACAGCTCACAGAATTAACACTGTGTGTGAGACAAAGCTACCAGACGCCTACAGCCCACTTCCAACTCTGAGCCGACTGTAGTACATGTGGTTTGATCCCAACAGAGTGTCCTTTCTGCTAGAGCACACTGCCTGCACATTCGTCTGGCCTACTGCATGAAGAAACACAGCCCTACTTGCTTTTCCCTCCAGTGGTTCCACTGTCTTGAGCAGGTAGAAAGGACATTTCCCAGCACCTGGCAGAGAGGCTCTCAAAACCTTATTTTTAAGAAAGGCCAACAAATCTCCAAGTTTTAAGCTGGGGAGCCTAAGGGTTGGGATGGATAAGAAAGTAAGAAAATACCCACTAAGGGTAGGAAGGTGTCCCCTATTAGCACATGCAGGTTGGCAAGTGAAGAGGCCATCACCTTGGTCCTACACCCCTAGGACCATCAGCCCCTAGGGCCTGCTTCTCCCACTCAGAAGCGCCTTACCGAGCAGCGTGAAGGCTTGCCGTGTCTTCTCAAAGTCCTCAGCGTCATCCACACCCTCGATGGACGTGTCTCCTCCCTGTGACGTGTAGAAAAAGTCCTCCGCGCTTGCTGTGGGAGGCAAGGAAGGCATGAGCCACTGGGGAGCGCGCCATCCCGCTTCCCCACAGACAAGGATTTCCACCCCTCAGCAGGCTACTCCCGACCAAGGTTTAGTTTAGTCCCAGCTGGATGGGAAACCCTTTACAACAGTCTTTATCCCCAGGGGCGAATGACAGACAAAACTGAATAATAGAAGAGAATTACACTGACAGAACGTGCTGCTGTATTTGTGTAAAACTGGCATGAAAAAACATGTTAACACAAAAGATAAATAAATCATGGATAGTTCAATTCAATAACATTCACCACAGATTTGGTTTTTAGATACATGCAAGTAAAATGTATACCCACCCTAGAATCAGACTTCTGTGACCTTAGATAATCTTAGTCTAACATCTGACAAACGAAGGTCAGTGATGTGCCCCAGGTGATGTGCTTTTTTTGTTTGTCGTACAAAGTTGGGGCACACTTGAACTATGTAGGCACATGAACAAACGCAGGCTGAAACCTTTACATGTTTGTTCTCATCCCCAGTCTAATTATTCTTCCGTCGGGCCTCTGGCAAAAGCCGTAGGGACAGCTGGCAAGGAGGGACACAGGGTGTGTCTGAGAATTCAAAGCCAACCTCAGCAGAGGGCAAAACTGCAACCATCCCTGGGAGTATCCGCTCTGTAGGGAGGATGGTAGAGTCAGCCCTTGCGAGGGGGCTGCTCTCACATCAGCAGTTAGGGCAACAACTGCACATGGTCAAAGTCGCCCTTAGAAGTCGCTTGAACCTTTCGTAAGATGCAGTACTGTGTGTGGTATGACCCTGCCTGGTACTCTGTGTTCTAAGTGTATAATGTTTGATTTGACAAGACGCCCAAACTGGACACGGGCTGGTTTCTCTCTTCCCCTGAAAACCCCAGTAAAATTCTTTTCCCTTGACCTGCGTGTGTGCAGCTGAACACACATCAGTTAAACGTGCTTAGGTGCAGCTTCACTGCAACTCCCAGTCCTCCCTTCAACACCCTGTCCTTCCAATTTGATCTCCCACGAGCTTCTGGAGTCTCTCCATCTTGACTGCCACTGCCCTGGGTCCGCCCTTCAGCATCTGTCATCTGGGGATGGTTGCACAAGACTCTACACAGTTCTTCCTGCTTCTCTGCCTGTCCCTTCAAATCTACCTCCAAACCTGGTGGCTCTGATCACACCATCCCCCTGCCGAGAGCCCTTCTGGAGACTCCACTGCTCTCAAGGCAAGGTCAGCACCCCACAGCAGCCTAGGGCCCTTTTGTGAAGTGGCCGCCTCTAACCCTCCAGACGCATGGCTTACTCCTGCCCTCCCCATCTCTATGTTCCAGACATACCAATTTCCTTACAGTCACTGATCAGCTCCACCCTCTGTCCACATCTTCAGTTGTCTCTGCCTACCCCTCCCCTTCCTTACCTCTGCCCGTTTCCCACGTTGTCGCCTAAGCTGCAAGCCATACAGAGCTGTGCCCATCCCTCCAGCCTGTTAAGCACATGTTGCCAGGCCAGCTAAGGCAGTGACAGAGCGCACCCCCAAACCCCAGTCTGACCGCACAACCTGAGCTATAACCACCAGGCCACCCTGCCCACAGGCATGAGTCAGAGTATCAGTGGTGGCCTCTGACAGACAGCCTCCCGGACAAGTAGCAAACACACTCAGGGGCAGCCAAGGCACCTGAACCGGAGTGAAAAGACTCCAGCCCTGTGTTCACTCATAGCCTCGGCAGAAGCAAATTTTGATGAGAAAAACTGTATCAGAGTTTAGAAGACAGTATATTTAGCTCTTGCCTACCTAAGCACTCTCTAAGCTCTGGCACAGAGCATACAAGTTTCAAAGGCTCCACAGAAAAGCACCAATTCTTTTCTCCTTTTATACTCCCCTTTCCAAGTATCCCAATCGATGATTTTTATAGTGCCCACCTGAGCAAGACTGTCTGTATTATTTACTCCCATTCTGCAGACAAGCAAACTGAGAAACACAGGGCTTTTTTAAAGGGTTCCCAGGCTCACTTGGAGGTTTGGTCTGGCCTGGGAGCCCATTCCTTCACTCCCCCATTGTAGAGGTGACCATTTATGGCATCCCAGGACTTTGCCATAAACACACCCCAACTCATCATCAAGTGTCAGCCAAACACATCAGAGTCACCTGAGACTCCAAGGCAGGACACTCGACTTCTATATTAGTGAGAAAGCACTTTCAGCATCTTTCAAAGACCTTCATTTTCAGCAGTCAGGGCCCTGCTGCCTGCCTGAGTCAGACGACCCCTCCCTTCCCTGCTCCCGGTTCCTGAACTCAGGCCCAGCTGGGTGACCTTCTCAGGCCAAGGCTTACCACTGCAGGGACCACCTGGGCCACTCGCAGCACTCTCTACTGAATGACCTGAATCCAATCAAAGCGATCATCTTTCCATCTGCTGTAAGGCCTCCAGACCCCCTTAACAAGAGACAAACAGGACTCAGTCCGTCTCCCCAACCTGCTTGGCCATGCCTGGGTCTCAGCTCTCCTTTCAGGCCCCTGAAGCCAGCGCTGACCACCCCATCCCAAAGCAATTTCTCTCATCCTCCAGTTTGGGTCTCTCTTTACTAAGAATTCCCCAGGAGAAATATACCAGAAGTCTCCTATTAACTGGCTCACCAGGCAGCCATCAGATCAAGAAGTGAACAGACCACGAGGGGGCATGAATTCAGTAAGAGCACTGGACCATCAAGGCCAAGGTCACGGGCTTGCACCTGGCCTGGGGAGGCTATGCTGACCTGTGCAAGGCCAGAGAGGTTGTTTATAAAACTGTATCAACGCACCTATAGAAGTGAAAAAGGGCAGTTTATTCCTGTGTGGTTTTTACCGTCATTTATTTACATTCTAACAAGTTACCTACTGGACTTTAAAAAAAAAAAAATCTCCCCGAGGTCATTTTAAATGCAATAGACCAACAATGCAGCAAAGGAAGAGTGTGGATTACTAGATGCAAACCTGTGCCCTCTACCCTCAGACAGATTCACACCAGGCCAAGGAATCTTGCAGAGACTTCTGTGCATCTGAATGGCATGTTTTAGGGCAACAAGAGGGAGAAGAATGCCAGGTAGGCCTACATATTCACTTAGAGCCCCTGGCTAGTCCTTCATTTATTTGAGGCTTCCAGCTACTCAGCTGGGGTTATCAGCGGAACTAAGTGCCAGGCTTCAGGGCTCACAGCCAATCTCGCTTCCAGGCAGCAGACAGCCTCACACCAGAGCACAGCGCTCAAAGGCTCTCGCTTCACTCCAAGAAGTTCTCAGACGGCACGTGCAGGTGCAAGAAATTGATCGTATTGGGTCGTTTTCAAGTGCTGCAGCCAAGGGCCCCAAGGAATGTACACCTTGCAGAGACACTGAATTAGGAAAGGTCATTTTTAACCTCAGCACAGCTTAGATAAATGAAAAAAAATTTAGGAGGATTTCTTCCCAATTACCTTAAAGTCACAACTGGGACCCAGTGATCCAAATTCAGCCAGGTGGATCTTGCCAAAATCTGTTTGTTTTCTACAAAATTGACCTGAGAGTGGAAAAAAACTGCATCTCCTGCAATTTGTTCCTGAAAAGCCCTGATGGGCCCACATCCCCCTCTGGGAAGGAAAAAAGACGATGGCAGTGGCCCCATATCAAGGATGCCAACCTGGGCACTTGGGACTAACAGCCAACATCAGAGCCACGGGTGCCAGCTCAGGGCAGTGCACAAACAGGAGTGCTCAGCACCTGCTTTGTTCAGCAGGTAATACACACTCCTTGTCCTCAGGAGTTTACAACGTGCCTACGAGGATCAGACTGGTAAGCACTGAGCAGCGGGAGAACAGGACAAAACCAGCACAGTGGAGGCCAGCCGGAGCTTCCCTCCTCTGGTCTTGGTTTAAATATTACCTCGCAGGGGAACCTTTTGGCCACTTCAGCTACGCTTCCTTCAGCACAGCCCTTAATGGCTCTGTATGGTGAGTGGAGAGCTAAGCAGGGGCAGGGCAGACACTGCCTAGCTCACTCTGTGCCACATCCCTGGCGCCTCACATGGCCTGAGTAGGGTTTGATGAACAAACGCTAAGCTGCATGGTACAGACATCAAAGCTACATAGGCAAGAAAGCACTGTTAAGAGGGCAGACCTACACTGGAACCACTGTATGGATTTTAGCTACTGGGAGCACAGGTGGGTCTAGTGCTGGGCCCCTAGGATGGCCAGGACTCGGGTCAGGGACAAACAAGCCTCAGAGTCTGCTTCTCACACAGCTGCACAGAGATCCATCAACCTGACAGACACACAGCTCTTCACACCACCTGCTAGTTTTGCACCTCCCACACGGCCCCAAGACACAGACACAGCAGGCCAGGACGGGATGCTCGGCAGACGCCAGGACACTGCTGGGCCCCCGGCTCACCCTCCCCACCCATGGGGCCGAGGAACAGTACTCCACCATGAGGCCCACATAGAGAGAGGTGGGCCAAGACTCCAGGCCCAAGGAGAGGTGCTACAGGGCACGGAATCAGAACAAAAGCCTGTTCACTCCTCCAGTGGCTGCACGCCAACACCCTCAAAGAAAATGGAACTTGCTGCCACCCCTCAGCAAGCAGCAGTAGTGGAAGCAAAGGGTGGCGTCCACCCATCTGACGGGGACAGCAAGGTGACTCATCCACTGGCTGCTCATCCCAGAGGTGCATCCCTCCGGCTGTGCCTCTTTGGGAGACATCAGACAGTGCAGCAGTCCTGAGCCTCATGCAACTAACCCCTCTATCCTCTGTAGCTATGCCCATGCTTCATGGACATGGGTCCTGGAGCCACCCCAACTTTGCCCTGCTCCATCCTCACTTCCCTCTGTCTCAATCCTTAAATATGACTTAAAACACGTTGGCTGCAATTAAGTGACATGTATTACCTAAATCTCTAGATCCTTATGGTTGGGATACATTTCTTATGACGCCTAAAGTGGAAACATACCTTTCGAAACAGTAACGCACGCAAACATTCATGCTATGCAAAACACGCTTCCAGCCCTGCGTCTTAGCCTCTCACATGCTTTCTTTGTAGGAGACCTGGATACAATTAACTCTCTTTTACTAATCAGGTAATGAAGTTCACAGAAGCCTGGAGGACATGGCCACAGCAGAGGCAGAGCTGAGACAAGAACCCACAATGAAGGGCTTGGAGCGGAGCTCCAGCTGGACAGCCCTGCGGCGGGGCCCACCCTAGAGGATGGGCGAGCACCTGGTGACTTACTTAGTGCGAGCTCCTTAAATTCCGGAAGATTGGCAGCGGCACAGAGCTGGTAAAAGATGTGGTAATTCCTCTCGTCATCTGCCTGGAGTAGGAAAAAGTGAAGCTGTTTTAGGGCAGTGACCTCCAAAGACTGTTCCCTCATCCTTTGTAACTCAGAGTGCTCCAGCCAGTGGGGGCTCAGCCCCCTACTCTTCTCGATGTTTTCCTCCACACCTCTGCCACCTTCAACTCCCACCTCCCCTTTTTCCATCTGCTAGTATGGGGTTTTCCTGCAGCCTAGGGATTTTTACCTCGACTTACACAAAAGCATGTGTTTTCTTTTTCCTTCTATATAAAACATCACTGCTCTTCCACTAACAGTGGGTCAGTCAACAAACGCTCATTCAGACTCCCGTGCTTCCTGGCTGAGGTTCTGCGGGTTGCCAGCTCTCCCCTGGGAGGCTCCGAACTAAGCGAAAGCTGCACTGGCCCGTAACGTCAGACGGGGCAGCCGGAAAAGGCCCGCAAGTCTGGATAGGACTCCCAGTGGACACTTGCAGCTGACCTGGCTGTTCACTGGCTGAGTGCGGGTGGGGTGGGCATTCAGGGGGCCTGAGCAAGGAGAGTAAAGGAAGCTCCGGGGGTGTCCAGGGAAGAGCCATGAGCAGCACATCTAGTCTGCGCCCGGCACAGCAGGCTGTTCCCCTGCTGCGGTGAAATGAAGGATGGGGCTTGTCAAACCAACCTAAGAGGTGCAGAGAAACTCTGGGGAAAAAGCCGGGGTGGGGAGCTGGTTAAAGGAATTAATTACTTGTATGCCAAGCATCAGCATGGAGACAGCACCAAGAAACCAACAGCTAAGGTGATTTTGATGTGTCCTCCGAAGGCAGCTGAAACATGAGGACCAGGAAGCCATTTAACCCAAGGCAAGAATGTGCTGCAGACACCCCAGTCTAGCCATGGGAGGGAAGAGGGAGCTGGAGGAGGACAGTTGTTGGGGCTGTGGGCTGCACTGACCCCCACCAAAGGCAGGGAGGAGGAGGAAAAGGTTGCAAAGAATGGTGGGGCAGGAAGAAACGAAAGGTAAGCGAAGAACAATGAAGAACTGAGTCAGGTAAGAAGTGGGACCTCCATTTATTTGAGTCGGTAGCCAAGAATATATTTTAATCTACCAAATAAGAAGGTTCCAACTGCTTCTCGGTCTTCTGGCTAAGATCGAGTGCAAAGGAGGTTCTAAAGCAAGGTGAAACCCACAGACCATCTATGACATTCCCCTGATCATAAGATTTTAAAATCCATGAGAAAAAGGACTGTGTTGCTCTTTGCTGTATCTTAGGTGTCTAGCACAGGGACAACACATAATAGGCACTCAATAAACCTTTGCTGATGGAATCTAAAAAAACCATACAGTGTAAAAGGTTTTTGAGGCCTCTTGCCTATACCATTTGGATAAACACACTTACTGGTGAAAGGAAAGACAGCCAAAAGAGCAAGCACATCCAATTCCAGGGCCAAAAGATGAGATGCTCTTCAGGCACAGGGAGCAACAAGTGAGGGCATCAACCATGAGAGACACACAAAGGGCCCGAGACCTCCCGCTCACCTGGAAGACCACTCTGGACTTCTCCAACAGGTAGGTCCTCATGTTGGCCCCGATGATGTGATACCTTTTGTCAAAGCCAATCTGAATGTACTTTCCAAAGCGGCTGCTGTTGTCGTTGCGAGTGGTTTTGGCATTTCCGATGGCCTGTACGGACCAAACAAGAGGTGTGCAAAAAATGAGGGCTTTCTGGATTTCAGGATCATATGCTTGTGGCAGCACTTGCCTCCCACCTCTCTCTCTTCCTTCCTTACAGAACCCCTCTGCTATTGGGTTGACAATAGGCTGAGCTTAAAAATATATATATATAGGTAAAACCCCTTCATTTTCCAGCCTCCTTTACTCCCAAGGATGGCCAATGACAGTAGTGAGTTCCTTGGTGGGTTCTTCAAATGGGGACTGATTAGCTGGAAGGTGCACCCCGTTGCCCCTCCTCCCTTCTTCCCGCCTGGGATGCACATGCGATGGCTACCGCTGTAGCAGTCGTCTTGGGACCACAAGGGAAAGGCTTGAAGAATCATAGAGACCTCAACTCTGATACCCTTCAGCCACTAAACCAATGCTAGTGCCCACTAGCTGAGCTTTTTGTGAAAAAAGCCTCCCTGTGCTTAACCCACTTTGGTCTGATCTCCACAACTAGGCAGTCAAATGCCATTCCCAACTGATAAATGGTACTTCCTAGAAACAGACCACAGATGGACATTCCCCTCACCTCATTACCAGGGAAACTCAGGAGGCCATCACCCCTCCTGGCATCATTCCCACACGGCAGCATAAGCACAGTTTAAAACACTAGACAGTAATTTTTAAAGCGAGTGGCTAAGTGACTGATCTCATTGCGTGACTATTCACTTTCTATAAAATATCACATTGCCAATGCATCAGCAATATAAATTTTAATCCTTTTCATATGTTTACATTTTTAGGTGGTTAAAACACTTAAAATATCCACTGTAACTCCTGAGTGGTCTAGGAGAGTTGAAGCACAAAGAAGTTGAAGGAAAAGCCAAGACCCCAACCCTGCACTCCTGCCCAGCCAATCCAAGCAAAACCACCACGAGTACCTCCCGACATCCCCACCCTGCACTCCTGCCCAGCCAATCCAAGCAAAACCACCACACATATCTCCCGACATCCCCAAACCACGTAATGCCCAGCTGCCACCTATCATTGACAAGGGTAGCAGAAGAGTTAAAAGCAAATCACTGTGGTTTAAAAGGTCAAAGAGTTGACCCATAATACTCATAAAAACATCCCATTAAGTCTTATTAGAGAAAATCATCACTGTTCCTATTTTTGAGATGAACAGAGAGAGGCCTCGAGTCTACAGCCTTTTGTTCACAGAAACCTAGGCCTGGCCTTGCACTAGGGAAGCAGCTGAGCCTAGGGCTGGCCTGCACTCCACCTACTCATTCACCAATATCTGAGGACAGGCGATGTGACATCCCAAATGAGTGAAACATCTTCCCACTTCCCTGCCTCACTGCCACAGCCTCAGCCTCCTTTCCTGGACAACTTGAACGGGCTCTCAACCGTCCCTACTCCCACTCCTGTCGGTTCTCCACTGAACTGCCAGGGCGATTCTTCTAAAATGTAAACCGATGATTATATTCCCCGTGTGAAATGCTTCAGTGGTTTCCGCTGCCCTCTGAGATAGTGTTGAACCCACAGCATGGCTTACCTGTCTGGCAGGATCCAGCTCAACACTGCCTGTCCTCACTCTTGCCCTCGGCCCTGGCCTTGAACAATCCCAACTCCTCTTTCCTTTCTCAGGAGAGCCCTGTGCTGTCTCTGCGCTCAGCCAAGTTTCACACTTGCAGTTCCCTCTCCCACGGCTCCCGCACTGTTTTTAGGGCTCAGCTTCAATGCTGCTGCTTCAGACCAGCCTTCCAACCCCACAGGCTATGGGGGCTTCTGCTGCCACGAGCCCTCCCAGGCCCTGAACTTCCCCCTCCTCTTCTCCTCACCCCATATGCAATTAACCCTCTGCGTTCACAAGGGGGTCATGTGTCTGCTTCAGCACGGGTTCTCCAGCACCCACACCGGCACCCAGAACACACATGGAGGCGCTCAAAACTATCTGAGTAAATGGAAGCATAAATGAACTTGGGTTTTGGTTTTTCTCCTCTGAGAGTCTTGGACTCCCTGTCACTGCAAGGCCCACAGTCTCCACTTGAGGTCACAATATGTACTTTTTATTTTAGGGTTTGAAGTGTATAAAGCAACCCATATGTCACATATACATTGTGCACCGCCGCAGGGGAGTGGGGGCGGGGAAGTACAACCCTGGTGTGCCGGGGTCATTCTGAAGGGCATCTTAGTGCTTGGAACATGCCCAAGGTCAGGGCAAGGCCAGAGCCTGGGCGGCCTGATGTGATTCTCAAAGAGACACTTCATCAGAGTGTGTCCATCAGCTCCCTCCAAGCAAAGGAGTCAGCACCCACCAACCTCATCACCTGGGCAGAGGCCTTGGTGCCCTGCCCCTCTGCAGAAGGAGGTCTGATCCCTCAGGGCCCCACAGGACAGTGGCAGACTGTCACACTTCAAGTAAGCCAGTTCTGTTCACAAGATGGAAAGGAGGCCTGTACTTCTTCAAATATTGGTAAAAGTACTTCCCAGGCCTCCAAAATGAACCAGGCCCTGGCCGGGACCCCTTAAAATCTCACTTAATGCTGTCAAGAACCCTGTAAGATAAGCATTACTAACTTTCATTATACTTAAGGGAAAACCTAGGCTTAGAAAGGTCAAGAAGTGTGCTCAAGGTGACATGGCTGGGAAGTGCCCCCAAGATAAAATTCAGCAATGCCTGTGTCCAAGTCTGTGTTTATCCTGCATGGTGTCACAGTCCCCTCCCTCCACACACCGTCTCCAACTCGCCAAACCACTCACCACCAGACACGAAGCCACCACACATGCCACAGCAGAATGGGAAAGCCTTTAAGAAGGGAAATTAATGTGGATCTTAAAGTGAGCAGAATTTTACCAATGAGGAAGAGGAGATTCTATTTAGGAATATAGTGTGGACAAACGGACAGGAGCATGTTAGAGAACGGACAAGTTTGGAATAGCTAAATGTTGATGCATGAGAGAAAACGAGAGATGAGATCAGTGAGGTATGCTGGGGGCAGATTCTTGTATGAATGGGTTAATAGTCGTAGGCTTTCTTCTTTATGTTAAAAAACCCAAAACTCATGTATCTGGTTTAGTTTCTATTATTTTTGCTCACTGTACACTAGCCCCCTTTTCTCCTTCCCAGGATAGGGGGAGTCTCTGGGCCTCTCAGAGTTGTGTGACTGCAGACTCCAAATGTTCCAATAAACCATGTGACTCTCCTGGCCTGGACTTGGGTTCTGTCCCTCTTCTAATAATCTCTTGATTACTAATGTTCTTTTTATCAATGCAGACTTGTGAACAAATCACTCCCAAGAAGCTGACAAGCTCTTAAACAGAATAGGGTCAAAGAGCACCGGTGGAGACGCTAAATCATCCCAACCCACCCCAGCCAATCCAAATCCATCCTCAAGTCGCCTTTAATGCAAACAATGGCCACTGAGTGCAGCCCACTGGGAGTTCTGCCTCCCCAGACTGCACTCACCCTCTTGGTCTCCCCAGTATGTGTCTGCCCCTGCCAGGGCTGTGCATGCAGTGAGATGATGCCATGCCCACAGCTGACTGCTTTGTGGGGAGGTGCCATCCTTCCCCAGGACAGGGGCGGAATAATCAGTAATCAGCAGTCCCCTGATTAAGGCAGGCCCTGTGTTGATTGTAACCCTCTGAGGACACACGAAGCAGACTGTGTTCCTGACACCAGGACACAGCTAGACTTGGAGCTTCCAAACAGTGGTGTTTTCAGACTTTGGCGGTGCAAAAGCCTCTCTTTCTCTACTTGGCAACACTCTTCCTAATCCCACCCAGGGTTCCTTCCTGGCTACAACTCTTCCTTTTCCATGTTCATATCCAAAACTTCTCTCCAACATGACACTTAATGACAGCTCAAGAGACAGTCCCTATGATGGCAGAATTCTCCATTTGGAAGAATGAAGCCTCAGGACCTAACCACATAGTTTCCAAAGTACCAATTTGCACAAGGCAGAAAATTAATGTTTTGAGCCCAAACTCATGCAGTATTTATCTACATGATCACGGATGATTAGGCTGGTTACTGCATACAGTCCTCCTTCAGACCTTAGCAGCTGGAGCACGTCTTATAATTCTGGGTGTGCATGTTGCTCTCACATCTCTTCCATGCCAAAGCACCCCGATTCCCCACAGCCCAGCAGCCCACACAGGCCATAATAGATATTAATACACAATCATCAATTTCGGACTGCCATCATTTAAAAAGCATTCCCAAAGCAGGAGCTCAAACAGATACCTGCACATCCATGTTCACGGCAACATCATTCACAGTATCAAAAAAGGTGGAGGAATGGATAAACACAACGAAATATTGTACAGCCACAAAAAGGAACAAAGTATTGACATATGCTAAAACATGGATGAACCTTGAAAACATTATGCTAAATGGGATAAATTAGACACAAAAGGACAAATATGGTATCATTCCACTTTTATGAGGTACCTAGAATAGGCAAATTCACAGAAAGTAGGAGAAAGGTGGGCTCGGGAGAGGGAGGAAATGGAGAGTTAGTGTTTAAAGGATACAGAGTATCTGGGAAGATGAAAAAGCTCTGGAAACAGATGGTGGTGACGGCTGTACAAAGACTGTGCCTGCACTCGATGCCACTGAACTATACACGGAAAGTGGTTAAAGTGGCAAATTTTATGCTATGTATATTTTATCACAATAGAAAGATTTTAAAAACATTTCCCTGTGTCTTGTACATGTTTTGTGATGTGGTGATCTGCCTTTGCTAATTCCCAACATGACTAACAGTTACTCTGTTCAGTCTCTAAAGAGGTTTCTTCTCGTTTTACATACAATAACTACTCTATTTTCTAAATTAGCAGTAACCTTGTCTCTGAAATCTTACTCCCTAAAAGATGAACAGAATTTTGAAACTCAGGGGCAAAGAAAGGCCTGGTTTCACTCCCTTTTGAGGTAAGACATGATGCTAACTGTAAAGTGCTGTCTTAGCTGCTTTGATATAGGTATGGTGCATGGTCTAAGGAGGCCAAGGCCAAGGACATGGTCCACAAATGCTTTCTGAACTGGGCCAGAGCCATACCCCAAGGTTTGGGGCTTAGAATAAAAGCTGTGAGTAAACAGGCTACCAATTGAATGTCGGCCAATAGGGAGTTGTTAATAAATTATGAGAAAGCCATTTGATAATATGGTTGCAGTCAATAAGACCATTCATAAAAAGTTTAATGCTACAGGGACAAGGCTTATGCTATAACATTTAGTAAAAAAGCTGGAAGGATGATTCGACCAAAATGCTGAATGATGATCAACAAGCTGCAGTATTATGGGGGATACTTCCTTTCATTCTTTCCTATTTTCCAGTGAGCCTTTCATACCTTTTTAATAAGTCAATAGTTCCCCAAGTGTGGTAGCCTGACCAGCAGCACTGCCTAGGAACGTGTGAGAAATGCCAATGACTGGGCCCCTTCCCAGACCTTCTGAATCAGAAACTCAGGGTGAGGTCCAGCAATCTGTGTTTTAACAAGCTTTACGGGCAACTCTTACCCACCCTCAAGTTTGAGAAGCATTGTAATAGAATAAGTCTTTTTGTTTTTATCTGTTCGGTTAAAAATGCCTTCAACTGTATCAGTTATTTCCCAATTCATGTAAGAATACTGAGATTTGCTTTATGGTGAATTCTTCTAGAAGTTCTCCAGATAATGCAACTCCAAAGGCAGGAGATTTTGTCTGGATAATCAACAAACTGCTATGAACTGAGACTCAGAATTTACTTCTGTACTTGGTAAAGGCAGAGGGAGAGAGGGAGGACTGGGGAAGGTCCAGGCAGGTTCTTGCTCCCCCAGTTCCAAAATATTCTGAAAGACCAACCGCCATGGAGACTGTGTCTTAGCTGATGGGGCTCAGGGTCTGCAGAGAAACCTGATCCTATCTGGGCAGCTCACTGCCTCAACTGAATTTCTTCTAGATAAAACAAAGGGGCTGCCTTTGGCCAGCAGGAAGGCCTGCTCCTACCAGACTGCAACCCAGACAATAATGAAGAGCTCTAGATTCAAAGGAGGAAAAAAATCAAAGCAGGGACTGTGAGGTCATTTGGTTCTACTCTATCAGAATTAAGTGTTTACAGAGGAAAGAGAAAAAAGTGGCATTCTGATCATAAAACATGATTAGTTACAGCAAGATCTAGTTTTTAAGGAATGTCTCTGGCCCTGTACTTGTATCAACTGCTCTGAGCCCACCCCACGCCTCTCATGAAGCCCTGGGGGTGAAGATACAGACAAGACCACCCTGGCCAGTTTGTGCCATCACATAGAACTGTTTTCTGAGAATCTTCAATAGATGCCACATCATCACATACCTTTCAGTTCCACCTCCCCCAGAGAGGTAGAATGTCCAAATTTTGAGGAAGAAAAAAAAATATTCTCCCCAGCACCCCCGACCACCTCCCTCAAACTGCCCTCCTGACCCAGCAGGCTCTTCCACGCATCCGATGATTTGGTGGAGCACTGATCCTCTGACACATGATGGCAGCAGGGAAGGGGACACAGCAGAGGTGGGGAGGGACTGTCACTGCAACATTTGGCAGCATCAAGGGATACAGAGACTGTGAGGACACCCTACCCAATACTAGGGACCCAGAAGACACAACCAGGTCCAAATCTGTGGCTTCAGAGGCATCCTGGCAGCTATTTCCCTCCACAGTGGACCATGGGTTCTCAGGGAGAGGCGCGGGGCCTGCCCACGTGAGCTGCTGCCGAGGATCAGCCACGCCAGGCTCGACACCCAGCAGTCTTACTGCCAGCGGAAGGACCTCCCGCCAGGAAGGCCAGAGCATCTAGAAGGCCTTACCTCCATGATGGGACTGGACGCCAGGACCTTCTCTTCGATGTTGGTTTCGCTGGCTGAGCCACCAACAGTGGCGAAATAGCGCATGGCATACTTGGCTGACACCGTCTTCCCGGCTCCAGACTCCCCGCTGACGATGATGGACTGGTTCTTCTCATCTCTGGAAGGGAAAAAGCTCTGATCAGTCACTGCCGTGGGAAGGCACTGTTGCCTGCCGGGGACTCTGTGAGACAAGGGCCCGAGCCTCGCTGGGAGCACCTCCCCCACCTTTAGGGATGAGGATGGACAGCAGTGTGAAAACGTCCTGCCCTGCCGCACACACCTGCACAAGATCCGAAAGCAGAGAGGAAGAAAGCAGTTCTGAGAGTGACTTGCAAAACAGCCATCGCTTTTCTTCATGGCCCAGAGGAAAGATGCAGCCAGCTGGTCACTCTCCCGAGTTCTCTCTAGGTGCCCCGCCCCGGACCACTCCCTTACATACGTCCCCTGAGAATTACAATACCACTCACACTCCATCAGTTATGTGATCCCACCTCTATTTTTCGAACATGCCCATCTTGTGCCACTTTATGTGTCCTTTCTTCATGAACAAGGTATTTTCTTCTCTTATGTTTGAGCCTAGCATGCCAACGGGTACGGTTTTGAACATTTCTGTGCATATAGGAATGTCGCAGAAGGCATGCTGTTCACCACCGGGCTGATCTTGCCTCAAGTTTCTTAGAAATTGGATAAAACAGTTATTGATGTCAATAAGAGGTATTTGAATCAGACTGAATGGAAGGCAGAAAGAAGATACTCTACACATCAGTTAAAAACGCATCTATGTTCACCCCTTTAAAACAGGTAGTAGGAAGACAGACAAGCAAGGGAAAGGGAAGCTCATTTGGTCTCCAAGGAACACAGATGTGTTGACATCCTACACTGCCGTGCCCTCCCCCTCCTGGGATGGGCTGGGGGCAGCGCAGTACTCAGGCACAGCCTAGAACTCAAAACAAGCCGTTCAGGAAGGCTCTCATGAATATTCATTGGAAACTGCTTAATTGGTGTTTAGCAGGCAGACACAGAGATGAAAATTAACCTTCTGATAGTGTAACAGGTAAGTACTTAAGGTATTTAATATCCGAATATCATTTTCCCACTTCAGTTTCACAGTGGCCCTTGTAACACTAAACTCTATTTATAAACCTCTCAGGTGTAAAGGGATATAGGTAGTAGCAAAATTAATCTGTCCTCCCATTTACTTGCCATTCCCAAGAGGGGCTGTCTCCATCTCAGATGTGATAGCATCAGAGCACCATCCAGCTCACCCCGCGTTGGTAGATAAGCATAGGGTAGAGTGAGATCAAGCACTCACTAGGAAGCTCTTCAGAGTGAATGGGAACGTGCCAGTTTCCTTGCTCTTAAAATAAGGGGCTGGAAGATGATCCCTACGTTCTCCTGCTACTCCTGTATCCTGTGATCCCCGACCCAGGTCACAGTGGAGCTGCACGATACGTTCCACATCAACTGCAGTCATTTGCTAATGTCTCAATACACCTTGGAACTCAGAAACCTGTGGGTATAGGCGAGAGTGACCAAGAGCACAAATGCTTTCTGTGATTTTATACTTCATAGACTTGCTTTAAAGTTGTCACTGGCCAGGGGTGAACTATGAATGACATACACATAAAATGTATAGCCTGTCATACCAAATAATCATCACTTCTCAAAACTATTTAGTTTGGTCCTGGAAACTATTTTGCAGTGAAGGAACACGCATTCAAGTAAACTCCTGTAAAATGACTTTCCCTTGGCCAGTCGTCCATCTAGTCTTTGAAGCCAGGTGCATCTGAGTAACTCAGTCTAAAACCCATCCTATTCATACCACACTGTCTCTTTGGCATGCTACAAGTAAGACAGAAGATCCTTTTTCTTTCTTTCTTTTATATACTGCTTCATCCATTCATTTTTTAAGTTAAGAGTGTTGTTTAAGGTCAATTGCAGCATCTGTCTCCCTTTTCCAGGTTGCCTCTAGGGAGATCTCATTTCCCCACAATTATAACTGCCACTCACAAGTGGTCCACACTTAGATCTGTCTCCTCAACCCCAGGCCCTCCCCCTAAGAGCCAAGCACACATGCCCAACTGCCCACTGGACAAGTACACATGGAGGCTGCACAGGCACTGCAAATCGACATGTCTGAAACAGAGCTCTTCATCTCCCCACCCATCTGCTCCTCCTGCTGCCTCCCGGAGAGATGGCTCAGTGACCTCACAGCAATGATGGGGGATACCTGGGGACTGCCCCTGACTCCTTTCTTTCTCTTACTCCCCCCTAGGCCAAGCTGATTGTGCTGCTTTCATGTTCTTCTAGTCCATCCCCCAAGCCCTGTTTCTCCTCCTTTCTCTCCTGGATTCTACCACAGCAGAACTGGTCTTCCCATGCCAATTTTATCCCCTGCTCGATCCATTCCTTCTCACTGCCACTGGCAAGATATTTCCACAACACTCATCTGAGCATGCACAGGCCCTGCTCATCACCTTCGTGTGAGACCCTGTGGCCTGGAGAATAGAGTCACCATCTCTAGCAGTCCAAGCCCTTCATGAGCTGTTCCCAGAAACCGTTCCAGGCAGAGGTGCCAGGCTGTGCAATGGGTGGGGAAGCACAGGGAGTGTTCCAGAAGAGGGCAAAGTTTAGGGCACTCTGATCCCAACAGGCAAGTCATGGTCTCTGACAACATGACTGCAAAGAACCGCGGTGTGCTCACCGTAGAGTGGTCTCAACCCTGGCTGTACGTTAGAAACACCCATGGACTTTATGAAACCACCTGTACTGGATCCCACACTAGACCAACTGGATCACAATCTCTGGGGGTGGGACCCAGGGGTTTGTTGTGATTCTAATGCTTTGCTAGAACATAAATTATACTAGAGCTAAGAACCACTGCTAGAGATGCAACAGCTTTATTAAATGGGTCACTATATTAACACGTTCGGGTACTTGCAGCAATTCAAATACCTTGTAACTTATTGTGGTCAACATTAGCCTAATACAATGTAACGCTGAATTTAAAGATTAGCTTGGTGAGACTAAAGCAGTGGTCCCCAATCTTTTTGGCACCAGGGATCAATTTCATTGAAGACAATTTTTCCATGTACTGAGGGATGAGGGGGGATGGTTTCGGGATGATTCAAGTGCATTACATTTATTGTGCAGTCAAACCTCTCTGCTAATGATAATATGTATTTGCAGCTGCTCCCCAGCACTAGCATCACTACCTCAGCTCCACCTCAGATCATCAGGCATTAGATTCTCATAAGGAGCGTGCAACCTAGATTCCTCACATGCACAGTTTACAATAAGGTTCATGCTCCTATGAGAATCTAAGGCTTCCACTGACAGGAGGTGGAGCTTATACAGTAATGTGAGCAATGGTGAGCGGCTGTAAATACAGACAAAGCTTCACTTGCTTGCCCGTCACTCATCTTCTGCTGTGTGGCCCAGTTCCTAACAAGCCACTGACCACCACCGGTCCACAGCCTGGGAGTTGGGAGAACCACAGGACTAAAGAGTCTCTTTAATTTGCCAACATATTAACATTCTTCCTTTACATGTAATTCCAAGCTCCAGCTAAACCACCTAGGAATCAAAGTGGAGCTTCCTTGTTAACTGGATTTACTTTGTTGACACCCACAGTTGAAGTGACAGTATAGACTAGGCAGTTTTGGGTGTTAGAGGCACACAAATGCATATACAAAAATCTTATTTATGCCCCCTGGCCCAATTCAAGGCCATCTTAAGAAACCTGTCAGGAAAATTCACCTGGAAGTGAATTTGCTAGTGGCCCTCCAGGGGGCCGCTGCTCAGCATCTGGACCCCTCTTCGGTGGTTGCTACTTTTTGTCCCCTGGAGAACACTGGGTGCAAAGAAGCAGAATGATTTGTTGGAAGCCATGCCATAAGTTGACAGCCCCAACTGAAATCAAAGTCCAGCATTCTTCCCTCCTCCCATGCAAGGGCCCTTCAGACACATCAGGCAGCTGACTACAGGAGAGGCTGCTTTGCGAAACTATCTGCTTCAGACTGAAGCTGTTGAAGCAAAGACATCGTCAGCCTCCTGGCTTGGTAGGTAATTCACGTAACTGTGGAAGCCACAGCAAGCACACAATGAACGTCAGCTGTATTTATCAAAGTGCTATTTTAAGTCATGAGTCTCTTTGGCACAACGACCCCAAGTCTGCGGATCCCGGGATACAAATGAATTATACGCATAAGGTCTGAGAACACATCTGAGTCCTCAAAAGAAAGTCTCGCTTTGATGGGCTAGAAAGGGCCTATTAATGGAAAGCAAATCAATCATTCATTAGGCTAGCACGAAAACTTGACGACCTCAGAAACATCTCTAACAAAACTATTAATAAAAGTGAGGAATACTCCTCCCCTCCTCTCGGCCACACAGCTTCTGATAGTCTTAGACTGACAACATCTAGGAAATCCTGCCCTGCAGGTCCAAATGTGCCACCTCCATTCCTCACACTAACTCGGGCCTCAGAGGCATCACACTCCCACCTGCTCCCAGGCCCTGAGATTTTAAGATGACAAATGCCACCATCTGAATAGATAAGAAAACTACACTTATGTCAAGCACTGAACTTATCCAACAGCAGCCTGAGGCCAAAAAAATAGCCTTCTTGAGAATCATGGGATCCTTCAATTACCCAGGTTGAGCGAGAGGATAATCAAGAGCTTGGTTCTAACAGTTCCTATCCCCTTACTCACCTCCCTGCCGTCTCTCAAGTGCCTTTTTATATAGCACAGACGGAAGAGGCCAAGAGTTAGCATTAGAAGGGACTTAGGTAACACAGATGACCAAAACTCGCAATCAACAACAACTCCACCCTACTGCATTATCACATCTGAGGTCTCCGTGTTCCCTGGTGCTGACAACATGAAGCAGAGCAGATGACACTGATCTGAAAGATAACACACTCTTTCACTCACTTTACAGGGACAATCACCCAGTACGATGCCAAAGTGATTTATTTGAAGCCTGGGTTTCCCCGGCAGGATCCAGTGGTGCTCCCTCCCACACTTCCCTGCCTAGCCCGGCAGAGGGTGTGGCAGGGAGAATTTCCCACAGATGCGAGTTCCAGGGACCCTGGGGCATGGCTAGGGAGTGACCAAGGACCAGGTCCCAGGAAGTAGAGCTCTACTTCCAAGTCGGGAATCCTTGATCTCCCAAAATCTCGGTCAATTCCTCTTCTTCATGTTAATTCTTTATGAGAAAAGTAGTAAAACTAGGCTGTGTATATCCTAAAAATGACATCAAGCTGGTCAGTGTGAAGAAGAGAAGCCAGGAGTCTGCCCAGCTCACAAGTGAGAGAAGTACAACTTGAAACCCTCTGGTGTGACTGGTAAAGACTTTGTTTTACAAATGTCTACATAAAGGACGTACCAAAATTATAGGGAAAACGAATGAGAAAGAAAAACAACAGTGTGGTTAACTTACAGTAGAACCTATACAGAGCCATATATTAAAGATAATGCAGTGATCTTCCTTTGAGAGGGCTTGGAGGGGGCATTTCCACTTTGGGCAAGTTATTTCACTTGTCTAGGACTCAGTGCCCTCATCAGCAAAAGAAAGCATTAAATGACCTCCTAATCCTTTCCCTCATGGCTTTCCTTATGGGTTGTGCCAGGTGTGTAACACACCATCAGGGTGGACCATGGCCTGCAATTTGCTGACATTCATTCAGTATAACATGGCAGCCACCTATTAACTGCAGGAAATGAAGCCCAGCCTATCCTTATAGACCCACCAAGAGCTATCTCTCAGCAAAGCCAGAGGTCTACGTAACTCCCACCTGATAAAACACAGCCTTTGCCAGCCTATAACCCACTCTCTGACCAGCCTGCTGGGGGCCTTCCCCAGTCTACAGGGCACATTCAACTGCCCCAGGGAAGAAGAGCATCCACCATTTCACTTCCTCCCTGGCTGCTGGAGACAGGTTTTGGTACTTCCCTATATCCCTGAGAGAGGGCATGCTTAGCAGATGACATCAAGGCACTTAGCAGCACCTGAGGTTGAATGCGAGCAATAGGTTCAACATTCCTGCTCTACTGTTCTGGCTGGCTGGGGAGCCCAGAAGGGGACAACTATGTTACATGTAGTGTTTTACTGTCCCTGTAAAATGGCAAGTACATTTGTACTACCTGAGTGCCTACAAACTCTTCACACCCAAGGTGGGGCAGGGGGCTCAGCTGCCCCACCCATCAGGCAATTCTTTACTGTACACTTACCTTGGGTAAAGTTTGGAGCTTTGTGACTATGTGTAAGAAAACTGCTCCCCTGGGAAGCTGACACTCCAGAAACGGACCCACGTCCAGCACACCTAACACAAAGAGCAGCATTTGTGTTGAAACGCAGAGACCATCAGCAGTCTGAGGTTCAGAGGGGAGAAATCCTGGGGAACGTTTTCTGTAACTGGGAGTCTTGTCAGAAATCAAAGTGTTGACAGCCCTAAGGTTGATCTTGATCAAGAGTCAGAAGTTTGCACGGACAGAAGGGAAGTTCAAAGACAAGAGTTTGCTGTGCAGTGGGTTCATGTGACAGGGACCAAGGTGCTGAACCAAAGACTAAGAAGAGTGTTGGCTCTTGGGAGAACACTTTTGGGGTACAAACACAAGTACTCAATTATCTTGTGCTTCCGGGTAGAAAATGAGTTGTTCCGAAATGGTAAGCTTCCTTTTTTGTCAAAAATTAAATCATGGCTCCCCACGAGTAGGGTGACTATTTTTAAAGCAGATAATTGACCACTCCCTTGGAAAGGAAATTTGGGATACTGAATATTTACATGTCTTGGTATTATATTACCCAGCTTTCAATCTTCAAATATTCCCAGGACCAGAACTGCCTTATTTTGCTTTAATTTTTTAAAAACCATTCTGGGACTCCCTTTAAAAGTTCTAAATGCTGAAATCTGGCTATTTTCAGTAATAGCTAGGGAGAAGCCTCTCATTTGTAAAATCCCAAATGGTGAGGTTTCCTTTGTGTGTTCTTTACCAAAATCTTCAGGCATTTTAAGTTTTTAGACATATCCTGTTGGAGCAGCAGGTATGCCCAGGGCAAGGGAAGCCAGCCTCCCAGTAGTTACCTGTTATCTTCAAGGGCAAAGGAAGCCACATCATGTTATCCTGACACAGCTCGCAAGTCCCCCTCTTTCTTGCCATCGAGATGAACAAGGTTCTTAGGTGCTCCATCAGTACCACCTGCTGAATAAACTGCCCCCACTGTAAGCAGTGCGTTTTGCCTTCTAGAAACTCTCTGGTATGAGCACTGTGATCGTGGTCCATGTGGTATTTGTCAAGTGCTGATCTGGAACATATCTGGTATCAGGGTCACCTGCAGCCCTGGTCACATGGAAGCACTACAGGCTCCAAGACCAGGCTGTGAAGCCTCCCTCGTTCATCTGGCTCAGCAACCACAGCACAGCAGTGCGTTGTGCTGAACCATCTTATGGGTTCCCGACTGGCAGAGATGGGGCACAGGGAAAGGGCCAAATACAGGACTTTAAAAATGACTACGTGATTGTTCCTTGAACAGTGGGTTCCGGCAGCTACTCCAGAAAAGTGGCAGTCCCCGGCATGTGAGTAGGTGACAGGGACACATATCCATTCATCTCTAAGAACTTTAGAACAGTGGAATGGCTGCATCCTGAGGGAACTAGAAGTTTCTGCCCAGGCAGGGTGCAACACGTTGAAAATGTCAAAAAAGGAACTCCTGTCCCAGATGGTTTAATCTAAAGAGTCTTCAAACTCAAGAAGAAAAAAAAAAAAAAAACAGCCATTCTATGCATTACATCAACATATACTCTGAAACATAGGAGATACGGGGCTCTATAAGTAAAATGAACAAAATCGTAAAAGTGACAACTCCACAAAAGTGGGAAGAATAATCTCTGCTCTGGATTGCTGAGCTAGAGTAAGGTAATTAGGATGGGATCAATACGTGCAATGACAAATGGAATAAAACTCTAGGAGCCCAATGACCCAGTGGGGCAGCAGAACCAACCAGATGAGCATATATTGATCCCCGATATGCTAACTGAAGATCAGTACTACACATTTAAACTAAATGTGGCTACACAGACTGTAGCCACCTATATTAACACGCCCTCAACAATCTCTCAGGAACACAAGGTTAGGGGGTGCTGCTATTCTTAGCCAGTAAGGGTGACTAATCGGAGAAAGTTCCCTGGGTGCTGGGATTCCACCCTCCCCTTCTCTCCCTGCTACTAGGTGCAGGCATTTTCTAAAAAGACATTCCATAATTCTAAGTATTCTCGGTACTTCTTTCTAAAGAGAGCTAATTCCCTTTTGAACCAAAAAGGACATCTTTTTAAGAGCAAGTCATCAATCATGAAGCATTTTATTCTCTAGTTCTGGGAATACAGAAGACCAAATTAATTTCCATCATCTTTTGGCTGTAGGTACCCCTCCTCTGGCTTCCAGGATCATTGATCTATAATAGGGGCAGGAGCCAGGCAGGCTCAAAAGGCATTTGCTTGTAAGCCTGTCCACTGGGGCTCTAAAGGACATAACCACGGGGCCTTCTCCTGGCCTTGCTGCGCTGCCTGCGGGCCCTTCCGCACCCACGGAGGAGTTCCCTCACTTCCCGAGTCTCTGCTGTTCACAAAGACCAGGTGGATTACCTGGGTTGCACAGGTCATTTCAGCAAATCTCTCAACCCTGCCTCACAGATCACACCTGGAAGTGTTTAAATTATCAACAGCTAGGCCCCAACTGATTCACCATCTCGGGGGGGGGGGGGGGGGGGGCCTGGGCACAGGTACTTTAAGGCCTCCCACCCAGGTGATTGTCACGTGCCACCGGGTTGACAGTCACCGCACAAGAAGCTGAGGCATCTCCCAAAATCGTAAGGTCCTCCACCTTCTAACAGGCTTTCAAATTCTGTAACTATTTTCCTTGATCAAAACCCACTCTGATCCTTAATTCATTCTGAGATGTCAAAAGCAACTAAGCAGAGCTTTGAGATGCAGAGTATTAAAACCTGTGAAACAGATTCTTCCGAATCCCAGAAATCACAGGTACTCATCTATTCCAAAAGTCTCCCAAACATTGGTCCAAAGACTTGTGCTTTCTTTCTGAGTCACTTGGGGAGCTTTAAAAAAAAAGATACAGAGGATTTGATTCCATCTCTGAGATTCTGATTCAGTAATGGGAGTGGGGACTTCTCAGATATTGAGGTAGAGCCGTTTAGGGGAGTCTCCCCTTTCTCCACCATGGGCAAGGCCAGACCTACTGGGACTCGATTCTAATTACCTCCATGATAAAGGACATCTCCCAAGGGTTTTTCTTCTCTTTTTGCCAAAACACTATTATTTATACCCGTATGTCCTAATATAACCAAATATCTACTATAAAGAGCAATGCTCTTTAATCCAGCCTAGAAAGATGACATTAATGGAGAGACAATGGCCATGCACTCTTAATTACATCCCCTAGGACAGGATGGATTGCAGTGGGTCAGCCACCTTCTCCCTATTGTAAAGTCACCCTGACAAGAATGACAGCAGATGGCTGAAGGACAGTTTTTCCTCTGTGGAACACGAACTGGCCACAAAAAACCATTGTATATGTGGCGTTAGACACTTCCATGGACATTAAACTAGTCATCTTACTTTTGAACATGCACTCTTATCACACTCCTCCCAAAATACACGTTTTCTGTGCTACTGTACTATATTGTACATATGAGACATACGCAAATGATATTTTTTAATTTTAAAATGTAAAAAATTCGGTTGTAATATTTTCTTCAGATACTCCAGTGCATCATCTTCCAAAAACTGGTATACTCCAGCAGTTTAAAGACCAACGGGTTCACTACTGAGGGCACCAGAAGTGACCACCACTTCTGGCCACTGGGGAAAACTGCAGCACTGAGAGCTGCTGCTTTTCCGTATGTGATAAAGACATTTAAACATAGTGCAGTTGATGCTGTATTTCTTCTAGACAGATTGAAATGATGATCATAGAAGTTATACTGGGTTGCTAAACACAAACCTATAAAAAAGTCCAAAAAAATTTCACTGAACACAAGGAACTGGCCACCCTTATACTGTTCACTTTGGCTGTGACAGTAAAATCTATTGTGAGGGTGACCTCTGAAGGGAACCCCACCCAACTTTGAATCCTCCTTCCATATCAACCTCCTCCTTCTGGATACTGTGAAATGTTGATGACAGATACCACATATTTTATGTCACCAGTATCACTCACGACCACCACCACCACCACCGTGTCTGACATTCACTGAACACTTGCTCTGCACCAGAAGTTATACTGGCATTTTCCATTCATCAACTCATTTAATTCTAACAATCTTATGAGTTAGACATTACATGTTTATCCCTATTTTACAGATGCAAGCACTGGCACAAAGTGAGGCAAACTTAAACAAACATGCTCAAGGTCACTCAGCTACCACATTTTAAGAACCCAGACAGTCCCTGTTCTCTCCCTGGACCCCAAACTCTCAGCTGCCTCGCTGCATGGCATCTTCCTTCACTGCTAAACTCAGGCACATCCGCACACAAGGCTCATAGCTGCTCTGTCTCTTCTGGGATATAAATGTGAAAATAGGCACTTGAAAGAAAAGAGTGGTTAACATGGCGTGAAAGGCATTACCATGATGTAAATAGTAATGCCATTTCATCCTGCTAGGCTTCACATTCTATTAGCTTTTTTCACTGAAAATTATTTTAGACACCTTGAAAAACTAAATCTTACTCACATGTCACCACCATTATTATTTCCAGAAGAAATCCATGTGGGGTGACAAGTCTGACTTTGACATCAGAAAAAAACAGTGTATAACCAGGATAGTGTGTAGTAACCACGAGAGCCATGTCCACAAGGCACAGCTGGGTGCAGGACTCCGTGCCAAGCACTCCACACACTTGAACCTGTTTATGCTGTACAGTGACCCGAGCTGGCAAAGGCACACACCGATCCTCCTGCTTCAACAAGGAAACGGGGCACCTTGAGCAGAGGAACTTGTCCAGGGTGAAGCTGGGACACTAACCGGGGTCTGTGCTAGCCCACCTCACACACAACCAAGAGCACTCAAAGGTTTTAGCTAGACTTAAAAATACACGCAAGCACCTGAACTAAATGTTCAGTTCTATCAGATTAGATGACCAGTAGCTAGAAAAAAACTGCTCCCTGCATGTCATAGGAACCCATCCAGATTACCACCCTTAATCAAAGGATAAGAACAGACATGACAGACTTGTTACATGGGCACATGCATTAAGTTAGGGAGAACTGATCTATCACATGTAAAAATCAGAATTCACAAGGATACATTCACAGAAAGATGGAACACAGGTACAAAGGTGAAATTTAATATGGATAACTAGAATCCTGCTCAGCACAGAAAAAAACAATTGCACAAATGTAGAATGAGGGCACCATCTTAATAAAAAGCAGTTTGAATTTATGGCAACAGAAAGCAGACCAGTGGTTACCTGGGGGTGGAGGGGTGACTTCACAGGAACTCACAGAAACTTCCAGGAGTTAAGGAAATATTTGCTATCTTGATTGTGGTGATGGTTTCACCAGTGTATGTAATACAACTGTCAATTGTATCTGCAATTTAATGTGTGTGACTGCACTTTAATTATGTGCAGTTTATTACCAGTAAATTATATCTAAGTTGTAATATAAACAGTTCTTGAGCATGTACATGGGTGGGGCAGGGAAGAGGATGGAAACAAACTTGCAAAAAGTCAATATGGAATGGCTGCCAAAAGTAAATGCATTCAGAAGCTCGTCTAACAAATTCTGTGTAAGAGTAACTCTTCATCTCATTCAGCAGACCATATCCAGTGACCACTCATACCAGCGAGAAAGACCGGATGATGCGAAGGTGACCAGATAGGAGACTGTCAGAGAGTCTGTGCTCATAGGAATGGCTGTGGGAGCCAGGAGGCTTGGCCCAGGGTGGGGGCAGAGGACGACACATGACAGCAGGGCTGCCTTATATAAGAAAATGACCATTGTCCTAAACAGCTGCACAGAGCTCAGATCCACAGGTGAAGGCAAATGGAGACTGGCACGGGAACAGGCTGCTGTGTGATGGAGAAACTCTCGACAGTGAAAGCTGTTGAAAATGCACCACACAGTTACCTGTACTGGGAACAGGCAGACAGCACCCAAAGGACCACTTGCCGGGACATGGTATGTGGCATTCTTACAACATGCAACCAATTTCTGCCAGGTGACTATATTCTAATATGCTCCAATTCCCCAGGTAAAATATGACCTTTGATTTTGGATTTAACCTTACAAAGCATGTTGGGAACACTGCAGATATACAACTGTTATTATTTATGCCCTCTGTAGGGTCATAGCAGCCAAAGGAAATTGCCTAGTCCTACTCATTTCTTTTTAAAAGGAGACAGCAATATACACTTTATCAATTTCTTTTAAAATAGGAATGTCATTAGCCACATTCACTGCACACAAATAACTTTCCCCTTCTCTCAAATTGTAACATAACAAGCTTAGAAAGGACCCAAATGATGCTACAAAAAACCTTAGCACTATCACATCCCTAAGGAGGGGAGATCAGTGTGCTGGCACCCCCGGCAGGAGACCGCAGAAAAAGACTCAGGTGAGCAGGGAAGAATAGGTACAGGTGAACAGCACAGAGCATCCCAGGAAGGAATCTGAACAACATGAAACACTGAGGCCATGTTCAAGAAATGAGAGAAAATGCCAGAGAGAAAATTAAAAACCATTACTGGGTTCAGACACCTTGAGCATTTCCTATACCTTTCTCCTACCACAACTTAAGGCTAGCCCTGACCTGATGTCATAGTGAATGGGAATGAAAACAAAACTTCATCCAAAATTCGGGATTGACTGAAGTCATAGTTTCAGATTTTACTATAAAAGTTCATCCACTCACTGCTTCTTACTTACTGACCTTCCCGGTGATTCTACCATTCACTGTATTCAACAACAGCCGATGAATCTGTTTGTCTGCTGTAACATTTGCACCCCAAAGTTTTATAGCACTGAACAACTTTCAAAGCTTCCTCATGACTTCCCACTGGATTCCAGTCCCTCTCACAGGCAAAGCCAATCAATGTTCTCCTTAAAGGGTGAGGACTCCAAGAACCACAGAGGCCAGAGGGTTTGCCCACAGACACACAGTAGGTCAGGAGACGAGATTGCCAGGGACAGACCCCTGGATACTCCTGCACAGCAAAGCACCTGCAGAGAAACAAGACCTGGCTCTGCAGACATCAGCATGGTGGTGGCCTCTCCCTGAAAACAGGAGGTTCAATCAGGAAGCACTTCACATTCCCAACTTGCCAAACTGTAACAGCCCAGAACAACAAACCACCTCACATTCAAACCTGACCCCAAAGCAGAGTGTGGATTTATGCCATCTACATATAACTCTTTTTAAAAAATATTTTCCCAATGATTCAAGTTCCACAGAATCCTTCAGCCTGGAAGAGGTAAGTCCAAGTTCATTCTCACAAATCCCAGAGTATACTATCCCAGTTAGTAGAAAGATACAGTTGTCAACTTGTTTTTGACCTCCCGAGACGGAAAACACATAGCTTTCTCACTCCCTGTCTTCTGCAGTGCATTTCCAATCAGGAATTTCTCTCATTGCCCTGACGGGAACCAACATGCTCACTTTGGGTTGTCACCGGCAACAGAGGACAGCCTCGCACTTCCCACTCATACCATCATTCTTACATCTTCCTCCTGTTCAAAGTGGGATGCTTTGAGCTTTTTCACCGTAAACATTTTCATGCTGGTCTTTCCCTGGAAGGCCTTCAAATTCTCTATATATTCTTCACATTGGTGGGGACCAAAAACCAAGCAGGATACCCTCTCCCGAGCACCCAACCAGGACTTTCAACTAGAATCTCTTTCCCCATCCAGCACAGGCTTTCACTCTGATGGACTCCAAACCCCTTCTCCAGGAAGGCTCCTGCCTCGGCAAGGGTCCATTTCATTCCACACCACAAGTGTGCCCAACTGCACTCGCCCCCTCGGAGCCGAGGCAACAACAGCAAGCCCATCTTTCATTATTAGTCACAGCTGACAACACAGCAGAGCCAGATGGGAGTGTGGGTGCTCAATTACCTTGGCTACCTGAGCAAACAAATTTGCTTTGCAGCGTCTCCACTCTTCCAGAAAAACACCACAGATAAATCACAGTTCAAAAAAGGAGTCAGACCCAGCGAGCCCCTTAAGAGGGTCTACTCCCACCAAGGCTGGAAAATGCACCAAAACCCTAGTCCCATTCTGGAATCTTAGATGCTTTCGAACCATTAGGGAAAAAGATCTATCCTTTTAGCTCTCAGTGCTGCCCTGGGGACTAGAGTCTGCTCTGTTCTGACAAGACCATCTGAGGTTAAACAACAGACACAAGTTAGGATGGTTGGAGGGCTTCCGACCAACACAGAAGGCTTTGGGAAAACAGATTGGGTCCAAATTCCACTGCTACCCATTTAGGGTGGCAGTATAGTTTCTTGGCTAATGCAGGAAGCTTTGGGCAATCAGACTGTGTGGATTCCATCTCTACCCATTTAGGGAGGTGGTACCACTTCTCAGCTAATGCAGGAAGCTTTGGGGCAAATAGATTTGGGTCTGAATTCTATAATATCTCTACCCATTTACTACCTTCATGACCTCTGTTCAAAATCCTTAAGTCTCTCTAATCCTCTATATTGTGGGGCTAACTAATCCCTCGTGGCAATGGTGAGAATTAAATGCACTCATGTGTCATAATTATTTCAGTTCTTCCTTGAGCAGCAATCACATGTCCTGGGGTAAACCATAGATGAAAAAACAGAATACAACACTGTACCACCAAGTCTCACACTTGATAATTCCCTGCCTTTCATTCACTCTATACAGGTCATTTGTAACACACAAGTTATTTTCACAACAAGCTAAGCTTGTCATAAGAAGGAATTCTTATTTTTGGAAATGCACAGAAACATGGAGGAAAAAAGGATTATCAAATAGAACTCAGTAAAATTTTTCTTTGCATATCTTTTGTATCAGATGATCTCCTTATCTAAGAAGCTATAAAAACTTTTCCATTGCTTTATTTCCCAGTGTTGCCCAGAACGTTGGTCCCTTGAAATAATCTTTGAAAACAGTTGTGTGTCTAAATATGATTTGCAAACCCAGCAAAATGTATCTGCATCTTGGAAACTCGGAATGCATGTCAACATAAAGTTCTGAGAAGCTCTGCCTTAAAGGGAGATGTTTACCGTGGTTAATCCAGGGTTTCCCCAACTTGTTCGACCCCCTTTGTACCCTCTGTCAATAGAACACGCTTCTCTCCCAAAGTTCCCTCCAGCCTGCAAAGGCCTCCACACTCTGGCTTCACTTTGTCTCTAACTTCACAGCTCACAACTGCCCTGCAGGTCCATTCCCCATGTAGGGTCAACTGCCTAGGTACTGTACCCTGACCACGCCTTTTTGTTTATAATAGCTTTATTAAGACACCATTCACAGAACACACAATTCATCCATTGAAAGTGCATACTTCCACCGTTTTTAGCACATTCACAGAGGCGTACATCCACAGCCACAACTATTTGAGAACATTTTCATCACCACCAGCAACGTACACACAAAAACCATGCTTGTCAGAAGACGTTCTCCTTTTCAACCTCCAGCCCTAGGCAACCACTAACCTACTTTCTGTCTCTACAGATTTGCCTATTCTGGACATTTTATGTAAATGGGATCGTGCAATATGTAGTCTGTTCTATCTGGCTTCTTTGACTTAGCATGTTTTCAAGGCTTACCAATGTGCTAGCGTGTATCAGTTCTTTGTTCCTTTTTATGGCCAAATGATATTCCACATATGGACACTCCCTATTTTGCTGATCCACTAAGTGATGAACATTTAAGTTGTTTCTACCTTTCGGCTATTGTGAATAATGCCACTATGAACATTTAAGTTTTTGTGTCAGTAGGTGTTTTCATTTCTCTTGGGTATATAACTAAGAGTGGATCATATGGAAATTACGTTTTACCTTTTGAAGAACTGCCAGATTATTTTCCAAAAATGGCTGTACCAATTTACATTGCCACTAGGGAATTCCAATTTTTATGCAGGCTCTATCACAGCTCACTATAACATCAAACTCCTGGGCTCGGATGATTCTCCCACCTCAGCCTCTTGAGTAGTTGGGATTACAGGCCTGTACCACCATGCCTAGCTAATTTTTGAAGGTTTTTTTTTGTAGAGACAGTGTCTCACTGTGCTGCCCATCCTGGTCCTTAACTCCTGGCCTCAAACAGTCCTCCTGCCTCGGCCTCCCAGGGTGCTGGGGATCAAAGGCATGAGCCACTGTGCCCAGCCCTGACCACGTCCCACTTCAGAGGTTATGGTCCACTATTCCACCCACCTAGATGCCTTCTCACACCCTATGCATCCTACAAATTCCTCAACAGCCAGCTGAAAGCCTATAGTTTTCTTGGATCGTCTGTGACGTTACGTCTCCAAGCCCAATTCAAACGACACTGTGGGCACAGCTTCTATTTACACTTACTGAAGTTATAGGCTTTTTGTCTTACTTATTACCTCTTCTCTCTCCAACCAGTGAGCTCAAGTGGTAGGGTGAGGGTCCACCCAGTGGCCAGTGTGGAGCCTATCCTGTAAGTGATACTTAGTAAACGTTTGCTGATAGGATTCAGTGTAGAACCTGCGGCTGGGGTTGAGGCGGGTAGAAGTGAGGCGGAGGGCACATGGGGTCTCAGGCTGGGAGGGAGGAGCAGAAAACACAGAGCTGAGCAGCGGAGGTCAGTCCTCTCCCTCACAGGACAGAATCCATGAGTATGAGGTCTCATTCGATTTTAACCCTCTTTTTCTTCCCTGTGAATCTGCATTTTTCCTCAAGTCCAGGCAAGGACAGGACACCACAGGGACAGGGACCTGATCCTCTTCTCTTCCTGGTGTCTCCTCTTCCTTTACTCCCGCACTAGCAAGTCCCTCCTGGAACTCCCAGGAGAGGATCTGTGTGTCGTCCTTCATGCTTTGACAGAGTCCTCCAGCCACACAAAGTCCCTGTGTGCACCTCATCAAGAAAGAAAATCCAGTCCCCAGCGAGAAAGAATCACCGAGTCTGAGCCACCTGAGTTATAGTCTCCAAAGACTGGAAGGAATCTAGTTTCCTACACCCTTTACTTTGCTTAGCTGCCAGCAGGACTCAGATTCAAAGCACGCTGTGCCAGGCTATGGCCACCAGAGCCAGTCATTTTAACAGTTATTGGTGAATCAGGAAGAGCACAACAGACAGTCGGCAAGCACTGCTGAGCGACTGTGTCCTGGTATTCCGAACTGACAGAGAAGGCCCATACTGGAAACACAGCACCAACCTTCCCGGCATCTGACCTACGGGCCTCTTTCTTGGTGTGCTCAACAGAGATTCTGCTGGGGTTTCTTATGTACCTCTCAGATCAATAACCGAAATCCTGAGCTGCTAACAATAGAACTAATTCAAAAATAGCTCTCTCCTGTGGCCACATGTGCTGGTCTTACACTTCTAACGCACATCCATGAGTAAAAATTGCACAAGAACTTCAGCAAAATTTGACCCAGTGGGTAAAATGAGTATAAACCTTAAAACTTCACAGAAAATCCTTAAGGAAGCAAATCTTGGTCCAGCTTTAATATCCAATCCACCTACTCACCAAATACATTAGCCAAGGGCAAGATTGTATCACCATCACCCCAGACTCTCAAACATCTCCTTCCCTCCAGTGGGTGCAAAGGCCCCAGTGAGTGAAATAACCCAAGTCTAGAAGAACCACGGACCCAGCTTCAGGCATGGAGGGTGGGGGGAAGAACAGAGGCCTCTCTACCCAAGTGACTCTCAAGTATGGATAAAACTGGAGGCCAGAAGATTCTCAAATCTGCAGGGGGTCCTCAAGAAGTTTTGATAAAGAACTGCAACTGACACAGCTAAATGCAACGCTAAGAGAAGAGAATGGGATGAAAAATAATCAAATGCCAGTGACATCCATGAAAAGATAAGTCTCAGACAGTTGTCAGAACTTGTAGCATGGTAGGAAGTAACCAAAACCAAGCCACACCACCAGGACCATAAAGAAACTGTCCCCTAAATGAGGAGGGACAGTCGCTGTCCTCACAAGAAGCACACACAGACTCAGCTGAAGTGATTCTCCCACAGCAGGAGCCTGTCCAGCCCCCAGGCCTCCCTCCACCGGGCCATACCCATGACCCCCACCAGTGACTCAGGAGCAGGGCTGTGTGCTGAGCAACACACAAACACTCATTCTTCTCTGCACACAATCTGTCCCCCAAACCACGCTGTCAGTTAGGAAGTGCACATAAGTTGCCCAAGCTAAGGGACTCCTGGTAAAGCCCTAATAGCAGAATAATACAGCATATGGTCTTTCCCACGGCATTACAGAGGTCAAAGGTTGCAGTCATTTTAGCTCCACACTTTGGAGAAATAATAGCTATAGATCATTCCATTTATTAGATTTATCAGTTCTCCAATCAGTACTTATCTTTGGACATGGTCATTGTATATCTATAATGAAGCAGACCTTTTATATACTGATCTCCACAGCCAGCAATAAAACACTATAAATCAGTAAGGAAGGCTATAAAACAGTCTTTCCTCGTGAAAACTTCCACTGGGCTGAAAATTATACTCTGAAATCCACTGAAGCACAGAATACCTGAACAGGGATTCTCCTCCCATAAAAATCACTAACTCCTCTCAACTAAAGCCTCAACATCGCCCTTCCCCCTAAAAGACTTTGCAATGTATGTTGCTAGCTCAGTAAGATGCTCTCTAGAAATGGCAAGAAAAATTTGGCTGAGAGGATCCAGCATTTTAGTGTTAACTGAGACATGCATTTCCCTCAAAACACTGATAAAACTTTCCCTACTTTACACCGGAACAGTTATAGCTCATCACCCAGCCCATTTTCTGATGGGACAGACCTGCCCCTCAACTTTCAGAGTTAGGAAAAGAACGATAATGAGGAGATCTACTTAAGCGCCTGAAAAGAATCCCACTTCCAGGCTAAAAACCCAAAACTGCTATGCACAGCTGTTCATTTGAAACTTCTGTTTCCGCCCCTAAATGCTTGGCATCTCAACAAGTTGTCAAGAGTCCTGGTTTCTTCGAAAGGAGTCTTCAGTGAGATCATCTGTGTATCAGGCTGGGACAAATGAATGGAGGTGCTACCAAATGGATTCCACTACACCAGCAAGGGAGGAAAGAGGGCCTAAAGGAAGTCAAGGAGAGAGGAAATGCAAGGGCTCTATCTCATGCTTCAGAAAATGAATTAAGTCTGAAGAGCCATTGTTCTCCAACTCTAGGTTCAGGTTCACAAGGACAAGGTAACGACACAAAGAAATAAGGTAAAAAGCAGAACTCGGGCTGCTTTGTTTCCAAGGTGTTTTTCCAATCTTAGTCTTACCACTCCACAGGGAATGGCAGTCACATAGGAAGGTGCAAATGCCCCTTCTTCCTGTCCCCTCAACTACCCAGGAGAACGTCTGGGCTGAGGTCGTTCTCACCTGGCCATCTGCTTGTAGGCTTCTTCCGCCACAGCAAAGATGTGGGGGTCCATGTCTCCCATGTTTTGGCCACTGTAGGCATAGATGACATCTTGTCCGTAGATTGGCAACTGTTCGTAAGGATTAATGGCAACAAGCACGATACCTGCAAGCAGACAAGGCAGTCAGATTCTGACAGCGTAACAGCCAGGGGGCATCAGGTTAAGGTACCCACGCACTCACATACACCAAAACCAAAGAATGAGAGGGTAGCAGAGCAAATCTTCACCAATCACCCAACTCTACCAAGACCTACCTGCGTGCTTTTATGCTAGACTCTGGTGAAGAAAAGACTAAGATACAAGCCAGGCCTCCAAATACCCTGAGGCCTGGAATGAGCAAAAAACACACACTCGCAAATGCTCGAATTGAGTTCATAAAATAGATTCATGCAAAGTGTTCCAGGATCAGAGAGAAGAGGATGTTTATCTCTGCCGGTAGGTATTAGAGACACTTAAATATCCATCTCAGAATTAAAATCTAGGAAAGGGATTATTAATTTTTTTCATTTGTATATGGGTTATCAACTAAAATATAAAGTTTATGGACAGAGTATGATTTATATGTCTTAAGGTCTAATCTTGGCTCAACCAATTACTGGGTGACTTTGGCAATTAACCTGTCAGTGCCTCAGTTTCCTCAACTATAAAATGGGAACAACAATGCATTTACCTGGGATGCCCTAAGGACAAAATGACTGATAGAGAGGGAACACAGACCAGCACCTTGGATATAGTAGGCATCGTGTTTGCTATTATTTTTGTATCATATCTCGTATCTTTTCTGTTACATCTTGTGTCCCCAGAGGATGCACTGCAATGATGGGCTCAAACACACATTGACTGAGCAATCAGGAAATGCTATAAGGTTCAGTTCATCTTTTATGGATGGGTCAGGCAGGCTGATATTTAAGACAAAAGCAAATTTGATCTTTGAGACAACAGAAATATGCCTTTTTCTTTCCCATAAGATTGCATTCTGAATGTGAGAAGACCCACTGACTGAGGTACAAAAAACAGTTTCTAGTCACTTGGGGAAAAGGCAGCAAGACTGGAAAGTGCCACTGCTAAGAGGGGAAGTTTCCTACATCATGTTCCCCTCTAGTGTTTGAAAAGAAACATGGGGAACCCAAAGTGTAATAAATCAGATTATTTCCAAGTAAACGGGAAAGGGTCAGGGAAAGAAACAGACACCTAAGTCTTCTCTTTTGATGAAGTCTGCCTGAAAAGACAAAAAATAATGTCCAGAACCTGGATAAATTCCACTAATAGGCTAATCACTGGGAGAATCCTCTTAGGAGCAGCTCACGTGTTCTGCTGGTTATTAGAGAGTTCTACAGAATCCTAATTCATGTAGCATCCAACTCAAATGTTGATACACCCTGAGGTCACATGTTTTCCTAAAATATCCTGGTCCCTCCAGAGCAGAAACAAGTGCTTCCTTGAAGACTGGGAATTCTGTGCCCCATCAGTCACTCTGAGCAGCCAGAGCTGGAACAGGTAAAGCACGCTGGGATAAGCATGTGCAGACACAAGGACGTCTCCTATGGGGGATTCTTTTAAACAGGAAAGTTGACGGTCATTTACCCTTACTCCTAAAAAGGGAGATTTTTTTTTTAAAAAGTCTACTGAGGCCGGGCGCGGTGGCTCACGCCTGTGATCCTAGCACTCTGGGAGGCCGAGGCGGGTGGATCGTTTGAGCTCAGGAGTTCGAGATCAGCCTGAGCAAGAGCGAGACCCCTGTCTCTACTAAACGTAGAAAGAAATTATACGGACAGCTAAAAATATACATAGAAAAATTAGCCGGGCATGGTGGCGCATGCCTGTAGCCCCAGCTACTTGGGAGGCTGAGGCAGGAGGATTGCCTGAGCCCAGGAGTCTGAGGTTGCTGTGAGCAAGGCTGACGCCATGGCACTCTAGCCCAGGCAACAGAGTAAGTCTCTGTCTCAAAAAAAAAAAAAAAAAAAAAAAGATCTACTGAAAAAACATCTTATTTAAAGGCTTTGATAGTTGATAGTTTTCTTTCAAATAAAACTTCTGCTAGCAGTTGTGGTGAAGGAGTTTTGGGAAACCACAGCTCTCAAGTACTGAACATGCTTATCCACAGCTCCTGAGAGCTGGCATAAAAGCTCACCCTAACTTCGTAGCTAACCTGCCAATTCTAAACCAAAGTAGAACATAAAGTGAAACACCAGAGCACCTGAGGCATCACTTAAGACCACAAGCAAAACCAGGGCTCTAAGGCACGACCAGGACAACTCCCACAAACATGCCCCAAGGCCTAACACTCCAATCAGAGCCTTGACTTCCCTCTTAAACAACAGTTTATGGGGTTCTATTAGTATTTTTGCCATACCACTTAGCAATACTCTTAGAAAAACAAAACAAAGCAGAAACCACAATTTGGGATGTGGGAAAAGGAGAAGTTTTAAGAAAATCAAATACGATAATTTCAGGACTTTTTAAGCATTTAGTATGTTTTGCTCGCTAATTTGACAAAACCTCATCAAGCACCATGTCTGTACATAGGCAAAGTGACTGGATCAGAAAGAAAGGCAGCCCTTTCGAGCAGAAAAACAAAACAAGCCAAGCATGAATTTTCAGGCATGGGTTGGGTGGTGAGAGCAGGCGCCCGAGCCTGGGCACTGTTCTACCCTCACTGCTCTGTCATGACTCCAGGGATTGAGCCTACACCAGTCACACCCCATGATGTGACCCATTTCTTCCCTGGTTGAGCCGTGATTAACACCAATCATCCCGTAGAGACTGGTACAGCCTAATTAAGCCCCATTCACTGATTGCAAACCTTTTTAGGGTCTCAGAAGAGAGGTACTTATAAATGACAGAGTAAAACTGGGATTCTTAACCATTTGAAGAATGGTTACACGTCCACAGCTGGTAAGTACTTTCAAACACACACACACAGCCAATAGACACTTGTCCACTTACCACAGTAGGTGTAGATGTGGTTGGACTCCAGGAAACGGACCTTCAAATTATGCAAGACAGCAGGCTCGTGCAGATAGCTAAGGGCAGTGAGGTCATTCTCTCCCACCAAGATATCCGGATTCCGTAAGAAGGGCAGCTGGTTGCTCTGGACGTCAACTGGGTATTCCCGAATCTAAAGACATGCAAGTAGCAGACACAAAAAGGCAGAGTTATGAAGCATTTGTAGTCAATGTCCTGTCTTCTTCACTGAGATCACTAACATGATCAGAAGTGATAAAGATAAATAATGTTTTAAAGAAAGGCAAACTGAACAAATATCTGTGTTTCCATGATAGACCAGTAGAGGTGGAAAATTTGCTGATAACATAACCCCAGGATATTAAGGTAAAGGACTGACAAGACATTCAGGAAGCACCAGATTTAAGAGAGTCTTCTATAGTTTCTTAATGAAAAATACTGAATCTTTAATTCCAGTTCCAGGTGGGGTGCTGTTCTTTCTCCCATCTAAGGCACCTTCCTTGATTGGCCCCATTTATTGCTGGTGCTTCACTCTCAAGTTTTATTTGGATTATCTTGTGACTACAAGTGGCCTCAAATTGTACCATGCGTACATGTATTTCTCCACAACCTAACTGCGAGCTCTTCCAAGGCAGTAATTTTGCTTTGACCTAAAGTATATTAATAGCTCGGAATATACAAGCAAAATCGAGGAGTAGGATTACACATTTTAAGGTCAAATCTCAGGACACATTTATAACTGACTACACATATGCACACAGATACATCTACACATGTAAGTTATAAAAAAGTAGCAGAGGGTATTTTTAAACATTGTGAGGAACTTGGCTGCTATGCACAATGTTTTATCTAAGTGTTAAATTCCTTACGGTGTTCTTAAAAATCTTCTGGGAAACTTGTGAAAACAGTTTCTTCAGCCCAGTTTATATATCAAGAGCTCTGGGGCGGGGCTTAAGAATCTGAAACTTAAAGAAATTCTCAAGTAATTCTGATACAGGTGGCCTATAGATCACATTTTAAGAATTACTGTTCTACATAAACCTTTTAGAAAATTCTATGGACGTAGACTCAGTTTATTGGGATAATAGTCAATTTTTAAGAGAATATAAATTATCAATGTTCCTCCCATACCACTTTTAGAGGGACTTGTATTATCAAATCTTAGGGTGTACTATAAACCCAGACAGGAAAGGTGCTAAAATAGGCAGTTGAATGAAATGTAATAGACCCAGAAATAAATGCAAGTACATAGAGAAAATTTGTACATGATAATGTTAAAATTGCAAATCAAAGGTTAAGAGGAATTTTTAAAATAATGTGAGTAGGTAAACTAGCCATTTGGAAAAAAGTGCCAGTATTCTATTCTCACTCCCAGAAGCCAAAGTAAGCTTTAGATGGAATATTAAAAAAGAGAAACAGAAAAACAGGCCAACATTTGTATACGTTTTGGAAGGAAGAACTTTTGAAGGGTGACGCAAAAACCAAAACCATATAGGAAAATATTCATGAATTTCACTATAATACAAAACTTGAAAACCATCATAAAACACACCATGTACAAAGTCAAATGGGTACAGGGACTCTGCACTATGTGACAGAATTCATAGTCTCAATATCTAGAGAGCTATAAGAAATCAAGAAGAAAACCAACACCTTCACAGAAAATTATACACAGAACACAAAATAAGAACAAATGGACAACACATAAAAAAACTGTACAACTTGACCAGTAAACAAAGAGATGCAAATAAACATTATTAGCACTGCTATCCACCAGATGAGCAAAAGCATAAAGACTGACAAGACCCTAACTAGGAATAGTGGGGACAAACAGACGTATGACATGAGGGTACGGATTGCTTCAACCTCTCTGGAGGGCAGCAGGCAAAACCTACTCAGAATTTTACATCAATAGACTCCTCCTTCCTTGGTCACACAAAATAATCTTATAAGTGAGCAAAGATAGGGACTCACTAAAGCTAGAGATAATGACAGTAAAACACGACAGACCTATGTGGATGGTCAGGCAGCTACCCATAACATGCTTCTGAATTAAGAAAAAAGGTGTCTAGAGAATTTATGAGAGAATCCCATTTTTTAAAACTATGTGTTAAAAGTGAGACAAAGGGGAAATAGAGCGTTCAGGGTTGATTTTTATTTCCTTACATTCTAGAGTTGGTAGCTACCACCTTCTGCTGTTAGTGGTATCACCAAGACCCTAAATCACACTTTCCTCCTGGAGCCATCCCAGAGGTGCCCTGGTAGAGATGTCCCTGGCCCCCTCAGAACATACCTCTTCATTCAGTGCCATCCTTAGATCTAAGAAGGGGCCCTCTTCCCTGGGCCCTGCATTTTAGAGGCTTTCAAGTATCAAAAACACAAAATATACACTTACTAATGAACACATGATGTCTCCATCCTTGGGATCAGCATTCAGTGCAGATACAGAATGACTGAAACTCTCAGCACCACTCTGGTGACTAACACCCCTTCAGGCCCCAGGGAAATACCTCTCCACACCTCTTGCCCCATTGTCCTTGAAATAAAACAATGGTGCCCAGTTCCCTTGAAGGTTCACGGGTTTTGTCATCGCCAATGTCAGAGACTATACTGCTTTGCAGTGGGGAGAGGAATCAGGCGGCAAAGATGTCTAGGTAAGAGACACATGAACATGCCATCCTTCCTTTCAGAGAGCAGACATGCAGAAGATTCTTAGAGAATGGAGTATCATTTCCCAGTTGGGCCAAAGGTCCAAGTCCTTGCTTCTCCACACGTTCTAATCATGGTTCCAGATGTGCTAAGTGTTTGCAACCACTGCAACAGGACAAATGAGGAATACTAACCCATAGGGGACAATTCCTATTACTCTTACACGTGTTTGTACACAGGTGCAGGCACAACATGCTCAAAGACAGTGATTCTTTACATTGGCAACTGGATGGAGACTGAGTAGTAGAGTTGCAATTATCTTTACTTTTGAAATATTAAATGTTTTAAAGTTAAACATGTAAGATCTAAATAATTTTGATAAAATATAATTATACATTGAAGCAGACCATAGGATTACATTCTCTCCTACCCCAGCCCCACAAACATCAGGGTGGTCTTGGTACTGAGACACGGATGGAGCACGTTACTCTACTCTCTATAGCGCCCACATGCTCCATCTCCCTCTCACGAGCGCCAAGCTAGGACCCTGCACATAGGGAGTACTCACCATCAACGTGCCTGCCCGACACTGGACACAAACTCAGCTGGAAAACAGAATTTAAACGCAAAACCATGGAAACAGGGAGAGTTTTCCCTGCCACTAGAGGGCAAGAGTTGAGCAGTCTGCAAGGGAGGTAGGGCCAAGAGAGAGCAGGTCTGACCTGCAGAGAGCTCTGCTCCAGGGGAGGCAGGAGGAAGTTACCTTAACGCCAAGGACTGCATTCCATGAAATGCCCAATCCAGCTTAAAAACACAGTACTGTGCCAAGGGCTGGCACACCTAGATATCTCGTACCCACTGCGGCTTGTATCCTTTCCCTCCAACCCCCCCCCAAAAGTTTGACATCTTCCTCATTGGCTTCAACATAAAACATTTTACATCATACTAGGTGAAATCAGTCACAAAAATACAGACACTATGATTCCACATATATGAGGGATCTGGAATGGTCAAATTCAGAAACAGTAAAATGGAGGTTTCTAGGGGCCATGGGGGGAGAAGAGGTTGGTAAGTTAGTGTCTAACGGGGACCAGGTTTCAGTTTTGCAAGATGAAGAGTTCTGGAGAAGGACAGTGGTGATGGCTGCACAATGATGTGAGTGCCAATGAGTTGCTAATTGCCACTGGATTGTTAAAAATAGCTGTGGTAGGTTCTATGTTACATATATTTTGCCGCCAAAATAAATAAGCAAAAGCAGGAGTGATAAAACATGTTAGAGACAGTGAGAAGTCTGACCACCCTGAACAGAGGGCATGGGTTATCAGGTAGGTCGAAGGTCCTGTCCTAAGTCAAAGTTGGGAACAGTATTATATTTATGGAAGAGACCCTAATTGATTTTAATCCTTTGCCACTGCAGTAAAACCCACACTACTGGACTTCAGGGGAAGAGATTGATGGGGTGAATTTTCCAGCCAAGCTAGTATACCAGGGATGGTTTCAGCTTCAGAAGAGACTCCTTTCAAGTCTTCAGGGTCCAGCCACAGAACTTCTGTGCTCCTGTGTCTAGTCCACAGCTCTGCTGAGTTGCTCATAATGACAGCTCAGAGCCAGCCGTGGACAAGCCACAGCCCATGAGCAACCTAGACAGACTCAGGTGTTCAGAGCCCATTATTTCTGGAGAGCTGCTCATCTCCAGCCCCAGCCTTCCTTTCCAATCACACACTCACTGGCCTGGTAGCAGGGGAAGGAGGAGACAGGCCCTGGGCAGCTGCCAGGATTAGTCACGCAAGGCCAAATTCGTTTTCAGCAGGGGAGGCGTGCATCTGCTCTGTTTTTAGCAACACAGATCATTCCCCACTACCTCTGTACAACTTTTCAAAAACACCCACCCACTTGAAAAGATCAACTGAAATGAAGTCTGCTGGAGTAGAATATACTCCAGCCAAGTGCGTGGACTAATTTTGTTTCAGGCGTGGGGTGGGAAGTTATTCAACATGGTAAACATAATTCCATCTGTTGGGAGTTGTGTTTCTCAGCTCAAAACCAAGAGGCGGCTAGCAAGACCTGCCTGCTAGGAAGAGGAAGGGGAGGGGTGCACACTTTGGTGCAGACATTTTCTAACAAACTCACTGTTGCAAGTTTACCAAATGATACCCTCAAGTTGATAAAAAATAGAAGTTAGTGCTAGGAGGATGTTTGGTCAACAAGCTAGTCACCAACCCTCTAGAAAAGGAGACAAGACAGAAATGCTTGAAAGGATGAAAACAACAGGCAATAAATGATCAAAGGCTAGAGGATGCAGGACAAACTTTTAGTGCTACTGGTGCTCAGGGAGGGGCAACAATCACTCCAACACAAACCACCTCTTCACACGATGCCTACATCCCAAACTCAATCTATCCCAAAGCAGATTCTTGGTTTTTTCCTGCCACATTGTTCCAAATCTCTCTCCTTCCACACCCCGACTGTAAACCCTTCATGAACTACCTCTGCTTGCGTCCTCAGCCTGAGACCACATGACTGTCCCCTTCTCCCATGGCTTCTAGTTGCACTGGCCTCCTTTCCTTACCTTGAACATGACAAGGTCGCAGGACTTCAGCACACATAGCTCCTGCCTGGGATACTTCACTCTCAGCCCATTGCATCCTGAGTCTTCCATGGCTGGTTCATTTCCACAACCCCCTCCCCCTCAAGAAGCCTGGCCTTGCTAAACACCCCGACCTCAGAGCAGGCTCCTTCATTCTCCCTCCCATACCATCCACTTTCTCCCATGTCTACTGCCATTGGCCACAGTCCTTTGTCTTGCTTCTGTGTTCACGTTCATTGCCTGCTCTGGCACTGAGCCCCCCAAAACATCAGGGCCACAACTGTTCATCCATCTGCCTCCCATGACCCGACTCAGTGCACAGGGTGAGCATTCAAATTATCTGTGGAATGTACCGATCACAAAAGACTCAAGGGAAACTGAATCCCACACATTAGGAGGAATAGAATTTCATAGTTAACTACCTTGTCTTCCCTTTGAGAGAAATCAACAAAAAGAATGCTCATGACAGCAGCTAATACATATGGAGTGCTACGTACCAGACACTATTCTAAGTACTTGCCACCTATTGGCCCATTTTATTCTCAGAGCAGCCCTAGACAAACTACCACCCCCATTTTACAGATGAAGTAACAGGCTCGTAAACATCACTAACTCATGCAAGGTTACAAAGCCAGGAATGGCTGAACCAGGATCCCAATCCTGACAGGCTGGCTTCATAGGCCCTGTTCCCTGCAGACTCTTGCAAGTAGCTACTCTCCCTTCACTTCCCACTTATGCCTCAATCCCAGGAAGGGAACCTCCTGTTCCCTCAACTCCACTGAGGAGATTCTGGCCTCAACCACCAATGACCTCATAGTTGCTAACCCCAATGGGCACTTGACATCCAGAGAGCAGCTTCCTGGTTTGCAATTTCACATGCATCATCATCAACAGCAACAATGACAAATGCAAGGGCTCAGAAGCACCAGTATCCAAGAAAAACTCCAGCCACAATGTATCATCTAGTCCTGTTCAGCACACACCTGAGGCTCCTCACCCCTCAGAACCAGCACGTACCGTTTCATCTTCCAGTTTGAGCCGCAGGGTCTTGTCTCCCTCTTTGTAGTCCTTGGTTAATTCAGCCGAGCACCACACTTCATCAGGGTCAGGGATCCAGACCCTTGTGAACTGAAAAAGATTAGCACAGAAGTTTCTAAATATGTGTCATTATCCAGGAGGGGCCCATCAGGAAAACTTTGAAAGCTATCCGTGCATATATACACCCCTTCGAATTTCAAGACACGAGATGATCCACGTTAACAGACAAATAACTCACAGGACCAGGAGCCAAGGGCAACTTGTAGATCTTAAGAGAACATCACAGATCAAGGAAATTAAAATTCCAGAGAGATTGCTGGGCCTGCATTTGGTTCTATCGTCCAGAGTTTTATACTATTACCTCGAAGGGTGTTACAAAACAGCTATGTCAGAAGAAACACCCAGCATGCTACAAACAAACAAAACACCACACGCAAAGAAACATCAAGATGGTACAGCAAATCTTCAAAGGTCAGGAATCTCTGCTGCGATATTCTGCATTCAGGGACAAGATTATTTTCCTGCAGAAGTGAAAGAAAGTGGTCAGCATATTTAAGTATCTCCAAGTTGTCAGACACCTCAATTTATTTGTCCATTCCCTAAGCCACAAATATACCCAGAAATCTCACTCAACCTCCTCCCAGCAGCTCTGATTTGCAGACAAAAGGCACTGACCTGGCCAAGTCCTGGCAGGAAAGAACACAGCCCTTGCTAAGTGGCGACAGAGGAGCCAGTGATGTGCCCGACACATTCTCAATGTAACCTGGGGCTTCTCAGCCCTCACTTGTCCATAGAATCACCTGGGGAGCTTCGCAAACACCAATTCTGGGTTCTACCTCAGACCAACACAGGCAGGATCTGAGGCGACAGAAAAGCTGCCAAGGAGACTAACATGCACAGCAACAAACAGCAGCATCTGGATCTACTGGCTGTCACTCCTGGCATCACCCTCTGCACCTCTGCACAACTGTCAAATTTCTAAGGTTTCGTCTCACATGTAAGCGACGACCACAGGGTCTATTTGCTTTAGAAGCTATCAGTGCATATGGCTTCATGGCCAAAGTAGACTCTTAGCAAACCTGATATAAAAGGCTCTTTTGACCACAAGCTCAACCAGAACATGTGCTTGGATCAGCATAATCCATCTTCTTCCTGGAGTGACATCCCTGAGCACAGACCCTGTTGGCCAGTTAACCTGTGCACAAGCTGCCAGCTGGATTTTGGTTCTGCCTTAATAAAAAAAAAAAAAGCGTTTTCCTCCAAGTGATCACTTTTGTAAGTAAAACTTTGATGCCTACTATACTTGTCTCTAACTCACTATTGAGCGGTCAAAGTCATAAGGCAACAGAATCAGAGTACTAATCAATGAGAAAGCAAATCGACCAACTTGCATCCTTGACGTTCCAACCCAAGGTATAAGCCAAAGTCATCTGTTTTTGGCACTACAAAGAAACAAGTTGACAGAATATTAACCTCCTGCCTGCCTTACACACCAAGATAGTACTGTATTTTTATAGTCAAAAACTACAGACTTTTAGAGTAACAAAGAGCTTTATGGTATCTGAGAGCTCCAGAGTGCAATATAAAGTGTTCTGAGTTATCTCCAGAGAAAACTCCCTGAGCATTTGCTGACCTTAACTGTCAACATTTCTTCTGCCCTTGGGTGTTCTAACTTACCTTCTCCACTGTCCCTTAAGCCATCCATCCAGCTGACATGACCTTTAAGACTCTGTCCCTATGCTTCAGGTAAGTGTCCTTTCTTTGGCTTCGCTACACTTCTTCTCTGGTTGCTCTCTGTTCTGAGTTACGCTCCGGGGACTTCCCCTGCCAGTCAGCACAGCCAAGAAATCTTACCCAAAAGCAAAGTCTCCACTCCGTGTACCTCACATCAGGAATGTCTCAAGATAACAGAATGACTAACAACAGATGAGAACGGGGAAAACTCCAACAGGAACCGAATGGAGGTGATGATGTATGGATACCGGAGGTGAGTAGAGCCCAGCCCCAGCTCAGCCAGGGACACCACCCCCAAACCCTGCAACCACATGCCAGTCGTCAGGCAGTTAATTGCATCCAGCACTGGAAGAATCTCACTGCCTTGCTCTCTAATTCTTCATCTAGGAGAATTCATCTCTCTCCTTTTTAAACAGACTGAAAGCACCTGATATGCAGAAAATGGGCTACTGAGATTTTCCCATACCCACAAAACCTATCACAACAGCAAGGGCATACTGGGACCCTAATGATACTTCAGCTCTTTGTTCCTCCAAGTGAGGACCTCGGCATCACCACTCAGGAGCATGTCAGAGATGCAGAATCTCAGCTTCCGCCTGGAACCCTCGAATCAGAATCTGTGCACCTGTTTGTTCTTCTGCTCCTTCAACTGAATCTCCTACTTTCATGCCTTTGGAAACAGGTCAGCAAACTCTAGTTGTGGGCCAAATCTGGCACGCTGTTTTTGCATAGCCCAGGAGTTAAGAATAGCTTTTAAACTGTTAAATAGTTAAAAAGTTAAAAGAATGATATTCACATAACATGAAAAAGTTATATGAAAATCAAATTTTGGTGACCATAAATAGTTTTATTGGAATACAACCATGCTCATTCATTCAATTATCTATGCAATACCATATTTCAATGACAGAGTTCAGTAACTGTGACAGAGACCCTATGGCCCAAAGCTTAAAATATCTACCATCTGACCCTTTACAGAAGGTTTGCCAACCGCTGCCCTTGTACTTGCTGTTTCCTCGGTCCAGAGTGCCCTTCTCCTCACTTGTCCATGAGGGCAGAGTCCAAGTTCCAGCACCACATCCCCATTGAACACCTCCTTCCCTGTCCCCTACAAAGTTAGCCCTACCCAACTATGTGTTGCCACAATAAATTCTTCCATGATTAGCTTTCTTTCTGGTTTTGTAGTCATTGCTTGCACATCAGTTTCATCTCATTACAGCAAGATCTTTCAGATATACTGTTGGGCATCTTGGTATCCCTGGGATCTGGTACATCCCTGGCACATAGCAGATGCTCACTAAATGTTCACTGAGTACAAGAATCAAACAGAATGTGCATTTATGGTGCACCTGGTTTATATCTAAAACACATTGTGGTAAGCACCATGTAATCATGTATAAACATGGAGATCTATACCTTGAACTTAAGGTACATATAATCTAGTTGGGTAGGTAATTCACACAGAGATATACTCTGATAGAGTGATGTGACCAATTCCTAAGGAGAGCAATGGCTATTCATTGGGAGAAGGGGAAGATGCGGAAAAAAGGGGCAACAAGTTAATGTCAACTTCAAAGGACAGGAGGTGGGTGGCCAAATTCTCACACAACTTTTAAAAGACTATTGTGTATCCAGATCTGACCAAGCAAGCTTTGAGATTCAAACCCTGTAAATATCTGGGCCGCTAGCATGTCCCCACTCAGTTCCCACAATATAGACACATGTGGACATGCATTGAGATCACTACAGCTCACTGTCACAGCAGAATGAAGTCAATCCTCTGTTCTGTGGGTGCAGGATGGTTGACATCTGCAGGCAGCATCCCCCGATTCCTTCCTCCTCACTTTTATCGTACTTCACATTCTCAGCTTAAAGTGCCTATAAATTACTAAGCAGGGCCGTTTACCCAATGTCACACATACCATGCATAATGAGCGATTTATAGGTCTTCCAAGGGTAATTTTAAATATAATCAAATTTTGCCTTACTTGCTAGCTTTGCAAACATTCCCCCCCCCCACAACAACCTATCCACCAAGGAAGATGCATCACCTCTGTAACGCACAACGCAGTATACAATCAGCGCGAAATAAATGACTAAGAAAGCAGACACACAAACTAAGAAGGGAGAGACAGCGCCACAGTAGCTAGCAAAGACTTGAGGAAGAAAGATCTGAGCTTTGGAGATAGAAAGGATTTGGAAGGGAAGGGTTTCTCTTTGGTGTGATGAAAATGTTTTATATAGTCAGACAGAGGTGGTGCATGCACAACATTGTAAATACACTAAACGCCACTGAGACGTTCACTTTAGAATTGTTAGTTTTCTACTATGTGAATTTTACCTCAATTTAAACATACACGCACACACCGTTCTGGCTGCAGAGGACACAAACAGTATCCTGTAAACCCTCTCTCCTAACGTGGGTTCTCACTCCTAGACTATGGATAAGCAGTAAGATAAAACATTTTCACAGAAAGTCATCATTTTATGAGCCAGAAACTCTCTAGAAATAAGGTTCCATGTTGCCTTTTAGTTTCTTACCTTCAAGGAATTCCCTCAAACCAATTTGACCTCCACCAGACCTACTGCAAGGCAGCACCCTGTAGGAAAGACATGCTCACTCACGTAACCCGATTACAGTGCTACTCAAATTCGTCACCACCCCATCTTAACAATGCTTCCTTCGATCATATCAAAGTAAGCAAGATAGCAAATCTGACCTAATTATCAAAGAAAAGCTTGTGATTTTGGAAAGAGCCCCGTGTATTTCCTGGAGAAGGCCGATGCCTATGTCAAGTGCAAATGCATGAGTACCAAGCTACTCTCTGCAGCCCCCTGTTGGTTTCTCCAGCTGCAGGGCCATCTCCCACAGTTCTGCACACAGCTGGAGGAAGCGGCTGCCTATGTCAACAGCGTTCAGTCCTGTCTGCACGTGAGAATCACCTGGAAGCTTTTACAAACCCCAATGTCAGGCAATACCCAAGACTACTTCCATCCATCTCTGGGAGTGAGAACCAGGCAGTTTTTTTTTTAAGCTCCTCAGATGAATCTAATATTCAAGGAAGTTTGAGAACCAACAGTTCATGCGACTTGACTCGAACTGTGATGTGAAAGGTGTCACAGACACACACGTGCCCAGAGGCCTCGCCCCACCAAGGCTTGTGGTTGAACACAAAATTTCAGCCTGTGGATTCTTTCTCCTGAGTTGAAGGACTCCCTCCCAAAAGCCCCAGCTAAAATGTAAATACACTCTCCACAAGAGCACATTTACCCATTTACATGAATTACCACCATGCAGTATAGGACTGCGGCCCAGTGTATGGGCTCTAGGGTCAAACAGCTCTGGTGGGAATTCTAACCACCACTTATGATGATGAACAGGTCTGAGCTGTGGTTTCCTCAGTTGAACAGCGGGGTTAAAAATCATACCCACCTCATAAAGTGCTCCAAGAACTAAATAAGGGCCCATAGTAGCAGAGCACGTAAATATTAGGCAATGATAATGATACCACATACTGTTTTGTCCAGAAAAGCAGGATCCTGATGGGATTTTGGATAGGATTAGGGAACAGGAAAATAAGAAACCCAAGGTTTCATATTATTGGGATCCTTTTGATGTCCTGCAGGTCACAGTACATAGGTAGCCATGCCTATGGATCTATCTAGTCTTAAATGCTAGAACATTTAAAAACTCTGCAGATCTTTAAAAACAAAAACACCAACACCCATGTCCCAGACTTGAATAATCAAGATTAACTCTCTGGGGCTAAAGCCCAAGCACTGCATTTTAAAAACCAAAAGAAAGTTTCCCAAGTGCTCAGTGTGCCACCAGAATTAAAACCACTATTTCAAAGTCAGCTTCAGAGGTAAGGTGGACTTTAGGGAAAAGAGAATAGGTACGTTGGAAACACTCATTCCCTAGAATTATTGATACGCTACTTCCATAACCTTATATTAATATAAGTAAATTTGAGTACTATAATAATTTCAACTTATTTTCAAATCCGAGTTAAGATAAGCAGGGGTATCACTCCTAGTTTACAGAAGAGAAACCGGAGGGTTAAAAGCACTGAACAATTTGCCCAGGTCACTGAGAGCCAAGTCAGGAGCAGAACCAGAGACAGATCTCAGGCTCTGACTGTAAGTCCTCCCCTGTCTACTCTCTCCTGGAGAAATATTGATTTTCCTACAGCAGCCCAGGACCTGCTGAGTATGTATTTTATACAGGTAAAGTGTCTTGTAATTACACATGAAAACAAGTGTAAATGCCTATTTACAATGACACCAAGCTAAGCCACCAGGTGGTTTCCGTGGTAAGCAGTAAATGAACTGAAGTTTTAGTTGTAAGGAAGCCTTGACCTGAAGCAAGATCGCCTGAGCAGGGTTCCCTGGGAACGGACAAGGGGCCCCCCTCCAGCCTAACTCGGTGGCTACCTGGATAAATGGCCTGTCCACTCCTATGTTTAGTGACCAAGAACAGGAACACCGATTTCTTCATTACTGTAACCCTAGCACTAAAATAAAGTCCACAGTTTTTAGTAGGCACTCAAATCTCTGCTTCAAATTGAAATTGGGACTCTGGTTGGAAGGAGGGGGAGAAGCCCTTTTGACAAAATAGAAAATGCAGTCAACAACCTTTTGCTCAGGACACGAGTTTTTGCTAGAACTTACCCGGGAGGATGCAAGATTCAGGTGATGAGCTTTCATCCCTCAAGGAGCACAGAAGCCAACAAACTTCTCCACGAAAGACCAGTCTGAGATCGATCACAGAGAATAGCACCAAACAAAAGTCACCAGCATGGAAATGAATAACTAGGTAGATTTTTCACTTGAAACTTTCAGTCTAATTCTTAAAAGGAGAGAGGCAAGACCTACAACCCAGATGTCACCTGAGGCAGGAAGCATCACACCCAGTAAGAGGACACCAAGCTTCCCCAACCCTGGCTGGAACCCCAGGTCCAGTCCAGAATGACAGGAGTGTGTGCTTAGAACCACAGTGCTAAGAAACTAAAAAACCCTTCAGGCCAAATGAACTTGTAGCCCCTTAAAACTTGTACCCTTTAAAACTGAAGATATTCATAGCTCAGTTCTTTAGTGAGGCAAACACACTTAAATACTCCTTAAGAATATCATAAACTGCATCTTCTGTTGGGTGTGAATGTGTCCACCTTGAAGCTACTGCTATGAAAGCAATAGTTCTATGGAGGGGAAAGAAAGAAAGAAAAAACACTTCTCAACTAAGCCAGTAATTTCTTCTCAGTGCCACCGAAAGAGCAGTTTCCCAAGTGACTTGGTACCCGGCAGGGCACTGCCACACTGGAAGAACTACAAGGACACTTTCCCTAACTGTGCTTGTGGGGAGTGGGTCCCATTCCAACTCTTTGCAAAGTAAGAATTTGGAAGACAAAGACTTAGCCTTTTACCCCATCCAAGCAGAACTTCTCAATCATTTTTGTATTTACTGATGTCTGAAGACAGCGAGCCTGGGCCCAAACACTAACTGCATCCTGAATCCAGTGGTGATTAGTCCCCCAGACTTTGGGGACCAAAGTCAAGAATATCCCCACCGGGATGTTGCTGGTCATCTTTCCTTCCTATCTACTGGGCTCCCACTACAGGAGACGGGTGAGCAAGGAGGTTAAGATGCAGGTAAAGGGTGCTACTCCCAACCCCCACCATCAGGTATTGTTCTATACTCCCGAGGCCCAGCTTCTTCAAAACGTATTTCTCCGTCTGGGTGAAATATCTTCTATATCAGGGTTGTTGTTAGGATTAATATATATAAAATATTTAGCACAGTATTTGGCACATAGTAAATGCTTAATGGTTATTACTATGGCAGGAGCTCAGGCCCTGGGAATGAATAATACATGGATATTATGGGAGAGCACAGACACAACCAAATAATCCCAACAGAACCATGTGCATGCAGAATGTCATGGGAATATACAAGCTCAATGCTTGTAACTCGTTTCCCGAGTCACTTAACTCCTCCTCTCCCAGGAGCAAGCCATGTGTCTTAGTTTCCCTGTTTACTCATTCCCATTCACGGCTTCCTGAGCCAATAATAACCTTTCTTTTTCCTTAAATGCTCTTCACTGGGAAGCTCCTTGTGATTTAAAGACAGAAGGAATTTTATATAAATATGCTGTTTGTCCAGATCCAACACAGTAACTGAAAATTCATGTATGATTTGAGGCAACCAGGGGGTTCCTCAGTCCAACCCAGATCCCTCCAATCTTGCTCCTTGTTTTTTCTTAAATGATGAAGAATCAGGCTAATCTGAATGTCAGGAGAAAGAACTGTAACGTATACACAGACTGTAACAGCCAAGAGCCACTCAGCATCCTTGGGGAAAAGGATGACAGGAAAAAAGAAAGCTTCATTCTGTAATGCAGTCACTGCACTTACACAGCAAAGTTATAATAAAATCCAATATTTCTTTTTAAATGAAATAAAAGTCAAGTATACCAAAAGGCAAATCCATCTACACACACCTGGAACTGGCCGCCACAATCATTTTGACGTGTGCTGTCCTACCTGCTTATGGCATCTCATCTCAACCCAGTCTTTGGAGAAAAGAGTTAACTTTGTGATATCTGATCACATCAGTCACAATTATATCTTAGTCCACATCCTCCTTCTGTATTCGGAGCCAGTAAATAACGAAATCTCCACATGGCTGCTGAAAGCAAAATTTACCTGTTTACTGCTCCACAGATACAGTTAACAGAGCAAGCAGTATGTCCTCAAGGGACAAACTGACAAGATCGAAAGTGCCTGGTGGATGGGGAGCATTGCTGAGTCACTTTATCTGGCTAGTTCACACCAGCAGTACCTGGTGACGGGAGCCGTAGTGATACCAGGGGCTCAGGACAGCTGTCAAGCAATGTACTGCCGCTGCTGCAGTCACTTCAAGACATCCCACCTTTTATTTGATCAATAGATCAGTTTAGTACCTTCTGCATGTCCACTTACAACAAACTTGGAACATAAATCTCTGAGTCTGAACTGGGTACAAGGGGACATTCCTTGGAGACTGTGAATGGCCTAAGTGGAAAGATCACTGAAACTACCCTCATTTAAAAGGAATGTGTCCACAGCAGGACGGCTTTGTAAAGCTGCAATGCCAAATGCATTTAACTTGCTTGCCAAAGAAGCTAAAAAAGATTTACTCCAAGCTAGTATGTATCATGCAGCTATGTGTATGCCCGAATCCCATCAAAAAGCTAACATTTATTTGAAATCCTCCTTTCAGCAACATGGCTGTAAGCTCCTGGACTGTGAATGCTCCCTGTGTAGAGCAATTTAGTATGTGAATTAAGCAATTCATTGTCACACTAAAAATATTTCAGTCTCTTAAGATGGTTTCTCAGAGCATACCATCTCCATTTTTAAAGCTCTTTAGACACTCCAACTTTTAAAATCCATATGTAAAGCCATCATTTGATAGTTGTTTCCCTCTTTGTCCTGCGGATTTATACTCTACAATCTCCACAGTCAAAGGCTAGTATATTACTTTCCCCAAAGAAACAGTCTTAATGGTTTACAATCACCATAGCACTTATTAGAAAGCCACAGCCCCAGAAATACTTACCAAGTCTGTCTGTTTCCTTCTAATACCTGTTCCATTATTTGACCTCTGGTAACAACCAAAGCTAGCACTGACTCAAGTTCTTTCAGGTGAAGCTCTCGTCTGGAAACGGTACTTCATTGACCAAAATAAAGTAATTGAGAGAATGTTTTTCTGAGAAGTAACTTCGGGGAAACTGCACCTTGCACCTGGACGCACGAGTACATTGGTTTGCTTTTGCCTTATCTTTGAGAGATCACCTGTCTTAGAACTTAAACTCCTCACACACTCGCATTTGGTAGTCAAGCCAGCTCTCGCTCTTCCTTCCACAGGAGCACGTCAGCCTCCCCATCCCCAGCGGTTCCAACAACTTCATTTTTGAGCTGTTCAATGAAAGTTCTTCAACTCCTGTATGTCCTCAAAATAAGCAACAAGGCCTACAGGCCGGAACACAGACCCTAGTCCGTGCAGTCTTTACCGAACACCCGTGTGTGACAGGCAGGCACCGTGAGGCATGCTGGGGCACAGTGAAGACAAAACCGTTGCTATCTTCAAGGATCTCAGGCCCCATCATGAAGCTCATCTACCACGGTGGTCATGCCTGCTTCAACGGCACTGACATGCACAGCATCTAACAGTAGACGTCACCTAGTCTGGGTCCTCGGGAAAGCCCTCACTGAAGGAGGAAGATTCAGGCCAAATCCTAGATGGGTAAGAAGCTGGCTGGGCAAGGTAGGCAGGGAGGGGGCTTCCAGAATGAGAGAGGACTTGCGTGACAAGCCCAGAGCAGGAAGAAGATCTCGCTGAGGACCCAGAGGACCAGTGCCGGTGGGACACAGGACAGTGGGGAAAAGGAGTCAAAGTGACACTGAGGAGAGATGCAGGAGCCAGATCCAGTAGGTTCTTAGGGGGTACATTCAAGATTTTATTATTCCATAGCCAACAGAAAATTACGCATGGATTTTAAACATGGAAAAGGAAATGGTCAGACCTGCATAATTAAAAGATCAGTACTTATAGACTTATGTACATGCGAAAAATTCTCAGTATGAGAGTACAGTTCAATTCTCCCATGTGCATGACACCAATCCCTTCCCTCTGTCCCCTCGTGAGCATTCACAATAACAGGGAAATAAAGGACATCATTCATCCTGCTGCTACCCCCAGATAAACTGTCTCTGAAATTCTGCCCCTAAATATTCCTATCACTTATTTGGTACTTTATCATTCCAGACTGCTAAATTGCCATTTCCATCACAATTCTTTGGAGATACACTTATACAGCTTTTGAATCACCTTTATTCACATACTGTGTTATTTTATCTTGTCAACCAGGTCTCTCAAATTTTTTTCCACTGTATTTTGCAATGTGGAGCTTATTTGGAGTTTCACAGACTTGAGTGGAAAAGTTTAACACTAAGAATGAAGCAATGTTCAACCTGGGTATATTAGAAAACAGGTATATTAGAAAATAGCATCTACAATTCCGGGACCTCCGGGGAAAGGGAAAAAAATGTTCTAGAACCAACACACACGTTCATTGAGTAGCAGGCATGAAACTGTGACTTTCAAGCTGGGAAAGTTAAATGGTTATCTGCTGTTTAAGTCACTATTACCCAAAGACCTCAAAAATATGCCTCTGATTTCCATCCTGTACTGAGACGAATTACTGAGCAGACACTATCAACCTGCCTAACTTGAAACCAAATCAGTCTCTGGAGAGTTCTATCCTTTGTTACTATCAAACAGAGCTGCCGGACAGCCACAATTCTCTAGGATGACCATTGCTACCTCAAACTCCTCTATGTCAGATGACTGTATTTGGAGAGAGACTCAGGTGGGGTTTCATACTGCAACGTCCATTCATGCCCAGCTGAGAGTGGGTCTGCAGCTGGAAAGACAGCTGGCCCAACTCTCTGGGTTCCTAACAAGACAAGACTTGGGAGAGGAGTTTAGGATAAGAGGGAAGGAGAGATGAGACTGTATGAAATGCATCCTTTCTACACTCTACTCTGAAGGATGGGCAGAGGGAGGATTCATCTTAATGAGACAAAGTAAAATGAGAGAAAGTGCCTTGTGTTCTTAATCTAAAACCTTGATACCACCCCCTTCCCCCCCAAAACCAGAAAGTATCACCATGAAAAACCATTTGAGGAGGAATTATGAAGAGACTGAGGAGGCCAATGACATTTCCTGTGCAATGTGCACACAGATAAGCCACTGCTGGACCTAGTTACAGACTTAAGACTTTGCTGTCTTCCTTCAACCCAAGCCTAAGCAGCATCAACACACCCACCAGGTAAGCAGTGCTGCTCTGAGGGGCTGTCCCTTGGGGTCTGGGTTACCACTGCTACTGCTATAGTTGAGATGTCTGTCCCCTCCAAATCTCATGTTGAAATCTGATCCCCGATGCTAGAGGTGGTACCTAATGGGAGGAGTCTGGGTCATCGAGGCAGACTCTGCATGAACAGATTAATGTCCCGGTGATGGGGATTAAGTTTTCACTTAGTTCTCTGGGAAGCCGGTTATTAAGAAGAGCCTGGCACCTGCCCTCTCCCTCTCCTGCCATGTGATGCTGGCTCCTTGTTACCTTCCGCCGTGAGCAGCAGGCAGCCTGAGGCCCTCACCAGAAGCAGATGCTGACACCATGCTTCTCGTACAGGCTGCAGAAGCATGAGCCCAATAAATCTCTTTTCTTTATAAATTACCCAGCCTCAGATATTTCCTTTATAGCAACACAAAATAGACTAAGACTGCTACTATTAAGAACGCAGTGACCCATGGGACAGGTAACAATAAAGCACTCCAGTCTTCCTGGTGCTGTTTTCCAAGTAGACACCACAGGCATGTTTTAGAAGAGTTATATATCCAACACTTTTTAACTGGAAATATTTTAAATCCAGAAGAGCCCAGAAACTCTGGGGAAACATGAGTAAGTCCCATTACCCCAACAAAATTCTCACTTTCACACAGATGCCTTACCTATAAGCTAACATTAGTAGCTTCTAAGCTAATAAGCCTTTGGCAAATGAGTAGATTAATGATAGGCATTGAAATAGGTGCACATCCCTATTTTAACAGGTACATATCCCAGGTCTTAAACTAGGTACACACACCAGCTGTCCAGTCACCCAGGTTCTGGACACAGCCTGACAAGAGAAGAGAATCACACTGCATTCTTTCCAGCATACTTAGGTGTTGAAATAGGGATCCATCCCAGGTCTACAGCACCAGCCTTCCCCAGTGTCCCCTGCCTTTGCCTTCTGCAAGTCTCAGCACACCATATATAACAGCCTGGGAAAACATCACAAAGGACCAACCAAAACTCCCACAAAGTAAGTGATCCAAGCAGTTCCCACCTCAAATTAAAAATGTATGAGAAGGAAAAAAGCAATCACCCTGGTTCTAGACACAGGCAGAGTCACATTTATTGTTTCCAGGACAGCTGAGAACATGGAGTCGGAAATGTCAAGCAAAAGGCAATCGGGTCTGGGTATGGAAGTGTGGGTCCAGGGGATGGGTTACCAAGGTACACGGTCCTCCCTCAGCATCCAAATAGCACAACTGCCTTGGACAAGTCATTCACACTCTCTGGGCCCTGGTTTTCACCATCAGCAGGTGGAGCTAAAATAAGCTCTCAACACTCCATCTGCATTTATCATTCAACCACCTTCCTGTTTCCCAGTAAGAGGGTTGCCCACTGCAAAATCTTTTAGTGTCTACCTCCAATATGTCCATTAAAAGGTCAAGGTTTGTGCCTCAACAGAAAGGGCTCTCTGTGGATCACAGACCAAAGGAGTCCATCAGTTCAGTGCTTTGTTTTCAGGAGAATAAGGTTCTCTCGTTATTTAGCAGGTGAGGGAAACAAGGTCCCCAGGGAAGCAGTGCCTGGCCCAAGAGCACACTACTCTCTAGAGACCAAGAAGTGTCCTGAAAACCAGTAGGAAACCGGTAAAAAACAAAAAAGCTCCCGGGTTTAAAAAATAAATAAATAAATAACCAATGGATGTTTAAAATAGACCACTTATTGGCCATTCCCTCTCCTGCTATATCCACCATCTGCTTGTGTTCATATTTTGGTTAACGCTGAGCTCTAGAGTCTGTTTTTACTGCTGACATAAGGATGAAGAACAGCATCATGTTATGAAGAGTCCCACCACTCACAGCTGAGATGTTAACCACCAAAACACCAGCTCAGTTTTCCCTTCCCCATCCTAACATCCCGTTCCCCACATTCAGGAACTTCATGTGAGCTCAATGCTGTCCAGCCTCTCTGTCCATCAGTCCACGGCCAGACGAGGCACACTGCCCACTGTCCATCCACGTCTGCACGCACCCCTCCCTGCTACCCTCGCTTCTCAGTGTGGTACTGCTGGAAGAGTTCTGCTTAGAGAGTCACTGCAGTTTTCAAATATGAAGTCTTAGGTACATTTTATAGATCAAAGACACTGAGATCCAGGGAAGTTAAGGGACTTGGCCAAGCTCAGACTCCTAAAAAAGCCCAGGGCCCGGAAACAGACCCTGACTCCCCAGCCAGCACTCCTTCCACTCCTCCAAGCCCAACCCAACATTCAAGTTTAACTGAAGAGTTGCAACCAGTCAACCAAGATCTGCCGGTTCAACTCCATTCATTCAGCCAGCAGGCTGTTTTCCACATGCCAGATAACGTTGACATCACCCTCAAATTCACCGTCTCCTCTTGACTCCTGCTTTGCTGTTGTAATTCAGACTTCATCTCTTACCTGAAATATCACAGTCTTTTCTGAATTGGTCTTCCTGCCTCCTGTCTGTTCCAACTGATTTTCTAGACTGCTTGCTTCTAGAGCAGTTCCCAATGGGGGTGGGAGGCAAAACTGTTCTCAGGTGACATGCAGCAATGTCTTGAGACATTTTTGGTTGTCACAACTTGGGAGGAGGGGTGCTATGGCATCTAGTAGGTGGAGCTCAGGGATGCTGCTAAACATCCTATAAGGCACAGGACAGCCCCCTCGCAACCAAGAATTATCCTGCCTGAGATACCAGCAGTGCTGAGGCTGAGAAAATCTAGAGTTACCTTAAAAACTAAAAACAAAAACACTTCATGCTTCATGATGTCATCCCCATTTAAAAATGTCCACATTGTTTACAGGGTAAGTTCCTATAAAACTGTTCACAGTCTGGCCCAGATCACTCCTCTGGAGACTTCCTCCTCCCTTCTCCTCTGCCCCACCATACCTACACTACACTCCATGCACACTGACCTCACCAGCTTTCCTGCCCACGGGCCTCGCTCATGCTGGTCCTTCTGCCTCAATGGTCTTCCTCCACCTTCCCTGCTTTCCACCTTTGAGGCCCAGCTTAAATATCACTCCCTTGGCATGTCTTTGTTCATGCCTGCCCTGGTGGGCCCTCGTCTGTGTTTTCACTATAACAGCCTTGCATTCTACTACATTCACTTGTGTAGGTGTTTCTCTTCCCTTGAGGGTAGAGATAAAATGCTGTTCACCTTGGTGTCCCGTGCATACAGGACAGGGCCTTGGAAGTACTTTAAGTATGTTGGTTAAATAGATAAACGCATGCACATACTCTTGCATTGTAGATTCTTGCTTCTCACAGCAAGAAGCTATGGCCTCTCTCCCGGCAGAAATGCTAAATATAGCACTATCTAAATGACCCATCAGCGCAGGGCTGTCACCAGCTCAAGAACAGCTGGGCACGAGGAAGAGCAGCTTGGTCCCCAAATTGCAGCCTGAGTCTGGTGATGCTAAACTTCTCTCTGCAGAGTTAGCCCAGCAATAGCTCCTGTCACTTTTAGGTCTTATCTGCCACAACTCCTAGTTCTGTGGGAATCCTTGGGTCCCACAGATTTAGAAAGCTGTGAGGCAATGGGTTAAAGGAATGCAGCATTTTGTGCCGCAACTAAGTGGAAGAACATGGAAGAATGCCAAGGGCAAGATCCTTAGACACAGGCCTAATAGCTACAGGGGAGCATTTAAGAGACACTCCACTAATTCCCAGGCTCCTGCCCTGTTTCTGTTAACAAGGTACAAATCAACAGCTGACTTCTAGAATGTGCTGGTCACACAGCCCATCCATCTTCTGTCACTGGAGACTAGCAATGCCACAAGGCTTGAGCTAAAGGGAAACAGGAAATAGAAGTCGTCGAGGTCTCGCACCAGCAAGCCCTGTTAATTCTGCAGGGACTCCCCTGGGAAGCTCTCCATGGACTCCAGAGAACACCAACCTCAGCCCCGTGGGAACTGACGCTACGGAGGAGAGACACACTGTGGTTGCCCAGGCAAAAAGCAGCTCAAACGCATTTGCAACGTACATGTCTAGGAACCATTTCAAAAAGGAAAAAACAGGCTAAACAGTACTTAGCATTTGCCTCTGACCTGAGGACAGGCAAGCGGCTACTGTCTATCTGAGGCTCTTGCAAGCTTCAGGGGGTCCAGCCCAAAGTCTGTGGAGCACCTTCAGCCGGTGGACACAGCACCATTTTTGGAGGAGAGCAACAGAGTGAACAAATGGCTTTGTGTTCAGGGACTATGGCCTGGGGAACAGTTGGGAATGGAGTTTGTGGTGCGAATGTTGGCCCCAGCCCCAAGGTTAATGCTTTGTGGCCTGGGATAAACCGCCAGCCTGCTTTCTTCCTCAGTTTCCTCATTGGTAGAAGCTGCCTGTCTTACCTCACAAGTGCATGAAAAGAGAGTAATTCCAGCCAGATGTTAAACACCTCCTACTGCTGAGAACTGTGGTGCTTTCCAAGATGTGTTTCTGTCCTCAGGGAACTAACAGCAGAGTTAAGCAGACAAAGCAGTAAAATGGGAAATAATCATCAGTTAGAAATAAGCAGGACACACAGTTACACTGGGACTGAGCACAGAATTAAATCTGGTGACCGGTACCAGCCTCAGAGATGCCGAGGGAGAGCTCCCACAGGCTAGAAGAATCTAGGGTGACGTCCTGGGAGAGAACCTGACCTACGTGACCAGAGCAGGAGTAGAAGAAGGGCTGATATTCCAAGACAGGGGTGTGCTAGGAGAGCTGCCAACAGCAAGGCCACGGGCTGGGCTGAACCTGAGGATATGGAGATTTGTGGAGGGAGGGAAGTTCCAAAAGGCAGGCTGGAGTCACACAGAGGGTTTAATCCTAGCTAAGGGACTCTCCACTAATCCTTCACCCAGGAGAAGCCAGAGGAAGTTCAGGAGCAGTTGAGCCATCAGCATAAAAGCAAGCAAGTTTGTAGTGATCAAGCAAAGCAGTACACAAATGCTAGTTGTTATCACTGCTGTTCTTGGCACCTGCTACTGAAGCTGGGCACCATGTAAAGTGTGCCCAGATGGCAAAATAAAAACATTAAAAACCATAAGACAGACTTGCAAATAATTTAATATCATTTAATCATTCAACAAAACTCTGCACCCAGATGGAACTGGCAAGGTAAGAAGAGCCAAGGAAGCTAAGCAAATGAAATCAACCCCGGTCAGAAGGACAAGTCTTCCTCCACGTGAGAGCCTGTGAAAAGCCAGGCTTTCCAGAACAACTTGGCTTTCTTGACTCCTAACTCACACAGGTAGCTGAGCCTTGACCTCCACGCTGAGATCTAGACCCATGTATTCTGTTCTACAATTACACCGCATTTGTATCTCTATTATTTCGCCCAACTCTTTCATGAAATTTATATTCTAGAAAAACGTGACAACACTTAACCTGTGACTTCTCTTCTTCAAAGACTGCTGCCCACATACATCCCCCAGGTATGAGAAGGGGGCGTAACAGAATCCACCCACAGGCCCTTGGACCAATCACTGACCTCCTTCCTCCACCTCCAAGCCCTCAAATTCTTTCCTTCACAGCAGAGCCCTGGGATAGAGAAATCTCACGCACTTTCAAATACCTGCTGGTCTCATTGGCACTGGAGACCATGACTACACCTCTTCTGTACAGCACTTGCCTCTCCCCCATCCAGCTCCCCGGAGAAGCAAGGCCTCAAGGGACCTAGCAGCAAGAGGCAGCGTGGGATGGACATGAGCCTCTGTACAAGTGGAATCAGATGGTCCAAGTTCAGGACAAAGCACCTGCTGTTTCACCCTTGGGCAACAGTCCAGCTGGGGAGCCTCCAGTGGAATGCTTGCCCTCCATTCTGCCAGCGTGCATTTACCCCCTAGGGCAGTGGGTCTTGTCACAAGAGCACAGCGGAGCTGTTCAGTCCAACTCAGACACCTCTGAGATGATGGGTGTGGGGGAAGGGCTGTTCCTATTACCAGCACCATTTCTACAAGTTTTTAATTTATTTGTGATATAATATACATAAAATTTATCATTTTAACAATTTTAAGTGGGCAATTCAGTTGCATTAATATTCACATTACTGTGCAACCATCACCACCATCCATCTCCAGAATTTGTCATTCCAAACAGAAAATCTTTGCTCATCAAACAATAAGCTGCCACTCAGTAACATTTTTAAAAGGCCCAGGAGAAAAGGAACTGCAGAGTAAGTATCTCAGCAGGTCCTTGGGAACAGTCCCGCACACAGTGGTTTGGTCAAGCAAGTTGACTACCCACAGTTAGCCACCCTTTCTTAAAGGCTCTACATCTAGGCTCAAGGAGGACATCTGTGAACGTGAGTGGGGGGAGGTGTTAACGCGCTCACCTCCAGGGCAGCCAACCGAAGCATCTACCTTCCTGAGAGCAAACCTGCAGGACAGCCTCTCCCCACTCTATGCCAATTTCTCTCCACCCACCCTTTCAAAGCTCTTGACATATGGTATTCCTAAAGTAGACACTTTAAGAAAGCAGGTCGGGGAAACCAACGGTGACTTGCCCCCTGGCTTCCCCCAGGGGTCACAGTTTGACATGAGGCCAGCAGATTTTCATGTGCCCTTTCTAGGCCATCCCACAGTCAGTGGGAGTCTCTCCAAGTACTAGTTGTTAGGAAATGGGAAGGGGGGCAAACTAAAAAAAGGCCACTAAATCAAAGTCCTCAATGGAGTTGTACTGAACAGTCAACATTTGTGGAACGTTTGCTACATACAAAGGACTGTGCAAGACATTGGGATGCACCAAGTTCCTGTGCTAACTTTGAAGTAAGTATGGAACAAAGTCCTCCCATTCAATATGATGAGGTGTCCCTACAGCAGGGAGGAAGGTATATGAGAGGTCTTTGATCACCTGAGTCACTTGCCTGCCCATCCCACTCTGCCCAAGGGTCCGCAGTTCACGTTGGGTGTTTCTTTAGAACATCAAATTTGATCATTAGACCAAAATATGACCAGGAGGTGGAAGCTAAGAAAAATATTTTCATGCAACTAGTAGTAAGCTAAACTTGAAAGAAAGTTATGCATCACCTGAGACTTGAACGTGCCTTCTGAGAAAGCACCTGCTCTATTTTTTTTTTTTTTTTTTAGGTGACTCTACCAGCATTCCCTTCTCCTCCTCTAGCTTTAAACAGGTTCACAAAGCCTGGACTTAGACCCCCTCTGTTGGGGCCACCAGCCCTCAGGCTGCATTATCTCCTAGTGTCACCAGGGATTGGCTGACAGAAGATGGCCTATTCCCAGAGCCTAGGGGACCCTCCAGCCCATTCTCCCAAGGGGAAGATCCCAATCCTTATGAAAACAAAGACCTGCTAGTTTTAAATAACTAGCTAACAGCCAACAAAAGCGAACTGATGGCTCAGGACTTTCAGTTGATTCACACAGGTGATTCATCCACCTGCTACTATAAAGCTGGTGGGAAAGAGGGAGAAAAACCATGAGAGAAAAATGTGCTCATTGTGACAGTGTACAATCCCTGCACTGTAATAAAATGTAAATCTTCTCTCCCAAATAAAGACTTACCACACTCAGGAGCTGATCTAGGGGCTGTTTGTTTTGGGTCATAGTAAGTAAACAAATCAGGTATCCTGGTACAAAAATGCTTATATGGGGACAAAATTCTTATTTCTGGGGAAAGTTTCAGTGCAAGTAACATTTAACCATCTTGGTTCACACATGCACCTTCTCTATCCTGTCCGCCCTGGTTCTCTATGCTTTGTTAGCAAACAAAACCCAGAAATTCACAATTGTATACCAAGAGGCAGTTGTGGATGGTCGATGGAAAGTTTAACACATTAACTGCCGTCTGAGTTGTATTTAACTCACTCACACTAGTTTTGAGCCCAGGGCCTCATGAAGCAAATCCTAGGCAAAACCCTACTGTTGGTTCGTGAATATCTTACTTGTTGATGTTCTTATTTTGTTACAAATATTGACAAATTAATTCTAAAAACATGAATTGAATAGAAATCAATAAATTTCATTTTTCATTAAGCTTTTCATTAAATTGGAAAAGATTGTTTTCAAAGTTTTTATTCTATTTTCATAATGAAACACCATGGCCCCAAGAATTTTTTTCCTAGTGCAGTAGTTAATGAATTAAGGGTAGCCTAGGGGCACTTTTTAACCAAATTACTGGTTACAGAACTTGAAGTTTTACCAAAAAGTGATTCATTTGGTTTAATAACACTTCTAAAGATGCAAAATACACCTCTAAGAGAAACATGGTATATTAGTGATTTATACCCATATAACCAGTCAGTCTAGCGCCATTTGCAGGAAAACAGTTGAGACTGGCAGCTCAGAGAAAACGTCTTTATTGTGGGTTAAGGCAACCTCAAGTGTGACGGGGCTCAGGGGCATAATGGCATTTGCAGTGCCCCACCCCCAAACCATGGGCCATACCCCATTTTCCATGGTTAGCAGATTCCAGAACTCAGGCCTCGGCCTCACACCACGAATGTTGTAAGCTCAAGTGTGTTATGGAACGAGCAGGTTGACCTGGAAACAGAACCACCTGCAGCAAGATTGTTTCTAATGGGAAAATGCATCTTAAAACTTCAAATACATGATCACAGAAAATATTATAACCATCTATCCATATAGTAGGGGCTATTTACATGTAAAATTCATTTTTTATAATTAATTCAGATCAAGAGTCTCACTGTTTCCTCTGCTTAAAGGACTATGCACTGATGGAAAAATACACCAGTATCACACAGAACATATTGTGTGCCCCAATCCTTCTATCTCAAGCGAGTGTTTGACCAGATACGAACTGCAGGATTAGGACCTAATTTCATTCATGGATACCCTTTCTCCCAGTGTCTATCCTTCCTAAGAGCCGAGAACATTAGCCACTGAGGCTCACTTTACTTTGGCTAAAAATGCAAAGCTATCAACTCAATAACAACCCAAAGACTTACAGATTTGAGGAAGAAAGAAGCCAGTTTAGGCAATGAACTTTTTCTCAGACTTCTGACATCAAACGTATGGGGGTTTTCTGCCATCCAACAACCAATCTTTCCGACCCCAACTGGGTGTCCTACAATTCAATTCTGACACTACCTGGCATTGGCACAGACCTCACAGATAAAGGGCTCAGTTCAAGATTGTCCCCACTTGAGAAGCCTTGCAAGTTCCAGGTTTCCACCTATACTTCTGACCAACCAGCTAGAAGTCAGTCAGGGATCCCATGACCCTTCCCTGGGTAGAACAGCTTATAGAGCTTAAGAAAGCACTTTCCTTGCTAACACTGGTTTGTTAACAAAGGATACAACTCAGGAACAGCTGAATAGAGGTGCTGCACAGGGCAAGGCATAGGAGGAGGCATGCAGAGCCTCCATGCCTACCTCTAGGTGCACCACCCTCCCAGCATCTTGATGTGTTCACCCTGGAAGCTCTCCAAACCCCATAGAGTTTAGGGGTTCCACGTAATTTTCATGACATAGGTGTAACTGATGGAATCATTAAGTGGCTCTCCCCACTTTCCCTACAAAACTGTAGAATCTGGAACCCAGGGTTTCCAACCCCAGGCCAGTGATTTCACAGTCCATTTTCACCCACTCACCAGTTCAGAACCAGGAAATGTCCAAGCACCCACTCACATGCAATTAATAGAATCAACACTGCTAGCCTTTCCTGCTTATTCTGTCTAGATAATTCATTACGAGTAGTCAGGCGGTCAGTGGTAATTTTCCTGACATACTGATAGCTTGGAATATTAGTTTAATTAGGAAAACACAGGCAAAACTAGAAAAGCATTCACGCAGCAGATACTCTTTGGAACTTCATAAAAACCTGAATCTGTAACACCTGCAGTAGCAACTCACTAACCACCCGTGCCATCCCCACTCCCAAGCTAAACAAAGAATATTCTATGCATTTACTTTTCCCAAGGATACCTGCCATTCACCTTTCGAGATCACACATAAAATTAAATTGGGATAATTAGACTGGCTGAAACTTAAGTTACACGGTGATGTGGTCAGCCATAAAAGTGTGCAAAGATCATTTATTTAACAAACAAAAGCCGTTTAGGAGAGAGCTGCTGCCCACAGGGAAGGGGCACCACCTCTCAGAGTAGAAACCTGCCCTGTCTCGCACTCTCCCTGAGAAGCCGGATCTCCTATTACAGCTGTTGTCCCTGTGACCACTGTAGCAGTTAACACAATAGACGTGGGAAGAGGGGGCCAGAGAGGACACAATTATCTTGCCTACCCACTTCCCTACCCCACAAACAGCAATGTCTGCACAAAAGCTTCAGCTGCCATCCAGGGGGAATGTGCTCCTTTTTACTAAAGTCTTTTGGATGCTGTAGCTTTTGGGCTGACAGCAAAGTACTTAACATCACAGCGGGGGAGGGAAGAAGATGGAGTCTTGTGAGGTGGTGCAAGGAAAGGCGTGTGGCCACCTGCCCTTGGTAAGCCGAGGAAAGTGGCCGGGCAACTGCCAAGGGCACAGGGGTCTAAAATCAGAACTTCAATATCTTCTGTAAAGGCACCTCCACAGCTTCTCCCAGGAAACACTACAGAGGTAGAAGGGCTCTTGGTTATTACTTTGTTAAACCTAATACATCCTGTTTTACTCTCAGCATACAGGGAGAAGGTGTCATCCTCATCTTGATTAACAATGCCACATTAATACAACATTCTTGGATCCATTAATTTAAATAAGCATTTAAGCACCAATGTGGCAGATACCAGGACGGACGCATGGACAACTAAGACAGTTCCTAAGTCAAGCCAACAGATTCTTCCCAGGGCTTGGCTTCTCTGCTGAGAGCATACAGAATGCCATGTCGTGGATATCTATTGAACAGCTTTGTGAGAGGCCCACTGGTACAGATGCCAATATACACTCCTTAAAGAGATGTCAAAACACTTGCATCAGAAAGCTAGGCCCCAAATATGAGCTAACTATCCTATGCTCAGGACAGGGCTTGACTAAATTACACAACAGCCAGTCCATACTAGTGTGGCAGGAAAACTAATTTTACAAAACGTTCTAGATCTCAGTACAACAGGAAGACATGGGGGACTGGGAAGGTCAGAGGGCCAGGAGCCATGATCTGGGTTCTAATCTCTGTCACAGAAGCATGACTCTCACCAAGCTCCTATTTAGCTTCTCAGCGAGGCACATTCAACTTATTTCTGCTGATCCCTGTCTTGTCTTTTTCAAGATTATAATTATAAAATATTGCATATTTAAAATGAAGAGTTAGAGCAGACATCTACATCCCCAACACCTGTTTTAATGCACTTACAGGCTATTCCTATTTGGTTTAGATTTTTATAAAATAAAATTACTGATGAGGGTTTCTGCCCACTTCTGTTGCCCCCTTCTACCCCAAAAGACAGCCACAACCTTGACCGTGGAGCAACTCCCTCACATCCATGTCAGTGTGCCATGACTACATAAATATATATCCATACTATATAATATTAGGTTGTATACTTTAGATAAATGGTAGCATACACTACATATTCTATAGTTTGATTTTTTTTTCCACTCACTATTGATATTTTTCCTTGTGGATACACACACAGATCTGGTTCACTCCTTTCAGTATATCACAATTTATCTATCCCACTACTGGTAGGCCTTGACAGTGTCCATTCACTTAACTAATTCATCAAGTATCACTCAGAATCTACTATGTGTACCACACACTGTGCAGGCACTAGAGACACTGAGAAATTATGTAATCCTTCCATTCAGGGTCAAAGATAAAGAGTTCCTTTGTGGAAATGCCAAGGTTGGGGAAATCTCACTGACTGTGCCAGCAGTCTCTTGAATCTTTATGACGTTAGAGCTCAGGAAGGGAGAAAAGGCTTAGCAAGTCTAGAGGTCTCATGCTTACAGGTGGAGATTGAAGGCGTAAGACTAGATGAGCTGGCTGTAGCAAGTTACGTGACCAGTCAACTCAAACATGAGACAAACTGTTTTCGTGCCACTACACATTGGAGTAGTTTGTAGGCAGCAATAGACAACCAAGAAGGTGGTCGTGGTCACTCTAACAATATCCCCAAATCAGAGTGACAGGGAGTAGCAGCCCTCCACAGCAAATCATGAAGACGACTCAGTTACAGCACACCTGGAAGTCTAGTGAGCCTCACAGCTGTGAGCCATGTAACCACCACGCACGGACACTACTCAACACCATGTCACATCACGTGGCCATGGACATGTCCTATTTCAGCTTTCTTCCAGCATTCTCTAACAGCCTGCCTTATGGGACAGACAGGCAGGATTTTGAAATGTTTGCAGAGTGTCCTTAATGATTTCCTGTTTACTTCACCAGCTGCTCTGGAAATTCTACCCTTGGATAAAACATCGTCCTGGGGAGTGTTATAAAGCCAAACGTTAAAAGAATCACACTATCCTTACCTACATGTGTCTCTCATCTATGCAGACAGCAACAAAAACCTCCAAATGAACATGGAGAAGCAGCAATAACATGCCTGGGTGTTTACTAGATAGGACTGCAGGACAAAGTCTTGAAGCTCAGGGTACTTACTGGAGGCTGCCAGTCTTGATTTACGACCCACCTTCCTCAGAGAGGTTAAGGGTGACCGTGTGCAAAGCACAGGTGATGCTAGATGCACGAAAACCACGATGAGAAGGAGCCTGGGGTCTCTGCCCAAGCACAATGGGGGAAGAAAAACTTGCACAGAAAGCAACAGTGCAAGGTAGAAAGTATTAAGGGCCACAGAAACTCAGATGGCAGAGATTCTTTTAGCTGGAAGCACGTGACATCAGAGCACAGCTTTGAAGGACGTGCAAGATTTGAACATGCCGAGGCAGAAGAGGTAGACCAGGAAACGAGGCCAGCACCTACGACACACAGCAGCAGCTGGTGTGAGGGGACCCACTCTGGCTGGCTGCGGGGGTGGTGTACAGAGGTAGAAGAAAATAAAGCTGCAAAGTTAGGATTACACGCAGACTGTGGAGGGCCCCAAATGCCCTGCTGGGAGAGGGGACTCCATGCAGTAAGGTATCAGAGGCTACTGAAAGTTTCTGAACCAGGAGGTGTGATGGGAACTGAGCCTCAGTTTCCCTCACACAGCAGATACCTGTGGGAACACCTTCCACACACCCCAGTGACATGGTGCCCGTTTACCACCACCCAGACATAGTGCACTGGTAAAACCACGAAGGTGAAATGTTTTTCAGGTGACTTTAAAACCTGTACAGCAAGAATTGTATTCCTCTGTTTAACTACAGCTTAGCTCACTAGGAATAAAACTGATAGAGCAATGACGTATCTTAAAAAGCTACATGTTGACACATTCTCTTGCACAACCCACAGTCTCACCCTCCTCCAAGGACCAGGTTCAAGCCTACACTCAGAAATTACCAGTTTTCACTAATAGTCTAGATTATGCATTTGAGCACATTGCCATCAAAAATGTATGCACTCACACATGTATAATTTATATCCTCCATCTTCCAAAAGTGATTTATAGCACAGCAATTCATTTCACACTGTCTTTTCCAGTCATTGTTTTGCATATCTATCTTATCTACCCATCTGTATCATAAACCTCTTTTGAAGAAGGTTTATTATATCTCTTTGCTTCTTCCAAGATACTTGGCCCAATGGAAAGCATATCCTAGTGCCCGACGGTTCCTTTTTAATTGATTTCTACTGCTCCCAGGCTTGGTAATATCACTTGGGGGAGAAAAAGTCTCCCTAAAATGCCCATTTTTTTCCTGGTCAGGCACCTGACAAAAGCAACCTTCTGGAAAGCAAGTCAGTTTCCTTTGTAAAGGAAACTCACTTTTAAAAGTTTATCTGAAGGTCAAGATATAGACACCTTTCTTCAAGGATGAGGGAGATGAAAAGCAAACCAAAGTTTCCGCTCCAAGGGAAATTAACATATGACAATGTCCATGTAAGACACACTGTGGGTCTGCCCATGAGAATGCAACCACTGCTCACTGACAGAGGTTCCAGGAAGCAACAGCTGTAGGATATTACGTGGTATAGGAGTCTGTATCCACACCCATCCGGGATTCACCAACCAACATTCACATTCTGCAGTCAGCACTTACACTCAACTGGGAAACCAAGGGCAAACTACGGCGAGTTTTCTGCTGCTGTTTCTATACCGCTGCCCCACCCCCTTTTTAACCTTCTTGGGGATTTTCTTAAACAGCAGAGTTGTTCCCTAGCATTTTATGTACCAAAGTCTTCCTACAACTGACCTGCCATGTGTTACAATGCAGCACAGGGGAGCTGCTACCTCTGGGATCCATCCAGAAAGAACCTCATTGTATTACCACTTTTCCTATAGCAGGACCCCACATCCTTCTGTAAGATTAAGTGAGGGCTCCCTTCATCAATACTCAAGCTGTATTCCAAGTTCTACGTCTGGAACTCAGAATTCACTTTTTCCATAGAGACAATCCTAGCAGTGCTAGGTTCCCAGAACAGCTGACACAGCCTGTATATCTAAACTACAATGTTTCTATGAGGAAGTGCATCTGAAATCGTTTATCAGCAGGTGTATGCCTGGGTATCCATGTGCCACCAGCATAAGGGAATCCCCTAGTTAGTGGAGGTCCCACCCTAAAAATGGGGAAGGGCAACAGCCCCACCTGCGCCCATGCCTCCATTGCAGCCACTTGCCACCTGGTGAAAGGAAACTGGAACAAAGTCCTCTCCTACCATTCAAATGCACTGGACGTTTATGGAGGGAATGTTAAATATCCAGATGCCCATCTCATCTGGATAGTTAATCCCTGAGTATTTACTAATATAAATATTACTGTGTACTCCCTACAACACCCAGAGTGATAGACGCTTTCTCCTCAAGGTTCTTTAGCACTTTATCTGAAAAGTCTCTTGGGGCATTTTCAAGTTTTACTCATATTCAGCTTATTTGCATACCATCCTTGTATTCGTGGAAATCCAATCGCTATCACCGGTACTAAAACTATTATCCACTTACTCACAGATGGAACTTCATGGTAGTCAACACACACAAATATCATCCCTTAATCCTCACAACTATCTCATGGTGTAGGTATACTCAGAAGTTAAGTGACGTACCTAAAACAAAAGTAACTGGTAGCCCCCGAACTCCAACTGCGATCTGGCAACTATTCTGCCTTCCTTCCACCACTGGAGGCTGCTTCTGTCATTGTGCAGGAGGCCCTCGGGGTACACTGGCAGCCATTTGTTTACCCACTGAGCCACTTGCCCCAGAGCCACCTGACACTACCACCAAACCCTGTTCCATGCATCTCAGCTCCCCTGACTCCTGGTTCCCTGTCCGCTTGCAGCTTCTGCAGATTTAAACTATTTGCACACAGGCTTGCACTGAAGATTTCCCAAAGCTTTTTAAATACTAATACGCTAAAAGAAGGAAGGAAATAGAACTAGAAAAGGCAAGGGTTTGGCCAAGGGGACGACAACGCACTGAGGCCATCCTCAAAAGTTTGTGAAAAAGAGGGGACCGATGTGGTTACCCAGCCAGGGCAGCCCCAGCAAGTGCTGCCACTGGAATTATGGCCAAACCCTCTGCCAGCAGACTTGGGCTATTTCGGGGCTGTTACTTCATGAGATTCTGGCATCTGTTACACTTCTGCAGGTTTCTAATTTCAGCTGCAAAGACAGAGTCCAGGAAATGAAGCAGACACATCTAAGGGCCTGCAGAAACAAAGAAGAACCCAAATGAATAACTGCCTGCCTTGAAGGGATTTCAAATAAGAGGCTCAAAGATAGAAAGAAAAGATTACAATAGAAAAATAATAAGAAAAAAAGACAAAAAACTACAGTAGCAGGCACAGCCCTGAGCTGACATTCAGAAGAATCATGAAACCAAGGAACAGTGATGGAAGAAGCATTAAAAGGGATGACTGGATCTTGCATTTGAGAAGTGAGCATAGGAGAAGAGAAAGGTTAAGGGACAAGCCAAGGTCACACAATGTAATAGACCAGGGAGATTAGAGTACAGAGATCCTGCTTTGGGGTTTTTTCTAACACATCTCATTAGAGCAGGGTGTGTCTGAAGCCCTTAACTTTGGTTAAGGATCAGTTTCTAACACAAGGGCACTCAGTCTGCTTCAAGAACCATGAAAGGGTTATATAGGTGGCATGGAAACCACGGGGGTTCCTGGAAGAGGCTGGCCAGCTGCTTGGCTGGACCATAACTTTCAGCCTATTCAGCAGAGTGACATTTAATTTCCCAAAACACCACAATCATGGACGCATGCCAGTGACATACAGTAACATACTGGAGCTCAATATGGAATTAAGAAAAAGGAAATGATACAGTAATAAGTAGGAACAGAGCACATTAAGAAGATACCCTAAACTAGTTGAGTTATTGCATCAATGCATAAGTGTCAGGAGTTGGGCTCCAAAAAAATATTTAAGAATGTAAAATCCTACAAAAATTCAGAATCCATTAAGAAGAAAGACTGACAGATTTGACAGCATTCTGTTCCTTTTAAAAGACTCTACAAATTTAAACAAATGCCAGACGATAAGAAGAAACTTTCAAACATAGAAAGATTTATTATACTCAAAGCTACTATAAATCAGTAAGGAAATATGAACAATTCGTAAATGGGCAAGTCAAAGAAATATAAGAAGCCAATAAACATCAAAAGACACTCAACCTCACTCATGATTCAAGAAGTGACCATTAAATGAGATACTATTAACCTATGAGCTTCACACACACACACACACACACACACACACACACACACACAAAATTAACACCAAGTAGCAGAGAAATGGGCATACTCATACTGTTGACAGAACTGCAAAATGGATAAAACCTGGAGAGCAATGTGATCTCACACCAAGTCTAGGAGTCTCTCCTACAAAAGCACTAGCTTGAGGATGAAGGAGTATTAATATTAACTATAGTGTGGTTTATGAATGCAGAAATTAACAATTGGTCTAAACATCCATCAACAGTGGGATGGAAACAAATCATCACGTGGTCACCCATGGGAAGGAATCTTGTGTCACTAACACATAGACTAATATGTATCAATCTGGAAAGATAATCAAGGTATACTAACTCAAGAACAAGTCATAAAACGTTTCATATAGTATGATGCCTGTTTGGTTTAAAAACTGCAATCTATGGATACATTGTTTGCATAAGCAAAGGGCTACACTAGAGAGGCTCACACCAAAATTTAGCGGTACCGCTGAGCAGGTGGGCTAAGAGGAAGGGAGGAGGGAAGTGTGTTTAAGAGAAAGTATTGGTAAGACTGTTGGACGATGCTTTGTTTTCTGCCTTTTTACAGTTTTCTAATACACTCATGAGTTCTTTTTCAACTCTTTCTGACTACAAAACTCAAGATTTCATAATGAAACAAACAGTAGTGCATATTGAAGGGAAGGAATAAGCCATCGAGGAAAGACCTGCAGAAGTGACCCTTGTGCTACATATTACTGTCCCATGAGAACATTTATTTAAAAAAAAAACCCTATATGCAGATCAATGTTGCTTTTATCAAGGACAACTGAGGTACTCTGGTGTTCTTAAGACCTGTCTGGCCATGAACCTGGAACGGAACACACAGTGGCTCTCCATGTGATCCTGACTATTAGGCCACCAACAACAGAAGCGAGGACCTAGCCCCTGCAGACCTGCCCAATGACAGAAACCTGTACTTGAAAAACATCTCCTGCACAACACTTCACACAGTGGGCGAAGCACACTCATTTTGGAAAACTGTGCCTCCACTATCTTCTACTGTCATGGTTGGCCTGACAAAGCCATTTATTCTTTGAGGACTGATGCCTCAGCATGGCCAGGAATTACACCCATGAAATAGAAGTGGGAGTAATTTCCTATATTTCTCTCTTCCGTACACCAAGGCCTGCAGTTAATTTGTGAGGTCAAGGAACTGAGGCACGATCTTTTGAATAAAAGATCTAAGAACAGCTTTATCACAGTGACATTCCTGCTCTGCCACTAGACACTGGGTACTTGCTACATAATGAAGCAGGCATGGGTGCTGGGATCTGAAACAAAGGTGGCTTTACCAGACACGTTCTGTGGGATGTACACACAAGGGTGGGTGGTCTGTACTGACACAAAGACACACCCAAACAGAGCCCCCATCGTGAATAAGGATAAGCATATGTGAGACTGGCTGGCTTAGGAAACAGTCTATAATCATTTAACAGACACAGTTAAGAGACTGAAACCCATGTGCCTTATGCTGATCAACCACCTACTCTAACCACCTGTATGAGCAGGGTCCACACTGCAGGGCCCTTGTGTGTGAACACACACAGGAACTCAGACACCCCCACGAGTCACACGACTGAAACCAATCTTCCCAGCGCTCCTGTGTGAGCCACCTTCAGAGGCTCCTTACTTTTGAGTGTCTTCAGAGGTGAAAACGTTCCACCTTTAAGAGAGAGAATGGAATCATTTGACAGCCAAATGTGTGTCAGTCCCAAATGTGGTGAGCATGTAGGTCAGTATCACCGTCTTCCCAACCCTAACTCTCCCTTCTGGTACCAGGGCATTCTCCCGGGCAGCAAGCTCAGAACTTTGAGAAGAACTCTTCTACCTCATCTTCCCACATTAGCTAGGAGGACCAAATCATTTTCTTTCCAAGCCCAGGACACTCCTGAGCGTGAAAGAAAGCACTTTCGACCTCAGGTTGAGCCATATGAAACTTCCACATTTGGCTGATCTGACCTACAGGCAAGGCAGCTCCAGGAGCTTCACCTATGCAGCGACAACAGGCACTAACCCGGCATTCTGGGGCAAACAAGGACATGTGGTCACCCAGCATCTGAGCCATCCCCAAATCCTGTCACATCTGCCTCCCACACTGAACTCCCCCCTTTTCCCATTTGGAGCATCTTGGTTCAGGTATTTGCTCTTTGCTTTTCAGATTAGGCTGTGAGTGCCAGGGTCTCCTTGCTCTCAGCCTCTCTCTCCTCCAACCCATCCCACCAGCAGCTCATAGATCCACCTTCCTGATGCTCAGGTGTGGCCACACCACGCCCTGTTCAGGAAGAATCAGTGGCTCCCACGGCCTCTTGCATTCAGGCCATACTTAGCCTATATCCAAGGCTGTTGGGGCTCTGCCTCTGCTGGTCACCATTTCCATCTTTCCTTCAGCCTGACTTTTACAATACACCAGTCTGTCCACTCTCAATAAACACCAGCTCTTTCCCACTGATGGGACAGGATGGGAAGGGAAGGGAAGGGAGAAAGACCTCAAATCCCCCCTTGCCTTTCTGCTTCCCATCCTGTCTCTAATGCTGCTGCTCCCCAGTCCACAACTTCCTGGCAGCCCCCGGGCCCAGCACTGGAGTCTATGCTGGCTCCTCAGCTTGGCCACAATATACCCGTAACCTCTAGACAATGTCTGCTCCCCCAGGGACCTCAGCTGAGCCAGCACAGCCACTCCAAGCTCACGCGGTACCAGCCCACAGGGCCAGCATCTGTGCTGGGCTTGGCTCCACTTGTGCCAAGGGCAACCATCACTGCAGTGCACGCTGTCAGTCAAGTGGAATGACTGCATTTCCTGGGCAAGCCCCCAGATCGTCAAGATGTATGTTGCTGATATGGTCCCCTTGTCAATAACATCCACATCGTTCCTCCCCATCCTTCACATCTTACGCCCACCCCCACTTGCCCACAGATGTCCATCACCCCATCATCTCTCCTCTCTCATGACAGGCCAGAGCAGGCTGGCTTGTCCCAGCATCACCCACACCTTATCTTAGTCCGACTGCAGGCTCCATGGAGGCAGACCCCGCGCTTTACCATTCTTTTCATCCCAGTCCTAGAACACTAACTTGGCCCATCAAAAGTCCTCGATGATAAAGACTTATTTAATTATACTAATAAAACTTGTTTGGCACATGTGTAACTTATAAAGTGGCTTTGAACTGAATCATCAGAGAAGTTCCAAAACTTCTTGAGCAATCACAGTGTTAATAGTCCTAAAGTGACTGCACTCAACAAAATGTATTGAGACATGTCATTTCTGATCTGTTAACAATCACTTTGGAGCAGCAGAATGTAGGTTTTTCCTTTCCAGGCAGTAAGCATGATGGCTGTATGGACCTAACAGGCAGAAAGTTTTGGGTTCTGAATAAGTAGTATCCAACAACACAGATGCTGGTCAAAGGCGGCAAACCTCTGACAAAATACCAAACCTCGAAAGGTCTACAGGCAAACCCTCGGCAGCTCATGAGGCAGCTGTAGGTACCAAAGGACCTGCTGCCAACGAGGGAACCAGGCAGAAGATCAGAGACCCTGGTGAAACCAAGGTGGAGCAGAGGACAAAACAGAGAAGACTAGAGGCAGCAGGACTTGGAGCCAGCAAAGAGGAGTCACAGCCAGGACACTCATGCTCAATCCTCAACGGGGAAGCCACACAGTGCTTTACCACGGGGGCCACTGGTGAGAGTCAGGAAAGGACAAGATGACCAGCTTCTCACAGCCTGGACCACAGGCAAGGTTCACGCAAGAGGCCACCTCTCAAGATCAGAGCAAATAATTCACTCCAAAATGAAGTCTTTACTTTACTATTTCCTCCACAATATAATTTGTTTATGTCTAAGATTCTCCATCAAAATAGGTCAATTTGTATGCTTGCTTAGAAGTATACTTTAACAACAGTTAATGCCAACAGATTCATGGAGACACTGCATTGTTTTAAAATTCAGTTGTTTATCTCATAGGTACACTGCTCAAATTGTTTAAGGGCCAAGGTATAAACTGGCAATTGCCTCTTCGGAGCTATAGGCTCCAAAACTTATCTACTATGTTCTGTGGATTCCAATTAAATTATAACACTCATATTAGATGTCCCAAAAAGCCCCATCAAAAACCAACACTGAGATATACACTAGGTACTAGGCTAATTGTGATGAATCCACAGCAAGGAGAAGGACTGCACTTCAAGCAGCTTAGAAGCTACAGCTTAGCTTTGAAAGAGTTAAGTGTTCAACTGTGTGACGCAGATCAGAAGTGCAGTAGGGTGGGGACTGGATTAACTGGGAAAGGCTTCAAGAGATGGTAGGATTTAAACAGAAGGAAAAGGCAAGCTTAGGAACAAATGAAATAACGCAGACAGGTAATATAACGTGGGCAATGTAGTGAGCTCTTCCACACGATTAATGTGATGACTCAAATACGTGCTCTTGGAGCACGAGCAACTTAGGGAGCAACAGAGGTCAACTGAGTGGCCCAGGAAGAAACCTTCACCAGTGCAGCACAGTCCCAGTGAAGGAACCTCTGATCCACACGGCCCAGCTTCTGTAATTCCAGAAGACAACTCCCAAGCGTGCCAAGGCCATCTGCTCCCTAGGTACCTCCCCTAGCACCCAGCCCTGCTGTCAAAGATATAAACCTTCATACACCCCAGAATGAACTTGGACAACAGTAACAGTGGCCTTTATATAAACGATCCAAGCACAACCCCAGGAGTGGAATGACTCAGCAACTGCTGCTGGACTTGAAGCACACGTTGCCCGTTTCCATGTAATCTATCTTCTGCCAACCCGGGACTCAACCCCATCCCAGTGTGCCTCACTCTGGAGTTTCTCCATGAAGTCTGAAGACGTACATTTCCAACCTAAGACACAACTATGTCCTTATTTTTTTGTACTTACTGCTCAGAATAAAGACAATTGAAATTTTAAAAAACCCACAGTACCTAAAACAGAAAATGTGAGTCAAACAACAGTGGGAAGTGGGTCTGGACAGGTCGAGGAGGACAGAGCATGGGGAGTGCCCCAACAGGCAGCAGTCCCAGTGCTTCAGGGTTAGTCCTATGGTTCATGCAGGAGAGGCTGAGCCGGACAGGACAACAGAAGCTCGAAAAGGTGCCTGTGGTTCCTTCTACTCCCAAACCTCCTGGCTCAGATACACAGGCAGCCAGTCGTGCCTCGTAAATCAAATGTAACTGATTCTTGGGGTTCTCACCTGCAACGGCTCCCCACAGAACACAGGGCCTTACTCTAAGTCCGAAGTTCTCAATTAGGGGCAACCGTGGCCCCTAGAAAACATTTGGCAAGGCCAAGACACTTTCAGTTGAGCTTTGAGCTGCTTGTAAATGGTGGGGATGCGGCTCCACATAGTCGCAGCACCATCCTTACATGCATGTGCAGAATGATCAGCTGAGAAATACAAGCTATCTTGTAGTTATTTTCCTTCCGCAAAGTCAACTGGCTTCACTGATGCTAACAGGCATCTAACAATAGACACATGACACATAAATCTTATCCTCCGCCAAAAGGGCTGACTAAATACAAAACTTCACAGGACCCCCATGTGCCCACTGTGGCTTATTGGGCCAGTTCAAACTCTGGACATGGGGCCAAGGCTATGTAGTCCACATAGACACTCAGTATCCAAAGGTAAGCTTCAGGGATCTGCCTCCCACAACACAGTGGGGGCACGTTCCCTGCTCAGAGCCAAGATACACAGCAAAGAAGTTTCAGCAATGCCCTAGCTGGAAACCAGAAGAACAATGTCACATGCGGGTGTTGTCCACCAATGGAAGGAAGGAGCGTGTTTTCTTTTTGCATGAGCACATCTGTTTGGATAGTCACTACAGTAAATTCTCCAATGACTAATTCACAGTTTCACTTGGTCACAGTTAAAGCACAGTATTTTATGGGATATCTGCTTCTGCTGAATCAGGATCTTGTTTCCTCTTGAGCTGTTACACTGAAGACAGGGATACACAATGCTCATTGTGCTGCCCAAGTGAGAGCTTGAGAGTGACCTTTGCCGAGGAGGGAATCCCAGCTTCCTTGAGTACCTATGAAGCATCTACTACTGCAGGTCAGCAGGCCCATCGACGACAAGAAAACCTCAGCTGACATGCACAGAACCATGCTTAAGTTACATTCAGGTGGGAAACGGCCTGCATGGTGTGGAGGGAAGGGAGGCTCTACCCCTCTGCGCACCACCCTTTTGGCCCACTTATACTCTCTCCAAACCACATCTTACTGATTGGTCAGGGTCTAGGACATCACTTGTTCATAGGTGTCACTCGGGCATGGTCACTGGGGTCCAAAGACCCCATACAGTGCTCCTCCTACTTCTTCACTTCCTCCCTTCCAGGTCTAGGGATCAGCAAATGGAGCAGGAGCTGAAGGTGCCTACTAAAGCATCAGGTCTTTGCTCTGCTCTCTCCTGTCTTTGCTTTGCAGGGAACAATCACAGCACGGTAGGACCCTTAGATACGGACGTGGCTCTGAAAGCGCTGGAGCCAATACCGCCACCCAAAACTGCAGTGCTCAAGCCCAGATCTCTGCTTTGGGAGGCACTGGGCTCGGGCCCAAACAAAACCTAGCAGAACTTCCTTTACTATTTGGCAATTGTTCCTTAAGAAGGTCACAGGCAGGTGGGAGGGAGAAATGCGGAGATGAACAAACTTTCAGTTGTAAGGTAAGTTCTGTGGATTTAACACAGAGCACTGGGACTACAGTTACCAATACTGTATTGTATACTTGAAGTTTGCCAAGACAGTAGATCTTAAGTGTTCTCACCACAGAGCAAACAAAAAGTAATTACATGAGGTGATGGATGTGTTAATTAGCTTGATTGCGGTGATCATTTCACAATGTATATGTACATCAAAACATCAAGCTGTGTATCTTAAATGTAATCTTTATTTGTCAACTGTATCTAAATAGAGCTGGGGGCGGGGGGAAGGTAAAGAGTACTTAGCAGTGAGGCATCCCTGAGCCCTTGACCATACATCTCTGTGCCATATAATTCGTACTTTAAGTCCCAGGCAATCTTGCTTGCCACATATTTAAAAAACTATTAAAAAAAAAAAAACCCTCTAAGTCTTAACCCTAGGAAGACAGATTATTGAGAAAGAACTCACAGCAATAATACAACCCACACAGGGAAAAGCCAGGTAAGAAACTTCCTCGATGTCCGGGCACTGCACAGACCCAGTGAGAAGATAACAAATGCAGGAGTGGCTACAGATCAGGAATACTAATGCCAGATGGGGAGTTTCTATAATTAGCAAGATGCCCCCGATACAGGGTGAAGGCAGCTCCAACCCAGTCCTGCAAGGCCCAGAAGACAGCATCAGAACCTGGCTATACCAAGTGTGGTCCACGGATCAGGAGCAGCAGTATCACCTGGAAGCGTGTTGGGAATGCAGAATCTCCAACCCCAGAACCAAGAGATAAGCTCCAGTTAAAAAAAAAAAAAAATCACCAGGCTTTCTGCTTGCACAAAGTTTGGGCTTGTCCCCAAACCCCCAAAGTGAAAGACTTAGATGATCCTGTCCCAGGCCAGAGTTCCCCCAAGTCCTTTCCTTCTCCCCAGCCTCAGCCCGTAAGTGAGACTTTTCTGCCCTCTCCCGGGAGCAATGAAGGAGTCTTTTTTTCCTTCACTAGCTAATCCAACTGATTGAATGCTATCAGCAGGTAGAATTATCATGCTCTTGAAATAGGCTCTGCCCTCTCCCCCCTTCCTACTTCTCCCCCTGCTCTCCTGCCTCAACTCTCCTTGCTGTGCCCATGCTCAGGGCTACAGGCTCCCCCTGGGCTTCCAGTCTCTGTGGTCAGTGAGCCAGGAAGGCCCCACTTTGTGGGCTCAGCCAGCTCGGCATTTTGGCAAAGCTATGACCTCGATTTACTAAAGGTCCTAAACTTGAGGGTACCTGGGTGCTGCACAGCCATTCGTTAGGTCACTACCTGAGTCCCCCCATTTGTAACCTTTTTTTTTTCCCCATGTAAATTCTATAAACCCAAACCATGGAAGCTGGGGAGGGAAGGGCAAAAGACTCTTGGCCTAACCCCTCCCTGGATGTGTCAGTATATCACAATCTCGTGCTTGTTCAAAATCCTTAGTGTGAGTTAGTTAAATCTCAATCTTTTTTTCTTCATACAGATTCCAGTCCAACACTGAGAAAACTCCAACACTGTTTCAATTGCTCCTTGAAACTTGGTGGACCCTAATAATTTGCCGTGAAGCATATGGATTGTTAGAGCAATCATACAATATGGTTTTGGAACACAACTTACAAGTTATGTTAAATGTAACCTAGGAATCTCCTTCTTTGTTAACAGTCCCAGTTGGAAAAAACACTTTGACTCAAATAGATCTCATCATCTGTTTATGGTCGTTAATTTATTCAGTGAAGAAAAACTTATTTTAAGAGACTAATTTAGCTCAATAGACATTTAACCAAGATTATATAATTAAATTGTTCATTTTCGTTGATGGTTCTTGTCTTTCTTCAGAATGAAGAGTAATGGTCAGATAGCACAGGCACTGGGAAAGACATTCTTAGGTTTCCTACACCAATGAAACCAGTTCCTTATCAATAATGACTAATATCATTCATAGTAATAAATTTCAGACCATGCTCTTAAGCTACAGCTAAGTCAATACAAATCTTTCATCGCCTTTTCCCCAAGTTTCATAGCCTCTTCCCCAGTTGACAAGTAATTCATACCCTTTGACACTGAATTTATTTCCATAATCCTAGAGTTTTGCCTGTGTAGCATTTTACCTGGCCTCAGAGGCACCTGTTCCAGGAATCCTATCAGATGGGCGTGGATCTGCGAGCAGGTGCACCACGGACACCCTTCAATGGATAATCCCCACACGCCATTTGTGTGGAACCACCATGAGCACACAAATAGAGCCTGGGGCTTTAGAAAGGTAGAGTAGCGATAGAGAAATTAGTCTCTCCTTTTTCCAAGCCTGATGATTTGCTTCGGCAAACTAATTACTTAACCTTGACTCCTGGCTTCCCTAGATGAGAAAAGATTTTTAGGATCCAGAAGCAGCTTGAAACTTCTGAATACAGACTGAATCTCCCTCTTATTTCTCAGAGGTGCACACTCGGGCAAATAGGGGCTGAGGGCAGAGATAAACATTAACAGGAAACACAATGGGAGGATTTCCCAGCACATCAGGCTCTTCTTCTGGAGCCAGTCACCAGCACAAGCAGCAGCACCCAAGAGACTGCATGGCACATGCTCTGTGGAGTCCACTCCAAGCTGTCCACCTTAGGAGTATATGATTGTAGAACCCAGGCAGCTATCTGAGCACCCAGGATGTACAGAAATGGGAACAGAGGAGAGGGTACCTCGTCTTTCAGGACAGATAACCACGGTAAGTTTCTAACGTCCATACCCCCTAAGAGAGGGCACAGGACAACTCAATCACAAGCAAGACTGGAGTCCAAATGACAGACCACACACCTTTCCATAAAAGCAGAATTTGTCATTGGGACCAAAAACAGGAAACAGGAAAACCATGAATGCTCGCCACCCAAGCTGGGAGAGAAGCGGCCATAAATTTGGACAAAAGCCCCCATAAGAGTTAAGAGGTCCATAAAACATGATTCTCCAGTCACCCACTTGACAACTGGTCCACTGATGATTTTTTCCCAAAGGTGACAGTACACAGGCACACAAGGGCCCCCTCATCCTACCAACAGCAGCACCACACTGAATTACACTGCCGAGTGCCCACTGCCTGCTCATCTCAGAGCAAAGCTCGAACGCTTGCAGCAGCCTCAAAGGCCCTCACCCCTCTGGCCACACACCCCACCCTCTCCCCACTCGGCTCCTGCCACAGGCTTGGCTTCCTCATCGTTCCTCAAAACCGCACAGTCCACTGCACCTCAATGCTATTCCCCATCTGGAGTGTTCTTCTCCCAGGCAGTCCCACTGCTTATCCCTTACCCGCTTCAACTCTTAGCCAAAAGGAGAACTTCTCTTTGCAGCCATTCCACCATCACCTCTTCACCCTATTTCCTATATCCCTTCTCTGCTTCATTTTCTCCTCCTGGCAGCAACAGTATCTACGCACTGAACACTTGGTCACATGTGTCTCCCCCACTACGTGATGGCTCCGTGTGGCCTAGAGCCCCTCCCCCATTTGCTCTAGGTCTGCCCGGCAGGTGGCAGGCACTCAAGTATTTGAATGAGTAAGATAGCGTTACTCTCATTTCACACAAGAAAGTGGAGTACTTAATTGGCAAGATTATGCACCTTGCCAAGTATGCATTACTGAAAAATACCAAAGCCAGGATTGACCCAAGTTCTATAGGGATCAATAGTAATGCTCTGAATCCATCCTGCCTCTTAAGTTAGTCAAATGTGTTCTTTCCCTTTCCCCTAAGCATGTGTCACCAAACCAGCCAGTCACACACTCCATAAACACAGAATGGAAGTTAAGGAATTCCATTAATAACCAATTTCCAAAGATGTTTGTAGTATGGACTGGTGAGAAAGATGAGTTTATTAAGGCTGGTAATCACCTGAAAAATCTTGACAATGCAGAATACAGGTCTGTTAAAAATAACCAAAAGTTAAAAATAAAGAGGGAAAGCACAAAGATTAGAGAACGTATCATTAAATACCAACACGAGATGAGTATCCTGCAATCATAGCATACCACAGACAGACAGCAGTAGATATGAAAGCTACTTTAAAATGGTTACAAGAATGAGATTTCTACAACACTGAGATTTCTTCAAGATCATGTCACAGAATTCTCTCTGGCAAGGTTCTGTTAAGGTTTTCATTTTTTGGTGGAGATCATATTAAGGAAATGGCAAATGAGCAAAAACAAAGGAAGGAATAATCCTCAGATTAGTTCCAAGATTACTGGAGTGGAAGTGAGGCTGTGCCTTCCATTCTCAATTATGTTGATGCAGCCGTTTAACCACCGCCAACTCAAAGGTATAGAGTGAAGCCAGCACGGGAGGTTTCACCACCATCGTTTGTCATCTGTAGCATTTCTTGCTGGAGAAGTCAAATAAAAAGTTAAACTGATTATCTTGCAGAAGAAAATTCTATTCATAAAACTACAAAGTCCCTACTCTGCAAAGAGCTCTGAGCAGTAAATTATCTTGTTAGATTAGTCACAGATTGAAACAGATATGCACCCAACTCCAAGATGGTCTAAATTAGTAGGCAGAAAAACAGACCCTTCTGGGCCTTTGCAAACTCTGCAGCTAATTCTCCAGACAGACTGCATCTTTCACTCCAGTGTGTGTTCTCTGGGTTAATTTAGGTAAGACAGAACTCAAAAGAACCAGGCACCTGCTAAAGACTCTACCTTCCTTAAGGGGTCAGTCATAACTGAGATCTATAACAGCCATTACTGTTACTTTTATTGCTTCATGTTTGCAGAACAGTTTGCAATTATCACTAGTAGTTATTAAGGTCCTTAAATTCTCTGCCGTTTATGCTGATGAAGAAATCTCATGAGGTAAAACTAAGTTTACTAACTGAACATTAGGACTGGGATTTCTAAGTCTGGGCTTTTTCCCCATTATTTAACCTACCGAAGGAATCTATCTCTTATCAACTCATCCCCTTTCCTATAAGGCAACTGAACACGTAAGAGTCACCTGGCGCCCTTAATGTGACACACCTATGGAGCACCTACTGTGTGCCAGGCAGGCTCTAGGCACTGGGGGGCAGAGGCAGACAAGTCAAGGTCACTGCACTTGTGGGGAAGATGAAGTCAGATGCAAAGATACCTGCTATGAAGGAAAGTAAAGCATGTTCAGGGGGCTTGGAAACAACTTAAGAGGGGAAGGAAGAGTGCTGTTTTAGATAGAGACATCAAAAGCAGCCTCTAAGGAAGTGACAAGGGAGATGTAGAAGGATGAAATGAGGAAGCCAATCCTGTAAACATTCAGTAGGGAAAAGGCATCACGAAAAGAATGGAAACCTCCCTCAGGAGGGAGCTGGGATGGGTCTAGGAATCCAAAACTGTAACAACCAACCAAAGCAACTATATCACAGGCTCTAAGAGCCTCATCTTGAGAAACACTGCCATGGAGATAAACACGTAGTTCTTTGTACTCGACAATGACAATACTGACCCATCAGAGCAGTACAGCACTGACACTGAGATGTCCCCATCAAGACGGAAAGGCAAGGCTCCTGTGTAGCCAACCACCCTCCTACGCCCACCAAACTGGGCTCCCAAGGCAGACAGGTGGGCTTGGCCCCTGAGCTCCAGGCTCAGAAACTCCACGGCACCTCAGCCCACTGAGCACCACCAGCAGCATCTGCCTTGAGCACTGTGTGGCACCTGACGCTAGTTACGTCCTGTGAAAAACAAACCCCTTCCCCTCTAACCCCCAGCCAGCTCAGGCCCTTCTGGTACCAGCTGCCCCACGTACATACCCCACCATGGCAATAAACTCCCCTATGAACTGAGGGTCTCTAAACTAGCACACAGTAGCAGCTCAGTAACTGATCAGTAACAACAACTTCCCTATTGTCAAGACATTTATGAACCAATTTCCAGCAGCGTAACACCCCCTATAGTGGGGCTTTCCACTTTCACAACAATGTTGTATTGAAACAAACTGCGTCATTTATTTCAATAAGGTATTTATTAAACAATCAAGTCACAAACACCCAGCCTAGCACACACATTAAACTTTAAAATCATTCCATTTAATGAAGGTTTCGTGGACACTTAGTGACTACTTCGGAATAATGCACAATCAGAACACTTTCTTATCACCAGGAATTAACAGTTGTTTCCCAAGACCTGTTTCCACTGTGCCTCACATCACCTGCCTCTGTCCCCACCACCCACATTGCCATATGTAAGGAGGCATTTCCTTGTAGCTTCCCATCCATTCTCAAATTATTTGCGCAGCACCTCTCAGTATCGTTTTAAGTCCTGGGCGTAGTGAACAAAACAGACAAAATCCCTGCCCTCGGGAAGCTTGTCATCCTAAAGCAGTCTCAAAGTTTCCTTTGACATAAAACCAAAAGCCGAGTCTTCCCTCCCAAGGGTCACTGACACCTCCCAGCGAGGCTGCTGTGATGATTTTTGCCAGTTTAATTGCAGGGCTCACCGTGATTTGGAGGCATTAACCACATCTTGCATTGTGTTAATGAGGGACAACTGAACGAGGGGGAAAAACTCACTGCCAGGCCATGGAACGCTGCTCTGATATGGTTTTATTATTCAGGTCAGAGAGCTGCGATCGCCTTTTCTTTATGTCTGAACATCAAGGTGGCCTTGTAATTAATTACCAGGCTCAGAACAGGGAATTGCAATTCATTTCTATACATTGAACAATGTCCAAAAAAGCATTAACTACCCAAAGGTAGGTACTGAGGAGCCCTTCAAGGCTCAGGTTAGTGCAGGGGGTCTTTTCTCATGGAAGATTCCATGAGGGAGGGTCCCTAACAAGGCCCTCTCTCACCCACCCCTTTCTGGCTTTGTTACCCTCACTGGAGCAGTCAGGCTTTCATTGTTACCCTTGCTGGGAGGGACTCAGGCTGCTGTTCTTATCACCCAGGCATCTCGAATGCTATTTTAGCTTAAAGTGCATGGAAGTTTAGCCTTTGTCCAAAGCCTAAAGAGCTGCTACACCGATTGAAAAAAAAAAAAAAAAAAAAGAACATACAATTAACTCATTTTATCGATTTCCCAAGTTAAGTCCTTAGACCGAACAAATGGGATCAGATTTCAGAAGATTAAACTTCCATCTCACAGCCCCATTTATAGCATTTAAAAAAAATATCTGCCACCTGAGCTTGGCTTCATGGTCCTTTGTTTCTTCTCTTTAAAGTACCCAGCACACTGGATTATTATTTCATTTGGCTTGGTGTTGGCCCTATGAAGTAATAAACAGTGGCAACGCTTATAGGATTATTTTACAGATGGGTAAATTGAGGCACGGGCCAGCAAGAGTTAAAAAAACAAGGAATCGGTAGGATTTAGTTTTTTTAAAATGTCTTTATATTGAATTTATGCTATACGAAATTTAGAGAATGCACAGAAAATCAAATCACAGCTGCCCAAGGAAAGGAAGCCTAAGTCTCAGCCATGCCCGAGGCTTCAGCTAGTGGACTCATAGCAGGTCTTTGCCCATTCCCAGTTATTCCTCACCGGGTCCGGCCTGCTGCCCCACACAGTGACAGAGGGGAGGAAGCTGTCCAGCACGAGAGGGGAAGGGAAAAGTGTGCCAACTGCTACCTTTCATAAGTGGGCACTAGCCACCAGAGTCCATTTCCATGGGGAACTATTTTCCCCATGTTATTTTTGAGTAATGTGAACAACAAAAAAAAAAAACTGCGTTCAGGAAGAATGAATGGAAATTGCTGTTATTTAGTCTTCTGACTGCAGCATATATTCTATGAACACAAATCAGGGGGTCAGGCGGAAGAGGACGAAATCAGAGAGGCAGAAACTCCTCTGTCCACAAAGCCCACTGCAGTGCAGGGCTACATCCAGCCCTGGCGTCGAACCTGCTGACCCCAGGCCACTCTCCTCCCAGGGCCAGATAGGCTCCCGTGCAGACCCGATTCCAGCCCCTGCCCTGCTGCTGCTCCCTGTTTGTCTTGTTGAGTGTGGGACCCTCTCTGAGGCCCAGATGCCTCACATGTAAAGCAGTGATCCTGGAGTACCCCCTTCCAGGGCCACCATGAAGATTAAGCAGTATGTTTAAAGCACAAAGCTGAACAGACACAGAGCGTGTGCTTTAGACGTAGTGACGACTATCATTACTAGACACAAGAGGAGGGCTTTGGACGACAGACCTTTCAAACTCTGGTGAGGACCATTTATTAAATTTCCAATCTATCACAGAGTGGTGTTCTGTGAATACAGGGAAAATGAATCACTAGAAAATCATGTGCTTGAACATCACAGCGACGTCCAATTGCCACACTGAGCTCTCAGGCACCTTTCAAAGCTGCGCTGACTCCCGCAGGTTGCCGAGTCTCAACGCGGAAGGCTCATCGTGGCAGAGAATACCCAAGCCGTCCTCCAAGAGCACAGAGGGGCAGCTGGCTGCTAATTAAGGGGGTAACTTAGGCCCTGGGGCGAATCAGGTTTACATAATAAAGTTACATAAACCGTTCCCGATTCAGACATTTGTCTGAGCTGGGCAAGCACATTCATATGTCAGCTGATGCCCCCAGAAGCCTCAATACACTGTCCTAGAGGGGACTTGGCAGAGAGCCAAAGGACCACAGCAGACGGAGGAGCACATCCTTCTATGTGAGGGGCCGACGCCACCGCACCTGGGAGCAGAGCAGCGGTGGGGATGGAAGGTCAGGAGGTACGGGTGAGACCAGCAATGCTGGCACTGCCCCCTCAGTGAAGCCTGTGACAGGATGCCGTGCTGTCCAAGGTCTGGTTACCCCTACAACTCTCTCCAGACCAAAGCTGAGGGAGAGTAGTACGCATGGTATCCCGCCTGCCCTATTCCACACCCAGGAGGCTCCCAGTTGCTCCAGAGAACATTTTGAAAACCACAGATGTTGGCAGGAAAACCTGGAAAGCCAGAGGACCTGGGTTCTATAATCTGGGTTCTACCGCTGGCAGGGTGTCTGATCTTGGAAAAATCCCTTCCCACTCTGAGGACCAGTTTCCTCATCTGCAGAGAGGGAACACAGCCACAGGCACTTGTCAGGATCCCTTTCTGCGTCCAGGATTTGCTGGCCCGCTTGGGGGCTGCACCTGGATCTGCACTTGCCCATCATTACACCTGGGCCTCCTGGAACACACCGCGAGGTCCCCTCCACTTCTCACAACACTCAGACAGGAGCGGGCCCCTGGCTAATCTTCAGAAAGTGTCTGTGCAATTGCGTCTTAAGGCTAGACTCTATCAGACTTATGTAACAGCTCAGCAGTTCTGCAAACTCCTCCCTTCCATCAGAACTTCATTCGTCATTTATTACATATGAACTGAGCCCCTACCACGGCCAGGCCCTAGAAAGGCAGTGGCAAAACAAACCACTGTCCCTGTCCTCAGAGTGGACAGTTTACTACTGAAACTCATTTAAACCTCTTTAGAGTGAGAGTGCAATCATTAGCATGACTTCAGAATCTTTCAGAACATTCTATAACCAGTTAAGTCTCCGCCACTGTCTCAATCCCCATTACCAGATATCCGATCCGAAACATGTTGAGCGATTTTTAATGACAGTGAAGAGTTTCTCTCTGGTTAGGATTCGGAGGGGGGTGGTGTTAGTGTATAGAGTTTATTTTTTAAAAAATAAAATAAACCGCAGCTTCCCTTCTACTTTTGAAGACACAGGTTTTCATTGTTTCCAGCTATCCCTAATCATAGGTGCAAGAGAAATGATTTAACACCACTGGTCCTTCACACCCCACCCAGGTTCCCTTCCGTCTCCCCATCTCTCCAGGACTGAGGACACTAAACAAAAATGTATTGGTTTTTCTGTTAAGTGGGCTAATGTTTTCCTGGAGGAAAGTTTAAAACAGATCACCAACAAACTTGAAAAAAACTGAAAATCTAAGACAGAAACCTAAGAAGAATCATGCCATATATGCCTGTGATCCTAAAAGACCAAAGTTCTAGGCTATGGGACATTGAGCAATTGGTGTCACTCCACAAAAGACATGGCTACGTCACTCTGTCAGGCCCCTGCCATGCGCCACGTGGGGAGATCTGTGCCCACAACAGCCTTCTCTCTGCCGTACGGCTAGTGACTTGAAGGGCAGAGTGGCCTTCATCGTTTATTTTCTAGTCAACAGCCTAGTGCACTATAATCAGTATTTAGAAAAACTTCTCTGTCACTAAATGAACATGTGGGGAGGAGGGCACGTTTCCCAAAACCCAGAAGAGGAAATCTCAGGCATGAGCCGAGCAGCAGTTTTGCCAGGACACAGGCACAATTCCACTGACCCAAACTGCCATCGCTCACTTCTGTAGCGAGAGAAAGCTTCAGACTCAAGTCCATGAAAGTGACCCACTGCAGTTACTCCGTTCTCCCATGTGTCAAGTGCTCAACTAACAGGGTGGGAGGCAGAAAGGTGAACACCACAGTCCATGACCTCAGGAGGCTCAACCCTTGCTCTAGTTCCAACAGGGGTTCTCAGAGTGGTCCCTGGATCACCTGCTTCAGCTTCACGTCGGAGCTTGTTAGAAATGCACGTTCTCAGGCCCCACCCCAGACCAGCTGGATCAGGGGCCTTAGAAGTAGGACGCAGACATCTGTTTAACAAGCCCTCTGGGCAAATTCTGATGCACACTTAAGTCTGAGAACCACTGAGGTACAAACAACAGGACACACAAAGTCAATAGCATAGAGCATCTGTGATGTCCTTTAGCCATGAAGGTGTTTCCTACATAAGCCACACATACCCAACGTTGACAATAAACACACTGTCACAGCATTAAGTGCTATTAAGCACTTACAGCATTGGCATTTTGTTATGAGATGAACATCAGTCCTATCCTCTTTGATAATAAGCAATATCTGAACACATTAATCTATATATTCAGCAGCTCATTTCAAAAATGCCCTTTTTTCAAAATGCCATCATCAAGACATGATTACATTCTTGGTTCCAATTTGGGGGGTTAAAAAAAGCAACTCAAGTGAGTATGATTGTGACCAAGGCCCTTTAAAGAGCAAAAGTCTGGAGAGGAAACAAGCACCTATAAAGAATGGCATGCCCGTGAATCCTGAACTCTCTGGGCTTATTTCTTCAAAGCTGTTCCAGGAAGACCCAACAACCCACACCTTTGTAAGCCAGGCACCTGAGGCTTAGGGCAGCACTGCTACTCCCTTAACGGACTAGCATGAGAAGAGCTCATCAATAATGAAATTTTTCAAGTCTGGATTATATAATTCGACACACCATACCATCACCCCCTTTCTCCCTGGGAGTCTGGTTTTCCTTCTCTCTAGAGGCAAGACCTATAACCTACAAGATGGAATGATTAGAAATACCTACTTGCTCCTTAAACTTTCTGAAAGCCCGGGGGGGGGGGGCGGGGGGAGCGAGTGCATGAAGCAAACAGGGCCATTATTCTCTGACCACGGGCACCAGCACCACCCGGCAGAGCAGGAGACAGAAAAGCTGCACTCAGCAAAGGCCCAAACAGCTTCCCAGCTTCAGCTCACAAATGGAATGATTTTGTTACTAAAAACATCCCTTCCTCTTTCGGACGCCTCCCTGCCTCAGGCCTGAGCCCACAGAACAGGTCTCTCTGGCTCATATAATGTCACAACCACGTGGAACTTCGTGCCTCACCCCCAAGGGGCTCACAATCAGTATTGTACAGTAAGCACTTGCTGTACAAAAGGAGCAGAGGTTAATGCTGGGCCGCCCCATCACCTCCCGCAAACCGTACTCCTACACCACCAGCTTTCCCAGGGAAGTAAAAGGAAGGATAATGGAGTCAAGGGGGACGGCAGCCACATTACCACGGCAGGCCTCATGAAAATGGCCTTTTTTGTTAGCGCCTCAGCCTCTACCCAATGCCATCAAGAAAGTGCTTGTCAAACAACTGCGACTCAGCAGGAGACAACTTCCCATCCCTCCACCCCCACCCCGAGACCAGCTGGCACGACCAACTGTCCCAGTTCAACCAGAACTTCCCTGGTTCAGCACTGAGAGGCTGGCACAAACCAGGGCAGTTGGTCACCATAGGACCAGCAGATCCTATGGCTGCTGCTATATAGAAAAACAAGTCTGCAGACAGGACCGCATGTTTCCAATCTGAATCCTGATGAAGTTTCTGGAAGAGGTTGTCACCGCCTTTAGCAACCTAAAATGAGTGTCTTTCTGGTGACAAGGTAGGAGCCTAGGTGGGTGGTTCACATGCACACCGAAGTTTTAGACTCTCCTGGAGGGCTGGCTAAATCACAGTGCTGGGTCCCAACCCTCAGATTCTCACTGATCTGGCGTGGGACCCGCCAACTTGCGTTCTAACAAGCTCCCAGGTGCCAGTCATGGACCACACCAGAGCTGCACTAGCCTAGGCTACAGCTCATCTATCAACCCACCGAGAAAGCCCGAGAGTCAACTGTCCACCTTCCTGGAAAGCCACTTAACCTCTCTGGGCTTGTCCCTTCACCTACAAAATGTAAATGATCCCTAAGATCTCAAGTTCTAGGCTTCTAGAACAGTGCTTCTCTAATTTTCACATCCATAAGAATCACACACAGGGCTTGTGAAAACAGATTCCTAGATTCCTTCCCACCTAAGTGATTTTGCAGGTCTGAGGCGAGGCTCAGGAATCTGGATTTTTAACCAGCTCCTGGGTGATGCTGATCCTGTCGCTCAAGAGCCCATTTTGAGAGCACACTGCCCTGCGACAGAGGAGGGGCCCCTCGGGCAGCATTCGTTGGTACTGATTTTAAACGTCAAGCTGAACAGCAGTTACCCTACAGGCTTCACATCTTTCAGCTTAATATTTTTAACCCTCAACAAATTCTATTTTCTATCCTCACTCATTGCACCAACAGCTGCATTCCATCTCCCTCAACTTTTTGTCTGTGGATTCAGAGATTGCTGTCGCTGCAGACAGAGTAATCTTGTGGGCTGTAGGAGTTTTCTGTTCAATGGTCCGTCCCGTTCGCATGACAGGGTCACAGAGAGACTCAACTGGAAAGGACAAGCTCTTCACTCTGAAGATGAGAAAGAGTCAGAGATTCAGGAGCTCACCCGAAGCCCCCGAGTCAGTGAGCAGCGAGAATTAGTTCACTTGATCTCCAGCTGAAGAACTTACATGTCTCCTTTTCTCTGAAGGAGGCATGTATTGAAGGGAAAAACCCACCAGCATAAATCAACCCGAGTTGTTCCCCGGGCAACCCAGAAACCAAACTACACTCTTGTTCCTTTTTCAAGTACTTTTCCCAGGGCTTCATAGAAAAATTTTAGAAGAAAATAACATTAGCCAGAGGGGATTCTTGCCAATGAAGGAAAAATTTTCGTTTTCTTTGCACACCTTCTAATAGGCATAAATATTTCAGGTGAGCCAGCTAGACCTGCCCCAACAAGTGGCCTAGAACCAAGAGAAGGGAGAGGGGCAGCCTTCTCATTGCTCCAAAGTTGAATGATCAGTTTTCCAAGCACGTCATTCTTTTAGATCTGGCCTCCAGTTCACAGAGTGCTAAAAGGTATGAAACAGAAACACCACTGTATACTACACAAAAAGACTGTGTGTGCATTTGCAAAACTTAAGTGTTTAAGCACTTCAGCATTTATGATATAGAGAGAAGGAACAAACACTCATCCAATGGTGCTTTTCATTTAAATTTCTTTTTGGAGCCAGAGCAAAACATATGAACTGGCCAGCTTCATGACCTTTGCAGTCAGCATTCTCCTCTCCTCCAGGGAGCACCCCGAGTCTCAACGTGGGAGACTTGAGTGAGGTTTGAAGGCAAGGTCTGCTTGAGACTGGCCTCTCAGAGCCATAGGTTTCTAGCATCTACTTTCTGAACCCCTGTCTGACTCACTGGAGGTTAAGATATGGAAGGAAATGGGGTGGGGGTAGCAGGAGGGTGACCCCTCAATTCTCAGGGCAGTACTGGCCTGAGACCCAGAGAACCCTGTGTCAGGTCCCAATGGGCCACGTTCTAAAGAAACACGTGGAAAGAAAGTGGAGCTGTCAAAGCTGCCAGGAGCATTATTCTACCATCCTTTACCTCTCTGCATCCAGGGTGGCATGCCAGTGAGCCTGCCCGTGTTCCTGGGTCCAGCCTGGCCCTCCTCTAAGCAAGCTGCCTGACCTTAAGCAGGTCACATCCCAGCTGAGCCTCAGCTTTTTTTTTTTGGGGGGGGGGGGGCTATTTCTTACCTTTATTTCCAATCAAGTAGTACTTTCTTACAAGAATTCATAATAGGAACTTTTATTTTTTTTTATTTCAGCTTATTATGAGGGTACAAAAGTTCAGGTTATATGTATTGCCCATGCCCCCCCATCCCCCCCGAGTCAGAGCTTCAAGCATGTCCATTCCCCAGACAGTGTGCATCGCACTCATTATGTAGGTATATACCCATCCCCCCCTCCCCCTGATCCCTGCTTGGCCTGGGGGTGGAGGATGCTTTGTGCCAAGGTAAGGGGCTGCTTCTGCTTTTTAGGGGAGTTTCCCCTGCTAGTTTACCCCCATCCTCCTGGATCAGCCCACCTTCACAAGAGTAGTTGATTCCTGGTCAGCTGGTAGAAGGTAAAAACTAACCCACTCGCTGCTGAAAAGGTTTCAAATGTTCCAGGAGCTTCTAAGGCCAGACTCTAGAGCTGGGGAACTGAATATCTCTTCTGTCCACATGTACTCTGCCCTCTAGCCCAAAAGTCAGCCAGTCCAGCAACTCACTGCCAGTTTAGTTGTACCTTCTCCCTGCTGGGCCATTTCAAACACTGCTCCCTATACCTGAAAGGCTTTCCCGTCTCCCCTGCTTCTCAGATTCCCTGCCTAGTCTGGGCCACTCCCCCATGAAGCCATTCTGTCCTGAGAACTCTCTCCTTCCCTCCAAGTACCTTCACAAGACCTCCTCTAAGCTCCCACAGTGGCACCGCCAGCCCCGCCATGCACCCCTGGTGTACCTACATGGTCTTTATTCCACAGCTCATGTAGTAGCTGCTCCTTCCAGATCTTAAAGTTCAAGGCCTCACTTATTTCTTCATCCCCAGTGTCCAATTACCAGAGTGGTTTAATAAACGTTAGAACACATGAACTGACAACTGTACATACTAAGATAACAGTTTTTCCATCAATGGCCTTTTTACATAAAATTCCAGTGCTGGTGTATCTCATGCTAAAGAAACTTATGTTTTGTTTATGTCTATGAAAGTCAGATTTACCTAAAAGATACACTAAAGGGCTAGCTAGGTACAACACAAGAGGACTCTTTTTTAACTATCAGGTTCTCCTGCATTTAAAGTAGGAATCAGTTTGATATTTTTTTCAGGAAGTCATGGCTCAATTTAGTCTAAGCATTTACTGAGAGCTGTCACCTAATGGGAGGGGTTCCTCGGAACTTTCTGTAGCTGGGGCGTGCCCTGTGTGCATCCTCAACCTTACCACTCAGTGTAATATAAAGCACCCACTTAAAGGGGTCACAGGGACAAGAAGATCCGTAGTCCACAAACCCAAGTAGGCACTCTCCACTGATGTCCAACCACTGCAGCCGCCATATCCTCTAGCGCAGCAGTGCCTCCTGCAACTGGGGTCCTGACTCATGGACCCATGGGCAGACACCCACAGACCACAGGATCCCACACAGCCACCAACAGCAACACTTTGTCATTGCCATCTGTTAGGTCTTCACTTCTGACTAAAATACTTGAAATGGACTAAACTGTAGCTTTTCCTCCCCCCCCACTTCTAAGATTCAAACTCCCCATGGAAAGTTCAGTAGACTTTGAGTCAAACAGGCAGCTCTGAACTGAACCCCAAGCTGCTCCCCAACAGCTGTGCAACCTCAGGCACATAACAGTCTCTCTAGGTCTCCGTTTCCTCACGTAAAAAGCAAGGGTGCTGTGAGAGCCAAACACAAGGTGCCCCGTACTAGAATATGGGGCAGAGATGAGGCAGTCACTCAATTTTCATCAGCAAACCACCTCTTCACATAAAATTCACCTTAAAAGCCACTCTTCTTAGGACATTTGCCCTAAGTAGAAATGTGATTCTTCATTGATATTGCTTAAAGTTGGAACCCTGAAATACAAATCAAAACCATGATACATCCTTTTGTAGCCACCAGGATGGCCACAAAAAAAAAAAAACAAAAAACAAAGAAAACAAACAAACAAAAAAAACAGCAGAAAATAACAAGCATCAGCAGAAACGTGGAGAAACTGGAACTCTCAGACACTGACTGCTAATGTGAAGGTCAAAGGGTGCAGCTGCTGTGGAAGACAGTTTGTGTCACTTAAAAAAGATGAACATGGAATATCATATGATCTAGCAATTCACTGCTAGGTATATACCAAGAACTGGAAATAGATACTCATACTTTCCCACAAATGTTCTTAGCACTATTCACTACAGCTAAAAGGTAGAAACAACCCGAATGTCTATCAGCTGAGGAATGCATAAATAAAATGTGGTATACTCTTACAACAGACTATAAGCTATAAAAAGTTCTCATACATCCTGCAATGTGAACCTCACTAAAACTGGGTTTTGATGGTGTCGACAGGTTCAACTCAACATTTTATTCTTAAAGCTTTATACACTTCACTGTAAAACTGCAAGATTTAAGTTTTCCAACACACAGCACTAAAACCTTTTCATCAAAATGTGGTTTCTTTAGTTGAATAGACACTCATTCCTGAAGGGGAGGCTGGAGCACCTTTTCCCAGGCACACGATCCCATCATTCTCCATCAAGTCACAGAGCGCTGGCATATTCCATTACAGGAACCATCACCCTGGTTCTTTATTAAAAGGCTTAGCGAAGGTGTGATTGTCTTTCTACCTCAAACTCAGTTTTCAAGTGGATGTTACAGAAAGAAAAAAATTCCTTTCAACGAATAAGAATACCCTGTAACCAGAAAATGCTTTGGAACCAGAAGGAAAGGTATGTGTGAACTGCAAGGAATTCCTGCGCAAACTCCCAATCTAGAATATGCATGAACCTAAGAACAAAGTGTCAAATCTTCCCCATGGTGTCCTTCCCACCAAACTCCACATCACTGTTTGCATCTGGCATCTCCCTCCTACTGCTTGATCATTTTGAATAGTATATGCTATTTCTTAAGATAAATTTTAATTAAAAAGATTTCAGGAATGTTATACTGCCCTTATTAAACTGCAGACATCCACATAAGAATTAGGAAGCCCCATTTTAATTTTCCCAGACTGGGAGAGAACAGAGCAAGGCTACAGAGGCTGCCAAGATCAATAAAGGGACTGCAGTGCTGGAAACCAGATTCCAACCAAGGACCAGACACGAGCAGCTGGAGCAGGAGCTTTCAGAAACCCAGCCCACCTCAACTCCCACCCCCAGCCTGGCCACTCCCAGATCACTGCTAAGTTTTAAGGAATGTACCAGGTAAAGACATCTATGTGTCAGGAACCATAGCAAGATCTTTTCAAATATTAGGTTAATTCAAACTTCAAAATAACCCTATGATTCAGCAATTCCACCTCTAGGTATATCCCTGAAAGAATCAAGAGGAAGGATACAGACAGATACTTGTACACTAACGTTCACAACATTATTCACAATAGCCAAAAGGTAGAAACAACCCAAATATCCGCTGACCAATGAGTCCACAAATGCTATATCCATACAATGGAATATCATTCAGCCTTAAAAAGGAAGGACATTCTGGCACATGCTATCATATGGATGAACCTTGAGGGCATTATACTAAGTGAAATAAGCCAGACACAAAAGGAGCAATACAGTATAAATTCCGTTTATACGAGAGACCGAGAGTAGGCAAATTCCTAGAGACAGTAGAGTAGTGGTTGCCAGTGGCCAGGGAAGAGGGAGACATGCGGAGTCAGTATTTAATGGGGACAGTTTCCATTTGGGATGATGAAAAGGTGGTGGTGATGGCCGCACAACATCATCAATGTGCTCAAGGCCACTGAGCTGTGTACTTAAAAACAGTGAAAATATGGTTAAGATCGTAAATTTTGTTACATGTATTTTACCACAATTGAATTCTTAAAAGGTTAAGATGGTTAATTCTATATATATTTTACCGTATTAAGAACAGCCCTCTGAGGCAGGTCCTTTACTGTAATGCTCACATTCCAGATGTGGCCCCTGGCCAGACAAGACACTGCACTGAGCACTAGGGACACAGCAGTAAAAGCAGCCTCCACCCCACCCTCACAGCGACTGCACCCTACTAGGAGACAGACATTGGCCATTGTTTAGTTACAATTAAGGCAGACGCCACAAAATGAAGAACAGAGCTAAGAGGGCAAATCCCAGGGGACCCTAAGGGGAAACTGTCAGAGCAAATTCACCAGGAAGGTGCAGAATCCTGAGTTGTCTGAAATGTTTGTAGCAAATCCACATGTCACTCTGGTGAGCAAAGGCCTTAACAAGTCAAGAGCCTACACACATTCCTGCTCTCAATTCATACGTGGTCCAGGCTCCAGCACACTCCCCAGCGGACAGCAGTCATGCATGAATCATCTCCAGGACCCGCTCAGAGGGATCTCAGCACAGTGGCACAGCTCAGTCTCCACGGCACTTTCACACCATCTTGCAGCACACTATGGGAGTTAAGAGCACACACTGTGCAACCAGACTGCCTGGGTTTGAATCCCAGCCCTGCTACTCTGACGCTATAACCTTGAGAAAGTTAGCAAATCTCTCTGGACCTCAGTTCCCCACTTTGCAAAGTGGGGAAAAAAATATACATCCACAGGGTTATGAAATTAAATGAGTTGACATATGGAAAGTACTTTTAGGACAATCCTTGCTATATGTAAAGTTGGCTGTTATTATTTCCATCCTCAAAAGGCCCAAGAGGCAGGGCAGGCCAACCATCCCCATTTAACACAGGAAACTGAAGCAGAGGAGGACCAAGTCACTTGTTTGTTATGAGGCTAGTTGGAGTCCACTGCCCTCCCCACCACACCATGGGACTTAACAATTCGAAAGCATTTGATGAGGAATCTTGACATCTGAGCACCTACTATGTACCAGATACTGGCTACCACTTCTGGTGCCTGAAGGAAGCAAGATCCCAGGTTCTCAAACCCATCACCCTTGGTCTTGGAACAGTCACCAACTTCAGTATCTTTCACTTCATCCATCAGGAAACTGGGTTAACAGAAGAAGCTTTTATTAAGCATCTACTGTGGACCCAGCCCACTATGCCACAAGGAAGACAGGAGTGGTCAAACTCATGGTACTGCCTGGCATACGTGCCAGATAAGGCAAGAAGTACTCAGCACAAGTAATTAAGGAACGAGGGAGGGGCAGGTACTACTAATTGCTGAGTGCTGGTGGAGCTAACAAGAGGTAGAGGAATCCAGCCAAACCAGTCAATGACGATATCAGGGAAAACTGGAACAAGTGGGATTCAGAGTGGGGCTTTAAAGATTATTTCCTTGGATGATCAATTTTGTATGTCCACCTCACTGGGTCACAGGGTGCTCAGATATTTGGCCAAGCATAATCCTGGGTGTGCCCGTGAAGGTGTTTCTAGATGCAATTAACATTGGAATTGGTAGATTGAGTGAAGCAGGCTGCCCTCCCTACTGTGGGTGGGCCTCATCCAAGCAGTTGAAGGCCTGAATAGAACAGAAGGGCTGGATAAGAGGGAACTCTGCCTGCCTGAGCTGGGACATTGGTATTTTTCCTCCTGCCTTCAGACCCAAACTGAAACATTAGCTCTTTCTGGGTCTCAAGCCTGCTGGCTTTTGCAACTTACACCACTGGCTTGCAGGTCATTGGACTCAGACCGGAACTACACCGTCAGCTCTCCTGGGTCTCCAGCTTGCCAACCCATCCTGCAGATCTTGGGACTTGTCAGCCTCCATAATTGTGTGAACCAACCCCATAATAGACAGATAAGTACGTATATACATATTTCCTACTAGCGTATTAGTCAGGGTTCTCCAGACAAAGAGCCAACAAGGGCTTAGCAGAGGGGAAAGGGGAAGATAGATTCCAAGAGTCTAAGAAACTGAACCAAAAGAGAAAGAAGATGCGAGGACATAATAGGAAGGCCATGAGAAGACGGCCTCAAGGCGGAGAGGACACACAGGAATGAGGACTGAGACAGAACAGGTCATCTGAGGACAGAGCTGATGGATTCTGAACATGACCACACACAGGCAGACAGACGAGACGCCTGTGACCTTGTGAACCACACAAAAGCAGAGTTTTAGGAAAAGTGATCCTACATGGATAGGAGTGGAAAAGGCTGGGGCCCAGGAGAGCTAGAAGCCAGCAGACAGGTACTTCACCTATCCAGGCAGGAGGAGATGTGTGTGAGGTGAGATGGCAGTGTAGGGACAAGGTGACAGCAAGGTCTCTTGAGCCTTTGGGAACAGAAGGCTCTCACCCTCCCTTCAATTTAACCAACAGCTCGGAGAGCAGCTCCACACCCTGCCCAGGTATAAAGGCCAAATGGCCTGGGGGCAGGCCACCTGCCAGCACCCAAGAATCTGAGATCCCTCAGACTTCCCACATCTGTTACTTGACCCCTCTAGGCCTCAGTTTCCCTCTCTGTGAAATGAACACCAGAAGAACTGTGAGGATAAAATGGTAAAGAACATCAGAGGAGGAAGTGGCCCAGTGGAAATGGCCCAATCAGCCAGAGCCCGCTGGAAAAGCAGGCTTCTTATTGACAAAGCCCGCAGAGGATCACCTCCTTAACACACACCCGGGCCTAATTAAAGCCACAGAGAAAACAGGTTGCTAAATCTCAGCGATGAATCACTACTGAACACCACAGCTGTCACAGCCAGGTCAGGTACAATAGGGTGGCAGGGAACACTCAGTGACAGGAGGGGACACACCCAGGCCTGGCCCCATGGTGATGGACGTGGGGACTGACAAACGGGTTGTATGGATGGGAGGCCAGGCCGGAGCAGGACTCTGGCAAAGGCAAGGACCTCCTAAGTACAGCAATTCCCAGAGCTGGAGCTTGAAATCCCGGTTACAATCCCATAGATACCAGCAAACGCTGCCCAAAACAGCACATGCACTGCAAACTCCAGGCATCCCTTTCTCCTCAAGGGAGCTTTAATGGACAAGATACGTTAATTGTCATGCACAGCAACGTAACTAAGGCCCTATAAATGCTCCATGAAAGGAAAGGGGAAATAAACTCCAATAAAGCAGAAACTAACTGGAGGTCTTGTCCTTCATTCTGCTTTAGGGAACACAGACATGCGATCTACCAGCAAGTTAACATCAGAGATCCAATAACAGCTGTACTTAGACCTTACCAATGGACGCCTTTTTCGGCCTCTACCCATTTGCACCCAGATGCTCAAAATAAACAGCAAAAAAGTAAAAAAAATAATAGACCTTATCATTTGCCAGGCTATTTCCTAGTGCCTTTCTATTTTATTTCAAAATATTATGGGGGTACAAACATTGAGGTTACATATACTTCCTTTGCACCATTCAAGTCATAGCTACATATGTGCCCATCCCCTGACAGTGCATACTATACCCATTAGGTGTGAATTTACCCTCCCCCTCAACACCCGATGAATGTTATTTGCATATATGCACTTAAGTGCCCAAGTTCGCAAAAGACTCACTTTACAAAGTGACCGGCGTGTACAGTCAATAGAAAATGTCTGAGGTATCCTGAATGAAGTCATCTCTACCAGGGTCGAATGTACTTTCCCTTTTGACTTTTGCAACCTAACCACCTCTGGTTCAAGTCGATCCACTTCTGGCAGACTCTGCAGCCCTCCCTCTCTGCTGCCTAGGAACTCTAGGAGTCATTTAACCCAAGCTGAGCAGTTCCATGGCAGGAAAAATTCTAGCTCATGCCTACAAAGTTCCAGCTGTGGAACATGGGGCAAGCCTCTTCTTCCAACCTTCAGTTCTTACAACTAGTGGACAAGAACCATGCTCCACTTAGGGCACAGGGCTTGTAAGAATTCTTTGTAAGAATCAAATCAGATGACGTATGGTCATGGCACTTTACAAACATTAAAGCCCTATACTAGCTAATACTAGTTATTAATTGCATGGAATCGTAGAATGGCGTGCACAGGACCTTAGTCCTGAAGGAGAGTCCTAATCCTAAAACCATCTAATAAAACTCAGGCTGCAGGGCTCCAACCCTCCAAGATTCCCTGCCATTCAATTCTAGGTTTTAACTACCACGAAGAGACATTCCACTCCATTCAAGCAAAATTTATACCAGGAATCTTTGAACATACCAGTAGGACTATAAGACAGGAAGCCAAATTCCTATCAGAAATGGCCTCACCAAACCACATCCAAAACTAGAGTCAGAAGAAACTTAGGTATCAAGTCCCCTCCCCTCCAAGCTTCTCCTATAAACACCCACCAAAACAAGCCTCCTTTCTGACATTGGCCCCAGGCATTTAAATATTGGCATGCCACTTGGCATACTGCTCTGCACTCCCTGGAGCTAAGTCATCATCATAAGTATTATTATTCTTTTATAGCAAGGTAGGCTGAATGGTGCCTTAAAAGCATTTGTAACTCAAAAAAAAAAAAAAAAAAAAAAAAAAAAAAAACCTATGGGGCAACAGGCAGTTTGAAAGCATTTAGCTGGATACAGTACTGAGATCAGTGCAAAAGCTTATTTGTCACCATGACAGGAGGTGATAATGTGACATTTCACAAGTTTCAAAACAGCAGGTGAAAACCGCCTCGCCTCTATTAATTGTAGCAATGCTGGACTTCCAAACAGACTCTCTGCATGAAGTATGAATCACTCTAATTATTCAGCAAGCTGAACACCAAACCAACCACCATCCACAATCAGATCTGTGCCTGAATTTTTTGTAAAGAGAACATTTCCAGTTTCTATACCTGCAGTTTCTCCAATCAGCACTATTTTTTCCCAAATGACAATTTTCAGGATTCTTTATTGAAAGGGGCTCCTGCTTCCACTGTGGGCACTGGCAGAATATACCTCATTTCCTGTTTTCTTCTCCCCTCCCAAGTGTGCCAATACCTGCCCTCCCCACTTCAAGAACAAAACCAAGGACAGAATGTGAGCATTACTTCCCAAACCATCATCTGCTTTCTGCTTTGAAACAGCGGCCGCTGTGACTCTTCGAGGATCCTCCAAAAATTTAAGAACAGAGTACATTAGAACATGCTGGAGGTGCACAGCGTAATAGTTACAAAGTCAGGAACTCAAATCCTGGTTCAGCTGCTTCCTAGCTGTGTGACCTTATCCTAGTTACTAAACGTCTCTGGATTTCAGTTTTCAATTATGTAAAGTGGAGGTAATAGAAACTCCCATCCTTCCACAGTTGTAAAGATTGAATATCAGATTAATATACACACCAAGTATTATGACTCACATCACAATGGTTCAATATTAATTCATAATAATAATCCCACAACATTAACTCTTTCCAGGCCTGACAAGCCTGTCTGACAGCAGCCTCCCATAGGATGGGGAAGAAAATGAACATTAATGCTTATTTCACTGTGCCAGTAAGATGCTCCCCTCTGCCATGCTCCCTTTTTCTCTACCGTATCTCTTCTTGGGACTAGGGCTGCCAGCTCAGGATTTGTCCATGAAGAGATTACGATGGTTGCCATAGAGCAAATGGCAAGAGGACATGGGCGCTGGTTGGAGCTCCAATGTTTAAAGGCAATTAAGTAGAAGCATGAAACTCAAGAACTTTAAGTACCTCAGCTGAAACTTGAAAGGCAGGTAAATACCTTTTAATCCCTTAAATCATTTCACATCTCTTTCCTCCACCTCTTTCTCACAGCACCTTGGTTACACCCACAACTTCAACCACTGAGATGTATATAAAAGCTTTACAGTCAATGGGAGTAGGGAATATTTTCTACTAATTTACGGGGAGCATCTTCTACTAATTTCCAGAGACTCAAGTTCATAGTTTGAGGCTTTTTTGTGTGACTAACCCTAGGAGACAATTCTCCAAGACCAGCCTACGCTGCTAAGGGCAGAATTAATCCAGGATCTGGAAGTTTCCTTCTTGTAAAAGCAAAATATCAATGAGCAGGAGTCTCAAAACTCATCCCTTATCCACGGCCCCCTTAAAAGCACTTCAAACAGGGACCATGGTATCCCAGACAAAAAGATTCATCAAGCCACACAGAAGCTCTAATGTTCCTTCTTTGTATTTTCTCTATTCAGTGCTCTCCTCAAAGTAGAGAAGGTCAAAATAAGCACAAAAAAATAAGCACAAAGATATTACAGCCCAAGATCAGAAAGGAGTTCATGATAATGCTTATTGCCTTAAGAGAGGCTCATGTTTGAGTCTTAATTCTATTCTAAAATATTAGAAGAACCTACAACAAAAAGTTATCCTCAGATATCCTTAAGGGTCCACTGACAACAAAATGTGCCAGAAACCTATGTATTAATAGTAACCCATTGTGAAATTCTGAGGGCAGAGCAAACTCCTGTCCATAGTCTGTGATTTTCATAATTTGACTTCTTAGAAATTTAAATACTTGCCCATCAGATATGAGAGGAGATTCTTTTAATAGATTTAATAAAAATGAAACTTTAAAGACCGAGATGACTTCTAAGACCCTGTCCCAATCTAAAGGTCAAGGATAACTAGAAACTGCAGTCCCTCCTTCATACTCCTCCACACAGGGGGATCCTTGGTGATCACACAAGGCCAGGAGCCCCCTGGAGCTGGACAAATAAACCTGAGGAACACGCTGTTGTAATCATACCTGGGCTGTAAACCTGGAATAGTTACTCAAACAGATAACTAAGTGCTCGGTTTGAGTAAATCCCCCAGTGTCACTGTGTTTAAGCACCTACCCCAAGCTTCACTTTCTAGATCATTTTTTCCTCTATTACCTACAGCCACACAAAAGGAATCCATTTGGGGGATTCCAACAGTGTCCTCTGACCACTGCCCTGAGGACGAAGGTTGGGGAACTGGCGGGGGGGGGGGGGAGGAGGACGCAGCACCCCTCAGGAACTGTTCAGCGAGGCAGACTAAGAAAGCAGAACCATCTGGAGAGGTGGAAAGAGGTAGAAGGGCAAACTCACGAAAGCTGCAGACACCTGGAACAGGACCCTGAAGGCAAGAACAGGTGCAAACACAACTACAGAAACCACCAAGTAATAGAAGATGAATCACTGAGAACTGACAACCAAGAGAAGCCACATGGGACAGGCACAGTGGCTCACATCTGCAGTCCCCTAGCACTTTGGGAGGATCACTGGAGACCAGGAGTTCAAGACCAGCCTGAGCAAGAGCAAGAGCAAGACCCCATCTCTACTGAAAATGAAAAAAATAAGCCAGGCATGGTGGTGTGCACCCGTAGTCCCAGGTACTTGGGTGGCTAAGGCAGGAGAATCGCTTGAGCTCAGGAGTCTGAGGTTGCTGTGAGCTAGGCTGATGCCACAGCGCTCGCTTGGGCAACAGAGTGAGACTCTGACTCAAAAAAAAAAAAAAAAAAAAAAAAGGCCTATTTCTCACCCACCTTAATATCTGCCTTGACACCTAGAGTCAGTTAATCAATGCTTACAACAGCTTACTCAGATCTCTTTGCATGAGATAAATCACTAAGAAACAGAGCCTGAGTTTTGGAATTAAGTTCCTACAAACTATTATAAAGGCTCCTTTGGATTGCTCTGCCCAGCTGTAATACACACATTCCTCTAAGACAATACCTTCTACTTTTCCTCTTTAAATCCACACAACCCAGAAACACAGGGTAACAACAGTCTTACTCCTCATGGCCCAACCGGTGACAGTCCTGCCCTCACCTGTTTGTATTCTGCCTCATGTTCCTAAAATCATCTCCCACTTCTCATTCCCTGCACTCCTTGGAGGAAAAAAAGAAAAACCAGCCACACTTCCAATTTCACTTCTCTCCTCCCTTCAAGGAGGCCTGCTTTGAGATTTTTCAAGACACTGGTTGATAGGTGAGTCCAGAGGACAGTTTACAGAATTTAGAGGAGATGAAAAGATACCAATCATGCAATGATGAAAGGAGAATGGATAATCCAACATCAGCAAGAGGTAACTGTCATCTCCCTTTGCCAGAGTTAAAAACCCACTTTACAGCTTCCTTCACTCCCTCTTGTGTACACACACATCTTTCTCAGGACTGGAACCCACTAGATAAGGAGACAAGGATTCCAAGGATGCCCAGAGCCACCTCCCTGGGCTGACACGGTTAAAAATTCAATTTGGATAAGTTATTCAGATAGAAAGTGCATGTATTTGAGTTACTAATTAGATAATAATTTTTTGTTTATTCAATGTGTACACATGGACACAGAGTATGGAATAGTAGACAGTAGAAACTCGGAAGGGAACAGGGGGATGGTAAGAGATTAACAACACAACATACATTATTTGGTGATGGATACCTTAAAAGCCCCGACTTCACTGCACGACCTACGCACCTAACAACTTGTACCCCATAAATTTATACAAATGAAAAGATAGTTTTGTATTTATTCCTCAAACATAGTAAGGGTGGTTAAAGATAACAGATTCCTTGGCACACTATCACAGTCTATTGTAAAAGCAGATTTTTAAGTGTCTAGAGCCTGTGACAATTGTTACAAGGTAAACTGGAGACCTGGTCCGTGGACTCGGAAGTGCTGCACAGTTCTAGGTGCCAAAAACGCACACCAGGCCCTTGATGTGCTGCAAATGGTCTAAGGGTTTTATATTATAGTATGTGCGTCATCTCTTTCCATCCACACAAAAACCCACGAGACAGAGGATGTTCGTTACCCCGTTTGACAGGTGAGGAGTCGAGAGGCTAGAGGCGAGGTAACTTGCCCACGGCCATACGGCACGAATGCAGATCCTCTAACCACACCACAGCGCTTTCCCACAGCATCTCACACCTCACACAGCTCTGGGGCCCTGTGGCCTCACACAGTCAGTTAACTCAGGGGCTTCATAGAAGAAATATAACTCAGGTGACGTTCCCAAGGTGACACAGCATGTCCACAGAGGAGCCTTTTTGTGGTCTTGCTGTTTAACCAGAGCAACCTTCTCAACTGGAGTTGCCACATCAGGGTCTAAGAAGGCCTAACACACCATTATTACTATCTGCCTCGCCTTCAGACTCCGAAAAGCCTGTATCAACCGGTTATTTGGGTTTTCTGCATCCATGCAAATTCGTAAGAATCAAAGGAAGCTGTGACTGTAATATTACCAGCTGATGATACAATTACACATTAGCTGATACAGGGTTGGTGCCGACATCGTCCCTACTCCGAAGGCCCTGGCCCATGCTTCTCAACCTATTCAAATCTGAATCATATTCCAAGGCTCAGCTCAAAACTGACCTCCCAGAACTATCACATGTGCACGTGTGCACACAGGCATGAAGTGCAATTCTGGTGCAATCAGAGTGGAAGCAGCACAGGCCACAGAGTCAAAGATATCTGGGGTTCAAATCCCAAACCTGCCACTCAGTGGCTCTCTGGGAAAGCAATATCCTCATTTCACTTCTCTCAGATGCAACTAAGGAGAAAACCTACTACCTTGAAGGATTATAGCAAAGATGAAAGGAGATGATGGTGTCAGGCCCCTCATACAGTGCCTGTCACATAGTACTCAATAAGCTACCATCAGCCCCACCAAGCAGCCCCTAACAAATGAACTCAGCTCTTCACATGCAGAAAGATCACAGGTCCTGTCGTAGGCACTCATGTATTACAGCTATTGCTGTCAACAGTTTATCTGCCCACATGGATTAAACACTTTTTAATGGGGGCACAGGGGTCTGGGAAGGAAACTAATTCTTACCTTTACATTCCTCACAGATTCTAATCAAGATGCTGTTTATAAGTAGGGGCCCCAATATTTTGAAATGAACTAACTTAAGGGAAAAGAAGTTTTAAGCAATTGCTAACACAACATTGGCCACAGGGCAGTTTATTTAAGACACAGTCAAAAGGTCCTGCAGATACACATACCATCGACGCACCCAGGTTCCTCTGGAGGATTCTTAGTCCTATCTAACTACACCCCACTTATGTTTCAGATGAACATTAGTTCAGGGCCTGCCGTACGCCAGCACTGTGCAAGGTCCAAAGATGACTAAGACATGGAACTCCCCTTCAAAGCAGTGCTGTAGAGTGGAATGACATCAACTAAGAATTTACACAAACGGTAAGGGAACCCAGACAAGGTCCTGTCCTGCCAGTCTCTAGTTGGGCTCAACTTTCTCAGCTGGAAATAAGGCAGTTGGATAGTTTTCTCCAATGTCTATTGCAGCTCTGTTGATTAGTCTATTAATAAATTGCCTCTGTAGATGTGTTAAGAATATAAATGTGTGTTTCTAAATGTAATTTAGTAACCTAAGCATTAAAAGGAATGTCTCCCATATCGAAAGCTGGGTAACTGTCACTTCAATCCCCACAACAAAGAAATTTCAGTACTCAGCATTCCTTTCTGCCATCTTTCCCCACACAGGAAACAAATTGTGTGAGAAAGGGAAGAAGTTATGCAAGAAAGGGGACACTAAGTTTGTGTGTCGGGGTGAGGCAGGAGCAGCCAGTGGCGTGCTGGCTCCAGCAGAAGGGGCAGTTCAGGAGACAAAATTAAAGAAAGGTACAAGAATAGAGTCAATAAATAAGAGTTACCCCAAATGTCCAGTGGATAATTCATCAAAATAAAAAGATGACAAAAACAATAGTGTTAAATTGCTCTGGGTTCCCTTAGGAGGATGAAAAGGCCCAGCCCACCTCAGTAGTCTCTGAAGGAATCTCATGCCACACTGAAACACAGGGGGCTTTTCTGTTTGTGAACCCTGAATCTTCAAAAAAGTACAGTGAAGCTCTGCTAAGTAGCCTCTACTTGATATGTCCTCCTAAAATAAAGTTAAGAAGCACATTAGTACCTAATTCAACCATCAGCTACCCATAGATGAAGAACCTACTTCCCCAATTCCTGGTGGTTCGGAAGAAAAGTTTCCACATACTTAAGTTGTTTTAAGTACTGGAGCCTACCATTCATTCTCCCTCAGCCTGGGACGGTGGCTCTGCAGAGTAAGGTCCTGGGTGTCACAGGTGGCAGGGCCTGATGCCACCATCCCCACAGCAGTGGCCAGCCCTGGCCTGGATCTGCAACTCGCTCACCCTCAAGACATCTACCTCTCATTTCCATTTTCCCAGGACCCTGTTCTCAACCAACAGACAGCCGAAGTTAACATAGGCCAATAAATTCCTGTGTTACCTTTCCCAAATAATTTATAGTAGTGTGAAAATGTTCAGCCAATCTGAGGCCAGAGTAATTTGGACAGGCCAGACCACAGGAAATATTTATGAGGCCCACAAGACTTTGAAAAACCTGTTCTCAAAGTCCTTGCGTTCCTGTCAGCTCCTCTTTCTTTAGGAAAGAGGGCCAGTTCCGAGGTGTGCAGTGCGTAGAGGGCTCTGGACCCTCTCCCAACTTTGCAACAGTGTATCAGGTAACTTAATCACACCAGAAAGTGGACACTCACTTGGGGCCAGAAAAAAACATCCTTTGGTCTGGGCCCTAATAGATCACACACTATCACCTAGGATCCCCAAACATAGCACATGAACAAAATGTGTACTTTCCAACTTTACTTTTGTTCCAACAACTAGGAAATCCTAAATAACTCAAGAGTGTTGGTTTTTGAGTTACTAACACTTAGAATCGGCTTTTATTCATAGGCATGTTTTAGAGATAACCAAGTCACAGGCTGGCCACGAAGACACAGGTGAGCGAAGGAGGCTCCTTAAGGTCAGTGGTGCTCAGAAGCCCTTTTGCCTGTGAATATCCAGCCTTTCCCTAACCCACGTTGCCTGGCAAGTCACTCTGTGGATACTTTCAGTAACGAGGGCCTTGGACTTGCGGCAGCCCAACAGCTCCAAAGCAGACCAGCAGGTGAGTCGGGCAGAACCACTGCTACCCTTCACCTCACCACTCCCCAACCAGCAGCTTGTCCATTCTCTTCACGGCTCCTTCAACTATCTTGTAGAATGCACTGTAGATAAATTTATACTTATTGTATAAATACATGAAACACCATAGCTGGTGGTAGTAAATTCTTCAGCTTCTCCTAGGAGCATAATTCAGAAAGCTCCATTTTTTTTTTAAAGTTACAACCACACTAAGACAAACTTAAAAAAACTAATCACCTGAACTGCTAAAAAAAAAAAAAAAAAAAAGAAGTGGCATTCATCACAGATTATTGGATGTATAATTTTACACTTCTATTATTTGCAATGTAGGACATTTAGGTCATTATGTAAAACTCACTGTGATTGAAACAGAGACCCAAAAATTTCATGTTTGGTTCTAGATACAACATCTAGAATGACCTTAATGCTGCTTACTCTAGCAGCATAGATAATGCTTTATCAGTTAGCATTCTGGGAAAATGAGCGACTGTTTTAACTGCTATTTGCAAAATTCCCAAGGAACACAACACATGTTAACATTGTTTTAAAAACTAAAAGGCAGAAACTCTTTCCAAACGTGGGGCTAAGTGGGTGAACAGGGGAGAAAACTGAAGTAATGCCTCAGTGCACAGAAATTAATTTTTGATTGACACAGGAGAAGTCTCAGGTTATTGGAGCTGTTGGGCAATGCAGAGATAAAATGTTTCCCATATGAGCTAGTGGTTCTGCAGCTGGAAGAACAAGAGTTGTGAGTTTATTCTCACATCCCACTACAGGAAGAAAATCCTCCAAGCCTGTAGAAAAACATTCTCAGACCTTTCTGATATTTATGATAAAAGCAGCAAACAACCTCCAAAGGAATGAAAAATAATTCCATTCAGCAGAGATGGAGGATGAGAATCTAAGGAATTCCAGAAGAGTTTTAAAGAAGTCAAATGCACACAAGGACAAGGGTCCAGTTAGAATACAGTCCATACACCCATCCTCACTTGACACCAACTGTAACTTTAGAGGTCCTCGGGTTTGACAATACACTAGAAAGACTCATTGAAAGTTATTATACTTGTACAGTATTTGTTACAGAAAAAGGATACAGATTAAGATCAACCAAAGGAAGAGGTGCACAGGACAGAATCCAGGAAAAGTATCAAATGTGATACATTCCTGGCATAGATGTGAGAAAATATGCATAGAATACTGCCAACTAGGGAAGTTCAACCAAGCCTCAGTGTTCAGGGTTTTTACTGGGGCCCCACCACATAGATGTGATTGACAGCTCTGTGGCAATCTCAAGCTCCAGCCCCTCTAGGCATAACCCAAAGTCCCCATCCTAAATCACATACTCGATCTTTCTGGTATGGCCACAACCATATGATGTGACCAGCTCCCACCCTGAATCACATCACAGTCTTTCTGGGCTTACCAGCCCCTACCCTAAATCACATTGTTAGCCCATGGCAAAGGCCAGACCTCTTTGTGGGCAAGGTTACATTCTTGAATACACAGGCAGTGAATGGCTGTACCAGGCATAAAGTCAGATACCCTGACCCATTAGCACAGCCAAAAAGCAAGGTCAGTAGTTAGCCTCCTGGAGTTGAAGGCCCTAACAAACTCTCATTCCCTACTACACCTTTCACCAAAGTGGCTAAAGACCAAGGCAGCGATCAAGAGTTGAAAGCTTGATTGAAGAAAAGAGACAAAGAAGTCAACATACCATTTCTTCAAAAAGAGGATAATTTCTCCATGAGAATTCCGGTGTTGCTTGCAGGACCAATGAGACTTAGTTTGTTCCGATTCAACCACAAAGTTCTCCAGGCCACCTTTCTGGAAACTAACCCAGATGCATGCCCACCCAATACATCGATCAGAATATGCCAAGTTCAGCGATGGTCACAAACCACCTAAAATTTCAGTGGCAAACAGATGTGTGCTTCTCACTTGGGCCCCGTGTTCAGCGAGGGTTGGCTGAGGGTGCTGCTATGCCAGCTTCCCCCTAGGAGTCAGGTCATGGAGCAGCCCCCACCCAGAACAGTGCTGGGCACCACGGCAGAGGGAAAGAGCTTGGCAAGATGTGTCATCTGCAACGTCACAAGCTGCTTCCATTTACATTTCCTTGAACAAACCCAACCCCGTGGTCACGCCCAAGTTCAACAGAGTGAGGAGGTGCAATCCTACCGTGGGGTCAGGAGCAAGAGGACCAGATATTGGTGATCAGCTGAACAACGACCACATCCACTTCCCAAAGTAGGAATCTCACCATCTCTGTCCCTGACAGGAGCTGAAGGGGGCTCTGATTGCAAATTTAGGGATTTATACTATATCATTTTAAAACCAAGTTATAGGGAATGTTTTCTGACTTCAGGGAGTCAAGCAGTTAATTCTGCAACTATTCGTCATCAGTTTCACAAGTCTGCTTTGCTTTGCAGTGTGGATGCCCAAGGTCCCAAGTCCCTACCCCCAAGAGACCATCACAACGTAAGAGCCAAAAGGGTGGTCTCAGTCTTACAGCAGCAAGGCACACTCGGGTTCGTCTTAACCTGCAAGTCTAAGTGTACTGAAGCGTAGCATGTGAAATCACAACAGCATCATTCTAGTTGTAAGAAATCACTGTAAAGACAAGTGCCAAAAGACATACGATAGGAAAGCACCTCTGTAAGAATGGAAAGAACATGAATCACAGAAACTGCCGATAGATTACCAACCGACTTCAGTGCGAGCTCAACTAAAACCCCATCACTTCTTCACACAGACTTCCATCCAGCCAAGAGGAATTTGGAACTTGCATTGTCAAATATTTTTAATCTGAATGAAGCATATAACATTTCTATTAAGTTTTATCTTGCTTGCTCCAATCCATTAAGGTAACTGTACTAGCCCTGAGCATGACTCACCAAGAAGGTCACTGCCAAAGTGTTGAGGGCTCATATGGGAAAGAGTGTAGCCAAGTGTCTGCTAAATGGGTAATAGAAGGGATTGGACACGTTTGTTAATATTTAGCCTGGAGAGGCCTTGGGAAGGTTGCATTATCTGTCTAAAAACTCTGAAGAGTGGTCCTGTAGAACACAACAGGCATTCTTCCCAACTTGGAATGCAGTAGAGTCAGTAGGTGGGATGCCCTTGGGAGCTATGGAGCAGCACTTGCCTGACACCAGTCACAGAAAGGGGATTGAAGTGGTTGATCTGTATGGGCCTAAGGATTCCAGGTGACTAATCACATCCATGTTTATCTGGAAACATAATGGCTTACAATAAAGAAAAATGAAAAGTTCTATAACGTTAGTACATCCAGAAGACCCCTGAACATCTACAGGTAGAAAGAAGGCAGGCCTTTGCTAAGGAAGAACTCTCTCAAGGGCTGTCTAAAGCACAGACAGGAAGATCTTTTTCTGACAGGCACCACAGAAAAGTCACAAGAAGTAGCAATGTAGCATGCAACATGGAGAACATGTGCACAGACGTGTCCTGCTGCCTCCATCCCTCTGGCGATGTGCAAGCACATCCTGCCCTTCCCATTTCTCCCACAAGGGTCTTGCTTAGGGCTGAGCACACAGGTTTTCAATGAACATTTTCTGGAGGCCGTCAATCCTCCATTCAAACAGAGAATCATCACCTTCCTATCCCAAGGCTTTGGCTTCCGGCGAGAAAGCTGGGGAGAGGCAAGCTGCAGTGAAAACAAAGGTGCTACGAAAAGGGATTCTGCATACGTGACCTTGAAGGGAGTCACAGGGCACAGGGACTGGAGGACCAAGGTAACTGCTGCTGCGGGAACATGCCCCCACCTCAGGAATGTTGACCAGACTGTAGGGAACCCAAACAATTCCTTTAAGTAAAAAGTAAATAGATTAAGAAAGCAACCAGATGGCTTAACACAGTATCAGTGACTTTCTTCTTTTCCTTTTTTTCCCCCTCATGGTGTAAAAGATGAGTGTGCATCACAAGCACAAAGACCCACCCCATGTTGCTGCTGCCAAGACCGCCTCATGTGTAAGTTCCCCCTGAAGCAAATCTTTGCTACCTACCAACCTGTGGGGAGGGGTTGTCTGCCTCTGTTTTTGTCTGAGCTCACCCTCTGTCTACGGAGGGTGGTTCTTGGTTCTGGCAGGGACCTTTGCCAGTGTCAGTCCTCCACGACATTCGCTTTTCATTCTCCCCTCTAGAAACAAGACTTAAGTGGAAAACATAACAGAGGCTTCTGGAAGATGCTCTTCATGAGCTACATATGTGCAGAACAGTAGCAATTTAACCTGGAAACAACCCCCAAGAAACCTTAGGGGAAGAGAAATTTAATCCTCAGGGATATAAAGCACTGCTTGGGACGAAGAGAGACACTGGTATTCCAGTTGAGAGAAACATTAAGTCAGATACCAACAAGAGTCTGCAGAATAAAGTACATGGGTTTTAAGTTTTAAAGGCCCTTTCCCATACCTAACGTAGCACCTAACAGATGCACACATTCATCTGAACACAAACATCTAGCCAGGCCTTCAGAGGATGAAGGCCGCCACCCCCCCTCATCACCTCCCATGCACAGGTGGTTGAGTCCAAATCCCAGGTAAAAATGAGTTCTGGCAGCAGGACTCAGGCCCACACTTCAAATCCCTCCGAGTTGGGGACACTCATGGCTCAATATATACTTCCAATTGATCACCTGTTTACCCTAAGACATGGAACCTTCCAGGAAAGGCAATAATTAAGCACCTCCCTTCAGGAGAAATTTTCTGCCTGGAATTTTCACATTTTTTTCAGCACAGAGGGAAGTTGAGGCTACGATTCCCACCAAGATGCAAAAATTTGAATACAAAGTGACTGACTTTCTGGTGTCTATCAAAGTTTAAGAGCAGCAATTCACTCAGGATCATCCCCAAAAAGTTAAAAATGGTGATAGCAAGAGCTTTAAAATATATTTCACTTATCATAAGTGTATTTTCCATTAGTTTAAAGAAGTATTCAACCAAAGTCTCTAAAAAGATTATCCAATTAGCTGTACCAAAAGTCCAAAGAGGTTGGAACTGAACCTACCACTGGCTATCTCAGAGAAGATTTTTGCATCCAAGGAAAAAAAATGTTATTTGAAGGATACCAAAGAGTATCAGAAAAAAAAAAATAGCTGGTTTTCCATTAACATGGTGTTTGAGAAACTCAAAAGTCATTCTTATTAAATCTGCAAACTTGTTACACCATTGGTCTTCACCGATGCCTGTGACATTGATGGAAGAAACCATTTACCAAAAACTGGTATGCTTCAAATCATTGTTTTTTAAACCTTGTCTTTGTTTTGTAAATTAAAGGAACAGCCCTTCCTAATATATAAATTACTATACCACTTCCCTAGATGGTAGAAAAGGTAACTTAAGACAGGGGTACAGTTTAATTATGATTTGTTGAGGGCAAATTTTATGGTCTGTAGTATTTTTCAACACACTTTCATGTTCTACCTTCACTCAGTCTAACCCCTAGCAGGTTGATGGGCCAGGTATCATGAGACACTTGTGCCAGACACTATCTTGGAGATCTTAGTCCAAGCCCCTCGTTTTACAGATGGGGAAACTGAAGGCCAGCGAGATGAAGTCACCTGCCCAAGGTCACACAGCCAGTGAATGGCAGATTCTTACCCATCTGGGAAGGACTTTGGGAAGTCTTGCCAAAGCGGATGCTCGTGGCTAGAAGCAAGCAGACCAGGAACTTGCCCTCAGATGACCCTGCTGCCCGCTGGAGCCCTGGCAGCTAGTTCAGTGCAGCAGGAGACTGGGCTCACCTGGCAACCCCAGTGAAGACACTTGCATCAGAACATGAATAGCAGACAGGAAGGAACCCGGGAGCAGAGGTTTGTGCTCACGACCTTGCATCACCTGTGTCCACCCTGTGCCTAGATGTCTCCAATGAAAAAGCACAAACACCTCCAAATAAGCTAGCCCTTGCCATTTTGGATGAACATTTAAATTCTGTACTTTCATCAAGGGCTATTCAATCTGAATTAACTCAGTCCTAAGACTCAACTTGTATTTTGAGATCTCTTTAAAGATGTTTTCCTATATGAATCATAGATTTAGAATTGAAGAGGATGTTATAAAACTCAAATGCAACTGGGTAAAAAAAGTTTACATATTTAGGGTTGTTTAGGCACAGAAACAGCTGGAAGAGTATAGGAAAAACATCTTCTGCAGGTACTTCTGGGGAGGGGTGATGTGGGAAAGGCAGACTCTTCACTTCATGTAATTCTGTACCCCCCAGCCCCCTCCCCAGGGCATTTCTGGCTACCCTACACTCTCGTGTGTAAGTTCTGTCCCTCAAGGATCATCATTTCATGGGTTCCACTGGTGGATGCCATCTTGTCTCCTTAGAAACAGTTTCCGTTTCTACCTGGTCCCTAATCCTCATTTCCTGCCTGGACTGCATTTTTGAACTCCACAACGGTGTGTCCAAAAGCTCACAGGCCAACCCCACCAGCTGCCCCACAGCTTCTCACCCCAATACACCCTTCACAGAACTCACTTCCTAGCATCCTCTCCCCACACTGGGTTCCTTTCTTCCAACTGCTCAGAATCCTGTGAGTCATCCTCATTTCCTTCCCTTTACCTGCAGTGCCTATTGAGTCTGTAGGTCCTTCTCCTTGAACCTGCCTTTAAGCAGGTTTCTCCTCCAGTCCCTATTACTGCCCTCTCCCAAGTCCCCTGAATTACTGTAGCGACCTCCTGATAAGCGCCCTTCTAGTGCACCCTGCCTCCAATCCATCCACCACAGGGTGCAGGGTTTATTTAACACAAAGAGCTGAAATTGTTCATTTATTTGTGTATTCAGTCTTCACTGAGCAACTACTTTGCACCAGGCACTGTTCTAGGCCCTGAGGATACAGCTGTCAGCAGAGCATTGTCCCCATGCTCATGGGCCTTACTTTCTAGTGATGAAGTCAAAGTTAAGACCCACTTACGGCTCCCCGTTGCTCTGAGTAAAATCCAAATGTGTTAGGTAGCATATGAGTCCTTCCCCTGAGCCCAGCCTCACCCACCTCAGGGGTTACCAGTTGTCCCCCCACCCCAGACTCTTCAAACCACACTGCCAGTCCCCTGAATGCGCACTGCTTTCTCATGCTTCTGTACATGCTGTTCCCACTGCCCAGAACACCCTTTCCCTTTTCTGCTTAGTTACCTTGCCATTGAAGTCTAAGGGTCACCTCTTCCAGGAAGCCTTCCCTAACATGATTAAGTTACCTTTTACTGGACTCCCTGGGCAGGCCTCTGCCATAGCACTTTGCACAGTCCCACATTTGTGGATTTAGTCTCCCCCACAGGACGAGAAACTTCTTTGCACGAAGACCTTACTCTATCCTTCATCTCTCTCCAATGCCTGGCAAGGCCATTGGCCCATAAACACTAGATATTAAAGGATCTGCTGAGGAGCTAAGTAAATACCTTGCCAAATCCTAGCACCCTATAAGGTGGACAAGAGGCAGAAACAGTTACCAGCACTGACAGATGTGAAAAGGGGGTGGTGGAAGCCACGGCACATAACCACAAAGCTATACCCACAACTCCACACCCAACTGTCCCCTGCACCCCTCTCCTCTCCTTCAGGTGCTCTCCAACAATTGAGCACATGAGGCACGGCCTCTGCCCCAAAAAGGCTCATGGTCACTAGCAAGCGTGTGCATCAGTTTTATGGTTAACTTTTCAAGGCCAGCCCTCAGGCGCCCCCCTCCGCTCTATCCTGGATACTTGCCTTAGATGCTGTCTCTTGAGTCGAGCTTCTGGGCTTTCCTTCGATGTGCTTAAGAGATCTCTCTCAAGAGAAAGTGTTTAAGAGAGACCTCTTTTTACTCCGGGGTTCAGCTTTGCATCTGCCTGTTGTTTTAAAGTCCCTTCGCATCCCCCTCCCCCCCAGCCAGTGAAAACAGCTCTGAAAAATAACCACCCCAAGGCCTCATAGTTCAGGGTTATCATGCCAGCTCAATACTCCAAGGATACAGAATTCCAATCACAGTATGACTCACCACAGATTCTTCCTGGGAACAGACTGGACACCACCCAGTTCTTCCCCAACTCTGTGACCAACCAGGAGGAAGTCAACTTAAGATAGTCATTGAGCCATTTCATGTCTCAGCACCGTCAGGAGGGTTGAGATTCCAAGGATCATGCTTCACATGTGATCTTAAGTTTCTATTATCAAGCCTCCTTGGATATTGGGTAGGGTTTGGTGTCAGACAGATATAGGTTTAAATATAGGCTCTTTCACTTTCTAACTATATGTCTCTGTGTTTCATCACTCAGAAGATTGAGAAAAACTCCAACACATTGTTACACAAATTAGACTATGCAAGAAAAATGCTTGGCTGTAACAAAAGTACAATATATGCTAGTTTTTTTTTTTTTTCTTCTTCTAAAACACTTTTTTAAGCCTGAACAGAGCTAGCTAGGACTGCATCATATCAGAATTCTGCTTTGGGCCCCTGGAGTATGCAACTTTGATTTTCCAAAGATGTAAAGGAGATCAGCTCTCTGACCTGGTCATCACTTGGAGTCATCAGGATCCACTCCGTTTCTCTGAGGTAGGGTCTACCCTGAATCATACTAATTCCTGGGTTCCTGCTCCCTCAGACCCTGCCTTCAAGCTCCAGGGATGCATTAAACCAGCAACCCGGAAAGCCTGCATCCCAGGGGAACATCCACCCAGTTCAGTTCTCCCCTTAACTGTAAGGGGGTCGGGGGCACGTGAGTGCAGCAATTGGAATGACGAATTATGTAAACAAGAGTGCTGAGCCAGCATAAAGATGCAATCCTCTCTGGACCACAACTCATCAGCTGAAGACCGATACATTATACAGCGCTTTGATTTACAGGTCTTCATGAGAAGTATGGCCTGCCGACCCCGCGTCCCAGCTGAGCCCCTCATCTTTCCTGCTGAGGTGGCAGGCGATTAATTAAAGCCATCTGCCTAAACAGCATAAGCTGCTTCACAAAACTTCATAGGCTTCCTCAGGTGTTTAAGGGCTTAACCCACGGACAGAGCACCCCCCCTGGATGGGATCCGAGCAGAATGTTCTGGGATGAGTTGCAGTTAAGAAACTAAAGGCATCTCCCTTATGTTGAGAGATGAAAGATGATGGATACACTATAGTACATGAAGTGCCACTGCCTTCAGCATGACTGTAAAGGACAACTTTTTGGCAACTTTTATTTCAGTATTTACTAAAACCTCTGAGCACTGATACCAGGAGGGAGCTTACAGAGCACACTCCACCATCCCAGCCACACAGAACACCCAACCCCACACTCCGTCATCCCAGCCACTCAGAACACTCAACCCCACACTCCATCATCCCAGCCACTCAGAACACCCAACCCCACACTCCATCATCCCAGCCACTCAGAACACCCAACCCCACACTCCATCATCCCAGCCACACAGAACACTCAACCCCACACTCCATCATCCCAGCCACACAGAACACTCAACCCCACACTCCATCATCCCAGCCACACAGAACACTCAACCCCACACTCCATCATCCCAGCCACACAGAACACTCAACCCCACACTCCATCATCCCAGCCACATAGAACACTCAACCCCACACTCCGTCATCCCAGCCACACAGAACACTCAACCCCACACTCCGTCATCCCAGCCACAGAACACTCAACCCACACTCCGTCATCCCAGCCACACAGAACACTCAACCCACACTCCGTCATCCCAACCACACAGAACACTCAACCCCACACTCCGTCATCCCAGCCACTCAGAACACTCAACCCCACACTCCGTCATCCCAGCCACACAGAACACTCAACCCCACACTCCGTCATCCCAACCACACAGAACACTCAACCCCACACTCCATCATCCCAGCCACTCAGAACACTCAACCCCACACTCCATCATTCCAGCCACACAGAACACTCAACCCCACACTCCATCATCCCAGCCACTCAGAACACCCAACCCCACACTCCGTCATCCCAGATACTCAGAACACCCAACCCCACACTCCATCATCCCAGACACACAGAACACTCAACCCATAACTCTCGACACCACAAGTGTCCCCGTGTAAGGACCACAACATGAGAGCAGGTGATTGGTTCACAGAACCAAACAGGCCCAAATGACCAAAGAAATTCAAGGTATTTTATTATGATTAACATTTTGATTTGAAAACTTCAGGAAAGTTAAAGTAAACCAAACTTCCCAAGTTCTGATACTGGCATTCTTAAAATCTACTGAGTGAGCAAAAAAAAAAAAAAAAAAGAAATACTACTGTATATCATTAATAGTTGGTGTTCATTAAGAAATAGTATTCACTCTGCAAAACTAAACAGAAAGCAAATAATGTCACACTGAAAAGTAACTCATGTCCTTTGTGCATACACTGGTAAATTCTAGATTCCGCCCTTAAGTGAGTAGCAACTAGAATTTATTTTCCTTATTTAAAAAATGTGGGAAATCAAACTGAAGTAACTGCTTGTAGAATATTCATGCAGATTTGAGGCGGCTGTCTCGCTGTTATGGCTACATAGAGCAGGGAATTTGGTCTTTCATAAGAATATCAATGTCCTGTGGCACAATTAGTCACCCAAGTTAAATTCCAGCTTACCTGACAAGACAATGTGGCACATCTGTAATTGTATATTCTAACTAGTAAGAGTTATGGTCACGTTCACTGTCGCAAAGATTAAAAATAAGGATGTCTTCTCCAAGGCATAACACTATAGTGCTCCAAGTGTTAACTTCAAAATAGTGATCTCCAAGCTAGAAGGCATCTTGCGTGCAATGAGAGACCTCATCCTAACAGTGATATAGGACTTATAAGACACTCCTAGTAGGATGGAATATATTCTTGGCAATTTATAAGCACAAGCAGCATGAGACATGGGGCAGAGATTTTATTTTCCTTATGAAAGTAAAACCGGATCAGCCTGTGAGGGCTGAGAGTAAAAAAACCTGTGTCCAAGACTGCAGCATCTTGCTCCCCACCCCCGGAGCTAAGCACATCACTGTCACCTGTAACTTCCCATGTTCTGGATGCACCTGATCAGCTGGTAGAGCAAAGGCCAGTGAGGCCGAGGACACCGATCCCCACGTGGACAGTTGCCCTCCCGAGCTCTGAATTCACAGGACCTCCCCTGCCTTGGCCAGGGCTCCCCTTGACCTCACAAAGCTTTCCTGATTTATGAGACAACACCCCCCCACCATCAAGCTTGCAGACATATGTGCTTCTGTATGTCTGTCTGTAAACACTATGTGCCCAGAAAATAGCATTGCCTACCTCAAAGAAAAGGGATTAGAGAAAGGAGGATAAGGGGATAGGGACTTTTCCTTCTTATCCTAGAGATTCCTATATTGTTTGAGTTTTTACAGGATTATCATCAATTGTGTGAATGTTTTTGAAGCTTACCCAAAACATCCGACTATCCATGATCTCACAATACTGAGGTCAAGAGTCTCCTCTAACACTAAGAGCTCTAAAACCGTTAATGCCCCACCATGCCTTCCTTGATTGGTAACGGTTCCTCTAAGCCCACCCGCACACCGGGGAGGAGCAGATCCAGTTTGAGTGGTCATGTCAAGATGGGGCTCAAAGACCTTCGGCGGAGTCCTCAGTCTTAATCCCTTGTTCCTATTCCACAGAAACACATCCGAGGTCACATGTGTCACCTATTATCTAGAAACACCATGAGGACATTTATAGTACAATATGCTTACCAAGCAAAAATGCAGATTAATAATCCACTAGCTTGTTCAACAAGCACTTCTAATTGGGACAGGCTGACACTGCGGTGGGAGGGCCTGGAATTAATCATAGGCAAGCCTTTCCCAGCAGCAAGGGCTGCGAAAGGCCCTGGAACAGTCAGGGGAGGGTGGTCAAGCTCTCGTCTCTGAACATCCTTTAGATCAGGTCGATTCTCACCTTTCCAAGGCAGTTCTGTGAGTCCTGCCTGACACTGGCTGTTCCGTTACAGACTTATGTTTACAAGGTCAGCACTCAAAAGCCTGTTGCCTTCTAGGTGCTTCACTTGTAATACAATAAGGTAGCACAACACACTGAGAAGGTCTGCTTCAGAGCAGACAAACCTTAATCCCAATTTCAACTCTTCTACTGGTTTTAACACACAGACAAATCTGAAAAGTAAAGAATTCATTTTTCAAATTTACATGGATTCATGTATATAAAGTTTCCAGCACAAGGAGAATTCCCATAAATGGTAACTGCAATCATTCCAGGCAGGAAGCAGTCCTGTGGCACAAACAAGTAAGCTTCATGTCATATAGACATGGTGAACTAAGAGTACTCTTCTTCATCATGTTATGCCTTTAAGTAAAATATAGCTCTTCATTAGAATTCTATTAATATAACCTTGACCAGAACTCTTATCTTTGAAAGTACAACACATATTAGGATAAGACTGAAGAGAACTACAAATGATTATTCAACCAGGTACATATCTTAGTAATCCTTAAAAGATTTCATCTCATCTTCAGCATTTTGAGTTAATCTTCCTAAGGTTTTTTTTTTATATACCCATCACTGTTTCTAACCACCTTGCAGCAGTTTATCTTTGTCATGCTAATGGAAGACATCTGACTGATCCCAAGTTAATAAGAGTTATTAAATTGCTCTGCCCGACACTCCCAATAAGCACAATGAGTTGTTTTCATGCTATTTCCTCTACCAGAGCAGATACAAAAAGGAAGAGGAAAAAGCTAAGTGTGTTCACGTAAGATTCAGCAATTATCTTTTTTTTTTTTTATATCGATCAGGAAAGGAATTCTCTAACCAGTTCGTGAGAGAACTAGGAATTTCTGAGCATTGGGAAGAATCTCAGTAACTAACCGCTACAAACCAAGATCCAAAAATGATTTATGAAAGATTGTGGTGTCACCAAAGATGCCTTCAACCTAAGTTTGTGCTTTTAAAAGTTATCTTCAAGTCCCTTAACACTAACAGGTCAAGAGGATGAACCAGAAGACCTCAATTCCTTCCTGTTCCAGGATCCTGAGGACAACAGCACCTGCTGTGGTCATGTACCATGAGGTTGCAGAGAGGTCCTGTGCTTTTCTGGGACCACAGCCTACATATATCCTTCAGAGCATTCTGATTTAAAGTAAAATCTCAATTAACCACAACCCAACTAACCAGAGCCAGGCCACTGGACTTCCAGAAGGAATATAAACAAAAACACTCATATTTAAAAATCAACTTCTGGGAGAAACCTAGTATTCTGCATGTTCAACACGATCTCCTATGCTATTTTCATCTGCAGAACAAATACAGTAAAATTTGCTGTTTCAAGATGCTAAGACTCACATCCAAAGAAAGTTATTTTCTTTAGCTCTACTTCCTTAGGTATTGAAAGTGTAAAAGTGGCCCAATACATCCTAGGGAAGAGTTTTAACATCGCATCTTATAAATAGCATTTCCACTTTGATGACAAAGCCGCCAGAAGCTAGGAGTCAACCTTGACACCTCTCCCCCATCCCAGCTATGACACCAAGTTCCATTCCTTTGACCTCCTACATCTGAAATCCATTCAACTAACTGTATCTGATACTACTGATACCAAGTGCAAGCCAATGTCATCTCTTACCTGAGCCACATTGATCCCTGTAAATGCTCTTCCCAATTCAACTCCTGCCCTCCTCCAAACCATCCTTCACAGCATAGCCAGGATGATTAAATCTATGCGGAATTGTTTCCTTCCCTCCTTTACAAAAAGGGGGAAAAAAAAAAAAAAAATCAACGGACTTCCTTTGAATGTAGGCTAAAATCCAGAATTCTTATGTCACCAGAGTTCTGTGTGATCTGTCCTGGCCTTTCTCCCTGTCCTCATCTCAAGCCCTCCCCTATAATTTATAACAGTTCTGCCCTTCTGGCCTGTCTTCCAATTCTTCCCACTTGTCAAGTCCTTGCCTGCCTTGGGGCCTTTGCACTGGCTTTTTTCTCTGCTCGAGCCCCATTTCTCTTGCCCCCAACTCCAGCCAAGCCCTTTTCCCCCAATTAGCAGTTGCCTCGCATCTTCTGCTGTCTGAGAAGTCACTCTATTCTCAGATCTAAAGCAAGTGGCCCCAGCAGTCTCACAGCATCCTGCTTCCTTGTCACCACAGTGCCCAGCAAACTCATGGTCTTGCATTTACTTATGTGGTGACTCAGTTTGTCTCCCCCACTAGATCACAAGATGTATGAGGGCAGAAATCATGTCTTTTATTTACAAATGCTTACCCAGTGCCTGGAATAGAATAAGCACCTGAATAACGGTGAAATTCAAGAACTGAGAATTAAAAAAAGAAAACCCAAACAAGTTCCATATTTGTTCAATCAGAACTCACTGGAACTCTACAGTAAAATTCTGGAGGTTTTAACAAAAGGAGTTACAACAAAAGCATATAACAAAAGGAGTATATAACAAAAGGAGTTCCTACAACTAAATGTTGGTATTTTCACAGGTGGAAGCAGATGACAGCAGGAACACATCTAGGGTCCACTTCTAGCAGGAAGTGGGTACAAGGAGCCATTTCCCCAAGAACAACTGATAATAGAGACCAGGAAGGACAGATTCAGGAAGTAATGAGTTCAGACTCATCAATTTGCAAGTTGTATTAGTTTTATACCATTAAGGCCTTCTTGGGGCCACGTATCTAATACAGACATAGTGTCTGGCATGTTACAGACATTCACATCTATAGCACAAAGAACTGGGGGCAGGAGGGAGATCCCTGGATCTCCCAGTTAGCTCATACGTGGATATTGCCAAGGACCTCAGAACCCCTAACCAACTTTGCCTTCTCATATACCTAACACCTCAATTTGGCAAGTGAGCCTCCACTCCCTATTTTTATGCAGATGTTCAGACTTCATCTACCTTTCCACCTTCTTGGCAGAACCACTTCTGACCACTAAAACCCACGATTGCATCTTTCTTTGCATGAATTGCTTGCTCTTACTATCTGTACTGTTCATGTACATATTTACAATCTCACACGTGATGCCTTTGTACACAGATAACCACAGAATCCCATAATATGGAATATACCCAGGAAGATCCATCAAAATCCTCTGGCCCCAAATCTTCATTTGCAAGTGGAAAATCCAAGGCCCAAGGAGGTGATAAGGTTTTTTCAAAGTCAGAGTCCATCACTGAGGGCACTAAAATGAGAATGCCAGTTCCCTGGCTCCCAATCCAGAACATGCCTGGTTATTGTCTCCCCAAGGAGCCCACGTTCTGAGGCAGAAGCTACAGTTATCACCTTCCTGGCACATGTAGAAACTTGTTGAGTATCTGATGACTGGGTACGAATGACAACATGCATGGATCACCACGAAGTTCCCCAGATTAAACATAAACCTACTCCTGTACTACTGCCGCACCACGTTTGCTGTTATCGTTATTAACAGACATTTCCAAATGAGAGCTGGCTGCACAAACCACTGTAAGTCCTACAGCTCCTTTCATGCATGAAGACTAACAACCATGAGAGACAAAGAGACAAAGGTTGAAACTCATTACCCTGGGTGGACTCCCCAAGTAGTCAGACAGGTTTGTCCAGAGCTGTCAATCAGTTCTGAAAATAACAGACCCCAATTAAGATGCACCATCAGCCTCAAAGTCAGATTAACAGAACCCATGACTAACCCCAGGCAGATATCCTCTGCCTCCTAAGAAATCGTGCACTTTCAAGGAGCTTTCACATGTTTATTATCTTCTTTGACCTTCACAACCATGTCTGCAAGCTGGGCCCAAATCTACAACTCACAAAACTCAAGCTAAGAGAAGTGACATTCAAAGTCACCCCACTGGAGAGCAGCAGAGCAAGGCTCAAGGCTTCTGGTGGCTCCAGATGCTCTCACAGTCCCCCCCCCACCCCCGCCCCAAGGCCACATTGCTTCTCACACTCACAGTGGCCTCCTCCTCTGCCCACCCCATCCCAGCCCCTCCTCCACCCCCATACAGACTTGTCTCCCTACTGTCTCAACAGGAATCTTCCATACCAAGAGACACCCCTTTGCCATCCCCACCTCCAGGCCTTAGTGTTGCCCCACACCTCCTGAATCAACTTTCCTTCTGCCACTGCCTGTTTTTCAAGGCCTTCCACATCCCACTGTCCAGACTAATGACAGTGGCACAGCCTCCTGCACCCTCCACACCACTTATGTCACGCTGCACGTCCAACCTATTGCTTGTGCTGCTGCCCTGTTCAACACTGAGCTTCAGACAACAGCACCCCTTGGGCTCAGCCCTCACCCACCCCTGCAGAACCAGCACAGGTACACGAACACACCACAGAGGAATGTCACAAAGCCAACAGTATGTATGCAGCCACGATGGCATGGCCAGGAGCGAGAATGCCTTCCCTCACGTTCGTGGGACCGTTTGCTAACACACACAACATGCCGAGGTCAGCACCTCCTAGTTAAGGATGGAGCATCAGGCAAGAATAGCCAATGTAAGCATGAAAGCAGGGACAATAACGAGGTCTGAGAGGGGTGTGTCTACCTCCCTAACTTAGGATCTACCCAGGCTAACTGCTCCCTTGACAATTTTTTATGTTTAACAGCCATCTACAGAGTGCAAGGCTGTGTAGCAGGCTCTTTAAGGGTTCAGAGGCCGCAGCTGGAGGACCTCAGTATTGAAAGGGGCCTTATGGATAGATCTTAGGTACAACCCTGTCCTTTATAAGATGGAGAACAGAGGTTCACTGACTTGCACATTCTACCGACCAGTTAATATTTACTTTATTTCAGAGACTATCACCAACATTCTCCAAGTAAAGACAACTTCAGAAAAGGACAGTGCTTCATGACTACATTCGGTGGGCAAGCTATGGAGCAGGTGCACTCCCCTGTCAACAGTCAGCCAGCTGCCATGTTAACACCTCCAGCAGTAGAGGGGCTTACGGGGGCAGCCCACGGGGGTCCACTCTGGGTCGCCTGCAAGTTGTATCCTCAGATTAAGCTGGTATCTCTCTTCCTGAAACTTTCACTCGCCCAATCCTATTTTGTGACTTCCTTGAGCATAAATTCTTAAGTCCTTGGCACAAAGCAAATCTTCAGTTAATATTAACTCTTCTCCATCCCTCCCTGCCCCACTCGACTCCATATTAAGCTCAGAACTACGTGGAAACAGTGTTCACTGTCCAACGCCCACCGCCAACCAACTCCAACCCATCCTGAACTCGTTCTCCCCTCCAGGAAAAGCCCCTGAAACAACGGAAACGTTTCTCCCATGTCATGTTTCCTGACTCCCACGCACCATTCTGGCCTCTCTCAAGACAATCTTCAGTTTGTGTCCCCCTTAGAGGACAGGACTCACGGTTGGGGCTGGGTACAAAGCTCTGGAAGTCATGGTTGCCCCTTGTGGAGCTCACAACCTAAGAGATTTACTCACAGCAATGAGGAAACTCCCCTCCCAGGGTGGGGGTGGCATGTACCCAAACACTAGCCTGTGGGACTAGACCATACTCTGAAGGCATTTAGAGGGATGTTAGGCAAGGGATGTCAGTAAGGACTGGTGATTCCAGGGGCACAAGAGTCACTGCTTTCACCACATTCTATCTCCCCCTGGGAAAAAAAATCAAATTACAGAAAAAACATGCAGCCGTGACCTGCCAGCTACAGCCCAGCTGCGTCTATTTCACTCAGCCCTTGTAGTAGTGGTCACATCAGTGACCCCTAGAAATCATGCTTAGGGACAATCAAGTTCTATATAGCATCCCCACCACGGGGCCACCAGGAGGCAAAGGCAAGCATTCCAGGCTCCTGAACACCGTAAAACACAGCTCTCGGAACAGGACCCCACGTCTCCACTGCCCTGAGACAGGGACTGTGACAAACCAACAGCAGAGGGAGAAAGTTTCTAGAGAAAAAACACCATGAGTTTTTATTTTAGAATTCAGATATGTCCCGATCAGGAAGCCAGGTAGGCTGAGGAACCCAGCGAAGGGCTGGGCCACCAGCTTTTTGCTAAACTGGTTTGGCATCAATTTGTTGTTGTTCATGGAAACGGCTACATATGCGCCTGCAGCAACGCATATGGCCAATGGCGATTCTTTCAGAAGCATTTCCCAGTAGAGGACAGAGAAGAGGTCCTTCCTGCAAGAAGGCATTACTGCATCCTCAAATTCCTCTATACTTCAATCTCACAGATAAACAGCCATCTCTAAAACTGCTCTGCTCGGCCCCAACTCTTTCCTTGAACCAGGTTCTAAAATGTATTTCTGCATGTTAACATTCTCCCAACAGTAGTGTGAGAAAAATACCCTTCAGAACACTGAACGAACCATCCCCTCCTTCCCCTCCCAAGCAAATTCTTGCCAAATGCTAGCATATGTTCAAAACATCACTACCACTAACAGGAATCTCTGTGCCCAGCATTTTTTTTTTTTCTTAAGAGACAAGATCTCACTCTGTTACCCAGGCTGAAATGCAGTGGCACAATCATAGCTCACTACAGCCTTGAACCTTGAACTCCTGGCCTCAAGTGAGCCTCCTGCCTCAGGCTCCCAAGTAGCTGGGACCACAGGTCCACACCTGGATAATTTTTTATTTTTTGGTAGAAATGGAGTCTATGTTGCTGTCCAGGCTGGTCTCAAGGGATCCTTCCACCTCAGCCTCTCAAAAATGCTGAGATGACAGATGTGAGCCACTGTGCCCAACCTTTGTGCTCAGCTTCTGACACCAGACGTTAAAGGAAGCAGAAGAATGTCTGATATTTTATTCAACAATTTAGAGGGACTGTGCTGATCTACCAATGAGATCAGCCTATCAACACTTTGCTTTGAAGACCACATTTTCTATACACTTGCCAAGAATGCCCAGCCACAGCCTTGCATAACTGATGAGAAGAGAAACATCAGAATGTTGGATCATCAGGCCATCTTTAGAATATTCTACGCCAACTTGGGACCCCTGAGCCCTCAACCACATTAACCCCCTAAAGCACACTCCTTCACATGGTCCTGGCACTGAAGGACATCAGATCTGATTATCTACCATTTACAAAGTGTCCCCCGACTCCTGAGTGCTGCACTGTGCCGGCCTTTGAGGCAGCACCACCTGCATCCCAGAGGTCAGTCCTGCCCCCCGATAATCAGAAGTCCAGTCTTTCAGCTGCACAGCACCTATAGCTGATGCCACCCACCCCGTCCATTCTAGCCCTGTCAGGGCAATATCCCCCTGTACCAAGAGCAACTTCCATCAGCAAAGCAGAATGCCCTTGGCAGAGACCTCCTTTTACAAACTGGTTAAAGGCAACCACATTTTACATGTCAATGATTTTTTGTTTGGTGTTCATGCGACTGTAGCTAATAACAAAAATGACTTCGTGGAGCAGTACAATCAGATCTTCTGAAGTCAATTGCTACCGAGGTTGTCGGCTTTCCAAGACACAAAATGATTCATAACCTTGCGTAAATAGACCTCCAAGTGAATGAAAAGCTCAACCAAGCCTGCTAATGTTCATTCCTTTTCTCCCCATACTACCCTCATTACCCCTCCAGGGAGAGGGTTGTTCACAGGAATTAATCCACCCTGACGCAGAACTTGCAGTAGGTGGAGAGCTTGGCCCGCTCATTTCAGGGTGGCACCTTTCCTCTGGGCACCCCCTGCTCCCTCCAGGAGATGGGCAAACACAAGGGCCATTCATGTTCCCGCTTCCCCCTCCATAACAATGCCTGCCCAGCCCTGCAGGCTTCGTGTGCAAGGCCTTTTTACTTTTTCTGCCTGTCACATTTAGGAAGAAGGGAAACCCCTGGCAGCAGCTCTGGGCCAAAACTGAGCCCAGCTCTCCTGGGACACACAATCTCAGTTTATCCTCTTATTTCTTTATCATCAGGCCTTGCCAGCAGCTCAGGTGCGGGATACTGTGGGAAACTCCCCAGACTGCCTTTCTGAAAGCACCGTGAGCACCTTTCCTAACAAAGGTAGAGTCACAGGGCCAGAGTCTCCCGACAGCAAGTTGGGCAGAAACAACTTCATTCAGCAGAGACCAGGAACCTCTCACAAACCAGGATTGTTCAAGCTGCAGCAGGATGAACAAGTACCCCAGGAAACCAGTGCCCCCGTGCCAGCCTGGACTCTGGGTGATTGTTTTGCTTGCATGCATAACAAGAGAAGATGAGGAGGCACAACTGTGATGCAAGTTCTAATTTGCTCTGAGATCCCAAATGACAGTTTAGGTGACCTCAAAATGAACTTCATATTTTAGCAACGTAGGCAGGAACAAAATGCTATATATTTGAAGAACACAAATATCAGGAATAACTCAAGTTATTAGAGGGGTAACATTCTAAGCAAAGAAATGTCAGGGAAATTAAGTGTCTCTTTTCTGCATGAAACCACGAGGTGGTTTTCAGTGCTGGTTTTAGAGAAGGGAGCCAACACATCCTTACACAGGATCCAGAGGCTGCAGAAGCTGGCCCACACCAAGCTTTCAGTTTAGGCTGTCAGGTGACTTACCACTCCAACGCTGGGCACCTTTGACATTATTACTTGTACTTTAGTGATCTTTACGTAGTAGTTAATCAGGTCTTATTTTCCACTCTATTTCAGACCTCAAATGTGCCTCCTGAAGTACATGCCTTATTATAGGTGGTATTCTCTTCAAATAAAGCATGACATCCAAGCCTGCTTAATGACACTATTTTGTCATAGCTGCTAACACATCCCACACGCCAGTGAGCTAGAGTTCATTGAGAAAGACACAGAATAATTGACAACTGTGAGCCTCCCCCCCCCCCATTTAGTAGTTCTCTTTTAGGGAAACCCTCCTTGATAAGGTACTCAGATATCTATGTGGAATCAGTGATTCAATGCCTCCCCCTGGAATTAGATCCATATAATAAAGTCAACAAGGTTTCCAAATTGTGATGATCTGAGTTTCTATCAAGAGAGGAAACTAGCAGTCAATTCAGTGTCGACTTTATCACCAGCTTATAGATCGCTTTGTGGAGGTCCCACCAGCCCCCTTCTTTCAGGAGGGGTTGGGTAACTCATCTGGTATCTGGCAGGAGGATCTACGGTAGGCTGGGCATGGCAACACCTTGGGGGTGGGGGGGCGTGGTGGAACTAGGGTTTGGGCTGCAGGTTTGCAGATCTGGAAAGCTAACTGGCGACCAAATCAGGAGGGCACGCGACTACCAGAAAGTCAATGATTAATATTTTAAATACCATGGCTGGAAAACCAGGACCAGCCAAGATTCTCCTTCCCTGAGGTCAGGTTCACTCAGGGTACACCAATACTACTGCAAAGAAGGTGTTAGATGGTTCCAACCATGCGGCTGGAGGAGGCCTCTCCACCACCCCTAGGGTTGGGATGGTTCACTGGCAATCAAGCATACTATCCCAAAGCAACAGTTAAACACTTGTCCCTATCTTCCTTCCTTTTATAGGTGACCAAAGGAGACACCCTTTATGCCAGGTAAATTACAGCACTACTGACAGGCCAGGGTTATTCTCTGTGTCAGTTAGCAGGCTATTCATATCTCCGAGAACACACAACGGCCTCAGGACTCACCCACCACACATCCTATAAGCAATTCCCCCATCCCCCAGGGTGGGTCCACCAGACTGACAGGTAATTACACCTTTACACAAGTACTGGGGCAGCCTCATCCCGACAGTGTCCCCCAATTCTATCTGAAGCCTTAGGCATTCTACATCCAGAATATTGGAAACAGCAGCCCAAATTATTTTCAGAAATGACGCTTAGTTTTTTTAGTTAAGCCTCACAAACCATAGGCACAAGCAAGTTTAATTCTTGTTTGAACATCAGGTTTAAAACACACACACACACACACACACACACACACACCCACCCCTAACCTGGTACATCTCAATTGTAAGTTATCATAGTAGACCATCAAGCATTCTCTAATTTATTGAGACTTTTAAAGTTACAAGTTCACTGCAAACAAAGTAAAATTTTTGTCTTTTTTTTCTATTTCCTTTTCACCTCATGCTCTATAAACAAAGTAAAGTTTAAACCGCACTGTACACAAAATAAATAAAATTGCCCTCCTTACTCTCACTCCCTACCCCCACCTACCAAGAGAAGTCACTTACTAGTCTGGAGTTTTGATTTCATAAGATTCTTCACCAGGAAATTAGGTTGAGTCAAAGGTCTCATGAAAATACCACTGATAAGGACACCATGCATGAATTTTTAAGGGGAAGGGAGGAATTACAGCTATTTTTCCCCAGCTATGACCTACTGTATTTCCATTTTTAGTGCAACCAAGTACACATTTTACTTTATGAAGATAGCAATTCTTGAATATCAAATTTTACTTCACTTGGAAAGAACTGCTGATCCTAAATGCATATACTGAATCAATGGTTTCAATTTTTTAAGTGAATGTAAGAGATGCCAAGAGTTGCAAAGAAAGTACTTACTCCCTGTGAGGGACATTAAAGACCTACACAAGTTAACTGAATCCCCCCCCAAGCATCTTTTCAGTGATTGCGCCCCAGGCAAGCAGGCTTCAGCTGGGAAAAGGCTCTAGGCACAATGTTTGAACAAAGATGAGAGAATTTCAGATTTCCTTAGGAAAATCCTTGCTGTGTATTGCAGAAGATTCCCTCTACTTTGCCTCTTTGTGTAAATTCAAATTGAAAACTCAAAGACCATATTACTGAGCAGCCTGTGTGTATGAGGCCACGTGCCAGGTGCTGTCACAGGCCTCAATGCAACGCAGGCTCCAGGTACCCAGAATGGGATTTCTTTTAAGGCAAGAGACTTTCTGTTACCCCTGAAATAAGCAACCTTCAGTTCCGTAAGTGATGGATGTAAAGGGCCCTAGCATTTGTTTCCATTAATCCCCCTCTGTTCTACATTCCGCTCCACACCATCCAACATCCCCTTTCAACCTAGAGATGATTGATCAACTGTCCCAAGCTCTAGGAGACTCAATTCACAGCAGATGAGAAATAAGCTACAGAAGACAAGTCACTTTAATAATCGCTTTCTCTCCTTGCTGTCCTCTAACCCAAACCCTACTACTGGCTGTTTAAGATCTGCTCTAAGACCCACAGCCCTCTAAGAAGTCCCCTCTCTTCCTACTTCTATAGCTTCCCCAGCTGAGAAAGGCAATGGTCCATAGGCAAGGGATTATCTCCCATGCCTAGGGCTCCTTTCATCAATTTTTTTAAACCCATATATATATAACTTGAATGTTCAAGTCCCCAAAATAAATCAAGCCAAGCTCATCTGCCATCTGGCCCCATGAGTGAGGCAAAAACACTTTCCCATCATTTACAGAAACCCATGTATTCAGCATAAAGGCCACTGCTGCCCCAGGGGCTTACAGTCTAGGTTAAACAAACTACTCAGAAATAAAATACATCATTAGAGAAAGTTGTTAAATTTCACATAGGGCAGTTTCTATAGCATTTATATTGCACTTATACAAAGTACCACATGGGGACTGGGCTGGCTTTTTGTTAGCTCTGAATTATTCAGCACTGCATTGATAGATTGCTAATTAAAACACTAACCCCTAAGGCACGGGCCCTGCTAACTGTCTTCTTGGCTTCATTACTCCCCCTAAGAGCATCAGAGTCAAACCTCCTCATTTGCCTCCCTCCCCTCTGACTGCCAAAGCACACCAAGGGCCTTCAACCTTCCAAGTCAAACTTGTCCAACAGCTCAGGAAGTAAAGTGGAAAATCCGGTGACAAGGTGATTTACTGGGGTCCTCTGAGAAGCCTGCCGTTCTAGAGGACTCGGGAAAGGAAGGACAGTTCTACACCTGGCATTCTAGAAAACAGGCTGTGTTCTCTTCCTTGAATATGCCTCAATTTCCTTTGTTTCTCATGTCAGAGGAGAACAGCTGCCCCTGTCAGGGGACCCTTCTCCACCTCTCCTGCCTGCTGGAGTCCCCAGGATAACCTGGGGCTTCCCTACTCTCTGCTCCTCAGCTATGTCAGCACCGTCCAGGACAGGTACACCCTAGACAGGGGAGAGGGTCTCCAAGACCCCTCCAATAGGACTCCGACACTCCTCCAGCCTAATGTGAATCTCAAAGCACCACCACCCCAACCAAGTTCTTGGTCAACCACCTCCCTCATGGTCTTGCTTTGGTCTTAAGTGTCCAAAACACTCAAGATTTTAAATTTACAAAATAAAAAAAAGATAGATGACATATATGGAAAAGTATATAAATACTAAGCGAACTTAAAATTCACACATCTATGTAACTAGCACTTAGACTGGGAGTTATATCAACAGCATCCCAGGAGCCCCACATGCCTGTGCCCCCTTCCAGCAAGAAATATGTATTCCATCTGAAATGTAAGCATTATTTCAAATCCTCTGAGCAACCATCATTTCTGAGTGATTTGTCCCTATGAAGTGAGAAGGAGGCAAAAACTATGTAGAGAACACAGGGGAGAGTGGCAAGTTAGCATTTAATCAAATACCTCCTGAGGACCAGGTAACAGGACAGGTAGAGAAACCTGGCATACACCATTCTTAAGTGATCACAAGTGACCAAAGTTGACACCACCAGTAATAGGGCACATTAGATATAACAGGCCACCAGAGAGGTTGCACTATCACAGTATTCAGCCAGAAATACACAGTCCAAATGGACAGCCTTTCCAACAGCGACTGGGCCATCGTCTTCAAGAATTGTCCAAGCCACGAAAGTCAAGGAAAGACTAAGGAAACACCCCAGATTGAAAGTGACTAACAAGAGATGACAAGAAGGCATGCTCTAACCCTGGATGGGATCCATTACTATAAAAGACATTACAGGGTCAACTGGCAAAACTTGAAATCCAATTCACAATATGTGAGTTCCCTGAATTATTCTTGCAACTTTTCTGTAAGCCTGAATGGGTTTCAAAACCATGTATTTAAGAAGAAACAGACAGCTTTTGCTTTTCACCCTTCCACTTGCTTTTCTCCTGGAAAAAACACAGATATGAGGATGAAATCCCATGATGAAGAGAGAAGAACATTGACACCGGAGCCTCGGACCCGCCGCTCTGGGCCCGGATGGCCCACCTCCAAATGTACTGTGTCATGTGGAAAAAAGAGGCCCCCCTTGATGGCTGATGACACTATCGTAGGGTCTCTCCTGTTACAGCCAAAGCACTCATCACTGATATAATAGATAGAAGATTACAACTCCATTCCAACTTTCCCACTATTGCTAATAGAAAAACCCACAAGAAAAGTTAACAGAAAACCTATGACTTGCCACAGGGACAAGAGGGCAGAGAAACTGTGAGGATGTGTTTTGTCCAGCAATGGCCATCGCAGAAAGGAGGCCTGGCCAGAAACAGCAGCAGCAGGGCCACCGAGATCCATGCAGCACAGCAGCACCTACGGCAGGCAGGTGATGAGCCAGGCTCTCAGGTGCTGGACACGACTCAGAGCACCACCTCTACGAGAAAGATTCTAAATGCTAGACTTAAAGCAACCTTAGGAATATTAACTGCAAATAAACCGGCGAACTTGTCTGAATAGCTATTTGTGTACCATCCAACTTCGTTGCTTAGGCATCACCCTGCATTTTGTTTTCTCATCACAATTTATTTTTATTACCAGAATACCTCATTGTTGGGCTAATATGCTACCTTCTTTGAAGTTTCCTTTTATCATTTTTTAATTTCACTTTCACTTTGAACAGTATTTGGAGGTGAATCCAATTGTTCCCATTTTACACACAGAAAAAATTGAAATTAAGCCACAGGTCCAAGGTCTCACAGCAAGGAAATGGCCTACATGGAAGAATTCTGAGCAACGTCTACCAATCCGGTGTTTTTTCCCAAGCCACACAGTATGCCATTAGTAACACTGTCAGTTTTTAATGTTTCCTTCTTTGCCTTCTTCAGATTAGAAGATTATGTTATAAATGGGTAGAACAAGAGGTCAGATTAAAGTGGGAAGAAATGCACACATTTTACCCAACCCTGGAGAAATGACGTGCAGGAAATTCAGCACTCCATCTTTCTGCTTGTTCACACTGGCTTCAGCAGTGAAGAGCTGCAAAACACTGCTTCCTATGGTAAGCCCACACCTGCCTCCCTGAGACTCTCCTTGCAGCTAGTGTCCCCTCGGGATTTGCCAGGTCCTCAAAATCCCACAGAAATCCTGGAATCTCGAGTGCTCTGCTCCTCAAATCTACAGTACTAAGCCTGCCTGTTATGTAAGACAGTGCTGGGCACTTGGCAGGGTCTCTGCCCTCCTAGGTAAGTTGATGAGATAAGGCTAATACGCAAAAAGTGAAGCAATCATCCAACAGATAAATAACAGTGCAGGCCGGCGGCAGAGGCATCAGAGGAGACGAGCAAGTGCCAAGAATGGATGTTATTTACAGCAACTGCCTATGTACAGAGAATAGATTTCCTTAGGCGAAGGTAGGTCAGAAAGGGTTTATAGAAAAGCTGTAGTTTGACCTTGGGTCTTGGGAGAATAAACTTAGAAATAGAAAAGATTGCAGGCAGATACGGCATGGATGCAGAAAACTCAAGGTCTAAGCAGAATATACAAGTGGACTCTGCCGGGGGAAACAGTGGATCACACAGGCAATGGCGAACTGATAGCGGATCAGTTCCCAGCTCTGGCTACAAAGGAGACTTCAAATTGGCTTAAACGGAAGGACATTTCTATTAATGTATCATGTGACAAAAAGTCCAGAGTTCTGGTGGGTTCTACAGTGTTAATTTTCTAAGCCCACGGCTACAGAGGGGTTTTTGTCAAGATGTTGAAATAGGCAACCAACCACCGCAAGTGGTGGCTGTCTAGTGAGTGTCCCATGTGTTTCACCCTTAAACCTGGGAGGAAAGACTGAGGAGAGCCAGAAGAGGCTATTCATCTAACAGCCAAATCCAAAACTCGATCTGGAGAAGTCTAACAATGGATCTTCCTCCCTGTGCCTATTTATTAAAAACATATGAGTTAAGGTGAATCAAACCAGAATGGCAGCTCAAAGTCTATAGAATCAAAGACCTTCATTCTAACCACCACTGGAGGCCTGCATTCACTAAAGCAAAGCTGTACTGGGACATTTCCCAGCACGTGAGTGAGGGTAAAGACACTGGCCAGGCTGCTTCATCTCACAGGATGGCCCAGAAGTACACTGATGTCCAGGCCTAGGAAGTCAAAATTCCCAGTGTGTTCCTGATACCAGGAGGTCCTATTATCATGAGCTTTGTCATACATGAAATTGGTCAAGCCCAATATCCAAGCAAGATACTCAATGATCAGGTGTATCTCCCTAATACTGAGAAGCCTATAAAAATAATTTAGAGAAGTCTGACAGTTGCAGAGATACTCTAGATAAAGTCAGTTTTTGCAATATCATTCATTCTAGAAATGTTTACAGAGCACTGGAGATTCAGTAATGAACAAGACAAGTGCTGCTCTCCTGGACTGCAGGGTCCAAGTGAGGAAGACAAGCTAACAGAAGAGCCAACCATGGGTTAAGGGCAAGGACAGAAATAAAACCATGTGAATGGTGGTCTGAGTGGGCAGCAAAGGCAGCCCCCACAGGTGGTGACTTGGGGGAGGCCTGAATGACAAGCAGCTACCTGTGCAGAGACCTGGGAGAAAGCATCTGTGCAGAAGGGCTAAGGCTGAGGCACTGAGGTGGCCAGAAGCCTGCCGCGTCCCATGAGCAAGGAGGCCAGTGTGGATGGGAGCGGCCAGCTAGTGACACAGGGACACTGTGAGCCAGGGCAAGCAGAGGCCAGACAACACAGGGCCTGACAGTCCTAGTCAGGGGTTTGGATTTTATTCTAAAAGCAGAGGGAAGCAGCTAGATGGTTCCAAGCACAGAGGTGACAGATCCAAGACTGATCTGGCTACTGTGAGGAGACCAGACTGGAAGGAGACCAAGGAAGTAGACAGCCAGCTGGGAAAGGGTTTCCAGCATCCGTCCAGAGACTGTGGTGCCTGGATGGCTCACACTAGCGAGGGGTGAGAAGCACAGGATTCAAGATGTTTGGAAGCTGAGTCAACAGGACTCACAGAAAGAGGCAGTGTTGAGGGAGGAATCAAAGATGCGACCTAGATCTGGGGCTTCAGCAACTGGATCATGCCTCTTACTGAACTGGTCAGAGCTGGGGGGATAAACAGGAATAGCAACAAACAAGCGTGCTTCTAAGCATCTTTTATTTTGAGTTGTCAACTTTTGAAAATGTACACACTTTCAAACTGAACCATTTCCCTTCCCATAATGGGGCAGCATGATGGTTAATGTTATGTGTCACTTTGACGGGGCTAAAGGATGCCCAGATAGCTGGTGAAACATTTTTGGGTGTGTCTGAGGGTGTGTCCAGAAGAGATCAGCATTTGAACCCATGGAACGAGCAAAGAAGATTCATCCTCACGGATATGGGCAGGCATCATCTAATCCATGGAGGGCCCAGACAGAACAAAAAGACAGAAGAAGGGCGAATTTTCTCTTGAGCTGAGACATATCTTCTCCTGGCCTCACACATGGGAACTCCTTGTTCTTGAGCCCTTGGGCTCCAGTATTCACATCAGTGACTCTAGTCTCAGTACCAAAATCCGTATTAGCCAGGGTTCTCCACATAAACAGAACAGGATATAGATATATAAAAGGAGATTATGGAAATTGGCTCATGTGGTTATGGAGGTAATATATACTGGAGACCAGAAAAACACATTAATGTAACTAGTAACATGGAACTTAACTCCGTTGAACACAAACAAGATATCGAGTCTCAAGGAAACACACACAGTGAGTATGCAGGAGCTGGCCCACTCCCACCGCCATCAGCCCACAGCTCCTAACACGGTACAACACCAACACGAGGGTATCACGCGATGGAACCCTGACATAGCAGCAGAAGCCCTGCATTCCAGTCCCACCTTGCAGAGCAAGTTTGCACATGTCACTTGACAGCTCAGGGTCTCACCTTTTTTATCCTCCCTACCTCAGGGGACTCTTGTGAGCAAGAAAACTGACAGTTAAGTGGGAACACAACTTGGACAGCATAAAGTGTACACCGACAGAAGATGATATTGCTGTTGAGAACAAATTGTCAGTATTTTCTAAGGGGGGGGAGAAACAGAAGTCACCCATTGTGAGTTCCTTCAAAGCCACTTCTCCACTCCCACATAGCCAGGGTTAGGGATAGGCTGGTAATATATACTCTTAGGCATCAATATACATGTGGTGAAGTGGAAGATGCCTGTTTTTCATTTGATTATACAAATGCCCTACATAGAGTGCTAGAGATTTGCCTAACACAGGCATGCTGCAACTACAGGTGTCTGACCTCACATCAGGCCCTGTTCCTAGAAGAACATACCCATGCCAGGGCTCTGATCAAGTGACAAGCAGAGTGATGGCTGGAGGAGTCTGAGGGCAGCTGGCCAGGCCATCAGAACATCTTGGATCTGTCACTAATGAGATGCCTGATCTAGAACTAAATCATCAGCTTCCAGGGCATACGGGGAACCGACACGTAAAAGAGGCAAACCAGTTCCTAGCTGGCCTCTCTAGGAACCTGATCCTCCTCACTTGAGCAACTTTTCTTCCAGGGATGACCTGAACAACATTCCAGGCAAGGGGGCCACACAGTTCCAGCTCTGCCAGGTGGCACAGCCCACATCACGCCTGCTTCCTTCCTCCTTTCCTTTCATGCTCCTCCTCCATCATCCTTCCTCTCTCTAATCTCCTTCATTCATTCTCATCCCTTTCCTGTCTGCATCCAAACTTGCAACCCACAAGTGGTTTCATCCTAAAAGAAAAACAGGTGGTCCTTTCATGTCGCCCTTCACCTCCCACTACTAAATCACCACAACACGGAACTAAAGCACATTTTAAACCACTTTATACTGAATCAGTAAAAATCTTTATAATTCCCATTTTTAAAAATTGAGCTGGAAACCTATTTCTCTAAGAGAAACAAAAAGTAAAATTGCTTTAGGTTTACTTTTATGGATAAGTAGAATCGAGAACGAAATGGTATACTCCTCATTTCTTTTACTGTTTATTCGAAGTTATGCCTTTTCATCTTAATTTCATGTTCCTTCCCAATAAGCAGTCATTTCTTGCCACCTTTCAGGTGGACAAGACGTTTCAAGGTCATGGGGGGTCAAATCCCTGCTCACAAGCACCCTCCTGTGATATCCCTGCAGGACAGTGCCCAGCCTGCTCAGGCACCTGCAGAGATGAAGCCCTCACACTTCTGCATAAGGCAGCCCATCCCACCACTAGGGGTGGGGGGCCGACTGACCACCTGCTCCTGCACCTAAGCTAGACCTGCCTCTACACAAGGTATACCCATTGTTGATCATTCTGATCTTTGGAAAAATTCAGAGAGAGGACACATGCATTCCACATGACAGCCCTGCAAGCATTTCACGATTATATCTCCTTTTCCTGGACTATTAGTCCTGGGTCCCCCCAGGTATTTCTCATATGCTATAGGTTTCCAGGCATTTTGCTGTTCTTGGTATCCACCCCTAGATGAGGTCCCCTTAAAACATCACTGAGGTCAGAATTAGTATCATGGAATCACATCTCATTGGGGTGAGCTCAATTCTAAAGTCAATGTTAAAGCAAGTATCATGCAGCATCAAAATCACCCTTGACAATCCCTAAACACTGACCATCACCATACTGAGATGTTCCCACTTTGACAGACTCTGAACTGCCTAAGGAGATAGATTCCTTCCATATCTCACCTTCATCCCCTGTGGCAATATCCTCATGAAGCAGGATGATCCTATCATTCACACAAGTTTTTTCTTGTTGTTTGGTTGGTTTCTTGGAGATTTTTGTTCACTTTCACTTAGCGCACATATAGCTTCATTTCTGAAACATAATTGCACCTGTGAGCCAAATTTACCCAAACTGTGGGACAGGGCCACCCCTAGTCCTTTCCAAAGGACATCTGTTTTCTCGGGGTCTTCAAGTTCATCCTCCTCCTTTCCACACCTGGTCCCCGAGCCATGCCAACATTTCTTGGTGACTAAAGAGTGACCCATTGAGCAGAGTTCACCCATGGAACTTTGTGAAACTTACATTCTGAAGTCTTACTTTTGCAAGTCTTCATCTTAATTAAAAAAAAAAAAAGAGGTCATGAAGAAGTTAATGTGATTGCAATCTTACTATAGTACATAAAATCAATAGCACTATCCTTTTCTAAAGGCTGCAACAACTTAAGCAACTACTTTTTCTGCCTATAAGACAAGTGTGCACTCTTTTGAGTGTCATTTATCATCCCAAGTGAAAAAGTTACTGGCTCGGGTTTCTTGCCTGTGTATTTACGGTTACAGAACAGAGGGAACGGCATGAAAAAAGGGTAAAAATGGCTTACAAGCTGTCTCTTTAAAACCTCCCCCACTCTTTTTGGGAATTAAAACCTGCATCCCTGCTGCCCAAAGCTGGTAATTAGTGGGGCAGGGAGTGTCCTTTGTACCACAGGAGATGGCTCAACGGCATTGTCCAGGCAAGGTCTTCGCTGGAGATGGGAAGGATCAGGACCATCAACCGCAGTTCAACAGCAATAGCCTGAAGCTGAAACCCCCCTTTAAAAGCTCTGTATTCTGCTTATAGGGAGGAAAATGGTACCGTGAGACATATGAATCCACTATTCTCATCTGCTGGCAAATTAATAAACCTCCCATTCCTTCTCCTCAAACCACTTTGTCCTCATTCTTCTGAGGAAGCCTTGACGACAAGTGCTGAACTTCCCGTAACCGTTACATTTGAAGTCATCTTAAGTCCCGTTAGCACACCAGGACCATACAAATCATAGTTAACATTTATTCATTTAGGAAGGAAAGTGGTGTTTCATTAGGGAGATAATGAACGTTGAGTGTTCAAAGAACTTCATGACACCCCTGTTCAAAAAAATGTCAAAATAGTAGAACTACAACATAATTATGTAAGTCAGGATAATCCTAATTTTATGGAAACACAAGGCCATCTTACAAAGAAAGTCCCAGCTAAGCTAACTTTGTTCTCACAAACAAGCTTTGGCCGGGTGCGGTGGCTCACGCCTGTAATCCTAGCCCTCTGGGAGGCCGAGGCGGGTGGATCGCTCGAGGTCAGGAGTTTGAGACCAGCCTGAGCAAGAGCGAGACTCTGTCTCTATTAAAAAAAAAAAAAAAAATAGAAAGAAATTATCTGGCCAACTAAAAATATATATAGAAAAAATTAGCCGGGCATGGTGGCACATGCCTGTGGTCCCAGCTACTCGGGAGGCTGAGGCAGTAGCATCACTTAAGCCCAGGAGTTTGAGGTTGCTGTGAGCTAGGCTGACGCCACGGCACTAACTCTAGCCAGGCAACAGAGCGAGACTCTGTCTCAAAAAACAAACAAAAAAAAAGCTGTCGTAACAGCCAAGCAACCTCAACTTCCCACTAGAAGGGTGCCACATCCGCCTTTGTCATCTCCAAGAGGCAAGGACATTGTGAAATACCTCCATATGCACTACTCCTTAATAGCACTTATTAATTATGCTGTGATCCTTAATAACTAGGACTACCCCTTATTCACCTTTTATACCCAGCGCTGTGCCAGGCACCAAGAAGATTTTCAAATATTTGTGTCTGTTACACAACACTGCCCAACCCATTGGGGCCAAGAGTGGAAAACATCTCAGCTATGATGAGAAAGCAGTTCTGGTGCACATGAGCTGAAAATGGACATATTCGCAAAACAGAGCTTCAGACTCATCACAGATCATGGCCCACAGCCCAGATGGGCATGAAATAGAATCAATGCCACTTCCCACCACAGTAACACCCTGTTAAATCAGAAAGTGTATGCTTGGAAATCAATTTCCCTGTTTTGGTGCCATGACCTAGCTCAGGTATTAACCCCTGTTTACCATAACGAATGACTCTGTACAAAATTATGATTTTTAGGGTGTCCACCTTACACAGTAACTTAACAGAAGATACCCGAGATGCATAGCTCTGCAGGGAAGCGTGACCACTGACCCCCTGACAACACACAAGAAGCACAAGGCAAGATTTTAAATTCCAGTGTTAAGCCAAGAGTTTACTTATTGAGATAAAGTAGAAAACAGTTATAACCTAAGTAATTATCTGGCTGGCACTTAATTACATCATTTTAGACCCATGCTATGTTTCCAAGGCTTCTGCTGTTATTTACAGCTCCGGACACATGATTCTCTGGCCAGCATTTAGGCAGTTTCTGATTTCTGAGTAGTTCACTTTGCAACTTAAGCACAATTCAGAATGATACCCTTAGCATCTGTCCCACTAAGGAAGAGCTCATTACATGGCTGAGTGTTGTATAATCCCAGCAGCCCGCTGAGTGGGGTTTGGTTTCACACTGTCAGTCAGATTTCAGGGATATTAACACAGTGGGCAATCCCCCGAGCCTTTATTAAGGACGGATTATAGAAGGTTAAGGAATGTGCAGTGAGGAAGGAAGTCAAGGAAGCAACCGGAGAAAAAGACGACCTAGAACACTTTAAGAGGAGATGGACAAAATCCAAGAAGAAAAAAAATGTTTATTAGATTATTTGAAATGGCAACTATTCGGGCCCATGGTCCAGCATTGTTTTTAGGAGTGATGGCAGGTTAAAGCTCTTTCAGACATGGAAACTAGCACTAGCATCTAAAGCACAGATTGACAACCATTGGAGACTCAGGCAGAAGAATGTGAGTACCATAAATAACCATGATACAGCATGAAGTGAAATCAGGCCTAGGACAAATCTCCCAAACCCAAGTCCCTGAGACACACAGCATCTGTTTTCATTAGCTCTCTGGGTAGTTCTGACACACCCAGAGAGGAAAAACCAAGGCTCTGGTGCCTGCAACATCCACAGCCTCTGATACAAACACATGGTTCCCATTAACTGAGCCATCTTGGGAAGTTCTTCAAGCCAAGGTGGCCAAAGCCACCTGGACCAGGTATAAGAACCCGCCCAGGAGCCTCCAATCAAGAGGCTGCTTTCTACAAAGGCTTTAGAACTGTCGTCACTGGTGACAGGGACAATGGTGGATAGTGGATTCAATCTAAACTAGAACCCAATTCAGAAAGGGTGTTCTATCCATGGCAAGGGTGAAAAGACAGGGAAGAGAGCCAAGGCCAAGAGTAACTGAGTCACATTGCTGGCACCAGCATCGAAGTCAATGGACCCCTGCTGCTGATAGGGCAACCTGGTCCCTAAAGCTGTGCAGGTCTTGAGCATCTTTCTAGGCCCCTAATACTGTGCTGGCCTCTTAGGCCAGGCTTCTCAGACCAGCTAAGCTTGGTTCCTGAGACAGCTCCATCTCCCCTAATGCCAAAGGATCCTTACAATACAGCCTGTACCTTCAAGTGCCCTTGAACCCAAAATAGCCAAGTACACCGAGTGCCAGGAGGAACAGGGATAGATATAAGGCATCCTGTTAGTGATGTCAACACAGGATGGCCCACAACTGTCAGCTAAGGAAAAGTTAGGGCTGGAGCTCTAGGGCTGAAGATTTGAGGTGACAAGTGGTCCTTAAAGCTAGACCTGAGGACTCCCTTAAGGACCTTCCCCACACCTGATGAAGGAAAAGCATGTTGATCCCTCAAGGTTCCCCATCAATGCTGGTGCTTTGCTAGGTTAGAGGAGCCAACCCAAGGCTGGCCCCTCAGCATGGAGGAGCTGGAGCCAGCAAACCAGCACCCAGAGCCACCTCCCAGCCATCAGACTGGCACCACACAACGCCCTGCACTGGGCTGTGGCTTCCCAAGCATGTGACCTTCTCCTAGTGATGTGCTTATCAGAAACTAATACAGCTCACTTGTTATCTCATTCTACCACATCAACAAGCCTCTGAGGGTTGTACTCGAGTCTTACTCCTGATTTGATAGATACCTAAAGCCTGGAGGCCACGCCGAAGGTTACGCAGCTGGGAAACTGGGGGAACCAGTACTCGAAACCCAGTTCTATCCCACCTAAAGGTTACGTTCCTAACCCCTGTATTTCCCCCATCCTCCTTCCCAACCCTAGCTTACTTTTAATTGTGATAAAATACACAAAATTTAACACCACCATTTTTTAAGCATACAGTTCGGCGGTATTAAGTACATTCACATTGTTATGCAGCCATCATCATCCTTCTCCAAAAATCTGTTTATCCTACAAAACATACTCTGTACCATTGAACAATCACTGCCCACTACCCCAACCACCATTCTACTTTGTCTCCACAAATCTGACTATTCTGGGTACCTCATATAAGCAAAATTACACATTTGTCTTTAAGTGGCTTATTTCACTTAGCAAAAGCCCTCAGGGCTCATCCATGTTGTAGGTTTCAGAATCACATTCCTTTTTAAGGCTGAATATATTCCATCGTGTAGACAGACAACAACTTGTTCATATACTCATCCTTCGATGGACACGCAGACTGCTTCCACCTTTTAACTACCTTGAGTAATGCGGCTCTGCCTCCTTGCTTATCTTCCATTCACTTATATCCAAGTGCCCGACACCCTGCCTGACACAGCAGGGGGAAAGAGTAGAGAGTATGCTTCTAACCGCTTTCAAAAGAGCATTTTAGGAAATACGGTAGAATGGGCTTTCCATTTTATTTTTTAAATCAGTATTTAATGCTATTATACTTATAACATTGAGATAATTACGTTCATGTACTAAGGTAGTCATATTAACATACAAATAATTCAAGTGGGACTATAAGTCAGTGTAACTATAAAATTCTGTGAGTCTTCCAATTGCTACCCAAATAGACCAAAACTGCTACGTCCAAATTAGTATTTTCCTGACAGCTTGGGAGGCTCTATACTTACTGATCATTGAGAACATTCAAAACCCAGCTATAACTCCAGAAGCTGACAGCTAGTTAAGAGGTCACACAAAATTGGCATCCATACCTGGAAATCACACATGGTCCATGTAACAGCAGTGTCAGTCAGTAAATCCCTACTTTCTTCAACCAGTTTAGTTCTTTGTGTAACCTTTAACCATTTCTAGAACAGAAAGTCTACCCTGCAGGCATAAAAACACTGACACCATAGAGAGGAATCAGAAGTATGCACCATCAGAGGTGAAGGCAATTTCATAGGAGATATTGACAAACTACAGCATCTTCGTACCTCTGTCCAAAGTGGCCATCCTGAAGGAAATGGAATTCATTCAGATGGATAGGATCTGGCATGTTGGTTAAAATAAAAATCAATTGCATTTTAAGGTCACTGCTATTATTTTGGTGCATGCAGCTTGTTTCTTAGTCACATACACATAGTAAAACGATAGGTAAAAGAGCAAGCAGCTTGACAGCAAAGAAAACACTGGTTTCTGGTTGAGAAGACACTCATTTTCCCTATTTCACAAATAAACATTAGCTCTCATTAGGGAATACAGGCAAATTGAGAATGTGATTAAACCTGATGAGATAAAGCAATTTATCTCCCTCCAATGTACTCATACCTCCTTAGTGCTTATTCATACAACAAATGAACCACTGGATTAGAAGAACTCAAGGTCAAAAGACTACTTTGCAGGACTCTCCCCACTCATGTACTGGCTGTGAGACGTGCACCTGGGCCATAAGAACGCGCTCTGCATGTTTGTTGCCTGAGTGATGAATGAGACGGTCTCAATCTTCAGATCAAGACTGATGAGCATTGTTATCTTTCCTGGGGGAGACAAGACTGAAATGGACTTGATCTAGTTTTTCCTCCCAGATTCACTGTTGTCTCTCCTGAAAGCCACCTGTCTTTGCTAGGTCTGAGAGGGATGGAGATCCATATTTGCTCCCACCTCCAATGGGCACACATCCATGAGTCTTGATGAGATTAATAAAACGTGTGAATTAGAGGAGGGCAAAAGTAGATTATGCTTTTAAACATAAGAGATAACCTTGGGAAGGGCAAAAATAGATGACCAAATATGTATAAAATCAGGGTATTCAAATGCAAGACTGTTGTATTAACTCTCACACCTACAAATGTTACTTTGCTCATATTCCACAATTCACACCTTGTGCTAAGCCTTTGAGCACAGTAATAAAGGAAAACAACATGCAATTATCTCCTGACAGGGGCTCCACATTCCATAGACTTAGGCAAGTGCCACAGGAAACAGATGGGCTTTCCACTGGGTACCTAAGCCAGAAGCCTTGCCAAAAATCACAGGAGAAAATAACGTTACAGTAAAAGCTGGCTCGCTGGTGAAGAGGGGCCTTTCCTCAAAGGGCCATAGCCTAGAAAGTTTGGGGAAGTGAGTAGGTACACAGGTGGACTTAAAACCAACTCAATGACATTTGTTGAGTGGCTACAGTATGTAAAACCTTATCTTGGGAACTGTGAGGAATGTGAGTACAAGGTTCAACCTATGACTTCAATGACAGTAATTTTGTAAATACACACACTCCACTAACAATTGCATGAACAAAAGTGAAACAGTAAATCCAAAAGTCACCTATGGTCTCAAAGCTGTCTAGTTTGGCTTTATAACTCATGCTATTTTCAGCAGAACCACCTTTTTTTGGATGTGTAATTGATGAGGCACAGTAATAAAATGAATACCTGTGAAATCATCCAAATTAGTAGACTACTAACAATACTGTTCTCCATCCTGCTCCCATCTCCCAAACAGCCCATTCTAGATTTCCTTTCCCTTATTCCCTGGTCTTTCCTCATAGTTTTATCACATGTATACCCATCAACAATGTATCAACATTTTGTTTCAGAAATCTGAAAGAATGGTATTATTCTGATTATATTCTTCTCCAAATCACCTTAAATTATGACACCTCAACTGGGCATCATAGGGAATTAGGTAATACGTTCTAAGAACATATCATATGGTTGGTGAGGTTCATCTCGGGTCTAGGTGGGCAATCAGCACAAAGAAATTGAGCCAGAGTCTAAAGTGAATAGCCAGGACACACAAAGGAGATAGTTGAATATAGGACAGTAGGACAATGTACTGGTCCAAATATTTTACCCTTTCATCTTCCAAGATGCACAGCATCCAGGTCACACTATGAATGGAAATGGCATTCCATTGCCTAGTATCTTCTTTTACCTCACAGAGGCTGGTCTCCAAGGCAGGGGACCTGAACTTCTTAACGTGGAAGATGTAAGTCTTCGAATTCCATGCAGAAGGCATCTGGATATCCTCATCCTCTTAGGATTTCATGTACACAGCACATTTGAGTTTTATAATAGCAAAGGCTCTGGGAAAATCATTAACTTTCAAGGATGGGCCTCCTTCCTTCCTCCCCAACCTTCAGCAAAGGAGAGAAAAGCTGCAGGGTCTGGGTCACTATTAGAATTGTTCAGAGGAGGGTAATAATTTATGAGCCAGCAAATACATTTTAAAAGGAGCTTTGTGAGCCATTAGCTTGGAGCTCATACGTATAAACTTGCCCATTCTCCCAGGCAAATTAGCAAGATACTAGTGGCCACCTATGCCAGGACCAGACAACTCAAAGATTTCTTGTGTCAAACTTAAAATGCTCCTGATGGGAGGATGTTTCTTAAGTGCTTTGACAACCCCCCTGGATCAGCACCTAACCTTGTCATAAGGAATGATTTGGGTCCTGGGTATGCTCCTGTAAGGCCTTCTGCCCAGCTGCTAAAGGAGGCAGCCTGGTCTAAGATGGCCAGAGCTGACAACCTGAGTGAGGAAGGCAAGCTCCATTTTCCAAGCACCTGTTCGGCCAGTTGGCAGTGGGCAGGGAACATCCATAATGTGAAGACCTCTGACTAAACAGGCAAGTCGGGGAAGACTTCCTGGAGCCTCATACCCAGTTCTCTGGTCACAGTCCAGAAAGAGAACAAAATGCCTCTTAGACGTCCAGCAGAATAAGAAGGAAGGTAGCTTTTACTGTAAGGTTTCAAGGTGGATGGAGCCAAGGAAAGTGGACCAAGGCCCTGGAGTAAGAGTATGGTTAGCCTTAGAAATAATTTTAATAATTTCTTTTACACTTAGCCTTTCTGAAGAGATGGATCTCTTTTGAGACTGCCTGTCCCAAAGAAAGCTAAAAGCAGGGGTTGTGCCTACATTTGGGACAGAGTTTTAAGAAGCATCAGGAAGCTCACAGGGCCGGGTGTGGTGGTGGCAAAAGAACACAATCAGGATTGGACCATCTGCCCTTCTTTCTGCACACAGACACTATCCTTCTCTGATCTGGACGAGTTTTCTGCTACGTTGGGCAGGGAAGGAACATGGCAGGGCAGTGCTAGGTAGAAAGGACCCTCTATGTTAGAGCCTCTCTTATGCCAAAAATGATGTTCCAGACCCACCACCAATGGGACAGACACCTCAGGGAGGGCAGCAGAACAGCGTAATCAGAAGCCAGGCCTTTGAGCCAGGCAGCTTTGGGAAAGTCACGTAAGCCTTAGGTCCCTCACTTATAAATGGGATGATCACAGTGCCTACATCATAGTGTTGTTAAAGTGAGCTAACCTGTAGTGCTTAGAAATGACCTGGCACAAAGTCCAACATAACAGCTATCATAAGTTTTCTAACTGTAGAGCTCAATATGAAAGCTCAGAACAAAAGAGGAAAATATATGTCAAGGTACCTTATTTAAAAATGTCTCAAATTGAATACTCTGCTTTCCATGGTTTCCTCTCTAAAAACTATAATCATTTAGTGAACAGTTATAAATAATGTTGGTTAATATAAACAGGAAATACAAGGAAAATTACAAATACCAACAAGCACATGAAAAGATGTGCGACTCACCAATGGAAGTCAACTTTAAAATAAGCATAAAACATCTAGTATGAGTAAGGTTTTAAACAAAAAAAATCCCACCCATATCAACAGAACAATGACCAGAGCTTGGAAGGGGTGAAGAAACACTGGTTCTTTTCTGGAGGCTACTGGCTGTATCAGGGAAGACTGTAAACGTGCCTGCCAGCAACTTCACCTTTAGGAATTTATCCTGAGAAAATAAACAAGGTCACAGAATGTTCTGTAACATTTTTCACAATATCAAAACATTAAAATTTTATTGTATATCCTCAAAAAGCTAGAGAGGATTTTTAATGTTCCCAATATAAAGAAATAAATGTTTGAGGTGATTGATATCTTAATTACCACGATTTGATCATTATATATTGTATATACTTATCAAAAAAAAAGTTGGCCAGGCACAGTGGCTCACACCTGTAATCCTAGCATTTTGGGAGGCTAAGGTGGGAGGATCACTTGAGGTCAGGAGTTCGAGACCAGCTTGAGCAAAAGCAGGACCCTCACTTGTAGTCCCAGTTACTCAGGAGGCTGAGGCAAAGGATCACTTGAGCCCAGGGATTTGAGGTTGCAGTGAGCTATGATGATGCCACTGCATTCTAGCCAGGGACAGAGCGAGACCCTGTCTCAAACAAAATCATTCTGTATCCCACAAATTTGTATAATGACTACATGTCAATGAAGAACAAAAGGGAAAAAATTGCAACCAACCTAAATGCTCAAAAAAAGAATGGTTAAAAAACATTACAGCACATCCATATGCTACCATACTATACAGCCATTAAAAATGGCAAAATTACCTTTATATGCTACAGGAAAAAAAAGCCATACATGAAAATTTAGAGTAATATGTATGGCAAGATCCATTCTTTGAGTACATATTGTGTGCAAGTCTAAGTAGCCAATAAAAATTAAAAAGCAATAAAAATATGCAAACCACAAATGTGAGCCACATATGAAACTTTCTAATAATCACATTAAAAAAGTGAATTGAAATATTTTAGCTCAATATATAAAATAGATCATTTCAACACTATAGTTGATATAAAAAAGTATAAATGAGATATTTCACATTCATTTTTCTTAGTAAGCCATGGAAATCCACTGTGAAACGTATTTCACACTTCTAGCCCATCCCAACTTGGGCCGGCCCCATTTCAAGTGCTCAGCAGCCACACGGGGTTACCCCATTGGACAGCACAGGTCCAGAGAACATACATAAGTGGTTAATACCAGCCGTTTCTGAAAATGGGATTGCAGAGCCTTTGTCTCTTCCACATTGTATGAATTGTTTCAATAACCATTTGTATTCACAAAGGGAAAAAAAAAAGGAGCATTGTAAAAAATGCTTTTTAATTCCTAAAGCTGTAACAAGAGACTAGAAAGCACAGCTTAAATTTAAAATTTCAGATTTCTCTTGCTCCTTCCCCAGGCATGGGTGGGGAATAGGAAACTTTTCTCCCTATGCCTTGGCTGTCTACTGCTCTGGTAGTTATGTTTGTAGCAATCTTCACTTCTCTCACAAAGTCGCCTTGTGATCAATACCACTGCAGGATGGCAGAAGAGGGTTGGGAAAAAGGTCCCAGCCGCGTAATACTGACCACCACCCAGCACTGCGACGAGAAGGGAAAGCAAGCTGACCAACAGTTGCCAAGCACACACAGAGTGAGGGGCACTGCTAGGCAGGCACCTTACGTGGATTATGTCATATAATCTCCAATAACCTTCCCATGATGCAGGTACCATCCCAATTTTTCAGATGAAGAAATCCAGGCTCAGAAAGTATCTGCTCCAAAGTGCCAGGGCTAAGAGCACTTAACCACAATATCCAGGGTCATAGCCACAAAGGCCAGGACTGTCCACACCAAGCTTATGTTCTTACCCTTAATAACATGCTATAAGACAACTGCATTTCCTCATTAAGGAAAAGCAAATCCCAGGCATCTTTTATTGGCAAGAACCCCAGATCCTGACATTTCTCCCACAGGTTCATTCTTAAAATCCAAATGTAAATACAATATCTCCACTCCGACAAACCATTGTCACCCCAAACTCAACACACTTCAAAAATCAAGAATTACCCTTGCCCCCATCTGACTTTCTGTCCACACTGAAGCTGGAAACCTCAAGATCATATTTGACTCTTTTACCCTTGCCCATCCTAAACATTGGAGTTCCAGTCTTAGTAATCTGTAAGTCAATATAAACAGTAGTGATAAGCATACCCAGCACCCAGATCTAAGTTTGTAAATTCTACTCTTCAATAAAAGGACACTTACAGATATCACCTTAACTAAGGGATCAAAGTGACCCCATCAGTAATGAGACACACTGATATCATGTACCTCCTGGGAGGATGCACTGATGTGTTCTTGCAAAAAAATTCACATCAAAAATTCAAATTGCTTCATTCCATTTAAGCATCAGAAAATAATCAGACAAACCCAAAGTGACCTTCAAGAGCCAAGGTCACAAAAGACAAAAAACTGAGCAACTGTTGCCAACTGGAGGACACTAGTGAGCTACAACGCTAAAGATGATGCAGAATCCCAGACGGGATCCTGGCCTAGGAAAAAAAGACATTAGTACAAAAACTGGTAAAGTTCCAGCAAGGTCTATAGATCAGAATAGTATTATGTGGAAGTTAATTTCTGGTTTTAATAATTACATTGTGGTTACATGAATGTTAACAGTAGAGAAATCTGGGAAGACACAGGAACTGTGCTATTCTTGCAGTGTTTCTGTAAGTCTATTTCAAAATAGTTTTAAAAATACTGCTATGATTACTATCCCCAAATATGCCTAGCTCATGCCTGTCCCCATCCTCACACTCTCCCTGTCTCCTCACAGTGTCCTTCTTCCCAGCCTCCTCATACCCAAATCCTATTCAAAGCCCCCATCCCACTGCCCGTAAAGCCTTTCCCCGACTATTACAGCCCACTAGACCAACGCTTCTGTAAAGTGCCTGCAACTCCAGGTATCTACACTCCTCTCAAGATACACAGGTAATGCTGCATTGTTAGTGAACTTCGTGTATTTAGGTTTTATCGCTAAACACACTGGAGGAGGCTCCCCCAAAAAATGTTTGATACGGCCTCCATTCTCCAGGGTCTCAGCCTAGTTGGGGAGATGAGGTATCACATAAAAACTACCAACAAGGGAGGGAAAAGCAAGAGCCTGCTCAATGAGTACAGTTTGCAGGCAGAGAACATGCCCTGTGCACTGGATAACAACTTACATGCCAACTTTGGATTTCTGATGAACCCAGGAGGGCCAAGAAGGGCCACCAGAGGAAAGAGCGCAGAGGGGAAAGAGAACTAGGGCTTGGAGAATGAAAACAACATGCAAGGCAGAGAATGAGGTTCAGAAAGGTGGTGGGGATGTGACACAGCCTCCACACCGCTCTCCAGCCTCACCTGGGACCTTACGGAGACCAAACCCTCAAAGCTTCACAACACCTAGTCGGCCAGGCCACCATGAGTTACAGGTTAATGTGGGTTCCCAGAATCAGATCCTGAGATCACTGGGCAGTGTTCCCAGGAAAGACTGGTAGAGGAGTAAGGAAGCCAAGCAAGGGTATGATATTAAGGAAAGCCTCAAGCCGAGTAACTTTAGCTCAACCCTGCAAAGGAACTCTGGAAACAGTGTTCCCCACGCTTTAGAGCTGTCCCATTCCCAGGTGGGAGGATGTGGTTATACTCCCACTGGTTAAAGACTGTGCCCCCTTGCGGAGGATGTAAATTCTCTGGCTCCTTGTGCACACAGACAGCTTCAGGATGCTTTGACTAATCACAGGTGCTGGCTATTGGCAATAAGCATGCACCAAGGCCGTATGCAGGAAAAGAGTAAAGGATGAGAGGGTGCTAACTGCACCTGCTAACACTGATTAAGTCCTCATGTCTTTAACACCACTTTTTAGAAAGAACATCACTCAGAGCCAACAGCAGGAAACTGAACCATTAGCCCCCTTAATGGTGGTGGTTGGATAGAGGAAACAGGTGGCTCTTGCTGCCTGCCCTACAGACTGACACCTGGGAGAATTCTATACTACCCAATGCATAGACATGATAAAAGAACAGTTACAGGACACTTGCCCAAAAGCACAGGAGTTCTACTTTTGAAATGATTGGTCCCAAATCAGCACCCTTAGTCAAGGCACCTAGGTGCAAATCTGCCATCCACAGGATGAGGTCTGACAGTATAGTAACGTAGCAGTACTCAGAAATCCACTGCTCAGACTACTACCTATCAATTAAAAGCCAAGCAGGAAAAAGGATTATTTGAAGGCACTGGTTTCAATCTGATGACTTCCCACTCTGCTGGCTAGAATCAGAGCAGCAAACTGAAAGTCTCCGTATTTGAAATAGTATTTAAATTTTTCATCCCGAATAATCCTTCTCCTAAAGGAGAGTTGCCTTATTCAGCCTGAAGGAGAGAGGTTACGTATTTTCTATTTTAAAAATCAGACTGTTTCCTGCAATCATCAAATCCCATTCACCACACTTGCACATGCTTGGGCTTCGTTCTGGGACCTGTGTAGATCAAGTGAAGCCCACATTGTCTTTTCCAGTAGGTCAGAAGCCAAGTACTAACACTTGCCACATATGCCACCTGTGACAACAGAGCCCATCATCAGCTCCACCTTTGGGGCTGACGTGAGAGTGAATGAGGCTGACTCACCTTGACATCACCTGAAACCGTCTGCCACTGATTCTTTCTCCCATCCAGATAAACCTCACTACAAAGAAAGCAGTTTCTCAAAGGTGAGGCGTTGGGTCGTTGGGTGTACTGAGAACAGGAGTATCTTTGTTCATGGGAAGTGCCCTTAACCAGCGACTAAAATCAACTCCCTCTCAAAAAAAAGTCACACAGCATATGAACCCCCAGTTGGAGAGTAAGTAGAGAAAGAAGGAAACAGTAAGTCATAGGGGGAAAAAATTTTCTTGGGTAACTAAAAATACACGATATAGTAAGTTACCTGAAACTATGGTACTTATAAGCTTATGTATATGCTTTTACATATTTCATATTCCAATCGTATCTTCCAACTATGTCACTAAAGCAACAAGTATGATCAACACAAGGTTTAAATTTTCTATTGTTACATACTTACAAGTGCTGTTGGCATAATGGATAATTATTTCCACCATGCATAATACATCAAAGTGTGCATCTGGATCCAGTGTTCATATTAGGAAAGCCCACTAGCAGGTTAAAAATAAAAGAGAACACTAGCTATTTTGGTAATACACCAAAATGAACAAATCAGCTCCCCAAGAAAAAAAGTAAATCTGAGTAACAGGCACAACTTCTCTGTATAACTTACGATTCAGGTGCACACTGAGAATCCTGCCAGACAAGAGGGGTGGTAATGGTTAGGAAACAACAAAACTGCTCCTCACAGTAAGGTATGTGTTTAACTTTGCCAGAAAAAAAACAGCTGCTTAGAACAAGTCTAGAAGCTATCGTCTTGGTCACAGAAAATCTCCTTGATTGCAGATTCAAAAAACCTGGAAGTCATTAAGAACTAGAAACACTCAGAGCAAGATGCAGTCCACCAGCCCTTAGAAAGAAATGCTAATGTTTGTTTTGAATTAATTACTTTCGATTAATTAGCTACCTCTTTAAAAATGCCTTGTTTCACTCAAGACCTTTTCCTGGTGACCCCAGTTTTGTTCATGTCTCCGTAGGAAAAAGCACACTGAAACCCCTGGAGTTCAGATCCCCACTAATTCATCATTCCTAAGAATTAACAGGCAACATACCCATTTCTCACTGAAAATCAGATTGAGTGTTTTCCCCTGAAAGTGTCATCTTTTAAAGCAATCCAGTGTTAATGTTTTTCAAAATTAGAACTCCCAAAATTAATGATTTATTCAATTATCCATTAGCTGCACATAATACAGCAATTTAATACTGTCTGATAAAGGACTTTATTAATAACACACTGTAGGTATAGTCAGTTGAGTCACTCATTTTCCTTAATGGTACAAGTTACATCCGCACTTGAAGGTGACAAAGCTTCAGCTCTTTCAACAGTCCGGTCAGATTTTTTTCTCCTGCCTCATTGGCTCCCAAACCCCAGTTCCAATGCCTGGTAACCGGCTTCAGGGAAAAAAACTGAAAGCTGAAGCTCTCAGGGCTCCTCCCATGACCCCCACAGGTTAGAATTCACGCCCTCCTTCACTGCTCCCCAGAGGCTGTGGTCCATCCTGACAGCTACTTAGGGTCCCTAGTGGGCGTGCAGGTGGTATCTGAGGCACTGCCCCTAGCCAGGTGACAGACTCTGCAGCCACCTCGTGAGCGTCCACCCACCCCGGCCTGTTCCCCTCTAGGGGGAAGGAGGGATCTAAATTCCTCAAACGAAGAGGGGTGGCCAGCCCACAGAGCCGAAGGGCTCCTCCCACGCGCTGGACAGCAGCGAGCAATCGCCAGGTGAGGATGCGGAAATAGCTCTTCCTACCCTGCCCAGACCTGTTGGCCCGGGTCGGCGTCCCGGGAATCGCACGCCCATAGCACGCACACTTCTCTGCACCGAGGCGTGTGCGCGCGAGGCACTGTCAAACGTGTCCTGGCCGCCAGAGAAAACGAACAGGAAGACCAGACGTTAGAATATCCAAGCCTCGTTCTATTAAAGAGACATGGGACACGTGTTTAAAGGTCCCTAACCCCTTCACCAGGTTGAATCCGAGGGTGAACAGGCGGGCGGCTGCAGCGTCACCAGAGACTCTCCGGGAAGTGACGGCTGGTCCCCAACTTTAACCACCGCAACCCGCCGCGGAACCTGGCGATTGCTCGCACCTGTTCCCGATTGAGTACTGAGACTTGCACATCCATTCTGACCTTGAAGGTAGTTGGAAAATCCGCACCCCACCCCCGGTCGGCATTACTCGGATCCCCTCTCCACAATAACCGAAGCCCTCCTGCTACCCACCCAGAGAAGCTGTTTCCAAATGCCCATCCCCAGCAAATTAAGAACGCGCTTCGCAGGGGTCTCCGGAGATGATGGAGCAGCTCTACCCCCACTGCTTCCACCCCCTCAGCTCCCAGCCGCCGCGCTCCTCACACCAGGGTGGGTCCCTTCCTCTCCACCCCTAAGTGCGGGGACCCCCACCTCCAAGTTCAGGGTTCCTCCGCTGACATGCGGGAAGGAAAAAAAGAGTCGGAGGTGGCTCCCTCCGCGCCGCCAAGCACCCGGGGCGGGGTCCACGAGCGGGGCGAGGAGGGGTGGCTGTCCCGCGCACGGACCGGGAGCCGGCAGGGACGCCCGGCGGATCGTGGAACTCAGCCGGAGCCCAGCCCGGACGGCGAAAGGGATGCGAGGGCGGCGGGCAGGGCTCTGGCGTGCTGGCGCCGAGGGCCGCCACGAGCCGGGCGGCCGGTCCGTGCGGGGCGCTCCCGGAACAGCCAAACTTTCTCCGCCACCGAACTTCGGGGCGCCGAGGATGGAAGCGAGGAGGGCCCGGAAGGGGTCTCCCGTCACCTCTCGTCTCCAGGAACGGAAAAAGGCGACCCCCAGCGCCCCAGTGGCGCAGAGCGCTCCGCCCCCGGCCCCGCGCAGCGCCTCACCTGCGCCCGCCCGCACTCACCTGGCTGTACAGCTCGCCGACCGACATGACCCCGCGGGCCGGGCGGGAGCCCCGGGCGCCGCACCTGGCGGGCGGCCCTCGCTCGTGCCCGGGTGGGCGGCGGCTCCCGGCTGCCGGCTGCCCTCAGTCCACGGCCGGCCCGCCTGGCGCCATCTTCCTGGGCCACCACAGAGTTTCCCTCTTTCTCCCCTTTTCCCCGGACCTGCCCTGCCGGCTTCCTGATAGGCGCCGCAGCCGCCTCGCTCCCGGCCGGCGCGACCTTTGCTCCCGCGGCGGCGGCGCAGGACTTGGGGCGGGGGAGGAGGCCGCGGCGCCGCTCCCCGCTCAGGTATGGGGAGGAGGTGCAGGCGCCCGAGGGACAGCGAGCGGGGGAAGCAGAGAGAACCCGCGCGCGTCACAGCGCTGTGGCCGCCGCCGCCTTTGAGCCCTGCGGGTGCCCGGGCGGACGCGCCCCCGCCACCCCCGCCGCCACGGGGTCCTCGGGGCCGGGGGCGGGGCCGGCCGGGAGCGGCGCTCGGGCGGCGGCGCGGGCCGCCCCCTGCTGGACACGGGGCGCACGCAGGCACAGGTGCGCGCCGGGCGTCTGCACCTGCCGCGCTGCGCCCGCGGGGGCTGGCAAGGCGGTGCTGGAGACGACGAGAAGGGAGGCGAGGTAACCGCAGGAGGGAAAAAAGGAGAGATGTCTGTGGCTGGAGGGCCCCAGACATTTTTCTCTCGATGTTTCATTTTTCTCTGGATTCAACGTTTTCATTATTAAAATTCAGTTATGTCACAGATCGTCATTAAGGTGATTTAGATATACACCAAAGATCGTCTCCGTCAAACTGAACTCCCTGCGCTGAAATCCTGGTCAGATAGGTGGGAGTCGTAACTCTTCTGCAGAGCGAATATTGGTTGGCCAGTTTCGCCCACAATTTCCAACGAGGCTCCACACCCCTCCCCTCAGAGGGTGTTTTGCTTTCCTGGAAAGTCTCACATATTCTCCCGTCTCTCTCCCTTGTATACTCCCAGTCCTTCTGCCGCTCCCTAACTCATTTGTGTCCCTCTGCCTGTGGCTCTTGGCTGCCTACCGCAACTTCAGTTCCTCTCCTACTTCCAGCCATAAGCAGAAATGTCAGCCAAAATAATAACAACTGGCAGGAGTTGGTGGAGGGAGAACAGGGGGGCTGTAGGAAGAGATACAGCCTTGGGCTTCTAAAGGTGACACATGTCCCTGCGTCAGGGATGGCTCCAGAAGATGCTTCTCAACCCAAGGGTGTAGCTACCAGTTGGAGCAGTTGTTCTGGAGTCCCACCCCCATAAGGTGATTATCAAAGGCATCTCACTTAAGACCTTCCCACCTGGAATGCAAGATCCCCAATGTAATTCACCTGTGCGGGCCTGCACATAGGTGCCTCCACAATGAGAATCACCTGGGAGCGCTAAGGGTTCCAAGGAAGGCCCCCCATCCCCAGGAATTCTGACATGTTAGTGAAAAGTGAGGCCTGGGTATCTGAATTTTTTGAGCTCCTCTGAAAGCCTAACGGATGGTACTTCGAGGGTGACAAATGCGGTGACCAAAGCTTGGCAACTCTCACTGGATCTAAATTGGAACTCTTCATAACACTAGCAAGAGCAGAAAGGAAACGGTTCAAACATATTTCTCTCAATCTTTCTGCCCAGTTCCCTTCCTTGGATTCTAGCAGCTCTTAAAGTATGCTCCCTCCCCATCCTGACCGGCCATCAGCATCACCTGGTAACTTGTTAGAAATACAAGTTATTGGGCTTTGCTGCAGACCTACTGAATCAGAAACTCCAAGGGTGGGGCCCGTACTCCGTGTTTGCTCTGCCTTTCCAGGTGATTCTCCCTGCTCTGAATAGGAAAGCCACCTTGCCTGGATCCCTTCCCTCTTCCGCCACTACCATGCTCCATCAGTGGTCCATACCCATCTTGCTACTGACTTCCGGCTTTTTCTCTGTTCTTGTTTCCTGCTCAACTGCTGGAAATGGTAGTCTCACCTACTCAGCTGCCTCCACTTACACCCATTCCCTGGGTGAGAACCATAATTCATTGGCTCTCAACATGTTCTACACATCAGAATCACTTTGGAAAAAAAGGAGATGCCTGGCTCCAACTTCCAGAAATTCTGATTTAACTTGTCTGGGGCACTGCCCTGGGTGAAGGGATTTTTTTTTTTTTTGAAGAGCTCTCAGGTGGTTCTAAACGTAGCAAAGTTAAGAGTTGCTGCTTTAATTCCTTCCTACCTGGCTCCCACTCAGCCCATCCCATTGAATTCACGAGTCCCTGTGAAGCATGGGGTGGTAATTGCTTCTCCACGCTGTGTTAAGCCATCTCCTCCCTTGGTACCTGTATTTTTCTCCTTGTTTTCCCAGCCTCTCCAACCACACCTTCTTAATGTCCTTTGCTAGCTCTGCTTCCTCTTCCTGGTTCCTGAATAAAACTGTGCTCAATTTCAGAAGTCTCATCTTTCTTCTCATCCACACCCCTGTTTCAGCTCTTGTCGTGATGCTAATTCTCAAATCTAATTCTAACCTTACTCTAGGCCCACCTTTCCACCTGCCAGATAGGCAATGCTACCACGGAGACCTCGGACCAACCAGACAATCACCTATTCCCATCCTTCCTCCCCGCCCCCCAGCCCAGTCCCACCTGTCTGGCTCCCGTCACACCTGGCACAAGTTAAAAGCTCAATTCATGTTGACTGAACTGAATCCCATTCCTGAGGAGAACCCTACACTTTGACGGCGCTTTGTGAATTTCTAATCCCACAATCAGATACGGTCTTTCCCTCCTTGGAATGATAATAAAGACATTTTAAAACTTACTTTGTGCCAGGAAGCATGCCAAGTGCTTTACTTCTGTGATTGTGTTGGAGCCTCAGAGCAACCTTATAAAGGAGGTTTAGAATATTAATCCTATTTCACAGGTGAGCAAAATGAGGCTCAGGGTGGAGGGGGTGGTGAAAAACTTTCTAGATCAGAGAGCAGGTATGCAATGAAAGTCTCACTCTAGAGTCAAAACACTTGCTTTTTATGCCAATGGCTCTTCAACTTTAGCATGTATCAGGATCAAGGGACTCTCATGGGATGTGAATTCAGTTGGTTGGAAATTTAGTCAATGAGCCTGCATATTTAGTTAAGTATCCCAGGTGGTGTAGGGCCCGTGCTTTGAGAAACCTTGCTCTGTGCTCCATGGCTCCCCAAAGTAAAGGGAAGACACCTGTCAGAAATGCCTTGTTCTCTCTCCTGACAACTAGGGGTTTCCATCACTTACAAATAACAAAGAACTTCGAACTTCCAAAAGCATTCATTTGCACCTCTCTTAGGGTGTTCACCTTACTATACCCTTATCATATGTGTGCTGATACTGCTTTCTCCTCCTCAACATTAGGCTCTAAGGGTCTTGAAGGCAGGGGCAACACCTGACCCGTATTTTATCCTCTGCACTTCTTAGAACAATGCTTGGCACAATGTTGATCTCAGTAAATAGTAGGTGAATTAAAGTAAGTTTTGAGCCAGGTCTTAAAGGAAGTACTGCACATTAACTAGAAGAAAAGGTGGAGAAGACAAATTAGTATGAGCAAAGAAAGAGGGAAGGAATTCTAAGAAGAACCCTTTTTATTGGCTGGCACTTCTGTGACTGTGGTTTGTAAACTCTAAATCAATATTCAGTGAGAGTTAAAGTTACTTTCTTATATTCTCTCCCATATCAAATTCATAGCTTCTCCCTTTCCTCACCTATTTAAACTACAAATGCATTCATGGAAAACTACACAAAGCACAGCTAGGACCCTCTGTCACTGTCCTGCCTGAGGGATGTGCAGGCAGAGATACCAGGAGTTATGTGAGAGGGACAGGGGGTTCGAGTCCTCTGCTGCTGAGCCCTGGGCTGTGCTTCTCTCTCCCACGTGTCCTTCCACCCTGATGCGAGGACTGCTGTACCCAGCCCTATGGTTTACCCCTCCCACTGCCACCTCTGTATCCTGCACATGAAGAGACCAGCCTCTTTTGCACTTGTAAGTTGGGATCTGTATCAATTAGGATTGGTGTTATGCTGCAGTAACAGAGTGCCCTCAAAGTCTCAGTGTCTTAAACAAAAGCTGTATTGCTTGCTCACATTACATATCCATCATGAGGTGGATGTACCTCTGCTCTATAATCTTTCCTTTAGGCTGCTACCTGGAAGATTGCTAGTGCTGTGGCAGAAGGAAAAGAGATACAGCAAACTCCACTCTAGCTCCGAAAGCTTCTGCTTGAGGACTCATTACATTTCAATTCCGAAGGGGATGCACTGACATCTCATTGGCCAAAACAAGTCACAGGGCTGTTTCTGAAATCATCAGAAGGGGGAGTCTATAATGATTCTACAGGGCAGGGCAAGGACCAGAACCCAGAACAAGACAGCAAATATTTTGAATAATAATGTAATCTATTAGCCTCCTTTCTCCCATACCCCGAATTCTGTCTCCTCCAGAAAACTTGTCTTAAATTATGTCAGGATTTCTCCTGAGGCTTGGCTCCCTTAACCAAGACAAGGGGGTGAATGAAGTGAATTCTGGATCTGGATGAGGACCCACAAACTCCCTAAAAGTGAAAAGGGAGCAACTTTACCTGCTTGGGAGAAAGTAAGGGAGAAAATGGATTTGTCCCCAAACTAAAACCTGGGCATGGACTTACTTAATCAGAGTCATAATTTTTTGGGTGGAGGTCATCTAGCCCTATGTCCAATGCAAGAATGTTCAGCCTTCTAAATGCATGACCACCTAGCCTCTGATTAGACACCCCCGTGTGTCTAATAGTAATTAGACACTCACTATACTGTGGGGCAGCCAGCACAGCCATTGACTTCTGGAGGTCCTCTTATCAGGGGTCCATGAGGTCAGTCATCACCCCTGGCCAGCTTGAAATCCATTGTGTCTCTCATACAGATTTTGAGTACTGAGTTGAGTCTTGCAGATTGTAACTAAGAAATAGAAATACGGTTGAAATCCTATCCCCTGAGACATGTGAATAATGGTTGAAATTCTTATCCCCAACAGGTGGTCATTAAATCACTAAGGTAGGCTGCTTCTAAGATGGTTCCCAATGATCCTCACCTCCTTGTCTTCTATTTTTGTGTAATCTCTTCCCTTTGTGTGTGGCTGGACCTACTGATTTACTTCTAACAAGAAAATACAGTAAAGATGATAGAATATCCCTTCCATTATTAGGTTATAAAAGACTGGAACTTTTGTCTTGCTGGAACTCTCTCTGGCTCTTGCCATATGCTTGCTAAAGAGTCCACGTGTAGAGGCCCTTATGGCAAGGAAACAAGAGAAGCCTCAGTCCAACAGCCCTTAAGAGACTGGGTTCTCCCAACAACTTCATGAGTAACCTTGGAAACAGATTCTTCCCTAGATGAGCTTTCAGATGAGACCACGGCCCCCGCTGACACTTTGATTGTAGCCACGTGGTACACCTTGAAGTAGAGGATTCAGCAAAGCTGTGTCTAAATTAAAGAAACTGTGAGATAATAAATTCTACAATCCACAGAAACTGTGAGATAATAAATGTATGCTGTTCAAAACCACTAAATTCAAGGATAATTTGCTGTGCAGCAATAGGTGACTAAGATAATCACATATAAAAAGTGTCCTGTGATGATCGGCTAACTGGTAAGAACTCCATCCCAGCAATTTCTCTTCTCCCCATCATGACGGGTTTGTTTCCTAAGTGCTCCTACCTGCTGAAGTGACCATCTTCAAACTAGGGTTTGTGATCCATTGGTATACACCAAGACTTATGCTATTCCATACCTTGTTTTACAGGAATCAATGTCCAGATGCTATATCTCCCTGTGCATTTCTTATTTAGTGCTGATTTGCCCAAAATCAAGCCTGCAATTAGGGGAAGCTCATTCTTGGTTCCCTTTCCCACATCTCCTTCTCTCACTTTGCAAAAGAAAGGCATCCTCTCATTCCTGCCGAATAGTAGGGTGGTGCTTTGCCTGGGGAGTCAAAGCCCCCTGGACACCACACACAAGGACATTTAGAAATTTGGTGTTGAGAAAGCTGGTGGTTCTAAAGAAGGTGCCACAATTTATTTTGCACTTGGGGTGATTTCTAGTTTTGTGCTATCAACAAAATTAAAGCAGCTCCTAATCTAGTGGTCAGCTGACAGATTATTAAAAATAATCCTTTTTTTTTAACTGTGCAATATTTGGCAACTCCGAAGGATCACTATGTGATTTTTGGCAACTCCGAATTCAAAGAATTGAGAGGTGCTATTCTAACAAAACTTTCCTTCCCATCTATTTATTTACGTAAACAAGATTTTTCAGCACTTAATGTCTGTAACAAAAATCGGAATAGATTTTTGAAGTTGTACAATAATACCATTTGGGATAATATTTCAAAATAATTTAAATACTTGGACCACTGGAAATTTTTAAAATAACTTATATACATATTTTTGTTGTAGATAAGTAGTATAGGGTGGTTATTAAAATGGTTTCTAGCACAAAAATATGTTGGATAAAATTCAGTGGGAAAAGTGGAATGCAATTTCAGGCTCAAGAAAAAAGAGAATTGTTTAAAAAACTTGTTTATTTTTTTAAATGGGCAATGGAGGGCATCAAATTGCTATAGCAGAGTCCACTACGTTCATTTAAAATGGTGATATAACAGTTTTAAGTGACTATATCTTTATGTCAGAAATCACATCTTTTTCAACTATCGAAACTTATACAAAAATTCCAGTTATTAACTTAAAAATGTGTGGAGACATACAAGGTGTTTCAAAATTCCTTTTGAGAGTATGAGCAAGAAAGTCCAAAGCCCCCGGGGTAGAGGACAGCCACTTCCACGACTCTGCAGATTAGGACTTTATTGGGAATTCAGGATTTAAAATGGTGTTAACAGCCTTGATGCCATGGAACCCTTTCGGTCTGCCAGTTTATTCTGTGCTCGTCTGTGAGTCTGTCCTGCGGCAAAGACAGAGCTGTTTTTCACCTGTTATAAGTTATCACTCAGCCTGTGTGGCTTAAGTGGGGACCTCTGTTACTAGTCGTGTGGGGGAGTCTCTGGCACCGTTCCCAACCTGGACTTCTGCATCATCACTCTGCCTGGGGTGGCAGTGGGTGGTGAGGCCTGTGGAAGCCCTGCCACGTGAGGATGGTTGAAGATAATCAGGGCTATTTGGTTTAGGAAGGAAAAGACTCTGGGGACTGAGAAATGGGGAGGTCGGGGGCCCCTAACAAGGGAGATGGGGACATCATAAATGTTTTTAAATACTTGAGAATCTGGCATATGAAAGAGAGAGAAGGCTGGTTCTGCTTAATAGAGGCCAGGCCCAGACCACGGGAAAGACGTTTCAGGGTGATAGACATTGAACAACCACAAGGAATAACTACAATATTCGAATAAGAAAAACTATTCAAGAGAGGACCAGGCATCTTGTGAAGAAGTCAGCTTGCTGTCCCTGGAGTAATGAAAGCAGAGGCTGCATTATCACTGTCTAGGATGCTGTAGATTCTGCTGCTGGGTTGGGGGTTGGGCTGTACCACCGCTGGGACTCAGTGGTTGTGCCCTGGTGGCTACCCTCCCTACACCCAGCTATGTCAGGCTGTTGTCACAAATGCCACATGATAACCTGGAGGGAAGAAAACTCCCATTTTAGGCTGGGTGAGGTGGCTCATGCCTGTAATCCCAGCACTTTGAGAGGCCAAGACAGGCACCACTTGAGGCCAGGAGTTTGAGACCAACTTGGGCAACAAAGCAAAACCTTGTCTCTACAAAAAAGTTAAAATATTAGCTGGGTGTGGTGGCCTGTGCCAGTAGCCCCAGCTACTTGTTAGGCTGAGGCAGAAGGATCATTTGAGCCCAGGTTTTTGAGGCTGCAGTGAGCTATGATCACACCACTGCTCTCCAGCCTGGGCAACAGAGTGACACCCTGTCTCTAAAAAACAAACAACTACCATCTTAAAGGTTGCTGTGTGGAGGGTTTGTTATCAGTCTTTTACAGCTCAGTAAGACTGTAACTCACGTGTTCTCTTTAGGGGGCGTTTCACACGAAGCCTGCCTTTCATCCTGAATGGAATGAGTGTTTTTTGCTTCCTAGTAGGCACCTGACCGCTGCAGACAGGTGGCGGGTTGGCTTCTTTGCTTGGGAGAAGAGGGAGGAAAAAGGGTGCAGTTTATGTTTCCCCAGAACCTCCAAATCTCTGTTCATAGAAGCTGTTTGCAAAACTCAAGGGCTGTAGTATAAATCATTGTAATGACTGCCACCACCCCCCACGCCCCCAACCTATTGGAGCTTGGGTGGAGAGGAGGGAAGAGAAAAATGAGGTGGTGTGGGTCACAGGAAATGCACATGGCACTGCCTGCCCACGGTCCACCCGGCTGAAGCGTTCCCAGCCTCCAGGCCCCCGGCAGTCCCCGCTCAGGGAAACTCGCTCTCTCTGAAGAAGCTGCAGGATCCCTGTACACTTACTTTATCCCCAGAGTCTTGCGCCCTCTGCTGGACACTTCCCAACAGCTATTTTTATTTTTGCTGCTTCTCTCATTTTCAATATTCCGTAATTCCCTGATCTTTGAAAGTCATAACTGCAAGGGCCAACCGTCTCATTTTACAGATAAGAAAACGGAGGCTCAGATTGGAGGCAGGACCCACCGAAAACCACGTGGCTGCTTTTTGGCTGGGGCGTTTCTGGGAATAACCGGAAAGAGGATAGGGGCTCTCGAGACCTGCTTGAGTAGCAGAGAGTTTCACTCACAACCTCTCCCCACCTGCCTTGCTCAGAAAGCTTACCCTTCACCGCACATCACCTGGTAAAAAATAAAAAAGTAACCAATAAATAAAAACCTTGCTGTGGGCCTCAAGTTCCAGCCTGATCCTAGGTGAGACTTTCCCGTGTCCTGAGATGAAGGGAGAGGGAGTCAGAGACAGAGGCTGGGCTTAGGATGGGTCTCGGGGCTTGTGATTAATGACATAACCCTGTATGTACATTAATAAAACCTGCCTAGAATATGCCGTCTGTTTCCAAATCCTACCCATCCTTTAGGGCAAGGGTCCCCAATCTATGGTGAGTTGTATAATTATTTCATTACATATTACAACATAATAATAATAGAAATAAAGTGCACAATAAATGTAATGTGCTTGAATCATCCTGAAACCGACCCCCCACCCCTCCTCCTTGGAAAAATTGTCTTCCATGAAACTGTCTCTGGTGCCAAAAAGGTTGGGGACCGCTGCTTTAGGGCAGTGAATCTCAGTCTTGGCAACAGACTGGAATCACCTAAAAAATGGGAATCACTTAAAAAGTGCTGATCCCTGTGTCTCATCCCAGAGGCTCCCACTTAATTGTCTTGGATGTGGTCTTTAAATACTCTCCAGGTGATTCTAAGGCAGGGCCACAGTAAAGAACCCTGCTTTAGGGCCTACTCTGCATTCCACCTTCTTTGAAAAGCCTTCCCACAATACATGGATATATGTTTCTGTTCTATTTGGTACCTGAGACTTACAATGTCTGTAATATACTTTGTAAGTAATACTTCGGTACACTCAGTTAGTTGACCTATAATTCTAGGGGTGGCCCAGCAACATGCTGTTGAGAATTTCCATTCCAGGGTGCTCAGCTGGCCTATCAGGAAAGGCCACACTCTAGAGGTAGCCACAAGTCCTTCTGCTATCACGTCTTGATCAGTCACCAGGTCTTGGCTCATTAGCAAACTGAATGTCAAGATGAGTTTTTACTGGTGAAACTGGTGACTGGTGAAATAGCAGGATGAAGCTTACGAGTAGGCTCTCTTTGGTGAAATTAGAGGTTGAATTTGGTCCAGATTTGGGGTTGGCTAGAGACACTCCCCATCCTTGCCAGAACAAGCCAGAACAGGAATCCAGTGTCCTATAACTGGCATCATTCGGGAGGATGCCCAACACTGGATCCCAACTTGGCCTTGTGTCCAGCCGATGGCTGAGGAGGACTTCAGAGTGTACCGTGCTGACTAGAAGCATGAAATCTTGCCTCTGGAATGCTGCAATGAATGAACCTTTCAGACAGGTGAGCCTCAAGTGGCCCTGCCTTACAGGTGTGACCATATCCCCTAAAAGGTGAGAATGCTGAGAACCTCATCAAGCTCACAAAGCCAGTTGTACGGCCCTCCGCACCTACTTGCCGCTGAAGCCTTGTTTAATAAGTGGCAGAACATGGAGTAGCTGAACTGCTTTCTTCATAACCTGTAGCCCCCACTTCAAGCTTCTTGGGCAACAGTTATCTACCAAAAAGGGCTTAAGTGTGGCATGTAAACCGAAATCATTTTCTGAGTTTTGTATATTTATGACTCTTTTAAACAAATATTAACCGAGACATTATGAAACACCCACTATATTTCAGGCACTCTGTGATGTACTAGAGATTTAGAGATAAATAAAATGTCTTTTGGGGACCCAGGCCTGCTAACATCCAGCTGCTAACTTCACTTTTCCACATGTCTGTCTAAGGGTATCTCTGACTTAACATGCCCAAAATAAGTCTTGATTTTCACCCCACATGTGTGTTCTTCCCCAAATCATATCCATATTGACAGAGGGTATTACCATCTATATCAAGCCAAAATCCTAGATGTTATCTTTGATTCTTTCATTTCCTGTAATTCTCAGTTCTACTCCATCAGCAAGGCCTAATGGCTCAATCTCCAAAACACACCCCAAATCTGCCACCTTTCTGTTGCTACTGCTGCCACCTGCCCCAGCCATCTCCTGCTGGACCACTGCAGAAGCCATTGGGTTGGTCTTTCCACATCCGTCTAGTTTTTTTTTAACCTCATCTCTTTCTGCTATTCTCCTTCCTCACTGTGCAATTCAGACCTCAAACCTTTCTTTCTGTTCCTCAAACATGCTGCCCTGAGCTCTCACCTCAGGCTACTTGAACTTGCCACCTCCTTCCCTAGAAAGCTCTTCCCCAACAGAGCTGGGGTGAGGTATTCACCTGAGGCCCCAAATTGAAGGGGGCACCAAAAAACTCAGTAATCAAGACATCAGGGCAATAATTTAATGCAATACTGAAAAAAATAATGCAAAAGGTCCATGATGGCCAGGCGAGGTGGCTCACGCCTGTAATCCTAGCACTCTGGGAGGCCGAGGCGGGTGGATCACTCAAGGTCAGGAGTTCGAGACCAGCCTGAGCAAGAGCGAGACCCTGTCTCTACTAAAAATACAAAGAAATTATCTGGCCAACTAAAATATATATAGAAAAAATTAGCCGGGCATGGTGGCGCATTCCTGTAGTCCCAGCTACCCGGGAGGCTGAGGCAGTAGGATCGCTTAAGCCCAGGAGTTTGAGGTTGCTGTGAGCTAGGCTGAGGCCACGGCACTCACTCTAGCCTGGGCAACAAAGCGAGACTCTGTCTCAAAAAAAAAAAAAAAAAAAGGTCCATGATGAACAAAAAATAAAATTTTAAATAAAGATAGGATCCAAGAGTGCCATGCTGAACCATGTAGGAGCCTCAGGCAAGAGTAAACATGTGTGCCCCTATATACATGTTGTATGTATTTTTCTAAAGGTTAACTGTTCCCAGGACCTTAAAGTTGGAGAATATTGAAAAATAGTAAAGTAGGTTATTAAAACTCACAGCATTAAGTTGAAATATTTTATTTAACACCACATTCAGGTTTGAAGATTTGCTAGACTCACAGAACTCAGAAAAGCTGTTATTTAATATATTCATGGTTTTGGCTTATTGCGATGAAAGGATACAGATTACAGCCAGCAAAGGAAAAAGGTGCACAAGGCAGAGTCCAGGAGAGACTGGGCACATGCTTCCACTGTCCTTGACCAGTGCAGTTGTAGGGAGAGCGCTTATGTCTCCCAGCAATGACGTGTGACAACAGGGAGGAAGTATTGCCAAGCAGGGAAGCTCACCCCATCCTCCAGGATTTTTGCTAGGGGTGAGTGAGTCCCCATTCCTACCACCCCGGAGGTGAAACTAATACAGCTTGGCCCAGGGGCCCAGGTGAAAAAAAGCAGGCATTCAACAAAAATCATACCTGGAAAGACAAAGACATTATTGTCCAGCAGGATTCCAAGAGCTCATAGGTTATATCTTCCAGAACCCTTAAGGGCCAATCCTTTCTTTGGAATGTGCAGGGTTTGGACATCTCAAGCCTGCTAAGTTAACCCTTTACTGTATGATACTAAAACAGAATTTAGTATAATTTTACTGACTTTAATGAAGCCAACTCATCAATAATATTTTCAAAATCTACTTCTAGAAAAAGTTCACCACTAAATAAATACCTTAAAACATGTCTATCGGGACACACATTTTTCTTTTGGCCTCAGGTTCTAACATGGCTCAGTATAGCACTGTCAGATCCTGTCTTTACTTAAAATTTTGATATTTCATGCCTCAGGTTTTTTTGCATTAATTTTGATTTTTTTTAATATTATTGATCTTGATGACTAAGTTTTTTGGTGCCCATTTTGCATGCGGGGTTAGTGCTTCACTAACCTTACCCTCATCCTGGCCCTGTGACCCTCAAGGCTGTGGCTTCTCATCTTTCTAGCGTAATCAGGAATCTCTGATCACCTTATCTATTATTGCACCCTCTCCATTTCTCTGTCATTGTATCACTTCACATTCTGAAATGACCTTATTTATATCTTGTGATTTCCTGTCTACCCTTCCACCCAACTCACACGTAAGCTCCATGAAAGCAGAGACCTTGTCTGTCTGCTCACTGCTGAACTCCCGGACCATAGAAGAGTGTCCCTCCCGTGGTTAATGCTCCATAAGTGTTAGTTGCTTTGACCCTCTGCCTGGGGACTGAAATGCCTGCACCGTCACAGACACCCAGGTGAGGTTTCTTCCCATATAGTTCATTGCCAGGTGGTCCTCCATGGCTGGGGGATCCAAAGGCTGAATGGACTCACAGAGACAAGTCCAGATAGAGTGTTAAAGTTGAAGGAAGCCTTTAGCTCTTTCCAATTTCACTGATTTCACAAGATCTATTTACAGAGTGCAGTCAAGTTGTACTCATGTCAAAGTGCAGAAAATACTAGTTTGCATATTCAAACTTTGCATAATGCATTTAGCTTTGGAGCTTATGAAGAAATACTTTGGCCTGCGGCTCTAGTCTGTCCTGAGAAAATGATTCATTCTTTATCGGTGGTGATTTGTGATTCTAGGTATCCATTATTAAAATACGAACAACCCCTAAGGGGAAAATGCATTAACAGAGTTGTCAGACATTAATGTTTTCATTTTAATGCATGTGCTTCTGAGTATTGTGCTGCTTTCTTGTACTTGCCTGGTCATAACTCTCCATTCTCCCCAGGCTGAGTATTCCTTGGATGTGACCCCCACCCTCTGAACACCTCCTAACTCCAAACATTTCATTGGCCAGGATTTCCCCTTCTTGTTTCCTAAATCAGCGGTCCCCAAGATTTTTGGCACCAGGGACCAGTTTCATGGAAGACAATTTTTCCACGGACTGGGGTTGGGAGGGTGGATGGTTTCAGGATGATTCAAGTGCATTACATTTATTGTGCACTTTATTTCTATTATTATTACATCATAATACATAATTAAACAATTATACAACTCACCATAATGCAGAATTAGTTGAGGCCGTGAGTTTGTTTTCCTGCAACTAGACGGTTCCATCTGGGGTTGATGGGACACAGTGACACCCAAAGTGTGTTGCTTATGTTCAGTCTACTCTGTAATCTCATGTTGGTTGCTGTCACTGCAGAAAACCCTGCTTCGCAAAGATAGGATGTTGGAAATGGAAGCAGGCTTTTCAGTGCTTTTGTGGGATTCTCAGGGTATTCATCTTGACTTGAATCCAGAACGTATGGAGATTTGAAGTTGTCTCAAACATACTTCTAAGGCTACTGTCATTTGCGATCTCAACCAGTTGATCCTCTTCTAGCATGGACAAAGTCAATTCACCTGGCTTATTCACAAATGGGTCTTGGATCCATTCCTTCCAAGTCTGGGGGTCTTTTGTGGTTGGGAAGTAATGCTCAAACTCTTTTGAAAGCTGAGATAGGTGATCATGCACCAGCTGGGGGAAAGAAGGCCCTGGCTCAGTCTCTTTCAAAATCTCTGCTAATGTCTGAAACATGTCAAAAATCCCAATGTTCACTCGTCGCCCCCATAATTCCAGTTTGGCTTTCAATGCAGCCACTTTACCTGCCAACTTGAACACGGCTGTCATTCTCCCCTGAAGTGATAGATTGAGTTCGTTGAGCAGGTTGAATATGTCACACAAGTAAGCAAGTTTTTCAGCCCATTCTGTGTCACTGAAATGTGCTGCCAGTGGTGACTGTTTTTCTAAAAGAAATCTCTGGAGTGGCTCTCGCAACTCAAAAACTCTGGCCATTGATCTACCTTTAGAAAGCCACCTCACCTCTGTGTGTAAGAGATGTGTGTGCTCTGCGTCCATCTCCACTCAGAGCTGCGCGAACAGACGTGAGTTAAGGGCATGTACTTTGATGTGGTTGATAATTTTAATCGCATCCTGCAAAATGTTGTTTAGTTCAGGTGACATATTTCGGCTAGCCAGCATCTCTCCATGGGCGACAGAGTGCATAGATTCACATTCAGAAGGGAACTCCTTGACCCAAGTAGTGAAACCAGAAAGCCGTCCAGTCATGGCAGCCACTCCATCTGTGCATATTCTGACACAAAATGACCAGTTCAGTTTTCCTGTTGTGTAATCTTTCAAAGACTTGGATAGTTCTGCAGCTGTGGTGTTGGTTGGCAACAAAAGTGCACATAACATGTCCTCATGCACATCCGCCTGAAAAATATATCACTCAAAAACAAGCATTATTGTCTTGTTGTCAACGTCAGTAAACTTATCAACCTGGATTTCGTACCATGGTGACTAACAATTGTACCTTAGTATCCTCTGCTATTTCATCAGTTCATCTAGTTATGGTGCTAGCTGAAAGAGGAACATGTGCCACTTTTTGAACTGCAGCCTCTCCTAAAAGTTCATGGCAAATGTGCTTAGCAGCAGGCAGGACTAACTCTCCATTAATAATAAAAGGCTCCTTAGCTTTAGCCATGTGGTTAGCCACTAGGAATGATGCTCTCAGAGCAGACACATTTGATAAAGGGGTGGCCTTCAATAATTGCTTCTGTTCCTCGTGTTCATGATTTTTCTTTGAAAAACTCCAGAGGCTTGTCTTAATGCAGGGTGCTTAGCTTCCATGTGGCAAAGCAGCTTTGAAGGTTTTGTGGCTTCACTGGATAGCCGGTCACCACATGTTATACAAAGCGGGCTTGGAGAATGTGAATCACCTGTTGCAATGAACCCATAATTTAAGTAGGACTCTTGATATTTTCTTTTAAATGCAGCTTTCACTTTGTTGGCAGTCTTAAGGTCTTCTGCTGCCTCATCATTGGGTCTTTCCCGCTTTTCAAAGAAGCTCTCCAGAGACGTTTGTTTTTTACTCATTTTTGCTAGGGTTAGCTCGTCGGCTTACCAAAACTGTGACTGACACAAGTGCGCAGTGTGGGAAGTGGTAAATAAAATAATGGCAGGCCACACATGGACTAAAGTAAGTGTTGGATTCTGATGTAAAGCCTGCCACCAGATGCAACTGTACAACTGAAGTACATCAACTCAGTTGCCACTACAAAGCCTGCCACCAGATGCAGCTTAACTGTCACTTGCTACTCACTGATAGCAGTTTTTTTGTTTTTTTGAGGCAGAGTCCTGCTCTGTCACCCTGGCTAGAGTGCCGTGGCATCAGCCTAGCTCACAGCAACCTCAAACTCCTGGGCTCAAGCAATCCTTCTGCCTCAGCCTCCCAAGTAGCTGGGACTACAGGCATGCGCCACCATGCCCAGCTGATTTTTTCTATATATTTTTAGTTGTCCAGCTAATTTCTTTATATTTTTTTAGTAGAGACAGTGTCCTGCTCTCAATCAGGCTGGTCTCGAACTCCTGAGCTCAAATGATCCGCCCACCTCAGCCTCCCAAGTGCTAGAATTACAGGCGTGAGCCACCACGCCTGGCCACTGATAGGGTTTTGACATGGGTCTGCAAGCAATTGATTTATTATGGTCTCTGTGCAGTCAAACCTCTCTGCTAATGATAATCTGTATTTGCAGCTGCTCCCCAGCACTAGCATCACCACCCCAGCTCCACCTCAGATCATCAGGCATGAGTTTCTCATAAGGAATGTGCAACCTAGATCCCTCGCATGTGCAGTTTACAGTAGGGCTCCAGCTCCTATGAGAATCTAATGCCCAGCTGATCTGACAGGAGGCGGAGCTCAGGCAGTGACACAGTGATGGGAAGTGGCTATAAATACAAATGAAGCTTTGCTAGCTCACCCACCACTCACCTCCTGCTGGGCAGCCCCGTTCCTAGCAGGTACCAGCCTGTGGCCCAGGGGTTGGGGACCACAGCCCTAGATCACCCCGCACACAAAGCCTTGGAGGGCTTCCATCTCACTCAGTGTACAAGCCAAAGTCCTTGCAATGGCCTCGGCTCCTACAGCCCCCTCCTCATCACCTCCACTCCAGCCCTCCAGCCTTTGTTGGTCCTTGAACGCCTTTGGTCAGGCCAGCTTCCATGCCTTTGCCCTGCTGTTTCCAAAGTTTTCACCCTCTCACCTCTGCAGGGCTCTTCTCAGCCAGGCCTTCCTTGACTGCCTCATTTAAATTGCACGTCCCCTTGGCACTCCAGATCCTGTTGCCTTCATTTTCCTCCACGCCATTATCACTGTCTAGCAGATTATGTATTTATTTGGTTATTTTTTTCCCTCCACTTGCTAAAATGTAAGCTGTTTTATTCTCTAATGTTTAGGGACTTCCTCAACGTAAGCCTGGTTCTTTCCAGCATGCAGGGTGGTCTGGGTGATGTCTTGGTTTCCCAGAGCTGCCAAAGCAAAGAGCCACAAACTGAGTGCCTTAAAATCACAGAAATGTATTCTCTCAGAGTCCTGGAGGCTAGAAGTCCAAACTCAAGGTGTCAGCAGGGCCATGCTCTGCCTCACGCATTCAGGGGATAGTCTGTTTTTGCCCCTCCTGGCTTCTGGTGGTCTGCCCGCCATGTGTGGGGTCCCTGGGCTCTAGATGCAGCATTTCCTTCTCCACCTGTCAATGCATGGTGTTCACCTCCTGCGTCCCTGTGTCTCTGTCTCTCCTCCTCTTTTTATAAAGACACCAGTCACATTGGAGTAAGGGCCCACCCTCCTCCAGGATGACCTCATCTTACCTATTTATATCTGTAATGAGGCTGGGTGCAGTGCCTCACACCTGTAATCCTAGCACTTTGGAAGCTGAGATGGGAGGACCACTTGAGGCCAGGAATTTGAGACCAGCCTGAGCAACATAGTGAGACCCCGCCTCTATTTTTCAAATAGAAAAAATTAGCCAGGCCTGGTGGTGAGTGCCTGTAATCCCATCTACTGGGGAGGCTGAGGCAGGATTGCTTGAGCCCAGGAGTTTGAGGTTGCAGTGAGCTACGATGATGCCACTGCACACTCTACTCTAGCCAGGGTGACACAGTGAGACCTTGTCTCAAAAAAATTAATTGAAAACAAATTTTAAAAATTAAAAAGAAAATGTATATCTGCAATGACCCTACTTCCAAATAAGGTCACATTCCAAAGTCCTGGGGGTCAGGACTTCAACACATCTTTTTGGCGATACACAATTCATCCTATAACAGGTGACATCTGAGGGTGTTCTTGTCCAGTGGCAGTTCTGTCCCATCAAGACAAAGACATCGGGTCAGAGTTGCTACTGTTTATAAGACTCACAGTCATCCTTCCTTTCTTAATCCACTTGCTCAGACAACATTTATATAGCCAGGTATTTGCTAAACTCTGGAGATAAAACAGTGATATGCAGGCCTCCTACCCCAGGGAGCCCCCAGGCTAGGGAGGAAAAGCAAATGATAACACCGCCCTGTGGCCAGTCCTGGGCAAGCCCAGGCAGCGAGAGGTGAGAAGCAGTTCATCCCCCGCCCCCCTCAACCCACCCCCCCAACCCGACTCCGGGCCATCTATAAGCAACCACCTGCTGGCGCCTCCAATAATATTTACATCCCCAGCCTTGGCAGCCTTCGAGTGTGGGGAGGCATATCATTTAGGATTTCATTTTTATGCTCTACCTAAAAGTTTATGGTCTACTTCTATTTCAACATGTGTTACTCCATAAATTAGGCAGAAAAATTCTCACACGTGTAAGTTGTCACTGGATTCAAGCACTTTGCCATTCCTGCTCCAGCTGGTCTTAAAGCATATTCCACACGTGGTGGTAGAAGTAACTGTCCAGATCCCGGCTCCTCAAACCTCAGGAACCACCCACAGGCAAGGCTGGCCCCGGAGCTGCAACCAGTGTTAAGGCCAAGGTCAGAAAGTGGTCCCACTCGGTCTTGATGCCCACCTTCCCTTGAACTTTAATTCCCGAAATTGGGATCCTGCTTTATTCCTTACAACCAAGCCTCTGTTTGGTCATGATAACTGAATCCTCTTGTCCCCAGTGCACTTATCTTTACCCAATTCCCTACGTCATACCCAGGTTTCCCTGGGACCACACTCAGCCTTCCTCATCCCAGTATTCCCGCCGCCTCCGATCCCATCCATAAGCCCAGGTTTCATGACTTTGTCCCAATATGTGCAGCAGATTCTCCCTGACACCTGTACCGGCCTATATCTTGCTTCCAGGTTCCCGATGCTGTGATTTGCTCACCTGTCAGGATTCCTGTTCACCACTGCTGGGACCTTCCCGGACTTCCTGGTCTCCCTGGGAGGATCTGCTCAGCTCTGGGGTCAGGGGTCCTCAATTCAGCATCGCATGTGAACTAAGGCAGCACTGTGAACTGTCACTGTCGCACCACCAAATTGTGATTTAGAATGTAAAACCTACCTTTGTTACCACTGAAGATACATACTTTTAGGAACAGGATAGGAGGAAAGAAATGGGGTAACTTGTTTGCTAGGACATTCCAGGTGTGGAGTGTGGACAGTGCAATCAAACACTGTACACATATCCTGGTGACCAAGTGAACAGTGTGCTAGCCGGGGCATGTACAAGAGAGGGATCGTGAGGCAGCAGCAGTGGAATCCTCACTGACTTGTCTAGTGATGTTTTATGTCTATCATTAATCCCTACAGATGTGTTGACAAATATCCGGATATTTAATGTGTGACTTGAAACCTACACAAAAAAGTTCAAGAAAGATGAAGGGGTTTATAGGCTTGTCTTCCTATAACCAAGCCCTGAGCCATCAATCGGCCCCTTCTCTCTGCAGTTAATCAGTAACGTGGACTGGGATATTGCGGGGTGTTTGACAGTCGTTACCAGAAATGGAAATGCACAGTCCCTTTGACCCAGAAACTCCACTTTAGGAATGTCTCTCGTGATATGCTCGTAAATGTATACAGACAAACGGATTCACAGCAGCATGACTGAAAATGACAAAAGCCTGGAAATCACCTAAATGTCCATCTACAGCAGGCTCCTGGGGGCACGGAGCTCTAAGAAGATTTGTCCATGGAGGTATTGGCCCAAATCTGGGTCATGGCAACATCAGAGATTAGTTTGCCAGAACATTTTCTGGTGACAGCAGGGCATTGTACGCACAGGACTGAGACAGGCTAGTTTGAGGTCAGAAAAGAGAGAGGACAGCTAGCTGGGGGTGGAAGGAGGGTGGGCAGCTATGTGTCCTTGTGGGAGAAAAAGCATGAGAGATACGTATCCAGGATGGGACCTGCCCGGTGGGCAGCCAGGAGTGGGTTTAAGTGCTGGGCTGGGAGGAGAGACTGATGTTGTAAGTTTGTGGGGAGGGGAGCAGGGTTCTGAAGGTGAACACAGGAAATGACAGAGACAAAACTTGATTTTTTTCCTCATTGTAACTTGGGTGGCTTGGACAACTCCTCTTTCAGGAAAGGTAATGGAAGAGGCCCCCCTCTGACCGTGCAGACGTCTGTATGTACACTTGATCTCCGCCAAAAGGCCAAGAAGTGACCGGAGACGCCTGTATTTAGCACACATTGTTGGGAAAGTACATTCCAATCCGACAATCCGACCAATTTCCTCCCTTGCCTTTTTACTGCACATAAATTTCTCCAGTTCTTGGCCCCAGACTTGCAATTTGATTTGTAGCATTTACCATGAAATGATTTGTCGTTTTGTGTAATTGCCCTACATCCTTGCCTGGATTTATTTTCTCCTCCTGGGTTCTCCACAAATCACTCTGAGCCGCCTCCAGCACCTCTGACCTGACTCTGCAGTTAGTCCTTGGAGAAAAGAGCTCGCGTGGCCGCAGCGTGGTCCCGACAGAGAGGCCTCAAGAGCCAGGTTCTGCAGGGGCGGAGCGAGGCGCCTCAGTTTCCAGTGCAGGGAGAGGCCTATGCCTGCATGCACATACATGCTAAGTTCACACACACATACATGCACGCACACACACACACACACACACACACACCCCGGGCCAGCCAACCGTACAGACAGACCACTGTGTCAGAAAACAGTATACTTCTCCCCGGTCTCACTCAGGCTGTCGCTCTAAATACAGCGAGTGGAAGAGTTGAATTCGTTCATTAACAAAGGGTTTTTCTTCCTCCCTCTCTCCTCCTGCGCCTCCTCTTCTTCCACCTGTGGCAGGACCATTAGCATTTAGTCACGGCCCCGCCTATGCGCGGGCTCCATTCTGAATCCACACCCACATTTTCCCATGAGGAATCCCAACAAAAGGGGATTTGTATTGTTTTGCTTTTGCTTTTTGATGGAACTACTTATTCTTTCCAAGTGATTTAAGAGATTATCAGTCACGTGGTTCACATTTTTCTGCAACCTAAAAAAAAAAAAGTTTCCAAAAGCACAGCTTAAAGCGGTGCTGGATTTGGAGCCAGGTGACCGAAGTTCAAATCTTGACCTTCCTAGCTGCCATCTGGCCGGAGGCCAGGGACTTAGTTACTCCAGTCCTGGGTTTCTTCCTTTGTCAATTTTGTTTAATGATTCCTGCCTATAAGAGAATGGATAAACAAATCGTGGTATACTCACACAATGAAATACTACCCAGCAATAACAAAAAATGAACTACTGAAATACGCAGCGATACAGACGAACCACATAGACTTTATGTCGTGTAAAAGATACCAGACACAGAAGACTACATTCCGTATGAATCCATTTATGGGAGGTTCCAGAGCAGGCAAAGCTAATGGACGGTGTTAGAAGTCAGAACAGTGGTTATGTCTGAGGGGCAACCACTAGGAAGGAACAAGAGAGAGGCTTCTGGAACACTGGAAATGTTCTATGTCTGGACCTGGCAGGGTTATGCAGGAGCAAACACGCAAAACTTCCCCGAGCTGTGCACTTGACACATTTTAACCACATGTATGTTATACCTCGATTTAAGAAAGAGACATCCCTATATAATGCCCACAGCTATGGTGAGGACCAAGTAAAACGAGACATGCTTATAAAACACGAAACACATGCGAATTGTTATTGTTAAGTAATAATAAGGGCATTACAAAGATGTTAGATCCTTGAGAAAAAAAGCCGTATTGTTCTTCTAGACCAGAACTGACTTAACCAGCAATAGAAACTGAGTCCTTCTGGGAAATTACACGATCTCATGGGAAGGGTATGACATGTATTATGGTCTGTAGCATTTCTGCTGTTGAGTTTCAGCACTACTGAGCATTTCTTGAATGCTAACACTGTGCTGTATCATCTCACTGAACTTTGTAACAGTCAAGGCAGGGCTGTCCCTGCTGCCCTTGGTTCTGTGACCTCTTGACTGGCCTTGGAAGTCACAAAGGCTCTGCAGGCCCCCTGTTGCCTGTTACTGACGGTGCACCATCGTCTTCCTAGAGTTAATAACCCAGATGATTGTGCCTAATAATGTCAGCAACACAGGCAAGACTGTGCCTGAGTGAGAGGAGGTCAGGCAGTCTGGTCATGAGTCGAGCCTAAGGTGGGGAGACAGTTACTGACATTCTGCAGGCAATTAATTCTTCTTGAAATCTGGTGGGGTTTAGGAGATTTTCCTTTTTCTCATTTACAGAATGGATCTTTTGGTCTGTCCCAGAATGCTCTGACCCCCTGTCCCCAAGATAGATTCTCTAATAGAGTTGAGGCCACTGTTCACTGTGACCTGCCCCAACACTCAACTCCAAATGTCTTCTTCCCTCTTTAGCCCATCTACAATCCACACAACCCATAAGTCCAGCTCAAGTCGCACCTTTTCCTAGAAGACTTCCTTGACGGCCCAGTCATAGCAAGCCTCTCCCTTTCCCCAAAAAACCCAAGAGGCAGTGGGGTAACCGCTCCAGAAATGGGACTTGGATAGTATCAGCCTCCACCAAGTCAGCAAAAGCTCCTCCTGCAAGCCACTCCAAATAAACATACAATCTAAACAAAACAGTGTCCTGCTATTAAAATGCAACCTCAAGACACACTCCCTAACCCTGTCTTCCAACGAGATGCCTCCATTAAACCAAAGCTACATAGAAATTCTAGAGCCTTCTTAGCACAGCAGTAAGTCTGTTCCACGCACTTGATTATATGTTGCCTTGTACTGTTCTCAATTATTTCTTATCTCTAGGTCTTGATTGTCAACAAGACTATAAATTCCTCCAGGGCAGAAATTATATCATTCTTATTTTGTATGTCCCATAGAGTTTAGCAGAGGCCTTAACACAGCTGAGATAGCACTAGTTACTAAAAATTTTTGAGATGCTCTGCTAAAAATGTACATACTTTATAAACTCAGCACACATTTTACTCATATCATTTGTGGTAGTAATGCTGATAACCATGATGATAATTATTAATGTTCTTACAATTGCATTTGTTATTGATTTCTCCAGCTGTTAAGTGCAATTTATAAAAAGCCAATTGGACTTTAAACTGCATCACTGCTATTTTGCAAGGTAATATTGTACTTTTTCATTACATCTTAAAAAACCATACTCAGCACATTTTGTAGGCTCATGAAATAAACTGCTCAAAACCAACACTGGCATCTGTAGCGTGCATATCAATAAACATGTTTCATTTCCAATCATACTCCTCCCCAGTTTGGAAATAAGTTATTTCCCATTCTGTTCAAATAGCAATGGCAGTTTATCTACACACCGGATAATTAGTGTTTCCCATGGTCTTCCTCGAGTTAACAGCTTTTGGTGGGGAGGTTAGCACAGGTTCACACAATTCTTATCCAAATACCTTGGGGCCAAATGTGTTTCGGAATTCTGAATTTTTTGGATTTTGGAATGGTATTGTGATGTCTAGGCCATAGATTTTATAACACTCCCAGCCAGAGCTAGGACAGTGCCCAGTTATCAAAAACAGTCATATTAATAGTTCTATAGTAAAATCTATGAGATAATTTTAAGCAGCTTTACTCCTACTCAGGTCAAACTTTGCTGCTGAATAAGGTCTGGCGTCAAACTTCCTGGTTTTAGAGCTTATTAGATTTTGCAGTTACAGGTGAGGGCTGGTCTGTGCCTGGCTCTCTTCTACAGTGCACATGGAATAGGGGTGGCCGTGGGGTTTTTCAGGGATCCCAGATCCAAGGCCCCACCAGGATCGTTCATCTTTCACTCATGTGGGGATTACAGTTCAACACAGTAAGCCTTTGTTGAGGGCTTCTGTGTGCCAGGCACTGTTCTAGGTGCTGTGAGGTATTTAAAGGTGAGTAAGATAGGTCTCTATATTAGTGAGCCTGGGCTGCCTTTACAAAGGCCAGGTGGCATAAACAACAGATATTTATTCTCTCACCGTTCTGAAAGCTGAAAGTCCAAGATCAAAGTGTGGGCAGGGTTGGTTTCTGGGGAGGCCTCTGTTCCACCTTCTTGCTCTGTCTTCACGTGGACTCTATGGGCCTGGAGCGGCGGGGGAGGGAGAGAGCGAGCGCGTGCTCTGGTTTCTCCTCCCCTTCTTATAGGACACCAGCCCTGCTCAGCCCATTAAGTCTTAATTACCTCCCTAAAGGCCGCATCTCCAAATACAGTCCCACTGGGGACTAGGGCTTCCGTGTGTGGATTTTGGGACGACACAACTTAACCCATAGCAGGCTCTTTCCTTCAAATAACTCAGAGTCTAGCAGTGGGCACAGGTCAGATCACAGCTCATCTGATAGAAAGGAGAAAGGAAGAGCAGGGGTGAGCAGGGAGCCAGGGAGCCCCCAGGATGTCAGGGGGACTGTGAGTAGATGGCCTTTGAGTTGAGCTCTCAGTAAGGGCCGGGTTAGACTTCGGCAGGGGGATGTGGGAGGGAGGGGCACGACGTCCTGAAGCAACACTCTGATGATGCCATGGAAGTGGGGGGGTGGGTATCTGTTTGGGGACCAGTGACTGCCACTTCCATGTAGCCGGAGACTGGGTGCTCGGCGTATTATACAAACGAGCTAAAGCTGGCCCTTGTGTATTTGGCCCCAAGTTTGTTGATTTCTTGACTGCAGGCTGAGACCCATTAGCGCAAAAGTCTGCTGGCACCAGATGCAAATGTTTGCAGGTCCAATTATTTTAAAAATAGCTCAAACAAGCAAATTTGTAGCCATGTAGAGCCCGTCTGCTTTGCATACCCCGCAAAACCTCACCCACAGCTGTCACTTATGGATAAGGTAGGGCCTGGCAGTAGTAAGGCCCCAAGCTGCTATGGCTCCGGGAGCCCCGAACCCAGAGAGTCCCCACCGAGCTGCTGAGGGACATCTGGACGTGTGAGCGAGCAGCTTCCTGTGGCCTCCTCCGCCCCTGGATGGCCGCCCCCTCCTCTCCGTGAGCTTCTAGGGCTTGCGTGGGGTTGAAGTGCAAGACATTCTTCCCCTTCGTGTCTCCTGATCGCTGAGTAAAGTCCCTCCTTTGATGACAGGGTTCCCTCTGCCTGGCAGCAGGGGTTCGAGGGATTCGGAGGCGACCGAGGGGGAAGAGCTGACCACAAGGTGGCAGTAGCACACACAGGCTTAGTGGAGCTTTGGCCGGGTTGCCTGAGGGGGAGGCCGCGCGCAACGGGGGGCTTTCTCCGCCGCCTCCTCACCTGGTGGGGGGAAGGCAGCGCCCCTGGGGACAGCCCGCAGCCAAAGGGGGCAAGAATGCGGAGATAGATGCCCCAGCCTCCGATCTGGTGCACTACAAACCGGAGAGGCTTTCCACACGGTTCCTCGGAAGGTCCCCAAGAGGAGTGAGACCAGTTGTCCGCAGCGGTAACCGCCCTCTAGCACGTCCTTGTACTGTCCTCGCCCCACTCTCCTACCTCCGCACTCCTGCTCCCTGGGTCACCTACCAGATAATCTCACCGCGCCCGAGTCCTCACCTCGGGCTCCGGTTTCGGGAGAACCAAACCCAAGACGGTTTCTCATCTGCAAAGTGAAGGATTTGGACTAGACACCCTCTCAGCCTCCTTCCGGCTCTAGGAGCACCTCAATTTTTAAGCAAGAAAAGCGAACCCCACAAAATCCAACCCAAAGTCACACACAGCTGATTAATGACACATGAGGCAAGAACCTGGCCTGAAACTGTCTCATGATGTCAGTTTCCCCAGATCTCTATCTACAAAGTCATTTCAAATAAAAGTCCCATGCGTCGGTGCTCAGAAGCACTAAGCTAATAACCCTCAGCCTCTGTCCAAAATACACATCTTAGAACTTTATAGAAAAGAGTTGACATTTGGAGGCGGTTTGGGCTCTCAGAGCCCTTGTCCAGCCGTCAACTTCACAAGAGGCATAAACGGAATCACGTCTTTTTATTGTTCCCTGCACTAAGTGTGATAAAATACTCCTTTCCAGTTATCTCAGGGGCTTTTCTATATAGGATGCTATTCTTTTTATTAGATGAAGTTCTCATCTATATTCTGAGAGGCTGTCTGCCCTGTTTATATAAGGTAATCAAAATATCAGAAGGATAGTTTACAGAGTGAAAAATATTCATACCCATGTGTAATTTATGGAATGTTCATGCATTGGTGTGCTTGATGGATTTGTGCTGAATTGCTATGTTAGCAAACATAACGGTTTGGACAGGGACCACAAAGCGGTGGAAATGGAGTGAAAATGCTAACAGCCTAAAAAGCAAGCCTTAAAAGGTACATTGGTTGATGAAGAGTACTTTGATACCAAATTATTTTAATAAATTTTGGTAAGAAATCATGATGGTATGTGATGGAAAAAGTGCTGTGCTGAACCAAGAGGGAGATTTCTTTGGGCTTCTGTTTCTTCATTTGCAAAATAATGAAACTGACTAAAGTACTGTAATGAGTTTTTAACCTCTACAAATCTACAGCTCATTGACTTTACCTGTACTGCCTGTCGTAGAGAGGCGGTATATCTGAGTGGCTAAAAGCATAGACTCTATAATGAGACTGGGTTCAAATCCCAGCACCACTCCTTACCAAGTGGAGTGTTTTCCAACATCAACAACCAACTCTCCGATTCTGCACTGAGACGAGTCTTCAACAATTCAATTTAGTCCTATTCGAACTACCTGGAGTTAGCACGGACCCCACAGGTTAAGGGCTCAGTCCCACGAGAGTGTCTCCATTCAGAGGCCATTCTCAAGTCCTGGGCCACCTGTACTTTTAACTGGCCATAAATCAGGGGTTCCCCTGACCTTCTTCTCTTGTTCAAAAGTTTGCTAGAACTGCTCACAGAACTCAGGAGCATACGTTACTTACATGGACCGGTTTGTTTTGAAGAATATGACTCAGGAATAGACAAATGGAAGAGATGCACAGGGCAAGTACCGGGTGGAGCACAGAGCATCCGCCCCTCTCCTGCACTCCTGCCCCAAGTGTTCACTAACGCGGAAGCTCTCTGAACATCACTGCTCAAGAGTTGTTAATAGAGTTCAATCCCCAGTCCCCATCCTCTTCAAACAGGTTGGTGAGTGGCACTGAAAGTTCCAATCCTCTATTCACTTGGTCTTTCTGATGACCGGCACCATCTTGAAGCTATCTAGGGGCCTTACCCTAAGACACCTCATAGAATAAACAAGTGTAATCTAAAAGGGCTCCTTATGAATAATAAAAGATATTCCCATCAGGAAATTCTAAGGGTTTTAGAACTTTGTGCCAGGAACTGGAGACAAAAACCAAATGTTTTTTTCTTTTGAGTCTTGCTTTATTGCCCAGGCTGGAGTGCAGTGGCACAATCACAGCTCACTGCAGCCTTGAACTCCTGGGCTCAAATAGTCCTCTTCCCTCAGCCTCCTGAGTAGCTGGGACACAGGCATGAGCCATTACGCCCAGCTAATTTTTTCTCTTTTTTTGTAGAGGCAGGTTCTTCCTGTGTTGCCCAGGCTGGTCTCAAACTCCTGGCCTCAGGTGATCTTTCCTCCTCAGCCTCCCAACAAAGTGCTGGGATTACAGGCATGAGCCACTGTGCCTGATCCCAAATATTTGTTATTATACCACACTACCCATGTGGCCTCGGCAACTTTCTTAACCTGCTATGCCCCAGTTTCTTCAGTTGTAAAATGGGTTTGATAATAACAGTACTTCCTTCAAAATATGGAAAAGAGGATCAAATGACTAAACATAAAAAGCAGTAGGGTGGTGGCTAGTACTTGGCAAGCCCTATAGAAAGTTTAGCTGTTATCAATCAAAATTAAGGCTGTTGGGGCAGAAATAATTTGATAGAGGTTTATTGGAAGCCAACGTAAGGATGGACCTGGGAAAACACACAAAGTTAGGAGTGTTCCAAGTCTGTGACAAGTTGGAAGGCTTTTACAAGAAAGTTTAGGAGAAGGGAGGAGGAGACATCTGAGTAGATGTATGTCAGTAAAAATATTAAATCAGTAATAATCTTCCTACAATAAAAGCCCAGGCCCAGATGGCATCCCTGGTGAATTCTATCATACACTAAGCAAGTGCCAACATTGTACCCCCAGCTAGCTGTCAGACTAGATGGACTCTTTGTGGCCAAGATGAGACTTTTGAGAGGAAATTAAGTGTCCATAGCGAGGACAAGGGCTCGGTCACACACATGGTTAATTACTATGAAGCTTGTTAACTGCCATAAAGTTTTCTTCCTACAGTTAGGCAGAAACCTGTTCTAGAGAAATATTGTCCAATCGACCTCAACGGACTGCCTGTCACTAGCCAGCCAGGACACCCCCACCCTGAGTGTCCTGCCAGTAGCTCTGATTGGATAGGAGACTGGCCTTACGAATATTCCTTCCTGACAAGAAGCTGCAAACCCTAAGCCAGTTCTAGCTGACTTTCAGAGACTGCACACAGTGTCTTTGTGCCTTCTAGTTTACCTTTGGATGTAAAGAGCTGAATTCCACCTCATTTTAATGTTAAAACCTTGTCCCAAAGTGAACACGGGATGTATGCTTACATATGTGTTAACTCATTGAGCATGCGCTAGACTTTCCCCATAAATATTCATAGACATTCCCCAGACCTGATGAATATACATGTAAGACAGACCCTGGAAGGCTCAAATGCCTCTGCCTCCTTCCCTTCTGCACAATATGTGCTTATGGTTCCCCTAGAGGTTACATTCCCTGATCTGTAGATCATTACTCTGAAAATAAAGTTTTCTCCTTCTTTTCCCCCTCCATAAATCTCACGGTCATTTTGTTAATAGAAGAAATACCAATCCTTCACAAACTCTTTCAGAAAATAGAGGTGGAAGGAATACCTCCAAACTTATTTTACATGCCCAATATTACCCTGATACCAGATCCAGAAAGAGACATCAGGATAGACCAAGATCCAAGATCTAAGATATACAAGAGAGCAAGATCAACATAGTGGCAAAAATCCTTAACATATTAGCAAATGAAATGCAACAACATATAAAAAATATAAACCATGACCAAGTGACATTTGTTCCAGGATATGCAAGGTTATTTTTGCATCTGAAAATAAATTAATGGAACATACCATATAAAGAACCAAAACCACATGTTCAACTGAATAGGCACAGAAAAAGCATTTAACAGAATCCAATATCTATTTATCATATACCAACTCTCAATAAACTGGGAATAGAAGTCTAAAAGGCATCTGTGAAAATCCCAAGGTTATATCATACTTAATGGTGAAAAAATGAATGTTTTCTCTTAAAACTGGAACCAAGTCAAGAATGTCTACTCTCACAACTTCCATTCAATATCATACTAAATATTGCACTGATTAGAGCAATCAGGCAAGAAAAATAAAAATCGTACAGATTGGTGAGCAAGAAATAAAATTGTCTTTGTTTGTAAATGACATCTTTTTTTTTTTTTTTTGAGACAGAGTCTTGCTTTGTTGCCCGGGATAGAGTGAGTGCCGTGGTGTCAGCCTAGCTCACAGCATCCTCAAACTCCTAGGCTTAACCGATCCTACTGCCTCAGCCTCCCAAGTAGCTGGGACTACAGGCATGCACCACCATACCCAGCTAATTTTTTTATATGTATATTTTAGTTGGCCAGATAATTTTTCTATTTTTTAGTAGAGACGGGGTCTCGCTCTTGCTCAGGCTGGTCTCAAACTCCTGAGCTCAAGTAATCCACCCGGCTTGGCCTCCCAGAGTGCTAGGATTACAGGCGTGAGCCACCTCGCCTGGCCAGTAAATGACATCTTGAATATAGAAAATCCTACACATCTACCAAAAAGTAAAACAAAACAAACAAAAACTAGAATAAGTGTGTTTAGCTCAATGTACAAAAATCAATTGTCTTTCCATACACTTAGCAATGAATGATCTAAAAATGAAATTTTAAAAAATTCCATTAACAATAGCATTGAAAGAAAAAATACTTAGGAATAGATGTAACCAAGGAAGCAAAAGTCCTGCACATTGAAAACTATGAAACACTGCTGAAAAAAAATTAAAGATGACTTCAGTGAATGGGGAGAAAGACCTTTTTCATGGATTGGAAGGCTCATTATTATTAAGATGGCAGCTCTCCCCAAATTCAACTGTAGAGTAAATGCAATCACTATCAAAATATCAGCAGGCATTTTTGTAGAAATTGACAAGCTGATCTTAACAATTACATGGAAACTTAAAGGCCCTAGAATAGACAAAACAATTTTGATAAAAGAACAATATTGGATGACATACCACCCATTTCAAAAGTTGTTAAAAGACTACAGCAGTCACTACAGCATTATATTAGCATTAGAATAGACAACCAATGGAATAAAATGTCCAGAAATAAACTCTTATATTTATGGTTAATTGAGTTTTGAACTTGGTTATCTCATATTTTCAAAAAATGCTCAAAATAGAACATGACTTCAAGATTAAGAGCTAAATCTCTAAAATCTCTAGAAAAAAATAGAATATCTTTTTGACCTTGGGTTAAGCAAAGATTTCACAGATAAGTCACCACAGTCATGATCCATACAAGAAAAAATGATAAGTTGAACTTCATCAAAATTTAAAACTTTTACTCTTAAAAAGACACCATTAAGTACATTATAAATAGAAGGGAGGGCTTTGAATATTCGCACCAGAAAAAAATGACAAATGCATAAGGTGATGGACATGTTAAATACCCTGATCATTATGTAACGTATATGTATACTGAAATATCAAATTGTACCCAATAAATATGTACAATTACAATGTATCAATTTAAAAATAAATACTTTCTTAAAAAAGAATATGAAAATACAAGCCTCAGACTGGGAAAAATATTTTCCAATCATAGATGTCATATCATATAATATACCATAGCCTATCGTATATCTGATAAAGGACGTGTCCAGACTACAAAAAGAACTCTTCCAACTCAGTAAGAAAGGACAACCCAATTAGAAAATGGGGGTAAGGATTTGAATAGACACTTCACAAAAGAAGACACATGAAGGGCCAATAAGCTCATGAAAATATGCTCAACATCATTAGTTATTTGAAAAATGCAAATTAAAACCACAATGAGATGCTTTTCTCACTTGCTAGAATTGCTACTCCAAGTGGTGACAAGGATGTGGGGAAACTGGAACCTTTATATATTGCAGTGGGAATGTATAATAATATGATGTGGTCACTTTGGAAAACAGTTTGGCAACTTAAAAAGGTTACACTTGACAGCATAGCACACGGCAATTCCACTCCTAGCTATCTACCCAAGAGAAATGAAAACGTCCATTGACACAAATACTTGTATGTGAATATTCATAGCAGTCAAAACTTGGAAGTAATCCAAATGTTCCTGAACTAATGAATGGATAATTAAAAGGTGGCATATCCACATACTAGAATACTACAAAAATAAAAAGAAATAAACTACGGATGCGTTCAATGTCATGGATGAACTTTAAAAACATACTAAGTTACGGAAGCCAAATACAAAAGACTACATATTGTATGATTCCATTAATATGAAATTTCAAGAAAAGATAAAACTATAGAGACAGCAAGTTGGTCAGTGGCTGCTTGGCACTGGGTAAAGGAATGGAGACCGACTGCAGACCTGCACAAGGGAACCTTCGGGGTGATGGAGGTGTTCTAAAACTGGACTGTGGTGATGGTTGCAAAGCTCTCTAAATTTATCAAAAATCACTTATAATGGGTGGACTTTATGGCATGGAAATTATACCTCAATATGGCTCTTAAAATTGGTTCTAAAAGAATAAATTCATCTAGAATTTTTACATAAAACATTGGCTAGAGCTACTAGAAATAAAGCACTGCTTTATTTAGAAGGAATATCCCGCAGAAACCATCTCTGAATATCCCATGGGAATGAGGTAATGCATCATGAGAACATGCAGAAGAACCAAAAGGTGTTGTATTTTAATAGATGTGATTAAAAATAATGGGTTTCAGGATCAAGCAAGTGTGGATAACAGAGAAGTAAACAAAGGTAGATGGGTTTCATTACTTTAGGGTTTCCCAGAGTCTGTAAATATTTCAGTGTGCCTAATGACTCTTCAGGAAAAGGAGCCTTTTCCAAATTTGTTTTTCCCCAAAAACTGGTGTAGCACAAAGTACACTTTGATATATGGAAAACACTTTGCAGAGCAGGGGTAGAATCCCAAATAGAATATTGTCCAGAATTATCTGGCAACTTCCTAATTTCTTTGAATTTACTTGGCTGAGAAAACTCCAGACTCACAGCTTGGGAGCTCTGTCAACTCTTTCCCACCACAAGGGCAGTTTACTGATTTGTTGCTCAGACCCAAAGCATGGAGTCACATTTGACTTCCTTCCAAACCCTGCACTCAACACGTACATCCATCAGCAAATTTAGTTGGCTCTACCTTCAAAAGACGATCAGAATCTGACCTTTCTCAAGGTGGCCCAGGTAACACCTTGTATGAGTGATCTATGGCTGCCTAACAAAACACCCCAAAACGTAGTGGCTTGAACCGTAATACGCATTTATTGTCTCCCACAGTTTCTGTGGGTCGGGAATGGAGAACAGCTTGGCTGAGGGGTTCTGGTTGAGTCCCTCATGAAGTTGCAGTCAAGACATCAGCCAGGGCTGCAGTCATCCGAATGCCTCACTGGTGCAGGGGCTAAAGGCTCTTCTTCCAAGGTCACTCGTGCACGTGGCCGGCATGTGGGTGCTGTCTTTTGCTGAGAGGCTTCAGTGCCTCCCACGTGGCCTCTTTAGCATCCTGTACTTACCAACGTAAGTGGCAGACCGAGCCGCAGTGTCTTTTATGAGCTATGCTTGGGAGTTACACCCTGTCACTTCTGCAGTGTTCTATTGATCACACAGGCCAGCCGTGAGTCAGCATGGGAGGGCCTGAGTACAGAGGAGGGATCACTGCTAGTTGTCTTGGAGGCTGGCCACCACACTGCCACCTCCTCTCACCTGCATTATGGCAGTCGCTTCTTAACAGACATTCTGTTTCTGTCTCCCTGACATCTGTTCTCAACACTGCAGCCAACCTGCTTACATCCTGTCGTGTTGCTCCCCTCCGGAAAGCCCTACAGCTTCCCATTGTGAAGGAAAATCCAGTCTTTACCATGGCTCCAAAGCCTTACATCACCCGGCCTCCATAACCTATTTTTTATGAGACAGAGTCTCCGTCTGTCACCCTGGGTAGAGTGCAGTGGCATCTTCATGGCTCACTGCAACCTCAAACTCCTGGGCTCAAGCAATCCTCCTGCCTCAGCCTCCTGAGTAGTTGGGACTACAGGTGTGTGCCATGACACCCAGCTAATTTTTCTATTTTTTGTAGAGACAGGGTCTTGCTCTTGCTCAGGTTGGTCTCAAACTCCTGACCTCAAGAGATTCTCCCTCCTCGGCCTCCCAGAGTGTTAGGATTACAGGTGTGAGCCACCATGCCCAGCCCTCCACTACCTTTCTGATCAATCTTCCTCACTCACTCTACTCCAGTGCAAATATCAATACAACTCCTCAAATGCATTCAGCAGGCTTCTGTCCCAGGGCTCTTGCACTCGCTCTTTCCTCTGCCTGGGCTGTTTTTCCCCTAGATAACCCATGACTGGTTCATTCCGATCTCTCTTCAAATATCAGCTGCTTACAGAGGCCTTTTCTGACCATCACATATAAAATACAGTGGTGCACCTGCCATTTCCTGCTTTATAGCACTTCACGCTTACTGCCTGTTTTCCTCTACTGGGATGTAAACTCCACAAGTGCAAGAGGTTTGTTTTGTTCTTGCTGAAGTCTCAAGATCTAGAACAGGGCTTGGCACATGGGAGACACTCAGTAAATATTTAATGACTGAATAGGTGGGTTAATGAAAGTGGCGGTTACTCCCAGTTCTGCCTGCAAAAAAGCCCTGTTATCATTGAATTATGAATATGAGAGAAGAAAAAGGAGGGAAGAGGAAATGGGGACGTGTGTAGACAGAGCTCAGAAAATAGCTATTAATAAGCGAATAGGAAAGGCAGGCGTAGGGGGCAAGTCAGGAAAATAACTGACATGAAGTACATCATTTGGATTTGTACGTCTATGAAATCCAGAAAAAGGAACAAGTTTATGTGAAGGAAGAAAATTATGTACAACTAATTATACAAACTCAAAGAAAAAAAAGAACAGTTTACCCATGAGTTAAAAGGAACATACAAGCATGTTCCTTTTTTAACCACATTTTTAACCGTGGTTAAAAATATTAAAAGACCGAGAAAAGATACGTTGACGTTCATGAAACTATGGTGGAAGGCTATTAGGACACGCTTTCCGCATGGGATGGGTGTTCTGGGGCAGCGCCTGTTGGGTGGACAGGATCTCCTGGATCTTGTCCACGCAGAGCTGGTTTGCTGCTAGCCCTGCTTCAAACTCCCGGCGTTTCTCCTCCTTCTCTGCTTCTCGGGCCTGCTGCTGGTGGGCTATCTGCATCTCGAGTTGCTTCCTGTACTCCTGGGCTAACTCTTGGCGTCTAAAATATTAGAAATGTCAGAGCACAAAATTATAAAAAGCATTTGGATTTACTTAGAGCGTTACAATTAGAATATAATTTGCGAAGCCAAATTAAAATTCCCATTAAAAGTCAGCATGCATGGGGAAGAAATAGATTAAAAACTCAATAATGGGTTTCTTACACAATCATCATTAATATAATCCTAGAACAAACATTGATTTTAGAGAGGGAAGGCTTCCCTGCTCAAAAGATTATGTGCTATGTGGAGGGAGTCCTTGGCCTGTCTCCATCTCCTCCCTCCCTCTTCTCCCAGGAGAAGTGACTTATCTATTGGTAAAAGTGCAGAGAATAAGCAGGCTGCTCGGTGCAGCTTTTCCCTTTTCCTCCTGGAGGCTGGTCTGCCTCTTTCCTGCTCTGCTCTAGATCAAAAGGCCTGCAGTGCTCTGGCGCTGCTGGGGACCCGGGGGACAAGTTAGCCTCACTCTAACATGCTGTTCAGTATTAACCAAACAATCTCTTCTATATATAAGCCATATTTTTAATATATAAGATACATTTTTTGATTCCTAGTGTAATTTTTTATTGTGATAAAAAACACATCCATAACATTTACCATCTTGACCATGTTTAAGTGTACAGATCAGTAGTTAAGTGTATCCATATTGTTGTGAAAGAGATCTCCAGAACGTTCTCATCTTGCAAATCTGAAACGCTATACCCATTAAACACCAACTCCCCTCCCTCCTCCCCTGCCGCCCTCCCCTGGTAACTACCATTTTACTTTGTGTTTCTATGACTTTGACTACTTTAGATATCTCATAAAAGTAGAATCATACAGTATTTGTCTTTTTTGGGACTGATTTACTTCACTTAGCATAATGTCCTCAAGGTTCATTTACATTGTAGCATGTGACAGGATTTCCTTCCTTTATAAGATAAGCTGAATAAAAGTCCATTGGACGTATATACCACATTTTGTTTATCCGTTCATTTGCTGATAGACGTGTGATACCTCTTGGGTACGGTAAATAGTGCTGCCATGAACACAGTGTGCAAATATCTCTTGGAGACCCTGCTTTCAATTTTTTGGATTTATATCAAGAAGTGAGATTCCTGGATCATGTGGTGGTTCTATTTTTAATTTTTCTGAGGAAACTCTATACTGTTTTCCATAAAGATGGTACCATTTTATAATTTATAGGCCACATTTTTATTATCAGCTGTGGTATAGTAAGAATTATATTTGGTCTTTGTCCCTAGTTGCTGACACAGAGCTTCTAAAACCCTTAGTATTTCCTGCGTGACAGGAGTATCTTTGTTATTCACAAGAACACCTGAATTTATGCTCCTGAGATGACTCAGGATGAGCCTTCCCTTTGAGCCTCCTGTAGCCTCACAAGGGGGCCAGTCACCAGAAAGTCCCAGTGATTAGAGGGCTGGAACTTTCAGCCCTACCCACTGACCTCTGGGAAGGGGAGGGTGGGCGCTGGAGATTGAACTCCATGAAAACTCTTGAACGGTGACGTTCTGAGAGCTCCTGGGCGAGTGAGCACATCGAGGTGCTGGAAGGAGGGTGCACACCAAGGGGCATGGGAGCACCCATGCTTCTCTTCCACTGGGCTGCTCCTGAGGCGTATCCCTTACGATAAACAGGTAAACATAAGCAAAATGTGTTTCTGAGTTCTGGAAGCAGCTCTAGCAAACTATTGAACCTGAGGAGGAGGTGGTGGGAACCCCCAGTTTGCAGCCAGTTGGTCAAAAGGTGGCTGGGACTTGCATCTGGTGTCTGAAGAGGGGGCAGTTTGTGGGATTAAGCCCTTAACCTGTGGGGTCTGCCCCAACTCCGGGTAGTTAGTATCAGAATTGAACTGAATTGCTGGATACAAGTTGATGTCTGGAGAATCAGAGAATTGTATGTTGGTGTCAGAAAATACCCTGTCAACCTTTATCAGAAATAAAGATAGTGGTTTGGATAGCCCTCTGTGGCAGATTCCATTTTCCAAAGATGGCCACAGTACTATCTTCCTGCTCATATGCTCTTTGGCAACATGAACCTCTACTCCCCTATCAAAACATGGAGCTTGTTTCTCCATCCCCTTAAACCTGGATGAGCCCTGTGACTGCTTTTACAACCAATAGAACATGGCAGAAGTGATGCTATGCCAGTCCTAGCTGTAGCCCTTAACTGGCCTAGCAGCTTCCTCTACCTGTCTCCTGGAATACTTGCTATTGGAACTTTTCCTCTCAGAGCAAGCCACCAGGCTGTGAAAGGTCCAAACCACATGGAGATCCTACATGTAGGTGTTCTGGTGGGTAACTACAACTGCTAGTTGGTAACTGAGATCCCAGACTATAGTCAGCACATACTGCCAGCTATACGAATAGGTATCTTAGGTGTCTACCCCAGTCGAGCCTTCAGATGAATATAGCCTCAGTCATATCGTTCTGACTTCAACCACAAGAGATGCCTCAAACAAGAACCACCTAGCTGAGCCATGTCAACCCACAGGATCGTAAGAGATAATCATAAATTGCTTTAAACCACAAATTTTGGGGTGTTTTATTATGCAGCAGTAGGTAACTGTAATATCTTATGCCCCCGCTTTTTTCATATCTCTCAGTTGATTCAGATGTCCTGCAGGGAAGAGAGACGGTATTTATGGAGTCCCCTCAAATTTCCAACAATAGACTTTTCAAAAATGAGAAGGAAAGACCTCCAGAGCAGAGACAGTGGCAAAAAGTCAGTAGGGGAGGACAGATATTGTTGTTACTGTCCCCAGATTGACAATAGACTCGGGCACATTAACCATACTCTTTCTAGAAAGAAAAGAGCTTATTTCTATATACCAAGTGTGGGTGAGTCAGGGGACAGTATCAAAGAGGGTGACCAGTAATTAGAGGAGCCAGGTCTTCTTCCTCCACTACACTGGCCGCCTGAATTCAGTATCCTGGCCATTCATGGGAACAGACTGCTGTGGTCTGAGAAAAGCTGCAAGGAGGCAGCTGCCTGCTTCCTCCACCTGAGCCTGACTGTGCTAATCCCAGCACAGAGGCTTGTCAGAGGAGAGTAGGGGTATTTCCCAAAGCACCCAGACCATTTTAATTTTCTATCCCAGTGAGGCTGAAATAATCCTCCTAGGGACATTTGTGTGGAATCCTGTCCCTAATAAGACATTTCTGCTAATCTAGTTCATTTCAGGATTTACTTCATGGGGGGTAAAAATCTTCTTGTTATTCCATTAGGATTTAGGATTGGTGCCTATTTTTTAAAATTGTTTCAAATTTACTTTATTTTTAAAGATGTTCATCCAGCTTAATACCTAATGTGTATAATCAGAATGTACATAATGCCAATAGAATTTAATTTTACTAAGACTATTGGTACCTATTTTGGTTTTTTATAGACAGAGCTTTACTCTGTTGCCCCAGCTAGAATGCAGTGGCGCTACCATAGCTCACAGCCACCTCAAACTCCTGGGCTCAAGCGATCCTCCTGCCTCACCCTCCCGAGTAGCTGGGACTACAGGGGCACACCACCATGCCCAGCTAATTTTTCTATTTTTTGTAGAGTAGGGCTCTCGCTCTTACTCAGGCTGGTCTCGAATTCCTGATCTCAAGTGATCATCCCACCTCAGCTTCCCAGAGTGCTAGGATTACAGGCATGAGCCACTGCACCCAGCCAGTACCTATTTTTACATAAAATTTTGTAAACTTCTTTGAGCTTCTAGAAGGACAAGCGTATACTGATGTAAAATAACATCAGTAATGCATGAATTTTGGCATGTTGTCATTTCTCTATGTTGAAAAATTTGTTGTTAAAAAGCAAATGATAATAAAGGAAACAAAATCATACCTTGCAAAATTCTCCTTCTCTTCACAGTTAAGCTCTTTAAGACCTTTATTTATGCATTCGTGTTCCATAGCAAGTTCTTCCTGTTCTTTAGCTTTTCGTTGCACTAAGAAAGGTAAAAGTAATTATTTGTTACTTTTAAATGTCTTTTTCGAACAAGACTGGTCAACATCTTTCTGGTCACCAAAGCCATTTTGTCTTTAGAAAAATAGAGCTTAGAATCACTGGGCTGGATCCTAGATCAGTACGGTAGAGGTAGTTAACTCCAGCGGGAAGTGAATAGGGCTCGTATGTACTGTCATCGCCACAGATTTTCTCTTAATCATTTTTCATTGAAAATCTATTTCATACCAGATTACCAATGTCAAAACACTTCTCACTTTTCTCTTCTTGAGGACAAACCAGTTATATTGACATTCTTATTAATAAGAGAGTTTATTATAAGATAAATATTTTTAAAAGCATATAAAGCTCTTATAAGTTTTGGGTTTTTTGTTGTGTTGTTGTGTTTTTTTTGTTTTTTTTTTAAGAAACAGGTGTCGTCTCTCTATTGCCCCAGCTGGAGTGCCGTAGTACGATCATAGCTCACTGCAATGTTGAATGCCTGGGCTCTCTTATAAATAATAAAATTTTAAGAATCCCAGTAGAAGAAAAGACAAAGGAAACAAACAGAATTTACAAAAAAATAAATACAACTGGCCAACATACATCTGAAATGTACATATCTTTGGTCCCAAAATCTATTTCTTAACCAGAAGTTTATCTTAACCAGATATGAGCCCAAAAACCTATATACAGTGATAGTAACCTGGAATGCTAAAATACCAGTAAAAAGATTAGAAACAATCTGAAGATTCATTAGTTGTGTTTAGGTAAAATAAATTATGGCCCGTTTTAACAACAGATTCCTAGCAAGCCATTAAAAATCTTATAATTGATGAAAAATGACTTAGAAAAATGTTTTTGGTAAGTGAAAAATACAGACTATAAAACAATAGATTCAACATGATCCTAATTTGTGAGGGGAAAGTATATACATAGTAAAAATACTGGAAGGAAATATATAAAGTTGTAAATAGTAGCTATTCCTGAGTGGTGGAATTATGGTTGATTTTGCTTCCTTGTTTATCAGTGGGCCCATATACTTACATTTCCCATGTTTTCTCAATATTTTCTAAAACATTTATCACTGATGAATGCAAAAATCTTTTCAGCTTATAAGCTTTCCTTTCGTTTTCTAAAAATTCCATCTAATACTGGCTTAACAATTTTCTACTGCTATTATAATTCCTGGAGTGGAGAATTTCATCAGTGGAACCAGGATGAGCTTTCCCTTGCAAAGACCATTGGTGGGAAATCTAACAGTACCCTAACAGCACACGTGTCCATCTATTGCCTCTCTGGTCCATTGGGCTGGATGTGGGAATGACAGAAATCTGGAGATGGTAGTTTTCCCTCTCAACAAAAACTTCCCTCTGTGACTAAGCACTGCTTGAGACGGAAGGGACACAATGGTGTAGTGTTGTATGAGAGACATGTCGTGGCTAAAAGATTAATAGTAGCCATAAGCTCCACTTAAACATCCCACAGGACTGCCAGCACTATGTGTCATTTAGCAATTCAGCAGTATGGTACAACCTGGTCCAGGGATTCCCGGGAGACAAGGTCACCTCGGCACAGATGTAACTTTCAGAAACCTTAAAACAAAGGTTACCCTTACAAGAATAGTTTAAACTTCCTTTATGAAAGAAATACCTAGTAACTGACCCAGACTGAATATGGGTATAAAAAAGGGGAAGGATTCCCCAAATTTTGAGAATGGGCTCCAAAGACCCTCTTGGTCAGTTGGTCATCGGAGATGTGAGCAAGCCACAGTGAAGGCCTGGAAAGAGGATTTATTTTGAGATGGGGAACACAGAGGGCCTGCCAAGGAGTGAGCTTGCCTTGAAGGATGTCTAGGATTTCTCAAGATCAACAACATCGTAAGCGAGAAAACTACATAAACAAAGGTATGGAGATCTGGAGACAACTTTGGAAAGAAAAAGAGGGACTGGTAAAAGGGAGGAGGGGGAGGTGTGTGTCTGTGCCCCACCTTCTCACTCCCCTTGGTAATCGCCAAGGCACACAGTATTCAACCAACACACCGTTAACCTTGAGCACATCTCCCTGGGGACTGCTCAGAATCTGCTGGGATATGCAACTCTTTATATGTATCCAATTAGATAAGATTTGCAAGAGCAGGAACATTGCCTTCACCCTTTTTGCACCCTTCATAGTGTTTTACACATAATATCTACTAAGTAAATATTTGGGTTGCTACTTAAGTTGAATTAAGGGCAAACTGAGATAGCTATAATTCAATTTCTTACACTTTTCTTGAACTTGAAGGTTTCTTGTACACATGACTTCGTTCACAAGTTGTTGCCTTGCCTCCTTTTCAAGTCTCAGCTCCTTCTCCTTCTCAGCCAACTTCTTTTCCTTCTCTTCCTCTAATATTCTGTCCAATTCTTTCTCCTGAGCTTTTTCTTCCTCATGTCTCTGTGCCAAATATTTATAATATATCTTCTGTTCTCTTATTATATCTTCCTATGTGTGATAACATAAAAATTAATTCATATTGTTAAAATTTTTAGATGCAATAATGATATTAAGGATGAGTTCAAAAATCTTTCAAAGCTCCAATCCCAACCTCTTAGAGCCACATACTGAAACATTTACAGATGAAATATTATGTCTAGTGTTTACCTCAAAATACTCAGGAGTGGTGGGGTAAATGGTATAGATAAAATAAGATTGGCCATTAGTTGATGGCTGTTGAAGCTAGGTGATGGACACGTGGGGGCTCACTGTGCTATTCTTTGTATCTGTTTGAAATGTTTAATAAGACATGTTTGGATCAGTTAATTCAAATACTTTCCCAAAGTGTTTCTCAAAGTAGTTTCCAAATAATTTTCAATGATACAGCTTTATTTTCATTTAGGTAGATGAAATCTTAGCCTAATAAACAAAATAAGCCATTCCTACTACTATAGTCACTTCTCTGACTGGTAGTCACCTTGTACTTTTACAATAGCGATTCTCAATCTTAGCTACACTTTGGAATCACCTAGTGAACTTTAAAATGTGTCGAGGGCTGAGTTCCACTCCCAGAGATTCCTACTTAATAGATGGTGTTTAAGTTCCCCCAGGTGATTGTAATGTGCAGTTGAGAACCGCTGTTTCTCAAGGCAGATAGTTGGCTAATGCCAAGTAGCAGTAATAATCCAATAGCAATGAGTTCATCTAACACTCAGGTTGTAGATGTTATTATTAATAAATGCTGTTTCCCACTAAAAGGAACCAAGAATCCCTCGGAAAATGACTGATTCCAAGACTGGGGCAGAAATTAAACAAGATGAACCCTCATACATTGCTGGTGGGAATGGTTCAGCCTCTTTGGAAAGCAGTTTGGCAGTTACTCAAAAGCTTAAACACACAGTTAACCTTATGGTTCAGTAATTCTACTCCTAGGTATGTGCCCAAAAGAAATGAAAACATACATCCACACAAAAATTTGTACACAAATGTTAACAGTAGCATTATTTATAATAGACAATAAGTGGAAACAACCCAAATGTCCATCAGCTGACATATGGATAAACAAAACATGGTACATCCATACAAGAGAATACTATTCAGCCATATAAAGGAATAAAATAGTGATACACGTCATGACATGGAAAATCTTAAAAACATTATGCTATGTGAAAGAAGCTAGTCAAAAGGTCACCTAATATATATGATTCCATTCATACGAAATACAGAATAAGGAAATCTAGAGACAGAAAGTAGGTTAGTAGTTGCTTAGGACTGGGTGTGGGAGGTGGGGAAGAGAGGATAGTGGAATAATGAAAATGTTCTAAAATAGAATGTGATGATGGTTGCACATATCTGCGAATGTGTACTTTAAATGGGGGGAACTGTATGTTATGTGAATTACATCTCAATGAAGTTGTTCAAAAATAAATTAAGTAAAATGATTCAATTGTGTATAAAAAACTCAATAGCAAAAAAAGAAAACAAGCAAGTGAATTAGAAAACGGGCAAAAGACATGAAGAGACAGTTCACTGAAGAAGATATACAGATGGCAAATAAGCACATAAAAAGTTGTTCAACATTATTAGCCATTAGGGAAATGCAAATTCAAACCACAATGAGATATCACTATACATCTCTCAGAGTGGCTAAAGTCAAAAATAGCGACAACACCAAATGCTGATGAAGATGTAGAAAAACTGGATTGCTCACGTATTGCTGGTGGGAACGTAAGATGGTACAGCTACTCTGAAAAACGATTCTTAAAAAAAAAAACATGCAACTACCAATATGACATAGCAATTGCCCTTATGGGCATTTATCTCATAGAAATGAGAATTTGTGCTCACACAAAAACCTGTACCCAAATGTTTATAGAGCAGCTTTACTCATAACAGCCATAAACTGGAAACAACCCAAATGTCCTTAACAACTGGAACATCCTTCAACAGGTGAAGAGTTAAACAAACTGTGGTAAATCTGTACCGTGAATACTACCCAAGAATAAAAAGAAACAAACTATTGATAGATGCAACAGCTTGGATAAATCTCCAGAGAATTATGCTAGATGAAAAATGTCAATCTCAAAAGGTTGCAAACTACGTGATTCCATTAATAAAACACTGAAATAAAATTATAGAAATGAAGAACAGATTACTGGCTGCCAGGGGATGGGTAGGTGGGGCAAGAGAAAAGTAGGCATGGCTAGAAAAGGGCAACATGACAGTTCCTGGTGATGATGGATAGTTTCTGTATCTTGAGTGTATCAATGCGAATATCCTGACCATGACATTGTACTACAGTTTTGCAAGATATTACTATTGAGGGAAGCTAAGTAAAAGGTACAAGGGATCGCTCTGTATTATTTCTTAAAACTGTATTATTTCTTAAAACTGTTAATCTATAATTATTTCAAAATAAAAAGTATATTTAAAAAACAAAACACCTATAGGAAAAGCACAACCCCCTTAAAAGTTCAATACAAATTCCAAAGGTACTGATAGCTAAATAAATACCGAATGCCTTTCCCCACTCTCTTTGCCTGACAAAACTTTACAAATCCTTTAAGGTCCAAGTCAAATGTCACTTTCTCAGTGATGTCTTCCCCAAATTCCAGGAGTTTTCAAACCTCTGTAAGCATCAGAATCACCTGGGAGTGCTTGTTAAAACACAGATAGTGGTCCCTGCCAATATTTTGATTTGGAGATTCTGATTCTGGAGCCCGTGAATTTCTATTTCTAACACCCTGTCAGATGATGCCAATGCTGTTGGTTCATGGACCACACTTAGTGCAGCACTGTTATATTTCTGGCCATCTTCCACAAGACCAAGAACTCAACAAGGAATCCCGTCCAGCATACAGTAAGGCACTAAATGAATGTCTTACTCTGTTTTGCTTCTTATTATCTGCCTCTTCCTTTAAGTCTTGAAGAGCCCTTTGCACGAGCTTCATGTTTAAGTCCTGTTCTTCTCTGTAGTCCTGCTGAATCTGCTGCATCTTCGCTTGTACAGATTTTTGCAAAACAGCCTTCATTTCCTGTTTTGCCTTCTGTTTCTTTAGTTTCTCCTGTTCATCCTCAAGTTTAACCCGTGCAATGTCATTTTCCTATGGTGGAACAATAATAAAGATAATGTGTCAGTACAATTGGACAAAACAAATAAGTTAATGCATTTGATTTCAGAGATGAGAATAAGGGATTTTTTGGAAATATATACACACACACACCCCTGGATTTAGAGAGGCTATGAGAAATAAACTTACTTTTTCATTGCTGGATCAGCAATAGAGCTTTGTGAAAATCACTCTGTATGTGTGATAATAAAGTAACAAATAGTTTACTTTATTAGTAACTATTTTTGACTTTAGTGGAGTTTAAAAAAAATGCAGAAAAGGGCCGGGCATGGTGTCTCACGCCTGTAATCCTAGCACTCTGGGAGGCTGAGGCGGGTGGATCGTTTGAGCGCATGAGTTTGAGACCAGCCTGAGCACAAGCCAGACTCTGTCTCTACTAAAAATAGAAAGAAACTAGTGGGACAACTAAAAAATATATATATAAAAAAATTAGCCGGGCATGGTGGCACATGCCTGTAGTCCCAGCTACTCCAGAGGCTGAGGCAGGAGGATTGCCTGAGCCCAGGAGTTTGAGGTTGCTGTGAGCTGATGCCACGGCACTCTAGCCGGGGCAACAGAGTGGGACTCTGTCTCAAAAAAAAAAAAAAAATGTGGAAAAGCATAAAGAGAAACCACCCTTAGCATATTAACTGCCATGAGAGTTATTCAACTCACTTTGGTTTTGACCCCGGGGCCGCGTGAAGCATATATAAAATCTTATTGTTGATTTTCTTATCGTTAGAATTATTAATAATATTGACAATTTAATTCTAACCACGTGGACTAAATGAATAGGAGCCAATAAATTTGGTTCTCTATTTTTGTTTACCTTTAAATGACACTCGAAGTTTTTATTCTATTTTCATAATAAAACACTGTGGCCCCAAGGAAAAGATTGATTTTTTTGGTGTGTGGCAATCCATGTGTTAATCCCAGGACTCCTCACCCACCACCACTGTCAACTTTTTGGTGTGCTGGCCTGGCAGACTTGGCTTCTACGTGCATGTGTACATCTAGATTTGCATACATTACTGCATAGCAATAGGAGTCCAAAAATGGCAATGTGCCCCGTGCCCCAGCCCGGGCCATCGGGCAGGCCGTCCAGTAACGGGCCTGCAGACGGGACTGCACCCCCGACAGCGACCACCGCGCAACAGGCACTTTGGAAGGCCCACCACGAGGCGCGCCTCCTCTTCCTTCCGCAGCTGCGCCGCCCGCAGCTGCGCCCGGATGCCGGCGACCTGGGCGTCCAGCCCCAGGCGGGTGCTCTCCTCCAGCTCTCGCCGTCGCCGCGCCTCGTGCGCTTCCCGCTCTTCCTTGGCTAACCGGTCTTCCTCCCACAGCTTTGAGAACAACTGCTTCTCCAACAGGTTTTGTCTCTTCAGCTCCTCGTTAAACGCCACCTGTGCCTTCCGCTCCTCACACACTTGCTTCTGACGGATGCAAAGCAATTCAACACGGAGCTCCTCGCAGCATTCCCTGAAAGAGGAATTTAGAAAAGGCAAAACCCAGCCTTCCACCAGACGCCGCTCCATTGAGGCTCGTATATGGGAGTCAGGACAGGCAAAGACCCGGATGTAGGCCCTCGGGGCAGAGGAAACTGGGGACGGAGCCACCCACCGGGCGGCAGGTGTCAGCCTGTCATAGCCAAAATACAGGCACTGCAATCAGGCAGAGCAGGCTTTGACCCCAGGTTTGCCTTTTCCTGTGTCACCTTGGATCAAAAAGTCAACCTGTCTGAGCCGGTTTCCTTATGTATAAAATAACTTTCAAGGTGTTGGTAAGGATCAGAGATAATGGATGTAAACGCTTGGTAGATGACAGGGGCTCAGTAACTGGCAACTACTACTCCAACCTTTTTGGCACCGGGGGGGGCGGGTTCATATAAGATAATTTTTCCATGGACGAGGGGGAGGGGAGGAGATGGTTTCAGGATGATTCAAGTGCATTACATTTGTTGTGTAGTCAAACCTCTCTGCTAGTGAAAATCTGTATTTGCAGCTGCTCCCCAGCACTAGCATCACCGCTCAGCCCCACCTCAGGTCATCAGGCATTAGATTCTCATAAGGAGTGCACAACCGAGATCCCTCATATGCGCAGTTTACAGTAGGGTTCTCGCTCCTTCGAGAATGTGCCGCTGCCGCTGATCTGCCTGGAGGCGGAGCTTATGCAGTGATGCGGGCAATGGAGAACGGCTGTAAATACAGATGAAGCTTCCCTCGTTTACTGGCCTGCTCACGTCCAGGTTCCTACCAGGCCGCGAATGAACGGTACCAATCTGTGGCCTGAGGGTTGGGGACCACAGCTGTGGAGGAAACAGAAAAGAGATGGACACCTGCAATATTAGGATTTGGTTGGAAGAGATATTGCAAGGATATCCAAGGATAGGGTCCACATGTCATGGTGAAGCTTTTCCATTGCTCTGGAATTCCTGACAGGGAACCTGTACACTGAAGGGGCTCCTGCCAGAGTTGAGAAAACAGCCTTATTGTTGCTGCCCCACTACCCTTTCACTCCCAGGCTTATGCCACCATTCAAGAAAAATGCTCCTTTAATAAGTATTTAGACCCCTTTCTTTTAGTCTTAGTAATTCAAATTTCTTCAAAAGTTCTTCATTGAGCCCATTTTTTAAGGGCTGTGATTCTCAACACTGCAGTTTAGAATTACTTAGGGACATTTTCAAAATCCCAATCCCCCTTTCTTTCCTCTCCTCCTCCTAGGCCAGACTAGTAAAATCAGAGTATCTGGGGTTGGGGGTGGGGAAACACAGGCAGTTGTATGTTTTAGAGCTCTCCAGATGGTTCTGGCATACAGCCAAGTTTGAGAAGTTTTGATTAAAGGCAGTGTTTACAAATATCAGGTCCTCCTGGTTTCTAAATCAAATGCAGCACAAGGAAGCTGAAGTTTGGAGAAGAGGCCCAATAAAGAACTTTTGAAGATATGTGAGTTGCTAAGACTGAAAGAAAGGATGAGGTCTAAACTCATTATTACACAAGTGGTCAATACTATACAAATTGACATTAACCAAATGTTGAGTACTGTTCATTTGATGAGGATTCATCTCGTTTCCCTAGCTAAACTGGAATTTCTTTGAGGGCTGGGAATCAGAAGTATTCAATAGGCCCCATACCACCTATGCAGCTCCCAATAAATAATTTTTGGTTTAATTGATAAATAATCATGCTCATTAGCAACATGATAACCAGCAGTTGTCCATATTCTGTGGAAGGCTCAACAAAGTAACAGAAGCTGAAATTGCTAGGGTACCAAAAAAAACCAAAAGTCAAAAACAAAGAACACTTCAATATTGAAAAATGAATTTATCTCAAATTAATCAGCGAAATTCTATCAGAATTGGCCAAGATAAGTTATTGAAGTCCTTCTTAATCCTATGATTCATACTCTAGCAAAGTTATTCAATTAATGAAAATCTAAAGCCCAAGAATAACAAGTAGTGTACGACATTTTTTCTTCTAAAAAAGCCTCCTTTTTCTAATTACAAAATTAATACATGTTCATTGCATAAAATCTAGAAAATACAGAAAAGTTTAAAGACACTAAAAAAAAAAAAACAAAAAAAACCCTGAATCCCACTACCAAAACATAACCACTATTATCTTGGTAGTGTATTTCCTTCCAGTCTTGTATGTATGTGCATTTTTACTAGAACTGGGGGCATTTTGTGTGTGTGTGTGTGTGTGTGTGTGTGTGTGTGTGTATGTATCCTTGTATCTTGATTTTTCCACCTAACATACTAGGAACATTTTCTCATGAAATATTTTTTAAAATAATTCCTAACTTTAAAAGTTTATTATAGTTTAATAAGCTGTATAATAAAGGCTGGAGCCTATACATATACCACAGTTTATTTAAACATTTCCCTATTTGATGAAAATATAGGTTACTTCTGAGTTTTATTTCAAATAATAATGCATTGAACATTCTTAAATGTACCTCTTTCAGCTTATCTCTGATGATTTCCTTAAGGTAATTCCCTTCCTTAATACAAAATCAAAGAATACAAATATTGTTGAGGCAGTTGAGGATGCATGCTGCCAAGGAAGGCTGAATGAACAGTGTATATGAAGGTGCCCATATCAAGTATGTCTTTAGATCAGTTGGTCTTCAAACTTTTTAAATTATTTATTCCTTTCAGTAAAAAAAATCTAAGCACCAATCGATTATTATTTATAGATTATATGCAGTGATTACTATATTACTGTATCATATAAATTATTAAATGTATACAAAAATAAAAATTAAAAAGTGATAAGATAAAAAATAAACATCAAATATTTTCTTCCTATACCCTAATAATCCACCTATTCACTTGACTTTGGGAGCCCCTACTTTAGGGATGCTCACCTTTATCTATAGACAGACAGGATAGCTACCTTTTTTAATGATAATGATCATTGATAAGAAGAAAACTTTACATTTGTGAGTGCTTTATAGTTTACAAGGTACTTTCACACATGGTATCTTGTTTGATCCCTACAAGCAGCAGGTATCATCCTCATTTTAGAGTTAAGGCAGTCGAGACTCGGAACCTAAGTGTCTTCCCAAGCCACACAGCCAATAGTAGGAATATTATTAGCAACAGTTATTGAGTACTCATTATCTGCCAGGCTCCATTCTAAGTACTTTTACCATGTATGAACTTTTATAATATTTGTAACAACCAATGTGGCAATGAACATTGCAAATTCATTATTATTATTTTTATCCTTGGTTTACAGATGAGGAAATGTAAATAAAGACCAGGTAAGCGTCTTACCTAAGTTCTTGTATGTCATATGTGGTTGAACTGGGACTGAAGACCTGGAAGTATGGCCCTGGCGTTTGGGTTACTTTGTGCTTCATTGTATCACCTCTGCCAGCAACTGACAGAGGCAAGACTACTCACAGGGGTTCTCTCCACATATCCTAGGGTATTCATTTAACAAAAATACCCCAAAACAAAACCCCAAAATGTATACTTTAATCTAGGGTGTAATCATTAATTGTTATAAAATAGGACATTGAGAAAGAGATTTCACCGTGTACCAAAAGCATGATCCATAAAAGAAATATTGATAATTTGATCAATATTAAAAACTTTTGCTCTTTGAAAGACCCTTTCAAGAGGATAAAGTGATAAGCTACAGACTAGGAAAGAACCACATATCTGACAAAGCACTTGTATTCAGAATATAGAAAGAACTCTCGAAACTCAACAGCTGAAAATCAAACGATCTAATTAGAAAATGGGCAAAAGATATGAAGAGACATTTCACCAGAGAAGATGCACAAATGGCAAATAAGCACATGAAAAGTTGATCAAAATCACTAGCCATTAGGAAAACTCCAATTAAGCCCATGATGAGATATCATTACATGCCTATTAGAACAGCTAAAAAAAAATAGTGACAATATCAAAAGCAGGCAAGGATGTGGGAAAACTGGATTTCTCATACACTGCTGGTGGAAATATAAAATGGTATACTAGAGAGGCTACACTCTGGAAAATAGTTCAGCAGTTCCTTAAAAAAACTAAACATATACATATGATCCAGCAATAGCATATGACAAACTGTCCTGAAGAAATGAAAACTTACGTTCACACAAAAACCTATACATAAACGTTCCCATAATAGTGAAAAACTAGAAACAACCAAAATGTCCTTCAATGAGGGAACAGTTGAACCAAACTGAGGTATATCTGTACCACACAGTACTACTCAGCAATGAAAAGGACAAACTAGTGACACCTGCAACAATGTGAATGGACCCCAAAGGCATTATGTTGCATGAAAAAGCCTATCTTAAAAGATCACATATGGTGTGATTCTATTTATTTAGCATTCTTAAAATGACAAAATTATGGAGCCGGAGAAGAGATTAGTGGTTGTCAGGAGTTAGGAATGATGGGGGAGAGTGGTGGGAGTGACTACAAAGGGGTAGCATGAGGGACAGCTTTGGGTGATGGGATAGTTCTGGACTTGACTGTGGCGGTGGTTACGCAGATCTCCACGTGGGATAAAACAGCACAGGACTATACACCCACGTACCACTGTCAATTCCTTATTTTAATATTGCATTATAGTTATGTAAGACATAACCACTGGGAAAAATTGGGGTGAAGGGTACATTGGATATCTGTACTATCTTTGCATTTTCTGTGAATACATAATTATTTAAAATTAAAAAAAAACAAAAATAATCACTAGCTAGTTTTTCTATTCATTATTATTCATTTCATATTATCACTGAAGATAATTTTGCTGTGCAGAATGGAGATCACTAAAAATGATCCACTCCAGATATCAAATGGTCCAGGAATGACACTGAATATACATGAGAGAAATGAATGCATACGCCCATCAAAAGACATGTACAAAAATATTCATGGCAGCTTTATTCATAGGAATCCCAAACTGGAAATAACGGAAATGACTGTCACTGGGAGAATAAATATATTGTGGTGTATTTGTATCATACAACAGAATATAAGAATAAGTAGAAGAAAAAGAAGAATGAGAAGGAAAAATTTCATTTTGTTTTATACATGTGCTAAAGCCTCAATTATATTTTCAGTAATGGAGCCTAATATAGCATCATTACTCAAAAGTGCGTTTGCTGCTCTGTATTGAAGATAAATGCTGCCGTGTTGCATTAAGACACTGAAAACAATTTGTCTTCAGATGAATTACATCACTGTAGGATATATTTGTTTCTTTAAAAATTCTAACAATTCATCTAACTATCAAAAACTCATTTATACAAGTGAAATATGTAAAATATTGCCAAACTCATAAATATTTTAAAAGCACAACCACTTACGAACAATTCACTTTTCTTAATATATATTGAGACATTTACTAGGGAGTAGAAAATACACGAATGGTCCATTGAGAGTGACTTTGGTGGTGTCCCCCTTTGACCCTCACAGCACCTTCGTCCCCAGCAACCAGGGAGGGTGTCCAAGTCCCACTGAGGACAGGGTACGAGCACATACTTTACACAGGCTGGGAACTCCAATTGTAACCCTGTTTTGGTCACTACAAGCTTGAAGACACAGGCAAATTCCTATCTGTGGAACTCAGTTATCCACCTGCAAGCCAAGAGAGTGGCAAGTCACGTCAGCTCTACACATTACTACTCTGAATTTCTTCACTGCCCTCCTTCAGCAGCTCCCCAAGCCCTGAAACTTCCCATTCCACCCCGTTTTAGCAGTTTGAATTTACTCTCATAATTATAGCAGCTGCATCTGCCACTTGTATCTAGTGCGCACTGCAATAGCTTACTTCTCCTTCTGACCCCTAGGGTTTAGGGATGTCTATTTTATTAATAGCAGCTTCATGGCCGAAAGGGAGAGGAGACAGTGAAAGCTTTTCTGTGAAGCACGACTTGACTCCCCAACATGCCTCATTTTGCGGCTTTCTCATATCTGTTGACCTTTGGGTTTTTGACCTACTCACATCTGGAATGCTGTGAAAGATGAACTCCTTCTGTATTCTACCAGATTTCAACTCAGGGTTTAAATTGACTCTTGGACCATCTGTTCCCGAATCCAGTTTAACATGACACACACCCTGCCCCACTCACGCCTGGTGACCTGATAACCTAAGTGACACTAACACAGAGGCTGGCACAAAGTAGAGGCTCAAAAATATTTAATATTTATAGAATGAATGTTTTAAACACTTCTAGGTAATATTTGAACTTAAAAATCCCTTCTGAAGATAAAAATCTTAATCAGTTGCTCTAAAATTAAAAGACAGGTGAAGTGGATGACTTGGGGCATTCCATGGGTCACATCATGTGATCATCACTGCACTGAAAGACATGAATGCAAAAAGGGGGCAAAATAAACAAACTATCCTGAGAAATATAACAGCGATTCTTAATGTTCACTTTCTTAGAAGTCACCAAGGTACTGAAAATATAACTGAGGAATTACAATATAATGACATCATAAATTACAAATATATGATAGCTCTTGCTGTAAGAATAAGAGGGAGGAATATAAGACAGTGAGACTTTATAGTATATCTTTGCTTTAGAGGTAAAGAATCTCTTAGTTTGTGAAATTAAAAGCATCTGCCAAGCTCTTGATGATGCAACACTGTAGCTCATCTCAAAGGATCACCCTTGGGTAAACCTCCACATGGACCTTCCCTCTGTAAGTGCACAGTATTGGGCTGAAATCAACGCATTGACTCAGGGTATCCTAAGATGGGAAAGCACAATGAAAAGGGATATGGAGACAACCACAGGATCAGACTGAGTACAGTGAAAACCAGGAATCTGAAAACCGAGGGTCCCTGGGGGTCTGGGTCAGGGAGTGGATCAGAAGTCCAGGTGATCAGATCTCATGGATCAGAATACCAGACAAGGAAACAGAGAATAAAGAATAGGTAGCTAAGCACACATTCAGCACAGGTAGCAACTACAGCAGTAGGGAGAGAGCCCAACTTTACCAAAGACTCCCTGTGATAAGGGCTTTAAAAGAACTCCCTGCCAACAGCAAGGCTTAGGTTAATACATACTATTCAACAACAGAATCTCACTTGGTACTTTCATTCTAACTGGGAAGCAAGCACAGAACATTAGACCACAGTTCTCAGACAAACTCTGTTATTATTCAATGATACGTAATATAATTGCCAAGACTTAAAGGTACTACTGTGTATATCCTCATTAGGCTATAACTTACTCCAAATTAGCATTCCTAAATCTTTAATATCTCCACTTTGGATTCTGTTTGTGTGTTTTTCTGATTCCATTACCTGAATTGCTGGTCTAGCTTTTCAGCCACAAAATCCTGTCTCTCTTTTTCTTTCTTCTCTTTTAATAATCTAGTTTTCTCTCTCATTCTATCTTTTTTTTCCTCAATGGTTTCTTCTTTCAATTGCATTTCAGTAAAATATGCCTTTTCTTCTAATGCTAAAAGTTCACGTAGCCTGAAAGAAAAAGACCAAAAAAAAAAAAAATTAAAATTCTCATGCTACATGTACCATTTTACTGATTTTTATTTGTTATATTCGATTTCAGACTTACATGTCTAATAAATTTTGTAAGAAGGAAAAGATCATGGCAGTCCTCTAGAAAATAAACGAGTTACCACTTAAAGCAATAAAGAGACTAATCTGCGGCCGGGCGCGGTGGTTCACGCCTGTAATCCTAGCACTCTGGGAGGCCAAGGCGAGTGGATCGCTCGAGGTCAGGAGTTCGAGACCAGCCTGAGCAAGAGTGAGATCCCATCTCTACTAAAAATAGAAAGAAATTATCTGGCCAACTAAAATATATATAGAAAAAATTAGCCAGGCATGGTGGCGCATGTCTGTAGTCCCAGCTACTCGGGAGGCTGAGGCAGTAGGATCGCTTAAGCCTAGGAGTTTGAGGTTGCTGTGAGCTAGGCTGACACCACAGCACTCACTCTAGCCAGGGCAACAAAGTGACACTCTGTCTCAAAAAAAAAGAGACTAATCTGCACCATATTTTATTTGATCACATACAAATGTACACATATGAAATGTACACTTTCAACAAAAGAAGTAAAACAAACAGATTTTAGTTAAGGTAATGAAATATGAAACAATATATTCATTTGTCTCCCATCTCTAAACATAGGTTATCACCAGCAAAAATATTAAATGATAGTAATTTGAATATAAATATCTCAGCCACAATCCTTATACTTGATTTTTGACTGGTCAATCTCAAATTTCAACTTTAGGAATCTTTTATAATCTGGGTCCCCAGGTGTGTAAGCCTTACTTATTTCGTCTTTCTTCAATATTAATAATAAACCCTTGCACAGCATCCTTGACTCTTGCTTGCACAAGGTTCGCCAAAAACTTGCGGTCATTGTGTTGGTCCCACTCAACTTTCAAGCGGTCCTGCTCATTTGACTTAATAGAGGCCAAAATAGCATGATACTTCTGATGAGTGCGTTGGATTCTTTCCAGTTGTTGCTCAGCCCCTTGGTCTTTGGGAGGCTTGGCTCTCTGAAAACAAAAGCTACTATCACTTATGATAAACCAAAAATCAATCACATATTTTCAGTTATGACCTCCATCAATATTCATACTAAATAACATTGGGTATAAAAAACTAATACATCCTACTATGACTGAAAACAGCTGAAGCACCTAAGGAGTAACTTGTTCGATTCTCTGAGCCTATACCTAAGACGTTACCAAATCAGTCTCAAATTATTTCAGAAGTGCCGTTTAAGTAAGAGTTGATGGAATTATAAAGTTAAAAATGTGACCAGGACTCTAAAGATTATCTAGTCAAACTCAGAGACATTGAGTGATTTGCCTAACGTTGCTTCAAATAGGGCAGACCTAGACAGACAAGAGTTAGAGGGCTTCTAATTCCTGACATTGATTTTGCCACCCATATTCCACACTGTTTCTAAGGTGTACATCATAGTTACCACCATCAAAATACTTTCAATGAAAATTTTCTAAATATATAGGATATATACACACCCAGATAGACATATAAATACATTTTATATAGTTGTGACAATGAAAAGCCCTATTAAGGAAGAAGAATGAAACAAAAGAAGGCAGGAAGGGAGGAAGGAGGAAAAGGAAGGAAAAAAAAAAAAAGGAAAAATGCTGGTGGTATAACTTTATTCCTATTTCTGTGGTGCCCAGAAGTTTTAATGCAAGGACTGTGCTCCTGACACTTTGGGGTAACTTGTAATTTCTGTAAAGGTATTATATGTGTACAAATGGCCTCCAAAAAGTTGGAAATGCATGCACCATTTTGTATATATATTGATATACTTAATGAAATCACATAGACTATATCTCTTTCATTTCTATATTCCTAGCATTGAGCATAATGCATAAACAGTCAGGTTCTCTACATGAATGAATGAACGAATGAATGAAACTGTTTCTGGATGGGCCTGATGTAATTTCTGCACCTTCTGGAGCCACCAGGAAATCCATAGTCTTGAGCTTTGTATTTTTAGCAAGTTTGATCAGGTCATCCTTAGGTGGGTTGTGAGACACTGGGGTGCTGAATCATAGAAACAAAACTCTTAACTCAGGAGGCAGAGAGAGTGTGTCAATCCGATAGTTTACATGAGAGAATGTTACTGTCAGCGTTACCAGAACACTAGGGTTGGGAGTTAGTAATGAAGTCTTCTGGGGAAAGAAAATCAACATTTGAAGATAGCTTGATGAAAAGATTCAGGGCTCAGGATAAACATGTAGGTACCAAGATAAGGCAGGCCCTGAGGTGGGGAGGAGACAGTATGATATTGGGGGTTATATAGCATGTGAAGTAGCTAATCCGCATAGGAATTATTTGGAGCCTAGAGCCAGATAATTAAACTATTGTTGTCTAATATTTTTGGCATTTTATGAACACAGATTCTGTGAATGAAGGAGAGCAGGGTCACGGCTGCATCTTGGGCAGGATACACAGCAGGAATTCAGGCTCCCAGTAGATACATGGGCTGAGAACAGGAACCAGGCACCAAGGTCTCATGGAAACATTGTCTCCAGTTGGCAGGACAGGAACCAGGCTCTGTACATTTTGGCTAAAGAGGAGAGTGGAGGTGAGGGGTGGTGAGAAACAGCATGAGCAGTAGCCAGGGGTCAGGAAGCCCTTTAAGGCTTGGGGCATCCTGTGCAGGACTCTGGTCTGGGAATGACCCAGTCTCTGGATGAGTAAGGTATGACCTGGAGTTCTCTAACAAGGTGGATGCCAAGCCAGGAACAGTCTTGGTGTTGCTCAAAACCCACACCATTTAATAGAAATATAATGCAAAACATATATGTAATTTTCTATTTCCAAGTAGCTGCATTTTTAAAAGAAGAAACTGGGGAAATTAATTTTGATAATACATTTTATTTAACCAGTATATCCAAAATATTATCATTTCAACATGTGACTTTGGGCACATTTCAAGTGCTCAAATGCTATATGTGGCTAGTGGCTACTATACTGGACATCACAGCTCTAAACCATGCTAAAGGCAGGAGAACCCACTAACTACTTTGTGTCTTCAAGATCACTAAAGGCTTTTGTTACTGTAGCATCTCAAATTATAGTTATTAGGATTGCAATTTACAATGCCTTACATCCTAGGATTGAGTCTGGCCTCTACCCATTACTGTATTGAGCGACTTACTTAATCTCTTTGAGTCTCAGTTTTCTCACCTGTCAAATGAACAAAATAAATGTTCACCTGTTGGGTTCGTAGGAGGCACTCATTAAATAGCTGCTTCTTTTACTGCCCTTAATACTGCCCTTCGGACATTACATATGCTATTGCTTTTTCTGAGGGGATTGTTTAGGGTCCAAGTCTCATCTCTTGGTGGTTTTAATTCTTCCAACACAACTCTGCTACCTCTAACATCTACACTTACCACACTCAGACACCTGAGAAGGAGCAGATGCACCAACTCTGACCTCTTCCTTTTCCTCTTAATTCTTCTATAGGGGCAAAGTGGTCAAAAGGCCTGCTTCTCTGGTTTGGTGGTGGTGTTTTTATTTTTTCTGTTCTTTACTGGTTCCCAACACAAGTAACAGCACCCAAGAAATAGCCCAGCCTCTGAGCCCTGTGTTTGAATACAGAACCCAAAATAAAGCAGTTTCTTTCTTTCATGGAGTCTGTTTATAATTGTCACCTTGAACTCTACAGCCTATAGAAGACAGCAGTCTACTTCCCAGCTCCAGTTCCTACAGTACTTGGACTTAGAGAAACAGCAGGTCTATTGGCTGACTAAAACTTGCTGTGTGTACTGTGGAGCATAATAAAACTGTATTCTTGATTTTTTCTGATCTTTCTTCCACAAACTGACATCACAGACAATATAGCACATCATTATCTGCTGTGTTAACCATAATGGTTTTATGCATGAGCAAGTTGTTTCTGCAATTAGGTTACAGGTTGAGCATCCCTTATCCAAAAACCTGAAATGCTCCAAAATCTGAAACTTTGTGAGTGACGACATGACAACACAAGTGGAAAATTCTACACCTGACCTCACGTGTCTGGATGTAGTCAAAACGCAGGCACACAACACAGTTTATTCAGCATACCCAAGGGAAAAATAAAATTACCTTCAGGCTATGTTGTATAAGTGTGTATGTAACATAAATGAATTTTGTGTTTAGACTTGGGTCCCCTCCCCAAGATATCTCATCATATATACGCAATATTCCAAATCTGCAATCTGAGACCCTTCTGGTCTGAAGCATTTCCGATATGGGATACTCAACTTGTATAAGCTCCCTGGAGGCAGGGGTCAGGCTTCAATGAAGGGTACACCTCCCAGGGTCATCGTATTCACCCCTGTATCTCCCACAGTGCTGTGCACACAGCTGGGGCTCAAGTGATAACTCTGCAATCACCTAATTGCACAGGGCAGGTTTTCCGGCCTGCAGAACCTAGTCTGTAGAAACAAAGGAATCTAGGTGCATGGACCAATAATGACGGGAGTTCTCGGCAGGACCCATCAAATTCTGTAGCAAGCAGCATTCCCCTAGCCTAAATTTGAACTTTAAAAATCCCATCTGAAGATAAAAATCTGCCACCTACTACCATCCCAGCCTTAGAGGCAACCACCCTGCATTTTTCCAGGCATGCAGCGTCACTGTCCTGCAATGGTTACTGGTTGAGTTGGCACAGGAAAGGCTCTATAACCACTCACAACTCACAGCCTAATTCCCCTTCCACAGATGATTTTCCTAGGAGCGAAAGGGGAGCCCCAAATCACACAGCTGAATCATGGCCAGCCCTGCCCCAGATCTGTTTCTGGGCCCAGTGTCCTTACCATGACACACACTTGCCACTATAAGGAACAGACCTGCTTCCAAAACCCCCCAAGATCCCAGTGGTGATTCTCCAAATACAGACCCTAAATATTATAACTGCGGGGGAGGGGGCGGTTGGGCTCAGCCCAGCCCAGAGTGCGGGTGGAGAGAGCTGCAGGTCCACACCCCCACCCCGCCACCACATCCTACGCTTACCACGATCACCACTTTGGGAGTGGGGCCCTTAACTTCCCGCTGTACGGCGCCAAACCTCTGGCTGTACATTTGCGAGTCCCCGCGGGATGGGGGCGGCGTTAGCCGCGCTCCCCCAACCGCAGCCACCTGCGGGACCCGCTTCCACGACGCAGAGGTCTGGTTGCCATGGTGCACCTCGCGGGGTGAGGGGCAGGTGGAGGTGGGTGGGTCGGGCGGAAGTCGGTCCCGTCGCCATGGGGGCCACGGACGCCTGCGCTCGCGACTTCCTGCTGCGGCAGAGAAGCGGAGTCTGCGCGGTCCTCACCCCGCCCCTGGCCGAAGCCCGCCGACCTCGCGCCCTTGCTCTAGGGTTCATCAGAATGGAAGAAAAAAACCTCTGCTCTGAAGAGAAGTCGAAAGTCTAACTATAATTCCAATTGCCTTTGCTATTTATATCCTGTAATCGGTCTAAAAGCATGAGAAATGTTAGTGGACATTTTGTCGGAGGTCAAATTTTGTACCATCGCTAGGTTAATCTTAGCGATGACGGTAATCATCACAGGACCACCTTATTTGTGTAGTTCTTTAAAATTTGCAAGGTATTTTCACACATACAACCTTTGAGCCTCACAGATATCTTATAGGGTTGATAGAACAGGAGGTATTATTGTCATTTTACAACTAAGACAGTTAAGGCTCAGGGAGCCTAAGCGCCCTATCAAACCACTCAACCAGTAAATAATAAATTATTAATAAAATCTTCCTACTGCAATGGGTAGAAACCAGGGCTTAGACTCAGGATACCCTAGGATGGGAGCAGATCAAATGGGCTGGTGGGGCAGTGGCATGGCCTGGCTGCGCACAATAAAGACCAAGAGTCTGAGTCGAGGGGTCACAGTAGACCAGGGTCAGGATGTGGATCAGAAGTCCAGGTTAATTGGTTCCCGAGAGTCAGGATTTCAGGCAGATCAGGGACCCTAGAACGGACCCGCAGCACAGGTGGAAACTAAACTGGCATTTCCAATCAAGAGCAAGATGGTAGTTAATACCTAAAAGCCAATTAAGAATGACACTTTGGTACTCCCTTGCTAAAGTGGGGGCGAGCATAGCACATAAAAAAACAATACCTATGTCAGATACTGATGTATAATAACCAAAGTACAACTAACGTGTATGCCCTCTTAAGGACGCAATTTACTGTAAATTAGCATTCCTTAATCATTTTGCAGTCCTCCCACTTCGGATTTTGTATGTGGTACGTTTCTAGGTTTGAATTCCATTTCCTGAATTGCTGGTTCAGCTTTTCAGCCACAAAATAATGTCTGTCTTCTCTCTTAACAATCTCTTTTAATAATTTTCATTTTGCCTTTTTTTCCTCCTACAATGATTCTTCTTTCAACTGCATTTCGGTAAAATACTCATTTTCATTTACTGCTAAGAGTTTACATAGCCTGAAACAAAAAAGAAAGAAATTAGGTGTCGTCTCGGTTCCCTGGACGGCGTCTCCTGTGGCGGTTCCTTGATCTTCAGTCTCAGGCGCCTGGCCCGCGGGTTGGTCTGGGCGGAACCACCCCCACCCCGAACACAAAGCCTTGGGGGAGGACAGCAGAGAGAACGCCCTCGGCCCGCAGCAGGGTTAGGGAATAGCCGCTGTGACTCGCGGCCGCTCGTCAGGTACCCCGAGATCGCGCAGCCCGGAGGGTCCTGTCGGGATGAGTTCTCGGAGGCGAAAACCGACCCGGCTGCCCCCAAACATGTCAGCTTGTCATGCCGCGCCCTCACCCTGGGCAAGCTCCGTAATTTAACGCCGGTACGCTTTCGCGTGTTTTACCACCATTTGAAGAGAGGGGCAGTGGGCTTCCCTCTGGCTCAGCCTAGGCACTGGTGTTTGCGCCGGGCGCAGGCCACGCCCCAGGGCGGCCAGGCCAAGGGTGGGGGAGTGTCTCCAGGGCCTGGTTGGCGGGCCGCGGCCGGGAACGGCGGGCTCTCGCCCCGGCGCCCCCTGGCGGCCCGTCCGGAGATTGAAGGAACCCGGCCCGGGGCTGAGCACAGTGAGCAACAGCCTTCAGCCAACCCTCCTGGGAGGCATACAGAAGTGATTGCCCCAAGGTCTTTGGACAGAAGTGACCTTGATCTTGCCACCCACTATCCCAGTTTCTCAGAGGCAGTCAAGTGTTACCACCAAGACGCTCCCAAAAGAAACACTAAACATATAAATCAGTAAATGGAACAATAAAAATCATTTAAAAATAATTTTAAAATAGAACAGCTCAGAGATAGAAACTAAAGTATTTCCAATTCCCGTTGTGCCCCAAACAAGGTTGACACAAGGGTTGTCCTCCTGATAGTTTCCTGAATTCTATATTTTCAGCATTAAATTCCATGATAAAGTTGGAAATCCATTCATTTGTAATACATATTGATGCATTTAATAAAATCGCATGGACCATATCTTTTTCATTTCTGTATCCCAGTATTAAGTACAAGTGCCTACCATGCGCCAGGTTCTCAATACTTGAATGAAAGACACAAAAATAGCCAAGACCAGCAAGTTTTTTCTGGGTGGGCTTGACGGAATTTCTGTACTTGCTGGAATCACCATGAAATCCATGGTCTTCAGCTTTGCATTTTCAGCAATGTAGTTTTATCGAGTTATCCTCAGGTGAATAGAGAGACCCTTTGGGGGCTGATCCATAGCAACGTGGCTTTGTAATGGGTCACCATGGCTAGGCTATATTTCCCAGAACTCCCTTCCCTGTATGCTTCCAGTTAAGACGGGCCACAGAGACACTTTGCCTGATAATTGGTGGGCAGAAGTGAAGCAGCAGCATATTCTTTTTACACTTGGAAGGCTGGTGCAGGGACACCAGGTGCTGTTGCAGTTCATTCATGTTGTCATTTATCAGCTGGCTCACCTCGTTCGTGTGGGGCAACAGACAGGCCTGAAGCCAGGCCTACAGCTGCTCCACCTTCCCCAGGATCTTCCTTCAGCTTCTCTAATTCCTAGGCAGATGCATATTTAACTCTGTGAGGAAGGGCACCAGTTTCTTCTGCAGGACACCCACATCATCGAAGCTGGAGGTGGTGAGAGACTGACATAGGTTCCAGGCCATCCTCGTGGGCTCCAGCTTGTGCTTGTGGGCTGTGCTGTGTCCTCGGTCTCCCATACTTTATATCCATCTTCCCTTCCCGACTGCCTGCCCTGCAGACTTCAAGCTCCAGCATTAGATGCAAAGATAACAGCCTTACAGAAACTGTTTAACCAGCTCCCACAATTGCATGAGGTCAAATCCCTATAATAAATCCTTTAAAATACATATATACATAATCTTTATCTTAGTGGTTCTGCTTTTGTGACTGAACCCTAATACACATGGAAAGCACATTCTTAATTCATGAATCAAAATGCCAATCAAATTTCACTTAGAACATCATTGTCAAAATCACCAGAATACTAGGGTTGGCTGGTTGGATTGGGGGGGCGGGGGGAGACAAAGCAGTATCAGATTATCCAGTCTTGATTTGGGCTGAGCTAGGTATGGTGATTCAAAGGAACGGGCAGAGGAGGGTGGTAGAGGGCTATATTTTGAGTTAGAATTGGGAAATGGCTAATCCATATCTGAATTACCTAAAGCTGAAAGGGCTGGGACTAGGGTAAGGCAAGGGAGGCACACAGGGTACAAAATTTTAGGAGGCACTCACTCAGTCCTAGCCCTGTAAAGCTGGCTAAGTAACAAATTACAGGTCTAATTGTTTTGGCACTTTATGAATGAAGTTGGAGAAAGTGAGGTAGGGCTGAGCCAACACTGGCCCTTGGGCAGGACTTGAAGCAGGAATTCAGCCTCCTAGTAGACATTCGGGCTGAGGGAAGGAACTAAGCACACAGGTCATCAGAGGGCAGGAGATACATGTTGTTAGGAAAGACAAGCCAGGCTGGCAGCTTTAGTTCCACAGACTGCCCTGGCTGAGGAAGGGGAGTCAGGGTAACAAGCAAAATGGACAATAGTCAGTGAGGAGGGATAGCCTTGAGGGTCTGAGGAATCTGATGCAGCACATGGGGCCTGCAGAGAACCCAGTTTCTGGATGAACAGATGCTCTGACAAGATGACCCTTTCCACATACAGCCTTGGCACTCCCTAAACCATGCTAGAGACAGGAGTATAAGGGATTTATTATAGTATTTATAGTAATCCACTGTGTGTTTTCAAGGTCACTGAAAACTCCTGTTACTATAATATTACACATTATTGCATACAGGATTACAGTTTACAGTTTAGTGGTTTAAAGAACATGGCCTTTACAACCTGGGTTTAATTCTAGGCTCTACTAACATATTTGACATTGGACAAATTAATTTCTTTGAGTCTCAGTTTTCCCATCTGCAAAAATGGGCAAAATCAATGTCTTCCTAAAAAGACTATTTTGAGAATTAAATAAATGGGGTCCACAGGAGGAACACACCAAATAGCAGTTCCTTTCCTTTCCTCCTTTTTCACATTACATTTGCAATTGCTGTCTCCCTGAGGAAATGTTTAGAGACACTACCAGGTCTCATCCAGAAGCCACTTAAATTATTTATACAGATGGCCCATTTAGGTTGTTTTGTTGTGGCTTTAATTATATCCCCTTTCCCCACCCCAGCTCCCCCACCCGTAATATCCAACTTCTTATCACACTCAGGCTCTTGGGGAGGAGCAGATAGATGCACCAACTTTCTACTCTTTCTGTCTTCCTTTCCCGCTTACTTCTTCTATAAGCTCAAAGTACTGTTAGGCCTGTTCCTCTGGTTTGTGGTAGGTTTTTCCTCCTAGGGTTGATTCACACACAAGCCCTGGCAACCAATCTAGGGTCCAGCCCCCAGTAGATCAGTGTTGTCTCTCAAAAAGCCGGTCTGCAAATATCACCTTGAATCCTACAGTCTGCAGAAGCCTCCAGTCTACTGCTTTCTAGCTCCAGGTTTTTTAAGGTCCTTGGACCTAGAGAAGAGGGAGCAGGTCTGTATGTTGAATGAGGTTTGCTACGTGCAAAATGGAGCATCACAAAACCATTTCCTACTATTCTGTGTCCTCCATCCCATTTCCCCTTAATTATCCTTTATCTCTTCTCTCCTAGAAACTATCATTATAGACAGCACAGCACGTTCTCTGTTAACACATATTGCGTGCACAGTTAGATTATAAGCTAAGGGTAGGGATCCTGTGTCTCCTGAAGGGTAAGCCTTCCAGGGCTCATTGTACTCACTGCTGGGTCTCCTAGACTGCTGTCCACCCAGCAGGAGCTCAATCAGTACCTGTGTAATCACCGAGGTACAGATGGAAGGGTTTCTGGCCTGTTGGAATTGATTTGTAGGAGCAAAGGACTCCAGGTGCTTAGGCCAACAGTTTACTTTGCCACTGTGTGGGGCTATGTGTAGGACCTGTCTACATTCTGCAGGAGGCAGCATTCCCGTCTTCCTCCCACCATCCCAATCCTTACAGGCACCTACCCTTCATCCTATGCCAGGCCTACAGGGACAGTTCTGTGCAGCAGCTGAAACAGTTAATAACCTCAACAGGCTCAAGAAAGGCTCAAGAGACCCAGCCCAAGCCCTTCCATGGAGGCTGCTCCAGGAAGTGCAGAATGAGCTGGAGATCACACAACTGCATGTGGACTCAGCTCAGAGTCAGCTCAGGACCCAGATCTCCTGCCCACCCCACTACCAGGCAAGATCACAACCATTTCTGGGACACATACTCCCCACTGTCAGGGAACATCCACCCAGTGGTCTCTTGGAGACTCCAAAGGCCTTCAAGACCACAAATGATGATTCCTTGAATAAGAACTTACATATCAAGAAAAACCCCCATTTAGGATTTACTCACGGAGACGGGGACCAGACTTTCCTTATCTTTCTTTATCATTCAAATTTCATCATAGGGCATCAAGTTCTCCTCCCTTTCCCAAAGGAGAGCCCTAACCTGGAACACTATCGGGCTGGGTCTCAAGGGAAATTTCTAGGGTCCTGCACACATGCCCCTGGTGGACTGTGGTCAGCACAGTGGACATGAAGCCTTTACCTCCCACTACACCACACCAAATTGCTGACTGTATTTTCAAAACTCAGAGCCCACATCTGACCAGCACCCACCCCGTCCCCACCCCTCACTGTGTGGGGCACACCTTGGCAACCAGACTGCTGTGTCCCGGAAGCGGGTTCCACCCAGGCTGAAAATCTCCGTGATCTAGGGAAGAATTAACATCATATGTCAACATGCCCGGTGGGGCTAAGGCAGGGTCAGGGCAGGGTGGGGCATCCCCAGCACTGACCACAGGTGTGCCAGCCCCTCCTCCTGCCTCCTCTTCTGGGGCTGATTTGGAGGCAGAGTCATCCTTGTTCTCCTCTGCCTTGTCCTCCTCAGGGTCAGGTGGTTCTTGCTTCACAGGTGGCAGGCCTGGGTCTACTGCCTGGGAGAAGTGGGGAATAGGCAGCAGTTAGAAAGACAGGCCTGAGGAAAGTCTCCATCAGCACATCACTGTGCTGACAAATCCCACTTCCACCACACACAGTTCGGCACAGAAATGCCACCTCCCTGCCTACAAACCTTTCCCATCCTCACTGATCTCCGTTTTTCTGTTAGCTGGGCAGCAAAGCAGGCAAGGCTAGTTGCCTATGGAAGGAGGGTATCTGTTAGACAGACGGGGTAATTGTGCAGAAAGGCTGCAATCAGCACATCTATCGCTCTGCTCAAAGAACCACCATCATGGCTCACCATCACTCTGCTTAGAGACCACCCTTTTATGGCACGAACAGAATGTCCATCACTGCCCCTACCTTGCTAGGGCAGCCAGGCACCAATACAGGAGAAGTCAGGATGGCTGTGCCCCGTGTCCACTCTTCCTGGGCATCCGCCTTCTCTTGCTTCACCTGGGGTAAGGCCACAACCCAACTCTGGCCAGAGCACTGGGCCTCCTGCATGAGGGAGGATTGCAGCAGACTTGGTCTCAGCTCCCTGGCACGAGGCTAGATGGGGCTGGGAAGGGCAGAGTAAGATGGGCCCCTCACCTGCAACAGGGCCTCTGTGGAAGCTGTAGCAGGGCCTGGCACCTGCACGGGACTGCTTGCACCCTCTCGTAAAAACACAAGGTCGGTGCCAGGAGGAGGTAGCACAAAGCCACCACCTGCTTCCTGCTTCATTGAAGTCTGGGCACGGCCTGGTTTGGCTGTGCGTGTAGCCAAGGGGTGCTTCAGAGTGGGGCCCAGGTGGGGCCTTCGAGCAGAGCTGGACCTCTTTCGACGACGGGAAGGTGGGGGCGATCCTGCCCCATCTTCAGACTCTGACCAGACGCTTGGCAGCAGCCGCTTCTAAGGAAAGATGGGGTACTATGGCCACCTGGTGCCATTACCAATCACATCCACCCTGCCCTGCTCAACATGCCTGCTAATCTCCCATTAGTTCCAGCACAGAATCTGCTTACACATGAGCCCTTTGTCACTGAGACTGCTAGTCTCCCATTAGCAATGCCAGTGCCACCTGCACAATGTTTGCTAATCCTCAACCAAAGCCATAGCCCCACCCACCCACCTACCAGGCCTGCCCACCATTCCCAGGTACTGGGGCATCTGGCCCAACCTATCCCGTCCACCTGACCCTTCCTGCCCCACCCACCATGGCAAACTGCAGGCATTGGCGCCAACGACACTTCTGGCGCTTCTGGTTGCTGCCCCCGAATTTGGGCTTGTCGCAGCAGAAGTCGCAGCGGCCACAGTCCATCCGCCGTAGGCAGGCTGCACAGGCCCCGCACTTGCGGTTCTGCCGGCGGTTCGTGTAGGGCTGCTGGGGTGGGGGGAATGGGTGGTGCTGTCACTACGACTAGGAGAGGCCATACTCAATGGCTATTCTAGTGCTGGTCCTGGTGCTCCTCTAGCCCCATCGGAGGGCACTACTTGCGTACTAGTCTTAGCCTCTTGACTCCCCACTAGTCACGCCTCAGCGTTTGCTAGTGCAACACTGGCCGCTATCACCGTGCCAGCTGGCCCTCGGTACAGTAGGACTGTGGCTGCTCCATCCCAGGATCCATTGCTGTATCTGCTAGTACTCTATTAGCTACCAAAAAATTTCTCTGACCCCACCTCCAGCAGGATTTTGCTGGCCCTCTATTACCTCTCATCACTGCGCCTGCTCTGTTCATTCTACATGAACCCCAGTCACTCTACAGGCCGCTCCTCTATCAGCCCCATCATTGTGTCTGCTAGTCCTGCATTAGCCACCAGAGTGTTGGTGCATCTGATGTGGCACTGTCACTGCACCTGCTGAGCCATGTTAGTCCTCCCCCATCATCTGCTCATCCCATCCTAGGACCCATTACTGTGCCTGTAGGCCCATCACAGCATTTGCTTCTTTGGAGTTAATCAAGCGTCCTGGGAGAGTCTAGGCTTATCCAGGTAGGGTGGGGCCACTCACTATCTCGTCCTCCTCTACACAGTAATAGATGAACTCGGCAGGTGGCGAGGGGGCCAGGGCTCTGGGGTGCTGTAGAGGCAAATTGGGTGGGGTCAGGGCAGGTACTTGGGAAGGTTAGGGGTGTGCCTCCTCCCACCCACTGGGGCCTCACCAGCTCTGTGGGCTCTGGGGGTTGTGATGGGGGAGGTGGAGGCAGTGGCTGGGCTCTGGATTGCCGCCGGGGAGCCATCTTGGAGTCACAGCGCCCCCTGTGGCGGCTATGTTTACCCTGGTGGAGAGTAGAAAGGGTGGTTTGGGTTTGGTGGCACCAGGCAGAGACAGGACATCCCAAGATTACAGAAAGCATGCATGGGACAGGTAGGCAGAGGGTGGGGTGGAGCCGGGGGAACCACAGCCAGGGGAGGGCAATGTTGACATCGCTGATGGCGGCAATGGAGGTGGTCAGAAAGATGCTGACAGACAGGGGCAGGGAGGTGAGGCCAGGGAGGTGAGCATGGGGTGAGGAAGAAAAGAAAGACATGAGGTGGGCAAGGCCAGGTTGGGAGGAAGCAGCAGCAGCGAAAACTTTAACAGCAGAATGAACTCTGCTCCCTCCTGCCTGACTTACCCGTAGGCAGCGTCGCTGGACACACTTCCACTGACGCCTGAGACCAGGACGGGGAGGGCGTAGGCAGATACGGCAACGGCCACAATCCTCTTGGGTCTGACAGCCCCGGCATACTCCACACCCTCGGCTCTGTGTGCGTATGTGGGAAGGGCCAGAGGCATGATGCATGAGGCCAGGGCCATGAGGATCAGTGGCTGGGGTGAGCCCTGGGCCCTCCCCACCTGCCCGACTCACCCTTTCCACGATCCGGAGACAGCGTCTCCGCTCACACTTGCAGAACAGCCCTGAGGCCACATCATGAGGCAGCTGCAGGAGGCAGGTGGAACAGGCCCCACAGTCTTCAGTTACCTGGCATGCTGCACACTCTCCACAGCCCACACGCTGCCAAGAATGGGGGGGACAAGGTCACAGGTCCAGGCAGAATGGCTCCAAAAGCGCTGCCCCACCCTTGTCCACTGATCCTACGTTATCTCCTATCACCATGTCTTCTAGTCCCCCATTAGCCTCATCGCTATATCTGATAATTACTGGTCAGCTGCCATCAATGAGGCCATTAGTATGTCTACTGGTCTCCTGTCAGCTTCATCACTGTCTACTGGCACCCCATTAATTCCCATTACTGTGTCTGCCAATCCACACTAGCTCTCTATAAAATGACTCTTATACCCTATGGCCCCATCACCATTTCTTCAGACCCTCTGCTGGCCCCATCATGTCCACTGCAGAGTTATGAAGAGGGCACAGCTTGTGCTTACCTTAAACATCCTCTGCTCCCGGTTGAAGGCAATTCTCTGTGCTGGCGGGCAGGGAGAGGGAAGGAGTAAGTGAAAAGGAAGCAACAGACACCTGACCTCACCACTGCCTCTGGCCTGACTTCCACCACTCAGTGTCTACCCATTCCAATACTTTCAAAATCCAACCTCCAACTATGTCAGTAGCCTCTGTCCTAACTCACCTCGGCAGTCTTTGCACAATGTCTTGAGCCGTTGCCTTCTGGTACCATCCCCTGAGAAGCTTATTCCACAGTTCTCACAGCACCTGGGATGGAAAAGACAGGTGTGGGGCCCTGACAGCACCCCCAATCACAAGATTCACCCATTTGGCCCACCTTAGGCCAACACTCACCCAGGTGCAGGGAATGAGGCTGGGGCTGTGTCAGTGTCAGCCTTGGTCTCCTCCCCTGGGGCCTCCTTCCTGACCTCATTCTTCTGGGGTCCAACTTGACGTTTCTTAGTCTTGGCTGGCTTCGAAGGTTTCTTTTGCTTTTTGCTGGGGACGGCCACCGAATGGGCCTGGAGATGAGAGCGAAGGCAGAAGGAACGTGGGTCAGTGGGTTCATGTTAGGTAGCATAGCCACCCCTGACTGGGCTCCCCATGCTGTGAAGTACCTTGGGGACTGGATAGCACAAGATGCCTTGTTTGAAGTCGAAGAGAGAAAGATCACATGTAGGGCCCAGGTATCGGGTCAACTCAACTTTGCTTCGGATCCTGTCTCCTGTGGGACTGGGGATGGACCAGGATAGGTAGAGCCAATGCCGTTACACCCACACAACCCTTCCACAGGGCTGGTAGGATATAGGAGGCAGCCTGGAATTGGCCTGTGAGCCCCACCCCACCCCAACTAGCCCTGAATAACAGGAGTATAAAATACAAATACCAGCATGTATACAAACATTTAATAAATCATATAAACATAAATAGACATGAACATTTATAACATTATACTTGCGATACTGGAAATACTTTCTATAAGTAAAAATAAACATAAATGTGGACACAAATATACTAAATAACGTGTAAGTATGTTAACATTATGTACCAAGCACATAATCAAGAAAACGTATGCCATAATTATGTTTAAAAAATATATAAACAAATGCAACTGCATACGTAATACAGTATTACAGTATAATTAATTGATGTCGGGAGACAATACTCCATGGGTCTCTTGCATGTCCTGACTGTCCTTTGTAAAAAAAAAAAAAAAAACAAAAAAAAACTATCTTTCCAAGGATGTTTATAAAGCAAACAACCTTGGAAGATAAGAGATGGAGTCCCCTTCCAGAATAATGAGAAAGCATACTTACTGTCCTAATATTATAAAAGATCTGAACCCCTAAGCTTAGGATTCCATTCCTATGATACAACTTACTGTGTGTGCAGGTGCCGTTTTAGCCTTCTTCATGTCACATGGGAATTGGGATTCGAGGAAAAAGCACAAAAATGATGATATAGTCCCCCTTTATCTGCAGGGAATACATTCCAAGATGCCCAGTGGAGGCCCGCAACCATGGACAGTATACCCTATACGGTATATACAGTGCTTTTTCTATCTGATTACCAAGATGGCTAAGTGACTAATGGACACCACGCACATACAGCATGGATATGCTGGACAAAAAAATGATTCATGTCCCAGGCAAGATTGAGCCAGACAGTGCAAGATTTCATCACACGACTCAGAATGGCACGCAATTCAAAACTAATGAATTGCTTATTTCTGGAATTTTCCATTTAATATTTCAGATGGCAGTTGACTAGATAACTGAAACTCAGGAGAGCAAAACCTCAGAATGCAAAACCGCAGATAAGGGAGGACTACCGTATTTTGGATCCTGCTATTGTAATAAACTGTCTTTCATCTCTGACCCAGGAGTCTCATGTCTCCTAACAGCATCCACAAAATTGTGACAAACTCACTATTATCTTGTCCTAATTGGGGTAGGAATCTCAGATCCTTTATGGTTTTTGACAATCGCACTTACAAGTTTTGAAAGTTTTATACAAGTATGTAACTGTGAATAAATTATAACTAAATACAAAAAAATTAATTTTATTTATAACTTTACCATATTTATGGGGGAAACTGGCAACTTAGATACAAAAAGAACCAGGACAAGTATAGAAAATTTAATACCTATATCACTAATGTACCCTAAAACACATGTAAATGTTTATAAACATCTATGTCAATGTATTTATAGTTGATTTCCATTGTTCATGGTAGTTATGCTCTACAAAGTTGCCATGAACACTGACTTAGTGAATACAGAACCATTGCTCCTAGGGGAAGTACAAAGTTAGGTTCCTGAGAGGCTCTGGTCACATTTTTGTCAACTGATCAAAGCATAACTTTGTTTTACATGTGTTTCAGTCTAAAGACATCTTACTTAATATATATTTCTTACAAATGACTAATTGCATGGTCTTTGAATGATTCAAAGCCAGGGACTTCAGAGACCATTTGTGCTATATAGGTTTGTTTGTCAACGTTCTTATAAAACAAGCCAGTCTCACTGGCGTTGAAAACCACTCTTCTATAAAACCCTTTTCCTGTATAACACTTAGCAGGTATTTTTAAAATTCTTCTGCAGACTCCTGATCCGTAGAACCTAATATTTTTCATGCCGTTATCGCCTTTTGAAATATGCAAGCCAGCCAGCACTAGCTAAGTTTAATGTTTTCCTAACCCTGGGTAACACGACTGGCCTTCCTTACAACGATGCTGTTCACTATGCTTTATCGGTCATCATTTCACAAATCCACAAATTTAGCTGCTTTCGCATCTTTTCCACAGCTTCAAGTACTATAGATGCTATTTTTTGCACTTTGTGGAGCAGCCTCACATACATACTGACAAACTTCCTTCTTCTTTTGGGGATGTACCATGTTTCTGATTCATAGCACTGAATTTACAGTCAACAGCACTGTTAACTCATGCCTGAATAAAGCTTATCTACCTTGCATTTTCTCCTTAACACACATCACAGCCTTCTTGCACTCAGAACACTAAACAACACTTCAGCACTATGCTTGGGGATCATCTTAAACAGCAAAATCACCAAGAAAAAGCACAAAAATGCAAAAAACGTGATACTAAATAGATCACGAAAAGAACACCTGCTCATAATATGAACCTTGAAACAAAAAGGCCTTATTCGACCTTGGGTTAGAACATGTGCACTGGGCAACAACTTTTCGCTGCTCTGTACATGTTCTGGAATAACCACGAATGCACCGTCAGTACTGACTTTGAAGTTACAAATAAATTTTATTAAGTAGGTGAATTTGAAAATACAAAATATGAGAATAATGAGGATTAACTGTCTGTGCATAATTTTAACTCCATCCACAAATTTAACCACACTATTTGATTTCACCCTGCCCCTAACCAGGCTCAGCCTCATCCCTGACTCTGCCCATAACCCACCCAGTACCTCTGGTAATAGGTGTCTGAGCGCCCACAGGTGGCCCCTGACTTGCGAAAGACCTCACGGCGCTTCCAGCCAGGGCCCAGGGCTGGGCAGTCCAGCCAGTCCTCAGCCATGGAGGCCACGGGAAGTAGCAGCAGCCTGCAAAGGTGGGAGAAGAGGGTGCATAGGGGAAACTAAGGCTCTAGGAAGGGACAAACTGTGCCCCAGGCCACACAAATCACTGGTGTCTATTACTGCTTGCCCAAGACCTAGGATCTGCCACAGGCAACCATCCATACATAGAAGAAAAACCCCTCCCATACTCACCCCATTCTTTCCTGTTCTGGGCCCAGGAGCTTCTCATTCCTCCCCCTTCTTAACCTGGTAACCTCCACAGCTCCCATCTTCAACTTAAGGGTCCCTGTTCCTTATTCTCATTATGCTGACCCCTTAAATCCTCTCCATCTTCAGATTGAGAGCCCATCATTTCACTCTACTGCCAACCCAGGAACCTTTCATTTCTACCCCCTATTCCTCCCTGTCTTTGACCTACAGGTCCCTATCCCTCCCCTTTATTGCCCTAAGACCCCTGTACTCTCCATCCTTATCCCAAGAGGCCATAATTCCTCACACCCTCGGTATTCTACTTCAGTGTTCTTCCCTCTCACTCCTTGCCTTCCTTGTCCCACAAGTTCCCAATTTCTTTCCTTTAGTGTTTTAAGCATTCCATTCCTTCCCTGTCTGATGTCCTCTTACTCTACTACTTCAGTGTTATAGCCTCAACTTCCTCTGAGAGCCCCCAACCCCTCCACATCCTTGGCCTGAGCAGTCCCTTATTCTTTCCATTCCTCAGCTAGAAGCCTCCCATGGCTCCCCCTTCCCCAGCTCAAGAGTTCCCCCACTTATTTTCCCTCTCCCTCAATGTTCTGACCCACAATTTCTCCCCAATCTCAAACCCAAAACCTCCCTATTCCTCTCCTCTACAGCCAAAAAGTTCCCCACTCCTCCTCTTCAACATTCTCACCCTACATTCTTCCTAATCAGCCTGAGAGACCCTGATTTCTCCCCTTAGCATTCTGAACTCCCCCCATTCCTCTCCGTTCTTATCTCAGGATCATGCCATCCCTAACTGTCAGTGTTCTGATCTTCTATTTCTCCTCATCCTCTAAATGAACACAACCCCCGTCGCTCCCTTTCAGCATTCCAACGCCCCCATTTCTCTCTGTCATCAGTCTGAGGGACCCTCATTTCTCCCTCTCAGAGTTCTGAATCTCCGTTTCTCTCTCCTTAACTTCAGAGGCCCCGATGTCTCCCCTCAGTGTTCCGAGCTCTCCCATTCCTCTCCGTCTTCGTCCCAGGATCCCGACACTCCTACCTGTCAGCGTTCTAAGCCCCATTCCTTCCCGTCTTTAGCCTAAATCCGCCTATTCCTCCCTTTCAATATTCCGAAGCCGCCATTCCTCTCCCTCATCGGCCCGAGGGCCCTTCATTCCTCCCCGTCAGCGTTCTGAGCCTCAATTCCTCCCCATCCTACGCCTGAGTGCTCTCCCCCTCCAACCCCACGGCTGTCTCACCAGCTCGGCACCAGGCCGGCAGCTTCCGCCTTTCTAGGCCCGTGGATTCATGGCGAGGGTCCCTTCTGTGCCTCCCGCCTTGCCCTACTCCCCTTCTTCCTCCTCTGCCGCCTCCTCTGAAGCGGTAGCTGTCGCCTCCGCGGCTGTTCGTTGCTCCCGGAACCGGAAATCCAGTGCCTGCCTCTCGGGCTCCGCCCCCTACGAAACACCTGCGCCTTAGCGCCTCAACGGCGCGCGCCCTTAGCGGGGAGGCTCCCGCGCCTGCGTGCTGACGTTCCACCCCGGAGCGCGCCCACGGCCGGGACCCGCAGCGCCTGCGCTCCTCGCTTCCCCAGCCGGCGCGTCCAACCCACGCTGCCCAGCTTGCACATGCGCTCTCCAGTCCCACGCTAAAGGGGCGCGGATCGTAGGGGTTGAGCCTGCGCTCTCCGTTCCCTCTGGCCGTCTCCAGGAGTAACCCACAGGGGCGTCGCAAGGCTGGGGTTGCGCCTGCGCACTCCCTTGCCCAGCCCGGACCCTCCTCTCCCACCTCTTTTCGAGGTCGCGTCTGTGCTCACTAGTCCCTGGGAACATCTACCCCAGGTCTACTGTGTCCCGCACTCTCCTCCCCGCTGAACAGGCGGGGCCCGGAGACGAGTTTTCGCCGCACGAGCCCCGGTTGGCTCCGCGAACAAGGGGAAGGGGGCGGAGCCGCGCCGCAAGTAAACAGAGGGCACCCAGCGGGGGCGTGTCCACGCCGCACGGGACTGCAGAAGTGGAGTGGGCTCTTGCTGTATACGTGTCCCACAAGAGGGGTTTACGGGAAAGGGGGAGCCTTGTGTCCATCGCCGAATACAGCTCTGGTCTGGATAGCATGAACACACACAGGAGTGGCAAGTCAGCCACACTGGACGAGTGCTGAGTGTATACCCACTGTCCCAGAGAGGCTGAGAATACAGGACACGTCAGGTCATATCCCCACAGCCTACGGGAGCACAGAGTGAGAGCTGACTATATACTCACAGCCTATGCATGCACTGCAGCCCCTCCGGGGTACAGGCGTGCCACCGCCCATCTTATCCAGGGGTTTGGGAACACAGCTGCAACTGGAGCAAGCGTAGAGACCATCAGAAGTTATCTTCCTTGCTTCTTCAAAATTTTATTAACAAAATCCGGGGAGGGGAGAGGCAGAGAAAATGGAGAAACAGAGGGAAATTTTGAGACTCTCTGGTAAGGGAAGATGGCCAGTCAAATGGTAGATGGGCACAGAGAGAATTAAAGAAACATGAACAGATGAAGGAGGAACGAACACACGGGAGGCTCAGCGCAGCTTCCCCAACTGGAATGAATGCAGGGTGTGGGGGTGATGTGGGCCGGTGAGGCTCAGCGGTCAGCACTGGAGCGCAGGTCGGTAGTGAGTGGGTCATGCTGGATTGTTTGGTGCAGCATCAGGGCCAGTAATCCTGCCCGGTTTGTCATGGCTGTACGCACATTGCGCTCCTGCTCAAACAGCTCATCCAGCTTGTACCACTGCCAAAGGAGTGGAAGGTGCCATGAGAAGGGGCTCCTGAAGCCCCACCTGACTGACCCCCTGACTACATCCAGCATCAAAACCTACCACACGCACGCGCTCCAAGTCCACTTCAGCACGCCGCAGCTTCTCCCAGCAATAATGGCGATTGCATTGGCGCTTGGGCAGGCGGCAGAAGTCACCTGTAAGCTCAAAGACATCACGTACAAGGGGGCACCCGCACACCTCATCAGCTGGCACCTGCAGGGAAACCAGGAATGAGGATGAACAAAACTGGTGAGGGAGAACAGGAATAGGTGCTCACAGAAGGAGAAGGGAAGGAATGGAAAGTTCAGGGGAGAGTGAAGAGGCAATGGAAAATAGGGAATGGAGGGTGAAGAAGCAGGAAAAGGGGGAGGAATAGCAGGTGATGAGATAGGAAAAGGGAAAGGAACAAAGGGCGAGGAAGCAGAGAAAATGAGAGAAATGGAAGTGGTCAGGTAGGAAAAAGAAGGAAGGAGGGGAGGTGAGGAAGGAAAGGATGAATGTGGGACAGGGAGGAGGGCCAGAGTCGGGGGAGTTGAGGAAAAATCTTACTTTGGGGTCCCGTGAGTGCTCAGGGCACAGCACCTGGAGCCGCTTACAGTATGTTTTGCTCTGAGGATTGTAGACATCACAGAAGAGTCGTGTGGCCCTGGGGGTTTGGAGTAGAGAGAAGATAATGGAGGGAGAGAAGGAAGAAGGCTCTCTTATCTTTGCCATGCCCATGTTCTGCCCCAGCTCCATACACCTCCACTTTTGACCCCAGCCTTTACTCCCCTAACTCTGCATGGCACCCTCACTTACCCTTCAATGCGTGTGGGGTACATGGACCCAAAGGACGTCTGGCTCTCATACTGGAGGGATGAGCACAAACGGAAGGAACTGTGGATGTGTGCTGCACACTGGCCCAAGACACCACCCGGACAATAAATCTGTCCCCCACTGGCCCACTGATATTCCCACACCGTCCACCCCCTTAGGCTGACACCCTGACCTTGGCGTAGCAGCGCTCCATGTGGCGCAAGGCAACACGTGGGTTGATGGGGTGCCCGCAGGAGACGCAGAAGATCTGCAAGTCTGTGTCATCGCTGTCACCCTCATTGCTCTGTGTGGGGTGAAAGGAGCGATGAGGCCAGGAGGGACCAGGTGCTGGGCCCGGCCCTGCCATGCCCTTGCTCGCTCACCTCCTCATCCTCACGCACAGCCTGCTGCTTGGCACGAAGAATGATGGCCTCAAGTTCATGGAATCGGCGCTCCATTTCCTGAAGGCGGGTGCGGGCACTCTGCTGCTCACGACGAATGCGTTCCAGCAGCTTCTTGCCATGTTCTTCAGCAATGCAGGGGCTCTGCTGCCACTGCTGGATGCGCTGGGGGAGGATCTCGTAGATGCGGCTGCAGGGAGACAGTGGGTATGGTGCAGGCAGGGAAGGTGGCAAGCAACAAGATGAGTAAGTGGGGTGATCAAAAGATGGCAAATGGATGCGAGACTAAATGGTGAAAAGATAAATAAATAGGTGGCTGGATGGCTGAATGGTGGATGGATGGACAAGTGGACAAATGGAAGCAACATGGATGGGTGAGTGGGTAGATAGGTATGTAGGTATTTGGTTGACTGAATGATGAATAGGTGATTGACTGGTAGACATACAGAGAACTCTGCCCTACCCTGTACTTCCTGACTCCCTTGAACCCCTAGGAGTGACTCACTTGGCTGCCAGCTTCATGCCGCAGTCGTCCGAGCAATACTTGGAGCTGGGCTGGGCAGGGCGCACACAGCCGGGCCCCAGGCACTGCGGCAGTGATGCAGGGTCCTTGACATCAGCCCTCTCTGGGTGTTTCCATTTGTCCTTGTGCTTCTGCTTCTGCCGATGCCGCTTGTATCTCTCCTCCTTCTACAAGACAAGACAGGTCCGATCAAGGTGGAGTGGAAGTCAGCCCCAGACGTCTCTCCCTCCATTCCAGCCCTTTCTGGCTCTTGCCCCATTCAGCCCCTGACCTCCGCCTCTCCCTCTCCACCCATCCTCTGCCTTCCCATGCCCATTTTACCCTCTCCATCACCTTCTTCTCAGACTTCTTCTCCCGACGCTTCACATGCTTCACTTTCACTGCCCTCTTCCGCAAGGCGGGGTCCAGGAATGGGGACTCTTCTGTGTCACTCATCCAGGGCTGCAAGCAGGGCATGCACTGACGCACGAGCCCCACTCAAGACAACCCACCACCTACTCATTTCCCAAGTCAGCCTTCCGTACCCTGCTCCTCTCTTCTCATTAGGGATACTCTCTGCTTCTGTAACCTCCACCCTTCCACCATGGGATACTCCTGCCTGCTCACCAAGCCATGGTCATCAAAGGCCCCTGCACAGAAGTCCTGGTACAGGTCAGGATCCAGTGGTAGGTCCTCATCAGAGAGTGGCTCAGGCGTGGCCGTAGCTTCAGGTGGCTCCTTGACTGCTGATGATGCCACTGCCCCCTCATCTTCACGAATGCGCCCCAGCTTCTGTGATGGCTGTGGCTGCTGTTGGGTGGGCAGTGGCCGGCGGGGCCTTGGCAGGGACTCTGAGGGTGTCACCGGCGAGAGCTGCGGGGCAGAATCTCAGGACTGGCCCTGACCGCCCTGCCCGCATGCCCCGCCCCGCCCTGGGGGGCTGGACTCACCGAGGAAGGGAAGTACTTGTACGATTCCTGTGCCGGCAGGAGGAAGGCCCAGGTCAGCCCCAGGTGGATGGAGGGTGGCTTTGCCCTAGCCCTGCCCACCTGGCCTTGCCTCCTTAGACACGTCTGCCCCCTACCCCTCACCACCAGGACATGCTCAGCTCTGCCTGATCTGCACTGACGTGCCTGACCACCCAGAAATACTTGGCCCCACCCAGGGTTGGGGGTTTTCCTGCCAGCCCAGCATACCTGGTCATGCCCCATTCATCTGGACATGCCAGGCCCCTTCCCACCTATCTGGTACAGTCAGGCCCCACCGCACCTGGCCCATTCATGCCTAGCCTTAACCAACCCTTCACGGACTGCCCTCCCCAATCCTACCCAGCTCTGCCCATGCTCACCCGGGCCCGCAGCTGGCACTGACGTAGCCGGCACTTCTGCCGGATCTTATTGGGGCCCCCGAATTTCTTCATGTCCCGACAGAAGTCACAGTGGCCACAGTCCTCAGTGCGCCGGCATGCCTCACACTCGCCACACATTCGGGCTGACCGTTTGATCTGCTGCTGCTGCTGCTGCTGCTGCTGCTGCTGGTGATGCTGGAGAAAAGTGCCCAGTACAGAAATCAGGGACCCAGGCAGAGCCCAAAATGGGACCACTTTATGCATCCCAATCACTGCAACCACTCACCTGGCTGGGTGTGGCCACCAAAGGCTGTGGAGAGGATTTATGGGGCGAAGCAGAGCCCCGAGCAAGCATGGCCCCAACCCCTGTCCCTGACCCCGCCCGGCGCTGCAGGTCCGGATCTGAGACAGGCCTCTTGCGCCCTCCACCCTCATCCCGGGGCTCACTGCTGTCCCGCTCATTGCCATCCCGCTCTCGTGACTTCTTGTGCCGATAGCGTATCTCCAACTTGGGGTCTTTCTCTGTGAGGCAAAGAATAGGGCTAAGGTAAGTGAGCAGTGGCAGGCCTAAATGGTCCCAGAACCTCTTTCTTCCTCTTCTCTCTCTTACTGTTCCACCCACCTCCTGGCCCCCTTGCTCAAGGGCAGAGTTGCCCCCTTCCTGTGGGATCCTGTTACCTCTCACCATGGAGTCCCCATTCTAGCTCCCAGACCAACAATCACTCTGCCCGCAGACATATATCGCCACTCTCTTGACCACCCTATTATGGCTTCTCCTCCTCCCACCCGCCTTCCCTGTCCATCCCACCCCCCTCACCTCGGCACTCCCGACAGTACCACTCCCGGATGGCCTTGGCCATCTTCTCAGTGATCCGGATGCAATCCCCATGGAACCACTCATTGCAGTTGTCACACCCGCTGCAGAGGATGGAGCAGGCGGTGAAGACGTGAGGGGCAAGCCCCCCTGGCTTCACTCAAACTTGCCAGGTGTCACCCACCGCCCCACCCGCCTCTCCCTGGCTCACATCATGAAGCAGTTGATGTCTGGTTTGCGGCAGATGCAGTAGATGGGTGCGTTCTCCCCATTCTCGGACTTGCTGTCCTCCCCAGCATCTGGAGGCTCTGGGTCGGAACCATCTCCCTCCTGTGAGACACGCCACCGTGGCAGCGCATCCCTCGGTTACAGCTCCCTCGGGGTTCAGCACAGACCCACACACTGCCCGTAGGCTTCTCGACAGGGCTCCCCATAAGTCTACCCATCACTCACCTCCGTTACTCCATTACTCGGCTTATAAATCCCCATCGCTCTGCCCGGACCTCCCATCCCTCGCCACCGACACCCAGTCACCCTCCGCACTCCCCAACGGCTCCCGCAGACACCCCACCGCATACTGCCCCACGGCGGCTCCTCACAGACCCCGAGCGGGCTTCGCACAGACGCTGCAGCCTTTATTCCGCAGACTTCCCGCCGCGGGGCTCCACAGCCCCCTCGTTATCGTCGCCCCCCGTCCCACCCCGACAACGGTTGTCCCCGGACCCCCTGAGAGGCTCCTCATCCCGCTCTCTACAGACCGCCCAACACGGCTTCCCACAACCCGCGTATCCCTCTGCCCACAGAACTCCCCATCACGGCTTCCCACGGAATTGCCATCCCGAGTCCCCCAGAAACTTCTATTGCCGACTCCATAATGGCTCACAACAGAACTCCGAGGTGGTTCACCACAGACCCCACCATTCTGCCCTCAGACTCCGGCTTCGGCTCCCCACAGACCCCCGAGCGTCCGCCAGCCGGCCCCACCGTTCCCAGCCCTGCAGACCTCCGACCTTCCCCGGACCCCGTACTCACCATAGCTCCGCCGCCGGCGCACTCCCTCGCGCCCCACGCCAGAAACCCGGGAATCTTTTAAGACCACTCCGCGGCGTCCGCGGCGGTTGCAAAGGCGCCCACTACTTCCGCTCCAGGTCACGCCTCCTAGGCACCGTACTCCTATTGCGCAGGCTCCACGCGTCGGCTCCGCGGCAAACGAGTAGGTTGCTCCCCTACAACCCCCGAATATTCTTCAGGCGCCGCCATCTTGGCTACCGAGTCCGTATAGTGGCCGAATCCATACGTTCGCCGGGAACATGGCCCTTCTCGTTTGCAGCTCTCTGAGGGCGCCGCCACCTTGTCGGTAGAGTCCGTACGGTGACGCTTGTACGGCCTCGAATTTACAGGCAACATGGCCGCACCTACTGCGCTACTTCCTCGCAGATGTCGTCATCGTGGAATTTGATTCCGTGAGGGAGTCGAGGCCGTACGATCCCAGACGACACATGGCGGCCTCCACATGGGCGTCGCCATCTTTGAAGTCGATTCCGTACGTGGGCCAATCGTCCTCCAGAGAGGTTCACGCGGAAAACGGCCGCTCCCGAAACATTACGTGGATCGAATCTCATTCGTTATTGCGTTCAATCACTTTCCCCTTCTATATGTGTTAATGGGGCGCCGGGAGGCTGTGTGCTTTGCGCCATGAGGGAAACCAGTCCCTATTGTACCCCGACTTCACCTGCCACCACTCTTTCCGACTCTCCTGTGCGTTTCTCAGCGGGACCTGGCACTGTTCAGCTTTTATTTATTTTATTTCTATTTAAAGACAATTCTTAAACTAATTTCAAAATTTAGTTCTGTAAGTTGCATAAGCCTAACGGTATAGCACCGTTTACTTCTCCATTCCTTTATTGTTGAACGTTTATGACATTTTCAAATGTTATTCTAAAAATGTTCCGTGGAACATTCTTAAACATAGATCTATATGCTCATCCCTCATTATTTCTTGTGAAATTAATGTAGGGATAAGGCAGAAAAGGAAGGCTGAGAGAGCCTGAATGCAACCATTTTAACCAATACCAACCCCTTACCACCCTGAACAATGAAGGCACCAGCAGGTTGCAAGCCCATGACCCTCTGAAGATGGATAAATTACTAAACCAGATGCCTTACAAACTGTGCTTACCTTTCTATGACAGCAGTTTATGATTAACCTTTATGGCCTGACCATAAGACAGTGCTGGTCACCTATGTCCCACCGGGTTTTTGAACATTTAAAAAACTTTACCATTGCCCGATATGGGTTCTCCTCACCTCCAGCTTGAGATCTGTGGAGTAGGATCTATTGTATGTCTCTATCACAATAAACTTTCCTGTTGCTAATTCGCTCACACTTAAATTCTTCCCTATGCAAAGCCAAAAACCCACTTGTCAAGTTCAAGGGGGCTTTCCTCCCTTCACTGGGACACATCCTGCATCAAAATGTGATATATGAAATGGTGTTACTCTGGTTCTGAGTCTGAAATGGAGTCCAGAAGCCATTCTAAGAAGGACTATCTGCACTTGCTGCAAATTTGCAACACATACACACGTACACACACAAAACGAACTTGCCTTGAACCCTTGAACTGGGCCAAACTACAAGGACCACGCCATCCTGGAAAACAGCTGAATTTCACTAGTGCTGCATCTCCTGAACAATGGCCAGTGAACTATGGACTTGTGCTGGCCAGCCTCCTCCATCAATGGTAATTCCTTAAAAACAACTCATGTAATCACCCTTAGCATCTTTTTTACTTCTCTAAAAAACCTCTACTTTCCTCCCTGTCTCTGGAACACAATTTGGCTTCTAGCTGAATCTATGTCTTCTGAATTGCAATTCCTGAAACCCCAATAAATTTTGTCTTACTGCATTGCTCCTTGATCATTTGACTCTTTTTAGCTGATGTTCCTTAGAGATTAGGCTCTAAAAGTAGAATTACTTTGTAATTGAGTATAAATACTCTAAGACATGTTAAATAAAATTTGTAGGAGGCCGTTGGTTTAGACTGAGCTCCTGCACTAGGTCCACCCAAAATGGAGTTCCTCATGCTGAAGTTCAATGCCACCAGTCCAACACTAAATTGTTTATCTGACCTCCTGAGAAATCAGGAAAATAAAAGAGAGATAATAATAGCCAAATCCCCAAACAAGCCACTTTTACCCAGCATAACACAGTCCCCTCAGCTTTAACCCTTACAAAAAAAGTAAACTGAAGTTACCTGATATTAACCAATCAGTTTTTTTTTTTAATTGTTCTGTTTCCTTGTTCCCACCTTACAAAACTCACTGCTCTGCTATTGTCCAGGGGGAGCTTTCATTCTAGTTTGTAGAATGGGGTCTGCCCCGATTAATAAATTGCAAATAAAAGCCATTAGATCTATAATTAAATTTGTAGTAATTCTGTCCTTTGACAGTTGATACAAACATATATTTCTACGAGCAGTGTATGAAGGTTTCCGTATCAGATCTTTATTAGGTTGTCAGATTAGTGCAAATTTTTAAAATCATGCAACCCTTTCAGTAAAAACTTTGTCAGCATCCACAGCCATATATAAATACTATATATTCATTACTATACTAATATAGTACAAAATCATAAACCACATAAAAAATAAATATTTAAAGGGATGAAATAAAAATAAATATAAACATCTTTGGTATTTTCTCAAACCCCCAGAACCATCTTAGATGCTGCCCTTGGGGAGCTCCTGATTTACATTATCGGTGCTCACTTTCATCCATGTGCAGCCATGGTATGGACATGAAGAAGCAAACAAAGATAAGTGAATATTTCATTAAAAAGTAAATGTTTTGTGTCTATAAGTTTAGCTTGATGATTACAGTAATAGTCGTAATTTTAAAAACCTTATATTTGCTTAGTTCTTTATAGTTTACAAGATACTTTCATACATACCGTATTTGATCCTTGTAAGTGCCTTAGAGGGTGAATGGAACAATAGCATTATTTTCCCCACTCCACAGGAAAGTCTCCAAAATCACTTAGAGCAGCAGAAACCCAAGATCACATGGCTGGTTAACCACCTATTCAGGCTCTAGATCTCCTGCTGCCTGGCCCAGCTCACTTTTCCACGTCACACACTGCACATAGCATGGACAGCTATCCTGGGAGTATATGGGAGAATAAAAGCATTCAAGATCCCAGTGGTAATTCTCCAGGTATGGAATTTATATATTTTACATCTGGCCTGTGGGAGATGTGGGGTGGAGAAGTTAGGGAACAGGCCCTCATTAGCTTTCCTCCTCTTCCGAATCCTATCACACCTCTTTCTTTTTTTAAAAAATGTGTTCCTTCTTTCAAACCCATTTTCTCCTAGTAACCAACCTTCATGCATGTCAAGAAAAAAATCTTTCCAAACCCTAACGAAAGGCATCGAGCATTTTTAAAAAACTTCTTTATTGAGATATAATTCAAATACTATCCAATTCACCCATTAAAAGTTTACATTTCAATAGTTTTAGTATATTCATGTATGTGCATTCACTGCCCCAATCATTTTTCAAACTTTTTCACTACCTCAAAAAGAAACTCCACACCACTTGGATATCACTCCCCAACCCTCTCCCCCTAGGCAACCACTAATCTACTTTCTGTCTCTCTCTCTCTGCCTACTCTAGACATTTCATATAAATGGAATCATATAAATATGTGGTCTTTGTGACTGGCTTCTTTCACTTAGTATAATGTTTTTAAGGTTCATTCATGTTGTGGCATGTATCAATACTTCATTCTGTTTTATGGCTGAACAATATTCCATTGTATGGACATATCACATTTTGTTTATTCATTTATTGGTTGATGGACATTTAGGTTGTTTCCACATAATGGTTATTATGAATTTTGTGGCTGTGAATATTTACATACAAGTCCTTGTGTGCATACATATTTTCATTTCTCTTAAGTATATAACTAGGAGGAGTGGAATTGCTGGGTCATATGGTAACTCTATGTTTAACTGTTTTCTAAAGTTGCTGCACCATTTTATATTCCCACCAGGAAGGTATAAAGGCTATAATTTGTCCACATCCTTGCCAATACTTGTTATCTGTCTTTTGGATTAGAGTCATGCTAGTGGGTAGGAAGTGGTATCTCACTATAGTTTTAATTTGCATTTCCCTGATGGCTATGATATTCAGCATCTTTTTATGTGCTTATTGGTCATTCATATATCTTCTTCAGAGAAATATCTAACAAAATACTTTGCCCATTTTTTCATTGTGTTTTTTGTTCTTATTGTTAAGTTGTAATAGTTCTATATATATTCTGGATAGATGTCCCTTATCAGATATGATTTGCAAGTATTTTTTTCAATGCTGTGGGTTGTCTTTTCACTTTCTTGATGGTGTTCTTTGAAGCACAAGTTTTAAATTTTGATGATTCCAATTTATCTATTTTTTTTCTGTTATTACTTGTGCTTTTGATATCATATCTAAGAAACCATTTCCCAATCCAAGGTCACAAAGATTCACGTCTATGTTTTTTCTAGGTTTCTTTTTCTTTTTCTTTTCTTTTTTTTTTTTGAGACTTAGTGCTCTGTCCCAGGCTAGAGTGCAATAGTGCCATCATAGCTCGCTGCAACCTTAAACTCCTGGGCTTAAGTGATTCTCCTGCCTCAGCCTCCTGAGTAGCTGGGACTACAGGTGTGTGTCACCATGTCCGGCTAATTTTTCTATTTTTTTTAGAGACAGGGTCTTGCTCTTGCTTAGCCTGGTCTCCAATTCCTAGCCTCAAGTGATCCTCCTACCTTGGCCTCCCAAAGTGCTAGGATTATAGGTGTGAGCCACTGCACCCAGCCTTCTAGGAGTTTTATAGTTTAAGATTTTACATTTAGGTCTTGGTCCATTTTGATTTAAATGATCCATTTTGAGTTTTCTATATGGTGAGGTAGGGGTCCAACTTCATGCTTATGCTTGTGAGCATCCAGTTGTTCCAGCAACATTTGTTGACTATTCTTTCCCCAATAAATATTAATAGTTATGGTGCCCTTAAAAATCAATTGACCATAAATATGAGGGTTCATTTCTGGATGCCCATTTCTATTTTGTTGATTTATATGTCTATCCTTACATAAGTATCCGAGCATATGTATATGTCTTGATTACTGCAGCTTTGTAGAATTTTGAAATTGGGGAGCATGAGTCCTCCAAATTTGTTCTTTTTCAATATTATTTTGGCTATTTTGAACCCCTTAAATGTCATATAAATTTTAGGATTGCTTGTCTAATTTTGCAAAGAAGTCAGCTGGAATCCTGACTGGGGTTGCGCTGAATCTATAGATCAATTCGGGGAGTAGTGTCATCTTAATAATAGTAGGTCTTCTGATTCATGAACATGGGATATCACCCTTTCCTCTTGAAGTTTGAGCCCTGACTACTGGTCCAGTAGGGCTGGGCCGGGCCTGAGACTGGAGGCAGCTGGGTCTCTAGGGTCTAGGGCCCAGGTCACTAACGAACTTCCTGACCTTGCTTCCTTCCTCATCCCCAACCCCACCGCTCCAGGACTCCCAAAATGAGCGTAAGGCCCTCCCTTCACCTCGTTCTGTCCCACAAAGCTAAAAAGCCGTCTTTACGTTGTCGGGGCCTCTGGCACAGGCAGCAGCCGCCACACAGTCGGGATCCCACAGTCGCAGCGGCCAGTGAGGCCCGCTTCGGGGGCACTACCTTCTGGTTGCCATGGGTACCACGGTATCAAGGATCGTGGCCAGACGGGTGCGTGAGTCCGGCCGGAAGTGGGCGTCACCACGGCAACCAAGGACGCCGAAACTAGCTACTTCCTCTTCGCACTGAGAAGTTGAGTCTGCGCGATCCCCTTCTCAACCTGGACCACCCTCCTGGATATTTTCCGGGTTCTGCCCGGAAGGCAAACGAACATCTTTCCTATGGGAAAAGTCGCAGGACTTAATGCAACTTTAATTTATATAGCTTTTTGTGCCTTATAAAAGGTATAAAGGTCTGTTTAGCTCTCATCTTGTTCCAAGAGCGTATGGTTGGGGCTGTCTTAGCACGTCGGGAAGATTCTTGTTATTTTGCTATTTATTGTACTGGCTTAAAATGGGGGTGGGCGGGCAGGTGCGCCCCTCTCGGAGTGGGCGGGAGAGCGCAGCGGCCGCAGTGGTCCCCTCAGGTCCTGGAGCAGCTGCAGCCCCCGCCGCGTCCCCTCGGTTGCCTGTCTGGCTGCACTAGGACGTGACTCCAGTGAGAGCTCGGCATCCCGCCGAGGAGCCCCCCAGAAGTCGGGTTCCCTGTGGGGTCGGCCAGCCCTGTGCAGCGTATCGGGCCCCTGCGCCCACTCCTGCGAGGATGAGTTTCCGTGTGGCAACCTCGCCGCCCGGCGGCCAGCGCTCACCCGGAGCAGGAGGGGCCTCGGCTCAGCGACAGGAGACCTGGGTTGTCCCTGAGCCGGCGCCATCCGGGGAAGTCCCCCGCAGACACTGCCCACGACCACTTCGCCGTCGCGGGGAAAGCCGGGTCTGAGACTCGAGCCTCCGCCTCCGCGTCGGGAAAGGCAGATCGCAGAGCCCGGCCCATCAGACTCCCGTCCGGGGACCCGCGGGACGAAGAGCGCCCCGGTGGCCGCGGAGTGACCTCACGGACGGCAGGGAGGGCGTCACGGGCCTCGGGGACTTTGACACAACCTGGTGCAGAAGGCTGAGAAAAACCGCCACTTGGGCAGCCCGAGTCACCGGTCCCGTGAGCAGGAAACCTAAGCCCTTTTCTTCGGGAATCTGACTCTATACCTAATTGTTTGATGTACTGCAAGGTGGTTTTCCAAAGTGCATCCTTTTACATTCCCACCGTCAGCCGCTATTCCCTCTGCCCTCGTTGAGCCTTGAGTACTAGGACAGGAGGAGGTTCACAGGTGGGAGACCAGCTGGAGGCTGCCGCAGGATTATTGCTATTTTCTGCTAGGCAAGCCTTTCACACTACAGTTGAATTTAAGTTATTGTCACCATGTGTCATCTTTTTTTCCCCCCTAGCATTGTGATAAGACTTTGTCCCTCTGCTGTGTCCCCTGACTTACCCTTTCTTCTCCTGGTGGTTTAGGAAGATAAATGTTTGCAGCTTCAGAGTGTTTATGGTAGGCGTCTGTTAGGGTGTGAAATCCGTAGGCAGGTGAGAAAGAATTGGATAGAAAGAAGCGAAGTTTATTTACTCTCTCCGGAGAGAGAGGGCACAGCGCCAGAAAATAAAGAGTCGCTGGCCCTGAGGCCAAACGACTCTGACTCTTCATTAGGTCAGACTGAGGAGGGGAGCGGGGATTTAAGACTGTAGCCCAGTTAGCAGAAGACAGCCGAGAAACTGCTGTGTTGGCGTCTTCTGTTTCTCACGTAGCAGACTGATAACAGAAACTACTTTCCTCTTTCCTTTAGATAGCGCGTACTGTCTCTTCTTGAGAAAGCATGAGGACTTTGCACTCCTACTGTCCGCTCAGAAACTTCAAGGCCGTTTAAACAATACTCAAAAACCTTTTTACAGGCAGTGAATTTTTGATGACAGTCCATCACATAGTCTACCCTTTCCTCCACTCTCCCGGAAACTCTTTTCCCTTTTGGAATGTGAATTGGCTAGCTCCGGCGAATGTTAATGAGGGTTTGCACCTTCTTTTGTTTGCTCAGCTTCTTTTAATTGCTAAACATCTCTGTAGGAGAGATATTCATGTCACTAACTTTAGAGGCTGGGTTTATGTTACTCTAAGTGGCTGCCCGTTAGAAATTTATTTTCTTGTTAGCTGTTAGCAAGACCGTTCTTTCAGTTTCTCTGTTATGTCTTGGCTTTGCTTTGTGTTGTTTTAAAAACTGTAATTGTTCCAAATTCTATTGGTCTCAAGCATAGCAGAAAATTGTCTGAAAACAAAGAACCAAAAAAGAAAAAAATCATTTTTGTACAATTTGTTTGAAATATGATAGTGTTTTAATTTAACATGGGCAGGTTTTTTTTTTGTTTGGATTCTAAAAAATCAAATTATCACTATAAAACTTTGTTCTTAAACATGTTATTAGATGTAATTAATATGAATTTACTATATGCGCATTTATTTTTACTCATTACATAAATGAGTTTTTTTGAGAAGTAGCTTGTAACACCACAAAGGAACATGGCAAACAAAGATCTCTGTTTTCCTTTGAATAAATATGTTCCACAAGCAGCTGCCTCAGTCCGTCAGGAAGAATCTTTGGTCTAGCCCCTTGTTTCAGAAGAGAGAGCAACACAGGAAGTGCCAAGTTAAAGTTTGCAGGGATTGTGTAAGACAACATAAATGAGAGTTGCAAGGCCTCCACGTGACCGCCGCCGAGCTATGGCGGCGAAGGCGACAAGCGTCCCGCTGTTCCTCCGGCTGGCGGGCGCGGGCCAGGCGCCGCCAAGAGGAAAGTGGAGGAGCCCAGCGCGTTCCGGTGAGCGGCCTCGCGGGGCGCCCTGGGCCGGTCCCCGCGGATCCTGGCGCTTCCCGTAGGGTGAACAACCTGTTCTTGCCCCAGACCAGTGGTCTCCAGCCCAAGAGGGCGCCTTTACCCGTGTCCGGGCGCGTGCACCTCTTCTGACTTTCTGGTACGAGTATGAGTTCTGCCCGTCCCACAACGTGACCCAGCACGAGCGACCCTCTGCGGGAACACGTACAGCGGGACTCGGCATCTAGCAGGCACCTTCGCGGGCATGGGCATGTGGATGCGGGACGGCGACTCCTGCCGCTCCCGGAGCCCGCAGAACAAGTGGGAGCTTACCCGTGGAAAAGGCAACCGACTGGCCCGCGGGTCTGAGCCCAGCACTTGCGTCTACTCGCTGACGTTCGAGACCCCCCTCGTCTGCCACCCCTACTCTTTGTTAGTGTACCCAGCCCTGCCAGGCACCGCAGCGGCAGTGGGACCAGCTGGAGGCAGACCTGGCAGATGAGTTGATCACCCCCCAGGGTTATTAGAAGTTGCTGAGGGCACTTTCTGAGGACGCGGCTATTTAAAGACCCCAGGAGAAAATGAACCCACGCAGCAGGAAGGCGGTCCTAAGGGCCTGGGGTTTGAGACCCTGGAAAACTGCCCAAAGGCACATAAAGATCTGTCGAAGGAGAGAAAAAGGCTTAAAAGTTTGCTCACCCAGCAGGGCATCCCCTACACAAAGAGCACAGAAACCTCCAGCTGTGAGCACTTGGGCCACAATACACCTACAGATAGACCCCGCCACCACCACCACCACCCCCCCCCCCCCCGCCCCGCGCTGCTGCGAGGCGATCCAGGACTATGTGGCGATTTCTTGAGACCCTGAACCTCTGGGACTATGGGCATGTGGCAGAGGACAAGGCCGCGGCTGCACCGCAAGCCCGAAAGGCCCACGGGCAAGGACACCGCAGCAAAGAAGTAACGGTTCCTCTTGGACCAGGTGGGGACGCTCCCAGGGACCGGCTGGCCAGTCTTAGTTAGTGCCCAGGGATGCAGACAAAATAAAGATTCCAAGTTTTAATTAAAGAAAAAAAGAATTGCAGCTGGGAAGAGCTTTACTCAGTTGCTGAGCCGGACAGCCACCAGCGTGCATAGTGCCAAAAGGCACAGCAGGTCTAGTTACTGACCACCTACTGAGCACCTGCAAGCACTTTGCAAATTGGCTTTAGGTATGTCCCTCCATCTGACGATAGGGACGATGCAGATGGCCATTGGTGAGAGGACAGTTGAAACTTGGTCTTTTCCTTTTGGAGGGAAAAAGGGCCCCTGTAGTCTGTTTTCCTGTACTTCTTAAGTTGGACTTTTAAAACATTCTTTAGTCTTTCCTGTTTTTATATCCTTTAGGTTTACTCTCCCATAGTTATTAGTTATTTCTGAAAATGTCAGCTTCCTTATCTATGCTGTGACAGCTCCAGCAGCCTCTGTATTGCTGCACCTCTGCCTACAAGACCACATCTTGTCCCACAGATGCCTCAGGTTCTCCTTTACTGACAGCTTTCCCCGATGGCAGACAAAACCCTTCCCACTTCCACTCCAACTCACATTTCACTTTCCTACCTCTTTGCCAACCCTCCCTACACATCAGTGTATGAGCTGTGCTCACATTGAAAGTAACAGTGAAAATCCCCGTTGTGTCTCTAAAACTGCTGCCTTTAATTGACAAAGATACAAGCACTGTCCCATTTTTGTGTAATATTTCTCTCTAGGTGGCTCCTGAGATCTCTCTCTCTGCAGAGTGGCCAAATCCCTAGCCCTGACTTAATGAAGGTCCAGGGAATTTGGTCATGGATGTTCACAGTGTGTCTTTCACGTGATACTGTTTTTTATCCTGGTAGATGGCCCAATGCCTAAGTGTCTGACCTGTGACCAAATGTCCCTCTCACAGGAAACTTGTGTATACTGGTAGACACCCTTTTGGCTCTTGTCTGAACTATGTCCAGTTTATTCCTGCCAAGATAGCCACTCTCTAAGAGCCCTGACCAGGAGAAAAGTTAGGTTCAAGTGTGCCAGTCGGGTGAGACACAAGAGGCAACAACAAAACCCATGAGAGAACAGAAACAGGTTATCATTCACAGCATGCGAGAAGAGGGGTATTGCTGAGGGCCAGTGGGAAGGTTGCAGGTGGTATGCTCAACCAGCAGGTGGGGAGCCAGAGAGATGAACCTATGAACCCAGGCCTTTATTGGGGTTCAGGGTGCTACCCAAGCAGGTTTCCTTCGGAGAGTTCTAACTGGTGGGCTGAGGCGTGAGTTCCGCGGAATCATGCTGTGCCTGAGAAGTGGTCACTGGGACATATCTGTGCAGTCCGTGAGGGGTGTGGGGTTAGTGGGGCGAGTCAGTAGGTTGTATCTAGCTGCCCCACAGGGAGATGGTCACCAGGAAGCAGTTGTATAAGGCAGATATACGGATCGACCATACTGACAAACTGGGAGTAGGCAGAAAGCTGGAAACTGTGTCAAGTGTGACTAAGCCCTGCTTCTGGAATGAGAAAGTTAAACCTGTATTCAAAATAGATGCTGAGGCAACATAACATTATTAGGAATTCACTACACCCATAGTTAGAACTTAACATATTTTTTAGTTCATTTCTTTTAATTGACATACATAAAATCTACTCCTTTTAGGATATAGTTCCATGAATTGCAGAAATGCTCACAGTCATGTAACAACCACTACAGTCAAGAAACAGAACAATCTTATCACCCTCAATAATTCTCATGGGCTGCCCCATTTTTGTCAATCTCTCCCCACATCTTAGCACCTGGAAACCACTAATCTATTTTCTGTTTCTATAATTTTGCCTTTTCCAAAATGTCATATAAAAGGAATTTTTTACATAGGCTCCTTTCACTTGGATTAATGCTTTTGAATTTCACCCACGTTGCATGTATTAATGTAAGTAGTAAAAAAATAATAATAAAAAAAAGTTAAGTAGTTCTTTCTTTTTAATTGTGGAGATGTATTTCTTTGTATGGATGTACTATATTTTGTTTATCCATTTATCTATTGAAGGGCATTTAGGTTAGTTCTAGTTTTTGGTGGTTATGAATAAAGCTGCTATAAATATTTGCTTATGATTTTTTGTGCAAACATGAATTTTCAGTTTTCTTGAGTAAATATCTAAGTGGGATTTCAGGGTCATAAGTATCTGTTCAACTTTTTAACACTGCCACACTTTGACAAAGTGGCTGTGCCAGTTCTACCAGCAATATATTTTATTTTATTTATCTTGTATTTTTTTTAAAAAAAAGAACAGTTTTATTTAGATATAATTCACATACTATAAAATGTACCCACTTAAAGTAGCAATTCAATGGTTTTGAAGTATATTCACAGAGTTGTGTCACCATCGCCACAATCAATTTTAAAACATTTTCATCACCCCAAAAAGAAACTCTATACCCATTAGTAGTCACCACCTGTTTCCCCCTATCCCCTCCAGCACTAGGCAATCACAAATCTGCTTTCTGTTTCTATATATTTGCTATACTGGACAATTCATATTAGTGGAATCATATAATAATATGCAGTCTTTTGTGACTGGGTTCTTTACGTAATTTCAAGGTTCATTCATGTGGCAGTATGTATTAATGTAATTCTTTATTCTTTATTATTGCCAAATAGTATTCCATTTTTGGATATACCACATTTTATTTACCCATTCATTCATGATGGGTGTCTGGGTTGGGTTGTTTTCACTTTTGGGCTATTATGAATAATGTTATGCACATTTGTGTACAAGTTTTTACATGGACACATATTTCTTACTATTAAGTACATACCTAGAAATGAAATTGCTGCGTCATATGGTAACTCTATACCTAATTGTTTTACGTACTGCAAGGTTGTTTTCCAAAGTGGCTGCACCATTTCACATCCCCACCAGCAACGTAAGAGGGTTCCAATTTTTCTGTATCCTCACAATACTTGTTATTTTCTGGTTTTTTTAATTACAGTCATCCCAGTGGGTGTGAAGTGGTATCTCATTGTAGTTTTAATTTGCATTTCCCTAATGAGTAATGACTAACAATATTTTTATGTGTTTATTTGCCACCCATATATCTTTTGTTCATGTTTTTTGGCTTATTTTTTTTTTAATTCAGCTATTTGTTTTCTTATTATTGAGGTTGTGTTTTTGTTTGTTTGTTTGTTTGTTTGTTTTTTGGTTTTGTTACTATATTGCCCAGGCTAGTCTTGAACTCCTACCCTCAAGCAATCCTCCTGCCTCAGCCTCTCAAGTAGCTGGGATTAAAGGAATGAGCCACTGTACCTGGCTGTTATTGAAGTTTGAGAGTACTTTATATATTTTGGATACTATCAAGGCTGATAGATTTAGCCTGTGAAGAAACAGCAAGCCCTTTTTAGATTCAGGTAGTTTTATTATTTACTTTGATAGGGAAAGCAAGAGTAGCCAAAGGTGCCAGTTTCCCATGTTCTTTGTCCCACAGGACAACACTGAAACAAAGGGGACCATATGAAAATGCAATGTACTGGAACTACTTGTTGCTGAACAGCAAATGCCATGATGCAACTAAGCAATTTTATAGCGTACAGCTGTATCCTGAAAAGGAGGGTTAGGCAGAAAGACTTACACCTAAGTAGAACCTGGGAGGAAATGAGAAACTGTCTCATGACAGCCTCCCAGGAAAGACAGAGAGACAAGTTGGAAATGGCCTTGTAGTAGCTCCTCACAAGCCTTCCATGCTATTGCGGTTTGGGAGGATCACAAGGCTTTCTGCCAAGACTCAGATCAGCTGCAGTTTAAGCCCTGCCTATGTAGCCTATGTGGATACATTGCATTAAAAAAAGAGATGTCAAATCAATAACTTTAGACTTTAAGGAACTAGAAAAAAAAGAGCTAAGTAGACCCGAAGCTAGCAGAAGAAAAGACATCATAAAGAGTAGAGTGGAGACAAATGACATAGAGAATGGAAAAATAATAGAGAAAATTAACAAAAACAAGACTTGGATCTTAGAAAAGATCAAGAGAACTGACAAACTTTTAGTTAGACTGACAGAAAAAGGGGGTGGGGTGGGAAGAGGGAGGAGGATGTAAATAACTAAAACAAATAAAAGTAAGGACCTTACATTTAATCTACAGAAATAAAATGTTTTGTTAAGAGAATTCTATGCACAAGTGTATATCAACAAATTAGATAACCTAGATAAAATGGACAAATTCCTAGGAACACAAAAATTATCAAAACTAACTCAAGAAGACATAGAAAATATCTGAGCAGACCTGTAACAGTAAAGAGATTGAATCAGTAACCAAAAATCTCCCAAGTACCTGCCAGAGACTGGGGGAGGGAGGAATGGGGAGTTACTTCTTAATGGGTACAGAGTTTTCAATTTGGAAAAATGAAAAAGTCCTGAAGATGGCTGGTGGTAATGTTTGCAGAACAATGTCAATATACTTAATGCCACTAAACTGTACACATAAAAATGATTAAAATGATAACTTTTATGTTGTGTATATTTTACCATCACAACAAAAAAAATACATTTCCCAATTTGAAAATTAAAAAAAAAATTTCCAACAAAGAAAAGGTAAGGACCAGATGGTTTCATTGATGAGTTTTACCAAACTTTAAAGAATAATTAACACTAATTCTTCTCAAACTCTTCCAAAAAGTATAAGAGGAGGGAACATTTCCTAACTCATTTTATGGGGCCAGCAGTTCTAATACCAAAGCAGACAAAGACATTATAATGAAAGAAAATTACATACCAATGTCACTTATAAATATAGATGTTAAAGATCCTCAACAAAATGCTAGCAAACTGAATCCATTAACAACAGCATAGTGAAAGGATTGAGCACCATTATACTCCATGACTGTGGTGGACAAAATGTTTGTGTCCTCCCAAAATTCATATGTTGAAATCCTAACTCTCAATGGTGAAAGACTGGATGCTTTTCCCCTAAGATCGGGACCATGACAAGAATGGCTGCTATTCAGTATTTTACTGGAAATTCTAGCCTGAAAACTAGAAAAGAAAAAGAAATAAAGGCATCCAAATTGGAAAAGAAGAAGTAAAACTATCTCTAGACTTGAATGACATGATCTTGTATATAGAAAATCCAAAAGAATCTACAAAAATAAACTACTTGAATGAATAAACAAATTCATCAGAGTTTCAAGGTACACAGTTCAAGATCGACTTTTTAACACGATAAAGTACGTCTATAAAAATATCTATAGTTAACATCACGCTTAAATAGCGAAAGACTGAATGCTTTCTCTTTAAGACTGATGACAATGAAAGGATGCTTGCTGCTGGGAAAGGCAGTCATGCACAGCTTCTTGCCCTTTGCACTGGAACATTTCCTTGCAGAGAGATAAAGAGCCCTCACAGACTGTTCTGGGCATATCTCTGTTTGGGAATATCTTTTTCCATTCCAAGCTTGATGTGTACTTCTTTATCCTGCCGAAGCATGTGCATCATGTGGCACTTTGCTAACCCCACTGCTATATCTGTTCCTGGAGGGAAGGGAACGGGGTCTTTTGCCTTCAGCTCAAGAGGAGTGTGTGCAGACCAGCTCTCTGCATTGGCTGGGGGGCAAGACCCACCGGCCATGGGGGACTGACTTGTGCTATTGAAGCTGATCTTATTCTCTCTCCTCTCTGTGTGAGTAAAGCATTGTTCCATCCAGTGCCTGCCTGTGTGAGTCACATCTTTCTTGGCAACCCGAACACCTAGAAACCATGCAGTGGGTTGATATCTTGGGACTGCTGCTCCTGGTGACAGACAACAGGTGTCAGGTGCTCTATTATCCCTTCTCACCACTCCTAGTCAACAGCATGCTCATGTTTTAGCTAGGGAAATGAGGCAAGAAAAAGAAGTAAATGGCATACAGATCGAAAGGGAAGACATCAAACTGTCCCTACAGCCTCAAACAACATGATTTTCTACATAGAAAATCCCAGTGAACCTTAAAAAAGAAAAAGCTTTTAGAACTTAGTAGTTTAGTAATGTCACAAGATAAAGGATCAGCATTCAAAATTAATCATATGTTTCTATAGACATCATATCAACTTAAAACCAACAATTTTAAAATAATGCCATTATAATAATTTCAAAAAAGAAATATTTAGGTATAAATCTAACAAAATATGTGCTGAATCCATTTGCTGAAATTTCCAAAATGCTAATGAGGAAAGTAAAACAAGATCTAAATAAGTGAAGAGATATACCATGTACATAGATTGGATAACACAATATAGTGAAGATGTCAATTATTCCCAAGTTGAGCTGCAGATGCAATGCAATTCCAGTCAAAATAGTAGCAGGATTTTTTTTTTTTTTTTTTTGAGACAAAGTCTTACTCTGTTGCCCGGGCTAGAGTGCCGTGGCGTCAGCCTAGCTCACAGCAGCCTCAAACTCCTGGGCTCAAGGGATCCTACTGCCTCAGCCTCCCGAGTAGCTGGGACTACAGGCATGTGCCTCCGTGCCCGGCTAATTTTTCTATATATATTTTTAGCTGTCCATATAATTTCTTTCTATTTTTAGTAGAGACAGGGTCTTGCTCTTGCTCAGGCTGGTCTGGAACTCCTGAGCTCAAACAATCTGCCCGCCTCGGCCTCCCAGAGTGCTAGGATTACAGGCGTGAGCCACAGCGCCTGGCCTAGAATGAGTTTTTCATTTTCTTCTTTATAATTTTCTGTGTTGTTAAAATTTTCAGTTAAAAACATACACAGAACACTTGAGATTCAACAAGAAAACGAAAATAAAAATTAAAAAAACGTGATACTTTTATTATCAGAAAAAGAAAATGCTCAAAAAAGAAGAGAGTGAAGCTCAGCTTCATAAACTTTTAGAGCACGTGGACTTGCTATCTGCAGCCACATAGTCCCGACTTTGAATGTCTTGCTGCTGGTGGCAGCCAGAAGAATGGCGCTGCACTGCCCTCTGGTGGCCATGTGGCAAGTGAGCCTTCCAGCTAGCATTACAAATAAAGCAAAAAAAAAAAAAATGTTTTAGCAGTGTTCTAAGTAAATTTTGATTTGGTTGGAGCCTTACTGATGCCACACAGAGGTCAGGTATTCTGTTTTATGGTGCTCTGTAATCCTTTTGGCATCATCACAGAACACACCTCTCCTCTAAACACTTAACTCTGAAGGAACCACATAAAGATTACGTGAACATTCTCACCCATTTCTTAAACAGAACGTAGTGACCACAAAAACCCTTCCCTTAGAGCTCGTGGCCTTTTCAAACAACATCTCTTCAATGCGCAGACGAGTTCAACCCATCCGCAGGACCAGCCCAGCCTTAGCCGTAGCTAATCAGTTGCACGAGTGAATTCGGGAGTGGCATAGCATTTTCTCAGTGTTACCCTCTGTATCGGTTTGCTTGGGCTGTCATAGCAAAGGACAACAAACTAAGGGGACTAAACAACAGGAATTTATTGGCTAGAAGTCTGAAATCAAGGTGCCGGCAGGGTTTGTTCCTTCTGAGGGCTGTGAGAGGAGCTTTGTCCCAGGCCTCTCTTCCCAGCCTGCAGATGGCGTCTTCTCCCGGTGTCTCTTCATGTCACCGTCCCTCTGTGTGTGCCCGGCTTTGTGTCCAAATTTCCTCTTTTTGTACACACCACAGTCATATCGGATGAGGACCCACCTACCGACCTCACTTTGACCTGACTACCTCAGTAAAGTCCCTATGTCCAAATAAGGTCACATTCTGAGGTACTGTGGGTTGGGAAATCGGTGTGTGGTGGGGGCACAATTCGACTCCTAAGGCCCCCTTGATGCAGTATTTCAGTAGAAGGACCCCTCAGCCTCAGGGAGGTAGCTGGAAATCCCTACCCCTTCCTTTCTCCCCATCTTCCTTTTCTTGTCTTTCAATGGTTTTCAACCTTGTTGTACATTAAAATCCAAGGAATTTTTAAAACTTATGAGCCTGAAGCCCACCCCTAGACCAATTAAATCAGAAGAAACTTTGCAGAGAAACCTAACCCAAGAAGGAGGGATTGAGGAAGGCTTCTGATGGGAGGGGATTCATTTGCTGAATTTTGAAAAATGAATGGGAATTACTGAGATAGAAAATAAAGAGGGGTGTGGACAGAAGACCATCATGAGCAAGGACTTAGAGGTGTCGCACAACATGGACGGGCTGGCAGGGCTTGTGTGTGTCTTGGCGGGAGGGAGGGTGTCACATACCAGCACAGGAGCAACTGCTGCTGTGAAATAAACTTCCAAGGAACAGGTGCTGAGAGATGACGCTGATGAGCCAGGAGGGGCCAGGGCAAGGGGGGACTTGGGCCTCATTGAAGGGGCCTGGGCTTCCATGTCAATTCAGAAAGGGAGGCTGAGAGCTGCCATCACGCCTGAGCTCACTCCTGACCACTGTGTCCTGGCCTCCTGGTGTGGCTGCCGTCTTGACAGCTGAATCACAACTCTGATTCTACTTTTGTAAACAATAGCAAATGTGAGTGGACTGATACAAAAAGGATGCTGTTGTCAATTCCAGAGCTGCCCTGGATGGCAGTGAGTCAGGCTGGAGTGGAAGAGGCAGGACTGGAGCTGGGCTGGACTAGTGAAGCGGGGGGTGGCGGGGGGGGGGCGGGGAGTCAGGACCCAGACAACAGTCAGGAGGGCAAATAGGAAATGCACTGTGTGCAAAGAGGGGAGGGGAGGCGAACAGATAACACTAAGTGAAGTACATGGTTTGGCAACATTGGGTATATCCCATGCTGGGTACAAGGGAAAAGGCAGAGGGGACAATCTGTGTCAAGGAAGGTCCCCTACAGCTTCAGCGGGGTCTGGTGAGGGAGAGCCAAGCCACTCAGCTGCAGCATATGCACGTGACCATGTGCAGAGGAGGACTGAGCTTCTTGCTTGACCCACCAACATGGCAGGGACACATGGGCTGCTCCCTGTGAGGGCAGCCAGGCTCTGGGGGTGCTTGTCCACAGCTCAGACTCCTCCTGGGAGGCCTCGGCTTCTCTCACACACCAATAGCATCTGGGAATGTAAATCGACCATGCTCGGGTCTGTCCCCTCTGCTCTAACAGTATTGCAATGTGTAGTGTGAAAGATTCCCATTGTAATTTGATCATTTTCTAGATTATCTAGGAAGTTTATTTGGAGGTTTGGGGTGCTCTAATGATGTATAATAAATCTTTGGTGCAAAGATCTAAAATCTTGCAATTTATTATAAGCATCTTTGAAGTACATGAATTATTAATTTAGCCTTATATAAGTCTTATACACAAGATTTATAAGTATATCTACTATACAGAATGTGTACTTCAGTATGATTGGTTGTATCCACAGATAGGGTTCTTCCAAAACAGAAAGGGCCTCATTTTATAGACTTGGACATCATAATGGCAGTCAATTAAATGAAATTCTCTGTTTTCCTTTTTCATTGCTATAATAATTTTTTCTTAAGGAAAAAAACTTTCAGAAGGTAAACAAGAAAAATACCTTGGCCCAGAAGATTAAAACATATTCAGCAAAATGAAAACGTTGATGTAAATGACGTAGAAAAGGTCCTGTCTGTCCTGTGGCCCATTTTAAGAGATCTGATTGGCAGCTGCTTTCACAATTAATTGGTTCTGGAAAATTTGGCAAGCCTTACTCTTCTCTACCTCAAAAATTGGACAACTGCCCACTTTGCAAATACCAATATAGCAATATCCTGTAAAGTAGATACTCTACGGTATTGTGTTTATAGCAGCCTGAGCTGACTAAGACAGTGTGTGCTCATTTAAGTATATTGAAAATATAGAAAAAAATCTTATAACACAAATACTTTGGGAAAAATCTCTATCAAATAAAAGAGGTAGTTAAGTAACTTATTATAGTGCTTGATTTCAAATATGTATATACCAAGTATTGATGGCTGTTCTGAGAAATATTTTATGAAATTCACAAAGTATGCTAGCATGTGAATGTCATAATCTAAGTGCTTGTGCTGTCTTTCATTTGAGCCCCGAGATGCACTTCCATGATTTCCATCTAGCCCTCGACTCCGTAGGGAGCAGGTGCTGACCTATATGGACTGCTTCAAGGGTTCCCTTTGCCTTCTGGCTTCAGGTTAGGTTCAGCCAACAGGGGGGAAGATTATCAAGGAAAGATCCATAGGAGGGAGGAGAATGAAGGCAGTATTTATTCTCCCAATGGGGGTGCTCAGAAACTATACCAATGGCCCAAGTCTCTGCCTAGTGCAGGGACCTCTTCCCTGCAGCTGCACCACTCCCCTACATGACCTTTAGTCTTTGTGCTTAGAGGTAATAGCTGTTCCCTGAGACTGTGAGCCCCAGGGAACCGCACCATCACTTGTTACCTTCCATACACTGCCCACACATTTTAAGTAGTTCTTTTTATTAAATTCTCCTCCAGTGATCCCATTTGAGTTTTCCATCTGTTTCCTGCCAGAATCCTGAAAGATACAGCATGTTTACTCTTTTCCTTTGTGTAAATTAAACACACAGCAAAAGGTGCTAAAATACAATCTCTGGTTATAAAAAGCTGGAGAAATTCTGTGCTACAAAGCTGCTCTATTAATACATCTCTTTTTCCTTTTCTTTAAATACAAGGCAATGCTCTAATTTTCAGTTAGGTCAGAGTCTCTCTTGAGATCAGTTCACCCGCAGCCTGTCAGGGTCTGAGGGGTTGTTCAAACATTGTTGTTGCATATCCCTTTATATAGCAACCATCCCCTAGAATGTGTGAACTAGGAAGAGCACAGATTTTCTTACTATTATTGGAAAATTGTTAAGTAAGTTTTGTCATGTGTGTCTTTGCCCCTTCCCCTCAGCAGGCAGCTGGCCCTCTAATGTTATCCTCTTGTTCTCTAAACACATTCTGTCACATTAAAATGCTAGACGCTAGCAGCTAGAGACACAAAATTTTAGTCTTTCATAGTAAAAAAATTATATGTATAGGCTGTGGACTGAATTGTGTTTCCCCAAAATTCATATGTTTAAGCCTTAACTTCCAATGTGACTGAATTTGGAGATATAGCTTTTAGGAGGTAATTAAGGTTAATGAGGTCTTAAGGGTGGAGCCCTAATCTTATAGGATTGGTGGCCTTATAAGAAGAGGAAGATCTCTCTCTCTCTCTCTTCTTACCTCTCCCCACCATCACCACCACATGAAGACACAATGAGAAGGCAGCTGTCTGCAAGTCAGCAATGAGGGGAGGTACAACAACAATGGCAGCCAGGCTTTTTGTCTGCACCTCTGTGATCAGAAGCAGCAATCCATGATCAGAGACCAGATCCCAGATATTTGGAGGACAGAGTTGTTTTTGCCCACCCTGGCTCCCACAGGCTGTATGCAGGCTACTCCCAAAACACATGCACAGCTGCCTGTCATGGCACTGAGGGTGGAGCATGGGTAGCTACTACTGTACTAAGAGCTGAACTGATGGAAATTAACCACAATTTACCCTCCAAGTCTTCTCCTGAAAGTTGTGAGCTTTCAATAGACTCCACAATTCCAAAATCATTACATCAAATAGTTTCTGCCAGTACAATTGTTGTCCAGATGGGGAGACAGATTCTGGTTCCTCCTACTTTGCCATCTTCCCAGAATCCTCATAAAAAGTTTTAAAAAGTAATAAGGCTAAACAGCCAAAGCATCTATATTTGCCTATGTATGGGAGCTAAAATTTTCTTCCTCCCTCCTAGGATCTTTGGCTAGGACTAACATAATACAGGTTAACAAGAGAAAAGCATACAAATATTAATAACTCTTTCACATGTACATGATAATCCTCACAAGAGAAATGAAGACCCAAAGAAACAGAGCTGGATGCATACAAACTGAATTGGACACAGAATAGTAAATTGTCAAAATATGACACGATAAAGGGGCTTAGATTAGGGCAGTTAATTATGGGGAAGTGACTAGGAAGATAAAGGTTAGTTCAACAAGATTTTGTAAATATTTCTCTCAGCTTCCACTTCCCATCTCTAGTGATATGTCCTCTTGGTATAGTGAGGACACCTTTCATATGGGATTTTCATCTCCTGCTTTCAAGAAGAAAAAGGAAGGCCAGTGTATCCTTTTTGCATCTACTGTTTTTTAAGTACCTTTAACTCAAAAGAATCAATGTGCTAGAATGGCATATTTTGAGGTGGCATGTTCTGAACGCCTTCACCTACTCAGAGTCTATACTTATAAATAGAACTCCTACAGTCTTGAGGACACAATGTATTGTCCAGATTAAATTTTTTAAAAAGATTTTTTCAGTCTCCATTGGAGATTGTGAATGACCAGTGAAAAGCAGGTAGAAGCCATTGGGTGTGGCTTCCAGGAAAAAAGTTTTAAAGGTGCTGGTTCAGCTGGCAGGTAAATCTATTACCCTTGCCTCTTCCTCTTTTCTGCTGCCTGAGACAAAGACCTGATGACAGGGATTGGCAATCTTAAGACAAGAATGCATGATACTATGGATGGTAGAGCCAAAAGATGAAAGGAACTTAGTGAGCTACCACTCCTGCCCTGGGATGCTTTTCCATTTTCTTTTTTGTTTTCAACAGGGAGAATTAAACTTTCGTTTTTCTTCTTTTAAATTTATATTTGCCCTTACAGAGGCTGTAAGCCCCAGGAAGACAGAGTCCCTATCTTTTGTTCACAAACTTGGCTGCTTTTTGGAATTATATGGGATGTTTTTGTAACAGGGGTAAAGGTCTGAAAAAGGGCAATGAAATGTTCCACAAGTTCTCTCTTTAAACCTCCCCCCCCCACTTTGGGAATTAAAACTTGCATTCCTTCCAGAGGCCAGTGATCAAAGGGGCAGGAAAATGTTCTTTGATGTTTGTTTTCTATTATCTTAAACCACAGGAGATAGCTCAACAGAATTGTCCAGAATTGTCCGGACAAGGGTCGTAAGATCACAAGATAGTTGTCACTGGAGATAAGGTTGACATAACCCAAGACTGAAACCAGAAACCACTGATTATAGTTAAGCAAAACAATAGCCCAAAGCTGCAACACGTGACACGAGTTGGGTAGACCCGAGCCCAACTCCAATCCCCTGCCCTTTAAAAAACCCTGTTTTTCTGCTTATAGTCAGGATGGTGGTCTTTGAGATGCTAATCTCCTGCCTTCCTCATTTGCTGGCAAACTAATAAACTTCTCTTTCCTTTTTTCTTAAACCACTTGTCCTCGTTCTTCGTTCGCATTGATTGGGTCTCGCAGACAAGTACTGACCTTTAAGGTAACATTTTAAAAAGCACTAAGGTTTGGGCCTCACCTCTCGGGTGTCAGATTTCATTGATTGAGGGTATGTCCTAGGCTTTGAGAGTTGTGAGGCTGCCCCTAGTGACTCTAATGTGCAGCATTTTGAGAACCACTGTTTTAGCTCGCCATTGCATCCCCAGAGCGCTTGGCAGGTCTGCGGCCAGGACTAGGTGACTGACTGACATCAACCGAGACCGCCTGGAGTAGGAGGGGCACCGCCGCGGCAGCCTTTCGCCGGGAAGCCGACTCTACTCCGCCTTTCCCCCGCCCCGCCTCTTCCCCGGCCTGGCCCCGCCCTCGGCCCCGCCCAGCTGCGGTCCCGGATGACGCGAAATCGCGCACAGGCGGGGAGCCTGCACCTCGGAAGTGCGGATGTGCGCCTGCGCAACGCGGGGATGCGGCGGGCCGTTTGAATTTCGTCCTCAGCGTCTAGTCTCACGATCACGGGCTTCCGGCGGAGAGTTGGACGTCTGCAGCTTGCGACCCAGCTGTGAGTAGGCCGTGTACTCGTGGGCCGGCTTGAGGTTGGAGTCTGGGTGTTGGGGACCTCGCCTTCGGAAGCAGCCCGAGACATTGCTTGGGGCGTTGGGGGCCGCGGGCCGTGCCGGGCGGCGCGGAGGACAGGACTTGACGTTCCTCCGCTCTGTTTAGCTGCGGTGGCCGCTTTAGACCCGCTCCTTCTCACGCTCAGTGAACAGCAAGTGAGTTCTTTCCCCTCTCTCTGCCTCTTACCGACCCCAAACTGGAGAGCCCCAACTCCCCACAGCATAGGAAAAGTAGTTACCTGGCCCTTTTCTTTGAAATTATGGTGTTTGTTTGAAATGCGTGTGTATTTTGCGTTTTTAAAGAAAACACTAACGTTGTCATTATAAATAGTGCATTTGTCCTCTTAAATCCTTAAGAAAATGCCCTGGGTTTATCCCCTGTACACTGGTTTGGGATCCATTGACTGCCGAAGTTTCCGAGATAAGTCAGAACTGTACTTTGGTTAGAGCCTGAGTTTTGTAGAATTGAAAGAAATTGCTCTCGAGTTTTTGTACTTTTCCTTCAAGGAGATTTGATTTAGTCAATATTTACCATTCTTGGATTTTGAAAGTGAACAGAAATTTGTCTGGCTTTTTTTTTTTTTTTAAATGTGTTTATGTTTTCTTCTTCAGAGGCTTGAAGGATGGCCTCAGATCTGGAGCAGTTATGCTCTCATGTTAATGAAAAGATTGGCAATATTAAGAAAACTCTGTCATTAAGAAACTGTGGTAAGTAAAACACATTCCACTGACTTTGTATATACAAAATGCATTTTGATTACTGTTCCATTTTGAATGATTATCTCATACCTGGTTAAGTGAATGTATCTTAGGTAATTTTAGATTTTGAAGACTGTAGTCCTAGGTGTTGAAGCAGTAGTTCTTTTTCTAACCTCAGTGTCTTTCTAAGGTACAGCTGTCTATATTAAGAGTTTACATGGTGTCTTAGTTTTGCTATAAAGGAATACTTAAGTCTGGGTAATTTACAAAGAAAAGGTTTATTTGGCTCACGGTTCTGCAGGCTGTACAAGAAGCATGGCACCAGCATCTGCTTCTGGTGAGGGCTTCACAGAGGTTCCAATTAAGGTGGAAGGCAAAAGGGGAACAGGAGTATCACAGGGCAAGAGAGGAAACTGGAGGTGGGGGAATGTCCATTTTCTTTTAAACACCCAGCTCTCATGTGAACTAACAGAGGGAGAACTCATTATGTGGGGAGGCCATCAAGCCATTTATGAGGGATCCGCCCCCATGACCCAAACATCTCCCACTTAGGCCCACCTTCAACACTGGAGATCAAATTTCAATGTCAGATTTGGAGGAGACAAACATCCATACATGGGTACTTGTACATTATTGCTTTTCTATACACTTTGTTTCTATTTTATCTTTATTTATAACAGGTCAAGAACCTACTTTGAAGACTATATTAAATAAAATAGGAGATGAGATCATTGTAGTAAATGAACTTCTAAATAAATTGGAATTGGAAATTCAGTATCAAGAACAAACCAACATTTCACTCAAGGTAATGTTTTTCTAATGAAGACAGAGTAAAAAGGCAATAAATACAAACTCCCTAATCAACAGGTAATTCTTAAGGATTCTTTGTTTATAATGTTCTTAGCTTTATAAATTATTGATAGTATAGAGTGTGATTTGTGTTTTGTTTTGCTGGTATAAAGGTGTTCATAGCATTACAGCTATTTCTTTCTTTATGCTAATGGCCAATGGAGTTGAACTTTACTAAAAAGGAGTGTTTTCTAAATACATCTTGATACAGTTAATTTAAACAAATGATGTCCTGGTAGAGTGTTATATAAAGCAGTGGCCCCCAACCTTTTTGGCACCAGGGACTGGTTTCGTGGAAGATAATTTTTCAATATCCATGGCCAGGGGGTTGGGGACTGCAGATATTGATATAAAGAATACCTGCCTTGGGCAAGGAGATGTGGATTCTCACCTTGACTGTGTCCTTGGCACTCTATGCCACCCCGAGAAAGTCTTTTTACCTTTGGGGTCTCAGGATCCTCATTTGAAAAATAATAGATCATACTGGACAGTTTCTTAGCTCCCTTATATTTCTACATTTCTATATTTTTATAAAATGTAATAGAAGGATTCACCAGTAAAGAAAAGCCTGAGCCTCATTTATGTGTACATTTTGTTCTAAATAAGACTTTTAATTGACTTCACCTAATAAAAGTGCTCGTGTACTTCCTGATGGGAAAATACTCAACCTGTAGCATAATTGCCTCACGTTGTTATAGCTGTCAAAGTGTTCAGTGGGATAGAACAAGGGACCTGTATGGTCCTGTTCAGCCTTTTATAATCCTTAATGTCTGCAAAGATTTTTCAGTTTAGGAATGGGCACGGTTATACCTATCCTACTATTAGTCAAAATGAAATTAGTATCTATGAACATCATTCACCTCTTCAAAAAAAAAGATGTCATACAAATTTAAAATGGAAACCAATATTGGCATTTCAGTTCTAACTTGCTCATGAATGTCCAGGGTTTGGTGTGGACCTAGAGAATATTCATCGCAGAACTGAAGGCTGTTTGGAATTTCTATTCACATTATGATTGGGGGCCAGATAATGGGACTCCAAAGGTGCAGAATATTTTCCTTATTAAAATCTGTATGTGTTCATAGCCTCAAGTTCTAGTGGGAGTTAAATAAAGACGAAAAAAAAAAAACCCCAGTTATGATCAAGTAGAACTATTCATTAAGCTGGCATATATGCAGGTCAATGATAGAAGTCATTCTAAGTAGCGTCTCATGCTTGCCATCTGGGCAGGCATTATCCCTCTGATGCTGTCACACAGGTAGCACTGGGGAACATTTGCTAAGTCAACAAAAGCAATTTACCAGAATGAAAAACAAATTTTTGATATATTTCTTAGTTGCCTCCCAAGATTAAAGTATTTGGGAAAGACATAACTTCAGCCATGCTTTGTAACTGTAATGTGATTATAGTGATTGTTCTCTGAAAAGATCTAGTAGAGAAAATATTATACCACCACCCAAAAATACCTCTAGAAAACCAAAGGGCTCTTTTTTTTTATATTGCTACATTCAGTGCTTTTTCACTTCATTCTTCATTCTCAACACTCACGGTAGCTGTGATTATGGCTCAGTCTTTCCTGCTCTTTAGAATGTCTTAAAACACACACAGGGAGGCTTATTTGTGAATGTTTTCTTAAATTTTAGGAACTCTGTGAGTCTCTTGAAGAAGATTACAAAGATGTGAAACATCTGGAAGAAAATATTCCCTCCCATTTGCCTCCAGTAACAGTAACCCAAAGCTTGTAAGTATATTTATAATTATTCTTGCTATCTGGATTTATAAACCCATGCAAACAAATACTTCAGAGCTTTTTGTTCTTTCATGTACTTGAAGTTTTCTTGGTGATTATCCAATTTTTTTGTCACATACACTGGAAACAATATTTCCTCATATCTTCCCCAGCTTTCTTGTCCTACTATCTCTGAGGAAAATGTTACCTCTTTTTCCCAAGGCAAAGTCTCACTATCCTCTCTTGTTTCACTCGTTTCTTCCCCTTAGAGCAGTTTGTCAGCCTCAGTTTCATTGACATTTTAGGCGGGTAATTCTTTGTTGTGAGAATAGGACATTTAGTGGCATTCTTGATCTCTGCCCAGTAGATACTGGTAGCGTCCTTCTTCCCCAACCCAGCTGTCACAATGAAAAATGTCTGCAGACATTGCCAAATTCTCTCTGGGGGAAAATCTCCTCTGACCCTGGAGAACTACTGCATTAGGGTGAAAATAAGTTAATGAACTTCCTTCCCATCTTAACAATAGCCAAAGGAACGATAAACTTACCTCTTTTTCCCCCTGAAACTTCCATCCTCTCTCTCTGTTGTTCATTGACAATATATGTTTGTGCTTTGCCTTTCTCCCAGAGGTCCTAACACTTGGCTTTTTGCTGTCATTACATCACACTTATGAAATTGATTGCTTGAAGGTCACAAAGAGGTCAAAAATCCTTTTCCAGCCCCGATTTTGCTTTTCAGATTTCATCTTGTTTACCACCTTTTGTTTTTGAAATTCTGTTTTCTGCACTGCCACTGTGCTTTCTTAGTTGTCATCCCACATCTCTGGCTTGGCTGCTTCCTTTTCTTCTGCCCTCCTTTAAATTATAGGTGTCTTCTAAAACTATTTTATTCATGCTTAACCTAACCCCAGTGTTAATGCTCTCGCATGTCCAACTTCAGCCTTGACATGACATCTAGTTCTGGTGATTTAATGGCTGCTGGGAATCTGATGAATGAGTTATTTTTCTCCTCAAACTGTGCATTTCTAAGACCTGGCTCTGTTATCACCCATCCATCCAATCACTGCTCCCCTCCTCCCTTCACCCAGACACTCTCTCTTAGACATCATCTGTCACTGGACATCAGCAGGAATATGGCCAGAGGAATTTTCTTCTTCTAAACTCTCTATAGCCTAGCTTCAGCTCTCAGGGATAGGTCAAAGCAGAACCTTTCTGTAGGTTGAAATGTAATTTTCAGCTGACATATGCGGCAGGGCATGATGGAGAAATCAGGTGCTTCCTCAGCACAGGGTCCAGAGAAGCAAGTACAGGTGAGATTCAGCCAGTGTCTCAGTGGAGTCTCAAGTTAGGATTCACGTAAGGATGATGGCACGATAGCACTGGGCATCTTTATCTTGTTTTTCCTTGTTTTTAAAAAAATTGTATATATTTGTGGGGTACAAGTGCGATTTTGCTACATTGATATATTGTATTGTAGTGAAGTCAGGGCCTTCACAGTACCATCACTAGAGCAACGGCATTGTCTCCACCGGCAACCTGCCATCACCCACACTCTCCTTCCCATCATTCCATACCCTGCTTCCGTGTGTATACATTATTTAGCCCCCACTTATAAGTGAGCTGTAAGACATTTGTAAGTGTCTTTCTGTGTCTGAGTTGTTTTACTTAAGATAATAGCCTCCAGTTCCATCCATGTTGCTGTAAAACAGGATTTCATTCTTTTTATGGCTGAATAGTATTCCATTGTATACATAGACCACATTTTCTTTCCAGTTTCAGAACTAGGGAAGTCAGGAGAAGAAGCTGTTTAGAGGTTAAGTTCAACTTCCACATACTGACTTTAAGGAGCCAGTGGGACAACTGCTGAAGATGTTTAGCATACATACAACATGCACCATGTTTTGCAAGTGTAAATAAATACATATTACCGAAGATTTGGGGCTAATTTTTCAACATTCCCTTCACTATTTAGATTTTCATGAACAATAGGGGTAGGGATAGAAACAAATGTTGGCAATAAAATTATTATTACAGGATGAATCATGCATTTAATATTGGTTATTTTCAGTTGGGAAAACTTTCCAGTATGCTGCGTAATTGTGACAGTTACCAATATGTATGTATATCTCTGTTCCGTAGTGAGAAGGTGTCAGATGCTGACTCTGAAGAACCACTCAAAGTTGAGGAACCTGCACCCATAAAGAAGCCCCCAAAAGAACAAAGAAGTATTAAAGAAATGCCGTTTATAACTTGTGATGAGTTTAATGGTATTCCTGCGTAAGTATTTAAGAAAAATTTTAATGGTCAACTCTTTAATAATCAACATAGACTCCCTGGTGGTCTAGTGGCTAGGATTTAATAATCAATGTACATGATTGTTTAAATCATAAAGCTTGAGTATATTAATTGGACTATGCTGTTTCAATATTGACCTTTTCTAAAATAGTTTTACTTTATACTATGAAAATGTAAGAAGTTTTTGAAGATGCTTAAAATCATGTTTTTTGTTTCATTGCAAAACCTCATTTCATAGAGAGACCCAGAGGTGGATCAGTTTATTGCTTAGGTCTTCTCCAGGACCATTTTGTTGTGGTTTTCTTTGTCCCTTGTCTTGTCCTTCTCCTCTTCCTTTTTTTCCCTCCCTCTTTCATTCTCTGAATGGATAATAGTTTTTGTGTAGCACTAGAGTGCTATGAGTTGCATACTTTAATGGTAAAATTTTTCTTTCCTTTGCTCACAAATGTTTAAAAATGTTTAACTAAACTTATAATTAATCAGTCCATTTAAATCAGAATTTGAGAGCTTATTTTAAATTATAATGTTCATTCTCCATAGGTGGAGAATGGAGATTGATGCATCCAAACATAATTAGAGAAGATAAACACTGATGTGTTGTCATCTCTGTTTAATTTTTCAGCTCTTGAAATGTGTCTGGTTTATTCGGAAGGTAACATAAAGTTTTTTTTAGAAAGGGTGCTATTGTTTTGCTACTATACAAAGTCATCATACTTACTTTTTTACAGGTACATGAAATCCCGTTTAACCTATTGTAAAATTAATGAAGTTATTAAAGAAATCAACAAGGCAGTAATTAGTAAATATAAGATTGTACATCAACCAAAAAAGTCTATGAATTCTGTGGCCAGAAATCTCTATCATAGATTTATGGATGAAGAAACGAAAGATACCAAAGGTAAAATGGTAGCATATATATATGTACATGTGAACTGTTTGGAGTATAAACTAAATCATGGGAAACACAGCTAATTCTAGAAAATTCTAAATCTAGAGTGTTAATTCCCAACCAGTGGCAATTTTCCCACCAGGGGACATTTTGGCATGTCTGGAGACATTTTTGGTTATTATAACTGGGGTGGGGGAAGATCCTGGCATCTAGTGGATAGAGGCCAAGGATGCTGCTAAAACAGCCTACATTGCACAGGACAGCACCCACAAAATGAACTAGTTGGCCCACAGTGTCTGTAGTGCTGAGCCTGAGAAACATTGCTTTAGAGTCTATTATGGAACTATACCCAGTGTTTTGAGAATCAGAATAGTAATGATAACTGTTAGTCATGCTTATATAGTGCTTACTATGTGCCAGATAGTGTGCTAAGAACTTTAGTCCTTGTAACATACTTATCACCTAGGTACTACTATTATTATCCCATTTTGCAGACTAGGCAAAGAATGCTTAACTTACTTGCCCAAGGTCAGCTAGTTAAGTGATAACGCTGCTACAGGTGCCATTGCATTAATCACTACACTATATTGTCTCTTGAAAAGTGAATTGCTCAGAGGGATACCAATTCTGAAATGGTACAGTAAGTATGCAACTTCAGTTGGTAGAATAATTATTGTTTTAGGAAGAATACCAGTTCTTTTATTAGATAATGAGAGTAAAAATGATGAATGCCATTCATATTCACAATTTAATGCATTAAAGACTCATCTTGAAAATTGGCCTTATAAAAGTTAGCACTAATATCTTTATTTTCAGGTCATTATTTTATAGTGGAAGCTGACATAAAGGAGTTCACGACTTTGAAAGTAGACAAGAAGTTTCATGTGTTTCTGAATATCTTACGACACTGCCGGAGGCTGTCAGAGGTCCGAGGGGGAGGACTTACCCGTTATGTTATAACCTGAGCCCCTGGTGAGCTTTTGAACAGACCAACAGTAGGGTATAGAGGCTATTCCTAAAGTTTTCTTATATACAATTTCTTTAGCTTTTTCATTTTCTGTTTTTGTTTCTTTTTTGAATAAAGCTTATATATTTTCAAGATTCACTTCCTTTCAGCAAATATTAGTCACCTGCCATATAAGCCTCTGTACTAGGCATATAAACAAACTAAAAAATGCTCATATCTAGTTTTTGTGTTTAGTGGACAGTGCTACAGACCCCATAAGATGGGTACAGACGTGACACTGGAAGGAAAAGGTCAAGAAGATACAGTCAAGGATACATAGGCCCTTTGGAATTAAAGGTCACTAGGGTCTAGATTCCATAGATGGCATTTCAGTGTATAAGGCATGGTAGATTATTAGCTCAGTCTCCAGCTGCTCTCCTATCTGTGTCATCATAGCAAGTTATCAAACCTGAGGAGGGGGTTGTGGGAATCCCCGTTTGCAGCCAAGTTGGACAGAAGTGTGGGTAACCTGGGTATGCACTAGTTGTGATTGGTGTGTGAAGTAGCATGCAGCCTTGTGAGACTGAGCCCTTCATCTGTGGGGTCTGCACTACCTCCAGGTAGTTAGTGTCATAATTTTGTAGGCTACCCAGCTGGCGTCCAGAGAGTTGGAGAATTGGTTGGTATGGGGTATAAACCTCACACGTTTAGTGTCAGGAGTAGTATGTGAATATCGGTATAGAAGAAAACAGAGCTTTTGCTTTTCAGATAAAAAAGATGATGCAGTAACATGTGAGGGCAGGTTGATAGTAGTCATGAAACATGGGTTATTGGATTGTAAAACCTTAGCCATGTTTCTCTTCTGCAACTGGGGAAACTGCTCTACCTATGTCTGTGCCATCTGCTTGGCATGCTTGTCCCTGTAGCAGAGAATGAAAGCGTCTCACCAGACTTTGTGGCCTGGTTAACACCCTCACTGTAAGGACCACAGGGTACCTTACAGGCACTGCATATTTACTGTTATCCTTTTTTCTCAATTTAAATGCAGGGGTGTTTAATTTTTTATGCCTCAAATTAAAATAATGGCATTATCTTTTATTTTGTCTTAAGTCTTACTTGATTTTTCTCTTTGTAAAATTTTTCCCTGGGAGAAAGTTTTCTCTGTTTAAAATATTTCTTCCTGAAACTAATATCAAACAATTTTGTCAGTAGGTTTGCTTCATTTTGGCAAGAATGGACACTGAGGTGAACAGTTAGTCTCTATTTTGTTAGCACATAATCAACTTGTTACATTAATTTAGGTGTGCAGTTGATATAGTTGTATTCCTCAAAGAATAATAAACACATTGTTTCAAACCAATTAATTTGTAACTTGAACTTCATTTTCAAGCAAAATGACTGGCTTATTCTATTTAGTTATTTTTTTTTTTAAATAATATTTTTAAAATTTTGAAAGAAAGTTGTGGTCTTGTTTCTCTTTGCCCTTTCTGTGCTTTCCCTCTTCTCGTGGGCATGCCCCAGCCAGTGGCCCCACTCCACCCTCAGAGCCTGAGACCCCTCCTCTGTAGGCCCGGGGCAGGAGTGGGGCTGCCCTTGGGCGTGCAGACCTCCTCCAGCCTGCTGTCTGTGTTGGCTATTGAGATACTTATTTTTATATGATAAAATCTTCAACCTGTTCTTTTATATAATGAGTTCGGGTTTTTGGAAAAGTTGGTTATTTGTACATAAAACAGTTTTTTCTTCAGGTAACAGAGGCTAGTTAAAAATGATCATGAGACATCACCGTCTCTTTCTTGCTTTACCCCTTCCAAGTACACTCTGTCCCCTTGAACCTCCCCAAAGTATGCTCTGTCCTCTTGTATGTTTCCTGAGGTGTAGGTGTCCCCTCCGATGCTTTTGGCCTCATCTGTATCTCAGACCCTGGGCCACTTGCTCATGGAGAGCCCTGACTGGCCCTGCCACAGGCACCAGCACTGGCTGTTCTTTCTCTGAACATTGGTAATTAATGTCTTCTCCCTGGGTGAGTGCCAGGCTGTGGCCTCAATGACACCTGCCGTAGTAGCAACTGCTGGAGCGCCTGTTCCCAGACCCGACCCAGCGGGACCTGGGAAGGTTCTGGCTCCTCCTCCTTCCAGGCCTGTCAATGGAAAAGAACCCAAACTCTGTACAATAATTTAAAGAGGCTTATTCTGAGCCGAATATCTGCAACCATGGCCTTGAGCAAGTGATCTCCGTATGGTTGAGTCACAGTTTGGTTTTATACATTTCAGGGAGACAGGAATTACACGTAAAGTCATAAATAAATAAGTGAAAGGCACATGTTGGTTTGGCCTGAAAAGGTGGGACATCTCAAAGGGGCGAGGGCTTGTGATTAGGAAGTCTGTTAATCAGAGATAAGTCACCTGACATAGTCTCAGACTCAAGTGATCTGTTAAGTAAATTGAGGACCTGCAGGTGTGGTTTTAGCTTCGCCTTGCCTAGCCTCAGGCCTGGTAATGAGTTACAAAGGATATCTCCAAGAAGGCAAGTCGGCACGATGAGGTAGGTCTAACCTCCCTTCTCATGGCCAGCAACTCAGTTTTAAGGTATTTCTGGGGTACCCTTGGCCAAGAGGGGATCCACTGTCAGCTGTGGGGCTTAAGATTTCATTTTAGTTCACAGGCCCCTTCTCACAAACTCAGTGTCTACCACCCTAGTCCCAAATGGTGTCACCTCTCCCGTGGATTGTTACAAGAACTGGTGATAAGTAGTAAGTGACTGAAACCGACAGTCACACTCAGGTTCATTAAGCCAAAGGCTGAGGACCCACCAGGAAAAGCACAGACCACAAAGCATCTGTGGGCTCTCAGCAGTGGGATTTAGGAACCAAGGTATTTAAGGCAGAGGGTACACAGAAAAGAGGAAGGAATGTGGAGGGGTAGGCAGTGAGGCAAATGGTTACATGCCTGTGAGGCTCTAATTAGTGCTCAGTAAATCTACGTTTTACATAAGGTGGCCATTCCAACGGGAATGGAGGGAAAGAAATCAATTATGTAGTCTTCTCACAGTAGGCAGAGGACTCACTGATCTCATCCTCCCTGGTGTGCTTCTGTGGAGATAAGCTTGTACTTAACAGAACTCAGGATCAAGGATTTATTTAGGTTGTAGCTCAGAGGTTATAATTTGCATGTGCTAGTTTTATAGGGGCCATATATCCTGAAAGGTTTAGGGCTAACAAGGCAGTTCCGTGTAAGCAATCTGTGAGGACCTTATTGTGGGAACCTGGCCTATGCATAAAGCCATGACAAAGGGTCGTGAAATCTCACAGCTGTTCATCTGGGGAGAGGATGGCAGTGCTGCCTGATCCAGTTCCCAGGCTCCGTCTCCCTTGTGGCATAATGAGTTTTGGGAGTCCTGGGATTTTATTTTTCCTTTACTCTGGTCTCTGTTTTTGTTCTTGCACCTACTGCCTAGTCTGCACATGAACCAAAGTTGGAATAGGTCACTCTACCACTCAGAGGCCTCCAGGTGCTTCCCATTGCTCACCTGCAAGGCCCCCACGGGTCCTGCGCAGCTAGGTGGTATTGTCTCCTACAACGCCACTTGCTGACTCTGCTCCAGCCACGTTGGCCTCCATGCTGCACGGCTGTTGCTTCTGCCCAGAAAGCTCCCACCCTTGCCCGTGTAACCTCCTCCTGCCCTCCTTTGAATCTCTGCTCACAATGTCATTTGATCTTTTAGGCCATCTCAGAGTAATTCCAGCTCCCTTCTGCAACAATCTCTCCCCACTCCCTGCTGTATTTTTCTTCATTGCACTTACATCTATCTGATGGTTTATACATTTTGCTTATTTATTTGTCTTTCTTCCCCCCATGAGAATATAAACTTGAAGTCAAGAGTTTTTGTCCCTTTTGTTCACTGCTGTGTCCCGAGTTGCTCTACTAGGGCTCTACAGTAGAGGGCGCTAAATAAATACTTATCGAATGCATATTAACTGAAACGGTGGCCTTGGGCAAGTGACTTCACCTTTCCGTGCCTTGGTTTCTTTCTATATGTATTGAAATGGTTGCACAAAAATTTCTCTAAGGACCATCTAGGTTAAATATTCTATGATTCTAATATTTCTAGTTACTTCTGGGAAATACACATTCATGATGAAATTAAAGGATATTCTGACTGGCTGGCTTATTAAAAAATGTAAAAAATATTCTATAATTACATGGAAATCTCATCTTTTAAGCAAAGAATCTAAATTATTAAGCTTCAAGAAATACTGAAATTCGAAGTTACTAATTACATAATAAAAAGTAAGAAGCTTTCATTGACTAAGGATCTTTATGAAAATGTGGGTTTTTTTAAACTAATATCTTTAGTTTTCTCATTTATTTTGCTTAGTAGATATGGTTTTAAGATTTCACAATTCGTAAATAAATTACACCTAATCATAAATTACTGTGGTGTATTGAATAGAACTATGTTTTATAGCATGCAGTTTTGTTTCATATTAAGTGATTGCTTTTATGAAATATCCCATCTCTTAATAAACCATTGCCATTGTTCCATAAATGCATCTACTAATACAAGTGGCAAAAAGGAAGAGGTACTCAAGATATTGAGGAATCTTCCTGATATATTGTAAACAATGTTACTCAAATGGTAGCCAAGACTATATAGTTGTTTTTTTAAAAATATTTTGAATAAAATTTACAATGTTATCTGTGGGAGAATTAGTACATTTTAAGCTACTCCTCTATTAGTAGGACCAGAACCTAGGAAGCTATCTCTTGACCTTTTTGATGAGAGCAGCAAAATATACTTTTAGAATATGGATATTCCCTTATCTCCCTTGGTTAGTAGTAATCAGAAATGTTATGCATCTGCTGTGTGTTCTGAAGGGTCCATTGATGTTTTCCTACTGAGAGTAGTGGGTAAGGAGAGCCACACTTCTTTGTTTTGAACATCTGTATTTTGGATTTAGGATTTTCTTAAAGAAGAACACATATATAGTCATCCCTCTGTATCTGTGGGTTCTGCATCTATGGATCCAACCAAGTTCAGATGGCAAATATTAGGAAAAAAACAATAAAAAATAATACAAATAAAAATACATATAACAACTATATAGCATTTACATTGTATTCGATATTATAAGTAATCTGGAGAAGATTTAAAGTATACAGGAGGATGTGTGTACATTATATGCAAATGAATACCATTTTACATAAGGGACTTGAGCATCTGGGCTTTTGGTATCCATACGGGTTCCTGGAACCAATCCCACACAGAGGAAGGACTGTGTATGTACACTTAATTCTGACTTGTTTCCACAGTTTGAAATAATATTGAGAGAATCGTGCTTCTGTTTATACTTTTATTATCAAAGCTAATAATTGAGGTAAATGCTTTTGCCAGGTGTCTCTTTTCTGGTCCTTTGTGTTATCAGAAGAAGGTTTTGGTATTAGTAAGCTGAAATTAAATTACTCACTTTTGGTAATCATTTCCAAGTTAGAGACCATGACAAATCATACCAATCATTTGTTTCCCTGAATTAGAACACCCAAGCCTCTGCTGTTCCATGTGGGCAGGGCATGGAGGTGGGTGGTTCCCTTCTATTCTGAGGTTCTCCTTGGAGGTGGGGTTGGATTCAGAGGTGTGTATTCACAAACACCTCTGCCGTTTATGAGTGTGAGCTGACTTCTGCCTTGGAGGAGGGGTGAGAAGGCTGTTGGCTCTTTCTGTCTCCTTGACTTGCTCCGAGTCAGAAGAGACTCCTGGACTTGGAGCAAACCCACCATATAAACTGCCATATTTCTAGTTCTGGAGCCCAGATTGCCATTTTAAGATTAGTAAGCAGCAGTATTTTAACCCTGCAGCCTGGAAATTCGTGTGTCAGATGTGATTTGCTGCTTGTCTATGCCATGAGGGCAGAGATACAATGATAAAGACAGGCTTCTTGTTTTTAAAATATTTGCAACCTTAAGAGATTGAGTCTCAAGAACCTTGAAGGAGTATAATGTATAATTTTATAGGGGATTAAATCTCACATTATATAGACAGACCTCCTCTGGGTGGCTATAATCCCAGCTGGTGAGATGTTTGGCCCCTGCTGTGAGGGATCACGGATTATTTATAACAATGGAAAGTGACTATCCCCCAGTTTCCTCAGCTACTAATTTCTCTTCCTTGTCTGATTGCACCTCCCAGTTTTGCTATTTCTGAATCATCTTTTCTGTGTACTCTTTGGCTCGTCCTGTATCTGCTCCTAAACCCAACCGTATCCCCAGCCTCTCCTGGCTGCACGTGGTCTGAACGCTTGGCCTCCCGACACGGACTCCCTTGTGCCCCTTTCAGCCGTTATGGCTTCCTGCAAAGGCCCTGGGAGAAACTTTCACACAGTGGTTTTTTTAATATATTTTTTTCACCCTAATAGACCAGATGGATCTGTTTATCCATTTGACAAATATTTATTGAGCATCTACTTTGATTCAGGCACTCTCTTAAGGGCAGAAGATCAGTGATACCAAGAAAGATATGAGGTTTTGCCTCCATGAAGCTCATTTTCTGGGAGAGATTACAGCTAAGTAAATAAAAAAATACTAAAGCATAAGTGCTTTAATATGGGAGTATAGGATCTTATAGGGACAGATGAAAGCATCTAACATAAATGTATAGGGATCAAGGACAGTTTCTTCAGGTAAGTGGCATCTGGGGTAAGGCCTGAGGGTGATTATGAGGAAATGGGCTCCAAGCAGAAGGGACAGTAGCTAACATTCCCTCGAACAACACCAGCCCAGGAGAGAATCCAGAGTTATGCCCAAGTTCCAACTATATCCTATACCTACCCTTTTTTTCTTTGGCTTAAGAGAGCATGTATTAATAGAATGCGAATCGAGCAATAAAGTCATCATAGGGATAAATATGAATCTGCTCTAACTTTTTAAAAAGATGAATCATAAATTATTTAAAAATTGCCTATTAACTAAGAATCCAGATATGATCCATAGAACTGCATTTCCAGAATGACTTAATATGTACCAGACGTGGTGCCTCACACATGGCAATTCATAAAGTAAACAAGAAAAGTCATTAGAAAATGCACCGTCTCCCCAAAGTAATCACCATTAAAAGTGGAGATACAGTCTGCCAGTCTTTTTTTTCTTTCCAAAATATATATTTTTAAATTTACAAAAGGGCCTTATTCTATATATATGGCTCTTTTTATTTAATAGATCATAATCATTTTCACATGCCATTAAATACTATTCTACAACATCATTTATTTATTTATTTATTTATTTTATTTATTATTTTTTTTGAGACAGAGTCTCACTCTGTTGCCCAGGCTAGAGTGCCGTGGCGTCAGCCTAGCTCACAGCAACCTCAAACTCCTGGGCTCAAGCAATCCTCCTGCCTCAGCCTCCCGAGTAGCTGGGACTACAGGCATGTGCCACCATGCCCGGCTATACAACATCATTTAAATAACTATTAATACATACTTTCTCATCTGATATATTTATTTATTAATAATTAGTTCCTTATTGTTAGGCATTTGAGGTGCTTCCAAAGTTTTATAAATCTTATATCTCAAAAAAGTCTGTAGGCTGTATAGCTAAATCTTTCTAGCTTTGGAACTTCTATAAAGTGTTTTTTCCTTTTCTTAAGTTGAATTTGAGACCCATTCATCATACACTGGTGAGGTGATACAACAAAAGGGAGATTTAGTTTACACTTGAGAAAATTTGGCTATGAAAGCACAAAAGTAGGAAGAAGAATTATGAATTTCTTTGTTATAAATCTAGGTAAGATTTTCAACTTTTATTTCCATAATAACTTTGTCATTTGTTGATATTTATTTACCAAAGTTCTAAAGAATTTTGAGAAATAATATGAAAAGCCACAGATATTAGATTAACTGTATAATGAAAATCAATGTTTTCTTAAAATGTTTATGATTATGAAACATAATAAAGTAATTACAAGAAAATCATTTTCATAACTTGCAATCAAATTTGATAGAAAACTAATACTTCATGTAAATTCAGAAGGAAGTAGATTCCTTCCAAGATCAGATTATTTAAAATATTTTAAATCATATAAATGTCAAACTATTAATAATAATTGGAATAAAAATGAATGGGATTGCGGTCTTATGATATCAGTTTTAGCTTGGACATCATAAGCGATCTAAATTTACTGTGTCTGAATAGACTTGGCTTATTGGATTAGAATGTTTAATCTGCTTAAAAACATATGTTGCCCTCAGTGATTTTAATATTAATATTTTTTATGGGTTTTTTAAAATTCAAATAACCTGTCAAGATTCTACTTAACATGCAAGAGTATTTTAAATTTTTTTCTATCACCTTCTGAGTTCAACCATCATATAGACTTTCTCCTCAGTGTTTGTTGTTTCCCTGACCTTATTCAGTGATAAACTTATTACTGTTGTCCTTAATATAATGCTATCACTGATAACATGAGTTTATGGGAGCTGGAGAATTCTCAGTTGACTCATAAAAGTTTGTGACTCCTTTAAAATTTTAGTGAAAAAGAAAACTCAGAAATATTATCTTGTTGATGTTGAATATTATCTTGTTGATTTTGAATTTCTTAACCTCTAGTACCTCAAGAACTGATACGGTTTTTGCTACTTTGAGATCATTAGTAGTTAGCTCAAAGGTAATTTCTTGCATCACAGATTCTTGATCATTTGGAAGCATCCTTTAAGAAGCCATGTTCTATAAACCTACTTAATCTTGAGGGAAGTACTAAACCTTTCTTAATTCCATCTAGGTCCACAGTTTTTCTTGCCAGAATTAATAGTACTGTTTGGGCAGTTACAGCCAGTGTAGAATGAAAAGGTTCCAGTTGGTCCCTTGCTTTCCTATAAATTATTTACATATTTAAGGACATGTGTAACATTTTTAAAAATATTTTTGCTGTTTTTTTTTTTAGAAGTGGATCTGTATTGCCCTCTAGTGGCCATGAAAATTTAAAAAGAGTAACCCTAAAAGGGAATAGTGACCATTTAAGTGACAGCCATGAAAACAGCAGCCAACTACTTCCATTTATTGCTGGAGTGCAAACATGCATGCCCACAGCGACCAGGTAGATGACGTCACAGGGAGTGAGCCAGGACAACATGGAAATGGCTCAACACTTCCTTCTCTAAAGGGGAAAGCCTCTACTGGATTCCGGTTCATGGCTCCCCCAGTAGAAGGCAAGCCAGCCCCTTGAAAGAGAAACTCCAGATCCAGATATTTATGTAAAAGTGCCCAAAGTTTAAATGTAGACAATTCACTAATTTTTCTTTTCAATCTCTGTGTGGGCCACTTACTGCAAATGCCGCCACTTTCTCACGTGTTAAATAAAACTTACAGGAGGCCCTTGGTTTGGACTGAGCTCCTGCACCAGGCCCCGACAGACCAAACCAAAATGGAGTTATTCATACTAAAGCTCCAGCCACCAAGTTGAAACCAAGTTGTTTATCTGGCCGTCAGAGAAATCGGGGGAGAGAGAGAAAGAGAAAATAGCCAAATTCCCTAACAGGCTAGTCCTTGCCAGCCATGATAAGAAAGTCCCCTGTGCTTGAACATTTACAAGGAAAGTAACTTTGAAATGCCCAGTCTGCTTTTTGCTTTTTGTTTTGTTTCTGCTTTCCTCAGCCCTTTTCTGTCTATAAAACCAATTGTAACTGCATCAGACCAATCTGGTTTAACTTTTATGTAACAAAGTTGTGAGTTGAAGGTTACATAACTTGAGCATGCCCAGATGAACCAAGCATGCGATCACAGGTGGAACCTAAGTGCTCAGGCTGAGGAGCGGACTGAGAAGTAGGGACTGAATTAAGAAGCGGACACCACTTGGCAGGTCCAGGATCCAATCAGATTGAGTCCTGTCATCACCCCATAGCAGGATCCAGTCAGAGTACATTTCCCGGCATCACCCCATCTCAAGATCCTATCAGATCACAGGGCATGACCCCTGACTATAAACCCTGTCCCAACCCCCAGCTTGGAGAGACAGACGTGAGTCCCACTCGTGTCTCCTTGTTTTGGCCGCCTGACTATAAACATTTCCTGCTGCAAAAGCCCAGTGCTTCAGTGTTTGGCTTTCCATTGCACACGGGCAAACGAACCCACTTTGATTCAGTTACACAATTTCCTCTGCTTAGCTCATGGGAACACTTGTTCTATTTTACGGAAAGAAGTGTTGCCCGATTCTAGAATCTTCAAACTAAATTTGTGGTAATTTTGTCTTTTGTCACTTGTAGCCTTTGACCTATTGCTGTTCTCTGTCCAATGGGCCCAGTACTAAGGGCCTTACATACAGTATCTCACTTTAGCTCACAAAACAGCCCTATGACAGGTTAGCCACCTTTTATAGATGAGGCAGAAGTTACATAAATTGCCTAAGATCATATGGCTTGTGAAACCCAGAGATGGGATTTATTTTTTTGGTTTGTTTGTTTGAGACAGGGTCTCACTTTGTCACTCTGGCTGGGGTGCAGTGGTGCGATCATAGCTCAATGCAACCTTGAACAACTGTGCTGAAAGGATCCTCCTGCCTCAGCCTCCCGAGTAGCTAAGACTATAGGTACATACCACCATGTGTGGCTAATTTTTAAAATTTTTTGTAGAGACAGGGTTTTGCTATGTCATCCAGGCTGGTCTTCAACTCCTGGCCTCAAGCAATCTGCCTTGGCCTCCCAAAGTGCTAGGATTATAGTCGTGAGCCACCACACCTGGCCAAGAGCTGAAATTTGAACCCAGCTCTTGCTAACTACAAAACCCGCAATTTTAACTCCTGTACTTATTTCCTACCATATGGTGTATAACAGTCATTCAATAAAGAAATAGACCAGAGACTGTTCTAGGTAACAGAAGTACAGCAGTGAATAAGGCAAATAAGTGGTTTGTGTGTGTGGATGGGGGTAGAGATGATAAACACGTGCATACATGCCAGTGTTGGGTAGTGACAACTGGTGTGAAAACATAAAGCAGTGTGAGAAGATGCAGAATGATGGGGGCTTGTTTGTGACAGGGTGACCAGGAAAGACCTCCCTGATGAGGTATCACCTGACCAGAGTGCAGTAAGGAAGAAAGTTAAATGAGTCCCTGGACGGCATGGGTGGGGGCAGGGAAGAGATAGAGACCAAAGGGAACAGCAACTGCCCAGTCTCCAGGAGATGAGTGCTCGGTCGGTTCCAGCAGCAGCTGGGAGGCCTGTGTGGCTGGAGTGAACAGATGAATGATGGGAGATGTAGGCAGGGCCAGAGAGCACTGGGCCTTGGCAGGCCGTGGCACGCATGATGAATTTATCCTAAGTATGACAGAAAGCCTTTGAGAGTTTTTGGCAGAGGAGTTGACACAAAAAGAAAAGTGAAGAATAAAATATCCCCCCAACCTGACACCTACTTACTTACCTTACGGCCTTACCTTACAAAATGTTCTCTGGCTGCACGTGCTCCCTGGTGCAGCCCCTGTTTCAACACCTTATACTTTGCTAAATGTAACATGTTTTCTTGCACCTGTGCTTCTGCATATGTATGTGGTTCCCTCACCGGGTATGCCCGACCATGCCTTATAGGTTCACCTTCAGAGCTATTTATTTAACCTTCTAAGCTCAACCTGAATATAAAGGTTGATTTTAGCTTTTCTCACTTTTCCAGGCCAGAGTTAGCAAATTCTTTCCTCTGAGCTTCTATACAATAACTATCATGCTAAAATTGAATTACTTCCTTTTTTCTCTAATTATAAAAATATTTTATGGTACTAAAAATTGAGAAATGCATCAATATATTTAAAAAGAAAACAAATTGCCATAATTCTTTCATAATACTATCATCCAGGAGCAATCACATATTGTTCTATTGCCTTCTAATCTTTTTACTGTCTGTACTTTATATATGTTGTCCTACTGAATTTTTCTCCATATAACATTGTGCCATAGACATTTTCCTGTTTTTGAAAACCTTGTTATTATGGATAATTTCAAACACATAAAAGTATAGAGAATAGTGATGAATGTACCTATTACCAAATCCCAACAATTAACAAAACTCATGGCCAATCTTTTTTTTTTTTTAGCACCTCAAGCTACTTCCCTGCTCAGGATTATTTTGAAGCAAATTTCTGATATGTCATTACAATTATAAACTTTTTTAATATGTATGTATGAAACAGTGGCTCTTGGGGTGATTTGCTACTCAGGGGACATATGGCAATGTCTGGAGACATTTTGGGTTGTTACAAATAGGAGGGATTTTTGGTACCTACAGGCATCTAGTGGGTAGAGATCAGGATGCTGCTAAATATCCCATAATACACAGGATAGTCCCACAACAAAGAATCAGTCCCCAAAATATCATTATTGCCAGGGCTGAGAAATACTTCTCTAAAAGGCTTCTATTTAAAAACTTACTGCAATGTTACATACACATAGAAAATGCACAGATCAGAAGTAAACAACTCAGTTCACATCTGTGAACTGCACACATCCGGATCAAGAAACAGAACATTGTCAGCATCCCAGGAGCCTCTCTGAGGTCTCATTCCAGCCACTTTCTATCCCTGAGGGTAACCATTATTCTGATTTACAACAGCATATTCTGCAGTAAAGGACTAACTTGGCACTGTGGGCAGTCCAAATCCTACACATTCCAAAGAAAGGTTTGGCCCTTGTTCATTTCCTAGGAGACAACCTATAAGGCCTGATAGTGTCTTTTTTATAGCTGGGACTTTGGGCCATGTACTACAATGAAATTTTTAGTGGGGTCCTGGGCTACATAGTAATGGCTTGACCTATGGAGGGGCTGGAGACTGAAGTCCAGCCAGGCAGGGAAGTCAGCCCTGCCTATGTGATCAACTCCCAATGAAAGTCCTGGACACCAAGGGTTGGATTAGTTTTCCTGGATTACAATACTCAGTGTGTGTCATCACACATCATTGCTGGGAGAAGTAAGTGCTCTCCCTACTATTGCACTGATAAGGACAATGGAAACTTGGGCCTGGTCTCTCCTGGGCTCTGCCCTATGTACCTTTTTCCATTGCTGATCTCGATCTGTATCTTTTCATGGCAATAAACTATAACCATGAGTATAAACTATGGCAATAAACTATAACCATGAGTTGTGAGTCCTTCTAGCAAATCATTGAAACTGAGGGTGGCTTGGGGGATCCGCAAATCCACACAAGTTCATTTGAAGGCCTCTATTTTGAAGCTTATCCACAACATCATTATCACACCTAAAAACGTAACAATAATTCCTTAATATTATCAAATACCCAGTTTGCATTTAAATATCCCTAATTCGTGATATTTTAGAAAGATTGAGTCAGGATTCAAAATAAGGTTCTTGCTGTTAGGGTGGGGCTCATAGCATGGGTGGAGAAAGAATTCTCAACACAAAGATTAGGATAGAAAGAAGTAAAAAGTTTATTTTACTTTTCCCTAATAGAAAAAGGGAAAAGGGCACAGCCCAAAAGTGACAGAAAGAGGGAGTGCTGACACTGAGGCCAAGAGGCTTGAGCTTTCTATTGGGGGGTGATAAAGGGGTAAAGAAAATTTGTTGCTATAGGCTGATTAGCAGGAGACAGCTGCGAGATGTTAGGGTGCTCATTTTCCCCTTTTTCTTGTCCTTGAGGCAGTCTTATCAGTCTCCCCTGGAATGTGGGCTGGCTGGACTGGTTTGGGGGATGTCGAGGAGGAGGATTTACACTCCCTTTCTGTCTGCTCAGCTCTTTTCCAGTGCTGTGAAAACAGTCTCCACAGAGGGTTAATGTTAAAAGACAGTGAGTTAAGGCCCATGTGGTCAATCTTAAAGACAGTGATCTTTCTCTCCTTTTTCCATCAGATAATTTATTTTTCCCTGTTAGACAGTTTATTAATAAGGCTGTCCTATCACCTACATTATATTTTGTTGACATATTTTTAAGACTGCTTTAATCCATAGGATACCCCCTATATAATTTTTTTTTTCTTTTTGCAATTTGCTTGTTGAAGAAATTTTTTGGTGGAGTTTCCTACACTCTGGATTTTGTTGAACGCATCCCCAGAATGATGTTTGCATGTCTTTCTATTTTCTGTATTTCCGGTTAGATCTAGAGGCTTAATCAGATTCAGGTTCAACTTCTTTGGGAAATGCTTTATTATATATAGTAATAAGATGATAAATTCTAATATATATTAGAGTTTTATAAACTACAATATAAAGGCTATTGATTAAAGAAGTTAAAGAATCAGAATTCGTAATAGGTTTACATTCCATATTAAGATGTCATTACTATATTTAAAGTTATTTTCCTAGATTAAAACAATTTGTCACTGGACCTAGTGAAGGTGTGTTAAAAGATTTGCATCTTACTAAGCCTCTAGTTTAAAGATGCTAAAGATTGCAGTTCAGTGCTAAAATATCTGAAAAAAATTACAGAAGGAAAAATGTGTACCCGTTTAGGCAATAAGAAACAAATATCCAAAAGCTGAATTGTTAGAAATTCCAAATTTGGTGGGATTTGAATTAAGATGCTACACCTTTCTTTTATTCAGGTTATCCTTGTCACGGGAGGAGTAACATTAAAGATATTTGAAAGGAATGAAGTAGAGATTCAATGGGGTTGGGATGCGTTTTGAGCAACAAGATTCCTTGGTTTCCACCCCTTTAGAGCACAAGTCCATGTGTGGCCTTTCAGGTTAGTCTACCAGTTCTCTTCTTTTCTGCCCGCTTCCAGCCTGGTGTTCAAATTTCTCTCTGCTTCTGTCCAGTCTCCTGGCCCACTGCTTTGCTTCCACTGTCCTGCTCAGAATTTATTTCCACCTCTCTGCCCTGCACACTTGGCCTGACTCCAAAGTGGTGTGGCCCTTGACTCGGCCTGGGGACTTGCTCCTCAATGCCCGACCACACCCCTTCCCAGACACTCCCCTGGCAGAGAGGGTGGGGCAGGTTGGGTGTCATGTGGGTGTCTTAGGGACACTCGTGCCATAAAAGAAGGTGTGATTTAATCACACCCAGCTATTCTTCTATCTCAAAAGTCAGGAAATAGTCTTACATGATAAATTTTGGAGTTTTATTAACGGAAAAAAAACCACAAACTCTATAAAATAATTTAAAGAAGTTTATTCTGAGCTGACTATATGTGACTGCAAGAACGTGGACTCAAGAGGTCCCGAGAAAATGTGCCTGAGGTGACCAGGTTACAGTTTGGATTTATACATTCATGGAGATTGGAATTACACCTAAAATCATAAATCAATACCTAGAAGGTGTACATTGGTTTGGCCTGAAAAGATGGGACATCTTGAAGCAGAGGACTTACAGGTTATAAGTGGGTTCAAAGATTCTTTGATTTGAAATTGATTAAAGAAATGAAGCTTTGTTTAAAGGCTTGGAATGTTTTAAGTCATGATAAGAAAGTCTGTTGATCTGAGACAAGCCACTGGGCATATATGCTGGCTCAAGTGATCTTCTAAGCAAATTGATGGCCTGCAAGTGATTTCAATTTCTCTCTGCATAGCCTTAGGCCCTGTTAATAATTTAGTATCTTATTTTCTGAGGCATGTCCAGCCTTCCTTCCCTTCATGGCCAGGAATTCAGTTTTAAGGTTTTTCTGGGGTCCCCTTGGCCAAGAGGGGGTCCATTCAGTTGGTGGGGAAAGCGGGCAGCTTAGGGTTTTATTTTAGTTTACATATTTCACTTTTAATTATACTTTCTCTGTTTTTCTTTTTCTCAGTAAGTAAGGCTCATAGAGGTATATTTTAAATACAGTAAAATTCTCCCATTGAATGTGTATAGTTCTTTGAATTTTGACAAACACATACAATCATGTAATCTCTACCATAATCAAGATATAAAATATTTCTATTACCCCAAAGTCTCTTCCTGTCCTTTGCAATCAATTCCCTTTGCCCATTCCCACTCTCTAGATACCGATGACCTATTTTCTGTCCCTATGGTTTTGTCTTTCCATAATGTCATGTAATCATACAGTTTGTGGCCTTTCTGTTACAGAATAGTATCTCAATTGTTCTTTAAGGCAAGTATTTTCTCAGTGGCAATATTAGCTTTGAAATTCTAATGAAAACCAATGAGAAATTATGATTCTGGTTAGAAACATTAGTCTTAACAAACCACTTTCAAGAGCATGTCAATTTTATTACATGAAGCATACCTGGATTCAATATTATCTGTCTATGCATATAATTCATGAATGTGAGAGACCATGCGTAACAAACTAATGATTTACTTCTCAGTGAGGGTGGAGATAAGGGAATCATAGAATTACCCTGGGAATTTTTGCCAGACTGCTCCCCTCATTCCCACCCCAAATAGAGAATTACAGATACAAATGTTTCGATGCTGTGTTTATTGCTAGTGTTTCATCAGTGCTGCTGCTGGAGTGAAAGACCAAGGACAACTGGATCTGCATAGAAAATTAGTGTTTCCACGGCACCTGTGGCGTAGGTTGACTCAACTGAATGAGTCAGTAGGCATGAGTTTGGTGAAGAGGGGAGGGAAATCATTCCAGGCAAGTGAACAGCATGTACAAAGACCCTGTGGCATTGTGCTGCACTCGATTAGAATGAACTCAGGGCTGACATTCGCTGTTTGCACTTGTCAGACCATCAAGATGTTTAGCATTCATTCAGATTGATAAGACTATGTGCCTTACCAATTGTTATTTTATTTTATTTTTTAGCAGCATGGTCTCACTCTGTCATCTAGGCTAGAATGCAGTGGCCCAATCATAGCTCACTGTAACCTTAAATTCCTGAGCTCAAGTGATCCTCCCGCCTTAGCCTCCTGAGTAGCTAAGATTACACCTGGCTATTTTTTAATTTTTTGTAGAGACAGGGGTCTTGCTATGTTGCCCAGGCTGGTCTCAAACTCCTGGGCTCAAACGATTTTCCCACCTCAGCCTCCCAAAGTGCTGAGATTACAGGCATGAGCCACCATGCCTAGCCTGTTAAATATTTTTTAATATCCCCACTGAATGTGCTATATAGCCAGCTAGCCCCAGGCAGTTAGGCTGTTGCATACTTGAACCCTTATAGAAGCAAGGGCTGGAGGGAAGGCACTTGAACCCAGAGACTCCTGTCCATAGAGTACATACCAGACTGAGTCATTCATAGTAAGACTTCCTAGAGAGGCCAGGCCTGCGTGGCTTAGAGCAATAAGTGCCATGGGCAAAATTTGGGTCCTTAGAGTCGTTTTCCTGGGGCCACCAAGAAAACCAGCTGAACCAAAACCACTTATGAAAGTGCCTGGCACAAAGCAAGTGTTCATTAAATAGTCATTGATCTGCTGAGTGGCAGAGGACACTCAGGCATCTCTATTATTTACTGTTCTTCTGAAGTCATGTCTCTGGTTAGTGCCTATTTTACTTATCAACCTAGGTCTGGCTCAATACAATTCCATTTTGATTTCAAATGCTTAGAGATGAGGAAGAAAGTAATCCAACTGAAGTGGCCAGCTAGTCCATGGGTATAACTGACTAGAACTTGGTTTAACGATTCAAAATCAATGCACTCTCCTGTTTTAATGAAAATTCTTGCGCGTGAGCACACACACACACACACTCACTCACACACACGCCTGCCCCAGAAAAAAGAGAAAAGAGTGTTTGTGTCCCTGGAAGCAGGCTGATTAAATTCTGGGTTTGGGTCTCAGTTTATTAAGTCCTGGTTTGGCCTACAGCAGCAAATAAATATTGCAGATGAAGTGGATATAAAAAGAAAAAGCCCACACACCTAATCACATTTCAGTACAACATCTCAGAGAAGGCTGGTATTCAAGACTTTTATGATGCGATCGTTGGCGTGCCCTCAGTCTACTGCCAGGAGCTCCCCTGCATCTGCAAGTGTATGGAGGAGGATCCCATGCCGTTTACTGATTTTCCAGAATAAAGAAACTGAAATAGCTTTAGTCTAGGAGATCCTTATCTCAGGACTGCTAGAATGTTCTTCGCTACATAAATGACTTCCTTTTATTATATTTCTCTCCTACGCTGGTAGGAAGAATAATTTACAGAATGTTATGGGTCTCGTTTTTTGTGACAAAAATGGGCGGCTGCTCTAATTTCAGTGGGGGAGGGAGAGAAGGTTCCGGAGCTGCTCACTATGGCGAATTAGCTGGATTCTTGCTAGCACTTTTGCAGTCTAAATAGGGTAAGTTACATAAATGCAATTTGGACTGAGCTGTCTACTTGCGAATATAACTTAGATTTTTCTGCCTCGTAGCCTTCAAGATGGAGAACTGGAAATTAGCAGATTAAAAAAAAAAAGCTTTCACCCTTTTTGCATTAACAAAAGATTAAGTGAATGAGCATCAGCCATTAAAATCCTCTGAATGGAAAGTGCCTCACTCTGATGCCTTCGATGAACTCATACTCTTAACTGGTGGCTTCGTGTTCAGTTAGACCAAAAGTGAATAATAAAGTAGTTAAGGGCCTTGTTTTGGCGTCCGACATTTCAGCAGACCTTGCAGGTGCTAGAGAATCTCTAGAAGAACAATAGCATTCAGGCAGGGAGTCTTGTTCATTGTTGAAGAAATGCCATGGCAACATCTCCGAGATGTCGTGTGTGGGCGTATGGGACTGTGCCAACATCCAAGTTCATGCTATGTGTGCTCGTGCATTTCACATGGATCACCCTCTCTTGTAAATCATCATGTAACGATATATATTTAGTCACACATCCTTATATCAGCTACCCCAAAGCAGCTTCTAATTGGTACTTCAAGCTAAGAACAAGGAGTGAAACCGAATAAATTAATCAGTGAGGGCGATGGAAGAATCTGCACCCAGCCTATGCTACACAAATGAAGCTAAGAACAAAAAAGGTATTTTTTAGCTTAGAGAGCTCTATAGGCACGTATTTGGTAGAGGTTTTAAGAACAGTAAGAGATCAAACAGACTAGAACTTTGAGAGAGATTTGGATTCTTTCTGCAGGTAGAACAAAATTTCAAAGTCTTTTTTTCAATTCAGCAATTTAGTTTTGATGACGGAAGAGTCAAAGTAACTAAAGTTTTCACATTTTAGTGGCTTCCATGTGTGCCATCAACTGTGCCCTGGGAATTTATAAACGATCCTTTGCTTGTTTAGATAAAAGATCGTTTACCTATTTGGCTGAAGACCAAGAAGGGGTAGGAGATGAGCTGGAGTTAGGGGAACAAAGCTAGGAGGAATAGAATGAATATTTACTGGTCTGCTTCTCTGTGCCAGAAAGTCTGATGTCTGCTTTACATATATGTTCATTTTATTCCTTGTGGTAATTCCTTGACTAGGTGGAGAAATGACTTAAATTCCTTTCTTTCATATATTCCTTCAACAAATGCTTATTGTGTGCTTATTATGCTCCAGGTGCAGAATTGGCCCCTGGAAATATAATGTTGATCCAAATAGATATGGTCCTTGCTCTCAGGGAGCTTATGTGCTAGAGGGGATATCTGCATTAATCAAACAGGTACACAAAAGTGATAAGTAATAGGAAAAAGAGGTAAATGGGACTAGGAGAATATTTAATGGTAGATCAGGGAAAGTTCCCATAAGAAGGACTGTTGAACTAAGAGCCTAAGAATAAACAGAAAATAACTAAACGAAGTGAAAAGAAAGCATGTTCCAGGTAGATGGAGGAAAGGGCATGTGCAAAGGCCCTGTGGCAGAAAGAAGTACGGCTGGTATGAGGAAATAAGTGACAGCCAGTGGGTTACTCTGGGTTCTTAACTAAAAATAACATGGAAAGAACTCTGGCCAATTTTTGCAGAAGAGGAATTTATTAAAAGATTGGGTCGATTACTGAATATCCTAAAGTACTAGAGAAATAAGTCCAGTGACCATGTCCAAAATAATTGCATGGATTTTGTATCATGGAGAAACCACTAATGCTGGTATCACTGGTAGTTGCCACCACTGGATATTGGACAGAGCTCCTCCTATGCCATCACCCTCACAAGAATGGAGTCAGTATCCACCCAGGTGTATCTAACTGGCAGAGTCTATTTTACAGGACTGTACCCTCGCCACAAGGCAGGCTTGGAAAGCAATGAGAAGCACAGCTTCAAATTGTGCCTTTCAGGAGGAATTCCCTTCTGTATTGACCTTAAGGCCCATTCTGTTATTCCACTGGTACCTATAAAACATGCAGAGTGTTCTGAAAACTCAAACTCTCTAGGAAACTGCCCATTAGTTGAGGGATGGTGTCACTGTGACAGGTGTAGCCTAGTGGGAATGTGACATGCATGAATAACTCATGACATTTACATGTGACTTAAGAACTGTTCTAATATACTGTACAGTGTATTAGATATCTATTGCTGCATAACAAACTGCCCCAAAACATAGCATCTTAAAACAACAAACACCTATTATCTCACATAGTTTTCAAGGGTCTGTGCTATGGTTTGAATGTCCCCTCCAAAACTCATGTTGAAATTTAATTGCCATGGTAACAGTATTAAGAGGTGGGGTCTTTAAGAGGTGATTAGGCCATGAGGCCTCCACCCTCATGAATGCATTAATTCTATTATCACGGGAATGGGTTAGTTAGGGAGTGAGTTAATTATCTCAGCAGTGGGCTCCTGATAAAAAGGATGAGTCTGACCTTATTTCCTCTCTGTCTTGGGCACTCATTTCTGCCTTCTACCTTCCACCATGGAATGACCCCCGCAGATGCCTGCACCATGCTCTTGGACTTCCCAGCCTCCAGAAACATGAGCCAAATAAAGCTCTATTGTTTATAAATTACCCAGTCTGTGGTATTCTGTAATAGCAGAACATGGACTAAGATAGTCAGGAACCTGGGAGTGGCTTAGCTGGGTGGTTGTGGCTCAGGGTTCCTCACAAAGCTGTAATCATCTGAAGGCTTGACTGGGGCTGGAAGATCCACCACTTCCAAGATGGTTCACTGACACAGCTGTTGGCAGGAGGCCTCACTTTCTCCTTGGCTACCAGCAAGAGGCTCCAGTTTCTTGCCATATGTGACTCTCTGCAGGCTGTTTAAGTGTCTTCATGACATGGCAACTGACTTGTCCAGAGAGAGTGATCTAAGAGAGAAAACAAGGCAGAAACCACAGTGTTTTTTGACCTAGTTTCAGAAGCTACATACCATCGCTTCTGCTGTATTCTACTGGTCGCCCAGACCAACCTTGCTACAAAGTGGGTGTGGACTACATAAGACATGAACACCAGGAGGGGGAAATCACTGGGAGCTGTCTTGTGAACCGACTACCACATATTGTTTCTTCTTGCTGATGGAGCGCTACTGAGCACATCTAACTTTATTGCTTGGTGTACCAGAAGATACTAGTCAGTGAGGAGAAACTCACATGGTACATCACTTTGTGACGAGGAGCTCAATCTCTACTGGCATCTAGTAGCAATCCAGGAACTGTTTATCAAAAGGGGAATAGCTACTTTCTAGAGAGGGTATAATTTTACTTCCAAACCCTTCAGGGCTGTGGCTGAAATTCACTTGGGGCTTGCTATAGGTTCCTTATGGCATGCTGATATGCCACAGTTGCTTGGATCTACTTGGCCAAAAGGACCAAATGGCAGAGTTAATTGTACCGCAGCCAGGACCAGTTGAAGAGACTTCCCTCAGTGTGGCCTCCTTCCCCCAAAAGGGTCACAGCAACACAGCTACAAGAAAACAGTCAAAAAGTCCAGAACGTGGGACACTCTATAATATAAAATTGTGAAGGTGTACTACAGCTCCTGACAGCAGAGAGAGTTTTCTTCTGGTATTTTTTTTTTAGGATAGATTTTTATAAAGTACCCACTAGACCAATAGCTGTGTATCAGGTTCCAAAGACTGTGCTAACCTATTTTGATACATACAGCTTTTTGAATGGCAGTCACAATTTCTGTACCACTTTATTAAGCTAGCATCATTTTTTGAAGCGTTACCTGTCTTTTATACCATTAATAACTAAGCTTGTGATTAAAAAGATGATAGGTTAGGAGTTACCACTTCTAAATCTTTCAGTGTATCTCTTTAGTACTTCCAGGGATGCAGGATTGGCTTTGGTTTATAGTTTGGTAGGAAGGTGGAGCTCCAGGAGCTTCCTCTTGTTTCTTCCTATCATAACAGCCCTTCTCCCTCAGATAAGGAAGCCAGTGTAGAATTTCTGCCTATTGTCCAGGCTATCTATTCCAACTCTGCATTCTGGAATAGGGAAAAAAAAAACATTGAATCCGTGTTGAGGTCTCACTAGACCTACCATAAGATGGACTCAGGCCAAACTCTACTCATCACCTGACCATCACAAGCTCCCTCTCTGACCCACTGTAATATTCTGGGAACCTGGGAATTTGTGTTAGCTCAGAACCTGTGTCCAGTGTTCCCCTCAAAGTCTAGAACATTATCATTCCCCAATGTCCATTTGCCCTGTAGTTCCCTTTGGACAGGACTAAAAGGAAATTTACAGTTTATACTTGGGTGGTGGTCTACAGGGTCTTTCCCTTGCAGTGTCTCTTCATTCAGGGCACTCTAAGTCTGTGAATTAACCAAGTCTGGGATGGGTGCCATAGCAGACATCCTACGTCCACCCGTATCCCCTTGGGTCCCTTTTACCATTTTTGTGCACCCCTTCCCTGGTTTCTGGGTTCTTTTTCTTCTGAAATTCACACTTGCAACTCTCTGAAGAGAGCTCTGTCCTTTGACTATTGTAGCCACTTTGGCCACACAAGCAATGAGCCGCAAGTGCCTGGGAGTTCATTACCTCCTTCCTTCCTGGGGCTCCTAGTCAATGACTGTGTGGGGCAAGAATTCTGAAAGCCCAGCTTCCTTCTCCAGAGTTAGGACAAACTCACAGGCGTAATTTAAACTCCAGAATTCCCTTGAGGAGCCGGGCACAGTGGCTTGTGCTCGTAGTATCAGCTACTCTACAGGCTGAGGTGGGAGGATCGCTTGAGGCCAGGAGTTCAAGACCAGCCTGGGCAACATAGCAAGACCCTCTTCTCTAAAAACAAACAAACAACAATAACAAAAACAAAACAGAGTTCCCTTGTAGGATCAGGCTGAGGCTGGAACTTGGCCTGAAATTGCACCCTGGATTGGCTTCTCTCCTTTTCCTATCATGCTTCCTCTTTTCTTACCAGTTTCTCCTGGGACAACTTTCTTAGTAAACCACTTACACAGAAATCTACTTTTCAGGATCTGCTTCCGGTGAATTTGACCTAAGACAGGAGTCATAACTCTGTGGTGGCTCAGGTCTCTGTTCTTTGGACTTAGATTTGGTTTGCTTATTTGTTGTATTGATCAGAAGGGACTAAGTGGACTGGCTGTTTCATCTCTAAGGAGCTTGTGATCGATGGCCATTGCCAAAGATCCCTGTGGTCAACTGTTCTATTGCTCTGGTCCCACATCCTATTCGGCAACCACCTTGTCTTGTCTCAGGGAGTTAAATGCTGATTCTAGGCTTCCGGGAATCCAGCATTGTCATGGAAATCAGGAAACCCATTTCTATTTCAGTTTCCCCCACCAGCATCCTTCACTTATAGAGAAAAGCCCCTACCCTTACTTTGGAAGATGATGGCAATACTTCACCAATGTAATTCTTGGGGTGATAAAAGGAGTCTCTTTGAGGCTCTATTGGGGTATACAGGAGACGGATGAGTGTGATGCCGATGATAAATCTACTTCAACATTCCTATATCCCCAGGGCATTGGATTCTTTTCCTGCTCAAAGTGCATGAGGACCAGGAATACTGGAATCATCTGGGAGCTTGATAGAAATTCAGAATCTTGAACTCTACCCCAGACCTTACTGAACCAGAATTTTAACAAAACTCCCATGCTATTTATAGGCACATTAAAGTTTGAGAAACATTAACCTAAATTTTCTACACCAGCAAATTTCTGGCATTTCAACATTTTGCAGCTAGGCCACCCCAGAGCCCAGGTATCAGTCAACAATTAATTGCAATTGGAAACACAACTAAAATCATTTCCAGCTGCTCAATCTAGCACATTGAATGTAGAGGTTCTGGTACACACCCGTGCCAGGAAATTCAATCTGAGCAATATCTTGCATATCCTTTGGTGTGTACATCTCCTCCTGAGTTTGTCTTTGTAATTACATACAAGTCACAAGACTGGAATCTGGTCATAAAACTGGAAACAATGGGAGGTGGCCGGGTGGAGGCGTGAGCAGAATGAGCTCACTTGGCAAGGCACCTGCCTCAGCTGTGATCTTTAAGGGTCCTCAAGCAAGGGAGGGATGGCTTTATCAGAAGGGAAAGGAAAGAGTACTTTGGCTGGGGTTGGGTTGGTTGGGAGGTATTATATCCCAGTGCATCCCAATTCACCATTTCCTGACCAATGCCCAAACTTCTACTTAAGAATAAATGAGGCTGTGCATTAACCTAATACTGTAATTCAGCAACCCACAGGCTTCACAATATGGCTCATCATTTCAGTAACCAGTCTCTCTGCTCCTGTCTTGAGTTGAGTATTTAGGACCTAGAGCTTGTCATTCTTATTGCTTTAATCTCTTCAGTGTCATTAAGAAACAACCACCTCCCCACCTGGTCCTTGAATTACTTGTGCTTTTGGTAACTGTTATCTGGCAGGTGCCATTTAATCCCCCAAAGATCTACCTTTAATGGACACTTTGTTCTGGATAATACAGGTAGTAATTTAACTAACAGCTTAATTACTGGACACCGTGATGTGTGAATTTGCTGGATTTTATCAGTTTCATCCTCAACAAGGATAAGCAAGTTTCACACTAGACAATCAAGTTCAGGTTCCTCCTCTTCTCCTAAGGGTCTATTCTTTATAATCACTCCTGGAATAAATTATAAGTCAGAGTTTTTATCTCAGGCAAATAGGTATATTCTGGCTAATTTAAGCACAAAAATAATTTATTACAGGATATTGAGCAGTTCCCAAACTCTCTAAGAAGGCAGAGAAACACAGCCAGGAGGCACATTCAATCTGCTGTATAGACCTGGCCTCGGGAAGCCCTACTGCTGCCCTCACGGGGCACACCCTCTTCTGCTGGCCCTGCTGACATTACTGCTACTTAGCAGGGGCTGTTGCTGCTATGTCTGCTTCCTCTGCTGTCTCTGGAGACTGGCTGTGATGACAATCATGACTTTCATCCTCATCTCAGCAGACTGCACCATGTATCATAGGCTCCAGAGTCAGGTGTGAAGGCAGCTGATGGCGGCAGCAGAGGTCACATGCCTACACCTTAGCTGCAAGGGATGCCATGAAAGCAAGTTTTCAGCTTTAATAGCAGGAGGAAGTCTCCACTGCCCACAAAGATTCACCAGTTGGGAAGTTCCCCAAACAAACGAAGGGTGTCCAGATACTGGCTCCACCACATCAAGGGGGAGTGTTGGTGAGATGAAGCTGGAGAGGTAAGCAGATTATTAGAGTTTTGAGGCTTATTTCAAGGATTGGAAATTGGTGGGAGGATCTTAAAGGGTCTTAAACTGAGACTGTCACAGGACCCATTATAGCACGAAAGATCCCTCTGGAGAACTGATTGGATGGGGCAAGAGAGGCTGTGGGTTCACCTGTTAGGCTATTTCATTCATTCAGGTGAGAAATGATGCAAGAGCAACTGCGGTGACGGACAGGAAGAGCTGAATTCAGCAGACTTGACGATGGTTGGCCATGGGGGAGTGAGGGAGAAGAAAGTGTCCAGAATGCCTTCAAGTTTCTGGCTATGGTCCCTAGATGAATGTTGGTGCCACTCACTGGGAAGGGGACACTGTACATGGTTCGGGTTGGGGCAGAGATGGGTGTTGTTTGTGTGTGGTGGAAGGTATTGAAGATCTCCTATCTGATTTTAAACAAGCTGAACTGGAAGTGCCTTTGGGGTATCCAAACAGTGATTTCAAGAAGGCGGCTTGATATATAGATCTGGATCCCAGTGGAAAGGTCTTGGACTGAAAATATGGATTTATAAACCAATGGTTTGTAAGCTGGCATTTGAAATTGAGGTGAGAATGAGACCATTTGATGAGAGTGTCTGGGGCAGAACAAAGTGGTTCTAGAAAGGAGTTTAGAGGGATGAGGCATTTTAGTGGCCAGTTAGGAGACTCTGGTGTTTGCTTTCTCAGAATCAGTGTCTTCCTTTTCTCTTCCTAACAGGACCCCAATTTTGTTCAGATATTTACCTTTTCCTTATGCAGCTCTGTGCTTCTGGGGAGCTTGACCTCACCTTCAATTCTACATGGGGCTGACTGGTTTGAGGGTAATCCCACTGCTCTCTCCAATGAACTGATCAAGAATGGCCATGTGACCTGCTAGTGAGAGATTAGGGAAGAGAAGTTTGTCCTTGTTCCCAAGGGACAACCAAAGGGAAAGATGGATTTTTTTATGCCTCTGAACATCTTGGAGGCTAGATGTGTTGCCTGGCACTGCTGCATGAGCAAGTAGACATCATTGAGAGTGACAGGGGGAAAGAGAGATGCTAGAAACCTGGGGCCTTGGAGTCTCTGATCCGCTAACCTGGAAAGCCTGTTTTGTTTCTGTACTTCCTGTTATGTGAGATGACACTTTTTATGATCTTTTCAGTTGGTTTGAGTTGAGATATCTGTTACTTGCAGCAGAAAAGGACAAGGCTGTACCAGATCCCACAGCTAGTAAGACACCTGGGTTTGAACTCAAGTTGGTCTGGAGGCAAAGCCTGTGTGCTAGACCTAGTGCCCTGCATATGGAAGGAGCATTGGGTTTTCATAAGTAATCTCTTGGTAGTTCTAGGGCAGGAGATGGCAAGGGCCTGACAGTAAATATTTTAGGCTTTATGGGCCATATGGTCTCTGTGTCAATTATCCAACTCTGCTGTTGTAGCAGAGTAGTAGTATTATAGTAAAAAATATGTAAATGAGTGGGTATGGCAGCACTCCAATAAAACTATTTATTATACAAAAACAGGTGGTGGGCTTGTGGGTGTAGTTTGACAACCTCTTTTCTAAAGTAAAAAATTGAGAAAAGAAATTCTGGATTAAGACCCTGTGTTTTGGCTGGGTGCCGTGGCTCACGCCTGTAATCCTAGCACTCTGCGAGGCCGAGGCTGGAGGATCGTTTGAGCTCAGGAGTTCGAGACCAGCCTGAGCAAGAGCGAGACCCCGTCTCTACTAAAAAAAATAGAAAGAAATTAGATGGACAACTAAAAATATATAGAAAAAATTAGCTGGGCATGGTGACAGTAGGATTGCTTAAGCCCAGCAGTTTGAGGTTGCTGTGAGCTAGGCTGATGCCACGGCACTCTAGCTCAGGCAACAGAGTGAGACTCTGTCTCAAAAAAAAAAAAAAAAAAGACTGTGTGTTTTAATTGTAAGTGTCATTGTATGATATAGTGACTGAATACAATTTAAGTACAGTCATACACCCTATAATGACATTTAGGTCAATGTCAGACCATATATACAATAGTGGTCCTGTAAAATTGTAATGGAGCTGAAACATTCCCATCACCTAGTTACGTCTTAATGGTGCTGACCCTGTGCAGGCGTAGGCTAAGGTGTGTGTCTGTGTATTCGTCTTTGATAAGAAAGTTAAAGAGTACAGACATTTTTTTAAAATAAAAAAAAGCTTATAGAATAGTGATATAAAGAAAGAAAACATTTTTGTACAGCTGTAGAATGTATGTTTTAAGCTAAGTGTTATTACAAAAGAGTCAAAAAGTTAAAAAAAAATTTAAAAGTTTATCAAGTAAAACAGTTCTGGTAAGTTAAGGTTAATTTATTAGTGAAGAAAGAAAAAAAATTTTTTTGGACAGTAATAGTCAAGAACTTCACATTCACTCACTCACTGACTCACCCAGAGCAACTTCCAACGCTACAAGGCCCATTCATTCACGGTAAGTGCCCTGTACAGGTGTTGCTTTCTTTGTATCTTTCACACTATATTTTGTACCTTGTCTATGCTTCGATATACAAATACTCACCATTGTGTTACAGTTGCCTACAGTTTTCAGTACAGTAACATGCCGTGCGGGTTTGTAGCCTAGAAGCAACAGGCTGTACTATAGCCTGGGTATGTAGCTGGCTACACCACCTAGGTTTACCTAAGTACACTCTACAATGTTTGCGCAATGACAAAACTGCCTAATGACACATTTCTCAGAACATATCCCTGTCGTTAAGCAGCCTGTGACTGTACTTGCTGCAACATGTGAAATTTCAGCACATAGCCAAGTCCCATCCATGTTGCATTTTTAAAGTTTTTTAAAATTTATGTCCTTGAATAGCAGGATTTGGATCAGCATAATGTGTGTTGATTTCTAAATATTGAACAAAGCTGAATGGTTCATGAATAAAGGGTTATGGCCAAGCGCCCTAGGATATTTGCAGAGCTAGGAGGCTGAATGGATATGGTGGCTGCCCCTGGATTCTGGGAGGTGAGGTTGTCTTTCCCTCTCTAACTCCGTCACTGCTTCCTCCCCATTTCCGTAAGGCAGCGAGGCTGATGGATACTCTCCAGCCAGGAGCGCCTATTGCACGGGACACATGGGGTGGCTGGGAGTGTGGGTGGGTGGGGGTGTGGACTGTTAGTGGATTAGGAGGCATTGAAGATCATCAATCTGCTTCTAAACAAGCTGAACTTGAAGTGCCTTTGGGATATCCAAAGTGGATTAGGACCCCTACCAGGCCTTTCCCCAGGGAATGTTAGATATTCCTAGACAACCAGAACCTTTGACTTGTCCTACAGCAATCATCGGAGAATTAAATGCTCTTTGTTGAGGAGCTTGTAAGGTTTTTGGTCTGTGCGAAGAGGAACATTTACTACCCTCTTTATTTTGTTTCTACCCTAGAGCTTACAGCAGTAATCCCAGGGTGAGTTAGTGAGGGTCTGGATCAGGGTGTTGGGCAGAGATGGGGAAAGAAAGGTGAGACGAAAACCTTCTGAAGAAATAGAGAACAGATGCGGGACATGGTGGCTCATGCCTGTAATCCTAGCACTTTGGGAGGCCGAGGTAGGAAGATCGTTTGAGGCCAGGAGTTTGAGACCAGCCTGGGCAACATAGTGAGACCCCATCTTTATTTTATAAAAAAAATTAAATTAAAAAAATAAAAGATAAAAAAATAACAGAATTCAGTGATGTAACAATAGCTGGGGGTAGTGAAAAACTTAAAAATGCTTCCATTTTCTGTGCAGTGGGCATTCTCAGGGAAGGTACATTTTACGACTGACTCTCCACAGAGCAGAGTATTTAATATTTCAACTCAGCAGTCACACAGTCAAGAGCAGTCAATAACAAGCGCCACTTTTCTATCCGCCTTAGTGGAGGTGAGCTCTGGCCCCCGTCCAGTGGGTGCGTTTCTGCTTGGCCCATGCTTGTCAGCCTGGGGGCATGTGTGAGGCCCCCCTGGCTCCTGCTCCAGGCTGATTTCCCAGCACTCACCTCTGAGTTGGCTCATCTTGTCTGTCACTGCTGGAGAGAAGCCCCTGGGGCTGCAGGCCTGAGCAGAGACACTCAGGATACAGTGAGGCCTGTTTAAACTCCACCACCCACAAATGCTGGATCAGTGTAGGCTAATTCCAGGCACAGGGTCTCGCACAGGTGGTGGCTTGGCTGGGAGGGTGGTCGCAAAGCAGCATGTGACAAGCGTTGCATTTTACGGGATGCTTTCTGAAGCCTGGGGCAGAAGAAGAGTTTTCAAAAGACAAAACAATTAGCGTCACATCACAGGTGTTGACTAAGCAAAGCCACAGCCCGGGAGCAGCCTGGCTTTGTGAGTTGCACCACGGAGCTGAGGGCCTGGCCAGGAGTGCAGAGCAGCCACTTTCAAAGGAGATTCTTAGACAGAAAGTCATAACTTATTCATGCACTATGAACACACACAGGCATTCAAATCCCTCAGACACAGTATGCCACCTCACTTCAATTAACAGCAAACTGGGGTCATTTGCAGCCCAAATTCTGCCAGCTGTGGGTGGCAAGGAGAGCTCCTGCAAGGATGCAACTGGCTGTCAAGCCCAATGCCATGGCGACCAGTGTAAATACAGGAAACGCTGACCTCCTCAGGCACAGGAAAGGCATTTTGGTCGTTCCTGTGTTTCTCTTAATTTGTAGAGCTAAACCAGAAAGCCTTAGTATCTGAGTGTGAAGGTTGTCAGAATCAAAATGGAGTCACTAATGTTAAGAAAACCCTGACAAATAGTGCCAGGGAAGGCCATGAAGAGAGAGTTCTCACACTGGTATGCCTGATGACAAAAATGACTCTACAAAAACCGCAACCTTGCACAAAGGCCATCACAACCTTACACTAGAACATGCTTCTGCCAGGATATTTGCCCAGCAACTGGCTGTCCAGCCTCGGACTGGCATCACCCTTGTTATTGATCTTTGTAGCCAAGGATAATTATTTCAAAACAATTATGTAATCCTCTTCATTTTTTTTCCTTTAAAAACCTTTGTCTTCCTTTACCTCCCTGAATACATATGTAGTTTACTACGGCATTTGTAGACCCACTGCAATGCTCTGTTGCCAAACACAGATCTTTTCTTTTCGTGAGCCTCTCTCTGTTATTAGGTTGATGTGAGCTTTCTTGATAGGTAAGAAGAGGTACAAATTAGAAACAGCAGACCTGTTAGAGAAGGTGAAGAAGGAGCAAACTCATTATCACATGAATAGATGGTCTGTATAGTCAGACTAAAAAGCTGAATATTTTTTTGGGACCTAAATGGCTTCAAATCAATGCCCCACACAACTGTAGGCATTCAGATGGAACAAACACCAACAGTGAGACACAGAATACTCCAGCACACGTGACAAGTAAGTAGGTCTTTACTGATAAAGCTTTTACAAGCCATTGGTGACACAGCATACCTCAAATACTTTGGAAGAAAGAGCCTAGGTAGACCCTTTATTCTAACATTTATTGATTAGAATTGTATGGCTGGAAGGCCCTTTTAGAGACCACTTATTTCAGTGACTCTTAACCAAGAGGGCATTACTCACTCCCTCTCCAGCCATAGGGCATTTGGAAATGTTTAGGCGTGGTTTTGATGTTGATAATGACTGAGGGTGGGGAGGTTTATATTTGGCAATTATAGCCCAGGGGTTGAAGGGCAGTAAACATCCTCAACCTCTATATATGAGCAGTTCCACGTGAGTAGAATGGTCCCTACTAGAAAGTCAGTAATGCCTCTGTTGCAGTAGGAGAGCAGGAGACAGGGCTGAGACCGGATGCAGGGGCTTGAAGGTTAGGTGCAGGTGTTAAAATAAACAACCCTCAGGCAGAAGCTAACTAGGGGGGCTGATAACTGCAGGCAAGAACTGGCTTCAGCCTGGCTTGTCAGCTGTCTCTGCCCATCTTATGTGAACTTTGGCTAATTATAATATCATTTACATTGCAGTTTTAAAATTTCTCTGCCCTTGAAATCACCATGACAGTTTTGAGACAACCATACAAAGTATAAAAATGAGAGGGAACCCAATTCTAGGAATTACTACCCAAATTCTTAGTAAAATCCAACCCCTTAGCCTTGAACACTCCTCCCCTCAATTAGTAACACTTTAAAAGATCAAAAGCCACTTGCTCCCAGTGCAGCTGCTCTTTTCGAGCCTGCTCCCTCTCTGAGAGTGTGCTTTTGCTTTCAATAAAAAAAAAAAAAAAAAAAAAAAGCTGTTGCTTGCTTGTCTTACATGGTGCATCCTGAAATTCTTTTCTCCCAACAGTCACCAAAAACCTGGAAAAACTTCCACTCAGAGGCTGGTAGCACCTCCATTGGAAAACACTAACTTAGACCAATTGCCACATTTTATAGATGAGATAGCAGATGCTCTAAGATGTGAAGTCTTATGCCCAAGATCACCCAGGTCGGTGCCAAAGCTAGATCCAGGGCCCAAGATTCCTGACTCCCACTTGAGCATATCCTTCATTAAATTTCCAGTGACCACATTTCATAAAATTAAAATTAGAACTGAGTCTGACAAGTAGGAGGCCACTCCCAGGACAACAAGATAGTATTCTAAATCAGGACTGCCCTGCAAGAACTGCCCAGCCTGGCATTAGGCTGACGTGGTACCTGCACTCAGGTGCCTCACCTGCTAAGATCCACTCACAGGGCAGTCTTGGCGAGTGGGCCTGATGGTGGAGAACTCTTCCTTTATCACTGGGAGGAGATGCTGGAACTTTAGGTCATCCAGGCTAGGTGGTGTAGTTGCAACAGACCCTGTGCTTCGCAGTCAGAGCTTGGGCTTCACTCAAAAGGATAATGCATTAAACAGCAGGTTCACTCACAGCCAGAAGACAATAAGAATTCGACTTTTTACAAGCATTTTTGTTAAGATACATGCAAACAAAACAAAGAAAACAAAGAATGATCCATTAAGGAAAGGTAACATTAGTGTTTCAGATGAGCAAGAGAGGAAAAGTTATTTACAGAGCCAGCAACTTTCTGATGATCACTCCAGCTTGAAATGGTTGGCCTGTTCTGAACTGCCCGTACTTTGTGCCTTGCATGGCATAGATCTTGTCCTGTCCTTCTTTTGTAATAATTTGTGCACATTTAGCTGCCTCTGGTTTTAGTTTGCAGCTCCTTCAGTGCAGGAACTCTATCTTGGTCATCTTAAGTCATCCCAATGCCTCACATCATTTAAACACATGGTAGACTTTTCATAAATGCTTGTTGCATAAACAAGTGCAGACCAACTAACTCAACAACTGAGTCTTTTTCTTTCTGCTAATGATGTACCGAGGCACTTGCAGGTATGGGAACCATTCCACTCTCCTTTCATTCTTTAAGGTATTGAATAGGTTTGGAGTCAGACGGTTGGAGTTTGAATCCCACCTATACCACTTACTGTGTGACCTTGAAGAAGTTACTTAATCTCTTTGAGCTTCAGGGTCCACATCTGTATAATGAGCATAAGAGTACTTACGTCATAAGGTCGTTGTGAGGATTCAATGTGCGATACATGTGTCATTCTGGGGAATTCTCCAACGCCAATAACCAATTTTCCAATTCTCTGGACACCAACTGAGTGTCTAACAATTCAGTTCTGACACTACCTGGAGTTAGTGTCAGATTCCACAGGTTTAAGGGTTCATTGCCACAAGACTTCCTCAACTGTAGACACCAGTCACAAGTCCGGGGTCACTGAACTTCTGATCATCTGGCTATAAATCTGTAGCTCCTACAACATTTACTAGAATGGCTCACAGAACTCAGGAAAATATTTATGTTTACTCATTTATTATAAATGATACAACTCTGGAAAAGCTGAGAAATAAAAATAAAATCCTAAGCCCCCCAATTAACTAAATGGATCCCTTCTTGGCCAAGGGGACCCCAGAGAAACCTTAAAAACTGAACTCCTGGCCATGATGGAATGGGAAGTTGGACACACCTCATTATACCCCCTCCCTTGATAAATGCTATCGGGTTTTTTCCCCTAAGGGTTAAACAGGAACCAAACCTTTGGAAAGACTTATTCCACCGCTGATTTCAACAACTGACCAACATTCGTTCCTGATAAGAGACTGCAGACCATGGAGTGGTTCTAACCAGTCTATGGAGGCTGCTCACAGGGGGATTTTGTGTTCTCTGTCTCCTCTCTAATCACTTGGTATTTCTGGTGACCAGTCCCATCCTGAGGCTACCTAGGGGCGCCACCCTAAGTGCTCCTTATCATAAATTCAGATGTGACTAAAAGTGGCTCATTATGAATAACAAAAGACATTCCTATTATGCAGAAAATTCCAAGGATTTCAGGAGCACTGTATCAGTAACTGGGGACAAAGACCAAATACAATATGTCTGGCATGTTGTATACCCTCAGTAAACATTACCTGTCATCCTTATCAACGTCACCACTACCTTCCTGAGTTAAACCTACTCTCTTGCATTTGGGGTTTCCCAAGATGTAGACTGTAGGTATGAAGTATAGTTTCTCATTAAAACAGGAAAGCAGTCAGAAAAATGCAACTATCAGTACACCTGACATTCAACATCTGTTTATTCCAAACACAATGTCTCAGCCTGGAAGACCACACTCAGGACAAAAGACCATCTGGTGGCTCAGTTGGTGGCATCAGGTGGAGTACTGGAAGAATCATTCTTTGGCCCTACTATTTTTAATTTAAATGATCTAGAAAGGAGAGTAAGCCACACATCATGTACATCCAGAGGTATGTCAAGCATCAGAGGCAACTCAGAAATAACAAGAAGTTGAAAAATACTTGTCTCCAAGGTGGAAAATAAAATACGATTTGCCAGAGAATGTTGAGAATACAAATCTATTTTAATTAGCATAGGCTTCTGGGTCCCTGGCTTGATAGAAATCACTTTCAGGCAGGCTAAGATTTTAACTAAAATGGGAAAAGATTCACTGCACTCTCTTGAGTGATCATAATCAACATGGCACTCAGAAGGTGGGAAGAAGCTGGTGAGAATTTGCAGGTGGTTGGAATAACTTCATGTGGCACTTCTTATGGTTTTATGAATCCATAGAAATGATTTAGTTTAAAACTATTATTTTACAAGAAAAGACTCTGAAGTGTAGGGAGGTGACGTGACTTGCCCACGTCCCACACAGTGAGTGACGTAATTCAGCTCCACCCACCTCCACCCAGCACTCCCCTCACTTGCCCCATTTTCAGAAAACTTGGAGAAGTTGGTGTAAGCTCCTCCTGTCTCTCAGCTTGTTTTCCCCATTTCTAGTCTTAAAAGCGGAGATTTTTCAGACACAGAATTTTTGCTATGCTTATTATATTTCCTGAACTTTTTAATACTGTGAACATTTGTAAGTAATAAAATAATCTTCCATCATGGGGAATATAATTTTTTTCTCCCGGAGTCTCTTTATGCAACATTCTTTATAGACATTTGCCTATCAAGGTAGATGTTTTCATCACTAAAGTAGACGCCAGGCTTCCATGTCCCATCAAACCTGGTGGGACCCTCCAAGCCAAGGCCTCTGGTCCTTCTTCACTGTGAACAGACATACAGAGTTGAGGGCGTGGTGTTAGAGTGGCTCTGCCCTTCTGTGATGCTGGCTAGTGCCCTTCACCCTTCTGGGCCTCAGTTTCCCCCTCTGCAAAGAGGGGGGTGGGCAAGCCAAAGGCCAAGGTTCATCCCAGACTCACAACTATTGTCCCACACTCACTTTGTTGTTGTTTTTTTTTTCTTTTTTTTTTTTTTTTTGAGACAGAGTCTCACTTTGTTGCCCGGGCTGGAGTGAGTGCCGTGGCGTCAGCCTAGCTCACAGCAACCTCAAACTCCTGGGCTTAAGCGATCCTACTGCCTCAGCCTCCCGAGTAGCTGGGACTACAGGCATGTGCCACCATGCCCAGCTAATTTTTTCTATATATATTTTTAGTTGGCCAGATAATTTCTTTCTATTTTTAGTAGAGACGGGGTCTTGCTCAGGCTGGTCTCGAACTCCTGACCTCGAGCGATCCACCCGCCTCGGCCTCCCAGAGTGCTAGGATTACAGGCGTGAGCCACTGCGCCCGGCCAACACTCACTTTGTTTAAAGCCAGCTCTGCCTTTGCAAACTTACTGAACTGGCTAGTGTCAAATAGATTGTGTAGCAGAATGAAATGTGAAATTGTTTTCCCCATTAATAAAATCTACAAGACACAGAGCCATCGTTCTCCTAACGGCCCTTACTTTAGTGGTGGAAATTTCTCCCCCTCTGTTAAATATATCAGAAATTAAGCTGGGAAGAAATTATATGGACTCATACATTAGTGAAGGAAAAGTTTACTCATACAGGACGATGGGAGTAAGAACAACTTGGAACAGATACAACGGAAACAAATCAGTTGCCTGCTATTATTTGCTATGCAGAAAGGAAAACATAAATGGCACTCGTTTATTAAGGGTGGAAGAAAGGGCACAGTCAAGAAGCTTTGTTGGGGAAAATGCTGCAGGTCATTTTGAATCTCCAGCTCTAAGCTCTGTCTCTATTTTAATATTATTAATAACAAGGATAATGGTTTGAATTTCCACAATAAGATAGGTCCAAGTGCTTTTCTAATGTCAATAACTATTATAATATTGTTCTCATCAACACCACCACCAGCACCACCACCACCAGCAGCATCATCATCACATAGGGTCCATCTCTGCCTCCCTGAGCATGGATGGTGACAACACTGTGCTTTTCACTCTGCTCGAGTTCAAGGTCAGCGTGGTGGTAGTGTGAGCCACTTACAGCAACAAGATGGACTCTTGGTATGAAAATTCAAGTCCAAAAAGGAGTACAGAGGACCTTCCTTCTCTCCCTAAGGTTGCCCAGGTCTAACAGCGGTATTGGCCTCAGGGGACAGCAGGATGGTCTAGCACAAATCTACCTCTAAAACCAAGAAACACAACTCAAACAGTATCCATTTTATGAAAGACAACTTTGTGGGGTGATGAATTTAAATGATGTCACAGTAAAGCTTTAAATTGAGCTCTATGGTTTGACCTCGTTTTTGCTGCAATAATTCCATTTTAAAATTACCATTTAGCATGAAATCATGTATCCCTAAATTTGGGCAGAACAATTGACTTTTCTTACCAGCATATTTAGATTTATTAGGCACATAGGTTTGAGGTTTAATAATTAATAGAAATACGGTTTCATGACTTTTGAGGAAATGTGTTAGTAACTTTTCATCCATGCAGAAACATCCCATTGCTATTTGAAAAGAATAGTTCTCTAAAGGAAAGCATGATTTCTGATTTTAAACATTTCAGATCAAAGACAAAAGGTTAATTGCCCTTATATACTTAGAGCTCTTACTAGTAAGTAAAATAAAAATGAAAATGTAGTCAAAAAACACAAAAATGACTAGAATAAAAAATTCACTGAAGAAACTTAAATGACCAAAACACAAAACAAAAAGATATTCAAACTTACTGATGTTAATAATTTTGAAAATGCAAATCAAAACAACAGGTACTGTTTTATTTGTTATCTTCTAAAAAATTTTTTTAGATTGGCAAAACAACAAAAAAAGACTGATAATATGAGAAAACAGTTGTTCTCAATTGCAAGAAGTATCAATTGGGTGGACTATTTTGGGGCACAGGGACAGTGTGGTATCTGGAAATGTTCAAAACATTGACTCAGCAACTGACTTCTAGGAATTTATCCTGAAGAAACATACCATAGTCCAAACAGATATGATTAAGGATGCTCTTTGCTACAGTGTTTATGAGAGTGCAAAATTGCAAAGTTTGGGAGTCCCCAAGTTCACCCTCAGTTCTGCAAGTCCAGGGGCCCCTATAATCACTGTCAATTTAAATAATTTGCTACAAGGACTCACAGAACTCAGCAAGGCTGTTGTACTCACAGCTAATTATAGAGAAGGATATAGATTAGAAACAGCCAAGAGGTGTCAGGTGGCTGTGGTTCTCATCCTCTTCCAAGCTCATCAGATTGTTGGCAGAATTCAGTTGCTTGTCACTGCAGGACTGAAGGCCCTGCTTCCTTGCTGGCTGTCGACCAGGGTCTCTCTCATCTCCTAGAGCCCAATCTCTGGTTCTTGCCACATGGTCCCCTCTTCTTGAAACACATGACAGCTAGCAGGAGGACATCTTTCTGATGCTTCACTGCCTTTTAAAAGCTCTTCCAGTTAGGTCAGGCCCACCCAGGATGCTCTTCTTTTTGATTAACTCAAAGTCAACTAAATAGCAACCCAATCATAATGACATCCCATCATATTCACAGGTTTGGCCCATACTCAAGAGGAGAGGATTACACAAGGGTAAGGGTCACTGGAAGTTGTCTTTGAATTCTGCTGACCTCAAGAGCTAAGTTGGGGGAGAACATTCCAGGGAGGGAAAGCAGAGTGGACACAGGAATGGTGGAGTGAAACAATATGGGACTTTTGAAGTCCTCAAGTGGCTCCATGTGGATGGAACGTCAAGCAAGGGAGGGAATGGTGACGTATAGGGCCAGAGACACAGACAAAGCGTATGTCATGGAAGACCCACCAGGCCATGCTTGGGGCTTGGCGTTTACTCTGTAGGTGAAAGAGGTTCAGTGAAGAATCTTAACAAGGGGCTATCAGGATGACAAGTATGCTTTAGACAGAACATTCTGGCAGCTTTAGTAATGATGAATTGGAGTGGAATAAACCTGGAGGCTGGGAGGCCGTTGTACTTATCTAGGTTAAAGATGATGCAGACAGGATCTCGATGCTTGTTAATTCCTGCCCTGACAGCACAGCTCCCCAGAGTCGCTGAGGCCCAGCCTCAGGTGCAAATCCGGAACAGGCCTGCCATTATACCAAAATGCTCTGCTCAGCTAATGAGTGGGGTCTGCAGTTAATCTGGTTGCTAGGAGCTTAGTGGTTCAGGTATGGATTGTGGAGACAGTTCATGTTTCTGGGAATTTTGAAATTCTTGGAGCCCCGATCAAGCCTTGGTCAGCCAATGTGAAGGGAAGGCCTGCTTTCCTCTTAGCGCGTGGGTGCAGTACTCTGCGGGAGAAAATGACCCGGGTGACATTGGCTTGGTTCCCCAGGAGTTAGTTGGAGAGATACGATATGGTGCTGTGAAATGAACCTAAGACTTCAGCCATTATAAGCAAAATGCTAAATGAGCAGAGAGGATGACAAATGCCAGAGAAATTCAAAGCACACCGGAGCAGATATTTTTGGAGACAGCAAATAGGGCTCCGCTCCCAGTTCATCGCCCAGTCCCTGGCACTGGTCCCACAAGTGCCAGATGATGGGGAGGCAAAGCCAGGTGCTGTGAAATGAGCAGGCAGGAGGAGGTGGTGCCCTGCCGGTCTGGCTGGGCCCACGGAGCTTGGTGATGCCTCCTGGTGCTGGCAGAGGCCGTGGGAGGTGGGCAGGAATGGGTGGGCAGCAGGAGCCCTCGTCACCAGGAACACTTACGTGGGTCCTTTGTCATTATCTGAACTTAAACTCGTCTACACCCACGGGGCCCCCATGTCCCCGGGGAGGTGGCAGGCAGAGGAGCCATTTCCAGGTGGAGGAGGCTGGTGTGCACTCTGCGAGGTTTCTCTTGGTGACTTCACAGCCGCTGACACGCTCAGGAGAAAGGCAAGAGGGTGAGGCAGCAAGAGCAGAGAGCTCCAACTTCCCCGCACTCTGGACCCCCACTGTGGGCTATTCTGGGGCTCCGGGGGCCTGTGCAGAGACACATTGTTCCCTCCCCACTTCATGGTAACTGCTCATGGCCATGGGCCTCGCGATGGGAGCGGGCCTGGGTTTTCATGGACTCCAGGAACCCTAAGGGTTTGCCACTGACCCGTCTGGGCAAGGCCATTTTGGGGTAAAAGGGAAAGATGCCAACAGCCTTCGGGGAATCACATTGTGTACAACTCTTCCCACAGTATCTGGGTACTGGGTTAACTGGGCAAATCTGAGCGGGAGGACAGATGAGCTAAGGAAGCACCAGAGGAAACCGGATGACCAGCTTAGCGGCAGAGAGAGGCGATGCCGTCTCTTCACCTTGGGGATGCCGCTCCTTTCCCCTGAGAGGGCTCCAGGGTGCAAGACTTGGAGAAGACTTAGGGAAAGTACAGAACGTGCTCAGAGGGGTGACTGCACCCACCTACTGTAGCAAACATGTTGGAAGGCTTTGGTTCTCTAACTTCTTCCCAATCATCTCCACAGGCCTGTGGTCAGTCACCAAGGGAGGAGTCCTGCCTGGGGCACCATCTTAGCATCACTCAAATCCACCCCTTCTTCTCCACCTCTATTGCCCCATCCCAATCGAATCCACGCTCATCTCTTGCCTGCGCTGCTAAAAATGCCTGCTACCTCAGCTCCCTAATTCTGATCTTGCCCCATAAATAAATAACGTGGATTTCCCATCTCCCTTCTGGCACGTTGTTCAAAGGCAGTCTGTTAGAAACGCAGAGCTGTTTGTGTCACTCTCCTGTTTAAATCCAAACTCCTGCCTGCAGCTTTCAAACCTTGGAATGACCTGGCCCTGCACACACTTGTAGGCACTCCCAGGACCTCCCTCCTCGCTCCAGCCACACTGGCCTCCATTAGGTCCCTCAAGGGCTTCTTTTTGCCTTTGGGATCTTGCATATGCTGATCCCACTGTCTGGAATGTTCTTTCCCCTGCTGTTAGCATAGCTGGCTCCTTCTCAGCCTCCAGGTCTTGGCTTAGATAAACAATGTTCTTCCTTGATTGCCTATCTACTCACTGACTTAAGGTACCATCAACTGTAAGGTGTATGTACCACTTAGAAAGTAAAAATGCCATTCATTATCATCTTATGCCCTGTATAAGTGGCATCTTGATTTCAGAAATATTAAAATGTTTAAAAAATGTATGCCTAGAATAAACGAAGTATGGAAAATAAGATTTCCCTGTTATTTGCTGTCGTTGCATGCTGCTCACATCCATCATAGCATTTCTCACAACTGTTAATAATATATGTAATAACATATGTATTATGCATGTGAGATCTGGCTGTTACCTGAAAGGCTCATGATATCCGGAGTGTATCTGTCTTGTTCATGACTCTCCACCCAGCAGCCACTACAGTCCCTGGTCCAAAGCAGATGCCTCGTAAATGGCTATTGACGACAGGAGTGAATGGAAAGAGCAGTGGCCTAGAAAGTGGAACATCTAGACTTGACTGTGGCTCTGTCCTTAACCCTGTGGGTTAATCCCTCTGCTTCCCTGGTCTCCACTTCCTCATTTACACAATGAGGAGAGGGACTCTGGACATGTCCCAAGGCTCTTCCAGCTCTGACACACCAGGAACTAAGTGAAGAATCTTTTCCAGTTGTTTAGGTCCCACAGGGAAAGTGTCTTATTCCCATAAATGTGAGAGGATTTGCACACTTGCTCCCCTTCAGCCAAATGACCACTTTAGTTGATTTCTTGGAATCCAGAGAAGGCTACCTCCATGCCCACTGCAGCTGCCCTGAGCTGCTCCCACCTCCGCTCTGCAGAAACATCAATAATAAATGGGGACCATTCAGCACTGCAGGCAGCTGTCCGCTTTGCTCTGGGAGGCTGAGAGAGCACAGAGTTTCTGTAGAAAGAAGCTGCTTAGCTTGCCGAGCTGAGATGGTGCTCTTACATGGCATTCTATTTCAAAAGCAGTATATCATTGGTTATTTTCTATAGCACCCAGGATTTACTTATAAGAAAACTATATGGGGACAGGGATTCCAAGGTCAAAAAGAGTCAATGCATGAGTCTAGAACAGTGCGTGCCAACTTTTTTCTATAAAGGGACAGATAATACATATTTCCAACTTTTCAGGGCATATAGTCTCTGTAACAACTACTTAACTCTGCCATTGTAGCATGAAATCGTATGTAACCAAATGGGTATGGCTGTGTTCTGATAAAACTTTATTGACAAAAACAAGTGGTAGAGGTGGATTTGGCTGTGGCCCATAGTGTGCCAACCCCTGCTCTAGCATTTCACATTCAGAGTCTTCCAGGATTATGTGTTGACTTATTGGGCCACCCTGTAGACCACCCAAGAGCAAATGTGCAACGTGGCTCACCTAAGGTCACACTGCTGGTAAGTGAAGCTGGGAGCTAAATGCACGACCCTTGTTCAGTGCAGTGTTCACTGCAGGGGACAATGCTGCCTCTTACTGTTCTCATAATGTGTCTATTATACCTACTGACAATCCCAGTAAACTTAATTCTTCCCAGTCAGTGGGAAAATGTGTGTTCTTGAGACACAGAGAAAAGAAAGAGGATTAATGAAAATTAGCTACTTTCATCCATTGTAATCAAAAAATTTAGAAAAGAAGGATTTATCAGTCACCCTGAGCTGTCCTGCTTCTCAAAGTCAAGCACATAGAGACTTTGAGTGAGGCCGAGGGTCACTTTTTCCTTTGTCCTCTGGGTCAGCTGGGCAGCAGCCATGCTGTGTTCTACGGGGAAAATCTGCCTGATTCATTTCTAAGTCCAGCTTTCTAGGCAGGGACACGTTTTGCTGCAATCAGTCAAACTACGACTCTAATCAGAGCAGAGCAGGCAAAGTGAGGCTTGTTTGGGGAATTAACTTTAGTTTGTTGTGTGTTATTTGTTTCTGTCCACTTGGCCACCAATGTGCAAAGGTTTCACTGTCAACCTGCTCTCAGGGTTTCTGCAATCTAGTTGGAGAGACGAGACATAAATGCATAAGAAGTTAAATAAAATGCAAGACCTGGAAAACATTTCAGTGCAATAAGAAAAATGCACACACACACTCTGTCCCTTTCTCTCTTCCCGTGAGCAAACAGTAATTATCAGACACTGTATAGCAGTAAAATACCTTGGGAAAGAGAAACTCACTTTTCTTGAATATAGCATAATCTGTCCCAATCTCTTGTTCCCCTAAAGTCCATTCTATCACTATGCAGAAAAGTTTTCCTGTTTTCTTTCGTACTTACAGGCAATGCCCAGCAAGTCCAGGGGTGTCTAAGAAACAAGGGCCACTTCACTGCCTTGCCAGACAGAGCATCTATCCCTGCCGGATGCCTTTAGTTACCTAAAACACACAAAAGGATTGGAAATGAGGCCTTTCCTTTCTTTGGCAATGAAATTCTAGCTTTTAGACAAGGACAATTTATTGGGCAAGGCATCCTGTCTTGCAGAAGGTGGCCAGTACAAGGATTTCTGATCCTCCTGGCTCCATTACGGGGAAAGGGGGACTTCTCACCTGTACACACCGGATGTTCCATTTGTTCATTCAACAAAATAAGTGGGACGTGTTTACTCTGTAGAAGGCACTGCGTGTTCCTGATGTGTTTTGTCTGAGATGAGCTTCTCCCATACAGAGGACAAATGTCTTTGACAACAGGGTAATAGAATAAACGCATACAGTGCTCTCATAATAAAAACAAAAAACTAAAACTGTGACGAGAGCAAATCAGGACTTCTTTGATTTTCACCTGACCTTTAAAATTTCCCAGCTAGCCATGGAGATGAAATGACTAGCCTTCCCCAGAAGCAGCAGCGGAGTAGGTATGTCTGTGGTGCCTACTGCTCCAGGTCACTTCCGCAAGGAATTGGGTGTGTCAGGTGTGTCCTGGTTCAGGGAGCAGCGGCTGCCAGGGATCTGCCCTGCTCCCCAGTTGCCTGGCCCCGGGACCACTCCTGAGGACAATCCACTGCCCGCAGAGTCTGACCTACAAATCTACCGATCGGCGGATGGCGGCGCTGAAGGGGCTTCAAGAGATCATCTGGTCCCATCCATTTGTGGCCTGCTGCACAAGGTCAGGAGCTCCTGGGGCCGGCACTGCCGGGGCTGTGGCCGCTGTAAGGGCTGGAAGGCCAGGGCCGGGGCCCAAGGCTGGCACCATAACTGCTGGAGAGGCTGCTGCTCTGGCCCGGCCTGACCCCGCCTTGCACCTGCACCCGAGTCCCAGCTGCGGGGAGCTGCGCTCATTTCCGATCCTCCTCCCCTTCTCTAGTGCGAGGCATCCTCGGGCGCCCTTGCTCTGGCTCACTGTCGCAGAACTGCCCTCCGGCTCTCGCAAACAACACTCTTGACAACACCAAACTCTCCGGTTGCTAGTTTTCTCAATCTGGTAACGAGGGAACGTGAAGGGCAGACACCCAGCCCCCCTGATCCCACGTCCCATGTCACCTGTGCCCCAGCTCGGTGTTATTAGCAGTCACTTTTCTGAGACAAGGCTGGGACTGAGCCTTCTGGCAACTTTATAAGAACAGTAGCCACACTCAGGAGCAACCAGGAAAAACAGCTTTGATTCCCTAAAAGCCAAGACCCCAAAGATAATGCCACTGACTTCATCTGTTCTTTTCAAAGCAGGTCAAATTACTCATTAGCAGTCAAAATGATTATAATTCAGATGTCTTGTTTGTTAAGAAATGTGATATATTAATAATTTTAAAGGCATCAGATATTACAATAAAACCTCTAAATTTGGCTGGAATCATAATGCTTTTGCCATTATATCTCATGGCTCATGTTTTTATTGTATATCCTAACAAGCTGCTTAAACGGGGTGGTGCTATATTTGAAAAGTGACTTCTTTAGCCCAGATATAGAAATACACTGGCTTAATGGGAGAAACTCTGGTTTTTCCTTCTGTTGCTGCTTAATTTGCACTTGTTGTCATTTCAGAGGAACAGGATCTGCTAAGATGATGTCAGAAACATGGTCTGCATGGGCCGTTTTTCCTGGGTTTGCAGCATGGATTGAGGCTTCCTGAATGTCAAAATGAATTTGATCACGGCCTTGGCCGTTCCCTGTCTTTGGCATAACAACCATCAAATATGTGTCAGCTCCTAGCTTCCTCTTTACCTCCCATTCCCACATTTCTGAGGGATGTCCAATCTCTTTTCTCTGGTTTGCTTTTGGATTTTATCAACCTGTGTTGCTGAGTGTGAATTAATCTTGGAATTCATTCTGGACTGTGATCCCACTCAGTTTTTAAAAGCTTTATGGTTTCTATAAAAATGATAACATTCTCAATGAAATGAATTCAAATAACACAAAAAGATGCTTAGAGAAAAATTTAAAAGTCATCTGACCTTCTACCACCCAGAGAAAACAACTATTAACATTCTTTCAGGCATCTGCCTATATATGCACACATATAAGTATGCATATACAATTTTACAAAACTGGACGTGTACCACACATGCAGTTCTGTGGCCTGCTTTCTTTATTCAGAAAGAGAGTCCTTCTGCAACTGTCTTTCAGGAGAAATGGTGTCCACCAAACTGAACAAAGCGTGGTGAATAACTATGGTTCTGAAAAAGAGCTTACCTCATTCTAATGACGCACAACTCCGGCCATCTCTCTCTGCTGTGACCATGTCAACCGAAAATAACAGAGAGAGATTCTTCAAAGGTAATGAATTATTCGGGAGTGAGAATTACAAGCTGGAGTACGCAAGCCATAGCAAACTGCAGGCGTATTCAGGGAAACAAGAGTTTTTAAAGGTAAAACGAGGAGGATTAGAGAAGTTGTTTTGAAACAATTATCCTTGGCTACAAGGGTCAGTAACAAGCATGGTGTCAGTACAAAGTTGCACAGGCAGTTGCTGGGCAGGTGTCCTTGAAGTATTTTTTTGTGTCAGCCTGCAGTGGCCTTTGTGCAAGGCTGAGGTTTTGGTAGCATCTTTTGTGGTAGCTCTTGTTCTCAGGCAGTCATGCACGAGAACCCTCCCTTCATGGGCTTCCCTGGCTCTGTTTTGTCAGTTTGACACAAGTGACTCCATGTTGATTCTGACATCCTTCACAGCCCTGTTACTTTATACCACGCAGACCTCACTCTGGCATCTTGCCTTTGTCCTCTGTTAGCCCATATCATTAATCCCTTTTCTTCCACACATAGGCTGTCCCTCATTTTAAGCAAACCAGATATTTTAAAGACAATATATATTTATGAAATGGGAAGAAAGCAAAGAGAAAACTAAGACTGATTGTTTGCTATGAAAAGATTCTTCTCTTTACATAATATCTCATCATGAGGCTCTTTAAAATCATGCCTGAGTTACAATTTCAGTGTGGTTTAATTTACAATAGTTCTTTGTTATGTAAGCCTGTCACTTCAATGATGTTAAACTCTTATTATATAGGAAGGAAAGGTAAGTACAAGATTCAGCTCAGACTTGGAAATTAGGTCAGCACCAATATATATGTACTTAAGTTACAGCACAGCCATTGCTTGGTATATGGGTAAAGAACCACGTATTAAAATCCCAGCTCTTTTCCTTTCCTCTCCTTTCCTTTTCTTTTCTTCTCTTCTCTCTCTCTCTCCCCCCTCCCTCCCTTTTTGAAGGGATTTTTCACTCTTGTTTCTTTGGTTTTTGAAAAAGTAAAGGTACAGTTTATATATAGTGCACATCACAACTCACAACTGATGAATACATATTAGCTGTGTAGTCACCCACTCAGATCAGATACAGGAAATTTCTAGTAGCCCAGAAAGCTCCCTATGCCCCCTTCCTGTCAATCCTCACCCCCAAGAAGTGACTGCTATTCTAACCTCTATCACAAAAGATTAGCTTTGCCTGTCTTTGAACTTCACATAAATAGAAGCATACAGGACGTACTCGTTGGTGTTGTTTGCTCAGAGATAGGCCTACGAGATTTAGCCACGTTATTGTGTGCAGCAGCAGTTCATTCTGCATTGTTGCTGTGTGATAGTTTCATGAATAAATACGTCAAAATTTATTTTTCCATATTTCAGTTGATGGACAATTGGTTTGTTTCTAGTTTGGGGCTATTGTAAATAAAATTCTTAGAAACATTCTGGCAACACGTCTTTTTGTGGAAGTATGCACTCATTTCTGTTGAATAAATACACAGTAAATTCTGTTGTTGGGTCATAGGGTAGGTGCATATTTGACTTTAAAGACAACATGCAACAATTTTCCTAGGTTGCTGTCCCAATTTACATTCCCAGAGATGATGTATGAGAGTTCCAGTTGCTCATCTCTGTCCATATTCATCAGTTCCTTTAATTTTAGCCATTTTGGCGGGATTTCAGACAATTAACTCAGTCTCTCCAGTTCTTCATCTGTCACGTGAGATTGTTCACCATTCTCAAGTTTATTGGGAGTTTTACTTGGGAGAATAAATGTGGAAGTAGCCCTAAAAGCTAAAAGACATGAAAATGTTGGGTGTCAAATAGAGAAAAGAGAAACAAGTGATTGGTACACAGAACCCAGGCTCTTTGCATCTTAGCCTGAGCCAGAAGGGACCTAAGAGATACCTCTTCCAATACCGTTATTTTACTGATGAAGCTGCAAAATGAAGCTCAGAGAGAGGAATTGCCTTGTAGCTGAACAATGGCAGAGGCAGAATTAGAGCCCAGGTCTCCTGACTCGAAGCCTAATCTTTTTTCCTGTGCTGCCTTCTGAAAAGCTCAAAGTGGTAACTGGATTTCCCCAAGGGTTATCCTGGGGACAGTAGCTTTTCAGAAGGCAGCATTGGTCAGCTACAAGACGAGGAGGTGGTGTTATCACCTCTGGGGGTCGGGACCCCCTCTCCCCAGAGGAATGCAGCAACTACCAGAGATGTCTGCTCCAGCAGAGAGGGCTGGAGAGAAATACCCTGGCTTTCCTCTTCCTTTTACCTTCCAATCTCTCATTGATGCTGCCCGTTTGCCAAACCCAGGCAGAGCCAGGTGGAAAATCAGGCTGGCTAATGCCCCCTGCCATGGTCAGCCCTCCTCTGCATGCACAGCAGAGCAAGTGAAGGCCAAGAAAGGGATCTGAGGACAAACTGACCACACACTAATAAAGGTTAAACACCATGACAGTGTTTGCAAGGATGCAAGGAAATGGGTGCTTTTTCTTCTTTTTTTCTTTCTTTCTTTCTTTCTTTCTTTTTTTTTTTTTTTGAGACAGGTGCTAGAGTGCAGTGGCGTCATCATAGCTCACTGCAACCTCAAATGGCTGGCTCAAGTGATCCTCTTGTCTCCACCTCCCTAGAAGCTAGGACTACAGGTACGTGCCACCATGCCTAGCTAATTTTTCTATTTTTTGTAGAGATGGGGTCTCGCTCTTCCTCAGGTTGGTCTCGAACTCCTGGTCTCAAGCGATTCTCCCACCTCGGCCTTACCAGACTGCTAGGATTACAGGTGTGCGCCACCATACCTGGCCCTCCATTACCTTTCTGATCTGCAACTCAGCTCCCCCTCTCACATCACCTTTAGCCCCCATTTTGCATCCTGCCCTCTGGCTACTGAAACCCCTGTTAGTCTCCAAACCCCTCCAGCCCTGTAGTGTCTCTCTACCATGGTAGCTTATGCTCCCTCCTTCTGGAATAGCTGTACCTCTGCCTGGTGAATTTTTATCCCTCCTACAAGACTCAGCTGGAACGTTACCTCCTCTATTCTTACTGCTTTGAGGTCCCCAAAGCACTTTGTATGTATGTTAGTATATACATGCATACATGTACATATCAAAGTGTGTACATGTTAAATGTTAGAATGTGTACACATTAGAATAATTTTTAAAAAGACAAAATCCTGACTCATATAGATGTTAAGTGGATGTGAGTTAAAGATTTTATCAATTCATGAATTAATGAGGGACCTAGGTGTCATAACCAGTTCAAAGGAGAAATTTAAAAGGCATAAATGTATAGTAGTTAAGGAATATTAAAATGAATGTGCAAATGGAGGCAGAGCTAGCTTCTTTCATAGTGGAGGAGGAAAGTCAATTGAACCTCCATCAGACGGGGCAGAATTTGCATGTCTAAAGACAAGAATTATTTTCCATTGCTATCAGTTATCTACAATTTATCAAGAAGTAAAATAGCTTCCATAGAATCAGAATCAGGTAACCTCTGGAGTGTTTTTAGAGTCTAGACAATACACAATTTTCCACTGATGCATATTTTTTCCTACAGCACCCAGCAAATCCTTAACAAATGCCAATTGCCTTTCTCAGAGGGTAGCTACTAGAACTCGACCAAAAAAATTAGAGAACATCAAAGGGTAGGATTGATTTCATATTCCCCTACAGGCGCACTGCCTTTAATTCTTCCTAAGAGGAGGCTTGGTGTCAGAACTGGGGGGTTAGGAGGGTGGCTGGGGTCCTGAGGACAGGAGGGGAGGAGTTTGTATAAACACTCCCTTTGTGCATGGGAGTAATAGATTTTCATTCAAGCCTATTTGAATTTTATGAAGCAAATCTGATGCTTTGTCTGGTTTGTTAAAATTAGGTTTTAACCAATGCTGTGATTTGAATGTTTGTCCCCTGCAAAACTCATGTTGGAATTTGGTTACCAATGTAATGGTATTGGGAGGTGGGGCCTTTAAGAGGTGATTGGGCCATGAGGGTTCTGCTTTCACAGGTGGGTTTAATGCCTTAATAAAAGGGCTTTCAGGGCTGGGCTCTCACTCTCGGCTCTTCTGCTCTCCTGCCGTGTGAGGGACGGTGTTCCTCCCTGCCAGAGGATGCAGCATTCAAGGTGCCATCTTGGGAGTGGAGACCAGGCCCTCACCAGACACCAAACCTGCCGGCGCCTTGCTGTTGGACTTCCCAGGCTCCAGAACTGTGAGTCAATAGATTTCTGTCCACTATAAATTACTCAGCCTGTAGTATTTTGTTATAGCAGGACAAAAGGACTATGGCAGTCAGTAAATGAAAACTAAAAGTGCTCAAAACCTAAAAGTAATACTTATTTTTGGGAAAAGGGGCCAAGAATAACTTCAGTCTCCCTTCTATTGTGTCTCACAGTTTTAATTCTAGACACATTTTTCTCTGTGGAAGTGCCCGCTCCTCACCTGCTATGAACCTCTTTGTAGTGCCCCTTTTATGGTAAAAATAAAACCTAAGTTGTTTTCCTCAGACTGGCCTCGAAGAGGCCTTTCCCTCCTGGCCAGTGGAGGCTCTTCCTCCTTCTCTGAAGCTGCATTTTAATGAGACCCCAAGGGATATCTTTGGGCTACAGGGAGCCAGCGCTCAGTTTAATTTAAGGGCCTGGCTCTTTATTTTATTTTTTTCTTTCTGAGTCTCATGCAGTGCCACTAGCTCCAGCTGAGGAGTTTAACTCATTTAACACTTCCAGGTGCTCCCTGTTCTGAAACATCAATGCTTGCGGCCCGAGGAGACTCAGGGACATGAGAATGATGCATCCAGTGACAATAAGGCTGTCTATACAAGAACATTTTGTCAGTGAGGCAAATTCCACCTCTGTCACTTGCCCCGCATCAACTTCAAGGCCCATTTTAAGAATTTCCTCAGCATTCATTTGACAACATTGGCAACATTTATTAAGCACCTGTTTTAGGTTCCAGACCATACTCAATTCTAACCAGGCTGCTGTCTAGTATATGGTAAACACCAAAACAGACCACTGGAACACCCTGGAGGTGGCCAAAGATGAGTGATTAAGAGAAAAAGGCAGCACAGCCTGAGTGATACAGTCTCATCTGAGTAACAAGAGTTATTTATACATACATATAGAGATAAGACAGATATGCTTACATATGCACAGAGCATTTCTGGAAGCATGCTGGATGATGGGTTATCTCTGGAGGCTTAGTTCTGGGGAGTCTGGCATGCAGGGCAATTTTTACTTTCCACTTTATTCTACTCCATATGCTCAAAAAACATTCTTTTTACAATGAGCATACGTTACTTATGTAATAAAAGAACAGCAACACAGCATGGCAGTATGTCCCATTGAAGGGACACATACGGTGAGTTATGGAAGTAATGAAACTAGCCACCAGATCCGAATTCAAGAATTGTCCCAATTAGCTGGGATCAATTTTTCTGTCTTCTGGACTGTCATAGCTTTTTGCTTACATGTTTATGATACATGGCTCTGATTCTCTACCAGAGTCTGCCTGCCTGCCTTCTTCCCTTCCTGCCTTCCCACTTTCCTTCCTTCCTTCTTTCCTCTCTGCTTCCTTTCACAGATGTTTATTGAGATTCTGTGCACAAGCTAGATGATTCAATATTGTCTTAGTCATGACCAAGTTTGATGGCATGTGACAGAGAAAGCTAAAAACGTGGCTTAAAGAATAGAAGTTTATTTCTCTCTCACATGACTAGGTCCAGCAGTAGGCACCTCCCCCGGGATTTCTATGGTAGCTGCACAGTTGTCAGGGGCCTGGGCTTTGTCCAGCTTGGTGTTCTCCCATCCTTAGCATGGCACCACAGGGTCTAAGTTGGCTGCTCCAGCTCTAGTGCTCAAATTCCAGCAAGCAGGAAGGAGAAATAAATAGGGGCTCATGCCCTCCCTTTTAAGGAAACTTCCCAGAACCACCACACTGCACTCTGCTTAAATCTAATTGGCCAGAACTTAGTCACATGACTGCATCTAGCAGCAAGGGCAGCTGGGATGCGTAGGGCAGCTGGGACATGTAGTATTTTAGCTGGGTGCACTGCTGCCCTCAATAAATCTAGGATTCTTTTTTCTTATTTGTATCAATTTATGGGGTACAATTCTAATTTTGTTACATGGATATATTGCACAGTGGTGAAGTTAGGGCTTTAGGGTGTCCATCACCCAAATGACATACATTGTACCCATTAAGTAACTTCTCATCCTCCACCCTACCAACCCCCTCACCATTCTGAGCATCCATTGTCTATCATTCCGCACCCTATGTACATGTTTACAAATTATTTCGCTACCATTTATAAGTAAGAACATGTGGAATTTGTCTTTCTGTGTCTGAGTTGTTTCAGTTAAGGTTATGGCCTCTAGTTCCATCCATCTTGCTACAAAGGACATGATTTCATTAACTTTTATGGGTGGATAGTATTCCATATTGTATATATACCACATTTTTAAAAATTTCAGAATATTATGGGGGTACAAACATTTTGGTTACATATAATGCCTTTGTCTTGCCCAAGCCAGGGATACAAGCATGCCCTTCCCCCATACAGTGTGCTCCACATCCATTAGTTGTGAGTTTACCCACCCCACCCCCAACCCACCACCTCCCACCTGACCTTTGCCCAGTGAATATTACTACCATGTGAGCACCTTAGTGTTGATCAGTTAGTACCAGTTTGATGGCGAGTACGTGTGGTGCTTGTTTTTCTATTCTTGTGATATCTCACTTTGAAGGATGGACTCAGGCTCTATTCAGGATAATATAAGAGGTGCTAGAGTAATTTGGAGACATCCCAAAGAGCTAAAAATAGAAATACTATTTGATCCAGCAATCCCACTACTAGGCATCTTCCCAAAGGAAAAAAAGACATTCTATAATAAAGACATCTGCACTCAAATGTTTATGGCAGCACAATTCACAATTGCAAAGATGTGGAAACAACCCAAGTGCCCATCAATACATGAGTGGATTAATAAAATGTGGTATATGTATACCATGGAATACTAAACCACATTTTCTTTATCCAGTCATTCATTGATGGGCACTTAGGTTGATTCCATGTCTTTGCTATTGTAACTAGTACTACAAAAAATATATTAAGTGCGGGTATCTTTTTGATATAATGATTTCTTTTCCTTTGGGTAGATACCCAGTAATGGGATTGCTGGATTGAATGGTAGTTCTATTTTTAGTTCTTTGAGAAATCATACTCTTTTCCATAGGGGTTGTACTATTTACATTCTCACCAACACTGTCTAAGAGTTAGGATTCTTTTTCTAATGAAAAAGTGGAGACTAGATATTGGGAGATCATTAGCAATTGCTGCTGCATATGGGAGCCAAAGCAGAAAGCTCTTGTCTGTATGGGTCTTACACTCTAGTGGTGGAAATCAGACATAAGCAATCATAAAATAATTGTAAAATTGCACACTGCAGTAAGTGAGGTCAAGAAAAAATTCATTGGGTCTTGGAAACATATTATTAAAGGACCTACTCTTGGGGGAAGGCTTTTCCAAGTAAGAGTGAAATGGGGCTGAAAAAGTAGGCAGAGATCAGCCATGCAGGACCTTGTCTACGTCAAAGTTTGATCTTTGTCCTAAAATAAAAGCTAGACATTGAACAATTTCACGCAGGGTATGGGGTAAATCTTTACCCTCCTATGGTTATGTTTTGAAAATATTTCTTTGACAGCTCAGTGAAGAATGTGCTAAAGGAGAGGAAAGGTGAACGTGAAGAGGAGCCATACCTTAGCAGAAGGATGGCCATTGATGTCCAGCCCAGTTCAGAGTATCTGGAGAAACTTAGTGCCAGCCCTTTTTGGAAATTGGCATTGGTTACTGCTAGACTGCTCAGGGTTGTGCCATTGTCTTGTCCTTTCCCATCCAAGCAGGGGTTGGGGAGCTACAATCACAGGAGAGGAAGTTCTGCGTTGAGTCATGTGGGGTGATGCATTATTCATCTCTGTCTCCCCAGGGATAGAACAGCCTGGTGAATGTGGCTGGCTGTCTACCCAACAGACATTCCACCTGCCATCTTCCTGTTATCAGAACCTTGGTTTACTCAACTGCATGGTGAAAATCCTTTGACCTCAGGAAAGATAGACTCCTCCAGGCCCCCAGGGGATGACTGATGATTGGTCTAAGATAGATATAATAATCCCATAACTCTTTCCAGATACTTTCCCAGCCTTCCTAGGGGTGAATTTGTGATCCACTGAGATTACAGGGGGGTTTCTGGGAGTGTTTTCTTCATAATAAGAGAAGGTTTTAGAGGATTTTTCTATGGTACCATGGTTTCTCCCTCTTTCACTCTTGGAGTATTGAAGTGATGATGTCATTTTTAAGCTAAGCAGCACCTTGCGACTATGAGGCTATAAACTCAAAGACCAAAATGCAACCTCTCATGGCAGAGCAGAAGGGTAGGTTCTTTCTATCTAGGCTCTTGATGACATTGTGAATCCATTGCATCCAGCCTGGAGCTACCTCCTTCCAGATTTCTTAGAATGTGAGGTAATTATTTGTATCTGTTGCTTAAATGTTGTTCTAGTATCCTTTTACTTGCAGCCAAAGGCGCCCTGACTAATATACTCAGTAAATGTTGCATTATATCAAATGAACATGTTGGCAGTTAAACTTGAGTAACCTCAGGCAAATCATTTCACCTCTCAGATTTCAGGTTTTCCTCCTTGAAATGAGCTGGCAATGATAACTATCTCATAAAGTATGTTCTGAGAAATAAACAAGATAATAACATATAATCACATTTTGTGAGCTCTAAAGTACAGAGCAAATGCAAGTATAAAAGGTTAAAATACTGTTGTCTGTTATACTTTAAATGCACAGATATTAGTATTTTAGTAGCTAAAAGCAGAGCCAATTTTCCTACTGGCATTCTTCTACTCAGTAAAGTAGGTAATATAAATAGCACAAGCACACGTTTTCCCCCCTTGAGATTCAATAAAGCCATTTTTAGTTTGCTTGGTGAAAAAATGTAGTAAGCATGTTAATCTTTCCTAAATTAACTCTCATCCCAGGAAAAAAAACAGGTTGCTTAGCACTGATATATAAGAACTAAAATGTTCTTCGAGATCAGAAAGACTGATATTTGAATGTTGATATTTCCACTTTCAAGTTTTGTGACCATGGGTAAATTATTTAACCTCTGTATGGGATAAGGAGAGATAATGCCTACTTTATCTTGTACAGAAACTCAAAGAAGATGATTACGGATGCTACACACCTCTGGCCCTTACCATATCCCACCCAACTATTTACCCCATCTTTGCTAATCCCTCCATTAATGGAAAAGTTGCTAATCCTGATTAGGGCCTTTGACTGAGCAGGGCTCAGGATCTCACTGGGCTGCATTTTATTAGTGGATAAAGACACTACATACCAAAATGGCAGTATCTTGCATGGCAACCCTTTTGCTCTTCTGGACCTATGAAAGGCAGACTCCCCTCTACCTCTTCATCTTTATGCATGTGGTAGGCAGCCTGTGAAGACGGCCCCTGGTGATCTCAGCCTCCTGGTATTCAGGCCTAAACATACTCTCATCTGCTTAAGTGTGGGCTGGACCTGGTGACTTGCTGCTGCTTAAAAACAGCTTTACTGAAATACAATCCACATACAATTCATCAATTTAAAGTATGCAATTCAATGGTTTATTCAATACAGTGGTACATTCAAAGATATGTGAAATCATCACCAAAGTCAATATTTGAACATTTTTGTCACCTAAAAAGGAAACTGTATACTTATCAACTCCCTATTCCTTTCATGCCTAGCAACCACTAATCTACTTTCTATCTCCATATATTGGCCTATTCTAGACATTTCATATAAATGGAATCATATAGTATGTGGTATTTTGTGACTGGCTTCTTTCACTTAGCATAATGGTTTCAAGGTTCGCTTGTATTGTAGCATATATCAGTACTTTGTCGCTTTTCATGCCTATGTGACTATATCACATTTAGTTTATCCATTCATTAATTGATGAACATTTAGTTTGTTTCTACCTTTTGGCTATTATGAATAATGCTGCTACAAACATTCATGTACAAGTTTTTGTGTAGAGCTATGTTTTCATTTTTCATGTATCTATACCTGGGAGTGGAATTGTTGGGTCATATAGTAGCTCTACGTTTAATCACTTGAGGAACATCGGGACTGTTTTCCAAAGTGGTTGCAACATTTTACCTTCTCTCCAGCAGTGTATGAGGGTTTTTATTTCTTCACATCCTCACCAACACTAGTTATTTTCTGCTTTTTAAATTTTAGCAATTTTTTTTTAAAGAAATAGGCCCTCACACTGTCATCCAGGGTGGAGTGCAGTGGCCCCATCATAGCTCACTGCAGCCTCAAACTCCTGGTCTCAAGCCATCCTCCTAGATCAGCCTCCCGAGAAGCTGGGACTACAGGCACATGCACCATGCCTGGCTAATGTATTTTTGTTGTTGTTTGTTTGTAGAGAAAGGGTCTTGTTGTGTTGCCCAGGCCGGTCTGGAACTCCTTGCCTCAAGTGATCCTCTTGCCTTGGGCTCTCAAAGTGCTAGTATTACAAGCAGGAGCCACTGTACCAAGCCCATAAATTTTAGCAATCTTGGTGAGTGTGAGGTAATATCTCGTTATGGTTTTTATTGATGCTGAGCATCTTTCATGTGTTTATTGGCCATTTGTATATCTTTAGAGAAATGTCTGTTCAAGTTCTTTACTCATTTTTAAATTGGGTTGTCTTTTTATTGTTGAGTTGTAAGAGTTCTGTATATTCTAGATACAAGTCCCTTATCAGATGTATGATTTGCAAATATTTGCTTCCATTCTGTGAAACTCTTTTGATAGTGTCTTTTGAAGCACAAAAGTTTTAAGTTTTGGTAAATTCTAATTTATCTAAGAATCCATTGCCAAATCCATGGTCGTGAAGATTTACCCGTATGTTTTCTTCTAAGAATTTTATAGTTTTATTTTTTTTAACCTAAGATTTGCACATTCTAAGAATTTTATAGTTTTAATTCTTAAATTTTGATCTGTGATCCATTATAAGTTAATTTTTTATATATGGTATGAGGTAAGGGTCCAAATTAATTATTTTTCATGTTACTATCCAGTTGTTCTAGCACCTTATTGAAAAGACTATTTTTTCCCCATTGAATGGTCTTGGCACCTTTATTGAAAATCAGATGACGGTAAACATGTGTTTATTTCTGGACTCTCAGTTCTGTTTCATTGATATATATGTCTTTCCTTATGCCAGTACCACACTGTCTTGGTACTGTTACTTCATAGTAAATTTTGAAATCTGGAAGAGTGAGTCTTCCTAATTCTTCTTTTTAAAGATTATTTTGGCTACTCTGGGTCCCTTGCAATTCCATATGAATTTTAGAATCAACTTGTCAATTTCTTCAAAGCAGTCAGTTGGGATTCTGATAGGGGTGGCATTGAATCTGTAGATCAATTTGGGAAGTAGTGCCATCGTTGTGGTATTAAGGATTCCAACTCATGAACATGGGATATTTTTGAATTTATTAATATTTTCTTTCATTTCCTTAATAATTTTTTGTAATTTTCAGAGTACAAATTTCATTCTTCTTTTGTTAAATTTATTCTCAAGTATTTTATTGTTTCTGATGCTATTATAAATAGAAGTATTTTCTTAATTTCATTTTTGATTTGTTTAATGCAAGTGTATAGAAATACAATTGGTGTTTGTATATCAATCTTGTATCCTGCCATCTTGCTGAACTTGTTTTTCAGTTCTGATAGTTTTTTATTGGGTTTCTTAGAATTTTCTACATTTAAGATCATGCCATCCGTGAATATAGTTTTACTTCTTCTTTTCCAATATGGATCCCTTTTTCTTTCTTTTCCTAATTTCCCTGTCTAGAACCTCCAGTACAATGTTGAATAAATGTGGTAAGAGTAGGCATCTTGTCTTGCTACAGATCTTAGGGTAGACGCATCCAGTCTTTCACCATAAATATGGTGTTACCTGTGGGTTTTTCATAGATGCCTTTTATCAAGTTAAGGAAGTTCATTTCTATTTCCAATTTGTTGAATTTTTCTAATCATGAAAGAATATTAGATTTTGTCAAATGCTTTCTCTTTACTGAGATGATCATGACTTTTTTTCCCCTTCATTCTATTAATATAGTATATTACATTGATTGGTTTTCTTCTGTTGAATCACTCTTGCGCTGCTGGGATAAATCACACTTGGTCATGGCGTATAATTCTTTTTATGTATTGCTAGATTGTTTGTTAGTATTTTGTTGATAATTTTTACATACATATTCATAAGAGATATGGATCTGTAGTTTTCTTGTGATGTCTTTGTCTTGTTTTGGTATCAGGGTAATACTAGCCTTATAGAATGAATTGCCAAGTATTCTATTCTCTTCTATTTTTTGAAATAGAGTTTGTGAAGAACTGTTATCAATTCTTCTTTAGATACTTGGTAGATTTTATATAGGTGAATGTTGGAGGGAAAAAATATGCTTGGTAGAATTTTGCGGTGAAGCCATCTATTCCTGCTTTTCTTTTTGGGTAGTTTATCTTTTATATTACTAATCCAATTTTTCCTTGTTATAGGTCTATTCAGAGTGTCTATTTCTTCTTGAGTCAGTTTTGTTAGTTCATGTTTTTCTAGGAATTTGTCTATTTCATCCAGATTATCTAGGTTTTTTGCATATAATTTCATATGTTTTGCATCTATTTCCCTTATATTTTATATTATTTCTGTAAGGGTAGTAGTAATGTTTTCTCTTTCATTTATAATTCTAGTAATTTGAGTCTTCTTTTTTTTTCTTTTTTTTTTTTTATTTCAGCTTATCATGGGGATACATAAATTCAGGTTATATACAATGTACATGTCCCGCCCATCCCCCTTCTTTTTTTTCTTGGTCAAATCTAGCTAAAGGTTTGTTAATTTTATTGATATTTTCAAAGAACCTACTTTTGGTTTTATTGATTTTTTTCTATTATTTTTCTATTTTTGTTTCATTAATTTCTACTCTAATCTTTATTATTTCTTGCCTTCTGCTTGATTTAGATCTTTTCCCAGTGTCTTAAGGTGGAAGGTTAGATTGATATTGATCTTTCTTTTTTTTTAATAGAGGCATTTGTAGCTATAAATTTCCCAGCAAGCACTGCTTTTGTTGCATCCCATAAGTTTCGGTATATTGTATCTTCATTTCATTCATCTTAAAGTATTTTCTGATTTCCCTTTTCATTTCATCTTTACCCACTTTCGGTATATTGTATCTTCATTTCATTCATCTTAAAGTATTTTCTGATTTCCCTTTTCATTTCATCTTTACCCACTGGTTATTTAGGAATGTGTTGTTTTTCCACATATTTTTGAGTTTTGTAAATGACTTTCATATTTTAATGAATAGACTATGACAAAAGTGAAGAGACATCACTTTTGGGATTAGGTTTCAAAAGACTGTGTCTTCCATCTTGTTTGCACACACTCTCCTTGGCTCTTCCCACTTGCTCTCTCTGATGAAGCAAGCTGTCCTGTTATGTACCACCACATAGAGAGGCCCACTTGTTAAGAACTGAGGGTAGCCTTTGGCCAACAAGTGACTGAGGCTCTCAGTCCATCAGCTCACAAGGAGCCAAATCCTATCAACAGCCGTACGAACGAGGTTGGAAGTGAATCCTCCCCCAGTGGGCTCTGGTTGATACCTCAATTGCTGCTGCGGGAGAGGAGCCAGATAACCCAGGCAAGATATGCCCAGATTTCTGACTCACAGAATCTCTGAGATAATAAATGCTTGTTTTAAAGCCACTAAGTTTTGAGGTAATTTTATTACACAGCAGTAGAGAACTAATGCAACGTGGTTGGTTCAGAAGAAGGGCCTAGGTCCTTTGGGTGGGCCAGCTGCTTCTCTCTTTTTATTTCCTGTCTCTGTGTTGTAAAAAGCCTAAAAGGACCCTACCTCATGTGCTCTCTCTGTGTCCCAGCATCTCTACTGGGAGCTGAGTGGTAAATCAGGTTGGATCTTCTCTGGGGCACTGACTACCTTAGATTCAGGAGAGGAAGAACCAAGAGACTGTCCTTAAGTTCAATTCTCCAATCCAGAGTTCTAGGGTAGGGTGGAGGCTGCTATTTCTAAATAGTTCTTCTGTTTCCCATTTGGGAACAGTTCTTCTTGTTCCCATTTGCCCTGTGAGTAAATTTGTTTATTTATAACTAAAGGAGGAAGGAAAGAGGATAGAATGGAACTCCTAAGCCCTATACCAAACCCTCAACAGAAATAATGAAAGCAGAACATTCAGTACGTAGTAGGTGCTCAACAAATGTTAATTTTTCTTCCTATCATGTTCCCCTCTCTCACCCAGTCTTCCAGCCCCACTCAAGCTATGACATAGGGAGAAGACTCAAACTGCTTGCGTTATACTCTGGGAACCTCTTCTAGTTGGTGGTAGCAAAGCTCCTAATTTGTCTGCTACTTATGTGCTTATTTATAAACCTTACTGAAAGAGGAATTCAATAAAATTCAACTCAACAAAAACCTTGGTGATGGGCATTATGTTGAGATTGCACAAACAGAAGTAGATAGAACACAGTTTCTGTCTTCAGAACTGAGAGTCCAGAACTTGTACTAATACCTGGAGAGGGAAAGTTTGTCCTTATAGATCATTTCATAATTTGAAAGCCAATCACTAAGAATCCACTCATTTCCTCCCCATGATGTCAGAAAAGTCTAGTGCTTCCTCCATGTTAACTTCACTCCTGGTGATGGGTCTTCTCCAAGGCCATCCATCTGGGTATCTCCTGGGCTACCACACCTGAACAGAGGCCTGCCCTAAAGGAACCCTGGGGAAGCCCCTCCATTAGCCAATATGGCAACTTTGTGCAAATTAGGAAAAAACCCTGAACCACAAGTCATTTCACAGCCATTTGTCACATAATATTCACAATGGTACAACTCTATGATGTCTACAGGTGAATGGTGTAACATACACTTGCACAACCGTCAGGGAGTAGGAGTACTGTGGGGAGATGTTCATGACCTGTGAAGCTGGAATCCAGGGATTCTGGAAGAAGATGGAGCATGGGTGTAGGAGGAGGAAGGAGAGTATGGCTTTTTCCTAGGGCCCCCCTCCATGTGGGCTCATCATGTTAACATTAACACATGAATTTGCTGGCTTGCAGCTGCTACCCATCTGACTGTAGGATTTTCAGTGTCCCTCAATTCCAGTATGTCTCTGGTATGTTCTGGACCATTGAGGGTGCCCACCCACAAGCCACTTGAGGGCAGTGTCTCACCACTGCAGCTGCTGCGGGGTTGCTCTCCAAGAGCAATGATTCCCCCCTGCTTGGGCGGCTGTTTCCTGGGACTCCCAATGCTGCAAAGCCCTTCTGAGGCCAACACTGCTGTCTGTGCTCTATCTTGTCTTGGTCCATGCGCTGCTAGACCCACACTGCATTGTAGGTGGAAATATCCAACTCAAATCTACCCTGGCCCTTCAGCAACAATGCTTGTGTCCCAAGCCTCTTGCTTTCCCTTGTAAAAACAGTTCCCCAAGGTCTTTTCCTTTAGTTTCTCCCGTTTGAACTCATACTTAAAATTTCTGCCCCACAGACTGGCCATTCTGTTCAGGCTTATCAGCTGGTACCAGGACGTCTGGGGGACACTGTCCCACCAGTTTATTAGATTCTGAATACAACATGTCATTGGGTGTTAGAGACACTTGCAACACCCTATGAACAGTAATTCTGGGAAATGGGCCTTTTCTTCAGGGTAGGAAGAAATTTCCGCATTTGTTGTGAGTTGGAATGGCACTTTTTTTTTCCTGCAGCCATATTATTACTGTTACAAGAGGTAGATATGGATGAAGAGGACTAAAATCCTTCGAGCAGCTTGCATTTTATGTGACTGTGCTGCATGTATGATGTTGAGCCACGTATGCCTTAGTGCAAGACCAGAAGATCAGAATGGAAGCCCCGTCACTTTTGTCCTTCCTGGAAATCCCACCACACCTGGGGTAAGGAGGGAAGTGGATCATGGCAGGATGGCTAAGAACATTAACCAGTTTCCAGAGTCACTTGAAGGCAGCTTTGGAACCTGCTCTTAAGGAGTTTCCAAGCTAGACACCAGAAGAAAACTCAACTTTCAGCTTTCAAGTAGGCAAATGTCTGCATTTGGATGAATAACAATGTCCAGTGCTTGATTGAAAATATCCTAGATTTTTTTCCTAGTCTTTCCTATACAGCCAAACCTTTCTGTTGAACCTTTCTAGGGAGGCAGTTGTTTCTATTCTCACAATGAGTCAACCCAGTTAAAAAATTAATGTGTGTTAAAAACATTAATGAATGAGCCTGCATGAGGGAAGAGGGTAGAAGAAAAGAAGAATGAACACGGGTGGGAGACTATGGCTACAGGCTTCATCATTAACTACTCTGGTGCTACTGTGCAAGTTAGGTTCTCGGTGACTCCATGTCCACACCATACAAATAAGGGCTAAATTAAATTAGATGTTGTTAAGGCAACTTCCAATGCAAATATTGTCTGCCTAGAGATACTCTCTTCCCTCCCTCATTTTACCCCCTTGCCCTTTTCCCCTTCCTTTTTCTCTTCCCTCTTCGTTTTCCTCTGCTCTTCTGTCTGTTGTTTTTCTTCCCAGACCTTTACACAGGCCCTTTTATTTTCATCACCAGGCGATTTGTGCCAGCGAGTGTGATGCAAATAAAGTTAGACAGGATTTTGGTTCTGACTGAATAAGAATTGTTCCACTTGAATTTACAAAAAAAACCCAACAACCCAGTTCCTCTAAACTGATTCTATTCAAAGTTTCTTGGCTTTTGAATTTAAAGAACAAGTTGTTCTTGTGGGAGGTTAATTATAAAATGTCCGGTGCACCTCCTTCCCCATTAGGGACCAGCACACAAAGTGAATCCCCAGAAGTGTGTGCGAACTCGGGACTGTCCTCCAGAGTGAGGACTTCACTCTCCACTGCCAGGTCAGTGAGCCCAAGTTTAAACTCTAAAAATTATCCCGAAGACAAGTCTATCTAAGCATACAAGTTAAGGATTCTCAGAAACTTAGTATTTTCACACACACATACACATACAGCTTAGACAGTTCATGTCAAAACAGACTGAAATTAACAACTCAAACTTGCTGCTGAAATTGGTAAGGATAAGAAAAACCACAAAAATAGGAAGCACCTTGAACTTTCCACTCTCAGCAGTGGGAGAACAGGATTCAATTGCTTGAGGTGGCCAACATACTATGACCAAATGATGAGAACAAGACATAACTTCTCTTTTCTTCACATTTTTATCAAAGAGGTAGAAAAATCAAAGTGGAACAAGTGGAATAAACAATACCTTGGTCCCTGAAGCTCAAGATAGGTGAGAAATTAAGAGCTCCTACTTCCCAGCTGAATCACCTCCCAGGTAGTTAACACTGTCATACTATGGCAGACATGGCAAAAGTTATGGATGTATCATTCTAATATAGGGAAGGGGAGAATTGGTAACAATAATCCAGTGTGCCACAGAGAGTCAATTCTGGAAAATATAGGCAGATAAGTTTCACATGGATCCCAGTAAATTCCAAAACGGATTATTTAATGGATGGTTCATGAATACTTAGAAAATGATGGCTATAAGAAACCAGCACAAATTCATTAAGAATAAGTGAAAGCTTACTCTTATAGGTACAGCGGCTTGCACCTGTAATCTCAGCTGCTTGGGAGGCTGAGGCGAGAGGATCGCTTTAGGCCAGGAGTTTGAGACCAGCCTGGGCAACATGGCGAGACCTTGTCTCTTAAAAAAAAAAAAAAAATTTAAGAGTAAGTCAGATCAAGGTAATTTTGGATCTTTCTTCCTCTCTGGATTTACTTAACAAAAAAAATCAAGGGCATATGGTAATTATACATTATTTGGATTTTAGAAAAGCACTTTAAATTTTTCCCATGATATTCTTAAAGACAAGATGAAGAAACACAGATTGTGTGATAGTGTGGTTAAAGTTACAGGTGTTTATACCACTATTCTTAAATACTTTTGATTACTGGTCACATGTCCATCTGGAAAGGGCTCTTCAGCATGCTGCTTTTGGCTCTGTCCCAGCCACCGTCTTACACCAGTGATCTGTGTGCAGACAGAGATGTCAGAGAATTGCACACAGACAGGAGTTACAGATGAAAACCCAACGCTTGAAATGCAACAGGAACAAATGCCAACTACGCAAACATTTTTTTAAAAAACGCCAAACAAACTGACATCAAGTACAGGATAAAGAACCCCATGGGAATGGCATGGGAGAATTAAGATAACTTTAAAATGCTACTGGAAATCACAAAGGAAGACTTACAGGGAAAACAGAACTAGTTCTTACACGGGAAGACTCAGGGTTATAAAGACGTCATCTCTCTCAGTTGGTATATATTTTGATAAAGGAGTTCAACTCATTCATATTTTGGGAAATTACTGATATGTTTGGAATTCCTTTTCTAGGCTCTTTTAATTAGGAAGAAGCATATGAGGGCTTCCAGGGTACTGGCCATGTTCTATGAATGTTTGCGGATCTGAATGGTGGTACCAGGACCATTTGCTTTATAGTAACGTGTTGCATTTCATATTTGTTTTACACTTTCCCGATCACAACCTCTTTCCTCTCCCCAGAGGCAGCTACTATCCATGCTTTTATAGTGATAAGTTTACTAAGATATACGCTTAGGTTGTATATCTGAATAAGATAGATTAGCTTTGCCTATTTTTGAACTTAATATAAATGGAACTAGATAGTAGATATTCTTTTACATTGGCTTCTTTTGTTCAACATTGTTTTTAAGATTCATCGAGGCTGAAGGCATGTTGCTGTAGTTCACCTTTACTGCTGTTTAGCCATTTCATTGTTTAAGCATAATGTAATGTATTTTCTGATTTACTGTTCATGATTATTTTGCTTGATTCTAGTTTTTGAATATCAAGAACATTGCTACTCTGAACCTTCTTCTGTATGTGGCTTGGTGCACATGTACTTAAGTTTCTTTTGGAGTAAAAGTGCCTGGTCACAGGTTATGAGAATTTATAACTTTAGCTGATAACATCAAGCTGTTTTCCAAAGTGGTCATAGTAATATACACTCCTCCTCCCCCAAAGTCTTTGAGCATTTGTGTTCTTCCACATCATTGCTAACTCTCGATATTGCCAGACTTTTTCATTTTAGCCAATGCAGTAGGTATAATATCTTTAAAGTTGTCACATGCATACTTAAGTTTATATTCTCAAAAATTCTGAAACTACTCCCAATATATTTCCTAAGACATGACATGAATATTAGTAAACTTTTATTTTTTCACTTCTTGCTTTGTGCCCCCAAAACCTTATACATTCACACCCATGTTATCATCCAGAATTTTAGACCCAATTATTTTTTTCAAATAATATTTTTTATAAGCAATGCTTATTATATGTTTTACTTTTTCTGTATCATTACTTCTTCCATGCCTTTACTGTATTCTGGATTCACTTTTCCTCTTGATGGAGAATTTTCTTTGGTAATTATTTCAGTGAGGCTCTGTGGGTAGTAAACTTTCTGAGTCTAGAGATATCTATATTTCATGAAAATGGTACATAATAAGATATTTCATATCACTGGAGAAAAGATGAATTATTTAACCATTGATGGTTTAAAATTAGATCCCTACTTTACTATTTTTTTTAATTTCAAAATATTATGGGGTACAAATGTTTTTGGTTACGTGTATCGATTTTATTATGCTTGAGTCAGGGTTATAAGTGTGCCCATCACCCAGACTATGTTCATTGTACCCATTAGGTAGGTTTTTGCCCATCCCCTCCCCTGCCCTGCATGATTTCCACTGAGTTTTTCTTCCCTCTGTGCACATGTGTGCTCATCGGTTAGTTCCAATTTAATAGCAAGTATATGTGGTGCTTGTTTTTCCATTCTTTAAATACTTAGGATAATGGTCTCCAGTTCCATGCAAATTGTTGCAAAAGGGCTTAATTCATCCTTCTTCATGCCTGAGTACTATTCCATAATATACATATACCATATCTTGTTAATTCATTCATGAATTGATAGGCATTTGGGTTGATTCCACATCTTCGCAATTGTGAATTGTGCTGTGATAAACATTTGAGTGCAGGTATCTTTTCGATAAAATGACTCCTTTTCCTTTGGGTAAATATCCAGTAGTGGGATTGCTGGGTCAAATAGTAGGTCTACTTTTAGTTCTTTAAAGAATATCCATACTGTTTTCCATAGAGGTTGTATTAATTTGCAGTCCCACCAATAGTGTATAAGTGTTCCTTTCTCTCTGCATCCACGCCAGCATCTGTTGTTTTGGGACTTTTTGGTAAAAACCTTTCTCACTGGAGTTAGGTGATATCTCATGGTTTTGATTTGCATTTCCCTGATGATTAATGACATTGAGCATTTTTCATATGTTTATTGGCCTTTTGTCTATCTTCTTTTGAAAAGCTTCTGTTCATGTCTTTTGCCCACTTTTGAATGGGGTCATTTGTTTTTTTCTTGTTGATTTGCTTGAGTTCTTTGTAGATTTTGGTTATTAGGCCTTTATTGGATGTATAGCTTATGAATATTTTCTCCCATTCTCTAGGTTGTCTGCTTGCTTCTTAGTTGTACAGAAGCTTTTTAATGCAATTTAGTCCCATTTATTTATTTATTTTTTTGCTGTGATTGCCACAGGGGTCGTCTTCATAAATTCCTTGCCTAAGCCAATATCTAGAAGAGTTTTTCCAACATTTTCTTCTAGCATTCTTATGATTTCATGCCTTACATTTAAGTCTTTTATCCATCTTGAATTAATTTTTGTGAGTGGTGAGAGGTAGGGGTCCTGTTTCATTCTTCTGCATGTGGCTATCAGATTCTCCCAGCACGATTTATTGAATAGGGCTTCTTTCCCCCAGTGTATATTGTCGTCTGCTTTGTCAAAGATCAGTTGGCTGTATGTGAATGGTTTTATATCTGGGCTCTCTGTTCTGTTCCATTGGTTATGTCTCCATTTTGTGCCAATACCATGCTGTTTTGGTTACTATAGCCTTGTAGTGTAGTTTGAAGTCTGGTAATGTGATACCCCCAGATCTGTTCTTTTTGCTTAAGATTGCTTTGGCTATTTGGGCTCTTTTCTGGTTTCAAAGGAAGTGTAGAGTTATTTTTTATAGATTGTGAAATATGACATTGGTATTTTGATGGGGATTTCATTGTCTTTGAAGCAACTTATGTATGGAACCGGAGTCTCTTATCCTAAGTGAAGCATCTCAGAAATGGAAAAATAAGCACCACACGTTCTCACTAATAAGTGGGAGCTACATGATGGGTACACACAGGCAAAAAGAGACATTAAGGACATTGGAAGCTAAGAAGAGGGTAGGATGGGAGTGTGGTGAGGGATAAAAACTTAACCTATTGGGCACTAAGAACAGCAAACGAATGGATGGATACACTGAATGCCCTGACATTCAGCATTATATAGTGTATGTAACAAAATGTGTGTATGCCCTTAGTATTTTGAAATAAAAAAATAAATATAAACCCCCACAAAAAAGTCAATAAGTCAAACAAACCTGCAGAAAAATAGTTGAAAAACTCAAATATAAAATTTACAGAAAAAGAAATATAAATTATTAACTTTATTTCAAGATAAAAATGTAAATTAAAATAAATCATTTCTTTACCCACAGATTGACAGATTAAAAGGTTTTGTAATTTCTAGTGTTATCATGGCTGTGAAGGAAGCACAGTGTAAAGACAAATTTTTGTAACCTTTTGAGAGATAATTTGGCAACATCTATCAAAATCTAAAACATGAACAAAATCTAAACAAATTAAAAACTAACAAGTACAGACAAATATGTACAATATGATCCCATTTGTTAAAATATATTTTATATGTTTATGAACACAGAAAATTTCTGGAATGATAAAAAGGAACTTCTAGCAATGGTAACTTCTGGAAAGCAGGCCTGATGATGAGGGTGGGAATCTAACGTTTCATTTTATGTTCTACTCTATTGTTTGAATTGTTTCTCTATATATGCTCATTTTGAAAAGGCAATTTTAGTTAAACGAAAGCTTGGTTTGGTCCCACTGTATAACTTGATTTCCCCAAAACTTAATGTTATTTTCATCTGTATTATTAGATTACAGCATCCGCAAAAAGTAAAATAATTGTATCCCTTCTGGTGGGAGTCAGAAACAGATTGAATACAACATAGAGAACTTCCTGACAACTGGAACATCCGGTTGATGGCAGGGTCTGCCTCATAAGCTAGGGAGTTTCCACTGTTTCCACAGTCTTTAAGACCTTAAGTCAAGGGTAACAGAGAAAGGACCCTTTATGTGTGTGGGAGACTAAACAATCCTTAAAATTTTCTTCAACTCTATGATGCTATGATTCTAAAATTTACAAAAATCTGATTCACATTTAGAATTTGGGAAACATGTCTACTCTATAAGACTTCATATCAAAACAACACAGAAGCCAATTTCAAAGGGCTCTCACTGGCCAAAGATGGGACATTTGGAGATCAAAAAGAAAAATAAGTACAATGGATTCAAACACATAAAGTTTCATGAGTTTATAATGATAATAAAAAGTAAAAATTTCATTGGTCATCTCTGGAGGTTTCTAGGGTAAGTGGGCTCCAGCTACCTGACCCATGGCTTGGGCACCGTATATGTAGGGAGTCCAGCCAGTGAAACATCTAGTGGCAGAGTGGCCAAAATGATCTTTACAAAGAGGGAGGGTCTAATATGTGATTTAAAATTGTCTTTCTACAGTATAAATACTTTTGTTTTCACCAAACATTGCTATACAAGCAAAAGCCTTTATAATAAAATTGTGTTTATTTCTTGTTGCTTTCTTGGTAGGAGACAGGTGAAGGGGATCGAAGGATCAGGCTAAGTTCCGTATCAGGGTGGGTGGATCTAGTATGGAATAGCATAAAGTTCACAGACTCAAGTAATTCATTGAAAGAAAGAAATTAGAGCCAGAGGTGACCGTGAGAGAACAAACCTTTGGGAATTTGCAAAAATGTGAGCTAAGAGCTTAGATGTTCTACAAGCTGTGGAGTGAGTGAGCAAATCTCTAGCCCTTAAGAGGCAGGGCCACGTCGCTGATAATGAACGGCAGGACCCTGCTTTTGTGCTTGTCCAAAAACAGCATCGCCCAACCTTTGAAGAGATCATGTGTAGTTTCTAATGTTGAAATGAAAGCCAAGTTTTCTGCATCGGTCCCCTTCGGTCTGTTCCCTTTGAGCCTAAGCAGTTATAATCATTTCAGCCTGTCTTTATAGGAAAGTGGTTCACTTTCCATTGGTGTTTTAGTTGAACTTCTCTGATTAATTTCCATTATGACTTATTTCTTGTGTAAGGCTGTGTTTAAAACAAATATTATTCACTCTGGGAGGCTGAGGCGGGTGGATCTCTCGAGGCCAGCCTGAGCAAGAGCGAGACTCTGTCTCTACTAAAAATAGAAAGAAATGATTTGGGCAGCTAAAAATATATATAGAAAAAAATTAGCCAGGCATGGTGGCACATGCCTGTAGTCCCAGCTACTTGGGAGGCTGAGACAGAAGGGTTGCTTAAGCCCAGGAGTTTGAGGTTGCTGTGAGTTAGGCTGATGCCATGGCACTCTAGCCCGGGCAACAGAGAGAGACTCTGTCTCAAAAACAAAAACAAAAACAAAACCCTCCCCCAAATATTATTGAAGTTCAGTGCTTCTAACCATTGCCACTGGCATCAAGAGAGTTGAGTGTGCACAGAATTTTGGTCATCTCAGGCAATCCATGATGACTGAAGTCCCAGCTTTCGGACTTAGCTCTGCCTCTCAACTCGCTAGGTGACCTTGAGGACTCAATTTCCTTATCTGCAAAATTGCACAACAAACTTGCACTGCTCACCTCCTATGACTGTTGAGAAGATTAAAAGAGATAATTGATATAAATGAGGTTATTCAGAATACAGTATTATGCAAATAAGGGTTCATAACTGGGTTGGTGATATTTAAACAATAAAGAAATGTGTTTCCTTTGTTAAGGACTATTTGATTTAGCAGTGTACCTGAGAAAGGACTTACTTAACCCTGACTGTTCTTTATTTCTCAACGGGTGATCTGGCAATGGTCTAAACAAACACAAAATTGAGAACCCCTTTAAACCTTTCTGGTAGTTAATTTTTCCTTCAAGCATTCAAGCTGGCCAATAACTCAAGGAACTTCTAATTTCTCCCCTAAGAACAAACTCTGCACAGAGAACTTCAGCCAAACTACCCTGAGGCTTTTGATGTTTCAAAATTACTTCCTCTGTAAGCCAAGAATCTAATCTTTAGAGAGAGCCAATCTCAATTAAACAGCCTCAGGATGTAGTAGGTTCAGTTGAGTAGAAGCAGCACCTTCCCCAGTAGTGTCTTCCAGCATCCTCCTGGTTCATACGACTGCAGTTGAGCTTCTCTGCTGTCCTCACCCTGATTGAATTCTCGTCCTCTTACAGGGAACAAGGCTGAAGAACCTCCAGGGTTCAACCGTGCAAATGTTTATCAGATTTAGGTAAGTAAGGCAGAGCTCTTTATGGTAGAATGGAGGAAGTCACTCCAGCAAAAATGCAAAGTAATTTCAGAGCAAGCTCCTTAACCCCAAAGCACTTCATGGTTTCAGATGAATAGCTCTGCACCTGGGGGCTGCCAGGATAGCTCTTGATGTGACCTTGTTTTCCCAGTCTCTTCTTCCTGAGCATCTAATAGCTATTGCATGACAGTTAGGGACATACACTCCCTGAGAATAGAGCCCCACTCTTAGTTCTTCCTTTATTTTTTTTTTCCTGAACACATTCTTTCCTCAGGCTTATGTTGGTTCTCCTCTTCTTTCCATTCCTAAGAAGACCAAGTGTGACCTATTTATACATTTATTTTTCTTGTCTAGATATCATCAATTATTAATCATATACCTGATCTGATACACAAAGCAAGTCAGTCAGGGAGCAATGGATTGTACTCTGGTTACTCTAAAAATATATAGTTGGGAAAAATGAACAGTTGGGAATAATTATAGGGCTTTTTAAAAGAATAACTTTCTTTTCATAAAATAATAAATGCTCATTATAGAACTTGGCAAAAAATATGAATAGCCCTAAAATCCTTTTGTTGGAGATGTACGATTGTGCATTTGGCTGTGAGACCCAGATGGAGACAAATGGTGCTTTAGCCCAGAACACCTCCTCCCCACGTGGTACCCACAGGAGGAGGGTGCACAAAGGAAGCCAGGCCGGGACAAGTAACTCCTTGCTATTAGGAGAGGCTTTGGCTCCAGAGCCAAGATTAGAACTCCAGTACCTGTGTTGGATCACATGGAGTACTCCTTTTTCTGAAAATAACTGGGCCCAAATGGCCTTGAACCAATGCAGGCTAGAAGCTACCCCATGTGGGACCCCCAATCCTGAGCCCAAGGGGAATGGCAGCTACCCCTATTGGAGCCAAAGGAAGAGAGGAGTCAGATTAGGGGTCACTTGGGCCACTGCTCTAGACCAGTGACCGGCAGTAGCCCTGGGCCCAGCTGCAGGTGGCGAGAGCAGCTCTGGAGAAAGAGGGAGGTGGGACAGAGGAGCAGCCCCACCCCCAAGGCACGTGTGCAGACCTGGGAAACAAGGCCTCACAGTGACCCAGATCATGACTGGCCCCTTGGCCTCAGGGTAGGATAAGGGGAGTGGGGGGGAGGGGGAGGGAGAAAAGGGAAAGGTGTCCCCCAGAGATTTTCGCCTTTGACCCTACAACCCCCCTTTTAGGAAATCTATATAAGGAAATAATCAGGTGCATGTGAAAAGCTTTGGTTATAAGAATGGTCAATATAGCATATTTGTGACAAATAAGTAATTTGGATGTTACATATTAAATCATGATAATTAAATTATGAGGCTTTTAAAGGCAGGCACTGCATGTACATAGCAAAAGCCTGATGGCAAGGCTTTGTTCAAGAAGTTCAGCTCATAGTTCAATGATATTTATTTTTCTGAATTTCACATGATAAATCCATTTTTCCCACAAGTAAAACAATAGCAAAAAGATAGCAAAATGCCTTTTACAGGTCCAAAGAGTAGTGAAAAAGCCAAAAATAATATTCACAGACACTCAGAGCTGGACAGAACTTTGGAGATAATTTAGTCCAATACCCTTCATTGTACAGATAATAAAACTAAGTCCTAGTGAGGGGAAGTGACTTATCTAAGATTAGTAGAATCCTGTATCTTTGACCCCCACAGCCCAGGCTCCTCTGTTGCCCTTCCCTGAGGCTGCAGGGCCCTTTTCACGCTGGCAGAGACTTGAATTAGCCCTTCCTGTTGACTCAATCTCTGATGACAGCTGGCCTTCAAATACAGATGATCAATTTAACAAACACAAATACAAGACACCCAGTACAATTTGAATGTCAGATAAACAAAGACTATTTTTTTAGTACAAGTATGTCCCATGTGCATAAATATTATTTTTATATAAATGTAGGGATGTATACACACATGCTAAAAATGGTTTGTTGTTTTACCTAAAATTCAACTGAAAAATAGAAATTTGGGCATAAGTTTAAATGGGCATATTTTTATTTGCTAAAACTGGCAACTCTATATTTAAAAAGAGAAGAGACAAAGATTGTTAGAGTAAGAAAGGATCGACCATTCCAATTTCCTGATTTTTACAGGTGAGAAAACTGGTAAGCAGAGAGCAGCTGGGGCCTGCCCAAGGCTCCATAGTTGCTTGGTGACCAAGTGGGGACTACAGCTCAGAGTGGGTGGGGCCCAGGGCCCCTGCTAACACACCACAGTGTATGCATCTTCCCTCAGGACATTAAAAAAATTCAACTCGTACATTTTTTTTTTTTTTTTTGAGACAGAGTGTCACTCTGTTGCCCAGGCTAGAGTGAGTGCCATGGCATCAGCCTAGCTCACAGCAACCTCAAGCTCCTGGGCTCAAGCAATCCTCCTGCCTCAGCCTCCCAAATAGCTGGGACTACAGGCATGCGCCACCATGCCCAGCTAATTTTTTCTATATATATTTTAGCTGTCCATATAATTTCTTTCTATTTTTAGTAGAGACGGGGTCTTGCTCTTGCTCAGGCTGGTCTTGAACTCCTGACCTTGAGTGATCCGCCCTCCTCGGCCCCCCAGAGTGCTAGGATTACAGGCGTGAGCCACCGCGCCCAGCCTAACTCGTACATTTTTTAAGAATGTAATCCTAAAAGATCTTCTCATGTGCAGTGCATTTCCCCTCCACATCTCTCTTAGGCTACAGCAATACAGGGAGGACTTCCCTTGTCATCAAAATAACATGAAGTAACAACGGATTCTTGGAAGGTCTTTTAGAATAGTGGCTCTCATACTCCAGCGTGCATCAGAATCACCTCGAAGACTTGTTAAAATATAGATCACTGGGTCACACTTCCAGAGTGTTGTTTTTTCTAATATGGAACCTAGTGGTTTATTTATTACAAAATCACAACTGAGAGCTGTGAACTTACTACATCCATTTAAAATAAATAACTTATATGAAATACAGATTTTGGCATAGATATAAGCGTGAAAATCAAAATCAGTGGATTGAACCTGCATGTTTCATTTGCTCACAACTCACATACTTATTCTGCAAAAAAGACAACTGTAGCAAAGACAAAGAAAATTTTCTCTTTTGCAAATAAGCCTAAAAGCATCCCTCCAAAGAGGCCAAAATAAATGTGCATCTATATGTTAAAGTATATTGTTCAACACAAATAGTATTTCTAGAAAAAAATTAACTGCATAGGTTAAAAAAGTAAACAAAAACGGTATACAACATGTTAAGCCATTAAAGCACCAGAACAAAAATATACCCCAACATCACTGCTTTTAATGACAGTTAACATACACAAATACGAAATATTGATCAAAACTCAGTAAATACCTAGACTGATACAATGTCCATTGTTGGGGAAATTTTTCTTCAATTTAAATGTCTTTCTTCATCACTTAAAAAAAATCTTGAAGTGCTAACTTTATATAAAGCAGGCATATTTTTCAAGTAATTTGCTATTAAGTAAGCCAATTTTTATAGAGCTAAACAGGAACTAGAATAAAGCAAAGTGAAACAGGAAGATAGACACAGAGAAAAAATTGACAAGTTGTAGCTGGACAAAGCAGTAGAATGCTATTATACCCTCTTGGCCAATCATTTCAATTACACACATGAGCTAACAGATTTAGGTATCTGCTGGTTTAGTACACTAACTACCTAGGGTTTGCTAAAATTTATACAGCAATCAAGAGGTATACATAAAGTCCTAAGGAAAAGAATGCCATTTAAAAACCCATACTACACTCTAATTAAAGCAATTTTAAAGTGTGGTTGACTACATAAATGAATACAAAATGTAATGGATCATACAAAGACCCGAAAACTTGTCCAAAGTTTAATTATTCCTGCCCTGGAGCTGCCTTTTCAAGGAAGTACACGTTAACCCAATGGTGACGGAGGTGTTTGCTGTCATGTTTTTTCTTTCTGAAAGAATGATCACAGAAGATACAAACAAAAGAAGTCAGCCACTTTGACGGCCAAGGCTTCCTCTGCATTTTTGTTCTACTAGTTTCTTGGGGAGTTGGCAGAGGCCCATGCAATTCAGAATCATCACTACCCTGTGACATGTTGTCCCTTAGGTCACTTCCATCATGACTGTGGACACCTTTGTCTTCATCAGTTTCCTGAGACTCAGTTACTGCCACCGGAGCAGGAGGTGATGCCGGAGCAGTGCCAGACACTGCTTCTTGGTCCTCTACCGGTGGGGAAAGAAGCATCGGTGAAACTGGGTCTTCATCTGCAGAGTGTTTACCGGGGAGGCTCTGCTGTGTTCTCATCAGTGTCCATTTCCATTTCACAAAGCGCAGGGTCAGTCTGATGTTTACTCTCTAAAGTTCTGCCCTCTGGCATAGTCAAGTTTTGTCCAGAGGGTGAAACATGGATAGATTCCTTAGCAAGAGCGGCAAGACCAGCTAGCTAAACGCTTATCTGCCTTTTCCACTTCTACTTTCTAAAGATGGGCTGCTTCTTTTCCTTCACCTTTGGAGAGCAATTTTTGGTCTTTTGATGCCTCTTTTAAGTTTTCCTTCTGGTGGTTGGGGAGCCCGAATGTTTGCACTGCCTTTTGCAAGCCAGCTGTCTTTAACAGGCACTAAGCCAGCTGCGAGAAGGACTTGCTCCTTTCCTGCCATTTCGATCTGCATGTTGGACTTTCCCTTTTTACTGTCTTTTTGGGGAAGAGATTTTTTGGGAATTGGCTCCATGTGAAGAGGAGGCTCTATCTGAGCAGGTTCCTGATGAGCAACCCTCATCTGAACAGGCCCCATGGGAGCGGGCTCCCCACCCAGAATTTCTAATGCAGGAGGTCTGGGATAGACACCTACAATGTGCATTTCTAACACAGCCTGATGCTGCTGAAACCACACTGGGGAGCCACTGGTTTAATAGACGCCATCATGCCTATTCTTCGTGAGTTCCCTGATCAAACAAGAGAAAAAAAAAAACGCTATATTTAGTAATATTGTATCTCCATTATAGAAAGTCAGATTCTATGTGTTATTACAGACTGTTTTTTAGGGACAAAACCAGTCTAAATAAATTTGCTGAGCTGAGACTGATGAGACAGGACGGCAGCCATGAATTAAATGATTATGAGGCAAATTTAGCTAGGGAGGGAAAGAGGGAATAGGGACAATAATTAGTTTCAGGAATGAGGAACCACGTGAACCATTTGAAAATGCGCTGTGGTCAGAATGTTCTGTGACTGTTTCGTACCTTTTATTTTTGCCCCCAAACTTAGCTATCCAATTACGTGGCTAATTGCAGCTGAATGAGACATTTTGTTGAGATGATTAAGGCCGATCTGTGAAGTTTTGAGGCCTTTGTTCAATCGCTTTTGTGGGAACTCAGCGCCCTATTTCCACCATCAGAGCTGGAGGCTCGACTACAGTTTCCCACCCCACACCCCTCCTCCCAGTCCCTGCCGCGCCCCCTTGCTGTTCCCTGAACAATGGCCAGATTGTGACACCTCTCTTGTCTACTGGAGGAAACCACCAAACTGAAGTTTCCAAATCTACCCTTCTCGTCTTTGTCCTCCAGCTGGCCCTTCTAAGACCCTGAGCTCCATGGCCAAGAAGTCCCATCACATGATGGCATCTTGCCTTGTGCTTTGCACGTAGCAATGCACAAATGGGATGGTCATTTGATCTTCCACCAAATGGCATAGCTCATGTCTAAAATCATGGGAAAAATGCAATAAAAATAAGTTACATCTCCGAAATGCAGGGTCTGAGAGATACAGTCCCAAAGAGCGAGAAGAGAAACTCAGGTGGCCACAGTGTAATTCCATGGATAAGGCTTAATTGGAAAATATCCATGCCAGCAAGTAAAAAGCAAAGGAGAAAAAGCTTCCCACCAGCCAAGCCGACTGTGAGGCCAAGAGCCGGCCCTGCTAACTGCTTGCGGGTCCCCAGGAACCCACTTCCAGCCTGCCTGAAGGCAGAGTCCCGGGCCCCAGGAAGTCAGGAGCTAAAAGCAAAGGGAAACGCTTCCCTAAATGTACCTTTACAGCCCAGCAGCCCTCCCAGGAAACAAGAGCGGCCCCTCACCTGGTGGAAGGTATAGGAAAAGCAAATTTCAAATCCCAGCTGAGAAGTAAGGAGATAAAAATTAGAATTAACTCCTTCAAGCATACCAGGAGGGGCTTTGGGGCTCCTACTACTTCCTGCCCCACTGTCAGTCCCACCCCCACTGCCACTGTGGGAGAAGTGATTTGCACATAATAGACTCTCTTAAATAGTTGCTAGTCATTACCTATTCATAGGTAATAGTTATTGAATTAACTATTTAACAGGGAACTCCTTTTCCTAAGACGACCTGATTTTAAACTACATATTTTATGCACACATTCATGCAAGACAGTTTTGTGTGTAGAGAGCTGAACTTGAAGTTGCAACTTGGCTTCTGGGCCCAGCTCTGACCCTGAGAAGCAGGGTAGCCTTTGTGTCTCTCAGGTTCTTGGATCCCCCCATCCATCAACTGGAGACACCTGCATAGCTTATCTCATAAGCTTGCGTAGAAGAGAATCAAATGAGATGAGAGAAAAGTGCATTTAAGCTCTTAGGAATGCTACAAATACAGGGGACTTCTTTAGATATGATTTCTCTCTGTGGTTTCATTTCATGTGTATTCTTGGCTCTTTAACTTTGATCTAGCCATTGGATGACAAATGCAATGCATAAGACAGAGATACTCCTGCCCTATCCTTGAGAAAGAAAATCAACTTTCTTTAAAGCTCTTCAGGGAAATACTTAGTCTGTTATATGAATTGAGATCAAGTCACAGTCCTTGATAGCTGATAATAAAATTAACAGATTTATATCAAGGTGGGAGCAGAGGTCATGCAACATTGACATCATCGTCCAACACCAGCCCTTGCTACATGGACCCTTTCAGAATAAGGCAAATAATTATTAAATCTTAAGAGGTTTAAAGTGTCACTCTCTAGCTAAACCACATCTTTCTTGCATTATAGATGTGCAGCTGATTTTTCAAACCAAAGTACAGGACCTTATATTTATCACTGTTTATCTTTATTAAATCTTGCCTTTGGGAAATATGGAAAAATATAGGCTAGATGCAAGGACAGCTAAATTTAGTGGTGACAGTTTTGGGACAGGAGCAGCTTAAAGCCAGAGCCCTGAGGAACTCCTCTAGAACTCTATCTCCAGGTCACAGTGGTTCCATTAATCAGGTACTTTTGCACAGAGACTCTTAGATGTTCATAGTGGTCAATGTTTTATAGAAACCCAGATGCACCACCAACTGTATAGTCCCATTTCCCAGCCCAGAAACCCTAAGAAAGGACATGAGGTTAGGGTTTCATGCAGGGCCTGTGATCACTTCTTCCTTTACACTCAACATGCACAAACCATAACTGTAATCATCTGAACTGACATCAAACCCAGTCTGTGTCTGGTCTTCTGGCCCTTGTCCCCTTCTCCAAGGTCCTCAGAAGTGGTTCTGGGCTGATCAGTCCACTCATTCCCCCAGGATGGGGCCTGTCCAGGCCAGGAGGCTCAAGGCACTGGGACCAGCTCATCCCTCTCAGACACGCTCTTCACTCATCTGACCAGCAGGCCTCACCCACGTGTGTTCTGCCCTTTGCAGTCCAAGGCTTGTTCTCCTTGATGGAGAAAAGGGAAGCATATCAGGAAGGAGTTAAGGAGTCTATTTGGTCAATGTCATTCCCAGCACATCATTTTTATCCTCAAACACCTCATGGAAATCGTTCTGCAATATCCCTCACTCATGCTTGTTTTCTGCAAAAAAACACAAAATTATGTCAGACTCAGAAAACCTGCAAGGTTGACAAAGATGCCTTTAGCCTCCTTCTGCCACCTATGTTAGGAGTGGTGCCTCCTTCTGGTGCCTCATCTCTGCAGGGGTTTCCATCCACTGTTAGGGGTCCTGCCCGGCACACACAGCAGCTAAAATAACAGAGGAACCTTGGTAATAAAACTAGAGGCAGAGTAGGAAACAGACGGTCTCTTTGGCATTGTATTTAGGTCATTAAATATGAAATATCCAATTTCAAGCAAAAGTTTAGTTTATTATATGTCAAACAAGAGGCAGTACAATTAATCAAAGTATGAGCCTAAACTATTGACACGGTTTTGCCATCTTAGTGGTAACTTGTGTATACCAGTAGGGAAGAAGCCTTGAGAGCAAGTGGCGATGAAATTGCAAAAGGCGTTTTCCACAGCATGTTGAGAACTGAGTATTTTTCCTTGCAAGAAGTGGTCCAAAGCCCACCTGGAGGGAACTTAGTTGAGTTTGAAAGGGCCAGGAAGACTTCATTCAGGAAGGGACATTTCATCTGAGCTCTGAAAATGAACAGGACTGGGTAAGTGCAGAGAAGAGAGGAGGGAGAAGGTTCTAGAAAGGTACAAGCATGCATACGACTGCCCTGAGGTAGAGAGAAAGGCGAGAATCTTCCAGGACTGGAGTGGAATGAGTCAGGTGGGGAGGCTGGAGAGCCGGGCAGGAGCCAGGTCGGACAGAGCCTTCTGGACCAGTTCAACATTTGAAGATGTCATTCTGAGCGCAATGGGAAGCCAATTAAAGTCTTTAACAGTGCAATAATTAGATTTGCATTTTGAAAATGCAAGTGGATAGAGTATGGAAAATAGACTGAAGAGAATTAAGAAAGCAGGTGGTGAGACCAGTCTATTATAGGAGTTCAGATAAAGAATGATGGCATATTGAACTAAGGTGGCAGTGACAATGAAGAGAAGTGAATAGATCTGAAAGCCACTTAGGAGGTCAAACATCCAGATTTGGGGATTAATTGGACATGATGTAAGGGAACTGTTAGAAATGGCATGCAGAAATGCTCTTTGCTGATCTAAGCATGGTGGAGGGAGACCAACAATGCAAAGAAATCAGGGTTGTGCTTTCGAGATACTGCATTTGAGAGATGTTGGAAACAACCATGTACTTCATGTGATAATCTAACCTGCCATCAGGAGCCATGGCAAATGCCACCCAGAAATAGGCCTCTAATTATAGACCAGCTTATATAATGATCCTTGTGGACCTGGAATTACTGAGGTTTGTGTCTAAAGGCAAAAGAAAAATTGCTGGGAAAATTGCAAAATGACTTCATTAAACTGTATCATAAAGCAAAGTCCCAGAATCCTGCTTAAAAAAATCCATTTTGCCATGAGTTTTTGAGGTAAAATCCAAAATTGAGGTAACATAAAATTCACTATCTGAATCATTTTAAAGAGTGCCATACAGTGATTTCCAGTACAGTCACAATGTTGTACAACCATAATGAATATCTAATTCCAGAAATTTCTACCACCCCCAAAAGAAACCCTGTACTCATGAAGCAGTCTCCCCATTCCCTCTTCCCCCAAGCCTCTGGCAATCACTAATCTTTCTGTCTCTGCAGATTTGCAGCTTCCATACATTTCATGTAAATGAAATCATACAATATATGGCTTAGTGGTTTCACACAGCATAATGTTTTCAAGGTAGGTTCATCCATGCTGTAGCATGTTTCTCTACTCCATTGCTTTTTATAGCCAAATAATATTCCGTAGTATGGATATACCACATTCGTTTATCCATTCATCTATTGATGAACACTTGTTTTTACCTTTTGGCCATTGTATATAATTCTACTATGAACATTTGTGTATTATACAAGTGTTTGTTTGAGGATCTGTTTTCAGTTCTCTTGGGTGTATGCCTAGGAGCAAAACTACTGAATCATATGGTAATTCTGTGTGTAAATTTTTGAAGAATCACCAATTTTTTTCCCACAGTTGATGACACCAATTTGCATTTTCATCAGCAATGTATTATAGTTCTAATTTCTCCACATCCTGGCCAATACTTGTAATTTTCCATTAAAAAAATCATAACCGTTTTAGTGGGTGTGAAGTGATATATCATTGTGTTTTTTTTTCCTTGAAAGAATGCTATATTTGCTTCACATAATTTACATTATATACAAACATGAAACCCTGAGAAACCCTGAAATCAGAAAATTAGATTTCCCATGATATTGATGAGAATACTAGCTGAAATGACTTTCACTGGCACAAGATGGTAAATATTTCTCTGATCTACATTTAAGATGGGAAAAGAATTCTTCTGAATGACTTCCTTATTTGGAGGTTTCTCTATAAATTCTGTAAATGGATTTATTGGTGGCTTCCACAACAACTTCTCCACATAAGCTGAAACCTGGGAAATATTTTAGTTATTAAACTTATCATTTCACTATTCTTTTTTTAAGTCATTACGCTCTGATTATAAGATAAAGATCCTAAGTTTTGATTTGCATTTTCCTAATGGCTAATGATGTGGAGCATCTTTTCATGTGTCCACTGGTATTTGTATTAATATATCTTCTTTGGATAATGTTTATTCAAATACTTTGCCAATTTTTAATTGGGTTATTTGTCTTTTTGTTGAATTGTAGTTCTTTAAATATTCCAGATGCTAGGTTCTTATCAGATACAGGATTTTCAAATATTTATTCCCATTCTTGTCTTCGTGATGATGTCCTTTGATATGCAAAAGTTTTATATTTTGACGAATTCCAATTTATTTTCCCTTTTGTTGCTTGTGCTTTTTTGTGTCATATCTAAGAATCCATTGCCAAATCCATGATCATGAAGAGCTACTCTTAGGTTTTCTTTGAGTTTTGTTTTTGTCTCTTACATTTATTTAGGTTGTTAATCCATTCTGAGTTAATATTTTTATATGGTATGAGGTAGGGTCCAAATTCATTATTTTACATATGGATATCCAGTTGTTCCAGCAACAGTTGTTGAAAAGACCAGTGCTTCTGGTAGCAGAAAGTTAAACATATTCAAAATGGATGCTGAGGCGAGATAATATTACAAGAATTATTAATAACTACAGTATTCTATTATAACCCTTTTTATTTCTGTAAGATTGGTGGTAATGTCTACCCTCATTCCTCATTTTAGTAATTTGAGTCTTCTCTGTTTCTTAGTCTAGCTAAAGGTTTGCCAATTTTTTTGATCTTTTCTGAAAACCAACTTTCATTTTTGTTTGTTCTTTCCATTGTTTTTCTATTCTCTATTTTATTTATCTCTGCTTTAATTTTTATCATTTTCTTCCTTCTGCTCATTTTTAACTTAGTTTGCTTTTGTTTTTCTGATTTGTTAAGGTGGAAGGTTAGGTTATTAATCTGCTATCAATTTCCCTCTGAGCACAGCTTTATCAGCATCCCATACATCTTTGTATTTTCATTTTCATTCATCTCAAAATATTTTCTAATTTCCCTTGTGATTTCTTCCTTGTGTATGTTAATTTACACACATTTGTGAATGTTCCCATTTTCCTTCTGTTATTGAGTTCTAGCTTCATTCCATTGTGGTTGTAGATTGTCTGATTTCAATCCTTTTAAATTTATTGAAACTTATTGGTAACCTAACATGTTACCTGGAGAAAGTTCCATGTGCACTTAAGAATGTGTATTCTACTATCATTAGGTGAGGTCTTCCATGTATGTTGATTAGGTATAGTTGGTTTATAGTTTTTTCAAGTCATTTTTATGTCTTTATGATGTATTGACCCTATTATCATTATAAAATGTCCTTCTTTGTCTCTAGGGACAATATTTGTCTTAAAGCTATTCCATCTCTCTTTTCGTTACTCCTCTGTAGCATTTGTACTGTCAGCTGCTCCTTCTACCTCAAAACTCTATTTCTTTGACTTCTGAATCTTTTTCTTGTTTGTCCTCCTGGTTCTCTACCACATCTTCCTGAGCTCAGGAATGATTTTGGCTACCAGTAACAGAAAACCCTACTGACAATAACTGAAGTAAGGATGTATTTTTCTTACACACAGGACAACATACAGCTGCCGAAATTGGTTTGGTAATTCACTGATGCTAGACCCAGCATCTCTGAGATTCTCTTTGCCTTCCCTTTACACTTGTCACCTCAAGATCACAATGTGGCTGCTGTAGCACTAGGCATCATACCCACATTCAAGAAAGAAAGAACCAGGCAACTTCTCCCTCTTTGCAATCTTTTTTTATTCTGGAAGGGAGTTCTCTTTAGCAGCCCTCCTGCTAGGTTTTGTCAGCCAGAACTGGGTCACATATCAGGCTTGAAGCCAATCATGATTCATCCTCTGCAGGTCTGGGAAGGTTTTAACCTCCTGAGATCAAGAGACCTCAACCCAAACAAATCAGTGTTGTTTTACTAGGAAAAAGGGGGAGAGTAGGGTTTGCAGGGACATTGGGGAGAGTTGCTGCAATTGGTGATTTTAGATTCACTCCTCCATCCTCTTGCCATTTGACTTGCTTCAGGGGAACATCAAACACAAACACAGATTTCCTTCCTACCCACACTGTGACGACAGTTCACAACATGTATCTCCAGCTCAGAGTCCAGCTACCCTCCTGGTATTTCCTTTGAGATGCCTCAGGCACCAGAAACCCACTTTCTCCTCCGTGATGGCTTTTTCCAAACTTGCTCCAATATTACCTACTCCGGGAGCTTTTAACATGATAACTTTTTTGTTGTTGTTGTTTTAAATGAACCTAACATGGAAAGACATTACATAAAAAGGATAATTTGATTTCTGCCTTGTGGTCCTCATGGTGGGGTGGGTGGGCTTGGGGGCTGAGTATCTCCAGCAATCTTTAGGACACTGATGAACAGAGTTTATCTTGGTGTCTTACCCTGGAACCCCCTAAAGCAGATCCTAAGATAAAAGCTCATCTTTTGCTATATTAGTAGGGAGTGTAGTCAATGCTAGGAGAGCAGGAGTGAGGGGAAAGGGGACCAGGGCAGGGAAGTGGGGAGAGAAAAGACACAAGCACATTAAGGAACCAGCCAGCACTTGGTATTAAGCTCAACTGATTGCCTAATCTTTCCAGAGCCTCTTGCATCTCAAGACAATCTGTCCCTGTGGAGATGAGAATTGATCTGCTGGCTCCTGAGCCCATTGGTCAAAACTTCACTCTTCCATTATACATAAGGGTGCCCACTGAGTCTTGTGCATCTCACACTTCAAAAGCAACAGGTGAGCCCCAGAGCAGGAGGTTAGAGGTGCACAGCATGAATAAGAGGTGAGGTGCTGTTGGGAGTACCTGAGCAAGGACAGTCCCTGAAGTGGCCACATCAAATAAGGTGAGGCCGCAGAAGCTGAGGTGACACATAAGAGATGTCTGATACAGCATGGAAGCACCCCCATTTTACAGATGAGAAAACCACAACCCAGAGAGGAGAAGCACCTTGCTGAATTACACAGCTAGTTAGTGGCAGAATGCTGCATACCAGACCCTCAATCCAGTGCTCGTTTATCATGCTAAGTTGTCATTGCATGGATTTTTTTGGCTGTCTTCCCCTTGAAGACTCAAGAGAGCATAATCAAAGCCTTGATCCTCCTCAATTGAATTTCCTAAGTGTCTTTGGCACCAACTTAATCCATCACAGACCGTGTGCACATTTTAATTGGAACATTGTTTTTCTTGTCAGCTAGGTTCCTTTGGAGTTAGGGGAATGCAACTCCGTGACAGCTAAGTAGAAGTCTATTATTATCAGCCACATCTGCAGATATCAGGCAGAGACTTTCTTCATCCTTGCCAGAATTGGACAGCAGCTGTCCTTATTTAATAAAATACTGAGGATAATTCTAAACTGAGAGTGATGTACCAAAACTTAGAAGAGTACTTTATAGTTTCATATTTTTTTAATATTGCGAATTGCCTTTTATTATTCTTTTTCTTTTACAAAGTCCCTTTCTTTAATCGACAGGGTATAAATCAGGCATACATATAATAAGCATAAATAGATTTTCTTCCAGAAAACAAAACCAAACTGGGGAATGGGTATTAACAATTCATAAATAAGTCCTACTTGTAATTCTAAACAGAAAGATGATCATTAGTTACTTTGTTTTAGAACCTGGACCTTCTTGAGAACTGTTATTCTGTGAAATGATTTTCCGAGGCGGGCCACCTCCTAGGAAATGACACTGACGTATGGCTGACCTTTGAACTGAATGGGTCCACTTACCCATGGATTTTCTTCTAGCTCTGCCACCCCTGAGACAGCAAGACCAACCCCTTCTCTTCCTCCTCCTCCTCAGCCCACCCAACATGAAGACGATGAGAATAAAGGATCCATCCACTTCCACTAAATGAACAGCAAATATATTTTCTCTTCCTTATGATTTCCTTTTCTCTAGCTTACTTTATTGTAAGAATACAGTATATAATACATATAATATAGAAAATATGTGTTATTGCCTGCTTATATCATCAGTAAGTAGTTAAGTTTTGGGGAAGTCAAGTTATATGCAGATTTTTTGACTTCAGGAGGGTCAGATCCCCTAACCCCCAAGTAGTTCAAGGGTAAACTGTAATTCACACTTCCTTGAAAAATTCAAGCACAGTCCCACTAACCGATAGGCAGCAAGTAATTGACACACTAGAGCATTCTGTAAAACAAACGAAAATAAGTGATGGTGACTAACATGAGTACATGCTTCTAAAAAATTCACCATTTCTTGATTTCTTTCCTGGGTCACACATTTCCTGGCCACCACTAGCCTCTATGTAGACTTAGATTTATGCAAATTCTTTTCCCAAAGTAATGGCACTACCTAAAAGGTTTTAGGTTGTTACATTCTTGAGTTAGTTGAGTCTTCAGATCTTGGTTAGTTGACTGATTGCTCTAGTGAGAAAACTGGCATTCATTATGCTTTCACTAAAGACTTGTGTGTTATTTATATTGAAACTATTAAAAACACCTTTATATTTAACCTACTCAGTGACAAATTTTTTTTCAGTACAAATTACCCACATAAGCTAGGCTACTCATAACAAATTTCTAGTAAAATTTCCGATGCCTAGACAGAGGCCAGCTTGGATGTATGGCAAGGGTCACAGACACTAGAATTTCTTCAAATTATCCAGTCATTTTAAGATGGTGCTCTCTACAGGGCCAGAAACAATTTTTGATTTTTGAAGCAAAAATTATCTTAGCACTTAGAAACAAATTCTTAAGTGTCCCTTTAGGTTTTTTAGTTCATGTAAACAACAACAACAATAAAACCATGTGGTGCTCATTGGCAATTACAGCCGTGTATTTCTCACCTGGCATCAGGAGAGTTGGGGGCGGTTGGAGATAGTGACCCAATTCCACATTTAGTGAGTGTTGATGGAGATGGCCAGAGACTGCTTTCCTTATCTGTCAAATCCACATCCATGTTTAGAAATGCCAGGGCCATGAACATGCTGACTTGGGGGTGGGGAGGGGAGATGGCACAGGAAGAGAACAAACAGACCAAGTTTTAAAAGTTACAACTGACAGTCTTTGTCCAGTGGGTTATAACCATCAGAGTGTAAACAAATAATACTGCTCTAAGCATATATTAATAGTAACCACTCATAATTGATTGACTAGGGCAAACATTAGATCAATTGTCTTCTAGGCTTTTGCATGCCAGGGACCACACTAGCTTGGCATAATGTTTGGGAATCTAGAACAATTATGTATACTTCATGAAGACTTTTAGAATTGATGGATGAAGTTCATGGACGACTCTGAGGCGATTAGCTCAACTAGGTACCAACAAGACACAGGGAACTAGTTTTATGTCCTCGTAGGTATGGGTTATTCATCAAACCATGGGGCACTTTTATAAACGTGAGTCACTGTTTGTGATGAGGAAAAACTTGAACACCATGATTAGGGGAAAACCTCACATATAGTCTAATAACAGTGGGTTATGTTTATGACAGGAGCAGGATATTTTAACAGGTCAGGAGATGTTAGAGACTTGGAGAAATGAATTGAGGTGGGACAAAAGAGTCGGTAAGTCAGTTAGCTTACATTTCTACACAGAGCAGATAAGGGGAGGAAGTAGGGTAGTGAATCTCAAGCTGTTTTTGATCATGACTCATAATTAAGATATCCATTTAATGGTGTAACCTATGGTATGTGCACATGCACACATACATCCACACCCAAGCATATTTATCTGAAATTAAAGTGTCATAAAGTGATAGTCTTACCGCTTACAATGAACTCTGCTACTTTCTATTCTATTCTGTTTCATTGTTTCAGGAATGCTGGCATGATCTGCTTAGCTGATTTCACAGCCCATAATGGGTTATGATCTGTAGTTTGAAAAACACAGGACTGGGTGAGGTAAGGACTCAGGATAAGGAACACGTAGTTAGAATTTTGGCAAGGTCTTATCTATCACAGATTGAAGTGAAAGAAGAGAATGCTGGGATGGTCCAAGCCAGTTGAGAAACTTCTGGGAAGTTAGGCTGAAAGGTCTGCCCAGCCTGTGGGAATCAGGTGAAAGTCAAGATATGCCCCAAACCACTAGATACCAGTCACTTGGGTCGACTTGCCTTGAAGGTGCAGAATTCCCACTGAAACCTATAAGATATTGAGTACCTTGGGGGTAATGGGGGAAGAGGAGGGGATTAGTGGGTGGTATCACTGAATGATGCTAGTGACAAGTGTTCCTGGATGATGCCACCTTGCTGCGTGGTCATAAGCTTTGCAGACCTTACAGAGGAAGTAATTCACACAGTAAGGACTCAACTCTTCCCTGCTCAAAATGCTGAAAGGGTTTCCCAGGACACTCAGGAAAAAGATCAAAATCCTTGCCATGGGCTACATGTCCTTGCAAAGTTTGTGCCCTGCCTCTCCTCTGCTGTCCCAGCCATGTGCCCTGTCCTCTAGCCTGTGGGATACTTTCAGATGCTCTGACCTTTTCCTGGGTGTTCCCTCACACTGTTCCCTGTGCTTGAGCCTCTCTTCCTCTGTTCCCATCCAACTTAATTTCTACTCCCTCAGGAAGGCTTTCCTGGCTCCCCAGATGAGATTAGGTCTGCCAGTTCGACCCTTCATACAAGGAAAATCAATCACTTGTGTATTTAATATCTGTATCCCTCATCAGACTGTGAGCTCTGTGAAAGCAGAGACTGTGTCTGATGAGAAATAAAAACAACTGCCTTAAATGTCTTACTAGGAAATTGCATTCAATTTTCTTTGATAAGTTTTAGAATATCTTCTGAATCAATCCTTATATCACCTTTTTAAAATTGATAATATTGCTTATTTTTTCTTTCTCTCTCTTTTTTCCTCAATCAGGCTTCTAAGGAGCTCACATATTTTATTGTTCTTTTTCAAAAAACCAGCTTTTGGTTTTATTGATTCTTTCTACTATTTCTAGTCACATTACCACATTCTTTGCTTAATTCTAATAGTTTTTAGAATTATTAATTCTAATATCTAATAGATGAACTGGAGTCTTAAGGTTTTCAGCTGTGCAATTATAGTATCTACAAAGACTTTTTCCCTTTTCAACATTCACATCTACTATTTCATTTTCATGTCTTACTGTTTTATTTTAGTCTCTAAAGCAATGTTAATGATAGTGGTGACAGCCGGCATCTCTGTCTTGTTCCCGAATTTGGTGGAAATGGCTTTAGTACTTTTCCATTCTGTATGCTCTTTGTTGTGTTATTTTGAGTAGCTAGCATTTATTGTTCCCTGAAGGGCCAGCAAGGTTGGATGGAAATCAGAAATGTCTTGGGAGTCACATGGACAAAAAAGTATTTCAGGAAGAAAGGAGTGATGAACTATGTTGAATGCTAGATAGGTCAAGTAAGACAAAGCCTGAGAATTGATGATTAGATGTAAAAACACGGAGGTTAGCTCTGATGACCTTGACCAGAGTGGTTTCCATGGATTGATGATTGGAACAGGTTAGAGAGAGAATGGGAGGAAAGGAAGTGGACACAGGGAGGGGAGGCAAGTTCTGCTCTGCCAGGTTTTGTAGTAAAAGGGAGAAAAGGGGGAGAAGAAAGGCTGGGTGTAGTGGCTCACACCTGTAATCCTAGCACTTTGGGAAGCTGAGGCGAGAGGATTGCTTGAGTTTAGGAGTTCAAGACCAGCCTGAGTAAGAGTGAAACCTTATCTCTACAAAAAACAGAAAAATTAGCTGGGTATGGTGGCACGTGCCTATAGTCCTAGCTACTCAGGAGGCTGAGGCAGGAGGATCACTTGAGCCAGGGAGTTGGAGGTTACAGTGAGCTATGATCACACCACTGCACTCCAGTCTGGGCAACAGAGCAAGACCCCATCTCTAAAAAAAGTAATAAAAAAAAAATAGAAGAGAGTTGGGGCAGAAGCTGGAGGAGAATGGAGTCAAAAGAGTATTTTTGTTTTGTTTTTTAAAGGTAGGAGACATTAAATCGTATTTGAAAGCTGCTTTGCTTGAGACCCAGTAGTGAGGAAAAACTAGGGGTCAAAAAGAGAGGGGAGCACTTATAGAATGATGTCCTTACAAAAATGAGCGGGAATGAGATGTTGTACACAGTGGAGGGTGACTTTATGTAGAGCAAGGATGGTTTATACACAGCCTGAGGAGTGCTGTGGTTTGAATGTGTCCCCTCCAAAATTCAGGTGTTGAAGCTTAATGGCCAAGGTGAAGGCATTAAGAGGTGAGGCCTTTAAGAGGTGATTAGGGCCGGGCGCGGTGGCTCACGCCTGTAATCCTAACCCTCTGGGAGGCCGAGGCGGGTGGATCGCTCGAGGTCAGGAGTTCGAGACCAGCCTGAGCAAGAGCGAGACCCCCGTCTCTACTAAAAATAGAAATAAAAAAAAATTATCTGGACAACTAAAAATATATATAGAAAAAAAATTAGCCGGGCATGGTGGCGCATGCCTGTAGTCCCAGCTACTCGGGAGGCTGAGGCAGGAGGATCGCTTAAGCCCAGGAGTTTGAGGTTGCTGTGAGCTAGGCTGACACCACGGCACTCACTCTAGCCGGGCAACACAGCGAGACTCTGTCTCCAAAAAAAAAAAAAAAGAGGTGATTAGGTCATGAGGGCTCCCCCGCAGTGAACGAGATCCAGGCTCTTATAAAAGAGGCTTCGGGCAGTGTTGGCCTTCTTGCCCTTCTGCCCTCTGCCATGTGAGGACCCAGCCTTCCTCTCCTCCCGAGGATGCAGCTACGAGGCACCATCTTGGGAGCAGAGAGCAGCCTTCCCCAGGAAACCAAACCTGCTGGTGCCTTGATCTTGGACTCCCAGACTCCAGAACTGTGAGAAATATAAATTTGTTTTTTATAAATTACCCAATCTCAGGTATTTTGTTAGAGCAGCACTAAGGGACTAAGGCAAGGGTGGAAGGCAAAATATGATAAACAGGGACAGATGTTGGTAAGTGGCCACTGTAGGCACCTATCGCTTCTTCTCAGTGCGCTGAAAGATTTCATAGGTGATTCTAGAGAGAGTGCAGGTTTGGAATCACTGGCCTACAGCGAGAGCCAAGCAACCCAAAGAGCCTGTTTCTTCTTTTCCCCAGGTCTGTGCCTGCATCTTGAATCTTCTCTCTGCTAGTGAGGAAAGGTATTTCCAGAGCAGCCTTAAGTAAGAATGAAGAGAGTGTGACTTCTAATCTCTAGGCCTCAGGTCCCAGACTGTGAGAATAGCCCCAGGCCTGTCTCATCTTCCTAGATGGACAGGCTGGACCTATGAGAAGAAAAAGGGAGAAAAAGAAATGGGGGGGAGAGAGAGAGAGAGAGAGAGAGAGAGAGGGAGGGAGGGAGGGAGGGAGGGAAGGGGGACAGGGGAGAGAGAGAGAGCGAGAATGATGAGATAAACAGGTTCTCCCAAAAGGCACCTGAGGCTGCTGAGGGAGCCCTGTCATCTAGAAGTCATGGTCCAGTGGGTTCCTCAAACATGGCCAGAGCTTACCCCTGGAAGAGAGGCCACATGCAGAGTCATTGGCCCTGATGCCATCTCCTCCTGGGAGCAGAAAAGGTGGGATGGGGAAAAACAGTATTAAATAATTTAAGTTGCCTCCTCTCCTCCACCTAAGCCCAAGTCAAAAATGGGTATAAGAGATGGGTTTAGCCAGCACGATATTTTAAAAAATTGTATCTAAATACCCTAAGCAAGGCAGGCAGGGCATTTTCGGGCTTGATGTAGCACCCTTGGCCCCAATTTCCTCCAGGGCCACTGCAGATGTTGGCACCACGGGCTGGTTACAGCTTCTGGTGTCCAGTCACAGGCAGTGGGGAAATGCTAGGACATTTTTTAGCACCACCTCCCCCCCAACAAAAAGAAGTCCTAAAACAGAATGACCTGGCGAACTTCCCAACTCCTGAGTTCTATGCAGTTATTTTCTGCTGATTGATATCTACCATGCCAGCTGTTTCTTTAGGAGTCTTCCCTATGGGGTAAAAATAAGGAATAGCTCAATTCCTGATAGCAGAATCCACAGAAGAATGACACCACAGGACATAAACATGGTGGAGAGCACCCAGATAGATGTCCAGTGCCTATTCATTCCCTGGCATTGCAAGGTAACGGACACTTGTTAAAATGCATACTTCACACACAGTCTCTTGTCCCACAATTTGGAGGATGGCAACTCACTATGCATGAACCACTCACTCACACTCATCACATGGAGAAAATTACATTTTCTCAGTTGCCAAATGGAAGAGATAAATTATCTCACATGCACAAGCACATTGCTCCCAAGAGCAGTTTCCAGGCCCACGACAAAAAGATATTATAAAACACTGAGGAAGGAGACTCTGAGCTTTCCTGGTGCTGTCCTGGGTGAGTCTCTTCATTCCAACCCACCAGATCTTCACTCTGCCGTTGGTGGGCTTAATGTGGCAGGACATGTGTCCTTCTGTTTCTTTTGGATAAAATGAGCGTCCCTGGGGCATCTTATCCTTTCTCCCTAGATGTTATAAAAAATGAATAAATCAACACAAGAACATTTCATATTTATGCCTACTCACTGAATTGATAATACTTATTTGTAATGAAAATTAAGGAAGCAAAATGTTAAAATGTTCTCTTTGGGGAAGACACGTTGGAAAGTCTTATCACAGATGTATACACGTTTGCTTGTTACACACTCCTTCCTGATCCCTGATTATTCTTTTAGGGTAGGGATAACTTCTGTCTCTCATTTATCATACGATCCTAAACCTACCACCTCCGTACATATGATTAATAGCAATTGCATCTATGTAATAATTACAACTAACATTCTTTACCCTTCATAACCGTCATTGTGCTAACCACTTAATGCATTTTCCAATATGATCCCACAATTTTTTTTATGGTTGCCCACGTTGCAGTTTAGCACAGTTATATGATTTACACATTTATTCTTTCAACAATTATTAAGCACCTGTTAGGCACCTGGAATAGTCCTAGGCTCTGGGATGAAGCAGAAATAACCAGAGTACACAGCAGACCCTATGAAGTGTCGATGTGCGGTTCTTACTGAGTAGGGAGAATGGGGAACTCATGGGCAGCTAAAGCCACTAGTGACCTCGTTATGCAATCTTTAGGTTATCACATTGTTCTCTGCCTAGAAAGCAGCTCCTCAACCGTTCCAATGGGATGCACACGCATTCAGTGATGCACCTAATTGGTGCCAACTGCTTTGGGCTTGCTGGAAGGCACCACATAAACACCAGTTATTACCAATGTTGTGGAGCTGCTGGCTTCTCTTGTCCCTTTTCTCTGGCTCCCAAAGTGTTAGTTCCCTTCTGTTAGTTTTATTCCGGCCGCCTGTGCAAATGAGCACAGATTCACAGCCCAGGTGCCCGCTTCGAATCCCAGGCCGGCTCAGCACTGGCGCACGTGCGCCCCGCGCCCCCTCCCGCCGAGGCGGGTCTCCCCCGCCCCGGAGCCGGCTGGTCCCCACCGGCTCCCTCTCTGCTCTCCGCCCCCTCGCCAACCCCTGCCCCGGGCCGCCGCCGCAGCGTCGGGCTGGCCGGGCGGCCTCCCTCCCCTCCCGGGCAGAGCCTGAGGGGGCCCTTCCCCAGGGCAGGAGTGGGGACGGGCTTCTAAGTGATGGAGGGCTCCCGAGAGCGCGTGGCCGGGACGGGGACCCGCCCGGGGGGCAGGAGACGCGGGCGCCCGGCTCCCCAGGTGAGCTCGTCTCCCTGGGGTCTGGGGCGCAGGAGGCCCGTCTACGCGGCGCGCACTCGACCCCGGAACAGCGCGGCCCGGAGGCTGCGGGAAGGAGGAGCGGGGCGCGCGCGGGAGGCGGCCGCCCGGGAGCGGCTCCCCCGCGCCCGCCGCCGCCGCCGCCGCAGCAGGTGGGGGCCCGGCGGGCCGGGGGCGGGGCCGGCTCGGGGCGGAGCCGCGGCGGCGCGGGCGGGGGCCGGGGCCCGAGCCGAGCGGGAGCCGCGAGCCGGGCTGTCGGGGCGTCCGCGGGAGCTCGCCGCGCGCCGGGGCTGGGGCCGGCCTGGCCGAGCGCGCCGGCGCCGCGGCCGCAGACAAAGGCGCAGCTCGCGCCCGGGCCACCGCGCTCGGGCTCTGCCGCGGGTAAGTGGCTCCCCCTCCGCTTGCGGGCTCCCCCTCAGAGTTCGGCGGGCTCCGGAGGAGCGGGGAGAAGGGAAGGAATGATACTTCCCGCTCGCTCTGCACCCCCACCTCACCTTAGCAATAACCCCCGAGGCGAGCAGATACCCAACGGGCCAGTTCCGGAGCGGTGGGGTGTCCCCCGCGGACCCGCCCCGGCCCCCCGCGGTGCCCTCTTCCTCAGCGGACTGCGCGCGCCGGTGTCGGTGTCGTCCCGGGTCGCGGGCTTGGAGGGGAAGGTTGCCTCTGAGCTACCCTGCGGTAAGGGGAAGGGGACGACGTAAGGACCGGGCGCCTCGAGGGGCCCCCGTCCCCGGAGACAGTCCCGCGCGTTTGGGGTCGCACCGCGAGTTCAGATTCGGATCCCGTTCTGGGGGTCTACCCCAGTCCCTTATAATCCTCCCCTCCAGCCTGCTCTCCTCTTTCAAGGGTTAACATAGCGCTGTCCCCCCACCCCACCCACCCGAGGCGCCCCCTCTGCCGTTCGGTGGCCCCGGGAGAGGGGACGGAGGGACCCCCGCCGCTTTCCCCTGCTCCGCGATCCCGAGCCCGAAGCTGTTGGAGAGGGCGGGCGGCTGAGAGCAGCGGCTCGGGTTTGACATCACTGCCTGGTCCCGGGCCAGCTCCCCCAGCCTCTTCCCGGGTCGCTCTCCATCAGAAAAGCAATCGGAAGCCCGGCTGGCTTTTGCTTTTGTTCTGCCCGCTACTCTCCGGAGGAGAAGCCCGGGTGGGCGGATGCCCCGGGAGGGGGCTGTGGCGGGAGTTCCAGGTGCAGCCCTGAAGTGACAATTGGAGGCAGCGGCCGCTTCCCGCCCCTGGGTGGGGAATGAATTCCGATCACTAATCAATACCCGGGAGCCAGCAGGGGGTCCGCTGCGTCCTGAAAGAGCGCGGTGCCCACCACGACCTCCCACCGTCACGTCACGCGCCTCTCCAGCATTTCCATTCATGGATCTGTGCCTGGGTTTTGATTAATGTCACCTCTGCCAGTGTTCTCTAAGGAGCAGATATCTGCTACTATTCGATTTGATATCAATTTACTGGGGGGGCTACTATGTGCAAGGCAACTGTGTTACAGTCACCTTAACGTAAAAGATATTTATAGAGCACCACCTGCTATATGCAAAGAAGATGTGCTACAAACTTTTCAATTGAAGAGATATTATTGAGCACTTAGTATGTGCAAAGGTGATATGCCATGGCTTTCTCAGTATAACATATTTCTTGAGTACCTACTATGTTCAAAGTAGCTGTGCTATGACCTTATTATAATAGATATTTACTGAGCACCTACTAAGTGCAAAGAACTTTGGTGCTGAAGTGTTGCCCAGTGTACTTTCAGGCTACATATGGAGACAAGGGAAACAGAATATAATGTCTTCCCACCCTTGAGTCTTCAACTCCTTTAGTAACCTGCGTTTTAAGCTTTATGGACTGCTTGTGTGGTGGAGGAAGGGCTGGTCTCCTACACTTCAGGGTACACTTCTATGCTTGAGGGTTTGTCAGACAGGAGCAGGACAGAATAATGAAAAGGCCTCTCTGGAATCTCTCTCCAATTCAGTTTCCTTACATTAAAAAAAAAAAAAAAAGCAGTTCCTCTGGGCAAAGCACTGTGCTAGTTATCACAGGGAATCAAATCAAAGGTGGAGTAAGGCAAAGCCCTAATGCTCAAAGGAGTGGAAAATCTGTGGTTGGGACAGAAAGATGGAAGGACTAAACAAAGAATGAACCAATAGGGGAGGGGAGAGAAGCATGAAGATGGGGCCAGCTGGACCTTCCAGCCCTGCACTCCAAACCGGCTCCAGTGGTGCTGCGGTGAGAGGGTCTTTAAGATCTCATCACTATTGCCCATGGCTGGGGACCCAGGGCGCAATCAAATGGTCTGAGAGTCCTTCCTGCTAAGAGATTTGATGAGTCTCTTACTCTGACAATCTTGGGATCTTGAGATACACTGGAATATCCAGATTGGCAAGAAAATTGTAGGTCCCCAATCTATTAGCAAATATTTGAGCACATACAATGTCACATAGGCTGTTGTTAGGGAAGTGTAGTCTTTGTCCTAAAGAAGTCTGGTTCTTGAGATAAGCACATGAGACGACAACTTAGGCAGCACATATGAAAAGCCAGGAACAAATTCCTCCTAGAATTTAATGTCAGAAAAAATAATTCCGACCTCATGGAATTGTGGCTTTTAGGAGACACTGGGGACTCTATGTATGCCTTGTATGTTTACCTTTTTACCTTGGCCTCCAGCAATTCCCGGTAACTGCTTTACCTCAGCTTCTTGGTACAATGATCTTTTTCTTCCTAAATTATTTCTGATCTCCATTTTAAATTATTTTTTAAACTATATTATATTATTTTTGTTGTGAACTTGAAAGCCTCCCTCAAATCTTTTCTGGAAGTAAGCCCATTATGAAAGATACATAGACAACGTGGTGAGCACTAGATGAATGTACATGGAGGCCCTGTGCTTGCTTATAAGAAAAGGGGATTCCTCCAGAGTAGAGATGGGAAAACAAATAAATAAATAAAGAGGAAAAAAAAAAAAGGGGGAAAAAAAACCAACAGAGGCCAACATCAGGAATTTACATAGAGAGCAAACTGGCTTGAAATAGGATTCCGATGGGCAAAGAAGACTAACAGAGACTTCCCTCCCAAATTGAGGGAAATAGCATCGGCAAAGGTGTCAAGGAAAACCATTTCTAGAGAGAGCACTTTAGGAATTTGATGGATCTTCATTTGGAATAGTGTCCATTCAACACAAGCACTGCCTGAACATTCTACTGTGTGTCAAGGACTGTGCTAGGTGTCAGGTGGGGATGTCACCCAGCACAGTTTGGGGTTCACCATGATCCCACAGCTGGTGGGGACGGTTGTCTCCTGCTCTAGCTGCGGGGGGTAGCACTGCCTGCGTCCCTACCATTCTTTCAAGCATTCCTGGAGTTTTTTCACCTGAGCCGAACTTGCCTATAATCTTCTTCATGGCCAAGAATGTGACTTCTTTTTTTCTCTGCATCCTTCCCTCCCCGCGGGCTCAGGAGGGAAGCGTCACTAGAGCAGGTGGCACTTATCTCAGTGCCCCTCTTGCCCGTGTCTTCACCCGTCCTGCCTCCTCACGGCCTGCTGCCCTCTCTCCCTGTCCTCCGTTTTCAGCTGTTCGGAGCCTTTCGCTGTGTGAAAAATGGTCTCAGGGGAAAACCAATCTGTCATCAGTCACTTTTTCTTGAATATGAATGTAGGTCACCGTGTTCTCTCTTCCAGGGGTCTTTGCACGGTAAGCCTCATTACGGAATGAAAGGCCGTGTTCCCCGCGAGAGCCTATCAAGCACAGACGAGTGGGTGTTGGAGGTAATTGGGGAGGCAAAGTGCTCCTGATGCTCCTGAAATTATGCCACCACCTCCTCACGTAGCCGCTCTTGGCAAGGGTCCTTCCAGTCCCGTGGTCCACGGAAGTCTGGAGCTTTCATTGCTTTTTATTATGGTGTGGTGGCTGAAGTCAGACAGTAGTTGTCTGTAAGCCACCTGTCACCTTGGCCTTCATGCCCATTATTTTAAGGCAAGGATTCTCAACCTGGGCACTGTTGATGTTGCAAGCCAGATAATTCTTTGTAATGGGGAGCTGTCCTGTGCATTGTAGGATGTTTAACAGCATCCCTGGCCTCTACCCATTAGATGCCAGTAGCACCCTACATCCTCCCTCCGCAAGTTGTGACAACCAAAACCATCTCCAGACATTGCCAAGTATCCCCTGGAAGCAAAATCACCCCTGTTTGAGAATCTACTGTTTTAAGGAGTATTGGTTATTATATACCATGGTGTATAACTATGCCCACTTTCTGAAGGAGGCCTTATTTAATGTAACTTTTTTTTTTCAATAAAAGTGAGTTAATAAATGTATAGTTAACTTTGTGGAACTTTTCATATAAATAATTTCATGTATCAGGATAAACATCCTCTTTTCAGACCACGTATTCTAATCTGGTCATATTATTAAATTCGTCTTTTGAAACAAACAAACAAAAAATCACAAATTCTTTCCTTGGTGTGTGGCTGGTTTATGTACCAGAGATGTGAGTTGCAGAGCCATCATTCCCACTTCCCGCTTGGGCAGTGGCTAGTGGGCACCTGTGGGGGATGGAGGTGGCAGGGGAGGATTCAGTTCTAGTGGGACTTGACACTATGTAATTTGAGGGGTCCTCTTTAAGAAAAAGTCAAAATGACCAGGTGAACACATTGAAGGGTCCTGTGAGGACCAAGTCAGGGGCTCTGAGTTTAAGTGTCATTGTCCTCATGGGAAAGCTGCCTTTGGTTTTAAGGAATGACTGGACTGCTGTGTTTGCAAGAACAAGAAACTAGGGACTTGCTTCTACCTGTGACTGGCAGGCGCTAAGAGAAGCTTCTGTAAGTGTTGACTTCAGTCGAGAGCATGGGTCAAAATAGAATTGTTAAATCCAAGGTGACCTGTGCTTCTGTTCATATCTGCCCTCAAAAGTAAGAACTTCCGTATCTTCAGCATTGCCGGGTCAGCCCCTGCAGCAGCTGCGTAGGATGGAATGAGGAGCAAGGTTAGTTCAAGTTTAGCAGGAGACTTTGAGTTCCACCAGTGGATAGAAGTAACTTACTGCACTTCGTAAGCAAGGTTGGGCAGTGCCCATGTTACTGCTTCAGAAAGTGAATGAAACTCTTTTTCAGGTCACTATAATGGTATTTGAAAAGTTTATAATAAGAGTTCATTGATTCAAACTTCTCTTTTGAAATACCCAAGCCTGGAGTGAGACTTCCTTGCATTAAAACAGGCCAGGAAGGAAATACTTGCCCTCCCTTTTTTTCAAGGGGGCAAGTAATTTCAGTACAGTCATGTGCCACATTATAACATTTCAGTCAATGAAGGATGCATATACCATGGTGGAATCATAAGATTATAATACCGTATTTTTACTGTACCTTTCCTCTGTTTAGGTACATGTAGAGATAAACAAATACTTAACTATTGTGTACAATTGCCTACCGTATTCAGTACAGTAACATGCTGTATAGGTTTGTAGCTTAGCAATAGGGTATACTATCTAGGTTTGTGTAAGTACACTCTGATGTTCACACAGTGATGCAATCACCTAATGACACATCCCTGTTGTTAAGCAATACATGACTGTATGTACTTAAAAACTTAAAATATTTTCATTATAATTATTAAAATAATTATAATTAAAATAGTAAAACATTTAAAAAACTAATAATTTAGATTTTTCAGTAATTAGTTAATTAAATAATTAATCTTTTCCCCTAGCTTCTGTGAGGAAGAGAGAGTGTTTTAACTTTTATTTTAGTATATAAATGCTAAATATAAATGCCTGGCTCTACATGAGACTGATCTGGCAATATATTAATGTCTACATTTATCAAAATTAAAAAGACTATGTGAAAATTTGCTATAGGAGGGATTTAAAAAAATAGCTAGTTTTTCATTTGTATTTAAATGGATTTGATTTGTATAAAATTTTTCAAGTTGAGATCTATTTGAAGATTTGGGGTCGAATGTACACATAATCACAGAGATTAAGCCTGCAAGAGATTTTAGGGGTTAATGACCAGCTGTATTTGTTCATTGTATATGTGGGGAAACTGAGGCTGAGAGCAGTTAGATGGTTTGCCAAGGGTACACAGAGATCAGTGAGGAGGCTGAGGCTGGGGCTGGGAGGGGAGTCTGCCCTGTTCAGTGCTGCTGGGAAACCGTTCTTCTGTCTTCCTCGTTGCTAGAGTGTGTTGGTGGAATGGGACCAGGCAGGAAAAGGGTTTGATAACTTGTCTCATTTCCAGGGCACCTAGTCCTGAGTGAACTACTCATTAATTCACACTGATTACATCTATGGCAAAGGTGTGTGTACACACAGGTAGTACTGAAAAGAACCACAGAAAAACTAAAACAGTTGGATTGGTGGAATGAGGTCATTTTATAAAACTTGCTTTACTGCTCTTTTGGATCATCTTTACAGTAAATAATTAGAATGAAAACATTTATTTTCCTATTTAGGAAAGTAATATGTAGTCATTATGGAAAGTAACAAGAAGAATAAGCAAATCCTACTACCTGTGATACTTTGACCTTGTTCATATTTTGCTATGTTTATTTTTAGTCTTTTTTTTCAGCTTATTTTTAAACACAATTGAACAACTGAGACCATACTGTACATATAATTTTAATTTTTCTTGCCTTTGTAAGTTAATATTAGAATAAACAATGTATTATAATCTCTTTTAAACATAATTTTTAATGCCTGCATAATTCAGTACTTGGAAGCTCATTCATTTATTACAACATTTTGCTATTAGTGGATATAAAGTTTGGTCCCAGTTTCTCCCTGCTGTGTCATTGTGTGAGCAACTTGGTGTCCATGCTTTTTCTAAAATTTGTTTTCTTGGTATACATTCCCAGACGGTGAAATCACTCGTCCAGTGATGTGCATGCGTCGTGTTAAATGGCTTTACAAAAATGGTATACCAGTTTACAGCATGCTACTGATGATGGAATTTCACCACAGCATTGATAGCGTACAGCATCTTATTTTTCTGTAATTACTTATTTGATAAAGTAAAAAAAGGTGTATTTATTTCTTTCATTTGCATTTTGTTTACCAATATAGCTAAACATTTTTCTATAGGACTGTTTCCTATTTGTATTTTTTTTTTTTGGTGAATTATCTTTCTATTTGGGTTTAGTGCTTTTAAAAAATTGATCTGGGCTGGGCATGGTGGCTCACACCTGTAATCCTAGCACTTTGGGAGGCTCAGGTGGGCACATTGCTTGAGGTCAGGAGTTTGAGACCAGCTTGGTCTCTACAAAAAATACGAAAATTAGCTGGGCGTGGTGATATGCACCTATAGTTCCAGCTACTCGGGAGGCTGAGGCAGGAGTATCACTTGAGCCCAGGAGTTTGAAGCTGCAGTGAGCTACAATGACACCACTGCACTGTGACCGGGGCAACAGAGTGAGACCCTGTCTCAAAAAAAAAAAAAAAAAAATTGATCTGTATGTAGAAAGCCATTTGTGAAAAGGGAAAACAATAACTTCTGATAGCAAAGGTTTATACATTTGATGAAGTATTCCATTTAACCCCAATGTTTTATGATTCCAACACCTCAAGTGCCATGCTTCAGGATAAACTGTTTTTTCATAGTAGTAGAACTGCCTGTTAGTTCCTGAAGCAAGCTTAGATGGAGAGAAAGAGTGCTTTATCCTGTTGGTGGAAGACAGCATACATTGAGCACGTGCTAAGTGCATCACAGCTGTTAATTCTCAATCCTTACAACAGCCTGTGAAGTGGGTACTGTCACTTCTCTCCATTTATATATGAGGAGAGTGACACACAGAAAAGTAAAATAACCATAGTCACATTTTAATCACAGCTAACTACTTTTGGATCTTTACTAACGTGACAGGCTTCAGTTGTATAGGTGGCCTTTGAGGGAGTTGGGCTTAGGAATATTAGCAACTTCCTCTGAACTCTCCTGCCGATTTCTGGGAGAACTTTGTGGGGTAAGGTGATTTTAGTATCTTAAGTTTCCTCACTGTATCTTCTATATCCCTTACCCTCTGCTGTGTTTACATTCCTTTTTTTCCCTTACCTCTCCAGGTTACATTCTGAATAGTTTCTTCTGAGCTGTCTTCCAAGTCACAATGTGTTTCTTCAGCTGTATCTAATCTGTGGTTAAATCCATTTGTTTGTTGCATTCTCAGTTTTAATTACTGAATTGCTATTATAGAATTGTAGTTCTTTTTCAAATCTGTACTGTTATTTTATGTGGTTCCTGGTTCCCTGTCATAATTTTTAAGTCCAGTTTTTATTGCCATGAGCATAGTAAACATAGATGTTTTACATTCTCTGGCAATTTTTCTATCTGGAATACTTAAGCATCTGTTTCTTCTGTCATTTATTTGGATTCTGGTTCATATTTATGTTGTCATGTCTCCTTGTGTGCCTGGTTATCTTTAAATTTGTGCTGGCTATTATTTAAAAAAATATATAAATACCATGTTTCATCCATTTTAAGATGTGCAGGTTTTTTTTACATTTTAATATCTGAAATCAGGATGTGTTTTACAATTGATAGGTTTTTACATTTATAGTTGATAGCATTTTTTCTTTTTCACTGTACATAAAATAATAGTGTATCATGTAATTAGTGATATTCAACATTTGATGATTCAATAATTTGAGGCTTTGGGTGATAATGATAAAGATGACAAGAGTTTTAGAGTGAATTTTATTTAGCTTTTATAGGCTTTCTGGGGTACCAGCAATACTGGGTCAGTTTTGGGGCTTGATATTTTCTAGGCCACCCATATAACATGAAGCCATACTATGATCTTTTTGTTGTTTTCTCTTACTCCTAGGGTCTAGCTGTTTGAACGTCCTGCCCTAAGTGTAAAGTGATTTACCGGGCCTTAACCCTAGGGAGGCCCTGCCCTCTTGATCCCAGGAGGCTGTTGATGTGCTGCTCAGCTGTCCAGCTTCTTTTGGATTGACAAGTCCCCCCACCTGGATAAAAGTGGCTCCTACTACTCAGGCCCACATGCCTGTGTCTACTTTCCCCCCACATCTTAAACCTGAAATTCTTCCACATCTTGTTAGCTCTTCTGTGCTTTTAGGAAGTGTTTTGTTGTTGTTGTTTTTCTTTTTCTTTTTTTAAAATTTCATCCACGTTTCTTTGTTGTGTTCACTGGGAAGTGTGGTTCAAATTGCCCAGTTCACCACTGCCAGCAGGAGGTGGGACCAAGTCTGACCCATCATAGAGACTGACAAGGGAGAAGCACGAGTCACCAGCTGCTCCTTGCCTGCCTGTGACGAGAGAACTTTCTCCATCGCCCCCAACATGCCATCCTGGTCACAGCTGGAAAGCAGAAGTGGGGATGAATAAATTTCCACTAACTGGACACAGCTAAATGTGGATATATTGCCCTATATAGATGAGACAATTCCTCAGGCTTTTCCTAGTAAGGCAGGTGACCTGGCCGAGAAAGCAGTCGTGGGAGTATTACCTGGAACTTCATCAGTCATTGGTCTCCATCTGGCTTCTTCCTCCTCATCCATACTGTCCTGCAAAAAGAAGGGGATTTAGGACCAAGGGAAGTGTTGAGGGAGAAAGATGCTTTCTATTACAGCAGCTGTTAAGAAGTTAAAAAAAAAAAAGTAGATTATACTTTAGCTGGGTAGGGTTTTTTCCATCCAACTTGGGCCCTCAACATTTTCATACAGAAAGCAGAATTTCTTAGCTGGGTGTGGTGGCCCATGCCTGTAGCCAGCCCTAGCTTCTCCAGAGGCTGAAGTGGGAGGATCACTTGAGCCCAGGAGTTCCAGGCTGCATGAGCTATGACTGCACCACTGCATTCCAGCCTCGGTGACAATGCGAGACCCTGTCTCCAAAAAAAAGAAAAGAAAGAGTTTCTTATCCATGGCCAAGGCTATTCCTCATAGAGGCTGAACAATCTTGTCCAGCTCAGGGGTCCAGGTGGCCTTCCCAGGTGACTCTTAATTGATTTTAATGTTTGTAAAGAAGCTTTTTTCTGGCTTCTTTACCATGTGTTCTTGAGATCAGCAGTCAAATGTATTTCCCCCACCTGCTCTAACTCTCATAGATGTTTTCCCTCCAACTTTCAAAAGACTAGGGAGGTTTACAGACAGAAAAATGTATTTGGTGAGTTTGAAAATGTTGGGCAAAGGGACATTTGGGGAGCGATGGGAAGTCTTCCCCCACCGCCTTCACCAGAGACTCCATTGGCTATGGGTGGCGGCTTTTATCTCTGTTTTTGAGTACCTTTTCTCCTGCAGGCCTTGCAGCTAAGCTATCAGAAAATCACTATATGCCCAGGGAATCGTGCGTCCCCTCTTAAGTTTCAGGTGTGTAGCCACTGGGTAAAGAGGAGGAAAGTGAATCTGCCTTTCTGGAAAAGGCCTGTTGTGGTGGAAGTTATCCCCACCAACTTTTTGGAGACCAGCCCATTCCATGGATCCTATTGTGTGTTCCACAATAATTTACACAGCTGATTTTGTTATTTTAATTTTATAATATTTCACATATAGGAAACAATATATATGACTTTGTCTACCATACTGCTAGAAATAGAAATCCTTCAATTAGATTTTAATAACTGTCCATAAAAGAACAGATCTGTCACTCTGCTCACAATTCTAGATTTTGATCCTTTGGAAGACATGATCAATGACTTCATTAATTTTGAAGAGGCAGATTTTCTATTCTCCTGGAAAATGTATCCTTCCGTGATTATTTTTGGAGGCATAATGGCTAGAAAGCTCTCCCAGCCAGAAGAATTTATGAACCATGACGTGTGAAAACGTCTTACCCTGAAACGAAATCAATTAATTCCTCCAGCTTGGTTCACTTTAAGTAAAGGCCCAAATTTCTTTTATTTATTAGGAACTTGGGCTTTTAAGCTGATTTCTCTAAAGAGGTACAGTTATTTGAGATGCATCAGGGCGATTTTCTATATTTCTTTTGTCAGATTTTCCATTTATTTGGATTTGAGTTTTTTTCCCAGCCATTTTGAGACCATCTCTTCTACTAATAAGAGATAATATGCTTCAATTTCAATAACGTACGTGAAAGCCATAGGAAGTTCAGACAAAGTTAGCTGAACAAATGCCTGGACTTATCAGAGACCGAGATACCGCCTTCAGTCTGCGGTAGGTTTTTACCAAGTGTCTAGAGCTTTTTAGAGGACTCAGAATAAAGTATTACAGCTCGTTCAATGGAAAAAAAGAGACAGAGACGTTCGGAAATCTGAAACGATTGTATCAGTAAGAGGAGAATAAGGAAGATGATTACAGTAAATCGCTCAGGAAGAGAAGGCGAGAGAGATATCACAATGGAGTGGCTGCGGTGGGCTGCTTTGAGCTTTCCAGGTCAGAGGAGAGAAAATGAAAAACTTCTTAGGAATTATTATACAGTTCCAGCACTCACAGTGTAGGACTCAAAGAGGGTTTTAACAGCCCACCCATCTGCTGTGTAATAAGGCCAGTGAAATACGTGCCGTCAAAATGACAGAGAAGAACCCTGCGGTATACAGAGTTAGGAGAGAGTTTCCTACACTGTCAGAATATGTCTGGTAGATAGTTGTAGGCATGTTTTGGCCTGAATATCTGTCCATTTTTCTATATTATTCTCTTGAACTGAATGGAGAGTAAAGACAAAAGGCAAAAAAAAAAAAAAAAGACTCAGGTCCTCATTAATTTTATTGGGTCTCTGGATGCAGGGAGATAGGGAACACGATTCTAAAGTGAAAATGCTCTTAGTGTAAGTACTTTAGTTAAAAGCCCACAGTTCCGTGGCTAAATTTTTGTACATGCTCTCATTCTTCAAAAGTTATCCAGTGAATTTGTTAATCCTGAAAATTCCCTTTTCTTATGAGCAGTCTTTGAAAGTGAACTTGAAATGCATTTATGGAACAAGAGGCAGTAAGAGAATCCTTCGGCTTTTCTCTTCTGTTTGTTCAGAAGCAGATCCCCAGAACCAAAACTCTGTCCGTCTTTTAACTGCTGAATTTTCTCTCTTAGTTAACCAACAGACAGCACAGTGTTTGGCTCTACACTTTTGAGTTCAGGATTTGGCTTCCATAATATATCAGATAACTTTCTTGTTTTCCGTTCCACCTCTCCAATTGCTGAGAAATCATAATAGCATTATTATTTATCACCCCTAAAAGCAATGTCAGATTTCAGTAATTTAAAACTATATTACCTTAAACTTAAATTATTTGAAATAAGATTCCCTTCCAGTAATGGATACCTAGAAAAGAAGGTGTATAGCTGTTGTTGTTAATACAGGGGGCAGACACAGGAACATACACAGTTATGATTATGGGGCAATCATAATCTTTTTTCTGGAAGGACACGTAAGACATTGTTAGTAGTGGTCAAGAAAAAAGTGACTGGGGATTGAAGTGAAGGAAAGGATTTTTTTAAATGTTATACTTTTCTATACCAATTTTAAAAATAAATATATTTTAATTTAATAAGTAAGTAAGGGGAGAATTAAGAAGGTGAGGGAAGAAAGAAGCCACAGTTTATGAGATCCTATCCTGAATTTAACTTCCAGACTGCTTTCTCATTAGAAATTCTGGTTTTCAGGCCAAAATCTATAGAAGCAAGTAGTCAGTATACGTTATGCACGTCCTCCATGGTTTTGCGTAACTTACATCACACAGCATTGTACAAAGTCCTCTCATGCCAGTGTCTTCTTTGAGCTTCCTAGTGGCATTGTTCAGTGTGTTGAGCAACTATTATATGACTTCCCTTCTACAGATGGGAAAACTTAAGCAGGGGAAAGATGTGTGGCTTGTCTTAGATGACACAGTAACTGCCTGGTAAGTCCGGGACTAGAAGCCAAACTTGATTCCACATTCAGTGTTTTATCTCTGATAGGAAGAACTTTCACTGTTTATTCTGGACATTCTTTTCTAAACACTGCAAGCTGCCTCCTCTCTGGTTTTGTGACATAACATCTACTTCATTCTGTCTTAAATCACGATTAGATATATAATTGGTTTCCTTGTTAATTTCATCAACATAGGCTGTCTCTCTTCTTTTTGTAGCCTTACTGTGTCTAGTACATTATGGGTGCATATATTAGTTACTTAATCTTTGTTTTATGGAATTGGATGCTCAAGGTACTGTCTCCCAAATAATTATCCATTTCTAGGAAAACAAAAATAATAAACTTAGCCATTTCTACAGGACTAATGTCATTGTTCACAAGAGAATTAGAACCACATGATGTTTGAACCAGAAGACAAGCATCTTCGAGAGTATTTATTCTTTGGTTTTATAAAGGAGGAACCTCTGAAGGTCAAATAACTTGGTGAAGCTCCCACAGGGGATTAGAGGTGACATGGGATGCAGAGCCTACCTCTCCTAACTTCCAGCCCTGCCCTCCTCCTGCCTTCGTTACAGAACAATAATTGTCTTGGCCATCAGGTTTTAGATGAATGGTCAGAGCTGGCAAAAAGCAGACACTGAATTAAAACTCCACATGTGAGGAGGTAATCTCACAAAGAAGAGGCTGTATTGAGCTTATTTCTCCCAGTTTTAATGAATGATTTTGCAAGCGTACCTCCTTTTAAAGCAAACTTGCTGTATAAACATCAGCATTTCCACAAAAGGATTTGTAGTTATTGGTGTGCATTTTCAATGAAGAAAAATCACCCTTAATTGTTGGGTAAATCCAGGCTCACAGCATCAAATTGGTGAAATTAATGGTGATTTTTATCTTACCTGTAGGCTTCTTAAGATGTGAGCTTTTTCCATGTGGTGAGTTAACCAGGGCCTTCTTCAACAGAGAGCAGAGATTACTTGCTATGGTCTGACTGTGCCCCCCAAAATTCATGGGTTGGGAAAAATCCCTAATGCAACACGGTTGGGAGGTGGGGCCTTTTGGGATGTGTTTAAGTCATGAATAAATTAATGCTCTGTCAAGTCCTTTTATTAAAAAAAAAGACCTTTTTGCTCTTCTGCCTTGTGAGGACACAGTGTTCCTCCATTGCAGAGGACTCAGCAATCAAAGCACCATCTTGGAAGAAGAGACTGAACCTTCACCAGACACCAAACCTGCCAGTGCCTTGATCTTGGACTTTCAGAACTGTGAGAAATGAATTTGTGTTCTTTATAAATTTCCCAACCCCAGGTATTCTGTTATAGCAGCACAAATGGACTAAGATCCAATTCCTACATTCAATCCTGGGTGCCTGAATGCTCAAAAGCCATTCACAGTTTTTAAGCATACTGAGAACAGAGAGCTGGAAAGATTTTCTCTTGTCTGAAGCCACCCAAAGGAGAAAGAGCAGAAGAAATTTCAAAGAAGGAGACACTACCAAAAAGTGTAAGGAGTGTGGAAGTCCCCAGGATGGGATTTACCAGTGGAGCAGTGGAATGCAGACTACATGGAGCACATACCTGTTGTGCCAAGTCCTGCCGGAGTCATACAGTCCTAGACGTCACTACTTTCAGCAGGAATAGTTGTAAAGGACCTCATGAGAATAGAGGTCTCAAAAAATCCAATTCAGTTTAACAAATATTTAAAGTAGGTGCTGTGGGAGAGTTATAGTAAAAATACCAAGACAGACCCTGCTGTCCTGGAGCCTGGAGTCTGTGCTGTACTTTCCAAACTTGTCTGCACATTGGAATCACCTGCGGATCCTCAGGAACTACTGATGTCTGTGACCAGCCCACCACCCCAGAGCTCATGATTGGTCTGGGGTCTAGTCTCAGCTTTGGAATTTTAAAAAGAAGATTCTCAAGTGCAGACAAGTTTGGGAACCAATGGTCTATGTGGTGATTCTCAACTTTGGCTACGTTAGAATCACCTGGAGAATGTGTATGTGTATGTGTGTATATGCATGTGTAGATGTGTGCAAGTGTTACACATTCATGCCCAGGTTTCACCCCTGGAGACTGACTTATGTGGTGTCACGTGGGGTCCAGACATCAATTATATTTAAAACCCCAAATTGGGTGCACATTGGAATCATCTAGGGAGTTTTAAAAATACTGATGCCTGGGTCTCTAGAGATTCTGGCTTAATTGGTCTGGGGTCTGGTCTGGGCATTAGAGTATTGGCCAAGTGCCACAGGTGATCCTAATTACAGCCAAGATTGCAATCCCCCAGGTTAGCCAGCAATACCAGGGTTAATTGTGCATAGTAGGTGCTCAATAGAAATGATTACCTATGAAGCAAGATAGACAGAAGGGTTTATAAAAAATGTGAGTGCTAAAAAGTTGTATATTTCTGGTTCTTTGGATCTTTCCATAGGCCTGAATGTGTTATGCTGTGATTTGGCGGTGGGCTGGGTGGCAAAACCTAATAAATTCAGCTCGCGACCATAGCCTGCATTGTGGCTACCAGTGGAACTTTGAGCTGAAACTGACAGCCAAGATCTTCTTAATTGCCCTGTTCCCTTGAATCTGCTGTGGTAGGAGTGGCACATCTGCCTGTCATACTTCTGATGTGTCTAACATTGTTCTTTGGAGAAAAATAATTGGAAACTGGATTCCGTAATGATACAATGCCCCCGGCATGGATATAGCCTTAGGTGAACTCTGTCGGGTTCAGCAAGAGTCTGCTGAGGGCCTGCCCACTGCCCAGGGTTTAGCAGTGAAAGAGCTCCCTGGAGCACACAGCACATGTTGCCTGGTTGCCTTTGTTACCCAGGTGATTCTTGTTTAGTCCAAAGGGTAAGGGGAGGGGAATATTTCCGCATCTGGCCCCTAGGTAAATGCAGCTGCTTTCAACTGTGGAGAAGCCTCAGCTCTCCTGGAAAAGGGGAAGTGGCCAGACAGAGAGTTCATCGCAGCTGCTTACTGAGTGGAATCTGAGCTGCTTCTCATGGTCTTTGACGGCTCTAGGCCATTGGTTCTCAAACTTGAATGTGCCTCAGAATTACCTGGAGAGCTTGTTAAACTACAGATTACTGGGGAAGCCCCCAGAGTTTCTGATTCAGTAAATGTATGGTGGGGTCCAAGAATATGCATTTCCAACACCTTCCCAGCTGATGCTGATGGTGGTGGCCCAAGGACGACCCTTTGAGAACCCTAGTCTAGGAGGAAGGGCACAGTGGCTGTACCTGTGTGATTAGGAAAAGGAAATTATCTGATTGCTGCAAATCTGCCTAACAGTAACAAGATCAGGAACTGAAATGCTGTCTCAGCCAACTATAAGACTGACAGATTGATTTTTTTAAGATTATGAAACACCTGCTACATGCTAGGTCTTGTGCAAGCTTTGCTGCCATGAGGAAGAGCGAGATGCAGTTACTTCATGAAGCAGCTAGTCTGCGGGGTGTGGGTGAGTGATGGACCAGTAAAGGGACAGCCACAGTACTGCTCCCTTAGTGCTCTCTGCAGGGAGCACCTAGGGCTTCCACAGGACACACGGCCAGGAGGGAGTGTGGCTCAGAGGGGGCTTCCAGGAGCACGTGATGCCTAGCAGGAATCTTGGAAGATGACTCAGCATTTGCCAGGGGAAGAAGGTGGGGGAGTATCCCAGGAGCATCCGTGAGGGAGAACATGAGAGCGCCTTGTGTGGGGAGCCAGGAATGGCTTAGGATGACCAGAATAAAGAGTTTGATGGGCACAGGGGGCAATCTTTGTGTGAACAGGCAGGCAGAGGCCAGACCATGGGAGCCTGTGCTCCATGTCCAGGGGCCTAGGCTGATCCGAAGGCAAGGGAAGCCGTTGCGGGGTGTAGGCAGGTGAGGAAGGAGATCAGATTTGCCTGCTCACTGCCTGCAAGTTGGAAAATGGGCTAGAGGGAACACGCACCTGCAGCAGACAAAGGAGACTGTCACAGGAGTCCCCGTGGGCAGTGACAAAGCCACAGGGGACATGTCCTTGGCATCATCCTGTCCTTGCATCACCCTCTGCCTCCGCTCGGGATTTCAAACTTTTCACCTTCAGTGCATGCTTTTAGAGTGGCAGCAGGCAATCACTGTTGTGCTTCCCCTTACACAAATATTGTTCCTCAAAGGAAATGAAGTTAAAATGAATGTTAAGGGCCACCTTGAAGCAGATGAGCACCCAAAATGCAACCACATGGGGGGAGTGGGGCAGTCCCACCTCCTTAGCCTGGATGGGGTGGGGGGACACTGCTCTCTGCCCGTTGTGTGTCTGTTGTTGAGCTCTGAGTTTTCTTCCTTGGTACTAGCTGGGAGCCATGCTTCCCTCCTCTGCTCTTACCGTGGGAACAGATTACAAGCCCTGAGTCGTAGCCCAGCCACCTGCTGGCAGCTACATCTCCCCACCTCCGAGCCCTAACTAACCCTTCAACTTTGCGGCTTCCCCAGGGCAGTCTCCTAAGTTGATAGTACCCTCAGGATGGCTCTGGTGCTGGGTGTCGTGGGTGACTAGAGCCGTCCAAAGCAGAGAAGACCCACCCGTGCCCACCACAGTTGCAAACCAGTTGCGCATGAAGAAAATTGAGAAGAGGGATACAGTGGGCTGGTAGTTGGGCAGGGACAGGTGCAGAAGGCGTTGGGGAGGGGGCAAGTTCTCATCTATTCCTGGCCCATCTTCAAAGAAATCAACAGTGATGGATTTTACTTGTGGTACTTCTCACTTCAATCTGGTAATGAAAATTTGATTTGTGGTTTCCTCTCATAGGGCTCTTCACACAGTAATTGATACATCTCCAACGGGTGGCTCTTGAGGAAATCAATTCTGACAGGTCTCATCAGCACCCAGGGAGCCTAACAGGGACTTTGCAGTCTCCATCTCCCCTGTCGTGCCCCTTCCTTTTTCAGACTAGGGATTCACTAGTGGCTGAGTTAGGGGCTCCCTCAGAAGCCATGACTGGGCTGGAGGAGGGGGAGGCAGGGGTTGTCCCCAATGGATTGATAACCAGTGTTGGCAGGCAGAGTCCGTGCTCTGAGGTAATGGCATCAAGATTTATAGGTCACCTTTGTCAAGGTGGCTTTGCTGCTCGAAACTGACAAAGCAGATAGGGCTTGGACTGCAGGATCCGGAGCTGGCAGCCTTGGACTGGGAGGGTGGGTAGGAGCAGGAAGTAACGGACGTGACCCATGTCAGTGTTTGCCCTGATCTGGGGAAGAGGCACGGATGAATGCCTCTCCAAGGGCTGCCCCAGACATTCTGCTAATGACATGCCCAACTGGGATTCTCTTGCTAGGGGGTCGCTGAAAACGTGTGGCCAGTGTCCAGGAGACTTCCATCACCCTTTGTCTAGCTAAGGCTGGGTTGCTTTTTCCCTAATACCATCTGCTGTTTATCTCTGAATGAAAGTGCCGTACAGTGGATGCCATCTTAGAAGTCTGTTCCTTGGGTCATTTGAGGGGAGTTCTGTCTTCTGTCTCTCTTGCGGTGTTTACTGTCAGCCCTGTTCCGTGGAACAGCACTGGAATATAAACTACCTTCTTCTCTAATAATGCCAATTGTGTGAGTCTTGTCTCCTCAGATACTGGTAAACCTTAGGGCAGGAACTTAAACCTATTACAGAACAACTTTTATGCCCCTCCCTTGCTCCCTACTCTGCCTGCTGTCAGGTAGTAGCTGTTGTGTAACTGGATGCTTCACTGAGATGCCTGAATTTCCCTTGGTTCTGCATCAATTCATTATCCAAACACATCTTTCCAGGGTCCATCAAACACTGCTCATGGAGCCTTTCACCTTGAACTCTCCCAGTAGGACTGCTAGATGTATTCATCCTTCAGTCTGTGAGCAATGGAGGTGTCATAGTTTGCATGTTCATTCTGGGTCATCTCAACATCCCAAAATATATGAATGCTTTTACTTAAAAAGTGAGGCAGCAAGATGTATTAGTTATCTATTGCTGTGTAACAAACTGCCCCACAATTCAGAAGCTTAAAACAGCAAACATTCATTAGGTTATAGTTTCTATATGTCAGGAATTTGGAAGCTGCTTAGCTGGGTGGTTCTAGTTCAAGGTCTCTGATGAGCTTGCAGTCATGGTGTTGGCTGGGGCTACAGACATCTGAAGGTGTCTTGGGCTGGAGGATCTGCCTCCAAGGTCATGCATGGAGGCATCGGTTCCTCTCTGCATAGGCCTTATCACATGGCAGCTGGCTCTCCCCAGGGAAAGTGGTCCAAGAGAGAGCAACCAGGAAGTTGCAGTAACTTTTATGACCTGGACTCTGAAATTGCACACTGTCGTTTCCATTTTCCTTCTATTCTTTAGAAGTGAGTCACCGCATACAGCCCACACTCAAAGGAAAGGGGAATCTTTCTCAACCTTTCGAAGGGAGTGTCAAATAACTTTTGAACACATTTTAAACCACCACGTAAGTGGGTGAGCAGAACAGCTGAGTCCATCCTCCGCTAAGGATTTGCTTCCCCATGTGGGTGGCTTGGAGCCTGCTCTGGGGAACTCCATGCACCTGTGGGTGGAGAGTGGGATGGGATTGAGAGCCACAGTTAGAGAACTCAGAGTTAGTCTGACAACAGCTATTGACTAAGATGTATTACATGTTCTAGGAGTTTGGGGACCTAGGCAAGTTACATGTGATCCTTTGTCATCACAGAGCTCGCAAGTAAATGAAACCTCTAACAATAAGCACATAGAACACCATTGTTCTTTTGAAAGCATTATTGACTAGACTTCCACTATTTCGAGAAATATGAAGAATAGGCAGCTTAAGGAAGAAGTGGGTTTATCTCTTGGAGAGTTTAGAGCCCTTCCCTTCTACTGGGCCTCAGATTCCTCATATGTAAAATGAAGGAGATGGATCCATTCACTGGGTCTCTACTCTGGCTGCTTGTTGGAACCACCTGGGGAATTTAACGCAGACATTTTGATTCACTTAGTCTGGGGTGAGGTCTGGGTATGGGAGTTCCTCAAAGGAGAACCACTGGGCTAGCTGATTATGAAGATCTTACAGGCTCTGACATTCAGTGGCTCCTACTGGCAAAATATGGCATAAGAGAATGCCCAGCTGCCCTCACTGAGGAGCCTGAATCCCAAATCTACGACATAACCCAACCCTGGTCACCACAAGGTCTCCCTGGGTACCTTGTGAGTTAATGAGCTCCCTGATGCCAGAATGGCTCTCCACCTGGTGACCATGTCACAGGGATGTCGGGGATGCTATAGAAGGAATGCCTGCATTGGGCAGGTGTGTAGACTAGGCCAGTGGTTCTCAAAGTGAGCTCTGCAGACCAGCAGCAGCAGCATCCCCTGGAAAGTTTGCAGCAATGTGCATTCTCCCTTCTCTTCACATGAAATCAGAATTTCTAGGTCTCTGGAGTGGAACCCACTCCAATCTGGTTTTTACATACCCTGAGAGTGATCCTGATGCATATAAAGTTAGAGAAGCACTGGACTAGGGGACTTCTCAAGGTCCCTCTGACCCCAAACTTTCCTCTCCGCAGCAGTGAATTGGGGGTCTAAATATCTGTTTTGCAAACCTCAGAGGGTGCATTGGGGATTGAGTGAGATCGTGTTCATCACGATGGCTGTAACTTCTACCCAAGAATACCCAAAGCCCTCTTGTTTCTTGAGGGCTGATGTTTGCTGGGAGTTCAGCTGGGAGAGGTTCCTGGATAAAAAGCAAGCAGAATTGATCACCCTTAAGCATCTATCTACCATTTGCTACGTACAACAAGTCTTAGCTGTTGCTTGCTGCAGTTCAGGGAGTCTGTCCAAGCTCTTTATGTCTTTTCTTCTCTGTTGAAGAATCCCACACACCTGTAGCGTGTGCTGGGGATATGGCGGAGGTATCAAATCACAACAGAGGGTGCAAATCTTAATTTCCCATCCACTTCATGTACCCATGGCAGTGACCAGATATGCAGCTAAATGAACTATGGCACTTACTCTCTAGGGTATGTCTCATATCCTTAAAACAAATACTATCAAGTATTTTTTAATTTATTTTTATCAAGTTATTTTATAACTTGAGCAATGCAGACTCCTTAATTTGAAGATAATGAAAATATGAGAAAGTGTTTGAATTCTACACGGGCTATTAGTTGCATATTGTCCCCTAGCTACAGACCGGGTCCCCAACTCTTGTCATCTGTGTGCTTGTGGCACGTGTTGCAAACCCAGTTTGGAACAAGCCTCAGTCAAGTACTATTCTCTGGGTTCTGTCTACTGCCCAGGATAGAAGAATATTGACTGTACTTGTCAGTTGGAACCATGTAGTCCTGGTATTTGTCTTTAATAATCACAGAAGGAGTTCATTTAATTTAGGAGCTTATAAGGATAATAAAAAGATTGGATGACAATGACTAATGTGAAACCAAGACGCTAAACAGTCAACATAACACATGAATATTGACGGCAGACTACAAACATCAATAGCATTAACTCCAGACTCTTCTCTCCAAGGAGCTCCATACTCACAGTCTGTCACAGCTGAAGGAAATGTCTTTGTTCTATTCCTGTATAAATCCTTTTTTCCTGTCATTGTGGTTCTGTGTTAGCATGGTCATTTTCCTATGTAAAAAAGAATAGGAATGGTATTATAATCCCAAATTATGCTCAGTTTTAGGATCTCAATCTGCAAGATCACCTAGGATGCTTTAAATGTAGATGGTTGGGTGCCAGCCCCAGAGGTTCTGATTTAATTAAATTAAATTAATTAGTCAGGGATGTGGTCCACAGGCATTTTAAAAAGCTCCCCTCTGTGGTTCTGATATGCAGTTCAGGCTGTGAACAACTGGCTTAGAGTTTTCATCAGCTGCATTTCTCTGTCCCTTGATACGATCATCCCTAATTTGCTGCGGTACGGATTCATCCAAAGCTGACCCTTGAGGATGTTCCCTACCTTCCAACTTGTGCTCTGCTAGGGCCAGGTGGGCCTCGCCCTCTCTTCCCCTCACCCTTGCCCTGTCCTTTAGCTCTGTGCAGGATAGCAGGGTGGATTCTACATCAACATGTCTGGCTTCTGCTGTGGAGAAAGTTGAATCCTGCCTGAAAGTCCCCCACAATGTGCAGAAATCTGACTCTGATCTTGCCTGTGTTTCTACCTTAGACAGTGCCCTGGGGTGCTGTTCTAGCATCAATGTCCCCTACACACAGGCTGCAGTTGGTCACTAAGGGGCTCGGTGAGTGGATGTGACCATCTCAGTAATGACCTGTTACCATGAGTGGAAAAACAAGTTGAGGGCACCTACCTGCTCTGTAATAACAGGGACACCTCATCTCCTTTCATAAAGGACTTCAGTGGAATTATTTACACTGTGCAAAAGAAGCTTTTAAAATTTAATTCATGACTTTTTTTTTTCCGTCAGGAAACAATTTCTGAGCACCTTTCTCATTGACATTGGTTTGTCAGAGCTGTCCCATTTGGCTGGATCAACCTAGCTAAGAGACCCGTGGCATTATCAGTTATCGTATTTAAACAAATTACTCTTAACCAGAAGTCCTATAAAAATACTAATTGTAAGGGTAGAGGATTAATAAAAAATTAAAGTGGAAAATTGCCTCCTTCTCCTTGAGGAAAACAGACGTAAAGGTGTCAGAGTTCTTGGTGTTGAAGTGGCGGAAATTGCTAGATCCTGAGCCAGGCAGCTGGGGTGTGAATTCCAGCTGCACATTCTTTTACTAAGTGTCTGAAGTTGGGCAGGTGACTTTATTTAGTCCTCAGAGTGCTCGTCTGTAAATTTAGGGTACTAATGATGGAACTTTTGTGAAGAGGAACTGGGATAATCATATAAAACATTTGGAGCGCTGCTTGGCCGATGGGGAGCTGTCAGTGTAGGTCAGCCGCGTTTATGGATGTGTTTGTTTCCTTTCTCCTCATGTCACCTGCATAGACAAGGAAAAAAGGGGGTTTCTTTCCCTCTGAGCTGGGGCAAGGCCTCAAAATGTTCTCAATACCGTCACTCCAGGCAAATACTTCCATATATTCTTGAGAATATAAAACTCATTCTTCATTTTTTATTTCATCTTTACTTTTAGGATTTTTGGGGCTCTGATTTATATACCATTGCCACCTGGTGGCGACACCCTCAAATTGCAGGGGTTTTTTGAGGGCTGAATTTTTTTTTTGAAGTTGCAATCTGAAAAAATAAAATTATGAAATGACAGCTGATACAAAAATTGATCACATTTTTAAAAGCTCATTAACATACCCTACCTAATTTGGTGCTACAGGAAGTCTACAGATTAGATAGAGTAGGTGTTATGAATCTCCATCTTATAAATGAGAAGCGGGCAGAAGAGATTGCTACGGTCTGAATGTTTGTGTTTCCTCAAAATTCGTATGTTGAAACCTATTCCCCAATGTGATAGTATTAGGATGTGGGGCCTTTGGGAGATAATTAGGTCTTGAGGGCACTACCCTCATGAATGGGATCCGTGCCTTTATAAAAGGGTCCCAAGGGAGCTCGTTTGCCCTGCTGCCATGTGAGGACACAGCTAGGGGACGCCATCTGTGAGGAAGAGGACCCTCACCAGATGCCAAATTTGCCAGGGCCTTGATCTTGGACTTCACAGTCTCCAGAACTGTGAGAAATAAATTTCTGTTGTTTATAAGCCACCTAGTCATTACAGCAGCCTGAACAGACTGAGACAGCGATTAAACACCTTGCCCTAAGTTCGGAATGAGTCAAAAGGGCAGCAGTAACAGCTGGAGCTTACGCCTCCCCAGTCTCCACCACCAGGGCTCTTCTGACATCCCTCTAGGACGTTATCCATCCCTCATGCATGGCAGAGAGATGCTTCCAAGGAGCGTTTATCACGTGAAGTAGGGAGTAGCAGCACATTAAAGACTAACTTCCCAAGACTACACTGGAAAAGATATTTTAGCTAATTATTCTAGAGGGTTTGGAATTCTCTATGTGGTTGATGATGGCATTTATGGCAATATTTCTGAGGGCCTTTTTTGTGGTAGAATGAAGAGATGTTGCTATTTCAATTATTTACTGATACATAACAAACAACTCCAACACTTGGTGTCTTAAAATAACAATGACTCATTATTTCCCATAATTGTGTGATTTGATCAGTGCCTGGCTGGGTCCTTCTTCTGCTCCATGTGGCACCAAATGGGTTGCTTATTTCCCTGCTTTTAGCTGCCAACTGGGTTGGGCTGGGCCAGAAGGTCCAAGAAGGCTTTGCTCACACATGTCACACTTCCATGCTCCCCCTTGTGACCTCTCTCTGTATCTAGCTTGGGCTCCCTCACAGCATGGTGGTCTCAGGGTGGCTAGAAATACTATGTAGAGATTGGCTTCTGGAGGAGGAAGCAACAGAATTTGCTAGTTCTCTTGAGATCCACGCACACAAAAGCCCCAGAATGAGCACCACTTCCACCACCTTCTGTTGGTCAAAGAAAGTCACACAACCAGCCGGGATTCATAGGGAAGAAGAATAAACTCTACTTCTTGATGTAAGAGGAGGCATGCACATGCAGTGATGGGAGGAATTGTTGGCAGCCACATTGGGAATCTACCACAACAATATTCATGTGTCCACTTGCTAAGAGAAACTTGGACATTTTTACTAGCATGTACCATCCATGGATACATGAGGCTTGGTAGATTTAAAATTCAAGGATAGCAAGTTCAATCCAAGGTGAAAATATGGTAGAGGAATGGCCCTGGGACACAGATCCCCTAGTTGTTGACATATAGGTCCACATCTGGGCTCTTCTCTGGGACTGCCCACAGCTTTAAGAATCATGGCCTTAGTTCTAAAGGTTACTTTATGCATCTAACCCAAAATAAATTCAGACAGGCATTTGTGGATAGAGAAAATATGGAGAAATAACCAAAATACTAGCCCATTAGATGATAGAAAAATATTAACTCTAAATGCATGATCATGGTGTGTCCAGAGCTTTTTGGAGCCCAATTATGGTTCAAATCTAAATAATCTGGTCAAACATGTACTTCTCCAATTGCCTGTGGCTTCAATATGGTTTTCTCTTTCAGTTTTAGTACATCCATGCAACCACATTCTTATTTCCTGAGCAAGCTTTTGTTAGCTCCTAATTGCCTTGAGAGAATTGAGTACCAGAGTTCAAATTGCAATTAACAGAGAATTCACAGCTGGAGCTTCTATTGTCCTGTGTGTTGCATTGCTGATATATTTGTGAAGCTCTTTGTTGTTTCCAAAGAACTTTCAGATGATATTATTATATTAAATTTTCATGGCAACTCCATAAGATAACACTGAGTAAGATCACTCTCTTGCAGTAGGAAGGAAGCTGAAGTCCAGGATGTTAAGAACTTGATCGAGGAGTTGGCAAAGCCAGACCTAGGTCCTCTATTTCAGTGTCTTACCCTCCCTTCCTGTAATATGCCTATCGTAATGTCCAGGGCAGGGTGACCAGCTGTGATAAGGACGGGGCAGTTCTTGAGACTAATGCCTCTGTCAGTAGCTTAATTATGGTCTTGGTCATAAAGTTAAGATGCAAAGATAACACATTTTTAACTTGAATTTCAATTAATAGCATAAAATCTTACCATTTGCAGCTAGTGGAGGGACTACCAGGAAATATGTTTTTACCCAACCCTGATAGTGACTTTGTCCTTGGAAGAGGATTTGAGCTTGCTCACTCCTGGACCTGAGCATCATGTAGGAGAGAGAGAGAGGGCAGCGGGAGCACAGCTGGGGAAGCGCTTCCATGACTGCCCACGTGGATGGGAGCTGATCAGGAAGGAGGTGGGCCGGGTCGTTCAGCTCAGAACACCTTATATAAGTTAATGGGGAAACTTTCTCAATGGCAACTAATGGGCTTTACTGCTATGCTAAAATTAGAGCTGAAAGGTAAACACACACATATCACTGGAGTGGAATAATAATGCTATACCATATGGGAAGATTAGTGTGGATTAGCAGTTCTGTTGCCCTTGGAGTTCATCAAAGCCCTTATGTGAGCTGTGTAGAGATAGGGGACAATGCACTCTGCTTTGTCAGAGACATTCTCAGTGCAGTTCATTGTCCTTACATAATTACCATGTCCCCTTTCACTCGCACAAGTGTTCAGGCTTGGATGGTAAGTTACATGGTCCCCCTAGAGAGCACAGAGCTCAGCATATCATAGTCATTCAGGAAAGGCGAGTTCTCTGCCTTGACAAGCCAATAAGTCTGCAGGGAAATAGCCACACAAATGGTGTATTTTATGATTTTAATGAACCTGTTCTTCTTGAAACTAGAAGTGGAAATCAGGACTTTTTCTTTGGTTAAGGTCTTCTTTTTAAATGCGATGGTGCTTATTCAAATTCACATTAGCATAATAATTGATCCAACTTCTGCTGCGTTTGGATTCAGTTGAGCACAGGGGGAAAGGAGTCTCTGGTTCTTCATGGATCAGTCAGTGAAATCTTCATCATGATATTGTCCACTGTATTTATAGCTCAGTAAATGATTTCTTCTTGTGCATGCTTATTTTCTCTCACAGCAACCCCATTCAGTGCGAGTCTTGGGAACTGGAGGTCCAGTAGAGGTTTAGCAGTGCGCTTAGGATCCCACAGCTAATCAAGAATATCACTGAAACTGGGACCTGGGCCTCCCTCCTTTTGACTTTATGTCTTTCCCTTAATCCTGCCTCTTGTAGATGTCCCCAACAGGTGTATCTGACAGTAACCATGTTGACTTAAGATACTTCTTTTAGCACCCAGTAAAACTGATGCAGAAGTAGCATGCTGACCTAGGGGACTGTGCAGAATTTGATTACTGTAGAACATGCCTTGTTGCTAGTTTACTCATCTAGTGTGGTCAAGGGGCAGGCTTATGAAACAAGCCTTGTGTTTGTTTAGTGCATTTATGATTTACAAAGCATTTTATACACAGTGTCTGTTTGTGACATGTTTGATGAGTTGGGAGTGTAAGGCACAGGTGAACAGTGGAGGTCTTGCTATCACCATTCTTTCCCTAACAGAGGAGGAAAGAGGCTCAGAAAGATTAAGTGAATTGCTCAAGGTCACACATCCAGTAAATGACAGCATGTGGCTAAAGGCCAAGTCCCACTGATACCTGGCCCTCCACGGGTTCTTCATTCCTGGTTTTGAGGGGGTCTCCACCATGTTATCAAATTTGATTCTAGAGCCCACAAGCACCTCATGAAATGCTGAGATGATTCTCCTCTATGAAGGGGGACAAGTATGGTCCCCGACTGCTGCAGTGGTTAGAAACATGGCATGGGTTATTTTGACAGACAAAAAGACCAAAAGTCCTGGGAAGTTAATTAAGCAGCTCATTTCCAAATGGAACCAAGCAGGCAGAAGGCAATTAGAGAAGGGGAAACGACTTAGGAACAAAAGTGTTTTGAAAGCTTGCAGACTGTCTGTCATGAGTAAGAAATGGGATTGGGAAACTCTAGAGGCCCACAAAGTTTAGAGAAGATACAGAAGGGGCCATAAGAGAGTTCAAGGATGTGCCAAATGGCTCCTTCTATTGGAAACCTGTTTGGTTTCTTATTTGGGGCAGGGAGGACTTGAGGGGCAAGAAGTTTTAGAGAAATAGAGATCTATGAAAAATAGGGCTAGAGAAGAAACAGTCACCAATGTGGAACTGAGGACAAAAATAATCACTTTCTCTGGGTTACAGCAATGCCATTCCTCCCCCTGGCCATGATCTCTGATAGAACTCAATAAGAGAATCAAAGACACTGGCCCTCAGGCCAGTGCAAGCCACCAACTCATGTTGTGAGCCCATTAATTATAACTTCTCTGCTTGGTGTCTGTCTTCTTTCTTTCTGTTTTATTTTCTATCACCCTTGTGTAACTGACAGCACAAACTGACTTAGATTTCCTTGTATCAATCACAGGCTTTTGTTTCCATTTCCAAGGAATATGGGAATTTATCAATTGAATGAAGCGAGAATGTTTTGACTGAGGGATGGGAGAAGGCCGTCATGCCTGTTCTTTTGTTCATAATTTTTAGGAGTTGACTTCGAATCTTTGATCTTAGGACTGAAGAAAGGAACCTTAGGGACTGTGTAGTCCAACTTTCCATCTAATGAAGGTACCCAAATAGAGGGCAATTCAGACATTTTTGGGTAGAACACTTTCAGAGAGTTAGAGCTTACTGTCTCACAAGATTGTCCATTCCTTTTCTAAACTGTTTGCCTGTTAATCCTTATATAGCACCTACTGTGTTCTAAACACTGGTGTGAGTCCTGTACAATTGCTAAGTGATCCAACACTACTTTTATCCCTATGTTATAGATGAAGAAATTGAGTCACAGAGCAGTTAAGTGACTTGCTCAAGACCACACAGCTAGTAAGTGACAGAGATGGGACTGGAACTCAGGCAGCGCATTTCCACAGTCTGTGCATTTAACTACCAGCTTTGCTATCTCCCTGATAAGACAGCTTTAGTAATTAATAAGTTTTTTTCTCATTTTTCACCATCAAAATTGGCCCCTTGCAATTTCTACCCTAGAGTCTTCCATGTGATTCTTCAAGTATTTTCAGACACACCATCATGTTTTTCCATTATCTTTACTTACCAGGCTGGCAACCCTTAGTTTTCCCAACACTTTCTCATGTGGCATGATTTCCACCCTCTAGATGCTTCCTCTGGCTGCATGCCAACTTTAGATCACCTGGGGAAAAGTGCCTGAGATTTAAGGTCAGCCCTACCTGGGCTGGAATCCCAGCTTCCCTACTTACTAGGTGTATGTACTTGAGCAGGTAACACTCAGCCTTTCTGAGCAGAGGGCCCTCCATTTATGAAGCAGAACTAATCCTGAACTCCCCACATCTTTGCAAAGATAAGCAAAAGGCAAGACTCACAGTGTGAGTTCTATAAAGGAAAATTATTACTATTGTTGTTATAAGCAATGACAACTATATCCATTCTCCCCAAATGGATCTGTAGATTCACACAGTCCTGATCAAAACCCTAGGAGGCTAATTTGAAGAAATTGATGAGCTGATTCTAAAATTTATGTGAAAATACACAAGATTTAAAATAGCAAAATAATATTGAAAAAGAACAAAGTGGGAGGACTCACATTACCTAATTTCAAGATTTACTGTAAAGCTATAGTAATAAAGATAGTATGATACTGGCACAAAGATAGACAAATAGATCAATTAAACAGAAAAGAGAGCCTAGAAATAGACCCATGTATCTACAGTCAATTGATTTTTGACAAAGACATAAAGTCAATTTGACAGGAACAGCTTCCTATCAGATGGTGCTAGGAAAAGTGGATAAAGCAATCCTGGATCCCCCCCCAACTCTACACATCAAAACTAATTTGAGCTAGATAATAGACTTACAGTAAAAGCTAAACAAAAACTTCAAGAAAGCATAAGAGAATATCTTTCAAATATTAGGACATAAAAAGTACTAACTGTAAAAGAAAAAAGGATAAATTGGAATTTATCAAAATCACATATGTCAGTTCATGAAGAAATGTTATTACAAAAATCAATAGAGAATCCAAAGACTAAGAGGAGATATTTGTAATACGTATAAATAAATAAGGCTTTAAAATGAAATATTTAAAGAATGCATACAAATCAATAATAAAAAGATGAACAACCCAATGAAAAACGCAGGCAAAAAACTTGAACAGAGGTTTGATATACAAAGGGCCAATAAGGGATTTAACACCATTTGTCATAAGGGAAATACAAATTAAAACCACAATGGGATACTCTTCACACCACTAGAATAGCTAAAATCAGAAAGACTGGCAATACCAGATGTTGGCAAGGACATGGAACAACTGGAACACTCCCAAAATACTGGTGAGAGTGTAAAGTGATACAATCAACTTAGAGAACTGACAGATCTTATAAAATTAAACATATATCTCCAGTGGCCCAGCTAGTTTACTCTTAGATACCTAAGAGAAATGAAAATGTATGTCCATAAGATGACTCATTGGAGAATATTCATAGTAGCTTTATTCATAATAGTCCTAAATTGGAATTAACCCAGAGGCCCATTGACGAGGAATGAATAAACAAACTATGGTATGATTTTGGAATAATACTCAGCAATACAAAGGAATGAACATCCATACATGCAACAGAATCTTAAAAACATAATAGTGAAGAAAGCCAGGAAGAAGAGTAATTCCCTGGGACATGGACGAGTACCGGTCTGTGGCCTGTTAGGAACCAGGCCACACAGCAGGAGGTGAACAGTGGACAAGCTAGTCAAACTTCATCTGTATTTACAGCCTCTCCCCATTGCTCACATCACTGTATAAGCTCTGCCTCTTGTCAGATCGGCAGCGGCATTAGATTCTCATAGGAACACGAAGCCTACTGTAAACTGTGCATGTGAGGGATCTGGGTTGCACACTCCTTATGAGAATAATCTAATGCCTGATGACCTGAAGTGGAGCTGAGGCAGTGATACTAGCGCTGGGGAGCAGCTGCCAATACAGATTATCATTAGCAGAGAGGTTTGACTGCACAATAAATGTAATGCACTTGAATCATCCTGAAACCATCCGCGTGCCACCCCTGGTCCTTGAAAAAATTGTCTTCCATGAAACTGGTCCCCGGTGCCAAAAACGTTGGGGACCTCTGTCCTAAATGATTGTATTTACATGAAGTTCAAGAACAAACTGAACTGATATATGCTGATAGAAATCGGAACCTGAGTTGCCTTTGGCGATGGTGGATGGGAGTTGACTGGAGAGGGCATGAGGGAACTTTCTAGGGTATTAGAAACATTCTATATCTTGATTGTACTGATGGTCCTGTGGGTAGACACAGTCATCAAAACTCGTTAAATTGAACACTTAAGATCTGGGAAAATTCTATCTAAATGTTAAGAAATAATAATGGTAACATCTGAAATTGCAGACAGTACAATTTACTCTAAATAGTACAGTGGGATTATTTTCCTATGATTTGAACTTTCTACTTCTATTAGTGTGGCCTGAGATTGTGTTAACTTTTTTTTTTTTTAGCAGCTTCATTGCACTCTTGCCATTCATTGAATTTATGGCTAATGATAAGTGCCAAGTGTCTCTTCTTTTTGGGCATGGATTGCCACCAAGCTCCTTTCTGAAATACCACCTTTGTTTATCCAAGTGGCTCTATATGCAGCCCTGGAAGGAATGAATAGAACTTAGATAAACAAAAGTGGTATTCCAGAAAGGAGTAATGCTGTAAATAATAATGACAGATTCCAATTAAATAGTACTCAGTGCCAGGAACTCTTCTAGGGTTTTACACATATTCACCAATTTCATTCTCACAGCAACCCCACAGGATAGGTTTTACTGATGGGCTGACTTGAGGCACAGTGAGGTTAAATGACTTGTCCAAGGTTATATGTCCGGTGAGGGGTGGAGCTGTAATTCGAGTCCTGGTAGGTCTGATGCCAACATCTGTGCTTATAACTTCGATGCTAACATTATGCCTGGCCCTGGTTTGCTGCTTCTGCTTGATTCTTTGAGTCTAAAGATCTAGGATTCGGTCTGTCTCTGGTTAATCCTCTTACAGTAGCTCAAGCCTAGGTCACTCCCCTAAGGAACATTATACCCAGGGAACTTTATGGAACTTTATGAATCTTATGAGAGAACCTGTTTATGAAGGAACAACTGGGTACATTAGGGGAGTGGCTCTCATGAGCTCCAGATGTCATTCCAGGTCAAGTCCTGGCCACAGTCTCTCTCCACACACCACAGTTGAAAAAATTCCTTCAGTAGCGCTCAGCAGCCACAAGGTGCATGATGCTGTTCTAAGTATCCACCAAAATCAACATCAATGGTGTGATGTCAGGTAGGGGAAGGACCGCTTGGTAGCAATTCAAGCCTAAATAGAGAGAGACTTGGCGGTTATCATTAGCCATAAATTCAGTGAATGGCAAGAGTGTGGTGAAGCTGCTAAACACAAAAACCAAGAGAACCTCACACAATCTCAGGCCACATCCAATGAACAAGTAGAAAGCTTAAATCATGGAAGTAAACAGCTCTATTATACTCCTTACTGTTTAGAGTACATCTTAACCTGTTCCATTTCAGATGCCACTATTATTTTTTCACATGTAGGTAGAATTGCACAGATCTTAAGTGTTCAGCTGAATGAGTTTTGACTATTGAGGTACACAATGTTTCTGTTACCCTTGAAAGTTTCCTCCTGTCCCCATCCAGTCAATTCCCACCCACCTGCGGGAAAGGTATATTTTGATCCAGAGAGAAGAGGTCTTCTAGACCAGATTGGGATTTTTATTTACTCACCCTCTCCAAGCGCTTGGTACATGTCACGAGCACACAGGAAGAGTCCTTGGAAGGGGATGGCATAGGCTGGTGACAGCTCCTCGCAGAGGCAGGTTCAGAGACGTTGCCAACCAGAGACACTAAAAGCCAGTGTCCCCTCCTAGGCACCAGTCCTGGTTCCTGCTCGCCTGCTTCTAAAATCATGACTCTGTCCTGCTCATTTTGTTTCTAGACCCGTGGCCTCAGGGAGTCTTGCTAGATCTAAACATAGGTTTCTGGTTTTGTGTTGCCAAGAAAGCTGCCATGGAGCATGTAATTAACTGGAAAGTTCCAGGTGGTGAGTCTTATTTAGACCTTTTCAATGATCTACTTTCTTAACAGCCGTGTCAAATTGGCCTTGCTGGCTACCTTTAAGTTGCTTTAAGTGGGGCAGAAAGAAGACATGAGACCATGTTGGACCAGGGACACCCACAGGACATAGCATGGGGTTAGATGTGGGTGAGATGCCTAATAGATGTGCGTGTTTGAGAAGCCATACCTATGTTTTCCCTGGGGCTCCATCGTAGTTCAGCTGTGGATAGACACTTAACTTCTTCAGGCTGCAAAGTCCTCATCTGAAAATGGAGATCAATGCTGTTACTCTGCCTTAAGATTATGGCTCAACTTAAATGAGCTATTAGGTAGTTAGAGCTCTGAGAATGCATGCAGGTGGTGTGGCACCAGGGAAACTTTGCCTGGAAAAGCCTCACTATGGCTACTTGAAGAGGCCGAGCTGGTAGGGAAGACAAAGTGGGGTTTGGGATCACAAAGCAACCTGTTTCAATCCCTCTGGGTTTGAAAATTCATCCTGACATATTCATCCTTTTGGGTTTTAAAAGCTTCCAGGGCCTTAAAGTTCCCTCCTATCACCACCACTGTAACACCCCTCCCCTCCTAAGAAATGTTAGTTTGAAACTTGATCTTCTAAATAGAGTCAACTGACTTAAATATTAAATATCTCCAGCATGCCAAGCTTTGTGATGGTTATAAAAAAATAAGTACGAGATAGCTCTTGTCCTCCAGGAATTTATAACTTGATCACATCACTCCCAACAGAAGAATCCCAAACAGATTGTGTCCTCCTGTTTCATTCATTAACCAACATTGCTAGTCTAATTACGAGGTTACCTTGATCTGCCTCGGTCCCTGCTTTTTCACCCATTAAGTAATTAATCCCTGAGTTTTTTCTGTCCACAGTAAACAATGGCCTAGCCAAGAAGAAAATCCTTCCATGAACTTCTAAGAAAAGACCAAAAAATCAATAATGACTGTATCTTTCGAAGAAGTCATAAATAAACTTGATGCTCTTATGTTCTCAGTTTATGGATGGCTTTTGTTTAAAATATTTCCACACGGCTTTATCTTTAGAATTCATGCCTTAGGCTGACTTTTTTTTCTTTACAAAAAAAACCACAAAACTTCATACTTTATTTAGATTTTAACAGCTTTTCCATTAATGTCCTATTTCTGTCCCGAGATCCATTCCAGATTCAGCGTCTCACTTAGTGGTCATGTCTCCTCAGTCTCCTCTGGTCTGTGATACTTCTCAGTCCTGGTTTTTCACGACCTTGACAGTTCTGAAGGGTACTGGCCGGAATATCCCAGGGACTGTCCCTGAATCTGAGTTTGTCTTATAGTTTCCTCATGACTATCCTGGGGTTGATGGGCTTCTGGAGGAACACCATAGATGTGAAATGCTTTTCTTGTCATATCGTATCAGGGATACATGGTATCCACATGACGGGTGACATTAACCTTGATCACTTGGTCAAGATGCGATGTTTGCTAGGTTTCTCCACTCTGAAGTTACTGTTTTTCCCTTTCCATATTCTGTTCTTGGGAAGTGAGTCACTAAGTCTAGCACACTCCAAGCTTTACCTCCTGGAACAGAGAGTATCTGCATATATTATTTGGATGCACGAGTTTTGAACAGAATTAATATTCAGCCTCTCTACTACAGTAAAATTGAACCTCACTCTCGCTGTATACTTTGAGAACATTAGCTAATTAGAAATTACAGCAGAATCTCACTAATTCTCACTTTATCGATCTTTAAATAGAACAGATTTTCTAAAAACCTATCAGTCTTTCATTTCTGAGCTGAGATGTATATAGCTAAAAGTGGCAGTATATGCTTAATCAGTAGAGTGTATGTCCATGAATGTATTTCTTTTTTTTTGGCTTTTATTATTTTTAATTGACACATAATAATTGTAAGCTATGAATGTATTTCTAAAGAGCTTATCTGCGAAAGCTCAGCATGAGAAACTTTCCACAAATATTTTACATTGTATTTTCTGCTTTCCTGTGGAGCATTATCCTAAGTCATTTATAGAGAATGTATTTGTGAAAATAGCTTGGATTTTAATCTACTTATTATATTATAACCCCTAAATGGAACATCTTTCTCCAAGGAGTACCAAGCCAATTTTGATATATAATTAGGTAATATCTGCATTCTCAGAAAATTGCTGTCTCCTTATGACTTGGTTTCTACAAGAGCAGAGTTTGGTTTAAGATGAAGCTATCTTGGGTTGGCCCAGTAGAATGCATTGTATCCGATGCAATTTGTGTATTATAATTATTTTCCCACATGTATATGCATTTATGCTTCTCCCCAACCACACTCTGAATGTTTTGAGAGAGTAGTCTGTGACACCTTTGTCTCCCATGGTAACTAGGATGTGACATTTGTTGTGGGTGGCCCATCCAACATTCATTTGTGCCTTTTCTTCTAGCCAACAGAATCCCAATTTTTTTAGGTATCCCTCCCCTCTCCCTAACCAGGCATCTCAGGGGAAGCTGACCCACCCTTAGCTCCAAGTGGGTCTGATTGTTAAGGGCACTCATCCTCTTTGCTCATGGTTAGCTTAGGAAGGTGTACATGGCCCCAAACAGCCCAGGAGAGGGGCTTGCTGGGGACTTCCGAGAAAAGTTTCCTCCATCTTTAGAAAAGCTACAGGGAGAGGTGAGGTGGTTCTACCTGTAGACATGGTCATGCATGGCCATGATGGTCCGAGCTTCAAGAGCTGCCCACCCCGAGTCAGAACACATACACGGGAGTATCTCAGGGTCACCATGGGGCCTGTGCCAAGCTGTGGCTTCCAGTTTTGTGAAACAATACGCGTACTTCCTATTTTATGTTTCTCATTTCTCACAGCCAAAAAGGCATCCTCAGTGATATATAATTATAAATAAACATTTTATCTGATTGATTTTAGTGACCTCTTAGGCAGAAGAGATTAAAAAGACAAAAATAAAAACAAAAAACACTAGTTCACTTTGATTGGGAAAGGAATTTCATCCCAGTTAGACAATTTTAAAGAATATGCAGTCTTTATTCCTGTTCATTCCTTGCTCATAAATTTGTTCACTAAATGGTATTTTACACTTTGATATTGTTTATGGTTTGAGAATATAAAATAAAAAGTTAGGGTGCTGTTGACTGATCTGTTTTGTTCTAGTATGACAATAGCATGGCTTCTGGGGACCATGAAATGTCATAGATTGTAGCCTCCTCTAAGACACATGCAGCTCTCTCCTCCCGAAGGTGTTTTGTCTCAGTCCCTTCCACCCTTCCTTCCACTGCTGCATCAGTTCTTTTCTTCTTTCTTTTTTCGGCATCCTCCTATGGGGAGATGTCCACAGAGCTGTGTCTTCCCAGATGCTCGGTGAGCCTCTGCCTGGGTCTGTGCTGGGGTCTGACCCGAGCTTTACTCCACTCTGTCCTGGAGATCCTATTGCTGCTTTATGGTACTAACTTGGGACTATTTCGTTTCTCACTGAGGCTCTGCATGCTGATACCCAACATGTCCCAGAATGTAGTTTCTCATTGCCTGTGTTCACTCATCTTCCTTTGTCATACTTGTTGTGGGCCACGGTGGCTCATTTCAAGGGCTTTGTGAGAACAGTTCTCCCTCTCCATTTCCAGCGGGCACTTAATCCTAAGGAAACGACCCATTATTTCAGTATCATAAACCTTAGCCCAGTGAGTAAATTTCTTTTTTCTCTCCAGTCAACAGCCCAGTATTTCCTAGCTAGTGTGAGCCAGCTTTATCTCCTGTATTTTTTATACTGTGCTGCCTAAATTATCTTCCTTATGATATAGTCCCTTAAGGTGCTCTGTATAAAAATGATTCCACAAAGTAATTTGAGAAATGCCACAGAGCTTCCCAGAGAGTCACCATGCATGTTAGTAAGTGCATTGTAGGTCCCATAAACCTGGCGTAAAGACAACAGGTTAACCTTGACTGTAACTCCCTCTACTTCTGCTTCCTCCTCCCCTGCCCACACAAGGTCTATGCAATAGCCTATGGAACCCACCTGGTAGAATTTGCAATGCCCTGAACCCATTTGAGCTTTAGGGCCTCTAAGCCTCCTCTTTGGAGGAATATCCTGGAACATGGCTGTCTTGTCAATCAGAATGGCCAGCCCTGCCCCTTGAGCCTAGCTCAGATGAGTGACTGTGGGATCGTTCACTTTCAAATATCTCCATATAAAAAGTACAGCACGGGTGTGGGTACAACTGAAGTCCAATCCACACCCTAGGGGTAAGGGCTTAGCATTTGAAATATCCTAATCAGAAATCCACATTCCAGAGATAGTTATTCAGCATTCCAAGTATGCTTGACATCTATACTAGAGGGTTTGTTAATTAGCATAAAGTATGTGAGAAATGAATTTTTGTTGGTGTAATGAGTGGTGTTCCAGAGCAGTGATTGGTTAGAAAGATTGTGCAGGCCACGCCCCCTGCATGAAGAAGGTATAAAAATCCACAAGCCCCAGGGTTCAGTACAGTTATCTAGGCCAAGTGTGCGAGGGTCAGGGTTGAGGACCTTGCTTCAGGGAGGACCTCTGCTGCCTGAATCCCCTATAATCCCAGAATTTTACTACAGCCTCCTTGGAGCTTGGGTGGAGGCTGAGGTGTCAGAGAGTCAAGAATAGGGACTTTCCCTGAGCTACAAGAACTGCTCCTGTGACTGTGTGCAGACTTGCTAATCAATGTCATCCAAGACTTGCTTAAATTATGCCATACCTCCTGGTAGGGGGGTGGTGGAGAGGCCTGGTAGGGAGGCAGTGGAGAGGGACTGCAGAGCCCTCAGCTAATGCAGAGGCTGTAGGTAGTTACCAGAAGAACCTGGCAAGCCGATTTGGTGGGTCAGCAGACAGGTAAGTGCTCCGCAGGCCTTGATCCTTGGTGCAGTCTCCCTCCCCAACTGGCTCTGTTCTCAGGGTGATGCTGACGGGGCAAGGAGTCATCAGCCACCGCAGAGCTCAGCTGGCTCAACCAGCTTCCATCTCCCTGGTGTGTGCTCTGTCCACAAAGTAGAAGTGGCTCATTAGGGACCTCTGAGCCACTAAGGCACTCATTAAGGGACACCCATATATCCTCTCCCTCTGTGACCACCACAGAGAGGGGACTCTTGTGCTAGGTAACCACATGCCAGTTTCCTGCCTGTGTCCTGCCCATACATGTACATTCTTGGGGTTTCTGCAGAAGCCATGCCTGTACCAGCAAATGTGATGCTGTCATTCCTCTGGAACGTGATTTTCCATACCAGCCGGTGTGGTCAGTGTTCTCTCTGCTTCAGTTCAGAGTCCACACCTGCAAAATGGTAATAATAATAGTGTCTCCCTCATGGGCCTGTTGTAGAGGAAACTAGTTCATATATGCAAAGCCCAGAACATTGCTTGGCACCTTGTAAACACTAGTAAGTATTCATTGTTTTATTTATTTATTTATTTATTTATTTATTTATTTATTTATTTATTTATTTATTTATTTATTTAATTTCTATTATTATCAAGCTTTGTCTTAACAGGCAGGCTCCTTACAGTGGTGTGGAATGGACAAATTCAGGTTATAACAGCCTTCCATTACCCAAGAGAGACATCACAAAGACCTTGTGCTAATGTTCACTTCTCTACTCCATTGGGTCCCTTACTCAGAGCTCATTTGCTCTTGGTTTCATGGAGTTCTAACAAGCTTGATTTGCTTTCCTACTTACAGATTAGAGAAAGCAATTTAGAAGGAACGTGAGGCAGGCATAGTCAAAGCAGCAAGAAGTGACTGCGATAGTGAAGAAGGAGTCACAAAAGTTTGAAGAGCAGACAAAAGAACCGCTAAATTCTGGGATCATTTAGGTAGGGGGGAAAAAATAGCCCCCGACCACAGTAGTTCTCAAATAGTGTCATTGTTCTAAAGCCTAGTGTAATGGCTGATGTTTATCGTGATGGCCCTGAGTTATTGAGAGATGATTAAGTGATTTCTACCGTACTTCATTTAGTGAGGCAGGAAAGTATGTGATATGCTTTGGAACTTCCAACAAAGTGGCAAATGTTAAAGTTTTGATGCTGAAAGTGATCCGTCATCCTCCTGTTATTTGTTAAGGCAGTTTATATAACATACCCCGTTCCCAGATCCTACTGCATAAACGAGGCATCACTTTACATGGTTAGAGCAGTTCATAATTGTAAAATATCCCCCATCCCCGAGGCACAAGCTCTCTTACTCTATTAGAAAAACTGCTCCCGCTCCCCCCAAAAAAGAAAAACTGCTCCCAAATCTGGCTCCTGCTAAAGCTTAAGGAGTTTTACAGACACACGTGGGAACAAGAGGGCGTGTTAGATAATGGATCTCAAGAAGAGACTGATGCTTGTAAGTAAAACAGCCCCTTTTCTACGTTCTATGTCTAACTTTTACTTTTTGTCTCGCCCCAGAAGGCCGTATCCACCACTACATTTTGCTAAGTTGGGAGTAGATATATTTTAGTATCAGGGAAAGGCCTGTGGATATTTTGCTGTGGGCTGCAGAGACCATCATGGGGGTGCTGTACTCAAGTTTGTCTTGGCTTCTTGAGAGTGGCCAGGCTTAAGAGTGGAATGGCCTGGAGCAGGTAACTAGGATGTGACCCAGTCCGGTTCCTGACTTGTCTTCTGCAGAGATACATAAGTTGGTTAATAGGTAAGGGATTTGAAGGTCTGCAGTAAACAATACAGCAAGAGACAGAGCCTTCAATTACTGAACATGTTTCCTCATTAAGGAGGAGGGTGGAGTTCAGGAGGATGGTAATCACAGCCTGGCATTACTGCCGTACCTACTGCCATTCACCGAGTTCTTGCTATGTACCAGCCTGTGCACACACCAGCTCTGTGGCTCAGTGGGGCACACCTCCTTCCCCTGGGACCAGCTGGGCCTTGGTCTCTGTGTGGAGGAAAGAGCCAAGCAAGGGCTCGCAGGAGTAAGCAGGTGGACCACGCTGGAGATTGGCAGATCCTTAGGAATCACTCTCAGTTATGTACCCTGTATTTCCATCAGTCATCCAAGGCCTGTTGTCATCTTTCCATTCTCAGCCATGTTCTTGTCTTTCTTTGAAAGAAAAAAAGATAATTTAGATTCTGGAACGGTCTTAAAATTTTGTTACTCCCCTTCCTGGCCTGGAGAAGCACTCAATAAACTGTGACTGTCATCTTTGGTGGGTTGGCAGATGATTTACCAATCTTATGTTGCAAGAGCCTACCTCTATTGGACCATATAAGAAGCAGCCACATAATGAGTTCTTGTAATTCTCAGGAGCTCCCATTGAAGATAATATCCATTATGCTATTCAATATTCCTTATTTAAAATCCCATTTAATTAATTTTTCTATTTAGTATCATGGAAAATTTTCTTTCAGTAAAATTATGCTTTCCCTTATCAAAAATGAGAATTATGTAAGCAATTATATTTTCCTTTATACCTTGCCTGTTGGGAAATAGGATTTATTTGATAGTTGAAAATAATAACCATTTTGACTTAAGATCGTGGTAGGTTATTTTTACCCATTTCCTCCCTCCTCCTCCACTGACTTTAAATTTTAAATTGTATAACGTTTTATTATAGGTCACAAAAAATCCTTCTTGCAAGTAGAGAAGATGTCAATTATAATTTTAACTTCACTTGGCCATAAGATAGCATGTCAGTGAGTGCTGAGTTGACATTTAGAGATAGTACTTGCCTCATCCTAGTTGGAAGTTCTTGTTATATATCATCTAAGAGTATGGTCCATCAGAGACACTGAGAGTACAGAGTCACTTCCTTTTTCACAATGACAGCTCAAGGTGCCCTTGTTCTAAACTTGTCACATGTTGTGTACCAGTGATCTTAAAGATTTTTCGTTCATCAGATTTGATAAAATTCATAACAGCAGCAGATACCTTTTATTGCACGCTTGCTTGCCAGACATCATACTAAGCATTTGCATGCACTGTCATGTTCATTCCTCTAGCCTGTGAGATATGTCTTATTGTGGAGCTGGGGAAACTGAGGGTCATATAAAGTGACTTGCAAGGACACACAATGAATAAGAGACAGAACCAAGATTTAAACACAGATGTCTACGACTGAGCACTGCATTTTTCTACTTTGCCACAATTACTTCTTGATGATGATGATGGTGGTGGTGCCAGGTACTATTCTAAGTGCTTGATACTTGGTTAATGCATCACAACATCCCTAAGATAGGTTCCCTTGCCACCTATGTTTTACCTATGGGGAAACTGAGGCACAGAGAGGTTAAGTAACTTGCCATAGGTCACATAGCTAATACATGGTGGAGGCAGGATTTGAGTTTAGGCAGTCTGTCCTTAAAGCCCACTTGCTCACTGTGTTGTGCTCTCTTTTATCACATTGTTCTATAGATGCAGTGGATATATCAGATAGAAATATTAGGATCTTGGGCCATGAAGCCTGGATCCTGGTCCTCATTCTGTCACAAGACATATTGGGCAGGTCACCTCCCCTCTGTACCAACCAGGATCATGGTTAGAACAGAACCACAGCGGTTACTGTAACAGAGAGAGTTTAAGGAAGGGAAGTGTTTAAACAGGCGTGGGAGGCCTGCAAAGGCAAGAGGGACCTGGAGGTAACGCAGAGACAGAACTGCAGGAAGCAGCTACCACCCCCAAGGCTGAGGGAACAGAGGAGAGAAGCTTGGAGAAGGGGGCTCCTGGAACTGCGGCTCAGCCTTCACAGGAGGGGCTGTCACTTGCCTGGTGTGGCTATCTGGAGTCCTTGCAGGAGGGCCTCTCAGAGCAGAGATTCAGACCCTGGAGAAGCCGGCCCTGCCAGGCGCTGCTCGCACCTCTGAGGGGTGCGCCGAGGCTGGTTCTAGGAGTGGGGGAAACGAGAAACTAGAACCAAGTCCAGTGCCAGGGTGAAGAGCCATCGCTGGGGCCATGCTGCAGGAACGGCCCGCCTCCTGCCCTGCAGTCTCCCTCTAGTGCCCCCTGTTGGCGGGAACAAACAGGGAGCCAGCGGTCAGAGGAGCAATGTGATTTGCAGGTGGGCTGATTCCCAACCCGGCATCACTGAGCAGAGAATAGAAGGGGTGGTTCAGAGGTGAGTCACAAGAGCTTCATAACTGGTATACCCTCTTCTGCTGCCATTTCTTTGTTTGTAAGGCCTGAAATTGAACAGACGGTGGGCAGGGGCGAATGGTGCTCCATGTACCCCTCTCCTAGGCTTCTATCACAGCAAAGAGAGGCAGCTTATCAAGTTCATCCTCTACTCCTCCCCTCTCTCCACTTGGTGGCAAGTGTCTGAGGCCTAATATTTCCTCCTTGTCCCCGCACCCGTACTTGCCTAGTGCCAAGAACAGTTCTTGGTGGAGGTCGCTCATTATGTGCTCAAATTATATAATTATCAGATTCTGGACATGTATGTAAGTCCCCAAGTATTTAATGACCACAGAGGGTGTACCCAGCCCTAGGCCAGGGACAGAGGGGGAGCAGGACATGCCTGAGGCATGGTCTGCCTGTGAATGAACTGACAATCTTGTTATGGGGTGAGAGGAACCCAACAAGTGGAGAGCAGTTTCTTACTTATATGATGAAATGGCTCAGATTTGGGTGGGTTCAGGTAGAGTTTGAGTTCAGGGAAGGGAGAGTGATCACATCACCTGGAATAGAAAATTTTTGAGAGGAGGTTGTTTCTTATTAACCTCCAACATACTGGCTTGGAGATGCAAATTTCTCCGAAACTGTGTGTGCTTAGAAAAGCGATGTATTCTGTCATGTCTAGAGGCTTCCAATGTTGTACTCTTCCTCGGCACTATCTTCCCATCATGAGCTCAGTGATGTGCAACGTCCTACCTTTTAAAGAACGAATTTGGAGATATCAAGAGGACATCTAGCAGTTACTTGTTTGTGGCTGCAGAAAATGTGCCACAGAGACACACATCCTTGCAGGCCTCCGCCAAAGGAGTGAGCAGAGCAGACCTGTTGCTAGAAGGTCTCACTGAGCTCCTTGTCTAGGCCTGGGCCAGAGTGTAACCTTGCTACTCTTGCCCCAGGGAGAGCTGCTGCTGTCTCTGACAGCCGGGACATTGTTCCCTGGCCTCAAGGAAGGCTTCAGGGAATCACTTAATGACGCAGCATTTGATCTTTAAGGTCTGCAGAGGAAGATAAAGTGGCCCAGAGGAAATGGTAGCGCTCCTCTGGAGGCACCTGCCCACGTCAGCAAGAAGCAAGATGTGGAAACACTAGGTTAAACAACTCCAGTGCTGGATGCCTTTGAGCATCGATACCACGTTCCTTGGTGAGAATACTGACTCCTTCTGCAGGAATGACGCTGTGCTCTTTACAGAGGGCCCTCAGGCACAGTCCTATATCCTTAAAAATCGAAGTACAGTTACATAAAGTAAAGGTCATGAACCTGAAGCGTACAACTTGATGAATTTTTTTACGTGTGACCAGAGAAGAGCATAGACTATTTCTAGGCCCCTGGAAGACTTGTCTGTGCCCCCTCCAGGAAGCTCTCTTCACCTTCCCATTCTGCCCATAGCTCAGTTTTGTCTGGTTTTGAACTTTATATAAATGAAATTGTAGGGAAAAAATACTCATCTATGTCTGGATCTTTTGCTCAGTATTGTACAATTCCATTTTTTACTAATAGAAAAACTAGAAACAAGCTCAGAGGAGTGTCATAGCTTGAACAAGGTTACACACCTGCAGTCTCACACTATTTCCCATTACACAGCTCATTTGTTTTAATCCATACATCCATTTATTCACGTGCGCATCTGTCCATCCATGCATCCAAACCTACATGGAGCGCTGGCTTTGTGTCAGAAATGATTCTAGTAAATCGTCTCTTCCCTCAGAGAGCTCCTGGTGTAATGGGAGAGAAAGACCTTAGGTGGCTAATCACACAGGACGTGTGAGGGCACAGAACTCTGCACAGGAGGCTGTACATCTGTGCAGATACCTAGAGGAGCCTATGACTAGAGGTATCAGGGAGGAAGAGATGACATTAGAACAGAATTGCATTCTTGCACAGTCTTGTTTTTTTCTTGCCAACAGGGCTACATACTTTCAGACAACAGGTAGGATTTGGGGTCATCTTCTATGTATATCCTGTGGCATCTTGTGGTCATAGAACTAGCAGGAAATTGTTTCTGAATTCACGGCCTATAACCTCCAAACCTTTAAAGATGTCTTCTCTGAGGGCATGAGTAATACACCTAGAACTTTCTGACTAGGCAGAGGGCAGATGGTGACAGGTTACCATCTTGAATGATTTGATTAGACAGACACCTAGGAAGGCTATAAAGATCTATGACAGTTAATGTCAGTTTCAGCAGAGTTCCTGGTGTGGAATCCTCTAGCTAGGAAAAACACAGGGCCCTGTGTGAATTTCTGAAAATTGTGTCCATCAACTTCCTTCTGTAGGTAGGTGGAAACTTTTTCAAGATCTTTCCATCCTTCTAGGACAGAAGAACACACATTGTGGCAGAAAGATCCTAAGGTGACCCCTGATGTGTATAACTGCTTTATAACCCCCGTGTATAATCCTCTCTCTTGAGCATGGCAGAAACCATGACTTGCTTCTAACTGATAGAATATGGGAAAGGTGATGGATGTTGCTCCCGTGACTCTTAGCAGCCTGGAGAGAAGGTCTCTTGTTGGCCTTGAAAAGGCAGACAGCCATACGTGAGAGGGTCTGTGAACAGGGACACCTGGCAGGGAGCTGTGGGTGGCCTCTAGGACCTGAGTGGCCTCCAGTAACCAGTAATAAGTGGGGCCTTAAATCCTACAGTTCCAGGATATGAATTCTGCCAGCAGCCCAAATGGGCTTGGATTCTTCCCAGTCAAGCCTCCAGATGAGAACACGGCCCATGTGACACTTTGATTGCATCCTTGTGACACTGTGTAGAGGACCCAGCCTAACCATGTCTAGACCCCAAACCCAGAGAAATTCATAATTTCATAAATACGTGTTATTTTATGCTGATTTGTTACATAGAAACAGATAACTAATGCACGAAGTTATCTGTAAACATTGATTGTGTCAGAACAACCCCCGTGTGACACTTGGTTATATAGAAACTCTGAGTCCTATATACCATATGGAGGGTGTAGAATAACAGCCAATGAATTATTTTCATGATTGCTATTTAGCATTTTACTTTCCTACTATTGTGGGTTCTGACTTATCTAAGAGGTAAACAAAGGCACTTCATTGTTCAGGACTTAAGTTTAGTTGCTCTAAGACAGACCCTAAATCAGCCCCTTTTCTAATATTTGTAGAGCCCAGGGTAAGAATACAAATGCATGAAATACCATATCTAAAGCATGAAAAGTTATAAATCACAATTATAAATGACAAAATATGTATAAATTATATCATTGACCAATATTGACAAAAATTGGCAAAATATTAAAGATAATGGAATTTAAATTATTATGCATTTTGAGTATTCTGCTGATGGACAATGTTTTGATAGAGTAATAAAATATGCAAATAATTCATAAGTTATTATATATTCCATGATATATATTTTCTCACCTTCATTTCAGAATAATGACTAATTATGTTGTTTAACATAATCTGTGTTCAATTGACGGTAAAGATCTGAGAGACTAAAAAATTAAATATGTGCCAAATTTGAATATATTGCTATCAAAATGTAAATTTAAAGTAATGAATCAAAAAATTAAAACTTACCTTAGATTAATGTTTTCAAAAAGGGTTTTCTAAAATATTCAAAATATCTAAAATTAAAAATCAAAACATGAATAATGTCAAATTCTAAGTGAAAATTATTAAAATAAAGCTGAAATTGTGATTTAAGTTCCTAACCATTTAACTGAATCTTTTAAAATATTTACAAAAATAAAACTATTTGTAATTCTAGCTTTTAAAGTCCACGTAATTGCCAATGTAAAGAATCAGTTTCATATGTCACACATATTACCTTTAGACCTACCTCGACATGTATGTATTTAAAGGTTATGTGAATTGTTTAATATTGCAAACTGTCCCTTAGTTTCCATATGCAACTCTTGTGAATACCACACTGCTTCAGTGGTGCTGGTAGAACCAAGAATTAGAGGGGATGAAGAAAATGAGGATTCCACCCTTCTGGGAAACAGTACTTCCCCGTTATGGCAGTAGGTGCAGGGATGCTGTTGCGTTGCTGGTCTTTGAGAAGAGGGATTTGATGAGTCCATACCCAGGGGCTGGCACTGCTCAAACTCTCCCTGTGCTCTGAAGCTGCGTCTGTCCCTCATGCTGGCAGCGGGACAATCCCCCATCTTTCACAACATTTGGACACAGTAGCCCTTTGTTTTGACGGCAAGAGATGTGGAGAAGCGGTTCCCTGGGGCCTGAATGATGTTAGTCACGCAAGTGGATATTCAGGTTACCACTTATTCATGCTGTGTCAGTGCCCAGCTCTGGGTCCTGACTCAGTGGGGTGCCCAGGCATTCTTTAATAATTATGTGTGTTTGTGTGTGTGTGTGTGTGTGTGTGTGTGTGTGAGAGAGAGAGAGAGAGAGGGAGAGAGAGGGAGAGGGAGAGGGAGATCCAGTGCTTTCTGATGAGTGTGGTCCAGTGCACATGCCCCTTTTGCATCTACATTGTGGGAGGAGCTGCTGCCCCAAATATTAGTTGCTTAAACAATATAGAAGTTTATTTCCTTCTCGTGTAGTGCTGCAGCATAAGCAGTCTACCATGGTGTGGCAGTTCAACAATCTCAGGGACCCAGGCTCCTTCTATCTTGTTGCTCCCCTTTCCCTAAGATGTTATCTTCATCTACATGGCTCTGGACAGTTCCCACCATGTCTACAATTTAGTCAGAAGGAAGGAAAAAGGGTGAAAGGCAGGGCATGCCCCTCTTTATAAGGGCCTGGCCTGAAGTTGCACGCATCAATTCTACACACATCCCATTGGCCACAAACAGCTGAGAGAGAGTCTTCCATGGGTATCCTCACGTCCAGCTGAAAATTATGTTTCTATGGAAGAAGGGGAGAACATAATTTGGGTGACAACCAGTAATCTCTGCCACAGGTGTGTATTTTTTAATATAAATTTGGAAGGGGGTATGATAATTAAGATTAAAGGATGCAAGGTTGCCCAAGTTGAGTTGTACTTTATCATAACAACAGACATATAGGAAAGAGCTTTGGATGGTTTTAAGCACATTGCCGGCCAGATGCTACCTGGAATGTTAAGCTGAGGTTCTTAATTCTTTTAAGACACCTGGAGTTAAAAACTGAACTGGGTTCAGATCTACAAGCAGCCACAAACTATTCATAGTAAAGTGACTTTGAGCCAGTTACATTACTGTGCTTGGCCTCAGTTCTCTTTTCTGTAAAATGAAGGCTTTGGCTAGACTACTGGTTTACAAACTGGATTCCAAGGAACCTTAGGATTACTCAGTGTTGCTTCAGGTGCTAGGGGCTGGCTTTGAACTCCTCTTTCCTATGTGTTAGCCATGACAACTCCATTTTGATTGGTTGTATGTCTTAAGGTTCTGCATAAGTCATCTTATGGAAAAAAGGGAGGGAAGTGAAAGTGGAGCTCCTACAGCTACAGAGAAAGTTTAAGATCGCCTGGGCAATGTGATACCCAGTGGAGGCAGCATGGTACAGAGTCATAGTGCCTGGATTCAGTCCCAGCTCTGCAGGCTGAAGTCTTCAACCCTGTTGAGCTTAAGCTCTAAAATATTGTTTCCTCATCCATAAAATATGGTCCCTGTTATTTACCTTTCAGGATTGTCTTGAGGCTTAAATGAGATAAAATATTTAAGAGGGCTAATGCAGTGACATGTTTAATAAATGGCAGTAATTATTGTTATTATTGTTGCCACCATTAACTTCCTCTCTAAGGTTCCAGCTTTTGACTCTAAGGCCTTGTATTTCTGTGAGGCCTTGTATTATTGTGCAAAATGAAGGACCCTTTTAGGAGTGAATAATTATCGGTGGGTTTTTCTCTTTGCTCTTGGATTTTTGCAGGTTTTCTCAAAATGAGGCATGCTAGAATTAATTAGCCCATGGTGGATAAAGCAATTGGAACGTAAGCAAGATGGAAGTTTCTGTAATTTCAAAGGTATTATTTAAATAACTTTTTTTTTTAAACACTTTTGATCTTTTAAATCAAGGGGGAAAATTATTCCATTTTAGTACTGTTCATGGCAGGAAAATAAAGTGCAGAGTTTAAAGCACTTTAAATAGTTAAAGAGAAGGATAAGCCAGAACCCCCCAGGCTATTACATTTCGTCAAATGTGACTTTTCCAGGGATTAAACCTGACATTGATTTTAGATCCTTGCTCATTCCAGTTTGTTAAACCCTTGATAAACTCCAGTCTGTTCTGCTCAGTCGCTCCATGTGAGAGGGCCACATTGCGACTTGTGTGCAGAGCCAATGAAACCTTGTGCCGATCTGAACAATTCTAGAGCTGAGAAAACTTGAAGATTGTTGATTACAGATTTTATATCAAGAATCAGATGGAAGAAATGTGACGGGCCTTCTGACCTTCTCACCCATCTGACCCATTTGAAATCCTCTCCGGAACATTCCTGTTATATCTTTACTCCAACTTATAACCATGAGACCTTAAACCATCCCCATCCATCTTGTTTTCTGTCTCTGTGACTATTCCTGTTTCTAGAATCTGAAAGTCTTAGCACTGAACCGATGCTCAGAGTTTATCCAACGCTAGAATCTTCTCCATATCATCCTTGACAGATTATCATTTCTCCTTCTTGAACACATCCCATGATAGGGAGCTCACTGCTTTATTAGGAGTCAGCCACTCATTTGGAGGAGAGCTCCAACTTATTTGAAAACTTTCTTCTTTTGCTCCCAAACTTGCTTTTCTGATGCATCATATATGTATGTGTATACGTAAGCCTTTTTTTACCCTCTGGGTCAAGCCTATATGAATCTGGTTCCTCTTCCACAGGTGGCCTTGCAGATATTTGAAGCTAACCCAGGCTCGGCTGCTGAGTTCTCTCATTCTCTCTAGTATCTCGTGGTGACCCTCACTTGCCCGGTCATCAACCTCTGGGCTTCCTTGGTTTCGTTGAAAATGTACTTGTTAAAGTCAGTTCACCCAAACTAGTTATTATACCCTGCGCCTACTCTCATTCCTGTTTTTCCATTTCTCCCCATTTTGCTTTTAAAGCTATACATAATACCCCAAATAGTGGTTTGATAATAATGGGAAAATAAAAGGAGGAATATATACAGGGTTTCAGGTTCTATTTCTCATCATGCATTTCTGTATCAAGATGACTTTCAGCAAACAGTTCTGCCATACCAATTTAGAAATAAATCAGGGGTCCTCTAAGACCTCCAGGCCTTTTCCAGTGACTTTTTATATTTCATATGAGACTAGGGGTAAATGCTGCATCTCTTATTTGTCTTTGCTAAATATCCTTTGGCTTTGAGGATATTTGTGTTTTTGCATTATCTCTAAAATGTATCAAGGTAATGTTTAAATCTATTTCTATCTTTAGAAGTGTTAGAGACCACAAACAATTAGGCACCATCTGCAAACCTAAGGAGAAAGCATTGACTCCATAGGAGCCTGCTCGTCACAGCAGAGTGGGAAAGGTGTTTGAAGGGAAGGATCAGGACAAGTAAGACCATCGCAAACATAGAGGGAATATGCAAAGACTCTGCCCTACAGAATACCGTCTGAGAGTCAGTGTGGTGGACGCGCAACCCCTGCAGGACTCGGGCCCCTGGCCTGGTAACTGCCCTTCTGGAGCATGCTTTCTATGACCCAAGTTGGTTAAGGTCATTACGTGTTGCTTATGCAAGAAGGTGCATGTAAACTGAGAAGTGGTAAAATGTATCATTTTAATTAGGCCATCTCCCTGCAAAAAATAAGAAAGAACCATTTCAAGGATCTTTTGTGAAGACTCAGATTTCTATAAACCTGGATTAACATGACCCAGCCAGAGATTCCTAGCTTAAGGAATACGAGGCCCTGATACTGTATACTAACTAGTCTGCAATCATGATACCCTTCATCAGAAAAAAGAATAAGTGATCGGCCATGATTTGCTTTTCTGTGAGTCATATAATGGTTACCTAGCATATCAAACTTCAGTTTAAATTAAACTGGACCCAGAGTCCTTGACTTACCCAATGAGACAAGCAAATCTTAGTGATCAATGATTTTGGCCCCTTTCTTCCTGTGTCTTTTCAGTAAGCCTCCCTTTCCCAAATCAGTGAGCATGCTCCGTGGAAACCCACTCATAATGCTGAACCTCCTTTTAGGTGTTATTTTTAACCATTTCGTTCTTTTACCAAAGTTAAGCCCAATTGACCGATGATTCTGTCCTTTTTCCTCCAGTCCTTTCTCTTTGTGCTGGTGGTGAGAGCGGAGGATCGACCTCAGGCCAGTCCACGGGGAGGTTGGCATGAGTAGGGACGCTGGCTGTGTTGCAGAGCTGCCAGCCTGAAACAGAAATAGGATATTGGCTCTCCAAGGAAATGCAGGCTGTGCAAGTTCTTTATTTGGGTTGGCAACAATAGGCATGCACTTCACTTTTGCTGAGGCCTGATCACTTGCTGAATATTTATTTGTCCTGGAGATTATTTAGCTATCCTCAGGAATCCAGGCTCTCCGTCCAACTTTTCTCCTTTGGCACGGATTCCCAGTGGGGAATATGACAGATGCCTTCTCCCTTCAGAAGGGGCTGTGATGACCATCGAGTTGGAAGTGTTATAGTAGGAAAACAAAATGGAACTCCACAGGACCCCGTGACTTGCTAAGACAGCAGCAGAGCTGAGACTAGAATTTGGACCTTCTGACTCCAAATCCAGTGTTCTTTGCTGTTGGCCAGAATCTCTCAAACTTCCGGGAGCATATCATTACCTGAGGAACTTATGTAACAAAATGCAGACTTTTAGATCCTCTCATTAGAAATTCTGACGTGGGATCTGCCTGTTTACGTGCATCTCCATGTGGCCATGATCTGAGATACCATCTGCATGTGCAAGATCCCTCTGGCTTGTCAACATTTACTTCCTGCCTGTATTCACCCAGGGAGGGAAGTGGTGCCACACAGTTAAATATGAAGATCTTCACATACTCTTACTCATATTTAAAAAATTATAGCACAAAGAATGTTATAGCAATAGTAACATCCTTACAGAAAGAAAAATACCCCACCGTGGCCCAGCCCCCTCATGAAACCACAAACCAGCTATCTACTTTCTCTTCTATCTTTGGAGAGCTTATCCATGGATTTAGGTAACTATCAACCTAGTAATTATTTTATCTTATTTTTACTTTTTTTGAGCCTCTTGATTATTTGACTTGCTAAGAAACAGGGCCCTTGGATGCTATTAAAGAGAAAAAAGAATATTTAATTCTAGCAAGCGTTCGCTACATTAGTGGGCACTGAACGAATCACTCATTTAATCATGTCCGCCTTATGCAGAAGGCCCTATTATCCCCATTTTCCAAATGAGGAAACCGAGGCTTAGAAAGGATAAGTAGCTTGTACCAAATTAGAAAGCTCGGACTGCAAAGCTTATGCTCTTCCTGTCTACACTGCCTTCCAGGCAGGAGACAAAAGACAGAGATGCCTGACCTGCAGGTCATCATCCCCGTGAGGAAAGGAGACCTAAACAGGGAACAGCTAGAGGACGAAAATAACAAGTGTACTTAAATACTAAAACGCGAGCTAAAGATACGTAGTGCTGCAGGCAGTGAGAACATGGAAATATGCATGTGAGCTGGCAGCCGTGAATACAGGGAGAAAAATGGGATGCTTTCCTAATGGCAGAGGCTGCTGTTATAGGTTTGGGGACAGCAGAATGACCTAGTGAAACGAGACCCAGTCACAGAGTGCTCCGGTCTGCCGTGAGGCCATCAGTTTTGGCTGACTGCCCAAAGAGACCCTTTGCCAGAGCCACTAAACATTTGACATCGGACTCTTTCTCTCCAGAGCTGTTAATCAGCACAGACAGGACCCCAAATGGTGGGAAAGCAAGTTGGAGAATCAAGCTTTTAATGACTACCAGTGTAGGTGCTACTAGGAGCACAGTTTTTCTCCAAAATGAAATCTCCATTGTCACTGGAGAATTTGAGTTATTATAAGTTTTTCTTATGATTTCCCTGGAGTTTCTTCAGTCTCTCCCATCTCCAAGTATCCACGATACTTTGTACAGTTCACTTGGCACCTAGCATTAGCAATGCCGTCATTTCATGCGCTACTCATCCCCATCAGCATCATCCAGTGACATTTGCTACCATGTGCAGAGCACTGTGCTAGGAACAGAAGATACTGACAAGTCCCAGCCACTGGGTGTTTGCAGCCTGTCTGGGGAGACAGGGCACATCCATAATGCCAGTTAACAGCCCTTATAGTTCACTGCAATCTCAATGGACTTTGTTAAAAGGTGAAGCAGGATGTAGGCAAACAATTGAGAGGACAAATCGAAAGTGGGCCAGTCAGAGGAGGAGGGAGAGGCCCGGGGCCTGGGTCTGGCCTGGGGTGTGAAGGACTTGCTCTCTAGAGAAGGCAGGCAGGCCTTGAAAGGGGGTTTTGCAGGAAGGACAGGAGTTGTGCAAGAAGCAGCAGCAGGGTGCTTCCAGCAGGGCTGTCTCCGTGAGGGGCGCAGGGTCCAATCATGTCTCCCCTGGGGGTCCCCCGCCCAGGGCATCACACAGGCTGAGGGTTCCCTGGGAAGCAGACTTTGCAAGAAGACTGGGACAAGATTAGTTGTGAAGGGCATTTGTTAGGGAGTGCTCTTGGGGTCAAGGCTTGACAAAGAGGGAAGAGGAAAGCAGGATTGAGGGGCCCTGGGGCTGGGATGCAGGAGCAGCGGTAGCCTCATCTGACACTCTGGGAACTTCCGCAGCTCAAACGGTCCTTCAGAGCAGCCCAAGCTGGAGGCCCTTTGTACTCTCCAGTCGGTTTGTCCTTGGCTGAGGGCTGCCCCAGGGAGGGAGTGTGAGCCCTGGCCAGGCGGCTGTGCTCAGCCAAGGCCGTCCTCAGTGGGGTCTGACGCTGAGCACTGTCTGCTGGCAGCACCCCGAGCCGCTGGGGCAAGAGGGGGATGAGGGTGGCACATGCAGTGTCCGTCACGGAGGCTCTCACTTGATGCACATTGGCTGAGAACAGCCCCCTCCCTGATGGCACTGGGTCCCTGACTTGTAAGCCTGACACAGGCGGAATAGGTTTGGAATGGCAGCATTTGTTTAAATAATAATTTACCAGGCCGAAAATAGCCTCGTAGCAGCCACCACAAACTGCTAAGTGTATGAATTTCAGACTTGAGAATACGGCATTACTGGTAATGAGAGTGAATGCCCATAGTCCCAAGCCAATTAATGATTGTCGGGAGGAATTAGTGACCTGTATAGTCAGATAAATGATATCATTTCAGATACTGTCCCCAAAAGAGTTTTCTTTTTCAGGGACAAAGCCCTCGGAGTAAGATAACCACCTCCTGGGTACACATGTGGACACAACTGTTAGTTAATTCAGGAGACAGCTAAGGAAACAATATAATTTATGGGATGCCTCCTTTCCAGGAGCTGAAGTAGCTCTTCGGGTGTCATTTATCAGCCTTTAAGAGAGCTGTGGGAGTTCAGAAGTGGGTATTTATTCCATCTGTTATGCCAGAGATGGGGGAGACCCCATGGGGTGAGGTTAATTCTCTGAAGTCTCAGCAGGGAGTGGCTAATCCGGAACCAGAACCTGGTCCAGCCAGGTCTCAGTGCTTGAAGCACCAGGCTCCTTGGAGCCAGAGAGAGGCTGGATCTCAAAAGGATTATAAACATTGTGCAGCCGTGTTGACTTTTCTACACTCATTTAGACCCATCCCAAATCAGCTTGTCCTCAGACTTTCCCGTCTGTGTAAATGGTACCATCAACACCCAGTCAGTCAAGCAAAAGAATTAGGAATTCCTTCCTGTCCCCAATCTTCACAGCAAATCCCCATTAGTCCCCCTTCCAGAATACATCTCATATCTCTCCACACACCCCTCCACATCCCTCACCTTGAAGTCTAAGCCACCGCCACTGCCCTTCTTGTCCCTACTCTTGCCACCCCCCAATACATTCCTTGCATTTCAGGAATCAGCCAGAGGGAACTTGTGGACATGCAAATTACATCACATTGCTCCCCTGTTGGGGACACTTCTTGGCTTCCTTGTGCACTTTTTACCATGACATAAAGGCCCTACTCGATCCACCTCTTCCACCTTGTCCCCAACACTGCTCTCTGGCTTCAGCCCCACTAGTCTCTCCCCTGAACACACTGAGTACTTTCCTGCCCCAGGGCCTTTGCACTTGCTGTGTTCTCTGCCTGGACTGCCCTTCTTCCAGCTGTCACATGGACTGGTGGCTCCTTCTTATCTTTCAGGCCTCAGCCACATGATGTCTTTTCAGAGAGGCCTGGCTGAAATAATCTCCTTCCCTGACATATGCGTCACCTGTCCCTAATGTGCCCTTTTGCTTATCTTTGTGTATTTATCTTAATGTTTGTCTTCTCTCGCTACAGTATGTGTTCTACCAGGGAAAGGACCTGCGTACTAGTTTACAGCCATATCTCCAGTGCTAACACAATGGTGGGGACAGAGGAGGCATGTGGTCAGCATTTGGTGAAACAGTAAATTAATACATGAGTATATGGGCTGTGTGCCTGTTGTACAAATAGAAGCAGAATACAAAAACACCAGCCAAATTATGATTTCCCAACTAGTTCCTAAAGATCTGTATATTCAGTTAATTTGCAAATATTTTATGTAAGTTTCTGGAAGAGTACTCTGTTTAAGGAAATCAACACATGAGTAAATCCTAATGCTCTATATGATGATGCTGTGGAGTTATGACGTAGCAGTGTCCTCATTAAAAGAATTTCTTTATAGTCTATCACTTACAAAGTAGTATTTACTGTAGGATCCTATTTTTCCTTTTAAAACATTTTATATATAAGCAGAAAAGGCAGAAGGGTGTTACCAAAGTGTTAGCCGGGCTTATCCTGAGTATTAGGGTTATTCTTTCTGTTTTGTTTTTCTTATCTTTATTATCTGATGTTTATATGATGAATTTATAATTTTTTAAAAAGCAAGAATTGTTTTTTTCTTCGTTTTTCTTTTTAAACAACACTCATGGTAAATCCTTTTGTGGAATAAAGAATGATCATCATATTTCTCTTTTGCCTACATACAAATTTTTATGCTTTGGTTTATGTAATTTTTATAAATAAGTTCTGAGTCAGGAGTTTTGTGGAGGTGGTGGTGGTGGTGTCATTGGTGATAATACGGTTTGAAGACACGTCTCTGCTAAGACACGCAGGTGCTCTTCCTGGAGGGCCCTGCCGGGTATGCTTTCCTGGTGCAGCCGCCTGGGAAGTTTTGGCCGCCTCCGGGTCTTTAGAGAACTTGTGTGTTCAGAAAATGACACTGTAGAGCACCCAGTGGCGTGCTAAAGAGTGTTGTGTCAGCTGTGAGCTTTGCCAAAGCACAGGGCCTGGCCAGACAGCCTGTCCCCTCCCTCAGCCTGTGGCACTGAGCTCCATTCTCATTCACTCTCTGGGGTCCCTGCAGGGAAGAATACATGCAAAGGAGACCCTCCTGGCTGACTTGCTCTTGCCCAGCACACCAGCGTGGGGAGGCTGAAGCCCGGGCTGCCTGAAAACTCAGCCAGCTCTTTGCTTTCCTGAGTTGACTCAGGGCACAGGGGAAGGTGCCGGAGAGGGTTCAAGGCACAGCAGCCAGGGCTGGCCCTGGAAAATGCACCATCTGCATCAGGCATAGCTGGCCTCCGTTACCCCGGGAGACCGAGCCCTAGTGACCAGAACGTTGGGACAGCAACAGTGCGGGACATGGAATGTGGCAAGGTTTTTCTCCTTCCTCACTTTGCGCTTGCATTCCATCTTCCTGCTTTCCTGGGCCTGCAGCTTCATTCTTTGAGAGTCCCTTTCTAATTGCTTCTCCCAAAGGCCCACAGGGGTCAAGAACCAGCGTTCTGTGAACAAATGTGTATCAGGGCTCCTAGCACGTGCGAGGGCTTTGGCGCAGACTGCAGAGGCGGCCAAGGCGTAGAAGACACAGTCTCTTCCTTCTGGGGATTCCGGTTGAATTAGAGAGAGAAGTGCTCTTACGGGCAAGACAAAGTATAAAGCGTGACACTGGAGCAGACACGAGACAGTAAGTGACATATCAAAAGCCAGGCTGAGTCCAGGACTGGTGAGGTCTGAAGCTTATGCAACTTTCTGGTGGGCGAGGGCTCTTGACAGGAAGAGATACAAAATAGAGCCCCTCCCAGGACTCTGGAAGGTCATTACTTTCCTGGTGTATTAGTCAGGGTTCTCCAAAGACACAACCAGTAGTGTGCGTGTGTGTGTGTGTGTGTGTGTACACACATATATACATATTAAATTATATTTTAAGAAGTCAGCACACATGATTATGGAGGGTTGCAAGTCCAAAATCCATTGGGTGGGCTGGCAGGCTAGAGACCCAGGAAGAGCGAGGTTGCAGTCGAAGTCTGAAGGAAGTCAGCTGGCAGAATTCCCTCTCGCTCAGGGGACGTCACCCTTCTGTTCTGTTAAGGTCATTGACGGCTTGGATGAAGCCTGCCCACATTATGGGTAATCAGCTGTGCTCAAAGTCCACCAATTTAAATGTAAATCTCATCTAAAAACACCCTCACAGAAGCATCCAGAATAATGTTTGACCAAATATCTGGCGCTATGGCCCAGCCAAGTTGACATATGGTCCAGCCAAGCCTCCCTGAATGTGAGGTCAGCAGAGGGACCAATGGTCAGAAGAGGTGTCTGGAACCAGCCTTGGGGGAAGGACTGGGCTTCCTGGCGCCTGCTGTCCTTGCACACTAAGCCAGGAGATGGACGGGGGAGTCTGCGTCCCACAGCCCCCAGGGGAGGCGGAAAGGATTCCTGAATGGTTGAAGGCCCAGTGGTCACCCAGGCTGTTACTTGTGGCCCACTTTCCCCAGCACTGTCCCCCCATGAGCCCCTGCTTTTCCTTCTTCTTGTCCCCTCTCCCCTCCCTTTCCTCTTCACCCTTTCTTCCTGTCTTTGCCCTCCAGGCCGGCCCCCCAGCTCACAGGAGGTCACAGGGAGCTCCAGCAAATGTGTTCATTCCAAATCCTCACAGTGAACACAGCTGGGGTCGCGCACCCAGTTCTCCACGAAGGTCAGAAGGTGGCTTTGTGCCATATTCCCGCCCCTCTGCCCACGTGGCTCTTTGCTAATGTTAATTGGTGCAATGTCAGTTATCAGGCAGGTGGGACTTATCAAGGGAGCCCCTCTGCTGGCTGCACAGGGAAGCCTGCCTCCTGGCTGTCTGCAGTCCCCCATTAATCTGCGAGACAGATGGGTGTTTCCATTAGGCCTGGTAACTAAGGGAGCAGGGGAGTGTTACCGTTCCTGCTCTGGCATTTTCGTTCCCACCCACCCCTGGCCAGTCACCTTGGCCAAGGGGCCTCCATTTCAGCGTCTGTTGTGTTTCCTCAGCTGGGTCCTGCCTGGACCTCCCTCTGGGGGAAGGTTCTGAAAGCAAGAAGCTGACAGAAATCACCCGAGGAGGGTACAATGGATAGCTATGGCCCAGTGAGGCCACAGACACTCCCTTCTGGAACATTCCTTCTTGCTCCCCGCAAACTCCCAGAGTTGGCCTGGGCTCTAGAGGAAGGAGAGACTTAAACCACGTTGGCCACTCCTTGTCAAAACCCAGCCTTGAGATCCTTCTGATCGGAAAGCAGAGCTAAAACACCCTACCACTGGGTTGTCTGCAAACCCAGGTTATCTGGTTGTAATGGCCCCTTGCCTGCATTTAGCACTGACAGCATTTAACACCCCTCCTCCTAGTCACCTGGCAAGGAGGCAGAGCATGTGTCATCACCCCATTTTAGAGAGGTAAGGTAAGGCCCGCAAGGCCACGTCCATTCACAGTGAACACCAGGGCTTGACGCAGACCCCTTGCCAGCACTGCCTGCCTGGGAGAGGGCACAGAGCACAGGGTCTCACGTGGCCATGAGTTCGGATGGTATTTACAAGCCGCACCAGACACTTGGCCGCATAGGGTCCTCTCCTAATTTCTTGGGGCTTGACAAAAGAATCTTCATGGGGTTAGTGAGACAACCCTATGACACATTCTCCCTGCTGTGTTAGATTCTAGTGTGAGTCCACAGGGCTCAGTCAGTGTTATACAGATGGGAAGAGGAGACCCCGGGGGTTCTCTCAAAGCAGGGGAAATGGATTTGGTCACCCAGGAATAAGCTCCCACCTATCTGTCCCCTGTGGTGACTTCTGAGCTCTGAGGTGAAGTTCCCAGGCAGTGGGGGCTGGGAGGAGGGAGGCCTGGTTCCCACTGCAGCTCTCCTCAGATGCCAAGCTGCAACTAGCTCAGCTAATTGGCAAGAAAAGGAGAAGCAAAAATAATGAAAATCTGTGAATTAATACAACAGCCTTGAAGCAACCACCAAAATGTGTACAAATCATGAAGTAATTAGAAGTGTGAAGAATTCTATTGGGTTGGCTATTTCCAAATCCAGCATCTGATCACTTTAGGAGGCCAAGGGCTGGCAGGCCATGGGGAATAGAATTCTTTCCACTGACTTGTGAGCTCGCCTCCCTGGGGCCCAGGTTCCCTTGAAATCCTTTCAGGGTTCTGGCAGTTTCCCTGGGACCTGCTAGAATCAAATGCGGGCCTTCTGGGGGCCCATTAAGCACATACCACACCTTATCCCGGTAGCATCTAATATTTTAGAATAATACTGTTAAGATTTCACAAAGTGTTTTTTGGATCCACGTTCTTATGTAATTTCACCGTCACCAAATATTTTTATGTCAGTGTTTTTCAGAGGATGAAACCAAGGCCCAGAGAGTGAAGTGATGTAAACCCACCTCCAAGAGCTGTCGGTGACAGAACTAGGCTAGGGTCAGGGTCTGCCACCCACACTCTCCCTGTGGACCCTGCCATATCCCTCAGCAGAGCCAGATATTTGTATGTCACAAATTTCTGGGCTGACAGCCAACTGCTGTTCTGTCTGGCTATGGTACTAAATTTAAATACGTTGTCCAGCCCATTTGTTTGTTTAATAAACTAAGGCCGAGGCACATTGAATTGTTTGTTGATTTTCATTTCATTTCGTATCCAGCTTAGACTGGCGAGGAGAAAAGTATCCATTTTCCTTATTTTTCTGGAAACGGGATATTGGAAAGAGATTTCAGGACGTAAGTCTCATTGTATACCTGGTGTAGAAGGGTAGAAACAATATGCAATTGGAGTTTCATTGTTTGGCTCTGTTCTTTCTGACCTGGGGGAGCAGGAGGTGGGCTTCTCAAGAGTAAATGCTCACATTCACTAAAGTGAGGGGGTGGGGCATTGCTCAGGGCTGAAATGCTTAGAAATTCCAGGAGCAGAAATTGGAGCAGAACCTTGAGAGAATCATGTAACGAGCTTGACGTGTGTTGTTAATTCCCCAACTGTAGCAGAAAGCTCCCAGGAGGATGGAGTTTACAGGGTTTACAGCCAGATTGAGCAAACAACAGCGTGATTAAGTTACACGCATTACCTGGCTCCATAACCAGAATAGAAATGTACGTGTTAATTTGGGATGGAAAGTTTTCAACAAAGCAGTTGCTACTTGCACAGACTTGTCTCTGGTCCTCAAGTTTGGCCAACAGCAAAACACTCCGTGGGAGAGCAAAGTGGGGAGTCTGAGGCAGGACTGCATAATTTGCAGGACGCAAGCGCAAGATGAAGATTCAGGCCCCTTGTTTGAAATTAAGAATTTCATGACAGCAACAGCAGAGCATCGACCCAGTGCAAGGTCCCTTTGAGTGTGGGTGGGGTCCCAGGGGACCACTTATGTTACAGGTTCTTGAAGCTGGACCAGGTTGGGAGCCAGTGGAGCAGGGAGGAGACACACGCAGGGATTCTGTGTGAAGTAAGTGCCCCTCACCTGGATGGTCAGAGATGGAAATCACTTAACTTATATGTAAGGAATCACCGGGATGCCTGGACTCTGTTCCAAGCTGTAGGGAGCCAGTGCTGAGCCAGCAGGAGCTGTGGTCAGTAGCTAAAGCTGAGAGCCTTGTCTGTATATGGGCTTCAAGATGATAATGCCCACCACCCTTGTGAGGGCCGAGCACGTTAATTAGGCACGTGCAGGTTTCTGGGCATGTGAAGGGCATTAAGGAATGTTAGCAAAGCAGACAGGTAAACAGCCAGTGAGCATGTGATGGGAGCTGGGGGAACTGTGTGTGTTGGAGGACAGGGGAGGGGAAGGCCTAACCCTTAGGGGCATTGGGCCTGGCTGGAGCCTGGCTTAGCTCCTCTTGCATGGGTGCTACGACTTGGGCGTCTTACGCCACAAAGCCGTTTCCTCATCTCTGTCTCAAGCCCAGCCTCTCATAGCCGTCCTGGGCGTCCTGACCTTGCCCCTCGCCTACAGCCTCCTCCTCTTCTGACGAATCATTCAGCTCCTAAAGTTCTGCTCTTCCCCGGCCCTGCACCTGCCATGTTCTCAGTGGTCTGCTGGGCAAACTCCAGCTCCTCCCCCAGTCTGACCACATCTGCCTTTCTGGCTGTGCCGCCGCCATCACTCCAGCGTACAGAACTGGCCTCTCGCCGTCCCCCTCCTCAGCCCCACACTCGTTCCCCCCAACCTGGGAGCCTCCTCTGTCTTTGCAGCTTCAATTCAATCCCACAGACAGGCACCGAAGGCCTTGCCTTACATCCTTTCTGGAACAAGGTACAGTCAATTCTCATTATTCGTGGATTCCATATTTGCCAATTTGCCTACTCGGTAAAATTTATTTGTGCCCCCACATCAGGACTCTTGGTACTTTCACAGTTCCCTGCATGTCATTCCCTGACATGCACAGAGTGGTGAAAAACTTGACTCGCCCTTCGCACACATTCCCAGCTGAGGTCAGGCAAGGTGACACTCTGCCTTCTGGTTTCAGCTCTCATACTGTAAACAAGTGTCCTTCTCATGGTCTAGTTAATGTTATATATTTTTTTTTTTTTTGCATTTTTGTGCTTTTTCTTTTGGTGATTTTGCAGTTTAAAATGGCTCCCTCAGCATAGTGCTAATGTGCCATCTCATGTCCCTAAGCTCCAGAAGGCTGCGGTGTGCCCTGAGCAGAAAATACATGTGTTAGATAAGCTTCTATCAGACATGTTGGTCATGAGTTCAATGTTAATGAATCAACCACAGGATACTTCCAGAAAATGGAAGAGGAAATTCACCACCATGTCCATGGTGGCACCCCATTGTCATAACCAGAGGCTGGCAGGAACCTAACCCTGTTAGAAAAATGAGGATCAACTCTAGATTAAGCTTCTCCTAAGGGCATCATCTAAACCCTTCTGGAACTTTGTGCTTCCTACTTGGTTCAGGCCTGTGAGCTTTCTCTGTCCTGTAAACTCATTTTATATCAGGGTCTTCCCATTTTATTTAATACTCACTTCGACTTCTAATGCCCCTTGAATTGTTATGTTAACCCTCCAGGTGTGGCCCCCAGATGGACAGTACATCCTTTTAGGGCAAAAACCTATTGGCCTTCCTGGGTAGATGTGCTGAAGCAGACGTGGAGGAATTGTTTGTACAGAATGTGTTTGTGGACAGATACTGAACACCACAGGCAATAACGACAGAACCTTCATCAGCAATAAAAACTTCAGAGCGCCAACCCCTTCAGGGAGTTCTGAGAATCCCGGGTGCTTGTGAGAATCAGCGATGTTTGTAAAAGCACAAAGAGAACTTGGAAAGTGCCGTGTGAGTGTCAGATGTTCGTCGCCGCTGGCATCTGTGGGTGGCATTGAGAAAGGCATGGGGTGGGGGTCTGCAGGTTTGATCTCCAGGGCAACAGGGTCCTAGCATGGTTGGAGGCTTTCAGCCAGGACCCCAAAGTGTCCAATTTGACAAGTATTTCATGCTGTTGGGGGAGAAAGTGGGATTTCAGCTGGTCTGGGTTAGCCTCAGCGGCTGCCTCCTCCTTACTAACAGAAGCCACATATTTCCCTCCAGCCTTCATGTGGCTGCGAGTGACAAGGGCTGAGGGCTGGCCCAGCTGCCCGGGTAGGTCCCACAGGCATTCCCATGAGCCAGCAGGCTGCTGTGTGGGCTGCAGAGCCTATATTTCTTCTCTTAATGAGGGGAAGCCAGTTTTCTTCTTCTTGTTTGATTTCCAAATAATTAGATCGGCAAAGTTTTTCTCTTGTGTTTTGTCAGAATCTGTCATTCTGGCCCCCAATTCAAATGTCACCTTTGTTCCCTTCCATTTCCCCTCCAAATGAGTCATTCCGGCATCCCCTCTGCCTATAGTATTTCCCTCAGCCTTTTCTCTTGCATTCTTTCATGTTCTGTCATGTTCTGTCTCTTACCATGGAATTTTGTGAAATACATTAAATGCCTCTGGACTTTAATCATTCCTTAAGGACAGTCTGGGTCTGGTTTGATTTTTTTTATACGCACCACCATGTATAGTACAATGCTCAGAATGTCATTGCTGTTTTATTGTTGTTATGGATTGGACTGATGGAATAATTCAATGAAAGCCTTAACAAAGGCTGTGGTTCCAGCGTGGGTCCCCAGAGCAATAAGGAAAATGGGCATGCTGGAGTCACACTCTAGTCCCAGATGTCTCTGTGTGGCAGGGAAGAGTGAGCTCAGCTCTTCTCTGGTGAGGAAAGAGGTTGTTTGTGGCGTGACAGAGGTAGGAAGGACATGAGGTGTTGTTCTAGAGTCTAGAAGCTCCTCGAAGGCACTGGGGAATCCCTTTCACTGGAAATCTTTAGGAAAAAGTGACATCCATCTGTCTGGAATGGTTGCCTGGAAACCGGGGCCTTTCTGGGAATGGGCGGCTGTTCCCCTCCAGTTTTGGGCTCTGTCAGAGCGTCTGAACCCTGGCCTGTTGTGGCAGGAGGATTTGAGGTGGTCCTGCATCCTGCAGCAGTGAGCAGTCACCCCCATTGACGTTAACATCATAACAAGTACTGGCTCGGAGAATGTTCTAGTGCCTCTCTGGTATATTCAATAACGCCGTGGACTCCAAGGACTTGATTCTTATCAGGGGCTTCCCTTTGCTCAGTGGCTTCCGAGTCCAAGCCACCTGGGCACGCTCCTGCCAGATTAGTCTCACCAAAACACCTTGGTCTTATGGCTCAGAAGCCTTAAGTGACTTCACACCAACTAAGGGATAGAATCTAAACTCTAAATCTCACGGTAACGTCCTTGAAGGCAGGGACTCCATCTGATCCTCCTTTGTAGTCTCCTCATGACGGGTGATATGGTCGGTGATGAAATGCAACGTGTGGGTTTGACTTTATCCGTGGTCCCTTCTGGAGAATTCCAAGACTGTAGAGTGCTGTCAGCCAGCCAGTCCTGCATGCTAAGGTAGAAAGCATAGTCTACCACAGTCGGGGTTTCACTGATGTGTGCCGCTTTGCTTATAATCAGGTAGGGGCCTTAGGAAGAATTCCAGGAACATTGTGCGGGAAGTTTGAATTTTGAACGGGGGTAGAGGGAGAGGCAGGAGAACATCAGTTTTGTTGGAGGTTGAAGTGCAGAATTTGTTTGTTCTGGGTCCCTGGCGCTCCCAGACAGATACACCTTTTTGTATCTCTCAGGTGTATCATTTCTCTCCTTTCCAAAGATGCTCGATGAAATCAGTGCCTGCGCCCCCATCAGTCTGCTGCTGCAAAGAGCAGGAGTGTTGAGCAGCACTTGGCTCTGCACCTGAAGGCGGCAGACATGAGCACCGGGCGCAATAGTTCCAGCATTGTTTGCCTGCCACGTGCAAATTTTTTTCAGCATGGCTGTCAGCTTTTTTTTTTTTTCTTTCCAGGAAAATCAAGGACTGTGTGCTCTCAGACTGGGTTCAAGGACAGGGTGAGGTCAGCTCCAAGAGTGAAAAATCTTGAGTGGTCCTTTGTAGTGACTTGGACAGGGTAGCCAAACACAAATAGACTTGCTCCTCTGTAATTCCTGGGCATTTATTTTGTTCCTTTATCATTGGCATGGATCACATCCTGCCTTATGTTATGTTTGACTTATATCTTCTATTAGAGCGTCACCTCTTTCAGAATAGGGATCATATGTCATCCATGTCTTAATTCCCCTACAGGCGTAAGAGGTGTTTCTATACGTCATGGAAGAATTTCTATGATCTGAGACAGCCAGGCTCAGTGTTTAATTAGGGAACCAGGGAACAACTAGGAACCAGAAATTACTAAGGATAAAAATATATTGGTTTAATATCCAAATAATATTATTCCCATTATACCCATGTGCTTCAGTATTTCTGTTCTAAATTCTTAAGACCTGCGATCATGAGTCATTTCACGACTTCTCCCTTCTGTGTGATTAGACGCAGGCCACACTGGGTCTTGCACGCTCCAGAGCCGTAGTTCTCAACCCTGACTGCACGTTAGAAGCACCAGGGGAGCTCTTAAACACCCCAATGCCCAGTTGGCTGCTCAGACCAATTAACTGAGACTCTCCAGGGTAGGATCCAGGCATCAGTAGCTGTCAAACTCCCCAGGTGGTGCCAGCGTGCAGCCCAGGCTAAGCAGGAGCTGTCTGAGGGCAGGGTGTCTGCTTATTAATCACTGTGTCTCCAGGGCCTCACACAGTGCTTGGCACAGGGTGGGTTTTCAGTTAAAGCCAGTGCCCCCTGTCAGCATCTCCCCGTGAATGACAAATAACTTCTACCAGCGTGATTCTAAAACCAAGCCCGGAGCCTGTCCCTCTCCCAGGTTTCCCTGTCTCAGTGCTTGTGTTCCCATCTATCGAGTAGTGTGAGCCAGAAGCTTAGGATGCATCTCTGATGGCCCAACTTCACTGTGCTTAGTGACTTCACATACTAAATACCTCTCACAGCTGTGCGTTTATTCCCATGCCCACTGGCATCATCCAAATCCCAGATACTATCATCAGTCCCCTTAGAAGCTCCTGAGCTGGGCTGTCTGTGTGCAGCCCAGTCCAACCATCCCATCCTCCACACCACAGTCAGCCCATCCCTGCAGCTTCCATTTGCGTGATGATTTGATCTGTGTCTCTCTGCCCCGCCTGACCAATGCCCCAAGGGGCTCTGTCTGACTTTGCTCCTTTTATCCCCAGTGCCAAGCAAAGGCCAGGGCACCTAGAAAATGCTCAGAGTATTTGTCGACTGAATGCCTGGATGTTTTTGCACAACAGCTCCAAACCTCCCTGGTCTTGTTACTCTGTGACCAGGTGGCTTCTCCTGTCCCCTCTTCCCTTAGGCGGGGGCAGCCTCACAGCCCCATTACGTAAAACATTCCACATGACATGTCTGCTTTGCCCTATTTTCAGCAACCTCCTAAAGATCTATTAATATCCACATCCATCAATTGCTCTTCTGTGGAATCTTTTGAAGTTTCTTAAACTCCCCAGAACTTCCCTAAAACTGAATTTTTAGGGTCTTGACGTGTATCTCAATTTTGCCCATCTGGCTGATGAGGATTTTCAGCAGTTGCTCTTTCTCATTTGTGTCTTTGGCATATTGAAGTGTTTGCGACCTCAGGGTGATCGTGGGGTGGCTGGGAGGAGTGTGTGGGATCATCTGTGCTCCCCGATGAGAACACAGGGCCCAGGTCCAGTCTCCTGACTCCCTCCCGTCACAGCCTCCTGGTTGCTTCTACTCCCTAATCTTAAAATCACTAGAAGCAAAACCCCGTATTCAAACATTTTCTTTGACCTTCCCAAAACAATGAAGAGAATGTTGGACTAGACCTCCGTTACTCAGCTTTGGGACCTCCTAAGATATTTCCCAGCTCTGGGCCTCACTTCACTGATTTTGTAAAATGAGAAATTTGAACCAGATAATTGAGGTCCCCTCAGGTAATAATAATGATAATAGTAATAATGGCAGTAATGATAGTAATAATAATATTAGCTAACATCTATTGAGCATATATCATGGGTCAAATGCTAAGTATTTTACATGTATTAGTTCATTTTTTAATTATTTAATCCCCTTCACAAGCAAACACAGTAGAGATTTTTATGGCCCCATTTTACACATGTTAAATTCAGGCACAGTGAGAGAGGTTAAGCAACTTGCCCAAAGCCACAGAGCCGGGAAGTGGCAGAGCCAGGATTTGAACCCAGGAACACTGGTTCCAAAGCCCTCACTCTTAACCAGCTAGAGTAGAAGACAGAAAACAGGCTCTGGAGTCAAGAAGATCTGGTTTGAGGACTGACTGTGCGACTTACCAGCTGCAGGACCCCAGCCAGACTACTTCTGTGCACCTGCTTCCTCATATGCAAAATGGGAATAATACCTGCTTCAGGGGTGATTAGTTTGCTTGGGCTTCCATAGTACAATACCACCGACTGGACTGGGTGGCTTAAACTATAGACATTTATTTATTCACAGTTCTGGAGGCTGGAAGGGCAAGATCAAGGTACTGGCAAGCTCCGTTTATTCTGAGGCCCGTCTCCTTGGCTCGCGATGGCTGCTTCCTTGCTGTGTCCTCACGTGGTTGCCCCCTGGTCTGTATGTTGTCTGTGTCCCAATCTCCTTATAAGGACACCTGTCAGATTAGGGCCCACCCTAATGACTTCATTTTACCTTAATAGCCCCTTTAAAGGCCCTATCTCCAAATACAGTCACATTCTGAGTTACTGGGGCTTAGGGCCTCAACATGCAAATTTTGGGGACACAGTTGAATCTATAACAAGTGAGTTTTGTGCACCTTCAGGAACATCATGTGTGTTATGTGGCTGACTTGTAATGCTGGGTCCCTCCCCTCTCTCTGCCAGTTCTCACTTCATATCCATTGCCCTGTTCCTGGTTAATGATGGGATGTGATGCTCTGTTGGCAACATGTGAGTAAGCCTTGGGTGGAATCTGTCTGTTTGGCAGCTATTTCTAGAGTGGAAAAAAAATCTCTCCCTCATTTTAGATTGCTTATGGCATGGTTTACAGTTCTAGAGTTAACACTGGAGGCCTTGAAGTCTTAGAAAAATATTATGATAAATCACAGCCCTTCAAACTTGCATGACATATTTTATCCAAGGACGTTATTTTGCCTTTCAAAAGTGAATTTATCCTTCTGTCTGAGCAAGGCAGCACCTCCTTCCCCTTGCAGCTGAATAGCTGGAGCGTCAGCACTTTTAACACGAACACCAACAGGCATCTCGAAGTTGCCAAGAGCTGCTGTACCCTGAGGGTTCCAGTGTTTACAGCTGGGCCTCACTTTCCCTCCTGGGAGGCTGCCTATCCGAAGTCACAGGTTAGAGGTGAACTATTCACGAGAAGCCTGGGGAGTCAGAACATATGTCAGCACTGTTGAGTTCATGAAGATGCTCTAGCATGGCCAAGTGACACAGAAAGAGATGCGGGAACTTTTGTAGAGAAAGATCAAGCTCAGGGAGGAAGAAGCTGCAGCAGTAGCATAATACTAATGGCAGCTGCTGCGGGCTGACTGCCTGCACCACGCCTGGCCACTGAGCAGAGTCCTTATGTACATTATCTCCAACCTTTACACTGCCCTGAGAAGTGGGTTTGATGATCCTGTTCTTCTGGCTGGGATCTGAGGCTCAGCAATGCAAACCCACTTGCCCGAGGTGCCGTGCTAGTCAACAGCAGAGCCAGGGTTCCCCACCAGGGCTGCTTTCCTGCAGACCTCTGCAGGGAGGAATGCCACTCAGGGGCTCCCGTGGGCACAGCCTGGAATGCCACGTAGGCAACCAGGCAGACGGGAGAGAACGCTGCCTCCCGCATCAGGAGGGAGTACCCCAGCACCCAGACCCAATGACCTTGCCACCTCAGCAACCAGGGATCTGGAGAGAAACAGCTAAACCTCGCCTGTGGGTAGAAGTGAGCAGCCTCGAAGAAACTAAAGTAATCCCCTAAGGGCTGGGGCCAAGCTTTGATGACAGGACATGGGAGTGAACCAGGAAAGCAGAAATCTTTAAACCTGAGCCAGATTAGTTAAGTCCTGAGACAGGAATCTGTCGTCTGCGTTTTCTGTGTGCAGTTTGGCCCCCGAAAGGACCCTTTTCCATGGTGGTTCACTGAGTGGGCTCTGAGAGTTTGGTGTTTTGTTAAGGGAGGCGGTGGAAATGAGAAAAAGCTGTAACCTTAAATGTTGAACCATTTTTAGGTTTCAATATTAGTGTTGTAAAATTCTATATGGTCATTAGGGAAAATTTGGGAGAAAATGCAGAAAATTATAAAAGAAAAAAAATTCTGTAATCTGCCATTCACAGATAACCAGCAAAATATTAAAAGACTACTCTTCTAGTCTTTTTGTATATAATTTTAAAACAAAAAAGGGGAATTATACTGGGCACCACTTAGTAACTTTTTTTCGTTAGTACCATATCAGGCACATGTTCCAATTTCTTTAAATGCCCTTCTCTTTTTTTGATATTCATTCATTCAATTATTTTTATTTTAAAGACAGAGTCTCGCTCTGTCACCCAGGCTGGAGTGCAGTGGTGTCATCATAGCTCACTGCAACCTCAATCCTCCTGCCTCAACCTCCCAAGTAGCTAGGGCTATAGATGTGCGCCACTATGCCTGGCTAGTTTAAATGTCTTTTTCAAACATAACTTTTTCTATCCCATCAGGTGATATACCATAATTTAATCAGTCCTTCCTTGCTGGACATCAAGATGACTGAGGGTTCATTCCCTCGATTACCTCAACTGGTAGGATATAACCCATTGGGAGCCTCAAACATCAGGACAGGTGTCTATCTTGGGAAATCTATGCTATTTATATACTCTTCACTCTGTTAATAATTATCTCTAGTGTTAACTAACCAGTGGTCTGATATTTATAGCCACCTCACATTCTTTTGTCCTCCTAATGAAATCAGTTCAAATGTATTACGATCCTTTTATTCTGGAAGGGAACGTTAGAGAAAAGTACTCATCTTGGGAACTGTGGGCATAGCCCAGTGTTATTTGCATACATCCATGCGTATGCATGAGCTTTCTGTGTACACATATTGAGGAGCAAAAGCACAAGTAGCAAAAACAACCACACTAGCAGCAGAAAAGTTTCTATAACAATTGAGGTGTTTGGAAGGAAACTGACAATCAGAGACTCACTACAAAATGGGCTTTTTATCCCCTTGGGATCTGTATCTGCAGCGTGGGGCCATGCACTGTCACCTGAGGTCACGCTAAGAAAACTTGAGCTTATACCCAAATCCCACTTGGCTCTGGTTTCCAGGACATTCTTCCTGTTTCAAAAAAAAAAAAAAAATTAATATGGATGACTTTACCCAAGGAGCAGGAGTGGTGGCTGTTTTCATCCCTCCTGTTGGCCCTTAGCTAACACACACACACACACACACACACACACACACACACACACACACACACACACACACACACGAACCAGGGAAGGAGAGGAAGGGACAACTTAAAGACTGATAGAGCAGCCTCCCGTGAATGTATCCAGAAAAATAAAAAGGCAAACGTCCTGTAGCAAACAAAGATTATCTGTGAATCACAGATCAGTGTCGTCATCTTTTACATTTGCTATCGCCAAAGATGATTTCAATTTCAGAAGCACCATTTAAACGCTCAGCTGAAAAAGAAAAGATGGTGGTGGCAGGGAGAGGCTTGGGTGAGAAGTCTTGTTTGTGATCCATAAAACCAGCCTCCATTCTTGGTCTTTCACTAGGTCACTGAACACCTGCACATTCCTTATAGAAATCCCCATAAAGTGATCTCTTTCTCTCTTTCTCTCCCTTTCTCTCTCTCTCTGAAACATAGAACATAAAATGTGGGGTGGATGTATTGTCAGGAGAAGTTGGTTCTAATCTCACCCTGTTACTAAATCACTGCCAGGATTTGGACAACTCTCCCTACCTTTCTTGGGCCTCAGTTTTCTCATCTGTAAAGAGGTTCATATAGATTTGTAGTTTTAATTATAAAATATATTTTTATCTCTTTAAAAATTATAACAAAATAACACACTCAAATGTGTTACTTATCAACTTTCAACATACTAAAACCCTCAATGTGCTAATTTGATTTTTAGCTATCTCAAAATTTATTCTGCCATCTCTTTTTTAACTTAAAAATAACTGGAGATTGTCAATGTGAACTGTAAAAAATCTCTGCGGATTATGATTTTCTCAATAATAAGCAAGTAAACAAAATTTAAAAATAAACTAGATAAGTATTACATGAGAGTCAGGTTCGGTGTTCTCATTGTTTTTATAATTAATTGGTTAAAACTTATACTAAAATTGGAGCAAATTTATACTGAATAGCATAGTCCAATGTCTGTCTTTTGACTGTTAGCAATACATTTGGTTTCCTGTAAGATTTGTTTAAGTGTTCCAGTGCATTACTTCTGGAAACCCTTCAGACCTGACATTCTATATAAATTATATTTTTACATGTAAAACAAAACATTTTTGTGGCCCTGCAAACATAATAGTATATACTATGACCATTAATGGTTTTAGTAAAAGACAGGGGATTGTAATTAAAATAAATGATAACCATTATAAAAGAAATGTAAGCAGTATCCTAATTAATCAATTTGCAAATTATTTTCCTCTGAAGTTTGGCTGCTGTTTGGTTGTCAGCTAAAACGTATTATTGTATATTTGGGAAGAGGAAATTCACTTGAAAATTCCAAAGGCTAGCCTGCATGGCAGGGCTAGGAATTCCACCCTAGGGGATTTTACGAAATAGGTTTTAGGTGATTGCTCAATTGATCATTCTAAATTAAATTACTAAGTACTGACTCTAAATTTGGTTTAGGAAAACTTTGCTGGTGTATGCATTTTGCCTTCCTTCCTTTATCTTATTTTATAAAACAACCACCCCAATATATTTAGTGAAGAAAAACTCCAAGAAATTGCCTAACTCAAGTAAGTCAGGACTATGAGGAAGCTGTTTTCAGGAGCAACTCTGCCCTGTAATATAAACATAAGGAAACATACATAGAACCCCTTGTTAAGACTGGTGTCGCTGGATAGAATGGCTGCCCCTCATTTGATTATTTTTTTGGGGGGGTTTAGTGATGCTGGGCCACGGGATCTGACCTGTGGCAAATCTGAACAGGGAACATATCAGGTTCCACGTACAGTGCTCCAAGTCCAGATGGCCCCATTGTGGTTAACAGCCTGCAGGGGTTGTTGGTAATCAGCTTCAGCCTTGAGCCTTTGCTGGGAGACTAGAGGGGCATCGTGCCATCATTCTCTCCATGGCTGCCTTATGTTCTTTTTAACTTGGGAGAGGGGATGTCTGCACCCACCATGCACCTGCCCTCCCTACACCAAGTCCCCTTGGGCAGTGGTTCTCAAAGTCTGATCTCAAGACCAGTAGCATCAGCATCACCTGGGAACTCCCCCTACTGAATCAGGAACTCTGGGGATGGGCCCAGCCACCTGTGTTTCAATGAGCCTCCAGGTGATTCTGGTGCTCACTCAAGTGTGAGCACCACTGTTGTAGGTAATGCCTGACATGAGCAGGGAGGCTATTCAGGAACCATGTCGGGGGCCTTCTTGATGCCATGCCAACTGCTTACAAAAAATGATATGGATGGTCTTGCCAAAGGAGCAGGAATGGTGGCTGCTTTCATCCCTTCCGTCAGCCTTAACATACGTGCACACACAGCCCCCAACAGATGCCTCTACCAGGGCACTCTGTGGTTGTCTATAATAGTGGAAAAAATAGCTCCTCCCAGCTGCGTGCTGTTGGGGAGAGTAGCAGTACGCAGGCCTGTCTTCATCTTCTTACTGTGGGCTCAACGTGGCTACACATTGGAATCACCTGAAATTCTGATTTATTGGTCACAGTGCACCCCAGGTATCAAGAGTTTTAAAAGTTTCCCAAGTGGTTCTAATTTGCAGCTGAATTTGAAAAGCATTGGATTAAAATGTCAAGGGCACCTGAAAGGGATGAGGAGGAGGACGGGATGGACCACGAGGGAATGCCTTTTCCCCTATAAGACGAGTAGCTTCTCCAAGGCCGGTTCCCCGGGCGGCTGTCACAGGCTGCCTCTCTTCTCCAGCACACTTGCGCTGCACAGAGACAGCCTCCCATCTCTGGAGCACCCTTCCCAGTGGCCCTAATGGCCATGAGGTTGGAAGTGAGTGGGTGACTCCTAGGCCTCTCTAGCTTTAATTAGTGCAAGCCATGGTTTTTTTTAAAAAGCTAAAAACCTGGCATTCTCTATCCCATCTCTGACTGCAAACGTTCAGGCATTTCTTTATTTAGTTGCTTTGCTGGTTATTTCCATATCTCTCAATAATATACCCTACCTGCCTTTGTTTTTTGTGGGAGTTGTTTGCTTTTATTGCTGTTGTTTAAGAAACAAAAAATATCTATGGGAATGTAGAAAAAGAGTAGCGAGTAGAAAAAAAAACAGAATTATACAGGGGTAATATGGAATGCAAATCTGTTTGCCTCCCCATTAAGTAATCTGATACTATGTTACACATTTATTTCTTGATGAATCATTATTACATCCCTCACTTGAAAGTAACCTTGGTAGTCAGTATCTTTGATTTTGATAGTAATTATCACTTTTTAAAGCTCTTGTATTGTCCTTTAAGTGCTTATATTCATTCTCTTGAACTTCCGTTTCTCCTTCCATCAACTGTTAGCAGTCGCTCTTAACTCAATACAAGAATATTAGATTTCTTTTTCTTCCCTCCTCCTTCCCTTCCACCTCCCCAACATTTTTTTCCCTGAACTTTGACGTTATCAAGGTTGATGCTATTTATGTGCTGTTTGTGGCCTATGTAGCTATAGCTTGCTCAAGCTCTCCGAGGGGAATAAAATAGATCTTCCTGCTCTGGCCCCACTTTTCTCTTCAACCTCATTTTTCCTTCTGTGGCCCAGCAGTATATATGCCACTGACCCTCTCTGTTCCTCCAACATCAGACTTCTCAAGGTCATGGTTGTGACCCCTGCACAGCTCCTGGATAGCCTCTGCTCCTCAAGTCTCAATTCAAATGTCACTTCCTCAGGAAATCTGTTTTTCCCCAAAATAATTGTCTCCTTCTCACTCCCACCTGTAGCATCCTGTACTTCTCCATCATACACTCATCACAAATGAGATCATCCACAGTCGCTGTGTGTGTTGTGTCTGCCCCTCCGCCCTCCACTGTAAGTTCCACGGAGCCAGGGAGTGTGTCTGGTACATTTGCCTCTGGATCCCTGCTGCCTGGGACATACTGACGCTCGATAAATATTCCATGAAAGCATTAAATATTAAATACTATGCCATGCAAGTGCTTTGGACAGTGGAAAGTTGCTTTGCAAATGTGTTTTCATCTTAATTTTATTGCTATCCATGAGGTTACTTAAATGATAAAGGAACTGTCTGCAGCGGAAGAATCATGCAAAACAGTTCCTAAGGACTTACTCAGAATGGTTGATAAGCTGCCCAGTGTCTTGGGGGGGGGGGTGTGCTGTTCCTGAAGGAGGGAAGTAGAGAAGCCAGCCTGAGGATATAGCTTGTACTTGGTAAACAACTCGACTTTAGCATCCTGAGTGTGTCAGTGTGATGGACTGAACCTGGAGAAGAAAAAAGAGAAACACCTGAGGGAGTGGCGTGCAGGTGCCCTCTGGGTTTGTTTTTGCTTAGCAAGCTAGTCTTCCCGTGTAGTCGTGTGCCACCCTGCCCGGGAGTGACAACCAAGAGCCCGGGCGGTGCATGCAGTTACCAAATCTTCCTCTGGCCCCAGTTTCTTTCAGTGCCTCTGAACTGTCCCTCACACCTCCGCCAAGCCTCCTGCTCTTCCACACCTCCCTGTCGCCCATCCCTCGCCCAGTGCCGGAGCTGCCCCACTGCAGTCTGGAAGCCCAGCCTGGCCTTCGGGGCTCCCCCATTCTGTGGCTCCCTCGTGGTATTCCCCTTCCACCCCCTGCTCTCATCCTGGTGAGCTGACTGGGGTTCCCCCGGCAGGTCACACCCCCCAGGGGAACGCAGTTTCACAAGTCACCTCCCCCAAGTGCCTCTCTCAGATGTTTCCACCCTCGAGTCCCCAGCCCCGTTCCCTCTGCTGTGTCTCCTTCCGTTCCTCAACTTATTGAGCTTCTGTGACAGGCCAGGAACTGTGCCTGGTGGGATATAGGGTGAACCCGCCACCACACTTTGCTCTTGGGATCCCCAGTGCGGTGGGAAGAAAGAGCCATGGGGAGAGAAGCCCGTAGGATAACTGCCGCAGGTGTGTGCACTGTGCTCGGTGAGCTGAAGAATTCGGGGTGACGCTGGGGCACAGCAGGGGTAAGGTTACTCCAGTCACACAGAGGGACCTGCACGTGGCAGGAATGCGGTGAATTGGGAAGATCACTCCAGTCTCTGCAGCTGCTGGAGAGTAGGGGGGCTGTGTGGAAGGGAGACAGGGCAGGGCTGATTGGGGGCCGCAAGGAGCTTGGGCTGGAACCCCTGGGCAGTGGAGAGCTATTAAAACACTTTTTTAAACAGGAGAATGGAATGAATAGATTTGTTTTAGAAATAATTGAAGCAGAAAGGAGGATGGATTGGAGTGGACGCAGCAAGCGGCAGAGAGAGCTTTGGGGGGCTTGTTCTGAACATACTCACCGAGGGATGCCACAGATCCTGCAGCACTCTCAGCTGCAGGGAAGCAGAAGTGAATGGCTCTCGCCCCCGGCTGCTGCAGTGGGGACAAAAACTAGAGGTGGCACGATGCAGAATCTAGACATTTAGCGGTAATTTCCAGGACCTACCCTAAGGCAGTGAGGGTGAAGAAAAGGGGACGGATTGCAATACCTCCGAGACAGTTTTACCTCCTCGCCTGACTGCAGCCTGAACCCCATTCACTCTGGTCTCAGCCCTCACCATTCTCACCCTGGGAGGTGGTCTCAGCGAGGCCTGGGAAGGGGTGAGAGAGAAAGGGGTCTAGGCTGAGAGAACATCTGAGCCCCCAGGCACGGGGGTGAGAGGTCACCCAGGTTGTTCCAGGCCTTACTCCCGGTCACCTTTGCTGATAACTCACAAGGAAGCAGAGGGAATGAGGTCCCTGGAGGCCGAGTGAGCACAGGGTTGAAGCTGGGACTCCACCCCTCTCTGCAGTTATGTCAAAGAAAGAACAGAACGGTCCACCGCATGAAAAGAGATCACTCTCAGAGTCAGTGTTTTGATTTCTGTTTTAATTCAAAGAAATGCTCACCTTATAAAGCTAAACACAGGGACAGAGGTAGGCCTCGGGTCCCCATCCTCCACCTCAGTGCTGGTGATGAGACTCTCCCAGGGACACTCGGCGAGGTCCTCTACGAGACCCGCATGGGATGTACTTCAGCCTTTCTGAGGCCAGGCCTCTTGGGGTGTCCTCAGACTCTGTCTGCCCACACTTGGGACCCTAAGTTGCAATTGAGGTGGTTGAAACAGATTCAGAACTAAAAACAATTTACATCACTACTTAAGAAAATGATTTTGTCATCAGCAATATAATAAAGCTTATGAAAAAGCCGACTTCTTCCCACCTAGAGGTTTTGTGCTGGGTGGTTGGGGTTCTGTCCCCTCCTGCCACGCCCAGTGAGCGGTTTACTGCAGGCCAGACGGGACTGGTGCAGGAGAGGCAGCTCCCTCCAGCCTCCGCCGGCCTGGGCCAGCCCCTGTTCTCAGGATCCAGCCTTTACCTCTTCCCGCGAGTTCCAGAGAGCAGCCTTGTCCACACTGTCTGTGAGGTCGACCCCCTTTTACCTGCTCCTTTGAGCGCCAAGTGGCCCCGACCTGTGGCGTGGAGATGAGGCCACACCTCTCAAGTCCCCATCCTCCCAGAGGGCAGCTTGGAGGCTGGGTCTACACACAGGCCCGGCAGCGGCTGAGACCCTCCCCAGGCAGCCCCCTGCCCAGACCCAGTGATTTCTGTCTTACTCCTGGCACACGAGAACTCCAGGTCATCACAAGAGCCTGGTTTGTGCTGGTTTTTCAGAACTCATTAAATCCCAAGGGTCATTTATCTGGAGTGTGTGAGAAAGGGAGAAGCAAAGGAATGCTTTAGTGCGTCACCTTCCAGCCCGTAGTGGCCAGACGTCCGACTGCGCTGGCCCTGGTCCGGGTTCCCTGCTGACCGACTACACTGCACAGGCTGAATCCAGTTCTGTCCCAGGACTCCCAGTACCTGGAGAACTGTGGAGTTCCTGGCGGCCGGCAGGATGCCATTTGTCAGGCTAATGTGCAGTACTGTGGTGTTGGTTATGCTGCTGCTGTTGTCAGGGTTCCAGCATTTTCCGCACTGAGGCCTTTATCGGGGTGTGATAAGGCTCCCGGGCAGGGAGGGTGGTCTGTCTGTGTGCCAAGTGCTACTGGCAGCCAGGCCACTCAGGGGGGCAGACAGCTGCCTCTGGGAGTGGAGGTGAGGGCTCCCCCCACGGTGCTCACTCTTGGCCTCTTTCTTCCCATTGCCTCCTTCCCCTTTCTCCTCAAAGAGAGAAATGAAAAAGCGAGTGCATAGCCCCAGGTTTCCTCTGCAACAGCCATGCCCCTGCGACGTGATCTCTGTGGCATGCAGCTCTGACCCTCAGGGTTTAATAAGCTGCCCGTGAAGGAGGCACTGACAGTGGAGAGAAGAGAGGGCGCTGGGCACGAGGCGGCAGCCCCCAGGGAGTTAGAACCGAGTAAGCGCATCGCCATGATGGACGAGGTTAGCCAGCTGTGGAGAGTCCTTGCAGGCTCGCTCCTAGAGGCCATCGCAGGCTGGATGTCTCAGTGTGTGCCCGGTGAGAGGAGAGGGATGATTTAGCCTGAAGTTCTCCCCAGTTCCCACCCCCTACCCCTACAATGAAGAGACTCCAGACACACGTGGAATGGCTGGCTGGCCAGTACTCACCTCTTCTACTCACTACTGGAGGAGTGTCAAGAGGTGCCCAAGACACGAGAAAGGGTGATGTTTCCAGCCCCCTCGAGTCTGCTCGATGTCATCATGGAAGCTGTTAATTTTAATGCAGTTGGACTGTGGTCATGACTGTTACTTCAGCCAGTGCTTGCTGTTGGAAGTGCGTTCCTACTGCCGGCCTGTGTTCTCCTCCCACGAGTCAGTGGGCAGGGTGGTGGTTCCCACCTGGCGGGGATGGGACTCCTTGCTGAAGAGCCCGCAGGCTGCAGAACTAGAACCCAGGCCTCCAGGCTCCCAGCCCTGACTTTCCTCTGCTATGATGGCCCCATGTGGCCCGGGGATTGTTGACTTGAGCTGTCAAAATGCCACTTCTCTCACTGGCGAACAGGGAGATGCAATCGATGAGAGAGGGAACGTTTTTTCCTTCTCTAGGAATGATTTCTTTTTGCCTCTGAGCACAACCCTGTAAATGATTAGCCTCCATGGGAATCGCAGGGGGTGGCCACGCGCCCGGATAATGAGCCGAGCCGGCGTGACTGGCGAACGGCGGGGCTCAGGCGTGGTGGAAGGAAGTCAAGAACTCTATGAAATTTAAAGGGACTGAATCCACGATTTAAATCAGATAACACTTGTGAAATTCTTGTGTCTAGTTGGTGTCCTCATGGGGAAGAAAAAAGTGAGCTTTACAAACTTGAATTTGCAAACGATGGTCTGGAGTGTGGAGCTTCGCAGAGGGCATTTGTTCTCAGATATTTCTTATCGAGCAGGTCAGGAATCGGGTGCTAGGAATCAAATAGCTCACACGGTGGAGTCACTGTCTTACTGAGCTTCCAGGCAGACACCGAACACACGCAAAGCTGAAACAGAAAGGGAGAAAAGTGACATGAGGGCAGGGAATGGGGCGGGGGAACACAGCCTGAACGGACAAGCTAGTCTGGGGAGGGAAAGGAGACATCAGGGAAGGCTTCCTGGAGGAAGAGGTATTTATACTGAGACCTAAAGGGTGAGTAAGAATTAGCCAGGTGAAAAGGAGGGGGAAATTTTCCCCCCTGACAAAAGAAATAGCACGTGTGAAGGCCCAAAGGCAAGGGAAGCATGACATTTTCAATGGACTGAAAGGCATCTTTTTGGCTGGTAAGTAAAGTTCAAGAAGAAGACACAAGATCAGAGACCAGAAACCTTGAGAAAAGCTGTCGGTTCCCAGGTGACCTAAGGAAGCCAGGGAAATCCTTCTCTAAGGAACTGGGAAAGCAAAAGCTAGCACTAGAGTATGAGAGGGATGGGGCGCCCCATAACAGAACGCCCCAGGGAGATGACAGAGTGCACTGGATTAGGACACAGGCACTATCACTTTCTAGTGTGTGACCTTGAGGAAGTCATTTCAACTGTGCAAAATGGAAGGAAGAGGAGGAAGACAGGCCCCTGCAGAACACCTGCTGTGCCCCGGGCACCCTGCTGTGTGGATCCATTTGATGGGAATAGTTACACCTGCCCCACCGTATTACTGTGACGCTTCATCACATCAAACATTGTCGAATGTGTGTGACCGTGTGCCCAGCACCTAGGAGGCTCTGGATAGACGCCAGCTGAGCTGGACTGTGTGCCTGGGAGACAGGGCGGGGCTTGGGCCCATTAGCAATGGGAGGATGAGGTCAGAGTCAAGGCCACCGAAGCAGACACGCTCTGCCTGAGTGCCAGCTGCGGGTGCTTGGCCGAGGCTCTCGGGGTGCTGTTTGAGAAGGACTCTGATTTTCCTGGGTCATCAGGAGAGAGTGGCGACTGATTATCAGTGTCTGTCATAAGCACAAAGTGGGGTCATAGCAGTACGTCTGACACACGTTTGCCATTCCCGGTCTAAAAGCCAGGTGATGCTGACTTCTATAGACACAAACCAGGACCCTTTGAGCGTCCCTGCCATGGGCTAACCCTGAAGGTAGGGTGTAAGGGGTCCCATTTATGGGCCCCAAAATCTGGCAGAAAAGCTCAGGTCGGAACACTGAGCTCCTGCAGGGTTAGGGGCTTTTTGCGTTCCCACGATGGCTGATTACATGTGTGCTCACAGAGAGAATCTCTGCATTCAGGGAGGGCACAGTGGCCCACAGGCACTGTTCAATAAAGTGCTCAGGCAAGCGCGGGAGAGTTAAGATGCAGGTTCTGCCTCTGAGAAGCTCAGACCCCGGCTGAACACAGCCCAAACAAAGCCAGCCCCAAGTGGGACCTCTCGCCTTGTCTGAGCCGCTGATGTCATAATTGTACTGACTTAGATTTTGAAAGAGGCTACCATCTTCTATCTCAGATGTCCTTCCTTGAAAAAAGAATTGAGAAATTTCCCCTGGAATCTACAAAGGTCAGATGTAGGAGTCATTTAAAATCAGAAGGATTTACACACCCACGTGCACAGGCCCCCTTGCACACTTGTGGATCGGAAGCCAGACTCTCAGCCTGCAGCCCGGGCGGGGGCCTCTGCACCCAGGGCCACCAGCACCCGCACCCCACACGCAGGGACCTGGGCTGCCCCCTCCCCAGCTTTGCTGCTGTGGGGCTGGAGCTCCGACGAGGCAGCCGGAGTTTCTCTCTGTGCTATTTTGGTATTCTTGGGAGGCCTGGGAAGGCTTTGTTCTTCTTGGCTGGTTATATAATTTTCAAAAGGAAAAACAGAGCAGAACCTGAAAGCTCCGGAGTTTACTCTTTGGGGAACGAGGGGACCCTCCCCCAGAGTCTGATGTTCTTTCCGTACACGTTTTCCTTCCTACCCTCAGTTGGTTTCCTCTAGTCACCCCCCACCCCTATTTCTTTCTCAGGGGTGTCCCCAACAAGCATGTTCTCAAGAGGACTGTATGAGGGAAACACAACCCAGGGTGGGTGACATCACAGGGACATTACGGTGTTTGTAGTCTCTGCAGACTTGGACGTCCCAGGGGACAAGGCTCACCTGGGGCCTCTCCTGGGCAGCAGAGCCTGTCAGTGGCTCCTCTGCTCGAATATTTGAGACTTGGCCATGCTTTTGGTTTGGGTCATTTCGTGTCCTGCCGGCCGATGTGTGGAGGGGTCACCCCAGGACCTTGGCTGGGAGTGGTACTGGGTGCGAGAGAAGCACAGGCACGGCAAGTGCAGCTCGAGGTTGGCGTCCTGGGTGGCAGCATTAGGAGCAGCCACCTGCCCATGTGTGGGGTTTCTACGAAGCCAAAGGAGTTTCTGGGCACGCACAGATTACTGCCCGTGAACTACTCCAGCCTGCCCACCTCCCGGGTGGAGGGAGCAGCACTTAATCTCACAAGCTGGAAGACCAGGGCGAGTCTTTCCCCGAATTCCAGCTGAGTCTCAATGGTCAAAGTCAGAGATTAGGAGGCAGTTCTCAGCTTGGTGAGGAAAGGCCATGTGGTCATTGTGCTTTTGGGGGACCTATGTAGCCTCCTCTCTTGAACCCCCAACTTTAGCCTCGACTCACCCTGGAGGGATTTAACAAGCTTTCTTTTCTGGGCCTCAGGGATGCTTTTAAAATTTACCTTTCCGTTTGGTTTGTACTTTATCATAACCAAAATCTCACTGCAAACATGTAACCATTCCTGTGTCAACTGATATTTATTTATCGAGCCCCTACCATATGCCAGACACCGTGCTGGACCCTGGGTCACAGCAGTGAAAAAAGTGAGAGGTGAAGTTCCTCTTCTCCCCGAGGTTCTACCTGGCTGATGGGGTCCACGCCGGGTGAGACCCGGGACCCCCGACCCAGGGAGGACCTTCCATAGACTCTTCTCTGTCTTGGAAGTGTTAAGGATGTAGGTCTTCGAGTCCTTCCTCTCCAGTGGTTATCTATTTCTGTATAACAAACACCCCAACGTTGAGCAGCTTAAAAACAACACTGATTATCACACAGTTTCTGGGGGTCAGGAATCTGGGCACAGCTTAGTTGGGATTCGGACTCAGGGTCTCTCATGTGACTTCAGTCAAGCTGTTGGGCAGGGCCATGGTCATCTGAAGGCTCAGCTGGGAAGATCTGCCTCTGGGCTCACTGGCACGGTGGCCGGCCGGCCTTGGAGGGTCCACCTCCAAGAACTCCCGTGGGTCTCTCCACAGGGCTGCCAAGTGACACGGCCCTGAGGGCATAAAATTGTCAGTTGAGCTTAACTAAACTTAACCTCTAGGGCAGTGCCACCATGTGGGGCAACAGGAAGACTGAGTCCAAGAGGATGGAGATAGTGCAGTACCGGAGGAGCCCCAAAGGGACCTGGGTTCCGACACATTTCAGTGCCTCCTTGTGAAGGAGCTGGAGGATGTTCCTATTCAATCTAGGGCAGGGTCACAAACTATAGCCCGCAGGCCGAATCCGGCCCACCACCTATTTTTATAAATAAAGTTTTATTGAAATGCAGCCATGCCCATTTGTTCAGATATTGTCTGTGGCTGCTTTTGTGCTCCAAAGGCAAAATTGCTTAGTTGTGTTGAGCAGTGGCAACACAGGCTGTATGTGCTACACACATTAAAATATTTATTCTCTGGCCCTTTATGGAAAAAGTTGGCTGATCCCTGGTCTAGAGGACTTCATTCACATAGACTACAGTGACAAATTAGAATCATGAGCCTTGGAGTCAGTCAGACCGGACTGTAAGATGAACGGTGCCGCCTAGAATTGTACAGTGCACAGCCTGTTCAACTGTAAGCATCCGCCCCGCAGGAGAAGGATTTCCTGCACATTTGGGGGTGTTCAGGAGAGGGAGGAAAGCAGCATCTGTGAAATGTCAGCACCTTGCCGGGGTGAAAGCTCCTGCTGAGGTTTGAGAGGATCTGAGCAGGCAGGAGGTGAGTCTAAATTTAGACTTTGCGAAGCTGATTTGTAAACCAGAGCCCCAGGAATCTCAGAAAGGGACATTTGGCACACACGGTCTCATCTCTGGTTTGCCTCCACATGTTAAAAGGCTAGATGAATGAGAGAATAATTAATTGACTTCACATAAACTGTTGCTGGGAGTCAGTGAGACACGGACTGACGGCTAAAGCTCCACTGTTCGGAGTCCTGAGGGCAGAATGTGAATTCCTGTGTTTTATTACAGAATCGTGGGGGCCTGGGCTGCCCTTGCAGGACTTACATGCATTCCTCTTGCTGGGTGTCGTTGAGCATGACCAAGCCGGTGACCTTTCCCTTTCACACAGTGACTGCCACCTCCGGGGTTTGCAGTCACACTTGTGATTCAGGGCAGCTCTGAGCCAACACCTCCGAATTAAGAATGGTCAGGCTTTGCCTGGAGAAGCTACATCATGCCAAGGGCTGTCGTCCCCACTCCGCTCCAGGTGGGCACATGCAGATGCCAGGCTGCCCCTCTCCAGGGCTGATGGGCTCATGCCTCTCGGCATATCATACAAGACATGGACCATTAACCTGAGCCTTCTCAGATGGCCAGTGCTTTGTAATCAGTTCACCTATAGAGAAAGGCAGAGGTTTTACAATAGAAATTATATTAACAGAGGAATTGGAGAAAGAAACCTAGAAAATGAAGAGGTTTGAGAAGAGATAACAAACAGTAAACTCAGATGGGAGCAGAGAAATGGTCAGACAAGAGCTGCTGGTTAGAGCATTGAAATTGCAAGAGAGGCAGCATCTAAGCAGATGGTACTAAGGAGCATTGAACTTCAGAAAGATTGGTTTGAGTGGTTGGGACTTATTATGAGAAGAGCCCTGTTGAACAGGCTGCACTGGGGCAGCACACATAGCAAGGGCAGTTGACCATCTAGGAAATGTGGGCATCGCAATTTTGTAGACATAATAAATGGAACTCAGGTCCTTCCAGTCCAGTTATTTTCTGTGCACTATGTTGGTCCCTGGACTGAGGAAGCTTACAGTCTAGTTGGGAGATGGACACACATAAAAAGTTAACTAGCAGCCCAGTCTAGTATACAGTGAATGTCAAACAGTATACATGATGGCCACAGGAGTTTAGAAAAAGGAGAAATGTCACTGAGAGCTGGGATGGACGCTTCAGAGAAAAAGCAAGACTTTGTCCGGATTCTGAATGACAGGCAGGATGTCAACAAGCGGGGAGGAAGTGGGAGAGCGTTTCAGGAACTGGGAAGGCACAAGGAGAGCAGCGAGGCGGGAATCAGGAGTCTGTGTGGAGGCTGGGAGGAAGGGGCAGTGGCTGGATGGCGGGAATCAGGAGTCTGTGTGGAGGCTGGGAGGAAGGGGCAGTGGCTGGAATCCGGCCTTCTCGCGTTGACGTGGCACTTGCCCACTGACACTGACGGTGGCAAGACCACCGAGAAAGACATACACGTGGGGAGACCGTCCCTCCCACATATGAGAGGAACAGGAAAGAGCTTTGAAAATAAATAAAGCACCTCTTAATTATTCAAGATTATCTGCATTGCAGCTGATCTCAGACAAATTCGGCTTTCAGCTTGCCTGTGATGTCATCCCTCTCTGCTCAGGTGCTCGTTCCTGTCTCTGCTTACAACCCAGTGGGAGCTGGAAAGGGAAGAAGGCTTAAGCATCTCTCTCCATAAAGCAAAATATACAATTGCCTCTCTTTGCTGTGCCCTTGGGAGCCAGGGCAGGCATATGGGTAGAAAGTAGAAGCTCAGTTGAGTTGCCCCTTACCCAGCGTGGGCAGCAGAAGTCAGAGGGCAACAGAATGAAGAACTGTAGTGACTCTTTGATTCCCGAGTTAGGAATCCAGGTGGACTTCACTAGCACAGGCCCTAGAGGGTGGCCCAGTGCGTGGTCCCAGCACTGTCTCTAAGTGGCGAGGCACCCTCAGAGTGAGTGGTATTTGTTTATCCGTTCCTCAAGTGCATATTGACCTGTTTCTGCTGGAAGCGCTAAGCTGATGCTCTCGAAGAGCCAGTGTCCTCACTGGCAAAGTGAGAACTTGAACCAGAATCAGTGTTTCTCTGTAGAAGTGCTCTTGGCACTTTAGGGCAGAAGGGTGGATGCCAGTTCTTCATGAACGGGGATGCTCAGCCAGGAGTGACTCGTAGTCAAATGGGACAAGGAGAGGAGCATGGTCCTCAGTTAAGGACCACGGGACTTGTTCGCTAAGATTGCTTCACAATCTGAAATCCTGGGGGTCTATGATTGTTTTGCTGCCGGACCCAATAAAAACATGCAGAGTAGAATTGCTAAAGATCTGAAAAATTATCAGAATAGTAAGTACATCTTATTCAAATGTAAGGGAATGTTTAAAAACATCAGTACATGAGTGGATTAATAAAATGTGGTATATGTATACCATGGAGTACCACTCAGCCACAAAAAACAATGGTGATCTAGCACCTATTATATTATCCTAGATGGAACTGGAGCCCATTCTACTAAGTGAAGTATCCCAAGAATGGAAGAACAAGCACCACGTATACGCACCATCACATTGGTACTAATTGATCAACACTTATGTGCACATATGGAAGCAACATTCATCAGGGATCGGTCAGGTGGTGGCGGGGGGGAGGGGGGGATGGGTGCATTCACACCTAATGGGCACAGTGCGCATGGTCTGGGATGGGCACGCTTGTAGCTCTGACTCGGGTGGGGCAAATGCAATATATGTAACCTTAAACATTTGTAACCCCATAAAAAATTTGAAATAAAAAAACCCAAAAAATAAAAAAAAAAACAGCAACAACAGGTAACATCTATTTATTGAGTGATTACTATGTTCTAGATCCTTAGCAAATTTCTTTCCTTAGAAGTCTTTAAGGGGATCAAATTGTTTACTATTTCAGATCATCTGTGTCCCCCAGTTTGCGGTCTTAATTTCAGAGCATTGAGGTGACTATTGTTTTTGCTTCATTTATCATTTGCAGAATTGTGCGGGAATTCAGACAGTAAAGTGTCTTAGCAGGAGGCCCTGTATTATGATGGGAAGTAAGCAGCAGCCCGGCCAGATGCACTCCTTTGTGCTGGATACAATGTTCTCTCTCTGTGTGCCCACGGACTTTACCAAGAAGCTATGATAATGCCTTTCCTTCAGAGGTCTGAATTTACATTGCTAGTTTTGCAGGGTTTTTTCCTCCCCACTTAGATTCTATACCTGTAATTTGAGTCAACAGCCACCAGGGGGGGACAGTGAACCTTGGATTTGACCCCTAGTTTTGAAGAGCTAGGTCCTCCTCATCAAAAAGAATGCAGTTCACCATGCCAATCCTGGTGTAGTGCTGGGAAGTCTGTGCCCTGGTTTCTGGGCAGAGAGAGAGTCCCTTTTTTATGGGTGGCAATAAAATTTCCTTGTAATTTGGTATGTGTGCTTCTGCCACCTACATGAAAAGCAAGAGATACAAATCTCAGTCCCTGGCAAATTCTCTCTTAAAATATTCAAAGACATTTGCAAAAAGAAGGAAGAAAATGGGTCCAAGTGCAAAAACAAGAGTATCAATTCTTTGTTTTCTGTCTGCAACTAGCTACTTTCTACTCTCACCCTTCCTAGCTAGGGCTGACGTGTGTGTCTGGAGAGCATAACAAATTAATTTTGCAAAGGTCAGAAGGAATAATTCTCTCCCCCCACCCCCCTTAATTTGCACGTGTTAACCTTGGGGGAGCAGGCACTGACATAAAAGGCACACCATCTGATGGTCTTATCAAATCAATCCGTCTTCTCTCCCTTCCAGAGGCACGCTGCACACAGCAGGAGGGGTGGCTGGGCAGCGCAAGCCTGGAATCCCCTGAGCAAGCAGTGTTTCAGCTGGCTGGACAGATCAAATAACACTTGGGCTGGTTCACAAAAGACGCAAGTGGGAAGGTGTTGGAAGCTGGAACGTGGAAATTTACCCAACGTTATTTCTTTGACAGGGAAGGAGACTTGGTCTGAAAGATGCCACGTTCCTTCGTCCTCTCCGGGTGCAGCAGAATACGGTCTGCGTTGCGGAGTCGTGGGTGAGTGGGTGAAAGAGGATGCTGCCCACACGTGAAGCCTCCAGAGGATCCTGGCCTGGCAGCTGAGCTCCCCCTGGACCTGGGACCTCAGGTGTAACTTGGTGTCAAGTGCATGAAAGGTGCCTGAGTTTTGCCAGCTGTTTTCAGCAATGCTTACTTACCACACTGGCTTGGGTTTTGGAATCTAAGGTGAGCTGGTAGAAAGAGGAGCTGGCAGAGGTAGAAAGAAGCCCCCAGAAGCCTCCAGAATCCATTGACAGGAACCCTTCATACTGCTTGAAACAGAGAGAGGCTGTGATACAACTGAGCTTTGGACCATCTTAAAGGATACAGCAGTTTGGCAAACAGCTCTTGCATTTCAGCCAGAAAGAACCTCTTGTAACAAAGTATTTAAAGGGGAGAGTTTCTGCATCTTTTACTTTGAGGGCCATTGTGGTAGAAAACTTTGCGTTCCCATAGATAATGATACTGGTTTTTCTCTCCAAGATGCAAGATTTAAAAGAAGTATGAGCCATTCTAAGCTTCAGGCAGGGTTCAGGAAGCACAGACGCTGGGGAACAGCCCTCCCGATGCAGGTCAAGAAAGCAGCCTGAGCTTCCACCTTAGGCAGCGCGGCGAGCGTGGACATATGCCATTCCTGTCTCCAGAGAGCTGGTGCAGTGACCTCACCCAGAGAAAAAGCATCTCTCCACTGCGGGACTTGACAGAATGAGGTGTGCTAGGGAGGCCACTAGCTGGGACCTGGCCTTTCCTGACTGCCCCTTCGTCACACGGGCAGCCCCAGACCACTGAGCCAACAATGGCCGAGAAGGGCGACTGCTTTGCCAGCGTCTACGGATATGACCTCGGTGGGCGCTTCGTTGACTTCCAGCCCCTGGGCTTTGGTGTCAACGGGCTGGTGCTGTCAGCTGTGGACAGCCGGGCTTGCCGGAAGGTGGCCGTGAAGAAGATCGCCCTCAGCGACGCCCGCAGCATGAAGCACGCGCTCCGGGAGATCAAGATCATCCGTCGCCTGGACCATGACAACATCGTCAAGGTGTATGAGGTGCTGGGCCCCAAGGGCACCGACCTGCAGGGCGAGCTGTTCAAGTTCAGCGTGGCTTACATCGTCCAGGAGTACATGGAGACCGACCTGGCACGCCTGCTGGAGCAGGGCACGCTCACGGAGGAGCACGCCAAGCTCTTCATGTACCAGCTGCTCCGTGGGCTCAAATACATCCACTCCGCCAACGTGCTGCACAGGGACCTGAAGCCCGCCAACATCTTCATCAGCACGGAGGACCTCGTGCTCAAGATCGGGGATTTTGGGTTGGCAAGGATCGTTGATCAGCACTACTCGCACAAGGTATGTCTGGCTGGAATGGTGGGTGCCGGTGGTCCATGGAATCCCCAGGGATGCTCACAGCGTTCCAGAGGGCATTCCTAGCTCCATGGTAATCAGGGGACTGGGATCAATATTGCGGGGAGACTAGAGGGTGCTAGAAAGATCACTGGCCTGAAAAGTCGTTGGGGCTTATGGGGGGAGATCTGGTTCTTGGTCTTGGCTCTGCCACAGGGCCGTGCCCAGTGACTCTGGGCTGTACAAGTGAAGGTGGGATGATCTCTAGAATTTCTTCTAGCTCTAGATGCTATGGCTTTGAAACCGTGTGGTTGGTGAAGTTGTCTCTAGCATCCTCTCGTCCCAGCTTCTCACCAGTGAGCCTCATGCTCTGGCTCATCTCACTGCCTCCTCCCATCCATGTGGACCCACTCTGTGTCCCTTTCTCTCATTGGACAGTGGGCACAAGTGGTTAATTGGATAAACTAATCCTCTAGCTAATGACTCAGTTCTCCTGGGTCCCCTGATGCCCTCGCCCCTTGGTGTGGTTCAAAAAGCCATGGGTGTCAGGATGGTGCCATGGAGACCCCCCCATGGTGGGTGCTAAATGTTCCACCAACTGCAGTCGTCAGAGCTGACCGGGCCACACTGGTGGAGACCAAAGTCACACTGACCTGTTCTCAAGGGCCCAGATCTCCTCACTGCTCTCTTCAGAAGCTGGGAGCCCTCCGACATTCTGTTCCTCCCCCAGCCCAGGTTCCTGCCACTTTGGGGGTGCCTCTGAGCCCTTTAGCATAAGCCTGTCCCCAGACAGCCCTCAACAGAGCTCCCAACACAGTGGGCATGGTTTCCAGCCTTGTGGCAAAACCTTTGTACTGCAAGATTATTTGATAGAATAAAACATCTCCTAGGAAGTGGGTGTACGGTGGGCTATTATCAGCCAAGGGCCTGGGGTGGGGGTGGCCCTGGCCTTGAGCGTGCTTGGGCTTCTCCCTGAGCTCGTTCCTCTCTCCTGCACCACCGTACACAGAAAGGCACTGCTCTGCCTGGTACAGCTGCAGGGGGCAGGTGTCGAGGGGAGGGAGAGGCAGGGCTCTCTGTCCTACCCTCACTGGCTGCACCTGGGGCTCCGGCCCAGGTTTCAGACCCCTAATCAGCCTAGCTGGCTCCGGCTTCTTGGTGCCACAAATCATTTATCCACCTTAACCATGAACTTGCCCTCTGCCCCTCCTGCAGCCAGGCCATCTGTCAAAACTGACAGCCGACTCTGTAGGCAGGAACATCCACGGTAAAATCAAACAAACGAAAAAAGCAGCACCTTTCTGTCTTCCTCATACCCTGAGCTGGTTCTTCTCTCTCTTTTTTCTAAGGAGCAATGACTCCAAACAACCAAACCAAAGGTTTGCACCCAAATCAGTCCTCATGTGGTAAAAAGACTCAGGAAATCCACAGCTCTCATATCTGGGATCCACAAAAACCACCTTCTGCAGTGGAAAAGCCAGTACATTTGGGAATCATAATATTATATGCTGAAAGGGTCTGATTCAGGATTACAGGGAAAGAACTTAGACCAGCACATAGTAGGCCCTCAGTAAAGTCAGGGAAGATGGTTTGTTATAGCAAAGATTGACTGCAGTAATAATTCTTCGGGGGTGGAGTCAGGGGTCTGGGCTTCCTTCTGACAGTGCTAGCTTGGATGTGGGTGGTCACTCACCCCCTGGAAGCCTCAGTTTCCCATCTTTGACAGCCTCTCTGGCTTGTGGCTAAGAATCAGAGTGGACCATGGATGTAAAATTCCGGGGAAGCAGTAAGGACGACATGCGTTCATCTCCTGGGTGCTTGCTGAGCACACACCAAGCCCAGGCCTGGTTCTGGGACAGACGCAGGTTTACAGGACCCCCGAGCCAACCACGAGGGCTGGGCGTCGTTATCCAGTCACTCAGGGCCGGGAAGCCACGTCCCTGCTTGGGACTTTCATCTTCCCCGTGCAGAGGCATTTAGATGCTCTGGCTCTGCAATAAAATGAGCTGTAGGAGGTTAAAGAAATCATCGGAGGCAGCTATGAGCCCAGTGGGTGCTCACATCACCCCGCGCCCCGGTATTTGGCAGGCGCCAGGCACCACCCACCCCAACCCTGCTTCCTCCCTCACACACTTTCTGCTTTTAGCTTTCTGCCCTCTCTTCCCCCAGCGATGACGAAAAGCCTTTATATTTGGTGCTTTTATTTATCCAATGTGCATTTAAATCAGTTCTCATTTAATCCTCATAATGCTGGGAGGCACGTAGGGCAAATGGTCCATTTTACAACAAAGAGAATTGGCTTTCTCAAGCTCGCCCGGGGGCTGTGGCAGGAGGGGCTCTGGCACTGGGGCCTTCCCACGTCCTGGGGGGGGGGCAGGTCTTTCTGGATTCTGGGCTGGAATTAATCTTTCCTTCTGAGTTCCCATGGCACTTTTCCCCCATTCCATAATCTGTGTCTTCCAACCCTGATCATTCTCCACTCTGCCCTAGGGGCATCTGTGCCTGTGACCTTGTGCTTTCCTGGGCTGAGAGTCCCTTGGCACCTTGAGGCCATCTCTTGTTTATTTCGGTGTCCCTCACGGAGTCCGAGATGTGGCCCCACTGTGCCTGAGACGTGGCCTTCAGCTGACTCGTTGACGGTGTTAAACAGATGGAAGAGTCATCTACCAGCACGTTGCAGATAGGCAGCTGTTGGGCCCATTGATTCCCTGCGGTTAGAAGGGTTGACTCTCAGAGCACATAATTCTCCCAGACAGTGGAGGGTCGGGGCCAGACGTGTGCATCTGCCACGTGCATCTGCTGTCTCCAGCGTGCTTGGAGGACGGATGATGTCTACAAGCAGAGTGCTCCAAGCTCAACCCCTCCTAAAGGTTTCTGGATCCCGACTCCCACCCAGCACCAAGCAGCAGCCTGGTTCTCACTCTCCCCATCTCCCTCATGAGCGGACAGTCTGTCTCCTTTGCGTCCACGTCTCCTCACCTGGCACAGGGCCTGACGTAGGTAGGGGCCCGTTAGGTTGCTTAGGGAAGGAGATGCCAAGGGAAATGGCCTTTGAGCAGCTGGCAGCATTGGGGCTCCAAGTGACAGGCAGGATGCATGCGGAGGGTGTGTCCCTCTGCACACCACCTCTAGGGGTCTTGGTCTTTGCAGGGTCCAGAGGGCAATTAGAGGCCCCTGCAGCCCACATTCCGGGAGCTGGCAGTGGGGGATGCTCTGACGGTTTCTTTCAACAGAGGCAGTCGGGGAAACACTGGTCTCTGTTATTACTACCTCACTAATTACATGACCTCGGGCAGGACTTACTCAGTTTATTCCTAGAATAAGAGATCTGTAAAAAGACCTCACAATCTTCTTGTCCATCCCCTTCCTTTCACGGGGGACAAAACTGAAAGGGGCAGAGCCCCGCTCATCAAAGCCACCCGATCAGCAGCTAAGCATGAGTTTTGACTCCACGTTCGCCTTTTTCTGAGTCTCACTTCTCAATCTTCTTATCTGCCGAATGCAGACAGCCATTCCTGTTCTGCTTATTTCAGTGGATTCTTGTTAGAGTCAAATGAAAACGTGTAGATGTCAAAGTGCTTTCAGGTGTGCAAAGGGCTAAATCACTAACAGAACTTTGCGACAGGAGATGCCACGGCCGCACCAGGCAGACATCTAGTGGTCAGTTTCCCGCCCACTGAGATGTGGACTCAACTCCTGACACTCTGGCCAAGGGGGGAGTCATGAGGCCCCACCTGAGGGGGCTTCCCAGCCTGTGGCCCTGTGATGAACCCCTTTCTTCCCACCTGCCTGGCAGGCTAATTAGTTCCTTGTTTGTGTTGAGAAGAGGCAGCTGAAGGAGCAGAGCGTATTTTCCTCTGAATTTATTCTATTGGGAGGTAGATGATCTCAAAAGAGAAAAAAAAAATGTCATTAAGACTTCACCGAGTGCTGTGCAAAGTCTAAGAAATGTCAGGAACGCCCTCGAGAGCGTGCAGAGGCCCTGAGTAGCCCGTTGGCAGCCTGAGTAGCTGTGTGAATGCTTCCCCCAGGACGAGCCACCCGTGGCCTAGAGGAAGAACCTCTCCTCCTGCCACGGAGTCCATGCTGGGCTGCCAAGATCCTGCCTGCAGACCTGCTTTTGTGGGGGTGGGAGGCAGAAAATGCCCAGGAAAGAAAGGAAGAGGAAGGGGACCCAACAGAATTGGGGCAAAGGCTCTTGTGGTTTTGGTGGATCATTCGAGCAAGTTGGGGTGTTCTGCTGGGCTGGCCCGCTTTGGAGCCTTCACCCCTTTCTACTTCATCGCTCTCTGTCTCCCTTTGTCATTGCCGAGCAGAATGCTTCCACACTTGGCCTCCATATCACATTAGGAGGCCTTAAAAACTAGCACAGTGGTTCTCAATGTGAGGTCCCAGAGCAGCAGCAAGCAGCTTCACCTGGGGACTTTTTTGAGCTGCACAGTCTCAGATCCCAGCTCTGACCTACCGAATCAGCGACTCTAAGGGTGGGCCTGGCGATCTGTGCTTTCACAAGCCTGCAAGTGACCCTGAAGCTCCTGAACGTCTGGGAACGATTTATCTAAAGAAGTGGGATAGCTCGTCTGTGGACAGCAAGCTGTTGGGCCTGCTGTGTTTGCTGATGCTTGCAGCTGCAGTTCTCAAACTCCAGCACAAGGAAGATGACTAAGTCCCCCCAGATAACACAGGTGTATGTGAAGCAGGTACCTTAGGCTAAAAGGGGCAGTTAATGGTGGGGGTCTCAGGCACTGTGACAGGGAATTGTAAGGACTGTTTTAGGCAGGATGACTTTGTATGGCCTCAGTCACATCACCTTGGAAACTGCCTGCTCCACCGTGGCACAAGTTTAGTGGAAAGCTACGCAAACCAGGGACCTAAACCATATTGTTTCTGTTTAGCTTTGGTTTTTAACAATTAAGCAGGTGATATGAAGAATAATTTTGGAAAACACATACTTTTTATTCTGGTATAAACTACTTTACTAGATGGTATTATATTTAAAAGCAAAAATACTGGTTTCACAGTTCAGTAAGATTGAGTGCTTGATTGAGGGCTCAGCAAATTACTGAAGTTTGTTAAGGCTTGTGGTTCAGTTGGAGGCCCCAGAGGAGGCAGAGGTACGTGGTGTTGAACACATACAGCCAGTTACAAAGGCTTTGCTTGGGAGCTCTGGTTGGCGGGGGTTTTTGCCGGTTTAATCATGTCACTTCCTCCCTCTCCTGGCCTCTCTGCCTTCCTTTGATGGCTTCTTAGGCCAAGGTGACCTCGTCCTGTCTGCCCGAGAAAGCACACAGAGAGCTCCCCTAATGCACAGATTCCTTCGAAGCTAAACCTAGCTGGAGGAATGCTCATTTCTGCGGTTGATCAGGGGACTGCCCTTTTGGTATCTCTGTGCCTCTTCTTCAGGTGGTCTCCACGTTGCAGATGGCAAACCCCAAGGTGCAGGGAGTGGGGAAGGACTTGCCCAGGACCGCGGACAGGACTAAGATCTACAGAGCTGGCGCCGGGAGGTTCTCAGCCATCTGCCGTCCGCGGAGGCTGGGATTTCGTGGGAAAGTGGGCTTGTGGAAGGACACGTTGCTGAGGGCTCAGCTAGCAGGAAAGGTCACTTTCCTCGTAAGCCACTAAGCATGTTATTCCAAATCAGTGGAGCGGAAAAGATTTATTTAAAAGACTATGAAATATCCCTTTTTAAAGGGGAAAAATATGACCTAGGGGATTAGAACGGAGGCTGTACTAGAGAGTCAAGTGTTCCTGAACACCCAAAGCAGGCTTGGAAAGTTCGTCGTGTCGTTGGTGTTCAGGGCTTCCCTCCCCGCAGCAGAACACCAGGCTCCCCCACTCCTGGCCTCCCGGGGGCCTCCCCTTCCCACTCTCACCAGAGTGCCACACCTAGGCCTCCCTTCCTGGGGAGCAGCCCCGCTGAGCTCCTGGAGTGGCATTACAAACCTTTAACCACTGGCATGGCCTGGCAGTGACCGATCAGAAAGGAAGCCAGCCCGAGCCTTGAGGCAGGGTCCTGGAGGCACCTGCTTGCCAAGAACTGACCCTTTCTTGCCAGATCAAGGGGATGAGCAAAGGAGTCAGGGCTTGGGGCTTGCTGGTGGCTATTTACCAACCAGGATCATTACTCCAGCAACCGGCCTAGCCGCAGCAGCGCAGACCAGCCCTCCCTCCTCAGCTCAGAGCTCTCCCTTTCCACTATGCCTGTGGGTCTGGCTCTCTACGAAGGGTGAGCACTTGATTAAACGGCTCAGAGAAATCAATAGTTCCCTCCTCAGAGCCCCAGCCCACGTGCAGTTAGAGCTGCCACCTCCCGGGGCTGGTGCCAAAGCGCCAGGAGAATTCGAGAAGCAGGAAGCGTGCAGCCGCCAGGGATGCTGGACAGGAGCTGGCATTTCATGGAGCGAGGGCTCGCTGGTGACAAACTCTGTTTATCTGGAAAGTATATTTTACTCTTGTTTTTAAAGTTTATTTTCTCTGGCTATAGGAATCTGAATTTACAATTTTTTTTTCTCTTTCAATATTTAAAGAATGTCACTGCTTTATGTCCTTGTCCCTGTTGTTTTTGAAGAGTACTTGGTCTTCACTCATCTCATTGTTCCTTCTCCCGTATGGAAGGTGTCTTTTTCCTCTGGCTGCTTAGTGAATATTATCAGATGGAATTGCGTGGGAGAGCCTGGCGGATAAGTGTTGAATAATGAGCTGCTCCTTGCTTATATACCTGGGATTTGCCGTGAGCACCGACCCCCTCCCAGAGAGCATCTTGGGTCTTGGTGGGGAAGTGCCTGGTCCGGTCCCTCCACTTGAGGACTCTCAGGTTGTTAATGTCTCAGGAGCAGGACCGGGTCTTATTCTATAGGCAGGTATTCTTTTGTTTGTACCGAAGAAAGAGGATGATTAGAAAATTGAATCAAATCCTTTTCCATTTTCTCCCGAAATGTGCTTCCTTATTCAGCCTTTGCTGTGGTAGCCTGTTGGGAAGACAGTAGTATAGAAAGATTATAGAAGGCTCAGGCTGGGCACGGTGGCTCACACTGGTAATGCTGGCAATTTGGGAGGCTCAGGCAGGAGGATTACTTGAGGCCAGAAGTTCAAGACCAGCCTGGGCAACATAGTGAGACACCATCTCTAAAAAAAACAAAAAAAAATCAAATTAGCCAGACGTGTAGTCCCAACTACTCAGGAGGCTGAGGCAGGAGGATCGCTTGAGCCCAGGAGTTCAAGGTTGGATGACAGAGCAAGTCACTGTCTCTAAAAAAAAAAAAAAAAGAAACAAAGAAAGAAAGATTTACTTTGTGATTCCCCCAGAAAAAAAAAAAGACATAGAAGGCTCAGGGGCTGAGGCATCACATTGCTATGATTATCCTGCACTTGTGGCTACCTTCTACTTCAGTGTTACACATCTGGGAGCTGGGAGAGACTGGCCCTTCTCCTAACTTCACTTGCTGCCACATCATTCCCTTGTGTTGTAGCATCACTGACTTGTCACCATTCCCTGGAAAATAACACACTGGTGACAGCTCTGGTGCCGCACATTGTTCCTCTGCTTCCACATAAACTCCTACTTATCCCTGAAGACCCTGCTCAAATGTCCCAGTGCTGAGGCTTTGCCCAGCTCCCCCAGGAAGAGTTCGTCATAGCCCACAGCAGTTATCCCCGCGCTAGTATGATGGTCTGTTTACATGCCTCTGCCCAAAGAGACCCAGAAAGCCCAGGGGAAAGAGCATGTATCTCCTTCATCTCTATATACCTGGCACCTAGCACAGTATTTGGACCATAATATGTGCTCATTAAATGCTTATTGACTAATGAACCAGCCCACCCTCTGCCTTCCTATTGAATCCAGCAGGGTCCTCAGGATAAAGCATGATTTTTCTTCCTTGGGGTGGCTTTCAAATATTTGAAGTCATCTACCATGTCCCTCTAAATCTCTGCAAGCTAGAATCCTTTCGTCTCTCCAAAGTAATATTCAGACAGTGTTCTGAGTGCTTGACGGTTATTAACCTATTTAATCCTCACAACAACCTAATATAATACGTGCTACTGTTGTCCCCGTTTTATAGATGAAGACGCTGAGGCACAGAGAGTAACTTGCCCAAGGTCTCCCAGCTAGTCAATGGCACAGTGGGATTTGAAAGCGCAGTGGTGGCTCAGAGACCGTGCTCTTGGCCACTGAACTCTGCTACTTTGGTGGCTTTAGATGACTGCGTTTCCAGAGCTCACACTATCGTGCTGCTCCTCACTGACCTCCTCCTCCTTGTCTTGTCAGACCCTTTCTTAAAAATTCGTCTTCCAGAACGGGTACCATGTGATTTAACCAGCAGAGTCAGCGGGGCGCCACATCTCTACTCTGTAAATGGCGCACTGTCCGTGCTGCCAGTGGCTTTTTGGTAGCCACGTCGCAGTGCTGGCTGAGCTTGTAGCCCGCTAACTTCTGTTAGCTCCGTATTCTCTGTTTCACACGTATCTGGTTAATTTTTTAGCGCAAGTACAGGACTTCTTTACCCTTATCCCTGGTAGATCTCATCTTCCGGGCTTCCAGCAAATATTGCAACCTGCTGAGATCTTTTTGGATCTTTAGTCTATCATATAATCTTGTCCCTTATAGCTTCATAATTTATAAGCCTGTCTTCTATGACTTCACCAATATCACTGATTAAAATATGTGTAAAGGCCTCGTGGTCACTTAACACCTCCCTTCAGGGTGACGCTGACATTCTTCAGGTTTAGTTGTCCAACTAGTTATTAATTTACATAATATAATAATAAAATTGTCTGACCCCTGTTTTTTCATTGCCCATAAAGATGTCCTCAGAGATTTAGTTAAATGCCTTTTGAGACTCAGGGATGCTGAGAACATCACTCTTATTCTATCCCAATACAATTTTAAACTTATCCTTAAGTAGAAAAGCCAAATTCAAACTACACGATCAGCTGTAACATTTTTAATTCCTAGATATACGGAGCACAGATGTTGGCAAACATCACCCTTTTACTTAGAGAAAACCTGATACCTGAAAATCTTATCTTGCGAAATTGTGGTGGAAGTTAAGGCATGCTTAAGTAAACCATGGCTCATCCACTAAGTAGAATGTTATACAACTATTTTGACAGAATTTTTGAAGAGTTTGTAATAACATGGAAAATTTTTATGTAATCATGATAAGTTTGAAATGCAAGATACAGAGTTATATAGATGGTATAAACATAGCAGTTTAAAACAAGGAGAAAAGAACTGCATATAAAAAAAAGGAGTCAAAACTCCAAAATGTTAACAATGGTTGGACGATGCATGGCTTCTTTCTCCTTTTTATTTTTCTATAATTCCCCAAAAGGTGTGACATGAACATGCATGGTTTTATCACAGTAACCTTTTCAGGCGGGAGGTCAGGGAAGTTTGCTGCAAGAGTAAGTTTACAAAGAACTTGGTTTATTGCAAGAAGAGTGGTGAACCTGGATTATTTAGTGCCCAGGGGTACACGGACAGGGACCCCCATCCGCCTTCTGCTCTGAGGTGCCCACTGACTCACGTGTATCCGTCGTACCTCCGTCCAAGGGGACTGCGGACAGGCTCGCAGGGGGTGCCATACCCCGGGGAGGAGGACAACCTCCTCACAGGTGGAGTGAGCAGGTGCCGGCTGGTACCATGTGACCCTGGGCAAGTTCCTTAACCTGCCACAGGCTGGCTACGTCCCCTCATAATTATAGATTCTACTTCACAGGGCTGTGTGGGGAGGGAATGAAATGAGGTATGAAACGCTCACCCCTGTGTTAGGCATCTGGGAAGCACTCAGGAAATAGTAGCTATTTTTCACTATGGTTATTAGTCACTATTGGAAGGGCTTTCTGTGTTCCAAGATAACCTGAAATTCCACCACTGACAGTAAATCTTATTGGAGTGGTTGACCATGCTCTGGTTTCTCTTCTAAAATACAAATAAAAGGAGGGAAGTGGAGAAATGGACGTGCAGTGTATGTGTGGGAGGCCCGGGGCTGCGTAAAGCCAGCGTGCAACCGCTCATGCAGCCAGGCAAGGACTCAGACCCAGCACCTTCCCCTGGAGGCCAAGGCCCCAAATTGCAGATGTGCAGCTCCGTGGGATGCAAACAGCCTTCATCCCGGAACCTCTGGCCTTTGGCTGCCTCCTCTGTCTTCTCAGTGGAGGCCTGTTCTGTTTACCTCACACCCTCAGACCGAGTTTGGGCAGAGAATCCAGGTGTAAAACCTGTCGTCTTCTCGCGTGGTGCCGGCTAATGACACTTGGGGTGCCCAGCTCTCAGGAATGTGCCTCTGTTGTCTCAGTGGCGGAAGTCTGCTGCCTCCACGGGAGTCCGGATAAGGTAGCCGCCTGCAGCAAACAGCAAATATCGGTTAAGCAGGGCAGCCAGGTTCTCGGAGACATAGAATCCAAGAGCCGGGTATGAACTTTTATAAATCAGCTAACTCCCAGAGAAGCCCCCAGAAAAGTAACTTGCCTGAGATGACAGCAGAGACTGGGTTTGGCTTTGAGGAGTAAGCAAAGGATGGCAAAACAAAAAGAAGTCTCGGCAGCAGTATTGTTGCTCTTTGGTTTTTAACTTCAGATTGGTTTCTCATCTGAACCTTCCAAGCTGCTATGGGACTCGATTTTCTACATTTCTACCTATGGCTTTGCACCATAATGAACTAAAATTCAGAAAGACCTGGAAGCTAAGGAAGTTACTGAATCCTCAAAAATTAAATTCTGTTCCCTAGGTGCTACGTACCAAGGCAGGAAATTAACAGAGACACTTTAGAGAGATTTCTAGCAACAGTGGCTGAAACGAAAAGTCTTTTCTGCTTAGCCCTCATTTAGCCAGAGCCCCAAACCGCTTCCTGAAAACTTCATCCACGTTATGTTCTTCACAACACTCTGCTTCCTTTTTGGACAGTGGATTTTCTTCTCAGATGCGGCTCCTGATTTCAGCAAACCAAGTCTCCCTACTTTGTATCGAGCTAACCAAGGGATGTTTGTTCATATTATGCCGCTTGTCTTGCCAGTAAACTTCCTGCAGTTCCCTTTAAGCTTGCGCATTTTAAACAGATGGAGATTTTCCATCCAGCGTGGGCTCAGTTGACAGGTCTGCTGTGTGAAGCGAGGCTTTCCTGAAATCTGTGTCAGTTATGTCCCGCATGGGTACTCGGGACCATCCAGGAAACGTGCATGGCTTCCTTTGGCTTGACTTTGGCTAGCTGGAGGAGAGGAAAGCAGAGTTTGGACAGAGGTCACAGATTCTGAGCAGGGAGACCAAGGAGGCAAGATCAGGTGGATCTGAGGTCCCTGGCAAATTCTCTGCCTTAGACTCTGCCACGAGTCTTTGCCACAAAGCCTGGATGGGCACAGCCGGGGTGTGTGTGTGTTTTATATATGTGTGTATATATACATATATATACACACATATATAACAGCTTTATTTAGGTATATAATTCACACATATGCACACCATGTAGAAAACAGTTTTATTGAGATATAATTCACATACCTTGCCATTAACTCATTTAAATTGTACAATTCAATAGCTTTTAGTATATTCACAGAGTTGCACATTATTACCCCAAACAATTTTAGAACATTTTCATCACCCCACAGAGAAACCCCACACCCATTAGCAGTCACTCCCTTTCTGCCCCTGTCCCACCCCCAGGCCTAAGCAACCACTCAGCTACTTTATCTATAGATGTGCCTATTCTGGACTTTTCATATAAGTGGACTCATAATATTTGCTCTCTGGGGACTGTCTTCTCTCACTTAGCATAATGGTTTTAAGGCTCATCCCTGTTGCAGATTGTATAAGTATTTCAGTCCTTTTTATGGCCAAATACTCCATTGTATGGATATACCACATTTTGTTTATTCTTTCATCAGTTCATGGATATTTGGATTGTTTTTACTTTTCGGCTATTACGAATAGTGCTGCTATGAACACTCACAGGCAAGTTTTTGTGTGAACATGTGTTTTTATTTATGATAGATGAATACCTAGGAGTGGGCTGCTCCATTTTCTTCTAATCAACAAAGCCATTGTGTAGAATGCCTTGCTGAGATACCCTGAATTTCCCTGATCTGCCCCTCTAATAACCCTGCTAGTAAAACAGAAGCACCTAAAGCGTATTCAACAGTTATCAATTGATTAGCTAAGGGAATGAGGGACTAAAAAAAACCAGAGAGGTAACATTAATCTAACTTTTTCTTCCTGAATTCTTAAAATAGCTCTTAATAGTCTCTGCTTTCTCTTCTACATGCTCGCAAGTGGTCCTTTTCTTTCATTCATTTTACATGTGTGTGTAAAATGGGAATCCAGTGGGAGCAAAAGCAGACCTGGTCCCCACCCTCCTGGAGCTCCTTCTCCCCTTCCCTTGAGCTGGAGCCCCTGAAGGCTCACCTCCTGTAGCTGGCTCTCCTGCTGGCCGCAGGGCTGCCATCACCTGCCCTGGGTGTGTGAGATCATTGAAGAGACCTCCCTGGCCAGCAGCTCTGACATCGCTTCTTCCCAGGCCTTTTGCTTTACAAACAGCAGAACAGGAAAATGATACCTATCCTACCTATTTTAAAGTGATCCTTCCAGGTTGAGCTTTATATTTCTAACCCACTCCCATGCCTACTCTTTCAGATCCAGGTGTGAGTTTATGTGCAAACTATATCGTTAATAATTTCCTTCTCAGAAGAGCACCTTGCTGCTCACAGCGAGTTAGCATAGGCTGAAATGTTTTAGAGAACCCAAACTCATACGGAGAACAAGCCATTTAGAACAAAAGCTAAAAGAGCTTTGAATAGAGATTTTAAATGACAAAGGGATTCTGTGCAGTGCAACCATTTAAAAGTCTCTTTTTATACTAATACGAGAAGTCAAGTCATCTGTAATAGATGAAGTGAAAAAAAGTCAAGGGGAAGTACAATAGAATTATTTCATTTTTGGCAAAAGAAAGTATATGTGTGTGTACATAGAAAGCGGCAGGAAAAATGGGAATTACACTCAGTTGTGAGTCCCCTTAGGGAATGGGGTTGGCAGTATGAGGAATGACATTCACTCTAAAGTTTGCTTCTTTATTCATTAAATTTATATAAAAATGGACTTATACCACTTTTGCAATTAAAAAACACAAATGTAAATACCAATCTGCCCTGCGAGATAGCAAAAGGAATGCTCCAGAAGGTATGGCCAAGCGTGTAGCGAGTCCTGAGAGGGGCAGGTACCGTGGAGGTGAGAAGGAGCAAGAGTCTGACTTAACTGGATGTGTCAAGAAAGGACTCATGGTCAGTTGAAATGTAACCTTTTTTGCTTTTTGATGGGGAGAAAACAAAGATCACGAAGGCCTGTGCCGTTCGACTTAACAAGTCCTGCGGTGCATTGTGTATAAGAGTCTATGTAGATAAGGAAGTGGCTACACTCATACACGTTGTCATTTGAATGCCCGGGTGACATTCAAGTAGAGGCTGCTTTCCAGAACCAATCATTCTGAAGTCAGGGCGTATAGAAAAGAGACATTTAGTCTGGAGAATTCCTTTTCAAAGTAAGGTTTTTATCATTCGCAGGTTTTACCTGAAGGTTTTCAGCAGGCTCTGGCCCACAGCACCTTTGTAAAGAGAGCAGCTCTGAGATTTTGTCAAGAGAGTGAGAGCGTTTGCAGCCAGGACTGGTTTTAGACAAAACTGCAGAGTCGGCAGAGTCTTTCTTTGTCATCTCCCAGTCTCACCTCTCTGCACACCTTCCCCATGTTAGCGCTCAAATCCACACTTTGCTCTCACCGTCTCCTTTCCCATCACCCCCTTGTACCTACTTTCTCTCAAAACCCTATATAGATCTTAAAAAGGGAGCTGGTGTCAGCCATTTACACTTTAGTATGAATTTAACCCAGGGCCACACAGCACAGAGATATTTACAGTTTAAGTTTTATTTTGATTGTGAAAGGGAAGGTTGAATCCCAGGGAAAGGAGTCTTCAGGCATCTGCCAGCAGTATTTTTTTTTTTTTTTTTGAGACAGAGTCTCACTCTGTTGCCCGGGCTAGAGTGAGTGCCGTGGCATCAGCCTTGCTCACAGCAACCTCAAACTCCTAGGCTCAAGCGATCCTCCTGCCTCAGCCTCCCGAGTAGTTGGGACTACAGGCATGAGCCACCATGCCTGGCTAATTTTTTCTATATATATTTTTAGCTGTCCAAATCATTTCTTTCTATTTTTAGTAGAGATGGGGTCTCGCTCTTGCTCAGGCTGATCTCGAACTCCTGAGCTCAGGAGATCCACCCGCCTCGGCCTCCCATAGTGCTGGGATTACAGGCGTGAGCCACCGCGCCCGGCCCCCGCCAGCAGTATTTTTTGAGCAACCCTTCTGTTGTTGCTCCAGAGATCACACCCCTGCAGTTGTCTGCCTGTAGCCTGGGTCTCAGCCATTCTCACCCAGAGGCTCCGTGCAGGGCCTCACCCAGTCCTGGTGGCCCCCACCCCCACCCCTGCTCCTCCAGAGGGAATCTGCCCTCGTTCAACAGGACCTGATGATGCGTGTGAGACCTCTGGTGCAGGCCACTGAACCCTTTGTAGGAGAGAATTTCAGCATTCAGGACTGAGCAGGATTCACTTGGATGCACTGTTGAGAGCCCAGAAGAAATACAGCTGGAGAGTAGCAGACAGGGGACAAGCCCTGGTTCTGTTCCTTAAGTACTGTGTGACCTTGGGCAAGTTATGTATCCTCTCTAAGCTCAGTTTCCTGACCTCTAAAAAGGAAGTAATAGGTCCGTTTTACAGGGTTGTTCTAAGGACTAAATGAGATAAAGAATGCAGAGCACCCAGCAGGGAGCCAGCCCTCCGTAAACATGAGCTCTTATTACTTGGTGGCCCAGAGCCAGGGCCACATGGAAAGACAGAAAACAAAAGGACCAAAGCAGGCTAGAAGCTGGGACCAGGACACCTGTTTCCATGAGCTCTAGCTTTGATCCAGCGTCCTCCTACACGGTCCCCAGCGGGGAGAGAACTGAGTTAGGGACAGTGGCTGGCTCCTAAGTGGAGTCCACATTTTGAAGTCATGAGTGGGTATTAGGTCTATTATGTAGATGGAACCTGAGGCTCAGAGAGGTTAAGAAAGTTGCTTTAAATCACCAGCAGATAAGTTGCTGGCCCGGGATTGGAACCCAGCCCCAAAGCTTGCGTTTTCAACACAGATACGCAGCGTCCAAGGGATCCTCATCTGGAAGGGGGCTCAGGATGCGCTGGGTGAGATGAGAACCAGGTTCTCCTGCTAAAGAAACAAAGGGTGCACTGTGCACCCCGACCCTGTGCTGGAGCACCCGAGAGTCAGGAAGGGCACCAGCAGAGCAGGGATCCCCAAAAACGATTTGTAAAGTACTTGATTTTTGCTGTTAAAAAAAATAAATCAGAGTAGTCATTGTGAGAAGAAAAACTGACCTTTGTTGGGCTTCTTGCCGCATGTTTTATGGTTTATGTTGGTTTTACCTGAATTGCATACGGGAGAGGGGCAATTGGCAGCAGTACCAGTACCGTGGGCCTCAGAAGAGCTGCTTCTGGTCCAAGAGCACACGGAGCTGAGCAGTCTGGGGAATACGGTGGAGGAGGTATCAACCTTGAGGTGGGCTGAGGCTCCTGCCCCTGGGACACAAGAGAACAGTGTGAAATGAAATTGCCTTGACCTTGAATCCTGCGGTCCAAACCCTTGGAGTTGCTTGAGGAGCAAATAGCATAGGCTTCCTTGGCAAGATGCAAATGAAACAATGCAGCAGAAGCTGCAGATCTGAGAGGGGAGACTCGGCAGCTCTCGCCCCGAAGCAAATGCAGAGCCTCTCCCGGCTGAGAGCCAGAGCATCAGCTGGTGCAGTTTGCGTGTGTTGCCCATAACAGCCTGAGAAATCAGGGGCAGGAGCGGCTCTTTTTAGCAGCATAACTTGTTTATGTGGATGGTAAGTGAGACCCTGTTTAATTAAGGTAATTATATACATAGGCAGATGGTGACAGCTGGGCACACCAACGCTAGCTGACGGCAGTGGGGTTGAGGTCCCAGGGACACGCAGGAGTCTGCCTGGTGTGGGGCCCCTTGCACACGCGTGGAGAGATGTGGCACATGAGCCCCTGAAGAGAGAAGGAAGTGGGGTCTGAAAGAAGCAGGAAGGAAGGCTCAGAGACTTGGTTCCGTGGTGCAGAGCAGCGGTTCTCCAAGTGCGGTGCCCAGGCCAGCGCAGCGGCAGCACCTGGGAACTTACTAGACATGCAAATTCTCTGGCAGCACCTGAGACCTGCTGACTCCAAAACTCTGAGGGTGGGGCCAGCAATGAATTGTAACACGTTCTCCAGGTGCTTCTGATGCCTGCTTCAGTTTGAGAATTGCTGACGATGAGCATAGCATAGCTGTTCAAAACAAGACCTGGGTTTATCCACAGCTTTAATGCGTAAGTAGCTGCCGTCACGTTACCTTTCGTAAGCCCTACTTTACTCACCTGTAAAGAAGGAATAAGAACACCAAACCTGCTGGGGTAGCGTGTGGGTGGGAGCTTATCCACTTGGTTCACTGCTCTGTCCCAGCACCCCGAGAAGTACCTGGAGCAGAGTAGGAGCTTGATAGATATTTGCTATATCAATAATTTAATGGAAGTGTTCATTGAGATTCTTTATGCAAAGTATTAACACAGTGCGTGGCAGGGATGTCGTGTTAAGTAATCTCTGCTGTTATCGATGATGGTGATGGTCAGCTCCTCTTCTGCCAGATGAGACACTTGACCGAAATGACCTATAACGTCTCTTTAGAGAAAGAGACAGAAGGTCAGAGCCACCGCCTCTGAGGTTTCTAACTACACACCAAAATACCTAAATGCGCAGGGGAGAGGGGATAGGCTGTGAATTGGGCCACAGTGGGGAAGAGAAGGAAGGAAGATGACAGCAGTCACCCCTGAGCCTTGGGCCCAGCAAGTTCAAAGCTGTGCTCAGCCATCTAGAGACGTCAAGGTCCCCTGTGTAGACTGGATGTTTCACCAGCCCGAGTCACTCATACCACCTGGGTCTGAGCCCAAACCCTCAACGCTGAGGCTCCTCAGGGCCTGCGGTTTTCCAGACTGACTTGTGGAACAGGCTTGTCAAGGCCTTCTTTCCTCCCTTCAGTTAGAGGAGATCACCCTTATCCCGCCTCGCTCTAGGAAATATTAAACTATAGTACAGCTCCAAAAATCAGCTCCTTAAGCAACAATAATAGTCTTAACCCCTGGGAATCAAAGTGATGGGTGAGCATGGCTTCCATTCTCCTGAAGGAATAAAGCAAGAAACTGAGTCATGGACTAGACTGCATTTCTTGGCCCTGCCCCCAAACACTCCTATTTATGGTATATCTCTGATCAACATGAAATCAAATCAAATCAGGCTGCAACTCAGCAAGCATCAGGGTGTCAGACTTCCACTGAGGACCAGACCATTCAGACAGCCCTAAATTTTCAAGAAACAAAGCCACAGATGCAACAGAGATTCAAAACTAAGGGAATACTGTGAACTCTAAGCTCATAGATGTTCATTTATTAAATACATATTTATTAAACATAACTAAGTATACAAAATAAATATGAATTTATATTTTCATTTATTATATGAAGTGAATTCTTAGAAAAATGCAATTGCATCAAATTTGACTCAAAAAGAAATAGAACACCTGCATAATGCAATCACTGTTAAAGAAATTGAATCAATAGTTAAAATCTTCTAATGAAAGAAAATCTCACACCCAATAGTTTTACCAAGTTCAACCAAACTTTTAAATAACCATTCTTATCTTAAACTTTTATAGACAATAGAAAAAAGGGAATATTTCCCTACATTGTAACCTTGGTACCAAAACCAGACAAGTATAAGAAAGGACAACTGAAGACCTGTTTCCCTTGTGAATATAGTTGCGAAAGCCCTGAAAAACAATATTGACAAACAAAATTCAGCAATATGTAAAAATATATCATGTCCAAATTGAACTCATTCCAGAAATGCAAAGTTGATTTAACATTAGAAAATCTATTATTTTTGATTTACCAGAAACAAAAGAGGGAAAAAAGACCACATGATCATCTCCATGCAGAAAAATCATTTTAGAGAATCCAATATCTGTGAGTGATAAAAATAAAACCTCATATTAACTAGGAATAAAAGAACTTCCTTCATCCAAAAAAATGGTTTCTGTGAAAAACCTTCAGCAATGTTATGTTTAACAATGAAATGTTAAAAGCTTTGTCTTTAAAACTAGGAACACACTGAGGTTGCCCACTGCTATGTCCTTATGTTGCAGGCAACATAAGGCAAGTCTGTTGTTATTCCCAGATGATTTCATTGTCTAAATAAAACACAGGCAAATTAATGGCTTAATAAAAAGACTCCAGCAATGTTGCTGAATATAAGATCAACATACAAAAATCGATTTCATTTCTGTGGACTGGCTCAAAGCCGAAAACATAATTTAAATAATATATTAATACCATTTATAATAACAACCAGATAATATTTGGTAATTTGGCAGTGCAGTTCTGGCCCAGAGTTAGGGTGAACGTCGCAGGTTAGGAGCAGTCCCCCACCGGACTGCTCTCACTTCGGTCACTAGCCACAAGCCCAGGGGTCCCTGGGTCACCTGCACATCTGACCAAATGGCTACAAATGTGGGGGGTTCCCACACCCCTCAGATTTCATCATTCTGTGAACCAGATTTGATTCACAGAACTCAGGAAATCCCTCTAGTTATGATTATAGTTTTATTGTAAGGACACAAATCAGGACCAGCCAAAAGAAGAGACCTCTAGGGTGAGGTCTGGGAAGCTCCCAAATGCGAAGTTTCTGTGTTCTCAGGATATGTCACCCTCTCAGCACCTTGTGTCACCAACCAGGGAGGCTCACTTGAGCCTCAGTGTCCAGAGGGTTTTTTTCCCTTTACGGGTGGGGAAAAAAACTTCCGCACGATTGATTAAATCATTGGCCACCTGATTGAACTCAATCTCCAGCCCCGTTCCACTCCCTGGCTCAAAGCCCTGACCCTTTAATCACATGGTGGCCTTTCCAGCATGGCCATCCCCATCCGGGGAGCAACTACGAGTTGCCTCAGCATCAACTCAGATGTGGTCCCAGGAGCCACCATCAATAACACTCCTATCACTCGGGAAATTCCAAGGGTTTAGAAGCTTCCTCCAGGAATTGGAAAGAAAGACCAGCCAGATTCTTTATTATACACCAGGCAGCTAGAATTAAATCTAACAAAAAACTACCTGGTCCCTCTTTACAAATTCTCTGTGTAAATACAGCTGTGAAAATGAATAAGCCGCAGGTTCACGTATCAACTGTTGCGTGTATCACAGTTTTGCAACCCAGATTCCCTGGCAGTGCCGTGTGATGAACGGTGAAGCAAACATCCCCACTCCTCTGTGGAACCATCTGCTAAGAGTGGGCAGGACCCACCAAGCAGGGCTGTGGAAAGTCGTGACGAAGGCAGACTTCACCTTCGGGACCCACCCCCACCTGCTGAGGGTCTCCTCCTCCTCTTCCTCCTCCTCCTCCTCCAAGCCCCAACTCCCTCCACCCGTCCCAGGTGTGTGCAATCTCCTGCCCACCTTAGTGCTCCAAATCCTTTCAGACGCCTTGCTGAGTGTGGAGAACAAAGTCCCGGCATATTCTCTTGGGGGAGGCAGGGAATTTGCCTTTCTAGCTGTTCCTCTAAAAGTAGAAACCAAGGGTTTTGGCCCTTGGTAAAGGAGTTTAAGGGAGTGAGGTGACAGGGGAGGAAATCAGAGAGGCCTTTTCTGGTGGCCAAAAATCTCACCAGCTTGTTTGAGGAGGGAAAGAAACCTTTCATAACCACGCCAGCTTCCTCGGCAGCCGTCCCCCCCCCACACATTCCCTCTCCTGAGGGGCACCTGGGCCTCTTCACAAACTCTCCAGGGCGACCAGCATTCTAGATAATTTGCCTCAGTCTACGAGAGCATCGGCCCTACCATGGATTACTGCAGATGGTTCCTAGGATGTGTTCCTGCTTTCCGTCCAAGCTTGAACTTTCCAACAAGATGCCTCCCTTGGTCCTCCTTGACCACTGTCCTCTTCTTTTGCCCTTTTTGCTCCCCGTCATGGCCCAATTTACCATGAGTTCATGAAACTTAACCCCCAGGCCTCTCACTTGCATGATCCTGACCAACGCCCTGGGAGGGACCTTACTGCTGTGTTCAAATGGTCATGTATTTTTGTGATATTCACAACGTTATTTTAAGAGCAGTTTGTTAGAAAACAGGCTATTACCATTCTGAATTTCCCTCTACCCCTCTTTCCCTCCTGCTGGGTGGTGCTAGCGTGGCCAGGCATTCGGGGGGACTGACCAAGGGGAGGTTGAGCTAGGAATGTGTTCCATTTGGGATTAGTAGGATCTACTTTTGTGGTTTGCAGTTACTTCCATAAACATAGGTTATCACCAGCCATCTTGGGGTAGGAATAACTTCTAGAATCCCTCCTGTGGCCCACTGAATCAACTCGTGGGGTCATGACACAAAGAAACAGGGCCCACACTACAACTATTACCATGTGACTACAGCTAGGACATCATCAACAGCCTGGTTAATGAATGTCTTTGATTCAAAGATAACAGAAGTTGAGTCACCACATAAGAAAATTAGAAATGCCCCCCCAAATCTTATAGCTCATGTACAAAAAATTCTTAATGGGACTTTCCTCAAATTTGATAATAATCGTGAAACTGTGTAAGGCATTACCCATAACTACTTTTGAAGCTGAGAGAAACTTCTAAAACATCAACCATACTGAAGTATCAACTATCTCAGAAAAAAGACTGAGTTATCTTTTCAATTATCTTTGAAAGACTGAGTTATCTTTGAATTCTCTCTGTGAAGAATTACATTACAAAATTGTCACAGAAGAGACGATCACAGCGTATGCAGCATGTTTACGTTTGCTACCTGCCGTGTGCCAAGCAGCTAATTAGCAAACATGCTATTTTTATGAATCGTGGTATGTTTGTGGTATTTGCTAGCTTTTTAGAATTTTTAATTTGTTGCAGTTTCTTTTCCAATTCAAAATAAATATTCACTTTTCATACTTAATTTTGTATTTTTTAAAAGGCCCCCCAGATTTCTGTCCATGCTGGCCCCTTGGTGTTTCTTGCTTCATACGGTGACTGTCCCATCCTCCTGCCTCACCTAGTGTTGACTGTCCCCTGATTTAATGATGGTCTTTGCAGTTGAACCGGCACACTCACTGCCCAGAGCTGGAGTGTAAGCTCCCTGAAGACAGGCCCCGACTCTGAGCACTATGTTCAGGGCCAGACCCACTGGAAACACTTCATGAAATGAGACCGTAATTCCCTGGAGCAGGTGACTTGGGCAGCCTCCCAGCACGTGAGCACTTCAAAAGCAGTACACATGCCAGGGACCTGCAGGTGTTTCTGCAAACAGGAGTGGCCCCCGATTAATAGTATGACCTGGGCAGGCTGCCTGGGTCACCAAGGTGAGACCTTGGGGTAACCAAGGCAAAAAGACCCTTCCTAAGGGTTGGACGGGGTTACTGGGCCAAGAGTTGGGTTTAGACCCTGGCAGAGGTGACACTGGTGATCCCTCAGGCCCTTTCTGCTGCCCTCTTTCATCCCCCACTGCCCCGCTTCTTCCATGCCTGGAGGGCAGAGGGGGAGGGGCTCTCAGTGCTACTCACCCAGCGGGGGCTCCCTCTAGGAACCTGCCCTCCCCACCTTGCCCAGCCTCCCTTTCCTAACCAAAGCATCCCTGCCTCTCTCCCCAGGGGCCAGAGCCTCTGTGGAGTGAGAGTAGCTGGCATATCTAATGGCTTTTGTGACATGTGGCCACCTGCCTTCAGCATCTTCCGTCTGCAGGTGCCAGGCACACCAAGTCCAAGAGTTGTCTCGGGAGGAGCGTGGGGGACACGTGTGCCCCCATTCACGCAGAGCTGTGCCCAGCAGGCCCCATCACTACCGTCCGGCTAACGTGACAGTGGGCTGACAGGCCAGTGCGTTTCCTCTCCCGGGTGTTGTATTACTGTGTTAACAGGGACCTTACCCAGCGTGTCCCACAGCCTGTCCTGAGAAAGATTAGTCCCCAAGATGCACCTATAAAAAATGGATATGTGGTCAAAGAGGTTTGACAAGTGCCACATACTAAGTCCCCGTCTAGGAGATTCTGAGACTTTATAAATAACCTTGGTTGGTTGTTGCCAGCCTGTCCCAAGGGTGTTCGAGCACATACCCTTATCTACCCCTGCAGCTGTTAACATCTTTGGGATGTGAGACCATTTCCGGAGACACCACCTTAACTGAAAGCAGTTCTCAAAAAATGGTAGCTATTGTTATGATTGGTTATTTTGAAGTAACTTTTTATGTCCCATGGGTCAGCCGGCTGGGGGAGGCCTCTGTGGCTACTCAAGGGTTCATCACATCTTGAGGGGAGCTAGAGATAGAAACCTGCGTTCATTAGGGAACCATCAAAACACGGCTTACCTTTCCAAAGCAGGTGAACCAAAGATCTCTAGGATGCTGGTTCTCAAACATGGCTACACATTGGAATTACTTGGGGAGTTTTAAAAATTACTGATGCCTGGGTCCCACCCCCAGAGATTCTGATGTAATTGGTGTGGTGAGTGGCCTCAACATGGGAATCGTTTTGAAATTCCCCAGGCGCTTCTAACCTGTAGCAGGTTTGAGAGCCACCACTCCAGAGTGCCACCAGATTTGCTCTTGAAAGTCAGCGAGACACGTGTCTATTTATGGCTTGGCAGTTCATGCATCTTCCTAAAAGGAGCCATTTGCTCACGGACTGGGCCATTAAAAATGAATCACTCTGGCCCAGCAGGGCTCCTCACTTAAAGATTGCTGTTGACTGTGATGCAGCATCCTAGGATGCCAATGACTCACGGAGGAGAACTTGTAGATCCTCCACCAGCACAAGCAGATGGGGAAACTGAGGCTGGAGCAGCCAAACCAAGCCTTCCCTCCACTGACCTCTCCAACCAGCACAGCTACTGGGCCTGGCGAGCACGGTGGCAGCAGAGCTGCCAATCCTGGCACATTGTGTCCTGTCTGCACTGTAACAGGATTCAGAGTTCACGATTGGGACCCCACGAGGATAATGTCCAAAGCTTTTATCTGACGGTGAGCTCTCATTGAATTAGAAGATAACCACATTTCAACAAAGTGTTTTTAAAAAGAAGCCCAACTCCATTGTTCCCGCTTTCCCGCTGTTTAAAAGTAAGGGAAAGTGCATTATGCTAAGTCAAATAAGCCAGACACAAAAGGATAAATCCTGCATGATTCCACTTCTGTGAGGTCCCTAGAGCAGGTGAACTCATGGAGACAGAAAGAATGGTGGTTGCCAAGGGCACAGGGGAAAGGAGAATGGGAGTTGTTGTTAAATAGGGACAGGGTTTCCGTTTTGCAAGATGAAAAGAGTTCTAGAGATGAATGGTGTACAGCGTTGTGAATGTACTTCATACCATGGAACTGTACACTTTAAAATGGTTAAAATGGTGAAGCGTATGGTATGTGTATTTGACCACAATTAAAAATAATTTTTAAAGGCAATTTTATCATAATTTTCTGTACGAGAAGTGCCCACACGGTGTCTGGAATGTTCAACGAGGGTCTGCAGGCCTATAGGAATTTAACTGGGTTTTGGGTTGATTTCCCTGGAAACCTGGGAAGAGATGGCGAGTTTCAGGATCTGGCCAGGATCCCTGACAACATGGAGTGGGGCAGGGGCGGCCCTGACAGCAGGTCAGCAGAGCAGCATTGGAGGCATCTTAGAAGTTCATGAAAGCTCAGTGCAGCTCATTTAACCGCACTATTTCTTCACCTGTGTTATTTTAGCTGCATGATGGAACGTGCCAGATGATTTACCAATGATTGTGCTATGAGAGGGGCTTTAAGATTGTGTGCTGCCTCCTTCAGTGTGAGAGATTCCCTGCTGCATGTTTTCCTGGAAATGAGTTTAATGGAATGAGTCTGGAGTCAGCAGTCAGAAGGGCTGTTTGGCTGTGGTGTTATTCCTTTTTAAAAATGTTTCTCACATGCCTCATATGGATGTTGGCACGAAGAAGAATTATGCCTTCAGAGGGGTGAGACCACGGAAGGCTGTATGTGTCTGCTTAGACAGGGCCTCTGGGAGGATGTTGTTTTTCTAAATGATCTTTTGATGAGTGTCTATAACTCAAAGAATTAACCCCTATTATAGGTCAGTCTGCTGCTCATTTGAGAAATCTGCCCCTGACCTGTAGCCAAGGCAAGTCATAAATTCACAGGGCAGGCCGGCGTAGCAAGGATGTCCTGGGGACTTGCTGGTCCACATGTGGTCGTCTGCACTGCAACATCAGCGTCACCTTGTCACGCTGAGAAATGGAATCTGCATTTAACCAATCCAGGTTCTCTAGGGATTCGGGCACCCCCAAAGTTTGAGAAGCTGTGCTTTGGGGCATCCACCAGGGGGGCGGTATTGGCACGTCTCTCCTTGAAGCTATCTGTTCTGTGCTTGGACTGTCTGCCTGTCCAAGCCCTGGCAGCTTTAGAGGCCTCTCTCGTGTGACAGGCAGCGGAGCCGCATGTGCACAGCCAAGGAGCTACATCCACACAACCCAGGGCTGAATCCCTGCCATGCCTCTTACAGCCTGTGTGACCGAGGACAGGCTGCTTACCCTCTCAGAGCCTCAGTTTCCTCCCTGTAAAAGGACTATGATGAGAGTCCCTACCCCATGGGATTGTTGTGAGGATGAAATAAGTCAATTCACTGAAAGCAGATAAAACAGTTTGAGGAGCTCGATAGCTGTTAGCCAGTATTACCATGCTGCGTGTAGATTTCTGTCTCACACATTGGCTTTCGTCTGTCCCCAGAGCCTCGGAGAACAAGCTTAGCTCCTCTTGCAGCTGACAGCCTTGCGAATGTCTGCAGGCAGCTCTCATGCCCGCCCCCGCCATGTCTCTAGGCTATAAGTGCCCCCGTCTCTCCATTCCTGTGCGACAGCCCTTTGATTTCCACTGCACACCCACCAGGAAGGCTCCAGGGAGCCCGGACCCCGCAAGAATCACAGTATCCTTGTAACAGCGCCACTTTCCCCCAGGGCTGAGTTTTGCTTCTCCACAGCCTGGTTTCTTTTGATTTGACCTAGTTTCCCCTAGATCAGACAGGGGAGCCTGTGTGCATTCCTACCCCTTCCGAGGAAGCGCCGTGCCGGGGGCCTTCCCCGGGCCTTCCTGAGCCGGTTAATCCTCTGCTGTCGCAACAGCAGCAGCCTCGCTGCCGGCCTGGCCTGTGGGCCTCACCAGACTGGGCCAGGCACCGACTCCAACAGCGCCACACCCACTAGCAAGGACCGCAGGGACCCTACTGCAGGACGCAGGCCTGCCCCGGTGGCCCTTCTGCAGCCCACGCTGGAACTCCTTCCCCACTCAGCAGCCCTGGGACTGGGAGGGACATTAGGCTTCCCTGGGGAGCCCTTCAGGACAGAGATCAGAGGACTCCAAGTCGTGGCTGTGGGCAAGCTGCACATTCACGAGCACGTCCCTGGTTCTGTGCAGGGATCCTTGGGGACCACTGACTTTCAGGACAAAGGTCATTCTCCCATTTCCCATGTGTCCACAGGTCCATCTGTAGGGCCTTGGGCAAGTTGGTTTATTACTCCATGAGGAGCCCGCATCAAATCCACGTAAAATGCTAACGCAGCACCAGCACGGACAAGTCCCGCATAAATGTTGACTGTGACCCTTCCCGGTCCTCCCCATCATTTCTTCACATTCACATTTCATCTCTCTAACCCCATGATGTGCTCTTTGAAGACAGATGATCCTAATCATCTTTGTATCTGCCACACAGGGGCCGGCACGTGGTGGGCTACCAGGACACATCCCAGAAACTTCTAGGCAGGAAGGTGAGGCTGTCAGAGACCTCCACTGTCTTGGCCTGGAAACAGGGGTGACTCTAAACATCCATTCAGTGTGACGGGTAAACAACCTTCCCCGTCCTGTCCCCTACCTACTCACACACACATAGAGCTGCAGGTGACTGGGCTTTATTCTTGGAGAAAGTTGTCCCATTGAAATTCATCATACCTGTGAGGGATGAGTGGACACCTTATCATCAAAGGGTGAAGTGGAAGGTTCACTGGATCGTGCCTTCTCCCCCAACCTTCCAACCCCAGATACAAGAGATCAGGCTCGGGGCGGTGGGGGCCCAGAGAGGTCAGGCCGAGCAGACTTGGCTCCAGAACAGAGCTGGTGCCCACCCAGTGCTGGCTCACTGGAGCTGTGACCAGTGCCCACCCTTCTGGAGTGACTTTGATCCAGGCTGTTCTGAATTCCCCGGCAGGCAGACTCAGTGCTGTTTCCTTGCTCCCTCTGCAAAGAAAATGCTCGGAGCTTTAATTACACCTTCTCTCCAGATCTGTTGGGAGCCCCTAATTATGCTCTTGACAGGGCAGCTGCTGCTAGATTATTTCCCAAACACCTTTGAAGCTTTCAGAGTCAAAGCCTCCCATGGGCTCTACGTGACCCTAAAGGGACAGCAAAAGGGGCTGGTGGGAACAATGGCTGAAGGAGCCCCCAAGGCACCCACGACAGGGTCTAGAAAGGAAACCGTGTCCAACTGCCTCCCAGTGGGGACAGGGTGGTGGGAGGAAAGAGACATCAGGAAGGAGCAACTCTGTCTTGCCTCTTGCGTGCTGAGAGGAGCTCACGGAGAACGGTGTGAGCGTGGGCTTCGTGTCTTCCCAGAGCAGCGATGGGCCTGGCCCCAGCTGGCCACGACACCTGCATCAGGCAGCACCCGCCTGTGCACTGGGTGTGCCTGCTGCCCACCCACCCGCTCCCTGGTCATCCCGGAGATGGGCGCTCCCTGCCAGCAAGGCCAGGTCTGACCGCTGAGGACATGTTCCTCTCTGCATCCAAATTGGGCTGAAACTGTCCTCACCCTGCAGGCTCCGGCAGAAAGGCCGTTTGAGGATTTCTCTTGAGCCAATATTCTTATTGATTTATGAGCTCTTCTAATAAAATTGAGTCTCCACTTCTGGGTAGTCTTTAAAGATTTTTTTTTTCCCTAGAAAATTCTGACTTTCACTCCATCCACTGAACTGAAACTCCTCTCTTGAATTCAGATCACCAGTATCATGTGGGCCCCAGTATCATGTGGGCCCCAGCACCTCTCCCGCTCAGACACCCAGAGTGCATCTCAGCTGAGGGCATGACCCCGGCCCCTGTGTCTGCCCCCAGACCCAGGAACAGAGCTTCTCTTTTGTTTTCTTCTCTAGCACTAGGCTTGGCAGAAGACGCTACAACTTCCCAAATTCTTCTCTGCCCTGTGGCTTCTGAAACATATCAACAAATCCTCTTTATGTTTTTTAAAGAGCTCGATGAACAAGTAACCATAGGGAAACAGCTAGTAGTTAACAAAAATTCAGCAGGTTCCTGATTTTCATTCAAAGGTAAGGAAGAGCCAAGGAGGAACTTTCTTAGCTCCTGTTATGACCTGGTCCATAATCCTGGCCCAAGGGCAGCTTTGCCCAGGTGAACATCCATCCTCCTTTTACTTTCAGGGAAGGTGCTTCAGAAGGAAGCCCTCCTGTGTTCCCACTTCCCTCTAGCCCTAGATTCTGAAGAGACATATTCATTCCAGAACATTTCATCCCATAGAAGACTGTTCTTTTATGTATTAGAGAAAACTCCCCTCTGGGTACTCTTTGTTTTAATCTTCCCCTGACAGTCTCACCCTCCGACTGGAAAATGAAACCAGACTATTCTTTATTTATAATCTACCCACCCAGAAGTGAACTTGTACAAACAGTTGGGCTTGTCTCTGTAATTTTTAGAATAAAATTTAAATTCCTAACAACCTACTATAATACACACAACATGGATGAGTCTCATATGCATTGTGCTAAGTGAAGGAATTCAGACTCAAAGCGCTACACACTGTGATTTCATTTGTATGACATCTATACCAGGTGAAACCAGAGAGACAGAAAACAGTAGGTGCTAGGGCCTGGGGCTGGGGGTGACCAGAGTGGGGGCATGACAGAGTGGTTTAAGACGATGGGATTTATATATTAATATATTAATATTGTGATGGTGGTGACATAATTCTATGCTTTTGTCAAAACTCATAGAACTGCACACCAAAAAGGGCCAATTTTACTCTATGTAAATTATACCTCAATAAACCTGACTTTAAAAAAAAAAGTCCTATAATAACTACATTGGCCAATCCTTTCTGGAACAAGAGGAGGCCTAAGTGGCTGTCAACTTACATAAACTCCTCACCTACCCTTGAAAGTGGAAACTGGACCTCTCTGTGAAGTCAGGTGTGTCTGAGGATCACTGGTCCCTGCAGAAGGTGCCTAGTTTTGGAAGGGGTTCAGACCACACAAGACGTTTCTTTCTCATTCCGTCTTTCATTCATTCATTCATTCATTCATTCAGCAGTCCAGCCATGTTTATTGAACACTTCCTCAGAGGCAGACATGGGCTGGGCAATGCAGAAATAGCTGCAGAACAAAGTGTGGCTGCTGCCCACGAGGGGTGCATGGGCTAGTGGTTGGGGTGGGGGATGCAAAGAAGTAAAGAAATAGCAATGAAACAAGTTTCTGAGAGGAAGCCAGGTGGAGCGTGTTAGCCAGGTAGGGCAATGAGCATGAGGACATCGTTGTGGAATGTACACATGTGAAGGCCCAAGGGAGAGAGGAGAGGGGCACATTCTGCAAGTTGTAAGGAGTGCGTTTTGGCGGGAGCATTGAGGCCAGGGCATGGGCACGCGCTAGTCATTTTCAGCTAAAGGCATCTTCCTCTTTTCCTCCTTCCTTCTATCAGTTTGAGGCTCTACTCTGAGAAGATATATGTCACAGAGGGGAGGAAACTGCTATCATAATTCCAGGCTTTCAAAAGGTTATAGACACTTAAATCTTTGCTCAACAAATAGAGATTTCAGATTAATGGATCAGAAGCTCCCAGGTACTTGGGCTTCTTAACTTTTCATCTGCTTTAACCTGGGACAGTTACTGGTAATTTCCACATCAGTGTAAAGGAAAATCCCGATGCTAAAGTGGGAACTGGAACAGCAGACAACATCCCTGCAGTCTCCCATTGGATCCCCTCAGTCTCAATTGTCTCACCTTAACCCCAAGACTGTTCTAGGGAATCCAAACGTATGTTTCCCAGATTTCGCCATTGGGCCATCTCTCTGAATGATGCAGGGAACTATTTCTAACTTGCCTGAGTATGTTTTCCTACATCATATATGGGTGTATGTCATCACTATATGCCATAAGGAGGGATTCCATCCCAGGCCACAAATCACTGAGCAGTGGCCAAAATCAGCTAGAACATGTATCCCCCAAAAAGACACTGGGTAGAACCCCCGCAATCTTATGGGCCAACAAAAGCTGTGCCCATTTGTTGAGGGCTGCTTCCATAGTCCACTTCCCTGCATCCGTTATGAAGATGGCCTTATCTGTTCTCAGCGGGAGCCTGGTGTCTGATTTTGGAGCAGGATTAATTCTAATCTTCAGCACCAAAGCAACTGGCCTAATTTCAGATGTATGGCTATTTCTGAGATTCAGCCGCCGGATAAATAAAACTCTGTTGTCTCATCACTACTGTGATGATAGCGGTATTGAACTTGAGCAGGGCTCCTATTTATGCATCTTCTTGCTGCATTAAGTTAGGCCGCCTATAATATTGATATCCTGGATCCTTTTCTACAAAGGAGAACCCTCAGGCCTCATGAGATTCCCCCACCAAAGCCTTTGAGCCCCACAAACCAGGCCCAGCCCCTCTACCCAGACCTCTGTTCACTCACGTTCCTTCAAGGTCAACAGGAAAGAAGCAAGAGTGAAAGGGACCCCAAAGGGGGCCTGATTAATGGCCAGGAGACTGGAAGCAGCATGGCGGGAAAGGTGTCTGCCAATGACTGATCGGTGGAACTGGGAATTTTGTGTTTTAGGGTTATCTGTCGGAAGGGCTGGTGACAAAGTGGTACCGCTCCCCACGACTGCTCCTGTCGCCCAACAACTACACCAAAGCCATTGACATGTGGGCCGCCGGCTGCATCCTGGCTGAGATGCTCACGGGGAAAATGCTCTTTGCTGGTGAGTTGGTAACCTGCCACCTTCCTCCTCGTCTGGTATCGTTCTGTAAGAAGGGAGAGCTGAGTGCAAAACACATGCCAATCACAAAACATGCTAATCTTTTGCTGAAATTACTTCTGTGGCTTTTGTGGCACTACCTGGAGGCACCTTATTATAATTTCAGATGAAAATACTGGAGAGGCTAAAAATAGCCCTTTGAGCACAGAACTTTTGCAATCGAGTAACCACATTGCTACAGCCTGAAAGTTTATGTCCCCCTAAAATTCATAATTTGAAATCCTAACCCCAAGATGATGGTATTAAGGGGTGGGGCATTTGGAAGATGATTAGGTCACGAGGGTTGAGCCCTCATAACTGGCATTAGTGCCTTTATAAGCGAGGCCCAAGGGAGCTTGTTTCCCTCTTCCACTGTGTGAGGACACACAATGGCGCCATCTTTGAGGAATAGGCCCCCTACCAGACACCAATCTGCCAGTGCCTTGATCTTGGACTTCCCAGACTTCAGAACTGTGAGAAATCAATGTTTAGAAGCCACCCAGTCTATGGCATTTTGTTACAGCAGCCCGAATGGACTGAGACACACTTACATTGAAATGCCTTGAGATTGATGGCTAAAAACACCCACCCTACATTTCAGCCCCTCCCTCCTCTCTCCCATTGTTCCCTGTCCTGCTGTCACATCAAATGACCCACAGCTTTTCCTACTCCATCATCATTTTTTGTTCACCGTGGCACAAAGATCCCTTCTCTGCTTAGAAAACTCCTACTGAGCCTTCAAAACCCAGTTTGTGTTTTGTCCTCCATGATGTCTTCCCTAACTCCCCAGGGCACGGGTCACTCCCATTGCACTTCATATTCATTCTCGCCCTCTCTCTCCTTGCTAGGAAGAGCACTTGCTCTCTTCCATTTTGTCCTCACTCCTCTTTGGTGCGGCTCACACCCTCTCCGTCCCACTGGAGCTGTGCCCACCCAGACTGCCATGTTCTTAATCCAGTGGAACCCACTTTAGCCTCATCCTGTCGCATTGGTCAGCGATGACCATCCCTTCCTTCTTGAAGCTCTCTGCCCCCTGGGCTGGCAGCCTCCTCCTACCTCGCTGGCCAGGCCTCCTCAGTTGCTGCTCACCCACCATGTCCCTCAGCCCTAAGTGCTGCTCTCACTCACTCATGGAATTTTAACCCCCCCTCCACCGCAGGCTAACTTTGCAGAGTCTGGAAGCCCAGAAATGCTCCAGACAGTCATTGTTGGAGGCCCATGGTGACGCCAGCTGGCCTCCATGTGTGCCGGCCCTGGCATGGCTGTCAGAGTCCTGCAAGCCGCCTCCTGGCTGCCTTTCCTCTGCCTGGATTCCAAACTGCTCGGGCCCCCTGGCCCATCTCGCACCTGTCCTCCTGCCTGACCTCATTCCCTGCCACCCCTCGGCCCCCTGCTGCGTGTGCTTCCACCTCCTTAGCTCGCCCCGTTCTCCCCAGAAGACACCATCGCCCCCCAGCTCTCTTCAGCAGAGGGGGTCCTCTCTCCCATTTTCCGTGCACGGGAGCAGGACAGAGCCTCAGTCCCCTTCTTGCTCACTGTTGCTTCATCGCTGTTATAAAAAAGCAACCCTTCTCTGTGGCACATGCCAGCCAGATGGCTTCTCCTTCCCACCTTGTCCTCCCATGCCAACACCTACTCACCTCCGTCACCCCCACCCTGAGGCTGTCGCCACCCACATCATGGCTCCCCCTCCTCCGCTCTTGGGCCCACTGCCGTTCTGTGTGGCTGGTGTGGCTCCCTCGTCTACTATCCTGGCCTCAGAGTCCCCACATCCTCATTTCCTGGGACCTTCACCACCCTCTTCAGCCTGGACTTTGTGTCATCACCCAGAGCTGCTCCGGGGAGGAGCGATCTGAAGAGGGCATCAGAGTGGCAAATGCTGGGAAGCTTAGTGTCCAGGGAATGGAAAAGGACAGTAAAGCTGGAAGGCCTGAGAAGTCACCCACCCCGTCCCCCCACTTGACTGGTGACTGTGGCGTTGCCCAGCGGGAGCACCTTTTGCTCTCTATGGGCTCCTCGGAGGCATGGCTGGCACGGAAGCCTGCGGGGCAGTCGTGCGCCCCTGGGGCTGCCTCACCCTGCACTGCTGGGAAGGGGGGGGCGAGGGAGGGAGTGGGATGAGTCACCCCAGCCCCAGTTCATAACCCAGGACCTAATACTATAAGAGTCCCCTCACCAAAGCCTCTGAGCCCCACAACAAATAAGACAGCAGTGACCCTTCTGGTGTCCCTGGGAGCAAAGATGTGTCTTTAGTATCCATCTGGGTTCCCTCCACCCTGAAATCCCGACTTTCCCTCTGTCTACCAACCCAAGCCTACAAGTATCAGGGCTGCTCTCGATGTCCCTGCAGCCCTGCATGGAGCTGGCAGTTCTCTGTCACTGGCCTGGCTGTTCTTTCCCTTTGCCCGGTGACCATGTGTTAGGTGGCTGGTGCAGCATCAGCTCAGCAGGCGCTGCAGAATGCTCAAGCCACAGGGGAGCAGGAGTGTCCTCACCAGTCGAGACCCCAGGCTCTGACAGCTGTTCTGTGTGCACAGAACATAGTGCCCAGGACGGGGACAGCGAGCACAGCGGGAGGGGGACAGTTAGGAGGCAGTGGGAGAAAGTCAGAGGAGACTCTCTCCACCAGGGAACTTGTAGGACAGAATTTAGATGCCATCCCCAGAAGGGACCCTGGACACCTCACCTTTGTTTAACAGGTGAATCATCTTCAAATAATGCAGGGTGGGGAAGTGAGCTCAGAGAAGAGGAAATGGCTAAGAGTGGCCTTGCTAATGGCACAGTGGCAGGACTTTAAGACAAAGCTATGTTTAAATAGCCAAGAAGGTCTTTATGTCGGTTGGGTACAGGTAAATGTTAGGAGCTATAGGAACAAATTTATCCAATGAGGAGTGACGAGAGACCCAGAAAACTTTGTGTCCAACCCCAGCAGTGAGGGTGTTATTCTATGCTATGCTATTGTTTCTTTCATTGATGCTATCAAATTTTTCCAGTAAGATTTAAGATACATACAATATATTTTTTAAAGTAAAATTAAGAAAAAAGAGATCAAGGGAAAACTGACAAGAAAGTGACATGAAGCAGAAATCAGGACTCATGCCCAAAAACCTAGGTCCCACATGCAAACGTCTTCATTTACCCGCCGGACTCCGGGGAGCCCTTAGTGCCTTCCTTCTGGCAGATTTTGTGCTTTGCTGGGTCCTTGACCAGGTGCCAGGGACACAAGCCTGAGTCAGACATAGCCCCTGTTCTCAAAGTTCTGATGGTGCAGTCAGAGACACAAAGGGTTAAAAGAACAACAACAACAAAAACTAACAGTGCACACTGAGCCACTCTGTGCCCGCGGTGAACCATCCTGCTACCTTATTTTTCCAAGTGAACTTGCACGGACCTCCCAGCTCCATGTGTTCCAGCCAATTCTAGGCAGGAGAGAGGGAGAACAGGTGGGAGGGAGGTCTAGCCCTGGATACTGACTCAAAACTCTCCAAGAGAAAGTTAGTGGCTGCAGTTGGAGGGGAAAGAGTTTTCTCTTGAGAGTTTTCAGGATGGACTGTCCTAATTGGAAGCTGAAGGCTAAGGTTCATTTCTAGCCTTACAGCTGTTTCCCTCCCCAGCCTGGTAAAGACGGTGCAGAGGCGTGTGGGAAGGAGCGCTGGGAGGCACTGGGCCAGGCAGTCCCCGTCACCTTAGCGCTGGCTGCCTCGGTCCCTGTCAGACTGTCGGCGCCAGAGGCACAGAACGAGAGGGCATGGCCAGGACCTCAGACACGACCACATTCAACCCCTTCTTGCTACACTGACGCAGCCAAGCCCCAGAGACGGCAGCAACCTGCCCACGGTCACACAGCAAGTTAGTGACAGAAGACCAGAACCGAGGTGCCCTGTATCCCAGCCCAGTGCCACCCCACGGTCCCCTGTTGCTCCTCCCCGGCCACCTGGAGCCGCTCTGGGGCTTGTGCATGCTGCAGCCACTTGGGCACAGGCTCACCCACCTGGCGTTTGCCTCCGCAGGGGCTCACGAGCTGGAGCAGATGCAGCTCATCCTGGAGACCATCCCTGTGATCCGGGAGGAGGACAAGGACGAGCTGCTCAGGGTGATGCCCTCCTTCGTCAGCAGCACCTGGGAGGTGAAGCGGCCGCTGCGCAAGCTGCTCCCCGAAGTGAACAGTGAAGGTACCTGAGTCTGGCAGCCGGGCTGAGCGCCCTGCGGGGGAGGGGCGGGCAGGGCTCCTGCCCAAAGGGCAAAGCACCAGCTTCGGATACAGAAGTCAAGGCTCTTTCTCTGCCAGGGGGGGTCTGCCCCAGACACTTCCAGGTGGGGGAATCTGGGCCTCTGGAGTTGGGCCATTAGGCAGCCCTGGGGCGGTCATTAGTGGTCCTCCCTACCCTACCCCCAGTGTTGCTTCATTTTTCCTTCTCGTCTTTCTCTCTTACCTTCCTCCCTCTCTTCCTTCACCCCCCTTTACTTTTTTCCCCGTGGAAGCCATGGTGGGGGGGCAGAGAATGGGAACTTTCTCAGCTTGCAGGCCAGACCCAGGTTCCAGTCCCAGTTCCACCAGCCACTAGCTGTGTGGCCTTGGACAAGTTATTTAACTTCTCTGAACTCCGTTTCCTTAACTGTAAATGAGTATAACCATACGTAACACAGAGGGTGGTTGTGACAATTAAGTAAAATAGAACGCGTAAAGCCTTTGGCATAGGGTCATTGCTCCATAAATCTCATTATCACTGGGCCTCATACCTGCCAGAGGCATCATTTGGAAATCCCTGTAGGAGCTGGGTATAGCTTCAGCCAATTGTAAGAGAGACCCAAATTCTCCATGGCTTAAATAATATGTTTCCTATTTCTTTTGAATAATGATAAAAGAAATATAATATTTGTTTCTTATTTATTAAAAAGAAGTATTTTCTGTCTCCCATAATAATCCAAAGGCAGATAGTCCGGGGCGAATATGGTGAACTTGCTCTGCAAGGTCATGCGGGGACCCAAGCCCCTTCTGTCTTGTGCAGCCAACTTAGGGTGCTGCTCTTATCCCCCTGGAGGAGGTTGAGGAGGGGAGGCAGGTCCCCTTGCCCTCAAGGTCATGAGCTAGATTTGTACCCCTCACTTCCGCTCACGTCCTATTGGCCAGAACTTAGTCACATTGTCCCCCTACCTGCACAGAAGGCTGTGACATGGGTCTGTATACCATGCCCCCTGTGTTCATTCTCACGAAGAGGAAAATAGACCTTGGGGTGCAAACTGGCTGTCTCTGCCACACTCCTCCCCATCAAGAGACGAAGAACCTGGACTAACACTGTCTTTGGCTACGGTCCCCATTCCCTCAGTAAACTGCCTCAGTTTCCCACCATAAATTAAGACTCAGCTCGTCCATATTTACTTTGATTCCCAAGCCTCTGTAAAAACCCCAACACGTGCCAAGAGCCGTGTTCACGTCTCAAGTTCTGTTCCAGGGCTGTGCCAGCCACGTCCTGCCGCCTCCCCCCACAACTATCAGCCATACACACAGTGGCCCCGGGGTGACGTGGCGCCGAGAGTGGCGGGCATTTTCCAGAAGAAACCAGAATTGGAGTCTGATAGAAAATAAAGCTCCTCACTGTTGTCCCCAGCATCAGCCAGCATTTATTAAGCCACTGTGGCGACAGATCTGTGCTAGGGACACGCAGTGGTCTGGTGGGAGGACAGGAGACATGCACTGAGATGAGTGTGCATGAGCTAGATTTGGGACCCAGGCTGTCAGAAGGCCTGCCGTCTTCAGCATGTGGCTTTCAACGTCACCCGGGCATCCACTTCCAGACAGAGCCAGGGGAGAGAGGGCAGCGACTCTTGCAGGTTTTTCTGGGTCAGGCCTGGAAGCAGGGTACACACATCACTTCCACCCACATTCATCGGCCCCAGACGCACAGCCACGTCCCACCGCAGGAGAGGCTGGGAAGGGGAGGCCAGGAGGGGCTTGCGTGAGACGTGCCTGCTGCCCGGAAGCATGACAGGGGCGGTCATGGGGCAGAGAGGACATACTGATGGGGGCCTCACCGAGGGCAGAGCTAGGCCCAGGGGTGGAAGTGAAAGAGGGCAGATTTAGGTTTGATAGAAGGAAGACTCTTCTAGTGTTCAGGGCTTCCCAGAAGAGTCTGGGCACCCGCCGGGGAGCAGCTGTCGGGGAGAGGGAAGCGGAGACTCACGCTTGCTGGAGTCCGTGGGGCGGCTTTGGGCTTGGTGCTTTCCAACTCCAGGGTTCGCTGGTCTAATGCTCATGACAGTGGTGCTGCTGCCTGCCAATGTTTAGAGCTTTAATTCCCTTGTTTCTTTGTCAAAAGGTCAAGTAATGAGTGGGTGGGGACGAGGGAGGGGCTGGAAGCCCGAAGTGAGAAAGACTTGCCCAGGCCTGGAGCTGGGCCCTGCACCGAAATACCCGATTCTTCTAGTCCTGGGAATTTGTGAGGTGGATGCCCTTTTAAGGCCTGCGACCCCAGATCCAGAAACACCCTCGCAGTGTCAGAGTGTTTGGGGTGATCAGAATTACTGCTGTTTAATCTTTCTGTCTAGGGTTACACAGCACCGCAGCCTCCTGAGAGGCCAGCGACCTTCTGAATCCATTGATTCCCTGCATCATTGATGAATTTTCCTGCAAAGAGATCCAGGGCTGGTGTGAGGGGCAGGTTAATGGAGTGGGCTAAGGCCCACCAGGAGCCCCTCGGAGGGCTCGGCAGCCTAGGCCTCGAGCTCAGCTCTGCTCCTCCCACTCCACATTGGCTGTAACATGAGTGGCCAAGTCATGATCGAAGTGGAGCCCGACTCCCGCGCTGGGAAGGAATACAAACCTCTAGGCTAGACCTTGCCCTGAGACAACCCAGGGTAGAGCTCCCAGGACAGATGGGTCCCCTACCCCTGCTCTGGGGAAGGGACACTGGTACCCGCATGCAGAGCTGATGTTCAGCCAGCACACACCTGCAGGCTGCCGGATCTTCGTATCCTCTCAGGCTGGCTGACAACCACCTCGGCACGAGGCTTTTGAATGTCCTCCCTTCCCCAGGTCCCCACTGCCCAGAACACCCCTTGATCTAGCCATTAAAGGGCTACTGCCTGGCACAGCACGGGGCTTCAGCCTGGTTGTTCAGTATTTTGAATCTGTATCTATCTATCTATCAAACCTGACTGCCGTTGTCACACTTCCAGGGGCAGCACATGGTACAAAGAGCTCTGGACTGAGACCAGGAGCTCTGGGCTGTGGAGGCCCTGTCCTGCCTCTCCTCTGTGTCACCTTTCTCGCTGCTGGTGCCCGGGACTCCTGCCTGAGGGCTCAGAAGCAGGGCCCTCTGCCCCGCCCCTCAAGTGGAACCACCTCTGAGGTGTGTCCCACGCTGTCTCCCGGAGGACACCAGTGGAACTGAGCCCCAGGTGCCCGCAGGGGCCACCTGCCCATTAACACCCCTCGCATTGGCTCTCCCCCACTCCCCTACCTGTGTTCCCGGGGTCCCCTGCCACATAAGCCAGCTGCACCCCAACCCTTGTCTCTGGAGGAACCAGCGTAAGGCAGGCTCCAGCCCTCCACCTCCTCTAACCAACGTGGCCTTGAGCAGGTCACTCCACCCCTTGGGTCTCTACTGGATTTGTTTGCAGAGTCGAGAAGGCAGCATGGGCTCTGCCTTTGTCACTGGGTTGTGGTGACCGTCTCGAGAAAGAAAATGGCTAAAAACCTTTTTATAAAGGCAAAAGCACAGACTCCAGGGAGTGTCGGCATACCCTTCTCAGCTTGGCAGGGGCAACAGATGACCTTCCTGTCCCATTTTGCCCCCCACAGCCATAGACTTTCTGGAGAAGATCCTGACCTTTAACCCCATGGATCGTCTAACAGCCGAGATGGGGCTGCAGCACCCCTACATGAGCCCGTACTCGTGCCCCGAGGACGAGCCCACCTCGCAGCACCCCTTCCGCATCGAGGATGAGATTGACGACATCGTGCTGATGGCCGCCAACCAGAGCCAGCTTTCCAACTGGGACAGGTGCGGGTCCAGGCGCTTCCAGCCCTGGTGTCTAGAGGCCACATTCCCCTGTCTCTTGCTAACCTGGGCTTGGCTTCAGAATCCTCAGCAAGCGTCCCTGGAAGCCACTACCAGTGAATCAGCATGGGGTAGAAGATACATTTTTGAACAGTTTCTGCCCAGCCACGTAATGATCTCTTAGATTGTTTCCTGTTCTGACGTTCTTAGATCAGGCAGCTAAATGTTTGGGCATCGCCATCTGCTAATTCTGGGCGGGAGTCTGGAAATAGCAGTCGAGGGCTCAGCGGCGAGGACTCCGGGGGAACCTAACTGGGAGTCCCACTGCTGTGGGAATGTGACAGCTAGTTATATAAGTGACAGATGAGCAATTTCTCCTTTTCAGTCATTTGACAGATGATGGGTTTCAGATTAAGGAGGCACCGAGGGAGGGCGAAGGCAATGTTGCTATTTTGGGGCAGGTTTGCTCATTTGTTGTTGTCAATTGTTTTCAAGTGTTGCCAGCAAATAGAGATTAATGAAGCCTCACTCTTCTGCCACCGCCACACTAGGCCTGCCCTTGACTGTGGCCCCTGCAGACCCTCCCCTTCCTCCACAGAATGTGGAGCTTGGCTCAGCGAGGTTCATCCTATATTTATCATGGCCATGGCCTAGGGTAGGTGCCAGCAAAACTGCAGCAGGGTTTCTCTGGTCAACTCCGACCACCCCTCAACCTGGTGCACCTGTGCTGGGACCTTTCCCATCACACCTGCACAAGGAGGGAGGATGACCAAGGCCCTGCTGCTGTGGGCAAACTACTTAACCTCCACAAATGCCGATGTCCTCGTCTGTGAAGCAGAGGTGGTAACACGAAGGGTTGCTGGGAAGACTACAGATAATGTACGTTTGGCACTTGGAGTACAGCAGCCAAGGGCTAGGTCCTCACAAGCTCTTCCTCCTAGAAATCCCGGCAATTGCAAGGCCATTCAAGTGAGGAGGAGTGTTCAGCTCCAGTGATGTCACCGGGAGGTGGACAGGACTGAGACTTTCCCGTGCCTCTCAAACCACATGCTGTGGACTGCAGCTGCCTGGTGTGCCCCACACAGCCAACCCTGGCTGTCCTTGGCTTGTCTGTTGGTCACCTGTGAGCACCAGGCCTCTTGCTCAGGGAGCAGCTGGCTGTGGGCTGATGCCTCCGCTGTACCCCCACCGTGGATCTGCCAGGAGCACCTGGCACAAGGAGGGGTGGGCTCAGCCAGTCCATCTGCCCGTCCTTTGCTCTTGATCGGCTCAGGGGCACCCACATAGGGCAGAATTCCAAGGATCTTTGGTCTTTCCTGAGGGTGTCTGTAATCTGCTTGCAAGCCCCACCTGCTCTGCGTCAGTGCAGGGCGCTGTGGGGCACCAGCCCCATCCACTAGGACAGGGGTCCTCAGCCCTGGCTGGGCCTTAGAATCACCTGGGAGTTTTTATAAACACACTGATGCAGGGGCCCACCCTAGACCTACTGAATCAGCATTGGGGTGGGGGGCAGGGAGGCAGGCATGGCATTTTATTTTTAATTCCCCTATATGAGTCTAATCTGAGCCTGGATGAGAAAAACTCGTGGGGCCTTGCTACCCAAAATGTGGTCCTGGGACCTGCGACATCAGCATCAACTGGGAGCTTGTTGCAAACGCAGAATCTCGGGCCCCACCCCAGGTCTACTGAATCAAAATCTGCGTTTTAACAAGACCCCCAAGTGATGTGTGCATACATCAGAGTTTGAGAAGCATTACATAGGTGGGTCCGCTGGAAAGTTCCAGAGGGACAGGGACTTTTTTTTGTTGAGTTCATTACTGTGTCCAGGAATGTCTAGAACAGTGAGTGCTTGGCAGTCGTGGGTACTCAAGAAATATGTGTAGGGCTTCCAATGCATGCAAGAGAATGCAAGGGTTAAGCAGGACAATTGGTCCCCCCGCTGAGCCCTCAAGACTCACCGTTACCTGTCCCACCACGCCCCTCCTTGGGGGTGGAGGTCAGAGGCTGGCAGGCTTGGAAAGCAGGCCTGTGAGTGGCGCACAGGGCTTAGGGGGCTTGGCTCCTTGCCTGAAGCCAACGCCCGGGGGTCCAATCGCCGCTCCATTTGTACCCTTGCAGGTACCCTGTGAGCCTGTCATCGGACCTGGAGTGGCGGCCCGACCGGTGCCAGGACGCGAGCGAGGTGCAGCGCGACCCGCGCGCGGGCTCGGCGCCGCTGGCGGAGGACGTGCAGGTGGACCCGCGCAAGGACTCGCAGAGCAGCTCGGGCCGCTTCCTGGAGCAGTCGCACTCGTCCATGGAGCGCGCCTTCGAGGCCGACTACGGGCGCTCGTGCGACTACAAGGTGGGCTCGCCGTCCTACCTGGACAAGCTGCTGTGGCGCGACAACAAGTCGCACCACTACTCCGAGCCCAAGCTCATCCTGGACCTGTCGCATTGGAAGCAGGCGGCAGGGGCGCCCCCCACGGCCGCGGTGGCGGCGGCGGCCGCGGTGGCGCGCGAGGACGAGCCGGCCAGCCTCTTCCTGGAGATCGCGCAGTGGGTCAAGAGCACGCAGGGCGGCCCCGAGCGCGCCAGCCCGCCCCCCGCCGAGCGCCGCTTGGCCGCCTCCCCGCCCGGCCGCCCGGCCCCGGTCGACGGCGGCGCCAGCCCCCAGTTCGACCTGGACGTGTTCATCTCCCGCGCCCTGAAGCTCTGCACGAAGCCCGAGGACCTGCCAGACAATAAACTGGGCGACCTCAACGGCGCATGCATCTCCGAGCACCCTGGCGACCTCGTGCAGACAGAGGCCTTCTCCAAAGAAAGGTGGTGAGGGCGGAGGGGGCGCTCCAGGCTCCCCCCGCTGTCCCAGCAGGAGGCCGCCCGAAAAAGCTGGGCCTGGCTGGAGGAGGCCACCGCCCTGGCACCTCCTCCTCCGTTTCCACCCCTCTCTGCTGCCTTGGTGTTAGCAGAACACGCGAAGGATCCGAGGAGCGAGAGGAATGTCCATTTCTTAAACTGCCTTAATAACTAGCCTTTAACCTCTGGGAGCAGGTTGGAATGGGAGCCCGGCTTGGGGGTCGATCACTTTCCCGGCAAAGGGGGAGGCCTGCGTTTGTAAGTGGTGGTGTGCAGGGAAGAAACAGCCTTAAGGACGGCAGCGTGCAGGCCCTGCCTGGATGGTGGGATGCCAAGGAATCTTGCAGACATCGCTTTGCAGCCCTCTGGCCCAACCAGCCTCAACCGACAGCTGAGGAAGGACAGTTAGGCCCAGAGAAGCAGAGGGACTTGCCTAAGGTCACGGCCCTCCTCAGTGTCCAGGGCCTTGAATCCCAGTCCACTCTATAATGTCTTCCTTTGCTGGGGTCGTTCTGGCTTTTTTGCTAGTCAACTTGGTCTAAGATGTTTCTTCCCTGCCCATGACCATCTGACCCACCGGATGTTCTCCTATTCAGAGCAATGTTTCTTGTATTCTGAAATGGGAAACGGAACCAGTTTTTTTCTCCCAGTCACCGAGCATATTTTTCTGGCTCTCCAAGTACTTAAATGTTCTCATCTGCCACACCCCTGTATTTGCCTCACCCCTGCATGGTCTGAAATCTTTGTTTCCGACCAGAGCCATTTGGGGTCCATGGGTAAAATCGATGCTTCTCCCAGGCCTGTGTGCACACCTCCTCCCTCACTCCATTTGCACTTTCCTGACACGCAAAGACACAGCCCTCGTTCCCCAGTGGATGTCCTACACGGGCGAGGCTGAAGACAGTGATTCCAAGAACCCCTCCAACCTCCCCTCCCAATCCCGCAGTCCCCCCCACACAGCTCCTGTCCAAGCCTACCTCGGGACCCGATGTTCTCCGCACCATTTGCTCCTTGGGAGGACAGCGATGAGGTGCCTGCCATAGAGCAAACGTGTTAGGACAGAAGGTTTCACATGGGACCCATCATCCTTCATTAATACTGCCCTTGATTTTGATCATCCATTTAGCCTTGGCAAAGACCAGACCCTAAAGAAATGCACTGGAGAGCAAGTGACCTTGGGGACAAGGAATCCAGAAAGGTGGGGAGGTGTGAAAGGAGGGGTGTCAACATCGAGGGCTCTTGGGGGTCAGGGACCAACATGGAAACCTCACGACAACAGAGGGGACTCAGAGCAGCGTAGGCCAAGATGAGTTTGGAGCACACAGACCCAGAGGTACACTTGCACAGAGCGTGGGGTGATGGTGTGTAGACTCAGCAGGCCCTCTGCAGACGCAGGGGGTGGGAACACTGGCAGCCCCCATTCCAGTCCCCTGGAATGCTCTGCCGTTTCTGGCACTGGCGTTCAGCCCCTCCCCTCCCCAGCACCCACAAAGATACCCACAGGAAGCCCAGCCGGTCTGTCGCTAGAGGATCCCTCGGTGTCGGGCCTGGGCTATGTTCATCCTCACATCACAGCACCTTAAACCTAATCAGCAAACCACAGTCTGTACATTGAAACCTGCAACATGTTAGACACTTATATTTAAAAACAGAATTAATCACACTGACCAATTTTTAAATGGCAAATATGTAAATATGAAGTGTTTGAGTTTGGGGGTTTTTTGTTTTGTTTTGTTTTTTAAAGAAAAGGAAATATACACCACTCTTCACATGCCATTTTGTCCTCAGAGGGCGGCTTTACTTTTTTGGTAAAGGAACAAGCCGTGGACCTCAACCAGGAGTTCATATATAACTGTTATTACAGAGGACTTGTTATAACTACTCATGTTTTAAAAAAATCTATTAAACATTATTAAACTTGATCAGGACAGGCCAAATAAAGTTTTATTGAATCGTAGATGCATTTATGTATTATCTCATTCATTTATGTATTATCTGATCCTGGCTTTGACAGTGGTTAATCCATCAGAGCCTAGTCGGCTTCTCCCTGTACCCCTGAAGGCCAAGGTGGTTTTGGGGAGAGGGGGAAATCTACAGAGTTTGGTGACCAGGAAGTGACTCCAGAATCATCTGGTGAGGCCCCGTGTCCATACTGTGGATTTCTGACCAGGGCCAGTCCTTCCGTCTGGCCACGAAAGGTGCCAACATCGTGAGATGGGGGAAACTGACCACCTGAGCCACACCTCACAGATGCCTGAGATTTCACCCACCTGAAGCTGACCGGTTGGTAATACCTGCGTGAAAGGATTCGCCCTAACTTCATTCGTTACGCAAAAACACAGCTGACCTTTGAACAACACGGGTCTTTTAGTTAAAAGAACTTTCCGTTGTTGAAATGCACCTGGGCCAAGAGGCCTGTGAAGCTAATTATCCGATTCTCTGCAAAGTGTCAGCTGAGAGGAACTGTCCCGCTGCAGAGTGATGGCGGGTGACAGGAGGCCCAGATCCAGGGCAGAGACCTGGTTGAAATTTTATATCGGAAAAGGCTTGAGGCCCAATGCGAGGGCTGGGTTGCAAGAGTGGAGGGAACGGGGCGCGGGGCAGAGAGAGCTGAGAGGCCCAGACAGCGCCAAAGAGGAAGGAGGACCGAGAGAGGAGAAAAGAAGGCAGCCCGAAGGAAATATTTCCCAGCCACACCTAGTCACCTGATGCTAAGCGTTAAACTTCTCTTGACAGGGTCCAAGGGACACGCTATGTGTGTAACAGGCACCAGGAAATACGGCCTCCAAGCCGAATGGTTTTATTGGAACATAGCAATGCTCTTTCATTTTCACATTGTCCGGTCCTGTCTTTATTTAAAATCGTGATATTTTGTTTATCATTGGATTTTTTTTGCAATAATTTTTTTAAAATGTTAAATATTGAAATAAACTATTTTTCTTGGTTACTGAGATTTTTGGCACCCTTAAATTTTGGTGCCCAAGGTGAGGAGGGGCTCACTCACCCACACCCTGGTCTGTGGCTACTTCCCTCCTACGGCAGCAGAGATGGGTAGTTGCAACAGTGATCTTGTGGCCCCCAAAACCTGAGATATTTATGACCTGACCTTTTACAGAAAAGGTTTGCCGACCCCTGGTGTAAGATGCTGTGTGGTCTTCACACCTTTGTGAATAAGTACATGGCTTGGCTTGGTTTTTCTAGCCACTGATGTTTGAATTCAGAAATGACATTTTCATGTGGGATTTTCTTATTACACATCCTATTTTACTTTCCATCCTTTAGGGAAATACCTTCCTTTGCCAGTGAGAAGTTACCTTGAGAGTGTGGAAACCCTCCTATTTGGGCTCAGGAGACGTTGTGCCATTTTGACTACTGCCATGGTATAAAACCAGGCTTTTAGCTGGGCTGGTTAAAACAGGCAAAAGAGAAGCCCAACTTGAAAGTAGCAGTTCTCAGTTGAACTAGGAAGCTCTCCATGGAGAGGGGTCTGATGTCCCCAGCTACGGGGTGATGAGTCAAACTGTAGCACGGATATGTCAAACAGCGTCTTCTCCCACTGAGACTAAATGACTGAGAGGAACTTAGCCCAGGTAATACCTGCCCTGGTAGTAGCCCAGGTAGTAGTCCTGCCTTCATTATTCTACAAATATAAATACAGACAGGAGCAGATCATCTAATCCAACCCCCTCATTTGGCAGATGAGTAGACTAAAACCCAGAGCAGGATAGTAATTTGCCCTAATCCACACAGTTAGTGGCAGAGCTAGAAATAGAACCCAAGTAATCATTCCGGGGTCAAACTCATCTCATTCAGCCTAACTGGGGTGCCGATGCTGGGGCACTGTGACTTGGAGAAACGGGGTCAGCCCTGGGGTGAGCGCAGAAAGACCACGAATACCTTGTGCTCTGCTCACCTTTTTGCTTGGGTGTTGGAGCCCTCGCCTCTGGCTGCCTGGAGCCCCAGGGCTGTTGGGGTACAGCACCCACAGCACCTACAGGTGTCAACAGTGGGATTTAATAGGAAGTGGGGCCAGGATCCAGGCAGAGAACAGCTGCTTAGTGCCAGCAACAGGTTTTCCCAACCCTCCCCAGCCCTCCCCAGCCCTCCTTTCCTCCCTGCAAGAATAGAAACTGGCTTTCAGCAGCCCATGGCTTTTCTTTTCAGATCTCCTACACGTCCCAAGTCCACCATCAGTGTCCTTGCACTAGTCCCACTATTCCAACTTTGGGATCAGCAATCCCAGCCACTGTTGAAAAGTGTTGGTGTCAAACCAGTGAGGTCTTTGTGTCAGACACTGCTAGTAGGCCTGTGGCTTAAATCAAAGGACTGTGTTGTCTTGCCTGACTTTAGGGCCATTTTGGTCCTTGAGATGTGAGTTTTGTCCCATTAAATTCTATCAAGAAGTTCACTAAGACCACTGACAAGCCTTCCAGATGTTCACACTTGAGATCTCAGAGTTCAAGTTACTTAGTCCCCACGGTTGTGTCTCTCTCGTTCTGCACATCCTCAGCTAACCAGTATGTGAACACTCCTGTGCCTGATGTCTCACGTGGCAGACACGAGAATGACAGTGTGGCTGGGTTCTGAGGCCCATCTGTGATCTGGAAACCAAACACAACCCCTCAGGGGGCTGAACCTGTGTCTTAAGTCTCCTTGACACGATGTTCTCACACAAGTGTTTGGCTTAGAGCAAGACCTCGTCTTCAACAACTGCTTCGTCCTCTGTCTCCAAGAACTGCTAACAAGTACACAAAAAGGATTTACACCTTCTCCATTTGATTTCACAAGCTCAACACTATAAGAGTTTTATATGACTGAGAAATTCAGAAACAAGGATGCTGTGAGCCAGTGCTCTCCCTTCTCCAGCGTGATACCTTATCCTGGGCTTTGGGACATTCACTGTGGTTGCTTATTCAAATGCTAATTTCAATATTCTTCTCTTATTCACTCCCTTCCTAGAGGCTGAAAAATTTTCTTCCACAGCCTTCCTAAGAGTACTCCACAGCCTAGCTCAATGAGATATAAAGGGTTGTTTCCTGAGAAGCTTCTCATACTCAAGTTAAAAGGGCCTCATGAGAAGAAAACCTGAACCCTCTGCTATCTGCTTTTAAATAGGGATGCAATGCTGGAACCGTGGCAGCCATCTTGAGATCATGAGGCAATAAGGCCAAACAGGCGAGTGAAAAAGAGGGATAGAAAGAGCCCATGATGACATCATTAAGCTGTTGAAACCAGCCCTAGAATTGCCTACAGTCAGACTTTTGTTAAGAAAGCAATAAATGTCCTTATGATTAAACCAGCTGGTCTTCAGTAACAAGTTTTACCACAGCTAAAGGCAGCCCAGCAAACACAGGGCTTATCTGAATGTCCCTGATGCCTCTGCAATCTTGTTCTGCTTCAATGCTGCAACCATTGCAGTTTGGGCTCCCTGCAGCTTGGTAGACTCTTGGCGCAGACTTGCTGTCCTGTTCTCTAACAGCTACAGCTGATGAACTTCCTTACATGCCTGTGACCACCCGGCTGCCCCCAGGGGCTTATTTCTGCCCAGTATTATGCCTTTTATTGCATAGAACCTGGCTTTTCCTGGAGCCAAATGAGCAAAAGTTTCAAACCACAGTAGACTCTATATATGGCCATATATTGCCTCTCACCTCCTCCGGCCACCCAGGGAAACCTTCTTGTGCTATTTATTGTGTCTTTAACCTAGAGCTCTCTAGCCATCCATCTCTCCAGCCTAATTTTTGAGATGTATACTGGACACTTGCCCACCCTCAGAAACCACCTCATTTTTCCTTTTACAAGTCCCCCTCCTGGCTTTAATATCTGCCTTGTCTCCTGCCTTTGCGTGCTGGGAGAAGATAGACATCTCTCCAGAGATAGTCCCAGCCGCAAACCCCGTTTCCCCATGATTCCCAACCCTATTTCTCCCTCAGCATGAGGGGTGAGGAGTGGCTTTGGTGAAAAAGAGGACATGGGGCCATGTGGCAGGCCCAGCCAGGAGGCCTGCAGAGCCACACTCTCTATTCCCTCACTGTGTCCTAAGCCACCCACCTTGCAGCTTAATGGGTTAGGACATAAGTCATGGCTTACAGCTAAGAACTGCTCAAGATAAAGAACCCAAGACCTTTCTCTACCTGCTTCTCTTCTCATTGAAATCGACTTGCCCTCCCTCTTTGCAATCCCGCTTGGTGCAAGTTTCCAGTCTGCACTATCCAATCCACATGTGGCTGCTGAGCACCTGAAATGTGGCTCATCTGTACTAAGACGTAGAAAGGGAAGGAAACATTTTCTGTACCCTCCTATATACTCTCTGGCTAGGGCTTTCAGAAGTAAAATTGACAAAAGATAAACAAGAGAAAAACGGAGTTTATTAACACATGTTAGAACTTGGGCTTATAAGCATCTTAACAGAGAACAATAACATTATAAAGAAGTGACAAGACAAAGGAAAAGGAGTTTAGGCTTTCGGGGTGGCAAACGATGGTAAGGTAAATACATGGGGGAAACTAATGGGAGGAAGATAAGGGTTATTTTAGTAAGGTTTGCTATGTAGCTTTCAATCGGAGCTCTCTCTGAGCTGAGAAGCATCTATACATGTCTCTGCTTTTAGGCAAACAGTGGGGAGGGCAGAGAATTGTTTTGGGGTTTTATTCCCCCTAGCATCTGCGATTTCTCAATTGTCTTCAGCTCAAAATAATCCTTATGCCAAAGTGGCATATTTGGGGGTAGCATATTTTGATCCCCTTTAGCTGTAAGTATAAAATACACACCAGATTTTAAAGACTTAGGACCCCCCCAAAATAAAATATCTCATTTGTAATTTTTATATTGATTACATATTGAAATGATCATATTTTGATATTTTATATTAAATAAAATATATTAAAACTAACTTCTCCTGTCTCTTTTTAATGTGACAGGCTAATTCAAAAATTTCAAATCGCCCATGTGGCCGAATTATATTGCTATTGGACAGCACAGTTCTAGAATGCTGTGGGCTGACTACAGCCTTAATCCTTTTACCATAATATTTCATTTCAGTGGGGTCTTTATCTTCTGGAACTAAAGAAGTGGCTTGTATAGCTGACCTCCAGGCCCCATCTAGCCTTTGTGGGCAGGTGTCATTCAAATCAATCATAAAAGTGTTGGTTTCTTATCTTAAAGATTGTTTGCTAAGTCATGAAAATAGCCCTAAACAAAAAAAAGTGCTGTTTATTAGGCAGATACAATAGTGTCTCTTGAAATTAGAGGGCAAGAAGCAGAAATGGGGTCTCATGAGGAACTGCCCGTAAACCCCTGGGAAACTAAGGTCAAGGTTCTTCTGTCCACCTCCCTCTGCAAAGAGGGTTTATTATCTTATCTTTTAGTCCAAATGCTTTCATTTCACTTGAAGCCCCGAACCTAAACGTCCTTCTGCTTCATCTGAGTTTGGCAGAATCAATCACTGAAGTCACCAGAACAGAGCAGGAGCATCAAGATGACCTGCTTACCAGATTACAGGTAATTTATTTTATCTCCACTGGTGCCAGACAGTGCATTTTACATTTGAGTCACATGGCTCTAAGCTGGGATTTCTTTATTAGACTTGACAATGAGATCAGTCTGTCTTGTGCATGCAGAGGAAATTTTAGTCTGATTGTGAAAGTCGAAGGAGCTGCCGCCAAGATGCTCACTGATTTAATGTGGTGGGAGGGGTGGGGGAGGCTTTCCCCTCTCCTGGAGCTCGGCTCTCTGCTTGCAAAATTAGGTCAAAAGGGATGGGACGCCCCTACGATAACTCGTAATTATGAAGATCTGCATATATGGAGAATTGTGGAATTCAAACTTCATTTCTTAAAAACCAAATGGCCCTTGGTCAGACAGCCAGGGACCTCTTGTGAGAGTGGCAGATGTCCCCCCAAATGGAGTATCGAAGACCCCTTGACCCTCCCTCCCACTCCAGTCTGTCCCAGGGTGCCACCTCTCACCCGTCACATCACTGCATTGAGATCATGTACAACAACATTACCCTCAAGTGTTAGGTAAACGATTAGGATCTCTGGCTCTTCCTGGGACAAGGGTTCCCTGCTTTGGTGCTGTTTCCAGCAATTGCTCCACCTGGGAAGGATAAGGGTGGTCACCCCATTGTGGTGGTGCCCCACCCTTAATCCTATCCCGAGTGCTGCTACACCTGGGGAAGGAGGGCGTGCTTCAGCAATCTGGGAATTCCCCAGCTCAGGCATAATAGGATTTAGAAAGTGACCTAGAGTAACCTAATGGTAATTAATATGCCATTGGCTTGAATCTACATTGTGATTCACCACCACCCCCCCGCCACGTGAGCGTTCTTAGAGGGAGATGCGCACGCATGTGTGTGTGTGTGTGTGTGTGTGTGTGTGTGTATACATATATATACACACATATGCAGATGGAATTTTGAGGACACCTGTTGACCATTTGGTAACATCCCACACCTGTGAAGAGCCTGCCTGCCCCCCCCCCCCTCCGCCCCCAACTGGGGCTAATAAAAGGAAACAATCCCAGCATTCAAGAAGCGAGGGGGGTCGGTTGGTCTGTTTCTCTCCACTCGCGGAGGCAGGTCCGTTTTATCCTACAATAACGAGCTGCTCATGGGAAACTGCTCGCTGTCTGAGGTTGTTCTGTCGCATTGGCCCTGCTGGTGACTTTTCCAAGCCAAGAGTCAGAGGACCAGGATAATAGTCTGGACTTGATGCTTTGGTGTGTTTGGTCATTTTCCTGCCAAGAGTACACCAAGAACCGAGGGCAACCTGCCACCCTGACAGAAGGGACCCCACGGCTCACTCGCAGGAAATCCTCCGCCCGCTCAGCTGGATTCAGAGCAGGGTCAGAGAGAAACGGACAGATGTCAGGCTAGTTTTGCTGAGATTGGCAGGAAAAGTGGGAGCCTGCAACTGACTCTCTTCAAGGAAGAGAGAGAGGAAAAAAAAAACAAAAACAGAACAGTTGGAAGAATCACTGACCACCGGAGCTAGCAGTTGAACTGGACTGAGAATGAAGGGGCGAACTTCTGCAGAGAGAGCTGAGGAAGGGGCCTTTGGGAAAAGTTTATTTTTTACTAGACAGAGAACCTGAAAACCTCCCAGAGAGGGAGCGCCTGATCAGGCCAAGAGCGAGCCCTGCCCTGGGCCAGAAACGCACAGGAAGCTGAGACTAAGGATGGTGGAGCTGGGGGAGGAGGACCCTGTACCTGACCGTGGCCCCTCCGTTTGACGGAAGTTCGTGCACACAGTGAGCATTTAGTGTTCCTGGCGGGACCCCCCTGGGCGGCTGCTTCCTCGCCTCATGCCCGTTAGTCGATCTTTTCTTGGGGGTGAAGCCCGAGTTGTTCATTTCTCTTTTTGAAAACCGTATTGCCATGTCTCCCAGTCCTACTAACCAGAGAGCTAAGCCAGCCTTGTGGTAGCAAGAGCAATGCGGTTAGCATGTCTTTGGCTCTTCTCTAGCTTGTATTTAATCTGGGGGCCATTGGGCTGAGACAGTGGCAGTGCCTGGGGTACCTATGTAAGCAGTGTTGCTAGTAAAATGAAAGCTAAGCTTAATCAGAAACTGCCAACTAACCTCTAAGTAGGGACATTCTGTGGATCATACCTAAACAAGGCAAGCTCCTGGCTTTGCCAATCAAGTAATTTCTTCCCTTTGCTTCCGCTTTCAGCCTATAAAAGCCCCTGTTCACACTGCTGAAGTGGAGCTTTCTGAACCTCTTGGTTCTGAGTGATGCCCAATTTGTGAATTGTTCTTAGCTCAAATAAACTCTAAGTTTAATTTGTTTAAAGTTTTTCTTTTAGCACCTGATGTTCTAGTACTTCCAGCCCTAGCTAGTTCCTTCTCCCATAATTCCTACCCGGGAAGCCAGCGTGGCCACCCACGTCTGCAGCCAGCTCAGGCTCTGAGACCACGGGGACCTGATGTCCGGGTGGCAGCTGCCACAACTGCAGGAGCTGCAGGGAAGTAATGGTGAAACCCCACTCGGAGCCCCTTGCCTGGCTGCCAGAGTCTCTCCTGAGTTATAAAAAGAGTGCCATTGTCCCTTTCCCTGCCTCCCCCTGCTTTTCAAGGCTCTCTTCCCTTAGACAAAGAGGGAGGGAGGGGCTCTGTCCCCTCTGGCAAATAGACTAGCAGGACCCTCCCCACCAGGCCCTGTGCAAGCCCAGACCTGCCTCCCTCCCCTGCGGCTCTTGCCAGAGTCCCCGCTGTGCAAGTGAGAAAGGGGTCACTTCTTCGCTTTTCTCTTCCAGAAAGAAAGTTTATTGACTTAAAAGAGGAGGAGGAGGTGGGGAGCCTGCCGGGGTTATAGGATTAGGCTCTGTGAAGCTGCTGGTAAAGTTTTATGAGCCGGGCCTGGCTGCGAGGGCGGTTATCCCGCAGCCGGCCCCACACACGCTGATCTCGGAAGGCCACGCACGAGTCCAGCTAAAACGGGCCAGAGCAGCTCCCAGCAGAGAAAAGCTAACACCTCTGGCTGCTTGCCGGGAGACCTCCAAGTTGCTTTGTGTAATCTTTTTTTCTCTTCCCTTTTCACACCCCTCTGTGGTGCCTCTGGCCCAAACCCATCCCCTCTGTGTCTTCCCATCCCTTGTTCTCTCACCAGCCCCAGCCCAGCCTGGGGGAGACGTTGCGTTTGCACAAACGGGCAGGATGACAGATCGGCCTTCAGTATTCGTGAGCTGGAATCCCAGGAATGGAGTAGGGTGGGGAGGGGGCGCAGGTAGGCTGGGCTCCTGTCACAATCAAGCTCTGAATTCTCTGCTCTCGGGTGCCAGCCTCAGCCCCACCTGCAAGTGCTGGCTGGTGCCCAGTGTTGCCCATCTGCCCAAGGGTGGCAGGCCTTCACCGAGTGATTTAGCAACAGGTTACTGACAAGGTGAAGAACCAGGAGAATCACCATGGGGCATTTGTGCTGAGGTCAAGATCAGAACCCAGGGCCCTGAGGGATTTCTACCTGAAGGAATTTGTTTACTAGGTAACTGGCTGCCCCTCCAGAGCCCCAGGTCACCACACCTCCAGGGCCCTTGATTCGCATTCGGGACATCACCCCTTGAACCAGTGACAGTGGCAAGAAAAATTTGGGAGGAAGAACTAGTCCATTGTCCCTTCACCTCACCCCCCACCCAAGGCCACCACCTGCTCCACTACTGGCGGGCAGCATGTGACCTCACCTGGTAAGTCTGATGCTTGTTTTTAACCGTCTGTTTACATGGCCCGCAGCTCTAGAGGTTTAATGGGAACCAAACAAGTGACAGGTTAATAACAGACTGGGATTTGGTGATGACAGACCCTGGGTTTTAATGGCTGTGCTTCCAGTCCAGGGAGGCTCCGAGAATAACGTTGCTGAGTATGGATTGCGTGTGAAGATTATAAAGCAGAAAGGTTTTTTACATGATCTATAAATCCACCTCTGTAAGCCACTTAAGACAGAGGCTAAATTTTCCACTTTGGGGGCTGAGTAAGGTGCAGAGGGAAATTGGGTTCTGCTAAGTGACAACCACCTGCAGATGTCCGGGGAAGTGAGTGGGGTGTCCCTCCAGGACGGTGAGGAGTAAAGAAAGGACTATTGCAGGCTGCTGCTGTCACCCTCCACATCCCGACATAAAACTGAGATGAAGCAGCCTCAGAGAGCTGGCACTCTGTTTGCCCTGGAAGCACCTGCCCTGAGGCCGCACCACCTCTCCAGACGGCATCCTTGACCTTTCTGTAACCCCCTCCCCCGCTCCTTCCTGGGGGGTGGGAAGGAGGGGGGCACGGAAGAACCAAACCACCACACAGTAGCATCTACCTTTGCTGTTGTTTTGTTCCTAACCAGCCTTGGGAAGGTGAGGGAAGAATGTCAACTGTGAAGGAAAGTTAAGCAGTTTTAATTAGAGCTTTTAAATGCCAACCCCAGCACACTGAGCAGAGGGGGAAATGGTTGGAAATTGTGGGAGGAGGTGTGTTGTCTTCTGGATGCCTCAAGAAGCTAAGAAGGTGCTGGAAAGGACCACTGAGCCCAGTCAAGGGAAGGGGTGGGGGAGCCTGGAGGAGAGGGCCGGTCCTCAGGACAGGCCAGAAAGTGGCCTCTGCTCTGCTGAGAGGGGTGGGGGCAGAGTTAGAGACTCTGGGACTGGCTACCTGCAGGGATGGCACCAGGAGGGGCTCTGGCCAACACCTGTGAAGTCCAGGGAGGCCAGGAGAAGGGAAGCGGGGCTTTGTCTCCAGGCCAGGAGACGTGAGACTAAATGAGGAGCCCAGGTTGACACTAGGCTTGGGGCAGAGGAAAGGGGAGTGGCCTCACTCTCCCGGGGAGGTGGGCTTTGGGGAAGCAGACACGTGGTGAAGAAGGGTGCTATCAGATGAATGTATCCCCCCAAAATTCACATATTAAAATCCTAGCCCCCCCAAGGTGATGGTATTAGGAGGTGAGGTCTTTGGGAGGCGATTAGGTCACAAAGGCGGAGCCCTCGTGCATGAAATTAGTGTCCTTATAAAGGAGGCCTGAGAGAGACCCCCGGCCCCTTCCAGCATGTGAGTGCCTTCTCGCTGTGTCCTATGTATGAGCCAGAGAGTGGGCCCTCCCCAGATACCAAATCTGCCTTGACCTTGGACTTCCCAGCCTCCTGCACTGTGAGGAATCAGTTTCTGTCGTTGACAAGCTACCCAGTCTGTAGTATTTTGTTACAGCAGCCTAAACGGGCTAAGACAAAGGTTTCGGGTACCTGTGTGCAGCAGTGAGAAGGCCACTGGTGCAGGACACAGAGAGCTGGGTCTTAGTCCCCAGCCGTGGACCAGTCCTTGGCCCGCCCACATGCACTAGGGGAGTGTGGACACAGCCTTGTCTACGTCTCATAACTGAGCTGCTCTGGCCAGATGATGGTCCAGAATGCAACCTAGTACAAAGTCCTACACAGGTGCACAGTGTGATGGATTACTTACAAAGGCGTTAAGGTGGACACACACCTGGGTGGGTGGCTCCAGACACCCACAAGAGGTTTCCTGTGGGCAAGTCTCCATGGCAACAAGAGCCCCAGGTAGGAGCGGACACAAGGTAACAGGACAGCCTGCTGATGAAGTGCCCCTGTGGGCTGGCATAGCCTGTGGATCTGGGATGCAGCGGTGACAAAACCGTCCCTCTCCTGCCCTAAAGGAACTCGCAGCCAGGCGGAGGGGGTGGGAAACTACCCACCACGGCTGCTGCTGTGCCACAAGCATCGCCAGTCTGACACAGGCCAAGCGCCAAGCCACCTCCTCACCTGGGGACTCTGATGCCTTCCATCTGCCACTTCTGGGAAGCCATGAACCCAAAATTGGATCAAATGCGTGGTGATGGAATTACCAGGAAGTGCAAGGAGTACTAGGTCGGGGAGAAGGGAGAGGGCAGGGAGGGGCCGAGCGGAGGAGAAGGCAGCAGGTGCAGAGGCAGGAGGAGAGGATAATGCGGTCAGGCCCCGCCCAGCCAGGGCGGGAGAAGCATCCTGTCTCGGGTTGGCTGACCACCTGATCCGGGCTGGAAGGGGCGGGCATCGGTCCCCACAGCCCCGCAACACAGGCGACACCTGCTTCTGGGCCAAGCTGATCTCATCCCATCCTTCCCCACCTCCCCAAATGCTCCTCCCCAGCTGAATTCTGCACCAGTCAGCCTCGTAGGTAGGGTCTGTGGGATATGACTTGAGGCCGAAACATAAAAATTACCCCACCCACCGCCAGAGTGGGGAAGGAAGTTCCACTGTCAGAGATGTTTCCCCTTTGAGATGCTTGTCACCTGTCAAAAGGTGCCCCCGGAAACCTGGGTGTGGATGAGCTCATCTTAGGAAAGGAGAGACATTCTAAGGACACAGGTCTTGTTGGAGGTCCCTGGAGAAGGAGAGACAATGCCCCGAGGGTGACAGAGAGCTCAGCCTGAGGTTAAAGGAGCGGGGACAGGGAGGGAGGCAATCGGGTGAAAGAGGAGAAGCAGGGAAGGGGGAACAGTGACATCCTACTTTCCTCTCACCTCATCTGGCACAAGCTACCGAGGGGCTGGTTTTCCTCTGAATTAGGATGTTACTTAATTTGGTTTTTGTGTACTTACCCCAGGAGCCATTTGTCCTAATGAGTGTCTCTAACAGCCTCTCCTGCCCTGCGCCTTAACTGACCATCTGCCCTTCTGGAGGCCAAGAACAGACACACATCTGGACACGCGCAGAACACAGACACTGGGTGGCGAAGCTGGAGGTTCTGGAAAGGGGAAGAAAGAGAATCTTGGAGTTAGGTGCCTGCAGGGAGAAGTCTGTGCTAGTCCCCTGTCACTGCAGCCCTGTCTCCAGCAGCTGGGTCTCGGCTCTTCCCGGCACTGTTAGTCCAGAAACGACCACTGTGCCTCCAAGATCCTGATGTACAGACTTGACCCGTGCAGCCAAACTTCCGTCAGAATCAGGGAAGGAACTAAACGAGCAGGGAACAGTTTGAGTTTGGGAGAAAGAGATGCTGAGTTTATAAAGGTTGCACTCCGTTGCAGCCATGGTTTGAATTTGATCCTCAGCCCTCGTTGTTCCAGCTGACATGGACAATAAGAAATGAGGACACGTGGAGCCTAGAAGACAATTGGCGATTCAGCAAGTGTCGAGTGAAACTGTTCCCGTCACTCCAAGCTCAGGTCAGGCCGCTCAACTCCTGTGCATCCATTTTCTGAGCTGCAAAACCAAGACTATTAAAAATCAATTATTTCCCCAGTGAACAAGTATGGAGGGAGGGTCTACTATACCCCAGGGACTGGCTGGGGAGACAGAGATAAATATGGCAGCCCAGGAGCAAATAAAGGCAACCACACCTCCTTCCTGGTTGAGAGGATTTCAGAGAAACTGTAACACAAATCATCTGTACCCCACAGGACTTTGTTATTTAGTGTCACAAGTCCCTCTGGGGAACAGGGTGAGGAGATAATATTTACAACCCAGAAGAGGCCAGTGGAAAAACAATTTGCGTGCTAATCAGATTGACACACCGTCTCAAGAAAGACAATTTAATTATGTTCTCTTCAAAAGACATCTTTGTGTTTTCCTGCAATTCAAAGTGAAAAGATAAGAATTCTTGCTAATAAATTGTTTCATTCCAGAACCATTGTTTACCCATCTGAAACATAAGGTCTAATATTTGTGTCAATGTCAGGATCTAAACTGTAAAACATAGTTTAGATAATTGCAGAAAATCAAAACAGGGTTCACACAGGGGATAGTGTCTTCATTTTCGACTGCTGTATAACAAATTGTGACAAATTTAGCCACTTAAAACTTCATCTATTTATTATTTCATAATTTCTATAGGTCAGGAATCCAGGTACCACTTAACTGTGTCCTCTTGCCTAGGGTCACGAGGCTGCATGTGTTAGCTGGGCTGCATTCTCATCTAGGGGCTGGAGTGGGGAAGAACCTGCTTCCAAGCTCATTCTTATTGTTGGCAGAATTCATTTCCTTGAGCGACATGACTAAAGTCCCAAGGTGTTTGCTTGCTGTCTGCTGGAGGCCACCATCAGACCCTAGAAGCCCCCAGCAGTTCCCAGGGACAGCCTGCAATCCCCTTGCTTCTCTGACATGGCTACTTATTCATCAAGCCAGCAATGAGAGTCTCTCTGACACCTTTGCCGTATTCTGTTGGTTAAAAGCAAGTCGCATGTTCTGCCCACATTCAAGGAAGTGCACATTAGATTGAAAGACTGTGGAGCATCAGGAGTTAGGAAAACCAGGTTCGAATCCCAGTGATACCACTTTCCGGCTGTGTGTTCTTGAGCATGTAGCTGACCTTCTAACCTCAGTTTATCTATGTGTAAAATGGGCTAACTGTATTCACATGTTAATATTAATTTGGATGTTTTCCACTGCAGGCAAATGAAGATCAATTAAAGGTAATAAATAATGACAGATGTATTTTCTTACAAGAAGTCTGGAGATGGGGCAGTTTAAGGGATAGTTAATCCAATCCTTTAATATTTTTAAAGACAGAATTTTATTGTTGTTTTGTTTTGTTTTAATTCTGCCCTCCTCAAGGTGTTGGATTTTGTTCTCAGCTTTGTGCCTTCATGGTTGTAAGGTGGGCACAGCAGTTCTCAGCATCCTGCTTTCAAGGAAACGGTATTTACAGACAGATAAAGGGAATCACGGCACAAACAGCTCAGCTCACTCAACTCTCTCTTTGTTTTTTTGTTTTTTGTTTGTTTTTTGAGATAGCCTCTCTGTTGCCCAGGCTAGAGTGCCATGGTACCATCATAGCAGCTCACAGCAACCTCAAACTCCTGGGCTCAAGTGCTCCTCCTGCTTCAGTCTCCCGAGTAGCTGGGACTACAGGTGCATGCCACTGCGCCCAGCTAATTTTTCTATTTTTAGTAGAGACAGGGTCTCTCTGTTGCTCAGGCTGGTCTTGAACTCCTGAGCTCAAGCGATCCTCCTGCCTTGGCCTCCCGGAGTGCTAGGATTATAGGTGTGAGTTACCACACCCGGCCTCTTTCTTTTTTTTTTTTGGATGATGAAGTTAAAAAAATTTTTTTAATTAATAGACTTTATTTCTTAAAACAGTCTTAGGGTTACAGAAGAATTGAACAGAAAGTACAATTCAAAAACAAAGTTTTTATGTTTTAAAACCTAAAAACAAAAAGATAACCCAAATGGGCAAAGAATTTAAATATACATTTCTCTAAAGAAGAAATACAAATGGCCAAGAAGTACATGGAAAGATCCTCAACATCATTAGTTATTAGGGAAATGGAAGTTGAAATCACAATTAGATACCACTACACATCACTAGAATGGGTATAACAATTTTTTTTAATGAAAAATAACAAATGAGGATGTGGAGAAATTGGAACTCTTGTACTTTACTGGCAGGAATATAAAATGGTGCAACCACCGTGGAAAACAGATTAGTGGTTCCTCAAAAAGTGAAACCTAGAATGATCACATGACCTAACAATTTCACTCCTAGGTATATACCCAAAAGACTTGAAAGCAGGAAATCAAACATACTTGCACACCAATATTCATAACGGCATTATTGCAATAGCCAACGGTGAAAACAATCCACATATCCACCAGCAGATGAATGGATACACAAAATGTGGTAACTCCATGTAAGGGAATATTGTCCAGCTTAAAAAGGAATGAAGTACTGATGGATGCTACGGCGTGGATGCAGCAAAAGCAGCCAGACACAAAAGGCCATACATTGTATGATTCCATTTATGTGAATATCTAGAACAGGTGAACCCTTAGAGACAGAATGCAGATTAGTGGTTGCCAGGCACCGGGAGAAGGGGAAAGAGGAAATGACTGATGAAAGTGTATGGAATTTCCTTTTGGGATGATAAAAAATGTTCTAGAACTAGATAGTTGTAAAAGTTGCACAAAATTATGAATGTACTAAATGCCACTGAATTGTACACTTTAAAATGGTTAAAATGAGGAATTTTATGTTATGTGAATTTTACACCCCCCTCCCCAAAAAACAAAACAAACAAAAATACACACACACACACACACACACACACACACACACACACACACACACACACACACACGCAAAGGGAAGTGAAGCGGGGCTTGGCATGGATTCTAGAAGAGTGAGGGGGAATGAACCAGCTCAGGAAAACGGGGAGAGGTGCTTGGCTTGGGGCAGCGCCGGCCACGGTGGGTGGGCTGGGCAGGGCACCTCAGCAGTCCACAGATGCACCTGCGGCCAGAGACACAGGACGGCAGTGGCTACTTAGGCCGAGCGATCGCAGGCAAGTGGCGGCAAAGCACATCAAAAGGCTTCAACAAATACCTGTGTAAAGTCTGGAGACAGGAATGAAAGCGATCGCACGCCTTCGCTGGGAGAGTGATGCCCTCTCCTCCCCTCGGAGACAGAAGAACAAAGCCTTCCTTGCTGTGACAATTCCAAGTGTGCCCTGGAAATCCGACACCCATCTGTTTTGGGAGGATGCCTCTTAGAAGATGGAAAGCAGGGGTGCTGTCGCCCTCCTCTGGTCACTCAGGCAGCTGCTGCTACTGTGAGCACAGGACCAGGGACTAGATGTGTTCCGGGAGCCGAGGTACCAGGTCCTTGACGAGAACTGTCCTCTGCTCGCCCGGTGACACACGTCTCTGTCCTCCTGCAGCAGGCTCCTGGTCCCAGGCTGCCCTCCTCTCCCATGTGACCTTGCAGCACCCACCACCCTCTTTGCTCACTGCTTGCAAGACAAGTTCCTGCCCCTTGCCATTTACGTTGATTACTAATAAGCCCTACAGAAACCTTACAGAGAACCTGGAGAAATTACCAAGTGACAATGCTCCCCACATGTAGTGCCTGACTCCCTCCTTTCTGAGGACATAAATTGGGCTTCTACCCCAGCTGTTTTATTTTCTTTTTTTTTCTTTCTTTTCTTTTTTTAGAGACAGGGTCTCACTATGTTGCCCAGGCTGGTCCCAAACTCCTGGCCTCAAGCAATCTTCCCATCTCAGACTCCCAAGTAGCTGGGACTACAGGTATATACCACAACACCTGGTTAATTTTCAAATTTTTTTTGAAGAGATGTTGTCCAGGCTGGTATCAAACCCTTGGCACCCCAACTTTCTTTCCTGAGAACGAAAGTCTCCAACACCCTCTCCCACATCTGCCCAGACCTAGTGAGGACCAGGCCAATGGTCCTCACCCAGGAGGCTCCTCTTCCCAGGCCAGTGACACAGAGCAGGCTGGGCAGCAGAGGACCCCTTTGCCTCTGGTGGGCCAGTGTCATCTACGAAGACCTAATGGGGTGCTGCCCGGTTCACCACACCTACGCTTCTGCCTGGGTCGGAGCTGGCCTGGCTTTTCATGTGGATAAAGAGCCGCCTCCTCAGGGTGACTTGAGAGATCCGGCTCAGCTTGCCACCCAGATGTGTCCTTGCTAGCCTGCCATTTTATCTTGATGCATCCATATACCATCAGAAAGATGCACAACCTCACAGCTGATAAGAGAAATGCAAAACAAAACTGCAATGACATGCCATTTTTTTAACTACCAGATTGGCTGTGATCAAAAAGTCTGATAACCCACTGTGTGAGTGAGCATGTGGACAAACACGCACTTTCCTATTCATTGCTCCTGCGGGTGCAAACTGGCGCAGCCTGTAGGGAGAGCGACTTGGCAATATCTGTCAAAATTTTAAATGCACAGTGTTCTCACTCATACGTGGAAGCTAAAAAGGTTGATCTCACAGAAGCAGAGAGTAGAATAGTGGTTACTAGAAGCTGGCAAGGGCGGGAAGGAGGGGGGGCTAGGGAGGGATTGTCTAAAGGATGCAAAATGGCAGCTAGACGGGAGGAAGAGTTCTAGTGTTCTATAGCATTGCAGGATGACTATAGTCAACAATTTATCATAAATTTTCAAATAGCTAGAATATAGGATTTTGAACATTTCCAACACAAACAAGTGATAAGTGTTTGAGGTGATGATAATGCTAATTACCCTGATTTGATCACCATACGTTGCATATATTGAAACTCACTATATACTCATAAATATATACAATTATTATGTGTCAATTTAAAAAATACAAAATATTAAATTTAAAACATTTTAGCTGGGTGTGGTGTCTCACACCTGTAAGCTGAGCAACTCAGGAGGCTGAGGCAGCAGGCTAAGGGGCTGCAAGTGGTGCACCCCGGGCTGAGAGTCCCTCATGGTGAGGAGTTTCAGAAGAAGGAAGTGAGAAGGGGTGTCATACAGCTGTACAGAGACAGGAGGAGGGTCTCAGGCATGCCCTGTCCCCACGCAGCCAAGGGCCGACATCACCGTTAGCCAGAAGTGCACATGGAGCACCTCTCTCCCAAGGAACATTCTGCAGCAGCCGGAGCGGGGACGTTAGTTAGCTCATGCCAGGCCAGCCACGTAAGCAGAATCTTTCAGACAGCCCTTCCAAATGAGGGTCCCAGGACAAGATCAGCAGTTCTTAATATAGAATGCCTTCTCGAACAGATCAAAAGAAGGCAAAGGCCCTAATTAGTTTCCAAGGGCCTTGAATTCCTAAGGATCTAATTATGGATCGCAGGAGGCTAAATCTCTAGAGTCCAAAAGCTAGTTGTCAAATTGTAAGTGTCTCAAAAAGACAGAGAGAGAGAGAGAAGAATGAAAGGAATCCTGGCTAGATTGGGCCATTTGTCATAGTGGTCTAGGGGTGGTTTAATAGCTGCTTTGATGAATTTTCTAGCACTCTGAAATACAGGTTTCTTGATAAGTAGTGTGAATTTGGAAGCACTTCTCTCTCTGCAGGAGCATCACTCAAACATACTTTGTACACACACACACACATGCAAATATATACTCGCCCAACTTTTGGAATCAATAGTACCGAACTGTGTTGAAGAAGTCAGTCAAAGAATATGCTTAAATTTGGTAAGAAATGATGGTCTGATGGCAGGAGGGGGGTGTACAGCAATCCTAACTGGCCATGTTAATACAGCTCATGGTGTTAAATCATTCTAGAAAGCGCAGGGCAGCATGCGGTACTTGGAGTTCTTCAGGCAGTCTCCAAACCTGCTGTAACAGGCTGTGGGCAGAGTTAATAATGCCAGCATCAGAGCATGGAGACTAAACTGAATAATGAATGTTCACCTAACGGAGCTAACCCCCAGTGAAAGGGCTGTGTTAAAAAGAACAAGGGGCGGCTATATTCACCATGGGGGGACAAATGTTCCACACCTCATTATACACGCCCAGTAGGAAACTCCACCTTAGCCAAGCCCTTCCTTAGGAGAAACCACCTGTCGTGCCTCGCCCACTACGCCTTTCTGCAAAACCCCACATAGCACCTGAGCTGGCTTTATTCCACCCCGCAGGGCCAGGACAGGACCAGAAAGGGGAAAGCAGAGGGTGAACTAGAGGCGACAGGTTTCTCTGTTTGTTGATTATTTATTTTTAATGATTGTTTTATGCCCACCCATGGAAAAGTACTGCAATCCAACTGCCTCAGCCTCCTGAGTAGCTAGGGCTACAGGCATGTACCACCATGCCTGGCTAATTTTTCTATATATATTTTTAGCTGTCCATATAATTTCTATTTTTAGTAGAGATGGGGTCTCGCTCTTGCTCAGGCTGGTCTCGAACTCCTGACCTCAAGCGATCCTCCCACCTCAGCCTCCCAGAGTGCTAAGATTACAGGCGTGAGCCACTGCGCCGGGCCTGATGAGTGCTTTCATTAGTTAAGAGATCACCAAGAACTGCTCTCTTATCTAAAGAACTTTGAAAGTAGAAGCAGCTATAATGTTCAACCCTCTGTCACAGGCTGACTGCCATTTGTCACACACACCATGGGCTCCAGCTCCGGAAGCATAGAGGGCAAGATCTGGACGCCCCTTAGGGAAGGGATGACCCAACCTCACCCTCTCAGACTCCCCCCTCACCCTATGGCCCGAGAAGTGAAGTCACACAGCCAGCTGGGGACAGTCTCGCATCAGTGCTAGGGAAACCAGAAGTCACAGACTTTGATTTCTCAGGCAGACCTTATTTATTGACATGTAAATGTAAATCATATTTAATAAAAAGCCTTGTGAAACCCAAGCCGCTGAGCCAACCATTCCTTTTCTTGGGAGAGAGAAGAGTGAAGAGGTTAATCAATAATTAGGTCCAGGTATAAACACAGATGCAGGTAGGGCAAAGGTCTTTAAGATTAAACAGATTTGACTGTACAAACTCCACTACCTTCATAATAAAATCCTCTCCCTTTGATGATTGATAATTAATGAGAGGAAGACAGATTTATAAATAAAAATAGTTTACCTAAATAAGTAAACCGTGTTTAATACAGGAAATTGTGTTTTTTTAAGTCATAAAATTTTTATTTCAGAAATTGAATTTACTCCCTTAAGTTGTAAAAGGAACCCACTAACTTTGAATTAATTTAATTCACCACTCTGCACATTGTGTAGATTTTCTTGCTAGCCAGAAAACCATAGATCCATGGGTTTAATCTTCTCAGGCTTGTTAGGGGCTGGTAAATAAACCATCACTCTAGCAGACTTAAATCCAACATACTAAAATTTTTATTTTTCCCTCCTGGAGTCATAAATAGTTTTTGACTTAAACTTGATCCTGATATTAGGGTAACCCAAAAGAAGACCACCAGGTTTTCCATAATTTCTGAAGGTTACTCTTCCTGTCGTACCAAAAAAGTCTGGGTGTAATTATATTATACAAAATGGATAGGTGTTAACTTGTAACTGAATCCTATTTTACATGTAAATAGCATCTGTTATCTGGGAAAACATCCTTATGTAAAACAACGTATCATACCTAATTTTACTATTGTATATTTTTAAGATTTTTTTTTACACACTGATTATTTGTTGCTTTTCAGTTGGGATCTGTGTTAATATTCTATTTCATTCTTTCCACGCTTCCCCTTGAATAAATAGGCACCAGTAATGAGTAGCAACCATGTAAAAAAGAACACTTCATTTTGGGGTAATATTTCGTAGTTTCCGTAGACTGTTGCGTTTGATCATTACAGTATCTTGTGTGATGGGTTTTACCTCCACTCTTCAGATGAAGAAATTGAGGCTCTGCAAGGTTATATGACTTGCTCAAGATAACCAGCTAGTAAGTGGTAAAGTCAGAGAAGCCAGGTCTTCTGATCCAAACCTACAGTCCTTTCAGCAGGCACGATGTCTCATTTGAGAATTGAGCTGCTTTCCTGTTCCGGCAGGTGGTTGTATCTGCTCATGCAGTCAGGCAGGCCATGGATTTCTGATCGCATTTTTGCCGTAGCAGAGGTATATGCCGCTAGCAGTGTGGCTTAGGAAATGACATTTTAACTCTCTGATCTACATGTCTGAAAAACATTTTCTTCTTGCAGGGAGACATTTGGGCCATTACCTGGTTAACATTTGCAAACTGCCGTAGGAAATTCATTAGCTTGAAAGGAGCATGATTACAGCGGTCACACTCGGAAACACAAGGTGGGGCATTAATTATTAAGAGATTGCCTGAAAGATACAATACAGAATTACTAACAGAGTTGTGGGAATATTAGGGTGGAATGAACGGAGCCATTGAAACCATCTTGAGAACATAAAAGGGCATCACTCCTGCTTTCATCATTCACAACACCCCAACAAGGGCCCCTTGGGAAAGAACCATTTGCTGTTCTTGTTCAGTTATGATTCTTATTTTTATTAAAATTCCAAAACCTATCAGGTGACAGATTCATGCCAGGTCAAGGCACCAGCATTTGCAGTTCCATAAATTCAACCGATCTTTATGGATGCCCGTGACAGCCAAGGCTAAGAGCTACACACTTGGAGAACTGGTGAGGAATAGACCCAGAGGCTGTCCCTAGGACTGGAGGATCAAGGTGACACCTTACCATACAGCAAGCCAGAGTGGACCCCTCTGAAGACCTGGGCAGTTTCAGGAATAGAAGAAATAAGGTCTAGAGAGTTGGTTGGGAGTGAAGAACAAAAATAACTAACATTCTTGAGCACTATGTGCCAAGCACGTGCCAGTTGCTCAGTGTTACCTAATTGAATCTGTGTAGCTCAGCAACTCTGAATTGGGTAATTATCTCCATTTCACAGATCAGCAAACTGAGGCCAGGTGTGCTGACGTGCCCACAGCCACATGGGTAACTAGCAGAGCCCTGCGCATCCTCCCAGCTGCTCGGCTCTCCCTCTGGAGAAGGGGGCATTTGGAATCAGCCCAGGGAATGGTCGACAGAAACAAGGAACTGGAGGACCAAGTGTTCTGGGCAGTAGGAATTGAGGAACAGCCGCAGGAAATTACAGGTTGGTGTCTATTATTAATATGAAAGATTCTTAAAAGTCTGGTTTGGGAATCTGTGCTTGACTTGGCAACTAATAGGTGTCTTTGCATATCAAATCATCCCTCCTAAAAGGGCATTTTTGCATGGGTTTTATTATAAAAGTAATACATGCTCTTTGCAGAAAACTTGGAAAATGCAGAAAAGCACAGATATGTATCTGCCTCATTTCTGGCGCTGACAGCTACCCTACACAGCTGTTGTTTCTCTCCTTCTAGAACACATTCTCGTGTTTTTTATAACGTGTGAAGCGTTCCCCTGATTAATTGGTCTATTCAGTGGAATTTCACAGGCTTCTATCCCCACTGCTTAGCACAACTGGCCACACCTGTTAGATTCTCAGCCCTCTCCTTTGTCTCTTCCTCACCTCTTCCCCTCCCTTCAGGACAGACCCATTCCAAAGCACCGTAAAGCAGGGACCGAGTTTCATGCATAGCTCTAGCCTGAGCACTTAGCATGGTAGTATTCGAACGTTCCTTTTTCTTTCTTTCCATCCACTGTTCAGTATCTAATGTTCAAAAGTAAGAGATGGTCAAAGCATTACCTTGAGGTTGGCATTCAAATTAACAGGCATCTTATGGGGAAGGGGAAACTTTAAATATATACGTGTAAAAGTAACCTGTGGATCAGTTATAAGGAATGATCCTCATTTGTCAAAATGGGCTCCTCCCAAAAAGGAGTAATAGCTTCAGGTGACTTTCTGACTTTTTTTTTCCCTGATCAACGTTCACTTACTGAGTGTACTTTTGAGGTCACATGGGAGATACAAGATATACAAAATAGGGTCCTGCCTTCAGCGGCTCCAATCTAACAGGAAAAAAGACATATAAGTAAAAAAAAAACTGTCAGATGAGATAAGATATGGTAAGTGGATAAGATTGCTAGAATGTTCTGGGAATTCAGAGATTCAAGCTCTTCCCTGGCTGAGGGGGTCAGGCGTTTGACCTAGGCCTTGGAGTCCAGATAAGACGCGCATGTGAAATGTGTGTGCGTGTGCACGGGAGTGCGTGTGGGTTGGGCGTGAACGCGCATGGGTGGGTGGGGTGGGGGAGGGATTCAAAGCAGAAAGAACAGACTGAGCAAAGGTGAGGGAGTAGAAGAATCCAAGAAGTGTCCAGGGAAGACAGAGGAGCAAAGAACACAACAGAAGAAAAGGCTGAAAAGGGAAGGGTGTGACCTCGTGGGTCAAGAGCCCCACATGGCAGGCTCGACTTTGGACTTTTTTGCCTCTACAATTTGAAACCGTTTAGTCATTAAGCAAATAATCCTTAATCATCTGATATGTGGTAGGTCCTGTGACAGGTAGGGTGAGATACAAAAGGAAAAACAAAGCATGGTCCCTTGCTCTCGCCACTAAATTTCATAATAATTTAACTTTCTAGCAATATAATTTAAACTCAAAGAGGATGTATGAAGAGCAAAACAAAATTGCAACAAAGTCAGTGATAAGGGATCTTTTTTGGTTACTTATTGCTATGTGACAAACTATCCCAAAAGTTAATGACTTAAAACAACAGTCATTTGATTCCTTGTTCATGATGCCACGACTGGGATAGTCTTGACTGGAGAAGCCCAGCTCTTTTCCACATGGTGTCGGCTGGAGGAGCTTCAGAGACGGGAGTCTGGCTGGAAGGACCAATCTGGGTCATGCATCTGGGCCTCCCACTTTGCTGTGGGCTGGGTTTCTCCATTCTCCCCGACACATGGATCTCAGACATTCGCCTATGTTTTGTTTGTTTCTTTGTTTTTTGAGACAGAGTCTCACTCTGTTGCCTGGGCTAGAGTGCTGTGGCATCAGCCTAGCTCACAGCAACCTCCAACTCCTGGGCTCAAGCGATCCTCCTGCCTCAGCCTCCCGAGAAGCTGGGACTATAGGCCCGTGCCACCCCACACAGCTAATTTTTCTATTTTTAGTAGAGACGGGGTCTCACTCTTGCTCAGGCTGGTCTCAAACTCCTGACCTCAAATGAACCTCCCACCTCGGCGTCCCAGAGTGCTAGGATTACAGGTGTGAGCCACCATGCCCAGCCTCTCCTTTGTTACTCGTAGTTCAGCTTCTCATGTGGCAGCTGGCATCCCCCAGAGTGCAAAAGAGGAAGCTCCCAGGGCTCCTAGAACTGGCACAGTGCCACTTCTGTCTCAGTCTAATGGTTAAAGCAGGTCACAAGGCCAGCCCAGATTCAAGGGGAAGGGACTACATAAGGACATGAGTATCAGGAGACATGATTCATTAGGGCCACTGAAATAAAAGGCCACCACAGAGTCTTAAATAATCCAACAGCGTCTTCCATGATTTTAAGCCACTGAAGGACACTAACTGCACAGATTTTTATACTCTAGAGCTGTGGTCCACAACCCCCGGGCCACAGACCAGTCCCGGCCCATGGCCTGTTAGGAACCAGCAGCACAGCAGAGGCGAGCAAAGCTTCATCTGTGTTTACAGCAGCACCCTTGGCTCACATCACTGCCCGAGCTCCATCTCCCCTCCCTACTTCCCCTGCCCCCCGTTCCTGGAAAAATTGTCTTCCATGAAACCGGTCCCTGGTGCCAAAAAGGTTGGGGACCACTGCTGTAGAGCATGTAACCCTACCTGCCTCACCCTATTCCTGCCATTTTCAATGCCAGCAAAATTCAGTCATTTCCCATGCCACTCACTGATCACTTAAGGGAACTGCTCAGATTCTAAATGAACCTCACAGCATAGTTTCAAACAGGCCAACATCCCCGGAGGTGGGGTCTTACAGCTCAGAATCACCCATGTGCTCCTGAGCCTGTGTCCTGCCTAAGAGCTCCTGCTGCCACACTCCCCAGCTTCAGAATAGGAAGGAAGAAACCCCATTCCTGCCTGGCGCCTGCCACCCCATCAGCCATCTCCCACGTCCCTGTCTCCCCCAGGACACTCGTCACCCCCTGCTCTGTGTTGCACGGCCCTGTCTCTGGGAGCTGCAGCAGAAAATTGATTCCTGGGTCTCAGAATGCCATGTAAGATCCCTCTGTGACTTCTGACCCTTTTGTATTTTCCATCTCTGGTGATCTTTCTATTTCCAAGACTGAACACAACACTCTGGGTGTGGCCCGGGTACCGAGTTTGGTGGCGGTATCAGTATTTCTATAGGAGCTTGGAAAATAATTTGGTTGAAGGGAAGGTGGGTGGGGCTAAGAGATTTTTCTTGAAACTTTTTATGGGTGATATGACCCCCCAGATAACTAGGATTGGTTACCAAAAATATTGGCATAATAGCTAAGAAGTGATTAATAAAAATATACACTTAGCTCACATAAGTTAAATTAATAAAAATGTATACTGAGTACATATAAAAGCAAAAGTTAACTGGGTTTAACAGAAGAGCAGAAGCTGAGGGGTCGTTTTTGTTTGTTTTATTTATTTTGCTTTTTACATTTCTGACCATCCATCAACGATCCCATGAAGAGGCAGGATTGCCTCGTTGTTGAGAGTGAGGTCACGATGTCCAACCATAGGAATTTGAAATTCTGGCTCCACCATTTACTGAGTTATCTTGGGCAAGTTATTAACACTTAATTTCCCTGTACCTTAGTTTTCTCATCTATAAAATGAGGTTAATAATGAGTACCTATCTCATAGGGTTGTTGTGAGAATCAAATAATACTCAATAATCAAATAAAAAGCACTTCAACAGTGCCTGCTAAATTGTAAACACTCTCAATAAATGTTACTATTGTTATTACTCCATAAATTACCATCAGCCTCAGGATTTTCAACACATGCTTTATAGATCTTTTCTTTTTATTAATTCTTGTTTAGGATAACCTTGGAGGCCATGACTGTTTAATATTACAAGAAGCTAAAGATACCCCTGCAATCACCATCTTGGTATCTTGGCCAACCGTAAATAAGTCTTTGCAAGGGAAGGTATCAAGAGCAAACATTAATAGCAAAGTAACAACAACAAATACATTTTAAAAGACCTAAGGTAACAGTTATTTTCCTAAGCCTCAGAAAGTAAATATGAAAAATAAAGGATAGGTAACAGAGATGACCTTAAAAAGGAAAAAGCTAAGACATAAGCAATGACTCTATAAACACTTGAAATGTTTTAAAGAAGATATAAGCCTTCTCATCAAATTTGTATGGGAAGAAAATGAGATAAGTGAAAGTGATTTAGAATTTTACTTTAGATATAATTCTACAATTCCATGGTATTTTTTTCCATTGATTGCTCTCCTAACATCCCCTTTTGTAATGCACTCACAAGAAGCAAGCAGAAGAGGCATCCAATGAGATAAAACAGAGGAACTTGAGGTCCCTGGCAATGTGCTCACATGGAACCACCTCCCTGCTGCTCCAGGTTTACAGAATTTTATTTGCATAGAAGAACTGCAGGAGCTCTGGAGGATAGTGGCTCTGAAAGAAATGAGAAGAGGAACATGTGAGGGAGGGACTCAGTGAACCCCCTATATCACCAGTAGTCAGTTACCAATGCAGGTCATGAGGACAAGCAACTGGGAGAGGTGGTGGCCTTATCGCCTGCCTTCCACTTATGACCAGAACTGGGCCTGCCAGTATATTTTGTGCATAATCCTCTGGGTGTTTTGCCATTTACATTGTATTATGGGCCAGTTATAATTGAAACATAATTGGCCTGACTCATTTTATGGGGGGTAACTCCCTGGTGTGCTTGGCTGCCTTCCGTGTTAACTACCAGGAGGGCAGAGACCCTAAGAGAATTCTCTCCTGCCCCGGCTCACTCACCAGCTGCCGGCAGAGTTTAGGGTTCCTTTGGTCATCTTCACTCTGGAAGCTGTATTCTTTCCTTAGTTTCAGATATGGAGAACAGGCTCGAAAAGTTGTTTTGCAAGCCTGAGGAAAATAATATTACCATCTTGTTGTCCAAAATATTAGAGAGTTCTAAAACCCCAAGCAAGGGAAGACTGTCCCACAGGATTGCACCCAATCTGTGGTCAGGGAGCCACTGAGAGTATGAACTTAACTTCCAGGGAGTTTGAAAATTTGAACCTTAAAGGATGTGTACTTATAAAATGACCTTACAATTTGGGGCTGGTGGGAAGAGCATAGTTTCATATCTGATCACAGCTCTTGTTATCCTCCCATCAAAAGTAGTACTGGATTCCTAAATTTAGTATCTCTCTCTCTTGCTTAAAGAAGACAGGTGGTTTGGTAGAACCCTTTGTTCCCAATGGTTTTGAAACATTCACCCAGTCCCACTCCAAGGCAGGCCTGAAAGTGATCCAACCCTGTTAGGACACATTTTCTCCAAGAATAAAACAAAAGTTCCACAGGAAATTAAGAAGCCAGGGGTGGGAAATCTATGCCCGCACAGTGACAAAAGCTAATTGGGCATGAATCAATATGCTCATTTTGTGGGCTGCTGTGCCCTAATTAAACCTGTGCCTCTCTGGGCCCTGCCCATCACCCTGAGCTTATCTAGCACTGACAGGTGCTGGGCTTGGCCAGGTGGGGCAGAAGCAAATGGAAAATAATGCTCTTGCCCAGAGAGAGAGTATGCAGAGGGGGCAGCTTGTCCAGGACTCACGCAGATACCCTGCTAAGCATCCATAGCTGCGCATCTCAACTCAACAGGGCTGCATTGCAACTCCTTTTACAGACAGCATGAAGATTTCACACAGGGGGTCGGAGGGTCACGGTCTTACCTTAGCAACCTGGGGGTTTCTGTCCTGTAAATGGATCAGGAGGGAATCTCGTGTCTGCTTAACCTGACCGGTGAAAAATTTCTTCCATTTCCGCCCAGCAAAGGCAGCCAATTGCCCAAACAAAACAAAGGCTGAGTATCTCAGACTGTCGTTCTCCTGTGGGTCCCCACCAAAAACACAACAACACAGCCAGGTCATTCCCCAAAGGCAACTACATCAGAACACATCGCAGCTGCGGTTCTTGGAGGTCTATCACAGGGTATGACGTCAGATTTCATATAAAGACCCAGCTGGGTGGGTGGGGGGTGGAGTAAAGGGGGCCAAAGTCTGCAGTGAGCCTCTTCTCCAGCAGACCAGAGGGTTGGCCTGGGGGAATCACTAGTGCTACTCCCAGCTTCCCAGCTCTTTCATTCATTATTTCATGTTTTGGAGATAGAATACATTTATATGGTTCAAAACTAAAAAAAAAAAAAAAAAGTTTTATAGAAAAAAATAAGTCTCCTTCTACTGCTCTCCATCTGCCACCAAATTTTCCTCCCCACAAACTAACAATGTTTTAAGTTTTGTGTGTATCCCTCCAGAAAATGAAAAACAAAGAAAAATGTATTAGTATGTCACATGGTCCTTTCCCACTTTTTGACATAAATGCAAGCACACCAGGCCACTGTCGTTACACACCTTGATTTTTCCATCAATCTATCTAGGAGCTTTTCCGTGTCAATATATAAAGGAGATCTCATTTTTCTTTCCTTTGTTTTCTTTTCTTTTTCTGTTCTACACCAAAATTTATCTAAGTGGTTCCCTCTTTATTATTCCCAACATTTTCACCAGGTCTCTTCTCCTTACTTTTCTTCTGAGTTTCTCCCATCATGGAAATAATAATTATATTTCTTTCCCTGACACCCTCCCAACTCTCCCTGCTTTCAGTCCGATTGGTTGGTTTGTCCCTGAGCACGTGAGTGAGCTCAGCCCTCTCTTTCTCTCCAAAGTGAGCTGTTTCGTCCAAGTATCCCCTTTCCAGGTAAGGAGACCGAGGCATTGTCAGATAGCAGAGAGCCAGCAGAGTGACCCTGTCTGCTGACTCTTGGTGCACAGGTTTTTATATTAATGTTTTGTGGTCCTACCCAGCTCCAAGTGCACCCAAGGGAACAGGGCTGGGCAGGCCTCTTTAGGGGACGAGGAACACCTAGAATTGGGGTTCACAGAGACTCAGCAAGACTGAGGACTACTGATCATTTTGTGAACTATTTAAAAATATTCTTTTAGCATATGTGACATATACAGAATTTGCCTCAGGGTTGCATTTTTGTCACTGCTCTATCATTGTGTGTGTGTGTGTGTGTGTGTGTGTGTGTGTGTGTGTGTTCAATTAAACCAACATTTAGGGCTGGGTGTGGTGGCTCATGCCTGTAATCCTAGCACTTTGGGAGGCCAAGGCAGGAGGATCACTTGAGGCCAGGAGTTCGAGACCAGCCTGGGCAACTTAGTGAGCCCCCATCTCTATAAGAAAAATTAGCCAGGTATGGTGGCGTGTGCCTGTAGTCCCAGTAACTCAGGAGGCTGAGGCAGGAGAATCGCTCAAGGCTGCAGTGAGCTATAACTGTACCACTGCACTCCAGCTTGGGCAAAAGAGCAAGACCTTGTCTCTAAAAAAATTAAAAAATTTAAAAAACCCAAAACTAACATTTATGAAAAACTCTCCCTTTCCAAAGCCCTACCCTAATGTTATGAGATGTACAGAGATGTGCAAGACAGGTGCCTGTCCCCCTAGGAGTCTGACAACCGTCTAACGGGCAACACGTGCACGGGCGAGCACAGTGCAGGGCACGCAGTGACGAACGCTGTCTATGAGGGCTGTAAACTGTCAGCAGACAACTCTGCATGAGAATTGCTGTGCTTTTACATGGCCAGAGCTTTCTGATCAAAAATCACAGGCAACCTTGGTTTAAAGAGCAGCTCAATGGCAAGCAGGTCCTAGAAGTTCAGATGGCACCCCCAGAGGGATTTAGAGCCATCTGCCCTGAGACATTTGCTTACATTCCAGGGTGGTGAAGTAGAGACTTTCCTCTCCCCTCCCAGAGAGGACTGGCTTACATTCAAGAGGAAAAATCTCTCTGTCTCTGTGAAGGAAGGAGGGACGGTGTGCCGGCAGTTCCTATGCAAGCTCCATGCGTTGTCATTTCAAGGCTTTTCTTCCTTTCCTGTGGAGCTGGCACGTCTGGCTGTCACTGCCTTGCTCCGTGGAGAACTAGGGTGTGGGAAGTGACGCAAGGCCCTCTGTGAGTAAAGACAGGTCTGTCCCCTGTTCTGGACGTCTTGTCTTTCAGAGGGGGAAGACCGTGGCAGGCTAACTCGTTAGCTTGCAAGTCGAGTCTCTCAGGCTCCTGACGGTCTAAGGCTGAACCAGGTACCAGCGCTCTTTCTGCCTAGCCCTCCTTGTCATCTGGTAGTTAAGTGCGCAGGCCCCACAGTCAGGGGACCCGGTTTCATGTCCACCTACTGGCTTTGCGAACCTTGGGCAAGTTCTAACCTCTCTGTGCTTTGATTTCCACATCTATAAAGTGACGATAATTACAGTGCCTACTTCGTGGGGTTATTATGAAGAGTGTATGAGAAAATCTATGTAAATTGCCTACCACTGTGCCTGGCACATAGTAAGGCTCGCTAAATGCTACTGTTGCATTGTTACATTTGTTACAAGAAAGCATTGACTACATGTTGGCATCACTATCAGTGTGCATATATTCACTTCTCTATTAAAATGAAAACCCCTTGATGGATAGTGATGGAATCCTGTATATCTCTATACGTCCCCCATAAACCCTGGCCCAATACTGGTCTCTCAGTAAGATTCATTAATAAATAAGTGAATAATAGAGCCCTTGTTCCCTGAGCAACACGCCACCCGGGGCTCACATTTCTAACCCCACTTTGATTCCAGTAACCCAGAGTTGCTCTGAGTGTCTCACTTACGTCATCCAGTAGTGTCCTGGTCTGAAGGGTGATGTCTATGAAGAAGGACCCCAAGCCTTTCCCCTGGGTCTTCCCCAGCATGATGGTCAGAGTCTTCACACTCTCGTGGATGACTTCAGAGCTCACAGGGTCATACAATCCATGCACCAGCAGGTCTAGGACAAGTTTCTTATACTTTCTCACCTGTTGGCAAGGTTTGAAAAGCATGAGTAGCACAGGAACGGCTCCCCATGGGTTGAAAAGCAACTCCACTTTTAATTTACCAATAACCTGGGACCTGGGCTAAAGACCTTGGCTTTCTTTGGGATCTGTGTGACAACTGTCATCCAAATACAAATGCTTCCACTGACTCGACCCAAGCCCTCAGTCCTGGGAGGAGCCCAGGAAGAGCAGTCTGGAGTGTGGCCTTGGGGTGGGCGAGGCTGGCGAGGGCACTGCAAGGTGGGTGGTGCACCTGGCTGGCCTGGGGGGCTGGGGAGTGGTAGGTACTTTCATAGTGGGGAGGAGAAGAAATAGTCACTCAAGTTGGCAGATGCTAAAGGAGGAGGTGGAAACGTCTTTTACTAAACAGACATAAATTATTAAAAAATCACTTGAAGTCACCAAGGAGTCCCACAGCTGATGACACTGAGGTGTGATAACCCTGAACGAGCCACGCCTTCGTGCACTCTCCTCCCCTTCAGTGTGGAAGGAGCCTGTGACTCGTGTCTAGCCTGTAGGACACCGTAAGGGTGATGGGGGTCGCTCCCGTGGTTACTTCACAGCAGCCTCCGTCTTAGCAGACAGGAGCAGGTGACACTCTCCCAGTGGTCTTGAAGAAATGAGAGGGTGGCCTCTAGGTGCTGAGACTGGGCCCCAGCGGACAGCCGGCAAAAATACAGAAACCCCGGTCCTACAGCTGGAAGGAACCGAATCCCACCAACAACCACACAAGCATGGAAGAGGCTCTGAGCTCCAGGAAGGAGCGCAGCCTGGACCACAGGATTGCAGCCTTGCGAGACCCTGAGCAGAGGCCCCGCTCAGCCACACTGCGACTCCCGACCCACAGAAGCTGTGAGATAATAACCGTGTGTTGCTGAGTCTGCAGCGATTTGTCCCACAGCAACAGAGAACTAGCACGAGGGACCACACCCCAGCCCGGGAGACTCTGTGCCTTGGGGATCGGAGAGACGCAGGAAGGAGGGCTAAGCCCCACCATCCTCCCCTACCTTGTTGGGGGCTTCACAGGCCACAGTGCCCAGGCCTCTCATTGCCATGCGACGCTTTTTAGCACTGGGGTCCCGGGCTCTTTCTGCCAAGATGAAAAACACATTCTTCAGAGGCTCCCGCTTCTGGAATCTCAGTTTCCAGGAGACCTGGGCGGGAGGTCAAACGTGGATGACGGTGAGAGTGCTCAGAGTCATGGCAGCCCCAGCCCAGCCCCTCCCTCTGAAGAAAAGCCCGTGATTGCCTGCTGTGTTTTACCCCTTCTTTCTCCAACTAAGATGCCCGATTTTTGTTGGAGATGTAGTAGTTTGATCTATTTAATGAAGAAATTGATGGAGGAAGAGGAAATGGGGGAAGAAATATAACACAGGGCTGGTGCGGAGGTAGGTTTGGGGGTTCTAGGGAGAGAAGCTCTACAGTAGCGGTGGGTGTGACAGAAGGTGAAAGAAAGGGGACTTCATAGGTATTGACATGAGCTGGGAATCCGGGTTCCTTTCCCAGTACGAGGTGGGCCGTTATTCCTCCCATCGCAAAGAGAATTCCCTTTACCCTTCTTCTTCCAGCTCTCCCCATTTTTCTACTCCAGTTTGTGGCCAGACACCTTGAAAAACACGTCTACACTTGCTTTCTCCAATTCCTCTCCTCCCCTTCTCTCTGGAGCCCTCTGCAATCAGGCTGATGGCCCTCCGGAGGGCTAATCCCAAGGGTCAGTTTCAGTAGTCACCTGACTCAGCCTCTCAATAGAACTCGACAGCATTAGCAAGGCACAGCTGCACACGGCTAGTGCACATCTACAAGCACTTTGAAGGATGTCCCAACCCCAGAACGCAGGTATCTATCTGAGCAATGAAGATTAGGAAGAGAAATGCATAAATAATGCAAATTGGGAAACCCCACGCAACTCACAGAAACCTGTACTTCAAGGACTAAACTCTAAGTAACTGCAGGGCCAGGGACGGGGCAAGATATGGGCGACCCTCAGTAGTCAGCCCGTGAGTTCTTGTGCCAGGAAGGCCCCCGTGTGCTGCAGATGCGGAACATGGTGACATGCACTGGAGTCAGAATCACGGCAGTGGGAGACCCAGACAAGATCAAAGACAAAAGCCACCTCCCCGCCATCCTTGGAAAGGCGGATGGGGGGAGATCGGATCCAGACCCATCTGTCTCCATAGCGATACCCGTGAGATTTGGCCATATCCAAGCCTCATTATTATTTCTGAATATTCGTCGCAGGTCATTCTGTATGTTTATTATTATGTTAGCAGCAAGGTACATTCTTCTCATCTTCTTGCCATCCTATGAACATTCTACTCATGTCATCAAAGAACTATCATCAAATTGTTTTTCAGAAGAAGGAACTTCAGCGGGGCCAGGCCTGACGGACGGCAGACCAGGCAAGCACACGTCTTACAGAACAGCTGCTGGGAAGGGACATTTGTTCCTAATAGTTTGTGTCAGACCTTGGAAAAGAAAGATATCACTGATGTCCTTTTCCTCTTGGGCTGGGAAGGAGGGATGGAGGGGGGCTGGCCCAGGATTCTCCTCTGTGTTTGGTCCATGGAACTTAAAGGAAAAAAAATCATCATATGAGTCACAAACACTCATCATCGACAAACGCTGTTAAACAGCACCGCGCCAGCGTAAGGAGAGAAAGAGGCAATGATCCTCAGCCTGTCTTTAGGGCCCTTTCCCCGTGGGGAGGAGACACATAGCAACTCGAGGCGGCCCAAAAGGAATAGGAGCTTGAGGGGTGAGGGTCCACCCTCTGGCTCCCCACTCCATTCTGTGTACTTCCTGTATCACGATCACCAAAGAAGTAAAATACAGATTCCCAGGCCCCACCCACAGAGCCCTCACAATCTGAAATATAGAGTAGCCTCCAATTTTTTGTTTTTTAAAGCTTCCTGAGAATGCATATTGGTACTAATTTTCAGAGGGGACTTTGGCACTATCTCTTATGATTTTAAGAGGCACATACTCTTTCACTTGGCACTTTGTTAATCCTACAGACGTCATATGCTCAGAGACATGCACAGAGGACAGCCACCACATCATTGTAATGAACAGCGTGATGTTCTTTAATGGCTGTAATAAAAATAAATCACATATATATTACAACTATACAACTACAGAGTGACTATTATGCAGTCACTAAAAAGAATATTGGCGGGTCAACATGTGCTAAAATGGCCTCTAAAATATACTACTGAGTGAAAAAAGTACAAATTAATATGGACAGTGTGTTGCTATTTATGTAAAATCAAAATGGGGCAGGTTGAACTGAGTGTAGCAGCTCACACCTGTAATCCCAGCTACTCAGGAGGCTGAGGCAGGAGGATCGCTTGAACCTAGGAGTCTGAGATCAGCCTGGGCAATATAGCAAGACCCCATCTCAAAAAAAATACATTCAAAAGAAAAAAATGAGAGAAGGAAATACAAATATACATATATGCTCATATATGTATAGCAAATACCCAAGAAACTTTGAGAAAGAGATTGTCTCTGGAGGGGAAATCTGAGAAACTAAGGTGGGAGGGAGACTTCCTTTTTCCACTCTTTTTATACACATGCAGTTTGCGATTTTACCATGTGCATGTGCTATTCAAACTATATAATATAAATAAATGTAGCTCGCCAAGTGATTCCAATCCACAGCCTGATTTGGGGCCCACTAGGATGAACCAGCATTTCTCAAACTTTAATGTGCGCTCGAAACATCTGAGGATCTTGTTCAAAGGTAGGTTCTGGCTCAGTGGGTCTGAGGTAGGAGCTCCAGGTTCTGCCTTTCTTCCAAGCTGGCAGGGGGTGCCACGCTTTTGAGTGGTGAGGGCATAAAGTTAGGGGCTACAGGAGTCAAGAGAGGACTGTGGGCTGGAACAGCTGGTGGAGACCTCCCACGGCATGCTGGGAGGCAGGGCATACATGACATGGTGGAATTTCAATGGGATTCCCTGTAGTTAGTACCATGGTGGTGGGAGTAATGATTCAAGAAGCAGGAGAGAGGTAGAAGATCGGCTGCAGGAGCTAGTCCCAGGCCAGCTGTAGAGAACTTGCCACTAAAAAGCTTGATTTCAGTTGTATTTTGTAGATATGAGTCAACTGTTGATTTTTTTAAATTGAGGTGAAGTCCATGTAACACACAATTAACCATTTGAACAATGTGGTGCAGCCACCACCTCTATTCTAGTCCCAAAACTCTCATCACCCCAAAAGAGAGCCCTGTACCCATTAAGCATTTGCTCCCCACCCTATCCTTCCCCCAGCCTCTGGCACCATTAATTTGCTGTCTCTACAGATTTACCTCTTCTGAATATTTTATATATATGGAATCATAAAATACTGTGACCATTTGTATCTGGCATCTCTTAGCATGTTTTTCAGATTCATCCATGTTGTAGCATGTATCCGTTTTCCACAGTGGCTGCACCATCTTACATTCCCACTGTATGTACAAGGGTTCTAATTTCTCCACATCCTCACCAACATTTGGTATTTCCATTATTTCTATTATTATTATATTAGTCTTGTAGGTATGAAGTGGTATGTCACTGTGGTTTTGATTTGCATTTCCCTAATGACTAATGACGTTAATCATCTTTCTGTGTGCTTGTTGGTGATTTCTGTACCTTCTTTGGAGAAATTTCTATTCAACTCCTCTCCCCATTTTTTAAATTGGGTTATCTGTTTTTCAATTGGATCTGTTCTTTATATATTCTGAATTCTAGACCCTTACAGACATATGACTAACAAATATTTTCTCCTTTTCTGTGGGCTTTTTACTTTCTTGATAGTGTCCTTTGATGCACAGAAGTTTTTACTTTTGATGAAGTCCAATTTGTCTATTTTGTTGTTGTTACTCGTGCCTTCAGTGCTATGTCTAAGAATCTATTGCCAAACCCTAGGCCATGAAATTTACCCCTACGCTTTCTTTAAAGCGTTTTATAGTTTTAGCCCTTATATTTAGGTCATTGATCCATTCTGAGTTAATTTTTGTATATGCTGTGTGGTAGAGGTTCACCTTCATTAGAACCATTGACTTTTGTGTGTTTTGTATTTTTATTTATTTTTTTTAATAGGAGAAATGACAGGCAAGTAGCAGCAGTGGCTTGCAACCCTGGATCCATTAGAATGGCCTGGGGGACTTTTAAACATCCCAGGGCTCTGGCCACACCCAGACTAAGTCTATTGTCATCTCTGGAGGTGGACCCAGGCATCAGTATTCTTTTAAGGCTCACCAAGTGATTCCAACTGGCAGTCACTGAGCTAGGGTGACTGTGACCGACTGCCTTGGTTTGCCCAATGCTGAGGAGTTTCCTGGGACGTGGCACTTTCGGTGCTAAGGTCCTGGACAAACCAGGACATGTCCCCGTCCGATAGAACCTGGCCCTCTTAAACAGTTGTGCTTTGGACTCAGTGTGACCCGGAGGTGCGTGGGGATTTGGTTTCCCTGCCATCTTTGTCCCCCAGGTGGTTTCAGTCATCCTCTCTTGGTCAGAAGACACACGAGAGGTCCCTGAAAACACCACCCCTTCACCCCCTAGCCTCCAGTAGCTAAATATTTGTCCTTCCTCTCTGGCCAACAGAAATCCCCTCCCCACTGCGATGAGAGACCAAAGTAAAAACCCAGAAAACTGAACCTCAGTCAATTAGCAAGATTTTCTCTTTATATCAGTCACCTGTCTGAATCGAGGTTCCCTTTGACTCAAGACATTCCCAGAGTCTTTACGAGTAAGCCAGTGGTACCCACGCTGGAGCGTGCACGAGAATCACCCGGCCGACTTGTGAAAGCCCAGCCTCCCGGGCATCCCCAGAGTTTCTGATTCTGTGTGTCTGGAGCGGGGCCCAATCATTTCTAACAAACTCCCAGGTGACACTGGGATGCGGCCAGTTTGGGGACCACGCTTTGAGAACCACTATATTAAGAAAAAGAAACCACAGCATTACCATGTCATTTCTCTCCAGAATAAAGGGGTTTTTAAAATTCACACTGAGGCAAAACACATGCTCGGTTATTTCTTCCTGGGGCTTTTCTTCTGTTTCAATAGAACCTGCCACTTCTAGAATGCTCTGGATCAGAGCTGACAGTGCCTGGCCGTGGGTACGGGTAGCTTAAAAGAAGCAAAAGTCCCTCAAGCTGAGGACCTGTCACCAAGGAGGGCACAGGCCTCATTATAAAGCAGCTGGTGTTTCTGTTCCAAGGCAAAAGAAAATCATGCCCGAAGCTTCTCTCTACTGGGAAGGAAAACAAACCTGCTACCCTGTTCTTTCTGCTTGGCTTCTCTTGCAAGATTAGCATAACAGCTAAGGGCTGTAGCCATCCCAGGCAGCTCCCCCAGCCTTCAGAAACCAGTCTTTTTTTTTTTTTTTTTGCCAGCCCAGTCTTAATAGGCATGAGTAGAATTCAAGGTCGTGGAAGGCTCTCAAGCGGGGCAAAGCTAATGCGAGTTGAGCGGCTCCGCTTGGAAGATTCAGTATGTGGTTAGAGACACAAACACAGTTCCATCTCGAGCTCACCGCCTCTCTTAGAAAACCCTTCCCTACCTCTCCATCACAGGATAAAAACTGTGATCTAGTTTCATTTCACAGGTTGTCAGTGCTCATCGTGATCTTTGGTGCAGGACAAGCAAAGCATTTCCCACACTGTTGGCTGCACCTCCTGTGTATGAATCCCCTGGGGTACTTATCAATGCCGGGCCCACCCCGGAATTATTGGATCCGAATCTCAGGGCGTGTCGGGCCTGCACGTTGCACTTTGTTTACGAGGTGCTTCTGGTGATGCTACACACACGCTGGTATATAAGACTCTCTGCCCTGGAAATGAAATAATCCCAGAATTGGCATATTCCACTAAGCTGAAACCACACATCAGGAGAGACCCTGGAGGTCAGAGGAGGAGCTGGGGCCGAGGAGCGAGGAAGAAAAGGATGGCAGTGTCTGCAGGGAGCAAGGAATTGACGCCATATGTTTGTGAAGCACTTTGAATTTCACTTTCAAAACAAAATTAAAATCACAGCAAGCTGTATGTCTGTGACTTGTGCACTTTTCTAGGATGCTCTTCTTAAAAAGTTTCCTTTAAGAATAAAACAAATTAGGGGTTAAATCAATGTCATAGCGCCCCTCACCTGGAGCTTTGCGTCTCTTGAGTGAGCAGCTTCTTAAAGGACTCACCCGGCCTCCCTCCTGCCTGCAGGGCCTGCCACCTCCTTTCCAAAAAGGTAAGTCCTTTACACTCCATTGAATCACAACAAAAGGATTATTTCCATCTGCTGCAACATAGGATCCAAGCGAGGAAACTTAAACATACTACAACAAACAGACTATACAGATTCAAAGATTTCTCAGGTGTTCTAACTCCTCCCACAAGCCCACTCACCTCCAAACAGCTGTTCTTTCCTGCTAGAGTTATATTTTTCTGGTGGGTTTCCATGGTCATCATGGGTGGCTAGCCTAGTGTGGCCAAGGCCACCTTCAAACCAAAGACATGGCTTTGCTTGTAATTTCGGGGATTCCTGTACACATTCGTCAGTGAATCCTTCTTCTGAGAAGTGCTTCCTGAGTCAGCTATACCCAGAGCCCCTATTTTCACCACCTCCAAGACCCTGAAGCTTATCTGTTTATTGCCGAGTTGTGGTTCTGACTGGTCTTACTAAAGCGATATGGATTTGGAGTAACTTAGAAGCCTGTTGCATGCTTTGTGCTGATGTAAATCCTTCTGAGTAAAAATGCTAGGTTTATGGTCAATAATCCTTTTACTTATTGAAGCTGAAAGGTATATTATGAAAGCCAAAATTACAAAACACTTTGATCTTATCTTCTCATCTGTAAAGTGAGCAGAAGAAACTGTTTCATTGCTGTGTAGACACTAAAAGTTTGAGAAAAGTCTTGATAATCTGAAATGATTTTTGGCATTGGAATGATTCTATAGAAACTGACTTTACAAGGGCCTTCTCAAGTGTCTAAGTTCTCACTACCTTTAAAGAAACCAAAATTAGAACTCATAAAGTATTATGCATGCGGTTTATTCAAGAAAAACAACTCAAAAAACGCCAACTAGTGGATCCATATTCCAAAAAAAAGACCATGGCCCCACATTTAAGATTTAGAAACGTTATATTTTGAGGTATGTATCATTTTTGATCCTCTGCTTTAACCAGCTTCTTTCGTTAACTCTCTAAAATCCACTTCCAATCTCTCAAATAAGAGAGTTTTACTGTATTTCATTTAATCTTCACAATAACCTTGAGGTTTAATTGTCCTCATTTTAGAGAAGAAACTGGGGCTTTAGAGTAATGTTAAACAATTCACCCAAAGTCCAATAGTCGTGGCAGAGCGCATTTCAAGACTCCAAAAGCTATACTTCTAATCACCATGGCATAAGCCTATATTCAGCTCCTGGAGCATGTCCCCAGTGGGGAACAAGGGAAGATAGACTGTGAGACCCTTCGGTTGGAAGCATCAATATCTTCCCTTCAAGTCCCTCCCATCCTACAGCTCTTTGCTGACAATATAATGATCTACAACCCATCTATTGATCAGTTAACATAGTCTGTGAAAATAAAAACAAAATCGGCTTCATGGTCAACATTGCCCACTTCACTTTTACAAGAACATCACTAGGTAGCTGCACCCTTAGGACTCAACTCCCTCTGATGCCAGGACTTCTCCCGCCAGTGTGGGCTGTCCCCACCAGCAGTGTCCCTTACCTGCGACTCCTGCGGGTGGCTGTCACGTGACGAGCTGCTGGGGGTGGCGCTGAAGACGGGTTCTGGGCGACTCGGGAGGAGGGCGGGTGGTAGCCAAATGTGATGACTCGGCTAAATGCTCCCAGCCCGGAATTCCTAACATGCAGCAAGGGAAATTAAAAGGTGAAGTAGGGTTCGTTTCAGGATAACAGGTCAGCACAGAGTGTTGGAAAGTGAGACTCGAACAACGGGGGAGAATCAAAGTTTATAGGTATTGGGGTGGGGGAGGGAATTGCCCTGAAATGACACCGACGGGGTTGCTGTAGGCGGGCCCAAGCATCACTTGTGCCCTTTGCTTGCCCTCACTGTGCCGAGGTGTTTTTCCTTCTCCCCCTTGCTGTGGTCTGCCCTTACTCCTCCCTCCTGTCCAGCGTCACCCACACTTTCTGCAGAAAGGACAGATCCCATCCCCTGCACCAAAGCAAACGGCCCTGCCCCGCGCCGTTCCCGCTGCCGCCGCTAGATGGCGGCATCACCCAGGGGACGCGGGCCAGGCGGCCTCCGCGGGCGCCGCAGCTGGGTGGCTTCCGTCCTTGCATGATCCCGTTAGGGCGCGTTTCATCTGCGGATGGGACGCCGTGTTCCCTGCCAAGCAGCCTCATTGTGACTGATTGTTGCACCAACAACTAGAGCTTTAACTGTTGACTCCCCTTCCTGCTCAACAAACACCATATGTCCGGAAAGGAGCGATTTAAACTCTCCACAATTGAACTGATTTATTGGTAAAAATGAAACAAAATTAAAACCTGGGTATTAACAGCACCTGCAGACTTTAGGAGCCTCCCTCCCTCCTTCATTCCTTCTTCCCTGGGCTCCACGATCATGTCCATAAATCTATTTATCAATAATTTATTTATTGTCTGGCTTTGTGTTGGATAATGTGGGCAATATGTCTTAAAAAGAAAAAAACAGTTATGTTTTCAAAGGTATAGGAGCTTACTGTAGTGCTAATAGATAGCATTTAATGAAAACTATGTGCCAAATATTGGGGTAAATATCTAGACTATCTCTTTCAATTCTTACAACAAACCCGAGGTAAATATTCTTACTATAGTCCCCATGTGAAGGCTGGGGAAACTGAGGCACGGAGAGATTACCTTCACAAAGGCCATGCAGTTAATTAGTGGCAGAGTTAGGGTTCAGCCACATGCAGGCTGACGGTAGAGCTTGGACTCTCAGCCACGATGCGATGCAGTGGGTCAGTTTGGAAAACCCAGTTAGGAGACAGGCAGACAGATATAAACCAGGGAGCTATGTCAGAGCGGACGGTGAAAGAAAAAAGTGGAGAGAAAGAAAATCGATGCTCCTGAGAAAATAAGAAGAATGAGGCTAAAACAAAAACCCTATTTGGATTGGGCTACAAGGGCACCACTGTTGACTTTTGAGGACACAGTTTCAATAGAGTGATGGAGAAAGGAAGCTAGATTGCAAAACTAAGTGGCTATGAAGAAAGAGGAAATTGAGATGTCTTGTTGCTGCAAAAGGAAAGCAATAAATAGACTAGAAGAGATGGTAAGGTTGAGCAAAGGCAAAGTTTTGTTTTTCTTGTGTGCTTTTGAAAATAGAATAAATCCCGGGCATGTTTGCAAGAGGTTGGTTGCAAGAGAGCCTGAAGATGTGGGTGGTGCCAAATAGTGACAGGTTAACAGGAAGAGGTGGAGGGGAAGGTCACTGTCACAGAGAAAGGGTTAGCTCTGAAGAGGAGGAAGAGAGATTCTCTTCTTTGTCTGCAGCTGGGAGACAGCCACAGAGACAGAGATGCATTGACATGAAAATGAAACGGATGAGCGAGTCCAATTCTTCCTAATTAGCCTTAATCTTTCCAGTAAAACTAGAGACGTGTTATCTGCTAAGAATGGGAATAAGGTTTGTAAGGACATAACCTATGTACTGATCTAATCCATGTGTGCTTACAATGGCCAAAAAGCAGATCAGATTATACAAGGAACAGAGGAGAGTGGAGAAGGGAAGTCTGAAGTACGATTGTAAGGATTCTCTGCAGAATCTCCCTTGTGAACCAGAACTGAAATTTACCCTGCCCCTGCGTGGACAGAAACACAACAGGCACACTCTTAATGACTCTTCACGTCTAAAAGTTTCTTTGTATTCAAGTTTTAAGACATTTATCAGAGAAATAATGTCTTCTCCATTGCTAAATGGGAGGACTAAAGTGCAGAGAAGTTTTCTTATTTGGCTTAAAGCTACAAAGAAAATCAGGGCCAGAAGCAGAGTTGGTACCCAGGAGCCTTTCTGGTACTTGCTGTGGTCTGACTTCAGCTCTATTCAGTGCTTCTCACAAAGGCAGTGGACACAGCTAACAGCCCCAGAGAGTCCCAGACACAGCATAAACTTGGGAAGAACCCAAATCAAGGCATGAGGCCCTCAGGAATCCAAAATTCTCCTTATGTGGCCCAAGGCCACAACATAATTCTGGGAATTTGAGGGAAAGATTATTTGATAATTCAATTGCAGTATATTGATAGACTGATGACAAGATGTCCTTAAAATAACACACCATAATTATTTAATTTAAGAGTTTAATGATTCTATTTTCCTTATTGCCAGAAGTACAATTGGGCTAAGACAAGTAGAAAAAGCAAAGGGGGTGATTATTTAGCCAGCATCACTGACGAAATGGGCGACAGGCAAACTAAAGCAATCAATAATTCGTTTTCCATTTCGACTTGGGAAATAAGGACAAATGAGAGTCACCCATCAAAATGATTCCTCTTCCATTTCAGGGTTTTCATAAGCACTTCCTCCTGTGAGTGTGCATTGTCTAATCAGGAAACGTCTGGATTTAAGTTTCCTCCCTCTCATCATCTTTCAGGAAATACCCCCAAGGTAGGCCAAACCCTCTCTTGATTTTTACTTCTAAAAGGAAATAAGATTGGCCACCTCCTCGGCCACAGATTGGAAACACCAACTTCTCATTCATTCGTTCTTCATTCTTCAGATGTTTATTGAGGTCTTACTTCCAGCAACGGAAGCAGAGTGCCCAGCAGGTGGGACCAATACTCAGACTGTGCCCCCCAAAAGAACTGACCAGTAGTGGATTTGGGACTGGGCCTTCCGGGTCCATTTGGCAAGGAAGGAGTTGATCAGAGCCACAGAGAGGAGTTGGTAAGGAGCCCTGGGAGTCACAGGGCAGCCACCTAGGAAATTCTTTGTAAAGGAAGAAGCATCTGCGCCTGGCTAGTAAAACATTCAGCACAGAAGACAGAAGACAAAGGCATCCCAGAAGGCAGGCCTGGTGCGAACATGGAGGCCGTTAGGGCACGACCATCGAGCTGACCCTGGCCGAGCCGCGTGACCTGGTGTTCTCCAAACTCCTCCGCAATCCACTCACACCGATGGCAAAGCTTCCTGCGGTAAACAGACATCCTTGGGAGGCTCCTCTCAAACTTCATGCCGTATTGGCTTCCCACTACTCTACAGGTGTGTTTGTTTTATATAAAAGCAATGGTCTTTTTGCTTTAAATGTTTGAATGGAATCAATCCTGCAGGAAGAAGCACTGGGTTAATCCCTCAGCTTCAAATATTCTCTGGCACGTGGAAGCAGAAGCCCCGTGTGGCCTTGGTCCCATCGTGCCCAGATGCGGTTATACAAACTCTGAACAGAAGGCTGCTCTCAGCAATTTCCTTGTCCGACTCACCATCTGGCTGTTCTGCCTTCCATTTTCCTGACTTTATTACTTGACAGTCATTATTAGTACCAGAATGCAAGAAAAAGCTGAAGCTCTTGGCCTACAGTGATCTCTGAAAATGGTTCGCCACTCACTTAACCCAGAAAACCCCACAAAATCATGGCGACCAAAAGATTCAAGTCTTCTTGCTCCCTTTAAGAACACCTGTAAAACTGCCCAGGCCATCAATCGATGCTTGTCCCAAAAGCCACCAAGTATCTGAAAGATGTCACTTTACAGAAGCAGTGTGTGCCATCCCGTCATTACCATGGTGGAGTTGGTAGATGTGCCCAGGCCAGAGACTGGGGCTGGACACAGGGTCAGTGGCCCAAAAAAAGTGCTGAATTTTTGCTGCACATGCTTAAAAATGCAGAGAGTGATGCTGAACTTAAAGGTTTAGATGTAGATTCTTGGATCATTGAGCCTATCCAGGTGAACAAAGCCCCCAAGATGGGCACTGTACTTACAGAGCTTGAGGTCAGATTAACCCATACAAAAGCTCTCCCTGTCACATCCAGATGACACTCACTGAAAAGGAAAAAACTGTTCCTAAGCCAGAATTGGAGAGGGCTGCACAGAGAAAGATATCCCAGAAGAAACTGAAGCAGCAACAACACATGGCCCAGGAGTACGAAATCCAGCATAAAATAAATGCAAATAATAGTTTCCTTAAAGAAAGACTAAGTTCAAGCTTAAACACCTTTTCTACCTGAGACATTAATTACCCCCATATCATCAGCTATACTCCTACTTCCAGAAAGGAATCACGAACTTATGTAAACATTTCCCAGCCAAACTGGTTATATCTGTAGCAATCAATCGGCTGTGTTGAACTGCAATGTTTAACGAAATCAGTTGAATCCAGAGAATGTTCTCTGCTGTCCTACCTGAGCTAGGCACCCCGGGGCACTGCGAGGCCGGCTTCTCCCTCCATGCTCGTCCCTATGAAAGGCGAATGTCGATAATTCTAGGAACGTCTCTGTCCTTTAAACAAACTTGTAACTGACAATAAGCTACATTTTGTCCTTGAAGATGAAACATAGAATGGATTAGTTTATCACAAGAAAGAAACACATAATAAGACCTTTTTAGGTCATCTGCCCTGATAATTGCTAGTGATACATTCTAAGTCACGCAGTTTTCAAACTTTTGAGACTCTCACGTTTTGTTTCCTATTTCTGCAAGTGCCCAGCGAGAAGGCGACATCTGCTTTACTGTGGGAGAGAACTGGATCCGTAGGCAGCACCAGGAGAAGCCCAATCAGTTCCACAGACATGACTGCGTAGATTGTCATCTTGCCTCTGCTTTTAAAAGCATTCCTACGCTATTTGTTATCTTGTCCCCTCAACGTTGGGAAGGGGGTCATTCTCAGGCTTCTTTGACAAATAGGGAAACTGAGGGGCCAGAGCGAGTGGGAAACTTACTCAAAGTCTCCAAACTAGTTAATGGGACTGAGATCTAAATGTTTGGCTTCCTCTCCTGCTTTGACGAGCTGGGTCAGTCTGTGGACGCTGCCATGCACCTCTGAGCGCAGTGCTCTTGTTCTCATGGCCTGCCTTCCTCCCATCCCATAGAGGGCCGGATGTGTAGGCATTTTATGACAATGAGAGCGATGTCAGCCACAATATGACCGATAGAAAAATGAACCCAAGACCAAAAGTGCTTTACAACATGTGCTGCTGTCATTAAATAGTCAGGCTATTTTTGGACTCTCTACTATTAGAGTAGAACATTACAGATTTATCACAACGATCCCAACTTTGACCCCATAATACTAGCCTCCCACCACTCCATCACAACATTACCGCACCTTTCCCAATGTTGTTTATTTAATTCTTCTGGAAAAGAACAGAAGAAGACATTTTTATCAAACATGTGTGTTCGGGAACCAACTCGGCAGGTTTTAGGTGCTGCAAGACTAGAGCAGCCTCTTTGCTCTACTGCTGGCGTCCATTCCTCAGGGGCTATCCATTAGGTCATCCCAGAAAGGAGAGGAAGACAGGGAACACGCAAGTCACCTCAATGCCCTTTGACTCAGTTGCTCTGTTAATAGTCATTTACCGAGGGCAATGGTGATTTTGTGCAAAATAGAATAAGGAAAACTTTGGCCAAAAGATTTTATGTCCATCTGCCAGAAAAATTATCATAATAAGTATTTAAAGTTACCATGCCTGCAAAGTGCATGGTGCCCACGTAGAGGAGGCACTGGGTGCAGCATACAACTTACGCAACTGTATGCTTTGGCCCCGGTACCTTATGAATACATAGGAAAGATGATGTCAAGATATATGTGAAAGGGTTTTCCTTGAAGGGTATTCATTGTGATAGCAAAAAATTGTTGGAAATGTCCATCAGCAGGGCACAATTTAAGTAGATAGAATATCTTTATTCACTAGAATGCTAGGAAGCGTTATAAAAATAATATGGGTATATCTATATTGTATGTGCTGATGTGAAGATATGTTCAAGGTATATTATTAAGTGAAAAAAGCAACATGTAGAAGAGAATATATTATAATTCAATTTATGTACATTTTTTAAAAGAGACACATGCTGATATATAGAGAGCGAGCCTTTTTTTCCTAAAAAGACCCTTAAAAACTCATTAACAGGAGCCTCCTAGGAAGAGAATAAGTAGATGAAGAAGGAAGCTTTAGGTTCAAATGTATACTTTTCGGTCTGATTTGAATTTTCTTACTAAAAGCATTTATTAAATTTTAAGTTCAATTTTAAAAATCAATAGGGATTCTTGGGGAAAAAAAATCTCTCATCTTTTTCCCAATTAAAAAAAAAGATATTAAATCTTTTTTTTCTAATACCTTTTGGCATAAAAAAAATCTTAGAGGTATTGTTTAATTCCTATGCACATTCCCCAAGAGAATACATTTAAAAATAGACTACAGGATTGGGTTTCTTTGTTGTTGCTTGTAGCTTTTATAGCAATGGGGCCAAGGAAGGGAAAGAGGAAGGAGGCAGGTGGTGGAGGCTGGGTGCTGACCCAGGAGGCAGACCGCTGTAGCCCTGTTCTCTAGCGGCACTCCCACCTCTCAATTCTTGCTTCTGAAAACTAGCAAATATTACATTCATTTATCCATGGGACAGTTAATATATTTCATCATAGAAAAGGAATATCATTAAGCTCGCTTTCTTTTATTAATTCAGTTCTACTTGCATCTAAATGCAGTGTGTATTAGAAACCCAGGGACCGGTTAGAAGGGTACTAATGGTGTACTTTCTTCACTTTACCATGCTAAGTAGGTGTAGGAGAATGAGATTAGCTACCTTTCTCTCTTTGATTTCAGTCTCTAGGGAAAAGAGAATTCTAGCTTTCTATTTTTTTCCTGAAATTTAAACCACCATTAGAATAAAAGTACAGCTGAATTCATTATTGAATTCATTATTGCAGATTTTATGCTAAGACTTCATCTCCCCAAATGAATATTTATTTAGGCTACACTTACATTATTCCCCAAAAAAGAGGACAAAAAGAATGATTTTTTTTGATGAACAGAAATTACATTTCATATAATTAAGTAACCTAGCAACCCCAAACCTAACAAGAGAGTTGACATTTATACCTTTATTTTTAAGATGAAGTATTTGTATTAAATGACTTTTTTTTAATTCCCTTCAGTAACAGATGTCAGAGGAGAGCACTTTGAAGGTTATAAATTTTATAGAACATTTTCCTACTTTGAAGTTTTGCCTTTTGAATCATGTAGTTGTTCAAATGTCAAGGCATCAGACCTTGATTTTGAGTACAAGTTATACACGTTTTGACCAAAAGTTACACTCATTCCATTCTTGTACACATTGGGAGATAAGTTTTAAATACTGAACTCGTTCCAGGGCAAGGTCTTCTCTTGACACATTACTGCAACAAATGCTCTTTTATACCTTGCTGAATTTCTCTGTGGATGCTGATTATTTAGAGTCCCGGTATTCATTAGCTTAGCACATTTGCCTTGGTTACCCTGTATCATTAAACAAATATTTATTCATTCAATAAACATTTATTGAGAATCTTCTAGGTCCTAGGCTCCCTGCCCATGACTAGAGCACAGGGAATATAAAGATAAATATAAGATTAAAAACTATTAATATATAGTCCATGCCCTTAAAGAGGCTATAAGCTGGCAGGACATGCACTCTTCTGTCCAATGTTCATTACGATGTTTGTTCTATACAATCAGGGCCAGGCTAAGGTGAGGCAAGAGTGACACCTGGGACAAACTTGGAGCAGGTGTTCACTCTCAGGGTTGCACAGGGCAGGCACCTGAGAGTGAAGGCCTCGGTGAATTTTGAGCTCCAGGGTTCCTAACTTCACTCAGGTTGTGGCCTCGAATACAACAGCTTTTGTTGACAGGCAAAGCAAGATCATGTAAGCCGGGCGCGGTGGCTCACGCCTGTAATCCTAGCACTCTGGGAGGCCGAGGAGGGTGGATCACGCGAGGTCAGGAGTTCGAGACCAGCCTGAGCAAGAGCGAGACCCCATCTCTACTAAAAAATAGAGGTTCATTCAGATGTGGTTTCTCTTGGGTTAATAATTACATAGGGTCCAAACTCTTTAAAGATTTGTTAGTGAAGGAGAGTCTGTCTTTGTTTTCAGTGAGGACAGAGACGTTCATCATTGCCTGCCATGGTGGTCTCGAGTGGTGGGAAGATATCCAAAAGAAAAAATAGTTGTTTCCTACTTTCCTTCAGGCTCAATGAGGAGTCACTCGCTTTCTTGCCTCTTGGTCACTTGGCTCCACCGACAGACACGTCTGTACACGACAGTAGGAAGTGAGTAAGCATCTACTTGATAGCACCAACTTCTGTATTCACTCCCTCAATTTGTAGCCAAATAAAGATGAGCTTAGAAACTCAGTAACTTCGTGTATCAATTAGTGTCTTCCAAATTGCAGACTGTGACTCATTAATAGGTCATAAAATCAAACCAAGGGTCTTAACCAGCTTTTTTTTTTAGGTAGAATAGAAAATAGAATAGACAGAAAATATCAGAATGCATTTCACCTAGTAAGGTAAAAATTGTTTCATGAAACTTTTGTTGCAGGTGTGCATGTATGTGTGTATATTGAGTCACAGCATAAAATATATTTCTTACTGTGTCAGCCCAAAAATTAAGCCACTGAGTCAGACGCTAATTGCCATGAAGGCACTTATTAGCCATCTAGCAAATATTTGTTAAATTGAACACATTTGTGGGTGTGCTTGTGGATTTACTCAGCAAATACTTACAAAGACAATGTACACAACATTGTCCACAGCAATCCATCATTTAAATTTTGTGAATATGTAGGACATCCACAGGCTCTCAAAGATTAATCAGATTCAGAAAATGTTCTTTTTTTAGGGATAAATCATCCTGGTTGCCAGGATTGCTTCATAATCTTTAATCTGGCTTAACCCCCACCTGTTGTACAAAAGAGAACCTGAGATCTCTAAACAGGTGTCTAGAAAAAACTTCTGAAAGCCTGAGGTACAATGGGTTATCAGCTAACAAAGCCTTCTGATCCCTATTAGCTTCGGGAACACTTGCCCTGTCCCGGTCCAAACCCTTCCTGTATATTCAGAACAGGTAGGCACCGTGTCCTTTGTCCCAGAATGGACAATGCCACGAGTCCTGGTCCCAGTGTTCCTTTTTCAGGCCTTGAGTACTGAGTGCTTATCTTTCCTGACTCTAATGCCATCCCCCAACCCCAACCAAGCCAGCAGTGCCACCACTGGCAGCTTTGCCTTTTCTGGAGGCCACATTGTCACTGTCCCTCAGCAGGCACAGCTCCTCACTGTCCAGAGACATCACAGTTCTCAGTGCCCAACATGTGCCCTGAGGGTCTCGTGCTGTGCCCAGGAGACTGCAGCTTGCCAGATCCAGGCCAAGCCCACAGCTGCCTGCACCATCTCCTCTGTGTCTCTTATCTGCATGTGGTGGACGATCCTAGGGATTCCAGAGCTCTCTGCCTGCCTTGGGCAAGGGGGCCGAGCTGGGGCAGGGGCATCGGGAGAAGAATGCAATGATGACTAATGCCTATGACCTGCTCACAACCTGGTACCATGATGCTCCCCAGATATGGTAGGGGGTGGGCAAGACTCTCTGAGGCCCCCTTCTTCTCTCACCCTCCCTACTTTCAAAAGAGAGAGTAAATGCACCCCCATTAGCAGGGAACCGGGGCTCTCAGGTGTTCATAACCTCTGCCACAGCATGGGAGTGTTTTCTGGAACATTGGCTTATCACGTCTCTGTCCCCCCTGCCGAAGGTCAGGCATAATCCTGTAATCTAAGCTCCATAGCCTCTGGGCTACCCTTATGGAAGACCAGTTTGGATCAATTAGGCAAAGGGTGAACACTTCCACAAAAAGCAAGTGACATTCTGAAAGTCATCTTTTCCTGTTGTGGACTGGATCTACCTTACACTGGAGCTTGGTTGATTTGTGGGTGTTTCTCTGCCTTGTTTCCAACCAAAGCCTTGGCCATGGGCTTGTTCTCCTTCCTTTTCTCTTGCTAGAATTCTCTAGATCCCAGGAGTCCCGGGAACTAGGCCCACAGGACAGGCTGCCCCTGTTGCCCACCCCCCCATGTGAGCTCATTCCTGCCCCAGGGTAGGGAAATGAGCGTCACCATCAGCCAGCAGCCAGGGTTGAACTGTCTGAGGAAGCAAAACTCGTCTCTCTTCCATCCCTTCCAAGTCGTCTCCAGTGGTTTATTATTATGGATGCTGCCTGCTTTGTCTTGAAGAGAGTCAAGCCCTTCAAGGGGCCTCCAGATTCCTGTGGGGGTGACTGTGAGTAGCTTCGGTGGCACGGAATGCCAGAGCCCGCTGCCCAGACAGAATCTGCAAAAGGCTCCATTTGGTACCCCTGGTCCCAAATCCAAACATCACCCACCAGTGTCTGGCTCTTAGAGCAACCTAGACTTCCGGAGCCTCAGTGCAGACAACTCATGAATGGAGCAACACAAAAATATTCTAGTTGAAATAGAATCACTGAAACTCCCTTAAGGAGAGCCTCTTCAGGGACTGAAGAGAAATTCTTGGTCATTTCCAAGATCTGGAAGATCAGTTGCTTTCCAGAATTTTCTTCTAATTAAAAAAATCAAGCAACTGGCAATGAATTCATAGGCTGTCAGTTATCTGGTTTGGGGTGTACTGCAGCAAAATGATTAAAAACTTGCTCTTGGAATCAGATCTGGGATCAAATCCCAGCTTTGTCACTTAATAGGATATAACTTAACTCTCAAAGCCTCAGTTTCCCTGTCTATAAAATAGGGACAATACTATAGCCTGTTCATCAGGCTGTCATGTGGATTGATTAAGAGAACCTATGTTAAGTGCCAAGTATGGTATCCTGCACATAAGAAACAATAAATGTTAACTATTTTTGTTACTATTATTATTGTCAATTATGAGAATTAGTGAAAGAGTAGGATAAGGTAATTAAGTCTGAGACAAATGATACAGCGTCCATAGAGCTAGGTCCTCACTTCAAAGTAAAAATGGAATTGACATTTCAGTGTATTCTACTTGTTCGCTTGTCCACTTGACAATCATTTAGAGACACGGAACATAGTATAGTGCAAAGAATGTGGACTTTGGTGTCAAAATTGTTCTGAAATCCTTTTCTTCTACTTCTCAAGTGGTTTGGGCAAATTATTTAAGCTCTCTGAGACTCGGTTTACTCATCTGTAAAATGGGAATAACAATAATTAAGTTGCAGGGTTGTCCTGAGGGTTAAAAAAGCCTCTCTTCCCTCCCCCATACCCTGAGGGCTGGCCGCCCCTCCCACGTGCCCAAACAACTCTCTTGGCTCACCCTACAGCAGCCCTTACCACCCCACCCCAATACTGTCCCCTCCGCTAGAGCGTACACTCCTTAACTCAAGTGAGTCTATTTGTCTTTTGACCTCTGGCATCTAGTGCAGCCCTTGGACATAGCAGGTGTTTATAAAAGCTTGCTAGCTGATCAAATGAAAGAATAACTGAAAATGGCAGGAAAATAGAGTTGGTAGGAAAAATAAAAATTCCTTTAATACACATATTTTGGCAACAGCATTAGCAGCTGTATCATATCTCTGTTTCGGGTTGAGATTTCTTTTCACTGTAGTAGGTGTGATTTGATTTGTGTGCCATCTAAATCGTCACGATCAGTGGTGTTAAAATGCATCCCGCCACGTTCCCATGTGCTCCGAGCTCTGTGTTATCTAACCTTGCTTCCAAATGCCTCTGAATGGAAATCTTTTCTTAAATTATCATTACACAAAGAACACCTGGTCATAAAAACCACAAAAAGTACAGGTAAACTAAACTAAAAACAAACCTTAAAAAATTCTACCATCAAATAATTACTGCTAACATTTTGGATCTAGCCTTCTAAGTTATTTTGACAGCCTGATTGAGCTGTAATTCACATACTGTATTAGTTGGCTAGGGCTGTGTGTTAGTCAGCATTATGCAGAGTAATAGAACCAACAGAATATGTATACAGAGAGAAAGAGAGAAAGAGAGAAATTTATTTTAAGGAATTGGCTCACACGGTTTTGGATATGTAAGTCCAAAAATCTGCTTGCAGGCTGGAGTTCCAGGGGAGAGCTGCAGTTCGGGTGGAAGTCTGTCTGCTGGCAGAATTCCTTCTTGCCCAGGGGATGTTAGTCTTTGTTCTTTTAAGGCCTTCAACTGATTGGATGAGGTTCAACCACATTAGGGAGGGTCATCTGCTTTATTCAAAGCTCACTGATTAAAAGTTAATCTTACTCAAAAAACATCCAGAAATGACCATTCGCTCATTTAAAGTGTACAATTCAATGTTTTTAACATTAAAGAGGGAAGATCTACAGCTCTATTTATAATTGAGGAAACCGAGGCCCAAAGATTAGTCCAAGGCTATATAGCTAGAGTCCAGCAAAACATCACAGAAGCATCCAGAATAATGTTTGGCCAAATATTTGGACACTGTGGTTCAGCCAGTTTGACACCTAAAATGAATCGTCACAGGCTACCATAACAAAGTACCACAGAGTCAGTGACTTAAACAACAGAAATGTATTTTCTTACGATCGGAGGCTAGACATCTAGATTGAGGTGTTGGCAGGGTCGGTTTCTTCTAGAGCCTCTCTCTTTGGCTTGAAGAGAATCGTCTTCCCTCTGTGTGTCTGTGTCCTAGTCTTCTCTTCTTATAATGATACCAGGCACATTAGAGTGGGGCCTAATATGACTTACAGATCCCATCTCCAAATACAGTCTCATTCTGAAGTACCTGGGGTTAGGACTTCAGCATATGAACTTTGGAGAACACATTTCAGCCCATAACCTTTCCCATACCATTCGCTCATTTAAAGTGTACAATTCAATGTTTTTAACATGAAAGAGGGAAGATCTACAGCTCTATTTATAATTGAGGAAACTGAGGCCCCAAGATTAGTCCATGGCTATATAGCTAGAGTCCAGGAAAGAAAAACCATATGGCTCCCTTAGGGGAGAAATTTGAGATACTACTAGATAGTCACTTGCTCGATTGTACTATTTTTAAGTGTCAGGATAAGAATTAATATCCCCAGGAATTTTTCCAGCTGTGTGATATAAATCACACTTGCATGATTTTCCATGGCATATCTCATAGATATATCAACTGTGTGATTGTGCTGCTAGATATTTGCTTCTTTTACTCTAGTTCCCTGGTCTATACTTAAGTGTCTTATTTATTACCCCTGGGTTGTATGGACAACGCACCCCAGTGGAGAAGTGTCAGCTAGTGGAGGAATATCCACATCAAAGGCATTCCCTTTTCACCCACACACCTGATGTTTAACTCATACCATGAATGTCAAGAAAGAACCATGATATTAATGGTACAGAAATGCTCCAACATTATCCTCACTTAGAATAGACAAACTGGTTTACATTATTTAGAAAGGACATTGTGAAATGTCAAGATAAATTATATAACAGGTTATGTGGTTTTTGGATTTAAAAAAAAACAGGAAGGGAGGATTTTCTTTCTAGTTATGCATCCCTACTGGTTACTTTTGACTTTCACTTACTTATTTACTAAAGTGACTTCAAGCACAGCATTCAGTAGTCACCCTTAAACTTCTAGCTCCAGAGTTTTCAAGGAATATCGCTGTGCATTTTGAAGATGCCCACGTAGCGTACTACTATTTTGATAAAACAAACATGTACACTAAGAATCAGGTGAAAAAAATAAATAAATACGAAGTTATTCTTGGGTAGTGGTGTTTCCTATGAAAGAAAGCATTGTAGGAGACATAATTTATAAGGGACTGAGAACACTATTCATAGTCTGGTATGGCAGGGTAGATGCTGGGAAAAGTGAAAGCTGGCACCTTTCAGTAGAACCTACTGTACTAGATTTCAGGGCCTCAAAAGTTAGGAACAATATATTCTGCATTGTTATAAATGCAACGATGTATTGTTTGTCCCTCTCTGTAACTGTATCAGAACAACCTTAACATCAAAGGGTTGCAGAATTACATAGCAAGCTCAAAATAGCCTGTGGTTTGGAGACTGAATATAGCCCAATTACCAGGGTCAAATACCTACTGGTGAGACAGGTTTATAGCCACACTTCAGCTCTACTTAGTGGTGCAAGGGTATTCCAGGCCTAAAAGCTCAGAGCAGGCCAATTCTTCTTGAATCAAAAATCATAGGCTGGTCAAAGTTGTTGTTATAGTCCTGTTCCAATTCATTCCCCTTCTAGCTTGGCAAGCCAGTCCACACTCAAATTTCCAGCTCTTCAGGTCCAAGAATAGAACCAGAGATGTGAACCACCCACATTCTAGAAAAAGACATGGATGCTGCAAAGGTGTACACCTCTGCCCAGTTTGTGGGCCATGCCCACCTCCCAAAACAGAAACACAAAACTTGTCAATTCCTCACATGGACAGCTAAAAAAAATAATCCAGGCCAATTACAGATATATTTTTTTGCTTGTCTATGATGTAATTATCTATTAATAATAAAATAAGAAACTATTTGTATTAGTCATTGTTCTCCTGAGAAACAGACCCAATAAGAAAGATTCTTTCTTTCCTTTTCTCTTTTCTTTCTCTCTTTCTCTCTCTCCTTCCTTCTCTCCCTTCCTCTTCCTTCCTTTTTTCCTTCCTTCCTTCCCTCCCTCCCTCCCTCTCTCTTTCTTTCTTTTCTTTTCTTTCCTTCCTTCCTTCCTTTCTCTCTCTTTCTTTCTTTCTCTCTCTCTCTCTTTCTATTGGCTCACATCATTATGGAGGCTGAGAAATCCCCCAATATGCCAACCGCAAGCTGGAGACCCGGGAAAACCTGAGGTGTGGTTTGAAGGCCTCAGAGTCAGAGAGCTGATGGTGTAGACTCCAGTCTGGGTCTGAAGGCCTAAGAACCAGGAGCACCGGGGACAGGAGAAGATCAGTGTCCCAGCTCGAGTGCTCAGGCAGAGTGAATTCAACCTTCTTCTGCCTTTTTGCTCTATTGAGGCCCTCAGAGCGGGATGAGGCCCACCCACACCTTTGGGGAGGGCCGTCTGCTTCATTGGGTCCAACTCACATACTAATGTCTTACAGAAACACCTTCACAGACATGCCGGGAAATAATGTTTAACCAGCTATCTAGGAATCCCATGGGCCTGTCAAGCTGACACAAAAAATTAGCCGTCATACTACCACTAACAACATGAACTGGTTTTCAGATGAACTCAGTGAAATCTAGAAGCATGAAAGTACAGGGCAGAGCCTTATTAATAAAGAGATGCACGAAGTACTAGGACCCAAACTGCTTCTTCACCTCAATTTAGGATTGCAACTCCCCAGACTTTTTCTAATGCTGTCACCAATTTCTAATCAGCCAAGCATAACATTCTAAAACTTGGAGTAATTTTTGACTCATTCTTCTTTTTTTATCTCTCTTATCCCATTAGGCATCAATTTCTAGGCATTGCTTCTTTGAAAAAAACCCATGTTCTCTCTCCTTCTGTGCTCAGCCTGTGCAGGTCTTTGGTAACCATAGACAGAGGGGAACCCCTCAGTCACATCTGCCCGGAACATCCTAGCTAGATATCTCTGCAATATCATCTTCACGGAGTAATTTCTTAGTGCAAACACCTAGCATGATAGCTCGCTGGCACCTCTCCAACGTCAGTTTATAGTCTACTACCAGCTTTTCAGGATCTTCCCTCCAGTAGACTTTTACCTTTTGGAAGGCTGATCTTGCTGATCCTCTGTTATAAGACTGCACAGTGTGGAATACTGAGTACACAGGGAGTGAATTCCAACCAAATGAACCAAAAAACCTTGGAGCCCATGGAGCAAGTCGTATCTCCCATTGGATTATAATTACTGGGGCAGAGTAGTTGGTGAGTGGTGTGGATGTTTTGCTTTCGCACAAAAAAAGCACAGAAAGGACATTTTTTTTTTTTTTTTTGAGACAGAGTCTCACTTTGTTGCCTGGGCTAGAGTGCCGTGGCATCAGCCTAGCTCACAGCAACCTCAAACTCCTGGGCTCAAGTGATCCTCCTGCCTCAGCCTCCCGAGTAGCTGGGACTACAGGCATGTGCCACCATGCCTGGCTAATTTTTTCCTATATATATATGTTTTTAGCTGTCCGTATAATTTCTTTCTATTTTTAGTAGAGACGGGGTCTCACTCTTGCTCAGGCTGGTCTTGAACTCCTGAGCTCAAACAATCCTCCCACCTTGGCTTCCCGAGTGCTAGGATTACAGGCGTGGGCCACCACGCCCGGCCAGAAAGGACATTTTGATAGGTGCATGATCTTGTAAGTTGCTAAGATCCTTCTTGGGTGCAGAACAATAAAACACAATTATTTCATGAGTACTTAATAACAGCACAGACTTAGAGGAAGTGATGTCAAACGTTCCTTAACATTTATTACACATAATGTTAGCTTATGATAAATATCCTGAGTGGTAAGAGCTCATTGATTTTTTTTTTTGTCAGACACGATTACCTACAAATCATAATTGCTATAAATAGGGCCACTTGAAAATATAAAAATAAAAGAGAAGTGCCTTTGGGCAAGCCACTTAACATTTCTGGGCCTCAGATTCCTCATCTTTAATTGAGGAGGTTGCACAGACCGGATGGTCCCTGTGTTTTATTCAGTTCTGACATTATTTGATTCTGTAGGCAAAACACTACCCCTCCGCTCTTTAAATCAGCAAGTTTACTAGTTTGAGCATTCAGTGTTAAGACATCACAGGCCATCAAAATTCCTTTGTCCCTAGCTTTTTTCTGTGGGATCTTCATAGGGTTAGAAGCCTTTTTTTGGGAACAAGGATGGACATTTTTTTTACCAACCATTACCATCATGTCATTTTAACAAGCCATTTTAAGACCAGAAATTTAATCCCTGGGTAAAAGATAATCCTTGTGTTTAATACGTTTTAAGTTTGTAAAAAACTCATTGCAGCTTCCTCATTTTTCTCATTTCACCTCAGACTAGTGAAAACTTTGTCATAGGCTGATATCCGTTGTCATCCTGACTTAATGCTTTTTTTTTCCTCTGGGTGACTTAGAATGTATGAAATCCCATTTCCCCATCTGCAACACAGAGATATGAGGAAATGCACCATTTTGTCATCCGCAAATATTATAAAATCTGAAATTTCAGCATTGGAAGGTATATTAAATAGAAGTAAGGGTAACTGGGTCCATCCATCCATCAGAAAGATGTTTGCATTCTTCCTATTCTGCCGCCTCCGGAGGGTTGTCACACTGACAGCTGACAGCTGGGCAGCTCTCTGATTCTGAAAGTGGGGGGTGGCACAAGAGCAGCTGGCTATGTTTAAAAATACATATTTACTACCATTTTCCTTGTGATAAATCCCAGCTGAGTGATTTATGGCCTCTGAAATGAGACTGAGAAACATGAACATGGTTCAGTGTATATATTTCATGTAACGTAGTTAAAATGTCCCATTTCTGAGTGTTGAAGTTGTCTCCATTTTTCAGTGCTCGGTGCAAATGTCCCCTCCTCCAGGAAGTCTTCCCCACCTCTCCAGCCAGAAGCAACCTGCCTTCTTTTGCACTTCCTCAGTAGTATCTGGCTTTAATCTTATGGCAATTTCCAATTTCTTCCACTTTTGTGTTATGGTGAAATATGTAAAAATCTTATATTCTCCACCAGGTTGTGAAGACCTTGGTGTCAGGAACTACGTCTTTGGACAGCATGTCTAGCCAGACACGTTTAGCAGAGCACCCTACAGGAAATAGATTGTCAGTAAATCGAGGTAGGAAGGAAGCAAGGGAAGATGACAAAAGAAGTCTGTTACATAAAGGAGAGGCCCTTCTGAGTGGAAACTCCCTTTAAGGGAGTATGCAAGAGAAGGTGAGGGAGCAGAGGATAAAGGTGAACTGGGTGAAAAGCCAACTGGTTAAGGAAAGGGACTGTGTCTAAACAAATAAGGAGCAGATAGCGGAGGCAGAGCACGTGGCAGGAGTATGTTACCTAGATGGGTGATACTTGGCCCCACAGCCTGTGCTTGCTGGCTTCTCTCATCAGTTGCTTTTCAAGTCTGCTTGCTCAATGGCTTTGCTTGCTACCCTTAAAGAAGTCAGAGGTAGGCCAGGCTCATGCCTGTAATCCCAACTACTCAGGAGGCTGAGGCAGGAGGATCACTTGAGGCCAGGAGTTGAAGACCAGCCTGGGCAGCACAGCAAGACCCATCCCTCCCACCCCCACCCCCACACTGCCCCATCCCCATCTCTAAAAAATTTAAAAAGAAAAGTCACAGCTAGGCATATGTAACAACCACATGCAGGCTTAAACTCTAAGAAACCAGGTTAATTCCTTCCCTAGAAGGTAAGCGCTGTGTGTATGAGAACAAACAATTGGCTCAATTAGAAACCTTTCCTTGCTGCAAATGAACAGATTCATTCCACTGACTAAGTTACTGGGACATCTCATTCCATCAAATCATTGCTTGTTCAAGGAAACCTATGCCACTGCTGACAAGGATGGCTGTATGTCCCTAATCTAGGACATTGTGTTGACACAGAAACATGATCAGAACCCTCTGATTGGATTAGAGATTACTTCACTGCACACTGCATACTGCGTATCAGACCATCCTTCCCAACTTAGATTTTTTTTTTTTTTTTTTTTTTAGACAAAGTCTTGCTCTGTTCCCCGGGCTAGAGTGCGGCAGTGTCAGCCTAGCTCACAGCAACTCCTGGGCTCAAGTGATCCTCCTGCCTCAGCCTCCCAAGTAGCTAGGACTACAGGCGCGCACCACCACACACAGCTAATTTTTTTTTCTATTTTTAGTTGCCCGGCTAACTTTTTTCTATTTTTAATAGAGACGGGGTCTTGCTCTTGCTCAGGCTAGCCAACTTCGATCTTATTTTCATTTGAAGCAAGCTGGCTGCAAACCAATGAACTCTATCCATCTAAGTCCAGCTCTCCATGTCCTGTTCTCATAATGCCAGCACCTCAAATTCAACTTGTCCAAAATAGAACCCTTCACCTTCCCACATGCCAAGGCTGCCTTTCTTTCTGGTTTCTCAATCCTGGATAAACATATCTATTTCCCAGGCCAGGAGGCACAGAACTTTCTACCACCCAGCCCCAAAGCCTTTTTCTCTCCTAGGCCTTCTCAGATGCCAGGGTCTCCTCCCATGTTTGCTGTCACCTCTAAGGGTGAAGCCAGGGTCCCCTCCTCATCCAAGGGTTATCCCCAAAGCCAAAGTTAAGTCAAAGAGAAGAATGTACAATCCCTTTTCCAAAGAAGGGTTTTATAGCCACTCTCATGGCACAGCAAGCAGTGATTAACTATAAATAAACTTGTAGTTTGCTTCTCTTTCCAAAGGGAAGCTCACCAAAGCCTCGTCACCTGCTTCCTTCTGGCCTGACCTTCAACCCAGGACAGTACAATTCTTGCAGAACACTCAGCTGCCCTTTACCAAGCAGTCTGTTGGCATTTCTGAGACTTTCCGGATTACAGACAGGGACTCTACCTAACTGAAGATTGATCACCATTTTCTCACATCTTTTTTTGAAACAAACTAGTCTTAACACTTTGAAAAAACTCCTCCCTGTCCCTCACAAACTTAACATAGCTCTATCCTATTCTTCCCTTTCTGTTCCTATTCCCCTGGCTTAGGCCCTTAGTGGTTTAGTTAGTCCAGGGTATTTCTTTACCCTCCTAATTGGCCACCTGATTTCTGATATAACTCCAGAATGATACTTCTACAGTACATTTTGTTCTTTTTTTTTTTTTTTTTTTGAAACAGAGTCTCACTTTGTTGCCCGGGCTAGAGTGAGTGCCATGGCGTCAGCCTAGCTCACAGCAACCTCAAACTCCTGGCCTTAAGCGATCCTACTGCCTCAGCCTCCCCAGTAGCTGGGACTACAGGCATGTGCCACCGTGCCCGGCTAATTTTTTCTGTATATATTTTTAGTTGTCCAGATAATTTATTTCTATTTTTAGTAGAGACGGGGTCTCGCTCAGGCTGGTCTCGAACTCCTGACCTCGAGCGATCCACCTGCCTCGGCCTCCCAGAGGGCTAGGATTACAGGCGTGAGCCAGCGTACCCGGCCCTACAGTACATTTTGATCATGTCACTACGGTCACTGCATCCCCCTGTAAACTCTCAAAACCTTTCACTGACTCTCCATTGCTTACAGAACAAAGACCATGTGACTTAGCATGGTATTCAACAAGGGTTCCACATTTGAGCTCCAACCTACCAGTCTAGTCTTACTTACATTCTCATATCCTAAATTCCTGTTAGTGGGGCAAGCTCTAAGATTGCACATCTACTCCTTGGTCTGGACTTCATTTCTTCCTATCAGAACCCTACCTATCCTTCAAAACTCAGATAAAATGGCACCTGCTACATGAGTCTTCCTTGATTTTCCCACCTGAATGCTTTCTCCCTGCTCCTGGCACTAATATGAACCTCCCCCCTAACACTTGTCACCTTTTACTTTGTATTACAGTAGCTTGTATACACACTCTAATACTTCCAAATAGCAAATTCCATGGTCAAGGACGGTGTCATTGAATTTGGTATCCCTTTCAATGCCTAGCACATTCCCTTACATAAAGTTACTTAACAAAGTATTTGCTAAATCCATTAATCCATAAGTGGGTAAGTTTAGTCAACAACTTTTGTTTATAGTTAAATAGCTTCCACTTCAACCTTTTTTAGTTTGGGTACATTTTGTCCAGAAATTATGTTACTTATTTCTCATATGATCATACTCTCAGTGCAGAGGTTAATTCACGCAGAAAAGAGCTTTTCTTCTAAATCCGAGGGTGTTATACTCCAGATAACTGTATAGTGCCTACTTGGCACTTTTCGTAAGAACCAGTTCCTTTGTGTTCCCTGCGAGGCAAGGGGAGGAGAGGAAACTGAAAGGGTAAGGAACATATTCAAGGTCCCCAGCAAATGAGGACAGAGATTAGATACAGAACCTCACGGGGCTGAGGGAAGGTTTGCGCTGAGGTCCCCTGGGTGCTGGTTCTCAGAGCAACTGGGGAGTCGTCCTAGAGGTGCTGACTAATGAACACTGAGATTTAATCAGCCTGTCATGCAGGACACTGAAGAAAGATTATTTTATAGACAGATGATTGCCCTGACAGTGTGGTCAGTGAAACGGGTCAGTTCTGGCCCTGAACTGCTCTGGGCCCTGAGGTGACTCAGTCACTCACCTGTCCACGCCTCGACTGCACCTTCCAAGAAGAAAAAATGTTGGACTTAGGGAACAATAGCTCCTCTCTAGCTCTCAAACTGTGATCTGGAGGCCTTCATTCACTTCGTCAGTCAAAATCTGAATGAGTTCCTCTGTTATATCCCTGGGAAATGCAAAAAAGCCCAAGCACAATTGGGGAGGACAGAACTAACAAATCTGAAAAAAAAAATAACAACTAAGTGGAGGATAGAACAGGGTAGGGATAAAATGGGGCCAACTCATGGAGAATCTGGAGAGCAGGCTGTGACATCTGACTTTGACATGGGGAATGGAGAGGAGAGGGAGGGGTGGGGGGTAAAGGAGTGATAAGGAGAGAAAACAATGAACTTCAGACTTTGAACAAAACATCCTCATCTTATCTGAGCCTCACAGTATGCTCAGTGTTGTGTGAGATCCAGGGATAGCAATCAGGTTCAATGTACTGGTGAATAAAATTTCAGGCCCTCCAACAATAATGCCCCACCTAAATATCTTGATGGGGGATTAATTCCAGGTCCCCTTCCGGACCATCCAGCTCTAGTCATTTGTAGTGGCTTCACACCGTACCTCCCCAGACTCCGGGAAGAAGAAAAACCTGAAATGGGAGAAATGAAATGTCTATCCAGACTTCTGCTGTAAAGTTCAGGGCCTCTTTCCACTACTCTGGCCTGACAGGATAAAAGTGTTGTTTCTGAAACATAAGTTAGGCAGCCACTTGTAAGACAGACAAGCACTGGAAGAGGAAGGGGACAGAAATGTCGCCAGTTAGAAGGTGTGGCAGTTAATGAGGGCAGGAGAAGGCAATGTAAAGAGTAGGAAGCCGGTCATGGTGACAAATTCATTGCAGGAGATGAAAGAAAAACCATTTTCAGAGTCCACTGATGTCTATTGAGCACTTGTACTGTTTCCAGCTATACACTTAGGCACTTTCACATGCCTGTTTAATTCGGTCTTCAGAATGACTCTGAAGAGATAAATGAGTTTTATAGGAGATGTTGAGAGAATTGCCATGGTTTATGGCCAGCAAGCAGTGGGGCAGAATTTGAATCCAGGTGTCTTCACTCCAAGTCCCGTGTTCTTTTCGTGACATCACGAATCTGGAGAAGCAGCCCTTACAGAAATGGCACAGTTGGGAAGGGTGGCCCATGGAGGGGAAATATGGTGGCTTTGATTTTGGGTATGTGGATATTGATCTGTGGGGGGACATCCAATTACAGATTTTCTGTATCAATGATGCTCATGTCTTGCCTTCCATCCTGACTCACATAAAAATCAGTGACCTTCACTGCATTACTCCCCCTGGGTCGTGCTAGATCCCACCATCTCAAGCAACTGCTCCACCTAATACCTCCCTTTATATCTATAACTGTCTTAGTCCATTTGTGTTGCTATATAGGAATACCTGAGTTTGAGTGATTTATAAAGAAGAGGTTGATTTGACTCACAGCTCTGCAGAATGTACAAGAAACATGGTGCAGCATCTACATCCTGTGAGGTCTTCAAACTGCTTCCACTCGTGGCAGAAAGGGAAGGTGGGGGGGGAGGGGGAAATATGTGCAGAGATCACATGGGGACAGAAAGAGAGCAAGAAAGAAGGGGAAGGTGCCAGGTTCTTTTTAACAACCAGTTCCCAGGGGAACTCTCGCAGGAACTAATAGAGCAAGAACTTACTCATTACCATGAGCAGGGCACCAAACCATTAATGAGGGTTCTGCTCTCTTGACTCAAACACCCTCCGTGAGGCCTTACCTCCAACACTGGGGATCAAATTTCAACATGAGACCTGGTGGGGTGGCCAAACAAACCATAGCCAAACTAGTAACAACTCGCCAAACTTCCAGGCTTCCAGTTCTCTCATTCCCATTACAAATGCCTTTGACTTGTTGGAAACATCAATCCCTTGATCTTTCTATTTTCTCCTAATCTTTTCTTAGTTCCTCCAGGTTCCTCCATCTCCCCAGATGACTCTAGACGCCTTAGCTCATCATCCAAATCCTGCTCTAACCTTTGATTCCCCAACACTCTGCCCCTCCACAACATCTCTCAGACAACACCCCAAGACTGGCTTGATATTACAATCTGCAACCTTTACTTAGTTGCCAGAGAAAACTTTCTCAGTCTTGCAGAGAACACTCACAGATCCATGATCTCCAAACTCATTTGGGCCCCCAGCACCCCTCAATTCGTCCTCTGCCCAGCATCTCTCTCTCTCATTGCCTCCTATTTATGGAGAAGTTTCAAGATCTTCATGCCAGCTCTCCCCATCACCCTCCTACCTACAAAGGCAGCAACATCCACACCCTTCCTTACTGCTCTCCCTGCCCCAGCATAGAAGCCCCCACTCCTCTCGCCCAAGTCCAGACCCCACCTTCCTCTGCTGCCCTCGGACTCTGCCCCTGCACACCACTGTGTGTCCTCTCTCTTCCTCTGCTGGCTCCCTTCATTCAGCTTCAGAACATGCTCCAACCTCTCCTCCTTCAGTTCCTAACTTCTCCTTCTCTGCTTCTCCAGACTTCTCAAAAGAAAGCTAGCCGTGACTTCTTCACCTCACACCTGCTTCTCAGCCCGCTACAGTCTGACTTTCACTTCTAACTGCTTTTGAAACTATGCCCCTAAGATCAAAAACACCCTCCCAATAGACACATCTAATTTTTATCTTACTGGACCTCTCTGCTCTTTTTAAAAAGTTTTATATTTTTAGTTCTGGTGAAATACACATATCATAAAATTTATTGTCTGAACCATTTTTAGACATACAATTTGGTAGTGTTAAGTAATACATATTCACATTGTTGTGCAACCATCTTCCCAAACTGAAACTCTCACCCATTAAACAACTCCCCACCCTACCCTCCCCCCAGCCCCTGTCAACCACCATTGTACTTTCTGTGTCTATGAACTTGACCACTCTAGATACCTCATATAAGTGGAATTATATAGTATTTGTCTTTTTGTATCTGGCTTATTTCACTTATCATAATATCCTGAAATTTCATCCAGGTTGCGGCATGTATTAGACTTTCCTTCCTTTTTTTTTTCCCTTCTTTTTTTCTTTCTTCATGAGTCCAAGGCATGAACTGGTCATGGGCACAGACCAAAAGCTAAGCTGGGATAAACAAGGGGTTGTTTTGTCTCTGGCTGATATGAGATGGGCACCCCTCCTTCCTTTTTTAAGGCTGGATAATATCCAATTGCATGGACAGGCCATATTTTGTTCATTCATTCATCTACCGATGGACATTTGGGTTGCGTCCACCTGTTGGCTATTTTGAATGATGGTGAAATAAACATGGGGGTACAAACATTTCTTCAGGACCCTGCTTTCAATTCTTTTGGATATAAATCCTAAAGAGCTATTTCTGGATCATATGGTCTGTTCCATTTTTAAAAGGCCATTATTTCCTCCTTCCTGAAGCTCCCTGCTACACTGTCTCCATGAGACACGGTCCTCATTCTCACCTCCCGTTCTCTTGGTACCCTTCTTACCCTTCTGTCTCCTTTGCAGGCTCTTCCTCTACCTCCCCCAGGGGTCTGAGTCAGTCAGGGTCCAATCAGGAAAACAAAAGCTGTCTTGTAAAGAAAGGGTGTTTGACCTAGGGAATTGATCATACAGACATTGGAGAGCTGAAAAAATATACAGGGGAGTGTCAAGGTAGCCCAGACCAGCAACTGCAGGAAGCCACATCCAAATCCACCTACCCTCGCAGACCTCTCCACTGAACTTCAGACATTTCTGAACTTCAGACATATTTTTTCCCTGGTTGCCTTCTAGGAATGTCCACCTTGATGGCTCCGTAATTAAATGAGCTACAGGCTGGACTTGTCATCTGTCCTCCTCAGCCTGCTTCTACACTTCTGTTCTCTGTCTCAGCTGGTGGCATCACCTGTGCCATTAGCCAATCCAGAAACCAGGGTCCTCCTCAACCTCACTGGCTCCTTTGCTTCCCAAGTCTCTCTCCAGTCCCTTCCCTGTGCTCCATCACTACACCACTCTCAGTTCAGGCCTTCATTTGGTTTGCCTGTGGGTTAGGAGTTCCCACAACCTCCTAAAAGTCCTGTCAGCCTCTCTCCTTGCCCCCATTAGGCTGCCCAAGTACTTGCTCCAAAATCCAAAACTGGCCCTGCCACTCTCTTGCTTACAACCCTTCAGTAGCTTCCTACTATCCTACTCTCATCTGGCCCTTGCCCCCTCCCCGGTGTCCTCTCTTGCTTTCCTACCTTGTCACTTCTTCAGAAACTCTGAATTGCTCAAGCTAAATTGTTTCTCACATTGTATCCCCCTACCTGGAAAAACTTCCCTTCTCTAAACTCCTTCTGAGCTAACCTTACTCGTTCTTTAAAACTCAGGTCAGATGCCCCAGAAAATCTTCCCCAACACTCAGATATAGAGGATACTCGAGTGATGAGGTGTGACAAGGAGTACAGAGTGGTGTCTCCACCCCTGCAAACACAGGTCTCCAGGCTGTCCCCCACCATGGTCAGAACTCCAGCCACCACTGGACTCCCCCATGGCCCATTCCTGCAGCCTGACCACATGCCACGTCCCCACCCATGCAACATCCCAGCACTTCTGGACCATTGTTCTCCTCCTTCTCTTCTAATACAAGCAGCTTCTCCTATGAGCTTTCATATCTACACCTCTCCCTCACCCCCAACATCCAATCACTAGACCCTCTGGTTTCTCAGATCTGTCTACTTCTCCCCACCTCTACTGCTCCACCCAAAACCAAGACATCCTTGACCCTCATCCAGAAGGATGCAATAGCTTCTCCCCTCATTGGCTCCTGCCTCTCCCCAATCCATTATCCCCCTATAGCCAGACCTTTTCTGAACGGACATTTGATTCTGTCAACTACCTGTTAAAAATGAAGACTAGGCCGGACGCGGTGGCTCACGCCTGTAATCCTAGCACTCTGGGAGGCCGAGGCAGGTGGATTGCTCGAGGTCAGGAGTTCTAGACCAGCCTGAGCAAGAGCGAGACCCCGTCTCTACTAAAAACAGAAAGAAATTATCTGACCAACTAAAAATATATATAGAAAAAATTAGCCGAGCATGGTGGCGCATGTCTGTAGTCCCAGCTACTCGGGAGGCTGAGGCAGTAGGATCGCTTAAGCCCAGGAGTCTGAGGTTGCTGTGAGCTAGGCTGATGCCACGGCACTCACTCTAGCCCGGGCAACAGAGCAAGACTCTGTCTCAAAAAAAAAAAAAAAAATGAAGACTATTTTAAAAAAAAAAGTCTGTAGTCCCAGCTACTCAGCTACTCAGGAAGCTGAGGAGGATCGCTTGAGCCCCAGAATTTGAGTCTAACCTGGGTGACATAGTGAGAACCCCCATCTCTAAACAAACAAACAAAAAATTGTGGGATAATTGGCCTTTGTTTTTAAGATAAAGATCACGGTTTTAACTACAAGACCCTGCAAACCACCCTCTGCCTGGTATTCTTACTTCATTATCTCAGTATCAGTCAGTCCTTTGCCGACTTCTACTTCCTTAGGGCCATTGTACACCCTGACTACTCTTTCCTCTTTGCCTAATTAATTTCTACTCAGACTGCAGGTCTCAGCATAAATGTCATTTCCTCAGGAAAACCTTCGCTGATTCCTAAGCCAGATTAACTCTCCCCATTACACACTCTTTGGTGCTTTCTGCTCATCTCTCTGTAGCAGTTATCACAATTATAAAATTATATGAATCGTTTAATGTCTTTTGTCTCTAGCTTGGTAGACTGGGAGCTCCATGAAGGCAAGAACCAGGCCTGTCTTGTTCACACTTGCAGTTTTAGTGCCTGATGACTGGCATATAGCAGGTCCTTGCTATTTTTTGTTGAATTAATGTTAATTAATGGATTTCCCCACCCCCATCCCAGGTGGGTTAGGTGTCCCTTCTCTATGTCCTCATTATACACTGTGACACTTATCTCTATCTTTGCACTGACAATATAATTATCTGTAGATGTCTCTGCCTCCCACCTCTATTCGCCTCTCAGTCCTTCACCTGCCACCCCCATCACCACCTGGGAGCTCTGTCATGGTGGAGGTCGTCATATGAAACCAAGTAGGCATTCCAAAAGTGTTTGCTCAATGAATGGTGCCAACTGGGGAAAAAGACTGGCTTAAAAGTGAAAACCGGCCAGGTGCGGTGGCCCACGCCTGTAATCCTAGCACTCTGGGAGGTTGAGGTGGGAGGATCGCTTGAGCTCAGGAGTTCCAGACCAGCCTGAGCAAGAGCGAGACCCCATCTCTACTAAAAAATAGAAAGACATTATTTGGACAACTGAAAATATATAGAAAAAATTAGCTGGGCATGGTGGCACATGCCTGTAGTCCCAGCTACTTGGGAGGCTGAGGCAGGAGGATCGCTTGAGCCCAGGAGTTTGAGGTTGCTGTGAGCTAGGCTGACGCCATGGCACTCTAGCCCGGGCAACAGAGCGAGACTCTGTCTCAAAAAAAAAAAACGATGAAATAAAAGTGAAAATCCACCATGGAACACCCAGATGTGGGAGTCATCCCGATGGAATTCAGGAGAGAGTCGAACCTTGGTGATCACCCTTAATCATGAACAGAAGGAAGAGTAGATGGCCAAGGTGAGCCAGGAGATCTGGAAGAGCACCATGCCTCAGACGCCAAAGGAAGCGTTTCAAGAAGGAAGGGAAGACGTTGGGTCAAATCTTGCTGAAAGAATAAGGAAGTTGAAGACTGAGAAAAAGTTTGAATTTCACCAAAAAAGAGTCACTTTTAAACAGTTTTAATAAAGTTGTGGAGACAAAAGCCAGATGGTCTGGGCTGCAGAAGGGACTGATTTTCCAGGCGGGAGCAGACCGGTGGGCTGTTTGTTGAAATGGCAACGCAGAGGGGAGTGAAATTCCCCCATTTGGATAGAGTAAAATGAGCTCCAGAATGTTCTCTTTGTCACATTTTCTTCTCACTTCTCCTTTCTGCCCTAATAAATTCAGAATGGGCTGAGAGTCATGGGGTCTGTGACCAGAGCACAGTTCCATTTCCCTTTCCTCACTGTTGGCATCATGCATTTTGTCTACTATATTCACAACTGGATTGAAATAAAATCTTATCCCTTCCCCTAACCTTACACAAAGATTACTGCTGCCACTCGTGCCTATTGAGAGAATGTTAATAAAATATGAAAATATAAACAATTCGTTTGTCTTCACAAAAGAAGCTAAAATATATTTTTCTACCAAAAAAATAGCTGTAAACTGTCGTGGGGATTTTTTTTTGTTCGTTTTTTAGAGACAGAGTCTCACTCTGTCACCCAGGCTGGAGTGCAGAGGCCCAATCATAGCTCACTGTAACCTCAAATTCCTGGGTCCAAGCAATCCTCCCCCCTCTCAGCATTTTGAGCAGGTAAGACTATAGGTGTGAGCCATGACACCTGGTTAATTTTTTTTAAATTTTTTGTAGATATGGGGTCTCCCTATGTTGCCCAGACTGGGCTCGAACTCCTGACTTCAAGTGATCCTCCTGTCTCAGCCTTCCAAATTGCTGGGATTATACCATGCCCAGCCTAAACTTTTATTTAATGCACTATAAAGCAGCATATATATTATTATATCACACATTGGGGATTCAAAAATTATTTTGGTAACTTTATTTTATTACAATTGGATTCTGTGGTTATTCTATGTATTTTGTTTTATGCATTTAAAAAACCATTCTGAGGAGTCTGTAGATTTCGCCAGATTGCTGATGGGGTCCATCACACAAAAAAATGTTGAGAACCCCTGATCTGGTACTGTATGGACAAAGCTTATGGTTCATCATTTTTAGTTGCAGGCAGGAAGATATGAACAAGAGATTCTATCAGTACCATTTAGTGCCCTTGGTAAGCTGGAATCTAGATATCCTTTTTGCAAAGTAGTGTTATTTAGCAATTATCAATTAGTCCATATTCTGTGCAGTCTAAGTACAATTTTGGTTCTGGAATTTTTTTTTCCAGACCTCAGTCAGAGACTTTGCCTCCATCCTATTTAGTGCAAACTTTCTACCTGGTACTTTGTTTGTTACTACACATCTAGTGAATAGTATAATACGATTGTACTGTTCACAGTTTAAGTATAACATATAGTTCAAATGCAAGGAAGCAAAGTTATTCAACTTCCCTTTAGATGCCTGTTAATCCAGAATGTTCCCAGTTAGTTTCTGGGGCTGGTGCAGACCCCCCAGATAACCAGGTTCCAAGGTGAACAACTCAAATTGAGTAAAACCTCCAAGGAGATCCTGGGGTCCTCCAGGCATTCCTAAGGTAACTGACGGCCGTGGGAAGAACATTTGGAAGAATCCCCAGTGCAGGAGTACAATTTAGTGTAGGAGGTACTTCAATTCAGAAAGCATTTTAGAATGATAAATCTAAAGTCAAAAACTATCAGAGGGGAAGGCACACCTAGGAGGTTTCTTTTGTGGTTAGACCACATCTTGTTGATGTAAAATATAGGAAATATTCAATGTAAAGTGTAAAAACTGTTTTTAGGGATCTGATATCCCATGCACCAAAGAACCCACCATTTGTTATTTAGTAGGAAAACATATTTGACAATCAAACTCAATTTATTGATTTTGGTGCCCTTAAATTACCGTTATCTGTTGTAGCTGCTCTCTTGGCCAGAGGAATCTTGAATATTTTATAGAAAAAATGTCCCTGTACTGCCCCCAAGAGATAGACTCTCAGAGGTAGCTTTTGAAACTCGTAGTCTAAGAACAATGAAGCCTGCAGGGTCTATGAAAGACATTTATGTAGAGTTATGTTCAAGATACCAAGGAACACTATTTGATCAAGGCAAACATCCCTGGGATTTTTTTTTTTCCCAGGTCTCAGCCAGACACTGCATCTGTCCTATTTGGTGCAAGCTTTCTACCTGGGGCTTACTTAGTTCATTACTACAGATCTAGGGAATGAACAGTAAAGTTCAATAATGTTCATAGTTTAAGCATAGTGTAATCTGGGGTAGGAAGGAAATGAACAACTATGTGTTTGCCTTGGCACAGGAACTTGCTCTGTCAGCTGGGCTATGGTGTAGTGGCATCATCACAGCTCACTGCAACCTCAAACTCCTGGCTCAAGTGATCCTCCTGCCTCAGCCTCCTGAGTAGCTGGGACTACAGTCATGGACCACCATGCCTACCTAATTTTTCTATTTTTTGTAGAGACAGGGGTCTCACTCTTGCTCAGGCTGGTCTCGAACTCTGGCCTCAAGCAATCCTCCCACCTCAGCCTCTGAAAATGCTAGGATTACAGGCGTGAGCCACTGCACCCATCTGACATAGGAAGTTTTTGAAGGTAAAGAAAGTATCATAGGCTTTCCATTATCCCATATCTAGAAGTAAAAATCTATTTGTGGCAATGTGTGTTCACAGAATCTAGAACTTCAGAGGTTCTCTGTGCTTCCCAAATGTAACTGTGACCTGGGCATGTTGTTACAGAGCAGATTAGGATGAAGTGAGTCTGGGGTGGGTATTTCTAACAAGCGCCCTGGTGATGCCAGAGTTTCTGCTCCAGGAATCCTCTTGTGAAGACTTATAGGTAATGATGCATCCAGGACTAGGATTTAAAATAAGTAACACCAAGCATCCTATGGCTCAGGGAGACTTTTAGGAGCAGCCTCAGCAAGACTGATTCATGTTTATAAAAGGAAGGAGGGTATTTCCACAATGCCATAATGCCAGACAACTTTTATTTTACTTCCCCAAGGTTACCTAAAGTTTGGGAGAAAAATCAGGTGTAGAACAATATTATCCATAAATCTCAACATGCAGTTTTTCCTTACGTTCATAAACCTATGATGTTAACTTCTTCTTCACAAAAATTCCTAGAACTTTCCTTAAAATATTTTGATAATGAAGACACTGCCTATAATAGTATTAGTTTACTCTTTATATAGTCTGAAAAGTTGTACTTATTTTAATTAGTACTTTTTTGGAGGTAATTTCCACCATTAGCGCTTCACTGTATTTTGAGAAAACATTGTTTTTTCTTAATGATAGTACTTACCAAATGCTTTTATGTCTTGCTTCCTGACTAGCTGACAGGTTTGTTTCTTCAGTGTCTAGCTAAAATGCCCTTAGATATGCTGTTTACTTTCTCATGTATTTTTTAAAGAATTTGCATTTTTAACGATCTTAATTTATTACAAGATAATTCCCAATGGTGTAGTAAGTATTCATTATTAATGTTTTCTATTCCAAGGCAGATGGAGTTATATAAATCCAAAGATGTGATTATCACAATCTATCTGCTTTTACTATAGATGTGTCAACCGAAAACCAGTGATCCTACTCATGTATACTCTCTTTACAAAGAGAATGAGCTTCCGTAACTCTGAAACCTCAATAATATGGATTTTCCTTAATGAAACACACCATGGTGTTTGGGTGAAATAAAGCCGTTCTATTTTCATGGCAACCGTTACAATGGCTTTTCCAGGCATCTTCCTTTAATTTTGAGAAACACTGATGGATGTGTGTCTGTCTTGAGATAACTGGCATATATACCTCTTTAAACTCTGCCAGTTAGAAAGTTTTATAGGGAAGTCATGTGGCCAGATGTGCACCTGCACAGTCCCACTTTAAGGCTCCTTCCACTTCACAGGTAAACAGGCCAAACTGAAGACAAAGCCCCAAATAGCAGCCTCAACTCCCAACAGTACAAAACACGCCTTTCTCTGTTCAGTGACCAAGCCCAACACCTATTTCCTCCTTCTGGTTTCCTGTTTTGGGCCTTGGCACCTTGTTTTACCTGATCCTCTGTCTTGCAATCCATCCTTCTTCCAAGAAGAGCTTGTCTATTCCTTCTGGGCTTGGCATTGTCTGTATCATCTGCAAGGCTATTTGACAGCTCTGACAAGGCCCGGTGAGCTGCATTCTGGGCAACCAAGAATGTGCCAAGAATGGTTTCCTCCTTTTTCTTGGAGGGTCCAGTGTAGGACGCCAAGGAGGAAGGAAGAGATTAAGTGCACAACAGAGTTCCAATGGACATTTACTCCAAAAGAAACAGCAATGCACAATGCAAATTGTTTATTTTATGTATTCATTGGGGTAGATATAAAATTCATGCAGAGAGGTGTGCACACCAACTTCAAGCATAATGAATTTTTACATATGTACGTATCTGTGTAGCCATTGCCCAGACTGAGATATAGAACATTTTCAACCCCCAGAAGTCTCCTTTATGTCTCTTATCAGCCAGCCCCTTAAAGGTAACCACTTTACTTACTGTCATCACAAATATTTCCTTAAAAGCTAAGTTTTTAAAACTCATCAAATCAGTTGTTTCTGTGCTCACAGCAACAAGTAAAATGTCACAATGGTTGTTTCTCATTCAAGATAAATTTACTTTTCGGGTCTTATAATGAGCAGTATTTAAGTAATAAATTATCTGCTTACTCCCAGGAAAATTGCAATTAAGAACTACACATGGCCTATCCCTAATTTCAAGGGTTGACTTTTTAATCATATAAACGGATGAAACCTTTGGAGCCAGCTGGGCTTCCAAATTTAGAAACTTTTGCATTTGGGAAAACTTATAAGGAGCATGTGTTATATGATACTATATAGGGCAGAGGGTCATAAACTCATTCACATTTCTGAAGAGAAATAAATATTTATATTGGGGGAAGAAAAGACTATAGATAGCCTTGTGACAAATTCTCACTTGTCACCAAATAAGTTCTGGCACCATCAAAATTAAAAAAAAAAAAAAAAACTTTTGGATTTTGGTATTATGGATAATAGTTTGTGGACCTGGAGTAAATAATATATTATTTAAGGAACTTTTCTACTTAAATCAAGGCCCACTCTGATGTCATGGTCTCCATAAATTTTTCTGAGGTAATTTGAGTTTAAGAAATGACACTTTTTTTGAACTACTACAGCACTTTGAGCTTATTCTTCACGTAGTGCCTTTAGAAAAAAAAACTTTTAGTAAAGAAATGTTCAATTAAACAAAAAAATGTAGTATAATAAACCCCTATATTGACATCATCCAATCATAACAATCTTATTTCAAACATCGTGGTTGTATCACTTCACCCATAAATATTTAATAACACACTGCTTTTTATTATACTTATATGAGTAAATGCTTTGTTTCCATATTACAATGTAGACTCCCTGAGGGCAAATGTATCATTTCATTCCAACTTCCCAATTACCTCTTCTCAGCAGGAAATTTGATACAGAAAAATAAATTATGCCCTGAGGATTGCTTGATCATGCTTGGCATCAGACCGTGGTTTTTAAACTTGAGTGTGTGTCCAAATCACCTGGAGGGCTTGTTAAAAGTCAGATTGTTGGCTGGGCATGATGGCTCATGCCTATGATCTCAGTACTTTGGGAGGCTGAGGTTAGAGGATCACTTGAGGCCAGGTGTTGGAGAGCAGCCTGTGCAACAGACCCCATCTCTACAAAAAATAAAAAATTTAGCTGGCCATAGTGGCACATGCCTATAGTCCCAGCTACTCAAGAGGCTGAGGTAGGAGGCTCCTCTGATCCCAGAAGTTCAAGGATGCAGGGAGCTATGATTGCACCACTGGACACTAGCCTAGGAGACAGAGCAAGATTCTGTCTTGGAAAAAAAAAAAAAAAAAAGGTAAGATTGTTGGGTCCCAAGCCCAGAGTTCCTTATCCAGTGGGTGTAGGGTAGGGCATGAGATCTTGCATTTCTAACAAGTTCCCTGGTGATGGCCATGATGTCCCAGTACTACACTGTGAGAACTCCTGCATAAGATGTCGACACTGACTCACCTACTCAAATAAAACAGAAGCTCTTGTCATTTAATCAAGTGTTAATCATCTGTGAGTATTTGGGAGGAAGACAGGAAGAAATAATTCTTATAAATCTTCACTTTCACGGCATTTATAATATACTGTATAAGACGTATCTAAAACAAATACATGAGAACTATTAAGAAACACAGGTGCTCGAGTTCCAGAACATTCTGGAACTGGTGTAGGGTAGGCATCAATTTTTTTAAAAGCTCCCTGGTGATGTCAAGTGCACCTACATACTATTACACCAGGGTCTTCTGAAGAGGTGAGATTAGAATTTGTCCTTGAGTCATGAAGTGGAATTTAACTGACATCTTACAGTGGGAAGGGCCTTCCCAGGTTGGGGAATGGGGTGGCATAAGCCCCAAATGTTCTTTCAGGTTTTTCCATGACATTGAACTGTACATAAAAATATTTAAAAATATTCAGAGTTTGTATAGCATAGCTTGTATTTTTTCCCACGTATTAGTGATACCCTTGGACAAATAAACTTCTAAGTCCTCAGTTTTCCCATATGTTAAAGGGGGGTAATAATTATACCCACCTCATAGTATTTTTAGGACAATAAAGGATTTTAATATATATACTAGAGGCCTTAGAGCAATGTTTAGTAAATAAGTGCTCAATGAATGATAATTATTATTTATTGAACAGCATCTACATGCGAGAAGGAATCCTGAATGAGAATACTTTGTTTGCATTGTACCGTTTTTAACTTTACAAAACCCTTGCATATTTTTCACCTCATTTCCTCTTTTCGATGCCCTTTGAGATGGGTAGGGGAAAGTTTAATTGCGTCCACCTGACAGGAGAAAAAGGCATCCCGTGCCTTATAAGGAGAGTTTGAGAGAGAGCACTAGAACTCAAGTGTTCCAGACTCCCCAAGCATGCTCTTTCCTTCAATGTAAACAAGCAAAAAAAAAACAAAAGCAAAAAACTGTTGAAGAATTAAGGCAATTGTCCAGGTAATTTGCAAATACCTGCCTTCCACAAACCCCACCCCCCACAACATAGGTATCAAATCGACCTTTCTTCTGTCATTCCCTGATTATGCACAAATGGGATGTCTAATTTTGGACAACCTGCACTCTCCTTGCGGTTGTATTTCTTTTTCAGCTGTAGTTTTAGTCTGGGATTGTCAGGTTCTATCTGCATTTACTGGAGAGACCCTGCATTTAGGAGAGATTCTTTCATTCTCTCAAGGAAAATCCAGAAAGTGATTGAGCCATGTTGAGCCTTGGATCCTACCCCCATATTTCTTGCTTTGGGAAAAAAGCTTCTATCTGTATAAATCAACTTGAATAGGGTTTTCTATTGTTTGCAGCTAAAGAATCATTTCTAACAGTTGCTGTTAAAATGCACAAAAATCTTGTTCCTGTCATAATATTTTAATGCATACTTCTTTCTTTAGAATATAGCTTGTAATTCCTATTAGGCCCAATTGAAGATATCAGATCTAAAGTAGTAGTATTCATAGTAGTAATAGTAATACCACTTTGGTTCTGTGAGCCTGAGACCTATTGTATTAGATATCAGGTCTTTAAATTTATTTTTAAATAAAATTCTATACCTGAAAAATGTCTGCACACGACTTCTAGAGATATATGATTCCCCTTGGCCTTTTAAACATTAAATGAGACATCTTAGTGGCTCACTATAACTATTACTGAATCAAAATAGCATTACTTAAAGATGAAGTAACTCAATTCAAGCAAGAATGCTGGACAGATAGAAGCTAAAAGGTAAATTCAAATGAGCACAGTGTTTTCCAAAGTGTAAGATGATTATAGTGATTAAAGTATGTGAATGACTTTGCACACATCTGTTTTCAATTATACAGAAAACTCACCACCAGTTGCAGAATAATGACCACTTTATTTAACCAGGAGTTACATCCTTCAGTGTAACTCTTGCCCGCAGAAACCAGCAGAAGAAAACTTCAGGAGGTTTTGGGTGTTATGTCTCTATGAATGATTACTCATATTTTCCAATTACATTTATCTTTTTCCTACCATTTCATTATTCAAATCCCAATGTAATGTATATGTCACCAAGTACCTGTTACATCAAAGGAACACATTAGGTTGCTATATTAATTTCCCAGTATGCATAGGTGTGCATTGGAGAAGAGGAATCCAGGCTCTTCTATCCTGCCAATACCCCTAGAGTGTAGGCCTTCATCCTCTTGCTTGTGATCTTACAGCACAATGATGGGCACCATGCCTCTAAACATTGCTGGCAAAAAGTGGGAGAAAAAAAAAAAGCCAAAGGTACAGGCCAGATGAGTCTGCTCTTTTTTAAAAAAGCCTTTTCAGAAGCCCTACCCATTGGCCTTCAAGTGTGTGATTCTAACAGGGTCTCCTTAGACCAGCACTGCTTAACTGAAATACAGTGCAAGCCACAGATGGGAGCTACATATGTAATTTTAAATTTTCTGTAAGCATATCAAAAATGAAAGAGATGAAATTACTTCTAATAGTATACTTCATTTAACCAAAAATATCCAAAATGTTATTCCCACATGTGATTGATACTTTTTAAATCAGGATATTTACATTCCATTTTTGCACTGCCTTCAGTGTGTATCTCAATTTAAACTAACCACATTTAACTACTTTATAGCCATATGTCACTATGTTAGGTAGGAAGCTGTGATAGTGTGATAGAATAAGAAATATATATTTGGTCTCTGCCCTGGCCCGTGGGCCAGAGCTCCTAAATCCCTTGGAATTTCCTGAGTGGTGTGAGGATCTTTTGTTCTAATGGGGCAACTCTTGGTGGGTGGTGGGCTCCTGGATAGCCTCAGGATGGGGCTGGTTGCCAGGGGAACCAACCATGTGACTAGAGGCTTGGAACTTTCAGTCTCACTCCCTTTCCACGCCCCAACCCCTGGCGAAAGGAGAGGGGCTAGAGGGTGAATTGATCACCAATATCAATGATGTAACCAATCCTGTCTACATAATGAAGCCTCCATAAAACCCCAGAAAGACAGGGTTCAGAGTTGCCAAATGCATGGAGATTCCTGGAGGGTGGCTCGCCCAGAGAGCACATGGAAGCTCTGTGTCCCTTCCCACATACCTTGCCCCATACATCTCTTCCATCTGGTTGTTCATCTGTATTCTTTATAATATCCTTTATAATAAACTGGTAAATCTAAGTGAAGTGTTTCCCTGAGTTTTGTGAGCCATCCCTAGCACATTAACGGAACCCGAAGAGGAGGCAGTGACAGCCTAGGGCTTTTGATTGGCATCTGAAGTACGACACAGAGTATGACTGAGCCCTCAACTTGTGGGATGCTATCTCCCAGCAGACAGTACCAGAACTGAGTTAAATTATAGGACACCCAGTTGGTCTCAGCTGGGGAATTGGTTGTTGATAGGGAGAACCCCACACATTTTGGTGACCAGAGGTGAAGTATTGTATTCTGTGGTGACTGTGTGCGTAGAAGCAGAAACACTTTTTTTTTTATTGGAAAGCCTTTGACCAATCACTGAAAATGGCTAAGGAGAAGGAATCTGTGAATCAGAGTAGACCAGCCAAACTGCTTGACATTAGCAGATACTACATTTAATAAGAAATGAATTGAACTCAACTTAAGCATAGTAAGTACCATCCATGGTAGCTCTTCAACCTGGGATTGTTCTAATGTAGGGCAAAATGCCTTTTTTTAAACACAAAAAACCCACTTAATTAATTAATTTATTTATTTGAGACAGAGTCTTGCTCTGTTGCCTTATCATAGCTCACTGCAACCTCAAACTCCTGGGCTCAAGTTATCCTCCTGCCTCAGCATCTAAGTAGCTGGGACTACCGGCTCAGGTGGCCTGGGTAATCTTTCTATTTTTAGTAGAGACTGGTCTCACTATTGCTCAGGCTGGTCTAGAACTCCTGACCTCAAGCAATCCTCCTGCCTCAGCCTCCCAGAGTGCTAGGATTACAAGTGTGAGCCACCTCACCCAGCCTAAAAATTTTATTTTTAATTAACAACTGCATACATTCATGGGGTACAATGTGATGTTTCAATACATGTATACATTGTGGAATGATTAAATTAGGCTAATTAACATATCCATCACCACACATGCTTATCATTTCTTTTTGGTGAGAACACTTAAAATCCACCCTTAGCAATTTTGAAATATACACTACCATTAACCATAGTCACCATGCTATGCAACAGATTGCCAGAACTTATTTTCCTCCTGACACTTTGTACCCTTTGACCAACATTTCCCCTTTCTCTGTCCACTTCCCAATTCCCCCCAAACTGTCTTTCAAAGACAAAAGAATTTCACATCTACTAATGAAGCATTCTTAAAGACGCTTGTAATTTTTGAAGCTTCCTTCATTCAACTTGCTGCGTCTTGAACATTTCTGGTAAGCAGGGTTATTTTAGGTCATGCTTATTTATAACCTCTCTTTTACTGGTAGTTCCTACAGCAGCCACACCTATCGTTTGTCATCTAACTACAGTGTTCCCCCACACGTCACACCCTTTAATGTTCAGAGTGGGGTGGGTGCACCACATTTTACATAATTGTCAAAAGTTTAGGTCTATCCTACATTTCCATCACTTTTGATTTTATTTTATCTGCTTTTCTCTTTTTTATCTTTCACATCTTTATTTTTAAAATTATCACTACCATACCTTGCTTTAACAGTGCAAAAACTTGATTACAGTAAAGAATTTTTGGTGGTAACATTTTCTGAAGTAAGAGTGAAGAAATATCCTCCAATATCACAACTGCGGGTGGATACAGATGTACGAATGAATGGTCCCCACTGTTTTCAAGGACAAAACAATTTAGTGTTCCAGTGTTTTTGTGAGAGAACATTGAATACCTATTTATAGCGAGTGTGACGGTAGAGGTGATTAGTGGATTCCCTGCGGGCCAATAACTGTGCCAGCAACTGCGGAGAGTGGCAACCAATTTTGCAGAAGAGCGAGTCCTACACACACAAACACAGCTCAGAAACATAACACGTCCCTAAAGTGCGGGAGCCTAGTAGTTCTGGGTCCTCCCTCTCCTTACTTTCCATTCTCCCGCCCCGCATCCAGCCCTTCGGTCTGCCCGCCACCCTCCGGCTCCCTCCACGGGGGCAAACGCCTGCGCGCGCTGCGAGACGGGTACCCGCCGGCGCCCCCGTCCGCGCCTGCGCAGAGCCCCTTCCCGCGCGAACGCGCTGCCACAACCCCGATACCCCCGCGGGCCCCGGGAGTGTGGGGGGCGTGGGGTCCGCAGTAAACCGGCCCCAGCTTCTTTCTTGGGGCAGCGTCTCTCCGAGCTCCTCCTACTCTGCCCAGTCCTCACAGCCTCGGAATCGTGTCCACACGGACGCGCGCCCGGCCTCGGAACAGCAGCCTCGAGGCAGCGGACGGAGGAAGGTGCAGGGGCCGTAAGCCCGGCTCCCGGGCCGCCGAGCCTCTGGGTGGAGCCCCGCCCCCAGCCGGCTTCCTGCCTCCCATTGGCTCGCGCGCCTGTCCGTCTCCGCTCCGGGGCCGCGCCGGCTCTCCTGCCGGCCAGCTCTTCTCAGTACGCCTCTTTCTTGGCTACCTTGGCGGGTGTTGGGCGGCCCACGCGGAGGCAAGCCTGAGCTGGCGCCGGCTCGGGCAAGCTCGGAGAAGGGGAGGGCCGGGCGGCGCAGCCGCTGAGCATCGCCTGGGCGGGCGGCAGGGCGCGGCCTCTTCGCCGGCGGCACCACCTGTCGCGGGCCGAGACGTGAGGTAAGGCTGGGCGCGGCGCGCGGCCGGGGGCGTCCTGGCCCGCCGGGGCCCGGGCGGGAGCTCCGGGAGCGGAGCGGGCGCCGGCCTTCTCCGGCCGAGCCCCGGCCGCAGGCCTGTACGCGGGTGGCCCGCAGTGGCCTCCGCCTGGCGGATGGTTGCTGGGTGAAGGGAAGGAGCCCGCGGAGTCCAGCGGAGGGCGAGGGACCGGTTCGGTCGCGGCGACCCCGGGTTCCACCGTCCGCGGCTCTTGCCGGCGCTCGATTTCCCGGTTTCTCCGCTCGCTGGCGCCAGGGCACACCCCCTCCGCCCGGGAGTGAGGCCCTGTGGCCTCCAGACACGAGCATCTTCTTTCTCTCCCCCTCTGCGCCCGTTAAAGTCCAGTTTGTGTGGCTCGAAACCCCTTTGGCAAGTAAATCTCCTTTTCACCCGAGATGAGTTAGTGACAGGAATGACGCTCTGTGTGTGTGTGTTCGTTCGTGTTCGTTCCTTCCTCATTTTAAAAGAGAGTTGTTGAAGGCTAGAAAGTTCTAAGATTGGAACGGTTCTGTCCATTCATATGAAATGGCATCTGTGCGCTGGGATTGGCAGGTGTTTCTGGGACGCTCGCGATAACCACCTCCGCATGTGGTGTTACGTTCGTGGTCCCAGACTTGACTTTCTTTTTTGGCTCCGATGATAATTCTAGAAAATTGATGTTGCTTGTAGTGAGAAGCGCGATCAAAATAATCTCATCCGAAGTGCTTCCTTACAAAACGTTTAATCATACCTGTGGATTTACCTTCCTGTAGATGTGTCAGTCACTGCAAGCAAAGCAGTTTAATAGCATTGTTCTTTCTGTTTGTATTGCAGTTGGTGATGGTGATAGAGCACGTATTCATTGTTAGTGATGAACTAGGCGCTGTTCTCTACAGGGATTACCTCAAAACAACCCTTTGAGGTTGTTACTGTTACTATCTCCAGTTTACAAAGGAGGAAACTAAGATGTAGGGAGGTTAACTAACTCGCCCATGACTACAGTTTTTAAGTGAAAGCCTAGATTTAAACTCAAATAGTCTCACTTTACAGCTCCACACCCCCCCTCCTTAGCTTGTATGCTCCTTAAGCATTGCTCATGTTGTTAAGCTGTTTGCAGTGTTGTACTCATAAATTTTGAGTTCTAGTTTCCAAATATTCTGTAAATTAGATACGAAACAGTCGTTTTCCAAGAATAAGTAAATATATGTATCTTTCCTGTTAACTGCTCTAGTTGATTGTCTATTGTTGTGTTACCGTTTGCAGAAATACAGGAAAAAAACAGTTTAACTCCCTCTTATAATATTAGACCTCTAAATAATCAACTCTGATTTGTAACCTGTGCCTGACTCTTTTGTGGTATTTATAAAGACTTGGAAGTTAGACAGAGTCCAGAAATGCTGATATAACTTTTATCATGCATTAATAGGAAATGTTGAGGTCTGCTTTTGTAGAAGTTCTTCATTCCCTTGAGAATAACATACTCCTGCTTAATAGCTGTTCCTGAGAACTGCTTTTACACCCTTAGAAAGTATTTATGTATGGTTTTGTCTTTTAATATTTTATGAAAACACATTAAAAATTGATAAAGAAAAAACCCATTTACCATTTCTGAATTTCTTTTGTAAATTAAAAACTCCTGTGCTGACCTGCATAATTTATGTATTGTTAAACTAAAATTCTAATTTATTTTGGTGAATTTCAGGCAAACTAGCCATGTTTTAAAATGCAAATAACACTAAAACCCATATTGGTTTACTGAGGATTAATGTTAGAGGATAAAATTAACACTAAATAAAAATTACATTTGATTTTATAAAACGTAACTATTTTATTAGAAGTTAACTACTTAATTTGAAAGTCACTATTTTGATTTTATGGGTGCATATTATATCTTTGATCAATAAGTACAAATTTCAAAAGTAATGAAAAATACTGTATTGATTCTATAGATACTGTTTAGGATAACATTCGATGTTGCCTGGATCTATATGGCATCCAAATTCTCATTCTTGACCTGGAGACTTAATTTGAAATATTTTAAATAAATGTTAATTATGATTATCCTTTTAATGGGGATTTCACCATTAGAAGATATTGATGCAGAAACTAGCAGGCATTTAGAAGGCATCTTCTGACCGTGGTCTGTTACTACTAATAATAGTAATGCTTGGCCGGGCGCGGTGGCTCACGCCTGTAATCCTAGCTCTGGGAGGCCGAGGCGGGTGGATTGCTCAAGGTCAGGAGTTCGAGGCCAGCCTGAGCAAGAGTGAGACCCCGTCTCTACTAAAGATAGAAAGAAATTATCTGGCCAACTAAAAATATATATACAAAAAATTAGCCGGGCATGGTGGCTCATGCCTGTAGTCCCAGCTACTCGGGAGGCTGAGGCAGTAGGATCGCTTAAGCCCAGGAGTCTGAGGTTGCTGTGAGCCAGGCTGATGCCACGGCACTCACTCTAGCCTGGGCAACAGAGTGAGACTCTGTCTCAAAAAAAAAAAAAAAAATAGTAATGCTTATGATAACTAATGTTTTTAGAGCTCCTGGAGGGCACTGTGGTAAGCATCTTAAATGGATTATCTAATTTGAATCTTAAAACAACCTTATTTAGTAGGTCTTGTTGTTTATCAGCCCCATCTGTGTGATGAGAAAACTGCAACTCAGATTGTAACTTAGGATCACAGAGCTAGCAAAGGACAAAGCTGGAATTTGATTCCATGCAGTTTGACTCTAGAGCTTGCCCTTTGATCACTCTGCTAGACTACCTGGGTATGGGTTTTATTAAGGAAGCCTTCAAGTCAAGTAGTCAAGCTCTTTTTAATGGTGATGATGATAAAGCTCTAAAGGCTTGATACTATGTATGTATTTATCATCATAATTACACAAAATTCTGCAAAAGAGACTTTCCCTTCTCTCATTTTACTGATGAGAACAATGAGACGTCTAAGTCAGTGGTTCCCAGACTTTTGGACTTTGTGGACAAGTAAAGTGTGTGTGTAGGGGTGCAATTGGGACCAGACATAAAATCACCTACTTTTAATTTTGCCAAAGTTAAGGACCATCTTAAAAACTAGTACAGATTTCAAAAGTAATCAAAAGATTATATTGGCATGGTGGCTCACGCCTGTAATCCTAGTACTTTGGTAGGCAAAGGTGGGAGGTTTGCTTGAGGCCAGGTATTTGAGACCAGCCTGAGCAGGAGAGAGACCCCATCTCTATACAACATAGAAAAATTAGATGGGTGTGGTGGCACTCACCTGTAGTCTCAGCCACTTGGGAGGCTGAGGCAGGAGGATTGCTTGAGCCTGAGAGTTTGAGGTTGCAGTGAACCATGATGACATCACTGCACTCTCGCCTGGGCAACAGAGTGAGACCGTGTCTCAGGGAAAAAACTGCAATCTACTGTCCCCATTCTTTCTTTAAAAAAAAAAAAAAAAAGGACATTCTTACCACCAAAAAGGTAGGAAGGTGGTCATTACAACATAAAAACAAAGAGAATAAGTTTAGTATTATGAAAAACTATATGACATTGTCCTAGTTTTGGTCAGAGACCAGTAAAAAAGAACATGTCCTAGACTAACACCTATTCATAGATCATTTGGGAATGCCTGGGTGGCGCAACTGATTCTAAACTAGTAATTATCTGAGTCCAGATTCAAGCTCAAGTCTGTCTGACTGGAAAGTGAGTGTGTGTGTGCGTGCCAAGTCATGACCCTCTTTCTAGGGAAAAGTCTCTAGAGTTTTGGGCTCTAGTTAACAGTCTTTCTCAGCTGTTAACAGTATCCTTTCTGCCCCAGGGTAGAGGATGGGGGAGAGTAGTCTCTGGCAGCCAACCATTTTAGTCCCAATCCAATTTGTAAACACCATCCAGAGACTGAATTCCACTGCCTTGTAGATCAAGAACCCCTCCTTTTACCAGTGCTCACTTACAGAAAGGACAAGGCAGTGTGAATGACAGTGGCCACACCAGGGGGAGAAACCACAGGCATATTCCAGGATCCAAGAAACACTCCAGTAAGCAGCTTAATTTTATGTATTTATCCAAAATTAGAAGCCCCACCTTCTTTTGTTTGCTGTTTTTATTTCACCCATTCTTATAGTTCTTCTGTCATATCTATATAACATAAGGAGTTAGGTATGTTTTTCCCCATTTTGTCTTGTCTCTAGCCCATATTAAACCCACCTATCTGTTTCTCTCTTTAAGTATCCTAAGTTGTAATTTTGGCAAAGATTGGTTGTTTCCTTAAGTTGTTTTTTTAGTTAATGCCTACTAAAAACTCTACTAAGATTACTTTTATATTTTATTTGACTCTACCACTTAGTAATAAAGTTCTCTAATAATTTGATTGGTATAACACTTGGTCTTTATGCTTTTTGCATATATTCTCTCATTTGATCATCGGTTATCTATGAGGTAGATCTGACAGGTGGTGTTATCTTTGTTATACAGGCTAAATTCATTATTTGATAGGAGTTAACTACTGATTGTAAAATGTATTTGTTTTAGATTGCCTTTGATTCAGATTAAATATATTTCATACTATTTTAGATTTGTCTATCACACCAATACATTGCAATACTGATCTAATCTTTTGGTATCAGAGTTTTAATTGTGGTAAATAGTGCTGTCTCTCCTGGGAGAGCCACACAAACATAATGAATTCTTCTTTTAAAACTGTTTCTTAATGACACAGTCAGATTTTAAGAATTTTTCTCCATTCACCTGAGTGTCAGCCATCCTATTTTGTTAATACTTTCTTGCCATGTTGTGGGAGGGAGTGGAGAAAGCTACTTGCTATATGTTATTCCACCACTGTATTGCTATAATTTATATTAGTAATATGGTACTGTTTGCCTAATTATTAAACTGTAGAAACTTGGTGTACACAGAATCCCAACTTTTAAAGTCAACTGCTAGTGCTTTCTGCGGTACATTAATAAATGGAAATAAAGTGACATGGGCCTTTTATGTAACAAAGCCTTCAAAAGATGTGTGAAAGTCAAATTTGAGTAATTTGAAATTTCAAAGTGGCCTGAAGGAACTTGCTTCAGGCTACTGAAGCAAGGAGCCCAGTGAGGAATTCTCTTTTAAAGCAAATTCTCTCCCTAGAAAATAAATTCATTGGAGTTTGCTCAAAGCAGGCTCTACCTCTGTTTCTTCTTCTAGATTGTATAATATGTAATCAATAGATATCTAATTATTATTAGGTTGAGATAGTAAAGATAATTCATAAGCACACAAGTTTTTTAGGCAGTGGAGAAATTGCTTACTTTCTGGCTGTTCATCTGTATCTTTTATAGTATCCTTCATAATAAACCAACCTTTTAGAAGAAGCATTAGAAAAAGCAAATTTACTACGGACAATAAGACTTAAAATGGCCATGGTTAAAGACCTGATAATATGCAATGGACAAGGAAATTTAGTTATTTCTGTGACATACAACAATGTAGTATTGGAATTATGACTGATAATGTATCCTAAGCCATCAGATTTCTAGGACTCTCATAGAATTTTGGAACACATATTAACACATTTATACAAATATGACTCCAAAAAGGATTAAAGATTATTTCTTCCTTGACCATGCTTCCTATATAGTTGATCATGTCCAATAAGCCTAATATGTTTCTCATGGACTTCCCAGGGCCCTTTTGGAATGTCAGGAAGTTACTTTGAGGTCAGAAAGAGTTAGAATGTGAAATTTGATTTTAGGAAGCTTGTCAAATATGTCAAAGGTTTTAAAACACTTTATCAAACATAGGATCACAGGTCCACTGTGAAATAATATTCATTTAGCCAAAGTGATAGTTAAAAGATCTCAAAAAGCAAAAATCTTTATTTTTTGGTAGAGAGGAGACTCAGTTTTTCAAACAATGAAAAGACCTAATAGAGATAGCATGAGGCAAACAGAATCTTTCTTTACCTTCTTTTTTTTTTGCAGTTTTCTTAAACGATGAGCCACCCAAAGTCTTTTTCTTATTAATACTGCATGAAAATCTTGTTCAAAAGAAAAAAACAGATTCAGTGTACTATTACTAAAGCTAGTTTTAATAAAACTTTATAAACAAATCCATCCAATCTCAATCAACTTTGACCACACAAGATTTCTATAAAGCTTTTATGACTGCTTAAAAAATTTTTTCTTTCCCCAACTTTTTATATCTGTTAAGTTGTATCTGTGTCATTTTCCACTTCACATTGAACAATGTTTAAATACTCTCTAAACTAGACAAAACTACTTTTCTTTAACAAAAACCACATCTTTATGTCTTTCTTATAACCTTCCTCACCAAAAACACTCACCTACTTTTCTTGTACACTCTGTATACAGAATTGTTTTCTTTATATCTATTTGTCTAATTACATATGTTATAGTTTTAACTCTTAATAACCCTAATTTCCAGTAAAAAGCCTAGAAATAAATGACTTAATTGTTATACACTAGGTGCAGAGCCCAGGACAGAAGACAGAGCTGCAAAGATGATGCCTTGAGGACCCGACCCCTCCTAGCATGGCAAGGAGGCACAGCTGGACCATGCAGGATGGCGCCATCTTGGGCTTGGCACTGCTCTGCAGCTAGTGGCCCAGACGCTGTGGACACCCAGGTCCCTAGGCCTCCTCATGGCCACCTGTCTAGACCATAGAATCTAAAGGTTCAAAACCAAAGACTGAATCTCACAGACAAATCAAGCAAGTATCAAAAATACCACAGAAGAAATAGTTTTATGGCCTTAAAACATCTAACAGAGATAGTATAAATTTGACCAGTGGACCCCAGCAAAAATGTCTAAATTATATCTAATGCTGACAGTTCTAAAGACATATCTATTTCATTTTACCAACAATTTTAAAACTAGAGAGAGAATTTAAGCTTTTTGAAGAAGGAGTTTGAAAAGGAGACACAGAGGAAGATTAAAAATGGATGACAAGGTAACAAAATCATAGGAGTTTACTGCAGGATTATACTGGTAAGTCTAGGAAAAATCTTCACTGGATTACTGAGCTCAAGGCAGAGCTCATTAACAGATAGAACCAAACCCACTCACCACTTTTGGGGCTTCATGGGAAAGACAGAGGACCCAATAAAAGGGGTCAGCAGCATATTAGCTGTGTTCCTCAAGGAGTCTTTAGAAGTCTCTCTTAGATCCCTTTATGTAATAACCAGAATTGATGTTTCCTCTCAGTAGCATTTCATACACTGACCACCAAATGGAGGAAACAGAAGCTAGATGCAAGATTGGAGGTGGCAGAAGGAGAGCCAGAGGCAGATGGAGGAATGAATTGTAGAGGAGCCAGTCTGAGGAGATCTTAAGATTCCTGAAAAGGCCAGTGAAATTTTACATTCTTCTCAGCACAAATCATGCCAACAAGAAAGAAAGTGAATAAAGGGACAAAATATGTAATTTTAAAAATGGATTCAGGAGACTGAAAAGAATTCCCAGGGGAGAAACAGGATCCAAAAGAGGAAAACCAGAAAGCCGTTTTTAAAAACAATTACAGCTCAAATACCAGCTTTTAATTAAACCAGCTTTTGACTATTGAGCTCTTTAAAAACAAACAAAATCTTTTCAAATCTCTTATTAGATTTAGCTAGGACAAACAACCAATATTCTTGGATTTTGAACTTTTTTTTCCTTTCTTTTAAACCAAAGGTACCCGCCAGGTGACTCAGAACCACAACCAGTAAGCCTTTAGCATGAGGCCTCCCCAAAGAGTTGCAAAGAAGCAGATCCAGAGCCACCCCCAAAGACAGCTAAAGGGAAAAAAGAAGTTTAGATATCCCCCTGAGAGCTGGCAACAGTCAGTACACTAGCCACAGATGGGATCCATTTGTGTTCAGCCATATTGGTTTTTCTTATGGGAGTCCCCAAACTTTTAGTTGGCTGCCTGACGTGCAAAGTCAGTAACTTGTGTGCCTCTGACAGGCAGCAAACCAAGCTCTCTTAAAAAGGTCTCAAATCTATGTGTGATTTTGAGGTTTTATGCTATTGATAACATATTCAGAAATGAAATCATTTTTGAACAATACATTGATGAAGATTTTATATTGCTGGCTTTTCCTCTTAGTCATCATTTTTATGTTCTTTCCATTTTCTACATTGTCAGTGTTTATTTCAGGCTCACAATGAATTCTTAAATTTTTTCCTTGGAACCACAAACAAAACCATCCCTACTCTCTTGGCCTGGCTGTCTGTACAATGCTTTTTCCTTTTTTTGACAAACCTTTCAAATAATTCACACATTCTTTTTATCTATTCCCTTCATGCCTTGACTATTTAAAGCTTAATTGAATCCATGACTATTTAATGTGAGTGAAACATTCTTGGCAGTACTGAAGGACTCCAACACTGCATCACATTTAATATCAGGATGACCATTCACAGCCAGATGTGTTGATGAGACTCTAAGCCTCATACAAATGGTCTTGAAACAGTAAATCACGCTTCACTTCAGAGGCTGGTAGAAGAAAGTAATAGGTGAGGCAGAAAACAACATAGTTAACTTGCAGACTGGAGTGTTTCAGTGTCCAGGAATAGGTGATCAGCAACACTCGCAAAACATCCCTTATTTGAAGTCCTTACCTTTGGATTCAAATATCTGTAGAACTAATCCAGAAATAGTGGTGATACCACTCAAACGTACGTGTGTGTGTGTGTGTGTGTGTGTGTGTATGTCTGTGTGTGTGTACACAACACAGGCAGGAGATTTTACTTCCTGCCTTTGAGTTCACGGGAATTTGTAGCCTTTATAGTGGGAGTTGGCAAAAAGCTTTCCTGTAAAAGACCAGATAAGAATTTTAGGCTTTGTGAGTCACAGGCATTTCTGTCACATATTGTTTTGGGGGTTTTGTTTTGTTTTACAGCCTTACACAAATGTAAAAAACATTCTTAGCTCAGGAACCTTCCAAAACCAGGCCACAGCCTATTGCTTTTCAGAAATGCAAGCTTAGCTTTGAGTGCCAGACTACACCACCATAAACAATTATTGGTTTTCCCATAAAACAGTACAGTCTTGAGATTCTGTGAAGCCAGTAACTTGTCTAATGATGAAATTTAAAGTTCAGAGGGCATTTTTTTTGTCCTAGAAAAATCTCGTGGCTTCAGTATCTTAAAAACCTGTTCTAAACGTTGGGGGAAGATGAAACTGGGAGAGGGATGTATGGGAACTCTGCACTATCTTTGCAGCTTTTGTGTGAATCTAAAATTATTGGAAAATAAAAGCTTATTTTAAACATCTTGTTTTTGAAGATAACACTTTTCTTCTGGGATTTTCTTTAGTTGGTCAAGCTAGATTTTTGTTTTTATAAACAAATAAAGCCTAACTACCAGTCTACATATTTTTGGCATTGATATAAACTTTTAAGCTATCTTTTGGTGGCTTTGAAGTTCTGCTTATCAGAGGCTGCTCCTCTTTGGTAGGTAGTTTGAAAAGTGAAGCCAAAAAAGCCTTTTCTTACAACATCAATAGATAAATAGCTAAAAGTCATATCTTCCAGCCCTATATTTAATACCATTTTGGTCTTTACTAAGGTCTTATACTGCAATTAGATTGCTGCTGTAGCATTTGTTAGCATATGTGATGCTAATGTACTGACTGTTTAGATTTCTGTCTTTTTAAAATTTATTTTGGAATAATTTCAAAAGATCATATACATTACACTCCTTTTCCCCTTAATACTTCATTGTATATATTCAGAATAAGGATATCTTATATATGGTCATCAAATTCAGAAAATATAAAATTATATAATACTTTTATGTAATCTACAGTATATCTTCCAATTCTGTCAACTGTCCCAATAATGTCCTATATGGCATTTTTTTCCCCAATATGCAATACAGTTCAGGATTAAGTTTTGCTTTTAATTATCATATGTTTAGTCTTCTTTAAATTGCAATAGTTCCTTAGTCATTGTCTTTCATGACATTAACATTTTTTAAGAAAAAATGTCAGTTATTTTGCAGTATGTATCTCTTGATTCTTGATGTGTCAATGATGATAGAGATTTCTTGTTTTTGTGGTCATGTTTAGGTCCCACATTTATATGAAATATCTAGAAGAGGTAAATTCATAAAGTCAGAAAAGAGATTGGTGGTTGCCAGTTACTAGTGGTAGAAGGGGAATGTGGAATAATTGCTTAACAAACGTGATGTTTCCTTCTGAGGTGATGAACATACTTTGGAACCAGCTAGAGGTGGTGGTTGTGTACAACATTAAGAATTTTCTTTAAAATAAAAAAAAAGAATTTTCTAAATGCCTCTGAATTGTTCCCTTTAAAATGGTTAATTTTATGTTACGCGAATGTCTCTTCAATAAAAAATTTTTTTAATCCTTATGCAAATGATTTTGATGCCCTCCCATGTACAGACCATGGATTTCTCAGCAAATAGAAGTCACATTTGAAAAAACTTAACTGCATGATCATTGCAATGATTTGTAATATTTAAAGAAATGGGAAATTCTGAGTTTTGGTAGAAGAATTGATAAGCAGAAGGATCTGTTATCACTAAGTATTGAAGGTTTTATGTATAATTCTTCATTTAAAAAAGTCCCATATGTTTATGATGTATGCAGAAGTTCTTCATATGTTTTCTAGCCAATTTACATGATTTGTTTATATTAAATAACAGGTTTTCTAAGGTAAAAAATTCTAATTTATTTATTTATTCACTTAATTAATGAATGACAAGGTCTTGCTCTGTCACCCATGCTGGAGTGCAGTGGTGTTCATAGCTCACTGCAGCCTCCAACTCCTGGGCTCAAGCATTCCTTCTGCCTCAACCTCTGGAGTAGCTAGGACTACAGGCATGCACCACCACATCCAGCCCTAGTACATTAAATTTAAACATTGAATATAGTACATTAAAATTCTAAGTCTAGATTAAGAATCTGTATAGTTTCCCTTCCGCTTAATGTGTATGCCCCAGACTTTCCTGTTATTTACTTCCACCTTCAAGCTAAACTCCCACACTCATTACATGGAACTCACTTTGCTGTTTACTAGATGTTCCCTTGTTTCTTAACATCTTAATTTGTTTCTTTCACAAGTGGGAGATATGCCTTGCCACACTTGTGTGCATAGGAGGTTAAATGCTTTGCCCAGTGGCTGACATATATATAGTAGGTGGTACATACAGAGTAGCAGTGATTATTATCTGAGAATTTAAGAGTGTTAGGAAAAGCAAGTCTTCACATTCACCTTATTGTTACCCTTTGCAACTGTTACAACTTGAGAAAACATAAATGTATTTTGTAAAAACATTTTCACATGTGGAAAGATAAGGTTTTTTTTTTAAATCTGCTTTTGAAAACTGATACTCGATGTACATGAGGTTCTGTGTTTCTCATCAATGGTTTATTTGCTTCATTTTTCCCAGGTGAAAAAAAGATGTTATCCCGGTTAAGAGTAGCTGCCACTCCTTGTACTTCGGCATGTCGTCATTTGCACGTAAAAGAGAAAGGCAAGCCTCTTATGTTAAATCCAAGAACAAACAAGGTTAGTAACATTAACATCAAAATGTGTATTCTCTCTTCCTGGTAGAGGTTTGATAATTTTTAGACTGATAAAAGTATGACTTTTTTTGTAGCTTTATGCTGAGACTGTTCAGAGCTGTTTGCTTTTTCTGCTTATCATGCTTCTCCACATGGCAAGAATCATGGCTGCTTTATGCCTTCTAAAGTTCACCCCTCACAACTTTTACCACCAGAAAAGGATTGACTTTGCTTCCTAATTCTAGCTTTAAAAAAAAAAAAGAAAGGAAAGAAAGAAAAAAATTCCTAGAATAGTGCTCTGACCAGAACTTTGGGCCAGATGTGGGCTGTGGGATATTTAGATTTACCCAGGTCAAATAAGGTACTTAACCTGGGCCACTCAGGATCTTGGAAGGTGGAGTCAAAATTGTGAAATGAACCTTTATTTAAAGTCTACCCCACCCCACCTCCACCCAGCTTTTTGGACACAAACCACTACACACAAGTAATTTTGCCTATTAGACTACTGCTTCAAAAGAGAGAGGGACCTCTAAGTCTTTTCATTATCACTCTTGGGATAGAATTGTTGGGTAATATTGAGATCCAGTCATCACGTCATCCTTTATCTAAGCTGGGTTCAATAGGCAAGTCCCTCTCTGTTTTTTAGTTGCAGTATTAAATAGCAAGTAAATATAATTCTGAAAAGAGACTTTTTGGAGGAAGCTTCAAGAGGATACATTGAGTTTATTGTAATATGTGAAATTGGCCTTTTTGGGAAAGGTACATTCAGATTAAAAGCGTGACTTATTTCAAAAGAACAGTCATCAAAAATTTGCCAATCCCATTTATTTCCTGTTATCGGAGAAAACAGTTAATTGTATACTATGATAAGATTTGAAGGGTGTCAGGCCTAGAAGGGAAAATTTGACCATGGGTCACACGGAGCACCTCATCTTTGTATTTTTGGTATCCGGTACAGAATGAGAATTCAGCAAGCAATTAGTGAATTAAATGAAGCTTAAGGAAGGATATTTTAATCCTCTCTTGTTTTTGCCTCATGTCCTCAAATCTTGTGTGCTCTTCAAGGTGTAACTTATTTGAAATTCAGTTCTCCTGTAGAGCCTTTTCATACACCATACACTAAAGTAATTGCTCCCTTCTCTGAAACTTCATAGCAGTTTTTATCTTCCTATTTCTTTGACAAGTAATCAATATGTGTTGCTTTATGTTTCTTTTCATGTCTTAAGCTGTTACTGAAATCACTGATGGTAGTTATATATTCATGAATTTATATCATCTCGACTATATTTCAGGTTCCTTTTAGGCAGGGACCATTCAGATACTTTTTTGTGTGGACCATTCAGATACTTCTTTGTGTCTTTTATAGCGCTGTGGATATAGTAGATATTTGATGACTATGTTGGTTTATGTTCTTTTTTATCCTTATGAAAATATTTAATACCTACTCTGGAGACTTAGGGGTTATAAAAAACTTACAAAACACATTGAGTGACAAACAAATTTCAAGAGGGAGGATAGTCTTAAATGCATTACAGTACTTCGATAAAGAAAGTAAGATCTAATGCTCTGGAATCTCTAAAATAAGATCTAGTGCTTCGGAAATCTCTGAGGTTGAGTAACATCTGTGTAGATACGTCATTGAAGGGCCACTTCTGGAATTCCCTTGAACATCAGAAAGAGTTTGTTTTTGTTTAAGAAGGAACATAGACCAGTGATTCCAAATTCATGGGTTATAAACTTCTTAGAGACTTAAGAAATGTTAAATCAAGTTTGTGCTTCAAACATTGTAGACTGAATTAATTTTCACATATGTATAAATATTGTTTTTAAGAGTATGTTGCTGCTATGGTTAATGAATTAGTAATTAAAGGCAGTACTGAATTCTGAATCTTTTTAAATGTATGTCTATAATCACTGCCTACCTGTTACTATGTTCATAAAACTTTTTTATTGCAGTTAACATAATGTGAAATTTACAGTTTTAACCATTTAAAACTTTACAATTCAATGACATTAAGTACATTCAATTTTGTGCCATCACCACTATCTACTTCTAGAACTTTTTCATTATCTCAAATGGAAACCTAATACCCATTAAGCAGATGCTCCCCATTTCCCATTTCCACTGCCCTCCCAGCTTCTGCTTGCTGTTTCTGTAGGTTTGCCTATTCAGGTATAAACATGAAATTCTTTATGCAAATTCTAAAAATTTCTTATACTTTAAAAGGTTGGACATCATATGCTGGGTTATAAGCAGGAGTTTAGGTGCTAATTTGAGCTCTGCCATTTACTAACCATGACACTCTGGCAAATACCTCTCTAGGCCTCAGTTTTCTCATGTAGATAATAGCGTTTTGAAACATTTAAAGGGCTGTAGAAGTCTAAGATCAGATTTCTCCTTTTCTCCCCATGCTTATTTGGTTAACTTTTCTAATAATATTCCTACCATTCCAGTATATTGTCTATTTTTATTTTGCCATGATCCTCTTAAAACTATATTTACTTTTAAGATCGTAGTATATAGTTTCATATACCATTTTACCACTGGAAAAAGTATATTGTAAATTATCTTCAAAATGTTTGATAAGCCTTATATGGCTGTGTAATAGTGTAGTAGGTAGATTTGGAATCACAAAGGCTGACGAGAGTCTCATCTTAACCCCTTATTGACTGTGTAATCTTTAGTGTTGATGTACCTTTAGACCCAGCTATGGCCTGAATGTTTGTATCCCCCCAAAATTCATTAGTAGAAATCCTACCCCCAAAAGTGATGGTATTAGGAGGTGGGGGCCTTTTGGGAGGTGATTCATTTATGAGGGTTCTGCATGGGAGTAAGTACCCTTATAAAAGAGGCTCCAGTGAAAGCTCCTTCCACTGTGAGAAGATGCAACGAGAAGGCTCCTTCTATGAAGAATAATCTCTTACCAGACCCTGAAGTGCTGACTCCTTGATCTTAGACTTTCCAGCCTCCCAAACTGTGAGAAATAAGTGTTTGTTGTTTTTAAGTCAGTTTGTGGCATTTTTGTTATAGCAGCCAGAACAGACTAGCACAGACTCCAGTTTCTTAATTTAGATTGCTGTATAGAAAAAAGAAAAACTACAAATCTACTTTAGATACAGTAAGATACATATTATATAAATGTGAGTTCTTCCCTTTAGATGTTTTATAATTTAGTTAGCCATGACCCTGTTGTTGAATACTGTTTCCAATTTTGACATTATTAATCATTAGTCACTAGTCATGTTATCAGCTCTATAAATATTTGGAAATTTCCTAATCCCTGGCAGATTATGCTAACTGAACTAAGAGGAAAAGGAGTAGAAGAGCCCTCTATTTGCCCCCTGGCACGCTTACCAGCGTGTTCGAAAGTCAAGTTAAGGGATCTTTATCAATATTGACTTATGTGGAGAAGCAGTATGTGCTAAAGGAAAATAGCTCAGGATCCTTCAGGATCAGCTGAAGGAAACACACCTCTACTATGTAAAGTGGGAGGGAGGGCGTTGCTGTTGCATAGATGAGAAAAAGGGAGAAATAGCATTGGAAGATGGAGAAAGTAGAAGAGTAGACGAGAAGACAGTTGTTTCTGCTGAATGTTAAGAAAGTAATCAAACTGTTCATTTTAAACTAATGTCGTCATCACAGAGTTGCTTCACTTATTAACACCAGGCTAGCAAATTTAAGAATTTGATCAACTATTAACATAAATACCTATAAATAAAATTATGTCTTTGATAATCATTTTATTTCCTACCCTGCATTATAAATAAAGCAATTTTGAGTGTCCCTTAAATCTAAATAGAAGTAAGATAGTGAACCCTTGTGTAGCCAACTCACTTACATTTGGCAGTAAGGATAGATAAAGCACTTTTAAATGAACTGCATAGTTCATTTAAACATAAATTTTAGCTTTTTCTTTAGTCTTTTACTAGAGTTGGAAAAAGGGAGCAAGAGTGACAGTTTGGGTTTTACCTCTTTTATATTTCCCATCCTTCAATAAAATCTTAGCAGCATGAGACATAAAGGATTTAATGATTTGAGTCTTCTTTTTTTCTGTGTCAGTTTATCTCAAAGTTTGTCAATTTTGTTGATCTTTTCAAAAAAGCATCTTTTGGTTTCATTGTTTTTTGGTTTTTTTTCCCAATTGTCTTTTCCCTGTTTGATTTCTTTTCACTCTAATTTTTATTTCCTTCCTTCTGCTTGCTTCAGGTTAGGTTATCGATTTGAGATCTTTCTGCTTTTTTTGAAATATGGGCATTTACAGATGTAAATGTGCCTCTAATCATTGCTTTCACTGCATTCCATAAGTTTTGGTATGTTGTGTTTTAATTGATTTCAGAGTATATTCTAATTTCCCTTGTGATTTCATCTTTAACCAATTGGTTATTTGGCAGAGTGTTGTTTACTATCCAAATATTTGTGAATTCCCCTGATTTCTTTATATTACTGGTTTATAATCTCATCGCATTGCAGTCAGAAGTCATACTTTGAATGGTTTAAATTCTTTCAAATTTATTGAAACTTGTTCTATGATTTAACATATGTTCTGTCCTGGAAAGTATTCCATGAGTACCTCAGAAGAATGTGTATCCTGCTGTTACTGAGTGGAGTGTTCTGTAAATGTCTGTTATGTCTAGTTGATTCACACTGTTGTTCAAATCTTCTCTTTCCTCATTTATCTTGTCTGGCATTTCCTCTATTATTGAAAGTGAGGTATTGAAGACTCCAACTTGTTGAGTTGTCTTTCTTCCTTCAATTCTGTTAGTTTTGCTTCATGTATTCTGGACTTCTATCGTTAGAGGTGTTATATCTTCTTAATGGAGTCACCCTTTCATCATTATAAAATGTCCTTCCGTAGTTACAATGTTTGTTTTAAAGTCTGTTTTGTCTGTTGTTAGTATAGCCAATCCAACTCTCTTTTGGTTTCTATTTGTATGGTATATCTTTTCCATTCTTTTACTTCCAACTTACTTGTGTCTTTGAATCAAAATGTGTCTCTTGTAGACAGCATATAATTAGAACATGTTATTTCATCTATTCAACTAATCCCTGAGTTTAATCCATTTACATTAATGTAATAACTGATAAGGTAGGATTTACATCTGCCGTTTTGCTATCTGTTTTTTGTAAGTCTTTTTTTGTTTCTCTATTCCTCCATTACTGCTTTATGTTACATAGATATTTTCTAGTATACCATTTTAATTCTCTTGTATTTTCTTTTACTACCTGTTAGAGTTCATTTCTTAGTGGTTTGCCCTGGGGATTACAATGAACATCTTTATAACAATCTAGTTCAGATAAATACCAACTTAATTTCATTAGTGTACAAAAACTTTACTCCTATATGACTCTAACCCCCCATTTGTGCTGTTTTTTTTTGTACAAATTACATCTTTATATGTGTGTTTCCATCAGCAGAGATATATAATTATTGCTTTATGCAGTTATCTTTTAAATCAGGAGGAAAAAAGTTGCTCTTTTTATCTTTGTGTATATTTGAGTTTCTGTCTAGTGTCTTTCCATTTCAGCCTGTAGGGCTCTCTTTGATATTTCTTATGGGTAGGTCTGCCAGCAACAAATTTTCTCAATATTTGTTTAGCTGAGAATATCTTAATTTCTCCTTCATTTTTAAAGAATAGTTTTGCAAGATATATTGATAGAAACTATTGGTTGACCGTTTCTTTCTTTCAGCACTTTAAATATGTCATCCTACTGCCTTCTAGCCTCCATGATTTCTGATAAGAAATTAGTTGTTACTCTTATTGAGGATTCCTTATACATGATAAGTCACTTCTCTCTACTTTCAGATTTCTCTGTTTGTCTTTTGACAGTTTGATTATGATGTGCCTATGTGTACATTTATTTGAGTTTATCATACTTGGAGTTGAGCTTCTTGGGTGTGTAGATTAGTTTTTCTCATAATATTTGGGAAGTTTGGGGGTGTTATTCAAATATTCTTCTGCCTCTTTCTCTTTTCTCCTGGGACTCTGTTATACATATGTTGGCACAGGAGATGATGGTGTCTCACAGTTCTCTGAGTCTCTCTCATACCTCTTCATTCTTTTTTCTTTCTGTTTCTTAGACTGGATGATCTCAGTTGACCTGTTTTTAAGTTCACTGATTCTTTCCTCCATTTGCTCAAATCTGCTGATGAGCCCCACTAGCGAATTTTTTATGTCATTTATTGGACTTTCAACCCCAGAACTTCTGTATGGTTCCTTTTTATAATTTCTATATCTTTACTGATATTCTCTTAATTGGTGGAACATCATTCTCATACTTTCTTTTAGTTTCTTAAACATGGTGTCCTTTAGTTCTTTGAATATGTTTAAAGTTACTGTTTAAAGTTTTTGTATAGTAAGTACAATGTCTGGGCTTCCTCAAGGACAGTTTCTATCAACTGCCTTTTTTTCATGTATGTGAGCCAGACTTTCTTGTTTCTTTGTATATCTCATGATTTTTTGTTGCAAACTGGACATTTTAAACAATGTGGCAGCTGTGGAAATCAGATACTCCTTCTTGGGTTTGTTGTGTGGCTGCTGCTTTTGCTTATTTAGTGTCAATTCTGAACTAATTATAAAATCTGTATTCTTGTTCTGTATGCCTACTGAAGTCTCTGCTTGGTTAGTTTAGTGATCCGCTAATGATTAGACAAGGACTTAAATGTTTAGAACCAGTACATTCCCCATTCTTTGTCAAGGAACTCTGTGTGCCTGCTAGGGCGTGCCTCCAGCTCTCTGCCAGCCTGTTTCCAACCACACATCAGCCTTCGCTTCCTACTTGCACAGAGCCTCAAGGTCAGCCAGCAGTGGGAACTCAGGGCCTTCTCAAGTCTTTCCTGGGCATGTCCACAGTTCATGCATTGGCTTTCTTGATTCCCAGTACCACCTCAGAGTTTGTCAGAGCTCCTCCCACAAGGACATCTCATTCCTTAGTCTTTCTTTTTCAGCTGTTTGGTTACCCTATTGTTTACCTCACTGTTATCCACTGCCTCAGCAACTACCTTACTAAATAATTGCCTCTGATTGTTTTCAACAAGCACTTCTGGGGGAAAGACTGCACTGGGTGAGCTCCAAGTTAGGTCAAATAAGGACAGCTTTGCAAGTGGAGTCTTCCAGGGAACCACCAGATAGGTCACATAATGACATTTCCCTGAGAACGGGGCTTTGGAAGAATCTCTAGTCCCTTCTATCCTCTCCAGTGGTTGTTCCAGGCTATTGATTTTCACAGTGATTGTGAGCTATTGGTTTTCAAGACTACCATGGAACTAGAGAAGGGAGCATGATAAAATGTCATGAAGTTTGCTGTTTACTAAAATTCAGGTGTTTTTCTTGAATAAGTGCTCCCCAGTAGAATCTACAAATGTTTGGTTAATTTCCAGTATTCCAAAAAGTGATTTTGATCACTTGCCAGTGTTCTGTTGCTTTTATGGATGAAAAAAATCTTCCGAAGTCCTTAGTCCATCATTTTCACTGACATTGCTTTGATGCAATGAATGTAACCTACAGCAGAATACCAGAAATCGAAAAAGATTTTCTTATGACACAGATTAATTTTTCCTTAGGTATCATTTCTTCCATCCCCCTTCCCTTACCCAACCTCACTCCTTTCAGAGTGCAGAGGTAGCCTCTGCTATGAGTTGGTTTATGTTCTTTCAAACTATGTTGACTTCACTCATAATGTGTACGTGCATCTGTGTATAATATGTAGTTTTATGTGGGTTTTCTAAACATGAATGCGTTAACAGTGAGTTTGCTTTGATTTGAAACTTGCTTTTTTTTTCCTTAACTATATGTCTTGGAGATCTTTCTACTATATGCTTAGAGATATATGTTTAACTATTTCTATGGTATTCATGGTATGGGAATACCATAGGATGCTTAACTGTATCATAATTCATAGACTTTTAGTTTTTAACAGCCAAGAGAACTAGAAACAATACTACAACTAATCTCTTTGTATATGCCTTTTTATTTCATGTGTGAATATTTCTCTAAGGTGGCTAGCTAGAAGTTGAATTGCTTGATTGAAGAGTATGTGCATTAAAAAATTTAAGAATACTTTAAAATTGTCTTCCAAAAGCCTAAACTAGTTTACATTCCCAACAATGGTATATGAGAGTAACTTTGTTCCCCATGTCTGGGCAAAAATAATATTTAATCTTTTTATTTCTCCTCTTTAGGGAATGGCTTTTACGTTACAGGAACGACAAATGCTTGGTCTTCAAGGACTTCTACCTCCCAAAATAGAGACACAAGATATTCAAGCCTTACGATTCCACAGAAACTTGAAAAAAATTAGTAGCCCTTTGGAAAAGTAAGAGTTGATTAAATGTTTTGTTTTTTGTTGATATTCTGATTAGGAATATTGGGAGCATATTATGGTTACTATAGCATGAGAAATATACAGTCTCTTAATAGTTTGTGTTTTTGTCAGTTAACTGTTTTTATAATGATTGTTTCTTTCACTTCACTGACTACTTCACTGTGTTCACTGTTGTAAAATTTAGCAGAAATCAGTTTTTATGCTTAAACTCAGAGCATTTCAGGTTTTAATAGAACATTAGAAGCAAAGTTTACCATCTAATTTGCACACATTGTATTCGACAACGTCTATTGATCACTTACTTTGTGTGCGACACTATACTAGTCACTGAGGGTATCAAGTAGGTAATAGATAGAGTAACCATTTACTATATCATCTAAACCAGGCACTTTGAGGAGTGAAAAAGAGGTGTGACCAAAACTGTCCCTGACAAACTAGAATATGTGACCAACCCAGTAAGGCACAGCCCTGTCTTCTAGAAGCTCATCAGTAGATAGTTACACTATGCTTGTCACTGTACTCTAGACCACAGTGTAAGGTACAGTAAGAAAAAGGTACATGCGAGGTATACGCTGGAAGCATGAAAAGGGTACCTAGCCCAACTTGAGGAATCAGATAAAGCTTCTTGGAGGAAGTGATGCAAAAGCTGAAGTTTTTTAGGAGGTGAGTTCTCACTGTGTTGCCCAGGCTGGAGTGCAGTGCAGTGGCTATGCAGAGGCTCAATCATAGCACACTACAGCCTCAAACTCCTGCCTTCAAGTGATCCTCCCACCTCAGCCTTTCAAGTAGCTGGGACTACAGGCGCACACCACTGTGCTGGCTGAGCTGAATTTTAAACAATATGCTGTAGGTAGCAGGCTAATGAGAAAGAAAGACGAGTTATTCTGGGTAACGGGATCAGCCTGAATACAGGCGAAACATACCCATTGGGTTTGTTAAGTATAGGGGATTATTGGTGACTGGTGAGAGAGATTTCTTTGATGTGACGGGGCAAAATGGAAACTGCAGTGGTTTGAAAAATGAAAGGGAGGGAAGGAAATGTAAACCACTCTCAATAAGTTCAGGCAAGAGGGGACGGAAGGACATTAACAGTAAGTAAGTAAAGGAGGACTTGGGTTGAAGTATGGTTTAGGCTGGGAGGAAGCTGAACATGAATGAGCCCAGGAGAAAGAATAATCGATAGAGCAAGGTCTCAGGAAAAAGGTATAGGATCAAGTGCAGAGGTAGAGAGGCTGGTCTTGAACAAGAACAAAGAATAGTTCATTCGCCGAGGCAGGAGTTAAGATAAATACAAGTATTAGGAAGAATAAGTATGGAGGTGTTGGAGCAGAGATAATGAGATCTCATTTAACCTCTTTGACCTTGATTTTCTTTATGATATAAAATATGAAGGTCATGGCTTAGTTTTAGAAGGGCCAAGGTTGAATAGGTTGGTGAAGGAGAGAGGTAAATGTTTGGAAGAGTCATGTAGCTATGAGATAAAGCCTGCCAATATAGTCTTGTTTGTATAGGTGCCATTCTGAACAGCAATGTTATTTTTCCGCAGAAAAGATGAAATGTAACATTGATTCAGGTTTGGAGTTTGCTGGGCTGGCAAAGGTGCTACATTAATTCAGCTAATACTGATTCAGGGCTGTTATGTGCTAGGCATTGGTCTAAGCTCTGGAACTCAAAAAATGAAAAAACCTAGTCCTTCCTTTCAGGGGATTCACTGTCTGGGTGAGCGGTGCAGTGGTAAAGATAGTGTAATGACAGAGAAAGATTTGCTTGGAGTGAGAGATTTGATTATGGGATCCAGTAGGGAATGAAAAGGATCCCAAAGGGAGCTAATAGAATGGGAGAAAATGAAGGGATCAAGGAGCTAGAAATCCCTGGAAGGATGATGAAGTGAGGGCATTGTATAACTATCCAAAATGGTAAAGGGTTGTGATCTGCGATTGGAATAAGGGCATTCACCATTTCTGAGCTGTAATGATCCTAGGTGAGTGCTACAGTATCCCTGGGAGGAACACAAGGAGTGAGTAAACTGAAATGAAGGTGAGAGTGATAACATTAAGGAAGTCCACAACTTGCCTAACTTCCCTATGTCACATGCCTGATAGGTCACCTGTTCTTTCCTTAATATCTCTGCTGTCTCTTTCACAAAGCCATCTTATTAATAACAGCTCAGGTCATTTGTTTGCTTACTATCCTATACTGAGGAAAAATCTGCTTCCCTTTAATTTCTACCTATTGATACCATTTCTGCCCCTAGTGCTAAATAGAAGATATAATTCCTCCTCTAAATGGATCGCTTCTCCTTACTCAGTCACCAAATATTTGCACAGCAGTTGTGTGCCACATACTTGGCTAGTTCCTGGAAATATAGAAGTATATGAGGTCCCTAGCTCATGGTATTGTCTATGCTGGAGGGAAGCTGGAAAGTCAAGAAGGGGAGTGCAGGTTACAGAAGAGGGAGTAGGGCATCATGGGAAAACAGAAAAGTCTAATGTCTGTGTATGTATGTGGTGGGGGACAGGACTGGGCAGAGAATGGGCCCCAGAGAGCATGCCACCTGAGCTGCATTTGGAGGACATGATTATAGGACCACTCCACGTCATCCAGCCTGGGCAACAGAGGGAAACCCTGTCTCTTAAAACAAACAAACAACAACAACAAAAAAAAAACTAGTTAGAAGGTTCTTGAGGTAGTCCCGGTGAGAAATGATGGTGCCTTGGACTGGGCAAGAGTAGAGGGAGGAAATGGGCATGTTGGAAAGACACAGAGTTTACCTGGTAGGACTTGGTGATTCATTAGATTGGTGTAGGGGAGGATGAGAGAAGAAGAAATCAAGAATGGACTCTGGGTTTTCCATTTGGTCAGATGGAACAGGAGAAGAAACAAGTTTGGAGGAAAGATAATGAGTCTGTTTTAGACATATTTCATTCAAGATGATTACTGGTGTTCAAGCCAATATTTCCCTGTTCTTTAAACTTAAAACGAAGCTACTTATATATGTATTTACATGAATTGACCATTGCCTCCTTTTGCTGCCTCGGTGCTCCATGCAGACCTTCTAATGCTTATAACCCTACTGGGTTACCAACTCCTTTATTTTTTTTTTTTTATTTATTTATTTATTTTTTTTTTTTTGAGACAGAGTGTCACTTTGTTGCCCTGGCTAGAGTTGAGTGCCGTGGCATCGGCCTAGCTCACAGCAACCTCAAACTCCTGGGCTTAGGCGATCCTACTGCCTCAGCCTCCCGAGTAGCTGGGACTACAGGCATGCGTCACCATGCCCGGCTAATTTTTTATATATATATTTTTAGTTGGCCAGATAATTTCTTTCTATTTTTAGTAGAGATGGGGTCTCACTCTTGCTCAGGCTGGTCTCGAACTCCTGACCTCGAGCGATCCACCCGCCTCGGCCTCCCAGAGTGCTAGGATTACAGGCGTGAGCCACCACGCCCGGCCCCAACTCCTTAAGGACAGTGGTCAATTCTTATATCCCTGGAGTTCAAAGTAGTGCCTGGCACGTACTGTTAAGCTAACCTTTGAATGAATGCCACTTGCTTTTGCTTCCCTTTTTAAATGTCAGTCTCCTCGAAGATCAATTCCTTAAGGCAGTGGTCCCCAACCTTTTTGGCACTAGGGACCGTTTTCATGGAAGACAATTTTTCCCATGGACAGGGGCAGGGGTTAGGGGGACGAGGGTTTCGGGATGATTCAAATGTATTACGTTTATTGTGCACTTTATTTCTGTTATTATTACATTGTAATATATAATGAAATAATTATACACCTCACCATAGGTTGGGGACCCCGCTTAAGGTGATCTTTACATTTCCAGTGCCTTGTACAGAGCCTGACTCACAGTAAGGGCTCAGTAAACTTTAGGTGTTGTTTGTGTTGTTATTTTTATCATCATCATCTTCATCTGCATTTTAAGTACCCTTACATTTTTGTTAATTTTTAGTCCAAACCTTTAATGTAATGTGGGCTGATTAGCCATTATTTACTTTGGTTAATTTCAGATACATCTATATAATGGGAATACAAGAAAGAAATGAGAAATTGTTTTATAGAATACTGCAAGATGATATTGAAAGCCTAATGCCAATTGTATATACACCAACAGTTGGGCTTGCCTGCTCGCAGTATGGACACATCTTTAGAAGACCTAAGTAAGGCTTATTTTAAAAAATACAATTGTAAATGATTATTGTATAAGGAAAATATCATTCCATAACACCTGTTATATTTCTATTCTACGTGTTGCAGTCTTATCCCAACCACATTTCTCACGTTACAAAACCTTAATTTGGTTTTAAAGGGATTAATAAAGACCCAACATATTCATAACTTTTTGTAGAAATAGCATTATTCATTCCTAACCTTCTTTAAATTATTGTGATTATTAGAGGAATTGTGTACTTTTGGAACCAAAAAAAGTCTTAATTCTGGGGGCAGATTCTCCAGAATTATCATTAAAGGCTTTGTCAGTCTGGCTAAAATACCGGATTGGTTCTTTATCATTTTATGTCAGCTTTAATTCCTGTTGATTGTTCTCCTTTTTTATGAACTTTCATGAATTTTAATTTCAAATCGTTCTAACACCTCCAAATATTTTAAGTGAGAAGAATACTGGAATGAGCCATTGCCGTAAGGCCTTGAATGAGTCACATAGTCCTCTGGCTGTGTTCTCTCATGTGGGAAATGCAGATAGCAGTACCTGTCAAAGAACTATTGAGAAGAAACTGATAGAACAGTTCTTTGTTAACTTATGAGCATTATATAAATAACTATTTTTACTTAATTTGAATTTTCTTCTCTTGTTACTCTAACCTATTATCATTTTCCCCAAGCCTTATATTTTTCCCTTACCTAGCTAACGTACTGATACAAATGTAGAAATTCAGACAAGGTGTGACAGCGTTTATCTTCAGTCTCCTGCCGTTGAGTCTGATGGCTTTCAAACTTTAATGTGCATAAGAAACACTGTGGAACTTATTGAAAATGTTAATCTCTGCCAACTTTCCTCTCCTTCCCATCCCCAAGATTTCTGATGAATAAGAGATCTGGAGGTCTGGATTTTAGTGAACATCCTCAGTGATTGTGTTGCAGGTATTCCCTGGAAGACACTGAGAAACACTGTTCTGATGTTTATGCTGCCATCAATTAATGTATCTAAAACATTTCTATGAGATGCTGTTCAACTCTTTCATAGTTTCTTATTAGAATAGTGGTTCCCAACCTAGATTAAAGGATAAAGGGAAACTTAAAGATACTGATGCCTCAGCCCCACCCCCAGAGATTCTGATTCAGTTAGTCTAGACTCGGGCCCAGGTGTGGGGGTTTCATTAAGGCTCCTGAGGTGATTATGATGTATGTGCACCCCCAGAGTTGAGAACTGACATGAAACATGAAGAGCACGGCTTTTGGGTGTGGGTAGCTGCTGTATTTTATTTTTGTAGTGTATTGTGCAGTAGGTTTTTTTTGTTGTTTTTTACATAGAAGATGGTTAGTAAATCTTGCTTGATTGATGCACACTCTAAGCCAGTTAAATAAGAATCTCTGGAGGTGGGACCATGGCACTTTAAAAGTCTCATCAGTTGAGCCTATTATGTAGCCATGCTTGAGAAACTGCTGAGCTAAACTGATTTGAACTACAGTAGTAATGCCAAAGTTAAGATACCAATGAGAAAGTTAAATGTAAGAATCTGTTTGAAGGCAATGGGGACCTGTTGGCCCTCATCTCTACCTGACATGTTTTCTAGAAACTATATTTCTTTTCTATTTTTCTCCTTTCCTCCTTTCTCTTTTGAAATCTGGATTATTTATCTCAATTAGATAGCAGTATACTGTGTTTAAAATAACTTTTCATTAACCATTCCACATATGAAATATGTATACATACTTCAAAACATGTACATGATAAATACAGTTGACCCTTGAACAACACAGATTTTCTTCCACCTCTGCCACCTCTGAGACAGCAAGACCAACCCCTCCTCTTTTCTTAATAATAATTTCTTTTCTGTAGCTTACTTTATTGCAAAAATACAGTATATGACACAACATACAAAATATGTGTTAATCAACTTAAATTATTGGTAAGGCTTCTGGTCAACAGGCTGTTAGTAGTTATGTTTTTGGAGGGTCAAAAGTTATACATGGATTTTCGACTTTTGATTTTCTAACTCCCACATTGTTGAGGGATCAACTATACAATTTTTGTCAATTAAAAAATAAAAATAACTTTTCACTTTTCCTAATGCTTTAGGAGTGTCATCTTTTATGTGAATTTACCATAATTTTCTTCCTTCCCTTCCTGTTCCTTCACATTTCAGATTTTTGGTTTTTAGTTTTAATAGTAGTTTATTGGCCTTGTTTTGCTCTCCTACATTGGTGGTTTATCTTTAGTTTTTTTTGTTATTGTTTTTTTTTTTCCTGGAGATGTATTGAGGTTTTGTTGTTGTTGTTTCTGAGACAGAGTCTCACTCTGTTGCCTGGGCTGGAGTGCCGTGGCATCAGCCTAGCTAACAGCAACCTCAAATTCCTGGGCTCAAACAGTCCTCCTGCCTCAGCCTCCTGAGTAGCTGCGACTACAGGTGTGCACCACCACGACTAGCTAATTTTTTCTATTTTTAGTTGTTTGGCTAATTTCTTTCTATTTTTAGTAGAGACGGGGTTTCGCTTTTGCTGAGGCTGGTCTCAAACTCCTGACCTCAAGTGATCCTCCCATCTTGGCCTCCCAGAGTGCTCATATTACAGGCATGAGCTACCATGCCTGGCCTGTATTGAGTTTATTTGAACATTAGATGTGGGTACATTTCTTCTTGGGTAAAATGATCTATAATTTAACGATAATCTTTGTGCAACTGTTACATGAACAATGTAATTACAGTTTGAAATAGTTGAAAATGTTTGAAAATAAACCAGTGTGACTTAGCTAAATCTGCTTGGAAATTATACCATGTCTTGATGTTTTACTAAAATACCTAAATATTCCAATTATGAACAAAAACTTAGAAACAAAACTGTTGTGAAATGCAAAGGTGTTTTTGTTCTGTTGCAGGGGATTATTTATTTCAATCTCAGACAGAGGTCATGTTAGATCAATTGTGGATAACTGGCCAGAAAATCATGTTAAGGTACTATAATAGCACAACCCTCCTTTTCACAATGCTTTCTCTTGCCTTGTAAATTGCCTCTAAATTTTCAAGAAGTTTTTTGTTGTTGCTCTGATTTATTTTGCACTTATATACATGCAGATTTAGTACTTTGTATCTGAGGTGATGATAATAGTAATAGTTATAAAATGGTTTACTGGTTTAGTGTTTGACTCTGAGAAAGAAATTGGAGGTATTACAAAGGGGAGCTCTCTCAGTGTCAGTACCTGGTGTCTCCTGCTTTCTCTGTATTCCTTTTCGATTTCACTAATATTATTCTAGGCAGAGAAAATGCATTAAAATGCCATAAAAACTTTTATTCTGTAGGGTGTTGGAAAGGATTTGTTACGTCTTATTTTTCCTTTAAAACCAAGATAGATTTAGATCCTTAGCAAATATGAGAGTTTTAAATTTAGCAAATATAAATCATGGTCAATCTGGCTGTCTTTCATAAAATAAAAAGTAAGAACTTATTTCAAGATCTTTTGGTAGGCTTTTGTTTTTATTGTAGGTAGTGATCTTACTTGCCTTTATTATGTATGTATTCCTTACCAAAGTAAACATTGATGAACACTCATTAGTTTGAATAATCTAGAAAATACTTCATCAGATAATTAAACTCACAGTATCATCTTAAAACCTTGTAGGTAGGTTTATTTTTTGTCCTAGATCTTTTTCTCTTTCATGGTTGCTAAGGTTTTTCTTGTTTGGCCTACATTATTGTATCAAAGTCCCATGCTATTTAATTCTAAACTCTTATTTTTCTCTTGTGGTAATCTCTCCATCAGAATTTTGTTCACGTCTGCCGTATTTAGTCTTTCTGAAGATATTTAAGTTGGTCCTCTAGTCAAAAACATTCTATTCCTAAACCAAAGTCAAAATGAAATCAAATCCAGTTAATTCTCTTTTTAATATCTTATAATAGTCAGAAATCCTAGAATTTTGAGTATGCTTGTTTGGTTTACATTGGAAGTTAGCCAAGAAACAATTTTATTTTTTAAAAGTGAGAGTGAAATGAATCAATTTTTAAAAATGCTTTTCTTTGGTGCCCTATTATTGACAACTTTTAATTTGCCTTTTTTTTTTTTTTTTTGTGATTAAGGCTGTTGTGGTGACTGATGGAGAGAGAATTCTGGGTCTTGGAGATCTTGGTGTCTATGGAATGGGAATTCCAGTAGGAAAACTTTGTTTGTATACTGCTTGTGCAGGAATACAGCCTGATAAATGCCTGCCTGTGTGTATTGACGTGGGAACTGATAATGTAGTGAGTAACATCATTCTCCCCCTTTGATCTTCTTCCTATATTTTTAAAACTTTTTAGTTATATTCCTCTTTTGAAGATAAGAAGGGAAAATTTTGTGATGGGATGTTGGTCATTTTCTTAAACTCTACTTATAATATTTGTATAAATAGTAGTAAATTAAGCCTATTAAAAGTTTCTTAAAGGGCAATGAAGTTTAAAAAATTGTATTAGTTATTTTTTTATTTTACCGTTTTTGTTTTGTATGTTTAAACTGGTTATGTAATAAAAATGATTTTATTTTTATATTTGGTTTGTTTTATAGGCACTCTTAAAAGATCCATTTTACATGGGCTTGTATCAGAAACGAGATCGCTCACAACATTATGATGACCTGATTGATGAGTTTATGAAAGCTATTACTGACAGGTATTAAAAAAATAGTTTGAGTATATGAAAGCACCTTTAATGAGGTGGGGAGCAGGAACCACAGTTCTTTTGTTTTCCTTTATCTCTTACGAACATTAGCAGGAGATTAAATTTTTGAGAACTTTGGTTCTTTTCTGTCTGATTAGATGTGCTGATACAAGGAGGTATCCATACTCTGCCTTGCTTTCTTGAGTTCCCTGACATCCTGAGGGAAGTCTGCCCTCACTGTGTCTCTCGAACCGTCACTTCTCAGTCCTCCTTTCAGCCGTTGACATCTAGGGTCACTCCCACCATTCCACTGCAGTTCTTTTGTAGCTTTTGTGTTTTAAATTCCCTGACCATTTGATATTCCTTCCTTTCTATCTCTTTGTAACATCTGACCAAGTTTTCCCACTCATACGTCCTTAAAACTCTCTGTTTTGACTACCAAGAGACTTTCCTAGCTTGGTCTTTCTCCCACCTTTCTTTCTTTTATCGTCTTTACTGGTTCTTCTTGCTCTCTTTTATTAAATGTGGGGAACTACATAGTCCTCTTTTTGAGCCATGTAAACTGTTACCTTGATGCATGTGACTCCTAAACCTATGAAAACCCATCTTTGCAGTCGCATTGCCCTTCTGAGGCATGTATTTCTAATACCTGGAATCGATTATTATTGTTATTATAGCTATTATGTCCCTATTATTGGCAGTAATATTCACCCTGTTGCCAAACCTTTGGTGTTGGTATTATCTGTGATTCTTCCTTCTTTATCAACCCCTCCATGTAGTCAAATATTCCTCAAATCCAGCTGATACTAACACTTAAATGCTTCAGAAATCTGTCTCTTGTTTTCCATTGCCACACTCCTTATCTCTCTTCTGGATTCTTCTAATCCTTCTTCCAATTTCTCTTCTCTCCAGTTCATCTACACCTTAATATCAGATTAATCTTTTAAAAACACGTTTCATTGTATCATTCTTTCACTCGAAATAGCTCATTGGTGTCCTACTGCCATAGGGTAAAGTCCAAACTCTTTACCTTAATGATCTAGCCCTAGCCTACCTTTTAAATTACTGGCACATAGAAAATACTCAAAAATTAATTCCTTTTTGGAGTCAAAGTTGACATATCTAAAGCTGAATTTTTTGACTTGCTAGAAATGGCCATCTCCCCTTCTTCTTCTCACTTCCATACCTTGAACAACCAAATAGTATCTTAGTTGTTTAGGTTGCCTTGGTATTGTAACAACTTCCTCCATACTTCCCAGCTGATGCTCATCATCAATTTGTTTGTTCGTTCTGATGTCTCATAGTTACATCCCTTTTGCTTCCCGTATCTTCTGCTTCAGATCTCTTGTCCTTGTATCAGAGTAGCCTCCTAGCTGCTGCTGTTGTCCTCATCTCTCCCCACACCAGTATGTGCTACATATCACTGGCAGGTTTGTCCTTCCTAAAGGGAGTCTTATATGAATTCTTTCCTTCTCTGCAGCCTTCAGTGGTTCTACATGGGATGCAGAAGAAATTCCTTATTCTCTAATTTGGCATTCAAGATTCTCCACTATTTGGCCCCAACCTCCGTTAACCAAGTTCTCCCTTATCTTTTTTTTTTTTTTTTTTTTTTTTTGAGACAGAGTCTCGCTCTGTTGCCTGGGCTAGAGTGCCATGGCGTCAGCCTAGCTCACAGCAACCTCAAACTCCTGGGCTCAAGCAATCCTACTGTCTCAGCCTCCCGGGTAGCTGGGACTACAGGCATGAACCACCATGCCCAGCTAATTTTTTTTCTATGTATATTTTTAGTTGGCCGGCTAATTTCTTTCTATTTTTAGTAGAGACAGGGTCTCGATCTTGCTCAGGCTGGTCTTGAACTCTTGACCTCGAGCGATCCACCCGCCTCGGCCTCCCAGAATGCTAGGATTACAGGTGTGAGCCACTGCACCCGGCCTCTCCCTTATCTTTTAATATAAACTCTAAAATATCTAGCCAGACTGTTAAAAATTCCAGGTCACCCAGGTACACCTTGCTTTTCTTCCCACTTCTTTACTTTTTGTTCTTCTTTCAGGGCCCAAATAAAGTCCCACTTCCTTTTCAGGCCTTCCCTTATTCCCCTAAGTCACCTAGATGTTGATGTCTTCTTTTTCTGAATGTCAATAAACTCATAAAGCAATTATTTATTACTGCTAATTTAATATATACTTTCCTGTGCCTCTGTTTAACTGTTAATGTAATAAGAATGTACATATCAAATATGTACTTTTTGACATTCAGAGTCTCTTTGTTTTAGAAAGTTATTTAGTGTGTGTATGTGCTGGGCACCCTCCTAGGCACTTGGAAATAGTTTATGTAGATTGGTATCCCATGTGCTCATCATGGTACATGTTCTTTTTAAGTATGCCATACATTTTTTTTTTTTGATTAATAGATTTCTACATTTCAGGTCTATCACAGGCTCTGAACATTTTCAGATGACCTTAATTGAACTAACATAATAACATTATTTTTAAATGCTGTCACAAGGAATGTTGGACATAAGGAAAGCTGTTTAATAGTGATATTTTCAACACAACAATTGTGGGTTTTGCTGTTTTTAGATATGGCCGGAACGTACTTATTCAGTTTGAAGACTTTGGAAATCATAATGCATTCAGGTTCTTGAGAAAATATCGAGAAAAATATTGTACTTTTAATGATGATATTCAAGGTAAAACAAAAAGAAAACTTTAGATTTTTGATTCCTACTTTTTTAAACATTTTTATTATGCCCATTTTTTATTTGCAAAAATCTTTGTTTTTCTTATAGGGACTGCTGCAGTAGCTCTAGCAGGTCTTCTTGCAGCACAAAAAGTTACTAGTAAGCCTATCTCAGAACACAAAATCTTATTTCTTGGAGCAGGAGAGGTAAGTTCTTGTAAACTTCTAAAAACAAAAACCACCACTCTGCTTTAGAATTGGAAACTGGGACAGAATGTTGAAAAGACCATAATGAACTTCTAATTTTTTTGAGATAGAGGGTATGAATTCAAGACTTCTTTTGTAAAATAAACAATTTAAGTTTAGAGGGAATATCACAAAGAATCAACATTGTTTGATTTGTGAGGGAAGAATAAACCAAATATTGCTCATAACATATAATCTTCATATATAAAGTAATTAAAGCACTGTGTTATACTCTTTATTCTTAAAATTTATGTTTTGTTGCACAGGCTGCTCTTGGAATTGCAAATCTCATAGTTATGTCTATGGTAGAAAATGGCCTCTCAGAACAAGAGGCACAAGAGAAAATCTGGATGTTTGACAAGTATGGTTTATTAGTTAAGGTAAGGTATTTAAAATTTGGAGAAGCAAAAAGTATGTTATTGTTGTGATATTTTTAGTTGAGTTTTTAAAATATTATCATTTCTTGAAATCTTGCCTCTCACTGGGCTATCCAAATTGTACCAGTTGGGACCTTCCACTATATTTTCAACAGAGATCCTCTAGTCTCAAGACTTGCTTTGTATGTAAATCACAGTCTCTATGTTGGCAGCTGACTTACTCTTTGTTCTCTTGCTCTTAAGAGATCAAATAGCCATTGTACAAGTATGATTGTATTTGACACTTCTGTTAATAAAATTAGGTTTTTAATGGGAACTCAGAACTTCTTAATTAAATTACAGTATTATCAGTACATCTGATATTTGAGCAGAAATTCTTTAACCCTTTGGAAATCATAATGCCCTGTAGCAATCTAATAAAAATATATGGACCCTTTCCCCAGAAAAAAGCATGTACTCCTGAAACCAATTTATTGATAATAAAGAACTTCTCTTTCACAGGGCCTGCCTACCTTCTTTAACATTGATTACCATTTTTTATTATCTTAAGAATATCATATATCTTATACTGTGTAACACATTGAAATATAGGTAAATTGTTTTATAAATGAGCCTATCCAGTATACAATGCTATTGTATTTTGTATGTGCACATCATAATATAATGGTATACTGGTCACTTGGCATTTACGTCCATGGAGCAAGTGATCTCAATGTACTTTCCTCCAGTTTGGAAATCTTTTCTTCTTAATTAGTACCAGTATTCTATTAGTACAAAAAATAAAATGAAAAACTGAAGTGTGTTCATGAAAAATCTTGAGTGCTTAAACTACCTATAATTTAAAATAATAATGGTTTAAGATGTACCAGACATTGTAATAAGACTTTACATGTATTATCTCCTTTAATCCTCTCAAAAATCCTGTGAAGTTTTATAAATGAGAAAACTGAAGTTTAAAAGGTCAGGGAACTTTTCCAAGGTCATTAATTTATAAGTTATCGAGGTCGGATTCAAATCCAAGTAGCCTGGCTCTGAAGCCTGTGCTCTGAATTGTTAAACTGTGCTACCTTCCAAGGAGGCTGCAACTACTGTGCTTGCTAGTGTCCAAGATGCAAAGAAAGATAAAACATATTTTTAGAATGCTGTTGGGGGGATATATATTTTTTACTAGTACACAATTAGTTTGGTGCTTCCTTTTGCAATGTTGTTTTTCATCAAATGTGTTGTGATTCTTTATCATATTGGTAGGTCAGGTCTAAAATGAATAAATATAGTATTGGTAGCTACAGTGTGTTTCCTTAGCACAGGTGAGAATCTCTGTCATCAGAGTATATGCTTCTCTTAGAGTGTGCAGGTAGCTTGACCTATGGGCTTTAGGCTTCCAATGTCTCCTAGCGACCCTAAGTGCTTCCTCTTATTTTGAGACTGAGGGTCTCCTGTTGAACCCCCATATTAAGCTTTGGTAATCCTGGGGGCAGGCAGAAGAAGTCACTGTTTCAAGAACCAGGTCTGCTGAGGCTGTATTTCAGTCCTTTGATTAACTTCTTAGCCGACGGATGATGGTGTGCTTCTTTCCTGGCGTTTGCTAGTTCTTGTCTGGGATTATTCTGGAGTTCTGACAAAAAAAATGACTTTTGCAGGGGAAGTCTTCTCTTACCAAGATATGAATATGAGTTTCTCAGCCTGGTTGGTTTTTGCATTCAATATGTTTTTGTCTGCTTTAAATCTTTGAGAAATTCTTTACTGTTCTAGTCTGTCAGTGGTACCTCTTCTGGGTTTGTGGCACTACTAAGGATTTATTTTTTATTATTTTTGACCTGGGATTTGGGAAGGAAAGCATGTTTCTTCATTCAACCACCTTGAACCAGAATTCCCTATTCCTCTTGTTTCTGAACTCTTGATAGTACAAGTCCATGATGTCAGTGTGCAATTCTGAAATCCTAAAAGCCCTTAAAACCTAAAGTTTTTTTTTTTTTCCCTGAAATTCATTTGGTGGCAAATCTGATTGATCTAAACTTACCTGGTAGCAAAACTTGACCTGAACTAATGAGAGGCTATTTTGTAGTCTTAACCTTTTGTACTTGGTATGACTATTCTTAAGTTAGTTCAGTTATGGGGGTGCCTATCGGGAGGGGGAAACTCATAATATTTGATATATTGCCATATTACATTTCTAAAACATGAAAAATTCTTAACTCTAAAACTCGTCTAGCCCATGTAAAGGATTGTAGGTATTTGTGCCATATTGGATTTAGGAGGACTTCACAGAGTAAATGACTTTTTGAGAAGGACTAGAAAGTTTCTGGGTATAATAGGATTTGATTTTTGTTTTATATTTGAGTTTATGGACACTGTGGAGATAAAATTGGAAGATAGGGACTGAAGAGGAAGGTAAATGAAAATGAAAAGATATTTCTATTGTAGAAACAATTTGTAACTCATAATGATAACTCTTCACTTCATCTTCAATGTGTATGTACCAAAAAATACTGTATTTTATCTCAAAATTCAGGGGCGGAAAGCCAAAATAGATAATCATCAAGAACCATTTACTCACTCAGCCCCGGAGAGCATACCTGATACTTTTGAAGATGCAGTAAATATACTTAAGCCTTCAGCTATAATTGGTAAGTAAAGTTATTTTGATAAATAATTCTGTTCCTTAACTGTATGTTGCTAGTCATAACTACCATGTAGGATTACTAAAAATGAATTGACAGTTTTACTTAGCTTTTGGCATAGATGATGTTTTCTATGATAGTTTTTTGGTTACTGTACATGAAAGTTCAGTTACAGATGTTGCTTGTACTTTGAAGTGCTAGACACTAGCTAGGCAATTATCATGCTTTGCTTTTAGAGTTGGTATGACTGTTGGGCTCAAAACATGAAAAAAAAAAAAGAACAAGGTCATTTGCAGACTATACCACGAAAATCCTATGCAGAGTCCAAGACTCTCATTGGCAACAAAGCTGAAAACTTTCAGTGTGTTTTGACTCAGGCATTGCATAGCTGACATCACACTATGCCAACATGGCATTAAGTTCTCAGCTGAAAATGTAAAAGTCTTTAAAAGAGGTGCTACTTGATTTCCTGTATACCTGTAATATCTGAATCTATTAATTTTTTTTGTAATTTTATTTCATACAGGACTCTATTGAGTAAATAGTAAAACACACTCGCAAACAGTATGTTCCTATGATCAGGAAAAGGATGTCTGTATTAGCTGCTTCATTGGTTAGAACTCAATCAGAATTTTTAAGCACAATAAGGTCCTCTAGTTCATTTCTCTAAAAACTCGTGTGGAGAGTCAAGAAATAAAATGAAAAAAGTTTTTAATTTAAGTAATCTTCCTGGATGGACTATTTAAGTACTACTTAGCTGAGGCATCAGGTTGTCATCCCCAAACTCCAACCATGGCTTAAGTATTCTTCCTTCATGCTGTTCTTCCACTACACTGCATACTTCTATCATCGCACCTGTTACAGGTTTTCTGATTTCTTTTTATTTTGTTATTTTTCTCTCAACCACAAGCTGCCTGCATTGTACTCATTTTTATATTCTAATGGCCTAATACAGTGTCTGGGACATTGTAGGGGCTTAAGGAAAGGTCATTAAACTGAACTGTTTCAAGAAAGTAGATTGCTTTCATCAAGATGATCTTTTATCACCATCAAATTGGTTTCCCTGATCATCACCTAAGAGCACATTTAGGAATAACGTTAATCGGGTGTCGGGCAGATGTGGGGGGGAAGGGGATGGGTGTGTATGTACATAATGAGTGCGATGTGTGCCGTCTAGGGGATGGACATGCTTGAAGCTCTGATTTGAGGGGAGGCCAAGCGCAGTATACGTAACCTAAACTTTTGTACCCCCATAATATGCTGAAATAAAAAAAGAAAAAAAGAAAATTAAAAAAAAAAAAAAAAGATGATCTTTTATCCCTTCTGGATTCTTACTGTTTTATAAGGAGTACCACAGAGTTTAACAATTTAACATTTGGGACACAAACCTTATCTTTTTTAAAAAGTTTTTAATTATGGTGAAATACATATAACAAAATTTTCCATCTTAATAATTTTTAAGCATATAGTTCAGAAGCATTAAGTGCATTCACATTGTTGTGCAACCAATCTCTAGACCTCTCTTCATTTTGTTAAACTGAAATTCTATACCCATTAAACAATTCCACGTTCCTGCAGCCCCTAACAACTATCATTCTACTTTCTGTCTTCATGAATTTGACTATTCAAGGTACCTCATATAAGTGGAATCCCATGATTTATCTCCTTGTGACTGGCTTATTTTACTTAGCATAGCGTCCTCAAGATTATTCATGTTGGGCCGGGCGCAGCGGCTCACGCCTGTAATTCTAGCACTCTGGGAGGCCGAGGCAGGTGGATCGCTCGAGGTCAGGAGTTCGAGACCAGCCTGAGCAAGATCGAGACCCCGTCTCTACTAAAAATAGAAAGAAATTATCTGGTCAACTAAAAATATGTATAGAAAAAATTAGCCGGGCATGGTGGCGCATGCCTATAGTCCCAGCTACTCGGGAGGCTGAGGCAGGAGGATCGCTTGAGCCCAGGAATTTGAGGTTGCTGTGAGCTAGGCTGAGGCCACGGCACTCACTCTAGCCCAGGCAAGAGCGAGACTTTGTCTCAAAAAAAAAAAAAAAAAAAAAGATTATTCATGTTGTAGCAAGTTTTGTCTCTTGAGAGAGTGATGGAGATAGTTTTTTGGTTTTTTTAATTTTCCATAATTTGCTATGTGTGTAGTACATAATAAGTATTTAAGTGAAAACTTTCAGCATTTTATTGTTTTCTTTTCGGATTTGAGACTGTGTTCTCATAGATTTTGCATTGCTGAAATAGTGCTGTCTTTGTAATGAACCTGTGCTTTTGTTATGGTAAACCTGTTGTAGAAATGCTATTGATAAAAATTGCTTTTATACCTGTCATGAAATTGCCTTTTCCCCCTTTATTACAGGAGTTGCAGGAGCTGGCCGCCTTTTCACTCCTGGTGTAATCAAAGCCATGGCCTCTATCAATGAAAGGCCAGTAATATTTGCATTAAGTAATCCTACAGCACAGGCTGAGTGCACAGCTGAAGAAGCATATACACTTACAGAGGTATTAATAATAATTATATGAATTGATATGTGTATTATTTCTGCTTCATTAGCTTATTAGTTATACATTTGCACAGTTCTTTTAGTGGTTTCCCTAGAGATTACATCATGTGTCCATGGGTCTCAAAATCTGTTATAAATTATTGTATCAATTCCGGAAAGCAGTTACCTTATAAATCCATTTTAATGTCCTCACTCTGTTTACACTAATGTTGTGCATTTCGACTTTCTATATATTTTAAGCCCAAAAGACATTATTGTTATTTTATATAAAAATTATTCATTTAGATTTATGTACATTTTAATTTTTTCTGTCACTATTCCTTCCTGTATGCCTGTGCTTCTACCTAGGATCTTTTTCCTTCTACCAAAAGAACACCTTTTCTCAACTGTAGATCTAATGAATTCTCTTGATAATTTCTTTATTTTGCCTTCATGTTGAAGGATATTTTCACTCTGTATAGAAGTAATACTTGGTAAATACGTGAGCACTTTAAAGATATCATTTTATTATTTTCTGACTTCTGTTTTCCTTTTGCTAGGTGTAATTTTCTTTGTATTTATTCTACCTGGGGATTATAGTGCTCCTGAATCTGTGGTTTAATGTCTGGTTTTGTTTTAATGTTCTGGAAACATATTAGCCAGTATCTCTTCTTTGGCCACATTCTCTCCTCCTATGGGGATTCCAATTACAGCGTCAGATTTTTTCACCATTTCTAATGTATCTCTTACACTACTTTCTATATATACTATCATTTTTGCCCTTTCAGTCTGTTGATTTTTTTTTTTTTTTGGACCTGTCCTCCACTTCGCAGTTACTCTTTTAGCTGTGCTAACCTGTTGTTTTTTAGTTATTGTATATTTTTCATTTGTAAAATTTCTGTTTGATTCTAATTATAATAATTTAGTGACAGACTTAAAATCATGTATTATAGAAATAGGCAATTTACAAATACTGCTTTCTTCTGCTCACATTTAATGAGATAATTCTTTTTACTCTCTTCAAATGCATCTTCACTGTCAATGTTTATCTTTACTGGAACCATTTTTTTTGAGTCATCTGACAGCTGTGTGGAACAAATTTTTATTTACATCCAAATTGTTTGAGATTCAGTGCTTTTGGATTCTTTGAAAATGCCACTGGGTTATATGCCAATTTAAAATACCTGCTTATAATACCATTAGGACAGCTCAGTTTTTTCCTACCTTCTGTAGAAAGTACATAATCACTTTCTGTGTTGTTTTTGTAACTAATCTTTAAGTGGCTCGCGGAAGTGATTTTTGAAGGCTTGTTTACAATGATATCTAACAGTTTTAATTGTTAGGTTATGCCCTTGAGAATGATTAATAAATCTATGATAAAATTTTTGTTTCTACTCCTTTAAAAAAAGTTACTATGGAAAATTTCAAACGTACAGAAAAGAGCGAATGGTATAATCAACTCCAATGTACTAATACCTAGCTTCAAAAATAAATCAACTTATTGCTAATCTTGCTTCTTCTGCATCTCACATACCACAGATCATTTTGAAGGAGATCTCAGATATCATATCATTTTATTATAAATATTATGGTACATCTTTCAAAAGTTAAGGATTCTTTTAAAAATAAAATCACAGTACTATTATACCTCATAATTTAAACAAGAATTTCTAAATATTTCTTTAATCCTTTTGTATAAGCTTGCAGTTCTCTGCTGAAATATTCTATCTAATCATTTAATTTCTTGAATATATGAATTATAATTAAGGTTTCTGGTAATAACAAATATCTCACTCTCTGTGAATCATTTTTATTATTTGTCTTTTTCTCCCTCTTGGTTATCAGTTCTTTTTGTAAGCCTAGTTTGTGCTTTGTTTTTGTTTTGTTTATTGAGTGATAGTGTAGATCAAGAATTGTAGCAGGCCGGGCGCGGTGGCTCACGCCTGTAATCCTAGCACTCTGGGAGGCCGAGGCGGGTGGATAGCTTGAGGTCAGGAGTTCGAGACCAGCCTGAGCAAGGGCGAGACCTGGTCTCTACTAAAAATAGAAAGAAATTATCTGGACAACTAAAATATATATAGAAAAAATTAGCCAGGCATGGTGGCACATGCCTGTAGTCCCAGCTACTCGGGAGGCTGAGGCAGTAGGATCGCTTAAGCCCAGGAGTTTGAGGTTGCTGTGAGCTAGGCTGACGCCATGGCACTCACTCTAGCCCGGGCAACAAAGCGAGACTCTGTCTCAAAAAAAAAAAAAAAAATCTGGATTCAGCTTCAACTGCTACAATTTTGGTGTGTGACTTTGTACTTGAAAGTATATTGAAGTCTTGGTTTTCTGATTTTTTTTTTTTTAAATCAGTGAAATGGAGATGATGATAGCCTCATGAGGTTTTCATGAGGACTGAACTCGCTGAATTCACATATAAAGCATCTGGTACAGAGCCAAAAACAGCAGATGTACAGTGAGTGGTAGCAGTTTAAATTTGATGTTCCTCCTTCATTCAGAGGTGTTGACATCAGTCTTTATTATTTGGGATGGTATTTATTGGTCATCTACATTTTAAATTTTTTAAAGGAAATGGAAGTGTCATGTTTTTAAAAATTAATTTTTCAACTTTATTTATTTATTTATTGAATATACACTATGAGTAAAAATGAACCTCATTTTTATAAAAGGATTATAATGAAAGGGTTATATCAGCAATCCCCATCCTTTTTAGTACCAGGGACTAGTTTCATGAAAGACAGATTTTCCACGGGTGGGGGTGGGGCACAGGTATGGTTTGGGGATGATTCAAGTACATTGTATTTTATTGTACACTTTATTTCTATTATTATTACATTCTTACTTGCCACTTATGGATAGGGTTTTGATATGAGTCTGCAAGCAATTATTATGGTCTCTGTGCAGTCAAACCTCTCTGCTAATGATAATCACATGACCACCTCAGCTCCACTTAAGATCATCAGGCATTAGATTCTCATAAAGAGCATGCAGCGTAGATCCCTCACCTGTGCAGTTTACCGTAGGGTTCCTGCTCTTGTGAGAATCTAATGCTGCAGCTGATCTGACAGGAGGCGGAGCTTAGGAGATGATGCAAGTGATGGGGAGCGGCTATAAATACAGATGCAGCTTTGCTTGCTCCCCACCGCTTACCTCCTGCTGTGTGGCCTGGTTCCTAACGGAGCCATGGACCAGAGTGGTACTACCCTGTGGCCCAGGGATTGAGGACCGCAGGGTTATATAATATAGTAAATTATGCCTTGTTTCCAAGTAATGTATTGGTCTGCTTTACTACAGGGTTTAGTTTGGTATGAATTTACCTCACTCTTCTAATCCATATAAAGTAAAAAAAAATGAAGTTATTTCATTTTATTAACAGGGAAGGTGTTTGTTTGCCAGTGGCAGTCCATTTGGGCCAGTAAAACTCAGCGATGGGCGAGTCTTTGTACCAGGTCAAGGAAACAATGCATATATATTTCCAGGTAATGTATTATTTATGTTGTAATAGTTAATTAAATAAAAATACTTTCAGGAATTCTTTGGAATTTAAGATTGAAAAACTGAGCAACAATACTTACAGAATTTTTGTATGAATGTACAGAGAAAGTCAAGAAATTCAGCAAATCCAGCTTGCTTTATTTTCTCTGAAAATTTATTCATATTGTTAATTAACCTTGTTTTCCTTATAGAAATGATATAGTACATGGTTCATGTAGAGGAACAGAATGGTATAAAATTATTTAACGCTCTGTATTTCCCCTTGTTACCTCATCACAGTTCTCAGATGTAACCACTGTCCCAGTGGTGGTCTTTGAGTTTTTCTGGTGGTTACCATCATAGCTGATACACTTATCTCCCTTTACTAATTCTTCCAACTCAACTGTATGTATGAATGTCTCACTATGAAATATAAGTAATAGTGCACAGTATCTTCTAATACCTTGCTTCCTCTCTCTACTGCTCAGTTAGTCTTACTACTTTTAGTTTTTCTCAGTAGTTACCTTTATCTTTATATAGCATACTTAAAGAACTTTTTCTTAGGAACTTAAAAGTTTTTATTAGCTTGTCACAGTGAAAAGTAAAAAAAATCTGATGTTTAGCTTTCTTATTTTTTACTCCATCTCAATTTTGGTCATTAATATTTCTACATTTTAGAGAGGTTTTTAAAATTCACATTGTATTCTTCTGTCTTCTGTGTTTTGTCTACAGATTGATTCTGAATATTCAAAACCATGTTTATGTAAATGTTATTCATGATCTAAACAAGAGTGTGATTTGATAAATATACTAGAATATGCAGTTTTATATCACTGAATTTTTGGCACTCAAAACCTTTCAAGTAATCAAGTGTAATGAATGAATCCTCCTTTAATTTCTTGCCACTGTTCTTCATTTCTTCTTACTCTGCAGCAAACTGTTGCTTGTATCCCATGTTATTCTCTCTCCTACCCATATGTGCTATTCTGTTCCTTCTCTGACTCATGTTTCTAGAATACATCTTTGAGAAAGTTTCTTTTCTGAAATGCGGAATGAAAACTTCCTGAGTTTTTACATATCTGAAAATGTCTTTATTTTGCTCTCACTTGATAGTTTGGCAAGGTAGAGATTTGTAGAGTGAAAGTCATTTTCCTCAGAACTTTGAAAACATTCTTCCATTCACACCTAGTGGCCAGAGTTGCTGATGAGAAATCTGATGGCAGAGAGATTATCATTCCTTTATACATTAACTAGCTTTTTCTCTCTCAAAATCTTTAAAATTTAAAATTTTCTCTTTAGATTTCTAAAGGTTACTGGGATTTTTGTTTCAAGTCTTTTTTTTTCTTTTTATTATGGACAATAATATATATTTCACACATATACAGAACTAGAGAAAATAATTGAATTCAGTCCTATGTTTCAGTCTCTCACTTTTCAGCAATTATCACCATGTAGCCAGTCTTATTTAATCTATAGTCCCTCCCACCTATGCCACCTTCACTGAGTTATTTTAAAGCAAATGAGAGACATTATATAATTTCATTCACAACTGCTTCAGTATGTATCTCTAAAAAATTAAAAAGTATTCTTATTTCTAACCCAAGTGCCCATCAATACATGAGTGAATGAATAAAATGTGGTATATGTGTACCACAGAGTACTACTCAGCTACAAAAAGCAATGGTGATCTACCACCTCTTGTATTATGCTGGATATAGCTGGAGCCCATTCTACTAAATGAAGTATCACAAGAATGGAAAAACAAGCACCACATGTACTCACCATCAAATTGGTATTAATTGATCAACACTTATGTGCACATATGGTAGTAACATTCACTGGGTGTCAGGCAGGTAGAGTGGAGAGGAGGGGATGAGTATATTCAGAGCTAATGGGTGTGGTGTGCACCATCTGGGGGATGGACATGCTTGAAGCTCTGACTCGGATGGGGCAAAGGCATTATATGTAACCTAAACATTTGTACCCCTGTAATATGCTGAAATTTTAAAAAAAGTATTCTTATTTTCAAAAATATAACCATAATACTGGTAGCATACCAAAGGAAATTAAGTTAAATGCTTAATATCATTTGTCATCAATTCAATCAGTTCAACAACTTATTTTTTTATTCCCAGTACCTTTTTCTTGTTCTAGAACTGCTTTTTTAAATAGCTGCTTTTTAAAAAGGGGACAGCAGTATTCTTTCAACTATCTCTGGAGAATTATTAGGATTCTTTTATTTTTATTTTTTTTTTTTTTGAGACAGAGTGTCACTTTGTTGCCCGGGCTAGAGTGAGTGCCGTGGCATCAGCCTAGCTCACAGCAACCTCAGACTCCTGGGCTTAAGCGATCCTACTGCCTCAGCCTCCCGAGTAGCTGGGACTACAGGCATGAGCCACCATGCCCGGCTAATTTTTTTGTATATATATTTTTAGTTGGCCAGATAATTTCTTTCTATTTTTTAGTAGAGACGGGGGTCTCACTCTTGCTCAGGCTGGTCTCGAACTCCTGACCTCGAGCGATCCACCCGCCTCGGCCTCCCAGAGCTAGGATTACAGGCGTGAGCCACCGCGCCCGGCCTGGATTCTTTTAAATATTTCTTTCTTTGTGCTGTTTTTTTCCATGCATTTCGGGTGATCCCCAATTGTGCATTTATTCTAAGGAAAGACTTTGTTGAGTAAAATAGGGATTTGGTATGAGTTTCCTTTGTACTTGTGTCTTTCTTCTTCTTGTGGGCCTTTCCCTGAAGAGCTGGCAGCAGGCTCCAATTAAGATATGACAAGTAGACTGATAGCTTACATAGGCTGGCATCAGGCAAGCATGTGATAACTGTTGTCAAAGAAAGTATTATTTAGACCTGCAAAGTATCCTAGTGCTTTTGTATATTAGCTTTCCTCCTTTTTCCCTAACGAAGTTGTGGTTGTTTCTTGAGACCTAGCATCTATAATACAAACAGTCCCATCATTGATAAATCTCTTTCTAGAACTTGATAATGTTCAAAATCAATCTGTTCTATTCAGTAATATTTTTATGACATAAAGGCATGAGGGCATGAAAAGGAATACTTTTCTGCTGATTTTAACAAAGCCATTTTTTATATCATGTATTTTTATATAATATATTAAGGAATTTGGAAGTTGATTACTTTTATACAGTACTTTAGTGTCCTAACTTTATTAATAACAGTTATGAGCACTATAAATATAGACATAAAAATGACCTGGTAGTAGAGGTAAAAATGAGTGTTGCCTGGGCGCGGTGGCTCATGCCTATAATCTTACCACTTTGGGAGGCTGAAGTGGGAGGATAGCTTGAGCCCAGGATTTAGGTAATGAACTCAACTCAGAAGCAAAGAGAGCCCCCATGATGATAAAGGGATTTTCCAGGATGACAGCTCCACACCTGGAAGGGAGAACAACCACATCAGAGCTTCAGCAGAGATTTGTTCTAGAGGATGAAATTAGAGACTACATAAAGTAGCTAAAATAGAAGAAGATTTAAGCAGTTGAATGAGAGTTTCAGGGTAAAATGATATTAAATCATGAAAAATCAAAGAAAAGAAAAAAGAATAATAATCAGGAAAAACAAAGTTATGCAGAAGAGTAAAAGTAAGTCATGCTATAATGTTAATGCATGACTTGGCTGTGAGTAACATTTATGAAGTCATAATAATATAAACATTGAATATTGATTGAACCAAAATTATGCTCTAACTATATTGGGAAGAAAGGAGAAGGCTGGAAATACAAAAGAGAGCTAAATACTTATTTCCCACAGGAAGGAGTCTCAGTGATCTCTAAAACTCAGAAATCACAAAAAATATAAGCAAGTTACCTAAGAGTGAGAGTGATAAATATTAAGATAATCAGCCAAAAGAATTGAAAGTAGTTGCCTCTGTAGAGCAAGAATTGGAGGGTTAGGGGTGGGCTGGGAACTGGCGTTTTTTGTAACAAGAGTTGATAAATTGTATGCCTTTGTCATTTTGATAAATGTAAAAACTAAATTGAGAAAAGCCATTTGATATTTCTAAAACTATTTAGCAAATAAGAATTATAACAAAGATCATTTTATTTGATTTTCTGTTTTCTCTTGGCTGCTTTCTGCTTTGGGAGAAGCTGTTTGGGATGGGGGAGGGGTTGCCATTTATTTGCTTGCATTAGGAATTTGACTCCTTTCATAATTTGAAAAGTGACCTTACTAAATAAACTACTTAAAATGTATTCTAGGTGTGGCTTTAGCTGTTATTCTCTGTATGACCCGGCACATTAGTGACAGCGTTTTCCTAGAAGCTGCAAAGGTAAATATTTTAAATGTTGTTTATGTTATAAAGGATGAATTTTAAAGATGAATGGATCTTAAAAGCAGGCAGAAAGCCAGGTGTGGTAGTTGTGTACCCGTAGTCTCAGCTACTTGGGAGGCTGAGGCAGGAGAATCTCTTGAGTTCAGCCTGGGCCACATAGTGAGTTGCTGTCTCTTTACAAAAAAATAAAAAGAGAAAGAGAGAGACAGTGTGTTAAATCTACCTTATTAAAGAAAAGGAAGTTATCTATAATTACTTTATGATTTACCTATCTACTTTTGCATAAATTAATTTTTTAATCATGACTTTTCAATATTTGTAAACTATGAATCCTTTCATATTAAAACACTTAGATTGTACTTACATTTTATATATATATATATATATATATGAACATATTATGATAACATAGATAAAATATAACTCCTTGTGTATTTTTAATGGACAAGTACTGGTATTATTTGGAGAGCTGGCCAGTTTGAGTTCACAATATGAGATCTGAAGAATTCACATTAATATAAATATTAATGTCTATTTTCATAGTAGCTGTTGTAATTATGCCAAGCCCTGTATGTATAAAGTAGAATATATCAATAACTCTTTAAATCTGGTTATTTCTTTATTGTTTACTGGTGAACAGTTTAAATTTCTGCTGTGGTTTAAGTATATTTCTGTGAGAAAGGAGAATTATATTACCTGTATCATTCTGTTCCCCAGTGCTTTTTCCATTTTACTAGGTCTTTATTCTGTTATTTAAACAAACAAAAGCAAAATGCTGTTTTTCTCTTCAGGCACTGACAAGCCAATTGACGGAGAAAGAGCTAGCTCAAGGGAGACTTTACCCACCGCTTGCTAATATTCAGGAAGTGTCTACTAACATTGCTGTTAAAGTAAGTAATCCATACCTCTTCACATAAGTTTTAATGACATTTTGTTATACTAGGAACACAAGTTCACTAGATACATTTGAAACATTTAGAAGGATTCAAAGAAGAAATTTTAGGTCACCCATATTCTTACTACCAGAATGTAACACACATTATTATTTTGGGTTTGTGCCTTCTAGTCTTATTTTTTTATATTAATAAATATATAGGTAGATATACATGCATATAGTCACTTGTGCCTGGTTTTATAATTGGTTTCTCACTGCACTTTTTCCATTTAATATACTGTAAGCCTTTTCCTTGTAAGTCAAGAATTATTGTCATGTGTGATCATTAATGTTGCATGGTGTTCTCTTTGTTACTATATCATAGTTTCATAATTTCTCTGTTTTGGGGCATTTAAATTTTTAGTTTCCTATTGTCAGAAATAATGCTGTAGTAAACATCCTCATAGATAAGTCTTTATGTGCATTTGTGATGATTTTTCTTTGAGATAAATTCTAATCATAAGAACAAAAGGTTTTAAGATGCTTAAGGCATCTGATACATATTGCCAAGTATCTCCTGAGAAAAAAAAGTACTGATTTACATGCAGCAATTAGATATGAGTGTATCTTTTCTCACACTTTTGCCAATACATAGAATTATTTTTTAATCTTGCATATTTAATAGGTGAAAATTGCATCTCATTTTTATTTAAAGCACTTATTTTACTAGTGAGATTGAAGAATTGTTTTGTGTTTATTCAGCAATTGTATTTCTTCTGTGAACTCCCTGTTTCATGACCTTTGCTCATTTTTATATTGAGATATTTGTCCCTCCACTTTCTAGTATTGATTTGTAAGGGCTCTTTATATATTAAATATAGTGATCCTCTTGTTGATATGTTGCAGATATTTTCCCATTTGTCGTTTGTTTTAACTTTACGAAATTGTTTGACATGCCATTTTTTAAAAAAGTTTTTTACAGAATTATCTGTTTTCTTTATTTTGTGGATTCATTCCTCAGCTTTTATGACTATTAGTGCCTTCTCTCACCCCAAAATCATAAATATCTACCTAGATTTTTTAATATAAAACTTTTTAATCCTTCTGAGATTTATTTTAAGGTATGATGTGAGATAGGGAACATTTTTAACCAGTTGCCTCAGCAACATTTATTGACTAATGATCTGTTGTTTCCAGTTGATTGGGAATTGAATCTTTTCCTGGCATGTCTGTTCCCTACCATTTTTGTTTACTGTTTGGCACTGTTTTAATTATCATAGTGTATATAACGTATATTAACATTCGGTACTGGCTGGGTACAGTAACTCAATGTCTGTAATCCTAGCACTCTGGGAGGCCAGGGTTGGGGAGGATCCCTTGAACTCAGGAGTTTGAGACCAGCCTGAGCAAGAGTGAGACCCCATCTCTACCAAAAATAGAAAATATTAGCTGGGTGTGGTGGTGTAGTCCCAGCTACCCAGGAGGCTGAGGCAAGAGAATCACTTGAGCCCAGGAGTTTGAGGTTGCAGTGAGCTATCATGATACCACTGCACTCTACCCAGGGGCAGAGGGAGACTCTGTCTCAAAAAAAAAAAAAGTGGTACTTTATATTTCCAATCATTATGCTTTTTCAGTATTTTCTTGCCTGTTCTGAACTGTATATTCTTTGGGAAATTTTTTTGTATGAGTTTTTTAAATTCAGAACTCAAAAAAAATCCTGCAACTTTGTATGACATTGTTACATTTATAAATTAGGTTGGTGAAATTAAGTCTTTCAATGTTGAGTCTTCCTCAATCAATATCTCTCTCCACTTAAGGTCTTTTTAAAAAGTCTTTCAGTATAATTTTGTTGTTTTCTTCATCTGAATGTGACATTTTTACTTCTTTTCCTAAATATTTTAAAAATTTTATTAATCTATGAAAGGTTTTTTCCCATATATTTTTCTCACTGATCATTTCTAATATCTAGAAAAGGTATTAATTTTATGAGTTTACTTGATAACCAGTTTCTTTATGAACAGTCTTAATTCTTTTCAGAGTTTCTCAGTTCTTTTGGAATTGAGTCATCCCGCAAATAATTTTTTTCTTTTTTAAATATATATAGCTCTTTTTTCTCTATCTTACTATAAATTAGCTGGAACTGCAGAACAGTTTTAAGCAATTAGGTTGATAAAGGCAGTATCCTTTTTTTTTTTTTTTAAATATAGAGCTGAGGTCTCATTATGTTGCCCAGGGTGGTCTTAAACTCCTGGGCTCAAGCAATCTTCCTGCTTTGGTCTTCCAAGGAGCTGGAACTACAGGTGTGTGCCACCATGCCCAGCTAACAACCTTGTATTTTAATATTAAATGGGATGCTAGCTTTTGATTAAAATAAGAATTTTCTATCTTTTTTAAAGAAGTGGGCTTCTATTCCTAGTTTACTAAGATTTTCTTAAACATCAGGATTAGATGTGGAATTTATCAACCGTATATTCAGTTTGTATACAGATGATCATAAGATTTTACCCTTTTGACTATTTTATTGTTGCATTGTTTTGATGCTCATAACCTAACCAAAGATTGGAAATTGGGAAAGGATGATGTGTTTAAGGAACAGACACCAGTCCAGTTGAGCTGGAGTCTTAGGTATAGGTAGGAAAATGGCCTAAGAGAAAATCTGAAAGTTATATTAAAGCCAGCTCGTAGAAATATACAAATGACAGGCTAAGGAGTCTGATTACCTTACTACTGCAAGACAATTGAAGATTTTAGACACTAAAACTAGGATGACTGAGTTCAACTTTACAATTTATAGAATGACATTACAGGTGGGGCAGATTTAGGGAAATATGTTGGTCAGTTAAGAGATCCCTGATATGTCCAAATAAAAGGCTAGTACATGAGGTCATTATTAATAGTATAGGAGCACAGCCCCAGGTTCACGTCTCCTCCCCCTTTGCTGCTTCTGCAGTGGTTGTAAGGCTTTCCTTTTTTAGAAACAAAGGAGAAAAGGGCCACAATAGGCAGATTTTGTGCCTGTCCTCACCCCAACCCTCAGCCCCTGATCTCCTCCTCTCAGCCATGTGGGCAGGGCTGTGTGTGGCTTCTCTTCTAGCTACCAGTCCCCTCCTGCTTGCCCACTCTGATCTCATGCCTCGCCCCTAATCTTTTTCTGTGGGTACCACTAGAGGCCTGCGGGAAAGAGATGCCGGTGAATGCAGACTCCCCCCTCCTTTGCGTCTGAGGCTTGTGGCTATACCAGACAAAAACACTAGCTCACGTTGACCTTTACAGTTCCTTAAAATTTTAGCTGACTTCTGACCTGCATGTGTGGTGGCCAGTGCCTCATTCTCCCTCCCATGCTCTGCCACAGGTAAGAGTTTGTATGTCTGGTCTGCCTTCTTCTCTCTTCCATTTATTTATGTACATATTTATATATTGATTTATTGATTGAGACGAGGTCTCACTCTGCCACAGTCATAGCTCACTGATGCCTCGAATTCCTGGCCTCAAGTGATCCTCCCACCTTGGCCTCCCAAAGTTCTGGGATTAGAGGCATGAGCCACCACACCTGGCTATTTATTTTATGTATTTTAATACTGCTCATCAGCTCCAAAACCTTCCCCCTGCCCCAACCCCCAGCTCATGCTAGCAGGCCACACACTCAGCTCTCCAAGGGTGGCTTCTCTACTGCACACTTGGGAGTCTACAGCATTAGTGAGTTGTCATGGTACACATCTCCTTTTAGAGTCGTCTTATGTTTGTTTTTGTATACAATGTCCTGGGGGTTTTAGTTGTATTTAGTGGAAGGAATAGGGAAAAGTGTGTTTACTCTACCTTCCTGGAAGCAGAAATCTTTGCCTATCTTTTCATATCATTTCTGTTTTTCCCGTTTAATAACAAAAACTGAGAAAAAGTTTGCTCAACAAACTGTACTAATGACATGTGTGGTGTTTATTTGGCACTTTGGTTTTTAAATCTTCTCAGATCTTCATTGCTCTTGCTTGCCACTGAGGACTATTCCTTGCCTACTTTGTTTTCGAGTTAATGATGTTAAAATATTGGTCAAATATGTATTCTATAATAGAATAGAAAACAATTCAACACATTTTCCATCACAAATTACACTGAGGTTGAGCTCTTGGAACCATGGATTATTTTTTAACCACCATTTTATTCTTAAAGTTTTCTTTTAGAAAGCTTCTGACACAAAACGTTAATAGTGGTCACCACTGGGAATGGGAATTAGAGGAGGAGGAGAGAGACATGACTATTTGAATTTTCTCTACCACGTGTCACTACATTTTTTTTAAGTTAAAACCATAACTTGAGAACATAATTGTATGACAGGCACTGTACTACCCTGTAAGGAAGCTTTTCACCTTTCTCATTTTACATCAAAACTGAGGTTTAAAGGGCTTATCCTCACCACCAATTGTGGTATGTGGCTTGCTTGCCAAGATCAGATATCCACTCAAGCCACCTTAGGTGGGGAAGACCCTAACTGTTTAGGGTCTGGTATCTGGAATCAGAATGCTTTGAGTTTGAAACACAGCTCTGACTTAACTACCTTGGACAAATACTTTAAGTCCTTATACTTTGGGATCCTCATATGTAAAATGAGAGTAATAATAGCATTTATAAGGTTCTTCAGGACTAAATGAGATCTGTGTAAGACACTTAGAACATGCCTGACACTCAGTGATGGTGGTGTGAGTTTTACCATGTATAGATTCTAGCCCTAACTTTACTTGAATTTATAGTTCTAGTGTCCAACACCTGATGTACAATAATTTCTATATCTGTTAATCCAAATTCTAGAGCAAAGTCAGCTGGCTCACCTTGGGTTAGGTTTTCACCCTGGTCAAGTCAGCTATGGCTACTAGGAAGCAGAGTCTCCTGCACAACATGGCCCCCTAAGCCCACCCTTTTAGCAGGGTTGGGGGCAGTGGCCTGGGCTGGGGCAGGTTACCTGACTATGTGCACTAGATTGACACATAGTAGAATTTAAATTTGTTTGATTTTATCTTTTAAACTTTTCATAGTTTCCAAATATTTTGAAATGAATCAAAGTAATATTAGTAATATTATTTTTTATTTTGAAAAAGGAAAATGTCATTCTTCTAAATTCATTTCTCTGTGTTATTATAGTACCTTGTCTCTCTAATAGGTTAATACTCAGTAATCTTACTTATTTTTATATTTATATATTTTCTCAGTAAATACAGTAATCTTACTTATTTTTCAGGTTACAGAATACCTGTATGCTAATAAAATGGCTTTCCGATACCCAGAACCTGAAGACAAGGCCAAATATGTTAAAGAAAGACTATGGCGAAGTGAATATGATTCCCTGCTGCCAGATGTGTATGAATGGCCAGAATCTGCATCAAACCCTCCCCTGATAACGGAATAGAAGCACTCCCACTGTGAAGTTTTTTCCATGCTTCAGGGAACCCATTTTTTCAGACAAAAAGAGATAATGTCCTGAGATTTGTGGTGTTTTCTGTGTTTTATTCTCCCCTACCACTTTGCTTGACTTACTTTTCTCTATGAAGTACACATCTTTGGGGGACAGATGTGTTGTTAATGCCCACCAGTACCCTTCAATCAAATAACCATGATGCTTTAATGCTAATTTATAACCTATACCACATCTAAGAGATGTTAAAAATGTATTGGTGAATGTCTTTACTTAATAGTACTCTTACTCACACTTGCCAAAGTATTTGCTTTTTATTGTTATAGGTAATAATCTTTTCTCACCTAGTTCTTTTAAGGCTACTAAAATAGAAACTTACTTTTGTGGATGTGAGTACAGAATTCTGAGAGGAAGCCAAATTTTAACCAAATTCCAAGGAAAAATTGTTATCTAAAAATGTTCTTTTATATCTGTTTTATCTTACCTTCATGTTCTAAAATTCCCTTATAGTAAACAGATCTAGGAAACTATGAAAATTTTACCCTATTATTTTCTGGAACTAAATCAAGGCTTAACAATAACATTATGAGAGAGTAGTGGGAACTACTGCTGCCTTTACACAAATAAAACAGTCATTGTTTTCAACAGTATATAAAAATCATAGTGTAACTTTTTTATTTAATAAAAGTAATATCTTAAATTTAATTGCACCAGTTATGCCATCTTATTGCCCAAATGGAAATTTAGGTTTGCTTACTATGAAAAACACATAATTTCATTACTTTTAGATGATTCTAGGAGGGAGTATAGGATACTTAAACATATATATGACTAATGTAATGTCATGTGACTTTTTAAGAATAAATTAGTCATGCTTCACATTTAAATGAGTTATATTTAACTGGAGAGGTTATACACTTATTCCAACAATGATGCTCTTCTTTTTTCTTTCTTTTTTTTTGTTTTGAGACAGGGTCTCGCTCTGTCACCTTAACTAAAATGCAGTGGCATCATCATATTAATAGCTCACTGCAACCTCAAACTCCTGGGCTCAAGCAGTCCTCCTGTGTCAGCCTTCCAAGTAGGAGTAGCTGGGAGTACAGGTGTGCACCACCCCAAGCCCCAGCTAATTTTTCTAGGTTTTTTTGTAGAGATGGGGTCTTGCTCCTTGCTCAGGCCGGTCTCGAACCCCTGACCTCAAGCAGTCCTCCTGCTCAGGCCTCCCAAAGTGCTAGGATTACAGGCATGAGCCACCGTGCCCAGCCTAGTGTTGCTTTTTATTACTTGAAATAATTTTGTAATGTTCCTATGATACCTCTCTCTGAATATCATTAGTAGGGGCAACTCTTTTTCTCCATTGAAGGTGAATTTAAGTTTTTTAAAACTACCAAAATTAATTAAGAGTTAAGTGGGATGAATAAGGTAGGTGTTCAGACCAAGAAATGCCATTTTTAATCCCAGTAAAATGGGCAATAATTGGTTACTGAGAACAGTTTTCTTGTGTGGCTTATATACTGGGGAGCTCTAAAGGAAAATCCAGAAGCATTTTGAGAAATACTGCTATGTATCTGCCTACCATAGTTGCTTTGAGGGCAAAACTTTTAAGTGCTTATTCTAGGATAGTAAAAACAGCAACAGATATATTCATAGGTACATATTTCTCTGTAGAAAAAAGGGTCTTCAATTTTTTGTTCATTTTTTATTCTGCCTATAAAGATTTATTCATAATAATTTTGAATGTAATTTAATATTTAAAGCATGGTTGAAGTGGCATTGCTGTTTGGAGTATGGGAAATGTAGTTGGTTAATCCATTTAACAGATGAGTAAAGTCAGATGTCTTTTTCATAAAATAAGGAATTACGTCACAATTGGTTTCTCTTAATTAAAGATGAAAGCTTTATGTTTTTCATGTTACCTTTGTCAAAACAAATTCACCCCTAAAAGTATTTTCTATGAAATCTTGATTTCAGTTTAACATGAGAAGAATAATTACAATCCTGTTTTTTTGCTTAGTGCTTATCGTAGGCAGGAACATAGGCTGAATTTTACTAAGATGTTTGCTTATTATGTATATCTGGTACAATCCTAATGGAAATTGTTAATGGAAATTATTAAATATTTTAAAGAAAAAAATAGGCTAAATGTCATATAGCCTATTAAATAAGACAAATTTTAGATTTTTTTTAAAGCTAGCTGTTCTCATTGTTATTCGTCAACCAGTATTTTAACAAGTATCAATTATTAGTTGTAAATTAAAATTGTTTAATTTAAGCTCAGGCTACAGGGAGGAACTATTAGCATAGAGGAGTAGGGGAGGGAGGCCAGAATGGCATCAAATTGGAAAAGAAACTAAAACATTTGGGCCTTCTATAGAACTGTTATCTAGCAAGAAGATAATTATTTTGAAAAATAGCAATAGAGAATCTTTCATTCTTTTAAATAGAGAAGAAATTCTGCAGAGTGTCAGTAATTATTTAGTAGGAAAAGATGAGAATACATGTTTTTCTAATCTGCCACAACCACCAGTAGTGTGAAACAAATTGGATAACTAGGGAGGGTAAGGCTTATTGACAATAATGGGGAAAGTTTTAGTTCAAGATTTTGGTTAAAATATTTTTAAAGGATTTATTCTTAATGAGGAGGTTGCCTCAGAATCACTGTGAAGCTTCTTTACAATGCAAATGCCTCTGCTCTCCCTCTTTCCTGGCCACCCCTGGACCACTGGGACAGAACCCTGGCAGGTGTCCTCTCAGCAGGTTCCCAGGTGATTCTGACATGCTCCCCCTGCCCTCACAATCACTGTCTTAGAGCAGACATCAGAATCATCTGGAGAGCTACACGGTTCAGATGCTGATGCAGGGGGTCTGCCGTGGGGCCTGAGATTTCTGACACGCTCCCAGGTGGTGCCTGTGCTGCAGGCACAGAGAACGCAGGCATCGCTCCCGAGTACTGCATGTGCTGTGCAGTGTAAGGTTAGTGCTTACATATCATACACTTCAGTTTATGTGAAAAAGATCAACTGAAATTATGTTCTTACACAAAATAGTTTTCATCTAGTGTTATGTTTAGTTTTTACATAATGTTTATAAGAACAAAAATGTTTTTAAACAGATTTTTCTGCAAATACATAAAAGCTAAAGAACTTAAATCTAAATTATAGATTTGTAACATACTTAGTAAAACGTAACAACCAGTTTTCATTTGTAAAAGATTATCAAGTAGACATTTATTAAGAGTTCTCAAATGACATGACTTACCTTATCCTTTGTCTTTTCTTTCTCTAAATTATCAGCCTCTAAAGAAATAAGATTTTATATACTTGCAAAAGAGTTGCTAATTATTTAAGACCAAAACATAATTATTAAGGAGTGTGGAGCATTATTTGCTGCTCTCAGATAACAGAAAACCCAAAAGGGATGGTGGAAGAGTGGAAAAAGCCTTGTCTTGGAAAAAATACTTCATCCAAATGCTCATGTAGCTTTTTTCTCGAGCTCATTCAGTATCCCTCAAGGATAACTTTTTCATACTCTTAAATAGCTGTAGGGTTCTGTTGGATTCACCAAAATGGAAGCTCTGTTGAGCACATGTAATACTTGAGAACATTAATGTAAATCTCAAAGCTCTTAACTGGGGTTCCATTTAAAGGGAAGTCCCAAAGACTGAAATAGCATCAATACTTTTTTCTAAAACCACTATAAAGAATGTTTAATTTAAAAAAATTTTTAAACCATTATAAAGAATGTTTGATGATAATGTATTTCCATCCAAGACAAGACCACACATGTTCAGGTGCAGGCACATATTTCTATCTACTTCATTCTCAACTGATTTGTGATTTGCACTTTGTGCATCTAAATGTTAAAATGAAAACCTCCATAGATGAGCTAAAGTAACACACTTCATATTTAAAATATTTTAGACAATTTGACCACAGAAAGCTTTCTCCTCATCTGAGATCAGAATAAGATTTTTTTTTAATGTAAGCAGAGAAAAGACTCAGTGCTTTGATTCAAACTTCAGTAAATTCAGTTGGGCCTAATTAGGGCACAGCTCTATTGCATAATTCCCTTAATCTGTGCCAGGAGTTTCTTAGATAAACTAATGATTAGATTTTAAAACATTCATGATTTTTATTTCTTGGATAAGGAAAATTGTGCCTCTCAGAGAAAAGTAAATATGAAAATGTGTTCATAGTTAAGTTGCATAAAATAGACACGTTAAGTCTGTAAACAGCATTTTGCCAACAAACTCTTTTCCTGTGGCTATTTAATCTTGTTTTTTCCAAATAAAAATTTACTTGCCACTTTGCTATTTGAGAAGTTATTCCTACATTCAGCACACTTTAAGTTTTAAGACAGAGAAATTTGTGGGTATGTATTCCTGGGTTTTCAGGATTTTCTTTCATATTCTAGAAAAATTATTTTCCCTTTCCTAATTTTAAGTGTATATTCTAGCAAATCATTGATTCCTATACAGTCAGTGAATTATCACCAACACATTTGGTATATACAGTTGGCAAATAATGACAAACTAAATTTTATTAATAGTAGCTACTCTGTGCCAGATGTTCTAAGCATCTTACATATTTAATTCTCATCATCCTCCGTTTCTGTGCCTGTTTTATAGATAAGGACAGAAGCACAGAGAGGTTAAACCACTAGCCAGCTCTCCTGGCAAATGGCAGAGCCTGGACTCTTCACTCAAACCCCTCTCAGAGGAAAGGAAGGCTTCTGTGTGGGCAAATATATCTGAATCTTACACACTTTAAAGAATCGTTATTTCAGATGAAAATTCTTCACCTATTCTTGCTAGTCTTAGGTCCTTTTTAGTACATTTTACCAGTTCATTTGATTTTTATTTTGTTCCCATTTATAATAAATATGTAATATAAATCTCTTTTCCTTAGTCTTCATTTTAAGTATTGGATGTAAACATTACAGATTTTGTTTTGAATTTGATAAATTACACCAAAGATTCTCAGTAGCCAGTTCACTAACATCCTTTGATTTAGTAATCTTCACAGAACCACAACTGCTATCACTTCTGTGCAAATCAGTTTCAATAGCGCTTACATAATATTCACTTTGTGAATCCACCCATGTCAGTGTGCATTTGAATTATAAGGTATATTTTAAATATCATGTGCATATGTAACTTCTTCCATTAAAAGGTGAGAACAGCTAGAGAATAGTAATATAAAATGTATGTGTGGAATAAGAAATGAGACCTATTTTAGCTAAATATTTGACAAAATTTCTGCCCAATGTTTTATTATACTTTGCCTAATGACCTTTAAAATTAACTAAAATTAAAACTGTATTTTTGCAGTTGATACTTTTTGTGTTCCTTTGATAACATCCCAAGCATTAATGATTGACTTCAAGGAAGCTACACATTGCAAGTCGTTGCTGATCCTTGCTCATCGTTGTTTTTTAGCTGAAATGATGGAATGAATAGTCTTGTGGTAATTGCTTATAGGAAAACTAGGTTAAGGGGAATGCCTGTGTAAAGCATATTATACCAGATTGACTTCTTACAGATGGTTCCCAGAATCGGTCTAAAAACTTCATAATTATGTGAATTATTGTTTTCTCTTTGTGATATGTTAATTGTAACGAAATGCGTGTTCTTATATTTTCCTAATAAAGTTTTTATATGCATAAAAAGTGCTTTATGACCTTGTTTTTAAAGGCTGCCGTGTATAGGACACTTTGAAAACTTGTTATTATTATAAACCCTAAAATACATGCACACACACACGCACACACTCCAGAATACTTGATCCCTTGGGAATGTATTGTTAAAGTCACATGTGGAGTACTAGTTGTGCTCACCTTTTCATTTCCTTTTGTAGCACTTCCTACTCCATTTCTTTCATTTAATGACAACAGTAAAGGAATTATTTCTCACCTCTTCTCCTTCCCCCACCCAAAGCCCCCCATACACAAACATCAAGACCCTAACATTAAAATACAACTCAGGAAAGACTATGATGATTCTGTGATCAAGGGGGTAAATGATAGATAGCTAATACCTACTGAGTGCTTACTTCAAGTCAGGCGCTATGCTAAGTACCTGCTACATATTTACTCATTTAGACTTCACAACATCCCTATGAGGTGTAGGTACTAATATTTTTGTGTTTTACAGATGTAGAATCTGAGGCACAAAGACAGTAGCTAGTAAAATGGCAACACGAGGATTCAGATCTCTCACGTGGTTTGACAAGACCTGGATCCTACTTAAACCAGACTCTTCATCTACTCTGAGCCTGTAGCCCATGCAGCAGATCATCATGTTCATGCTGTCTGTCTCACTTTGTAGTTAGTTACAATCTCTAAATGCAAGAAACCCTTCCTGCTGCCTGGCATTTCTTCATCCAGTGACTCTGATACCATCCCTGCGGTCAAATCTCTGACATCCTACTGCATCCTCACACTGAGCAGGTATCCTTGCCTTCTATCTCATACAGAAATAGAACATTCAGAAGATAATGTCCTCAAGCTCCCCATCTCCCCAGGTACCTTGAGAAAGTGAAAAGCAGCAGCCTCTGACACCCCGGAGCTGGGCTTGCGCTAAGAGCTGGGTTGATTGAAACTCACCTGACCCTGGTGTTCTCCTGTTAAATGTATACCATTTCACAAAACATCGACATCAGACAAGGCCACTCTGACCATTGTAAACTAAAAATAAAATCCTAACCCCCACCCCCGTCCCCAACTGAACGGACCCCCTCTTGGCCAAAGGGACCCCAGAAAAATCTTAAAACTGAGTTCCTGGCCATGAAGGGAAGGGAGGTTGGACATGCCTCCTTATACCTCCTCCCTTTTAGAGTTTAGACCAATTGCAAACAGGACTTAAGGCCATGTAAGGCAATAGTAACACCTGCAAACCAGCAATTTGCTTCACAGATCACTTTGAGTATATTGTAGCTTGCTCTGATAAACAGACTTCCTTATCTTACAACATTACTTTCTACTGATTCCAAGCCTTTAGACAGAACTTTATTTCTTCAACCCATTACAAATCAAAGAATCAACCTGCCTATAACCTGTAACCCATCCCCCTTCGAGACATCCTGCCTTTTTGGGCCAAATCAATGTGTACCTTCCATGTATTGATTTATGATTTTTACCTACAATTCCTGTCTCCCTAAAATGTATGAAACCAAACTGTAACCTAACCATCTCGGGACCACTTAAGGTTTCTTGGGTATGGCTACCTGGGCCAGCAATAACTCATATTCAGCTCAGAACAAACCTCTTTAAATTATTTTACAGAGTTTGGTTTTGTTTGTTAACACCATGATGGATCAAGATAAAAACAAGCCATGTGCAATCATGTCTATGCACAGACAAAACACAGGCGTTGTCCAAACCACAAAATGACCAAATGCCCCCTACCCTAGCAAGTGTGATTCACTACTGATTCTTTACCAATTGTATTTTTAGCCACAATCTAGTCTACACTCCTAAAGATAAGATTTATTGAAATAACCAATCATAAAGTAATTTGTGGGGAGATGTTTTAAGACCATGTGAAAAACCTCTTCCTTATCAAACTTTCACCCACTAAGTTTTAACATCCATCAATTTTCTAACTATAATTCTATAGTTATGAGTTGACATTCTAACGGGAAGGCTAATGGGAAACTTCATATTGGATAGATCAGGCTAACAACACTGGAACCCACCAGATATTTCCAATATTCCTAAAATGTTAAACATCCCTAAGGTTATGTGACACTTGATATGATACAAGAGTAAGTACCCAGCATCACCTATGAAGTAGACTTGACAAAAAAAAAAAAAAAATCCTGAATCAGAAAGAGCCTCTAGATCTAAATCCCAGGTAAAAGAGTAAATACAGAGGATAGAGAAACATGTTTAATACAATGAAGATGTAATCAGACAAGTCCAGAATTTCAGAAATGGTAGAAGACAAATGACCCAATTTCTTCCACAATTAAATGACAAGAAAAAAGAAGAGAGAGAAGAAACAGAGACTTAGGAAACATATCAAATGCAAATTATGAATCTTTTTTGGATCCTGATTCAGACAAACCAACTACATATGAGATATTTGGGAACAATTAAGAAAATTTGAACATTGAGCAATTATTAGATGATATTAGTAAATAAGTAGAAGTTCTAATGAATTAGATTATATTAAGGAATTGTCAAATTTTCCAGGTACAATAATGTTGTAGTTATATTTTTCTAAAAGACCTTTTCTATTTTTTGACTTTATATTTTGATTTTCTGATTTGAACAAATGAGTTTCAAAATGTTATGAGATGATCAGGAAAATTTGAAAAGTGGCTGAATATTTGATGATATTAAGGAGTTATTTTCTTCTTTGTACAATATGATAATGATATTATGGTTGTATTCTTAAAGCCCTTGTCTTTCATATTTACGTACTGAAATGCCAACCATTGTTATATAGTGATGAAGTTTTTTTTAAAGGGTCCTTAAATGCTTACAGAAGTATTTGTGGATAAAATGATATTATGCCTGGAATTTTCTTTAAAATAATCCAGGGTTTTGTTGCTGTTGTTGCTGTTGGAGGGGGACGGGTTATAGAGAAACAAGATGGATCAGATGTTGCTGACTATTGAAGTTGAGGGATGATTATACATAAGGGTTCATTAAACATTTTCTCAACTTTTTTGTATGTTTGAAATTTTCCACAATAGAAAAACTTAAAAATGAACAAACAGTTCTATCCACTATTCTCTAGAAGAGTGGTCCCCAACCTCTTTGGCCGTTTTCACAGATGACAATTTTTCCATGGACCAGAAAGGGGAGGATGGTTTCGAGATGATTCAAGCGCATTTACATTTATTGTGCACTTTATTTCTATTACTATTACATTGCAATATATAATGAAATACTTACACAACTCACCATAGGTTGGGCACCCTTGCTCTAGAAGATAAGAACCTCCAAGAAGGGTAGTAGCAGGAAATTTTGATGGATGGGTAAGAACAAGCCCTGGACAGGTCTCCAGAGGGCACTGCTCTGGGGGACCCCTAGTTGAGTTGTGATCAAGACTAAGCTACAAAATGATATGTGTTTTCTTGAGCAACTTTTAGCTAGGCAAATGTCAGGATAAAGTTCAAGTTCTGGTGTTTAATACTTGCTCCCACATGACCAAGTGCATTTTATTTTTCCAGTTCCACAACATTGATTCAAGTCTCTCGCATCCTACAAGATCCAGGTCAAGTCCTACCTCTTCCTCACTGACGTCTTGGCTGGTGACGTCCCTTTCCCCGTATCTTACCCTTTCTTTTACTTGCTCATTAGTTCCCTCATATTGTTAGTTGATTGCTTGCTGATATCTATTTTCCCAGCCTGAGTGTAGGCTTCTTAAAACAAGGGACCATGACATATTTTTAAAATTCTCTCAGCGCCAAAAATAATACTATCCATAATACTACTCCAAAGTAGACCAATTAATGGCTTTTGAGCTAAGGGTGGCGGTAGGGTTTGTTCTTGATCCCACTTTCCTGGTAGTTTCCCAAAACACCCACTCTTACTCCTGTTGTGAGGCTGTTGGAAACTTTGGCCACCTCAAGCACACTGAGCAGGAAATCAGTGCATCTGGCACTACACAGGAGTCTCAAATACTTTTTGTTAAGGTTGGAATTTAAACTGAAGGCATTTTCCCCTTGTGGTTGTAAGCGCCACGTGCGCGTTGTGTACACCGCAGGCCTGGACTTCTCGCTCTCACGTCTGCTACTTAAGAGGTCACATCTGCAAGGCTTGGGGTGAGTACAGCACAATCAGCCGCAGGTTTTAAGCAAATATTAATATTTCAGCGTTTCCTTGGAACAGGAAAATGAAATGCACGCGGAGGCTCATCAAGGTACACGGTCAGGTCACGCTGATATGAACTCTGCCTCAAAGGCTTTTAGTGGTTACAAGATAGTAAGATTCATTCCAACCAAAGGCTAAAAGTTACACGAACATACGCATGAGCAAAACATCAGGAATAACACTCTTGTTTGAAAAACTGCACGGAAAACAAAAAGCGCAAGAGTAACGTTTTCGTTTCCGCGCAGCCAGCTCCGGTCCGCCCACCCCTCGGCCCGGGTCACCGCCACCGTCTAACACCCAGCCACCCGGGAGGGAGAGGAGCGCCCCCGGGCACTTTCCTCGCGGCCCCCCGGGGCCCTGGCGCGCGCTCGGAGACTGGCCCCGGCGGCCGCCAACGAGCGCGGACCTCCCGCGAGTCCTAGAGCGGCCGCGCGGGACCCGGCCGGCGGCGCACTTCCGCCTGCGCGCGCCGCCGCCCCGCGGACGGCTGGGCCTCGGCGAGGGCCTGCGCCTCCCTCGGCTCCTGCCGCGGGCCTCGGGGAGAGGGTGAGTGGGGCAGGGCGCGCCGGAGGGGGGCGGGCGCGCTTCCTCGGGACTCGCCGGCTCGTGCGGGCCCGGCGCGGAGGACCCAGGCCCCGGGAGCGCCCGGGGCGAAAACGCGCCTCGTCCACCGGCCCGGGCCGGAGCCTCGGTCGCCCGGCGCTGCCGCCGCCGCCGCCCAGCCGCCGTTTTCGAGACTCACAGCGTCTCGTCGGGGAGCCTGGGCTCTGGGCCTGGCTGCGCCTCGGCCGCTCGCTTTCTCTCTCCGGGCCGTGGTTCTTTCAGCTCTAAAATGGAGGACGGTGGCGTCTGCCCTGCGTACGCCACAGGGTGATGGCAGGGCTGACGCTGCCTGCCTGGAAGCCGAGGAGCGCTGTTGCTGAACCCGGCAGCCATTCCACTCCCTTGGGAAGCCTTCCAAATGCTGAGGCTCCGTCGTCACCGGGTGATTGTGATCTGCTGCCGGGACCGAAACCGCGGGCCCAGAGTGTGAAATGACAGTACTGTGATCACGGCCGGAATGTGCACTTCGTCGAAGGTGGATCACAGTCTTGAGAAAGCAAGCGGCTGTTATTTTCTCCGCGAACACAGGGTCCTAATCTGGTTTGCGCAGTTTTAATTCCTAGTGCCTAAAATGGTGCATGTCCCAAAACATGCACCACTGATCAGAGAAATTAATTTCTAATTACTTCCCAACTTAATGGGAGGGTTTTGCTTATATTTGGTTCGATTTTAAGCTTTTTATTATGAAAACTTTAAGACATATACAAAAAATAGTATACTGAACTCCCACTTCATGATCAGCCTTGTTTCATCTATAACCCTCATCTCCCCTAGTATTTTAAAGCAAATCTGAAATGTACCATTCCATCCGTTAAGTCCTTGTTTATGTTTATAAAGCACAATAACTCCTTTTTTAAACATAAAGCCATTGTTAGTCTAATTAGCATTTCATATTTTTTTTTTTACTACCCAGTCAGCGTTTACATTTCTCCAGTTGTATACCCCACTCCCCATCAGTTTGTCCAAATCAGGATCTAGATAAACTACACATGTTAACATTTGGCTGATGTCTCTTGGATCTCAAGCTCTTTATCCCCTCCCTATTTTTTTCCTTGTATTTTACTTGAAGAACAAGTCATATGTCCTGTAAAGTTTCTACATCCTGGATTTTGCTTTTTCCATACCTGTAATGTCCTTTACTAAGCAGTTATTTAAATCTACAGCCCTTTTCAGGTTTCAGGTTCTACTTTTTAGCAAGAAAACGTCGTGGGTACTGCGTATTTCATACTGCATCACATCAGGAGTTAAATAAGATGTTGTCTTTCTTTGTGGACCTTTTATGTACAAATAGCACCACAGGGTAACCAAATAAATGACCAGGGAATTACAGAAGGATGCCAGCTAATAACTGCAGAAGGAATGAGAGTATATCACCTTTTGGCAACCGCTAATGAAATAATGGATCCTGGCAATGATCACTAGTGGCTGTTAACATCAGAGAAAGAGAGACAGCCAGACAATGGGTGCTGCTTGATGGAGGCCCCTCATACTACTTATCCAGTACTGGAGTAATGGAGATGGGGCGGGGGATATAGTTGAAACAAGATTCCCCATGAGTTGATAATTGTTGAAGCTCAGTGATGGCTATGTGGCAATGCATTTTACTAATCTATTTCTGTATGTGTTTGGAATTTTTCATAATAAAACATTTTTTGAAAAGATTGGCCAGTTGACTAGTGAGTTCAGGTCAGTCTGATGCAATCGATTATAGTTCTCCGCTAGCCATTCACTAAGTGGTTCTCAAATCTGACTCCATGTTAGAATCATGGGGGAAGGCTTTTTTTTCTCTCCTCTTTAAATTTTTAATACTAAAACACATGTCTCACTTGCAGAATTTCCTGTCTAATTGTTCTGGGATGGAACCCAATCATTGATAAGGTGTAAAAGCTCTCCAGGTGATTCTAATTATGCTCTCAGGGTTACAGTACCACTGGTCTAGATCCATTATTTGTTAGGGATGGCAACGTGATTATTATCCCTTCTGCATTTTATTAGTTTTTGCAAATTTTAACTTTCTACAATCTGTTTATTCTCACCTGTGTTGCAAACTGTAATCCAATAGGGAAGCCTCAGCAAATTAAGCTCCTTAATTATCAGAGGAAGACTTGATCTTGGAGGTGAAAATGTAGAGTAACATGTGGAAAAAGGTAGCAGTAACCTCAAGGCTTGTGTGTAGGGTAGAGATGTACCACCTTGTATGTGAAAGTTGTGGGGAGCAAGTTGGTAGGGAACTGTTTCCCAAAATGGAAAGGAAGACTGGGTGATGGGTAGCTAGAAAAGCATGTTTATCCTTATGACACATTTAAAAAAAATCATCAGTATTAAATAAATACAATACATTTAAATTAAATAGATGAGATGTCACTGATTGGAACCTAAAAGTATCCAAAGATTTAAAACTAAATAATCCCGTTCCTGTCCCCTGCCTATCACTTTAATCACCCCTGAGATAACCAGTATTAACAGTATGGTATATATCCTTCCACACCAGACTTTGTCTTTTAGAAGTATAGGGGCTTGGGGCATTGTTATAAAAATGAAATCATCTCATAGCTATCTGTAACTTTTCTCACTGTCATTCCTCCAGGACAATAGTTACAGACCTGATTCTTTATTAGCTGCAGAATAAATAGTTAAAAAATAGTAGAATAACAGTATGAATGTATAATAAAATATTCAACCATTTCACTATTGACATATTCAGATTGCTTCCATATTTTAGTTACCTTAAAAGCACCTTAAAAATGTAAACATCATTATACTTAGATCCTTTGATTCTGTAGGGTAGATTCCCAAAAATGGGATTGCTGGGTTAAAGCATATTTAACAGCATTATTATTGGTAATATGTATATGGATAAATTATTCTCCCAGAGCATAATAGCAATTCATACCTCCACCACCAATAACTTATGAGAGTACCCATTTGCCCTCATCCTGGTTAGCACTACCTAGCATTGCTTCACTGATATTTGCCAGCTGATGTGTAGAAAATGGTCTCTCTTTTTTCTTTAATTTGCTTTGTGCTAACTACCTGGAGACTGAGCACTTTTCTTTTTATTTACCTTTCTTTTTTTATTTTTATGGATGCATAATAGTTGTCTGAGCACTTTTCATGCTTATTGGCCGTTTGGATTTCTTCTGTGATTCCTGTATTATCCTTTGCCTGTTTTTCTATTGTATTATTATTTTTTGAATGCATTGGAATACATTTTTTTCTTAGGGGCGTTTACCCTTTGTCATAAGGCGTGCAAACAGTTTTCTCTAGGTGCTTTTTGTCCTTTGGCTTTTTGAGTCTTTTAATATATAAAAAGATTTTATGTAGTGAAAATGTCTGTTTTTTTAATTTCTGGGTTTCCTGTCTTACCAATAAGAGCTTTCTCATCACCAAAGTTAAACAGGTACAAATTCTCCTAATTTTTTCAACATATCTTATTGGATTTTTTTACATTTAAATTTCAAAGCCGTGTGGAATGTATTTTTATCTAAAATGCAAAGTGAGCATCTTGCTTTGTTTTTTCCTGCAAGAACAGCCAATTCTGTCAGTTCTGTTCATTAAAAAAGCCACCCTTTTTGCGTTTTTTTTTTGTTTTTTTTTTTACAGAGTCTCACTCTGTCGCCAGGGCTAGAGTGCTGTGTTATCAGCCTTGCTCACAGTAACCTCAAACACCTGGATTCAAGCCATCCTCCTGCCTCAGCCTCCCTAGTAGCTGGGACTACAGGTGTGCACCACCATGCGTGGCTAATTTTTTTTATTTTTAGTAGAGATGGGGTCTCGCTCTTGCTCGGGCCTAGTCTCAAACTCCGGACCTTAAGCAATCCTCCCGCCTTGGCCTCCCAGGGTGCTAGGATTATAGGTGTGAGCCACTGCACCTGATCCTAAAACCACCCTTTTCATACCTTTGTTATTTACTGTATTGATTCCCATGCATACTTGGTTTATTTATGGACCTCCCCTTCCCTTTCACCTCTATTTATGTGCCAATATTATTCTGTTTTAATTACATCTGATTAATGTAGTAAATATTAGTATCCAGAAAGGCAGGTTATTACTTACTACTTTTTGTAATTTTCTTGTCCCATTCTCAGACATGTGTTTTTTTCTTCCATGTGATTTTTGGATTATTCTTGTTCCAAGAGAAATCCCACTGGAAATCTAATAGGATTTGCACCAAATATACCAACACTAATTTTGGAAAGATGAACATTTACATGATACCAAGTCTTCCTATCAAGGAGCATATGTGTATCTCCATTATAAGTTGGTTTATTTATTTATTCTTGTGAATGGGATATTTTTCCCATTTCTGTTTTTATCTGGTTATTGCTAGGACTGAGAAAAACTATGGAAATTTCTGTATATTTAGCTCTGTCAAATTTTCTTATTATAGTAGTTTTTCTTAAAATTATTATGTCTTCCTCCTTGCCATCAATGTGGATAATCTATAATTGGTTGGGTATATGTTTCAGTTCATTCTCATTTATTCTGTTTGATACACATCTTCCATCACAGAAATATATCAGAGATATTACAATGTGGCCAGAAATAGTGAAAGGAACAGTGCCAGGAGTTGGTAGGAATCCACACATTCAATAGTTTATTGCTGATCAGTTAAAATAGCAGAGTTCCAAGTCTTAACGAGTCATGGACCCTAACATGTAGGGAGTGAGACATTTGCTCAGCATTGTTATGAAGTATCAGCGTTACTGTAGCATATATAGAGCATTACTGTTCATGATCATTCAGAGAAAGGCCTGATCACCAGGGGCACCATTTGGAAAGCATCATTAAATACCATCTCTTGCCCAGAATCTCAACTAGAATTGTTGTTTAGTGTTTATTAGAAGGACTTAAAAAAAATAAGTGGAAAGTAAAGTTCCCATATACCCTCTCACCCCTCACCTCCCAGTTTCTCCTGTGTTAACGTCTTGGGTTTAGTATGATATGTTTGTCACAGTTGATGAGCCAATATTGATATACTCGTAATAACTAAAGTTTACATTAAGGTTCATTCACTCTTGTGTTGTACATTCTGTGTACAGTTGGCCAATGCATAATGACGTGTGTCTGTCCTAACTGTATCATACAGAATAGTTTCACTGCCCTAAAAGTCCCATGCTCCACCTATTCATTCTTCCCTCCATCCCCTGTATCACTAGCAAACCCTGATCTTTTTATGATCTCCATAGTTTTGCCTTTTTGAGAACATCATATAGTTGGAATCCAGCTATAGTTTTCAATTGACTGGGTTTAGTTTTTATTTGTGTGTGTAAGCAGTTGTGCAAAGTTTGGTAATTGTAGTTTTAGCTGATCAAGATTTATTAAAGTCTTACTTTGGATTTGTGTGGAAAACTATTAGAAAATAGGAATCCAGACAGTTCTGAATGAACAAAAAATAAATAACAATAAAACTCACAGGAATGTGTTTTTGGTGCAGTGATATGAAATAATTCCCAGGTGATCTTTGTGTTGCAGGGTGGAAGATGTCTATGGATGTGACGTTTCTGGGGACGGGCGCAGCATACCCATCTCCAACCCGGGGTGCGTCTGCCGTGGTCCTTCGGTGTGAGGGCGAGTGCTGGCTCTTTGACTGCGGAGAGGGAACACAGACACAGCTTATGAAGAGCCAGCTCAAAGCAGGTTAGTGTGCCTTCAGCTCTCATCAAGATTATCTTTGGTCTGCTTCATTTTCCTGGCTCTCCCTGGGCCTTTTGTTCAGAAACAGCCCTGACAGTTCCATCTCCCTTCAGTGCTAGAGCTCTGGGAGACTGGAAAGGCCCTCAGGCATCTGGCCATGCACCCTGAACTTCATTACCTTATTTATTTGCTTTTCATTCATCCTGGAAATGTTGAGAGCAAGGATTTGTGGAAGCTTGGCAGGTGGAGGATGGAGTGGGATACATCAGGCATATTAGATAGACACTGCCCTAGCAAGGGAGCAGTGTATATACTTACTTCCGCCAGGAGATAGTTGTCATGAGAGCATGCAAAGGGCAATAAATGTTCAGAGGAGGGAGATGTACTTTTCCACTTGGGTTATCAGGGTGAGCATCTCAGAGAGATTGGCCTGTGAGTTGTTGAAGGAGGAGGCTGGGGAGAAGAAAGGTATTATAGCCAGAGGGAATGGAGTGAGCAGAGGCCGGCACCTGGGAGCTAGAGGATTCCAGTGAAAAGCCTCAACCCAGAGTCAGGCAGACCTCGGTTCTGGTCCCAGCTGTGTCTTTGGCTTGTGACCTTAGCAGATTAGCAAAGTTAAACTTCACTTTTCCCATCTTGAAAATGGGGATAACAACTCTACTTAGAAAGGGTGTTGTAGCCAGGCCTGGTGGCTCATGTCTGTAATCCTAGCCCTCTGCGAGGCTGAGGTGGGAGGATCGCTTGAGGCCAAGAGTTCGAGACCAGCCTGAGCAGGAGTGAGACCCTGTCTCCACAAAAAATAGAAAAATTAGCTGGAATGGTGACAGGCATCTGTAGTCCCAGCTACTCGGGAGGCTGATGGAGGAGGATCACCTGAGCCCAGGAGTTTCAGGTTGCAGTGAGCTGTGATGAGGCAATTGCACTCTAGCCTGGGCAACAGAGTGAGACCCTATCTGAAAAAAAAAGGGGAGGGGGTGTTGTGGGAATTGTGTATAATAATTCTTTCTCTGTGCTATTGCCTCTTTCTCATAGTTAAATCTTAGCCATCTCCTCAGAGTTTTTTCCTGAACCTCTTGGGTTGAGTAGTTTCTCCCTCACCCTAGTCATTCGTTTACTTCATCTTATTTTTGTTGACTTCTTAGCATCATCAGTGTCTGGAATTATGTTATTTAAGTAATTTGTTTCTGTGTTCTCTATCTCCCTGTACTATAAAGTAAGTTCAGTGATCATTTATGTACCTAGTAGTTGCCTAGTAAATGTATGTTCCATTAGTGAGTAGATAAGACATTTAGCAGCTTAGTATAGTGCCTCTCATTTATTAGGTCTTGATAGATAGTAGTTATTGAAGTCATTATTCCTATAATTCATCACGGTACATGGCACTTGATGACTAAAGAAAGGATACTTCCAGTGTCCAAGGATATCTTGGTCTAGTGATGGAAACTGACATCCAAACTGACAGTCATCAGTGATGTAATATAAATAGAATAATAGAGGTGTTTTCTAAATACTTTTCGAGCACAAAGGAGGGGGACATTAACTGCGCCTCGGTATTAAGAGAAGGCATCCCAGAGATAGTAACAGTTGAGCTAGGATCCAAGAGATAACTAGAAGTTTTTGTCGGGAGAGAAGTAGGGATAGACATTCAAGGAACAGACAACAAAGTAAGCAACAAGTAAGGCAGTTTCCAGGAGAGAAATGGCATGTTTGGGGAACCCCAGGTACTTGGCTGGGCTAGATGGGACTACAAATGCTGAAAAGGAAAGTGAGGGCTGACTGTGAAGTCCTCTGTGGCATAGTACGGTATTTGGACTTTATTATTCTACTGGCAGTAAGGAGCCATTAAATGTTTTTAAGCAGGAGAACGATGTGATCTGATTTGTGTTTTAGGACAGAGTTTTCTGATGGCACATTCATTGGGAGAGAGAGAATAACACCAGGGAGACCAGTTCCAAGGCAGCTGCGATTCATTTGAGAGAGTGAAAGAGAGAGGTTGAGAGAGAATATGAATGAGGGTGTTGAAGCAAGAAATTAGATAGGGATGGAGATGAGAGACTCAATTTCAGAAGTACTTGTAGGGCCGGGTGTAGTGGCTTATGCCCGTAATCCTAGCACTGTGGGATGCAGAGGCAGGAGCATTGCTTGAGCTCAGGAGTTCGAGACCAGCCTGAGCAAGAGTGAGACCCCATCTTTACTAAAAATATAAAACTTAGCCAGGCGTCATGGTGTGCGCCTGTAGTCCCAGCTACTCAGGAGGCTAAGGCAGGAGGATTGCTTGAGCCTAGGGGTTTGAGGTTGCATCATCAAAACTCACTGCAACCTCAAACTCAGTGGGTTCAACTGATCCTCCTGCCTCAGCCTCCCAAAGTGCTAGGATTACAGGCATGAGCTACTGCGCCCAGCCTGCATCATGATTTTTTAGAGGATGCTTATTATTCCACTCCTCTGTGGATGACATTCTCCCATGACTTCCCTGTTTGCAAATGAAAGAGAATTCATGCATTTTTCTCTCTTCATTTGATAGCTTCCTCATACCTTTGATAATTGTGGTTACCATTCCTTTTCCCTCTGAAATCAAGTTTCTTGAAAAATAAAATGTTTGTCTCCTTGAAACTGTGATAACAGTAGGAAGCAATTCTTCACTTACTTATTTTGCCTCACTTGCTTTGGGTTCATGGGTTGTTTTGGTGTTCAGTTTGGCTTTGTTTTGGAGTAGATAGGGAAGGGCCGAGGAAGTCTGACATTGGCAGTTTTGAGGCCAACAGGGGATCTGGACTCAGCGACTGCTGTAGTTCTTTTATCTGCACAGTCCTCGGGTCACACTTGGAGGTGGCTTTGCAGCCTGGATGAGGGGAAGGGGAAATGAAAGGATTCTGGAAGTCAAAAAACAGAAAAACAAGGACTAAAAAGAGAAAAGAAAAAGGAGCATATTGAGGAAACTTCTAGAGTGCCTCCTGGGGATTCTCAGGTCCAAAATCAGCCTCTGCCCACTCTGTTCTCTGCCACTGGGGCCTGGGCTTGGTGTAGTAATTTGGGGAAGACTTGTTTGGAGAGTACTTGATGTCATAGGACAAATCGTATCAATAAACTATCAACAAGTGGTATCAACAAGTGGTTCCTGTACACTTACAGTATCAAATGTTTAAAATAGGTGTGTCTTGAGCAAAGAACAAGAAGCCTCTGTTACACTGGAAATGTGTTAGTTGTGATTGTTACTTGGGAAATGCTGTGTGATGCATCTCAGAAAATGCTGATGTGGCACCCTGCAACATACAGCCGTAAACTCAGTTTACCACTGGCTAAATCAAGTGATAACCTGAGCCAATATGCACTGAAAAAGCTGTTGTGTTAGTTCAGACTGAAAGGAAGAGATGGGCTGAAGTACCCTTACATGATACCGTAGGCGATCTGCCCTCCAGTCTGCATTCTGGCATCCCTGCCCACCCTCTCCCCTCTCAGTTCCTCACCTTGTTCCTCTCCTACCTCTCTTTCCTCTCCCTCCCTTACCCTCCTTCCTTTTTCAGTGTCCCCTTCAACCTCACCCAGACAAGCAGGCTCTGCCTTGATTGGTTAATCTCTGTCCATTGTAGGGAGTCCTTAAAAGGCAGTTTGGGGTTCAGGCACTGGTCCAGTCAGTTGGAGTCAGTGGAACATTTTGTTTTGCTTGATGTACATGTTTGCTATTCTTAGAAGGAGCAGTAGGGGGCAGTGTAACTGCTAAATGCTCTTGACACTTGAGGCCTGTCTACTTAAGTGAAATATTTTGGTATACTTGTATATTTCACATATTCAAGTGGGAGAATATATCGGAAAATGCTCTGAAAACTGTAAAACTGTGTAATCTGAAGATGTTTTATGAAAAAGTTGTACCTTATTAAAATCATTCAGTAAAATAAAGCTTGTTTTTCTTGCTTCTGGAATCATGTAACAAAATGTAAACAAATAAGTTTACAGTGGTAAGAACTTCTAAGTTCAACTTACCACTTTTTATGTGAATTTTTATGCCTGTTTCAAATAGCTTTGTACAGGTTTTTATTTCTGAAAAATTTCCACATGTATTTGTCTGTCTCAATCAAAAGGGAGAATTACCAAGATTTTCATCACTCATCTTCATGGAGACCATTTCTTTGGCCTTCCTGGGCTCCTCTGCACAATCAGCCTGCAAAGCAGCTCCGTGGTTGCCAAGCAGCCTATTGAAATCTATGGCCCTGTAGGACTTCGGGACTTTCTCTGGCGAACCATGGAACTCTCTCACACGGAGTTGGTCTTCCCTTACGTGGTCCATGAGCTGGTGCCTACAGCGGATCAGTGTCCTACCGAAGAACTAAAGGAATTTGCACATGTGAATACAGCAGACAGCCCTCCCAAAGAGGGACAAGGAAGGACTATCCTATTAGACTCAGAAGAAAACTCATACCTCCTGGTTGATGATGAACAGTTTGTTGTAAAAGCATTTCGCCTCTTTCACAGAATTCCCTCTTTTGGGTTTTCAGTCGTGGAAAAGAAACGCCCAGGTAAACTCAACGCACAGAAACTAAAAGACCTTGGTAAGTGTTTTTTTTTTTTCCTTCTCATCAGTCAGGCTATTGTTAACTGAAGCTATTAGAAGTGTCGTAGTATCCCAGGCCTATATGCCAGACCTAAAACTGACATTTTCCCACTTACTTCCTTTGCCCTAAGTTTTCTTATTAAGGGAAATATTAATACATGAGGCCAAAATATACTATTAGAGCAAAATCAAATACATATTTGAATCCTTCTCTCTTCACCTCCCTGGATCCACATTCTTAGTCTGTCTTATCTTCAGCTTACACTGTCTTGGTTGGCCAGGTAGTTTGGGTGGCAGTAGTGGTTGTTTTAGGTCCAGGCTTTATTTTTTCATGTCTTCCTTTTGATATGTTTTCCGTAACATCTTTGGTCTTAGAATTTTTGCCACATTTCTTAACCTTACAACTACAACCAACTACTTTCAGGCTTTCCTTCTCTTTCTACTTTGCCTACTCATTCAACCTTGACTAAGTTAATTTGGTATTCAGAACATTATGCCTCAACCACTTTTACATGCCAGGGTTCATCACAGTTGAAAGCAAGCATACAAACGTGGGCTTGGGGCCCATCTAAGGCTTCACACCTCCTGCATGCACACATGAGGAGGTCTTCAGCACCTCTTCCAAGGCAGAGTCTGGGGCATTAAACCTCCGGTATCACCACCTTCCTTGGCACAGAGTGGCAGTGCCTGTAAAAAGCAGGGTAGCTGGAAATTGCTCTGAACCTATTCTGGTTTGGGGGGCTTCCAGATAAGAAAGAAAAAGAGAAAAAAAAAGCATGGTGGTGGTTTTTTTTTTAATGTCCTTTTTTTAATTTATGCAATCTCTTCCTCAGCTAAAACAAAATGCTACATAAAGAGGAAATATGACTTAAGCCAAGGGTATTTTTATTATTTAAAAGCCTGTGGAAATACTATTATATTTGGAAACTTTAAATGTGATCTGGCTTGGAATTGATGATCACATTATACTTGTTTGTAAGTACTGTCCAGAGTGATGTTATTCCAGATTAATATGAGACTTAAGCCAAGTTTGGTAAACGTGGAACTGTCCCTATCTTCCAAGTAGATTGATCGTGTATGATTGCCTGAAACTCCTTGATCTTGTGATCCAAACAATCCTAACAATTTTTTTTATTAAGTTAGTTTGTAGGTACCTATCTTGATTAGGCATTGATCATATCATTATTTACATATACTCTAAAATTTTACCCAAAGGTGAGTTTATTAAATAAAGCACTCCCAAAAACTGATATTTCCATGCACAGCAGAGAATTAAGACTTTCTTGACTGTGTAAGTTCTTAGAGGGATTTAGGAGCTTAAAAATCATCTGACATATGTGCATGGGAAATGTTTTAAATACTAAGGCATTGCTAATATCAATCAACACAGAACTTAAAAAAATGTATAAATATTTCAGTTTTCCATGAGTAGTAAAACACAACAAGTGTGAAAAGAATTGGATGCCTTTTCCATTAGCTATTTGCGATGCTGTTAAAATAGACTCTTAAATGGTCATACATTCCATTCCCATGATACAATGTTATCTGCCTTCATCATTAGGTGTTCCGCCAGGTCCTGCCTATGGAAAGCTGAAAAATGGAATTTCTGTTGTTCTGGAAAATGGGGTTACAGTTTTTCCCCAGGATGTCTTAAAAAAGCCTATCCTTGGAAGAAAAATCTGCATACTGGGTGACTGTTCCGGGGTTGTGGGTGATGGAGGAGTGAAGCTGTGCTTTGAAGCAGACCTGTTGATCCATGAAGCGACCTTGGATGATGCCCAGATGGACAAAGCAAAGGAGCACGGCCACAGCACACCACAGATGGCAGCAACATTTGCAAAGTTGTGCCATGCAAAGAGGCTGGTTCTGACTCACTTCAGTCAGAGGTACAAACCAGTTGCCTTGGCCAGAGAAGGAGAAACAGATGGCATTGTAGAACTAAAAAAGCAAGCTGAATCAGTGTTAGATCTCCAAGAAGTGACTCTAGCAGAAGATTTTATGGTGATTGGCATTCCAATCAAGAAGTAAAACCAATGTTCCTGAACACATGTTGACATATCTGTGAACTGGACCTATTGTCAAGTTTTTTATTTTTTGTTTTTAGTCTGAAATTATTTGAGCCCTATTAATCCTAAAAAGGATGGAGCTGCATTGCTGAACTGACTCAGTAGTTAGAGGGAGCAAGATTTTTGATAATAAATCATTTTTAAAAGAACAAAACCCCAGCATTCTTCTTAAAGTCCATATCTGACGAAACGATAGACTGTTCGGGTATACTTGTCATTTTGTGCTGCTGCCACAGATATAAGCCATTACTCCATGCAGTCCTCGGCTTAGCTTCTGCTCAGCATTTTTGCTATTGTTCACAAAGTACACAGAGCCTGGCCCTCATGGCTAAAAATAGTATTTTGGCAGTTTATGTTGAATCTGTTTGTGTTATTAACAGAATAGGGAGAAATGTAACGAGACATTGGATATACAGGATTGATGATAGCATGACGATAGCTTTGCTGGAATACGGAATGTAGGGTTGGGCTAGGTGTTTATTCTAGTATTTTATTGAACTTTCTGGTTTGCTCTTAACTCATGATTCTCAGTTGGAGTGCTACTGCTCCCCTAGAAAGAGTTTTGAAATTATGGGGATGTTTTCTTGTTTACAGTGACTGGGTGGGTAGTGATGGTGGTCCTACTCCTACTGGTATTTAGTCGGCAGGGGTCAGGGATGCTAGATGTCCTACAAAATTTGGGTCAGTCCTGTATAATAAAGAATCATCTCACCCCAAAATGCAAATTGCAGACCCATTGAGATACACAGAAAGTTGAAAACTTAATACTCCAGTGCGAATATACTTTACCAAAATTAGTGACATAATAATTTGAATTACTAGGTAAGTCAAATCTTACAACAAATCCTAAAGTGTGAATATGTTGGAATTGGAATGTCATATCAGATATCATTTGAAAGAAATGAGCCATCAAGTGAAGCTTATGAATCTGGAGGTAGAAATGGTATCTTAAACTGAGGTTTAATTTACATGTCCCTATTAATAATTCTTTGAGCACAATTTTAATAAATGTTCGTTCTAGAGTAGCTCTTCCTTCTGAGCTGCCTTCCACCTCCTGTCTGTCTGCCATGCCATGATGTATCTCTGACTCACTTGCCCCACAATGTTTCTCAAAATGTGTTCCACGGAAAGCTAGTCTTACGTGCTGATTCTTTCAAAAAGGCTCCCTAATCAAATCAGCTTGGGAAGCCCTTTATGCTCTGCATCCTTCTGGGAGTGGTCCAGTGCCCATCAGCATATTGAAAACATTGTTAGTATTGCTTTGATGCCCATGAACCAGTCTTTGGTGCCAGAAAGACCTGATATCATAGTCCCATTCTGTACCTTATGGTGGTACCTCTGTGTGAGCTGGAGCAGGTTCCTTAATTTCTCTTGAGTTTCTTCAGCATGTCCATCTCTAAAATGGGAAAAATAATAAGACCTACTTGGTAGGATTGTTGTGAAGGTTAAATGGGACAATGCATATAAAGAACATAGCACATTGCTTAAAGATGCTGAGAATCCTGCAGGCCAGAGGCCTGTCAGCGCTGCTGAATCCCTTTCTCAGTCTTACTGCACCACATACTATCTGTTAACATGTCAAGAACCTGGAGAGTTCTGCAGTACAAACATTGTCATAGTGTATTCCTCTGGGTTCTGGGGATTCTTTGGTCAAAATTTTGATTCCTGGCTAGTTGTGGAGACTCCAAAGTAGCAATGATCAAGATAGGTCTGGTTGCTTAAGATTCAGTCATTCTGATGCAGTCTATAGAGTGGTCTGATTCTGTCCAACTCTAGACTCTGCCCCCAAAGTGCGAAAGTTTGATCAGGCTTAAAGTGTGTCTTGGTTTCCAAACTCAATTCAAATGAACATTAATTAGACACTTATGCCCAAACCTATACAGAGGCTAAGACTAGTATCTCTACTGCATGGAGCCCTTGAGGGTAGAGACTGTGTCTTAGTCACCTTTACATTCTTAGAAATGCCCACCTATAGTAAGCACTCAAATATTTTTTCAATGAAATGAAGCCTTGATAACATGAGTGCACAAACTTCAGGACATACTTCTATGTTTAGCCCATTTCATTACTGAACTTGTCAAAAAAAAAAAAAAATTAAACCGTAGCGGGGTGTGGTGGCATGCGCCTATAGTCCCAGCTACTTGAGTGGCTGAGACAGGAGGATCGCTTGAGCCCAGGAGTTTGAGGTTGCAGTGAGCTATGATGATGCCACTGCACCCTAGTCAGGGCAACAGAGCAAGATTCTGTCTCAAAAAAAATTAAACCACCTGGCTGGTGGGACCCCATTCACTGAGTACAAAATAAGTGCCAGGCTTTATTGTGTTGGGAGTACATAAATGAATAGACAAAGGACAAAATTCCAGCTCTAAGCTAATAGTCTAGTGGTAGGGACAGATAAGTAAACCAAAGTAAATCTGCAGTTACTTCAAATGTTCTCTTAATCTTGCAGCCTCCCACTCAGTTTTGCTGTTCCTAAACATTACTTGCTAGCTGACTTGAACCATGCCCTTAGAAGCAGGCTCTATAAATATATATGGGCTAAGCCCTCAGAGACTGTGGGAACGTGGAAATGAATTGATATGTTGGATCAAGTGTAAGATATCAGTACATGGTGAGAACTTTTTCCAGACCCTCTTCTGGCCTAGAATTTGCTTTCAATGCTAGGAACATTCTAAGAATTTGTGGAGCTGGAATTAAAGTGAAGCTTCTATTGGACTTCTCAGAACCTGTTATCTACTCATGGTTTTGACTCTGAGAGGGGAGAGGGAATGATAGTATGTCTTGTGCCCCAAATTTATTTGATCACTGAATCCTCTTTTTGCCAAGGAACATCTTGGAACATTAGAAATGCTGTTCCTTATGCTTCTCAAAATTATTCTATTTATATTTTTACCTGCACAATTTATTGAGGTAATGATTTCCATATCTACACTTAGTATAGTAATTTCTTTGTCCTAAACTGACTTTCTATTGTCAGGAATCCATAGATACCTACTTAGTACTTTCCAGTTCTCAAAAGTTATTTACACTTGCCCAAATAGATGCTAAGTTAGCTCCATTTTCTAAAGCTTATGCCTCATTAATGCATTTTAAATGAAATTTGAATCATAAAAGCAACATATGCTTGGTAGAGAATTCAAGATTCAAGAAAGGAAGACAATTACTCTTAATCCCAGCACTCAGAGAAAGGTGTAATTTCTGATCCAGTGGTCCTCAAACTGAGGTGTGAATCAGGATTACTCAGGGTGTGTAGGTAGACAGAGATCCTTAGGCTCTGCTTACAAAGACTCCAATTCAGTAGGTCTGGTGTGGTACCTAAGAAGCTGCATTTTAATAAGCCCGCCAGGTGATTCTGAAGTATATGGCTGGCAGACCACACTGGGAGAAAAAAAACTTTTCTTGATGCATTTTAAAAAATTGGGGTATGTATAGATATATATGCTTCTACATATGTTTATATGTGTGCACACTACACACATGTAACATGTATATTTTTACATGTAGCCTAACTGTTTTTCTCATTTAACACACTATGAGCATTTCCCCACCACATTAAATGTTCTCTGTAAGCACAAATTTAATGATTTTATATTATCCCATGCTATAGATGTATCGTTTAGCCATTTTCCCATTTTGGTGCATTGAGATTGTTTTCCATTGTTATAAATAATACTGTCGTGAATAGTCTTGTGGTAAATCTTTTTATCTCTGAGTATTTCCTTCCTTGGAATTGATTTCTCGGAGGGTGAAAACATCTGACTGATTTTTGTAGACTGGATAGGAATCACCCGCTTGTTTTCATGCTCACTTATACTCCTAGCAGTAGCATAGGAGTGGCCTATTTTGCTACTCCATCTGCAGATGATATGGAGTATCGTCAATTAATGACCTTTCTAACACTTCTTCCCCAAGACATTAGTCCTGTAAAGATTATTTTTGCCTCGTAGTGCAAATAAGATTATTGTGTCTTTCAACTGGCACATGTTATGATTTCCTTGAATATTCTCATGCCAGCTTAAGAACTTGGTAGTTTTTACTTAAAGGGGTAAAAAATCCTTACCCCTCAGTCCCCGACAGATGTACAGTGAAGGTACTTTTGTACTTACAAAGGTATACATTTCCAGTGAGATGTACTGTTTCTGTCCTTATTGATTGATGGGTTTTTCAAGCAATGAATGAGTCAGTATTTTTCGTATATGGGAAGACTAAAAAGGAAGTGCTGGTAATGCGCTGAGTGTTCCCTCTTGGCAGGATAAGAATAGTTTTAAGGGAGGGGAGGGAGTGCAGGGTAACAGCAAGAAATTCTTTTCTTCTGTAGTAGGAAGTAATGTCTAAAATTGAAAAATAAATATCACTTTAAACATACTATGTTTTTAAAAAGCAGGGAGAAGGGAAGACCACCAGATGAATAGTTAAGAGTGGAGGGGGAGAGGTCCTTAGTGGACGGGGCCAGGGGGTGGGGAAGGATGGATGGTCAGGGGACTGCTATTTTTTATAAACCTAATAGTACTAGTACTAATTGATATTCTTAACTATTTGTATGTATGTGTTCATTTTGTTTGAGCATTGTATTAAAATACACACAGATAAGGTGATGCTCTGGATAATTATAGCAACTGCTTGTCTCCACGTGGATGCTCCAGGTGGCAGATAGTTCCTCTCAAGCCTTTGTGACGTTCCAATCCCTTCTCCATGCTGCAGCCAGAGTATTTTTTTTTCAAAATGCAAATATGAGCCTCACACTCCCCCTGCTTGGAACTTTTTAGTGGTCTTCTCTTACCCAACTTTCCAACCTAATCTTACTTCACATTTTTGCAGCTCCAGCCACGTGGGCCTTCTTTCAGTCCTTTGTCAGGGCTTTTTGTTGTCACAAAGCCTTTGCATGGCCTGTTCTCTCAGCCTGGAATGTTCTTTCTCTGCTCCCCAAATTAACCCTTACTGGGCCTTCAGGTCACAGCCTCATGGAAACTCTCCCTGGTCCCCTACTGGGTAGTGTATTCCTCTCATAGCACCTGCACCCTGTCTTCCTGGTGCTTGTCACTTAATATTTTCATTTTGCTTGTGTGAGTATTTGATGTTTCTCTTTCCCACTAATGTTGTCAGCTTCACAAGAACACAACTGTCTGATTTTGTTTCCCTTTGTGCCTAGCCCCGTGCCTGGAACATATTAGGCACTTAATAAATAGTGTTGCCTGGCTCAATTTTCCTTGTCATCCTGTTATTCAATTAATATGCAGTGCCTTTGTCTTGTAGGGATTTTTCCTGATTAATATGAACCACAAAAGCCCCTTCCCTAGTCTCTGAACTAAAACTGGAGTGGAGGAGAATGGTTGGTTGCCTGTGACTTTCAGGGGCCAAATCCTTAGTACTAACATTAAAGCTGTAGTTTGGTCCTAAGACATGCAGACAGAAGCCTAGACCCAGTGAAACGGTTGGAAAAATACTTTCTCTGCCTAAGAAATTGGGCTGTTGGCTTTTGCTATGTGTAGGGAAATCAGAACACAGGTAAGAAAGAAAGGAGAGGGCCAAGCCCCCTGCAGGAGTCTGGAGCCCCACGCAGGTAGGAATAGGAAATGGTGGGAGACCTTAAGAACACAGATGGCTAATATTTAATTTTATGGTGGCTGCATTGCTTGGAAGTAAATCCTCATTTCCCCCTAACTTTCTTTGAAGTCACATGATTTCGGGATCCTTCCTCAGTCTGCACACCACCAAAGGAGGACAAGTTCTGAATTCCGTGACTGGGTTGATCTGGGGGAAAGGAGGCAGCAGGAGGAAGAGAGTGAGACAATCTCCAAATGAATACAATTCGCAGGACCTGGAGTCAGAGGCGACCGTGAGAACCATTTCCCAGAAATGTCCAGAAAATCTGAGGAGGGCATTGTCCTTTAGATAGCTCATGGAATGAGGGTGAGAGGGGTTGAGCCAATTTCATGTATATCTTAAAGGACAGGGTAACTCCAGCTGACATCTGGACACAGATATTCCCGTGCCCTTGACATATTCCAAGGGATAAAAAGCTGTCATACCCAGGATAACAAGGAAGTTGGGCAGAGGAGGGGGGAGCAGTGCCTAAGTTTATCCAAAGTAAGAAATATTTCCACCCCTAAATAAAGCTAGCTGAGAAGCACTGCTGCTCAGATGTCAGCATGCTAATTATACACTCAGCAGACATGGCAGGTACAAAGATTAAATGTGCCCACGAAAAAATAAAAGGGGAAAGGTGAGGGATCAGGTTTTCCAGCTGTATAAATCCCCCTTTAACTGCCACAAACTGTTCAGGCAGCCTCAGGTAGACCTGAGAGTTAGTTCCGTGTCACCAAATGAAACCAAGGTTATCTTGCCCAGGTTGTTTTCTACATTGTTGTGGCTTGCAGAGATCATAGGCTTGTCTGACCCTATCTCCTTCACTCTTTCTGGACTGGAGTTGACCTTGTAGAAGTACCCATGTCTGGGTCAGCAGCCCAAATGCAGATCCTAACTGACTTACGAAGGGCCTTGCCATGGAACGTGTTGTCACACAGCTAGCAGATACTAGAACATGACCCATTTCCTCCCCCATGTGCCTATACTGAGAATATAGCCTAGCTATATATAGCCTAGCTGGTCCTCAGACTAGGTGATAATACTCCTCATGATATGCAAAGACTTTTCTAAGGGTACACAGGCATGTTTTTGTATCAATTTCCTAAAATTGATCTTCCTGAGAACTAGTGTAGTCAAAGTGTCTTGCTGGTACTATTGTGCAGTGTTCTAGGATGAAAAAACCTCTGGGATACCAAAGAAAGGGATAATTGAAATACTGGTATTGACGTTGAAAAAACGAACAATTAGATAATGATTCTTTTGCAAGTTAGGTAGTTTCCAATTTGTTGTTTTGAACAAAAGTGAAGGAAAATCTAATCTGTCCAATGATCAATTTTTTAAATAGCTTATTGAGATATAATTCACATGCCTTAAAATTTGACGGTTTTTCATATGTTCACAGAATTGTACAACCATCGCCACTATCAATTTTAGAACCTTTTCATTATCCCCCAAAGAAGCCCCATACTCTTTGGCAGGCATTCCCATGCCTGCCCAGACCCCAAACTCTCCAGCCCTAGGCGACCACTAGTCTGCTTTTTGTCTCTATAGATTTGCCTATTCTGGACATTTTATATAAATGAATTCATACACTATGTGACCCTTTGTGAATGGATTCTTTTACTTAGCATAATGTTTTCAAGACGTATCTCTGTTATATCAGTACTCTATTCCCTTCTATGGCCAAATAATATTCCATTGTATGAATATAGTACATTTTATTTACCTACTCATCAAATGATCCAATGATAGAGTATTAAAAATATTGTCTACAAAATATCCGTATCAGGAATGAAAAAGGAGATATTGCTACAGATCTTGCAAACATTAATAAGATAAAAAAGGACACTATAAATAGCTTTAATTTAAGATAAAATTACTAAAACAGCATTTTTAAAAAATACGATTTACCAGAACTGACACACACAAAAAGTAGGACTATTCAGATTTTCTATTTATCAGAGAAATTGAATTTGTGATTAAAAACCTTATAGAAAAATCTCTAGGCCCAAATTAGTGAATCATTTAAATGATTTAAATCATTTAAAATCAATTAAGCAAGAAATACACCTGGATAGCTTTAAGGTCAACTGGCTTGGGACTTTAATTAAAGTCCCAAAGTCCATTCACAACAGTGGCTAGATTAGAGCTTGATTGAATAACCAGAAGATAAGATCTTTAGAATTCTGCCTAGAAATTTTCATCAAAAATGTTCTTAAGTCAACTTCCCATTGAAAGCTATCCAGGTGGGCCTAGCTCAACCAGGGGAGCCCTTTAATAGCAGAGAATTTTCTCTGGCTGGTAGTAGAAGGGGAAGTGAGATTTGAAGCATGAGAAAGATCTGATCATCCAGTGCTAGCTTTGAAGATGGAGGGGGCCACATTCAAGGACCTAAAAGTGGCCTCTAGGAGCTGAGAGTGGTGTCGGGCCAACAGCTAGCTAGCAAACAGGGACTTTAGTGTTACAACTGCTAGGAACTGAATTCTGCCAATAAGCTGGATGAAGAACACTTCTTCTCCAGATAAGAGCCCAGCCCATCTTAGCACCATAATCTTGGACTTGTCAGACTCTAAGCAGAAAGCCCAGTCAAGCCTCCCCATTCTCCTGAACCCTCCTCCCCGACTTCTGGTCTACGGAACGGTGAGATAATAAATGGGTGGTGTTTTAAGCTGCTAGTTTTGTGAGAATTTGTTATGCAGCTATTGAAAACCAATACAATCACTATGTAATGTTTACCACACAACTTGGGCATAGTCAAAAAAAAAATTGGGTAGCACTATCATTAGAAAATGATTTTCATATTTTCATCCCCATCTACTTATTTATAAAACAAGATTCTCAGTGCTCACATCTACAAAAATGAAAAATAGAGATCATATAGATGTGGAACCTAGTTTTGTTTTAGTAGTCAGTAATATTTATCAATGGATACAAAACTAATTTTTTTAAAAGACTCATCTATCTCATATAAGATATACATTTCCACTAAAATAGAATTTTTTTTTTTTTTCTTTTTTTGAGACAGAGTCTAGGTCTGTTGCCCGGGCTAGAGTGCTGTGGCATCAGCCTAGCTCACAGCAACCTCAAACTCCTGGGCTCAAACAATCCTCCTGCCTCAGTCTCCTGAGTAGCTGGGACTACAGGCATGCGCCACCATGCCCAGCTAATTTTTCTATTTTTAGTAGAGACGGGGTCTCGCTCTTGCTCAGGCTGGTCTCGCACCCCTGACCTCAAAGGATCTTCCCACCTCGGCCTCCTAGAATGCTAGGATTATAGGCATGATCCACCATGCCCAGCCTGAATTTTTTATATTTATAATTTGTAATTAGGTTACAAATTATATGTAACCTAACGTACACTCAGAATTATTGGTTGAATGAATGAATATAAGGTAAATGACAGGGAAGCCCTGTTATTTTTCAGTATGGAATCAGTTTTTCAAGGAAATAATTCATTGCACAGCCCCAGCTCATATCCTTAATCATCATTATTAAGGACCTATTAGGTCTCTGGTGGCTGTTGTTTTGGGCTACCCAGCATGCTTCCACACCATCCTTTCCCTAATCCCACACTCCACTGCTATTTCCAGTCCCCAAGGACAAGCACTCACTCTAGGCATGGTCGACCAGAGTGCTCCAGAATGACTGGGCAGAGATGTGGGCAGAGATGAGCTCATGACCCAAGCTTGGCCAATCTGTGACTTCCTCAAGATCATTCTCACTGAAGTAGGGGAGAGGAAGTAGCCCCTGACATGTGTCATATCATTGAGGCTGTGCATTAAGGGCTCTGGGCGGGGCGGGGGGGGGGGGGGTGTTTCCCAGGCTGGGAAAGAGAGGGATTGAAAGAAAGGTGTTCCAGTGGTGTGGAGCCTGGGTCCAGTTTCCAGAAATCTCTGCTTCCTGCAGCTCTTGCTCTTTCTTCAACCCATGCATTCCCCCAGCATCCTTCCAACACTTCCCTTCCTGCTTTAGCAAATGCCAATCGAGTTCCTGTCACTCCCAATTAAGACTCCTCACTAATATGATGCACCAGGCCGCTGGGCTGGTCACTGAGGATGCAATGATGACCTGGACGCTATCCTTGCCTTGGAGGAGCTTCCAGTTTCCAGGGAGAGACCAGGATGGAAAATGGCAATTGCAATGCAGTATGAACATGTGTAATGGATATGGGACACACTGGAATTCAGAGGTCTGACACATTTCTCATGCCATTGATCAGCTTCTTTAAGTTATTATGATGATTTTATGTTCAAAGCAACCTATGTATCCAAAACAATATTGTCCATGAGCAAATCAATATATACTGAGCACCTATTATGTGCAGGCTCACTATAAGGGCTATGATACAGACCTGTAGAACATTCTAACCAGGGTGGGTTGCACATCTAAAAAAATAATAAAAGATATATAGTAAGTATGAAATGAAGTCATAGGTCATTCTGTTCCTTCTTCTCTATGTTTCTAGAGGAGCAGTTTAGTGCAGTGGTTAGGAGTGTGGGCTTTGGAATCCCAACTCCGTTACTAGCCATGTGATCTTGGGTAAAATCACTGAATCTCTGTGAGACAATGTTCCCCTCTACAAACTAGAGAATATAACAGTACCTATTTTAGAGGGTTGTTGAGAAGATTAAATGAGTCAATTTGAGTAAAGCACTTAGAATAGTGCCCAGTACATAGTAAGTCCTCAATAAATGTTACAGACTATATTATGTCTAAATTATATAAATTATAAATTCGTCAAAAGCAGGGGCCTTTGCATTATTTATGGCTCTGCTAACATGTACAGACCACTCAAGATTTTTCTACTAGCTTGGCTCAGCAGTATTAATTTACTAGCAGATGTAGGCATTGTCTTGCTTGCTGCTTTCTCCATCTGCTTTAAATTTAGTACTAAATAAAGACAGTTGTGGGGGTGGAGGAGGTTTTAAAGATCCCTGGTCCAAATCCTTTGGGTTTTTTGTTTTGTTTGAAAGCTGTAATCCAGAGAGAGTTTGAAAGCATCTGCTGAAGACCATTTTTAGGCATGTTTTGCAGAAATTTATAGCATCTGTTTACATTATGTGCTTCCATACTTTGAATCTTCAACCATTTGCATATAGTAGTATTCTAACTGATGTTCCAAATTTGATCCTACTCTATGCATGGGCTTGCATAATTCCTAACCCATGACATACAGATATTAAATAAATTGGTTTATGAGAAGCAATTCACTTTTGTCAATCTTGGTAAGCAGAATAGTCACAGTCCAACAGACCCAGGTTTAAATAAAGATGTCTAGGACTAGGGCATCATAATTATATCTTAGATTTGTATAGTACATAACAATACCTTACATTTGCATACCTTGTTTAATTCTTACAACAAGTTAGGTAAGCAGGCCTGGGAATATCATGAATTCCATTTTACAGATGAAGAAATTAGAACCAAGAGGTGCTAGCTAACTTGCCTAAGTTTTTTTTTTTTTTTTTTTTGAGACAGAGTGTCACTTTGTTGCCCAGGCTAGAGTGAGTGCCGTGGCGTCAGCCTAGCTCACAGCAACCTCAAACTCCTGGGCTTAAGCGATCCTACTGCCTCAGCCTCCCCAGTAGCTGGGACTACAGGCATGCGCCACCATGCCCGGCTAATTTTTTTCTATATATATTTTTAGTTGTCCAGATCATTTATTTCTATTTTTTTAGTAGAGACGGGGTCTCACTCAGGCTGGTCTCGAACTCGTGACCTCGAGCGATCCACCCGCCTCGGCCTCCCAGAGGGCTAGGATTACAGGCGTGAGCCACCGCGCCCGGCATTGCCTAAGTTTACTAAATGGTAATAATTGGCAGAGCCAAGATCATACTCTGGTTTCCTGACTGCTAGCCCAGTGCTCTTTCTACTTTACTGGCAGAACGAAGTGTTAGGAATTCTCATTTTCTTCTACCAAGATTTACAGCCCAACTCTACAAAGGACCTTAATAGTACTTGCCAATAGTGGTCAAGCAAAGTCCGGGTCTTGTTTGGTCAATCCCACTTTGTAAATGTTACAGGCTCATCCCCCTGGCAATGGAGATTTATATTAGGTGAATGTTACAGATAACAGTGTTTAGCTGCATCTGCTAGAGATGAGAAACTTTGGAATTGAAAGACAGGAAAGAATAATTGATGAACTAACTTTACTAATGGGGGAGAATCTTCCAGTCAATGCTCAACCTCCTCGCTCCTCAATTCAAGCTAAAGATGCCTATAAAACCCAATATAATGTAGCTGCAGAGGTATTTGGTAGACAATACTTTTGTTCAATACTTTGAACAAAAGCAATCGTAGGAGATTTGCAGAGTTTGTTTCCATTGGAAAAGAGCCACCACTTCAGAATTTCTTATCTTTGAGTAGGTGGGAGGGAGCAGGAACTAGAAGTAGAAAGAGAACCAGGTTGAACACACAGATGCTGGGGACTATGGGGTTGAGAGAGTCTTTATGTTTCAAGGGACTGAAAATTAATCCAGTGAGCTTGAAAAATAATGGGATTCAGTGATTCGTAGGTCAAAAGGTCAAAAGGACAAGGATGGTAGCAGCATCAGACATAAGTGGATCCAGGGACTCAAACGATATTAGGGCTTTTCTTCTCTCTTCTAACTTTCAACTCTGCTTGCCTGTTTATTATCTTCTTTCCTAGTGCAAATGAGCTTCCTCTATCCAGTCAGAGCAGGTGGCTGCCAGCAGTGGCAGGCTGACGCTTCTTCATCCTGGGCTGGCACTGTGGAATCTTAAACCAAATCCCAGCACAAAGAAAGAGCACTTTTTCTTGTGGCTTCCATATATAAATTCCCAGAGAGCGATTGTCACTGGCCAACATGGGCCATAGATCCACCTGAGGACCAGTTTCAAGCTCTAGGGCAATGGAGTGCCAGGATTGGCCAATCCTTGGTCATGTCTCCACACCCGTAGCCCAAGCACATGGAGTCTGTTACCAGAAAAGCGGTGTCGAGGAATTTGGTTGAGCTATTATAATCTGCTACAGCAATAGTTCCCACATTTACCTGAAGATAAAAATCACCTGGACCCTTGTTAAAAAACAGATTCTTGGGCTCCCAACTTAGACCTATGTAATCAGAATTTATAGGGAGAGAGATGGTGATTTGTATATTTAACAAATACCCCAGGTGTATTAGTGTCCTGTTGCCACTGTAACAAATGACCACAAACTTAGTGGCTTGAAACAACATGAATTCATTATCTTGTAGTTCGGGAGGTCAGAAGCCCAAAATCAGTTTCACTGGGCTAAAGTGAGGTATTGACAAAGCTGGTTTCTTCTGGAGGCTCTGAGGGGGGAATCCATTTCTTTGCCTTTTTCAACTTCTAGTGGCTTCCTCTATTCCTTGGCTTGTGGCCCCTTCCTCCATCTTCAAAGTGCATCATTCCAACCGCTGCTTCTATAATCACATCATCTTCTCTTCTGACTCTGACTCCTTCCGCGTGCCTTTTAGAAGGACCATTGTGATTATATCTGGCCCACCTGGACAGTCCAGGGTACTCTCCCTACCTCAAGGTCCTTAACTCAATCACAGCTGCAGACTCCCTTTTGCCATATGCCATGGTTTGAGTATGTCCCCCAAATTTCATGGGTTGAAAACTTAATCCCTAAACTTGTATGTTGATGGTATTTGCAGGCAGGGCCTTTGGGAGGCAATTAGTATGAGACAAGTCATCAGGGCAGGGCTCCCATGGTGGGACTGGTGGTTTTTTAAGAAGAGGAAGAGAGAGCTGAGCTGGCACGCTCTTGCCCTCTTGCCATGTGGTGATACAGCAAGAAGGCCCTCACCAGAAGCTGAGCAGGTGCTAGCACCATGCCCTTGGACTTCCCAGGTCTAGATCTGAAAACAAATAAATTTCTCTTCTTTATACATTTCCTAGCCTCAGGTATTCTGTTATAGCAACACAGAAAGTAATTTGATGCAATTACACTAAATTTATAGATTAATATTGGGAGAATTGTTATTTTTACAATGTTAAGCTCTTCTACCAATGAACGTAAACTATGTTCTCATTTATTTAGGCTTCCTTTTATCCTTTTTAAGAGAGTTTTACATTTTTATCCAGATAATTCACGTGCATTCTTTGACAGGTTAATTTCTACATATTTTATAATGTTATGATTACTATAAATGGTATCTTATTTACACTGAATTACCTTATTATTCAAGGTGTAGAGAAAGACTACTGATTTTTGTATGTTGCCCTTCTATCTAGCAACCTTCCTGAACTTGCATTAGATGTTAATAACTTGTTCATTCTCTTGGGTTTTCCATGTAAATTATAATGACAAGATTAATATATTATTAATTATTAATATAATAATTATAACAACAAATTATTTATTCCCCTCTAATCCGTAGTCTTTCTCTTTTTTTTTTTTTTTTTGAGACAGGATCTCACTCTTGTCACCCAGGCTGGAATGCAGTGGCATGGTCACAGCTCACTGTAGCCTCAAAGTCCTGGGCTCAAACAATCCTCCTGCCTCAGCCAGGCATGTGCCACCACACTTGGGTAATTTTTATAATCTTTTTAAAATAAGAATTTTTTTCTGTAAATAATTTCCTCCTTTTTATTTTGTCTTTTGTTTACTTGTATATCTTCCTACTTTCTCTTGATCTGTCTTACCAGAGATTGGTCAATTTTAGCAGTCTTTTCAAGAAAATCATCTTTTGATTTTATCATTCTTATTTATTGCTCTTCTTCTTCCTTCCCCTACTACCTCATATCATTGGTTTTTGCCCTTATCTTTAGTATTTCCTGCCTGCTTATTTCTTCAGAGTTTTTGTACTGAACACTTAGCTCATTTGGTTTTAATATTTCTTGTTTGCTAAATAAATGTACACAACACTATCAATCCTCTTTATGCACCATCTTACACACGCTTTCACACATGGTGCTTTCATTGTAAAAATTCCCTTATTATAATTTCTTTATCCCAATATTATATAGTATCTTTTACACTTCCAGACCCTAAAGAATTTCAACCCGTCCTTTTTTTTTTATTATTGGTTTCTAAATTTATTGCATTGTGGTCAGAGAATACAGGCTGTATGATGTTGATACATTGGAATTTAGTGAGATATATGACTGGTATGTGACTAATCTTTGTGATTATTCCATGTGTTTTTGAGAAGAAGGTATATTCTTCATCTGTTGGGTATAAGGCTATTCGACTGAACTTACTAATTGAGTCATTCAACTGTATTTTATCTTCACTTTATAAAAACTGGTCTATCAGTTTCTAAGGGAATATATTAAAATCATTGATTATAGTTGATTCTTCTGTAGATTGTTGCTGTATATATTTTGAAGCTATAGTGTTAGGTGTATATATATTAATAGTTTATAATCTGTATAGCTTCTTTTTTTTTTTTTTTTTTTTTTGAGACAGAGTCTCACTCTGTTGCCCAGGCAGCAACCTCAAACTCCTGGGTTCAAGCGATCCTACTGCCTCAGCCTCCCGAGTAGCTGGGACTACAGGCATGCGCCACCATGCCCGGCTAATTTTTTTCTATATATATTTTTAGCTGTCCATATAATTTCTTTCTATTTTTAGTAGAGACGGGGTCTCGCTCTTGCTCAGGCTGGTCTCGAACTCCTGAGCTCAAACAATTCGCCCGCCTCGGCCTCCCAGAGTGCTAGGATTACAGGCGTGAGCCACCGCGCCCGGCCTGTATAGCTTCTTAATCTACACTATATATAAAGTCTTCTTTGTTCCTTATATTTTCTACCTTAAAGTCTATTCTGAGTGATATTAAAATTGCTACCCTAGAGTTTTTTTCATTCATATTTACCCTGTATATCTTTTTCCATCTCTTAAGATTGAAATAATCATTCATTGGGCACTTTTCTAAGTAGTGTTTTGCTATAAAATGGCAAGTGTCAGGATGCCTCTGAGTCCAAGTTCAGCTCCTAAAGTTGCAATAGGTAGCTTCAGCCCTTTCTGTGATCTTGTCACTCCACCCTGCTCATTTTCTTATTATTTTCTTCTGCCAAGTCTGTTTTGTTCATGTTGTCCCTATCTTGTAACATAGTACCTGGCACCTGGTAGTCATTCAGTAAATATCTATCCAGTGAATTAATGCATTCATAGAGCATGCAGCCTTATTAGGAAAATAAGACCCCCTTAAGAATAGTTATTTATGGATCACTTACTACATGCTAAGCCTCTTCCACACGTATTACCTTTCTGCTTTCACCTTCTAGTTCACTCCTTTCTTACCCTGCCCTGTGTTGCTCTTACTCCTGTTATGTGAATATGCCCAGCTTATTTCTGCTTCAGGGTCTTTATATCTGCTCTTCCTACATTTTTGCATAGCTCCTTCCTTTACACATTTAGGGTCTTGCTCAAATGTCACCTCCTCAGAGAATCTCCCCTGATTGCCCTATCTAAAATAACACTCCACCCCATCCCCAAATCTAATCACTTTCTATCACTTTCTATTATATAAAATAGCAATTATTATTATTCTTTACTAGTATATTATCCATTTGTTTGTCATATGTATCACCCACTAGAATGTAAGTTCTTTAAGGAGAAAGAATTTGTCTCAGACACCACCATATCCCCATGTAGAGCAGTGCCTGACAAATAGTAGACAGTAAATTTTTGTTGGATGAGAATTTTCATTTAACTCTTAGGAAAAGAAAAACATTATATATATATATATTAGAGATAGGGTCTCACTCTGTCACCCAGGCTGGAGTGCAGTGACACCATCATAACTCACTGCTGCAACTTCAAATGCCTGGACTCAAGTAATCATCCCACCTCAGCTTCCTGAGTAGCTGAAACTACAGGCATGCACCACCGCACCTGGCTAATTTTTCTATTTTTTATAGAGACAAGGTCTTACCATGTTGCCTAGGCTGGTCTCAAACTCCTGGCCTGAAGTGATCTTCCCTCCCAAAGTGCTGGGATTACAGGCATGAGCCACTACAACCTGGTCAGGAAAAGAAAAATTGAAACAAACATTATGATGCCTCCTTTTACAGATGACGTGACTGAAGTTGAGATGGGTTCAGTAACTTGCCCAGGAGCACACAGAGATAGAGCTAGGATTTGGATGCTTGTCTGTTTGATTTCCAACCTCATCCATAATCTTAGCCTCTATGCCACTGTCTCCTAATGCAGTAGAACGTAAACACACAAAACAGTACAAAATCAAGCGCCAGCAGAGGACTTGCGGTTGTTTGGATGAGATCAGCGGAGATGGAGTCATCGGTAGGAGGAGAGCTGGGCCTCATAGAGGGTGAGACTTGTAAAGATGGAAGAGGGAGGAAGGGCAGACCCTGGGCCTGGGCCTGTGATTGTCCACAGTGGCTTTGTGCTTGGCTGAAGAAGCCAGTTCCGATTTTCCCCTGGAGAGAGCAGTGAGGCTGGAGGGCCAGCTGTAGGGGCAGGACTGCCTAAGCCCACATTCCTGGGCCTTTGTGTCAAATCCTCCAACAAAGAACATTTTCCAAGTAGCCTTTGTGGACTGTGGTTAGGGCCGAAGTCAGGGCCTGCATTCTAACTAACCGGTGTAGCCTCGGGCAAGTTCGGACTAACTTTGCAGCTCAGTGATCTGTGTGCTGGAGCAGGCAGCCAGGCCTGACAGGGCTTTTGGGCCATGGCATCTTTCTTAAAGACGATGGGTGCGACTGTTGCACCAAGTAGGAGGTGACCTGGGAACCAGCCTCCCTGAAAAGGAGGAGGGAGAGAAACAGCTACGACCAGTGGTGTGTCACGTTCTTATTTCCTTCCTGATTAAAGATGGGGATGGCTGGGTCCTCGAGGCCCAGAGGAGAGCACTGTGGCCCCAGGGCTTCTTAGGAGCCAGGTCTCCAGGAACACCACGCATTGCATTGGCAGCCTGGGGGGAAGGAAGTATGGGGGCAGTTCAAGGGCAGCAGCTGGGTGAAGCTTGTCAGAAGTGCCAGGGAAGTGAAAGTCAGCCAGGGAAAGGAAAGGGGAAGAAGCAAAAGTAGAGAGGCAGCAGCAGCCCTGGGAGAAAGGGACAGAACAATCCCAGAGGGGTAAGTGTTCTGGGAGCCTCCCTGTGGTGGGGGGACTGGGGGCCATCACGTCTTGCAGGAGGGGCTGAGTCTTGGAACCACCTTCTTCTCTACCCTCCACGAGGCTCATGCGGAGGAGCAGATGTGAGGTCTGCGCCTGCCCAAGTGCTCACAGCATCCTTCTCTCTTCAATACCTGTTTCTGGGCCTAATTCCCACCTTCAAAAAGGTGGTACTTGATTATTCCTGAAACTTTAAAAAAACCAAACAGTAACTGCGATTTTGGTCTCAGCTAGCATTAATTATTTTTTTCAAGGTTGTTTCCCAAGAAAAATCCTTTTAAAATATGAAAAAGATTTGTGTTGTTGAAAGCTAAAAAAAAAAAAAAATGAGCAACACAAATATTCATTAGAAGATCCTTTTATCACTAAAATGATCCCACAGCACATATGGCAACTCTTTTCTTTTCAATGTTTGGTTTTTTGCTTTTGATGAATTTGTCATTTCCAGCACTCCCTGCTTGTGATATTCTCTCTTGTGCCTGTGACATTAAGGGTGACTGGTAGATGCCAAGTTTACTTATTGGACTAAACACTGTCTGCATTTAAGGCTGATGTGGAGTCTCCTGGGAGAAGGGAACGACTGGGTAAATTATCCCTGTTTCAGTTAATGTTCATCCCCATTCAATTCTGAATTCTGAAATATGGCACCCAGTAGTAGGCTCACTCTGCAGGTTTCTGGAATGAAAGGAAGTTTGAAAAAACAAGGCTCAACTTATCACCGAAAATCATTTTAAATGGATAGAATCATGACAGCAAACTGTCTCCTAAATCATTTAGTGTTCCCTTCCTTTATTCTCCTCCCTAACACATTCTGAATTTTAGGCCCTACAGGTCGGGGCCCTGGGGGCTAGGGCCTTGCCTCTGGACCCATGGTCCAGGGACCGGCAGTATCAGCCTCACTTCGAAGCTTGTTAGAAATGTAGACTCTCCAGCTTGGCTTCAGGTCCACTGAATCGGAATTCACTTTTAATAAGATCTCCGTGTGATTTCTGTGTGTGTTAAAGTTGGAGAAACACTGCTCTGAGGCACGGGGACGGGAGGCCTCCCAGGCCTTCGCTTTGGGCTGTAGCTCTTTGGGTTGCAGGGTAGCACCGCAGCACACACTGTGTGCAGAGTCTGAATACCAGATTCCAGCTCTGCTGCTAATGAAACTTCATCACATGGACAGGTGACTTAAAATTTACAAAAATATTAAACTTACAGAAAACTTACAAGAATAATACAAATGACTTCTGCATACCCTTTACCTAAATTCACCAATTGTTAATATTTTACAATGTATGCTTTAACTTTGTTTCTATCTACATATTATTATTATTGCTCAATTATTGGGGAGTTAATTGCATACATTGGTATGCCTTTGCTGTTTTTTTGGTTTTTTTGTTTTTTTACAGACAGGATCTTGCTCTGTCGCCCAGCCTGGAGTGCAGCAGCCTGATTACAGCACACTGTAACCTTGAACTCCTGGGCTCAAGTGATCCTCCTGCTTCAGCCTCAGGAGTAGCTGGTGCTACAGGTGTGCACCACCATGCATAGCTAATTGTTTTATTTCTCCTTTACCCTTCAGTGTGTACTTCCTAAGAACAAGGACATTTTCTTACACTATCACAATACCAGGGCCAGAACCACACAGAGGCGAGCAAGGCCTGAGAGTGAGTGGCCCCTCCAGTGGGCTGCCTTCAATTCTGCACCCTAGGAGACTTTCTTGCTTCACCCCAGTCCTGGCCCTGCATGCTACAGTTATCAGAATCAGGAAATCTAACACCAATTCCATACTACTACAGTCTATTTTCCATCCCCTAGACTCAATTCGGGATCACGCATGGCATTTAATTGTCCTACTTAGTCTCCTTTAGTCTGGAGCAGTTCCTTGAGCCTTTGTCTTTTATGACATTGACATTTTCAAAAAATACAGACCAGTTATTTTATAGAATGTTCTCCACTATGGGGACAAGTTGCTTACATGGGGACAAATCTCTTAATGGTTCACCACCTGTAGATTGAGAAAAGTCCTTCCTTCATGTTAAATCAAATAGCTTAAGACATGGAACGACTTTGAAATATGGCAGGTGTAGGTGGGTTAAACAAGAAGCTAACACTGATGAGGCACTTGTCAGTACCATGCTAAGTGCATCACGTGCATTATCACATTGAGTTTTTACACAACTCTGTGAGATGGCCTCTATTTTTACCCCCACTTCACAGATGAAGAAACTGAGACTTAGAATCATTTGTCTGAGGTCTCTTAGCTAGTAAGGAGTGAAATGGAGACTTGAATCAAGTCAGTTTGCCTCCAAAGACTGTTTGCTTAGTAACCATGCTGTGATGCTTACCTAAAATGTACTTTATAAAAGATAAAATTTATATAAAATTTGCCATTTTAAAGTGTACAATTCAGTGTCTCTTAGTATGTTGACAATATTGTACAACTCTTGGCACTATCTAATTCCAGAACATTTGCTTCACCTCAAGAGGAAACCCCATACTTCCCAATCCCCCCTTCTCAATTCCCTGACAGCCACTAACCTACTAATCTACCTCTGTTTCTGTGGATTTGCATATCCACACAGTGGAATACTACTCAGCAGTAAAAAGGAACTAACTACTGACACACAGTAACATTTTGGATCTCAAAAACAACATGCTGAGTGAAAGAACCCAGATACCAAAGATTATGTATGGTAAGATTCCATTTATGTGAAATTCTAGAAAAACCAAAACCTTAGCAACAGGAAGCCGGGCAGTGGTTGCCTGGGCCAGGAGTGTGGGCGTGGACGCTGACTACAAAGGGACACAAGGGAAATTTTTGGAGGGAGCAAAGTGTTCTAAAACTTGATTATGGTGGTGACTGCACATCGAATATATTTATCCAAAGGCATCAAACTGTCTATGGAAAAATGTTTGTAATATGTAAATTATACCTCAATAAAACTGTAAAAAAAAAGAAAAAGAAAGTCCAAACATATTTGGTCCTGAACGAAGGTCATTCATCAGCATGTCTCCCTTCCTGATCTGGCCCCAGATCTGTCTTCCCAGCTTAATCTCCCACCCCTCCCCTCCACACAGTCATTCAACAAACATTCTCTGACATCTGCTGTGTGCAAGCCTTGGTGTTAGGCACTCAGAGAAGGTGGGGAAGGAGAACCTCTATGGTCAGGGAACTCACAGCCTGGTCTCAGAGCAGATAGAAAGGGTGGCCAACACTGACAAACAGCAGGGAACCATTCCTAGAGGATCACCGGGTCTTAAAGGAAAGGAACAAGAATTTCACTTGGAATTTCAAGTTTGAATCAAGTTTCAATTTAATTTTTTGGACAGGTAATAAATTTACATGGCTTAAAAATAAAAGAAATTTTGCAGTGAAACATTTCTCCCCATCCTAACCCCCATCTGTTCAGCTCCTACCTCACCCCATGCAACCATAGTTGTTATAATACATATTATTTCTCCTCCTTTTAAACACAAAAGTTAGCATAATTTTTGTTGTTTTGGACCTTACTTTTCATATGAGATCTTCCCATATAGGTACAGTGAATATTTTTACTCTGTTCTACAGTTATGTAGTGCTCTGTCATATGGATGTGTTATAACTTATTTAAGCAGTGCCCTTTTAACATCTGAGTTGTTTCCAACCATTTGCTATGGCAAATAATACTGCAATGTGTAACCTTTTACAAATGGTGTTTTGTTTTTGTTTTCATTTTGTTTTATACATGGGCAAGTATATCTGTGGCTACACATTGATTTTTTTTTTCCCAACCATTCCACAAGCAGAACAACCACTTTCATATCTCCAGCCTGTTTCTTCTGCCTTGAAAGTCCCCACTCAATCCTCACTCCTACTGTGCCTCACCATGCAGCTCAAATGTCACTTTCTCAGAGAAGCTTTCTGAACTCCCTCAGGCAAGATTTGGGTGCATCTTCTCTTTCCTCTCCCAGTATTCCCAGTCATCAGAATTGTCGCTTTACACTTCACTCTTGCTCCACTAGACCAGGAGCTTCTTAAGGTCAAGTGCTGTAGATTTATCTTGGAATCCCTCAGTATTTGGCACCTGGGAGGTATTGAATAAAATGTTCATTGCATGAATGGAGGGATCGGGGCAGACCAAGGGTGTGGTGCTGCTCCTGTCCCTCACTGTCAGCAGCTCCCAGCCTCTGTGAATACTTGGAGGACAGCGGCCAAAGGTGGCTGAGAGTTTTCCTTCCCGACCACCTAATTCCTTCCTCTCTGCTCTGTCCCTTTCTCCCATTGGGATTCTGTCCACAGCTGCCCTTGTGGCCCTGCTGGATCTTGCATGGACAGCAGCTATTATAGCTTTTTAGAAGAAAATGAAGATAAAAATGGAGCATTGGCTCCACCCATCTTCTCTCTTCCTCATCAAGTCTTTGGCCTCCTCTGAAGCTAAGGGAACAAATTGTTTGACGGTCAAATGCACATCAAATTCATCCTCAAGCATAACTGTTTATACTTTAAGCCAAAAGAGATGACAGAGTTTATTGAAGTGCTTTTAGGAATGTGGGTAACACTTGCAGTGATTAGGTTAATCCATGTCAAGTAATTTTCAGAGGCAACTTGGATTTTTATTATTATTATTTTTTTCAGAGACAAGTTCTCATTCTGTCACCCAGGTTGGAGTACAGTGGCATGATCATAGCTCATACAAACCTCAAATGCCTGGGCTCAAGCCATCCTCCTGCCTCAGCTGCCTGAGTAGCTGGAACAACAGGTGTGTACCATCATGCCTGGCTAAGTTTTGACTTTTTTTAGAGACGGGGTCTCACTATATTGCTCAAACTCATCTCAAACTCTTGGCCCCAACTAATCCTCTCACCTAGGCCTCTCAAAGTGCTGGGATTACAGGCATGAGCCACCATGCCCAATCACCTTGGATTATTTTTAAAAGGCATTGGGTTACGATGGCATGCACCTGTAATTCCAGCTACTCAGGAGGGTGAGGGAGGAGGATCACTTGAGCCAGGAGTCTGAGTCCAGCCTGGGCAACACAGAGAACCCCCAGGCCCCCTCCCAAATTAGATTGACACTAACTTGTGCCTGGATCTGTCAATTGCTAGGTTCTTTCCAGGATAATATTTCATTCTATTCTTTCCAAGGTGGGCGATGCTGGAGGTGAGAGCTCTCTATCTCCACCCCTGGGATGAAAAGGTTAAAGTTCTAAATTCTCCTCACCTTGGAAAGCTCCTATTTGTAGGAGGTGGAACCATTAAAGAAAATAAAAGGAAAAGAAAACTTTCAAGCTCCCTTTGAGGGCTTTGGGACTGTGGTCTTCAAAAATTTTCTTGCTTTCCTCCTAAAAGAAATTGGAAAAACTGTTTCTTCTTGTACTTTTAAAAGTCATATCTAATATGTTTCATCATAAGTTAAAATAATGGCAAGGTTTGTTATTTCTGGCATTAAGTATTGGCATTTTAAAATAAGATTGTTACATCACTCTTTAAATGTATCCAAGGAAACTTAAATATCATAATGCAACTATCATTCATTTAAAAAATACATGAACAAGCTTTTCTTTAAAGGAAATTTTACATCACTCTTTTTCTCCTTATCTTGTATTTCCCTGAGCATTTTAATATAATATTTTAGGCTGGAAAGTCTTTTATTGATCAGCCTATCATATTTCTCTATAAAAAATTTTTTAATTTTTTTAATCAGTGGACATTAGAATAATGGCCTCTATAAAAATTTAAAAAAAAATTCTTTTGACTCAGTCTCTTAAGTTAAAAAAACATGTTAATTGTATAATTAACATAACTTTAATACCTAATTGATCTTAACATTTAACATAAAATACTACAAATTTTGATATACTGTCAAAATTAAAATGTAGCACTTTTTGCTGGAATGGAATAGAATTTGGAGTGAACCTTAGTTCTAGTTTTCATTTCTATGGATAGAAGCATGAAACACCTTGTCTATTCATTCAACACATATTTACTGAGCACTTCCTGTGTGTCAGTAGCTACCTAGGCACTTGGGATACATTAGCAAACACTACAGATAAATCCCTGCCCTCATGGAGCTTACATTCTGGTGGAGGGCGATGGGCAATAAACAATAAACACAGCACATAAGTAAATCAAATAGTACGTTAGAAGCTGAGTGCCATGGGAAAAGAGAAATCAGGCTAAGGGGATTTGAGGTACAGAGTGAGAGATAAGAATGGGTTGTGATCTTTGTAAGGTCAGGGCAGGCCTCATTGAGAAGGTGACTTTTGACCAAAGGAGGCGAGGGAGTTAGCTGTGCAGATACGTGGGGGAGATGTGTACAAGGCAGAGGGCACAGACAGTGCAGAGGCCCTAACTTGGGCACATGGCTGGCATCTTCTGGGGTCAACAAAGGAGGTCAGGAAGGCTAGAGCAGAGTCACCCAGGAGGAGAGTGATAGGAGATGAGATTAGAGAGGGTGGTGCCGATCTTGCAGAACCCTTTAGACTACTGCAAGCATGTAGCCTGTTACTCTAAATGAAATGAGCGTTTGATGGAGGGATTTAAACAGAGAACTGACATCTGGCATAGGTTTTAAGAGGCTCACTGTGGCTATTATGTTGAGAGGGGCAAGCACGAGAACAGGGAGAGCTTTTAGAAGACATTATAATCTAGGTATGAGATGATGGTGGCTCAGGCCAGGGGGTAACAGTGGAGGTGGTTAGGAAAGCTCTGACTCTGGACTAGACAAGGAGTGTGAGAGAAAGAGGGGGGTCCAGCATGACTCTAGGGTTTTTGGTCTGGGAAACTTGAAGGATGGAGTTATCAGCTGAGATAGGAAAGCTGGTGAGTTGAACAGATTTGAGGGAGAATATTATTCAATTCGTGACATGTTAAGTTTGAGATATGCAATAGACTGCTAGATATCAGAATATAGAGTTCAGGTAAGAGGTCTGAACTGGAGACATAAATTTGGGTGTTGTCATCATATATGATGGTATCAAAAGTCAGGAGCCTGGATGAGATCACCAAGGAAATGAATATAGATAACAGAGAGAAGTCCAAGGAATGAGCCCTGGGTTGCTCACGGCAAGGTTAAGGGATCTGAGAGAAGAGATGGAGCCAGCAAAGAAGACAGGGAAGGAGGGACCAGGGATGAAGGAGGAAAACTAAGAGGGTGCGATGTTAAAAAAAAAAAAGTGAATCAAGTGATTAGCTGTTTCAGCTGTTACAGACAACTCAATCAAGATGAGACTTGAGACTAGACCATTGGGTTTAACCAATGTGAAGTTCACTGCTGGGCTTGACAGTAGCTTTCATGGAGTGGTGAGGATGCAAGCAAGAATGGTGTAAGTTCAAGAGAGGATGGGAGACCTACCACTCAGCTGATGACCTAAATTATGCCACATATGTAGTCTTGTGTGTGTTGTTATGTTTCTACTACATACATATGCAGTCTCGATATACATATGTTTGACATGTTTTTGAACTTTATATAAATGGTAATCATACGGTATATATTCTGCTACTGCAGAATGGGAGGAGAACTAGAGACAAAGTATAGAAAACTCTATTAGAAGTTTTGTTTCAAAAGGAGCAGAGAAATGGGTTGAAGACCTTGTAGGATTGGAGAAATAACAGCTGATTATGGGAATGACCCGAGAGAGGGAAATATTGATAATACAGAAGGGGAGGGATAATTGCTGGAGTGATGGTGATGATCTTGATTAGGCAAGATGGTATTGGGATTTATTGTTTTTTTAAATTTTTATTTTTTAGAGACAAGGTCTTGCTCTGTTGCCCAGGCTGGAGTACAGGGGTGTGATCATAGTTCACTGCAATCTCGAACTCCTGGGCTCAAGCCATCCTCCCACCTCAGCCTTCTGAGGAACTAGGACTACAGGCATGTGCCACTACACCTGGTTTATTGTCTTAGTGGAGGGACTGGCTTTAGCCAGGAGCATGGGAATTCAACTATGTAATGGAGGGGAAGGCAGAGAAGAGGCTGGTGTGTGGGTATGGGGAGGGGTGGGATTCTGTGGAAGTTTTTGTCCCATTGCTTCAATTTTCTCAATGACATAGGAAGCACGGTTCTTAATTGAGAATGAGGATTGAGGGGAGGATGTGTAAGTTAGAGCAGTGGTCCCCAACCTTTTGGGCACCGGGGACCAGTTTCATGGAAGACAATTTTTTCACAGACGGGGGTTGGGGGTGTAGCCAGGGAGTAGTGTGGGAGGCAGAGCTCAGGTGATGATGTAAGCGATGGGGAGCAGCTGTAAATACAGATGAAGCTTCACTGGCTCTCCAACCACTCACCTCCTGCAGTGTGGGTGCCCCCCCCCCCCCGCATCCCCCACCCCCACGGTTCCTAAGTTTCATGGAAGACAATTTTTCCACAGACAGGGTGTGTGTTGGGTGGGCGGCAGAGATCTGCAGCCGCATCCCTAACACATTGAAGACATGTATGGATCAGGGACCGCACGGTTAGAGGACAGAGAAGGTATGAAATCTAGAAGAATGGAGGCAGGAAGTAGGATTGCTGGGTAGCACTAAGGGTCCACCTGAGGTTCACGGTGATGAAAGTAAAGTGAAACTAGTCCATGTGATTGTGTTTTTCTCCAGTCATCTTCAGATGCATGGGTGCTGCAGTATAGGTGGAGAACTGGCTTGAATCAGGATTGTGGTTTTGCCAACCAAGCACAACAAATGGGGAGGGAGGCCAGGGGGTGCAGAGTGTGTGCAAGAGTGATTATAATGATTGGCCAAGGGTCGAAGCTGGGTAAGGAGGGGAGTGAGCAGCTATGAGGTTTAAAAAATTCTTGGAGTTAGAGTACTACAGGGAATGACTTGGAAAAATGAGGTGGTGATCAGTGTGAGATGTCTGAAAGCGTGATTGTGAAGAAGTTGCAGAGTTTGATGTGGCTCCTGTGATTATGACCATAGGAGTCAGTGGCTGAGTTAGGATAGAGGACAAGATCCTTCGGAGTAGAAGAACTCAGGAATTGAGAGGCCAGGGCATTGGGAATATTTTATAATCACCAAGGATTAAGCCAGAAGTGGCATTGGCCTTAATGACAGACTAAATGGTGCAGAAATGAAGGGGAATGAGGGCAACAACGCAGCACTGAATAACAAGAGTCAAACCTGCTGGTTTATCGGGAGGAGGAGGGTAAGGGTCTGGAAGCAAGGAGCAAGGCTTCCTCACCTCCAGGCACAGGCTAAGAGACTTATGATTGAAAACACAGTTGCCACTACTAGAGAGGGGAGAAGCAGCGTCCCAGGGGAAAGTCAGGTTTCTCTTAAGTGCAAAAGTGAAGGGAACCTGAAGGGAAATTCAGCAAAGAGGTTGAGCTTATAGGGAATGTCATTTGCACAAACCATTAGATGGTGTGGTAGACAAACTCTAATGTAGGCCCCGTTTGATCCCCACCCCTTGAGTGTAGGTGGGACCTGTGATTCGCTGCTGGCCAATAGAGTATGGCAAAGGTAGTAGGATGTGTGTGATTTACTGTGTGTGATTATGTTACATAAGATTGTAACCAGTGTCTTGTTGAGATTCTCCCCATTGCTGGCTTTGAAGAAGCAAGCTGCCATATCGTGAGCTTCCCTATGGGGAGGGCACATGGCAAGGAACAGAGGGGGTCTCAGCTGACGGCCAGCAAGGAACTGATCCTGCAAGAAAATGAATGCTGCTAGCAACCACATGAGCTTGAAGCTGATTCTTTTTCCCAGCCTCCCTTTGCAGAGGACCCAGCTAAATCATGTCTGGACTCCTGACCCATAGAAACTTAAAACAATAATGTGTGTTGTTTTAAGCTTCTAAATTTATGGTAATATTGTTATGCAGCAATAGATAAGTAATACAGATGGGATGGAAGAAGTTTAATTATAGCAATGTTACTCAATATTTAAAACTCCTTCTGAGGTATATTACCTAAGAATCACATATTAGTCTATTACCAAATCATTTTTAATAACCTATCAGCTGACAGATCTTCCTTCAATTTTGTTGACAGCAAAGAATTGGCAACTACTTGACTTACGAAAAGAATTAAACCCATTCACTAAGGTCATTTACTTTCTCAGCATAGACACCAATTTTTTCATTGGGGAAAAAACTGAACTGTCCTGGAGATTTTTAGATCTTGGGTCAATGCACCTTAGTAATGGATACGAATTTTTTACTTTCTTTTGCAAGGTGGGATAAGGACAGTTTTAAAAGGGGATGCTGTGTCCTCAGCTCCCTTCTCAAACTGAACAATTTTAAAAAACAGTACATATGGCAGTGGAAGATCTGGAAATGAATTCCCTTAAAACTGGTCTTGGAAAGTCTTCATAAACCCCAGAGATAAGAGAAGACCAATTTGAAGTTTTCGGGGCCTTCTGGTAGAAATGACTGAGGGCAGAATGGAGCACTGAGTGTGGATGGCAGGGGGGTGGGTGGGTGTAGAGAGTTTCCGGGCAACATGACCTAAGAAATGACTTTAGGACTATCTAATAATCAGTTTTGGAGGGACTCCCAAAGGAAGTGTTTCGTGGTTGGTGAAAAACACATGTAATTAGTGTATTTTCTGAAACCTTTTAAGTTACAGAAGAAATTGCTGCGTCTTGTAAAAAAAAAACACATAAAAGAAGTATAAAGTCAAAAGCGGGGCCTTTCCCCGCCCAGCAGGTAGCCTAGTTAATAGGTGTGTGTAGGGCTCAGAGGTCCCCTCCAGCCCCGAGGCTCCGCCTACATCTCTTCCAACAGGAACCACTCACATTTCCTAACAGCTGCCCAGGCTCTTAAATGGGTGATTCCTGGACTGTCCTGTGCGTCTCTCGAGTTTAACCACCTTTGGAACTCGTGATTCAGGCCTGGAGGAAAGGGAAGGAAGGTGCAGCCATCGCCAGTTTCTTCTCCAAATAAACCGATACACACCTTCGCCCCGGAGTTAGCGCTTGGCTGTAAAAGTCTAATTTTTGTGCCCACACAGATCCTCAAAGCAAACAAAAAAACCAAAAAAAGGCCCTGATCGTTATTTATAAACACTTACTGGACGCCCACTCTACGCTGTGCTCTCCTGCGTACTTGGGGACTGTTTTGCCAAACAATGCCAATTTCTCTGACTGCCACCCCCTCAAGCAGGCTCCCCTCACCACAGCGGAGAAGCGGCCTTCGCCAGCGCCCGGGCAGGGAGTCGGCGCCGCCCGCCGACGGCGCTGCCCTGCGGGCGCCTGCGCAGAGCGCCACCCCCGTCACTCGGGGCGGGCGGCGGGGGCAGCCGGGAGAAAGGAAAGCTGCGGGGGGAATAGGGCCAAACCCTGAAATTACCCGGATGTGGTCTGCGCGCGCGCATGCTCAGTGTCCTCTCGACAAGTTGGCAGCAACAACACGGCCCTGGTCGTCGTCGCCGCTGCGGTAACGGAGCGGCTCGGGTGGCGGAGCCCGCGTTCGCGCCCGCCCGCTCTCCTCTGGAGACCCTTGCCGTCCTCCCCTCGGCTCTGCGGCCTCCCAGGGGGTAGGAGCCGGTGAGGGGAGCCGGGCGCCCCGCGAGAGAGACCCCCCCGCCGCGGGGCGGCCCGGGAGCTCGAGGCGGTCCGGCCCGCGCGGGCAGCGGCGCGGCGCCGAGGAGGGGCGGCCTGGCCCGGACGCCTTGGGGCGGGGGCCCAGGAGCGCTCCGGGCCGCCCGGGGAAGCAACTGGCCCTGCGCGTCCGCGGACAAGCAGCGGCGGGAGAGCGGACTCCCCTCGCCACCGCCCGAGCCTAGGTAACCGCGCCATGTCCCCTCCACTTCCCCCGACCGGGCCCGCGCGCCCCGCCCGTGGCTTCCCCGCCCCGGGGCGGGCTCCCGGCGGCGGCGGCGGCGGGGAGCGCGCGGGAGGCCGGCGGGTCCGCTTGGAGGGCGAGCGCGGCCGCCTGACGACCCTGGCCGGGGCCGAGCGACGGCCCCTGCGTTGGCCTGGCCGGGGCGGGCGAGTGCCAAGCGGCAGTGCCTCGCGTCCCTCGGGCTGCGGGGTCGATCCTCCGGCCTCGAACTCCGCTCGCAGTTTGTCGGAGAACCAAGTTAAACTCGGCTAGCGACTCCTGCCGCGGCCGCCGCTCCTCTTTGTTGTTCTTGAGTAGTTTCTCTGTCGCCCCGGCAGAGCGCGTTGGGTCGGCTGGAGTGTGTTGCCTTTGGGTCTAAATGAAAGTTGTAAATGGTTTGTCTTAATTTCTTTACTCAAGCAAATTTTTGTTTTCTCTTTGTCCCTCACTTTCTCTTGGTTGTGTCATTCCAGTTTACGTTTCTACCTTTGATTTGTTTACTTTTTGAATATTGTGGGTGATGGCAGCATGCAGAAAAGATTCTTAGCACCTAACTGAACCTTCCCCCACCCTTAATAAATCATGTCTCCTAATAGAAGGTTTGGTGTGTCTTATTGTTAGGACTAAATGTATTGAGCATAAAATTGGTGTAGGGTGGAGGGCGGTGGCTCCATCACATGCCCCAAACTGCTGTTACGATTTCTCAAGGTAGATTTTCAAAGACATGGTTGTGTTTAGTTAACATGAAAGATTTGTTTGCTGGTATAGAGGGGCTTTAAAAAGCCTTTTTGAAGATTGATAGCTCTTTTCCCCTTAAAACCGCGGTAAACTTGTTGTTTTTTTAAAAATTATTTTTAATTTATTTTGACATTAACTTCTTAACATCTTTAGTTTTTGCACCATAGTTTAAGGTGGAATTGCCAGTTATGTAGGAATAATAAATATAACAAGGTAATCGGGGAATCGTTTTAAGCACCCTGAATTGACTTTCTGTAGGCATAGAGTCCTGGCTAACTTTTGTGAACCTCCTTTGCGTTTTGCCGGAATTAACATCCTTTTAGTCTCGGTAACAGCGTGATTATTCAGGTGTTTTAAGAAGCAGGTTCAGTACTTTTTGCTGGCAGAAACCATTTAGCGTCTTAGTGGAAAATACAGAAATGCATAATTTCATAAAGTAATTAGATTTAGAGCATTGCATTTGAATAATTTTTATTGTAGATTTCATAAATTACCTTTGCTATACCCTACAGAGACTATATATTTCAGCTGAAATATAAGGAAGTTCTAAAGTGTAACTTTTTTTTTTCTACTATGGACTTACTCTCTATTGGAGAGTTCTGGTATGATTAGTGCATGATATTCCAAATTGTAAATGATTAACATTTAAGAATAAGACTTCTTAATGTTTCTTTCATAAAGCTGTCATGATTTTATTTTCTTAAATGGGTTTGTTACAGAACAAATGTAATAGAGGTAGGCCAAGCATTTATGATTTGAAGTAGTTTTAGGTCTAAAGGTGGTGATGAATTATATAGGTTTACGTTATTGGAATTAAAACTAAAAGCCTGTGTAGAGAAAATAGATACAACATTTTGTGAATCTATTAATAGAAGTGGCTTTTTCTTTGCTTTCCAGGTTTTTGGGTGAGTTTGCTTTAAAGAGGTATTGCATCTTGATTTAAAAATTTTAAGATGAGAGTGCCTACTTTGTTTAGCTAAGTGCCTTCAGCGTAAGCCTTGGGCTTAGGAAAAACAAAAACAAACTGCCAGTCTGTTTCAGACTTAATGAAAATTTGTGTGAAGTCTCTTTGAAATATTTTGAAATAAGTTTTAGGTAGATCATTGGCTTTTTCTGATGGCTTTGCTGCTAGAAGCAATTATGCTTATACCACCCAGTTACACTCCCGCTCTCCCACTTGGAAGCTAATTTTTTTTTTATTGAGCCAGTGTTAATAGTAACATCTTTAGACACTGTTCTAATTGAGCTGTGAATTGCTGAGGCCTCTACGACGGGAGCTTACCCTACAGAATCTGCTGGATTCATTACATTTAAAATGAATATTTAATCTTGTCTAAATTTTTCCATATTTTGGTGACAGCATGTGTTATTTTTCTGATTTTTAAACTTAATTCTATTCTGTCCCCCTCTAGCTCATGCCTGACTTTTTTTTTATTCGATGATTTTTACAGTGATTGGTTCTTTAAGCATCTTATAATATATTGGCCATTTCAGCGCTCATTGTACGTGTTTGGATTTCGTTTTTTTTCCTAGATGATTGTGTAGTTAGGCAGAATTTTTTTGTTTTGCTTAAAGGAATGGTGAATGATGACTGAGGTGATCCTTAATCTTGTATAAAACTGACAGTTTTATTGATTTCATTGTTTTCTATTCACATTAAATGAAAGTTAAAGGAGTTAGACCAGCATAATACAGCATTTAATACAATTTTGTTAAATTATCAAATTTTGGACTTTTTGCTCAGTAGTTAAGACTGAATTGTTTTAAAATGAGAAATTAAACAGTTGACAAATATGTCTAGATATCATTCATTTGCGCTACTTTCAGTATGATATGTTTGCATCATAATATGCCAAACATTTGATAATGAGTCAGATTTAGGATTTTTGAATTTTTTTCTCATTCTAAAATATGTGATTTTGGTGATGGGAAATTTGGCTGAATTCCAGTTTCTCAGGAACAAGGTATTTTAGGTTGTGTCACCTTGCCACTGTTACATGCTGTAATTGGCATCCAGGAAAATTTGTTTCAACCACAAGAATGAATGAAAAGTAGGGTAGTGCTCACATATGTAGAACTAAGATGGTAGGTGTTCATATTCTTATATTAATAACTTAAAAGGTTCTTATAATTTCTGATTTGTCTGGATAACTGCTACTGCAGATTACATGATAAGTTAGACAACTACCAGAGACTGATTGTAAAGAGGGTCTGTTTGTAAATACTTTTCAACTCAAGGACTATATTTCATTATTCACACTTGGAATGAGAGTTTTTTGCAGTTTGGAAAACTTACAAATGTGTTGGGTTCATCTTCTTATTGCCTTTTTACTCCCAGGGTTTAGTGCCGTGGTTTTCAGTCTTGGCTGCACTTTGAGATCTCTTGGGGAGCTTTACAAAATACTGATGCCTGAATCCCACCCCTAGAAATTATTCAATTGGTCTGGGGTGCACCTAGGTCAGAGCTCCACATTGGTTGAGCTGTTGGGGTCTTCTGACTTCTTTTGAACTATTTCACTCCTGTCAGTGTCACATTCTTTAATACGGTGATTTACACGTGCACAATGTAGTCATCTCACTCGTCTAACTTACTGGGTCTTTTGAAGGTATTGCCACGTTTGTTTTACTTCCCAGCCTGCCTGCCTGTTTTGTCTGTCTGTCTGTCTTCTCTGTCCCTTTCTTCCTCCCTACCCCCTTTTCTTCCTTCATTTTCAATTCATTTGAACTGTGTGGTAGCAAGTTTTAGGAAGTTGTATTTTCCATGATGAGAAATTGTATATTATCACTATTTTAAATAGGAAGTTGGTCTTCTTTTAAAGTATACTCTCAAATGCTTGCTTGTGCTCCTTTTGGAGACTAACAACCATAAGTGCCTAAATTAGCACAAACTCTCAACAGAATTTGGTCTTCTTAGGGGGTTAATCTGCTTGGAAATCATAAAATTTTTTAGCCACCAATTAACTGGTTCGTTCACTGGTTTTTGAGAGGCAAGTTGCGTTGTTTAGCTTTTGCTGTTACTTCTACACTATAAGACAGTTGCTCAACTAGCCCAGCTAGGTAGCACTTCTTTAGAGATCATCTAGGGGCATATTCAGTTCTCCATTTATTTGTATCACCTGAAGTATTTCCCAAGTGCTGATCTATAGAGTAGTTATATCTGTGTCTCTAGAAGAGCTGTTTAGAAAAGTAAAATATTCTTTGCCACCCAGTTCCAACACACACGCACTGATTTAGAATGGGAATGGAGTGAAGTAGGCATGGGCGTCTCTATTACTTAAAAAGTACCTCCTGATTTTAAAGGCTTTAGTTATTTTAGCATGCTTATACTTACCGTTTCATTTGTTTTAATATAGCACAGGCTTTACTTTTCGATCATCAGCACATTGGAGTAATTTACTTAAAACCTGTCAAATCCCAATTTATGTGTTTTGAATGCAAATCTTATTTATGATTTAAAAAAAAGGACTGCTACTGAGTATTTGTGTTTGTAGTAAGGTACGATTTCTGTATTTTAATGTGGATGAATGTATGCAATTCAGGTCTTTTTCAAGTCAACGTATTTCTAAATGTAAAACTGAATTATGGATATTTATCAGTGATGGTCACTGGTGAATTCTAAAACATATGATATCAATAGATGGCCATTCATTGTAATAATTGAATCATTTGCTGAAAGAACGACTGGAAGTAGTATTTAATGGGGTAAGCTAAGCCAAGAATTATTGTACATAAACCCACTAGGTGCATCTATGTCATAGATACCCCTACTGAAAACTAGGTGAAGAAAGAATTGCATGTGTATAGATGTTGAAGTGAAGCAGCTAGCTAATTGTAAAGAAAAATGACACAGCTTCTATATAATTAGTCATTTTAATCAGTTGCACGTATTCATGATATTTGTTTCACAATCTTTTTGGTAATTTGTAAGGTGAAGCTTGTAGACTAGATCAGTGCTTTGTAAAACTGTCAGTACTTCAGACTCCAAGAATGGTCTTTAAAGGTAGGCCCCTCCCCTTGATATCTATTTAGTAGAGCTGGGCTAACCTGCAGCAGATTCTGATACAGCCCCTTTTGAAAGAATAAGCTAGATGATAGTCTTCTTCATTTAAAAGTTTTATGAAATGTATTTTTTAGTTATCAGTTATTGAAATTCAACTTAGTTTCCAGTCTTCTCAAAGTATGGTCCACAGACCCCTGGAGATCCCTGGGACCCTTTTATTTAAGGGTCATGAAGTCAAAATTATTTTTGTAATGAATCTAAGATGTTATTTGCCCTTTCACTGTGTTGACATTTGTGCTGATGGGTAAGGAGCAGTGGTGGGTAAATTGCTGGCACCTTAGCGTGAATCAAGGCAGTTGTACCAAATCCTATGAATCCTTATTGTGTTCTTTACATCCACACACATGTTAAGCATTTGAAAAAATGCCAGTTTCACTTAAGAATGCCCTTGGTGAAGCAGTAAAAAGTTTTAATTTTTGAAATTTCTACTCCGGCATGCATGTCTTTTAAATATTCAGTGTGATTAAATGGGAAGAATGTATAAAGCATTTCTGCACATCAGAGTGCAATGTTCTTTTCTAGGAGAAGCACTTGTGTGATTGACTTACAAGCTGAACTGGCTGCTTTTTAAATGGAGCATCATTTTTATTTTTACTTAACAGAATGACTGATAGATAAACCATGGTTATTTAGGCTTGAGTGTTTGGCAGGTATTTCCTTGAAAATGAATGAAGTGAGCTGGCCACTTCAAGGAAAACATTAGTTGCCAGTGATAAAATTTTTTAAGTGTAAATTAGATTTTTGGAAAACTTGTATGTGTCCCTATGAATTTGCCAGTTTCCTAATAGTTAAAGACTTTTCTGATGAGATTAGTGGTGATATTGAGGGATGTATTTTTTTTTTTTTTTTGAGACAGTCTTGCTCTGTTTTCCTGGCTAGAGTGCAGTGGCGTCATCACAGCTCACTGCAACCTCAAATTCCTAGGCTCAAGTGATTCTTCTGCTTCTGCCTCCCTAGTAGCTTGGACTTACAGGCATGTGCCATTACTTTAGGCTAATTTTTAATATTTTTTGTAGAGACAGGGTCTCGCTCTTGCTCGGCTGGTCTTGAACTCCTGGCCTCAAGCAGTCCTCCTACCTTGGCCTCCCAGAGTGCTAGGATTACAGACATAAGCCACCATGCCTGGCCATAAGGGATATAATTTTAAAAAATACATAAGGAAATATGTCAACATTTGGTAGATTTGTATAACTTACTGAACCAATATTTTCCCCAATGACCAATTCATGATGTTACAAAGTCATGCATGGGTGGGAGATCCATTCAAAGTATAAGAGAAATCATGCATTTTTATATAACAGAACCAAAAATTTTGTTGATAAGGATTCAGACTCCACATTGCAAGTAACTTTTGAAGAATTGCCACTTGCGGAGTTTTGGTGTTGAGTAAAAGGTGAATATCCTTTATTATCTGAAAAGGCTATTAAAATACTTCTCTCTTCCAATTATATCTCTGTGTGAGGCACATTTTCTTCATATACTTTAACCAAAACAACATATCACAACAGATTGAATGCAGAAGCAGATATGAGAATCCAGCTGTCTCCTTTTAAGCTAGACATTAAAAAAAATTTGCAAAGATATAAAACAGTTTCACTCTGATTCCTAACTTTTTTTTTTTGGAAAGTACCATTTTTTCATAAAATGTATTATTTATATTAACACATAATAGCTTTATTATTTTAAGTGATTTAATAAAATAAATGTCTAAACTTTTATTAGTTTTAATTTGTAATATAAATATCAGTTGATATAGCCCACATAAACAAAAGCTATTTGGCAGCCTCAATAATTAAGAGTGTAAATAAAGGTATCCTGAGATCAGAGACTTTAAATTAACAGCTGCTATTTTAAAGTAACTAGTTCGGTGGGGCATGCTGGCTCATGCCTATAATTCCGGACGCTGAGGTGGGTGGATACCTTGAGCCTGGGATTTTGACCAGCCTGCGCAACATAGTGAGAACCTCCTCTGTATTGTTTTAAAAAGTAACTAATTATCTGTATTATTGATTACTGATTGGTTCCACTGTTTATGTGGTTAATACTTTATTGCTGCTATTTCTGAGGATGTTAGTAATTCAATTTTTGTTCAGTTATTATATATTAGGGAACATGTAGCAGTCAAGCTTAAGTAAAAGGGAGGGGTTCATTGGCTTGGTATGGAGATAGAGCTGGCCTCAGACTGCTGGATCCAGAGTCTCAACCAGTATCATCAGAACTTGGCTTTGCTTTCCTTTCTGTTTAATTCTCAGGTAGTTTCCAGGCTAACTACTCCAAACTTCAAGTCAGCATAAAGAGGGCTTTTTTTTTCTTCTGTGTAGTTTCCATCAGAAGTGTTGGAGCTGTGTCACTGGCCTGGCTGGGGTTCTTTTCCATCTCTGAAACAACAGTGTGGCTGGGGGGTGGCTCTGATTCGGCCGGGAACTGTTCTATCTGCCGAGATCGGGAGATTCTTCTTGGAAAATCAGACTTCTGTTACAGAAGTGGAAATATGCGCCGGTAGACAAAAACAGATGCCACCTGTAGTACTGTTGTTCCTTCTTTTAACAATCTCTATTAATCTAGAAAATGTTAATTTGGAAATAAAATTATTTTAAAGCTGGTCTACCAAAATGACTTTAAATTTAAGACCCATGGGTACGCAAGAAGTATACCTCTCAATTTGTCGCTTGTAGGACATCTTAAAACTTACCACAGAAACATTCTTTTTGTTGCTTTGATTGCATTGTTAAACTTTTGCACTCTTGGAAGTTTTGTTCCAACTGCCCTCAGTTTGAAGAACCTCAACTTGATGTCTAAAATCTTGTCTCTAACTTGTGCTACAGGCCTGTACTAAGCCTGAACACCTGGTAAGCCTATGCTTAGAATTTCTTTCTAGTGATATTTGATTTACCAGGCCAGGCTTTTTTCCCCCCACCTGGTTAAACTTAAGCGTTTTTCTCAAATATTTCCATACTAAGTAGTTTATTGATTAATGATCAAAAACACTTAAAACTTCTAGAAAATATACCTGTATGTTTGACACTTACAATACAGTCAATGCAAAAGTAAACTAACATCAGAGGACTAAAAATGTCAACACTCATTAACTAAAATTTATGATTTTACACGAGAGCCTCAAGCCAGTATTCAGCCTATTTAATTTTAGAGAGTGTCTTAATTAGTTTGGTTATCTGGGTTTGGAGTCCATTGGCTGTTACATCTATGGTCAACGTCAGGTGACAGCTTACGATTAATAGCAAGGCTGGAGGAAAAAACACACAATAGGTAGATAGGAGAACAAACCTCATCCCTTTTGCTGACTCTTTACCTCCCATTACCTTTTACTTTATCTAATACCTGTATATGCTAGTGACTTTTTTTTTATTTTTTTAATCATTCTGTCTTCTGGATCAAGGTGACTTTCAAATAGGCTTAACTTGTCTACTAAGCTCTTCAAACTCAGTGTATCTAAAACTGAATTTGTTACATATCCCCTTTTAAATCTTATTCTTTCTTTGTTAGTTAACCTGTCAAGGAAATGGGTCATCTTTTGTCTGTCCCCTTTTTTTCACCCTTCATATTCAGTTGGTTAAAGAGTCCAGTCTGTTCTACCTAGAGAAACCCCCTTGGTTTCCACTGCTCATACCCCAATCTAGGATCTTATCACTTTTCTGATCATTGTTTCTTAACTGGTTTTCTGTTTCCTTTTCCAAAGTTGTTCTTCGTGTTCTCACTAAAGTTTTCTTTCTAATACAAATCTAATGCTGTTATTTCTCCTCTCTTTCCTACCATGAACCTACCCTAGATAAAACATGTGTTCTCTTATACCTCTCTGCTTTGTGATTTTCCTTCAGCCTGGCAAATTCTTGTTCACATATGGTAGTCATTAGTACTATTCTACCAGTACTCTAATGGCCCTCCTCTGGCACATGGTAGTATTGCATTTCTTTGTCTCCCCCATCCCTCCCTTGAAATTAGGCATGGGCCAAGGTTTCTCAGCCTCGGCACTGTTGACATTTTGGGCTGGGTAATTTTTTGTTTGTGGGGTGGGGGCGGTCCTGCGTGTTGCAAGACATTTAGTAGTGGCCCTGGCTGTTGCCCACTCGATGCCTAGTAGTACTGCGCCTCCCCCACCTCCCCTTTCTAGTTGTGACCATCAGAAATGTCTGCAGACATTGCCAGATGTCTCTTGAGGGACAGAGTTGCTCCTGGTTGAGAACTCACTGGCATGGCCATATGACTTTGGCCAGTCAAATGTGAACATAAATGATAGCCTTTAAAAGATGGTGCATGAACTGTCCTGTCCCTTCCCTTGCCACTTAAGCACATTTGTAGAGATGGAGCCTTTGTCACTCTAATCCCTGAGAGATGACCATGAATAGTGCCTCCAGTTGATCTATGATGAACATGTAGCATAAGCAGAAAGTAAACTTGTTTTAAGCTATTGATATTTTGGGGGTTGGTTGTCAATACAGCATAGCCTAGCTGATCCTGACATATCACGGTAAGATTTAGCTTACCTGTGAACTTTCCATGCTCCCTCATTTATAGTCCCAAATTATTTTATACCTATCTCTTTTATTAATAGCATTTATTGCTTACTATAATAATATGTTTGGGTCTTCTAGATCAGTAGTTCTTAATGGAGCAAATACTGCTCTTTAAGGAGTATTGTGGAAATTTGTAGAAGGAACTTTGGTGGATGGGGGCCAGGGATGCCATCCTGCAATGTGAGAGACAGTGAAGAATTATTTTGCATCCCACAAGACTTCTAAATCTCTGGAAATTCCTGAAGGAGGAAGACATAATTAGCTTAATATATATTCACTTTTCCAGGAATTAAATTTCTCTTAATTTATTTTCTTAATTGAAGTTGTTTTGTTTGGAATTTCTTCAGGAGTTCGCCATTTGAGAAAATCCATGTTACCAGCTGCAATGCCATTGTGTTATTTGAGTTGCCAATGCAATACACCTGTCTTAGAAGGTCTGCATTGATAGCTGCCATAGTTGTGATGATTCTACCTAAAAGTGCAACCATCTAACTTCTTATACATTCTAAGCTAGTTGGTATGCGTGAGCATTTATATATGGGAATACACATTTTATTGTATATTAATCTTTTCCTCCTTTTTATTACAGTTAGGGCATTGTTACATTTTTAAAAATACGAGTTAGTAGTTTAGAATTTTGATGTAGCTAAGGAGGTGATTATAAATTGCTAGAAAAAAAATGAGATGTTGGTCTGAGAGAGTTGAGATCCATTTTCTGAGTATGTGCTACTTGTCTTTATATGTGTAGTGCTTTGTACGTGATACATACATACAGTGTTTGCTGAGTTGCATTTAATTACCACAGTAAGTCTGTAAAGTTGTCAGGGCAGAAAGTGTTCCCATTTTATGGAAGAGAGAATTATAAGAGATGTTAGTTAACATGTCTATTCTTGCCGTTAGAACTTCAATTAGAATATATAATTTTATTTATACCAGTATTATGCCCTTGTCTGTCATACTTCCATAATTTCCAGTCGTTTTTAATGTAGAAAATATATCTATACATCCCTGCTGGTATAATTTTTTATACATGGAACTTTTAATTATGTTTCAGGAACTTGTGGTCATAAGACTACAACAAAGAGAAAGATGAGAAAGCTGTGTTTAAGAAAGCAAGGTCATTTTCATTCATGTTCAAAGAAACTTGTAATTAAAACAACCTTTGAGATACAATTAGGCCCCCAAATAGCATGAATTTTAGAAATGATGACATCTGAGATTGTGGTGAAATAGTCACAGACACTTTAATTACATTATAAATTGGTACATATCTTTCGAAATATAATATCAGAAAATGAGTCCAATAAAATTGTTTGTACTCTTCAAAATTTATTGTAAGAAAATTCTACAGAATAGGCCAGGCGTGGTGGCTCACACCTGTAATCCTAGCACTCTGGGAGGATGAGGCTGGAGGATCACTTGAGCTCAGGAGTTCGAGATGAGCCTGAGCAAGAGCGAGACCCCGTCTCTACTAAAAATAGAAAGAAATTAGCCAAACAACTAGAAATAGAAAAAATTAGCCAGGCATGGTGGCACGTGCCTGTAGTCCCAGCTACCAGGGAGGCTGAGGCAGGAGGATCACTTGAGCCCAGGAGTTTGAGGTTGCTATGAGCTAGGCTGACTCCACGGCAGTCTAGCCCAGGCAAGAGAGTGAAACTCTGTCTCAAAAAAAAAAAAAAAAAAAGGAAAGAAAAGAAAATTCTACAGAATAAATAGCTGTAGTCAATCCACACACACTTTCATGGTGTTTCTCAGGAATTGTGCAGGTGCTGGGAATTTCTAAGATGAAAGGGATTGCTGTTTTCTTGAACTTCTAGATTTTTGGCAATGTGTGACAAATACATAATCAAATAACTATAATGTAATATGTTAAATTGTAGTAGAGGTATGTTTTAAATTTGAGGGAGGGTTCCAAGTAACATACCAGGAAATGTACAGTAAACACAAGCAGCTCTTTGGGATTGCGAGGAGATGAGACAGTGTGTTAGGGAAAACTCTTGGAGAAATGGAGATATTTAAGTTGCACTTTGAAGGATGGCCAGGACTTTACTGAGTGGATAAAATGGGTCTGGATGTTTTAGGCAAAAGAAATAGCGTGAGCAGGTATCTGAAAGCACATACAGAGATGCATTCGTTGGACAACATGGAGCACTTACCTGTCCTAAGAATTGGGCATATAATCATAAATAAGACAAGTACGGTCTCTGTCTCCCTAGAGCTTTCAGTCTAGAAATTAAAACTGTTGTGAAGGTGGCATTCAGAGATTTCAAACTGGTGGTTCTCTTGGGTCAGTTTTGAATTGAAGTTATGTTTTGTTTGGCATGCACATTGGTTTCTCGCAGACCCTCTCCTTTCCTTCCTTTCCCCGTAATAAATCACCAACACTCAAAAATGAGATTTCCCATTCCAATTTTTTGGTTTCTCTTTAAATTGAAGACCTGGCAGCAGTGGGCCAGCATTCTCAAATGCCACTTCTGGAAGTAAGTAGTGGCTACCCACTTTAGATGGGTATGCATTTGTTCCTCAGTACCTTTCTTTACACTGGGCACATTGTGTTCGTTTATAGAACTTGCCTGCCTCCTCTGTGCATTTGAGTTGTGAGTCCTGGATCAGTGGTTTATTTCTGTCTCTGCCCTCCTATATTTTCTTTGACAATTTTTAATAGAAAATGCAGAAAAGTGCATAAGGTGTTTTAGGAAAATATTCTTTTAAAACAATTAAAATAAGCATTTGAATATTCAGACAATAGCTACTTTTTGCTTAACACTATGTGCCCAGCACTTTAATATAGATTTCTTCCTTTGGGCTCTATAAGCCTTTTTAATCAGAGAGTTCAGGGAATTTAAGTAACTTCATTTGTCTGACTACGTGATGTGAAAGCTGGCTTTCTAATCCAGACCTCTGACTCCAAAACCCCCCATGATAATCTTTGTTTATCTGGAAGGTGTGTCTTCAACATGTATTTATTGAATGTGAGCAAGTGCTATAAGACGTAAAAACCTGCTGCTTTGCATGGGGCTTATAATAAATTGAAGAGACAGGCATTTATGTAAAAAGGATAACAATAGAAAGAAATATTAAATACTGAGTGATTGCTATAAATTCTAAGGAGGCTCAAAACTGTACCAGTGGCGGGGAGAATAGAAAGTAGGAGACAGTGCCGGGCATAGTGGCTCACACCTGTAATCCTAGCCTTTTGGAAAGCTGACACGGGAGGATCACTTGAAGTCAGGAGTTCCAGACCAGCCTGAGCAAGAGTGAGACCCTGTCTCTATAAAAAATAGAAAAATTAGCTGAGCTTGGTGGCACACACCTGTAGTCCCAGCTACTCGGGAGGCAGGAGGATTGCTTGAGCCCAGGAGTTTGAGGTTGCAGTCAGCTATGATGATGCCACTGCACTCTAGCTGAGGTGACAGAGTGAGACCATGTCTCAAAAAAAAAAAAAAAAGAAAGAAAGAAAGAAAAAAGAAAAGAAATGACTAAGGTAAAGAATCTTGTAACTTTGTGAGGGAATGGCGTAGTGAAAGAAAGGGAGGCCAGAGGTGATTTGCTAAACTTTCCAAGGCCGGGTAATTGAGTTGAATTGATGCTTTAACAAATAAGGTTCTTCAGAAGAGGAACAGGTTTGGTAGAAAAATGATGAGTTTTATTAATTTTAAGGGAGCGTTTAAAGATTCATATAAATAGCAAAAGAAAATAAAAGCAAAATAAGCCTGGAATGCAACAACATCAATGAACAAATAAAATACAATCCAGCATATAAAGTACAGGCTCCAATCCTGTTTTATCATGTTTATTCTTAGGCTGATGGCCTTTTCCTATTCTATGTAGGATCTTGAGGTCAGATAAATTACTTTAGTTTTCAACAAGTTGAATGGATTCTTCATTAATATTCATTTTCAGTATTTTAATTTTTCTGCAAAATAATTTACCTTGTTGCTTTTATATATAAAAACTTTTGAGGAATTCAGTGGTCTCTTTTTAAATAACAGTTTTATTGAGATATAATTCAAATGCCACAAAATTCACTTTTAAAAAATGTACACACAATTCAGTGGTTTTTAGTATAGTCACAGAGTTGTGCAGCCATCACCACTATCAATTGTAGGACATTTTCATTATCCCCAAAGAAACTGCATACTCATTAGCAGTCATTCCTCATTCCCTTTTCCCTCGGCCTCTGGCAACCATGATCTGCTTTTTGTCTCTATGGATTTGCCTATACTGTATTTTTTTTATATAAACGGGATCATAATACAAGATGTGACCTTTTGTGATGGATTTCTTTCACTTAGTATATGTTTTCTAGGAATATCCCTGGTATAGCATGTATCAGTACTAAATTCTTTTTTATGGCTGAATAATGTTCTGCTGTTTGGAATTTCATTTTATTTATACATTTGTTAATTGACAGCCATTAGGTTGTATCTATGTTTTGTCTACTATGAACGTTCACGTATGAGTTTTTGTGTGGACATAGGATTTCATTTCTCTTGGGTAGCATTGTGAAGAGTGGAATTGCTGGGTCATATGGTAACTGTTTAACATCTTGTATAATTGTCAGACTGTTTTCTGGAAGTGGCTGTGCCATTTTGTAATCCTACCAGGAATGTGTGGGGGTTCCAGTTTCTCTCCTTCCTCCGCCATACTTACTGTCTTTTTGACTTATCCATCCCAGTGGGTATGAAGTGGTATGTTATTGTGGGTTTTGTTTATTTTGTTTTTTTGTTTGTTTTTATGAGATAGGGTCTTACTCTGTTTTCTGGGCTAGAGTACAGTGGCATCATCATAGCTCACTGAAGCCTCAAACTCCTGGGCTTAAGTGACCTTCCTGCCTCCCAAATAGCTGGGACTACAGATGCGTGCCACTAGACCCAGCTACTTTTAAAATTTTTTGTAGAGATGGGGGTCTCACTATGTTGCTCAGACCAGTCTCAAACTCCTGGGCTCAAGTGATGCTCCTGCCTTGGCCCCCCAAAGTGCTGGGATTATAGGCATGAGCCACCACGCTGGCCTCATTGTGGTTTTGATTTGCATTTCCCTAATGACTAATGTTGAGCATCTTTCTGTGCTTATTGGCCATCATCTTTGGAGAAATGTCTGTTAGAATTTTTTTGTCCATTTCTAAATTGGGTTTTCTTTTTGTTATTGTCAGTGGTCTTTTAACAGAGGTAGGTGTTGTTAACTGCCAAGTAGCATTTTGTACCAGATGATGGTGAATTTTTCGTAATATAGATTAGTGATAGACTTTTAGGCATAACTAGTTGTTAATCAAGAATACTTTATATAAAATGTGCATCCTTATAAGTAATCCTTTAAAAAGTCCTGCTAAGATTTTACTTTAAGGTGACTGGAACAGTCAGTAAGACTTGATTGAGCATGCCTCTGTAGTAATGAGAAGACCTAACTTTAATATTTTTGGAATGTCAAAAACAGCAACGTTTTAATTAAGTAGTTTTAAACTCTAAGCATCAAATTTTAATTATGTACATTGAGTCTTTGACTTAACTGGAGCAATTTTGTCTTTTCCCAAGTAATTGAATCTACTTTGTGAAATGTGTTCTCATATCTTTGTTTCTTTTTTTTTTAGGTTATCCTGAATACATGTCTAACAATTTTCCTCGCATCGTCAGCCATTGTTTTTCACTGCCTCTAAAAGATAAAAGTTGCTCCGGAAATTGGAGACATATTTGATTTAAAAGAAAAAACTTGAACAAATGGACAATATGTCTATTACGAATACACCAACAAGTAATGATGCCTGTCTGAGCATTGTGCATAGTTTGATGTGCCATAGACAAGGTGGAGAGAGTGAAACATTTGCAAAAAGAGCAATTGAAAGTTTGGTAAAGAAGCTGAAGGAGAAAAAAGATGAATTGGATTCCTTAATAACAGCTATAACTACAAATGGAGCTCATCCTAGTAAATGTGTTACCATACAGAGAACGTTGGATGGAAGGCTTCAGGTTAGTCTTATACTAGAGTTTTTCTATGTCTTCCGTGGTGGCAGATTTTAAAAAATTATTGTTTCCTTTTAAGTTACTATAGGATAATTTAATGCGTGCTCCATCTCTTCAGATACTGTGCATCCTGTACCAATATGCATTATGGGAATATGTGGAAGAATATGCAAAAGATATGTCTTAAAAGTTTTTTAATGTTCTGACTCAAAAGTTCAATGAAGAAAGTTTGGAAAATAAAAATAAAAAGCAGAAGAAAACCCCACATTCTGAGAGAACTACCTTTAGCACTTTGGTATTCATTCTTATAGCTGTTTTTCTTTTTTGGTATTGTATGAACATTTAAACATCTGAATTGTACTTATTTCTTTTATAATTTAGAAATCTGACATCATTTTGCACTGATATCAAATGTTTCAGTGGTCACATTTTTCATGTAGAACTACATAATACATTTCCTGTACTTAAAGAAACTTACAGAAATCTTATGTCATTAGATTTTAAAATTTCATTTCAAAATTTTAGGCATAGTTTCTACAAGAAATTCTTTTTGCATTTTTAAAACCTGGCACAGGACTTAAAGTTATACCTAGGTTCATTTCTACCTCTGATGTGTGCAATGGCCAAGTTAGTTATTTTAAGCTTTAATTTTCTCATTTATGAAATGGGGATTACAATACTGACTTTGTAGGATTGTGAAGATTAAATGAGAACATATATAAAGTGTCTTGCATAATGTCTGACATGTAACTGATGCTCCTTTATTTTTCCTAGGTGGCTGGTAGGAAAGGATTTCCTCATGTGATTTATGCTCGTCTCTGGAGGTGGCCTGATCTTCATAAAAATGAACTAAAACATGTTAAATACTGTCAGTATGCCTTTGACTTAAAATGTGATAGTGTCTGTGTGAATCCATATCACTATGAACGAGTTGTATCACCTGGAATTGGTAAGTAGACTATGCTTTGGTCCTTAGAATAATAAAAGGAAAAAAGATCTCAGTAGTATTTTAATTTTTCTAAGTGAAATTATAAATTTGGAGATAGCCCAGGACTTCAAATAAGGTTAAAGAATCAGACATTTTTTTAAGTATTTAAGTATTTAAATTTGAACTTGGTAAAAAAATTTGTATTTTTACTGCTAAAACTGAGGAGTATATAGTTGATATTTTGACCATTTAGAACATTGTTTTTGAAAAACAAGATAGAAAACATTATAGATTTGAATAGTTTATGTATTAGATATTTGTGCTATTTCTCCTTAATTGAAATGGTTCGTGAAGTTTTATAATTTCTGGCTTAAATTTACATTCTGTAATTTTAAATATAATATTTTTTATTTTAAATATAATATATTGTCATGGTAATGATTAATGTTTCATTTTTTTTCCCTTTAAAAAATTAAGATCTCTCAGGATTAACACTGCAGAATACTGGTAGGTAATCTTACAACTTTCTGTATTTTCTTTCATCCTAGCCTCTCTGTTTGTTGACCTAGAATTAGTTGGTATGAATGCCAGTAACATTGACAAGAAAAAACCTTACTGCTTTGGAAATGTGGATTTTTAGGGGACATGCGTCATCATTTAAAACTGGATTTACACTTTGGGAGACCGAGGCCGGGAGGATTGCTTTAGGCCAGGAGTTTTGAGTTTGAGTTTGCAATGAGCTATAATCATGCCACTACACTTCAGCCTTAGGTGACAGAGTAAAGACCCTGTCTCAAAAAACAAGCAAACCTAAAAAACCCCTGGATTTAAATAGGCTATTGGGGACCAGGCAGGTGCCTGTAATCCTACCGCTTTGGGAGGGCGAGGCAGGATTATCACTTCAGCCCAAGAGTTCGAGACCAGCCTGGGCAACATAGCAAGACCCTGTCCCTACAAAAAATTTAAAAATTAGCTGGGCATGGTGACGCATGTCTGTAGTCCCAGCTACTCAGGAGGCTGAGCCCAGGAGTTCAAGGCTATAGTGAGCTGTGGTCATGCCACTGCACTCTAGCTTCTGTGATAGAATGAGACCCTGTTTCTAAAAAATTAAATAGGCTATTGGCTTTTTGGATTTGAACTGCAATTTATGAACTTAAGTACCCTAAGGAATATGATAGAGGAGTGCACCAAAAACATAAATACAAGGTAGAATATTTTTGAATTACTAAAAACTGGCTATTTTGAAGAAAATCTCACAGAGCCAATTTTTAAAATCGGTAGTAAGTACCCATAATGTTTGGTAATTTGGAATCATGTATAACATGTCCTTTAATAATACTAGTACTGTAATTTTTCTTCATTTCAGTCTAGCTGATTTTTAAGAATGATATTGTTGAGAATGATTAAAAATTACATTTATTAGTATTTTTTTCAATTTTGTTGCATTTTGAGTAAATAAATCAAGGCTACTTTAAAGTATACACCCATCACAGCTAATCTAATCCCATTTTTAAAAAGAAAAATGTTTTGAGGTGAGAAAATGAAACACAAGTGGGGGGTGTGTTTTTTTTTTTTAGTGTAATATTTGAGAACAGAGTTTTATTAAATCTGTAGCTCTGCTACTTAGAACTTGGTAATGAACTAAAATTTCTGTAAGAACTAATTCATTTGCAGAGAAACTCTGATAAAGAATCTCTATTATCTTGGAAAGGTGTGCTGTTGTTCTGGAGGGGAATTAGCTTGGCACCTAAAGTTGCATAATTGTAGAGGTGGGTCAAAAATATCATGTGACCTTAAAATTTAGGAAGAGCACGCAAGTCTACTTGTTTTTATTCTCCACTTTTCTTTCATGTCACTAATACTAGATGATGCCAGTGCCTTGTGGTACTTGTTAATGATTACTAGGTTTCTGATAAGTGTGGGTTGTCAATAGGAGCTGTTGTGGTCTGGGCAGGGTGGCTTTAAGATCAGGTAAAGCTCTGCCTCTTTGCCCCACGGACATTGATATCACATCACTTCTGTTTTTGGAAAGTAAACACCCTTCAGATCTTCACCATTCTTGCTCAGTCCATGTTTTTGGAGAATTAAAACATTTAGCTCAGTGGATATTAAGGGTTGGGAGACTGTAATGATAATTGTATCAGAATCTCTCTACGGAGTTTGGGCTTGGTGGCTTACTTACACCTGTAATCCCTAGCACTTTGGGAGGTGGAGGTTCAAGGATTGCTTGAGGCCAGGAGTTTGAGACCAGCCTGAGCAACATAGCGAGACTCTGTCTCTATCAAAAATAGAAAAATTAGCCAAGCACCTGTAGTCCCAGCTACTCGGAAGGCTAAGGCAGGAAGATTGCTTGAGCCCAGGAGTTTGAGGCTGCAGTGAGCTTTCATGATGCCGCCGCATCTAGCCCAGGCAACAGAGCCAAGACCCTGTCTCAAAGAAGAAAAAAAAAGAATCTCTCCATGGGAGTGGTTGTGAGGGGGTCCAAATTCTGAATGCTTATCACATACCTCATCCTAAAATTACTGCTGTTCTGAACACTGGTTATTGATGGGATTGTATGGGTTGATAGCCTCCCTTTAGTGACTCTAGGGCTGTGTTCAGCCTGTGTATCCCCCTAGTGGTGGTTATGCAAAGACAGTTTGCAGTGGTTTATTTCCTCAGAAAACAGCAGATGTTTCTCATAGCTCCTTCTAGATCTGGACAAAGAAATAATATAAGACCAGACCACTGGAAGTTAAGAAAATGGAAAAGTTTCTTCACTTTTGAGTTGAAATCTTATGGTAATCATTTGCAGCCTGTTTCATCTCTTTCATGAAATTTTCCTTGACCACATTGACATATGTATTCATTTTAACAAATATTTAATAAGCATGTATTGCCTGGTAGTGTGTTAGGTTCCAGAGATGCTAAGATAGTAAGATATGTTTTCTCCACTCTAGGGAGCTCATGATCTAGTGAAGGAGAGAAAAAGTAAATAAGAGAGTGATAGTACCATTTGACCAGTGCTGTGGCCTGCCTGCTGATGTTGATAAAGAACACAGACCTAGGGTAGGCCCAGTGGCTTCAGCTTTTTTGTCGCCTATAGAGAGTACATTTTTTTTTTTTTTTACCCCTTGTGGAACATTTATATATACATATATGTAGTAATACATTATTCTCTTTATATATAACTACTCTAAAAATATGGTTCAGTAATAATAGCTAACACTGAATACTCATTGTGTATCAGGTACTGAGCTAAATGATTTATGAGTACTGTGTCATCATTCTCATATTACTTCTACATGATAGGTGGGATTGTCCACACTTTACCAGATGGAAACACTGGTGCATGGAGAGGTCAAGGGACTTGCCCAAGATTAGACAGCTAGGAGGAGCTGGAGTAGTGTATGCTATTAGATATTAAACAATAGAAAAATAATACAGGACTATAAGCTCCACGAAGGCAGGGATATTTGTTTATTGATATATCCCAAGTACTAGAACAGTACCTAGAACATAGATGCTTAAGAAATACTTTTTCAGTGAATGAATTTGTTGAATGCTAGACCATGAGGGAAATACTTAATGGTTTGGTGTCTTTTTCTGGACTTGTTTTTTTGAATAGGCAGTAGATGGTCCATAAATCAAAATACTATAAAAAGGTATACAGTGAAAAGAAGTGCTCCTACCCCTGTCCCCATTCCCCAGTACCTCAGGTAATCACTTTTATTAGTTTCTGGTGTTTCCTTCCAGGATTTCTTTATGCAAAAAATACTTGTATTATTTCCCTCCTTTCTTACACAAAAAGCATACTGTGCACACTGTTCTGTACCTTGTATTTTTACTTAGAGTATGATTGTTTTTTTAAACAGCCTATGATCTCAGTGTACAGTAGTGTTTCATAACTTTTTTTCTCTTGGTAAAAATATATCGCAGACTTCTATCTTTGTAGATACCTTCAGTTTTACCTAAGAAACATATATTTTAGGTTATTTGATTAAAGACACCTGTAGACTGGTAGAAGTCCCAAACTTGTATTTGGAAAGTTTGGCCAATATATTAAGGTGAGAAAAATTTGAATCATAACTATTTAAAAGCAAAGTACAGCTAGTACTTGGAAATGTCATGATTGCCCATTAAGCTGAAGAGTCAACTGAAAAGCAGAAGCAATAAGTATCAAGTTGACCAAGTATATCCTGAAATCAGCTAGCAGTGCCAATATATTGGTTAAAAGATCCCAGTCACTGTAACAACAAAAAACCTAAAATGTCCAGGAATTAATTAGAGATGTCAAGATTTTTCCAGCCTTTTGGTTTTTACCTACGTCATGTTATATGTTTAGGTGATTATTATTCTAGGTTTATTAGCTGTTGGAATATAGTCTAGCTTCAAATTTGAGTCAGATTGATAAAATACACGTGTTGCTATTACCTCTAAGAAATTGGCTTTTGCTGATAATGTAGTAAACTTTTAAAATAATATGAAAAAAGTCTCAATTGGAGTTATTTATACTATAGTTGATTTTAGGCCTTATGAGATTTTTTTCTGGGAATAGAAACTTATAAAAATTAAAAATATGTTTAATTTTCTACATAGGTCCACCACCAAGTATGTTGGTAAAGGATGAATATGTTCATGACTTTGAGGGACAGCCATCGTTATCCAGTGAAGGACATTCAATTCAAACCATCCAGCATCCACCAAGTAATCGTGCATCGACAGAGACATATAGCACCCCGGCTCTGTTAGCCCCATCTGAGTCTAATGCTACCAGCAACGCCAACTTTCCCAACATTCCTGTGGCTTCCACAAGTGAGTTCTAGAATCAGATGTAGTCAGCAAGTTGAATTTTCCCAATCGTTGCATATTTATATGTAGTCACTTGTAGGAAAACTCCAAGTAAGTAAAATTAAGAGTGCTATGATATCTTTCATAGGTAAACAAATATTAAATAGATCTTTGGGTTGGTCCTAGAAAAAATGATGTTTGTAATTTATTTAAAGGTTCTTATGTTGATATACATTCACTTGGAATTTAAGTAATGACTTTGATTTTAATATTGATTTTAAATTAGTGATCTAATTTGTACTTTACTATTACATGCAGAAGTAAGAAGCTTGAGTTTTCAGATAGATTTTAGGGAAATATTTAAGTTATTCACAGGTAGGTAGATGTTTATTAATATAAAGATTAGTGTTACTGGATTTGCAACCTTTCTTTTAATCCAGTGTTCTTATTTTGCTTTATCTAGGAGAATAAATATTACATTGTAGTAGTCATCTCATTCTCACATTGTACAAACTTAGAAAAAGAGATCTTGATAAACTTTTTATAACATATCCTTCAAGATAGACATTAAGTCTTTTAGTCAATTTTGATACAAAGCTAAATTCTACATCTCTCTTTTTTTTTTTAAACATACTAATTTTTTCAAATAAGTCTATTTCAAAAGGGTTCTTCTTCTCTGGCAGTGTTACAGGAATTAGAAGCCCTAATAAGGTTCAGGTTTTTTGGAGCCTGATCATGTGACTTGGTTCAGTTAGTACTGCTGTTTATTTTCACAGTCACCAAAGGCTGGACAGTTTGCTGCTTGGCAAGTGGAGTGGTTTTTTTTTCTCTTCTTCTCTTTTTCCTTCAATTCACAGAGCATTGTCTTGGTATGTGTATGGTATTAGTTGTATCTAAATCCACATCAATAGATTTTTGATAGATCTGGACTCATACTTGGTTAGTTGCTACCAAAGGGACCACTATTTTATTTAATATTAGATCAGATTCATTTTAAGAATTTTATCTTTGGAATAAATGGGGACTGATTTCTATAATTGTGAATTTTCAAATATACCACATTTCCCCCTCTTTAATACATTTCACTACTTCAAAGCAATATCTTTTTGGTTTGCTTATGTAAGAGATGACAGTCTCTCACCATGGACAGCATATTCTAAGTGGGTCATATAGGTTAAGCACAGCAGAATCTGGACTCTTAATTGCTTGGTGCTTCTGTTATCTAGTTTTTATTTACCAATTTGGGAATATGGTTGACATACAATGGGTAGTAATGGAAAATAAAATAAGGTACGTTACAGCCACTTGAGCATAAATTAGTGCTAGAGCGCTCTGTTTATATTATCTGGAGATTGAATTTCTGTGCCTTTACTATGTCACTTTACTAAAGTGACTTCATTTTGACTGTTCTGTTCCCTGGGGCTGAGTCCAATTCAAAGACCAGAAAAAGTGATATGAACGAAATGCAGCTAATTTTGTCTCAGTATGTTTTGGTTAGATATTTACAATTGAATAGTAAATACTGTAAATTTCAGAACTTGTGGCAAAATGGTTCCTTAGATCTCAGAAAGTGTATTGATAGAAAATGAAAGGAAAGAAGTTGGACTAATATAGAGGAATTGGCAGGCTGTTTTCCATGAGCTGATTTAGTTGTATTATTTATCTTATGCACTTGGAACTAATGTAATGGAAACATCCAATACAGATAATTCTACCGGGCCACTTTACAATTTATGTTCATTTGGTACCTGAATGTCTTCAAAGTTTCTTTTTAAATATCTGTAAATTAAAATCATTTCATTTCTCCTGTGTAGTGATAGTTTTTTTTTGTGTGTGTTACCTAAGAATATGTAGAATTGTTAAAAATGAGCAAAAATGTAATTAACCTTTAAAGATACCTTGCAGAATTTTGGGGGATGAGTAGAAAGGGAGGTTGCTAAAAATAGTATCTTTACAAATAAACAGTTCGGGGAGTACTGAAATTTTCTCCTTAGCTTTTGGTTTTACAATCTTAGCTTTAATGAAATGTCATCTGTAGAGAAGGTGTTCCTTTTCCATGATACTTTGAGCAATGGTGACATTGACTCTCTTCCATCTGATTATACTCCCATTTAGATGAGGAAAGAATGAGGTGATGCCAGTGACAAATAATTATAAAATTTAGTGCTTTCCAAATGGGATAAACAATTGACTAACTACTTGCTTTAAGAAATCAAGCTTTTTCCACTTTAAAAAAAGAGGCTTAAAAATGTAAGAAAGTAAGCAGTATCACAGAATGGTTTTTTTGAACAGAAGCCAGAGAGGAAGTTTAGTCCTCCTGGTGTATTACATGTAGAGAGGGCAACTAATGTGTAAATCTGGGAATATGTTGTTCTTGAAAAGACGTGATTCTTGGCTTATAACAGCACATGAAAAAATTTCAAAGTAGACTGATAGGTGTTTTTTCATTTGTTCTTAACCACTAAATGCTCTATTGATTGGATAGTGGAGCTGGATCTTTTTTAACTTCCTCATTTTCCCCATCACATCCTATTTAAAATATCTTTCTGTTCTGCTTTTCTTTTATCAAATCCTAGCATTCTGCCATTACCAGTACCAGTGCTGATAATGATTAATTTTCCAATTTGCAACATTATCTTGAGCCTGGATTTTTGAGGTCCTAATCAGAAAGGTCCATAGAAAGCTGGATGGAGTGGCCAGTGGTGAACTGATGTGCTTCTGAAGAAGTTATTAGTTATTGCGATAGATTAGACATATTAGAATTTTGCTGGCATTTGAAGAATATTTGTGAAGAAATAGGTCACTAAAATTAGCTAGACATTGCTTAAAATGGAATAATTTTGAGCTTCTTCAAGTTAAGGTTTGCCTTTATAAATGACTAGGTTTTTTATTTGATAGGCCATGGGTGAGTTCCACTTTTTACCCATCTTTATAGTTGTGGATTATCAGATATAATTGGTCCTTCATGTATTATAGAAAATCGTAGAATTGGATCTATATATGTGCCATGTTAATGTCTTCTTGTTCCTCTAGGTCAGCCTGCTAGTATACTAGCAGGCAGCCATAGTGAAGGACTGTTGCAGATAGCATCAGGGCCTCAGCCAGGACAGCAGCAGAATGGATTTACTGGTCAGCCAGCTACTTACCATCATAGTATGTGCATGCTTTTTAAAATCTTTTAAATAGTTGAGAAAAAAATAGGCAGCCTTTATAAAAGCAAATTAATCCATGTGGGCCTTAATTTTTAGACAGCACTACCACCTGGACTGGAAGTAGGACTGCACCATACACACCTAATTTGCCTCACCACCAAAACGGCCATCTTCAGCACCACCCGCCTATGCCGCCCCATCCCGGACATTACTGTAAGCTCTTGTTTTTGTTGTAAGGGCTTTTTCTTTTGTAGGACTTTGTTTTCTTTCTATTTTTTAAAAAACGTTTTGCATCTTTTATTCATCCTACAATTTTGTTTCATTAAATAATTAGTGCTTTTCAGTATTTTTTTGTAAACGGTATTATTTACTTTTCATAATTATGTTCTCATACCTTCTTTATAGAAGAGTGATATTTACTAAATACATTTATTTCTCTGCTGCTAATGTTTCATTAACACCACATTGATTTCCATTCATTTGTTTGTTTGCTTTGTATGTATTCTTAGATCTCATGTGTATCTTGTATATCCACCCAAAGTGTATTGAAACCCCTTGAGTGCTAAGTTCTCAAGGTTTCCCTCACCTTAGTATTCACTGCAGCATAGATACTCAGTTGTTGAATCTGTAGATACTCTGTGCAGGCATGATTGGGAGGGATACCCTATAGATAGCCTATAGTTTCAGGCAGAATAGGAACACTGTTCATTTGGCTTAGTAAAATTAAGAGTATAAATCTTTCATATATATAAAATCCCTTACCTCTCATTGTAAGATTAATAGTAGTACCAAAGAATACTTAAAATACAGAAAAGTATAAATAATAACTCAGAATCCTACCACCCAGAGAAATCCACTTTTAATATTTTATCGTTTTCCTTCCAGTCATATAAATGGGTATATATAAATTATGCGGGGGGGGGTCATACTATATGTATATTGTATATATCTTGCTTTTTTTCAATTATGTTACTGTTTTTCCACATCTTTAGAGAATATACTTTTTAATGGCTGCCTGGGTCAGCATAGGGGTTAAGAGTGCTGAGTTTGGGGCTTTAGCTGTGTGACCATTGGCAAGTTATTTAACCTCAAGGGGTGTTGTGAGAAGTAAATGTAATAATGTCTCAACACACAATAAGCTTTAAATGTTGTTAACTACTATTCCATTATATAAACATCCTTAATTTAATAAGCACTTGTTTTTAGAAGAGACTTAAAATTTTAAATTATTATTATACATTACAAATTATACGGTATTACGTGTTACATGAATAATTTCTTTATAATCTACATTAAATATCGCATGTACAACCATTTGTAAATTGCTTAATTGCACTTGGCACATAGTTCTAAAATGTTAATTATTAAATATCTACAAAAGTAATTTAAGAGTATTTGTTTATTATACTTATAAAGTAATATAAACTAAGCTTTTAGGTTCTTAGACATTGTATAAGCTTGTTCTAAACAAGTCCTAAGGTATGATAGTTATATTTAAGTAAGGTCTATTAAAAGGTTTAGCATTGGAAAACTTTTAATAAATAAAAATGGGGTTTTTATTGTCGTTTCTTTAGGGCCAGTTCACAATGAGCTTGCATTCCAGCCTCCCATTTCCAATCATCCTGGTAAGTGTATTTCAAAATTGATTTCCTATATTTGGATTTTCTTCACGGTGACTGAAACATACACATATAAGTTTTAATATAATTAATTACAGGGTAACTTGATTTCTAAGATAAGGACAATATTCATTATGACATGAGTTAATCAGCAGTTTAAGAGTAGCTGTTAATAGTCACACATAGAATGTCTGTATTTTAGCTGAAAGCATAGTTCTTTTCTTTTAGAGATAGTTAAAAATCAAATATAAAGTATGGAAATGCTGACTTCAGCATTGAATAAATAATCAGCAGAATAACATTAGGTTTCAAAATAGGACAGCTATAAAACTATAGCTTAAGAAGCCAGGGAAGAATCTTAGGTAGATGCTGAAAAGAAAAGTAATTCACTGTATCTGTCTTAGAAGATAGATTTAGGAGTCTCTGGTTGACTAGAATTTAGAAACTATTGATGAAATTGTGTTAAAAAGAGTAAATAGCTAAGTACCTTTTGAAGTTTATACATAATTTTGAAACTACAGAAAGCATTTGAAAATAAAATACCGAGGGTCCCTTCCAACACAAACATAGGATTTTGAAGTTTTTTCCTTTACCCCTTCATATCCATTTTTCTTAGCTTAGAAAGATGCAAACATACTACTTTAGCTCATAACCTTAGGTTTTTTGTAACCATAAAATTCAGTTTTGCTTTTAGTTAAAAAAAAATTATTATGAAGAATTTCAAACATAATCAGAATAGTATAGGAAATCCCCCCATTGCACCCATTCTTCAGTTTCAGCTAATGGGCAATCTTATTACATTCATATCCTCCCCCTTTCTGCTATCTGTATTGTTTTAAAGCAAATTCATATAATTGCTTTATTTGTAAATACATTAATAAATATTCCCAATAAAGATTTTAAAAAATGTATAAACATAGTACCCGTAATGATTAGTTTACTGGGTAGCTTACAGTTCTCAAGTAGATCTACATGGTTTTCTTCATGTACATAGTGTTCTGTTATTACTTGTGTTGGTTCCAATTTTTCTTCTAGCTGTTTAAAAAAAGTTGAGGGGAAGATCTTTGTATTTATAACTTTTCTTATATTTCAGTTTCAGAGATTAGTAGAATTTCTAGACCACATTGCTCTCCAGTGGCAGCATGAGAGTAGGAGAACCAGTTTTACCATGCTCACTGGCGGTAGATGTGAAGTTTAATAAACTTTTTGCTGATTTTGGAGGCAAATAATATTTGTTTTGGTTAGGAGAAAGTGCTGGTGGGGCAGAAGCATGTTTTTTAGTTATACATATTTACTAGTTAAATTATCCTCTTTGATGAATTTTCCATATATGTTGTGTATTGTGATTTTAAACATTTTTTGTGGGTCACGCCTTTACATAAGCATTTTATTGAGAAATGTAATATACAGAGAAACATAATACTAGTGTACAGCCTAATTTCACTGAAGCTAACACCTGTGTACCTACCACCCAGATTGAGAACTAGAACATTGCAGCACCCCCAAAACCCTCCTGCCTCATGCTTTGTGTCTCAGTCAAAACCTTTTTCTCTGTTCTTCCTAGAGGTACCACTGTCCTGCTTTTTATAGATGTCATTTTTTTCTTTTGGTTTTTTTTAAAGTGATGAATACATTCCTAAACAGTCTCATTTAGTAGTTTGGTTTTACAAGTTTTTGAAATTATATAAAGAGAATCATTATATCAGGATCTTAATTTGCGTGTGAATATATTGTGATAAGAGGGGGAAACCTAGAGTCTGAAGAATGAGAATTTTTCAGGCTCTCCTTGAGAGTCAGTGGTGGCTCCTGGCAACTTAGTGGGAGAAGGTCTGCAGGAGCAAGGGTAATCAGGGCTCTGAAGACAGACCTTCCCTGGATGGAATCCTGGGGTGGGGGTGGGGGTGATGGCATTTAGCCAGTCATTGGACTCATTTTTGAATTCCGCAATTGCCTTTGGCCTCTTGATATATATACTTCATTCTTGCGGTAGAACTGATATTTAGGGCATTTAGGCCTAACAGCTACTGGTGGTTTAGGGAATAGCATTATCTAGTTGAGGATATGTATATGTAGCAGCATGCACTGGCATTAAAGCCTCTTTCTTCTTCTTCTTCTTCTTCTTTTTTTTTTTTTTTTTTAAAGAGATGGGGTCTTTCTGTGTCCAGGCTGGAATCAAACTCCTGGGCTCAAGCAATCCTCCTGTCTCAGCTTCCTGAGTAGCTGGGACTAAAAGCCTCTGTCTTTGAGTAGAATAAGGAAATGACATAATGGTGAGGCTATGATCCTGAAAAGGTCTCTGTCCAGTTGGTTGCAGGAGGGGATTAGCTCTGCATATATGCCTTTAATGGGGCCAGGAGGTTTAGAACCTAGATAGTCTTTGGCTGTGGATACTAATGGGGCACTGAGGAGTTTGACCTCATAACTGTTCTGTTCATTTCTCCTCTTGTACTGCTACAAGAACATTCTAACTGGTCTCTGTGTGAGGAGCACTTCTAGTCCTAGTACCCTCCTTCTCACCAATTAATCTCTATTGCTGCTCAGTATTTGTTCTGCAGTTTGACCCTACTTATGTTATTTCTCTGCCTAAGTACTTGCATTAATTCCCCTACTCATTGCTTGGCCATAGGATAAAGTCCAAATTCCTTAGCTAGGCAGAAAAGCGTGTCTGGTCTTTGTCTTTGTGTACTTTTCTGGCCTTTTTTTTTTCTTGAGACAGTCTCTCACTCTGTTACCCAGGCTAGAGTGCTGTGGCATCTGTCTAGCTCACAGCAACCTCAAACTGTTCGGCTCAAGTAATCCTCCTGCCTCCGCCTCCCAAGTAGCTGGGACTGTAGCTGGTACACACCACCACACCCAGCTAATTTTTTTTTTTGTATTTTTAGTAGAAATGCAGTCTCACTCTTGCTCAGGCTGGTCTGGAACTACTGACCTCAAGCGATCCCCCAACCTTGGCCTCCCAGAGTGCTAGGATTACAGGCGTGAGCCACCATGCCTGGCTTCTAGCCTTATCTCTTGATTCTTTAACCATCCTGAACTGCTTACCTAAGATTGCTAGGTATATCATCCTTCTGTATTTTTTTTAAATGCCATTCTTTGCCTGATATATCTTGTATTCTATATTAGTTATCTGCTACTGTGCAACAATGACCCCAAAACTTAGCAAGTTAAAACAACAATTACAATTTATGATATCACTTAGTTTCTGTGGGTAGGGATCTGGGAGTGGCTTACTTGGGTGGGTCTGGCTTAGGGTCTCATGAGGTTGCAGTAAAGGTTTTAGCTGAGGTTACCATCATCTGAAGGCTTTTGTGGGGCTGGAAGATTCACTTTCAGTGTGGTTTACCGGGCAAGTTAGGGTTATTGTTGGTAGGAAGCTCCAGTTACTCTCTGTATGGACTTATTTTAGAGCTGCTTGAGTGTCTTCATAACATGATAGCTAATGAGTGATCAGGAGAGAGTAAGACAGAGCCTCAGTGGTCTTTTAAGACTTAGTCTCCTAAGTCACATTATCATTTTGGTAAAATCCTATGTCATGTGAGAGGGGACTGCATAAGGATGTGAATATCAGGAGGTGAGAATCATTGGAGGCCATCTTGAATGCTGGGTACCATGCACCCCTGCCCTCCCAAGTGTGGCAAACTCAAGATCCATCTGAAGCATACCACCGTTCGGAAGCCTCATCCCTTGTCTCCTGCTACCTAGTATTTTCTAATCATACTAAATTGTAGTTACTACTTTGTATGTCTGCTATCCTTGCTTAATGCAAATAGAAAAGAAACCAAAGTGGAAAATATTTATATAGGTATATGGTCAGTGAAACCGCTAAAGGTCTGATTATGAAATGCTAAAATCTACCACAGACCTAGAACCATTTGAATAGGAAATATGCATATACCTCTGAGTCTTTTATATATGTCATCATCATCACAACATTAATATATAGTAAATCTATTTTGAGAAATTATGTTTGAATATAGTTACATACATGTTTCAGAAAATAGGTGATATAGGTTGTAGAAAATGAAAATAAATAATATTGGTCATTACCTTTGTATTAAAGATTTCAGACAGGCAATATAGTTGGTATTTCCATGCTTTGACTTTGATAACAAAGTTGAAAAACTTTTCAGCTTCTAAACCTTTTTGGAAAAGGTTAATCACTTCATTTCTTTTTCAGGGACTTTCTCGGTTTTTGCTTTTTCTTAAAGTTGAGATATATTCATCAAATTAAATGTTGATTGCAGATTAAAGGGTTTCTTCAGTGTCTTTGAGGTTGTTTTGTGTTCAGATTCACAAATGGATTGGAAACCAACAAATTTCCAAGTTCCGGTGCACTTTAGAGCAATCCTCCATTCAAGAGAGTACCTTTATGTGTTCATAAAAGATTCTTATTCAGATCTGAATAATAAAAGGCATAATTTATAATGAGTATGTTAGGTGCTTTAACTGCTTTTTTTTTTTTGAGACAGAGTCTCGCTCTGTTGCCCGGGCTAGAGTGCCATGGCGTCAGCCTAGCTCACAGCAACCTCAAACTCCTGGGCTCAAGCATTCCTCCTGCCTCAGCCTCCCGAGTAGCTGGGACTACAGGCATGCGCCACCATGCCCGGCTAATTTTTTCTGTATATATTTTTAGCTGTCCATACAATTTCTTTCTATTTTTAGTAGAGACGGGGTCTCGCTTTTGCTCAGGCTGGTTAACTACATTTTTTTACTTTTTCTTGAATGACTTTATTTCAAAAATTAAAGATATGCCTTGAAGACTTCAAATTTTTTATTATAATTAAGCAATATTTGATGATAAAACTGTGCTGTATAATACATTTCTCTATTATAAAAAATATTTAGCTAAGTTCTTATATTGTAAAAAGAAAAAATTTTAATGTTGTTAACTCAGTCTTTTTAAGAACCTTTTCTCTGGCCAGCGATGAACAGCCCATAAGTTTAGGCTTTATGAAACTGGCTTAACTTCACTAATTTAGGAGCAAAAACTAAAAATATCAGAGTTAGCACATCTCTCTTACAAATGAGTTGAGGCATTCAGAAAGCCCACTCTATACTAATTCTAGACTTCTTCCATTGAGGCTAGTTTTGAGAAGCTGCAGTGTTGTCATTTACATGGCATTTGGTCCTTGGAGGCAAAAAAGAGCAAAGAAATATCCAGAAAGGTTTAATAGGTGTTTCATATTACTCTCTTCTGTTATAAAAATAAGAATGTTCCCTTCTGACTGTTCAGCATATTGAGAGTGGCGTAGAAGTGTTTTTCACATAGTATTTTGTATCCCAACACTGCCAAATTTTGGGGACCCACTTTGATCTCCCTCTTTCTCTTTCTGTCTTCATAAATAGTAACCCGCTTCCTCTTGCTTTCCTAGGCTTTTTTTCATCCCTGGTCTATGGTGTAACTCTGATGCCAGGTTGTTTTTATCCTTGTTTCTTAAAACTCTTTTTCCCAATAATAGTAGGTCAACTAAAACTAAACCTGTTCAGAGATGCAGCTTTATATAACCAATATGGTTGTGTTATATGGTGTCTGAAATATTAGGCAAACAAAAGAAATCCTTTGGTGACTGGGAAGTAATAAAATAAGGTTTAAGTGCAGTTGCAGATGCTGTAATTCGTGATGATGAAAGTATATTTTTCTTAAACATATGGAGGCTGTAAAACCTCCCCCCTTTACCCCTGAATTGACTCTTCATGGAAAAAAGGTTGCTCACCATCACACTGTACTTCCGGATTGTATCCTTCAGTATGAACTGGGAAATGCACATACTTGGGACCTCATCTTTTCACCTAGTGTTATAAACATTCTCAACACCAGGGCATTGTTTATAACAAAATTTACTGTTTGGATTAATTGTTTAAAGACCTCTTTTAAAGTGCTATTATTGTTTTGTTGCCACCAAACCATTGAGTAATTATCTTGTCTTAGACAGTCTCTTTAGTTTTAGCTTCAACCAGTATACCTACCAGTTGTTTGCTGAAGCTTCTTGTCCACAGCATAATGTGATATCTTCAATAAAGAATTTTACTATAGAAAATAACCTCATAAATGCTTCAAAGCTGGCTTTTTAAGAAGATGCTTTTGTGTATCACTAGTTTTTATGTTCTAGTCATAACCAACTACATTAAAGGAATGTTTGTTTGTGATGAGTTGATTAGATTGACATAGCAAAACATTCAAATTTTTTTTTTTAAGTTTTTGAATCACCCAATCTTCACGTGGTTTGTTTTATTAACTTGTCATTGGAAAGTACTTTATTGCTTGATGGCATTTTGAAAAGCACTTAGGTACATAGCCTTTGTAAGTTTTTTGTTTTTATTATTTAGAGACGGGGTCGCGCTCTGTCACCCAGGCTGGAGTGTAGCCACATGATCATAGCTCACTGCAGCCTTGAACTCCTGGGTTCAAGTGATCCTCCCACCTCAGCCTCCTGAGTAGCTAGGACTGCAGGTGCAAGCCATCACGCCTAGCTTATTTTTTTAAAAAATTCTTTGTAGAGACAGGGTCTTGCTGTGTTGCCCAGCTGGTCTTGAACTCCCGGCCCTAAGTGATCCTCATCAAAGCACTGGGATTACAGGCCTGAGCCACCACACCCAGCCTGTTTTAATTTTAAACATCAGTCATACTTCATGGTTTTTTTTTTTTATTTAGTTTGAAAAGATCCGGGTTTTTTGTGGGTTTTTTGTCATTCTAAGTAATGTCAGATTGTTGAAAATTTTATTGCTTCAAATTCTAGTGTAACGTTCATAAGTAGCAAATTGAGATGCAGATAACTTTGCAGACAAAATTGTGCCACTCTCCTTTTCATTATAGCACTGGCCTTGTGTTTTTCTTTTTCTTAAAAACGTCAAACCCATTTCTACTCTAGGGTGTTTGCTTTTGCTTTCCTCTCTGAAGTGTTCTGTCTAGTCTTCACATAGATCCAAGGCTTTTCAAGTGTTACTTTTTCCGATAGGATGCCCCCCCACCATCCAGTCTGAAGTGTTCTTCCTAATCATCTTCTGTACCTTGTTTTATTTTATTCATATTGTCATTATCTGAGTTATCTTGTTCAATTTTTTGTCTGCCCTTACACCTCTGTGAGAATAGAGGATGTAGCTGTTTCATTTCTTGCTGTGTATACAGTGCCTAGAGTGATCCCTAGATACTCTGTTAAGATACCTGTTAAATGAGTTAAATAAAGGAAAACCACATAATTTTTGTATATATGGGCTTGATGTAATAATTGCTGTGTTCAAATGAAAATTAAAAGTTACTTGATCAGCAGTATTTGCAAACCAAACCAAGTAATGCCTCTTTTCCGCCCCTAATCATCTTAAATTATTTTAAATCATTTATTGTTCAAGTGAGTACACTAAACACATCTTTAGAGTTAAAATTGTCGTTAACATGAACTGATTTCACTAAAAATATCTGTTGCTATGGCATACCCGCACAGATGGGACGAATGACCTTTCACTCAAGAGACAATTGAGAATCCCTATGTTCAACAACTGTGTGGTTAGAGTGTAATTAAGCTTGACTCAGGGCCTGGGATAGCTTACTTGCTTATGCACTTTCTCAGTTAGGAATCTATAAAAATATGCAGTGGATTGATGTTATTCAAGAACACATCCATGAAATACATCTTAGAGTCAGTGTGTTTTAAAAAAAATCAAAGTTCAGATACATGGAGAATATGTGCAGTCAAATAAAACATTGTAAAATTATTTTAGATTCTGATTACTTGTTTTTTAAATTCAGTTGACTTTGATCCTTTGAGGTAAGAATCAAATGCCAGATTTTAAAAATGACTTTTAGAGTTTCAAGAATAGTGCTAGGTACAGAAGGCATGGAAATTCCTACTTTTTAATGCATCGTTTTATTTTCATCCAAGTCTTTGAGTACTTTTCATTTCCCTCTCTCCTCCCTTCACCGTTTCTTTTAGGAAGAGCTTTGTCTCGAGGAGTGAAAGTCTCACATCTTTCTCTCATGGGTGGATGTTCTTTCTCATTTCCTGCAGCTCCTGAGTATTGGTGTTCCATTGCTTACTTTGAAATGGATGTTCAGGTAGGAGAGACATTTAAGGTTCCTTCAAGCTGCCCTATCGTTACTGTTGATGGATATGTGGACCCTTCAGGAGGAGATCGCTTTTGCTTGGGTCAACTCTCCAATGTCCACAGGACAGAAGCCATTGAGAGAGCAAGGTATTGATTGTATAGTCAGTAATTTTGGAAATTAAGCATAGTACATTGTCTTTTATTCAAGGTTATATTTGTTAATGTACATTATATAAGTTCTTAAATGTAAATAAAGGACTAAAGGTCACCTTGAAAATTCAGAATTTATAAGTATTTGATTTTAATTGTAGATGTTTGTTTAATATATAATGATAAAAGTTGGCTGTTTTAAAGGTTGGTCCAGGGCTGGGAAACCTGTGGCCCCAAGGCTGCAGGTTCCCCTTTGGAAATTAATTTACATTTCTCTGATCATATATTATTTCTACAAATCTACTGAAAGGAAATAATATAAAGTGAGAACTATATTTCTGAAAGCATTATTTATAATGTTGAAAATTGGTAATAAAAGGGAAATGGTTAATTATAAACTTTCAGTTTTTATGAAGTTATTAAAATGTTCATAGAAAGTTTATATAATAGAAATGCTTAAGATGAAATATTATAGGAAAACAATTGTAGCTACTGTATGATCTCAACTCTTTAAGGACGTGTGTATGTAAGCACATAATCTTGGCCCTATCACTTGCTGTGTGACTTTGGCAAATTACTCTTTAAGCCAATGCTGGCTATTAGAATGTTCTGTGATGAAATTATTTGTATCTGTACCATCCAGTTCAGTAGCCACTAGCCACATGTCACTGTTCAGCACTTAAAATATGGCTTGTGTGATTAATTGAATTTTTAATTGTTTTAGTTAATTTAAATAGCCACATGTTGCTAGTGGCTATCAATTTGGACAGTGTAGCTATATAAGCCTTAGTACCTACTTTACTGAGTTGTGAGGGTTAAATAAGAATTCAATTTGAAAGTACTTATCAAGATGAAACGTAATTCATTTTTTCTTTCTAAGGTTGCACATAGGCAAAGGTGTGCAGTTGGAATGTAAAGGTGAAGGTGACGTTTGGGTCAGGTGCCTTAGTGACCACGCGGTCTTTGTACAGAGTTACTACTTAGACAGAGAAGCCGGGCGTGCACCTGGAGATGCTGTTCATAAGATCTACCCCAGTGCATATATAAAGGTTAGTTGCAATTTTATTTGAATAGTTTAGATTTGGAGAGTTCCATTTGTTTAAAGAATTGAAATGAAAGTGGGAGGAATAGAAAAATGTCTTATATATTAAGTAAATTATCAGAAATTATGTTTGTTTTGAGCATAAAACATTTCTGGGGATATTTATTGACGTAATCAGTTATCTAGTTTTGTGGTTGGCTTCATACCCTAGTGTTTTTTTTTTCTTGTTTTTATTTCAGCATATTATGGGGGTACAAATGTTTAGGTTACATATATTGCCCTTGCCCCCCCCCATTAGAGCTTCAAGTGTGTCCATCCCCCAGATGGTGTGCATCACACTGATTACATATGTATACACCCATCCCTTCCTCCCCTCTCCCATGTGCCCGACACCCGATGAATGTTATTCCTATATGTGCACTTAAGTGCTGATCAGTTAAAACCAATTTGATGGTGAGTACATGTGGTCCTTATTTTTCCATTCTTGGGATATTTCACTTAGTAGAATGCATACCCTAGCGTTTTATTAGCAAATTTGTTAAATGTTTTAGAGTGAGTGAAACCTCCAAACTTGTATTCCTTTGACTGAAATTTGTAAAAATCAGACTCTGGAATTTCATCTTAGCCAATCTTTACGATTTTGTGGAACAGAATTCTAAAATTAATAGCTTCTCAAATTAAGAACCTGAAAAAAACTGAAATATTTTTCACTAATTATATATTCAGACTATTTCAGTTTTCCTCTACAATATACACTATTTTTGAAAGAGATAATTGTAATTAGACAGCCTACATATATTTTTAATTTTAGATTTTTCAGTCATCCTAAACGTCTTCATTGGCAGCTATTATAAATTAGTGGAATAAACTGTACCTCATCACGTATTCCCAGAAAGTTGCTTAGGATACAAATAATAGTGTCTACAAAAATGGAATTGCTTGTTTGCCTTACAGCAGCAAACCTAGTATCTCATTTTCAGTTATAGTTCAGTTATAGGATTTTTTAAAAAAATTTGAAACTTTTTTAAACATACCAGGTATAAAGAAAACAGTAAGACTCTCATGTGAATCACTAAAGTCTTCTGAAAAACGTAAGCACAATGCTGTTTATTACACCTAACAATAGTAATTCCCTGTTAAAGTTTTTGACAGTAGAGCATCAGTTATAGCTTTGGTCTGTTAGAACAATAGAATATTAAATTATATTTATTGATAGATATTCATGGTATAGAAAAGTTGGTTATTAATAGAGTATGATCCCATTTTTGTTAAATAATGTCATGGATATTTGTGTTCGTTTATATATGTCTAGAGTGGTATGTACAATGTCTCACCAGGAATTGTCTTTGGAAGGTAGAAATCATGTATATTTTGCAATTTTGCCACAAGGAACTTTTGTGTTTGGTTACTTGCACTTTGTTGTTATTTTTTAATGTCATTAGATTTCCTTATCTGCTTTGTAGACCATTTTGTATTTGTTGGCAGGTTTATTTTGAGAGAATTAATTCATTTTAATTTTCTCTTCTCTGTCATTGCTTCTCCCTGTAGAGCAATTTTGCCCTATCCTGGCACCTGGGATTCACATTTCAGAACCAGATATTATATATTTAGGAGGTAGGGGGACTTTGTCTCTTGAGGAAATTGGGTTCCATTCTGCAGGTGTGCTCAAAGCCTAATTCCCATTGTATAGGTTTCTCTGATGCTTATCTCTGCCATGAGCAAATATTTTATTCCTAGGTGCAATCCTGAATTGGCTGTCAAAGTATTTTACCAGCACTTAATTCATGGGCAGGTGCCCAGTTGTAATCCCCAGAGAGCTTTGCTGTTGTCTCTTTCCATATTATTTCAAGAAGTCAATCCCTGTCCCTACACTTTGTTTATGGTCTTGGTATTCCTATTCCTAATGCCTCCTGTTTTTAGTCTCTGCTCTTTACTGTGGGTTTTGTTTCTCATCAGTTGATGGACACATGGGTTGTTTCCACATGAGTTTTATGATTGGCTTAGAGAAGGTGACTGTCTTTAAGTTTTCTGTTCTTTATCTGGGTTTGGAGTTATGTATACCCACTTATCTATCTTGACTGGGATGTCTCTGGATTATTTATGTAGTTCGAAGTGAATGGATGGAGAACTACTGTGTTGAATATATAATATGTGCCAGAATAGTATTTATGAACTTACCACATAGGACTAGTTACTGGTGTTCAAAACAATCGAGCTTAAATCATGTGGAGTCTTGCATATTTAAAGTAATATCTTACATTGCCAAATAAATATACTGTAACTTGTTTCTGTTTTGGTACAAAAGGCCTTCATGGTGTGAGACAAATTATCACTTGATTAACCACTGTTATGGACAGGTTTTTTATTGATCTCATACTTTTGCCATGAATAGGTAAATATATGGCAAAAGATGTTTGGAGCTAACTCATTTTGTCATAGTAACTATGATTTAAAAAGAATTGTTTCTATTTACCAAATATATTATTGTTCTTCAGAAGAGTCCTGCTAGAAAGAGGTACAAGTACAGTAGTTCCCCCCTTATCCATAGTTTTGCTTTCCTCGGTTTCAGTTACCTGTGGTCCAAAAATATTAAATGAAAAATTCCAGAAATAAGTTTTAAATTGTGTGCTGTTCTGAGTAGCATGATGAAATCTTGCTCCATCCTGCTTGGGCTAGGTATCCCTTTGTCCAGTGTATCCATGCTGTCTATGATACCCAACTGTTAGTCACTGAGTATCAGTCTCAGTTATAAGATTCACTATCTCAGTATTGCAGTGCTTATGTTCAAATCACCTTTATTATTTGGGCAGCAGTAACATATGTAGATTTCTGTTTAGGTTGCCAGATTCTGAGCAGAGGTGATATTACTAGGGTAATTGTATACAGATAACAGGAACCCCTGGAAGGAGTGCCCACACACTGAGAATACATACATAAACACACTTTCCTTTTTAATTCAAATGAGGAAGACATAGATTTGGAGAGTCATAATGTCATTTTTTAAATGCCAAGAAGGTAGAACTAAATGGGGTGTGTGTTTTTTCCTTTTAAGATGTTGGGGTTTTTTTCCTGCTTCTTCAAAGACATAGTAAAAATACATTTACGTAAATCTGATGTAATGAAATGACATTACGCAAGCTTTTAATGAAGCAACTGTTTAAATTCTCTTTAAGTGGCTTTGCTCTTTTGCTTTCAGAAGTAAGATCTGTTTTGTTGTTTAGCACTAGGCATTCAGGTTTTTAACAGCTTTATTGATATATAATTCACATCCTATACAAAGCAACAATTTAAAGTATACATTTCAGTGATTTTTAGTATATTCACAACATTATACAGTCATCGGCAATCTCAATTTCGGAATATTTTCATCACCCCAGAAAGAAACCTCATACCCTTTTAAGCTATCACCCCCAAACCTCCATTCCCCATAGCCCTAGGCAACCATACTGTGTCTCTATAGATTAGCCTGGTCAGGACATTTCATATAAATGGAAATCGTATAATGTGATCTTTTGTGACTTGCTTCTTTTACTAAGCATAATGTTTCAAGGTAGTGTATATCACAGTACTTCATTTCTTTTTATGGCTGAATAAATACAGGGTGTCCCAAAAGTCGCCCAAGGGAAAATGGGAAATTGTAGCTAAATGTAACCTTTATTTACAAAATACTCATTGTGAAATTTTACAGAATTTTTCTGTTGTAGTCCTGACAAAGGTATGGTGACTTGTGGGACACCCTGTATTCCATACACCACATTTTGTTTATCCATTTGTCAATTGATGGACATGGATTTCCACTTTTTGGCTACATTATGAATGATATTGCTATGAACATTTGTGTATAAGTATTGATGTGGTCACATGTTTTCATTTCTCTTGGGTATATATCTAAGAGAATTGCTGGATTGTAAGGTAACTTTATGTGCAGTGTTCTGAGAAACTGCTAGATGGTTGTCCAAAATGGCTGTACCATTTTACATTCCCACTAGCAGCGTCTGAGGGTTCCACTTTCTCTACTTAATCTCATCAACATTTGTTACATCTTTTTTATTGTAGCCATCCTAGTGGGTGTAAAGTGGAATCTCATTATGGTGATTTTTTTTCCTGATGACACTGAGTTGGGTTTGTTTTTGATGATATATCTGTTAGGGGCCAGGGAATGCTTCCAAACCACAGGTGGGCTAGTTTGAAGGGCATTATGAATCCCACTTAAATTTATTCCTGGATTGTGATTCTCCAGGTAACTTAGCATGTCCTTAATGCAGTCTTATGTTCAGGTGCCCCAAACACCAACAGCACACCATTTCTCTTGCTAGTTTGAATTAACACCAGGAAATAGTAATCTGATACACAGTTTGCAGTTAAGTTTTGTGAAAGACAGTATCCTGAAGATGTTGACAGTGACCTTTATAAGGTACTCAACTTTGTTAAGTAATAGGTTTGTAATACATTTACAGAGTAACCACAGGAAACATGGTTAAATAAATTAAAGCATAAATTAGCTCAGGAGTGATGGGCTTCATTGAAAACTTCTGCTCTGTGAAGGACAATGTCAAGAGAATGAGAAGACAAGCCACAGACTGGGAGAAAATATTTGCAAAAGATACATCTAATAAAAAACATCCAAAGAACTCTTAAAACTCAACAAGAAAATGAAGAACCCAATTAAAAAATGGGTAAAACACATGAGGAGACACACCTTGCTGAAGAAGATACGCAGATGCCAAGCAAGCATACGAAAAGACGTTTCAACATCACATGTCATTAGGGAAGTGCAATTTAAAACCAAAAGGAGAAACCACTACACACCTGTTAGAATGGCCAAAATCTAAAACACTGACCATACCAAATGCTGATGAGGCTGTGGAGAAGCAGGAACTCTCATTCACTGTTGATATGAATGCAAACTGGTACAATCCTTTTGGTAGACACCTTTATAAAAATAAACATATACTTAACCATATGATCCAGCAGTCATATTCCTTGGCATTTATGTAAACAAATTGAAAACTTTTATCCTCACAGAAACCTGCACGTGGACGTTTATAGCAGCTTTATAGTTGCCAAAACTTGAAAGTAAGCTAGATGTCCTTTCAGTAGGTGAATGGATAAACTGTGGTATTTCAGACAATGGAATATTATTCAGTGCTAAGAAGAAATAGGCTCTCAGACCATGAAAAGACATGGAGGAAACCTAACATACTGCTCAGTGTAAGAAACCAATGTGAAAAGGCTACTACTGTCATATAGTATGATTCCAACTATATGATATTCTGGAAAAGTCAAAAACCATGGAGACAGTAAGAAGATGAGTGGTTGCCAGGGGTTAATAGGAAAGGGAGGGCCAAATGCACAGGACAGAGGCCTCTTAGGACAGTGAAATTATTCTGTATGATATACTACATGTCATTATAAATTTGTCCAAATATACAACACCAAGAATGAACCCTAATGTAAACTGTGGACTTTGGGTGATAATGATCTGTCAATGTAGATTGATCAGTCGTAACAAATGTACTACTGTGGTGGGAATGTTGATAGTGGGAAGGTGTTGTGTGTGTGGGGACAGGGACGTTGTAGTTTCTGCTCAGTTTTGCTGGGAACCTGAAACTGCTCTACAGAGTAGAGTCCCTACTTTGTGCTGTGGCAGGTAATACCTTCCAAAGATCACAGCCCAGTGGAAAAGTTCAGCATCTAATGGACTGTTGGGAAATTTGAAAAGGAAATAGTCTCATTTCTGGTTTCTAGAAACCGGACTTTTTCATGCTTTCTTTACTGAAGTCTCTTAGGATTAATAATGGGGCCAGGTAACACGTACAAACATATTTGACAAATTCATGTCTCTAAAGAATAGGGTAGTCTAAGTGTTGTCCTTCATTGGTGCTAATTGGGAAAGATTTTTTTTTTGAGAAGATAGGCCCTGAGTAGAGAAACAAGTAAATAGGAATGTGATTTGCTATTTGGAGAGAGTTTGTTTTTGTGGTTTGTGTAAAAACCATCGTTAAAGACAATGAGAAGTTTTTTATGCATTTGCAAATTTATGGCTTAAGTCCCAAATCTGTTTATCAAGTAGTAAAATAAAAGCAAGCAAAGAATGCACAAAGATAATTATGCTTGCTCATATTGGATTATGTACATTTGAAAAATTTAGTTTACTTTTGGAAAGGCAGTGTAGCCACGTTTCAGTTGACATTGAGCAACCTTGCTTTTACCCTGTCCTCATCCTCCTCTCCTACAGCTTCTGTAGATGACCACTCTCTGTGTGATCTTCCAGTGCTTTTTATAAATGCAAATATGAGCAAATAGATTATTTTAGGAAGATGTTTTTTACTCATAAAAGGGTGATATAATTTATAATCCATAATTTGTTGCTTGTTGATAGACCATTCTAATACTTTAATGAGGATAAGGGTAAATGTGGCAACCTCCCCCCTTCCTTAACTATACCAGTCTTGGCTCAGTTGATAAAGCACATTGAAATCACTTACCAGCTCCTCCGTAACTCATCCTGAAAGGTAAATGGCTATGGGGGAAGTAAAAAACAAAATAATATGTAACATTTATTGACAGCTTACTGTATACTATGCCAGGTTTACAACAACTCTATGAAAGTATTCCCAACACTTAGCATTCCCATTTTATAGATAAGACAATTGAGGCTCCAGCGAAATTAAGAAAACTTAGCCCATGTGATTAACAAATATTAGTGCTAGGATTCAAAGCTAGACTTTTTTTTTTTTTTTTAACAATTATGAACATTTTCAGACATACAGAAAAGGAGAAGAAACTAGTTTAATGGAATCCTATATACTCATCACGCAGATTAAATAGTTCTTAAGATTTCATATTTGCTTGATCTATCCTTTTAAGTATTGAAAAACAAGTTCTAGAATGTTATATTGCTCCTATGTACTGAAGTAAACATCTCTGAAAAATGTAGCTGTTTTTCTTATATAGTGACGTGCCATTTGTTACACTCCTCCAAATAGCAAGAATGATAAAGAATTGTAAGAGAAGAAGTTGGCCAGGTGACCAAAGCCCTCAGCTCTAGCCTAAGGAAAACTCAGCAATTTGGTTATGAAAGGGTGGAGGTGACTTCTTAACTGTTCATTTTACACTGGGGTGGCTTTTCACAAGAACAATAACAGCTGACCCACATTAAACTAAATAAAAGATACAGAGGCACGTGGCAGCCAGTGTCATGTTGAAATGTGAGTTTCAAGCCACCTTTTCTAACTAGTTTTATCCCGGTTCAGTCTACATAAAAATCTAAAAATTTTCATTCTTTTCTTGTGAGAGGTTAAATGAAACTGAATTTTAAATAAATTGCATATTTATTTTTGATGTATGGAATCTTTCCTAATGGACTCATAAGATGAAACTTAAACACCTTTCTTTAAGGTCTTTGATCTGCGTCAGTGTCATCGACAGATGCAGCAGCAGGCGGCCACGGCACAAGCTGCAGCAGCCGCCCAGGCCGCAGCCGTGGCAGGAAACATCCCTGGGCCAGGATCAGTAGGTGGAATAGCTCCAGCCATCAGTAAGTACGCTTTGGGTTTTTGGGTTTTTTTTTAAGTGTAATAGTTGGTGTTTTATCTTCATTTACTCGGTTAGTTACTTTGAGTAATAATAGAAATTAAAATTCTTTACTGGGATGGTAACATTTTTGAATTGGTAAAAACTGTTCTTCTGTAATAAGCCACCCTCTGCCTAGGACCCTGTTTGCATTCTTTTTGTATCAAAAAGGAAGTATGGGCTAAAGGAGAAAGGGGGTTGTTATTATATTGTTCCATCTCCCTTTTTTTTGATACTTACTATGATTCCTACCTCACCAGCCAGGGTGGGTTGTAATCACTGAAGTGCTTGGCTTTATTCTAGTAAGGAAAGTATATTTCAATTTCAGAATTGGACACCTCTCCAATTTTTTTAAAGTATGCTAAGCATGGAGAGAAAACTAAGTGAGGGTGGTATTTTGATAACTTGTAGACTTTTTTTTAATTTTAGGGTAAAATTGAACTGTGTGCCAGGTTTCACACTGATGGGGAATTTTTTACTGCAGAGTTAAACTCCTGACTATAGACTTTTATGATGGAAACACGTGGCACCCATCTTCCACGTCTGAAGGCATAACTAGTGATTCATTCAACCCCTGTTCTTAACCTCTTCAGTGTGGTAAGCAAATCACACTGGCTAAGAAAACTGCAGTGGCCCTGCAGGTTTCTCTACAGTATATGCAAATTCCTCCCATTAGTTTCATTGTAATGGTGAATGCAGATTGACTATATGACTGTGTGTTCTGACTGGAAAACTAGATGCAGAGTCTCCATTGTGACTTATGTTCAGGAGTTTACAATTTAGAGGTAGATAAGGCATATTTAGTTAGGGAATTTGAGCATCTAAACCATTAATTCGCTACTTTTGATGTTATAAACATGCTTTTCCTAAAGAATCCAGAACTATTATTAAATTTCTTATTCTCAGCTATTGCCCCCATTGAGTAATTGTGAATTTGAGAGACAGACATCATGTGGGTCCTCCAAGAAGTCAGTAGAACCAGGAATATTAACTGTCTCATTTTTAATTATACTTACTCTGACTAGGCTGTTTAGACAGACAGTAAGGGGTTCCTAGAACCAACTTGAGGACATGCTCTACCTCTTAAAAACAAGTTGTTTCTCATCCCCTCACCTCTACTTCTAAAAAGAAAAATAGGTGGGGTGGTGGTGGATTGTGGTAATTTACCTTATAATTGGTTGTAGCTAGAAGACACATGTGGAATGTAAACTGCCTTAACCCAAAGTTTTCAGTCCTGTTGATAAAGTTTAGATCTACAGTTACTTCTTGGCACTTTGACAGAGAAGTTATATGCTGAGGAGAATGCAGTACAGAAAGCTGGTCACTTGGATTAATGTAAGAATGAGGGAGGATGGGAAGAGAGAGATCACCTTGTTCCTCTGACATCTTCCCAATGTTTTGTTAGGTCTGTCAGCTGCTGCTGGAATCGGTGTTGATGACCTTCGTCGCTTATGCATACTCAGGATGAGTTTTGTGAAAGGCTGGGGACCAGATTACCCAAGACAGAGCATCAAGGAGACCCCTTGCTGGATTGAGATTCACTTACACCGGGCCCTCCAGCTCCTAGACGAAGTACTTCACACCATGCCAATTGCAGACCCACAGCCTCTAGACTGAGGTCTTTTACTGCTGGGGCCCTTAACATTAGCAGGATGGTGGACTATAAAATACAATCCTGTTTATAATCTGAAGATATATTTCACTTTTGTTCTGCTTTATCTTTTCATAAAGGGTTGGAATATGTGTTTGCTGCCTTGCTCCTAGCAGACAGAAACTGGATTAAAACAATTTTTTGCCCCTATTTAGAACTTTTCAGGCATGGCTCAAAGCTTGAAGATTAGGAAAAACACATTCTTATTAAATCTTCACCAGTTATGTATGAAGGAATCATTCCTGTGCTGGAAAGTTTAGCCCTTTAAAACGTCTTAGAGCCTTTTATATGCAGAACATTGATAGCTGTTATTCTACAGAATAAATCCAATATTACTGATTTTAAAGGCAGAGAAGTTCTCAAAGTTAATTCACCTATGTTATTTTGTGTGCAAGTTGTTATTGTTAAACTTAGTTTACTCCAAAAATATTGTGCCATGTGGGTGAGTTAATTTTACCAAGAGCAACTTTACTCTGTGTTTAAAAAATAAGATAGTAATGTATTATAACCTTTCATCCAAGATATTTTTTTCAAGTTAAACTAGTGAAGATGATTTCACAATTCAGATTGTCTTGCAACTTCAGTTTTATTTTTGCCAAGGCAAAAAACACTAATCTGTGTGTATATTGAGAATTCCTTAGAATTACCAGACAAAGAAATGCCATTTAAATTACATTTGTTATCCCTAATGGATGACTATTTATCAAGAAGTATACGTTTGCCCTGTTAAACAGTAGGTGTATTCTTCTGTATTTCTAGGCACACTGTTGATTACTGTGAAGCCTAGAAAAGGAATTTCTTTTTCCTTCATTAATTCATAGGGAAAGGTTTTGTATTTTTAAAAACACTAAGAGCAGTGTCACTCTACCTAATATCTCACTGGTCTGCAAAGGTGGCAGTGCTTAAACTAAATAATGAATATTTTGGAAACTGCTAAATTCTATGTTAAATACTGTGCAGAATAATGGAAACATTACAGTTCATAATAGGTAGTTTGGATATTTTTGTACTTGATTTGATGTGTGACTTTTTTTTCGTATACTGTTGAAATCATGTATGTTATGACATTGTTTAAAAATTCAGTTTTTGTATCTTGGGGCAAGACTGCAAACTTTTTTATACCTTGTGGTTATTCTAAGCCCTTTGCCATCAATGATCATATCAATTGGCAGTGACTTTGTATAGAGAATTTCAGTAGAAAAGTTGCAGATGTATTGACTGTACCACAGACATAATATGTATGCTTTTTACCTAGTTAGTAGCATAAATAAAACTGAATCTCAACATGCAAAGTTGAATTCTAGGTTTGATTTTTAAGATTTTTTTCTTTTGCACTTTTGAGTCCAATCTCAGTGGTGAGACACCTTCTACTAAATGACAGGCAACAGCCAGTTCTATTTGGCAGCTTTGGTTTTTTTCCCTCATGCTCTACCAGGACTTCCCCACAGACATTATGGATCATGTGTAGAGTTGGTTATTTTTTTAATGTTTATTTTACCGTAGCAAAAATAGGCCTGATTGTCTACACAGTGATAAATAGGTTGTAATAAAATCAAGAATTATCTTTTAGATGCTTTTACTTTCTGCTTGGAGGGGTTTGTAAAGCTATAGAAACACTTGTGGTGACAGTCCTCCTTATATAACCTGAAATGAACAAGTCTTCTACTGCCTTGCTCAGGTCTTTTTAGTAAGGCCATCCTGGAAACCACTGAGTTTGCTTATTGTTGTGATTTGAACATGGATCTTGATCCAAGCTTTGTCTTTTGTTTTCTAAGTAACTTCTTTACCAACTCATTTGTACTCTTAAGTACTTAAAAATACTTTTGTTACAGACCTAATATGCTTCTTTAAAAGTTTGGTGATTTACGTTTTATTGGCAGATTTATAAAAAGATACCTTCTGTAGAACTTGTTGACTTTAGGTCCATTTTACTGTGAATGAGGAATAGGAGTGAGAGAGTTTGAGTAACAGATTTTTTAAAAATCCAGATGATTTCATTAAAACCTTAACCATCCATTGATATAATCCATTTACCTCCTTTTCTACTTTAAGGAAGGTTTTCATGTTTAATCATCTGGGAAGAGTATGTGGGAATATTTGCTAAGAAGTATCTCTTCAGAACCAAGCCACCTGTCTTGGCTTCTTTCTACTAAGAGCCATAAAAATATAGAAATACTTCTAGTTATTAATTGCTTATATTTGTACCTAGATTTAGTTACATGCTTTTGAGAAAACATCTACTATGTTGATCAGTTATTCCTGAGAACTTTGTTGTTAATCTGTATTTCTGTTCCTTGGAGGTGATCATCTTTGATGAGTAAGGCTAAAGAATCTCACTGGGTTTAAACTTTTACGTCTACTTGAAGGGTAAAATAGTTTCTGCAGTTCTCAGAATCTGATTATTATGAGGATATGATTCTGGGTGGGTTTTCTCTAGCTAATTCATATCTCAGAGACTCTCAAAATGTTGAACTTCAGTGACAGCTGACTGAGAGATGAACCACGTACAGTATGAGACCCGTTCCACTTCTGTCCAGTGCCTTTCAGTGCATTATCAGAGGGAGTGCTTCATGGTGTTGCCTTTCTTTTCCAGGGTGTAGCTTCCTTTGTGGGATATAGTCTATCTTGTTTTTTATAGTTTTACTGCCCCTGGTCTACAAAGATAATGATAATAAATCACTGCCATTTAACCTTGCTTTTTCCAGAAACATGGCTCATTTGTATTGCCATAACCACTAAATGGGTTGCCTATCCCATTCCTCCTGTCAACAGCACAGGTTTATAGGCTGTATGGTTTGGCTTCATGATAACCATACTTGAAACATCCAGGTAAACTGCACACATATTAGCTGTGTTGTATTTCAGATTTAAAATCCATTTTTGTGGGAAAGGGTGCGGTGTATAAAGGGAGGTATTTGTAATACAAATTTTGAAGGCAAAATAAAATGCCCTGTCTTCCAGATGATAAATATCTTTTTATTTTAAAAGTTTATTGCTAATTGTAGGAAGGTGAGTTGCAGGTATCTTTTTGACTGTGTCTGTCTGGGGAAGGAAAATCTTACTTCAGGAGCAAATTGGTAAAATGTATCTGTGGAGGTTAAAGAACAAAAAAAATGAGATGTTTCTGTGCCCAGTTTGGTGGTAACCGGTTCATAGGTACTCGCTAGCTTTTCAATGCAAAGTCAGATTGGTTCAGGCCCTTTTTTGAGAGCGTTTTGGGAGAAGTTTCATTCTGAGTAGGACATAGTTCTCTTTGTTGATAATTTCGATAGTTTAATCCCTTTGTCATTGCCATTTTTATTGGCGTTGTATTTAATGATGGATTGAGAAAAATGGTGACTGAGGTAAATGAGTGTATGAAAACAATTACCTATAAAATCAGTTACCAACTCTTGTAGGTTGGGCACACTCAGCATGAAGAAATGCTTTTTTCCCCCCAAAGGTAGAACCCATCTTGTTGTAGATAGCTATCTGTAAATAATCTCCTAAATAATCTCCTAAATCTTCCTTTACAAGATTACAGAGAATCGGCCATGAGAATCTCGTGCAAGCCTTTCCTTACTTTCCCTGATAACTAGGTAATTTCTTTTCTACAATAAGGATGTACAGAGTCAGTGGCCTTATTCATTCAAAAAGCAGTGTCCTTGTCCCAGTGTTGCTAGGTTTCTTGTTTATCTGGTATCACCGTGGAATGAAATTTTCCACATAATCCAAATTTGCCTTATTTAAGCAGAAAACTTTTTGTTTTAGCCATTTTTTTGATGGAGTTATTTAATATGTATATCAGAATATACTGGATTTAATGTTTCTTTTTTTGTTTAGCTATCTTTGAGGCACTTCAGGGGCTTCTAAGACAGGCAGGACTGGTTTGCCTTTATGAAAGGGTCTCAGACTGCTACGGTTTTGAATTTTTAGTTTTTTAAACCCTCTCTCCCCCTCCTGGTCTTCTCCCTTTCTGACAGCTGCCACTTCATATGCGCTTGTTAGTGTGCTTCCCCTTAGGATTTTCTTCTTCCCTTTCCCCATTCATTATGTCTAACTGCTTAGGCAAGGAAACCAGATAACCAAACTTACTCAAACTTACTTTACAACACAAGAACAAGCTCTGGGACAGGACCCAAGATGCTTTGCTGTAAAGTGTTGAAGAGGACTTCATTGCATTGGCATTTGACATCGGTTTGACTGCTTGGAGTGCTTCCTGTTCTTGCTGAGTTTCAGGTAGTTACGCTAGAGAGAAGTGAGTCATATTCATATTTTGCCCCTTAGAGTAATATTTTGAAAGGTTTCATTGCTTCCACTTGAATGCTGCTCATATAAAAACTGGGGTTACAAGGGTTACTAAATTAGCATCGATAGCCAGAGGTAACACTGTTGCCTAGAGGACACCAGTAAACAAACACAACCAAACAAAACAAACCTTGAGAATCTAGAGGGTCGTTTGTTTTGTTTTGGTGTCCCCTTTTAAGCCTTCTGGCCTTCCTCGTGTACAGATATTTTTGACCTATAGGTGCCTTTATGAGAATTGAGGGTCTGATATCCTGCCCCAAGGAGTAGCTAAATAATTGCTGATGTTTTCAGGGATTTTAACATCAGACTTGAATGAATGAATGAATGAAGCTTTTTTCCTTTTTTTAATGTGGGAAGGACTGAGGAGAAACCTTTGGTGAAGACAATCATTTCTCTCTATTGCTGTGGATACTTCTCACACAGTTTATTTCAGATGCTTTCTTGATAGACCCAGGGCCACTGTTCCTGTTCAGCCTGAAACAGCCCTGGGCCGGGCCAGCCAGTTGCACTCTCTAGTTTACGCTCTGCCACTATTTTGATGTGTGACCTTGGGCAAGTCGCTTACCTTCTCTGGGCCTCAGTTGCCTCATCTGTAAAATGAGGGAGTTGGACTAGATTAGTTATTCCAGCTCTGAAATTCTAAGTGACCTTGCCTGCCTTGCAGCAGTTCTGGATTTCTTCCTTATCTTTCTTCTGCTGTTTGAGGGGGCTTTTTACTTACTTCCATGTTATGCAAATGAGACTAGGCTTAACATTTTATTACTGTTCTCCCGTGGACAAAAAGTTACATAGTATGTCCTTAAGACTTAATTTTAACCAAAGGCCTAGCACCATCTTAGGGGCTGCAATAAATACTTCACAGAAAACCCACAAAAAATTGAAAGGGGGAAAAGCCTTTATTTTATTTTTCCATCATCTCTGGTCAAAGTTTATTAATAAGGCTTTCTTTGAGTCACGACATGCCAACTTTCAAGTTGGTATGTGTGTGACACCATCCTCCTAAGTGCTGTGTGCTGGTAATGGTTTTTCAACTAAACTGTATTGAAAACTTACTGTTAATGCCTAATGATTATTAGCGGTCATTACTTTGGGTCTTTGGTTTCTTAACTCTAGTATGCTCAAAACAGGGGAATTCCTCCAAACTGCATCACTTAAAATGGTTTATATGACTCAAGAAAACCAGTAGATCATTATTCACTTTATTCTTGGCTCTTCTTAGGTCTATTTTGATTAGATGACTTTTGGCTGGATCATTCCTTTCAGAGTTCTCCTCCAGCCTACCCTTGGATGAGTATAATTAATGAACTTGACTTTTTCAAGGACCTGGGGAGCCTTCTTTGGGGCTGGGTTGAGGGTCGGGGGTTGGAGAGTCCTGGTAGAGGCCAGCTTTTGTGGTAGCTGGAGAGGAAGGGATGAAACCAGCTGCTGTTGCTAAGGCTGCTTGTCATTGATAGAAGGACTCATGGGCTTGGATGGATTGAAAGGCTAAACTTGGAGTTGGCAAACTTCCAAGTATTGGGTTCTGTTCAATACATTGGACATGTGATTTAAGGGAAAGGTATGAATGCTTGTAGATGATAAAAACCTGGTGGGCTGCAGAGCTCAGTGTGAACGAAATGACTGGGGGTTTGAGGACAGATTTGGTGGTGGTATTTCCCAACTCTGTTTCTTCCCCTGAAGTCAGAGGAATGCAGCTATGCCAAAACCCAGAGGAGAGCCACTCTTAGCTTCTGCTTTTGGAACAACTGGTCAGCTGAAGCTCCAGTAGTTCCTTTGTGGCTTTCTGTATACTTTTGCCTGGTTGAAGTCTGTGGCTAAAAAATAGTTGAAACTTTCTTGAGAACTCTGTAACAAAGTATGTTTTTGATTAAAAGAGAAAGCCAACTAAATCCTTATGTGCTCATTCTTTTTCTTAAGTTTGTGGATGTCTTGGATCTGGAAAGAGTTCTTAATCACTTAGAATTCTCAAACTTGAGGCCGACATTTTCCTTTATTGCTCTGTGGCCACTGAAGTGGGAAATATGACATTTTAAATACGACCCTGGAATAACAAGCCCCCTTCTTTTCTCATTTCTAAAAGGAGGGGGTAGAGTGATGGGGGATTGGAGAAGAGGTGGGTGCTAGGGGATTAATGAGAACCAGGATGCTTAAAGGAGAGGCAGAAATTGCGGACCCTTCCATTGCCCATTTAAGGGCAAAGGACAGCTATTTCCCTCCCATCTGCTGCCTCTGTGATATGGAGGTCAATGTTGGAGGGTCAGGTAAGGTGGTTCTTTGGCAACAGCTTGTAAATAGCATGACCATATCAACATTTTCTCTTGCTGATATGAGTTTCAGAGATACTTAACAGGCTGAGAGATTCAGTCTCATCTGCTTGCTAACCCAAAATTTACAGTGTTTTAGGCTAGAACTTGAAGAAGGTAGTAGATTGGCATTGAGTTGAGAAAAAAAAACATTCCTTTGTGGGGTGAAAAGGTGATTCCGTATTTTCTTCATTGCTCTCTGCCCTCTGCTTTTGGACTTTGATTTTTTTTGTGCTTTATTCCATCTGCCCTCTCATCACAGCTCTCCCACAAATGGCAATCTCAAAAGTTAGGACATCTCTAGTTCTCTTTCACACCTTCCCTACCACTGTTGTCTCACTGATAAATTGTAATGCCCTTTCACCTCAGCCCTTTATGTTCTAGAAGAGTAATTCCATTAGTTCTGGCCCTCCTTTTGGGGTGGCATCCACATCTATATTTTGATGTAGTTTTGTTGGGCCACCACTAGGTCTCAGATAGATAGGCCAGATGGATTCAAGGAATTTGTTACCAGCAGAACTACCCTAAAAGAATGGCTAAAGGAAGTTCTCTAGACAGAAAAATAAATGATAAAAGAAGGAAGGTGGAAACATCAGGAAGAAACAAAACAAAACAAGGTAAAAATTTGGGTAAATAGGCTTTCTCATCTTGAGTTTTCTAAATTATGTTTCATAGTTCAAGAAAAATTATATCACTGTCTAAGGTGCTTCTAAATACACAGAGAGGAATTATTTAAAATAATTATAACCAGGGAAGAATAAAGGTACTTATAGGAATCCAAGTTTTCTACATTTCATTCAGACTGGTAAAATGATTATAGTAGACAGTGATTACTTATGAATACATAATGAAATGCCTAGTACAACTACTAAAAAAGCTATACAAAGAGATTCAGTCAAAAACATTATAAATTGAATTCTAAAAAATATTCCAGTAACTCAGGATAGAGCAGGAAAAAGAACACAGAAAAAACAAAGAGGAAATAATAAGGTGTCAGATTTATGTGCTAACATATCAGTCACACTTAATGTAAATCGTTTAAATATACTAATTAAAAGATATTCTGACAGAATGGATCAAGAAACACGAGCCAAGTATATGCTGTCTACGAGAAACTCCAAACAACAATATAGGGAGGCTAAAAGAAAAAGTATGGAAAAATATATATCAGGTAAACTAATCAAAGGAAAGCAGGAATAGGCTGTATTAATATCAGATAAAATAGACTTCAAAGCAAAGAAAAATATGAGACAGGGACATTACATAGTGATGAAAGGGTCAGTCTATCAAGAAGATTGGAGAGTTCTAAATGTGTACTCCCCAAACAACAGAGCTGCAAAATATGTGAACCAAAAAAAGGGTAGAACTGAATAGAGAAATAAATCCACAACTACGTTTGGGGACTATAAGAGTCCTCCTTCAGCAATTTATAGAACAACTAAACATAAAACTAGCAAGAATATAGAAGAACTCAACACCACCATCAGCCAGTAAGACTTAATTTACATTTATAAGATAAGCCATCCATCCAGCAACAGCAAAATACACATGCTTTTCAATTGTTAACATATCCCAAGACAGATTATATCATGGGCCATAAACAAAACTCAAATGTAAAAGAACTGAGGGGGCAAGATGGCTGACTAGAGACATTGGTCGCCAGATCGTCTCAGAAAGTAGGAAAAGTTTTAGATTTAAAAAACCCACACAAACATAGCTCAGGTGTAATTCAGAGGGAAAAGTGCCAGAACCTACCAGAGATTCCACAGGAAGAAGTTGCAGGACAGAACAGAAAGCAAGATTTCAGCACAGATCAACCCCCGGGAAACTTGGGTAGGTGGGGGTTTTGTTTCTCTTTCCCTCACACCTTCTGGTAGTCAGTAGGTACCGGAGCTGCTGGGGAGCTTTTCTACCCTGATGAGCCCCAAAACTGCTGCCACCAGTGAAATGGGAGCTTCCTGAAAGCAAAGCACCAGGCTGCCAGCCCCCTTAGGGTTGCTCCCCCTTGAAGCAGGGATGATGGGCACCATACCGCTTCTCTACCCATTGTGTGCCTTTGCCAGGGAGGTTCAGCCCTTTAATTCTCATGTCACTGGTCCCCACACAAACATTTCCCGACTCCTACTCAGACTGTGGTGGCCACGGGCTGGTGGGCCCTGAGAAACCATATGATCCCAGAGTTTGGACATTCTGGGTAGGCTGCCTTCCAGGCAGAGGGTCTCGCTCTGTTGCCCAGGCTGGAGTGCAGTGGCATAATCCTAGCTCACTGCAACCTCAAACGCCTGGGTTCAAGTGATCCTCCTGCCTTAGCCTCCTGATTAGCTGGGACTACAGGCACACACCACCATGCTCAGCTAATTTTTTAACTTTTTGTAGAGATGAGATCTTGCTCTTGCTCAGGCTGGTCTCGAACTCCTGGCCTCCCAAACTGCTGGGATTACAGACATGAGCCACCACGCCCAGCCCCCAAAGTCTTTTTTTAAAGTGAATTACCATGCTGACACTATGGCATAGCTAACACTCAAAACCTCCTAACAGGAAATAAGAAAGGGATATTGTCCACTGAATAGCAGGAGAACCTTTTGGTTCTGTGAGGCAGAGGGTTTTCAGGGATGGGCTTCTGAGTATCTGGAGTTTTGCACAAAACTGTGTGTATGTGTGTCTGTGTGTGACTTTTATGAAGGCAAGGCTGCCCACTGTCACCACTTTTATTCAACATAGTATTGGAAGCCCTAGCCAGAAGTATCAGGCAAGAGAAGGAAATAAAGGGCATCCAAATTAGGACAGAGGAGGTCAAACTATCCCTGTTTGCTGATGATATGATCTTATATTTAGAAAACGCTAAAGATTACACCAAAATACTCCCAAAATTGATAAATAAATTCAGCAAAGTCTCAGGTTATAAAATCAATGTACACAAATTAGTACCATTTCTATGTGCTAATAACAGTCAAGAGCCAAATAAGGGACTCAGTACCATTCACAATAGCTACAAAGAAAATAAATACCTAGGAATATACTTAAACAAAGGGAGTTGAAGACCCCGACAAGAAAAGCTACAAAACACTGATGAAAGAAATTGCAGATGACACAAGTAGAAAAACATCCCCTACTCACGGATCAGTAGAATCAACATCATTAAAATGTCCGTACTGCCCAAAGTGATTTACAGATTCAACGCAATGCCCATCAAAAGACCAGCATTGTATTTCACAGATCTAGAAAAAATAATTCTAAGCTTTATTTGAAACCATTAAAGAGCCCAAATAGCCAAAGCAATCTTATGTAAAAAGAACAAATCTGGAGGCATCACGTTATCTGAATTCAAATTATACTATAAGGCCATAGTAATCAAAACAGCATGGTACTGGTATGAAAGTGGAGACATAGAACAATGGAAAAGAATAGAGAATCCAGAAATAAAACCATCTGCCTAACAATGAACTCATCTTCAGCAAATTAGACAAAAACATACATTTAGGAAAGGAAGCCCTATTCAATAAATGGTACTGGGGAAACTGGACAGCCACATGAAGAAGAATGAAACAGGATCCTTATCTCTCACAACATACAAAATTAATTCAAGATGGATCAAGGACTTAAATGTAAAGCATGAAACCATAAAAATTCCAGAACAAATGTAGGAAAAACTCTTAGACATTGGCCTAGGTAAAGAATTTATGGTTAAGTCCCCACAAATATAGCAACAAAAATAAATGGGACTTAATTAAATTAAAATCTTCTGCACAGCCAAGGAAATAATTGACAGAGTAAATTGAGAACCTACAGAATGGGAGAACATATTCACAAACTATACATGCAACAAAGACTGATATCCAAAATCCACAAAGAACTCAAACAAATCAGCAAGAAAAAAAACAACACTGTCAAAAAGTGGGCAAATGACATGAACCAAAGTTTTTCAAAGGAATATAGAGAAATGACCAATAAACCCATGAAAAAATGCTCAACATCACTAATCATCAGGGAAATGCAAATTTAATCCGCAATGGGATACTGCCTTACCCCTATCTGAATGGCCATTATTAAAAAGTAAAAAAACAACAGATGCTGGTGTAGATACAGTGAGAAAGGAATATTTATACGCTGTTGGTGGGACTGCAAATTAGTACAACCTCTATAGAAAACAATATGGAGATTCCTCAAAGAAATAAATATAGATTTACCATTTGATCCAGCAATCCCACTGCTGGGTATCTACCCAAAGGAAATGAAGTCACTTTATCAAAACCACACCTGCACTCGAATGTTTTTCACAGCACAATACACAATTGCAAAGATGTTGAATCAGCCTAAGTGCCCTTCAATTCATGAGTGGTTAAAAACAATGTAGTGTATATATACACCATGGAGTACTACTCAGCCACAAAAGGAATGAAATAATGTCATTTGCAGCAATGTAGATGGAACTGGGGACCATTATCTTAAGTGAAGTATCTCCAGAATGAAAAACCAAACCCCGTATGTTCTCACTAATAAGTGGGAGCTAATAGATGAGTACACATTTGCACGAAGTGATGTAATGGGCATGAGAAACCAAGAAGCAGGGAGGGCGGGAGGCTGGGTGTGGGATAAAAACTGAACTATTGGATACAATGAACACTATTCTGGTAATGAGCACACCAAAAGCCCTAACTTAAGCATTATACAAGATATGTGATAAAAACACTTGTATCCCCCTTAAGTCATATTTTGAAATAAAAAAAACAAAAAAGTAAATAAAAGAATTGAAATCATACAGAGTGTTCTCTGACTGCAATGTAATCAAACTAGAAATAAATAACAGAAAGATAACAGGAACTCTCCAAACACTTGAAACTAAACAACACACTTATTAATAATCCATGGATCAAAGAGGAAACCTCAAGGAAACTGACAGTGACTGGAATGAAAAGGAATATGAAACATATCAGTGTTTGTGGGATATGGCTAAAGCAGTGCTGAGAGAGAAATTTATAGTACAAAATGCGAAGTTTAGAAAAAGGAAAAGTCTCAGATTAATGCTCTTAGCTCCCAGTTTAAGCACCTAGAAAAAGAAGAGCAAAATAAACTGAAAGCAAGTAGAAGGAAGGAAATAAAGATATGAGGAGAAATCAATAAAATTAAAGAGCTGGTTCTTAGGAATTATTAAAATTGACAAACCTTAGCAAGACTGACAAAGAAAAAGACACAAATTACACACACGGGGAATGAAATGGAGATCATTACATACTCTGCAACCATCAAAAAGACAATAAAGGAATACTACAAACAACTCTACACACATAACTTTGACAACCTAGATGAAATAGACCAATTTCTTGAAAAACAGAAACTACTACAACTCATCCAATATGAAACAGAGATCACTTGAATAGGTATATAGCTATTAAGGAAATTATAATAGATTCATAATTTTATTTTATTTTATTTTTTCTTAGATTCATAATTTTAAAATCCAAAAAAGAAATTTTAGGCCCAGATGGTTTCACTGGAGAATTCTTACCATACAAAGAATTAACACCAATTCTATTATCTTCCAGAAAACAGAAGACAAGGAACACTTCCCAATTTTTACAATTATGCTAGTATTACCATAATACAAAACCAGACAAAAATAATACAAAAAAGAAAACTATAGGCCTATATCCCTCATGAATACCCATGTAAAAATCCTTACCAAAATATTAGCAAATTGAAATCAGCAACATATAAAAAAGAATGATACACCATGACCAAGTGGGGTTTATCCCAGTCTGGCTCAGTATTTGAAAATCAACCAATCAATGCTATCAGACTAAAGAAGAAAAATATCATCATATCAATTGATGCAGGCAAAGTAAGTGACAAAATCTAACATCCTTTCATGAAAAAAACTCAGAAAAATAGCAATGGAGGGGAACTTCCTCAACTTGATAAAGAACGTCTATCAAAACCCAGCACCTAATAATATATTTAATGGTCAAAAAATGAATGCTTTCTGCCTGGGATTAGGAATATGTCAAACATGTCTGATTTTACCGTTCTTATTCAAAATACTGCTGAAAGTTCTAGCCATTGTCATAAGGCAAGGAAAGGAAACACAGATTTGGAAAGGAAGAAACAAAATGTTTCCTATTTGCAGATGACATGATTGTCTATGTAGAAAATCCCAAAGAATTTATTTTAGACAAAACAACTAATAGGTGAGTCCAGCTAGAACACAGAATATAAGCTCTACATACAAAAAAGTTTATTATTAGCAATGAATGTGTGAACACAAATTAGAAATACAATACCATTTACAATCACTTAAAAAATACTTAGATATAAATCTCACAAAATATGTTTAGGACTTAAAAGCTGAAAACTACACTATGTTAATAAAATAAATTGAGGATCTAAATAAATGGAGAAACATCCTGTGTTCGTGAGTTAGAATGCTCAACATAATGAAGATGTGGCTTCTCCCTAAATTTTGTTCAAATTGACAGGTTTAATACAATTTCTACCAAAATCTCAGCAAGATTTTTTTGTATACATACACAAAATTATTCTAAAATTTATATGTAAAGACAATCCAGAATACCTAAGATAATTTTGAAAAAGAATAAAGTGGCAGGAATCAGTCTGATTTTAAGATATTATAGGTACCATAATCAAGACTGGGTGTTATTGGTGGAGGGAGAGACACCCAGAACAATGTAACAGAAGAGAGAACTCAGAAATAGACCCACACAAATACGCACAATATATTTTTGACAAAAGTGCAAAATCAATTCAGTGGAGGAAAGGTAGCCTTTTCCCCAAATGGTGATGGAGAAACTGTACACACATTTTTTTTATAAACAAAAAAAAAAAATGAATTTTGACCCAAGTCTTACATAAAAATTAACTAAAAATGGACTACAGATTTTAAACCTAAGCTGGTTAATGGTTAACTGGTTAACTTGCAAAAGTTTTCTATGTAACTCCTAGAAAAATAATCAAAATCTTTGAGAGCTAGAAGCAAGCAAGAAGTTCTTAGGATTGACACTAAAAGCATGAGATATAAATGGGAAAATTGATAAATTGGATTTCATCAAAATTGAAAACTCTTGCTTTGTGAAAGACCTTGTTAAGAGGACAAGAGGACAAAGTTTGCAAGCCACATATCCAATTAAGTCCTGGTGTCTAGAATATATACAGAATTCTCAAAACTGAATAAGAAAAATCCAATTAGATAATGGGCAAAGGATAAAAAGATATTTTACCAAAATAGACAGACAGATGGCAAATAAACACAAAAAGATGTTCAACACCACTAGCCATTAAAGAAATGCAAATTTAAACCACAATGAGTTATCACGACACATACATCAGAATGGCTAACGTAAAAAAAATATTAAAAGTGACATTAATAGTGACCGATATATGGGGATGCAGAGAAAACGGACCTCATATCCAGTGCTAGTGGAGGTGTAAAGTGGTACAACCACTCTGGAAAACATTTTGGCGGTTCCTTTAAAAAAAAAAAAAAAAAAACTAAACATGCACCTACCACATAACCCACCAATTGTAATCCTGGGCCTCTATCCTCGAGAAATATGAAAGCTGCTGTTCACACAAAACCATATACCTGAATGTTTATAGCAGCTTTATTTGTAATAGCTAAAAAGTAGCAACAGATGTCCTTCAACGGATGAATGATTGAATAAACCGTGATATGCCAATGGAATACTACTCGGCAACAAAAAGGAGCGAACTAGTGACAGATGCAGTAACTTTGATGAATCTTCAAAGAATTATGCTGAATTAAAGCTGGTCCCCAAAGATTACAAATTATTCCATTTATAGAACATTCTCGAAATGAAAAAATTACAGAAATGGAAAACAGAGTAGTTCCCAGGGAAGGGTATGGGATGGGAGGTCATTGGGTGTGAATATTTCCAGGGATGGAAACATTGTGTGTCTTGCCTGTATTAATGTGGATATCCCGGTGTGATATTGTCCTATTGTTTAGCAAGACGTTACTGTTGGGGGAAACTGGGTAAAGCATACGTGGGAATTCTCGATAATTTCTTACAACTGCCTGTGAATCTATAATTATCTTAAAAAGTTTGATTTAAAGAAGTCCTTACTACAAGGCTTATGATGAAAGACAATAGTCTCTCGTCTCCCCCCTCTCCACTCCCATTCCTGTTTCTTAGCTATTTGGGGGGGGTGGTTATCTCTGTCTTTCTAAATCATACTCATACTGCCATATTTTTCTTTTATTTTTAAATTTAGACATCCATTGACTTCCTACTCTGGAAAATGAGGAGTTAGCTCTCTCCCATCACCATTACCACCCTTATTATGCTTTCATTAACGGCAGTAAATCATAACTTTTGATTAATTCATTATTCACAGCTGAGCCACTTGGTGTACATTTTCTTTCTTATACGACTGTTTTCTTCTTTGTTTTGTCTTTTTCCAAAAGTTGATTCCCTCAGTGTTTTCATTTGTCTGTTTTTCTGTGTGGCTCTTATGTGAGCCCCAAACTTTGCAACAGAATGATAAACTTCCTTCATTATGGTCAACTGCTTCATGTAACCTTTCAGTTACAGTAGTTAATTGACCCTTCTGGAGGTAGCCCCTTGTCTCATAGCTCCGATTGGGACTAGCAGTTCTCCAGGGCTGCCTCATGGTTGTCATCTACGGACATGTTTTTACCATCAGTGACAGGGGTCTTAAGGATTACTTCTTTGGGAACAAAAGGTGAAAGTGAGAGGTAGAGGATATGACCTTAGTGAGTTGCCAGTGAAAACCTAGAGAAATGAACTTAAGAACATCCCTCAAGCATCCGTTAACAGAGGGGATTTACATTAGGGAAGGTGACATTTTATCTGATGGGGCCAGGAAGCAAGATTCCAGCAGGGTTGTCAAATTTATGTGTGCAGAGTTGTTTGTAGTATTCCTTTATTATCCTTTTGGTGGCTGCAGAACATGTAACGATCTCCGTTTCATTCCCCACTAGTCCCGCAGCAGTGACAGCTGGCCTCGCTGGCAGGAGCCTGGTGCAGCATCTGACCCCGTCTACAGCGGGAGAGGAGGACAGGCAGCTCCGCCCACAAGAGCTCAGTGCACGCTTAGTAGCGTCTTGTGCTGACTTGCCCGTGCGCTTTGCAAGATTCCTTATAACTTGGTAAACATCCCCACTTTGCTAAAAGTTCTTGGCAGTAAAATGTTTAATTAAATTAAAACAATGCTGTGTAATGCTTGATAAATAAAAATGAACAATATATAAGATGTGAAGTATAATAATGAAATGAGCACCCACAAACCCACTCCCCACCTTCAGACCTGGAATTGTGACAGTAACCACCTTTTACCAATCTCCTGTGGGTTTGGGTACCCAGGGCTACCGGGTCGGTGGGGAAAGCGTCACTTGAGGAAAACCTACAGGACTGCCTGGACAAGGGCAGGTGGCCACGGCTGCTGCCTTAGGGCAGTGTAGATCACGGCAGCACAGGATGAGGGCAGGGCTGGGGACACCTGTGACCCACTGCCATCCCCATAGGATTGAGCTCTGGGAAAGCCCACATCAGCCGTGAATGGCCTGCAGGGCTCTTCCGAGCCTCCTCCTCTCACCCCAGTGTTTGTGGTGGGCTGCTGTCGGGTGAGCCAGCTCTCTCCAACCGCGAGTTCTCAGACAGCACACAGCGCACTTCACACTATTTCTCTAGACCTCCTCACACGCCACTTCTGGTGCCACCTGTGTGGGTTTTGCCCAGAAAGCGATTCTCCAGTCCTCTGTGGATACCGCCTGGTGTCCCACATTTGATTCAATTCTCATGCCAAGTACCGGGAATCGGCGCCGCCCCCACAGGTTAGGGACTTGGTCTCCCAAGTCTGCTTCTCACTTCAGGTGCCAGTCACACGTTGTGGGTCCTCATGTCACCCATACTTCTGTCTGGCTTGGTGACAAGTTGGGCGTTCCCTTAACTCCCTCCTCAGGTTCAGGAATTTGCAGGAATGCCTCACAGAACCCAGGAAAACAGTTGACTTACTATTACCCATTTATTACAAAGGAGACTTTTAAATGACACAGATGAAGTGATACATAGGGTGAGTTCTGGAAGGGTCCTGAGCATAAGAGCTTCTGTCCTTGTGGAGTTTGGGGTGTGCCACCCTCCTGGCATGTGGACACATTCTATCTCACCATCCCAGAAGCCCTCCGAACCCTGCTGTTTAGGGTTTTTATGAAGGTTTCATTACGTAGGCAGAACCGATGGAACCTGGCCATTGGCGATACAACCCGTCTCCACCCTCTCCCCTCCCCGGAGGCGGAGGGAGGACTAGAGTTCCCACCCTCTGCTCATGTGGTCGGTTCCCCTGGCAACCATCCCCCATCCTTGTGGGCATAAAGGTGCTTGTTGTAGCAAAAGACACTCTTTTCACTTTTATCACTCTGGAGCTATTTCAGAAACTGGGGACAAAACTCAAATATAACTAAAAATGTTCTTTTACTTTTATCACTTAGAAAATTGCAAGGGCTTTAAAAGTCTGGCCAAGAGCTGGAGACGAAGACCAAATATGTATTTCCTATGATTTCACATTTCCCACATGAAATCTCGCTCATGCTTGTTTGTTGTAGTTGCTCAATCACATGTGTTGATTGGTGGACTAGAAACTTCTCTCTTCTTTGGGAGGAGCTTGAGTCCTTCTAAGTGCTATGCTGCTTTCCTACCAGCCTGGTCCCCCAAGAAGCACCACATCCAGAAAGAACTTGCTCTGGTGGGGCCATTTTCCCTTGAACGGTGTCACCAGAAGTTTGTCCAGGTCCCACTGGCAATGCTCAGTGAGCGCACCCCAGCTCCTCCCGTGCTGCCGAGTGAGCTCTGGCTCTGAAGAAACCGAAGCTCTGCGGTTCTTCTGCACCTGGGGAACAGGGGGCCTTGGGCCCGCAGGTCTCCCAGCCACATACATGGCCGTGGGACGGAGCACCGCTCACCGCCTACTTTGATGACTGCTTGCCCGCACCAAGCCTCTCTTCTCAAAATCCCTGAATCACTACACAATCCCTCTGGCTTCTGAGCTTCTAGTTTATTCTCCCCAGCATAGTTGTGTAATTCCTCTCCTTTTCGTTTCCTCTTGTTTCAGGGAGTCGGTGTACGTATCTCCTCTAGAGTATGAATTCCTTAAGGACATGTGTATCTGGTAAGCAAAGCAAGCGACTCTGACTAATGCAAGCGGAGAAGGAAAGTGTTTAAAGGATGCAGCTTAGGGATCATTCCCTCATGACCTAGTCGCCTCCCAAAGGCCCTACCTCCTAATGCCATCACCTTGGGGTTAAGACTTCAATCTAGGAATTCTGGGGGGGACACAGACATTTAGAGCCGGCAGAGGGTCAGGCAAGCCCCTCCTGAGGGGGTGCGAACTGAGCAGGGACTGGGTTCTGGAGATGACCCGGAGGTGACCCACGCCATGCTGGGCGGAAGCCCCCCAGGGCAGGAGGAGCCGAGAGCCCAAAGCCCCTGAGGTAGGAACGAGCTTGGAGGCCAGAAGTGGCGAAAGGTGAGAGGTGGGAGGTGAGGCTGCAGCTGGGTCACCTTGGGCCTCAAAGGGCACGGCCCTGAGCTTGGGCTTTATTCCACGTGAGACAGGAGACAGGTGACAGCTCACCCTTTGTCCAGGACCTATGCAGCCTGCTCAGGTGGCTCCGGTCCCAGGTCAGCGCCTGCGCTTGTGCCCAGTCCCCACCCCGTGCGGGCTCCCGCACAGCCTTCCTGCCTGCAAGGTCTACACCGCTGGTGCCGCAGCCTCTGCCCCAACCCGCCCTGTGACACCCCAAGTGCCAGCCTCCCTTCCCAGCCCAGGCCCAAAAGGCTCCTACTAGGGCACCTACAGCTTCTGTCACTCAACTCAGCAAATTCCAGGGTGGGGAGGATAGAGGCGACTTGCTTTCCCTTTTGCCGCTGGTGTTTCCGGTTTTCCGACACTGAACCCGTCTTGTGTAAGAAAGGATAAAAACTGTACAAAATAAAAACTCCAATACACACTTCTCAGTCAACTGGCTTGACCCCCGGACCCGTGACCGTTCCTGTCCCCTTAAAGGCTGGGGTCCTTGGGGCCAGACAGAGCCCTCCGGGGTGGCCTCCCCAGGCGTGGGGCGGTCCAGGGCTCCGTGGAACACGGAGTTTGAAAAAGCACATTCTGTACTGTGATTTTATCCTCTGGAAATGAAACAGAACAAAAGACACTGAACCCCACTGCTGACGTAATAATGTCGGCTCCAAGATGTGGGCATTGCGTACTCTTGTACTTGGCACAAAGATTTCTTTATCTTCCTTTCTGGTCTCTTCCCAACTGCCACCGAAGCCCTGCCATGGAGGTCAGGATGTGCTTTTATTGTACGTATGTATTTATTTGGTAGCAACAGGGGTCCACTATGTGCTTCTGGCTGGAGACAGACCCCTGGCTCCCACGTCCTGAGGCTCCTGTGGCAGGCCACTTCAGGGGGACCTCCCCAGAGCCCAGCCCTCTGCGGTTCCACATATACTGACAGCAGGCCCCAGCCTGAGCACCGGCTCCCCTTCAAAGCTGTCCCTGCCAAGTGCACAGCTGGAGCCCACACTCCTTTCCTCCCTGGCCCCCAGGGCCCCACTGTGGCCTTCACCGGGTCCCCATCAGCACTCACCCGGATCCCTGCAGGGCTGCCCTAACAGGCCTTCTTGCAAGGAGGTTTCTAAAGCTCAATTATGCAGTGCCTACTGTTTACCAGGCTGCCAGGCCCCTTCCCAAGGACCCCCAGGGAGTCAGTGCAACCTGCCCCAAGCATGACATTCACTTAAACGCATGTGTGTTCTCCTAAAAGCAAAGCAAGTCATTCTTGTCTCTTTATCCATTTTTCCATAATAATTTTCTGACTTATGGCCCCATTAAAGTACTTGATTTTCCTCCCAAACCTCCAGAAACAGGGATGAATGCTGCAGGGATCTGCACGTTACCTCCTGAGTCCTCCGATAGTCCCGGGCCACCCCGCTCCTAAGGACAAGTGACCAGATGTAGGCTGTCCGGTTTAATTGCCATGTCCTCAGGAGGCCTCCAGATACCCGAGTATCCACACAGCCAACTCCTGGGGCCACGTGCCACTGCTTTTCTGGCCCATGGGCCACTCTCCCAGCAACACCTGCCTCACTGGAGCATCCAGCTGGGTCAGAGGCTGGCGACATTCAAACCCAGGCCCCCAGATCCCTAGTTCAGGGCCCACCAGCCATCACAAGCACTGGACTAGGAGTCAGCAGACCTGGGGTTGGGGTCTCTGCTTAACGCATGGTCTATTTAGATTCTAAGAGTAAAAGGAGCCCCCACATGAGCGCTGGGGTCCCCTGTACCACCAGGCTTCACTCCTGACAAACACCAACACGTACCCCCCGGACCAAACACACATAACCTCTAAAACCTGACCCTCCATGAAACGCATAGCCATTGCAAGCCCCGTCCCGATTTTAGAAACAGTAACATCTGAATTAAAAGAACTGTGTGATCTAGAACCTGGAAACGTGGCCGAGTGCGGCCTTGACTCCAGGCCCTACAGAAGGCAGTTGGGCCGGGCCTATGGCAGCGACTCTGGCCGGGGAGGACAAAGTGCCCAGCCCGGCCCTAAGGCTCCCGGGCTCCGGGCCTCAGAAGCGCTGATGAAATGGGGGGGGGGTGTTGCCAACTAAGACCCGCTCGAGGGAACGGGGGATCCCCTGAAATAGCCAACGTCAGGGACTCCAGACTCCCCCCCAGGGGGACCCAGAGGCAAGCCCCCTCCGACTCCGGCGTTTTTGCGCACCCCTCGCCTCCGCCTGGTTTGCCCCGCCCGAGGCCGGCGGATCCCCCTCTCCGAGTCAAGGCCCGACGTCCGGCCCCCGCGGGCACACGAGGGACGCGCCCCATCCGGCGGGCTCTGTCCTGCAGCCCTTCCAGTCCTGGAACCTCCCTCGCTCCAGAAGCTTCTGCGGGAAGGTGCGGTCGCCCGAGGGCCTGGCCGCGCCCCACGCCCCGCTTCCGAGTTCAAGGTCGCTCCCCTCTGCCCCAAATGCAGCCTCGGCCCCGCCGGCAGCCCGGGCGCGCTCGGACCCTCAGAACCCGGTGCTGGGCCGGGAGACCGCAAGTCCCCGAGGCACCGCGCCTCCTCTCCCGCCGGGCGGCCACTTTCTGACTTTTGATAACGCATTTTTACCAACTTAATTGAGGTAGACAAAAAAGTACACCAATTTCAAACGTATAGTTCAATGAGTTTTGACAAATGAAACCATCACCACCACCACCACCACCACCACCACCACCAAGAACATTTCCATCCCTCCAAACTGTTCTGTTGCACATCTTTGCAGCAACAGGCTGGTCCCCACCTCTGGCCCCAGGCAACCATTGTTTCCCGTCACTATGGAGTGATCTTTTCTAGAAATGGAATCATGCAATATGCATGTTTGATTCCGTGTTTGGCCTATTTCTCTTAGCATGTTTTCAAGACTCATCCAAATTATTGCATGCATTGAGAGTTCATTCCTTTTTGTGTTGTATAGTATTCCATTGTATGAATATATCACAATTTGTTTATTCATCCACCTGGTACAAGACATTTGTATTGTTTTTAGCTTTTTGCTATTATGCATAAAGCTGCTACGGACATTTAGAGGTGCAAGTCTTTGGAAGGACATAGAGTTTAATTTTTCTTGGGTAAATACCTGAGAGTAAAATTGATTGGTTGTATGGTAAATGTATGTTTACCATTTGAAGGAAGTTCCAAAGTGGTTGCAACATTTTACTTTCCTAGCAGAGAAGTAAGGAAGTTTCTGTTGCTCTACATCCTCATCAGCACTTGATATTGTGCGTCTTTTAAATTAACCCATGCTAGCGAGCATGGAGTGGTATCTCATTGTGGTTGCAGTTTACATTTCCTTGATGACTAATGATGTTGAACGTCTTTTTGTGTGTTCATTGGCCATTTCTATATCTTTTTGTGAAGTGTTTAAATCTTTTGCCATTTAAAAATTGGATCGTTTGCCTTCTTAATGAACTGTAAGAGTTTTAAAAATATATTCTAAAGATCTATAATATAGATCTTTATTAGACACAATACACTGAATATATATAGTGAATATTTAATATTTCCTCCAAATCTGTGGCTTGCCTTTTCATGTTCTTTAATAGTGACTTTCAAAGACTAGTTTTACAATTCTGAAGAAGTCATCTTTATCAATTTCTTAATTTACTGTTTGTGCTATTTGTGTATTAAGAAGTCTTTGCCTACCTAAGAATCACAAAGATTTTCTCCTATATTTTCTTCTAGAAGTTTTATACTTCTAGCTGTCTTGTTTAGGTCTACAATACATTTCAAGTTAATTTTTATGTGTGCTATGAGGTGAGTGTCAAGGTTCATTTTTTTCCCCCGTAAGAATACCCAAATTGCTCAAGCACCATTTACTGAAAAGTCCATTTCCTCCATTACCTTGTTACCTTGGCACCTTTGTGAAAAATTAATTGCCCAAGTACTTTACAGTGGAGAAACCTGAGAACCACCACCTCAGCTAGGTGATCAAGGTTCACGTGAACAGTCATGCTGGGACTCTGTACCCTTGATATGTGATAAAAATGACACTTTACTACTTTCTTCCTTCCAGTCTAATCACGAGAGAAACACCAGACAGATCCTGGCTGAAGGGCATCATACAAAATACCAGTACTCCTAAAAACTGTCAAGGTCATTGAAAACAAGGAAAGTTTGAGAAACTGTCACAGCCAAGCAGAGCCTAAGGATACATGGACACTAAATGTAATGTGGGATTGTGGATGGGATCCAGGGATAGAAAAAGGACACTGGGTAAAAACCAAGGAAATCTGAATAAAGTGTACTCTTTAGTTAATAATAATATATCAATATTGTTTCATTACTTATAACAAATGTACCATTCTTTTTATTTTAAATATTTTTTAGAGAGACAGGGTCTCACTATGTCGCCCAGGTTGGACTTGAATGCCTGAGCTCAAGTGATCATCCTGCCTCAGCCTCCCGAGTGCCTGGCACACGCCACCGTGCCTGGCACAGATGTACCATTCTAATGGAAGATGTTAATAATAGGGGAAACTGGGTGCAGAGTACATGGGAACTCTTTGAACCATCTTCGCAAACTTTCTGTAATCCAAAACTTTCTAAAATAAGTTTAATAAAGCCAAACAAAAAATTGATTGTATGTGTTTTGTAGCTCTATTATGAGTTGTGTTTACATTTAGGGTTTTTTTTACAGCCTCTTGATGAATTGGCAATTCAATAGTTAAATGTCTCTTTATCCCGATTGTATTCTTTGCTCTGAAATGTATTTTGTCTGATGTTAATGTGACAACTCCATCTCTTTTGATTTGTATGCATGGTATGTCTTTTCCTTACAGTTGGGTCTTGCTTATTTTTATCCAGTTTGTTTTTCAAATCTCTCTTTATATGGTTGGTTGGTTGACTTGTTTGTGCGTTCATTCATTCATTCATTCATGACAGGGTCTCCCTGTCACCCAGGCTAGAGTGCGGTGGCATCATCATAACTCACTGCAACCTCAAACTCTTGGGCTTAAGCGATCCTCCCACCTTGGCCTCCCAAAGTGCTGGGATTACAGGCATGAGCCACTGTGCCCAACCTAGACCCTTTATATTTAATATAAGTATTGATATAGCTGGATTTAAAACTACCATCTTGCTATTTGTTTTCTATTTATTCCATCTTCTTTTTGTTCTTTTCCCTTCTATTCCTGATTTCTTTTGGGTTGATGTAGTATTTTATATGATTCAATTTTATCTCCACTATTGGCTTATTAGCACTACCTCTCTGTTGTATTTTGAGCGGCTTTTTTTTTTTTTTTTTTTTTTGAGACAAAGTCTTGCTGTATAGCCCAGGCTAGAGTGAGTGCCGTGGCATCAGCCTAGCTCACAGCAACCTCAAACTCCTGGGCTTAAACGATCCTACTGCCTCAGCCTCCCCAGTAGCTGGGACTACAGGCATGCGCCACTATGCCTGGCTAATTTTTTCTATATATGTATTTTAGTTGGCCAGATAATTTGTTTCTATTTTTAGTAGAGACAGGGTCTCGCCCTTGCTCAGGCTGGTCTTGAACTCCTGACCTTGAGTGATCCACCCGCCTCGGCCTCCCAGAGTGCTAGGATTACAGGCATGAGCCACCGCGTCCGGTCTTGAGTGGCTTTCTTAAGGTTTACAGTATAGATCTTTAACATAGTCTATCTTTAAATAAGATTGTGTCTCTTCACTTATAAGAACCTTATGTCCATTTCCCTTCTATCGTTTGTGCTACTGGGCTCATACATTTCATTTCTATATATCTTATACACTCCACATTACATTGTTTTTTTTTTCATTTAAACAATTATCTTCTAAGAAATTAAAAAGCAAAAAAATATTTAATTGAAATGACACTTACCATTTCTGCTGCTTTTCATTCTTTTGTGTAGAGCTGACTTTCCATCTGGAGCACTGTCCTTCTGCCTGAAGAGTTTCCTTAGCATTTCTTGTAGTGCAGGTCTGCTGGCCACGCATCCGCTCGGGTGGTTTGCCTGAAAAAGTTTCACCTTTAGATTTTAATATTTTGTCTGTATTTGGGTCTGTTTCTGGACTTCATTGGTCTGTCCATATAGTCATATGCTTAGTACCACCCTGTTTTAATTGCTGATATTTTACATCAAAATATTTTATATTTTCTGGGCTTTCTATTCACTTCCATTGATATGTCTGCTTATTCCTATAATATTACCATACTATTTGAATTCCTATAGCTTTACAGATTTAAAATATTACATTATTCGCACACTATATATTACTATATAACATATTATATAGTAACATATTACTATATTATATTGTACTAACAGTGTATATACCACAGTATATTATACTAATAAATTATACAGTATTATATAGTAATTATATAGTGTACGAATAATGTAATATTTAAAATCTTGTAGGATGTTTTTATTCTAGATTCAGAGACATACACAGTAATTAGATTATTAGTAACACACCGATTATATTAGATTATACAGTAATTAGATTATATAGTAATATATATACTATATGAATAATGTAATATTTTAAATCTTGTAGAGTGTTTTTATTAAAGATTCATAGAGACGTACACAGTCCAATGTTAAAGCCTTCTCTACTGCTCCCTTCTCACACTGTTTTTCTCCCCAAAGATAACTTTTCACAGATATTTTATATCCTTCTATAGTTCTAGTCTTTTCTGAATTCATTTAATATCATGTGCATATACTTGTAGCTTATTTCCTGCTAACACCAATGGAATCATACTATGGCATCTTATCAGATACAAGATACCATCAGTAATAACATGCTCCACACACCACCAAGGAGGGAAGGATATACTGACCGGTAAACTATGATTCAACGCCTTCTTTTCACTTATGCCTTTTATTTTACATTTGTTGGAAGAGTTTAGGTTTATTTACACATGGCTTTTTGTGGGTGTCATAGCATGTCCATACATTAAATGGAAAATATAAATAAAATAGATCGGTTCAGCTGTTCGCTAACATTTGCTGTTCAGAATCTGACTCTTCTGAATGACTGCCGCCCCGGAATCGCCCGTGTCCGTGTTTTTACACACTGGATCCTCTCTGCACCATCAAAAGCACTGGGATGCAGCATTTCCTAGAGGACGACTGCATTCCTATCTCCGGGACTGGCTTTCAGGGCACCAAGACCCATTCTGCAATTCTTGATGCTGGTCCCCTTCTCGATCTTAGGAGATATTAAAGTTTTGGAAGACAGATAGGACTCCTGTTTCTTCCTCAAATGGTCCTTAAATGGTTTATTCACTGAAATTTCAAGGGTTCACATGTGTTCAGGATATATGGCTACATTTTGACAGGCATTAGGCCAATGGCACTTATGAATAAAAAGGTGCCATCATTGATTTAAAGGTGCTTCTGATTTTCAGAGATATTGAAAGGTAATAAAGTATGTGTCTCCGAATCGATGGATAGGATATGGTATATAAATATTGCTCGGCAACTTCCTTTTCTCACATAGTATGTGCAGGAGATCTTTTCATGTTAGTCCATTTGGACCTGTGTTTAAAAACGCCGTGTGAAAGCTGCAGTCTTCCCGGTATGATGATACCACAGCTTATCTACCTGCTGTTCTATTCGTGGATACCTAACTTGTTTCTAAGTAATATAAAAATGCTACAACAAGTATCTTTCACATGCATCATTGAGTAAACTCCTCTAGGCCAGGTACTTAGAAGTGGAATTGTTGGACTGAAGGGTACACCCATTTCAAGTTTTTCATTATCCTCCCAGAAGGTCTTATCATTTTGCAGTGCCACCAAATGTGTATTAGTGCTTCTTCGTGCCAGTTGCATTGGGTTAAGAGCAATGTCTTAATGTTATTTTAGTTTGCAGTTCCCTGATTCCTAGTAAGGGAAGAAGCTTTTCACATACAGAGCAGATTAAAATAAATTTCACTTATCGGCCCAACGTTTCCACGGGGCAGGAGTCCAGCCCGTCAGAGCTGGGTCCTCTGCTCAGAGTCCTTTAAGGCTGAAACCCAGATGGGCCAGGGGCATCCTCATCGGGAGGCTCGACCAGGGAAAGATCTGCTTCCTCATGCTGTCAACAGAGTTCATTCCCTCACAGTTGTAGGACTGAAATCCCCGTTGTCTAGCTGTTGGTTGGGAACTGCTCTCAGATCCTAGAGGCCACGCTCAGGTTCTTGCCACGTGGCCACCTCCACCTCAGCCGCAGGGGACCTCCCTCTGTCAAATCCCTCTCCTGTGCTGAAGCTCTCAGACGTCCCCTTCCTGCCCAGCTGAAGAAAACTCTGCTTTTGCAGGGCTCCTGCGATGAGGTCAGGCCCACCCAGCTCACCTCCCTGTTTTAAGGTGAACTTTGCATTACACAACCTAATCACATTCACATCCCATCACGATCACAAACCCATCGCACTCACAGTCCCAGGGATTATTCAGGGCACATGCAACTGGGGCACAGGAAATTTTGGGGGCCATCTTAGAATTCTGCCTACCACATCACCAAAAAGGAGTGCAAAAGAACAATCTTCTACATGAGACAGGAGGTTGTATTTGAGCACTGCTTGTGCCTGGCACAGAGGGGTGTCTGTGTGTGTGTGTGCGTGTGTTACAAAGACATCAAAAGCAGCCCAGGGATAGTTTCCATAAGGAGCTCACAGTCTGATAGAATCTGAGCAGTTGAAGGAAGCCTGGGACACGTGACTCCAGGAAGCCTTCTCTTTTGCAAGGAAACATCCCCAGCAACTTAAGCTATTTCTTCTATGAGTGATCTCCAAACTTCTATTACTGCTTAGTAGGAGTAGGGAGGAGGGTAAAAGACATAAATTTACTTCAGACCAAAGATGCCTGTGGTCAGTCCTTGAACGGAAGGTCAACCTTCTGAGGAGGAAGCTGGAGTATCAGGGAAGGCTTCCTGGAGGCAGCGGCCTTTGAACTCAGACTTTAAGATGGGGGAGAATTTCAACAAGAGCTGGATATGGAAAGAGGCTGCCAAGAATGACACAGCACAAGCACAGGTGTGAGAGCCCAAGGAGCATTTGGGGAAGGGCAAACAACTCCTGCATGGAGCTCTGGGAGCTGGAGGATTGAGGAGCTGCGGCAGGCACGGAGAGCCGGGGCTGGGCTGTGACAAGGTGTAGGGATCAGGCAGAGGAGTGTGGACTTCACTGAAAACGCAAGGTCAGCTTGACTTCTTTTGACATTACAGTGTTCTTGCCACGGGCCAGGAGGGAGAGGCTATATTCCAAGTTAATAGTCCATTTTAACACCTAACATGGGAGAGAGAGAGAAAAACACAGGCACTTAAGCCCGGAGTAAACAGTCATTACAGTGACCACAAAAGCATCACTGATGGACCAATAAAAAGGGAAAGAGTCACAGGGGAAACCAGTTCATCTTCGCAGTGTGTAAAGCAGCGTCAGCTCATAAATGCTGCTGACCCTTCACGTGGCAGGCCAGGCCCCCAGAGCTTTAGCTTTAATTGAAAATCGGACCACAGCAGATGCCCTTCAGTTGTCGTGGGTTGAACTGTGTGCCCCTAAAATGGACGTTGAAGTCCTAACCCCGGGTACCTGTGAATGTGACATTTGGGAAGAGAGTCTTTGCGGATGTAATCAAGATGGGGACCTCAGAGGCAGCCTTAGTTCAATATGACTGGTGTCCTTTCAGGACGAGGAGAAAGACTGACACCCAGGGAGCACACCACGGGAAGATAGGCAGAGACTGGGGCCACGTAACGACAAGCTGAGGACCACCGAGGATTCACAGCCACCACCAGAAGCGAGGAGGGAGGCGAGAAGGATCCTCCCTTGCAGGTGTCAGAGGGCACATGACCCCGCCACACCTTGATTTTGGACTTCTGGCCTCCAGAACTGTGACAGGATCAATTTCCATCGTTTAAGCTACCCAGTTTGTGGTACATTTTTATAGCAGCTCTAGGACATTAATACAATATTTGTTTATTCATTTATTCTGAAAGTGTGCAGCATGTGCCTGCTCTGGACCAGGCTCTGCGCTGGGGCCTTCAGGTGGCCTGAGTGAGAGGGTGGCTGACTTCGTGCCCCAGCAGGTGGTTTTCTTTAAGGAGAAGTCAGCATTGGGCCAGGCCATGCCATGCTGCAATGTCCTTAAAGGAATCCACCACAAACACAGAGCCTCAGTCTACAAAGGCCAAGGCTGAAGATCGTTTGGTTGGGTCAGAGCAAGTCCACGAGATACTCAGGACAGAGTTAGGGCAGGAGGACTTTGCTGTCACCTCCTGGTGCTTTTCTTTGGTACACTGAGGATCAATCAAAAGGAATACTCAGACAGGAGGGGGAATAAAGGTGCAAAATAGTCCACTGAGGGTGAAAACACCAGCACAATAGTAAGTCTTCCTACAGGTTTACATAAATCAGTAACTGGCAGCCACCTGGAGGTGTAGCCGTCATGGTTAGAGGGTCTTGGCATCTGCTAGCCCTGAGGTCAAATTGCAGCTGTTACTCATTGGTCGTTGGAACTTTGGCAACTTATGTAACTTCCTAAAGCCTGTTTCTTTATCTGCCAGGTGAGATGGCGGCTGACAGAAATACTTAGCCTGTTAGGTTTGGTGGGAGCATAAGGAGAGAAAAACATACGTTGAGTTCTTAGCCAGGTTCCTGGTGCGCACAAAGGCATTCGCAGAGCATAGCTGTCATCATCACTAGACCAGAATGGAAAACCAGTATGTCGGGGGAGATGTCCCCTACCTTTGAAATGGACAAACCTGATTACAACATGAGGAAGGAGGCTGTTTTATGTCCTTTTTGGGGACTGGTGGCCACTTCCCCTCACCTGTATCAGGAGTGGCCATTCTGGGCGTGGCAGGGAGCCCCTCCCCATCTCACCTCCGCGGGGCTGACACTACAAGCTTTGGGCACAGGAAGCCAGATTTCAGGTATGGGCCAAGCCCTTTACGAGGTGACAACCTGAAGTCACCCCAGGCTCTTTCCCCCTACAGAGCTGCCTAGCGGAAGCCAGGCAGGAGGGGCTGCAGGAGCGGTGCTTATTGCGAAGGCCACCAGGTAACCAGGGGACAGGCATCCAGGGTGAGACCAAAGGTAGGTGGCAGTTCTTTGCATTCAGGGCGACCTAACACCTCCCCCGACGGTGGGACCCTGCGAAGGAGCCGGCTGCCCCCAGCGGGGCGGGCAGCGCCGAGGGTGAGCTGGGAAGGGAGACGGGTGCTGGCGGAGGGGAGAGGGGAGGCTGAGGCGCCGGGTCCGGGGGAGCCGGGAGAGGACAGGCAGGGCGGGCGCCTGCTCAGGGCTCGGCAAGTCCGCTTTCCCGCGGCCACCACTGGGTGTCGCCATTGGCCCGCGGAGGGCGCAGGAGACTGTGTTCTCCGAGACGCCTCCTTCCTCCCCAACACCTCCCGGGTTAGACAGACATCATCCGGGACTGCGGGTACCAAGATGAAACACACCTGGTCCCAGCCTTGAGTCTCCCCCCATGGTCCCCTAGGGTCCCACCCTGTGCAAAGCCCCAGGGCAGAGGCCCACCAGAGGGGGCCAGGGCCGCCGCCTACAGGCAGCCCACCGGGCCCACCCTAGAGCCTATGTTCCCAACACCCGGGTTCTGCAGATTATGGGTCTTAAATGCGATGCTGCAAGGCCTTCTGGGGATATCCCATGACAACTGTCGTTTTAGGTCCTCAAGAGCCTCGGTCTGGCAGAGTGACCACTCCAGGCCCTCGCTTGCCCGGAATCAGGCTGGGGGCAGAGTCGGCCTCCCCAGGACGGAGGCCCTGCTCGTTCGGCCGGGTCCGAATCTTGATGTCCCCACTGCTGACCGCCTGGCTTCTGCAGCATGAGAGGGAAACGTCCCTCACCCGCCACCCTGACCCAGCTCTCCAACAGCCCGAGTGTGGGAAATTCTAGAGCCAGCCCGGGAGGCATGAAAATAATTAGCAGCAACAGCTGACACTTAGTGAGCACTAACCCTGTGCCCGGCACTGCCCTAAGAGCACTGCTTGTAACTGCTCATTTAATTCTTATAACAGCTTTATTGGGGAATATTATCACTGTTTTACAAATGAACAAAGTGAGCCACAGAGATCTTCAGTCTCTCTGGGTCTCAGTTTCCTGAGAATTCAACAGTTTTGAAGGAGAGTGCCAGAAAAGTCCCTTGGGAAGGGGCTCAGAGGACCAGTAGCTCAGGAAGGAGGATCCCGACCCCCACCTCTTAGCTATAATCACCGTACTGAAGTAGCAGGCACGTTCCTGGCGAGTGCCCGGCAGAGCGCAGGGGTGAGACCAGGAGAATGTGTATTTGGGACAGGCTGCAGCGGGATAAGAGTGTTAGAAAAACTGCTGAAGGGACTATTGGGAGCAGCTTCTAACGCACTTCCTAGGAGTTTCTCTCAGGTGCCCCCGGTGGGCAGGGCGTGCCGTCAATGCCATGGCGAGGAGCCTCAGCAGCCCAGCCCTGCAGGGGACGGCTCCCACCCCGCTGATGGAAATGCAGGCTTCACCTTCGTGGGGTGGGCACAGAGCAGCTTGGAGGGGCACCCGCTGGGATACCTGACTGGTGGCCCATGAGAGGCCAGAGGCAGCTCCAGTGGTGCCCAGGCCACGACAAACGGAGGACTACGGCTATTTGCCGTGTGTACACGGTGGAGGTGACATTGCAGAGGGGCTGGGAGGCAGTGGCTTGACTGTCCCATGGCAGACCCAGAACTGCTGACAACGTCAGAAATTCCATTACCAGACAGAAGAGGACAAGGCACAAAGCGGGGTACCCATTTTGCTCCACTCTGTATTTAGAAAATTCTTCCTAGTGCTGAGACAAGACCCTCCTCCCTGTAACGGTAACCTCCTTCCAGGCTTAGAGCGCCGGTTTGGACAGGGAGGATGTCCAATGCCCTGGGATACATGAGCTCAGCAGATGCTTTTGAGGGCCTGGGGGAGGAACAGGGCCCCCTGGGGCAACAGAGGAGGTGGAGCTGGGAGTATGTGGATGTTGGCCTTGTTTAAGAGCTGCCTCTGCAATTAGAGCTCAAACTGCCACCAACTGCTGTCTCAGGCATGGGTATAGGGTGGGAGCTTTGTCACCAGAGCCATCACTCTACACATTTTGGTCAGCAGATAGCTAGTGGGCACATTTCTCCTTGAGAATGATGCACCCCCCCAGTCAGGGAGCCGGGACCTTCAATGCCGTTGTTATAGAAGAGCCTGGCTGTCCCACTGGATGTCAGCTCCAGGGACAAGCATCCTGTTCCATGCTGCTGCTCTAACGGTTGGGTCTCTGCTCCTGCTCCTGGCCCAGTTCTCACCACCCGGCCACCTCGGTTTCTTTCTGAAGCTTCCTGCCCATGTCTGGAGCCAGCCCCTTCCTTCCATGACAGCCACAAAGAATGCAGTGGCAGGCACTGGGGGGTGTTTAAAAAATACTGATTGAATGATGTGGTAGAAGGAACATGAGCTTTGAAGTCAGACCCGGATGCAAATCCCAATCATGCCATTTATCAGCTAAAATACTACGGGCAAGTTTCCTCATCTATAAAATGGTGACGGCCTTGATGGTGGGGAATGAGAACTACATTATGGGATGTCGGGAAGATGAAGAGAACACCCGACATGGGACTGTGTGCAAACGGGAGACAGAAGCAACCCAGAGGCCGGGTTGTGCAGTAGCTGTGCCCCGCTGTGATTCCAGATTCTGCCCTCCTGACCCCAGGGCCATGTCATCCGGGCCCCCCTGCTTGGTGTTTGGGGACAGTCTCTGTAGTGTGCCCTTGCCCGCTTGCTGCAGGCCTCTGCCTGACCCGGTCCCAGAATGCAGGTGCCCCTACCCTGTGCCCGGGTTGGAATTACGATGGGGGGAATGTGGGAGGGAACTAGAGAGAAAAGAACATGTTAAAATAACAGAAGCTGACGCTTTGGAGGACAGTCTAAGACGACTTAAATTAGTAAGCCTGGGAGAGTTAGACTCCAGAAAGGACCGAAGAAAAGAAGATGAGGATTTGGATCAAACTGCAGGAGAATTTCCCGCAGGTGGAACCGTTGGGGGCGGAGGCCGAGCAGCTGCCGGTGGTCACCTGCAAGGCCACCAAAGCCAGACTACGAGGATCTAATCCCAGCCCTTCTGCTTCCAAGCTTGGCTTTGGTCTGTCTGTGCCTCAGTTTCCTTGTCTGCAGGACGGGGACAGCCACAGCCTCTCACAGAGTTGTTAGAAGGATTAAATGAGTCAGTGTATGTGAATCACTCAGCGCAGTGCCTGACTTGTAGTCAGTGCTCTATTTGAGTATTACTTTTCCTTTGAAATGAAAATTTCTAGAAAATGAGGGAATGAGAGCAGGAAGAGCTCACAGGGCCATCCAGCCTAACTGCTTCCTTTTCAGGTGAGGAAACTGAGGCCAGAAATCTACTCTGCTGGCTGGCACCTGAGCGCAGGCTCCCGCCTGGGGCCTCCTGCCCACTCCTTTCTCTGCCAGCGGGGCAAGCAGGACCATTTCCACCGTGCTCCTGGGAGTGTCTTGTCACACGCAGCACCTGGCAGTCACCACGGCCCGTCCGTGCACCAGTCAGCGTGCTAAGGACAGACAACCCAACTCAAAATGCTGTAAGCCAGGAAAACAAAAGAAGTACTTGCTGCTGTAACTAAGTCGTGCGGGGTGCTTTTCAGGGATACGTAGATCCAGGCCCTGAAATGGTTCTGCCAGGTGTGAACTCAAATAACATTTTAAGGCTCACCCCCGCCCCTGCCGCCTCATTGGGGCTGACTGCATGGGCTCCCTCGTGGCCAAGGGGATATCCTAAAACTAAGTTGCCTGCCAGGAGGAGGGAGGTCAGACATGTCTCATCATGCCCCCCTCCCTTCTTGGGGACATCCTTTGTAACCCATGAACAGGCCTAAGGGTATGCCAGACGCACCTGCAGGTCCTCAGTGTACACAACGAATCTGTGTCCTGTGGCTTATCTCTGATAAACAGCTCCTTGTGTTAAAACATTCCGAGCCTTTTAACAAAGCTTCATGTCTTTAACCAATTACAAGTCAAAGAATATTTAAACTCACCTGTAACCTGTAAGCCCCGCTTTGAGATGGCCCACCTTTTCGGGCCAAACCAATGGATGCCTCCCTCGTATTGATTTATGACTTTACCTGTAACCCCTGTCTCCCTGAAATGTCTAAAACCAAACTGTAACCCAGCCACAGCGAGTCCACTTGCTCAAGGCTTCTTGGGCGTGGCTCCGGGTCATGGTCCTCAAATTTGGCTCAGAGTAAATCTTAAAATTATTTTACAGAGTTTGGCTTTCTTTTCCCATTAACACAGGACACTCCCCTCCGTGTTTCCAGAGGTGGGCTTCGTTCTCAGCAGGCTCTCCCTCATGTGGGGTAAAATGACCATGAGCAGCAACTACAGCTTATACCTGCGGTCCCCAACCCGGGCTGTGGACTGGCACTGGTCCCTGTCCTGTTAGGGACCAGGCTGCAGAGCTCCACGCAACCCCCTCCCCACCCGCCACCATTCTGTGGAAAAATTGTCTTCCATGACACCAGTCCCTGGTGCCAAAAAGGTTGGGGACCGCTGGCTTCCATTGTCCTCATGTTTTAAAATGCAGGTTTTATTGTTATTCAGGAGATAACTGCCATTGAAAAGATGGTTACTCACAGGTCCCAAGAGGAGGGAGGGGTGGACAGCACCGTAGGGCCACTGGAAGGAGGAGACCAGAGTCTGCTGGGAAGCAGGAGGGAGGGAAACAGGTGGGCAAGAGTCTTTATTGTGCGTGGTTTTCGCGGGAAGGGAGGGGCGAGGCAGGTCAGCAGGTTTAGCAGGTTTGGGATGGGCCAGTTTGAGTAATTTCAGCTGGCTCTGGGATGCAGGGGCTGCCTTAATCGTCTGATAGGCGGCCCTGGGGTGATTGGGGCAGGTGGTTTGGGTGAGGGCCCAACACTGGTGGCTGCTGGGGAGCTCGGGCTCTGGATTGGTTCGTTTGCACGTGAAAGGCACAGTCCCAGCTCTAGGGGCAGCTGGCCCTGGGAGGGGCAGGCCCTTGAGGGTCAGCAAGGCTGAAGACATTAAAGCCTCAAAAATACAGAAAATAAAAAGCCACCTCACAGTTGGCCAGCCCAGTAAAGAATCTGCCTCTCTCGCTGTCACAGGGAACTTGTGTCATACCCTCAATACCAAATGCCGGCGGCGATGCGGAGAGGCCAGGTCTCCCCCACACTGACTGGGAACGCAAAATGGTGGACGCTCAGGGAAATGGTTTGGCAGTTTCTGAAAATACTAAGCAGACACTTACCCTGTGACCCAGCAGCGGCACTCCTGGACGTTCATGCCAGAGAAATGGAAGCTGGTGACCCCACAAAAACCCACACACGCCTGTTCACGACGGCTGTGTTTGGAATAGCCCCAGAATAAGCTGATCTCAAAATGTCACATACTGTATGATTCCATGTATGCAACATTCTTGAAATGACAAGATGAGAGGTGGAGAACAGATTACTGGTTGCCAGGAGTTAAGGATGGGGGGGGGCGCAGGGTAGCATGATGTAGCCCCAGGGAGATCTCTGTGGCGCCAGAGTAATTCTTTATCTTGACTGGGGTGGTGGATACAGGAATCTGCACCGGTGGTGAAATGGCACAGCAACACACACACACACACACACACACACACACACACACACACACACACACACTCTGTATCAATGTCCATCTCCTGAGCTGCTATTGTATATACTTACGTAAGGAGTAACCACTGGGGGAACTGGGGGAAGGGAACATGGGACCTCTCTGTGCTATTTTTGCAACTTCCAATCTATAATTATTTCAGACTAAGAAGTAAACAAATATTAAAGAACCCTTAGCTCTAGGGGGATAAAACGCTTCTGTAGGGGCTCAGGCCGTGCTAGGTGAATCCCAGTTGCCCCGGGGGGAGAGCGGGACTCCTGGCCTATTTCCCTGCCCGTGCACCTGCTCTCAGTCGGCCCCCGTGGCAGCCACACCTGTGCTGAGTGACGAGCTTTAGACTGGTCCACTCTGAGCTCAGGGAGGAAAGAGAAGCCGCAGTCCCACCCCCGGGTGCACACAATCCCCAGCCCAGCGGAGGAGTCTCAAAGGCACTGCGGGCCTTTAGAAATAAGAAAGTCCATAGACTTTCATTCAGCCAACCAAAATGAATCCTACGTGGCAACCTTCAAAGCACTTACGCTGGTCAGTGAAACAATTAAGAGACAATTTTAGGTGCCCTATGACTATATCCATATATAAACTATAAAAGTGTATGAATAAAAACAGTAAGAGAAAACGCCAAAATGAATATACTGTATCTAGGCTTTTATGGCAGTAGGATTAAGGGTGAGTTTTCCTTTTCTGCTTTTCAAACTATTTATGAAGTTGTTTGTGGCACTTTATTTTGAATTTTCCTTGTAGTTTTTCAAAATGTATACTTTGAGACTGAGACATTCCTTCCACCCTGTCCCCATCTACCATGTCCCCAGCAACCACTTTTGTTAGTTTCTTGTGCATCCTTCCACATTTTCTTGATGCAAATATGAACAACCCTGAGTAATATTCTTATTTCCCCTGATTCTAACATAAAAGCAGCATACTAAATGCATGGGTTTTTTTACCTCTTTGTTTCACTTAGCAATCTTTCTGTATCGGTGCATGATGCTTTTACCCACATAAACAAGCAAATAGAAGTGCGAATGCTGTGGTTGCCACAGCAGCAAGCTAATGGGAACTCTGCAGGTGGAGGCTCACCTGTTGGCCACCTCTCTCCACCCCAAGTGTGACTCTCCACTCATTTCCTAGAGAAACAAAGGGCTCCCCACCTTGGCCACCTGCCAGCAAGTGTTGCTCCCAGTCCAGGCAGTTTGGCAAGCCTCTGTTACTATGTCGGTTAATCACTTTTGGGGACAGATCTGAATGGGCTTCTGCTAGCTGCCAGGGGCATCTGCCTGCTCTGCTTTTGTCACTTACTGTCTCATGACCCCCGATAAAGTAGACTAATTATTCTTGTTTTTTATTTTTAATTGACACACAGAATAATTATATAATACATATTTAGGGGGTAGTGAGTGATACTTTGATACATGTACACAATGTGTGATGGTCAAATCAGAGTAATTAGCCGACACCTCAAACACCCATCATTTCTTTGTGTTAGGAATATTCAAAATCTTCTTTTCTAGCTATTTGAAAATATACAATAAATTATTGTTAACTGTATTGACCCTACAGTGCTACAGAATGTTAGAACTTATTCCTCCTATAAAACTGCAACTTTGTATCTATTAGCCAATCTCTCCTCATCTCCTCTCCCTTCTCCCCTTCCCTGTCTCTGATAACCACAATTCTTAAAATAATTAAAAATCAAGTATATTTCTAACAACATAAGCAGCCTTAGTTATACTTAAAGCCCAATTCTGTGCCCTGCAGAGGCAGCCTGCCCTGTCCTGCCTGCTTGTTTGGGTACAAGAAACAGTCCCCAGGTCTCCTGGGACAATTAGGAGCGTCCAAGCTCTTCAGCCGGGGAGTTGAGAAGCCCCCCTAGCTTTGGGTGCTGCCCGGTTCTGGTCTGGCACCCTGTTTAGCCCATTCTGAGAGCTGGAAGCATCTGTGTGTGGCCGGCCCCACACACCCTGGGAGGCAGGACTGGGCTGCAGGCCCGGAGGGTAGGATGCCATCAGGGACAGAGGATGTCCCCACAGAGCTAAAAGTAGCAGGTGAACGTTTCACCAGAGGCAACTGCTCCCCCCGGATGTCTCCTCCCTCAGTTTAGCTTAAACTGTGTCCCTTTCCCCTCTGTGTCTGGGTGTGGCCTGGGGACAGCCTTGGAGTGGCAGACTGAACTGTGTTCTGCCACCCCTTGGACGGACAGATCCTGACGACCTGGCCCTGGAATGTCGGGACGCTGAGGAGAAGCCCCAGAGCTCAGGACCCGCCCGACCCAGGTGCCCCCTCCAGCCGGCTCCTTGGATTCGGTGGACGGCGGCTTCCTGGTGCCTCGATTTCCTCATGGAAGTTGGGGAAACGGCCACCTTCCCTTTTGTCGTGGGCTGCAGCAGAAAAAAATTAGACCAGGATGGCAAACTCAAGTGCCTGTGGTCAGCAAATGGGGGAAGCAGCTGGGGGAAAAAAAAAAAATCTTGAAACCTGGAGCTGTTTTGGCTTAGCTTTTATTTTTTAGCGTTTTGGTAGAGACATAGCTATGAAAAACAAGTCACTTTCCTTCTCACGGCAGCTCTAAGAAAAACTAGAGACCTAGTTGATTGTAGCTGTCAACTGCCCCGGGCCGCTCTGGTGGGAGGGGATGGGCCGGGTGGGATGGAGGGGACCGAGGGGGCAGTGCCACATCCAGGGTGGCAGCCGTGGCGTGCAGCAGGCCGTGGGCAGGGAGCAAAACAGGCCTCGTGCCGCCAGGGCCAGTTTTTCAAGAGAAGTCGGAAACCCATATTTTTAGTGACATTTCCCAATGTTGAAATGTTGGCAAATGATTCAAAAAGTTGTCAGATGCTTCGGGCCAATCAAAACATGTCCGTGGGCCAGGTTTCGGGCTCGGGCTGCCAGTTCGTTGACCTCAGACCCAGGCCACGTGCTGTCGGCTGGCACTCAGCCGGCGTCTCTGCAGGTGGCCGGGCATCTGCAGACTGGCCTTGCCACCCGGCTGGCATTCCCCAGGGGACGCTGAAAGATTACATTCTGAGGCATAAATGGTCGAAGGATTTTATGCAAGTTTGTCACTCATCTTTCCCACTGTTTCTCAGGAATACCTTGAAATACCTCAAGTTCTTGGCAGTAACACAGCGGTGACAACAAGCCAGGCCGGTCATTCCTCTCTGGGCCTCAGTTCCATCATCTGTAATATGAAGGAAGGGTCCAACTAGACACTCATCCAGATCAAGCCTTTAGGGGCTGCAGGACCAATTTTTCTTGGGAGGGGAGGGAGGTTTTCTAACATGGTATTAAAATGTAACAACTTCACTCATGGTTTTAGCTGAGTCCCTAAGGTTGCACTGTCTGATGGAAATATGATTCCAGGCTCAGGGGTAATTTTAAATTTCCTGTTAATAGTAGTCACATCAAAAAATTAAACAGAGGCCAGGCATGGTGGCCCATACCTGTAATTCCAGTGCTTTGGGAGGCTGAGGTGGGAGGATCACTTCAGCCCAGGAGTTTGAGACCAGCCTGGGCAACATAGTGAGACCCCATTTCTACAAAAAATTTAAAAATTAGCTGGGTGTGGTGGTTCGTGCCTGTAGTCCCAGCTACTAGGAGGCTGGGGTGGGAGAACTTGCACCCAAGAATTCAAGGCTGCAGTGCTACTGCACTTCAGCCTGGGTGGCAGAGCGAGACCCTGTCTCTAAGGAAAAGAAAAAGAAAAGAAATGGGTGAAATTAATTTTAATAATACATTTTATTTAATGCAACATATAGACATATTATCAGTTCAATATGTGATCAATATAAAACATTAATATTTTACATTAGTTTTTGCACCAAGTTTTACACTTATAGCACATCCCAGGTGCTCAACAGCCTGGGGCTAGTGGCTGCCGTACTGGACAGTGTAGCTCCAAGGCAAGAAGTGACAACGGCAGCCACATTCCCAAGTGAGAGTCCAGATTACCTGAGCAGGAATGAGAATCCTGCATTTCATCTAGCGGGTAACAGCAGCGCATACTCTCCTCTCTTGTCCCACCCCCTCCAATTTTTCTTTCCACTGAAGAAAGGTCTCCGTAGCGAAGGACGACCACACCAGGTTTCCATGTTTTGTTTACCTGTCGTGCACTCCTGCTCAACCCAGGCAATCGGACAGCACCGTAGTCCCCCCCTTATCTGAGGTTTTAGTTACCCAAGGTCAACCTTGGTCTGAAAATATTAAATGGAAAGTTCTAGAAATAAACAATTCGGTAAGTTTTAAATTTTGTGCCATTCTAAGTAGGGTAATAAACTCTCTTGCTGTCCCACTCCATGCCGCCCAGCATGTGAACCATCCCCTTTCCAGTGTGCACACACCGTAGATACTCCCCACTCCTAGCACTCAGGAGCCGTCTCAGTTATCAGATCGGCTGTCCCATTAGTGCAGTGCTTGTGCTCCAGTAACCCTCATTTCACTTAAGAATGGCCCGATAGTGCAAGAGTAGTGATGTGTTGTTATAATCGTTCTATTATAGTTATTGTTCTTAATCTCTTATAATGCCTAATTTATAGATTAAATATCATAGGTATATGTGTATAGGAAAAACATGGTGTATAGAGGGTTCGGTGCTATTTGTGGTTTCAGGCATGCCCTGGGGGTCTTGGAATGTATCCCTCATGGACAAAGGTCAGGGGGCTACTGTATCTGTTTCCACCATCCATCCCTCAGCTCTGGGGACAGCTCTGAGTAGGGAAGAGCTGCAGGGCAGAGAGGAATAGTGTGCTCTGGGGTTTTCCTGCCCCCTGCCTAGCCTGTGAGAGCCAGTGGGAACATCTCCCATCTTCACTATCTGCTGCCGGTGGGCTGTGAAGGAGCCCACGACAGCTGTGAGCGAGAGGAGAAGGAGAAACTTGAGGTGGGGAATGGGTTGGGGGGGGACACCCACCTTGGCCCCCTTTTGAAAGGTGGGCTCCCAGCCTGGGTGGGAGAGTGAGCTTTAACTGCAAATGAAGTTCCAGCGTCTTACGTTACTCTGCTGCGCTGGACTTACCCATTACTGAACTTTTTTCTTTTTTCTCTTTTTTTTTTTTTTGAGACAGAGTCTCGCTTTTTTGCCTGGGCTAGAGTGAGTGCCGTGGCATCAGCCTAGCTCACAGCAACCTCAAACTCCTCGGCTTAAGCGATCCTACTGCCTCAGCCTCCCGAGTAGCTGGGACTACAGGCATGCGCCACCATGCCCAGCTAATTTTTGCTATATATATTTTAGTTAGCCAGATAATTTCTTTCTATTTTTAGTAGAGATGGGGTCTCGCTCTTGCTCAGGCTGGTCTCGAACTCCTGACCTTGAGCAATCCACCCACCTCGGCCTCCCAGAGTGCTAGGATTACAGGCGTGAGCCACCACGCCCGGCCCCATTACTGAACTAAGGCCAGTTGTTTCTAAAAGTAATCAGAGGATTTGCTTTTAAATATTCCAGCAAAAACAAAGTGTGTGTGTGGGGGGGGGGGGCGGGGGGGATTGATCAGACATGACTGTGATTGATTACACAGGGGGTTCACTACACCGTTGTCTTTTTTCTGTGTACGTCCCAAAATTTTCATAATAAAAATTCTTAAACAGTGACTAGAGGACTTTTTAAAATTGGGAGTGACCAGCAGAGGCACAGACCTGGCTGGAAATTCACGCACAGGTGGGATCAGAGGTAGCCTCACAGAGCAGGTTTCAGTGGGAAAATTATAAAATAATCCAGTTGTTTTCTGAGGACACCCCATAAGATCCACTTGTCCAATGTATGGCTTATTTTTTTTTCCGGGTTGTTGAATTTCTCTGTTTCCACCCTCCATTCCCAGGGACGTGCCGTCTGGCTGAGACGGCCCCAGTGCTCGCCCCTGCGGGGTCTGGGCAGTTCAGTTGCTCTCGGACTTTCCTGAGTGACTTGATGACACGGTAGCTCCCTGCCACAGATACCAAGGTGAATGCTCCTGGAGCACACAGCCCTCGAGGCACGGAAGGACAGCCTCTGTGAAGATCCTCGGCACAGCAGGGGCCATTAGTCACCAAGGATCATTTGACATTTTGAAATGAACTCCTGGTCTCTCATAAATGAGCTGGAGCACTGAATCACGCCCAGGGCGGTGGCTGTGATTGGGGACTGGGGGTCCCCACATCTCCCCGTGCAGTGCTGTGGGGAGCTTGGTGTAGTGTCTCTAAGTGAGCAGCGCAGCGCACTAGCGGGAAGCTCCCTGGTCAACCTGCTGTCCCTCTGTTGGGACACGGCAGCTTGAGCTGTGTGGGCGGGTGATCTCAAGAGCTATAGACCTGTGTGACAAGACTTACTGGCTCCTCTGCACGTGGCCCAAAGCCTGAGCCCTCTGGAGCCTGAGGGCTGGGCCAAAGGCCCCTCTAGCTGTCCTTTCTCAGGCCCAGAGGGTGCTGGGTCAAGAGAAGCCACCATTCAAGTTGAGTCCATCTCTGGCCCCAAAGCTCACAATGAGGCCTCCCGGGGAAAAGTCTAACTCTTTACAATTTGACTTTCTTTCTTCCCTGAGTGTGATAGCTAACACTTTATGAAGACTCCCCGAATGCTAGGCATCGCCCAGTGCCTTGTGTGAATTATTTAACCCTCACAGCCCCTGAGAGGAGGGGATTGTCCTGTCCCTGCTGTATAGATGAGAAACCAGATAAGAAACCTTGCCCAGGGACACCCAGGGAGCGAGTCAGTGGGGACCAGGGCTCAGCCTCTTGGATCCTGCCTCCCAGGGAGCTCTGGAAAACCAGGCTTCTTACAGATACAAACCAAGCGGGGGGTTGGGGGGGGTGGGGGGGGTGGAAGGCTCTGGGGTGGCGTTGCCCCCTCTGGCCCCAGAAAAGTCCAGCAGCATCACATCTCCGTGAGCCGGGCAGCTGTGGGACATTCCAATCCACATGTGGTCAAGTGTGGCCCTTGTCAAGTAGGGGTTCTTGAGTGACCTGGGTGAAGAATGGATTAAGAATAATTTGTGATGGGGTCCAATGTTTCTTTCGAAATGCCAGAGATATCTCTAGGCTAAACCTTCCCTCTGCCCAAGTGCCTGCACCCTTCTCTTGCTTAGCAAACTCTTTTTCCGGTGGTCCTGCAGAGGCTGCCTGGTGAAAAGGAGCTCGCAGAGCCTAACACTTTTGAGTTCACAAAGTACTTTCCTGATAGGATTTTGCTTTGCTCGCGCCATAACCACGAAGAGCAATTTAGACCCAATGCAGAGATTAGGAGGCCAGAGCGGCTGCTTGGTAGCTCGGCCAGGACCCGAACTACAAGTTCCAAGCTGGCCTTCCCAATGATGAACAATGGAAAGGGAAGAGAGATGCCACACGGATGAGATTTTCCTCAAACCACCCTGTGTTCCTTAAGGATGTGAGTGGCTGTTTCTTGAGTAGATTCCTCCCAAGCCCAGTTCCCCTGTCCTTGTCACGACAGAACCTCGCCCTCCCCTCCTCCCAGGCCTTCTTGCTGGTGAGTAAACAGGATACCGTAGGGTCACTCACCTTGGAAAATGACGGCAGCGTTTTAGCTGGACTCACCAGTGTAGGTGTGCACGGGCAGGCTCCAATCAACTCAAGGTATTATGAAACAAACAGAAACACTGCAAGCAGGCAAAAAAAAAAAAAAGTGCATCTTGTCCTTGGGTCCTTGAGACCCCGGGGAAACATTTCACAAATGTAAATATGCGTATGAAAAAATGCATATTTTACCCAACACACACACACACACACACACACACACACACACACACACACACACGTTAGTCATGCGCAGAGAACAAAATCTGAAAAAATAAATGCCAAGTCATTAATAATGGTTAATCTTGGGGTGAGGTAAAAATGTCGCTATAAGCCATTTTCACTTTTTTGCATGCTTTTAGCTTAGTCAAAAAATGTTTTTAAAGTAAAATACTGAGTATGTATAAAAGAATAGTAGTAAAATATAAGACATGAAGAATTGCGATATAACAGACACCCATATAGCCACCACTGGGGCAAAGAATTAGAACACAGGTCTGTTTCCTCTGAAGTCCCCTGTTGACCCTCCCCACACCACCCCTGCCCCTCAGCCTTCAGAGGTAACCACGGTCCTGAATTCTGTGTTTATCATTCTACTTTTCTTTTAGTTTTACCATATGTATTTGCAGCCTGAGAGTTGCTTTGGTTGATTTTGCATTTTACACTTTAAATAAATGGAACCATAGTGTAGGTACTTTGTGTGACTTGGTAGATTCTCCAGGTTCTTACATGTAGTCCGTTTATTTTCAATGCTACATAGTATTCCTTTGTATGAAAACATCACAGTTTATTTAACTATTTTATCATTGTTGGACAGCCGGATTGTTTAGAGTTTTTTTTAACATCACAAACAGGGCTACGTGAACGTTTTTGTGCAAGTCTCCTGGTGTTATACATTACAATGGGAAAAAATATCTGATAGACGAATTGTTGGTCATAGGATATGCACATATTTAACGTTACTAGATGATGTCCCTTTTCCAAAGTGGCTGTACAAATTTATACTCCGAACCACAGTCTGTGGAAGTTTCCATTGATCCTCTTCCTCACCAGCACTCAGCAACTGTTAGATTTTTAAATTTTAGCTGTTGGGTAGGTGAGTGATAGTGTCTCACTGTAGTTTTAAAGTGCATTTCTCTGATTATTGATGAGGTTTAGCACCTTTTCCAATGTTTTTTGGCCATTTGGAAATCTTTTTTTTTTTTTTTTTTTTTGAGACAGAGTCTCACTTTGTTGCCCGGGCTAGAGTGAGTGCCGTGGCGTCAGCCTAGCTCACAGCAACCTCAAACTCCTGGGCTCAAGCGATCCTACTGTCTCAGCCTCCCGAGTAGCTGGGACTACAGGCATGCGCCACCATGCCCGGCTAATTTTTTCTATATATATTTTTAGTTGGCCAGATAATTTCTTTCTATTTTTAGTAGAGACAGGGTCTCGCTCTTGCTCAGGCTGGTCTTGAACTCCTGACCTCGAGAGATCCACCCGCCTCGGCCTCCCAGAGTGCTAGGATTACAGGCATGAGCCACCGCGCCCGGCCTGGAAATCTTTCATGAAGTGCCCGTTTTTCTGTTTGGTTGTTATTTTTTTTCTTACCGGTTTTTAGGGGTTCTTTCCGTATTCTAGATATGGACTCTTTATTGGTTATATGTGTAGCAACTATTGTCTCCAATTCCATGGCTTGCCTTTTCATTCTCTTCATGCTGTCTTTCAATGAACAGGAGTTCCTAAATTTAATGTACTCAAATTTATAAGCCATTTTGTTTAGTGCTTTTTCTGTTTTGTTTAAGTTTTCCTACCCTGACAGCATGAATATACCCCATCTCTACAAAAAAAGGGAAAAATTAGCTGGGCATGGTGTCAAACAGCTGTAGTCCCAGCTACTGGAGAGGCTGAGGCAGGAGGATCGCTTGAGTCCAGGAGTTCAAGGCTGCAATGAGGTCTGACTGCGCCGCTGCACTCCAGTCTGGGCAACATTGAGACCTTGTCTCTAAAAAAAATTAAAACAAAATAAATATGTTATATACATTGGGTTTTATTTGCTAATCTTTTTTTTTAAGGATTTAAAAAAATCTATATTAGTGACATTGGCCTGACATTTTCCTCTCTTGTAATTTTTCTGTCAGGTTTGGTATCAATGCTTTGCTTTATAAAGTAAATTTGGGATTATTCCTCTTTTTCTAATCTCTGGAAAAGTCTGTGTAAGATTAGTGTAAGGGCTTCCTTAAAAGTCTGGTAGAACTTACCAGTGAAGCCATCTGGGGTGTTCTTTTGTGGGGGAGGATTGAATAACAAATTTAATCTCTTTTATACATATAGACTATTTAGAGTCTCTATTCTTATGTCCGTTTTGGTAAGTGGTATTTTTCTAAGAAATTGTTCATTGTAAATGTTCCAATGTAATGCCCAAAGCTGTTCATAGTACCCCCTTATTATTTTTCAAATGTGTGTGGCATCTATACTAATGTCTTCTTTTTCTTCCCTCACATTGGTTGTTTGGGCTTGACTCTTTCTAAATTGGTCAGCTGTTATTAATTTAATTTTTTTGAACAAAGAACCAATTTTTTGGCATTGTTGATTTCTTTATTATGTTTGTTTTCTATTTTATTAGTTTCTGTTCTTATCATTATTCTTTCTTTCCTTCTACTTCTTCTGGGTTTGGTTTGCCTTCCTTGAAAAAATTGTGTTTTGAGAAGAATGCTTACATTATTAACTTTCCGTCATCTTTCTTCTTTTCTATTATGCAATGAAAGGCATACATGTCTCTATAGCCATAGTTTTCGATGTATGCCCCAATTTTAGAGATTTATATTATATATTATGGTTTGCTTCAAAATGTTTTCTAAGCTTTTGTGATTTTGTCTTTGATCTAAGTCAGCAGTCCCCAACCTTTTTGGCATCAGGGACCGGTTTCATGGAAGACAATTTTTCCATAGACTGGAGAGGCAGAGGGGTGGGGGGTGGTTTCAGGATGCTTCACGTGCATTACATTTATTGTGCAGTCAAACCTCTCTGCTAATGATAATCTGTATTTGCAGCCACTCCCCAGCGTTAGCATCACTGCCTCAGCTCCACCTCAGATCATCAGGCGTTAGGTTCTCAAAGGAGCTGCAACCTAGATCCCTCGCACATGCAGTAGGGTTTGTGCTCCTATGAGAATCTAATGCTGCAGCTGATCTGACAGGAGGCGGAGCTCAGGTGGTGATGCGAGTGATGGGGAGCGGCTGTGAATACAGATGAAGCTTTGCTCATTCGCCTGCCACTCACCTCCTGCTGCATTGCCCGGTTCCTAACAGCCACGGACCAGTATCTGTCCGAGGCCAGGGGATTGTGGACTGCAGATCTAAGTGTTATTCAGAAGCTCATGAATTTACAAACATATGGAGATTTATAATTATCTTTGTTTATTAAAATCTCATTGCTTTGTGATTTCACTTTTTTTTGGAATTTGTTTCAACTTACTTTATGATCCCAAACATGCTAAACTTCTGTAAACAGTCTATGTGGCCTTAAAACAAATGTGTATTCTGTGGTTATTGGGCTCAGTTGTTCTACGTATATCAATTAGGTCAAATTTGTTAATCATGTTATTTAAAACTTTGATTTTTTAAAACCTGTTTATTGTTAAATATAATACACCTTCAGAAAATCACATTAAACAATGTACAGCTTAATGAATTTTTAGAAGGTGAGCATTTTGCAACCACCACCCATATAGGAATATAGAGCTTACTAGCAAGTGCCCTCTGCTAATTGCAGCTGTCCCCCCACCCACCAGAATAGCTGTTAATATTATCCCGACTTTTATGGTAATTACCTTTTCGCCTTTATAATTTTGTCACCCAAATGTAAATACCTAAACACTATCGTTTTATTTTGACTTTTTTGTTTAACTTTTGATATGTCTGTTTCAATCTGTAGTTTTCCTCTTCCTCTCTCTGTCTCTCACAACTTGTTTTTAAAAAATCAGGTCATTTGTCCTGTAGAGTTTCTCCTATGCTGGAATTTGCTTATTACATTTCCATGGCATAATTTAACATATTCCTCTATCCTCTGTATTCCCTGTAAATTGGTAATTTCATCTAGGGGTCTAATCAGGATCAGGTTGGTTTTGCTGTTGTTTCCTTGTAAGATTCTTCATAAATAGTTGCCTGTTTTGTTTGACATCGGAAGGCATTTAATGTCCGGAATTCCCACTTTATGAGATTTAGCAGTTATTGGAGTTCAAGGTCTAGGTGCATTAATTCATTCAGGGTTGTAAAACAGTGCTATTATAATTCTTTCATTCCTTCTTCATTCATTTCCTAGAATATTCTAGAAAGAGAAATTTTACCTCACGTACTGTTTCATTCCCAGTTGTACAGTTCAATGGAAGAAGCAAGATAAATGCTTAATTAATTCCCCTTACCAGTTTTCAAAATAAAGAATTGGTTTCTCAGCATCCTTCAAGGGTGACAAATTAGTATTTTTTTTTTGTATCATAATGAGCCAGCGGATTTAAACATATTGAATGTGTTTCATCCATTGCCACAATTATCCTTGATGCTCATTTGGACAGTTGAAGTGCACTTGACTCCAGTGTTTCTGAAAGCTTTTCTTCTATCTGGTACAACAAGATACTTCAGGCTCATCTTGTACAATTCTTGTCCCAGACATTTCTCCTTGAAGCATTGGTTTCTTTTAGTGGAAAATGATACACTACTGTCCAAACTTGGCAACTGAAAACAGTTGGAAAGATTATTTTATGTGTGTGTTCTCACCAGTTCTATCTCCCCCTTCTTTTGCTCCTCTTCTTCTAGGGAGCGTGCAGTTAGGACATACTGTACTCTCTTGTATGTCCCTTGTGCAGTTTTAGGTTTACATACACACACACAACACACAGAGATACACACATACAATACACACAGTCGTCAAAATTTCATTCTCTAGCCATTTCTTAAGAAAGGGCTACAGAATTAATATCCCCTGAAGTTTTGTATGTTCCAGACACAATATTTTTGCAATATTTGTATTTAAAAGTCCATTTGGCTAGATTAAAAAAAATCCTTGGGCCGGGCGTGGTGGCTCACGCCTGTAATCCTAGCACTCTGGGAGGCCAAGGCAGGTGGATCGTTCCAGGTCAGGAGTTTGAGACCAGCCTGAGCAAGAGTGAGACCCTGTCTCTACTAAAAATAGAAAGAAATGATCTGGACAGCTAAAAATACATATAGAAAAAATTAGCCAGGCATGGTGGTGCATGCCTGTAGTCCCAGCTACCCGGGAGGCTGAGGCAGGAGGATTGCTTGAGCCCAGGAGTTTGAGGTTGCTGTGAGCTAGGCTGACACCACAGCACTCACTCTAGCCCAGGCGGGCAACAGAGCGAGACTCTGTCTCAAAAAAAAAAAAAAAAAAAATCCTTGGCTTTCATTTTCTTTCCTTGAATGTCTTAAATATCTTACTCATTTTCTTCTGGCATAAAATGTTACTATCATAATGATTTTGGTAATCAAATTTTCTTTCCCTTATAAGTTAGTTGGTCTTTTTGCCTGGATAGCCAGACGATTTTTCATCCTTTTTTTTTAAGTCCAATATTTTACTAGAATATATCTTGGTATTGGCTATTTTCAGTCAATTTCTCCAGTTAAGTGGTGGGCCCTTTTGATTCCTTTCAGATTTTTTTGTTTGTTTTTTTCAAAGTTTTGGGGAAAATGTGTTCCTCTCTCCTAACTATAATTTTGGATTTGTCTGTTTTCTTTTAGTTCTGTTAATTTTTGCTTTCTACATTTTTGAGGCTATGTTTTTATGTACATGCAAATTTAGATTTGCTAGATCTTTTTGGTGAGTCAAATCTTTTATTATTATAAATTACTTCTTCACCTCTAGTAATGCTTCTTGCCTTTAAATCTATTTTTTTCTGATATTAATATAGCTACTCCAATTTTAAGTTTTTGATTGTATCTTTTCTCATACCTTAACTTTGCCATTCTGTATTTTTTTAAGTGTGCTTCCAGAAAGAAGCTTATAATTGGGTTTTGTTTTTATCAAGACAGACAATTTTAATTGGAGCATTTAGTCCATTTGTATTTAATATAATTATTGATTCACTTGAGCTTAAATGCTATTATTTGTTCTCTCTTTGTCCCAATTAGTCTATGTTCCCTTTCCTTTCTTTCCTGCCTTATTTGCTTCTTTTAAAGTTATTTAATTTTCTCATCTCTTAATTTTGCAGTTATCTTTTTAAAAAACATGATATTTAGTAATCAGTTATTACAACATAATTCTTTGAGTCATCAAATTCTAAAAGAAATTAGTACATTTACTTCTTTTCAGACAATATGAGTGCCTTAGAAAAGCATTAATCCCATTTACTCCACTTCTGATTTTTATGCTATTGTGATGTGTCCCTGCCCAGCGGCCTATGAAGCTTCCAAAAGCCATGCTGTCTCTCATCAACAATCTGTGTAATCAGCAAAGGCACCCGGGCTCCAGACGCCTGCCTTATCTACCTGAGTCTCTACTCACCAGAGATCTTGGCTCAGTCATTTTTCACTCTCATGTGAGTTTTCTGATGCCTTCAATAATTTTTATATGTAGTCCAGATTTTCTAGTTGTCTTTGGTGGAACAGCTGGTCTGATTTACCTATTCTGTCGTTACTGGGAGTGGAAGTCTGGCACTATTAACTGTACTGTACCCGACGAAGACCCATTGAGCAGGCATGGAATACTGCTGCTAGCAGAGTAGCCTCAATCCCACAGCTCTTCAGCATCTGTGTTGTCTGGGAAAGGTGACTCATGGACTCAGCATGTGATGTTGCATCCGGAGTCAGATGCATGTGCTAGCCAGGCCCAGAAACTACACATATTGCTTCCTTGTCTGAGTAAACATAATCCAAAAGGGCACCTGAGGTGGCTTGTGCTGTCCTGAGCAGGTTTTGGATCAGTGCCCGGGGTCCAGTGCCACTGAGGCCTACCTAGACTCAGTGCAAGTCAATGAACAAGCCCTTGAGGTCAATGAGAAAATAGTCTCTTTGTTCCGCTGTCAGCAGGACAGATACAATGAGTGCTCCGTGCTGGTTCAGCAGCCTGCAGCCCAAAAGACAGGAGTCTGGGCCAAAGGTCAGAGCCAGCCCATCCTTGTCAGGGGCTGGGAAGGGTGAGCCATGGGCCATTCCTGGAGCTGCTGCTTTGCTGTCCTCTCAGCTGCCATCACAGGCGGGGGGCTCCACAGGGCCCCCACTGGCAGGGACGCAGCTTGGGCCCAGAACTTCCGCACCTCACACAATATCATTTTATTGGTCTTATAGACTGAATTGGGCGCCCCCTCCAAATTCGTATGTTGAAGTCCTAACCCCCAATACCTCAGAATGCGTCTGTATTTGGAGATAGGACCTTTAAAGAAGTAATAAGTTTATATGAATTCATAAAGGTTCAGCCCTAATCCTATAGGACTGACGTCCTTATAAGAAGAGGAACAGACACCAGGAACACGTGCACAGAGAAAGCCCATGTGAAGACACGGTGTGAAGGTGGCCGTCTGCAAGCCAAGGCAAGGGGCCTCTGGAGAAACCAAACCTGCCAACGCCTTGATCTTGGACTTCTAGCCTCCAGAGCCATGGGAAAATAAATGTATGTTGTTCTGTAGTATTTTGTTACGGCAGCCCCAGCACAAATACACCTGGGCTGGGGTCGTTCACTCTCAGTGGAAGGTGCTGGTGGGAATTTCTGTCCTCCCTGGAAACACCCACCTGAAGCACCTGGCTTTTAGAAAGCGACTCCCAGTGCTTCATTTGCTCCATTTGTTTCTGAGTATGTCTGCGTCGATTTCCAGCCTTATTTTGTCTTCCTTTATCAACCACCTGCTTCCAAGAGATTCTGGCAGGTTCCTGTCTCAGCAGGCAGAAAGACCAGATCTCTGGGGTTTCTGTCCCGAGGGGACCTGGCGCCTGACTTCCTGGCTCAACTGCTGGAGGCACCAGGAGGACTGTGGATTGGACTTGCTCCTTTGTGGGGTCCCCATACCGCGATTGGCAGGGACAGAGACTTGTCACATTAGGGGCTTTTTCATTGACTTGCATGAACTTTACCATTTCTGGCTCCAAACCTCTTGCACTGCTGCATTTCTTGTTTGGCTCCCATGGGCACTGTGGTTCCCGGGAAGCCTAAGGAACAACCCAAAGCTGTGACCCTTGCCCTCCGGGCCAAGACAGCCTAGGCTTAACCCCTCTGACCCCCCAAGCTCTTGAAGCTTCACCACCGCCCCCATCCCCAGTGAGGAGCCAGGCGAGGAGTCACTTCTTCACTCCCGGGGCTATGACTTCACTTGCCCGCTGTGGCCTCCCGGGTGTCTGCAGCTGCTTCCCGGGGAAACCTCCGTGTGTGTGTGTGTGTGTGTGTGTGTGTGTGTGTGTGTGTCTGGTAGTAAACAGGGCTGGCTGTTTCTTCCCCAGCTGTTAGCGTCACCTCTTTCTACTCTCTTCCATGCCTGCTTAGCCTCAGCTCCTAGTAAACACACACGTGACAAGAGACCTCCCTAGCGTCCCCTCTTGGCTAGTCCTAATCCCTAAAAGACCTCTCCTTAATTCTTCCAGCACTGGCCTCTCTTGTAGACGATTCTGGACATCTGATCCAAATATGAGAGTCATGAGTTTTAAATCTGAGTCACATACAAACCTCTATTAAACAAAGGAAACCAAAAGTCTCATGATCCCCCAGGGTTGTCTTAGATTATTTTGCTCATCATATTACTTAAATAAGTACAAACATAAAATTATTTACACTCTGTACACTTTACTAGCTCTTACATAACTTTAAAACCAAAATCAGTGTACAAATGAAATACCAAAATTCCCTGAGAAAACATCCACACTCAAGTTAGAACACTTACTGTAATGTGGCCGGCCACGGTATTTTTCTGACCCCAAACACTGAATATCCTACCCTGTGATGCCACCCTGTGTGGTGTGCGGATGTGTTTCCTCCGTGTTGCTCCCCTGCAGGGAAAACTGCCACATTTCACTTGGACAGAACAAACACCACGCTGGCCTTTACAAATGAAATCCTCTGCTCCATTATTTTTTAAAAATTAGCACTATTTGGCTCTGAAATCTCTAGAAACAGTTGTGTGATGATGTTTTATAGGATGTGTAACATGCTTACATTAATTTTAAAAATTTTCATTCAAAAAAAAAAAAATTGACATTCTCCTAAAGGGGTCATGGACGTCCTGAATGTGTCTGGAGGTTCTCAAGCGTGTTCATAGACCCCAGACCTCAAATTCCTGGATTGGAGGTTCCATTTTTCATCCAAGAGCCTCTTTAACTGCTTCCTTCTGAGCCTGCATGGGTCCCCAGACACTCCCAATGCCCTGCGGGCTGAGGTCCCCAAGCCTGTGCTTGGGCCTGGCTTGTTTTGCTAGGTGTCTCCCGGTGGCCCAGGTGCACACCACATGCACTGTTCGGGCCACAACAGAAGCCAGTGCCACCGCTCAGGGGGCGCCTCTCTGGTCCGCAGGGCTCGCTGCCCAGTCTGTGCAGCGCCCACGTTCCCGGGCTGGGGCTGGCCGAGGGGGCCTCTGTCCCCAGCTGATCCCGGCGGGGAAGTGGCTGCTCCCTGTGCCTCCACCAGAGGAAAAAAATAGCAGTTTCAGTCTTTGGAAAAAACTAGCGACTCACACGACCGCAATAGCAGCTGAAGACGTACTTAAAAACAGAAACACCTGCTTCGGCATTGGGACAGGAAATGAGATTTCAGAAATGCCGCAAGAAGCCGGTAACGCAGCCCCTCCCTCGCGTTTCCCCGGCTTTCGTCGCCAGCTGGGCCCCGCCCGCAGGGAAAGCCCGGTCCGAGCCGGGCCACGCGGTGACCGCGGTGGCCGCTGGCCGGCCCGGCCTGCGGGGTCAGGGCCCGGTGTGGCCCGCGGGGGCAAGTCACGGTGGCCGCAGGCGAGACCCCACCCTGCCGTGCCAAACCTGGGCAGCAGCAGACACTCAGGGAGGGCTGGTCCCGGACGGAGGGGGACGCGAGGGTCCCCAGACCCGCCTGGAGCGAGCCCTGCTTACGGGACTGCACAGCCACCGGCAGGTCCTCTCCATCCGCGACGTCTCCTTTAGGGGCCTGGGGGAGGGGAGGGGCCTGACGCCCAGTCCCCAGCCGGGGTGTCCAAAGGGGGTTCGCGCATCCCCCAGGGTGCGCAGGATGATCCACGGGCTCGTGGAAAGAAAATAATAGCCCATCTGTTTAGATGAATGTTTGACTTCAAAAATGAAAGAGAAAGCTCGGCCACGGTATTCTTCTTGGGGGGCTCCGGTGCCCTGGATCGCCTGGGAGGGGGGCCCAGAGCAGGCAGGCGGGAGGGGCGGGTATTTCAGCAGCGCTTACCCTGCCGGGAACTTAGAGATCCTACTATCTGTATCTAAGTAAACTAACTCTCCTAAAAAGGAGGAGCGGTTTTAAAACAATGTTGAAAAGAAACCTTGGACTGCAGATAACACTAATGTGGCAATCACGGCCAACACCCCCAAACGCAGACCCGGCCCTCCTCCTGCCATCCTGAGCTTGCTGTCAGCCACCTCATGAAGGAAAAACGATGGCACTTTCAGCAGATCTGACAGAGTTGGCCAAAATTGGAATTATCCAGAAGACTATTTGAACCATGGCTTTACACCCACAATCATTCAAGTCGAATGTTGCCTGAAGTAGGTATTGTGCCAAGAGAAGGTCACAAGACATTCATAATATTGTTAATTTCATTTTGACCTCATCCTTTTAACTCATCTTTTTTTTGGGGGGTGCTTTAAAATAATAGTACATGGGTGGAATTTATAAAATAAAATAAGTTATCAGAACTCTTGAGTGTGCGAACAACTTTTTGTCCCTTGGTAAGGGTGGGCAATATAAAAGCTCGGGGACCGCAGCCCCAGTGGGTAGAGCTCAGGCTGCAGGTGCCTCAGAGTGACCAGGCAGCTTGTTAAACTCCCTGGTCACTGGTCACTGGGCCCCTGCTGATGCTGATGGCCTGGGGACCTTCCTCGCAGGTGAAGACAGGGCTCTGGCTGGGAGACCAGTGACCTCACCCCACAGCCTGAAAACACTCGCAGTGCTGGACTCCTCAGCCTCAAGTAGGGCTTTGCAACAGCCTTGGTGAAACTGGAAGCAGCGTGAGTGCTGAGCAGGGACACAGGGAGCAGGTGTGGGGACAGGGAGGGGACTGTGGGCTCACCTACTGGCCTTACCTCACTCCCCCCCTACGGTTCTGGGGCTGGGGAGGTCTGAGTTGGAGTCCCCGTGCATCTGCTCGCTAGCTTTTGACCTCAAATCTTAATATATATGTGCAATGGAAAGAAAGAAAAAAAACCCTTACTATTTCAAATTCTCTTGCTGCCTTCCCCGAAGAAGGGTGGGTCTGGGGGAGGGGTGCTGTGGCCAGCAAGGAAGCCCTGCACAGGGCTGTGGGAAGGAAGCTATGAGCCTCTGCCCCCCCTCCCCACCATCCTCCTCCTCTGTGGGGCACGTCCCTGAAGGCTGAGTCTAGCATCCTGGCGGGTGTGAGCAGAGGTCTGGGGCAGAGGTCAAGTTGCCAAGTAGGTATTAGGACCCTTCCATCCCGCTCTGCCCTGAGGCTCCCTCCCACACATGCAACCATCTGTTCTTTTTTCTTTCTTCATGTGCATTTTTATAGGGGACTCGTGAAAACCAGAAGGAGTAATGCACCAAGGGATGTGACTTTAATGGCAGGATTACCAGCACAGGACAGGCATTGAGACAGCCAGTGTCCTTGACATTGGGCCCGAATCACATCCGGCTCATACAGGCGGCTCACTTCTAGGAGTAGGTGTTTTCTGCACCTGCTGTACTGGCTGCTGGTGAAAAATATTAGAATTCCTGCCCCCACGTGCAGCCTGCAGGGAGAAGGAAACAAGCTCTGCCCTGCTCCTGCCTGTCCCAGCCTCGCCTGTGCCTGGTGCCACAGGCTGGGGCAGGCGTGGGGCCCTGGGTCCTTCCTTCTCAGCACTCCCTTCTCAAGGGGCCCAAGCCGTGTCGTTAGAGCTAATTACGGAGCTTCCTTTCCCTGCACAACTTAGTGCCTATGAAAAGCCGATGAGAATTGTGTAGAGACAATTGGCCTTGGAGGGTCCAAGCCCTCACCCTGCCACTGACCACATTGGTGACCTTGAGCAAATTCCTCAATGTCACTGAGCTCCAGGCCTTTGCTCTGTAAAACAGGGTGATGAAGCTGCCAACTGCAGATGGCGATGAGAATGAAGCGAACGTGTGTGACGAGCAGGGCCCTTGGGACGCTCCCTTGCGTCCCTGTTAGGTGCTGATCCAATTGCACTAAATTCTGAAAAAACCCCTGTGGGTCACTCCACTGAAAGCTAAACTCAGGGAATCTTCTTCTGGGATTCCTAGGGCTTCCGAAGGTTAGAGACATGAGCTCACTCATTCATCCGTGCAACAAATACACACTGAGTGCTGACTGCAGGTCAGACAATAAGCTAGTAAATTATCTAGAACAAAAGCCTCTCTGGGAGGACTATTCACGCAGAAGGGTCTTGGGCTCTGGCGGACCTCCCTGGAGGCTGGGCTGCTGGGCCGGTGAGGGTGGACAGCCTGCCCGTGGATAGGAGTCCCTTTTCTGCCCCAGGCAAAGTGGCAAAAGGACCACAGAGAGAATGCTAGTGCCAAGGGCCACAGTGAGACAAAGGGGAGGCTGAGGCTGAAGGGGGTAGCCAGCCTCCTTCTTGGGCCATGAGTACTTCCCACGCCTGCCCCCACCCCGTGGGAGGGTGGGGGGATGCTGGTCCCTGCAGGAGGTCTCTGCACCCCTCCCCACCTCAAGTCATCCTAGTGCACGGCAAGCTTTGGAGTCAGACCTGAATGCTCCCCTGCTCTGCATCGGGAAACTCCGAGCCTTAGGTTTTCCATCTGTAAAATGGTGATAATTGCATCTTTTTATTCACTCCACCCAGGAGAACCAAATAAAATAGTAGGAGGTGCTTTGAAGATGACAGCATTTCATGCCCAATGTCTACTATGTGGCAGATTAGAGTCAGTCTATAGCAATAAGCTCCTCCTCAAATGGTTTTTATATTTTAAAAACAGCAAAACTAACAAAAATCCCTCAAATGTAACAGCAACATGGAACATTCTGACCTTTCATTCTCTTTCTGGTGAGAGCAGGGATCCCAACAGACGGATGTGGGGGAGGGAAAGGAGCTGAATGTTGGTGCAGCCGTGAGCCGAGGTGTGAACATGTGGCTCACCCTCCGTGGGCCAGCGGACACGGGCGTTAAAGCCACGGCTCTTGTGAGGTCTGATTGGCTCCAGTGGGCGCCCCAAATGCAGGGGCTGCACAGACGGCCCTGGGGCAGCTGCCCTGTTCTAGATGGGCTCAGGACACTGCACCAAGACAGCGGTGGCCAGATTGCAGACGGCAGCCACCTGTCTGCATTCCCCACCTCCTGCCCGGGGCGCTGGGTGGCTTCCCGGCCCAATCCTTTCATCAGAACCTTCACCCACAAAGCACAGCCACTGACCCAGGACACCCTAGAGCAAGGGCCGGCGAGCCAAGGCCCGAGAGTAGAACCTTGCCCTTTGTCTGTCTATGTGTAGCCTATGAACTAAGAATGGTTTTCAGATTTTTAAATGGCTGAACAAATTCAATAGAAGAACATTTTGTGAAAATTGTGCGAAATTCAAATGTCAGTGTCCATAAATAGTGATTTGTTCACTTGTGATGTCGTCTCTGGCTGATGTTGTGCTACAAAGGCAGAGTTGAGCACTTGCGACAGAGACTGTATGGCCTGCATACCTAAAATATTTATCTCGTCCTTTGTAGAAAAAGCTTGTCATCCCTGAGTTAAAGAGCCCTTCCTTCCAGGAGCACTTGCACTTTAATGCACACTCATGCCTTAAGCAAAAGAGACGAAGTTCTAATGGGATTTTAGGCAAGGTGGCTTCCTCGGTTTAGCCTTTCTAGGGGAGGGAACAGGAAAACCGGAGCCAGATAACAGAGAGGCAGCAGCATGTAAAATAAATGCCTGGAGCTAGGCTATAGGAATACTGATTTCTAACTGCAGCTTCAGCTAACTAATAATTATGAGATTTTTGAGCAAGAAGGCTTTTCATGTCCTGGTGCTTTCCTCTCCGTCCAAGATCTTCCCCCTCTTCCCCAGAAAGGAAGACAATAGCTGTGAAATGCCTTGACACCTTAAGTATCACCCAAATGCAAAGATTAGTCAATTCTAGAGCATTCTGATTAGGTATATTTCTTCCTTTCAAGGCAAGTGAAACAAGGTGTCCATAGATATAGTGGCCCTATTCTCCTCAAACTCCTTGGTTTATCACCAAGACCCTTGGCATTTGTGCAACTGACGCTTTAGTCGTTCCCAAGCCACCCATAAGGTCCCTCATCTGTATTTCGTATTTTGCCAAGGTACAAATCCGAGTAACTCAGCTGCTACTGAGTGAATCCAGTGAGCGGCCCCGTAGCCGCATCCCAGGACAGCGGGCTGTTCTCTCCTTGTTTTAACAGACATAGTAAATACTAGAATGATTAAAGACTCCTTTGTAAATAAATGCCCTGGATGCACGATGCTGGCACTCTCAAAAGTCTCAGGAGGGACTATCCATGGAAGACGTGAGTCTACATTATTTATTTGTAGTCAGGGACTCTGGCGTGTGGTGGCCGTTTCTAGAAGCTGCCTAACATGTCTTTCAATACAACCCCGGAAGTGGCTTCCTTTTATGGCAGTCTCAGTTTCCGGTTCCTAGAAATTGCTGATTCCAACAGCATCCAATGTCCACAAGTCACCTGAGGGTGCCTGAGGGCAGGAATGGAGCCACATTTCACTCAGACACCAAAGCGAGTTGCCATCTGAATTTCGCCACACCCTGCAAAGGCGCCAAAGCATGCAACAGGAACAGAATTTGCACTCGGTATGTTTATTTCTATTCCACTAAAGGTGCATGTGTGCTCTTAAAAAGGCAAACCCACATAGGAGCCCATGCCAGAGACAGTTGCAACAAATTGCATCGGCTGGGTTTTTCTGTTTGTAACAGCGAGCCCATGTTGGTGGTGCAAACTGGCCAGCTGTGTGCTATTTTAAACCTTGCCTGCTCCTTTTTCCCCTTAGTGCCAAGGGCAGACAAAGCTGCCCAGAAAGAAGGAATTCAATCAGCATCAGAAGAATGCATTGAAGTTCTGTTTCCTAAACCCCAGGGGAGATCTGAGTGGGAAGGGAGGACCCAGCTAACTGAGGACAGAGTCCTTTTTGCGTGTCTGTTTCCCCAGGCCAAATGCCAACTGGCTGACAAGTGTCAGTGGGCGGGAACAATGGAGGAGGGGGGCCTGGGGATGAGGGGGTGGAGGGACTTCCTGAGGGTCCATCCAGGCCCAGAGTTTCCAGCTGTCACCCCCAGAACGCCGCCTGCCTGCTTGGCCAGGTGGGGTTGGCCCTGGCAGAAAGGGCTGCAGGCGAGACCAGTCATCACCCTGTTCTTACCAGAGCCCCAGCCCTGGCCATAAACCTTACCTGGCCAAGCTGCTCTCTTTATTGGACACTTTAGTCAAATATCTGGCCTGCTGGGCTGACGGACACTTTTTTTCTCTGATGTCTCTCCCTGGTGGGTCTCAGAATTAATACTTCTTCCTCTGCTCGTCCCTTCCCTTTCCTGAAATGGCACAGAGGCTGCACTCTAAACTCACCCAGGGCTTGGGCTGGGCTGGGCTGGGTCGGATGTCCTGGGTGTGGGCACCTCCATGGGCCAGCCCACTCCCTGGGTTCAGTCTGGAAGCTGGTGACTCCACTGCCAGCCTGTCTCTCTGTTCCAAACAGTGACATACCTCAGGCCTCCTCTCCTGCCAGCTGGTCAGAATGGGGGGTGCTCTGTAGGCCCCTGGGGGTAGTTCAGTGGCCCAACTCTAAAGCCTCCGGGGTGTCAAAGCACAGGAGCCTTATGGAGGAACTGGTGTGGGACCAAGTCCATAAATGAGGCCCCGTGCCATTTTGTACCTGTTCAGGGGGCCAGGTTGGCTCTGAAAAAAAGGATAGTGTGTGTCAACCTCCAGTACAGTGTCTAATAATGTCCTAGGTGCTCAGTGATGATGAGTATCAAACACACGTGTGTCCTGGGGAGTCTGATTACTATGAACATGGACTAGACAGATATTTTTCAGGAATGAAATATTTCTCATGCAGGGGACTTTGTTTTACCATAGTTAATATCAACTGTGAGGTCAGAGCTTTCAATGCCGAATGCATTCTGAGAAGAGGCGGTTCCAGGCTGGCGCTGCAGGAGACCTTTCCTACCATGTGGTCATGTGGGCTCTGCTTCCCCAGTCACCGTCCTGCCATCCCAGCCTCCTGGTTCCAGTTCTGGGAACCACGCTGGGCCTCATCCCCCACCCCCATCTGTAAAATGGGGTAGCTGTCCTACCTCATAGGGTTGGCATAAGAGTCAAATATGATGATACACAGAATTCTTCCAGAGTGAAATAAAGACAGGGAGGCATTGAAATGGGGGCACCAGACGCCCCATGTCTGAGGACTCAGGAGGTGGAAGAGAAGACTCTCTCCCTGGCTTGGGCCTTATGAGCCCCTGCTATACTCTGCCAGGGGTTTTCCTCCATCTGTGCCATCGTTCCTGGTCAAACATGAATGCTATGCAAGCACATAGATTTTTGTTTCTTTTCCTTGTGTCTAAGAAGCAACTGCAGCTTTGCGGCCTATGGAGCCTGAAGAAACTGACCCCACACCCATGCACCGATTCCAGTGAAAAAGTGATGCCCAGAAGCCCAGGGAAGCGCATCCACCCTTGGGAAACCGGACAATTTCCTATCATGACACAGCTTCGTAGGCTGTGAGAGCATGTAGTGTTCTCGAAGAGCTGGTCCCCAACTGTCACAAACTAAAGCAGGAACACCAGGAAGCATGTGCTCTGACAGACACCTTCCTGTGAGTCGATTTTACTCTTGAAAGTGTGTGCAGGGAGCTAAGCAATTTAGGACAGTTTCATATCAAATACGGATGTTGTTGGGAAAATGCAAATTGTGCACTGATTAAGATTAAACACAAGCCTTTGAGGAAATGTCAGGCTTGCAATTTAAAGCAGTAGTCCACAAACTTGGCTTAGGAGAGCAGAACACCCCCACTCCCACACAGCCCACCCTGCCTGGGCCCCCCCCACCGAGTCAGGACCTCTGAGGTTGGGGTCCCTCATTAGCTCGTCTAAAATGCTCCCAGGTGACTCAAATGTTCTGGTGGGATTAAGCAGCACCGGCCCAAGGGTGTGTTTGCCCTTGAAAGCCAGGTAGGAGGCGGGCAGGTCTGGGGCATGCTCCCTCGGCACTGGTTTCTGGTCCCTTTGTAGATAAAAGTGATCTCTTCAAGGTCTGAGTGAGGTGCAGGCAAGCCCATCAGGGAGCTCTGCTGGATCAAACCAGTGTTAACATCAAAGCCCTGCCAGGGCCACTGGGGTTAGCTCCAAATGGTCTTACTGCTGCCCTCAGCACACCCTGAGAGACTGGGTACAGGTGTGGCAAAGGGGGCCATGGACTCCTGCTTAGGTGTCTTTTTCCATCTTTTGATAACAGAGGAGTAAACTAAGGATGTCCCTCTAAGCCCTGTGAGCACTTAGTCAAGAGGAGCCTCTCACAATCTTGTGAGACGGCACTCCCCAGCCCTTTCTGAGGCCTGGAGGTGACGGTTCTGAAGGCCTCTGGTTCCTTCCCGGAACCAGGGTTAAATGGGAAAACCACAGAAAAATGAGACTTCCTAAAAAGGTGCAGATGTCCTAAGTTTTCAAATAAAATCTCCCTTGGCACCTGAAGAAATGGATTCTTAGGCAGCTTGATTCTCCATTGTTTGTTCCACAAACATTGAATCTTTCACCAAATATGAATATATTCTGAGATAACCCGATGGGGCAGTCAGGAAGGGGCAGTCCGTCCTAGGTGGGAAGCGCAGCAGGTGGAGGGCCTGGAAGCAGAGCTCTCTAGGGTACCTGGAATGTGCCAGACACAGCATTTGTGAAGGGGCCCTCAGGCTTAGCAGGGCACGGAGGCAGCAGAGTGCCAGAATCCCACCACCTGGCCTGAACCTCACTGCATGACCTTGCGCAAACCCGTTCTTCTCTGAGATGGTGCTCTCATCTGTGACAAAGGGGGTACGACTTCCCTCAGAGTTAAGGATTAAGTGCAACTACATAAAACATTTAATAGCATGCCTAACTCAAGTACTCAAAAATAGTGGTTATTTTAGCCACTTGGAGACATTTTTCTATCACTTGTCCTAGTACCTAGGACTTTGCGCACATGAGCACATGCACGTGTGTGTGTGTGTGTGTGTGTGTGTGTGTGTACTACTGATGTCTAGTGGGTCAAGGCCAGGGATGCTGGTAAATACAATACACAGGATGGCCCTCCTCCCCAACAAACTATCGAGCCCACAATGTCAACAGTGTGAGGTTGAGACCCCTGATCTACAGAGAGAAGCTGGGGCTAGCCCACCCAGACGACAGGGGTGGGGGAAGCAAATAGGCTACAAGTGCGAGATCTGGCAGCAACTACAAACTCTTGCAACCACCCCTGGAAGAGGAATCCTCTCCTCAATTAGGACATGTTAGCAGCTATAACTCAAGTGTTACACACATTCTTCTCCGAATTGTCCAAGTTAGAGACACTGAATTCAGAATTAGACTCACAGGTCAGTGCACTGATTTAAATAGCTTTTGGGTAAGATGTGAAAAAGCAATAGTAATTGGAGGGACAGAAAGGAAAAGCAGCTAGAGGTAGAAATGTGGTCCAGAGGAATAAAAACACAGTAGTAAAATATATGAGGTTCATCCCCCATTCTTGATTTTCTTTGTAGGACAAGGCAAACTACATAGTTAAGAGACTACAAACACTTAAGTAAATGAGTTTGCATGAATCTGGAAAAAGACAAATCCTTTGGAAACTCAACCAAGTTATCTGGTTGGACCGCTACATGCTCATGCTACGGCCTCAAAGATGAAATAAAAAACTAAGTAAAAATTCTGATCCCACCAGTTTTGGCTGATTTTGACATTTCATTTGCTTGGCAGAGCACTTTGGTGCCCAGTATGAGTTCACAAATCAATCCTGAACCAGGAATTGGTGCCCTCCCGGTCATGACAGTCTGAGAATACAACTTAACCGTATCTGGTTAAAAAGGCTCCCGAGATCTTTTGATTGGCATGCCCAGGAATTACAGAACCACTGAGTTAAATGAAAAAAAATGCTCAACATTTGTTAACAACTGGGACATTTTCCACAAAATCTTCTGAAAATGCCTTTAGACTTGGGGATTTTTATTTTTACCTCAAGCCAGTTACTTAAACTCTTAAACCTCAGCTTTATTCTCTGCAAAATGGAGATAATAGTCCTTCCGCCCCAGGGCTGCGGTAAAGATTAAGGAAGATTACGTACCTGAGTTCACTTTGTGCTAACTGGGTCACACAACTAAAGGTAGTGTCCTAGAACCCAGAGGCTTTTTACTTTTATTTCACATTGCTCTTCAGGAGCACTTCAGTATTTTTCAGGGTCATGCTGTGTTTTTAAAAGAACCAGAACAAGAGGATGCTACCTAGGAAAGCAAATTAGTTCCTTCACAGCATCTCTTGGTCTTAGTTTCTTACTTGAGTTTCATGCAGTCCTTGGAGGTAATTATCTCTATTTTACAGGTAAGGAAAAATGAAAGAGACTCAAAGTATCTAATGTGCAAAATATGAGATTAGATGCCCTGTAATGAAGCCAGAAAATAAGGGAACTTGAATTGAAATGGAAGCCCAAAGCTGGAGAATAAAATGAAATTCTACAACTGCTTTGCTCTGGCAGCTTTGCAGGCAGGCCCAGCTTAGGAGCAGTTTTCTAGGCTAAATGACCAGGATTTGGAAAGCATGGAAAACGATGGAAAAATCAGATGTACACTAAAATGTACAATTCCCTTTAGTGGTCTACTTGGATTTAAAGACCTCAGAGACAGAGCTGTGACGTCCAATAAATTCCATCTTTTCCCTAGAAGAGGTGGTACCTAAGGGTGTCCAAATGTTGGTGGCAGGGGAAGGGATGGCAGAAAGATGCTATTCCCAGAGGTTAAAAACACAGGGGCAAGATCTGAAGTGAGGTCACTGAAAAGGCTGAGGAAATGGAATAGGATGATCAAGAAAAGCTTGTCTACTAGTAAAGAAAAGTAGAAGGGACCATTTCCGCAATCCTTGATCACAAAGACAATCTTTGCCGCGAGGATGTATTTTTCAAAAAACACTGGGAATCACCTGCTTAGGAACTGAAAACATAAAATATGACCCTGACTCAAGAGTCGTCAGCACAAGCTTCTAGTGATGAGAATAAGATCGTCTCATTAGATTACATACAGTTCAAGAGAGGCCGCTGGGAACAGTGTGGGAGAAGCACATTTTTGGAGTTTGCTTTCTGAAATTCAAATGAGACAGCAGCTCTCAGAGTACGAATTCTGAGAAGCTTCATCCATGTGCTGAAAAGACAAAACCCAGGAAGATCTGTCTAGCCTCTAGATAGCTGGAGCTCCCAGAATTAAAAAGAAACATCCTAAATAATACCATTGCATGTGACTTAAACCAGCAGTTTCCAAGAACAAATTCAGGAAAGTTGCTTTTTAATCCAAACACAACCAAGAGCCCATTCATAATCCAATCTTGTGTTTTTTATCAATAGCCAAGATGCATAAAAGAGCCGTTGAGGTGACATAGACTGTCTTAAGAGCTGCTTTCAGACACCTAACACAATTATTTTCACAGACAATTCTTAAGATTTCCAGCAAGTTCTTATCGTATTCTCCACCAACATGAAAGAAATGAACTAGACTCTCCAGTTTTTCTGTGGTTTTATAAATGGTCTTTCAGAAAATTTTACTTCATCAATACTAACAATTTTTTAATAATGGGTATTGCTATTTCTTTATTATCATATTTTGTCACCTAATAATAAACCTAAGATTTTAAATCTAGGAAGGCTAACATTTACAAATGCTTAGCATTAGCTAAAATCCACAAGTTATCAAATATTCCTTTAATCCTTTTTGAAATCTTAGCTCTCTAGTTTTATCTTCAAAGTATAATGCCTAGTAGTTTCCATACTTCAGCACTTCACATCTGACTCGAGTAGACTTGAAACCACTACCCCAATTCATGTCTCTTGTTACTATGCTTTGGTAATTCCCCTGAAATTGCAGGAACAGATCATGTCAAAAGTTCCATTCTGTTTTTGATCTTGGGAAATGTCATGAAACAGACATAAATAAGCCTTGGTGCTTTAAAATAGGGGAATACCGACAATTTATTTCCAAATTCGAGGTGATTATACTTGTACAGTTCTGGGATCACAAAAAGTCCTCATATTTTCATTTTGAATAGAGGGATATTGTTCACTTGTCCAAAAACATTCTAATCTAAACAGAACCTCCATCTGGCTATCTCTAGGGCATAGGTTGTCTTTGCATTTTGAGGTTCTGTGCAGCCTTTAAGATGATGTGACTTTTTGTGTATTGTTATTACTGCAGTAAATTATGCATAACACTGCTACAAGTTTTGGGTAAACACTGAAATGTTGATAGGCATTGAGCAAAGACTTATATGATCTTGACCCTCATTATTTGCTGCCTCTTCGTAAACTACCAAGCTTCTTGTTATTAAGGCAGTTCTTTTCAGCTTTCTTTTTGTGTACTCAGCTGAATACTATAGTTCCTCCTTAGAACTTCCCTATTTAAAAAGAAAGGTACTTAAGCACATGCTCTTAGAGACTAAAGGTTTACAATTTTAAATACATTCAAAGGCAGCAGGAAAAGTAATTTTACAACTCATTTAATCATCAGGTTACAAACCCCATTTCCATGAGATTTATGAATGAGGGTCTAACATCACCCCCAATGACCTAGAAATGTATGGTTTCTCTTCAGCTGTTTTCCTCTTTTCCCTCCCAATTCCCATCTCTGACCATTTACTATTTAAAATTATCTGAACACTTATCCTCTCTATGGAAGTTCTCTGCACTGGTGTACACATGATATCCCTTAAAATGTAAACGCACACAAACTAGTATGAAGGCAGTAGAATACCTCAGTGGCAGGAAAACGTCTTTCACAATTTTCCATTATTCCGTATGGCTGAGTGGGAAGGTATGCCACTTTAAGGAGAGTAGCTACTCTAAATCTTTACTAAATGGAATCTCCTCCTGAGGCTTCTCAATGTCCTTCCCTGTATTTCATCAGTGCTCCATTGTCCATAGTTACTTCAATTAATCACTAATAGCAAATGGTTAAGTTATGAAACCACCATAAAAGAATATTACTGCAACCATTAAATTACGTTGTTGGAAATATACTAACATTGAAAAGATGTTCATAATATATTACAAATATCCACAACCTCCATTATTTATAAAAAGTTTTGGATTGAGAAAAGCAGAAATTTGATAGAAGAGGTAGGTGGCAGATTGAGAACCAGTGTCTGGTTTTAGGCTAAAAGACCCATTGAAGAAAATAATCTGTAATAACACATTTATTGTACCTATTCTGCAACGACTTTCTTTTTTAGCAAGCCTTCATTCTTGCTAAAAATCTACTTCACAAAGGGATTCTTTCGATAAAATGGTTTATAGGAAGAATTATATAACATTACAATAACTTAAGCTGCTAGCCAAACCAAATATTTTCAGTTTAGCTGTCTACTCTCCCAGGTTGTGAAAAGGAATAATGTAAAACCCTTTTCAATAGGTTTGCCTAATCCTTGATTATTCACATTGCAGATCATCCAGTGTGGTGTGGCTATTTCCTGTTAACACGGGTCCACAGTGTTCCTGGATGCTTTCTTCCCCAGTACTTCAGTAAGCAAGAAAATTGACACAGGCACGCAAGGAAAGGCAAATCCAGACTTAGAACCAGGATAAGTGCTTATCAGTTTTGCTAACATTAGTTCCAGACAAAGTTTTGGCTTACTCTGACAAGCAAAGCCTTTAAAGTAGATTATTTTCAAGGTCCCCTGAAAGATCTTGACCTTGTATTAGGCAAAAGTTAAATTCTGGCTGGGCACAGTGGCTCAAGCCTATATTCTTAGCACTTTAGGAGGCTGAGGCTGGGGACCAGCCTGAGCAGGAGTGAGACCCCATCCCTACAAAAAATAAAAATTAGCTGTGCATGGTGCTGCGTGCCTGTAGTCCCAGGTACTCAAGAGGCCGAGGCAGGAGGATCCCTGGAGCCCAGGAGTTGGAGGTTGCAATGAGCTAATGATAACACCACTGTACTCTAGCCTGCGCCACAGATCGAGACCTTGTCTCAAAAAAACAAAAAACAAACAAACAAAAAAAACGAAAAAAAAATTCATTTCACAGGCCATCCAATCTTAACTGGAGTTGTACAAATAAAATACTGTAACACATTCAAATAATTTAACCTTTACTCTTCTGGAGGCTAATCCTAGAATTGGCAAAATAATTCTGGCAGATAATTCTAGGGCAATAATCTTGCCCATTATTGAATTTACATACTCCAGTCTTCTAGCACAGCCTAAGAATTTGTCCAAAATCTACAATGAGGACTTACTAAGGTTATGCGATACCTCAAAGTAGATTTGGTGATAAAAAGACAAAACTAGGCAAACAAAGAATACAAACTGAGTGGAGTCTAAGTAGAATTCAGGATATCAACTAATATTAATGTATAAAAAAGTCATTTACTATTTCATTTATAATAAATCAGTAGTGGTTATTATTATTTGTGGTCAATCACACAATCATGCAACTAATTAAAACCAGCTAAATCTCCAATTTCCTATAATGTAACACCCATTTAAAGAAAAAACTAAACTTGGACAGGAAAATAAGTGACACATTTAACACCAAAGAGTACACTAAAAAAAAAAAAAATCACCACAAGAGTGAACACAGATAGCTAGCTGGTGAATGGGTAAAGTTTGTAAAAGGAAATTTTCAATTCTTAAGTAGCCACATTCTAAACTGCTATGATTATATGAAAAATACCAAGGAGAATACATTCAAGTTAATGGAAACAAGTCTTTATTAAGTAACTTTTAATATCAGAAAAATAAAACTCTTATAATTCTCTTTACAGCAAATATATAATATCAGTGCTTTGGCCATCTTAAGTTAAAGGCCCTTTATCATAAAATATATGGTTTTAAACTTTACTCAAATTGAATTTATAATCCCTATGACTTCCCTACATATACATAACAAAAGAGTGTAGTAAAATTAGCAAATACTAAACTATATTGATAATTTATCATTCTTAGTTTGTGGTTTTTAGAAACAGTACACGCACCTAATATATGTCGATTCCTTGGCTTATTAGTTGCAGTGTACAATGCAACAAAATACAAAATACATGCTTGGTGAACATTCGTTCATATCTACAAGACGGCAGCTAGAGATTAGGTTTCAATACTGACATTTAACTATCCTACAAGCATTTAGCATTACATCATAATATGCCATCAAGGCAATTTTTTATACTGAAAAAATCAAAATAAAAACCGTTATTTGTAAACTTTTATACGAAATGTAACTCTTCAAGTGGAAATAAAAAATAAAATCTGTCTATTTACTATTGAATACACATAGGATTTCAATTTTCGGTATACCGAGAAAAAAAGCTCTTTTGTGTTGGGAAAATAACGCTTCAAAAAATAATTAGTAGAAAAACCCACCAGTATAATGTTTTGTCCTTTCAATGCCAGCACAGATTTGGGAACATACTGAGGATGAGTTATAGACATCCACAGGTGAAATGTACAAGCATATTTTAAAGAAATCTTTCCTTGTGATTGGAAATAGTTTTGAAATGAAGTAAACTGATTGGAGGTCGTCACAGCTGCTTTTGTGAATTATGCCAAGGGCATTATTATCCCTTTCTCCCCCCCCCCCAAATTACTAAAAAATAAAAATATATTTATAATGTGCAAGACAAATATGGATTAAACATAAAATGTTTCACATTTTGATCTATAGTCTAAAAATTAATTAATAGCTTGATCAGACTAATGAATGGAATGTTCGCATCCTCAATTATTAGCCAATATAGGTGCCACCCCAAAGCCCTTCCTGATACGGGAAAACCCAGGTGGCCATTTCCACATCCACCAAGGGAGGCAATGGGTAGGAATTCACAACTGCATTCCTGATCCACTGATCATACCAGCCTTGAGCACTCTGGGCGAGATGAAGGTCAATGTAGCAGTTTGTCCCAAATTATAACCAGTGATCTAGTAAACTGCCATCAGCCCTATTATTACCAATAAGTAATCACAATGCATTAAAAAGTGACTTGCAATCCTGCAGAATTAGGCATAAGTTGTTGTAAAATAAAAAACAAACAAACCTGTTTTGTCAAAACTGGCAGTGTAAAGAAGGCAGCACTGGAAGTGTCTGAATCATCTGTAATGCCAAGTACCCTCCATAAACTCTTAATGTGGTTAGGCTTTGGGACCCACTGTTCTGAAATCTTAGACGTATACACTTTCTCATAGGCTCACACAACCTATGATTATCTTCACTCAGCCAAGTTGAACTTCAGCTTTAGCAATTCTTAGATAAGCTATGTCTCTGGGTCTATAGGACAGTATTAATAATTAAAACCAAACTAATAGACAAGAGACCACTTAGGTTTAGTGTTACCATAGCAGCCTTTTATAAGTTTACTAACAACTTTAGCCTAATCCCAATAAAGCCTGATAACAGTCATAAGAATTCATTAGGAAGTTTACTGGGGGGTACCATTATACCCATGCCTTTACGAGTCCATATAGAGATATAGTATTTATGTATATATATATAGTTAAGAGTGAATTTGGATTGCCTGAGTAACAGCTGTCTGGCAAACTGGACATGATGGCGTTCTCTTTTCACAGATCTTGTTGGCACATTCCATGCAGAAGAGGTTGTGGCCACATGGAACTAGGGCAGCAATAACTTCATTCTCAAAGCAAATCACACAGTCGTGCTTTCGTCTTGATTCTGGAGGTGAGCTAGAAGTGGAACCACCATTGGAAGAGGAGTAACTATTGGTACCATTAGAAAAAGCAGGGATGTATATTGGAAGGCCAACATGGTTGCCTGTACTAGGTGGGTCGCTCCTAACCCTCCGAGCAAGTGGGTGTTCTATGCTCTCAGGAAATGTAGGAGACAGACGAGGAGTAGATGGCTGACTTCCTCTGCGCTGAGTCTTCATGTTACCAGAGGGATCACTCCCAAAGCCAGAAAGTGGGTTAACTGGTTCAAATGGAGTCCAGATAGTTTGAGCGGATGTTGGTAAAGAGTCAAAGGCAGGAGAGTCAACTGCAAGATCTTCTGAGCCTACAGATGGTAGTGTATCTCCAAACCAAAAGTTTCCTGTACTAAATGGGCTTGTTGGACTAAAGTCAGCCAGCCTATTGCTTCCAAAGTAGGAATCTGTGGAACCACTTCCTAGAGAACTGGAACTATCATTTCGGTAATTGGATATCATTCTTGCTCGGCTAGGAGGAACTGGATTGGAGGAGAGCCATGCAGAGCCCAGAGTGCCACCTTCAAAGCTTACATCGGTACCGTTGTAATGGAAATCATTCTCTTCGTTGAGCTCTATATAGTTTCCCGTACGCATGGCAATATGCATTTCTATTTCTTCCCGTGCTCGGTCAACATTTTCGGGCATCCCGGTCACTTCAAAAACAGGCTCCTTATCTCTGCTTGGTGTTACTATGTACGTGTGGGTCTGCTGCTGAATTCTTTTAATAGTTGCTCCTTTGGGTCCAACCACTAATCCCACCACACGGTAGGGAACCCTGACTTGGACGGTGGTTTGACCGGGCAGATTAGGACTACATGACAATCCTCCCAGGGCAGGGCCATTTTTGTTTCGAGATGCACGAATCATGGAGAAGTGCTCTGCAGCTGACAGGATTTCTCTTTTGGCCATGGCAACATCTTCTTTCCGTCCAGTGACAACAAAGATGGGCTCTTCACCACGGACAGGTGTCTTGATATACGTGTTTGTCTTGGCTCTCAGTGCTTTAATTTTACAACCTGTTAGAAAGAAAACATTTCGTAAGAATCAACATCTCTTATAAAGACAAATCACAGAAAGTGCCTTTTAACCTTAACGTACAGTTATCGGGCAATTTTCACTTTATTTTATTAAGTTTTAGAGTTTGTTCTTTCAAACTAATCACATGATAAAATTCCTAATTCTACTAATGCTCCTAGATCCAGAGGTATACTTGTCTGGTGATCCTTCATTTGAAAAGAGGTGGTACCTCTACTGGGAGGTCTTGACTCACTCAAGTTAGGCATATCATTTTCTTCCTCTTCTTATTAGAAATTATAAATGACGCATAAAGTAGCCTATACAGATAAGTTACACCATGAGTGGGTTTGATTTTCAGAATGCGCAGGGAGTTGGTGGCAACGAAAAACAATAACATGCATGTGAGACATTTAATACCTATTCTCACTTAATCTACACAATAACTCTTAAGAACCAGACTATTACACTATTATACTCTTTTTATTGCTAAAGAAGCTGAAGTTATACAGAAAAACTGAAGAACTTGTCAAAGTTCACACAGCTAGTAAGAAGCAGAGCCAAAGTTAAACCCAGTCTGGCTTCAAAATCTTTTCATAATTCCCCATTTTAAACAACTTTCTTTAAGTAATCACAGATTACTAGTGCCAACTGTGTAAGATTAGAGGGCTTCACACTGCAACCTAAAAATGCCAAATATATAACTAAGGCATATAAGCCTGGGGTCATACTTTTCAAAGATCCGAACTTGAAGCTTGCCAGAATAGATTTGTTCTCATGAATGTATCATGCTATCCTAGTGCCTCAAAATAAACACATAGGTGCTAATTGAAGATAAATGTCACAATTTGAGCAGGTCTTTTTCTTAAACTTTTCCTTCCTTTTCTGTCCCTAATAAATTAATAATGTGCTTAACTCCTGCTAGTCCTTCAGATTTTAGGTTGGGTGCCTCAATCCTCTCCAAAGCTTCCTCTCCCCAAGAACCAGTTTGTGTGCCCTTCCTGAGCATTCCCAAAGGACTGGGTGGTTGTCTATACAGGTTGTGTATCCCTTATCCAAAATGCTTGGGAATGGAAGTGTTTTGGATTTTGGAATATTTGTGTTATATCTGCTAGACAAGCACCTGTAATCAGAAAATCCAAAATGCTCCAAATAAATATTATGTTGGTGCTCAAAAGCATTGGAGCATTCTGGATTTCAGACTTGAGATGCTCAATCTGTATCTGTTTTTGCTCCACAATAGAAAATGAATTAGAAGACCAGAGCAACAAAAATTCTGTTACCTACTTACCATTTATATAGGCTAAATGTCCAGGAGACTCCCTCATTCAGCATAGTGGGTGTTTTCTTGGGACTGAGAATTGAGATCACTTTCACTGGCCGATATATGACTGATGGAGATGCCTAAGCAATTCATCCCTAAATTCATACAGGGATGTACGAACATATAACTAACTGGTCATGCCCTATACTCTGGGGAGTTATTGGTATTATTTGAATACATAAGTTTACCTGGGCTACAACTTGACAAGAAGGCAGTCTGCTGTAATCACATTCTTAACAACAGACAGTCCTGATCATCCTGCAATTTCTACTAAGGACAAAGGGAGAATTAGCCTATGGGTCTAGTGTTGGTCCCTTTCAACCCTTACAAATACTGGCCATTAGAAAACAGAATTAAAAACCTTTCTAAATAAATACTTCTGAGACTATAAGCAACTGTCAGTCATACCTTAGAATATTTTCTGTTTAATACCTATATAGTATTAACTAAGGCACCCCCTCTACCCAAAAGGGTCATGTGCTTATTGGGTTTTATGCATTAGGGGAAAGCGGTAACAGGAATACAGCAAAGCCATGCCCTTTTAAGCCACTGCCAATAAAAATAGAAGTATTTCTTCTCTCCTCTAAATTTTATAACAGTTTTAACACAGTACTCTAAATTCAGATTAGGACTACAGGAAACCTCACCAAACATAACATTGTTTCTATAGAAACACATATTCTGAGCTCCAAACAACATGTGATTTCTAGAATATGAATACATTCTGAAGTTGGGGACTATATGAATAGGTATTAAAGTATTAAAAAGATAACACAAACTAAAGGAGAAAAAAGAGTTCTGTTTTATAATTTTGTGAGTGAGGGAGGTAAAAAAACTTTTGAAGTATTTTAGATTGAGTTTCTACTTGAAAATTCAAAGATACTTTTAAAAATCATATAAGAATTTATAATCCCAGAAGCCACAAAAGTACTGATAAATTAGACTGTATTTTTTAAATTGCTACATGGCAAAAGTCACCAAAAACAAAGAAAAAAACTAAAATATAACCCATCTCACAAATGGCTAATTTCTCTTTTACACACATACCTCTCCCCTACAAATCAAACTACCAAAAGCCCAACAGAAAAATACGCTAAACAAACAGCTTGCAGAATATACAAATGGCTCTGAAGATGGAAATTTCCATTTTCACAGGAATTGAGCTATTATTTTCCACCTAAAAGATTGTCAAATATCAAAAACCTTATAACAATGCTAGTTAAAAGCTCACATTTAGCTAGTGAGATTATAAACTACCTGCTCTGGAGGGCAGTTTGCAATATTTATCAAATTATAAGTACATACACCCTGTACCTCTCCAATCCCACTTGTAGAATTGATCCTGTGGAAATACTTGCACAAGTGCAAAATGACCTCTGTATTTTATTACTTATTGTTTGGATTAGCTTGAGTCTAGTACAGGTATATAATGGAATACTATGCATTCATAAAACTGATTGACTTAGAGGGACAGGGTTAGAGGGAGATTTAGTATATTCTTATTTCTTATAAATTTTGAGCCATACAAATGTATCACCTTTTCAAGGAAATATGATTAAATTAGAAAAAAATCAGATATAAAGAAAAAATACATTTTACTAGTCTTGGCATATTAATTAGACTTTTGGCTAGTATTACTGAGATTATAGTCCCCCCCGCCCCTGCCCTATCCACAGTTTTGCTTTCCATGTTTGAGTTACCCAGTTAACTGCAGTCCAAAAATAGGTGAATATAGTACAATATTTGGAGAGTGAGAGACCACATTCATGTAACTTACTACAGTACAATGTTATATAACTTTTCCATTATTAGTTGTTGTTAATCTCTTACTCTGCCTTATTGATAAACTTTATTATGAATATGCATAGGAAAAAAACGTAGTATGTTTACACAGGGTTCAGCACTATCCCCAGTTTCAGGCATCCACTGAAGGTCTTGGGAATGCATGCCCTGAAGATTAGGGGTAATCCCTGTACACGAACAGTAGGGTAAACGATTTCATAACCTCAAAGTAGAACAAGGTTTTGTAGTTCTAAAATGTAAGAACACTTGTTTTCTTACAGCTGCAGATAAAAACATGTACTCAAGGTAGTCAATGGGCAGAAGCCTAGACCAGTTAGTTTAGATGTCAAAAACTAGGATAGCACTAACAACTTTCACAGCTATAATTTTATCTTGATTTGGAAGTAAATTCCCCAAATAAAATGTCCCAACTTACCCCACTGGTATAGAAGCCCATTTCCCCTTCCTACATCACTATTGCTGAGGCTGTGTTTCACCTTAAAACCCTATAGCTGCAACCAGAACTCTGGTCCTATCGTTCCCTGGTGTAGCAAAAGGATTCTGCCTTGCTTCTCCAGGGTGAAGGGAGCTTCTCCCAGCTTTAGCAATTAGGAACAGACATCCTCTGCTGCTGGGAGAGGAGCTGAAAGAAAAGGAATTTAAACAATGGTATCTTCAGTGTTTTCCAAAGTATTCGTTGTATTATCAATTTAGTGGGTTGCATAAGAAAGAACTCAATGTGTTCCAAATGTTTTAGTGAAATATGTGTACAATGGGATGCAATGTTGTTCTTTTTGCTGTGGGTTACAGTCAGAAAAGTTTAAAACCATTAGAGTAGATCATCCTCAAGGCCACTTTCTAGTTCTACAAAACACGTGAAATGATGTACTTACCACAAAAGAATCAGTGTAGTGAAGCGGGAGGAGTGTGGAGTTGTTGAGAAGACCTAGGTTTACAGATGAAATTTTTTATATAATTGAAAATGGTAATACCAGAGTTCTGCTCTATTGACACCTAAAGTAGCTTCTGGAGGCCAGAGAATGCAGATGTATTTATAACACTAAATTTTAAAAAGCCATTTATTCTAGCCACTAGAAACATATCTTGGATGCCCACAGCAGGATTCTGCAAGTTTTTTTTGTTTGTTTTTGTTTTAAACCATGGTTCACTTGGGTGGTAGCAAAAAGACCACATGGCCTATCTATACCATTTGTTCCCACTTTCCAATAGAAAAAAACAGTATGTGATAAAGAATCGAGTTAACATTTAGGCCACCAGTAGTCTATAATTAAGCAGAAAATAAAAGTCCATAGAGTTGTTCATCATTCACTACTAAATCCTTAAAAAGGCACTTGCATTTATGGATAGTGTGGTAGGCAGAATTCTAAGATGGCCTCCCAACATTCCTGGCCCTGGTGTACATACACTTTCTTTTAGTTAAACAAACACTAACCTAGGTGGCCCTGTGAAGGGATTTTGCAAATTATAGTTCAAATCAGTTCACCTTAAAAACAGGGAGATTATCCAGACTATCTGAGTGGGCCTAACCTAATCACAAGTCCTCTAAAAGCAGGTCTTTCTCCCAGCTGATCTCAGAAGAGAAGTCAGAGAGACGTGCTCTGTCTGGCTAACCTGGAAGAAAGGAAACAATCTATGCTGTGAATTGCCTGTGGTGACCCCATGATGAGGATCTGCATGTGGCCCTTAGGAGCTGACAGCTACAAAGAAAATGGAAGTCTCCATCCTTCAACAAGGAAATAAATTCTACCAATAACAAGTGAGCTTGGGTGAAGACATGAGCCCCAGATGAGAACGGTGGTCCTGGCCAATTCCTTGATTCGAGCCCAGTAAGACCCTGGATAGGCACATGATGCCTGGACTTGACTTACAGAAACTGAGACAATAAATTTGTGTTGTTTTAAACCACTAAATTAGCGGTGACTTATGCAGCAATAGATACTACTGAGTTCTCAAAGCCCTAAAAGACTCCACAATCACTGCCCTAAAAGAGCCGAGACTAAAACGCTAGGTATTACATTCTTCTTCAGTACCCTACAAGATACTAAGGAAGGCTCTCAATCAGAACGAAGAAGTAGCTTTCAACATGTAATACTATATTAAGGTGTTATAGTAAATATGGAATTGCCGTTTGTTCAATTAAAGTCCAGAAATCTTTTTCTGTCCTTTAATTTCCCTATTTCCTGCTTTAGTTTTCTAATGCTGCCATAACAAGCTACTTCAATGACACATAAGTTTGACATGGGTCTCGACACAGCTAAAATCAAGGTGATGGCAAGACTGTACTCCTTTCCAGAAGCTCAAGGGATCCCTTTCCTTGTACATTCAGGTTGTTGGCAGAATTCAGTTGCTTGTAATGATAGGACTGAGTTTCCTTGCTGGCTGTCAGCTGAGGGCCATTCCCAGCTTCCAGAGGCCACCTAAATTTCTTGGCTTGTGATTCCCTTCCTTCGTCTTCGGAGCCAGCCATGGAGGTCCGGTCCTCCTTCATGTTTCAAATCTCAGACCCAGCTGGGAAAGGCTTTCTACTTTTAAGGACTCATTTGATTACACTGGGCCCACCCCGATGATCTCTGACAACCACCCCACAGTAAGGTCCATACTCTTTATCACATCTGCATAAAACATCTACAAAGTCCCTTTTGCCAAATGAGATAACATATTCACAATTCCTGGAGTATTAAGATATGGGCATCTTTGGGTGTGTAAGATTATACATTCTGCCTACCACATTACTGTTTTCCTTTCCTCCAATTATTTTCCCTTTCTTCTAAGTACCTAGCTTTTAAATCCCAATCCAGGAATAGTAACCCAACGGCTAGGGTAGTGGATAGACACAAGGCAGGGTCAGGAAAGGTTTGGGGAATTATAGGCATTGGAACAGGGTAAAGGGATAGTTTAAAATCAAACAGGAAGAAAAGAATAAAAGCCAGGTGTTGACAACAACTCTTACCAGGTGACTGCATTTACGTTAGGAGGTGAGTGGTTTGGCAGGTGATGCACAAGTAAAAGATGGCCTCCACTTGTCCTAAGGGCTTTGACAAGGTGTTCCCAGCTAAACACTGGTAGGGACCCAAGAGCATTTCACCAATTGTGAGATAAAGTTCATTTCGGCCTAATGGCTGAACTTACCCATTCAAATGTTAAATTCCCTATAAGGGTGTAGGTGCTACTTCCAGGTAGTATAAAGGATCTATCAACATTTCTGCTCTCAAGGAGCTCAGTCTAGAGGGGAAACAGTAAAGCAACACTGATGTAAGATAACTGGTTTAATGAAAACAGGCATACAAAGCAGAGGAAGCATAGAAAAAGAGATGACTTTACTGCTTATACTAAATAAAAGGCTTCAAAGGCATTTGAACCGAGGCTTGAAGAAAGTGGTTTGGCCAGGTGGGAAGGAGAGCAGAGGAACTATTAACACAAGTGCACAGCCAGAGACAACTGTTCAGTACTGTGAGTGCTTCAAGTGAATGGAGAGTAGATGGCGGGGGATACGGCTGGATGGGGAGGCAGAAGTCCTCAATGTCAGGCAAGGGAGTTTAAACTTTATTTTATAAGCACAAAGAATTTTGGGTACGACTGGTAGGAGCATAAAAAATGCAAAAAAGAGACTTACCTGAAAGGCTATCACAACAACCGGCAGAAAAATGCTGAGAATGAAAGACAGGATGCAAGGCAGGGGCTTGTATGACCACTGTTACGGACATCTGGTGTATTTATTTCAAGTTGTGTTGCTGATTTTTGACAAAGGAGTTTGTTTTCCAGAAATTAAATCCATTATATTTTCCATTCATTTCATAAATTAGCTATATATTAATATATAAGTTGATTTAAGAAAGCACAAACCCATACAAACACCAAAATTATGTATGTATTTCCACTTTTGGTAATCCTTCAGGTAGACCTTTCTTCAAAAATTTCCACCTAAGAGGTTTTGTTTTGAAGGGGAAAGGATGCTACTGGGAAATCATGACACTCACTCTTTAATAAAAATTGGGAGAAGGGAGTTAAACTCCATTGAGTAGCTCTTTTTACTTTCAAGAAAAATAAAACTCCTTGGCCTGATATAAAATTCCCTCAGCCCCTGCCCACATTAAGTGGCTATATAACCTACCTTCTCCCAGACTTTATCATCTCCTAAACATGTCTTGTTCTTCTTCTATCTCTGCTTAGGTATTTCCTTAAATAATCTGGAGAACTCTCCTACCACACTCCCTTCCTCTCTGAGTTACCTGAGTAACAAATGTGGCCTCTTGGAAAAGATAAAATTGTACATGTGAAAAGCTCTATGAACTCAAGAGTAATATAAACATAGGTGTAACTATTATAGCTATCATATATGAATCCTTCCAGTTCAAAGGAAACAACGTAAGGAAAAAAAACCTGATCATCTACAGAACTGGGAACTTGTTTTGACTTCAGATCATTCAACCTCCAGGTCTTTTCCAATGCTTATATTTTTTTAATCAATCCCTCCTTTCCTAGGAAATGCACAGTCATCTCTTCCTTTCTTGAAGTCTAAAAAAGCACTTGGGACAATCAGATACTATCATATTTTGCATGCATATATCTGTTCTTCTTTCCTCAAGGAAAGATTGGTGGAGTAACAGTTGGGAACATGAAACTCTGGACAGACCATCACTAACCAGCTTTGTGAAACTGAATAGGTCACTAAACCTTACCTCTCCTTCATGTGTAAGGGACTATGATTATAGTTACTTCCCTCATTTAGTTGTTGCAAGGATTAAACAAAATACTGTATTAAAAATGCTTACTATATTGTCTATTATTCAGTTAAGTACTCACTAAAGGGTAGTTTTTATTTTATTTTTTTTATAACTATTCCCCACTCCCCACCTTTCCCAAGTTGAGTATTTCCTAACCTCAGCTAATATCTGAGATTGGACTTAGTTTTGAAATAGGAGAAATTTATAGAGCACTCCTCAGTTTTCTGAGCTCTTTCCCAGATACATTCTCATTTAATCATCATAAATAGAGTGCTTTAGGAAGGCCAGGAAAGAGCTTAATTGCATTGTTCAAGATCTCCCAGCTATAAAGTCAGATCTCAAACCCAAGTTGTCTTAATTCCACACTCCTTTCACTACTGTACAGTATTTTCCCCTAAAAGTATAACACTTTACATGTTTCAAAACATATTAGAATGGATGAGGGGGGATAGTATTACTTAACAGTTTTACATAAAATGAGCACTTTTCACTTGACAAGAACTCAATTTCAATATTATATTTTCAAAGATTGATGAACATCAGCCAAGTCCCAATAAGTACACAATTTAATTCAACATCTTAAGTAATAAATAGTTTAAGAATGCAATGTATTCCCTAAATGTATAATACAGAAATATTAGCTTTCCTTTCCAGGGTTCAAGCATCCTTGTAGCTCTTCTAAGGTCAAAATTCTCCAAACTTTCTTAGGAAAACTGTCTCACTTTAGGGATTACTACAACAGTACTTCAAAGAGCTTCACTATTTTATTTTAGTTTATTATCAGCTTACATATGGACATTTAATGCCTTCAATCATGTAGCATCTACTATCCTTCAAACAAAAGCTCAAAACAACTTGAGCTTGACCGGCTCTTTTAAATAAAAAGCTGGGAATAAAGGCAAGAGGGAAGAAAACCCCAATTAATGCAATACGGAAAATGAATAATAAATAATAAAACGACATGCTTCTAATCCAACAATTCAGTTCAAATAAACAACACGTTATCTACTTCGTTTCAGGTACTTTAACTGATATTAAGGATGCAAAGATGACTAAGATTCAGTTCTGTTTTTATTGATTTGTATCAACCTCAAGCATCAGAAGTATTTAGTGCCAGTCCATGTTCATGCGCAGATATACATCTGTCATTTTCTTTTCTTATATTGTTGGTGGTCAAATCTACTAAATCCTTGCTGATTTTTGTCTGCTTGTTCTACCTCTTACTGAGACAAGACTGTTGAAGTCTTAACCTAGTAGCTCCAGAGTAGCTTGATCTAGTAGCTTATACCTCCACAGTCCTCTCTGTCTGGTGGAAATAACAATGGATTAAATGAGATGATACATGTAGTTTTACATAGTGCCTGACACACATGTTAAAACAAATGAACTAATTTTCTATAGGGAGTTAAAAACATATAAAGAATCTATCTTCAAGAGATAAAATATATTTAGATTGTGAAAAACATGTTAAGATATTAACCCAAAGTTATAAACTAGTGACTCCTATATCCCCACCCTCCCAACCTGCTTTATTTTCCTACTTGATTTTTGTATAACTGGAGAATTCCCTGCACGTACAAGTTATTTTAAAAAAAAAAGAGGTTAAATGAAATCTAAAAATTTCTTTTTTTTCACTTATTTTAGACAATAAGATAAAAAATATTTAATGAAAAGGTTTTTATTTGGCATTTCAGCAAAGCTGATACAACCAGAAGAAGGTGTAAATTAGAGATAAAAGGCAGAACAATTTTCCTAACTGGGAGCTTTAAATTACATTCACGCCCTTTAGAGGATGTTAACAGAAACCTTAGCATTATCTCAGTTTAGGTACCATATAATGGAATCTTCCAGATTTATTTGTAAATGATTCTCTTCCAGAATAGCTTAGCTCTTTGCCAGGAAATACATTTCCAAAGCTCTGACTTTAGATAAATTTTAAGATATATCATAAATTTTAAAAAATGTAAATAATTTAGTTAGTGGTATACCGTAGGAAAAACTTATACCATGAATTTACACTAATGATATTTTCTCAAACTTGATCCTCACAACAAATGGGGAGAAGGAGCAAACTGAAAAAGTAGATGGAACAGATTTTTTTTCCCAAGAAAGGAAACTGAGGTTAAGAGAAGTTAAATGATTTGTCCAAGGTCACAAGCAACAATAAGTGGTGAAACTCAAGTTTTCTAATTTCAAGTTCAATGTCCTTTTCTACAGTATACTACATAGTACCTGTGGAAAGTCATAAGGCAAAGGGGAAAAGAGAGTGGCACAGAAAAGGGGAACAATAAGAAGGTAAGCTCCAAATGTAAAGGTATTTTACATTGGTGGCTATTTGGGGGGATCTTCCAGTTGCTGGGAATCATTCCCTTCCCAGCCCCTTTCAATCAAGTTCAAGACCAAATTCTTCACGCTTACCTTCTACTACATCTGTAGTTTCCATTAAAGAATTATTATTTTACGGCCTAGTCTTATTATTCCATGATACAGTTTTACTTGTGGTCAAATCAGGCTTCCCCACATGCAATAAACCGTACTCCTTACTCAACAAAGGCAACAAAACATGAAACTTGAATTGTCCTTAAATCCCAAACACCGGCATCAAAGAAAGAGGTTCTATAGTTACTCAGTGTAACCTAAAATTCCCCAAATCAGTCATAGAATAAAGACTTGAACTACTCAAATAGGATTAGGCTATGCATATATGCAGTTTAGTATAATTGGGCTCAGTAATGCTAACATTAGAAAATTATTTTAAAGCCTTAGATATCAGATTTAATCTTTGCCAATCTTTACACAGTAACTAAAGAAAAGCATGGGAAAAAAGTTAAAATGAAACAAATTATGGTATCTGAGCCATCTGGGAAGCCTTAAGGATGCAGTTTAATAAAAAATATATCACTACAGAATCACCTGAATATCAATGGGGATTTAAAATAATTGTTTATGATCTATTTGGAGCTTCCTAAAGAAGCTTACAATTTAAAAAAAAATTAAAATCTAGTATCTTATTTAGATACTAACAGTTATTTAGTAGCTTATAAAAATTATTTATTTTTTCATTTTGAGTTTAAACTATAAGTTCCATATAGCAGAAATTACCTTGTTTAAAATTCTGTAACAATCCTATAAATTATAAAATAGTACTGTGGTAATCATAGCTGCTCACTAGTACCTTGGCTCTGTGCACATGGTTGTAATGCACTTTCTTGCCCATTTGAAATTAGGTGTGGCCAGATAACTAGCATTGATTAATGAAATATAAGTAGATGTGGTATTACTTCCAGGTCTAACATTTAAAGATCAGTGTATGCTATGCCAGTCTTTCATCCTCTAGCATAGGGGAGAACAGTAACACTTGAGATGGTGGCTACTCCACTGGCCTGTGTCTCTGAATGACTAAAATGAGCAGAGCCACTGTGAACAAAAAACAAACCTTGGTTGTTTTAACATTGCGATGTTGAGGTTCTTTGTTACCACAGCATAATTTAACCCTATCTTGACAGAAGTGCCAGGTATCTATCTATCAGGCACTTAGATATCAGTTGGTTCCAGTTCTATTACATTAAAAGAATATAATGTGTGAAAATGTCTGCTAAAGCTGAAAAAAGGTGAACATGATCAAACAGAGTGGTTCTAAATTAATCTCAGATTTACCTGAACAAAATTTATATGCGCCTATCACTTATAGCTTCACATGTCAATTTTATTTGTGTATCATTCAGATACTCTAGAGTTATTACAGATATAATTATGCCCAGCTGCAGAAGAGGAATCTGAAGCCTAGGGAGTTTCAATGACTTGTCTAAGATCACTAAGTGAGTTAGCAGCACAGAGTAATCATCCTTCAGGAATATCAATTTCTGATTGCTGGCTCTTTCTAATACACCACAGCTCAACAGACACTGTGAACAGGCAATTTGGTGTTGCTTATAAAATGTATTTTATATTAAAATACATATACTAAAACATTTCTGTATTGAATTTAAGGGAAAGTATTAACTTCCCATAAGTATTCAAAACCAAACCAGCAATATATTAAGTACTATCTCATAAGTAAATTCTACTTTTCCTTGAAAACTTAAGATGTAGAGAAGAATCACCTAGAATTCCAACCCATAAACGTTGAAAAATTTTCTAGGCAGAAATCTCTAAGAGAAACAGTTCTCAAATATGTGGCTCCCTAGAGCATTTTTAGGTTGTTGGTAAGGGGAGTGGGGTGTAGAATATACACCCTTGGCTGGGCCTGATGGCTCACGCCTGTAATCCTAGCACTTTGGGAGGACAAGGCAGGAGGATTACTTAAGCCCAGGAGTTCAAGACCGGCTGAGCAACATTGTGAGACCCCATTTTTACAAAAAAATAGAAAAATTAGCAAGGCATGGTGGTGTGCACCTGTAGTCCCTGCTACTCTGGAGGTGGAGGCAGGAGGATCCCTTGAACCCAGGAGTTTGAGGTTGCTGTGGGTTAGGATGCCACTGCACTAGAAAGAGATCCTGCCCTACCCACCAAAAATACACCCTTGAATTGCCACTTTATTTCCCATTTCCTTCCTAGTGAATCAGAATAGTTCATTAGAGGAATAAGGCAGGAAGAAAATGTAGCAGATTCCCTGCTTATATGCAAAACAATTACAGTAATTTGAACCTTTCCCAAGGGCCCCAGAGCTAATACAAACCATTATCAACTAAATTTAAATTTTAAAGCCTAGAAGAAAAGTTGTAATTTTTAAAGCTAGTATGTATGTATGTATGTGTGTGTGTGTGTGTGTGTATATATATATATATATATAAATTACTGACTATAAATGACAGTGAATTTTTAGATACTTTAGAACTACACTGTAATGATAACTGTCCCTTCTGGGTAGTGAACGACACCAAGATTTCATTAAGTAAACTAATTATGACAGTGATGATATTATGTATACTAGAAATACAGTATCCCAAAACTCAGATGATTAGGGCAGAATTTAATCCAAAGTATTATTAACCTTCCAGAGCAGAATGCCTCAATACTGAAGCAGCAATGTCAAGTGGAACTTTATTTTTCATGTCAAACAAACTGGTCTACATCCAAGTTCTGTTATTTGAGCACGTTATCTTTCAGAACTTCACTTTTTAAATCTGTAAGATGGTGATAACTGCCTAGCAGGGTTACATGGAACTGGTAAAGTACCTAACAAAGGACTTGGCAAAGAGAAGGCCAACAACGCCACCCCTCCCCTATAAAAGAAAACGACATTGTGCTTTAGCATTATCCCAAAACTGTTTATTCTCATGAAACGTGTATTTCTTCTTGAATAGGAAATTTATGTTCAGTAAGACCAATCTTTTTTTCTCATGGTCACACGTACATACACCTTATTTCAGTTGCTTTGGAGCTTGAAGGGTGGTTCCACCCTAAGAAGTTGGGACAAATTATTGCAAGGATGCATTTAAGACAACTTGAAACAATGTAAAGTGTTAGCTGTTAAAGTGACAATACACACTGCCACTGGGGGTCAGTGGAAACAGAATAGCTCATATAAGGAAGAAGAAAATTTCCAAAATGGTCTAGAATGGTCTAGCTCAGTCACAGTCAAAGTAGAGGAAAAGAAAATCCACTGGAGTGCAGAAAAAGTTAGAACTCCTGTTTCCATTTTTACCTCATTCTTTTAAAATTTTACATATGTTTTATAATGTATATTAGCATAAATATGCATACACAAATATCCAGATATTGGGAGTACAAGCTTAAATTTTATTGACAGGGTGTACAATCAAAAACAGCTGGAGATCACTATTCTAGACCACGAGGCTGGAAAACAAACATACACTGTTCAACTGAAACCTAATGAAAAGAGTATAAGATACTCATTTATCTTAAACAGTAATATAAAACTTTGGGCTACAAGTCTTTAAACAACTGGATTTATGACATTTATAATAAATATTTATTTATAATATGTAGTTAAGAATGGGTATAGAATTCTGCTTTAATTCACTTTTTAGTCTAAATTGTTATCAATGACTGTATAAATTGGAACAAAATCCATTGACTTAAATTAGAACTGTTAACTACTATTGATGTGTCCCCTTCAGGTATTACACTTAAAGAGATGTTGCTAAGTTTACAAAATTCAGTGTTAAAAGTCCACTGCTAGCCTTATTTTTGAGGTCCATATTCTAAAACTTCTTTGATTAACTACATCAATAAGCCTCTTTAGTTCCTGGCTTTATTTTACAATACTGTTGGTTTCACAATAGGTGCAAAGATGAAAAAAACAAGGCCAATTTAGCATTTACAAATGACCACATGCTACTGAGGAGTATAAATAAGAGGTCACTCAGCCAACTTTCATTACTATCAAAAGCAGTTTTTTTTTAAATAAACACAACAAATTTATCACATGCACGTGTGCACAGGAGTCATACAAAACACGAAAATTCAGTGGTTTGGTTTTTTTGAAAAACGCTGAAACCAGAGATCATCTACACCGAGTTGCTAGTCTGAGTCAGAATTCCTTTTGTCCTGCTCTTTGCTTCAGAGCTTAAGTCACAAATGTCTCCATCTGTGACACAATTATTTCCAAAACCAATTAAGAGATGTCACACAGAAAATTATGACTTCAGGTAATGAATAAAATGACAGAAATGGATAATTCTTAAGGATGAAAACTTAGCTTCTCTAAAGCAAACAAGAAAATGAAATGATTTACCCTGCTTTATTCACTTAGGACAGGTTCTCTCCCATGGGGAAATGATCACACTGTAAAAGGATGTGAACACTGGAAGTCACTTAGTTCTCCATAGAAGTAAATACTTTACAGGTTTTATTCCTATGCTGCTAGAGCATGGGGGTGGCAAAGGGGTCAATGATCCACTAGTTCAATGGTTTAAAATAAATAGGAAAGGGGCAAGAGTTTCTGCTTTTAAGATAAGATAGAGGATAATGACATACTGTCAATTCTGGGAAAATATTAAATGCCAAAAGGAATAGTCAGCAATTTGTCTCCATGTCCTAAGACATAAACAGATTTACATTTCCTTATTAACTAATAAGCACAGCCTGAAAAAAAAAAAAAAAGACTATCTCATTTGCTACCATGTAATACATGGTACAAAATATTAATAAAAACTTGGAATTAATTTGATTTATTTTTATATAATGGATTTGTATAAAGATAACAGTTTACACAATTAAGGATCGTTTTATAGTGTTTTAACAGGTATGATATAGTAAAGGACAAAAGTTTGTATTAAACTAAATTTACAAAATATGTTATCTGGTTCCTTAGTAAAACTGGCATGTAAATGTTCTTTTCCTTTGTTACCCTGGACTGTCACCATAAGCACACTGAACCAACTTGTGCCAAGGAAGTAGCATCCTCACATAGCGTTCAGGATTCTTCATATTCTGGCCCTTACAACTGCATTCCCAGCCTTTCACTACTTCCCTTTACTGACCTTAGATATCAACAAAACTCACCACTACTTGCCAATTACACTTAGAGGTTAGTCCTCCACACCATTCCTCATGTCCTTACTCGGTCTTGCTCCAATCTCCATTTGTTAAACTCCTACCCATTCTCCAAGGCCCTCCAGGATATATGTTCTTACATGTGTAACTTTTTGTTTGTCACACTAGAGTTAGTGCCATTCCACTGTTTATCAGACTGTTAGCTTCTTAAGGGCAGAAAGTTTGAACCAACTTCACATTCTCAACTCAGTACCATAAACTCAATACCTGGCAAAATACAAGCTTGATACATAACAATCCCTCAGTGTTCTTATATGAATAGCCAACTCATTCTGGATCTATAAATTAAAATGTTTTGCTTTTATCCTGTATAGGTGAAATAGTTTTCTCCTGGAGATTATTATCCTAAGTATTGTCAAAAACAAACAAGGTATCTGAAACTCATTTACCAGAAGAACTACAAGAATAAACTCCCTTTCAATTGAATGGTTCCAGATTTGAACAGTGCCAATCATCAGGAAGTCTGAAATAAGCTCTTGCTTCTATCCAATTTTCAGGTAAGTTTTCCTTATTAAAAACCTACAGGTAAGAAATAAGTCAACTCTGGTATGTGAAACCACAATTTCGACAAACCTCTTATTTATGTGTACTTTAGACCACTTGGGAAAGATGAGATCATTTAAGCAGCAGCGCCATCATCTCTTTATTTGACCCCAACAATGCTCTCAACCTAACAGTAAAGAGGCATGCATCAACCAGGCTAAACCATATTGTAATGAGGTGGCAGCAGGTAATAGTTACCCCTTTAATAAAGGGGGAAAAGCCACATTACAGAGCTTAGGACCTTCCCTAAAAATGTCGGAAAAAGAGGTACTCCAGGCATCCCCTTCCCCCACCTTCACAAATCTACTCCTGGAATCTGAGACATAGGTCCTTTGTCTGAACAATGTGGGAGGAGTCTGTCTGCAGTACTGGTGTGCTGGCAAGAAGAGTAAATTACTGAAAACTGTATAAACGCATAAAGTTCCTTAATTACCTTACTGTCCAATTTTTCTTCGTCGTGCACACTGAAGTGTTCGAAAAGATAGCCAATGGTGCCTTTTCAAGAGTTTAAATGTAACGAGAGGAATACAATAAGATCAACAGAGTTAGGCTGCTCTTCAAAACCTAAGTTTCTGAATAGATGAGGGGCTGGGGGATGGTGGTGATGCCGACCATTTGCACACCCCTCTCCTCTCGAATAAGCTCTTTCTATGAGCCTCCATTTCTGTCCATTTCTCCATCTGAATAAGCCGTTGTAAAGGAAGCTGAGAGCTTTTATAAGGCACTCGGCTGTGCAAACTTGCAATCTCGAAGCTTTCCGTACACAACGCCGAATCCACAACTCCTCTGACCCGACCTTTTACCACCTCACTGAGGTTTTTGGTGACACGCCAACCTGGTGTTCCACGAATACAGCCCAAGTAAAGTGAACTCCACCGGACTGGGTGGCCCGAGAAAGTTCACACTTTTTATCAGGCAAAGCGAGCGGAACAGCGTGGGTTTGCGCAAGGTGACCCATCTTCTCAACTCGTCGACCCTCGGCTCCTCCCAGACCCCTTCACGGTGGACCCGGGGGACTCGCCGGGTTTGCTTTCTCAGCCCCAAGCTCGTATCTTTCGGCTCCCCACCCACGCCCAGGGCCATGCCCAGCTGGACCTCCCCACTCCCCACACTCACCCTGGCGGCCGACAATCTCGGCGACATGCTCGGAGCTGGGCACCGGGACGCACTCGGTGGTGTTGACGCTCTTCCTCCGGAGCAGGGCCGCCTGCTCCCCGTTTAGGGCGGCCGCCGCCGCCCCGCAGCCGCCGGGGCCGTAGGCGTGGGACAACATCGCCGCCATCATGCCCTGGGCATCGTCCCCTCCATAGAGCACCCCCGCCGCCGCGGCCGCAGCCGCCGCCTCCCGGGCATCGAAGCCGGCGGCGGGCAGCAGCACCGACCCCAGGGACCCGCCCGGGATCGGCTGGGTCTGGGAGGCGGTGGCCGCGGGCGGCGACAGCAGCAGTAGCGACGGCCGGTCCTCCTCCTCTGCTTCCTCCAGCTCCTCCTCCTCTAGCAGTTCTCCGTCCAGCTCCGCTTCCTCCCCCTCCTCCTCGTCCTCCTCCAGCTCCAGCTCGGCCGCCTCCGGGGCCGCGGGCCGGCCGGGCGGAGCCCGCTCCTCCGGAGACAGCCCCGCCGCCCGCCGGGCCTGGCCCTGCGCCGCCGCCGCGGCCCGAAGCGCCGGGGCGCCGGGCTCCGCCGGGCTGGGGTCGTCGAGGCCTAGCACGGCCAGGCGCTCCCGCAGCAGGAGCCCGTCCCCATCGAGGTCCGGGCCGCCCGCGGGCGGCGGCAGCGGCGGCGGCGGCGGCGGCGGGGGCGGCTGCGGCAGGGGGGCCGGGGCCGCCGCCAGGGCCAGGGCCGCGGAGCTGCCGCTCGGCATCGCGGCGGCGCGCTGTCAATGGCGGCGGCGGCGGCGGCCGGGTCAGGCGCGGCGGGCGGCGAGCCCCATGGCGGACAGGGCCCGGGCCCTGCTCAGCGCGCAAACACCTTTCCTCTGGGGAGGCGGCGGGGCCGGCGAGCCGAGCTGAGGAGCGCCAGGGCCGCCTGGAGACCGGAGAGGGCGGGGTGGAGGGGCAGGGTAAGGAGGCAGAGGTAGGTAACTAGGTGGGTGGGTGGGTGGGGACGGCGGCGGGGCGGGCTGGTGGAGGTGGCAGCGGCTCCCCTCTCAGGGTTTCTTTTGTTTCATGGCCTTAACCAGCCCCCGGCGCGCGCGGCGGCGGCGGCGACGCCCCACGCCGCTCACCGAATGAAGCCGGCGCGCTCTGATTGGCTGCTTTTAATCCCGGGGAGCCCGCCCTCTCCTCCCTCAGCCTTCCAACTCCTGTCCCTGGCCCCACCCCCCGCCCTCGTCTGGGGCCCCGCCCCACCCCTCCCCAGAGCTCCCTGATTGGGTGACTGGGACAAGCCAGCCCCCAAAGCCCCCTTCCGTCCTCTCCCCTCCCCCCACCCTCTCTCCCCTTTCCCTACTGGCTCTCCAGGAGCGGGACTGTGATTGTTCAGTTTCACGTCACTCTTTGTGACGTACAGCAGTGGGGGCGGGGAAAGGGAGGCGGACGAAGCGCTGCAGCGGAGCATGAAGCCTGGGGCCCAGCGGGACTTTAGCGCAGGCGCGTGCACTTTACGCGCGCACCTGGGTTCCGGCCCCCATCCCTCCCCACCCTGTAGCCCACCTTGGGCGTGTTCTTTTAGGAGAGGCAAAGTGTGAGCGGCCCGGGAGCGGAGCCGCAGGCGTGGGTCCGAGGGCGTTGTTTGCTCAGGTTGAGGAAGAGCTTGCCCCTTTCTGGATAAGGGCCTAAGAACGGTCATCAAAGGAGGGGTCATACTTACCTGGCAGGGGAGAGACCGTGATTACAAAGGAGGGGCCAGGGAGGTGTCCTCCTATCCTCTAGCGTGGGTGGTTTCCTGAGCCACGTGGCTGCTGGGCCTTCCTTGCTAGACCCGGGGATGCTCCTCCCTCGGGGCCGGGCCCTCCCAGGCCGAGCTGGCCCGGCTTCCCGCCCGCCGGTTGCTCACACCGGGAGCTTTGAGGTGCTGAACTTCAGTTCTTTGAAGCTTTTAAAGGAAATTAATTGCTTGTTTCCTCCTCTCTAAAAGCTCTGCCTGCAATATGGCTCAGGAGATCTCTCACCGTGGCTATCTTATCGAGGGATTACTTTAAAATGGCTTGTTAAAACAAAGCCTATTACTTTCCTCTGTCTTAGGCTGTGACTACCCCACCCCTCCCTTCAGTACCGGATAGTCTTCCCAGGTTAGTCTTAACCAGCAACATTGTCCTGTAGCGATAGAATGCGGGCAATATAATGTCATTTCAAAGTTTCTAGCGGCCTCACTAAAGTATTAGGTTATTAAATATGAAATGTCTAATTTGAAATCAAAAGTTTATTATATATTTCAAGAAGCAGTACAATTAATCAAAGTATGAGCCTAAACTACTGACACAATTTTGCCATCTTAATGGTAGCTTGTTTATGCCAGCAGCGAAGAAGCCTGGAGAGCAAGTGGTGATGAAATCTTAAAAGGTGTTTTCCATAGCTTGTTGAGAATTGAATATTTTTCCTTGCAAGAAGTGGTCCAAAGCCTGGAAGAGGTGGTAGGCAGTTGGTGCAAGGTCTGGTGAATTTGGTGGATGACAGAATGTTTCCAAGTCGGGTAGTTTGAGCAGTGTTGTTTGTGTGACGTGTGTTTGAGCATTGTCTTGCAAGAAGATTGGCCTGTTTCTATAGACCAATCTCAGCTGCTTAATTGCAAGCCTCCTCGTCATTTAGTCCAATTGGTTGCAGTAGACATCTGCTGTAATTGATTGACCAAGTTTCATGAATCTGTAGTGGATAATACCAGCACTGGACCACCAAACAGACACCATTAGATTTTTTTGATGAGTATTCTGTTTTGGACTGTGTTTTGGCACTTCATCCTTAGCCAATCATTGTGCTGAACGATTGCAGTTGTCAAAAGGAACCCATTTTTCATCACACATAATAATACGATGTAGAAATGGTTCGCCTTTATGTTGTGGCAGCAAAGGCATGCTTCAAGATGGTTTCTCTTCTGATGCACATTTAATTCATGCAGAACCCTTCTATCCAGCTTCTTTGCCTTGTCGATATGTTTCAAATGGTCCAATATTGTTGGAATAGTAATGTTAAACCTTGCTACTATTGTAATTCACGCGTCAGTTGAGATAGATGTGCTTCCACTACAGCATTCAGCTCATCATTACCCACCTTGGTCTCAGGTTGCCCACATGGCTCATTTTGAAGATTGAAGTCACCAGAATGGAACTTCTCAAACCATCCATGTACTGTGCTTTCATTAGCCACATCCTTTCCAAACACTTGTTGATATTTCGAGCTATCTGTGCTGCATTGGTTCCACACAGAACTCATATTTGAAAATAACACGAATTTTTGACTTATTCATGGTTTCACAAAAATTGCTCTAAAAAAAATTTGAAAGATAATCACAAGCCGAACCGTCTGTTTGAAGAATAAGGATGTAGCTTCATAATAAAAATAAAACAAGAAGTGTCGAAGTGAAATGTCAGAGATATTAACTGTCAAATAGTACACTTGAGGAAATCAGACATTTCATACTTAATAACCTAACAGAAAGAAACACAGTTTTAATAAACATGCTTAGTTCAATATGTCCAAATATTATCATCTCAATACGTAAGCAATATAAAATCATTAATAATACATTTTACAGTTCTTTTTAAGTCTTGGAAACTGGTGTGTGTTTTACACTTAAGCATATCTCTATTCAGTTGGCTTCACACTAACATGACATTTCAAGCAATGCTCAGTATCAACTAGTAACTCTAGACCTTGATTTTTGAATCAGAACTTGGGGCCTTTTCTATGTTGGGTTTATATACTGTATCTTATTCCCTCAAACTCTTTTCTTAGGAGTCAACTTCAATTGAGCTCCTATGTTTCTCAATTGCCTAAGCTGTTGCAGAGAGAGTAGTACAAGAGAAAGCAGAAATATGCCTTCCATTTCCCTATTTTGTGCCCATAGAACCATTTGCACAATCCTACCTACCCCACCCCTCAAATCAAAGGGCTGGAGAATTTTAGCTAACACCAAACCTTTCCTATTATTCCTAGGTTTCCCCAGCCCATCTAAAACCCTGTAGGTTGCTTTTATAACAACTCATTTGTAGCAGTAAGTTATGGAGCAGTTGGGTTTACAGAAGAAATCTTGCTATTAACTCTACTGAAAAGTGATCTGTTCCTTCCCTACCATCCCAATTAAGCACAGTTTTCACCTGCACCCTGTTTGAAATATGCCCCAAGGGCACATTTCATGACATCTTGATAAAAGGTACTGAATCTTTTTTAATGTACCAGTGACTAGCTAGTACAACTAGACATTTACTTATAGAATAGACAAAAATGCTTGCTGTCTGATATTTCAGTTTAATTGGTAACCGTTATTTGAAGGGAAAAACTTCTAAAAAAACAAATCCAATCAAAGGAGAAAACCAAATAAAACATGCAGTGGTCACTCCCAGGATATATTGGTCATTGGAAGGAAATTCGTAGTAGAATTACAACTGAAACTGTTGAAAGTCCTTTTCTCCACCTCTTCATGAGTTGTCAAATGCTCCCCCTTTAACCCCAAATTCTCTTCCAAAGGACCCAAAGCAAAAGCTAGAGCAGGAGTGATAGTCAGCATGTGTTTTTCTTTTGAGAGGGGGAGATGTAAGGAATAGATTCATGTAGGTAAGACCCACAAAGATAAGATCCATTTGGCTAAGATTTTAAATGCTTTAATTGAGGTGTTCATAATATAAAAATTGCTTTTTACTTTATTCTCACATAATAAATGAGGTTTCATGAGTTCCCATACACAAATATATACATTCGTGCATTAATTTATATTTGATCAATAGTGTGATTTATGAATAAGGCAGGAGATATCGAAGCTCATGGACCTTCCCATTTGGGCTTGTATTAAATCTTGTTTATGAAGCAATTTTGAGATTTGCTTTTGTTCTAAGTATTTGACTAGGATTCTTTCATATAAACTTATCAGACAACCCAATCCCTTCATTTTCCCTCAGCCACACAGCACACTAATTTGCAGCTCAAGAGGGTTTCCCTTTTATACCCTGGGGAAGAAGAGTTGTTTTAATGATTGTAGGACAAAAAAATGACAGAATTGGCTACCCTTTATCAAATAGTGGGTAGACTGCTGAACTAGCCTTTTAAATCTATCCAATTGTAATATTAAGGTTGGAATAATTGCAAACTAAACAAAACTTAACAAGATGTTTGTCCTAGTAAGAAAACTGAGATAATTAGACAATAATTTGGAAACAATGCTTCAAAATTCACAAAAGTGTGGTGAAAGATTCTGCTAAGACCCTCACCTAGAAGCCAAAACTAAGCCTGTGCTGCATTTTTAAGGCAGGATGAGTTTCTCTAGGGTAGGATGTCCCCTGGAAGCAGTAGTACCCAGCTCCAAGATAATTCTTCCTACACAGGACCACGAACGTGTCATTCTCTTGCTTGAATGGCTCCTCATTGCCTAGGAACAGCCTGGATTCCTGGCCTTCCACACTCTGATGTCATTCTTCCATGTGCTCAAAATTGTCACACGAACATGCTTATATCTCTTGGTATTAACAGAAACTCTTCCTTGACAACATAACCCCTTCTTGTTACCACCCTCTCTTCTCTACTCCAAATCAACCTCCAATCAGCTGTCTGCACTACCCTGCCATGCAATGCAGCCATGGCTCTTGCTCCTTCACTGAAATTATTCTCACCTTGTCACTAAAGCCAATGAGCACTTTTTATCCTTATCCAGCTTAACCTTTCCATGGCAGGATTTGACACTATTGACTGCTCCTTAAAGCACTCTCTTCCTTTCCCTTCCTTGGGAGCACATTCTTCTGTTTTTCTTCCTACTTCCATAGCCGTGCCCCTTACAAGGTCTCCTGCATCTAGCTGTGTCTACATCTTTAGCTTCATTCGTACCATTCTTCCTTTTGCATTCTTGGCCTTACCATAGAGGCCTTCTGGCAGATCTTCACATATTCTACATACTGTTATCATGCCTCCAAGCCTGGAATATGGCTTTTCTCTTTCCATGCTTAGCTTTGCTAACTTCTCTTTTGTCCATCAAGGCTCAGCTTAAGCATCACTTCCTCTAGGATGTCTTCCCTAACCTCCTAGGTAAGGTTGGTGGTGTCCCTGCAGTAGGCTCTAATGGCATCCTACACTTCCCTAGCAACACTCATCATCCCTTGTTATTTAGTTGTCCCTTTTCCTCTGTTTTCATCCTTATAAAGCCAGGACTATGATAGCACCTGACACATAGTAGAGACCAGTATATACTTGTGGAATGACTGCCTGACTAAATGGATATTCTTCCAAATAAACTCAGTACATTAGCTAGTATGAGCTTTTGGCCATTTTGCAAATACACATTATAATCTCCCATCTTTGTCCCTTTTCTGGTATTGGTTTTCTGCTCAGTTTTCTCTCACCTTCTATCCTACCCTCCCCCACCTCTACACATTTTGAAGCCTCAGCTTAAATTTAACTTCTTCCAACATATGTTCGTAGCCAATTGAATCAGGGCTAGCTAGTACTTTCCTTCCTCTCCCCAGGAAAATGTATAAAAAGGGAACATTTTGTATTTATCTTTGGGTTGCTTAAACAATCCTCTAAAGTCTATCCATGGGACCCTGTGGATTCTATAGACCCGTGACCCAGACTGGCTAGATGTTCATTAAACCCATTTCCTCTTCCTCCTGTAGCTGGACTACATTTCCTGGCCTCTGTTGCGTTTGGGAGGAGTATTTATAAGACCGAGTTTTAGCGCATCTTATACCACTTCTATACCTGACCCTCAAAAATCCCTCCTTATCCTCCGTGTTCCTTCCCTATACGTGGATATAAATGAGTATGATGAACTTAGAAATCACAGGTTAAGGATGACAGGGCCACAAAATGAAAGGTGCCCTCCAATCAGAAGTATTTGTTTTAGACTTTACAGGAGTGAAAGAAATATTTTTATCAAGTCTGAAATATATATTTTTATGTACATTTGTTACAGAAGTTAGCTAATATAAAACACCAAGTTAAAAACCCCTGGTTTGCAAGGAGATGATAAAAAAATTAGTGGTTGCCAGGGATTAGAGGGGAGGAAGGAAAGAGTAGGTGGAGCATAGAGGATTTTTAGGGCAGTGAAACTACTCTGTATGATGCTGTAATGGTGGACACATGTCATTATGCATTTGTCAAGGCCCATAAAATGTACAACACCAAGAGTGAATCCCGATGTAAACTATGGGCTTTGAGAGACAATGATGTGTCGATGCAGATTCACGGATAGTAACAAATGTTCCACGGTGGTGCTGGATGTTGGCGATGGTGGTGGGCTGTGCATGTGTGGGGAGGGAGGTGTGTGGGAACTCTCTGTACTTTCGGCTCATTTTTGCTGTGAACCTAAAACTGCTTTAAAAAATAAAGTCTACTAAAAACAAAGCAAAACCAAAACCCCGGTTTGCACATTCATAATATATAGTTTGGGCTACTTATATGATCTGATCCCAAACTGCCTGAGACTATCTTGCTTTGTAGAACAGAGCCCGATAAATAATTACTTAGATGGGGATCAACCCACCAAGATAACACAGCAATCCTAAATGTGTATGCAACCCATCAACAGAGCTTCAAAGTACATGGAAAACAAACAAAACCAAAAAATGATAAAGCTGAAAGGAGTAATACAGATCCACAATTATAGAGACTTCAACACCCCCTCTCAGAAATTAATGGAAATATTATTAAACAGAAAATTAGCAAAAAAATAGACCTGAATAACACCATCAGCCAACAGAATCTAACTGGCATTTATGGACTACTCCACCCATCAACAGCAGAATATAACTTCTTTTCAAGTGCCTTTGAAACATTCATATACATATACCATATCCTGGGTTGTAAAACAACTTCAATGAATTTAGAAGAATTGAAATTATATAGCGTACGCTCTAATCAAACTAGAAATCAATAACAGAATAAGAAAATCTTAATACACAGAAAGTATACAACACATTTATAAATAATCCCTCAGTCAATGAAACCTCTCCAGGGAAATAAAAAAATACACTTATCCAAATGAAAATGAAAATACAGCATATCAGAATTTGTGAGACATAGCTAAAGTACAGCTGAGAGAAATTTGTGACACTAAATGCTTATATTAGAAAAAAGGAAAGGTCTCAAATCAATAACCTATGTTCCCTACCTCTATGAACTAGAAAAACAAGAGCAAAATAAACCCAAAGCAAAAGGAAAGAACTAATGAAGTTAAGAGAGAAATCAATAAAATTGAAAACAGGAAAACAGTAGAGAAAATCAATACAAGAAATTGATTCTTAAGAAATCAATAAAATTGCCAAACTTTTAGCAAGGCAGACAAAGAAGACACAAATTACCAATATCAGCAATTAAATGAGATATCACTACATATCCTGAAACCATTAAAAGGATAAAAGGATGTTACTGCTGAGGCAGTATTTCATTAAAAGAAAAGAAAAAAACCAAATGAAAATAAAAGGATAAAAGGAGATTACCACAAATAACTTTATGTTCATAAATTCAACCACCTGAAAAAAATGGACCAATTTCTTGGAAACTGTAAACTACCAAAATTCAACCAAGATGAAATAGACAATCTGAATAGTCCTATAATGATAAGGAAATTGAACTCATCATTAAAAAGCTCCCAAAAAAGAAATCTCTAGGTTTCACTGGAGAATTCTACTAAATATTTAAAGAGGAATTAAGCCCAATTTTATACAATCTCTTGCAGAAAATAGAAGAGGAGAGAACGCTTTTCATTTTATGAGGCCAGTACTGATACTAAAACCAGACAAAGATGATATAAATGAAACAAAACTATAGATCAGTGTCTCTCATGAACATCAACACAAAAATCTCAACAAAATATTATCAAATCAATCCAGCAACATATAAAAAGAATCATACACCACCACCAAATGGGGTTTATTTCAGATTTTAAGGTTCGTTCGATATTTAAAAGTCCATTAGTAGAAAGCATATGTTCACACAAAGTCTTGTACAGTAATGTTCGTTGCAGAATTATTCATAATAGCCAAAAAGTGAAAAAAAACCCAATTCCCATCAACTAATTAATGGATAAACAAAATGTATATCCATAAGGTATATCTAAAAGGTATACCCATATGATGGAATATTATTCACCCATAAGAAAAGAATGAGATACAGATATATGTACTACGGCGACACAGATGAGCCTTGAAAACATTTTGCTAAGTGAAAGAAGTCACAAAGGGCCACATATTGTGATCTCATTTATATGAAATATCCAGAATAGGCAAATATATAAAGTCAGAAAGTAGATTAATGGATGCCAGGGGCTGGGGAGTAGAGAAAAAGAGAGTTATTGTTATTGGCTATGGAGTTTCTTTTTGGAGTAATGAATACGTGTGAAACGAGAAGCCATTGCTGAGTTTTAAGCAAAGAAGTGATGTCACAGAAGTGTTAAGAATTGACTGTAGGTGACATGAATGGAAGCAGGGTGATAAGACACAGTAGGGTTTGGGACACACTTTTGAAGGCAGTGCCAGCTGACTCCACGGTTTTTGGTCTGTGCAACTGAAGAGTGGTGTTGCTCTTAGTGGAGAGGGCTCCAGCCAAAGCAAGTCTGAGATAAATATTTTTAGGGTTTCAAGGGTTTCATGACAATTGGTGGCCCTTTAAGAGGCTCGAATCCAAAGGTCACTTCTCTGACTTGGTCTTTCTCATCATCTCTTCTGTCAATCCTCCTCTTCTCTTTCGCAACCCTTAAGCCAGAGCTTTACGGGAGGAAGGCCAGCCTAATTTTCTAGGCGGCCTATTGGCTGGTTCCTTTTACCCTGAGCACCTAATAATACGTCTAAAATTTCTCCCAGGGCACTGGGTTTTGAGGGAAGGTGATGACTTATTTATTTTGGTCATGTGTAGGTGTTGTTGAGTTTACAGTGGATGGAATGAGTTTTACAATATGCCAGCTGTCCACTAGGACCTGAGTTGAAACTATTCACTTATTTTGTTCATGTCTTTTTCTGCAGTCGTGATGGAGGCATCAGTCCCTCCGGTCAGGTTTGCACTAAAGTCATTGCGAGCAAAACTTCCCCAAGGCTACATTTTTATGGTTCATTTTCAGACTGTTGGTGCCATAGGAGCAATTAAAATTTGTGAATAGTATTTTTTCCCCCTTGATAAATAATGTGGATGGCCTGCAGTCTGCTCATATTCCTGGCAAGGGATTTAATAGGCTATTGTGTTAGTAACAATGTGAATACAAATTGTAAACATTTATCATATCCAGAGCTTCGTGAAATTTTCAAAGCAATGTCAGTTAAAACAGATGGTCTAATCCCCCCCTAACAAAAGTCTTTAGATGATTTTTCCACATTCGCCAAAAACATTTTGTCTTGCTGTAACTTCTACTTATTATATAAAATAATATTGTAAAATCTACTAGAAAGCAAATAGTAATGGATAATAAATTTAATGTCCTCTAAAACTTATTCTGTGTCTCTTTAGACACTATGAACTACTATTGTAATATATATATATGTATATATATATATATACACCATATTATTAAGGTAGAGCAATAAAATATCCTATATACTGGGATTTATTAATAAATTCCCTTTGTGTGTTTATTAGCATGTGTATTAGAAGGTAAACCACATATATGCTAGTGAAAACTTCCCAATATATTTTATATATAATCTTACAATTTTACAATTGTTATCTTGACTCTTGAAAACCACCAATTCAAATAGGAAGTCCAAAGATTTGAGTCTTAAGATCAAATTAATATTTTACCAGGGGGAGAAAACTCTTTCAGAATTATTATGACTCCTACTACAGCACGCGTTAGAGGAGAAAGACATGGATCAACAAATATTGCTTAACTTCTTATAAGGCCTTGCACCAAGCATGTGGGGAATATACAGAAATATAAATCATGGGCTAGACCGCAAGAGACTCACAATATAGTTGATAGAATGGTCAAAAGTTAAAATGTATGAGGGCATAGAAGACAATAATCTAATGATTCAGTGGATATCAAAGAAGTTTATTGTAGGCGTTTTGAGAAGATACATTATTTCTGTGAGATAATCAGGAAAGACTATGGAAGAAGTGAAATTAAGCAGAGATTTAGGGGAGGTGAACTCTGAATAGGTGGAAAAGAGGGGAAGACAGCTTCTTGGTGAGAAATACCACAAGTAAAGATACAAAGGCAAAAGAGAAGCCCACAGACTTGGGAATACTGGTGGGGATTGGGGGGTGAGCATGCATGTTTGATTAAAGGGAGGGATTGATATATGGCAATGTGAGGAAGCAAAACCTGGAAATTTGAAAAGGCTGAGGCATTTAGACTCTGCTCTGAGGCCGGTCTACCATGGGTTGGTTGGTTTCGTGTGTAAGGATTCAGGCAGAATAAAGTCCTAGCTCCATTTACAGATGGACAATAAATATGTTACTTAGTGATTTAACTACTTGAAGCCTCAGTTTCCCTTCTGTGCAATGGAGATTGTATCTGCCAAGCAGAGTTGTGAGGGCTGCGTGAAATAACAACAGGTCATTGTGACCCAGCCAAGTGAGTGCTCATCACAGGAGCAGTCACTCCCTCTTTGTGGTAGATGGGTGGGGCAGGGAGGCTGCCCGCAGGGCTTTTGAGGAGGAAACGACATCACTGAAGGGATGGAAGGGGAGCGCTGGGAATAGCGATTTTGTGATGGTGTGCAGAATGAACCCAAGAAAGGGAGCATGCGTGTGTTGGCAGTGAGGGGAACTTTAGACCACACACGAAGACATGGGGCTGAGCTAGCCACACAGGCTACAGCAAAGCCAGTAGAAATGATGAAGTGAATATCAGAAGGAAGGAATGAAGGGATTTGGTGAAGAGAGAGCTAAATGTAAAAAATGAAACCCAGATGAACAATTTATTAATTTCAGAATGAAGAAAGAATCATCAAACTAGTAGAAGAAAATACCAAGGAAAAACCTATAATGAATATTTGTTTTTGTCTGTTTCTGGGTTTTTTGTTGTTGTTGTTTCTTTTCTTTTTTTTCTTTTTTTTTTAGTTTTTTTCCTTTCATTTTTGTTTTGTTTTGTTTTGTCTGTGCAGTGTCCTATCCAACTCTTTCCTTTGGGTTAGCTACTCTCTTCTCACTTTGATGACATGTCTTTGGCGAATCAGAGTACTTTATTTTCCTGGAACCAATGATTGGTCTGGAGGTAAGGCATGTCATAGGCTGGGGCAATCTGAGTCTTTCCTCAGAATTTTCCTTCCTAAAGATAAGTCCCCTTGGACTCTCTGGATATGGAAGCTATTATAGAAGGTTATCAGTCAGGAGAAAGTTGCTGGCAGGAGCATATGACACCAAATGGAGATCACAAGAGATTAAAGGAGAAACAGAAAGACAGATTTAGAGGCTTGGTGATGTTGATATTAATTTTATTAATATTTTGTAAGGCCTACAGAGTTTCCCTGATTACTGAAGGATGCCTTTTTAAAATTCCTTTTTAAATTTCCTTCCAGTAAATCCTTTTCTGTTTAAGCTAGATTATGCAACAGAGATAGCAATAGATTTGATGGCACAAAAGTTAAAAATTTCTGCAAGCCAAAATATTATGAACAAAATCAAGTTAAACAAATTGGGAAACATTTGCAACAAACACAATATGACAAAAGGATAACTATACTTATTGCATGGGGAGAGTTTATAAATCAGTAAGAAAATATTAACATCCTAAGAAAAAAATGAGCAGAGTCTACAGAAGAAGAAATACAGAGTAAATAAGAGTCTGCCTCAATAACAATCAAAGAAATATAAACTAAAACAGCAAAATGTATTTCACTAATCAAATGCAATGGTGAAAATATCATAATAGTGTTTGGGTACAATGTGTGTGGGGGAGGTATTTCACTTTTCTTGAGGGCAAGAACCTTAAAAATGTCCATAGCCTTTTTTTTTTTTTTAAGAGACAGGGTCTTGCCCTCACCCAAGCTGGAGTGCAGTGGCACAGTCATAGCTCACTGTAGCCTCCAACTCTTGGGCTCAAGCAAGCCTCCTACTTCAGCCTCCTGAGTAGCTAAGACTATAGGCATACCACCACCCTCAGCTAATTAAAATTTTTTTATAGATACAGGGTCTTGCTATGCTGGCCAGGCTGGTCTGGAACTCCTGGCCTCAAGTGATCCTCCCACCTCGGCTTCCCACAGTGCTGGGATTAAAGGCATGAACCACTGTGCCTGGCCTGTCCATAACCTTTGATTGAAACCTTCCACTTCTAAGAATTCTAGTGAGGATATAATCAAAGATGTGCACAAAAATTCACATACAAGGATGTTTATTACAGTGATATTTATACTAGACAAATTGTAAATGTCTAATTGGATGATGGTTGAATAAATAAGAAATGGACACTCACATAATGATAAATTATGAGCCAATTAAAAAATCATATTTTTGGAATATAGTTCCTTGACATGGCAAATTCTCACTATATAATACTAATGGAAAATAAGTATAATGCAAAATGATGCGATAGGGTCCCAATTATTGTTTTATGTGTGTGTGAGTATGTATGTAGATATGTATTAGGATGTGAAATGGGACTTTTTCTATTGCCTTGAACTTTTGCCCAAAGCCTAAACTAAGAATAATTGATAACAAGTATCTTCATGTTCTCAAGAAAGGGGGTTAGACACAGCTTCACAATATCTACTATAAATTAAAAAAAAGAAAAGAAACCTAGTGATCACTATGATCACCACCAGATTTCCCAGAAAGGATAATTTGAAGTGCATTTACAGTGGCAGAGAATGATTTTGGCATAGACCCTGGTGCCTGACATGGTCCTGGACTCACTTCCACCCTTGGGGGTAAGGGTCCGTGGATTTTCCTATGCAGTGAGCAGGGTGGGGTGAGGAAAATGAAAAACCACACCATTGCCTGCTCTGCTCCGTGCACCTGAACTGCAGATGGACCTGAGCTCAGGGAAGGCAGAAGCATGGACTTGATTTAAATAAAACTGACTTTTTAATGCCTGCACGTGAACCAGTTCCAGCACCTGAAAATGACAGGAAAGCTATGGGATGTGCCTGAACCATGGCTCAGGGCAGAGAATGGAGACCAGGTCAAAGGCAGTGGTGGGTAGGAAACAATCCAGCTGCCTCATCTTTGTGCTCCACCAAGCCCATCTCATTTAATAATCACCTCTAAATGCAGTGACCAAGGTTGGAAAAAAAAAAGTTATCTGAAATCAAACATCTGAAATCATCTCAGAGTGGTGAGAGCATAGGTGCTATTTAAGGCCTTATTTATATTTTTTCTGTGTACTTTTCAAATTTTTTTTTCGTTTTTCTTTTTTTTCATCCTACATCATGTTTTGGTACTTTTCAAAATTTCTAAAATAAATATATAGGCTTTTATAATATAAAAAACAAATAAAAAACCCCAAAACAACAAGAAAAACAAGACATAACAACGAAAGGTGTAGAGGAAATGGCTCCAGAGAAAAGAACCACAATCAAAATTTTAAAAAGGAAGTGAATTGTCTCCTACTATGTCTAGAGAGGCACACATTATATCTGTATTTCTGTTGAAATGTCTTTTGTTTCTCTCCCTCTTCATTTTTATACATCCACACTAGTGCTGACTCTGGACACTTTCCCCTTAGAACAGCAGTCCCCAACCTCTTTGGTGCCAGGGACCGGTTTCATGGAAGACAAATTTTCAATGGACCTCTGGCAGGGGAAGTGGTTTCGGGATGATTCAATTGCATTGCACTTATTATGCACTTTATTTCTATTATTATTACATTGCCACTTGCCATTTATGGATAGGGTGTTGATATGAGTCTGCAAGCAATTGATTTATTATGGTCTTTGTGCAGTTAAACCTCTCTGCTAATGATAATCTGTATTTGCAGCTGCTCCCCAGCACTAGCATCACCACCCCAGCTCCACCGCAGATCATCGGGCATTAGGTTCTCATAAGGAGCGCACAACTTAGATCCCTCACGTGCACAGTTTACGGTAGGGTTTGAGCTCCTATGAGAATCTAATGCTGCAGCTGATCTGACAGGAGGCGGAGCTCAGGTGGTGACGCGAGCGATGGGGAGCAGCTGTAAATACAGCTGAAACTTCGCTGGCTTTCCCGCTGCTCACCTGCTGCTGTGTGGCCCGGTTCCTAGCAGGCCACGGACTGGTATCGGTTGGAGGCCCAGGGGTTGGGGATCGCAGCCTTGGAAGACTGCAGTGACCTCAAAATTGATGTATTTTCCTCCTATCAAGCTCCACACTGATAGGATCATCTTCTCAAAACACATTCTGCTCTCTGTTCAACTCTTCCCAAGTGTTCCAAAATACCACCCCACTACTCTCCTCAGCTTCAGGCCATTTTCTTCAAAGTCTCTTATAAAAGGCTGAATTTAACCCTCCTTGGGCTCTTGTTAATTTACAACACCCAAGAGGAACTTTCAGCCTATTTAAATGGTAACCATTTCCTGGAGTTTACCATAGTCCAGCCCCTTCTCTAATTTTAGAAAGCAGTAGGCACTGGATTTAGCAGTTGGATACATGTGAAAGAGTTCTCTTTTTCATATATGTAAAAAAATTATAAACTTCATGAGTAACAGGACCATGCCATGTATTCTGTGTGTATATCCTCATGTGAGATACCACAGTACATTTTTTAACATGCAGTAGTCTCAGAAAATGCTGTTGAATTAGTTGCATCTAAATAATTACTATGGAACCATTTAATCTGTTAATTCATTACCAAACTTACTAGGATTGTGGAACTTAAAATAGCCCATCATTTCCTTTCCTGAATCTGATTAACTTTCTAAATCATCTTTTCTCTTTTTTTCATTTCAGGTGTGCGATCATGTGAAAGTAATTTGACATCATAATATCTTAAATAGAATAAAAAGGTAGGCTGAGACAAGAATAAAATTAAAACAGTAGACTTGGATAAAAGAAAATAACCCTTATTTAAATCCATTCGTATACTTGCAGTGAAGAAAAAGACACTTTCATAATACTGTTGTCATTCCAAAAATTAATTTTTGAGTCTCTGAACAAGGGTTATTAAAAATATAAGAAACTTTTCATACCGTCTCCTACTCCACCATCTAGAAAAACATATATGATGTGTGGGTGTGGGTGTGGGGTATATGTGTGTGTGCGTGCAGGGTGTGTGCGTGTATGTGTGTGTGTGTGTGTGTGTGTGTGTGTATTTCACCTCTGAACAGATCCAGGGAAATCAGGGCTCATACTTGTTTTCTCTACACTTAAATTTTTTTATTTATAAGTAAATTTATCCTGACTCCAAGTATTAATTAATAATCCAAGTATTAATTAAGATGCAAATGAGAGAGAGAGATTAGACATAGACAAAGATCAAAGGTTCTCTCAAGTCTACAAAAGGACCACATCTAAGAGGACTGACAAACATTAAATATTTGTGAGCTACATATTTCAGAATTCCATGATATAGTACATTAAACTGAATTTGACTTCATTGATATTAAGCACAGTACTGATCACAATACCGATCTAGCTTTAGTACTTTTTTTTTAGAGACAGGATCTCACTCTGTCACCTAGGCTGGAGCGTGCAGTGGCTTGATCATAGCTCACTGCAGCCTTGAACTGCTGGGCTCAAGTGATCTTCCTGCCTCAGCCTCCCAAGTAGCTACGACTACAGGCATGTGCCACAACTCCCAGTTAATGTTTTTAAAAAATGTTTTGTAGAGAAATAAAGTAGCCCACAATAAGTGTTACTGACAGCCTAAACAAATGAAATGAAATGAAATATGAGGATAAAATAAAACCAAATAAATATACTGAGGTCCACACAAAAGACAAAATGTACCATGAACTTCAGGTGGTTCCCTACCGTTGGGTTGGCAGGCCGGGGAAGGTGAAAGCTGGGCTGTTCTCGCTGATGGCAATGGCAGAGGTTTCCTGGCTGGAACTCGGAACTCATTTCCCCATAGAAACCGTAGAAACCCTGGCACACAGTTAGGTAGGTTCTATAGTGTGTTTAGAACTCCAGATGAGGTATGTGGGTCAAACGAACTGTTGTGAGTTCTCCCAGGTACCTATCCACGCCTTTTTAGATTGTTTCCTTAGGCAAATGGCTCCAGTTCCAAACAATTGACCGTAAATCATCTTTCTATAGAGGGAGCCCCAGGGGCATAGGCCTGGATTGTTTGTCAGCCGTGAACTCAGACAGGTGTGAGCCCCACTGAGGGGCTTAGCTCCACTCCAGACCTGAGGCTCTTGAGCTGTTAAGGAAGCCAGAAGCCCCCTTAAAGTGAGCACCCAGAAGGGAAATAATAGACCAGAGGGAGGAGAGGATGCACAGGAGCTTGGTGCAAGACCTTGGTCTGGGGCAGGAAGGCTCAGGGCAGGTAAGGGTGGAGCTTCCCAGAGGGTTTCTTGGCTGAGCCCATAGAGATTTTAACAGTGTTATATTGTTGTTAGTTTCTATAGACTTGTGCCAGAGCCATTGGCAGGAGGCTTATAATAAAAAGCAAGTGGAGCAAAAAGCTGTTATCTTTAGAGTTCTCTAAGAGATGGAGGCCAAGGGTAAAGTTATCCTGTGACTAGTAACAGAGCACATCACGGGGTGTGTGCATGTGTGTTGTGTGCATGTGTGTTGTGTATGGTATTCCACTGTTCCATTGGAACAAAATAAATGTTCCTTGGCTAGCCCAGGCTACACTAACCTGGTGATGACAAGAGTGTGATGGTAGGAGCAGGGAAAGTAGGAAACAGTGAAAGAACAGGAGACCACCAAAAGATAGAGGAAAGAATGATTATGAAAAGTTATGAGTCTGTGTGTGGTCCCATAGGATCAGAAGGAAGAGGTTTCGGGGGGACTGGGATCCAGAGATTGAGATGGAAGGATCTAGATTTATCAAATAAGTAATGTTCCTGTTACTCTTTTGATTATGTGCTGGAGATATTTAGCTGCTTTTATACAGCTCTTGGTACTTAGTGTCATGCATACAGCAGCCCTCAAAGTGTTACCAACAGGCTAAACAAATAAAATAAAATATAATTAGTGTACAATAAAACTAAATAAATACATTGAGGTTCAGAAAAAAGGCCAAAAGTATCATGTGCTGCAGCCCTGTAGGTTTGGAGACTGATTTTAGCTTTTGTTGTTTATTATTCTGGCTGTTGAATGTGCCCATCCAATCTTTGCCTTCAGAGGAACTCAATAGAATTATGAAGACAAACCAGCCTTTACTGTGATGGTTCAAAGTTGGTTTTATGGCCTCTCAAAGTGGTCTGCTAGGGCTCTGAGCCTTCTCTCCTAACTGAGGGTGCGGTGGATAATAATGTAGAAGGTGAGTTGGTGGCAGAATTTCCATGGTGGTGATAGCAGTGGTGGTGGTGGCTGGGGGGTAGGGAGAAATTTTTCATGAGAGGCGTAATGTGTATTCTACCCATTGAGCGGGGGGCAGGGGCAGAGGACAGACTTGCTTTAATCTATACAATGGACAAGAATGTATGCAACAAAAGTAGTTCATAAATGCTAAATGATCTTGCTCATGAGAAATGTCCATTCATCATCATTTAACATTTATTGAGCTCCTATTATGTTCCAGGATTGTGGTCAGCCCTATAGAAATACTGGAGATGGCTTCGAGTTTCTGTGCTTTTATGGCTATAATTCCTCAAGAGCGGGGACTTAGATTATCTCATTCATTCTTTGAAACCTGTGGTTCTCTTTCTTGGGATTTTTTAAAGTTGCAGTGGAAGGTGTAGCTCTCTTTCTTGGATCCCAGAACTGCTGGAAGGTATGTCCCTTGCTGCGTGGAGGGCCTTGGGAGAATGAGCCCAAATACAAGGAGAAACCAAACAGAGTGGTAGAGCCATGAGGAGGGAAAGAGAGAGACAGAAAGCAGGACAGAGAGCTAGTCCTGGTGCTTTCAGTGTTTTGTCTTGAAGTCCTCTCAATCCCTACATTTCAGCCATTTGGTTTTATGACCTTAGAAGTTGCCAAAAAGTAGTTTGATGCAGGTTTTTATGACTTGCAGCCAGAGTCCTGATTTATACAATGGTTAACACTGAACCCATCATCTTTCTCTCCTCAAAGAACCTCCTCCTATATCCTGGTTAATGCTACCACTCTCTGCCTAGTCCCTTGCATTAGTCAGCTCTGGCTTTCATAACAAATACCATAGACTGGGTGGCTTAAACAACAGGAATTTCTTTCTTATAGTTCTGCAGGTTGGGAAGTCTGAGACCAAGGTATTAGCCAATTTTGTTCCCTAGTAAGGGTCCTCTTCCTTTCTTGCAGGTGGCCGCTTACTCTCTGTCTCTTCACAAGGTAGAGAGAGAGAGAGAGAGGATGCAAACTCTCTGGTGTCTTTTCTTATAAGAGCACTAATTCCCTCATGAGGGCCCCACCCTTACGACCTCTTCTAAATTTAATCAACTTCCAAACATCCCATCTCCAAATACCATCACATGGGGGGGGGGCAGTTAAGGCTTCAACATGTGAAATTGGTTAAGGGCAGGGGAACCCAATTCAGTCCATAGCATCCTCCCAGGTCAGAAGCCTGCAGGTCATTCTAGAATCCTTCCTTCTCATCACCCCACCCAACAGCCAATGATAATCACCAAGTCCTAATGTTGTAGCCTAAATATCCCTTGAATCCATCTTCTCCACATGTCAGTTGTCATCACATTTGTACAGGTCTTCATTAACCCTTGCCTGGGGTTTCTCAATAGTTTTCTACCAATTTCATCCTTGTTAAATCCATCCTCCAAGTAGCAGCTAGGGTAAGCTATATCTGAAAGGCAAACCTTACTTTATCAGTCCAATGCCTAAGTTTCCCACGACCCGGTTCTTCCCTCTGCAATTTCTCACTTTTCATTATACCATGCAGTGATCAACAAAAGCTTATTATTTCACGTGCAAACCAAGTCTAGGCTGTTGTGTCAGTAGCTTTGATGGCTTTAATACCAAAGAGAGGTGGTCTGTTTCCATTGGCTTAGTTCTCAACACAGTCTTTAAATACCACATTTAATACAAGATGAAGGCTAAGTTTTTTAGGTTGTTATTTAATTTACTCCCTAACTTTTCAACCTTTTCCACTCTACTAAAACCCTATAAGAATTATTGCTTCAGCCAGACTATTCTATAAATACTTAACAGCTATTTACACAGATCTGCCTGCAGAGCCCTGCAATTCTTTCCTGTTCATTTGCTTATACTTACTCTAAGCAGTGGTCCTCAGCCTTTTTGGCACCAGGGACTGGTTTCATGGAAGACAATTTTTCCACTGACGGTGGGGCAGAGCGGGGAGGAGAAGGTGGGGGAGAGGGGAGGAAGAAGTAGGGGACAGGGCAGGAGGACGCAGAGCTTAGGCAGTGATACCAGCACTGGGGAGCAGCTGTAAATACAGATGCACCTGAAGCTTTGCTTGCTCACCTGCCACTCACCTCCTGCTGGGAAGCCCCTGATTCCTAAGTTTCATGGAAGACTTTTTTTCCATGGTCCATGGCCTGGGGCTTGGAGACCACAGCCCTAAGCATTCCAAACCACACTGATTTCTTATTCTTCCAGCCTCAGCTTCTAAGTTCTTAGTGTTTGCCCTAGCCTTTTTTTTGGTCATTTATTACATATTGCTTTATATTGATGTTTGACTCTTCATGCATATGTCTTACTTCTGCCACAGTTTCCAAGCTCTGGGAGGGCAAGGACCGTGCCTTAAGCCACTGAGTGTGCCTAGCATGCTGTCTTGTGTACGGTGGGTAATCAGACGTTTGTAGATTTTCTTCTGTTGGATCCATTCTCTTCCCTTAGATCATGGTAGCCCCAAATTTGGGTGAATTTTTAATAAATGGGTTCAAAGAAGACAAGGCCAGTACATTTTTAACTTCCAAATGTAAAAGTTATTCAAGGTCAAATTCCTTAGTTCCCACAAAGGGGATAATCGCTTTTGTGAGGTGCCTAGCAACAGTCTTAAGTTCTCCTGAGCAAGTCCCAGGAGCCTAACTTTTGTGTCAATGAAAATTATAATTACTGAGTACAATTACAATGCTGTGGAAATTGTGAATATTACAATTTATGCATCTGTAAAATTGCCATTTCAGGGCTCATGAAAGATACAAGCTCAAGACAAAGGAGAACATGAAAACCTTGGAACCAGATTTCTGGTCACAATAAAGAAGTTATTTTAAGATAATCTGGGATTATAATTTTTAATTCTCTTTACATCTATGCCTATTTATTTCTGGGCGTTTCACCTTACATTAGAGTTCATGGACATAGAAACTCTTCTGGCATGTTTGTCTATTTTATTGTTCTGCTGTATTATGATTTCGATGAGAATTTTAGTTAACACCTTGATTATCTTGATATATAAGGCATTTTTCTTCTAAAGATCTTAATCACAGGTTACATTTCATTTGTCCTCTCCTAGAATTTAGTATTCTTTTCATTGGCTTATGCAAAAAGGGAATTTATTGGCTCATCTAAGCTAAAAGTGTAGGGGTCAAGCTTCAGGCACAGCTGGAGTTAGAGCTTAAAATATTTCATAAATATTTTGTTTTTCACCATCTTTCTTTTCCGCCTTCTAAGTGTTGCCTTTAGTCCCAGGCTTCATGTGGTAGCAAGAGGGTAGTAACAGTTCCAGGTCCTGTATTTCTTTAGGTTTAAGACGACAAAGAGTGATAGAAGTCTGTCATTGCATTTCATTGGCTCTCAGTGGTTATGTGCCCACCTCTAAACCAATTACTGTGGCCGTGACTTACTTCAAACTGGTGATGAGGCAGGGTAGGTACCCCCTAGCCTCAGGGTACAAGCTGTTCCATCAGAACGTCCTGGGCTGTTAGGGTGGGTGAACTGATCTTGATCTTCCAGACATCTACTTCCTGGACTCTCAGGAGCAATCAACTTTGTTGATCACAACCTTTAAAAATAACATATTCCTTTGGTTGTCATAGGACTCATTGTCCCTCTTTTATCTGCTCATTATCTCCTTTCTCTGGTCATTAAATGTTCCAGTCTTTTAAGGTTAGGTCTTAGGCACTCTTCTAACTGGATTCTCTTCTACGTTATTTCATTCCTTCCCATGGCTTTGATGACCACCTAAAACCCAAGGATTTGAAATTTCCTCTGCAACCCAGAGGAAACTCTGCAGTCTATAGTTCTGTCTCCAACTGCCCATGTGACTTTTCTACTTGGTTCTCTCTCTCTCTCTCTCTTTTGGAAACAAGTTCTCACTCTGTTGCCCAGGCTGGAGTGATGTGGCATGATCATAGCTCACTGTATACTTGGTTCTCTTAAAGCCACTTCAAAGTCAACGTGTTTAAAACCCTATCCCCTGTCCCCCCGACAAACCTGTTCTGAGTACAATGTTTCTCATTGCAGTGAATCGTACCACTATCAATACGGTTCAGCAACTCAGAAACCTAAGCCTCATCTTTAACATGTCCCTCAGCCTCACTCCCCATTGCTTAGCTGATCTGTTACCAAATCCTACAAACATTACTTCCTCAATAGTTCTCAAATCCTTCCAGTTCTCTCCATCTTTACAGCTCCCTCCTTAGTCCAAGCCATTATCTTCAATCATCTAATTACTACACAACTTCTCAGCTCATCTTCAATGTGTTTCCTCCTTCTTCCAATCTATTTTTCATTTTGTAGTTAGAGGACATTTTTTTCAAAAAGCAAATCCAATGACTTCCCATTAAACTTAAGATATAGAACGAAATCCCCACCATGGTCTACAAAACTTCGCTGCTATGGCCCCTTGCTACCGCTTTAACAATGTAACTCCCCACATTTCCCTTGCCCTTTGCATTCCACCACAGTGACCTTAGTCCATTTCTTGACACACCATGGTAGACAGAATAATGCGCCCCCGACAGATGTCCACATTGTAACCACTGAAGCCTCTGAATATGTTATCTTATATGACAAAAGAGACTGTGCAGATGTGGTCAAGTTAGGGATTTTGAGAAGGGGAGATTATCCTGGATTATCTAGCTGGGCTCAATGTAAACACAAGGGGCCACCTAAGAGGGAACCAGGAGGGTCAAAGGCAGAGAAGGAGATGTGATGATGGAAGCAGGGGGCAGAGAGACGTGAGGAGGGGGCTGTGAGCCAAGGAATGCAGGAGGCCTTAACAGCTCGAAAAGGCAAGGAAATGGAACCACCATGCCCCAAGCCTCCAGAAGGAATGCAGCCCTGCCACCACCTTGATTTTGGGACTTTAGAACTATAAGATAATAAATTTGTGTTGTTTTAAGCCATTAAGTTTGTGGTAATTTGTTATTGCAGCAATAGGAAGCTAAGAATACAAACTATTGAGCTGAATAGCTTCAGTTTGCCCTTCCAGGTTTACTCTCCACCCTTCCTGCTCGAGGCTGACCTGTGTGTTCTGCACCAGGGAACTCTCTTACCATCTGGTCCTGGTTGGGCTTGGCCAATGGGAGACACACATGGGATACTGGAGGGTGGAAGTGAAGTCGTGCTATTTCTTTCCCCTGCTACCGTCCTGCTGGAACTCTGTGGGCTAGTTGCATACCCAGCCCGAAGGCCACAGCTCCTGCCAGATGGCCCTAACCAAGCCTGTTGCAGTTTCTGGTAAGTACTTTCTCCCCTTGCCCCTTTAAGCTAGGGTGGTGAAGTGGTAATGGCTCCCTGCTGTTGCTAGCCTAGGGTACTGCACTATTCTGGACTACTTTCCCTGTAGCCTGGCCTGGGCTTGTTAAATAGTCTCTTTATTAAACACTCCTGAAATTACCCAGTTTGCAAGGGCCATCTGTTTCCCCACAGGATGCTGAGTAATACAGACCTCATTCTATTGCTGTCTGCCTCAGGGCCCTGGCGAATGCTGCTTCCTTTGCCAGGAAAGCCCTTCTCCCCAAGTGTACTGTCTTCCTGTGTTAATCTTCAGAATTCTTAAGGAACACTTCTTCAAGCAAGTCTTCCCTTGCCCTCAAAGTCAGGTATTCTACAGCCTCAAAACACTACGTATCTATACTTCACATCACTCCTTATGATTTTAGCTTTACAGTTGTTCCTGAGTTCATTTGGTTATTGTCTACCTTTCCCTCTGAAGCTGCATCATCCTACACAGTAGCCACGAGCCACACGTGGCTGGGGAGCCCTTGGAATGGGGCTAGCATAACTGAGGAACTGAATTTTAAATTTTACTTAATTTTAATTACTTTGAATTTAAAAATGAATAATAAAATTTTGGGAAAACTTCGTAAACATGTTTGGAACCACTGGGGGTGTGAATCTACTTTATCAACTGTGAATCTACTTTATTTATGAAATCTAAATACAGATCAAACATTTCTGATGAAATTTAGAATCTGAATAGAGATTTACTGTAAGGATAAAATACACAATGGATTTTGAAGACAACACAGAAAAGAATGTAAAATGTCTCCATTTTAAAACGTTGATTACATGTTGAAACAATAATGTTTTGGATCTACTGTGTTACCTAAAGCGTATTATGAGAACCAATTTCACCTGTTTCTTTTTACCTTCTTAAAACATGGCTACTAGAAAATTTAAAATTACATGTGTGGACTCACATTGTTATTTCTGGGACAGCGCTTCTCCAGATGAGAGTATAAGATTCAAGAGGGCGGTTTTCTCACCTTGTGTCCCTTTGCATAGCGCCTGATGCTTGCTAGTGCTGCATGGATATTCAATACATGGCTGAATGAATGGAAGTGTGTGTGCTCCTACAGAGTACACTGGACTTAGGGAGCAACCTCACCTTGAGTATCCACAGATTTCTCGTCTGGGTCTTAAGAGTTGAAGTTTTAGGGACAACAGTGATAACCTATATGTTTAATGAGGTTCTGGTGTGTTTCTGTCGCTTGGCAGTTAAGATACCCACAGCCTGGTAGGCAGAGTTGCCGTGGCTAAGCGATGGCAGACTAGACCGTATCCTGTAATAGGGCAGGGTGTGTGCTGGGGGTGGTGGAGTAGACTTTGCTGCACTTGGCAGGAAGCAGGCTTCTATGTGGTTTCCAGAGAACGTGAGGGCCAACTATGCCAAAAAGTCTCGGGCCACTCATGTAACAATACACCAGGGCGGCTACCTGCCAGCACTGTTCACTTCCTCACGATGTCACAATGTCTACGTTTCCTCTTGGAGACTCTTCACTCCTTTCCCCAAAAGGTTATCCTTGTCATTTTGCTCTGGTTTGACTTAGCCTAATCCCACTGAGCCTTCCCTAAGCTCCTGCGTCCAGCGGGGGGGTGTTTATTTTGTGGACAGCAGGCCTCTGCTTACCTGAATGGCCTTTTCAAAAGGAGATGGGGCAGCTTGGTTGGGGTGGGGAATAGATCATTTGCTTTTTGTTGGAAGGCACTCAAGTGGGTTAATAAGAGCTCTGCATCTCAGACTATCCATCTCCACCTTTTCAGTCCCAGGCAACTCTGTTAAACTTGCGAGAAGGCATCCTTCCATATAGCTAATCTCCCACCCTCTGCTCAGCCCTCCTCTCTTGGAGAAGAAAGGCATGTAGACACAGGAAGACAGTGACTCCACGTCTGCAGGATTAAGGTCCCTCAAACGTCCACTCTGCCTGTCTGACTAGTAACGCTGTGAGGTCTGAGTCATTGGAAGGCTCCCGGGGGACTTCCCAGGCCGGCCCCGCCCTGCCACTCTGCCCATCTTCCTACCGTTTTTTTTTTTTTTTTTTTTGCAGACCTCACATGAGCCCCAGCCAGCGGCTTATTTTCATTCATTCCATCTCTATATTCTCTTTACTGCGATGACCTACTTAAGTTAAAGGGAAATACAAACCACCAAGGAAATTTGCTGACAGCTGTTTCCTGGGTAGAATTAGGTTGGGTATGTGTGTGAAAGAAGCTCTAGCAATCATTTTGGCTGGAGATGAAAGTGGAAAAGGAGTGACAGAAGGTTACAAAAAAAAAAAAAGTGTCACGACAAGTCTGTCAGGGGGAAGTGGCTGGAGACTGAGGGTGGCAGGGACGGCTGGGGAAGAAACAGTTCCTCCAGGGAGGTTCTACACTGGCATTGAGATATTCTGTTTGGTCACTTTGCTCAGTTTCCTCCTTGGAAACTTTACTCCTAAAGTCATAGGTCTAAAGAATATTGGGGTCCAGATAGAGCAGATTAAGCCAAACCATTATTGGAAAAAATTACAAATTTAGTAGGCTGACAGGTACATAACAGCACAGTTTGGAAAATAATGTAAGGATACAGATGGCTTCAGACCAAGTATCAGAACACCTAAAATTTTCCCTTGGATTTTCTAGGAACTGGCTGTGCGCCTCAAACAAGTCATTTTGACTCCTCTGAGCCTCTTTCTTCTCACCTGTAAAATGTGTGGTTTAAACTAGATGCTGGCTAAGATGTTTCTTTAGCTTTTAAACTCCTTGCAATGCATAAAATTATTCACCTATTGGCTAAGATAGCTAACAATTGCTATTATCTAGTAAAGTTGTTAACAAGTAGTCAGATTGATTTATGTTTTTTCCTTCTCCTTTTTTGGTGGAGGTGTTTTGTAGCATGGCCAAAAGGTGGGGCACAGAAAAAAATCAAAGTTCTAAATAAGCCCTGAATCAGACACTCTGCCTCTGAATCATGGACAGCTGATTGGCTACGGACTGTAGAGTCCTTTTGGCAATGTCTGGTATGAGTCAGAGGCCGCACCGTCCAAGGCATCCAATCCCATGAGGCAGTCCTTTCCTTATCTATTTGTATGGTTTGAAGGAGGACCAAGTACCTCCATGACTAACAGCCCAGAAACTCCTGCCTGAGCCCTAAAAAGCACTTTGTATGCTGTCTTCATTCAATTGTAATGGTGCAATGAGAGTGGGCACTGAATAATGTTTGAAGCTACATTCCACAGCAAACTATCTGGTATTTATTAGAACTGTCAAAACTAGTTACGGCAGATAAAAGTACTGTCAGGTCAGTTTATAAGCTGAAACTTACAGTGTTAGAGAATTCTGGAGCTCAAAGACACTGGAATCCATCTGATCTAATATTAACACTTGCCCAAGGCCGGGCGCGGTGGCTCACGCCTGTAATCCTAGCACTCTGGGAGGCCGAGGCGGGTGGATCGCTCAAGGTCAGGAGTTTGAGACCAGCCTGAGCAAGAGCAAGACCCCGTCTCTACTAAAAATAGAAAGAAATTATCTGGCCAACTAAAATATATATAGAAAAAATTATTCGGGCATGGTGGCGCATGCCTTTAATCCCAGCTACTCGGGAGGCTGAGGCAGTAGGATTGCTTAAGCCCAGGAGTTTGAGGTTGCTGTGAGCTAGGTTGACGCCACGGCACTCACTCTTGCCAGGGCAACAAAGTGACACTCTGTCTTAAAAAACAACAACAACAAAAAAAAACACTTGCCCAAGATTACAAATTTATTAATGCAAAGCCAGGACTAGAAAACACCACCAGACTCTCAGGTCTGTGGTCTTTCTACTAGAGTATGTTGCTCATGTAAGAACCTGAGTGTGTTTTGAATACAATTAATTAATTTTAAATATACAATGCATGCACTACAAAATTTAAAGGACACAAAAGGGTTTGCAGTGAAAAGTTAGGCTCCTACTCACTTCAAGGTTTTTGGACAAAGAAAAAAAATTCCTTTCTAACAGAAGAAGCTTTATTTTGTAACTTGCAGCACCAACAATTTCTTTGGCTGAAAATTAGGTTCGTTTTGAAGGGCACGGTATAGCAGAGGGACACAGTACGGTGCAGTGGGCTTGGGGGCTTAGTCTGTTCTTCTACAACAAAATACCATAGGTTTATTGATAATAGAAATTTATTTCTGGAAAGGCTGGAAAGTCCAAGACTCAGGTGCTGGCAGATTCAGTGTCTGGTGAGGGCTTGCTTTCCCATAGGGGCACTAATCCCATTCATGACCAGCTTCATGACTTAATCACCTCCCAAGTCCCCACCTCCAAATACCATCACACTGGGGATTGGGTTTCAACACATGAATTTGGTGGGAACACAAACATTCAGTCCATAGCAGGGACCCAGAACCCAGGACTAGTCTGCTAACTTGGGTCACTTCACTCTCTGAGCCTCAGGGTTTTGCATCATCTGTCAGGGATGGGGTTGAGCTAGTGGTCTCTGCAGTTCCTCCTGGCTATGATACCCCAAGAGAAGCAGGCAGTTGTTAGCCTTCCCTGACGCAAATAACCAGACGCACCAGCTTTTAGCCATAGGAGAAAGAGAACACATCTTTTCCCTGCATGGCCTACCCCAGATTTTCTCAGTCTTGGCTTTATTGACATTTTGGGGCTGGGTGCTCACACCTGTAATTTTAGCACTCTGTGAGGCTGAGGCAGGAAGATCTTTGAGGTCAGGAGTTGGAGGCCAGCCTGAGCAAGAGTGAGACTTTGTCTCTATCAAAAATAGAAAAATTAGTCGGGCACATTGGCACTTGTCTATAGTCCCAGCTACTCAGGAGGCTGAGGCAGGAGGATGGCTTGAATCCAGGAGTTTGAGGTTGCTGTGAGTTATGATGACTGATGACGCCACTGCACTCTAGATGGAGCAATAGAGCGAGACTCTGTCTCAAAAAAAAAAAAAAAAAAAGAAAAGAAAAAAAGACATTTTGGGCCAGATAATTCTTCACTGTGGGGGCTGTCCTGCACAGTGTAGGGTGTTTAGCAGCGTCCCTGTTCTCCACCCACTTGATGCCAGTAGCACCGCCCCATCCCCCACCAGTTGTGACCCCCCAAAGTGTCCCCAGACACTTGAACTTCCATTGCCAAGTGGCTCCTGGGGTGGGGGCAAAATCTCCTCTGGGTGGGAACCACTGGTCTACCCTTATGCAAGTTTCACAAAATTTCTTCCTGAAGCAAACTCTTCCTTCCAAGAAAGCCAGGCAGTACACCACAGAGGGTGCTGCTCTTTGCGGTTTGTCATCTGAGGGCTGTGGACACAGACCACAGCAGCTTAGCAGCCTCTTCATTGTGGGTTTCCCTGAATATTGTGTCCTAGGAACTTCAGAGGCCTCAGGCAAGCATTTCCATTTCCTGTATTTGCTCTAGCTTTGAGTATCTTCATGTCGGTAACCTCGTAAACAGTGGTGGCTAATGAGTGTTTTGAAGCTCTGGAAGAGATGGATGTATGATCCACATAAATAAATGTTTTCTCTGAACTTTTTTTCCGAGAGACAAGCAGACTCTGTAAATGACTACAAGTAACCCGTCTCAGTCTAAACTCCAGCAATTCTCATCTTTGCCCTGGGCTGCCTGTGCCAGGTGAGGCGCGTCTTCACTCTGAGGGGCTGGGTGCGGTTAGGCAGGGTGCTAGGGGTAGGAGCGGCAGGGTTTGGAAGCCGTGTTCGCCAGTGGAAGCCGAATGAACCTAATCCACAGAGCTGCGTAATCGCGGAGGACAGCCTGCAGGAGGAGGAAATGTGGATTGCGAAAGCGGTTTCTCCTCAGAAAAGAGCACCACTCTGCTCAGCTTTAATAGACCCACTTTCCGAGGCGCTCACAAGGAGTGCCACCCTCAAGGGAGAGATGGGGGACAGGCAGATTGCGAGGCTCACCCCCATCCCCACGTGCATCCCGGGCTGGCCCGGAGGGGGGAGAGGTTGGGAAGAGACTTCATGGAAGGCCAAGTGCAGCTGAGGGGCGTGTGGGCAGAGGCTGGGGAGGAAGATGCTGTGCCCAGCTGCAGAGCCCAGCCCTCTGCCCTCTTAGTTGCTGGTTTCTGTGGAGGGGGCCCCATGTAGTTCCAGCAAAGCTTACAGCCCCCCCCGCCCCCCATCCCCATCCGTCTGGTTCTTGGAGTAGCATCTCCTCCTGCCTCCCCAGCTTCTCATCCCTGAACCGACAGCCTGTCCTGTCTGTGATCCCCCAGGCTGAGGAGACGGGGACAGTCACAGGTACGGCTGCAGGAGCCAGGAGTGTTCGAAGCTGTGGTTGTTTTTATTCCCCCGTTGCTTCCCCTACACCCCCCGCATTCTCCCCTGGTCTCTGCCTGCTCAGTCTCTCTGGACTTTACTCCTAAGATCCGTTTCTGAACTTCCTTCCTTTCCCTGTGGCTTCCCTCTTCCCACCTCATCTAACTTCTGATCGTCCTGGACAGCTTCAGCCAAGTGCTCCCTCCTCTGGGAAGGCCTCCTGCCATCCTGGGCTGTGTTAGAAGCCCCTTATCTTGTTCCTATATTGGTTCGTACTTCCGTTTTTTGAAGGGCTTATACTTTTAGTCAATGTCTATCTTTATGGTTATCTTTCTCCACCATTTGCTAAGCGTAGAAATAAAATCTTTTATTTCTGTATATTTTAGGCCTTTTAGTCTTAGCTCACAGTAGGTCCTGAATAAATATCTGTTGACCAAAATTAATAAAGAGAATTGAAGGGGCCCATCAGAACCCCCTGGGTGGGGTTTTCAATGTATACATTGCCAGCTCCAGCCCTAGAGATATATTTATATATAGATTCTCTAGGTCCCCAGTGGGGTTCTTGAATCTGCCTTTTGAAAAACCCCCATGTGATTTTGAGGCTCACTCATGGTTAAGAACCACTGATACAACCAAATCTACTTTCCCAGTGTCACACAGAATTGAACTAAGTATCCAGGTATCCTAGCTCTCAATTCAGCGCCCTTACTTTGACATTTTAAAGATGAACAGAGAGATGTGTTGGGAAGAAGAGATTTGATGAGACGTGAAACAAAATATCAGTATGAGATGAAAGTTCTCTGGTTCCTCAATAACAATAATTATCATTAGTGATAATAAACCTCATTGTATTTGGAAGTACAGACATGACTAATGATGGTGCAGATGTTTGAGGGAGAAAACACAGGCACACTCAGCTGGCGGCAGTGTGGGAATGACGCGGCCCGGATCAGCCCTGCGTCTTCGCTTGGACGGCAGGTGGACAGCCTCTGTCTACACAAACATCCCTGCAAAGAGCTTCCCTTGGATTGTTGAGGGAGGCAGGGATCCGGACTGTGTTTAGTCCAGTGACCTCATTTTAGAGGTGAGGAAACTGAGGCTCAGGGAGGGGCAGTGGCCTCCTAGGCAACAGCCCGTCAATGTCAAAGCTGGGCCTAGAGTCTAGTTTCCCGACTCTCTGCCAAGGATGTACACACTGGTTATACCTGAACAATCTAGCAAAATTCTCCTAGGGTGTGGGATAGCCTACCGGTGCCCCAAGAAGTCCCCAAAGTGTCCCAATCACCCCAATCCATTGTCCCAACCTGCCCTCTCCAGTCCCTTTCCAACCTTCTCCCACCTCCAGAGTAATGAGTAATTTCTCTAAAAGTCAGCACTGATCAGGATCTTCCTTCTCACCACAGAAACTTATGCTGGTTTCTCAAGTTTTTAAAATAAATTCCAAACTATGCAGCAAGGCACTGCAGGTATTTTGTGTTCCAACCTTAGCTTGTGCTCTGACGCCATCTCCCAACCCTCTCCTGCCATGGCTGTGACAGGCACTGTCCTTGCTTATGCTCATTCCCGACTTTCCTTTTCTGTCTAGCAGAACCCACCACCAATTAGAGGGGTTGCCAGCTCCAAATACTCACGTTCATAGCTCGACCGGGCATGGAGAGCAGGTGTGTGGGCCAGCACTGGACAACGGGACGATGCCCGTGGAATTCTACAGTGGGGACAAAAGGTAGCTGTGGCAGGCATCTTTCTCCTTCTAACACAGACAGGCTCTTCCATCTTCCTTCCTGTTCCGGAGGACAGGGCATGAGCGTGTGGCAACTGACGCTGTTGTGGACGTCTTGCAATCCTGAGGGGGAAGTCCAAAGAATCATCGAGAAGCTGATCCACAGGCCAGGCACGGCTGGACAACTCAACCAGCCCTGGAACTTCCCCCATCTGGACTTATTGGTATATATGAGATAGAGAAATTATGTAATAATCTATTTAATAATCAATCACCAAATAATAAACTTGCACGTTCACAATTACTTAGGTTTTCCATTACTTATGTGCTGACTGATATCATAGCTGCTCTTTGATCAAATCAGGCCCCAGCTCCCTCCCTTGGCCCACTCCTCAGGAAATGGAGATGAGAATTAAAATTATATTAAAGCTCAAATCTCCCACCTCCTCCGGCACTGGCTCCTCATGCCTGCCTTTTGTGGGCCCTCCGGGAGAGGAGCACCCAGAGCCCTTGAATTGATCACTTGACCACACCCACAACTCATTCTGTCTAATTCTAGACTCTCTTAGGCAGGGACTTCCCTTCTTGTTCTCCGTTTTCTTTTTAGCTGGCAGTTCAGGCTTGACAGAGTCTGGGTCTCCCTTTAGGGACTTCGGCTTCCTCTAGGGGAGATACTCCGCTTTCCCACTCAGTGGGGCCTCCTGGGACCCCTTGAGGTCCCCATTCCACCCTAGTTAGGGACTCCCACTTGTTTTGACCCTGGTCTTCATGGTTGGAGGTGGGCATTACCACCTCTCACCTCTGTCTATGTCTGAAGGAACAAACTCTTTACTCCAATCAAACCAGTTTACTTGCATGCTTCAGAAAATCAGCTTTCTCTTCTACTTCCAACAGTTTCCTCCGCCTTGAATGCTGCTTCATGGCAACATCTCCACTGACTGGACTCCTTCCCATTCTTGGAAACCTCTCTCACGTTCACGTCCCCTGTGAGTTAATCCTTGTGCATTACAGCCACAGAGTGCTCCTTCCTTTCAGGACTTCACGAGTATGTGCCTCTGCACCAGCTGGTCGCTCTGTGTGTGTGTTACACTGCCTTGTTTCTGGGTTGTGAATGTGTGTCTCCCTGCGGGACTATAAGCTTCCAGGACCACAGTTCATGTATGTTTTTAATCCTCTCCAATACTCTGCAGCAGGACAGCCCAAGCCAACAAATACTTGCTGTGCTTGGTGGTGCTATCTCAGGACTTCTTGTTATGCAGAATAATAAATGTAGCTATTGTTCAAAGCTAATTTTATTTGAATTTGCATTTCCTTGTAGTCAAGAGCACCATAATGCATACGTATACCCATGGAGGAAATAGAGGTGGGAGTGGAAATGGAGTTTTTCTACAGTTTACTTCAACGTGGGTGGTGTATGAAGGGGAATGACTGCGAGAAAGGGGAGGTTAAGAGTTGATCCCATAAATAGGTACAACTATTATGTATCCATAAAAATTAAAAATTAAACAATTAAAAAAATTACAATAGGGCAACTATAGTTAAACAATAATTTATTGTATATTTCAAAATAGGTAGAAGAGTAGATTTGGAATGTTTCTAACACAAAGAAATGTTAAACGTTTCAGGTGATGAATATCCCATTACCCAGATTTGATTATTACACTTTGTGTGCGTATATCAAAATATCACATGTACCCCATAAATGTGTACAACTGTTATGTATTCATAAAAATTAAAAATAAAAAAGAGGTGGGGTGTGTGTGTGTAAAAGAACAAAGCTAAAGGAAACTAGGAATGCATGTGTGTACATACATGCAGGGGAGATGGAGGGTGATGAGGAGGTTTATTTGGAAGCCAGATTAACACAGTGAACTCCATGTTCAGTGTTGCCCCAATAAAAATTCGCAAAATCTAGATGCTGTTTTTTAAACAGCAAACATTTCTTGAGTGCCCCACGTATGCTAGGTTTGGCTAATAACACTCTATTCCCTAATATGTTAACTCACCTCATCCAAACCAATGCTTCCTAACACGAAATTTGATTTTACTCTCAGTAGATAAAGAAAATAGTTTTTATTCTCCATTTAGGTCAAAAGCTATTTTGGCAGCAGTTCAAACACTGCCCCGGGCACCAAGAATAACTGGAAGCTTATCTTTGTGAACATCTTTTTCGGGCCTGTTTCTTTCTTTGGTGTTTTTTCTTCTCTATCCTTTGAATTCTTTTCTTTTTTTTTCTTTTGCAGTTTTTACTTATTTTTCATCACATCCTTCTTCTTTGACCTTGCTCTATGGTTTTTTTTTTTTTTTAAATCTAGGTCTTGCATTTCTCACTGTGATGATGGTAACATTTCAATAATTCCCATTAATGGGGGTGGGGAGTTGGGGTCATTGGAGTAGCAGGGAAGCAGTTTGGTGGAAGCCTAGGAAGCCGTGGACTGGAGTTCAGGAGCCCAGGTTCTCACGCAGGATTTTATCACTAACTGGCTGGATGGCTTTGGGCAAATCACAACTCCTGGAGTCTTCAGGCCCTTATCTCTAAGAAGAAGGATTTGCCCAACACAGTCTCTAGGCGTTAACATTCTATGATGTTTATAAAAACCTGCTTTATACAGAAAAGTGAGATTTGCACCTGTACTTGAAAATATGGGTCTTTGGTGATAATTAACACTGGATTTAAAAGTCGTTTTCATATTCTGCAACTCTCTGGTTCCTTGAGCTTTATAAATGAGGACTGGGGTTTGGGACCAGCATTTCTGAGGTTGTCATCAATCAAACACTGGAAATGTTTCCAGATAGTTCACTCTGCAGGAAACAGGGAGATAAAATAGTAACAGTCCTAGACTTGTGCTCTCTCTCCTTTTTTTTTTTTTTTTTTGGTGGTTAAAAAAATAACATGAAATCTACCCTACTAATAAAATTTGAAGTGCACAGTATAGCATTGTCAACTCTGGACACATTGTTGTAGAGCAGATCTCTCGGGCTTTTTTTATCTTGCATGACTGAAACTTTCTACCCATTGCACAGGGACTCCCCATGTCCCTATTCTCCCGGCCCCTGGCAACCACCACTCTGTTAATACTTTCTGCTTTTATGAGTTTGACTACTGTAGGTACCTCATGTAAGTGGAATCATGTAGTATTTGTCCTACGATGGGCTTATTTCACTCAGCATGATGTCCTCAAAGTTCATCCATGTTGTAACAGATGACAAGATTTCTTTCTTTTTAAAGGCTAAATAATATTCCTTAACCTAAATGGTCTAAACTAGAATTTTTCTGAGTTTGATACAAACAAAATTGAAACTCACACAATTTGTCTCAACACCCATTGCTGCTCTCGCTGGTCGTTCACGGGGCCTGAACCAGGACAAAAATTCTCTGGGTAGATTGGCCTAGTGCCTACTCACACCTAAGGATGCCTCTCCTTACCTTTCAATGTGTTTCCAATATTGCTTGTTTATTCTTTTACTATTTTTTTTATTGGAGTTAGGCTTATACAAAACAGGAGTCTTTGTCTGCAAACATGATTTTTTTTTTTTTTGACTGAAAGATCCTACTGGATTGGGATGATCTAGACTCTTGTCTTGACTCTTTGCAGTCTGGGGCAAGTCCTTCCCAGAATGGGCCTCAGTTTCCTCTTCTGTAGAATGGAGGGATGAGACTAGCTGAATGGTTCTCAGCAAAGGCAATTTTGCCCTTCAGTGGACATTAGGCAATGTTTGAACACATTTTTGGTTGTCCTAGCAGGGGAGGGTACCACTAGTATCTAGTGCGGAGAGGTCATGGGTCCTGCTAAATATCCTACAGAGCACAGGACAGTCCCCTCTACCCCCAAGAATTTCCAAATCTCAACAGTGCTGAGATTGAGGAATCCTGAACTAGTTGATTTCTAAATATTCTACCATCTCTAAAAGGCCACAACTCCTTCCATCCATTTTTCCCTTCACCCTCTCATGAGCTTGGGTCTAAGATAAAACTGTAAAGAGCTTATTTTATTCCTTCCTTTTCCTTTCATAGTTTCTCCTTCCCAAACTTTCATCCTCTGTCCTCTTCCTTCCCTGTCTCATAATCTGGGACAAGCTTAAGAGACATATACATTTTTTCTTTTTTCTTTTTTTTTTTGGTGACACATACATTTTAACAGGGTTTAAATTCTGGGTGGCAGCAGGCTGGTTTGAAGGAGAAAGACATTTCATCAGCCTGGGCCTTTGCTGCCAGACTGTTTCCACCTCATGTTTTGAGTCCCAGTTATGTAAGCTGGCGGGGTGAGTACTGTAGTTCAGTGTTAAAATAAGATGTTAAGTTTTTAGCTGCTGTTAGATTTTGTTCCTTATGCTTCCCTATCTCGATAGTCCCCGCCTTGCACAGAAGTTTAATGTGTAAAAGTGCAATAACAGGCATACCTGCTTATGTAGGTTTTAGTCCCTACAAAAACATAACATCCCTAATATATATCTTGCCTTTAAGACACAGTCTTTCATGATTTATTTCTCACATGTCTTTTACGTTAGAAACATACCGACTATTCAAACATGAAAGCCAGAAGCCAGGTGTTAACTTTGATAATTTCCCCTCTCTCATCTCTCTCGTCTAATTTGTCTCTCAGTCCTGCCAATGCTGCTTCAGAAATATTCTCCAAATCCACCCCTTAACCTGGCCTCTGTCAATAACTGCAGCCCAAGTTTCTGTCACCTCATCCTGGACCACAGTGATCTGTGCTTAAACCCATTTACCTAGTCCTCTCCACTCTGTTCTTCCCATTGAAACATGAACCATTGTCTCAAAGCACAAGTTAGAAGACAGCAGCCCCCAGTGGCTTCTTACCCTCTAAGGGTGATGGCAAAACTTGTTGGCCTGGCCCAGCTGACCTGCCTCCCATCCCCCTGCCCTCTACCTACCTCTCCAGATTCATCTTCTCCCACCTTGTCCTCATTTTTTCCACTCCAGTGACAGTAGTCATCTCTAAGTCCCTTGAACTTTCCACACTCCTTCCTACCACGGTGCCTTTGCACATACTTTTCCTCCAGCCTGAACTGTCTCTTCACTCTCATTCCTACTTTGTCTTAGGTTGGGTTCTCCCAGAAGCAGATTTTGAGACTGGGGCTTCAATCTGTGTAGTTTATTGGAGAGGTGATCCAGAAAGCACTGGGAAGGGAGCAGGGGAAGCGGATGAGTCAGGAAAGACGGGAAGCTCAGGCAGGGTGCAGTAACGAGCAGGTCCTGGTGAGGGTGGGTGAGGCTCAGATTCACTGGGGCTGCTGCAAGATGGTGTAGAACAAGCCTCAGAGTTGTCTAGCCCAAGGGGGAGGAAGTTGGGATATTTGTATGCTAATTCCTATTGACTGGTTGAGGGCTGCTCCTGGGATTGTCAACTTCCTACTTCTGGCCTGTCCTGTGCATGAGCTGAGGCCACTCCTATGGCCAGAAAAGCACTCGGGCAGAAAGTCACAGGTGTTTGCAGTAAGAAGCCATGGTACCACCCAGGAATGTGTAACAGGGGACATGGGCAGGGCACAGGTATTTAATGGCATCTGCTTCCCTGTGCACCCCTTCTCCACCTATTAATAGTTAGTCCCTAATCATTCTCAGATCTCAGGCCGAGCTCCACTCTTTCAGGACGGCGTCCCAGACCTTCTGAAGGTGGTCAAGTGTCCTTGTTATCAGTACTCCAACCACCGTGGGCCTTCTTTTGCAGCATTTGCCACAGTGTGATTTTTTCGTTAATATTTGTCTCTCGCACTAGACTGCAAACGACATGAGGCAGGGATCGTCTGTTTTTACTCCCCTCTGTGTCTTTCCTGCTACTGCAGTGGCCCACTCAGGATTTGTGGAATGTCGGATGGATGCCCTTTAATTTTGTTCTTTTTTCCCCCCAATGGAACTTACAGGCTTTCTCTTATTCACACCATTTTAAGCACATCTAACAATGTCCGTCTTTGGATTATATTCTTTGTGAAATCTAATCTGTTTTAACTAGGATTAGAACTTTGTCTTAATCAAGTCATAAGAAAAATTTAAGGGTAAAAAGAAATCTAAACAAGTGGTGAACCATTGCTGCATAGACACAGAACCACTGGCTGGCAGTTGTGTGATCCTGCTGCAGCTCAGAGTTGTGTGAAAGGTGACTGGTCTGTCGCTATGGTGGAAAGGAGTTGTGAGTTCCCCAAACATCTACTGAATGGAAGCTAAGAACTGTGCTAGGCACTCACTGTTCTCTGCTGTGACTCAGGGTGGAACCAGCCCATATTAGCTTTGTGTTATAGTCTGTCTCTTTTAGAGAGAACCTTCTGTTACTTTGGTAAAGAGAAAGTGTAATTCTTGGGAGTCTGTTAGTCGGGACACCGACACAAACTACTCTAAGGGGAAAAACAGGAGGCAAAATGTGGGATGAATGGGAGGGTATGGATGACAGGATCAGGGGTACAGGGAATATCAGCGGGTCTCTTTCCATCTCATTCTTTCTCTCTTTCTTATTCTCATCTCCTTCTATGCACCCCTTTGATTCTCTCTGTGTTGTCCACATTTTTTTTTCTACTGTGGATAGGCTACTTCCATGTGGAAGAGAAAGTGACCGCTGGCATTCCCAGGGATATATAATTTAGTAGCCTCAGTAGTAAGAGACAGCATCTTTTTCCCCCAGTATCCAAATACTAGAGAATTGATTGGTCCTCAGACCAATCCCCATGGTGAGTGGTAAGGAATACTGTGACTATACCCCACTGGGATGGTTTGCCACCCCGAGGTAGTGAGCAGTATTATGTCTTGCAGCCCCACCAGAACCATATGGAAGGAAGAAAGGAGGCTGCTACTACTGAAATAAGGAGAAAATGCTGGACACAAGAAAACAGCAGATATCCCTATAAAAGAAACTGATTTGTTTTTTAATTCTTTAATTTATTTAGACACTTACTCATTTATTCAAAAAAATCTATTGATTCTCTGTTATGACCAAATGCTTCTAGGCATAGAAATAAAAGATGGTTTCCCTCCTCGAGTAACTCGGAGTAGTGGAAGAGACAGACAAGTAAACAAAAACAATAGGACTCAGCTTTCAAGGCCATATATTATTAGAGTAGCCCAACCGCAGGATTTTTGAAAATAGAATTCTTTAGGTGTTTCCAAAGGAGCCGGGTCCTACCATGAAAATGAGAACCATCTTCATTCCTTCAGACTCCAGCCATGACAAAGCCAATTAGTTGTCCTTTTGCCTTTATGGTGAAGTCAGAGGGTGGGGGGAAGATGGGGAGGAGGAAGCTTAAAGAGACATTAAACATCTACCCAGACAAAGCTCCCTGTAGTACGAGAAGATTATGGAAATTCTGAGGATTCTCTGATTAATAAAAACTCTTAATCTACACCCATGTCCTAGACTGCAAGAATCAACCCCTATGTCCAGAGCTGTTGGTTTGTTGGGAAAATTTCTTAGCAAAATTTGTCGATACACTATGCTTGTTAACCACAAAACATTTACAATACTGCAATTGTTTGATCAATCTCATTTCTTAAATGATGTTCTTGATCAAGCATCATCCTACAGAATTTCAGTGACCTTGGCCAATGTTCCATGGAGACACCACTTTTGGAAAATCAATATTTCATTTGGAAAATTTCCAAGTCTCACCTCCTTGAGAGGTAAAAATCAAAGAATATGGTTCATAATAACAATAACCAAAGGCAATCACTACTAAGCGACTTTATTTCTCACTGAAAAACAACAGTGATTTAGGGTTAAGTTGGCCAGATTAGTTTGTTCCAGCAATAAAGGACCATTTCCTTTAAGGCCTACATCTTTTAACTACTTTACTGTTGCCTAACCCATAAACGGACCTCCCCAAACATGTTTCCAGCACTCTGTTTTCTATAGCCTTCAGCAGTTTAGGTCTGAGAACTTTCCCAGGAGGGAGACAAAGGGCTCTAACTCACACAAGTTCTGAGGTTTCTTGTGGAGAGGAGGCCTTTGTCACTTCCGTAGCAGGCCTCTTAGTAACACGACCTGCACTCTGACATGAGGTAGCCACACCTGTCATCTCAAGCCTCCTAAGGCAGATCAAGCCTCAGAGTGGTTTCAAGGAAATTCAGTGGCAGGAAGAGAAACTACCTCAATCTAACAGGAATACCTCTCTTATTGATTTAGCCCCAAAAGACTAGCTTAGATAAGCAAATTGCTTGATTACACCAAATCTCCAGCTGGAGTGATAGCAAATCTGTTAAAAGTCATAGGAAGGGTCCTTTGATACCAGTTAATCCACTTGCAGCTTGAACAGTGGGGAAACGATGAAATGATTTTCCCAATGTCCCACCATGAGTGAGGGGACAAAAGCATTTTGTTACCTTTCTGGTACTTTTTTCTTGCTATTGTCTATAAGTAACAGAAGAGCCCACTGAATATTTTTTAAACAAAAAGAAATTTGTTATCTCACGTAGTAAGACTGGAGGTAGTGAGGCTAATTTTTCTATTTTTTGTAGAGATGAAGTCTCACTCTTGTTCAGGTTGGTCTCGAACTCCTGGCTTCAAGCAATCCTCCCTCCTCGGCCTCCCAAAGTGCTGGGATTACAGACATGAGCCACCACACCCGGCCCCCAAAGTCTTTTTTTACAGTGAATTACCACGCTGACACTATGGCATAGCTAATACTCAAAAGCTCCTGACAGAGGAAATAAGGAAAGGACACTGAATAGCAGGAGAACCTTTTGGTTCTGTGAGGCAGAGGGTTTCAGGGATGGGCTTCCGAATATCTGGAGTTTTGCACAAAACTGTGTGCACGTGCGCGCGCCTGTGTGTATGTGTTGCTCGGGTAAGCGTTCAGGACTTTTGTCAAATTCTCGGGACGTTCATGATCTCCCTAAAAAAGTTATAAGCCATGTTGAAAAGCAAAATTCTGTTTTCTATATTGTTTTGAATAGAAAATAATAGAATAGCAATAAATAGAATTAGATGGAAAAAGAACAGGAAATAGAATAGAAACCAGAAAGAACAGAAATAGAAGAGAAAAATTATACTTCCTATATGTGCTATAGTGTTTTGGAGGAAACAGGTGGATGAAAGTCCAGATATCCAGGCGGGGTGAGAATACTGGGAAGTATTTCAAGTATTCCAGAAGGCTTATTGCTTCTGAATTCTTGTGCCACCAAGAGCTGAGGCCCCCAATTGATGGTGGCTCCTGCCGCACACTGAACTGGACAGCAGCTATGACCATGCTTGCTCCCAGCCTCTGGCCTTGTATTATCTCCTCTAAGCAACAGGTCTCTGCTATCGTTGGTGCCTGTGTCTCCATAAAGTTGCATTAGGTAATAGTTCCCACTGTCAACTTGTGTGTGTGTGTGTGTGTGTGTGTGTGTGTGTGTGTGTGCACACGCACGCATGGGCAGGGGGGTTCCTTAGCCTTAATTGTCACGGCCTTCAGTAGGGGAGCCCATGCTTTGTAATTCCTCCTATCAGAGTCAGTGATTTTATACCAGGCTTGCAGCCCTAAAGCTTTTCCTTACCCACAGGGCAGCCGCACCACACACCTCTAGGGGGCACTGTTTGCTTGCATCCTCTGGAGTGGGTGAAGTTGGGCAGTGCAGCAGCCTTGTTGACTACCAAGGCTTTTTTGCAAATACAAAGACCCTGGGTCTTCACCAACACCATTTTTCTTATGGCCAATTTACTCTTTCAGATATATATTTAGCATGGGCTGTGGGAAAGAGCAAAGAAGAATCAAAAATAGAACTCTTGCTTTTGTGTTCCGAATGAACAACGTGGTTCCTGGTATTTTGAAAAGATGTTTACAGTGATTGGCTAATGAGGGAGCCCAGGGAGAGGAATAATATCAAGGAGTTTTTAAAGCTAATAAATAATACCCTAATTTTCTGTTGTAGTCTTTCCTCCCTAGACTTCTAAATGGTAGGCCAGTTTAGCAAGCTGGTGTAAACCAGACCTTTCTGCTTGGAATGCTCTTCTTCCCTCTGCCTGTCTGATTTCTCTACATCCTCAAAAATCCCAGTTTACATGCCACTTCCTCCAGGAAGTCTTCCCTGTTCACTTCTGCCCACAGTTGCTGTTCCTTCTTTTGAATTTGGTACCACTCAGAGTCTGCACCTTGCTATTAGCATTTACCTTGTAGGCATTGTTAATTTTCTTTTCATATGTGTGTAATGGGATACTATTATAGAATATCTGGTATAATAATTGTCACTGCAGGTAAGTTTTGTTGCTGTGCAATCCTCTCTTCCCATTGAGGCTGAGGCATCTACTGTTGGGAGGTGAAGAGTTAGACAAATATTCTCTAAGACCATCCTCAGTTCTGATGCCAATTCCAAGTTCAGGACGTTCCCAAGACCATCCTCAGGTCTGATAACTTGCTAGGAGGATTCTGAGAACTCACTGAAAGCTGTTATACTCATGTTTATAGGTTAGTACAGGGAAGTGACACAGGTTAAAATCAGCAAAGGAAAGAAACATGTGGGGCTGAGTCCAGAAAAATTCCAAGTGTGGAGCTTTCAGTCATCTTCTCCCTGTGTCATAGACATCATTGCTCTTCCAGCAAAGATGTGTGGTAATCTGTATGGAGCACAGCCAGCAGGGAGCTCACCCACGCCTGGGTGTCGTCGGAGTTTTTAGTGGGGTTCCATGTTGACTGCCCACATTGGCTGACCTCAGGTTCCAGCTCCGCCAGAGGTTGAACTGATATCGTACGACTCAAAGTTCGCACCATGAATCATTGTTGGACTTTCTGGTGTAGCTCAAAGACCTTCAGTAAACAAGGACACTCTTATCAGGCAGGACATTCCAAAGGCTTAGAGATGACCTCCTGGGGGCCAAGAGCAAAGGCCAGATCTCTCTTTGGGCAAAGTTAAAAATCCTTTACTACACAGGGGGCTTTGCAGAATTTAGCTGAAGAATGGAGAACAATTTCAGTTCTCAATTTCTCAGATAGGGTCTCAAGTGCATTTCAGAGACAACAGCTGGGATCTTCTCTTGCAAGATTTTTACGTAGCAAGCCAGCTTCTTTGAGGAAGTAGATTTATGGGTTCCATGGAAGCCAAGCTGGAGGACTAGAGTTTAGAGTTTATTCACATTAGCAATAGGGGAGGGGACTAGGTAGGACGTTGTGTAAAGGCAATTTCTTATCATACAGGAGGGCAATAAGGACGTTTCCTGGGCCGGGAGGAGGATCTTCAGAGAAAGGGAGAGGAGAAAAGAGAGGGGCTTTGGTTTAATCCACCTACAGGGTCGAAATCAAGGGGTGGGGGTGGCGGGAGCAGAAGCTTCCCAGATGCATTTAAGGATCTTGGCTCAGAAGGCCCATGTGCGCGTCCTTCTGCCTGGAAATCTCGGAGGAGACCAGCTCACAGAATGACCCAGACCAACAAACTATGAAGATGCAGCACAAAGAAAGTTTTCTGGGTTGTAAGTGAACACCATTCCCCATCAAAATGGCACGAGTGGGACAATACGCACAGCCATTATGCTGCATGAAACAGACGAACAACGTCTGTTCATGTCAATGGCAAGGGCTGATGTTATTTTTTCTCAGGCACAGTAGGAGATTTACCTCTTTTCTTATTTTTCTTGGTTAGCTGTCTAATCTCTAAATGAACATAGTTGTGGACAATTTATATCTGAATACTTATGACTATGTCTTCCTTGCTCAGATGCTGTCGATAAAACTCCCTGTTCCTTGGCCCAGCGTTCAGACCTCCAAGGTTTGGCCTCAGCCTTCCTGCCTGACTTCATCTCCTCCTCCTCCTCCTTAGACAGTGGCTGCTATAACAGCAAACTAGTAATATAAACTGGGGACTGAAACAAGAAATGTTTAGTTCTCACAGTTCTGGAGGCTGGAAGTGGTTAAGAACTTGCCATTGAAAAAAGAGGAGGTGGGTTCTGTAGGGAGAGAACGTGAGGGAACATGCCACGCCGAGGGGACAGCACGAGAGAGAAAAGGGAATGGCCGGTCATGGACGGTGAGTCAACTCCAGGCCTCCGTGGAGGTTGATGCTGATGGCTGGCGTCCGAGATGCTTCACGGGAGAAGGAGGCTAGGCGGATACTCCATTCTCTCCCACCCGGACATAAGGCACCACCTTTAATCATTCTTTTACCCTTTTCCATTTGAAAGTCTTGTCACCACGAAAGGAACTCCAGGTTCATCGAGGGCAGACACGCTTCTTGTGAAATTCTCTCCGCAGAACTCCCTCCATACCGAGCAGAGGGGAGGTCAGGGGAAGGCTGCCTGTGAGAATGGACAGAACTTGAGTTGACATTGAAGGGTAGCAATGTCTGCCACCCTAAAAGATGCCACCCCCAAATTCACCACTTTAGCATAAGGATTATTTTGACCTGAAGGCAATTGAGAAGGAACAGATACAAGAAAAGCTCTCTGTCTCCCCTAAAAGCAGGACATAAATTTGTAAAGGTGTCTCTCCTGCTCTTGCCACCGGGGAGGACAGAAGTTAATCATCAGAGACAACCCTAGACTCCTATCAGCCCTCACTAACTAGCCTTTATCTTCCATCAGTTTCCTCATATATTTGCCTTCCCACAATTTGCTGCCTCTAGAAGCTCAAAGTCCTTTTTCTTTGTCTTCTCACTTCTCTGACAATTTGTTGTTCTTTTATTAAGATATTCTACAAGCCCAAGTTCTAACCACCCACTGATTTACCTGTGGCTGGCTACTGCCATGCTTATGCATGATGCACCCATGAATAAACTTTTGTTTGCTTTTCTCTTGTTTATCTGTCTTTTGTTAGCCTAATGTGCAGGGCCCTACCTGGAGAATTCAAGACAGGAAGAGGACAAATATTTTTCCCCTTCCCTACAACATGAATCCCATTAAGGCAGCTTTAGGGAACAGCTCTCTCCTTGTTGTTACAGGTTTGTAGGAAGCTTAGAAGATGCCTATTTAAAGAATTCCTTCCTCCAAAGTGGTTCTTACTAGAGGTGTGAGGGGTATTACGAGTAATTTAGTTCACAGACCAGTTAAATTTGGCTTATAAATAATTTGAATTTTCTTCATCAGAACAGATTCAGGGATATCTATATAATAAAATAACTCAAAGTCACTTGCACTCTGACGTGCTTCTTGCCTGGGAGGCTGCTGGCCTGTTGAGAATTGTATCCACCCTACCGCTTTTATGATCCATGCGGTGTAGCAAACCATTCTCACTGATGTACGTACCCTTTATAGTTAAATTACTCACACACTTATAAAATGTTCCTCGAACTGCCAAGCCTGGGACAAAGAAAGCTGGCTGTCCTACTTGGGGTCTTGTCAGAAACCAGTCTGTCCTTGGAATGCATTATAGGTCTCTGCGCTGACTTGCCTCCCTCCCTGTGTGTGATGGGACAGTGCTGAGAGTGGGCCCTGAGGTATGTGACATGGGAATTCGCCCTGCTAGAGAGCAGCCCAGGAGCAAGGTCACTGGGAGTGAGCTGCAGAGGGGAGGCCCAAGAAGGGAGATGGGTCCTGCAGGCCCCTCCTCAGCTCTCCAGAGTCAGCCCTGTGGCAGCCCGGGGCCCGCCTGCCACGCTCCACCAGGCGGGGAGACTGAGAGGGGCCATTTTCCACAGTTCGTGAACTTGCCTTATTGGTTGGGGATGGTTCCCCAGACACTTGACAGGAAAAACATCGAAACCTGTGTGAGGGGCTGAGCGTGCTGGGGGCCCAGGAGGGAAGGCAGCAGCCCCTAACCCCATTCCCTCACAGGTAGCCCCTGGAGGGAATGTTGGCAGTGGGAACATTCGCTCCAGACAGCCTGGAAATTGCGCTTGCTTGGTGTCCAGCTCTCTGGAGGTCTGAGTAGGTCCTGTCCTTTGCACAGTAGAGTCACTTTGCTGCTCTCCTCTGTCTTGTCCTGATGTCCAGAAAGCCCCTGGTGCCCCTGTGAGAGGTTTAAGAAGCTTTGTTGTTTTCCTGACACCAGAGAAGCCTGCTTTAAACTTGCAAAATAGTGACTCAAAAAAATATGTTTGCTGATGATTGGCAGATAGAGAAAGCCCTGAGAGCTAAACTATATTCACCTGCCAACCCACATGTAATCTAATTCAGGATTTAGCTGCAGTCTCGGTGCCAACTCCATTTTCAATCTAGAAAGTGGCTGTTGAATTCCCCTGGGCTGGGCTTGGGGTCAGAGACCAGAGAGCTACCTTCAGTGAGTCTGTGATCTTGCAGACATCCAGCACTTCCCCTTGCCCCGCAGCAATCTGAAATGTCGCTCCAACACCTTATTTATCTGGAGGGCCATCTGGCACTTCAGGTAACTCAGCCATGGCTGAGAATGAAAATAACTTTGTTGTTGGCTATTATTCCTTTAGGGTAGATTCTCTCTCTTTTTCTCTCTCATACACACACATCTACACACACAGAGGTACTGTGATAGGATGGAAAGATCCTTAATTTTGGAATTAAACCAAACTGGCAATGTGACTTTGGGTATGATACCTAACCTCTTACTGCCTCAGTTTCTTAATCTGCAAGAAGAATGCATAAATTTACTTTACAGGATTTTTGTGAGAACTAAAAAGAAATAAGCTAACGTTTATACATAATATGCTGCTAATGGTACATACTGAAAAAAACATTTGCTCCTTTCCACCCTGTCTTCCCCCCAAGTGTATCGTCTATACTTGGAGTATTATTTCTCAAATGTGTGCCAATTCTTCTATCAAGGTTTGCTATCTACATTTAATGCAGAGAAACCGCTGCCCCCCTCTCTCCCTACTGCTCACGTGGAAAGCATCTTGCGATCCTTTGAACACTGACCCTCAACTGAGGGACTGTTCTCTGACGACTGAGCCTGCTACGTGGGGTTTCCCTTCTCATACCTCCCGGATTCTGGACAGCTGCAGAGCAGGTACTTCAAGGTGATAGATGGAGCCGTGAGAGCAAATTATGAAAAACCCCAATTTCTAGTTTATCATAATCTACTACATATTTCAAAACAGCTAGAAGGATTGGACTGGTTCTAGCATAAAGAAAAGACATGTTTACAGTGATGGATATCTCAAGTACACTGATTTGATCTTTGAAAATTATAGGAATGTATTAAATTATCACATGAACCCCCAACTATGTACATTTATTATGCATCAATAAAAAATACCACCCCCCCCAATTTCTGCATGCTGATAGCTTTTTCTAGGCCTCTTAATATGTGGTCCTGGGAGGAAAAAGAGGTGAGAGTATGTCTCTGCTCCCTCCCAAGAGGCCTGGGGCCCACTGAGTCCCCTCGCATCTCTCCTGTATCAGCAAGGATGCTGTCAGCTGAACTGATGGGAACCAGAAAGACACCTATCATCTACTCGGAAACAGCATGGAGGCAGTTGGTTCCAGGGTTGGTGCAGTGGCTCCACCATGTCATCAAGACCCAGGTGCATCCCAGTTGTCTGTTTGTCCATCTTCTGCATTTTAATGACGTCTCCCCTTAAGGTCATGAGTTGACCACAGTAGTCCAAGGTGCCACATGGTGACATTTCTTCATCAAGTGAAGAAGAATGCATTATTTAGGAGGAAAATCTTTCTCAGAAGCCTCTCACAGACCTCCCCTTAGGTTCCAGGATTAGGTAACATGCTCATGCCCGACCTGCAAGGGAAGCTGGGAAAGTGGGCGAATGGCATTTTCACCTCTGCAGTGGGCTATGGGCTCGTCAACAAGGAAGAAAGGTTGAGGGAGTGTCTGTTGGGTGGGCAACCATGAGCGTCTGCCATATTTCCTTATTGTCTGATTCTCCAGACATTAGATCAGGGCCACTGACGTGCAACAAGTCCCATGCGTCCACGCTTAGCTCATTTTCTCTCTAGCTTGGAAGCTGTTGCTGGCATGTGGAAGTTGCTGGTTCTAGCTCATAGTACATCATCTCCTGCCATTGTCTCTTATCATTTTTCCCTGAATCGTAGGTGCCAGTCAGCAGTCTAACTGGTGGCCCCAATACTTGCTTTACTTTTCTCACTGTCTCCTTGAGGAAAAACTATCTTCCCACTGTACTTGTATCCAAGTGGCTCCATCCCCCTCGATACGTATGAATCCTGTCTTCAGGCAGGAGGATGACTGACTCCATGATGACCTTCTTGGGCTGATACTAACAGGGTTTGGCCATGCCTTGTCTGGTTTTTTTACTCCCTTATGTATGAGTCTGAGAGGCCATAATTTATAACAATAACTTTAACTCATGGGAACTCACCCATGGAAGTGCACTGCTGTGATTCCTCCCTCAATAGATTGGTTCCTGGGGGAGCTTGTGTGCACTTACCCATGTTGGTGTTCTGATTCGTCAGTCATTAATTACACCTGACAGTCTAAAACAGAAATCTGATTGTGATGAACCCAATAGAGATTTTATTTTTCTCATGCAAAAAGAAGTCTGGAGGAAGGCAGTCTAGCAGTGATACAATGTGTCTACAATGCTATGAGGGACGCAGGCTTCCTCTTTCTTCCTGCTTTGCCATCCATAGCATGTGGTTTTTGTGGTCATGACACATTTGCAAGATGACTGTTTCACTTACAGAAATTACATTTTGGTACAGGCAGGAAGAAAGGGAGAAGATTACTAAAAAAGTTGAGGCTTTTCTTTCCTCCCTCCCTCCTTTCCTTCCTTCTTTGCTTCCTTCCCTCTTCCCTTCTTAATATAAGATAGCAATTAAGTTTTCCTGGAAGCTTCCTGCTGTAGGCATCACTTACATCTTATTGGTCAGAACTAGGTTCTATGGCCACTTCCCTACCTGCAAGGGAATCTAAGGGAGATAAAATGTCACAATGCCCAAGAGACTGATGTTCTTCTAGTAAGGAAGAGGAAAGAATGCATACTGGGTTGGCAGCAACAGTGTCTGCCATGGGATTGCATCCCTTCGGGTCAGGTGTGGTCTGTGGTCCGTGACCTGAGAATCGTGACTCTTGTCATTGTCCGTATTCCCACAAGGCACTCAATCCTCATTTGTGGAGAATGCCTTGCAAACCTTCCAAATTGCCCAGAGTACTGGTACATATTTGCATAGGGCCAATTCTGCAGGATCCCTGGCTTCCTAAAAGGGCAGTATTCACTTATGCCTTCTGTCTTCGTCCCTCCCTTTCTTCCACGAATACTTCCTGAGTCCCTAATTTGCATCGGACAATGTGCTAGGCACTTAGGGACACGGGCAGATGCCGCTCCCACCTCTGCCGCCCAAAGCCAAGTTTGGCCACTGGATGCCAGACAAGAATTGTGACTCTCAGGTGAGCATCACCTCTTTGGAGCTCAGGGGATTTCTGGAAAATGTGTTTGAGCACACCAGTCTGCCATCCTTGTGAAAGGTCACTATGAGAGGGAAGATGCAGGCCCTGCATCTCCCTTGAAGGACCAAAGCTGTCCCCAATTCTCCAGCTGTTGACCTTGCACACACGTGTGGGAAGCTTGTTTTCTCTGTTATGGATGGCCAGACATGTCAAGTGAACTCCACACAGCGTGGTGCCAGACGTCCCTCCCGCTCCCACTCCCCTTGGTCAGGAATCTTGCTGGTGGTGGGTATGTGGTGCACACCGGCCGGGGAGGCCAGTGGTACAGCGTACATCCGTATCTGCGTCTCAGCTGTTTTAAAAAAGTTCTTAACCTGTAGATGAGAAAAGATGTGCCTGATATCCAATTACACATGAAAGGAAGAAGGTATCTGCTGGGGACACTGAATTAATCAGGAATAACTATTAACATTTTCTATTATTAATAACCACTTACATTTGTCTAGCAAGTTATAACTCTCAAAATGATAATATATATGTGATCTCATTTGATCTTTACAGGAATTTTACTGTAAAATCTGTTGCATATTATATATTTAAATATTTACAACTCTTTTACTACCACCTAACAAAGCCAATAAAATGTCCACAGATACTGAATATTAATATCTGAGGAACGCTAAACCTCAAATTACTTTCTCCTTTAACTTGCCTCCTGATCCTGTATTTTAATGTATGTTTTTGTATTAATACTTCTGTCTAATTCCTCCCCTGAACTTTACACGTTTATGTTACCTTAGAGCATCTTCATTCCTGTGTTGTATCTTTGATGTTCCACTGTAACTCATTTGATTGTTTGATTTTGCTGTTTGAGTTTTTAAAGGCAATTTTATTGAGGTGTAATTGACATATAGCAAACAGCACATATTTTAAAGTGATAACTGGATACGTTTTGACATACGAATAAACCCATAAAACTATCGTCACAGTCAAGATAGTGAACATAACCATTTATTTCAAGTGCCTTCAGTTGGTCTTTATTATCTGCAATTAAGAGACTCTTAACTAGCTTATCATTTTATTGACATTTTCTGGTTCTTGAATGTGTTTACGGAGAACTCTCTTCCTGGTTCTGTTCCCTGAGGGCTGTCAGCTCACCCTGGACCTCGGGGTTGGTAAGTGATCCCACAGGCCTTATCTCAACACCTCCTGTTTCTCTTTCAGCAAGTTCTGTCCATCTTATGGGGTAGTTGGAAAAGCACAGTCTGGAGTTGGAAGACCTGAGTCCACAACTCGGCCTTGCTTCTTTTTATTATAGATGTGTGACTTTGGACAATGATGACAATCACAATTTAAACCTCATCAGGTTGTTTAGGATCACACAAGAACCTCTTTATGTAACAGGATGTTAAAATGGAGTAAATGTTAAAATGGTGCAGATCACCTGCACCTCCAGGGACTAAGGGTTGCAGGAGGGCTTCCCTGGGACCAGAAATTGGCTTCATCAGAGCAGGGAATGGGCTGGAACTGCTGACTACCCTGCACTGCCCATAGAGACGGTAACGGGAGAGCCGAGGAGGCCTGACAGTCTGTGTGGAGTGGACTGCAGAAGTCCACAGTGACAAGGCACGGTCCCCTGGGGAGCCTCCAGGAAGCCCAAGAAAGCACCCATTGGGGAAGGAGTTGCTCTAAATATCCACCCACTGGGCTATGAGAGCTGAAGCTGTCAGCCACAAAGAAATTCCTTCCCCTCCTTGTTCCTTTTCCTCTTCACTCCCCATACACCAGCCCAGGAGCGACTTCATGCTGCCTCCAAGGGGCCTGGAAAGGTGGGGGAGAAATTCCATCTTTGCAGGTGTTTTATAATTTCCGAATTGGGTGATGTTGCTTAAGAGTGAGCAGAAAAGTCTTAAGTCTGACCATGTTTTCATCTAGGAACAGGTGAAATTTACTCCTACATTTTATTTATTTATTTTTAATTTTTGAGACAGTCTCAATCCGTTGCTGGGGCTAGAGTGCTGTGGCATTATCACAGCTCACAGCAACCTCAAACTCCTGGGTTCAAGTGATCCTCCTGCCTCAGCTTCTCAAGTAGGTGGGACTATAGGCATGCGCCACCACACTCAGCTTATTTTTTCTATTTTTAGTAGAGACAGGGTCTCGCTCTTGCTCAGGCTGGTCTGAAACCGCTGACTTCAAGTGATCTTCCTGCCTTGGCTTCCCAGAGTGCTAGGATTACAGGTGTGAGCCACTGTGCCTGGCCTATGCCTACATTTTAAAGGGAAAGTCAAAAGTAAAATAAAATCGTGTTTTAACTAGGTTTGTTTCCCATACAACTGACACTCTTAAACTGTAAAATAACACACAACTCTTAGTTGCCATGTTCAATACACCCTTTACCATCTCTTCTTCTATCCTAAGAGTGTGGTTCTCAACTGCAAGCTGCGTTGAATTGGCTAGAGGGTTTGTTAAAGTGCAGATTGCCGGACCCCACCATCAGAGTTTCTAATTCTGTGGCTCTGGGGTGGGAGGCGAAGAATTTGCATTTTTAGCAAGTTCCCAGGTGCTGCTGGTGCTGCTGGTTTGAGGACCACACTTGGAGGACCACTGCTCTAAAACTCTGGTTCTCAAACGTGGCTGCCATTGGAATCACCTGCGGAGATTCAACAACTACTGGTGCTTGGGCCCCATCCCAGAAATCAGATTTAATTGATGTGGCCAGTACATCATGGATTAAACACCCTCCAGGTGGTAGAATATTTATTTTTATTTTTAAAGTCTATGTTTAATTTACCTAATTGAGGATTTTTGTCTTAAACATTTTCAGTATTATTTGAATTAACAATGACCATGTCATTTTACAACCAGAAAGCAAACATATGACTTCATTCTTCCCATCAGTTGTGTACCTTTTAACATGTACCAGAACTCTTTCAATCCTAAAGAATGTTTGGAACTTTCCTCCCTCCATCATTCCTCTTATCATTAAAAAAATTTCCTTCTTTGTCTAATAAAACATAGCAGATCCTAAATTTTGCAAAATTTCTCATATATTGAGAATGAATTTCAGGTATTTCTATGGAATGCTGAAAAAGACTTTATCTTACACCTTTCGCTTCATAATATCTAACTTTTCTTTCCTGCAATCCAGAAAATACTACCAATTTCCTTCTCTTTCTTGTCTGTATATTCCGGGCATGTGTATGTAAGCAAATGATCTTTATTCATGTGTCCTCAGAAATCAACAGAAATTGTTATTGAGGGTTTATGGTGCACCAGACATTGTGAGAATTATTTCCTCTTTATTAATATATATCAGGACACCAAAGCTTAGAAAGTTTCCAAATTCATCATTCAGAAGTTATGTATGTAACTATATAGGTCTCCTATCTGTGCAAATATTTAATACTTACAGACTATCTACTATTAGTAAACAAAGGGAAGGAATGTGTCCAATTTTGACTAGCCCACTAGTCCATTTGTCATTATTTCTTCAATTGGCCTTCCCAAACTCTGCCCAGAGATCTGTTTATTATAGGTTGATTTTTGATGACTTCTCACATATATTCCTTTTTAAAGACACAATTGGAATATTCTTGAACAAAGGAAAGATGACTTTTGGAAGGTAGTTACAAATTTTGTTATTCCCAGGTTCCCATTCATAGGTAGCAGTATAAATACACATCTGGCAACTGAGATTTTCTTTCTTTCAAACATCTTTGTTTTGTATATTAAACAAAATTCTGCTTCTACATGATTCTCTTTCCTTATTATTGACTGGTGGAAAGACCCTTAAACCTACTACCTTGACGAACAATAAAGTTCTCTCTAGGCATTAATCTTTATTTCTTGTACTAAAATCATATCCACTTCCTCCTCTCTCAGGGCCACGCCAGCTGTGACTTTAATGTTTTTCATTTTACTATTTTTATGTATTTCTAAATGGTGCTTTTTCGGTATGGGTGTAATTTTATTAAGACCTATAAAATTTCCCTTGATTTCTTTCTCCTCATTGCTCCCAAGCTTTGTTCCTCTAGGAGTGAGGGTCCATCTCCTCTGAACCCGGGGTTCTCACTTTCTTTGGGCTTTCTCCCCCTTCATTCCTCTGTCGTCTTCTTTTCCTCCTCTGTTGATTCATTCAGACATAGGCGATCGTTTCCTTTCCTTTCCACAAGTTAGCTGTTCCTAAAAGCTTTTGCCAATAAGCTTTATTACTTTACTATTTTAATTACTTTATTACATTTATTTGCTCATAAGAAATTTATTAAAAATTTTCAAAATACATAAAAGTTTAAAGAATTTTATAGTGAACATCCATATACCCATCAGATTCTAATGTTAATATTTTAGTATACTTACTTTATCACAAATCTATCTATCCAGTCTTCTTTTTCCATACATCAAACCAACTTCTCCTTTAATGCCTTCCAAATTAAGTGGATGGCATCAGTACCCATCACCTCTACACGTTTCAGCTGCATACTATTAATTAGACTTCAATATTGGTTTATGGCTCTTTTCTTTTTGGAGGTAAAATTTATTTACAGTGAAATATGTAAAACTTAAATTTACCTTATATTTTGACAAATATCTACACATGTATAACCTAAGCCCCTAGCAAGATATAGAAAAGAAATAAAGGACATCCAAATTGGAAAAGAGGAGGTCAAACTATCCCTGTTTGTTGATGAAATGATCTTATATCTAGAAAACCTAAAGACTCCTCCAAAAGACCCCTAAATTGGATCCATGAATTCAGTAAAGTCTCAGATTACAAAATCAATGTATGCAAGTCAGTAGCACTGTGATTCACCAATAATGAACAAGGAAAGAATCAAATAAATAACTCATTCCCATTTAGGATAGCTGTAACAAACAAACAGCAAAGGAAAAAAACAAAACAAAACAAAAGCTCTAAGAATATACTTAACTGAGAAAGTGAAAGATCTCTAGAAGGAGAACTACAAAACACTGATTTTATGTTACATATGTGCCTTACACACATAGACTGAAGTTAATTTTATACTAGATTTTAAACAATTTTGTGTATTTAACTGTGACCTGTCACATGAGGCCAGGTGTGGAATTTTCCATTTGTGGTGCCATGTTGGTGCCCCAAAAGTGTCAGATTTTGGATTTTTGGATTAGGAGTGCTCAACTTGAAGTACCTACTTAGTAAAGTTGTGAGGAATAAATGCAATAATGAATTTAAAATGCTTAGCAGGCCAGGTGTGGTGGCTCACACCTGTAATCCTGGCACTTTGGAAGGCCAAGGCAGGAGGATTGCTTGAGCCCAGGGGTTTGAGACCAGCCTGAGCACTATAGCAAGACCTTCTGTCTCTTAAAAAAGAAAAAAATAAAATGCTGAGCAGTCATTGCTCACTATTAGCTATTATTATTGCCATTTATTAGTTTCATCACTAACCACATGTTAGGTTTGTACAGAACACCAAATTGAAATAAATTCTGAGTCACAGGGGTTCTAGTGCTTATTAAATAGATAGAAATGCCACACTGGCATGTCCCGGATATACTGAGGACAAAATAGCATTACTTTTGAAACTCCTCTGTTGAGTTTTCACAGTCCTCACGAACCTGATTTACGTAACCTCGTGTCCCACTGCACCCCTAAGCTCACGCTCATCTCTGCGTCTGTGCTTTCTCTGCTTATCCTTTCTTCCCCTGGCATGGAGTTCCCTCCCTCTGCCCATTCACTTTTCAAGGTGCAGCTCAGGTTATAAGATTAGAGATTCCAGGAATGGCAGGGAGAAAGGCTGCTCTCATCGCCTTTTCAACAGATAGAGGGGAATTCAGGGAGCAGAAAGACAAGAAAATCTGTTTGAAGGCAGGGAGCTGGGGTGAGGCCTGCCCCACACCCTCCTCACTGAACTCAGACCTGCTTCAGGCACACACCTCACCCCTGTGTCCTGCAGGTTCATTCCTTCCGCAGCCCCTGCAGCCCAGGGGAGCCCTTGATTTTTGATGCAGGGGTCTGATTTCCACCTCTGCTCCTTTTGTGGCCATCTCTGCAGCTTCCCATCTGCTCACAGGTTTGACTTTTAGTCTCTTAAGGAAGATAAGCCAGGTGAACCGAGATAGCCATCGTGGGGGGAGTGTCAAGCTTACCCCACCTGCTCCTCCTGTCTGAGCCACAGGTCCCAGGGCTCCTCTTAGGTAGCTCCTTGCAGGCTCTCAGCCCCGCCCCAACTGAGTTAGAATTTGCCTTTCACCAAGACCCCCGAGGCAGATGAATCAGACGTGTACTGAAGTTTGAGAAGCATTGCTCTAACTCACTGGGAGTCAGCGCTTCAGGAAGAGTTTCCTCAGACGGAAGTTTGAGGTGGATGGGTCGGCACTGCTGTTTGGTTTGCAGAGCCCGGCTTCCTAGAATTCTTTTGGCAGGTGTCCCTCCCTCCTCTATCCCGTAAACATTGCTGACAGCTGCGGTGTGCTAGGTCCCGGGCCAGGCTCTGGGGATACCAGGATGCAAGGATGGGCAGGCCCTTCGGCAGCTCATGAGCCACTGGGAACGAAGCATGCCAACGACTCACCTAGAGGGAGTGTCCTCTCTTCAGGTGAGTCACCTGCTTTCCAGCTGTTCCCCTATCCCCATCCCACCTCCACCTGAGAGTCCCTGGCCAGCTTCAGGTCATGCTATACTGACTTTGAAATCCCTTCGGCACCAGGGGCTGGTTCCATGGAAGACAATTTTTCCAAGGACTGGGAACGGAGGGAGGATGGTGTCTGGTGGGTTGGGGACTGTCGTGCGGAGCTTAGGCGGTGATGCGTGGCCCATTTCCTAACAGGGATTGGGGACCGCAGTTTATATGTCTGCATGGCCGCCTCCTTGAGATGTTAGACTTTCTCTCTGCTCTTCAGTTTTCTTGTCACTAGTGAAGTCCCTTTCTTGTGCCTCTGTCCCTCTATATGTGTGCTCATAACCTTCCTTCTGCCGAGAAGGTTGTTCTTTCCTTCTTCACTGTGTCGATGCCTGGTCACATTCCCAGTCCGGCTTTCCTCCTCTGTCGGTTTTTCTACCCTAGCTGCACATTCAGTTCCCTAGGGGAGGGGAGGAGGGCTTCCAAAAATTACCAGTCCCCAAGCCTTACGCCCAGAGAATCTGATTTTATTGATTTGGGGAGTGATGTCTGGGTATTGGTATTTTTTAAGAATTTGCTTAAATTGGCGCTTCTCAAACTTTAATGTGCGTCTGAACCACCTGCGGATCTTGCTGAAATGCAGATTCTGAGTCAGTCGGTCTCAGGGGCCTGAGAGTCTGCATCTCTGACACATTCCCAGGTGCCGCTGGCCCACTGGCCCGCTGGCTGCACTTTGAGCAGCGAGGGTCGGGGAGGATGGTTCTGGGCAGAGGGAGGCCGCGCAGTCATTGTGCCCCTTAGCTGCGCCGGCCTGTGCATGCTGACCTCTGACCTCTGGGCTCGTGGCTTCTGATATTCCCACATTTCTTATCACAAAAAGACTTCCTTCAATTTTCAATGCAGTCATTGGTGATAAAATGCAATGGGCTGTTTCACGAGGGAGAAAATTTCATATGCCTTTTTACTAAGCAAATTTACTTTGACAAAAAAAAAAATCACTGCTCTTTAAAATGCTTTTGAGCAGATCGGTAAGACATCAAAGAAAGATATTTTCCACAAAAGTAAAGGAAGGATTGTTTGTTTACTTAAGAAACAGAGCTCATTGGCCTATTTGAAGTGTGCGAAGGAAGCAAGTTCAGATATGAAAAGAAACCCTGAAGAATTTAAAATAACAATAATGGTAGTAATAATGCAAGGATAATAGCTAACACTTATTAAGCATTTATTATCAAAGCGCTGCTCTAGACAATTTGTATTTAATAACTCAATTTATCCTAAAGTTATCCTATGAGTTTGTTACTATTAATTATCCCCATTTTACAATAGGGAAAATGAAGACAGAAAGATGTCAAGTACCCAGCTGTGTGAACTGAGTAAGTTGCTTAAACTGAGACAAGGGAGTCAATAGTAAAAGGTATTTAAAACATCTAGAATCATCCAGATGTTAAAGCCATTATTTAACATCCATGAAAGGAACGAGAGATCACTGAAGAAGACTTCCAGGAAGATGGTCCTTCCCCAGCATATACTGTTCACAGACTGTCAGTGGTTTTAGCAAGTAAGAAAAGTTTTCAAGACACTTGATTCCCATTTGTGAATGCAGTTTGAAAATCCTGGGAGCACTGAAAAAAATGCTTTCTCTTGCTTCAGGGAGATTTACCAGGAAGAGATGTCATCTTTTGTCTAACCTTCATCACACTCGTATTTTAAGATACTTCATTCAGTCTAGTCCATGTTGAAAAATTCTCCCACAAGAGCATTTCCAAGGTTATTTTTATTTTAAATATTTGGATTTAATACTTAATAGATATCTATAAAAGCATATGCCTGTAGTTGCATGTTGTATACATGAAAATACATGGTATGAATGGTTTTCCAGGAATGAAGCCTACATTTGCAAAACTACAGGAGATAAGTGTAAGGTTTTTTGGATTTGGCGGTGCCAGAGAAAGAAAGACGAGTAGAGCTGAAAGGGATAAGTAAAGAGGCTTTATTGGAGCGCTCTTGAGTGAGGATAACGGGTCCCAAGAGTGGGGTCAGGGGGAGATTTTCGGGTCCTGGGAGAGAGAGAGAGAGAGAGAGAGAGACCCGAAAAGTCACCCCTCCCAGAAGTCTGAGTGGGTTTATATATGTTTTTTGGGCTGGGGGATGAGGGTTTCTTTGGCAGGAAGATTTTGGCGCAAAGAGTGAGGAATTTCTTTGTTGCAGTTTTAGGGTGGGTATTGAGGAATAGGAGGGGCTTCTTCTTTTTTTTCATTAAGGAGGCTGGTGCCTGCCACCAGCCTTACAATAAGTATTCCACTCATGGTCTGACTCTCTTTATGACTCTTGGCCAAAACCCAAGAAACTTGTGAGCATGCTTATGCACAGGTGAATTCCTCAGCACTTTATGTGCATGTGTCCTCAAGGGATCACTTTTGAAATCAGTGCCTGGCAATATGTTTATTGAACTAAACCAGTATCAATGGCTAATGTGTATCAGGTGTTTCCTCTGATCCAGGCACTGTGCTAAGTGCAGGGATTCTTTCAATGAAGCTTCTCCATAAAGCCACGTGGAATGCACGCAAACCCAGGCCCTCTAATGACAGAGGCCACCCTCTTGAGCTTGTTAGTGCTTCTTCGCCTGAAGTGTGGCCTTGGGCTGGCTGGAGGCCACGTGTCCTTCCAGCTCTCAGGCTGCCAGCAACTCTCATGCATGATGCTGCCTCTTCCTGAACTGTGTGGAGGACTTCCCTATGACACAGCTCACGAGCTGGGCAGAAAAGCCACTGACTTACCCTTAGCCCAAGGAACCAAGCTTCCATTTTATCCACATTCTGAGATTCTCTCTGAATCCTAATTCAGGTTTTTTTTCCAATTTGTATTTTTAAAGAATTAATACTACTAAAATTTTACATTTAGACTCCACATTTAATTGCAAGTGGTCTTAAACGTGGTCCTCCCTTGAATTGTCAAGTAGCCTTACGATTTAGGTATTTCTTGTATTTTACAGGTGAGCAAACAGGCATAACAGGGTGTCACCTAAGATCACACAGCTGGTAGGTGAGAGAGCAGCCTGAAGCCAGGACACCCGACTGCAACGTCATTGCCTTTTTTCTGACACCGAAACCCACGTGTATTCACAATAGTGTGGGGCACTTTCCTTATTTTCAGAGTTTTATTTCACTTCATCCTCACTCAGCCATCTCACGAGTAGCAATTCAGGTGCAATTAACCAACTTTACAGTTGGCAACATTGAGGCCATGAGAGTTAAGGACGTGCTCCTGTTACTCAGGTTGTTCAAGTGGAGGACCCAGAGCCTCACCCCAGACTTCCAGACCTGGAATTGACAAAAATGATGGCGGACGCTGGGAGTGTAAGCTTCTTGCAGTGAGAGACCATGTTCCCATCTTCCTTCCTCTCCCAGATCCATCAATTAAATTCTCTGAGCCAAAGACTCCTTGTTTGTTCAGTGGAGATCACAATGCCTTCCTTGGAGGGGGCAGTTGTGAGGTAGAAGTGACATTATACCAAGGCCAGCATGGCACCTGGCATGTGGTAGGCACTCAGGTATTTGCTGGACAAGACGTAGGGGTTCTTCTCTGGACACCTCACTTCTCACTGCTCTGCTGATAGGAAAAACAAAGCTGTTCTTTGGCAGAAAAGCAGATCTCTAAGTTGTGTGTCATTTATATCAATTAACATGGTGAGTATAAACAGATTTATTTCAAAGAAAAAATTTTGAAAGGTTAAAGCCACCTACTGCAATTAACCTTTAAGGTCCAACTCACCTGAAACACATTAACAGCTTTAAAAAGTAATTCATCTCCTTATGGGTGCTGGGGAATAGAGCATTACAGGCATGCCCGGATATTCAGGGTGCAGATTCATGGAGATGCAGGGACTCACAACTTGGTCTTTATTTCAGATAACTTCACTAAAATGACTTCTCAGAACTGTGCAAGCTCATGAACATAGTAGTTAATTTTGGGGTTGTTTGTCCTACCCACAGCCTCCTTTTCTAGAAACTGCTTCCCCTTACCAATGGTCTAGGTTGAAGGCGGGGCAGGGTCTAGGGAGGCCTTGCTTGTACCAGCTCCCGCCTCTCCCTGATTGAACCTTAGTGGATACCTGCCTAAAGTCCAGCCCACTGGTCACGCAACATCCATGTAGATTCTTGTTTGAGAATTTCAAGCAAGAGACCCAGAAAGCAAAGCAGTCCTGAAAGGCCTAGTTGACACAGGCTTGTGACTCTAATGCAGAGAAATCCAGCTCATAGAAAAACAGAGAGAGACAAAGATCTGGGAGAGAATGCACAGCTCTGGCGAGGTGGAACAAGGTCTGCTTCCAGTGTGGGAATTTCTGTGTATCCTACAACACGCTCCTTTTTGCTTGAGTGGATTTAAGTACATTTCTGTTCCTTGAAGCCTGAGATCCCTGAGAATTGTGTTAATGATGTGATCCTCCCTGGTTGTGAGAGTATGTATTGACTAACACTTAGCATGTTCGTTGATGTAAATGACATGCAATTTATTTTCGGGTCAAAGTCTAGTTGTGTTTTTCTTGGCAAGATAGTGTGAAGTGAAGTCCCCAGAGTAGAATCCTCGAGTCTTGTTCAGCAATTATTTGGGTACGTGCCATGTACCGAAGGGACTCCTACGGTTGGACATGTCCACACTAGTCCAGACAGACTTTCATCAGCCTTTTCATGTAGCTAAACCTGATTAATAGTCACGATCACTCAGCTCTGGGTGGTACATGTTGCTTGCTTCTCTCTGTCTTCTTGCTCTGAGTTCATTTTTCAAGTTCAGTGCCCCTAGGTACGTCTGCCGCTGGATTCAGGAAAGAACCGAGGAGATGCAGGGGAAAAAATTAAAACCAGCCAGTCTTGCTCCATACTTTGAGTTCTAGCTCTAAGTTTGCTGGAGGAAACGGTTTATATAGGCTGACGGAGAGCGTGTTTGATTAAGGAGCCTTTACTTCCTATTCCTCACCCACGTTTCCAGCAGATTCCCTACAGTCCTGGTTCTGAGGGGGCAGCAGAATGTAGGGGAAGAATCCTGGCCCGAGGCCTGTGTCCTTTCCCATCCTGACTTTGCCAGCTGGGGAATGTGGGCAGGTCTACTTCCCGTCCCCAGGCCTCTGTTTCCCCATCTGTAAAAAGGGCATTAATAAATGTCCTTCCTGTCTAGCTCACAGGATGGTCCTAGTTTCAATGAGAAACTAGATGGAAAGAGTTTTCCAAGTCATAGGGGGGATTGTTAGCAAACCTGTGTGGAGACATGGCTACGTCGGGCAGCGCAGGTCCCCACCTGCCCTGACTTGTGACGACTCTAAGATTCAGACTTGGGCTTCTCCTCTTAACCCTTCTCTTTAGCAGCTCTCTCTGGAAAAGACACAAATGCTGCCCCTGGGGGCTATGGAACATAGAAACCAAGTAAAGTGTTCTCTCTGTTGGAGATTCTGGTTTTTTTTTTTTTTTTTTTTTTTTGAGGCAAGGTCTTGCTCTGTCATGTAGGCTAGAATGCTGTAGCGTCATGACAGCTCATTGCGACTTCAAACTCCTGGCCTCAAGCCATCCTCCTGCCTCAGCCTCCTGAGTAGCTGGGACTACAGATGTGAGATACCACACCTGGCTAATTTTTCTATTTTTTGCAGAGACAGGGTCTCGCTCTTGCTCAGACTGGTCTCGAACTCCTGACCTCAAGCGATCCTCCTGCCTCAGCCTCCCAGAGTGCCAGGATTACAGGTGTGAGCCACCACACCTGCCAAGATTCTTGATAAAAGGTAAATTTGTTTTATGTTTTGGTCAATTTGAGTAAAAGTCATTGAACTCCTTTCCTCCCAGTCTATACAGAAGAAGGTAGAGAGGAACAGTCATCAAAGGGCTACGCATTTCCTTCTGTGCGTCGTCCCTCTGGTGGCTGCCCCGCCCGGACCTCACCCCCAGCCATTTGGCCTTCATTGGCCTGGGGGGCCGCCTGGACAGCTGTGTTCTCAGAATCTTTCCAGGAGATTCTAATGCGCATCTAGGGTAGAGAACTCACTGAGCTTGTGTAAACCCTCAATTCACAAATGAGGAGATGGAGGCTCTGGTTTCTCTCCAACTCCAGCCCTTCATTTAAATTCCTGTTGGCCTCCCCCAGGAGGTTTGGCCAACACCTAAGTCTCAAATATTCTAAAGTGGAAAAATGTTCCTCTCCAACTGACTTAAGCTCTTAATGTCATTACCGTCATTATCCTTAGCACTTTCCTGGCAACCTTAGGCATCTTTAATATCCTTCTAACCCACAAAGTGGACTCTGGAATGGGGAGGAATTTTTTTTATTCATGTTTCTTGCTTCAGCCTATTACTTTCTGTTTCCACTGCCCTCATGTTAGCTCATGTCTTAGCTGACATCTGGCCTGGTCCATCGGCCTGCAGACTGGTCTCCTGCCGTCTGCTTCCCTTTGTTCTACCTGAGACCCCAGGCCTGAAGGAGGATGGGGTCTCAGCTCAGCCTGACTTGAAAGGCTCCCACTTTTACTTTCTGAACACACTTTGTGTGTTCTACTGCCCTGCTCCAGGCTTCATGCCTGATCTTCCACCCCCTTTTCTGCCTGTTGAACCCCACTTATCCTTCAAAGCCCTGCTCCGGTGTGGCCTCCTCAGCTGAGTCATCTGGAATCCCCAACTACCAAAGAGATTTCTCTCTGAATTCCTGTAGCACTTTATTTGTGCTTGACTTTGGCTCTTAGCACGTACTGAGTTTCACACAGAGACTTTGATCTCCTTGGGGACCCTGTTCTATACATCTTTGTGCCTCCCTACATGATGGTCTTCTTCGCCATGGCAGGTGTGTGACAAACATTTGTTGTATGAATGAACACACGATTTAAATACAAACAGTAAAAGGACATGTGCAAGATCACCCAGCTTGTTTAATGGACTGAGCTGGGAGAGAATCCATGTCTCTGACATCTGCACTCCATACCTTTCCAAGAAGTCCATTTTGCTTAAAGGTAATTCACAAATGGCTCACTTAAAAAATTAATTACCTCATCAAGGACATCTGCTCACTAATTTAGAAAAAAGATGAGCAGAAAAAATGTTAAGCAATTTGGGAGAGGAAAAAACCAGCCTTGTGAGTAGCTCACCAAAAAAATCCCTATCCAAATATTAAGATTTGTGGAGAGCTACATTTTCCTGTCATTCTTGGGAGGGTCTGGGGAAGCTGGAGGCGGGGGTAGGAGGGGACGAGAACAAGCCGCTGCAGGAAGGTTTGGTGCCCCAAGCTTTCTGAAGGCATCCACTCCACCTGGGCTGTCTGGGATTGCTGTGTGCTTTTGACAACGCATGACAGATGTGATGCAGTGTGGCTTAGCAAGGGTAAGGGCAGTTTCTTCTCCATTATCGTCTCATTAAACTTCTGAATGCTAAAGCTTTACTAGCTGTCTGTGTCAGGTTAAATCTCTCCTGAATTCCACGCATTTCATTTAAGCTGCACAGTTAATTGCCTAAGAGGTAATTGAAAATGAAGCATGAAACGTGTGGTGAGCGAAGGCTGGAATACAGACCTCAAGTTCTACGCCCCCGATGAGCTCGCCACAGAGCTCACATTAATGCCATTCCCTTTGATTACCAGCATCAGGCTCAGGCCAGTGAGTTAGCTCCCAGCTGTGATTTTTAGAATCTTAACTGCCACCTCCATCCCCTTCCTTCCCCTTCTGTCTCTCTCTCTCTCTCTCTCTCTCTCTCATGCAGACATGCCTGCACACACATGCACACACACACATACTTCTCTTTTCTATTCCTGGGATAGTGGCTTTCTCCAGATATTCACTCTCTTAAGAAATCAGCCCTTTGGAATTGAAGCCTAGAGAAGCAATTACTTGGCCCTGCCTGATTTGGTGCTGATGAGTGGAGGGTGCAGGGCGCTCACAGCAGAGAGCTCATCTGACACCCCGGGCTTCTCGTCAGGCACCTGCCCTGCGGTGGATGGAGCTGCCTCTTGAGCTGTGGCCCCTGCCCTGTTTCTCCCACTCTGTGATGATGGGGCACAAGGGTTCTGGTGAGTGCTCCCTGCTGCATTGGTTAGTATTTAACCACTGAGCACAGCATTATATTCCTGCAACCTTCTTTCCCCTCATCTAAGTGGGAAAATAAATCCTTGTTGTTTCTGTATCCTTAGAAGAAAGGTCTTGCATCTGTGAGATCTGGTCCTTAGGGGACCCTGGAACCAAAGAGCCGTGTGTGCCTCTGTGCAGAGATGGCTTGTGAGCTCAGCAGGGACCCAGAAACACGCGGCTGGACCAAAGTTGGGAATAAACTCATGGAAGATGGTTGATGAGTGCTTGTACCAATTGCCCGTTGCTAGTTGATCTGCACAGAATTGTTAATACCAGATACCTATTAGCATACACAGGCAAAGTGTGTACTCTGTGGGCAGGAGGTGGGGCAGTGCAGTGGGAAGAGCTTTGGGCTAAAGGTTGGGGCCTGGATTCTGGCCCCAGCCCAGTCACTGAGCGTGTCCTGCCTTTTGGCAGGTTGCTCATTGTCTTTGGGCTTCACTGTCCCCATTTTTGATCTCTTGGGGCCCTTCCAACTGTGGGAGACCATGATGTTCAAGAAGGGTTTGGCCAGTGCTCAGAAACCATGTGGAAAAAAAGCCACAAGGCAGGCAGTGACTAGGCCAAGAAGCTGAGAGCCGTGGAGCAAACCTGAGTATTAATAAAACCTGCTCACGTCCCAGCACCACCAGCAGGCCGCATCGGTTCCGTTGACCTTCATTCATCTTGTGCCCAGTTTAGCTGAATCCTGTATCTTCTTTGCTTTGCTAACTGAACTCACTCGGGATTGGTCATTCATGCATTTGTAGATTCATGGATTTTTTTTTTCCTCTTCTCCTGTGGACTTAAGTGTCTGTAGTGATTGAAGTCTGTGCTTAGTTGTGATTGGGAGATAGTGATTGAATTAATAGCTCTTTCCAACACGGATAAACTCAATGAAGGCAATAGATAAAAATGTCTAATTAAACGGGCATATCATTATCTACTTTGAGTCTAAATAAATTTACCTCTTAACTTGGGTGGGCCAAGAGGTTAATTAGAAAGCTGGGCATGTGACTTCGCTGGCGTGCTCACAGATAAATGTGTGGCTGTGCCCCCGCACAATGAGTCTGCAGTGAGGAGTATTTGTTTCCTGTGAATGAAGATAAATCTCAAACACGGGACTGAAGGGGGTGACAGGAAACACGGAAGGACTTTGTCCCTGTCTGTAGGTGCTGGCGGTGACATGAGGGTGGCATTGTGATTTGGGCTCAGCTACCTTTTGCATTATTCTGGGGGAAGCAAAAGCTCAACCCTAATATTTCTCCTCCCCGCCAGTCCCAGCTAACTAGCAATTATTTATACAGCCCTTTCTTGTGGTCCACATTTTTAAAAATAAATTTTAATTGTGGCAAAATACACATTACATAAAATTTACTATTTGAACTATCATTAAGTGTCCAGTTCAGTAGCATTAAGCACATTCACATCATTGTGCTCTCACCACCATTCATCTCCAGAAATCTTTTCATCTTGTAAAACTGAAACTCTTTCCCTATTAAACAATAACTCCCCATTCCTCCCTTCTCCCAGCCCCTGGCAACCACCATGTTTGCTGTCTCTTTGAGTCTGTCTACTCTTATGTGCCTTATATAAGTGGAATCATACAGTACTTATCCTTTGCGGCTGGCATATTTCACTTAGCATGATGGTTTCAAAGTTCATTCATGGGGTAGCACATGTTAGAATTTCTTTTTTTTTCACGACTGAATAATATTCCATTTTATGTATATACCACATTTTGTTTATCCACTCGCCTGTTGACAGACACCTGGGTTCCTTCCACCTTTTGGCTATTGCAAATAATGCTGCTGTGAACATGGGTATACAAACGTCTGGTGGAGACCCTGCTTTTAGTTCTTTTGGGTATATACCCAGAAGTGGAATTGCTAGATCATATGACAATTCTATTTTAAGTTTTTGTGGAACAACCATAGTTATTTCCCATAGTGGCTGCATCATTTTACATTCTCACCACCGGTATACAAGGGTTCCAATTTCTCTACATCCTCACTGACTTACTTTTTCTTTCTTTCTTCCTTCCTTCCTCCCTCCCTTCCTTCCTAAAAGCCATCCTAATGGGTGTGAGGTGGTATCTCATTGTGGTTTTAATTTGCATTCCCCTCATGGTTAGTGATGTTGAGCATCTTTTCATGTGTCTTGTGTTCTACACTTGGTTAGGTTTGAAATTATAGTTTACAGTGTAGCCAGGAAGAAGCTACTTAAACAAAGAAACGTTGGAATTTGTGCTGAACTGGGCTTTCTACTTCAACCATACATAGTAAGAGTGTTAGGAGAGAGGGAGGACGGTGTGGATTAGTGTGCTTGAACCATGAAGAAGAAACAGGCTGGTGTTTTCCAACTTCAGCATGTATAAGACTCATTGGGTGCATTCGGGGTCCTGCCTCCGGAGGCCCTGATGCAGTGGCTGTGCGGGGTCCCCGGTGATTGTGGCACAGGTGGCGACTGGCCCTGTTTTTAGAGCTACTGCTTTTAGTGCAGCCTCCGTCTTGTGTTCAATTGAGGACATGGTGAGTTTGATGGGTCAGCAAATATATTATAACAATTTCCTACGGCTGGGGTCACAGATAACCACAAACCTTGTGGCTTGACACGTCACAAAGTTATTATCTTACAGTGCTGGAGGTCAGAAGTTTGAAACAGCAGTCACTGGGCTAACATCAAGGTGTGGGCAGGGCGGTGTTCCTTCCGGAGGCTACGGGAGAATCCGCTCCCTCGCCTTGGTCCAGCTGCTCAAGGCCACCCCCACTCTGTGGCCTGTGGCTTCCACGCCAGCTGCGTTGCATCTTCAAGCCTCTCTCTGAGTCTGACTGTCCTTTTGCCTCCTCTTCCACTTTAAGAGACCCTCGTGGGTACGTTTGGCTCACCTGGAGAATCCAGGGTAATCTCCTTGTTTTAAAGTCAGCTGAAAAGCAATCTTAATTCCCCATTTTCATGTAATCTAACCTGTTCACAGGTTCTGGGGGCTAGGATGTGGACATCTTTTGGGCCATTATTGCATCCATCATGGCAAAGAAAATGCCCAGCAGGTTGGAGCTCAGGAAAGGGATGAAGAAGGAGGGGTGACTGGTTTTAATTCCCTCTTCCCCTCCCCTGTGTCCACTGCCTTCCTTTAACTCTCTGGACCGGTCACTCGCTGGTCATTTAGAGGAGGAGGCCTGATGGCAGAGAGTCTTGGTATAGAAATCTGACCATTTCTGGGTTTGTGGCACCACTTGGAGAATTGTCCATCTCTCCACCTTTGTCCCCTGAAAGCACATCTATGCACACTCACGACCATGCGTGCCAAGTACATGTGCATGATGAGAGACAAAGCCAGGCCATGTGACCCAGGATTTATTTAATCTAATCCAATTTATTACTTTTCAAGAACTTTTATACTTTTTAAGAGTTCCGCTAGCACTGTGCTATAGGAAATAAAAAGATAAAAATTAAGAGACAATCCTCTGTCTGGAAATATGTGGGAAAGCAAGTTTTACTGACAAGAAAGAATCAAAGAACAATACTGCTTAGTATATAAGCAGCTGCTGAGTCGAACATAATCAGATTCTTATATAATCAATGGGTAGAATCTCCTGGATGTTGGGGAGGCAGAACCCAATGGTCTTGGCTGAGATGGGAGAAGAGAGCCAGGAGGGAGGGATGAGATGTGGCCAGGAGAGGACATTGGTGCAGGATGGAAGGAGGGACACAGGTACCAAAAGGAACACACTGTGTAAAGCCCCAGAAACAGCAGGGAGAACCCTGTATTGATTTACTGGCTCTGTCTGGTGACAATCTTGACCATGAATCCCAAGAGAACATGCTCTGGTCACTGAGTTCCCTGCAATTCTGAGAGGAGTGAAGAAAAGCACATTCAAACCTTGCAATGGAAGGGACAAATTTCCCACCTTGGGACTGGCTCAGCTCCATTGAGATACCTCCCCAGCCCTCTTCACTTCTTCGCATTCACACGTTGAACTTCTGAGCTCCTCTTTCTAGGTATGTCAGACTTTGCCCCTGGGGGAGAAATATGAATATTTTCAGGAAATTCTTTTCTCCTAGTCATTAAGGGTGGAGTTGGCCTCTCTCCAGGGATCCTCGCCTAATAACCAGCCCTAGAGACAAGCAGGGAAGGAAAGATGTGGAGCGCTCACCGTGGAAAGCCATTTGTTACCGAATGAAAAGCGTAGCTGACATAATAGGTGATCTCACGGCTTGTCTTTAAAACCCAGACTATGTTAATATTTCTCCCTATCTCAGTGGAAAATTAATCAAAATTCATAGGTACAAGCTCTATGGGCTGTTCTTTGCTGTGGTTTGTGAGAGAAGAAGCTAGCACATAAGAGATGGAAATCTCTTAAGATTATAAAGCTTTTCATTTTTATTTGTTGCCCCAAATGCTCTTTTTTTTTTTGAGGGAGTAGCAACTTTGTGTATAAGATTTGCTGTTGTTTTATAGAGAAGGGTGTCTTGTTTTATAGAAAATGGGCTAATTGATTATACACCCATGCCTACACTCCATTCAAGCGTGGTAGTAAGTTGACCTGCTGTATACTAGCTTGGCAGCTTAAATACTGGGTCTGAAAGAGAACAATCTTTCTTGTACTGACCCTGCAGCTGGGTACAGAAACTTATCTGACTACTGTTTGTTTTGTCTTTGCTCTTCTTTCCTTTCAAGATGTTTTCTTTTTAAAGGCAGCCCAAGGTTAACAATGGATAATTTGCCACCGTTTGCCCAGAGCAGCTCTTTCTGAAGGCTGTTTTCCCATGGTGTGCAGTGGAGGCTTGATAATGACACAGCTTTATCTTTGAAAGCAAATGTCCTTTCTATCAATGGATGCCTAAAACCCTTTGCAGGGTTAATTAATGCAGCTACAAAGTGGAAATAAGAAATGACAGCGGAGGGGAAGGGAAGAGCAGCTCAGAGCTGTGAGCAGAGGAGAAAAGATGACATTTCTTATATTTTAAAGACACCACTAGTCATCCCAGCTGCAGTACAGACCGTGTTTGGGCCAATTTAAGCACTTATTAAAAAGGCAAAAGGAGATACATCTAGGTGCCAATGCGTTCGGAACTCTCCTAGTGTTACATCATAGCAGCGATGATGACAATAACATGGCAGCCAACAGCAGAGTGCAGTCCGTGCACCAGGCGCTGTGTTCAACGCTCTACATTAGTGTTTCTCGACCTCGGCACTATTGACATTTGGGACTGGATAATCCTTCTCCCTGGGGGCTGTCCTGTGCATTGTAGGATGCGCAGCAGCATCCCTGGTCTCTGCTCACTGGATGCTAGGAGCACTCCCGTTCCCCAATTTGTGGCAACCCAAAATAACTCCAGACATTGCCAAATGTCCTCTTGGGGACAGACCACAGTCTATGTGAATTACCTCATTTAATTTCCCCAACACAGTGTGAGAGACACTATTATTATTAATATTTCCATTTTATCGTGGAGAATTCTGAGAGGTGGAAAGGTTAGATGGCTCACCCAAGGTCATGGCATATACCACTTTAGGCAGTGAGGGCTCTAACCACAAAGCTAAGTGGTCTATTATGACTAATTCATGTGCTCTTCTTATGAATGAATTGCCATCGAATCTAACCAAATTCTAATCATATGCTTTGGTTGTATTGCCTTTACAATGATAGTAAAAATCATTATCATGGTTTTATACTCTGCTGACATTACTACTTGAGGCATGAGATGTTTTCAAATGTCTGATTCATACTGTCATTTTGTCTAAAAGAAAATATTTCAAATATATCCAAACATAAAGGGATAATACAACAAATGCCTGGATATACACCCCAGTTTTTTAAAAATGTATCTTAATAATTTGTCATATTCGCTTTAGAAATTTTAAAAATTAATTAAAAAAACTTTTTTTTTTCCGGAGACAGGAAAACTCTGTTGCCCAGGTTACAGTGCAGTGGCATCAAAATAGCTCACTCCAACCTCAAACTCCTGAGACCAAGCAATTTTCTTGCCTTAGCCTCCCAAGTAGCTGGGACTACAGGAGCACACCACCTCATCTGACTAATAGATTTTTTTTTTAAATTAAAAAGAACAGTAGTATGATGTTTTCTGGTTCCCATTCCACTCTCTTCCTGCCCAGAGGTAACCACGGTTCTGAATTGGACTTGTCATACCTGTGAATATTTTCATATGCTATTATTTAACATAAGTCCCCAAACAATATATGGTAGTTTCCCAAGTTTTTGAATGTTATTTGAATATTATAATAAAGTGATCATTTTATTTTTTGATTAAAATTTAAAATAATATTTTAATTTGAGATGATTTTAGATACGCAGAAAGTTTATAAAGATAGTACAAGGAATTCTTTTATACCCCTCACCCAGTTGCCCTTACTATTAACAACTTACATTATTACCAGGTACATTTGTCAAAACTAAGAAGCCAACATTGTTAGATTACTATTAACTAAAGTCTAGGCTTTATTCAGAATTTACTAGTTTTTCCACTAATGTCTCGTTTCTATTCTGGGATCTAATCCAGAAACAAACCTCATTGCATTTAGCCCCATTGTATTAAATTTTTTTTTTAAAAAAGCATCTTTATTGAGATATACCATATAATTCACCAGTTTACTTGATGGTTTTTAGTGTATTTAAAATCAACTTTAGAGTGTTATTATCATCCCAAAAGAGACCCTGCTCCAATTAGTAATGATGTCCCAATTCCCTCTCCCCACCCCAGCCCTAAACAACCATTAATCTATTTTCTGCCTCTGTACATTTGCCTATTCTGGGCTTTATAAGGGAATCACAGCAAGGGAATCATATGATATGTGGTCCTTTGCAATTGGCTTCTTTCACTTAGAATAATGTTTTCAGGGTTCATCTATGTTGTAGCATGGATCAATACTTCATTTCTTTTTACTTCTGGATGATAATTCATGGTATGGATATACCATATTTTGTTTATCATCAGTTGATAGACATTTGGATTATTTCTATTCTTTGGCTATTTAAGAATAATGCTGCTATGACCACTTGTGCAGGTTTTTGTGTAAATACTTTTTCATTTCTCTTGGATACATACCTAAGAGTAGAATTTCTGGGTCACATGGTAACACCATTTTTAACATTTCAAGGAATTGACTGTTTTCCAAAGTGGCTATAACATTTTATGTTCCTACCAGCAATGTGTGAGGGCTCCAATTTCTCCACATCCTCACCAACATGGGTTATTATCTGCCTTTTCAATGAGAGCCATCCTAGGGCATGTGAAGTGTTTCATTGTGATTTTGATTTGCATTTTCCTGATGGCTTATGATGTTGAAATTTATTTGCCTATCTTTGGTCAATACAACACTAATTATTGCATATTTATAATAAGTCTTTATGTGTGGTAGAGTTGGAATTCTTCATATTCTTCCTCTTCAAAATTATCTTAAATATTCTTTGTTCCAATTTTAATTTCAGTATTAATTTTAGATCATTTAAAATAATAATTTAAATTTAGTATAATTAAAAAAAATCTTTCGGGATTTAATTTGTTGGGAGAACTGAAAACTGTTCATATTGAATCTTCCTAACCATGAAGAAGATATCTCTTTCCATTTATTCAGGTCTTGCTCTTACTTTAATACACTTACTTTCCAATCTTTTATTTTCACACCATTGCTTCCACAACTTCTCTCTTTGATTGCTGTTTTTAGTTTGCCTCACTATGTTTTACTCTTTAACTCACCTTCACAACAGATGAGAAGCCATGATTTTCTCAAAGGCTTGAGACCTGCATCTAAGGAGACACACCACGGACTGACTTATTAATCAAGCCAGAGACCAGAGACAATGGAGGTCACCTTATTTAGACAAATCCCTCTCCTGAAAACCCTGTAGACATTCAGCCTTGTTTGCAGGCACCATAGGGTCAAAAAAAAATCATATCTGATATGTCCTTCCATCTTTTATATTCCTCTTTTAGAACTTTAGCTTCTCTAAGAAATACTTTGATTTCTCTGAATGTTTTTATACTTCCTTTATCATTAAGATAATTTTCAAATTACAAAGTCAGAATTGCGTTTCTGAGAAACTTTCAATGACTGTAAACCATTGTCTTCAAAATTCTTTATCATGGAAGCATACTTATCTTTTCTTAACTTTCTGAAATCTAAAATTCTAGGGCATGTGTCTGATTGTGTCCCAAGATCCTTTTCTGGTTCCAAAATGCAGGATATCTTTTTCTCAAGAGTACCGCATTTTTGTTTCGCCAATAGCTTTCTTTCCAGGGGCCAGAATTAGGTGGAGAACAGCAGTTTCTTTAGGTATTTCTCTTATTCTCTGGGGGTAGAGTGCTAAAAAAAGTCAGATGTTCTGTTTTTATTTGAATGAGATTTTCACTTTTCAAATATCTGAAGTCCTATGACTACTGTCTATTATTTTTATGACTTACCTCAGGAATGTATTATCTATTTCCCCATATAATCAAGTAGGAAAGCTGGAAAGTGTGGGGGAGGTGATTTGCAACTGTATGTGAGAGAAAGTCATAGCAACTTTCACATCCACTGGCAAGATGTTGAGCAAATATTTCACATAGGAAAAGACAGAAAGGAAGAAATCAGAGAGGATTATACATACATGCAAACACATACATCATGTCAACTGCGTCTTACTCCTCTTCAAACTCTGCTCAGCATTGGAACTGGGAGCTGTTGCCTGCCCTGCAGTCAGTAGAACTCGCGCAAAGGCATGGTTTGCCCCACATCAGCCACATCCCACTCCTGTGCCTGGTCCTCAGACAAGCAGTGACAGACATTTTGAGGTAGCTGATTGTTGTGGTCGGGAATGCAGTATGGGTGTGCAGGAAAAGTTATTTTCTGCGTGAAGCCAATGGGTCATTTCTTTTTTGGGAAGAAGAGGGGGGTGTTCTTTTCTGTCCGATTTGTTGATTAAGAGATTTTTATCCAGTAACTTGGTCTCCACATCTGTCAGTTCTTCTCTTAGACTCTGGTTTCATAGTTAATGAGTTGATGTTTGGATCTGGTTGGGCTACTTCTCAGTGAGAATTGCTTCTTCTTTCCCCATCTCACTCATTAATTGAGGAAATATGTTTAGCAAAGTAGGCAACATGAAGAAATCTCCTACTCTCCCCATAGGGAGAATGAGTTTCTTTAGATTAGGGTTTCCCAGTCTTGGCACTATTGGCATCTTGTACCAGATAATTCTTTTCTGGGAGAGAGTGTCCTAGTCATTGTAGAATGTTTAGCAGCATATCTGGTCTCTACCCAGTAGAGGCCTGTAGCACCTCCCTCCCTGCCCAGTTGTGACAATCAAGAATATCTCTATGTGGAATCTACACAAGTGCCCATCAATTCATGAGTGCATTAACAAAATGTGGTATACGTATACTATGGAGTACTACTCAGCCATAAAAAGGATGAATTAATGCCTTTTGCAACAATTTGGATGGAAATGGATACCATTATCCTAAGTGAAGTATCTAAAGAATGGTAAAAAAGCATACCACTTGTATTCACTATTAAGTTGGAACTAACCAATGAGCACACATGCACAGAGGGAAGTAAAACTCAGTGGAAATCAAGTAGGGGTTAGGGGGTGGAGGGGATTGGTGAAAACCTACCTAATGGGTACAATGTACCCTATTTGGGTGATGGGTACACTTACAGCCCTGACTCAAGCATTACAAAAGCAATCCATGTAACCAAAAACATTTGTACCCCCCTAATATTTTGAAATAAAAGAAGTCCAGACTTCTATTTTAAAAAAGCTATACTGACCCATTCTTTTCCTAACTGCCATAGGTTATTAAGAAATTGTAAGACAGGAAAGAAAAAAAAAAGAATATCTCTAGATATTGCCAAATGTCCCCTGGGGGACTAGATCACCGTCTGTTGAGAACCACTGGTTTTGGTTCTTTGAACCTTTAAAGAAATGAGTGTATATGACCAATTTTCTGGAAGTCTTGTATTATAATTTCTAGCAGTATATTAAAACTAATCTCATGCAGTGCAAGAGCTAATTAATTTGTGTTTGTAAAGAGCTTTGAGATCCAAACTGGAAGTAGTTACAGAGTACAAAATATCATTACAGTGATTTATTTGTGTCCTGTTATTTAAAGTTACGATATGTCTGAGGTTATGCAATTTATTATCATAAGGTGAAGGAGAGCTCATTGCATGCCAAAATGAAAATATACAGTAGATACAGTAATATATCTATTATACATATTTTAACAGGGAGCTGCCTGCTTGCATTTATCATCTGTGTTACATGAGGGTGAATTATGAAACCTCACACAAAAAGGTGTATCTCTTTTTATGCACTCATAATTTAGAAATGGTGGCTGAATGGGTTTGGAGAAGCTCATGCTCTCAAAAAATAAGCCCCACGGAACTCAGATCAGCTTGGGGGATTTGAACTCCCAGAATGATTTCTCTGCCCAGGGAATTCTTGACGTGAACTCATCAGAAAGTACATGCAAAATAGAGAAGGCTCTAACTTTTGTCTTTATTGCTGTGGTCTGGTGTTGTAAGCTGAAGAGTCCCAAACTAACGTGAGTATTTTGAAGTATCATGCTACTTAAATAGAAAGGTCCTTTTAATTTTAAGTGGTAGATTTATTCATTGTTCCCATTTTGTAGATTGAAAAACCATGCTAGAAGATTACTCATCTGACATATGATATAGAAATTGCTTTAGCTCTTGCCACCTCAGTACTGATCATTAAGAATAACAACCAGCACAATGTATTGTAGTAACCTTGTAAATTACAGAGCACAGAGCCTGGCACATGGTGGCCGTGGTGATGCTGTGTCAAACATGCTGCCTCCCAACATGGTAGGGTGAGGCACTGTACCCGGTGCTGTCTATAAAAAGGTGCTGTCTGTTAAGCCAGGCAGACAGTCCTCACCAGACATGGAATTTTCCGACACCATGATCTTAAACTTCCAGCCTCCAGAACTGTAAGATGACAAATTTCTATTGTTTAAGCCACCCAGTCTGTGGTATTTCATTATGGTAGCCCAAGCTGACTAATCAATGGCCCCACTCAGGTTAAAGGTGCTCTGAGATAAAGATAATAACAAGACTCTTGTTTTTTTTGAGAGGCTTAGCAGAAGCTGCCTCACCTCTTGGTATGTAGAATTGGTAGGCAAGAAGGTGATGATGAGTTTGCTAAAGGAGCAGAGGGTGGTCAGGAAACTAGTGTTGGTGGCAAGAATGGATAACTGCTCCCTAAAATAGGATTACTATGAAGAAAAGGGTTGTCTATACTTGTGACTAGGTTCCACCCCAAAGGGCCAGTGTATTAGATGGGAGCCTGGCACGGCCCAGGGTGTTACTGAAGTTGGAAGCCTCTCGGGACCCACCACCTTCTGAGGATTTGATCTTTGGGGACAGATGGATAATTGTATGGGTGTGAACATAAAGAAGGTGCCCCTGGAGTCCAGGTGTGAGCCTGGGAAGGGGCTTAGACTGGCTGGAGCATAACAGCAGAGTGGACAAGTGTTTATGGGGCTGTGTACAGGGACAGGTGACCATTAAATGCGTGCACAGTGGAAGTGTCCAAGTTTCAAAGACAACAGAACCAGCAAGGGGAGATAACAGCAGTAGGAAGGATCAGACTCCAATTCTTTCCACATGGCTTGGCAGAGGATTGACCCTTTTGGGATAAATTAAGCCCCTTTGGTTTGTTAGAAAAGAAAAATTCAAGGTTGCGAAGAAGTCTCATGGGAAAGGTGAGTGTTCAAATAATTAACTGGAAAAAGAAAAGAGAATGTGACCATCACTGTACCTTGAGTTGGTGGAGGCAGTTCTGGGCGTTACAGAGTGGGTGGGGTGTGACTTGGGGTTGGAAAGATGAACTGGAGAGTTTTAGGAAGGCGAAGTTAAAGGAAGACATTCCTGGCAGTGAAAGGAGCAGTTGCAAAGCCATGGAAGAATCTGGTGTGTTGCAGAAGTGATTGCTGGCGCTGGCTGGAGGATTTATGTGGAAGAAAGAGAAAGGGATAAAGCCCAAAAGGTATGGATAGAAATCTGATGCAAAAGTTTCTGTGCATGCTAAAGAATCTGGACTCTTTCATAGGTGGAAAGATTTGGCGATGGGAGCTGCGGGGCAGGTGAGGAGGAGAGAGGAGCTGAGAGACCACACAGCCTCTGCCAGTGCCCAGGCCAGAGAGGGCTACGATGGGTTCTCCAAAGTGGGTGCGCAAATGGTCCACTAGACTGTGGGAAAATAGCAAAATTTTGATTTTATTTATTTATAATCTAAAAAGCAAATAAAACATTGAGTAGTATTAGGCACCAGGTAGGACCCCACTCCTTTGCTTGCTTCTAGTGTACTTTTCTGTACATTTGCCTGATGACACGGATTTACGGATTATACTATTTAGTTGTATCTCATTTAACCTGCACAAAATCAATCAGTGGCTTAAAGAGTCTTGAAGTGGAACTCCGGCTGGAAGATGGCACTAATAATACAAACGACTAGCAGAGCACGGGCAGGTGGTGGAGCTGGTGTCTCTATTCCTAGCTCTAGTTCTTCATTAAACCCAATGTGAGGTAAAAACAGTGACAATGTAATTATCTGACAAGAGGTTGGCCAACAAATTGAAATCAAGAAGATTATTTAAAATATAAATTTATATTCACTGTTGCTAATGTCAAATTTACCCTAAATGTATACTGGCCAATAATATGCTCAGCAAGATATATAATAGAAATGTTATTTGCTTTCTTATTGTATCTTTTAAAGATAATCTATTTTTTATGTGTTTTATAATATACATGATATTATTAGAACAAGGGAACTGTACATAATTTATAAGTAAGCAAATATATTAATATATAATTAGGGCATAGATGTTCAGAATTTTTACTGAATGGGTTTTCAATTATAAAATTTGGGAGCTGATTGCTTTAGGGGAATGAGAAATTGCAGTAAACATACAGACTGCCTGTACATTCCTGATTCCCCTTTGGGTGTCCTGCAAGTGTTTTTTGATGCTTTACTAATAATCATCTGATGGTTATTAGTCCAATTTTGTCTCCCTGCTCTGAACACCGTGGGGTACCCAGCACGGCCTAAGATACCAGTACAGGAGCTCCTTTCTATAACATTCTCCCCCTAAGAGGTGTCTGGTGGTGTCCTTGGACTGAGGGATTGTGGGAAGTATTTTCATAGTCGTCAACTTATGTAGCCTTTGAAGACTCGGGGTACAGGCAGAGCTTGGCTGCATCTCACGATGGACCTGGGTAGTAGGTGAGCTCCTGGATACGACCTAAGCGATGCTCCCATCCACCCATGAACAGTAACCTCTTTCCTCCTCGTCTGCTCTTGTTTGCAGTGGTGTTATGTGCTATGGAGCCTGGTGAGTGCCCCTGGCCTAAGAGGCCAGAATCAGGTCTTGGTCTTTTTTGGCTTGAGGGCACTTGGATAGTATCCCTTCCAGAGATTTCTCTCCCTGTCTGCTAACTCTGACTTCCCAGGGAAGATACTTACTATCAAACAAGGGTGAAGACTCTGGATTTTGACCAAGAACCTCTTTTATTTGGTCCCTCACCACTCCAGTTGGTTCTAGCCCAAATCCTCTTTATTCTTCTAACCTGCAAAATCCCTTTCTTTTCCATCACGTGATTCTTGATGAGGTATAGAGGAGCAAAATGGCCCAAAAGACAAAGCCCCAAATCTCAGCAACATACAACTAGTGTCCCCTTCCTCAAGGGTAAGAAAGGCTCAGTTTTTTGAAATGAAGTGCCAGGCATCACACAGGAGTGGGGGGTGGAGGGAGGAAACATGCTTTCATTCTTTCCTTTGGACTTAACACCAAATCCCAGCCCAAGGCTGGATCAAACGGCTTCCTCTAATGTGGAAAGAAAATAAGAAAGGATAAAGTAAGATGCGTTTTATAGGAAAGACACAATTTACAAACCCAATCTACGTAAAAATTTTGCTCCTGGCAAAGAGTCCTTTCAAATGACTCCCAGCATCTGCCGTTTCCTCATTTTCTGCTCTCGTTTGCAGTGGTGTCATGTGCTATGGAGACTGTCTAAGTGCAGTGTCCTCCTCTGTCCTCCATCAACATGTGCCTTGTCAGTCAGTTCCAGGCGGAGGAGGGTCTGCCTTGCTGCTCAGGCTGCAGAGTCCTTTTTGAGCTCCGACTTTGCCAGCAGAGATCTGATTTAGTAGGAGGCCAAAACACAGGGCTGGATTCATCCTCTGCTGGACCTCGGGCCTGCCAGACCGAGTCTTCTCTTGGCTGTGCTTGAACTGTCCTTGCCACCGTTCTCACAAAGCTTTACTCTTGGAGCCGCTCCACGCCCGCACTATAATTTCAGCTCCCAGCCCCAGAGTAAGAGAGACCTTGTCTCTTTACTAGAATCCCTATGTCAGCTCTCATGAGGGGATCTGGATGGGCTTTGCTGGGGTCACCTGTCTGTGTGGCCAAAGGAGTGGGAAGCTCTGGTTGGCCAGACCTGGCTATCTGTTTTCTCTGTGGCTGAAGGTGGTTGTATCAGTCCTGTCTGCCACCAGGATGGGTTTCCCATAGGAAAGAAAAGTTCTGTAATGAGAAAAAAAGGGTGCTGGCTAGGCCCAAACAAAAGCTGTCTGCTGGAGTCCCCAAACGGGGACCTCTTGTGCCACACTTTGTCACCAGGCTATGAAGCAGGGGAGCTGCTTTTATAACATCAATATCATAAGATATAAGAATCATGTATTACCATGTGCCAGGCATTTTGCCAAGAGCTTTATGCATTCTTAAATTTAATCCGTACAGCAATCCCACAAGGTGAGAAAACGGAGGCTTGCGTTGAGCAACTTGCCCCGTGTTGCCCCCTGGTACTCAGGTCTTACGGAGATTTGACTAATATAGCTCTTTCAGTTTATACTCAGTCCTCCTCCTCCTCATTGTTATGGTTAAGATTATTATTTCCTGTCTCCTTCAGAGCTCAGGCATAAGTTGAAGGAGGCTGAGACAGACACGATGTGATACTCAAAATCACTACCCTGCCCTAACCCTTATCCTGGACACTCAGACCTCTTCTTTCTTTAGGGTTAGTTACTCGCCATGGAGTTAGGGTTAGTTACTCCCATGGAGTTAGGGTTAGTTACTCCCATGGGGAGTAACTTCTGGGGGATTTTAGGACAAACACTGCTGTGATTCTGAGGGGGACACCCCAGCCCCACTTGCCCGGGCTGCTCCAGTGCATTGGAGCACAGAGCTTCCTGGGCTCTGTTCACAGTTCTGCTGTTCTCAGACGATTCTATGCCAGACTCATTGCCTCTTTTTCCACATGACACCACAGAGGGGAAGTGACTCACCCAGGTCATACAGCTGGCTTGTGGCAGAGCTAAGCCTTGGCTTCGTCTAGTCCTTTCCCATTTTCATTCTCTGTGCATGATAGGGTATGTCCCAGTCCTGCACTGGGTGCAGGCAGCGACCCTGCCTCCCCTGCGTTTATGTCGGCACAGTGTAAGGTCCTCTGGACTTGGAGTGGAAACGGTTGGATTCCAAGCCAAGGTTCCACGCTGCCTACCAAGAGGCTTTGGATAAGTCCTTTATTTTCAGGGTCTCAAGATATCCTCACCTAAAAGCTGAGATGATCACATCAGCTCTGTCTACCCAAACGTATTATTGAAAGGGTAAAAATCAGGTGAAATATATGAATGGGTTTTGGAAGCTGTATTGTCCTATATAAATATTTTGTTGTATTTTAGTGTAACTCACTGTAAATCTTCAACAAATATTTTCTTATTAAATGGTTGACTGCAGAAACACTCCTTTCTGAATCAGCACTTAAGCCCTGCAGCAGGATCCAAATAGTATTTTCTTTGGATTTTGGCTGATAATGGTTATTCATTTGTATTCTCAGAAGGTAATTCCAAAGTGATGTTTAAGTTTTCTGCCCACATTCCCAAGGTTGGTTACTGGACTGGGTGTTTGCTCAGAAAAGAGACATGGGGCCATTGTGTTTTATAGTCCATTTCTGATTAAAAATGTCAACTCATTTGGGAATCTGTGAGTCGACTGGGGGGCACGACAGCTAGAGCCACCCAGTGAGCACAATTTAATATGGTCCTGGGCAAAAGAGGCTAAAACAAAATCCGCTTTATTGTGTGTGTCCTTTGGGTTTTTGTGCCTTACTGAGTCCTGGAAATGTGTCTTAAGAGACATTGTGAAAACCGATAGCTCAGGTTTAAGCTCTCGTTTCCTCTGTGCTTAGGCTCTGTCAGCTCAGGTCTTCGTTGTCACAGTAAGGGACTTTAGCATCATCTCCTTGGACTGGGTACTCTTTGTCTTCCCAACCTTGCCTCCAAATTCATCCTGCACATTTTTATGAGCTTTTGTACCCTCAAATTCTGCTTTCATCACCCCACTCCCTGTTCAAGAATTTTCAGTGGCTTGTAACTGTGCAAACAGCTTTATCTAGTGATTGAGGAATTTGAGTATCTGGATCCCTTTACCTTTTCAATGTTGTCTTCCATTTACCTTCTGTATGACCCTCAACTCCAGAGTAACCAGGTCTATGCTCTGATTACAAATACTCCATGTTGCTTCTTGGACCTCTGCTCACACCTCTTCCCCCTGCCCGGGGTGAGCATCACCCCATCGGCCCCTTCAGACCCTGTATATCCATAGGTCTCTTCAGATTCCCCCTTCTCCCTGAAACCATCCCTTACAGCTACAGCTCATAGAGACTTTTCTCTTCACTGAACTCTTATTATACCTCCTGTCTCCTGCTCCAGCTGCCCATCTATTTATCCACTCATCTATTCAATCTAATAAGATTGATTGAGTCAATTTTGTGAACTCTTTGATGTAGGAACCCTGTCTTATACTGCTTGGTTTCCTCTAAAGGAACTTAGTCATATAAAAAATATCAACTTGTACCAATCTGGACTCTTCTGGTTCAAAGTAAGAGAAATCTAAAAAGGAGGGGGAAACACTGATGAGTTTTGGGAGCTCAAACTATAATTTCAGACTATCCTTTTCTCTCCTTATCTCCCAGGTCCTTCTGGTAGGAAAATGGCTACTCAAAGCTACAGGTTTACATCTCCCCAGCTTAGCAAATCTTTTGGGAAAAGGCACGTGTATGAGCACATGCACACATATGCTTGCATACATGTATGTCTCTTTACCTAGGAAAAACTAATTCTAGGAAGGCCCTGATTGGATCCGCTTGGATTATTCATTCTTCTTGGCCATTCTTTGCTGCCAGGGGTGTGAGGTGCTGTGATTGGCTCTGCCTGGGTCACGTGCCCACCTCAGTGACTGCCACAGTTTGTCCACAGTCTATTGTTTGACAACCTCACCATGACCAGAGGAATATGGGAAAATTGGTTCTCCCCACAGAAATCCTCCACATATGTCAGCCCAGAGCTCTGCATTTGGTAGACGCTTGATAAATGTTTCTTGATTGAATGTAGAATTTTTAGCTTTAAAATGACTTAAAAACTAACTCAACCTCAGGATTCCCAGATATGACTGTTAAAACTTCTTGAAGTTCCTCTCAGTAATGTCTTCCTCTCGGTGCTGGTGTTTCTCCTGGGTATTAGAGAAACAATCTAACCGCACAACTGCAAGAGAGCCATTCAAGCACAAAAGACAGCTGTCTGGTCGCCTTTGAAACATCTCACTTTCAGGCTAAATACTCTCATTTCCAAAAACTACTTCTCACATGACACGTCTTCCAAATGCCGATTGTTCTCTAGTTTTTCATGATCTGGCTGAAACGGGGCCCCTAGAGCTGAGCAACATTTTTTGAGGTTCAATGATTCTGCTTCACCTCCCTAGTCCATTTAGCTCAAGATTTCATGAGAATGTTTTTACAACCACGTCACTGTGAATATCGATGAGTAATAAAGTTCTTAAAAAAATCGATCAGCAAAAATCCGACTCAACCTCCATTTCTCAGTCCTTGAGCTCTTGTATTTGGCTTGAGGTGCTCACTTAAGGAATCCAGTTAGGTGACAGCTCCCAGTCCTGCTGCATCTCCCTCCCGGTCACCCCTCCAGCAGCCCAAGAAGTGCTGGCACCCAGAAGAGGCTGATGATCCAGGTTCCTTCATCAGCTGGGAACGTCACCCCAGTGCTGGTCCCCTCCAGGCCACTTTGGTTTAATCTGCCTGCCCTTCAGAGCTGGGAGCCAGGAATGACCTCACTTTGTCTATAGTCCAGGGAGGGTAAACTCATCCAGGCATACTGAAGGATAAACCAACTGTATTCATTTGCTAGGGCTGCCATAACCAAGTACCACAGACTGGGCTTCAGCAACAGAAATTTATCTTTTCAAAGTTCTGGAGGCTTGAAGTCCGAGACCAGGGTGTGAGCAGGGCTGGTTTCTTCTGATGCCTCCCTCCTTGGCTCGTAGATGGCTGTCTTCTCCCTGTGCATTGAGGTGGTCTTTCCTTTGCACAGGTCTGTTCCTAACCTCCTCTTCTTATAAGGACACAAGACATACTGGATTAGGGCCCATTCGAATAACCTAATTTTACCTCTTTGAAGACTCTATATTCACATATTAGTCACCTTCTGAGGTACCAGGGATTAGGACTTCCACGTATGAATTACAGGGGCACGCAATTCAGCCCCTAACACCAACCAACCAAATTAAGGTGTCATGTGCATGTGTGTTTACCTGCGTATAGCAGTGGCAGGGAATGATGACAGCCACAGGGCAGGAGAGCTAAGGGGGAAGAACTGCGTGCCTTAGTTAAAGCCCAGAGTTAAGACTAATCAGCTAAACTAGGACTGAATAGGCAAATATTGACCATCACAATGCTGGGCATTGGGTTTTTTCTCCATTCCTATTTGCAAAGAGATCAGCCCCAGACTACTCTGAGATGTGGCAGGGAACTGATGACAAAGTTTTCACCTAAAAAGGAGCTTTTCTAGACTTTTGAGTAAACCCAAAGGACACATTAAGTAGAGGCTCTTATTTAATATTTTCTCAGCAATCAGGATGATGGACTAGCAAGTGGGCCACTTGGGTTTGCCGGTGATACTGTGGACATCATTAAATAACATGCAGATCATTAGGTAGGAAAGTAGACAGGGTGCTCAGACTTAATCATTTTTATTCCCACCCCTGGGTAAATCTGGCAGCAAAAATTCCCTCACCCCTGGCATGAGGAACTGCTCTGAAATGCAAAGTTTGACTTCACCAGCAAAGTAAAAGAAACCATAATGGTCTCATTTCTATCTTTTTGAGTAATGATATGCAGTTTCCCAATAAATTGCATGAAGGTGAACAAGAAAAATAAGTCTTTGACCTTTCTCGTTTATAAGCACACTTAGCTATTTCTTCTCATATCTTATGCTGGCCACAGAGCTTTGCATAGAAGATTTAATTTCCTGCCGCTGTGAGCATTAAAATGGATTGGACCTCCCTTCCTTCTCCCCTTCTCCCTGCAACCAGAAGCCTTTCACGTGGCCTGTCATTCAGGGTATGGAAAGACGAGACCTAAGTGAGGACTCTTTCTTTCTAAGCGAAACATTCTCACGGCACAGAGCAAATAGGTGCCCGATGGGAAAAATTGCTAACGCTGAGCCGTGCAGTACCGCAGTCACACCCAGAGGGTGATGGATGTCTTTTATCCAGATAAATGTACTTATAATTTGTTAGTTTAATTACTGCAGCCTGGCGAAGTCTTGAGCCAGTAATTCCTTTTTCAACAAATTAGAGACCTTAAATAATTCTGTGCAAAGATAAATTCCTCACTCTGGTTTTTGGACATTTCTCTGAAACATATTTCCAGAACTTAGCTGGGTGTCATTAACAACTCCGTGCAGTGACTCTGGTTGCATTGTGATCTATAAATGTCCCTTTGGAGTAGCTTCTGCATTGCTAACATGAAAGCGTGCATCTTTTTTCAGTGGTTACCTTCCCCAGCCCCTCTCTTAGGGTATGAGAAAGATTTCATCTTTTCCAAACAACCAGCAGCCTTTGTTCTAGAAGAAGAAAGGAAGGGAGTCCTGCCGCCACCACTCCCCAGTTCTGAGTCTGAAACCGAGGACCCGGTGAGGACGCACCGTCCGCTGGAAACACCGACCGCTCTCCACCCCTGCCTCATCCCAGGGTGTGGGGACCGAAGGATCAAAGTTTACATTTGTAAAAAATGTATGCTTTTTTCTCTACTTTTGAATTAATTTTCTCTCTTTTGCTAATGTCTTTCTTTCCTCTTAACCGAGCACTGGCCTAGCTGGCTTTCTGTCAATCAGAAATCTCTGCTAATTGGCATTGCTCTGCTTTGAGAGCAGGACGAGAACTGATATTCATAATGATATTCTGGAGGCTCTGTGAGCTTCTGAAGGGTCTCATGAATTCTCAGAAAGTGATTGACTTCTGTGCAGTATAATTTTAGTGTCAGGTGTATTTTATGGTTTTTGGATTCACTGCAAATTGGATGCCCATGTACAGGATATAACTTTCTATGTACCAGAGTATTTATTAAGTGAAACCCAATACTCTTTTTGGAGAGATGGAAAACAGGACTTTTGATTTGGAAGCTCCTGATGGCAGAAGAGGGTCAAGTCTAATGCTTCTTTTTTATCTCAGGGGCACTTAGTATGTGCTCAGAGGGTGCTTCCTGGCCGATTGAAGTACTGGTGTAGGTTTGCCAAAGGACCATCCCCTACGCAGGCCTGAACCAGAGGCCTGAATATTCTTGTTAAACTTGAAAGGTCAGATAGATGGGTCAGAACAGGCTGTGAAAATCTACAAGTCAGGAAAACGCAGAGAGAACACAGGTCAGAGCCGACAAAAAGATCCAAATCCTGGGGTTCAGGGTATTGAGAACAATTCCAGAAGGTGGAAGTTCAAGGAAACCCTCCTGGACCACGCAGCTTCCCACTGTGTTTGGGTGACTGTGGGGTCACTGTCTGTCACCCACAACCATGAGGAGCCAAGAATGCCAGACCCCTGAGAGCCCAGTGAAATAGAAGGAAGAAGATGGCTGGGTGCTGGGACTATAGCAAGGCGAACCAGCTGTTTCTTTCCTCTTTGTGCTGGATTCTGACTGCAGCTGCCAAGGTGATCCTGTGTCAGTCTTCTGATGGTTGAGGTGGCCAAACCACTCAGCTTTGTTGCTGGCTTTCTAGTTTGCACGCGCAGGCAAGAATGAAAGTCAGTGCCATCTGACTCCAGGCTAAACTCCCTTGTGCTCTGTGGGAGAACAGTATCCTGTATATTGTATCTTCCTCTCTATATCTGTAGCTCCTCTCACTTATATTACGTGACCCTGACATTTACTGTTCTCAGTGGTTAAAGACATCTGCATAACAGAGAGGGGATGAGAAAGAGCTCATTGTCTGTGTTTCATGTGTATAATTCTGTGTAATAAACCATCCCAAAACTCAGAGCTTTAGAACAATGACTTATTATTTCTCATGGGTTTGAGGGTTGAGTGGAAGTTCTTTTGCTGATCTTCTTTGGGGTCTCTTGTGTGGCTGTGTTCACTTGGTAGATGGGCTGCCTGGGAGATTCAGGAGGGCCTCTCTCCGTGTCTGGGGCCTGGGTGCTGTGTGTTGAGTGCCCTCCTACAGGGCTCAGTCGGCCCCCACTCCTCTCGCCCTCTCTTCCACTCTCATTCATTTTCCAGGGCCTCTCCTGTGACCCTTCTCTCCAGTAGAATATCCTGGACTTTCTCGTGACATGTCATGTGGGTTCCCAGAGAGCAAAGAGAGAAGCCACCAGGACAAGACCTTAGCCTACAACTGGCCCTGTGCAACTTCTGTCACCTTTGATTGGTCAGAGGAAGTCACGGACCAGCCGAGATTCAAGAGAAAGGGACAGAGTTCCCACTTTTTGATGGGAAGAGCAGCATATAATTTTGTGGCTATCTTTATTCTAGCACATCTCCTTTCAAAACTGATCGTCGGCCAAGGAGACAAATACATTAATGCTTAGCTTGTAGATTTCTGTGAGGATTAAATGAAATTGATGCAAATACAGCATTCAGGGCAGGTCAATAAATGGCTATATTCCTCCTGACCTGAGGATCAACACTCATGGGCAGAGAATGTTTTCAGGAATCTGTAATGCAGGGGTATAGCATCTTTCTGCTGGTTGTACTTTAGTTAACCCCAAATGGGGATTAAATGAATCAACATACGTCATCTGCTTCCAGCAGTGCCCGGGACATGGGGACCATACAATAAACATAAGCTATTATTATTATCATCACTATTATTATTGAACGGCAATGATTCCTAGAAACACGACAACTCCTTAATTTATATGCAACCCACCTTTATGATTATGAATAACCTTCTTCCCATTTTAGTTACTTTTTTTACCTTTGTGTACCAGAATCTTAGAGGTGTTGATAATCTTAGAGATTATTTGAACCAACTTCTTCATTTCACAGAAAGAAATTTAAAACCAAATCTGGGCAAGGACTTGTCCAGGTCTTGTAGCTAGTTAGAGAATTACTACCGGATCTCAAGGCTCTGAGCTTCCAACTAGCGGCTCCCTTCACTCCCCGCTTAAGTGTAGAATGTTCTAACTCATTTGATTTTAAAATTAAGATCTGGGAATACAAAGTTTCACATAGTAGGTATAACACATTTAAATAAATAATTCAGTTTTATGTATCAGTTGTGTATATTGGAAGAGAGAGAGAAAATGGGACAGATAGAGGATGGAGAAAAATTGGCTTAAGGACAGAAAATTAGAAATGGCAGATACATAAGGAAAAAAAAGAAAGAATGATTTGAGATGATTTAGTGGTACCTTTTATTAGTAATAAATACTGGAATGTTGTTGGGCAGGAGTTGGTCCTACTTGTCTCTCCAGCATTCTTTTTGTTGGCAATGGCCCCCCATCCCTTTTTTGAAGACTGCCCCTCCTCTGGCTCCAGCCCAGTGGCTCTGTTGGTGCTGACAGTCACATCCTTATTTTCACGGCCATGAGTGTTGGTCCACGGGCTGGACACTGGAGCCAATTGGCCAGTTAGGGTCTTACTCTAGTGTTGAGATACACTGTAGAGTGAGGAAAAGAAGCCATTTTGAGCAAGGTTGGCTTGCTTTCTACCATTTTGAGTGAAATCTGGCATTGACGGAATAGCCTTGTCCATATTCATTAGAAAACATCGTGGTCATACGCTCCACCTTCACATAGCCTGCTCTTCCTTTATTCTTTTATTAAATATTTAATGAGCATTTGCTATGTGCGCGGCACTGTAGTACAGTCATAGTTCTTTCGCCCATGGAAGTCCCAGTCTGGTGTTTCAGACAGACAATAAAAAAGTAAACTGACAGAGGATTGTGAGCTGTGATAAGAGCTTCGTGGGAGCCTGAATAACAGCCCCCAAAGATGTCCACATCCTATTCCTTAGAGTGTATGAATATGTTACCTTACGTGGCAAAAGGGACTTTGCAAATGTGATTAGTTAAGGGTCTTGAGATGGGGAGATTATCCTCGGTTGTCTGGGTGGGCCCGGTGTAGTCACAAGGGTCCTTATAAAAGGCAGATGGGAGGGTCAGATCCAGAGGAGGCAACGTGAGGATGGGAGCAGAGACGGAGGCTGGAGGATGCTGTGCTGCTGGCTTTGAAAATGGAAGTAGCTGCGAGCCAAGGGTTGCAGGTGGTCTCCAGAAGCTAGGAGAGGGAGGGACCTAGATTCTCCCCTAGAGCCTCCAGAAGGAACGCGGCCCTGGAGAGACCCTGACTTTAGGACTTCTGACCTCCAGAAATGAAGGGGATAAATTTATATTGTTTAATTACTAAGTTTGTGGTAATTTGTTACAGAAGCAATAGGAAATGAATGTAAGTCTCAAAGGAAAAGAGTGGATGATATGAAAGAGTAATATGGGGAACCTTATTAAAATTAGGAGGTCAGCGAAGAACTTTCTAAAAAGGTTTCATTTTCACTAAGACCTAATGGAGTCTTGAGAAGGTTCCAGCCTTACAAAAAGTGGGGGAACGGGGGGTTTGGGGAATCGTATCCCGGGAAATAATGCTTAAAAGACAGATCTCTCTGTTACAGCAACTGTAAGCAGACTTGTGGGGTGGGAGGAGAGGAGAGAGGCATTAGATGAGGTCGGAAACAAGAGCCTCTCGAATCAAGATCTTGCTCTCCGTACGTAACATCATCCAACACCCAGTAGTTGCTTCCCCCAAGACTTCCCACGGGGCCTTAGGCCCACCACCCCAGCAGCCCGGAAACTTCAGACTGTCCTTTGGGCTTTGCAGATGTCTCCTGCAGTGTATGGAAAAGGGGGACTGGACATAGGTTGTGATCAAGAAGATTCCTCATCAAGTGGATCCTGCCAAGTAGAAGAGTCCTTCTCTCTCCCGAGCAGGCAGCCTGCGGCGTGTGCCAAAGGCTCCTCCCAGAGGGACCCCTATGGTGTTCAGAGGTTGTCGAAATCGGGTCCCTCTGCAGTCAGAGAAGGTGGATGATGGTACAGATCTAATATGTCACTCTGCTAAAGCCCATAGCTCCCCATTGCCTATGTGAGTCAGTCCAGGTTTCTTTTAATTTTTTTTTTTTTTAAGATTAAACCTTTTATTTTGAGATAATTGTAGAGACACGTGCAGTTTTAAGAAATAATTCAGCAAGAACCCCCGTACGGTTTACCAAAGTTTCCCCAGTGGTCTCTGTTTCGCATGGCAAAATGGGAGCACAGTAGCACAAATGGGATATTGACGTCGGGGCGGGGTGTCCAGTTGGAGGGGGTGGAAGTCCAGGTCCCCACTCGGCCTCTGTTGGCACCCAAGGAGTGGGTGCTCCTCATTTCTGCTGGGCCTTCCAGGTAGTCTCCACTGACAAAGTGTGGGGGGTTTGCTATTGCCCGGTAGGGATGAAAGTCCCAGCTCCACACTGGCCTCTCTGATGCCACCCTCTGATGTGGCATCTGGGGCACCTTGTTACCCCCTGGTATGAAGGGTGGGTGTGGGGCCACATTTTATTCCTGTGGTGTTTGGCTGGAGTAGAGCAGTTATTGTCTAAAAGTTTTCTGTCTTTCTGGGATGCCCATTTCCTGGTCCCTTGCCTAGAGAGAGCAGGTATTGGTTGGGGCTTTCTTGTCTGCGCCTGTTGGCATTTCCGGGTTGCCAGGTACATCAGCAGCAAGTCTGGGGTATGTGAGCTGCAGGAAAATCCAGGGTCCCCTCCAAGGGAGTCGTTGCTTGGGTCCTGCGGTTCCTTTCGGGTCTGCCTTTTTCTCTGCTCTCTTCTGATTCTTCTTATTGATAATGTCTGGGCTGTTTAGTTGACTTAGCTGGAAGAATAGGAAAAAATACATCAACTCTCTTTTTTTGAAAGCAGAAGTTCCCAGATGTCTTTTTCTTTTTTAAACATGAAATGCCATGATCTGTGCCTTGCTGACCTCTCTAACACTCTTGTCACATCTTGCTTCATGCCTGAATATACAAATGATGACCAGACCATACATAAAAATAGAACTTTGGCCTACAGCCTGCAGCAACCTGTCCAGGAAACCCACTCTTGTTCTACAATGGGCAACCTAGGAAACCAGGCCTCGCTATCGGTCAGACTTGCAGGAGGCCAGACCACCCTCTCTGGTGACAATCCAGGAAGCTAAACAATCACTTCTGTAACAGTCAGCCCCAAATGCCCAGGACTTGATTAATAACTGACAGCTTCCCTATTTTTTTTTTTTGTCCCTGCTTCCAACTTAGCACCAACCAGAGATAGCCAAATATGCACCCCTAACAAATCACACAGAACACCCCTCTTCTAGTTAGCCCGGTTATAGCTTCCCGTGCCAACAGCCTCCAGTCGGAGCACACCCGCGGCCTTTCCTTCTTCCTGCTGCAAAGCTTTCCTGCTTTTCTGCCTGCCTTTGAGTCTCTGCCAAGACGCAAGTGGCTGTGGCTGACTCCCTTGGTATAGCGAGCTCTGAATAAATAGCCTTTGCTTTTTTCTCATTTGGTTGGTCTTGGTTCATTTCCACACTGTCTTTCTAGGCTGCCCATTTCTTGGTCCATTGGCTAGAGAGAGCAGCAGGCTTTTGTTGGGGCTTTTTTTTTGTTGGCACCTGTTGGCATTTCTAGGTTGCTGGTTGCTTCAGATCCAAGTCTGGGATATATGAGGCCAACAAACAAACAAACAAAACCCCCAAATCCAATGAATTCATCACTGTCATTCCTCGGGTTTCAAGGGTCCCAAGGTCCCTCACTGACCTACCTTCTTCTCTCTGGTTTTTGGAACCTTCTTATGTATGATGTTTTTAGTTGCACTTAGCAGGAGGAATAGGAAAAGGCACTTCTATTCCATCTTTTTGCAAGCAGAAGTTCCCAGGTGTCTGTTTATTTTTTAAACATGAAATACCATGATCTGCTCCTTACTGACCCTCTTGCACTTTGCCACATCCTGCTTCATGCCTGAGGCTCAAACAGCAGAGCTACCTGCGACACAGCCCCACCACCGCTGCCGATGCCGGCCCACACCCTACTATACTGATAGAAACATACACCTACGTGGTGCTTGTTATGTGCCAGGCTCTGGCCTAAGCACTTTACATATGATAATTATGAGTGAAGAAACTGACACCAAAAATATTAAGTAATTCACTTAAGGTCACCTTGCTAGTAGGCCACGGAAGGCTGTCACATGGGACTGAGCCCTTAATCTGTGTAGTCTGTGCTAACTCTGGGTAGTTAGTGTCAGAATTAAATTAAATTATAGGACAGACACCCAGTTGGTGTCTGGAGAGTTGAATTGGTTGGTGCTGGGAGAGCCCACACATTTAGTATTAGAAGTATTATGGGCCGGGGCGGTGGCTCACGCCTGTAATCCTAGCACTCTGGGAGGCTGAGGCGGTGGATAGCTCGAGGTCAGGAGTTCGAGACCAGCCTGAGCGAGACCCCATCTCTACTAAAAATAGAAATAAATCATCTGGACAACTAAAAATATATATAGAAAAAATTAGCCGGGCATGGTGGTGCATGCCTGTAGTCCCAGCTACTCAGGAGGCTGAGGCAGTAGGATTGCTTAAGCCCGGGCAACAAAGTGAGACTCTGTCTCAAAAAAAAAAAAAAAAAAGAAGTGTTATGGGTAGAGAACAGCTTTTTTTTTTTTTTTTTTAATCATGCTATAATTTTAGGTAGCAGTTGAATAAACTTGAAAACATTGAAATAATTTTTGTTGGAGATATCTTTTATCTTTTAAATTAAGATATAATTTACATAGAGTAGCAAATCTTAGGTGTTCGCCTTGGTAAATTTTACCTATGTCTACACCTGTGTAACCACCACTCAGATCATGATGTGGGGCATTTCTAGCACCCAGCAGGTTATCACTTGACCCCTTCCATTTAAGACACCCCCTCCTTTAAGGTGACCACTATTCTGACTTCTATCACCATAGATTAGTTTTGCCTGTTTTTGACCTTCTTGTAAATGAAATCATATGGAATATACTCTTGTATCTGTCTCTTTGTGCTCAATATTATGCATGTGGTATTTATTGATGTCTTTGTATACAGCAGTAATTTTTTTCTTTTCCATTGCTGTATTACATTCCATTCAATGAATATAAAACAATCTACTATTCTTATGTTTTATACCTTTTAATCTATATTATATAATTTCTTTCTTTCCTTTTTTTTTTTTTTTTTTTTTTGAGACAGAGTGTCACTTTGTTGCCCTGGCTAGAGTGAGTGCCATGGCGTCAGCCTTGCTCACAGCAACCTCAAACTCCTGGGCTTAAGCGATCCTACTGCCTCAGCCTCCCCAGTAGCTGGGACTACAGGCATGCGCCACCATGCCCGGCTAATTTTTTCTATATATATTTTAGTTGGCCAGATAATTTCTTTCTATTTTTAGTAGAGACAGGGTCTCGCTCTTGCTCAGGCTGGTCTCGAACTCCTGACCTCGAGCGATCCACCTGCCTCGGCCTCCCAGAGTGCTAGGATTACAGGCGTGAGCCACCGCGCCCGGCCTCTTTCCTTTTTTTTTTGTTAAGACAGGGTCTTACTCTGTTGCTTGGGCTGGAGGGCAGTGACACCATTATAACTCACTGTAACCTCAAACTCCAGGGCTCAAGTGATCCTCCTGCCTCAGCCTCCTGAGTAGCTGGGACTACAGGTGTGTACCACCATGCCTAGATAATTTTTTGTAGAAATGGGGTCTCACTATGTTGCCCTGGCTGGTCTTGAACTCCTGGGCTCAAGGGATCCTCCTGTCTCAGCCTCCCGAAGTGCTGGGATTACAGGTGTGCACCACCATGCCCAGTCTATATTAAATAGTTTCTTTTCAAATAGAGGACATGAAGCATAATATAACTTCTTTTGCTGACTCTGGGTCATTGTCATAAGTGTCAGTCATTGTATTCTTCATTCATTCATTCAACAAATGCTGATTGAACATCTAGTTTGTAACAGGCACTGTGCTAGTGCTGGGAAATGAAATGTAGCAGTGAATACTCATCATTGACGGTCATTTTCATCAGTAAATACTCTCAGGGCACCTACTATGTGTTGGTAACAAAGCCTCTGCTTCCTTCAATAGATGGTTTTCACAGAGAAAACAGAGGACATTCATGTTGGAGTGAATGAACCCCCTGCTGTGAACTCAAAGGTTACCTCTGTGCGAAGTGTCCTATCCTGCCTTAGAGAAAGAAATGCTCATCTCTGGTAGTAGAGAAAGAGCAGTTCCCACCTTCCTTTATAAAGCTGACCTTTCCACCTGGTGTTGAAATCATCCTCTTTTCCCTCCACTCCAACCTTGACCTTGTGTGAGTCCCCTCCCCTTTGATGCAATAGTTCCCTGTTCATTGATTGCTTCTCTTAGTCTGTAGGCATCGTTCTGTCTCTTCAAAACAGAATGGAACAAAACAAAACACTTCCCCTCGACATTGTCACCGTCTGTAATCATTGCTTTGTTTTCTTCATTTCCCTTAATTGCCAAAATTCTTGAAAGGGGAATGTCTTGAAGGGAAATGCCTACATTTCCCATTATACTTAGCAATTTCCATTCTCTTAACCATTGAAATCAGACTTTTGGCTTCAGTTTCTACAGAAGCTGCTCTGACCAATGTTGCCTGTGACCTCCTCAGAGTTAAATGCAAACGGCCCTCTTAAGTCTTCATCCTACTTGATTAATCTTTGGTATTTAATGGATTAAACCTCCATCTTCCTCTTAAACCTTTTGTTTTCTTGGCTTCTGTAACACTATTCTCGCTCTTTCTCTTTTTTCTTTTTTTGAAACAGAGTCTCCTTCTGTCGCCTGGGCTAGAGTGCCATGGTGTCAGCCTAGCTCACAGCAACGTCAAACTCCTGGGCTCAAGCAATCCTCCTGCCTCAGCCTCCCGAGTAGCTGGGACTACAGGTGTGCACCACCACCACGCCTGGCTAATTTTTCTATTTTCAGTAGAGACAGGATCTCACTCTTGCTTAGGCTAGTCTCGAACTCCTGACATCAAGTGATCCTCGGCCTCTGAGAGTGCTAGGATTATAGGTGTGAGCCACCATGCCTGGTCAACACTATTCTCTGTTGATTTTTCGTATCTGATTGCTATTCCTGAGTTTCCTGATGTTTCCTCATCCTCTACCTCTCTCTTAAATATTTGTATTAAACCATGACACTTAACAAAATTTTTTTTAATTGTGGTAAAATATACATAACATGAAATTTATCATTTTAACCATTTTTAGTGTTACAATTCAGTGGCATTAAGTACATTCACATTGTTGCATCCAGAACCATCCCATGATCTTAACAATGCCTATATTTCCATCATTTGTTCAAACTCCTGTCCTGGCCTGGGGAGAGTTCTCCAACTTACGCAGTCTCTTTGTTGCTGGACTTTATAAAGAGGCTTTCTGTGTAACGTTGTCGACTGATTAACCTTTAGGCCTCGAAAAAAATGGGAATATCAAAGCAGTAATATTTTCAGCTGTTTTCCTCTGAAGGGTGCATCCATCATAGAAATGTCTTTGACTCCTGTTTGGTTACTGCACCAACAATTGAGCATAACTTTCTGAGTTAGAGGGAGATAATGGTTTCTTGGGGTAATAAAGCTGTCAGGAGGAGGGAGACTTTCATCTAACTCGATAAAAAATGTGAAAGCATTGGGTGGCGGCCCAAGGACATGGAGGAGATGGCAACATCTGGAGAATCGCGAGATCGAAACAGTCTTGTAATTTATAGCCCTCGGAGAAATGCACTAGGCCAGGAGCCTGGAAACCTGAGTTCTGTTCTCAGCCTCATCGCCGACTTCCAGAGTGACTTCGGGCAAGTTGCCTGACCTTTCTTTGCTTCTTTTATTCACTGTTCAGGCAAGGGTAATAATAACACCAGTATTTATCCATTTGTTATCCAAAGAGAGTTTTTATTTTTCTCTCTGCCTCTTTTGGCAGATAAATGAGGCACCCTTTCCGAACTGTTACATAAATTCAAGGTCTCATTTTCATCATACATAGTATAGTTATTTATTTATCACCTATATTTATTTACAAAGATCTTTAATTTATTTTATGAGGCACTCATCAGACCTGAGATGCAAAGCAGTTGAATGTGAAGGCCATGCCAATTTTAAAGAGAAAGAAGGTGCAGCTCAGAAAATTTGAAACTTGCAGGATCAGAACTTTAAGTTGCTATGAGTTACACTAATTTTCTCCTGTTTAATCACAGGCCCACAGGACGAAAGATAAACTGTGCAAATGAAATCGGAGAACCTTGAAAATAAAACTATTTGTATTTCATTATTGGCCAAGTGGATCATGTTCACTGCGGAAAAGCAGTGAAGTGTCCACAGTCCCCTTGGGTGTCACACAGCAAAGCGGAGCACAGGCAGGGCCAAAGTTCTACTCAGCTCCCTCCTTCTCCATGCAAACTTCCCAAGTCACGGTGACATCACTTACCTCAGTACTCTTGTGTCTTATCACCTGTGGCACTTATTTTTAATTGTATTCCATTATTTGAAATTACTTTCTTTGCTTATAAGTTGACTTTTAAGGATGGTGGTTCCTGTGTTGTACATTCATTCATTCATTTATTTCATCCACCAATATTAAGTCCCCATGAGACATCGGTCAATATGATGATGGCTTAGGAGATACAGGGAAGGGCATGATGGCTTCTGCCTTTACAGACCTTGGCATTGGGAGGGGAAATAGAGGCCAGAATGTTGCCATACAATTGTCAGACTGCAATGGCGGTAAGTGCTAAGAGGGGAAAGCACCCAGAGCGGTGCCATTAGAAGTGTCCTGTAAACGATTTCATCTCATGTCATTACACCTTTCAACTCCCTCCTTTCGTCCTCCTTGAGGACACTTGATCTGCCCCACAAACATCTCTCTCTTGTGGTGCTGTGTGTACTTTTTAATTTTTGTTTATTTTTTTCATTTTTAATTGTGGTAAAATATACATAACATAAAATTTACCATTATGACCATTTTCACAGTTCAGTAGCATTAAGTATATTCACATTGTTGTGAAACATCCCTAGAACTTTTTCCTCTTGTAAAACTGAAACTCTGTGTTCATTAAACAACTCTCCATTTCCCCCTTCCTCAGCCCTTGGTACCCATCATGCTACTTTCTGTCTCTATGAACTTGAACTTGACCTTTCTAGGTAACCTCATGTAAATGGAATCATGCAATATTTGTCTTTTTGTGATTGGCTTATTTCACTTAGCCTAATGTCTTCGAAGTTCATCCATGTTGTAGTGTGTGTCAGAATTTTCTTTCTCTTTAAGGTCGAATAATATTCCACTGTAGGTGTATTCTACATTTTGTTTATCCATTCGTCATTGGACACTTGGGTTGCTGCCATCTCTTGGCTGTTGTGAATAATGCTGCTCTAAACATGGTGTATAAATATCTCTTCAAGACACTGCTTTCATTTCTCTTGGGTATATACCCAGAAGTGGAATTGTTGGATCATATGTATTTCTATTTTTAATTTTTCAGGAATGTGTGTGTATTTTGTACTTGGTTTCTGTTCTGACTACAGTCACATTGTCTCTGGCCAGTAGCCAATGCAGGGCCTGTCTGATCTATATTTGTTTCTTATTTTATTCTCCCTTAGGAGGATTGTGTCAAAACCATGATCACTTCTGTTTGTTCTTTTCCCTTTCCTGGCCCACTCAGAACTTACCTAAGTTCCCCAAGACAATCTCTTTGACTAAGGTACATACACATTGTCTTTTCTGGTCCTTAATTCATTAAATCATAGATCCCTAATTATGGTAGATAAATGAATATAAGATTATCAGTGATAACTTGAATATCAAGGGAAATAAAAACTCTTTGTTTAAAACGGAATGTAGAAGTCATAAATGACAAAAAAGAATCAGTGCCATCAACCTCAAAAGCCTTTGGAATACCCCTGACTCCTTCCTTAGAGTTTCAATGATCCTACCTTGCTCTCCAACCTGCTTTTAATTAGTTCTTCTCTTTTTCAAACCTCAGCATTCAAGATAATGAAAAAAGCTATTTCTTATTCAACTCTATTGTTTTTCTGTGCTGTTTCATTACCAGTTTTGAAACAGCTGTTTTCTACTATTTTTCATTGCAAAGGTACAGAATTTCAATTACATTAAGATCTCTTCCAACCCTGGAATTCAATGATTTTATATTACAGAACAAGTGGGACTTTTGATGGCTGACTTAAAGAAGTTAATCACAGTTGATAACATCTTTTTTCTCTTCCTTGAGGCTTGAATGCTAACCAGCTGGTATCTATTAAATAAATACCTATTTATGACAGAATTCTTTTGTATGTAGGACCATCCAGACTATAAACTCTTTTTTTGGTACTGGGCTGTTTTGCACATAATCACCTCTTCCAAAGTGCCTATTATAATGCCTTACACGTAAGAGGTGTTCAGTGGATATCAGCTGAAGGATTGAAAGAGGGAGGTTCTGCATTCTCTCCAGGCAATTCAGTTGAGTCAGCGTTTTGCAGCTTCTCGTGTTTTCCGTAGCGCAGCTGAAATCAATTTCTACTGACTTTGTCTTTTCTTAAGCTAGAAGTAGGTGATCACCAGCCTTAGTTTAAGTAGGTTGTTGTAATTAGTTTTTATAAAGTATGGAATGCCAACCATACAGAAAGGTGCAGAGAATAACATACTGTGTAACCACCTTTTAGACTTAACACATATTAATAACATTTTGCAATATTTGTTTCAGCTAGCTTTTTCCTTAAGAAAAAGAAAATTGTGCAGTTGAAACTTCTCTACACAGACTCCTTGTTCCTTCTCCCTCTTTCCTTCACCAAAGATAAGCAACATTCTGGAGTGGGTTTGTTCTGTTCCCATATTTTACTGCATATATATGTTTCCATAAACAATGCGGTTATTGTATTGTGCGTTCAAAGAGATATTAATAGTCATGTATGCATCTGTTATGAACTGAAGCTTTTGTCCCCAGGGTGACTGGATTTGGAGACAGGGCCTTTAAGAAGGCAATTAAAGGTTAAATAAGGTCATACTACTGATCCAATACCACTGGTGTCCTTATAAGAAGAGGAGATTAGGACACACAGAGGGACCCCAGGGATGCATGCACACAGAGAAAAGGCCATGTGAGGACACAGGAGAAGGTGGCCATCTGCAAGCTGCGGAGAGGGGCCCTAGGAGAAACCAAACCTAATATCACCTTGATCTTGGATCTATAGCCTCCAGAACTGTGGGAAAATAAATCTCTGTTGTTTAAGCCTCCAAGTCTGTGGAATTTTGTTATGGCAGCCCTAGAAAACTAAAAGACCAGTTACATTTCAGTTTCAGATGAACAAGAAATAATGTTTTGGTATAAGTATATCCCAAATCTTGTAAGGGATACACTTATCCTAAAAATTATTTGTGGCTTGTCTGAAATTCAAATTTAATTGGTGTGCTCTTAATATATGTTATCCGGCAACCTCAGCTCTACTGGGTGTTAATATCCTGCACTTCCAGAGAGTGCCTCGGGGATGACGGACTGGGTCCTGGTACAGTACTTCCCACGTAAGAGAATTACAGATCTGGAAGTTAGAAGGCACCTACCGACCATCTAGAGGAGTAGCTCTCTCTGTTTTTCCACTTCCATGCTTTTTGAGGCTTATAACACACTTCCATTCATAATAGTGGCTGATGATAAGAATTAATGGTATCTTGAGTGTATGTGAGTATCAGATGAGGATCTGGGGGTGGGAGTGGGGGTGGGGTGTGTGTGTTTATGTGTGTGTGTGTGTGTGTGTGTGAGAGAGAGAAAGATATGAGGGCAGAATTGAGAGGCACATATGTTTTGAAAAATTCTCCTAAGGAAGTGCTGTTTGAGCTAAAATTTGGAGCTTGATTAAAAATTAACTGCAGGAAGAGAAATGGGATTGAGGAGAGCATTTCAGGCATTTCAGGCACTTCAGGCAATGGGAACAGCTTTTCCAAAGGCCTCAGAGAGGGGCACGGTGTATGCGGGAAAACTGAAAGATGGCAAGAGTGGCCGAGCGACAGGAAAGAGTGACGAGCTGTTGGCTGGGGAGACGGGTGGCACCCCCGGCCTGTAAGGCTTAACGTGCCATGGTAAGGATTTTAGACTCTGTCCTAACCACAATGGGGAGCCACAGAATGATCTGAATCAGGGGAGAGACATGAACTGATTCTTGTTTTTATAGGAATGAGATTTGGCTCCAGTGGAGAGAGCAGATCTGAGGGGATATTATGCAGGCAGTGAATGTCCCACTGGAACTTGATGTTGGATTGGATGAAGAAGTTGCAGTGGAGATTCTAAGAGAGAGAGAGAGAGAGAGAGAGAGAGAGAGATTGATTCAAAAGATCCTTGGTAGGTAAAATCGGCAGGACTTAATGCTTTGGAAGCGAAGGAGAGGCATGAATAAGGACATGTCTTAAGTTTCTCACTCATCTGATTGGATGGTTAGCAGTGCCAATCATTGGGACAGAGAACCTCGGTGCAGGATGGCATGGAATTAGTTTGGACGTGATTATTATGAAGCGTGTTTAACACATCTGAATTGAGGGCTTGGAGCTTGGTGATCCAAGTTTTGGGCATGAATAAAGATGCCTAAGCACAGAGTATAGGGTGAAGGGAAAACAGACACCAGGAATTCTGAATAGTGACTAGTTAATCCGATAAAACAATTCTCGAGCAAATCTCCGGAGAGGAGAGATTGCTCCTCTCTCTCCCAGGCAACATGTGCAGCCCTCTGGAGGATGCTTTTACCCAAAGCGGAGACTTTGATGGAAGAAATTTAGATCATGTGACAGGCTGTGGGGAAGGGATAATTGAGCAGGCAGGGCCTTGTGGTGTCTTATAAGCCACTTGTGGGCTGGAAGCTGCTTTCTGGGTTCTGCAACTACAAGAGTTTTTCTGTTCCTTCAGTATAATGTGGCCTAGACAGAGGGTGAGCAGAGAGACGCTGAGGACATTTAAATTCATGAATTCGTGAGAACAGCTAAGAGAAAAATAGGCAGATATTAAAGGTTTTTTTTTTTTGGAAGAAAGTCCTGGAGGGTCCCCTGGCATCAGTGCAGATTCAACACCATCTCCTATACCTTCTCCACCTTCGTCTACACCCCTGACAGTGAGCCCTGAGGATCATCATGATGCTGCCATTTATTGAAGGTCTTACACGTGTCACACATGTGTAACCTTTATGGAACATCTACGATATAGATGTTATTACCCCCATTTCACAAATAAAAAAGGGAGGCTTGGAGAGGTCAAGTAATTCGGGTAATGTCACTGGGCTAGTAAGTGACACACTGGGGATTTGAATGTCTGACTCCCAAACAGTGCCATCTTCTATTCTCTACACTGCCTCTCTTTAGTGTTCAGAATGAAAAAGGCCCTAAAATCTATAAGAAACTGAATCCTAAAACAAAGGTTCCGTTCTGTCCTCTAGAATCCACTTTGGGATGTAGGAAAGCAGACTCATATGTTTTGGAAACTTCACGGGACAGAAAGGGTTGTTAGGAACCAGACTTTCTTTAACTAGGAAATTCAATTAACTAGAACACTCCATTCCCCATGTGTTCCTATTAATTGCCATTTTGCTGTGGCACAGGGAACAAGTGGAGGGATTGCTCTGGGGCAAGAATGAACAATGCAAAGTTTGAGGATCTCAGGGTTTTGAGGATAAATTATCTAGTTTAGGTTCAGACTCTCTGTGCTTGAAGTTATTACTGACTTTGAATTCAAATCAAACGTGTCTCGTGAGTTCTCTACATCAGGGTAACAGTGTTGGGGATGCTCACCATGCCTCCTGGGATTCGGAAGATTTTCTTGGTCATGTCGGGCTGGTCAGCTTTCTCATTTATTTCCCTGATGCTCTTTTGGGTCCTAAACCACGTGGTTATTCATCTTATCTTGCATTTAGACTGGAGAAATCATCATGTAATTATGACCTGATTGTTTGAATAGCCTTCTAGTTGGAAAGAAAGAGGTGAAAAAGTCCAAATGCTTCTGAACCACCTCCTCAGCTGCTCATAGCTTTTGTGCTTTTGTGGTCATTTGAAAGCAGAGCTTTCCATGAGAAAGAACAGCAGGAAGGAATACCCTGCGAGGGCATGCCCAGCTGCCCAGATGAGAATCCTAGGGTCTTGGGTATCACCAAATCTGGAGATGCTCCAAGATGTAAGCTATTGAGTAGGGGGAAAAAGAGGCCTGTTGTTCTGCCAGGTTATATCTTCCGCCTCGTGGAGGAAAGGGTCCACATAGTAAGACCACCATGGCAGCAACAGTCAATGTTCTTTGCCCACTTGCTGCATGCAGGCTGTGCACTACACACATTTACGTTCTCCTTCTCCCTTTTCATCTTCACAAGAACCCTCTTGGATGGGTGTTGTGTTGGACACAGCAAATCCTCTGGGCCCCACATTTTGCTTCAGCTGCTAAACATGGGGAAGAGGGTCAATGAATAATGCTTTCCTCTTTTGTTCCCCAGCCAGACTTTTACAGCAGCTACTGTCATAGGGGGCCCACAGAGCAATAACTGTGACCCCCAAGTCAGAGATTTGGATTAAATACTGCCCTTTAGTTTCCCTGCCCCAGCTCCAGCACAGACGTCTGACACAGGCAGCTGTCTATGTTGGGGCCTCAAATGGTACCCCACGAATGGTGATCACAAAATCACGTTCCGTTGCTCTTCACCCTATATCGTATTCACTGGGAACTCTGGAAGTTTTGAACAGACTCGTGGGTGGGGAGGTTTTGAGAGGTTGAACATGTCAGGGTCTGTGGTTTCAGCCATGTGCTCCTCAAAGCGAGTGGCAGGCTGCTCTTCCTAGCTCGGTACGTTATTACCCCCGTGTCACAGATTAGGAAACTGAGGCTTGGAGAAGCTATGTAAGTACCTTGCCAAAACCCAGATAGGTACTACACGGCGGAACTAGCATTCATAGCCAGGTGTCCCCCACTCTGGATCCTGGGTCCTAATCACTATGCAACTCTGCCTTCTAAATGGCCTTCATTTGGGGAGGGGGTGTTTTGCGAAGCCCACTTCCAGGAATGCAAGATGAAGGCTGCTCAGCTGAGACAACTCAGAAGGGAATCTAGCCCTGGGGCCTTAGGGCTTCCTACTATGAGAACGTTAAGCTCCATATCCCCTCTGCTTGTTATCATCCTGCCCCTTGTCTGTTGCAGCATAGAAATTGAGGGACACCCTTAGTATGAAAAGGGCTTGTGCACTTGTCTTTAGGAGCAGGAGAAAGAAGGTGCTTCCCTGTGTGTAGCCAGGATTGCAGAGAAGACAGAGAGGAGAGTAGGCGGGGATGGCCACGGACAGAGGGCAGGAAGCGGGGGGAGGATGTGGGCTGCATCGCCCAGGGAGGCAGGGCTGCGGTGCAGCTCCGGGCTTAAGCAGGAGCCCCGGCCATGGCGGGCAAGTCCAGTGTGGGCCAGGCTGGCTTCATGGGTGGTGACACTTGCAGAGCCCCCTGCGTAGAATAGCCTTGTCCTTGCTTTGATGCTGTACTGTCGCAGTCTTGAAATTCTTAATTTTTGAACAAGGGAATCTGCATTTTTGTTTTGTTGCAGGCCCTACAAATTATGTGGCCAGTCCTGGGTGTGAGGTTTCCTAACACCTTATTTGCCCAGCAGCGCCCATCGGCGGCCTCCTACTGGTGGGATTTCAGATGTGTATTAAATAGAAAAGGACTACTTCACCAGCAGCGGAAAGAAAAGAGGAGTTCAGAATGAAAGTGTAAATTCCCCAAGGAGAGAGAGGTATCGTTTCAATTTCTGCTCAATTTTAAAGGGCCAAATGTAGTAGTCTTTCTTGGGAACAGGTTTCACTGGGGCTGGAGAGAGACTGCTAAATCCTACCTGGAGCTGAAGGTGGGAATGATGGGTTTGGTGGGATGGGGTCAAGTACCACCAACCCAGGAAAACCTGGGGAGGAGGGAAGGACTGAATCAGAGGAAGCTGCATTTATGGAAGATGTCTGTGAATTTCATTGCTTTCCTGAGAGCTCCTTTTATGCCCAACTAATTTAAATTAAATTCTGTTCCCCAGACTCCTTTTACTCTCAGCCTTGGTCATCTTTTGGATAATGGAGATAATAGAGAAGTCAGAGGGTGAAAGTCAGGATTAAATGATCCAACCTGGGGGAAACACCAGGCCATCCTGAGCATTGCTGGGTCCTCAGTCGATGTTGATGGCAGTTGCCTTTCTGTCTTACATCACCAAGTGTGCTCTGAGCTCCAGAAAGGTGGAAAGCCTCATGTATTTATCTGGGTAATTTGGGCCAACGCCCAGTATTTACAGGAAGGGGGGGGTTTGAGCATAAATGACCAGGTCTGGCACTTTACTTGATGGTGGTGACATATCTGACAACTCTTTGGTGATCTGAAAGGCACAGCTTCCAATTACAACTTTGTTCCAGCTGAGCAAGAGATTTTCTAGGTCAGAATAGTTCCTGGAGAGCTTCCATGAAATTTCTGTAGAAGCTACGGCATGACTCTCAACAGGTTCAATTGCTTTAATTTAACTTATATGAGTAATGCCTGGGGGGGATTATGTTCGGGGGATCCATCCATGTTACACTGGATATTACACTGGGGCCTCTCAGGAATGTGTGTGTGTGTGTTTGTGTGCATGTGTGCACACACGGGTCAATTTTGCTCTTTTATTATTTAGTCTCATAATCTGTTATTTGGATGTAGTCAAAGAGAAAATAAACAGAATAGACTTCATGTTCTTTCAAAAGCAAATGTTCTTATAGGCATGTTCTCTTTTATTTTGTTCACTGTAATTTTCTCTGGTGGTAATAATGTAATGTAAGGCATGCAGATTAATCAAAAAGGGCTTTACCCTAATCAGCTCCACTTAGTGTGTGGGTGGAGGGGGCGTTTTTGAGTAGTATATTCTTTCTGTTTAAGTGTTAAAATGTATCTAATTTCTCGGCTCACACCAGACGAGGATTTATAGGTTATATGAATTTTAAATAAAAACCAAACCCAAACAAAGCAAAATAAATTGTTCCAGTTCTTCAAGTTCTTATTTCTGCTTTAAAAATTATGATCTGTATCAGTATTTATTGTTAGTATATTAGAATGTGTAAATTCATGAAACAGAAAAAACAGGAGAGAAAATCTCTGGTTATTTCTTCCTTTTCCTTCATTCTTCATATTTTTGATACATATTTTTCCCCAAATGATATTACACCACACATTTTGCTTGCATATCCTCTTTTTAAAAAGATCAATATACAAGGTGATATTCACAGGGTCGGGGTGTTAGGACACGGACACATCTCTTTTGGGGGGACCACCATGCAACCTACAACATCTGTTGATTTTCCTGTGTCTTGCAAGTAGAGATCTTCCTGGTTCTTGGTATCATGAATGATCTTCAACTGAAACCTGGATATTTCAGATATTATATTATGAGACCCTGGATCTTATTTAAATTTTCTGTTTAGTAGGTTTTTTTCTGACACTGCTCCAGCAGAGGAAGAGGGTGAACTGTCTCATTATTGCTATGTGTGGTTATGGTGCAGCTTCTCCTCTGGCCTCATTGACACCCGGGGGCAGAGGCTCCTTGTTGCTGCTGGGTGGGGTGGGAGTTCAGGGTCTCCACCAGGCCTCTGCTGACTCTGCTCTGGCTGGGAGGGGCAGAGTGCCCTGTTACTGCTCCTTGCATGGCCTCCACGACACTGTGGGAGGACAACTCATTACAGCTGGGCCTACTCTCCATTAGGCCTCCTCTGCCATGGCCACAAGAGGGAGGGGAGGGGGGCCTTGTCTCCACCAGGTCGGGGTGGACATCTAGATTTTCCACTCAGCCTGTGCTGGCAGGGGTGGGGCCACAGTTTTTTTCTAGGGTGTTTGACTAGAGTAGAGTGGTCATTGTCTAAAAATTTTTGCTCTGCTAGGCTGCCCCTTACCCGGTCCTTTGGCTGGAGAGGGCAGGCTTTTGTTCAGGCTTTTCTGTCTGCACCTACTGGCCTCTCTACTACTCGGTCTGGGATTCATGAGACGAAAAGAAAGCTCAGGGAACTCACCTCAGGTCCAAGTGCCCTAGCCAACCCGCCTTCTTTCTACCTCTTTCAGAGTCTTCTTGTGTTTTGTTTTTTTAATACACTGTTCAGAGTTTTTAGCTGTTTTCAATGGATGGACTGGGGAAACTGGTGTTTATATGATATACAGAATATTTACTTTTTGTGGAGTCAAATCTTTATTTAGCTTTTGGTGTCATGCTTCCCCTCCTAAACATCATATACATTTTCCATCTAGTTTTCACTGCTTTCATAGTTTCATCTTTTATATTTAAATCTTTAAGCAAGCGTTTATCACAGTATGGCCCGTAGACCTCAGTTTCTGAGGTTCACCTAAGAACTACTGAATCAGAATGTCTGGGAGTTTCTCTTTGTACAAACTCTCCAGGTCATTAAACATATGTCATAATTTGAGATCTATTGCTTCAACCATTCAAAAAAAATTTTTATGTAAGTTATAAGGCAGGCATCTCACCTATTTTTTTCCCTAAGTGGTTAGACAATTGTCTTAAAATCATTTATTAAATTATTCTCTTTTCTTCAGTGATTTAAAATGCCACAATGATAAAATATTAAGTTTATATATATAAATATAAATATTTGGGTCTCTTTCCAGATGTTCCATTCTGCTTCATTGATCTGTCTGACCATTCTGGCGCCAGTAACTTACTCTCTTTAATTGCTGTAACTCTAGTCTGTGTAGACTTCTGACTGTTGCCCTGCACCAGCCTCTAAAAGCTTCATAAGAAACCATTTGCCAGGGGAGAATTAGATGACTCATATGTGAAGATGCTTTGTAAATTGCAAAGCTCTCTGTCCTCTCAACCCGCCCCTGACACCAGCACTTCCTAAAACACTGATCTCATTCTGTCCCTTCCTGAGTCCAGCTTTACTCAGAAGATGAAGCTCATTATCCTGGCATTCAAGGCCCTTCCTCCACAACCTGGTCTTCATCTACCTTTTCAAAAGGATCTGTCACTTGCCTTCAATAAAATACTCTTCTTTCATCAGGTTTATCGGTTATCTGTTTTCCAGACTTGCCTGACATATTTCTTATATTTGGTCTTATTGTTCTCCCCACCTTGAAGTGCATCCGTTAAAATTACTTACCATCCTCCAAGGCCAAACTCCTTCCAGAAAGCTTTTTATCCAGCTGTTTCCCAGCTTTCCTCATAGCATTCACTTTCCACTCAGCATACATTGACCTATGACAGCTCTCATAGGATGCAATTACCTTTGTTATTTATGATTTCTAGAGCGTATATGTCATCTCACTCAATGATACTGTAAAGTGTTTACCTACAGAGGCTTTGCTATCTTCTTCTTTGTATGCCCCTGTGTTTCCCCTAACAAAGTGTGATGCACC